>NC_068310.1:6659598-9339598 GCF_025860055.1 Xyrauchen texanus | reverse complement strand
ATGTCCCTTGAAGGGCACTCCTGTGGAAGGGGATGCCATTTGAAAGCTCTTTCAAAACAAAAGTGAGAAAATTAATCTTTTTGAATCTCTCCACAAATCTGTTAGCGAAGGGCACATTTATAGAGTACACTTCAAGGGCTCTGCACATCAGAGTGAATAGGGCGTAGGGAAGATCACTTGCAATTGGAATCCGCCCCTTGATCTGCTGTAGTGTGCACTGTTAAAGGCACCTCTGCTTAATTTGATATAATACCCCCGCGATTCATATAGAAATCTCATGATAACACATTATTACTGTTATTGTGATATTATTATGAGATTTAAAAAAAATTATTTGAACCTTTGTCACACAATCAAACTGGTGTGATCATTCCAGAGTGATCCCTTGGGCGTATGATCACACCGGTGTGATTAGAAAATTTTTGTCTGACTTCATCAACTTGCAACTTTTAAAATTCAAATCTGCTTTTGTGCTGCAAATCTGCCACTGCCACAAAGATTGACTGGCTAACTGTTTGTTATTTATATGTCTAAAACAGCTGCTCGAACTTTTCAACCACAGGACATGTTTATTTTATTTTACATGCATTCAAACAAACAGAAGAATACAAGTTTACTGTTGATATCCACACACTGTGCATAGCAGCGGATGCCCCCCAACCTCCAAGCCCTTGACGCTGAGGATGAAGATGTCTCAGCCACTGCTCCTTTGCCTGCACACACAACACCAAGGGAGGTGGAGGAGGTAAGCTCTTCCTGCTGGAGGGCTACCAGCAATTTTGCCCCTCCTGGACTTTTATCCTGCAAAGTCGGGAGTTCAGACCCTTCCTGCATGCAGGAAACAAACCACTACACTTCAGAGCAGCTGGAGAAAATGCCACCTGGAGTGAAACGAAAGCTGGCAAAGTGGGTTCTGACTAATATCAATGAAATGTACTCATTTTTTGTGGCCTTTGTCCTTATGGGAATTGTGAAAAAGAACTTCCTCTGTGACTACTGGAGCACATTTTTTGAGTCCTTGTTCTCTCAAGACCGCTTCCTCCTCCTCCGTTGCCTGCACTTTAACAGCAGTGCTAGTGCCAGTGTCAGTAATCCCCTGCATAAAATAAGAAAAACATTTACAGCCATCACTTCCTCATTCGTAACATCTTTGTGCCATTCAATGATCGCTGTGTAGATGAGTCTCTAATGAAGTGGAAGGGCAGGCTGACTCACCGGTTACACGCAGGACATGAATGTCTACACAGAATCCACCACTGAAATTATGAGGGGCTTGGGAAACCTCTCAAATGGTGAATGTCTGGTGGATCCGATATAAATAATCATGTCTGTCAAATACTCACTGTGCATGTCACGCACACACACCAAAAAAGTGAAATCTGTTTCTTTTTGCAGGTATAAACTGTTGAATGCCAGCCTTCTACTTTGTCAATGATACATCCATGGAAAGTTTTTTTATGGAACAAAAACATGTTGAAAGGAGTGTTATTCACTTGTAAGTTGTAAATGTCCTGAGTCTGCATGATGTGAAGTGCTATGTTAATTGGCTCTGCTTTATGAGGCATAATGAATGACATATTGAATAATGATTACATTATTTATTACTGTTATGGTTAAACAAAAAACACAAATTTCACAGATGATAGTAATTCTAAATAAGAACTACTTACACATTTCATAATAAATACGTGAACAAACAATATACATATAATAATATTTACTAAGCAGTATGAAAAAAACATGACCTATTAACTATAAAGAACATTTAAACAACCTTTTATAGTTTCAAGAATGTTTGAGTGTATGGTACTCCTCAAAGCATGGAGTAACACACAAGGGAGTGTTACACGGCACACACATGTATTTTGTAATGTGCCTCTCCTTTGAATTCTGTGTGCTGGAGAGACAGACCTTGCAGTGCCGCCTGGTCCTTCTGCCCTGGAAAGTGGTTTGAGGAACTTCAAAGGGGAAATACCTGGCTGTCAGACTCAGGGGATTGTCTGAGGCAGGACAGCCCCCCCCCCACTGCACTGATACCATGGTGAACTCCTCAATCAGCCCTCTAATCAGGTTGATCTTGAATTGCAGAGAATCAGTGACATGTCCTAATGTGAGAAAGGATACTGTTATACCAGTCCCACATTCTCCCAGCATTGTTACGGGGCCTGTGGTACTGTGGGGGCAAATAGGATGAGAATGACCATGATCATTTGTAAAATGACCAAAGATAAAGCAGAATAGTAAAGTAGTAAGGTACTCACCAAGTACATGAGAGCTCTGCAACACTCCCTTTTGTGTTAGCCCATGTTTTTGTGGAGTACCACTTCTGGAAGCCTTATTAAGACTGCAAAAGAAAATGCAGTATTATTATTTATTTGTATTATTTACTTACATCATATTTTATTGTTATTGATCAATTTCATTTAAAATATGTCATATTGAATTTACTGAAATCGTTTATGAAATGTCTTTACCATTATTTTAATAATACTGAATTCACATACAGTATGTCTCTAAAAGAGCAATGCTATATGATTATAACACTGAATTCACATATTTCTCTAACAAAGCAACACTGATGATATTTTACACCACACAGGATGTTTCTCTTCATGTTGAAACATATGAGAAGCTAATCGTGATTAAAGACGTGTTTGGCTTCATTGCTGCAATATTATGTTCAATAATATTATCAATACCAATGCAATCCTACCATTACTTCAGGTGAAAAATATATTCTATTAAAAAAATCCTAAAACATCTCGGGTTACATGTGTAACTTGTTCCCTGAAAAAAGCGGAACGAGATGCTGCGCTTTGCTAAGCGCTTTGGGAACAATCCTGTATTGTGACCAGCTGTGAATATGTGTGTAACACGTCAATGAACATTGACCGGAATTTATAGCCTCGGCTGGTGAGATCATTGGATGCACCTGTGGCCAGGCTATAAATAGACGCGTCACGAGCGTGTCGTCAGATATTTTTTCTGAAGAGCAGTCCTGGAACGTCCCAGTGCGGCAAAGAGGCGCAGCATCTCGTTCTGCTTTTTTCAGGGAACAAGGGTTACACATGTAACCCGAGACGTTCCCTTTACAAAAAGCTTCACTATGATGCTGCGCTTTGCTAAGCGCTTTGGGAACGCAATACCCACGCCGCCACACTGGGGCTGTCTGGACCCCTACGGTTGTGAAGTGTGCTCACAAGAACGCGAGAGGTCTCAGACATGAGCTTGAGATGTTGACTCAAGGACGTAAGAGCCCGGAGTAGCATAAACATCTAAACCATAAAATTTGATGAATGTGTTTGGAGAGGACCAGCCTGCCGTATCACAAACTTGTTCAGACATGAGCTTGAGATGTCGACTCAAGGACGTAAGAGCCCGGAGTAGCATAAACATCTAACCCATAAAATACTATGAATGTGTGCGGAGAGGACCAGCCTGCCACATCACAAACCTGCTGCAGAGGGACCCTCTAGCCAAGGCTTTAGAGGAGGCGACCCCTCTGTTGGAGTGAGCCCTGACACCTACGGGCGAAGCTTGACCATTCGCCTCATAGGCCAGGGCATTAGCATCCCTCACCCAATGTGACATAGTCTGCTTGGTAGCGGCTACCCCCCTGTTGTGGCCCCCATAGCAGACAAATAATACCATACCTGACTTATGCCACTGGCTAGTGCGGTGGACATAAGTCTGAAGGGCATGGACTGGGCAGAGTCCGTGAAGTCTTTCCTGCTCCAGCGTTAAAAACGGCTGGGAGCAGAAGGCTTCCAGAGTGACAGGATGTAGTGTCGAAAAAGGCACCTTAGGAAGGTAGTCAGGATGAGGATGCAGAATAGCTTTGGCCATACCTGGGGCAAATTCTAAACAGGTCGGCAAAACAGACAGAGCCTGTAGATCCCCAATCCTCTTAAGAGAGGTAATCGCCATAAGAAAGACCATCTTGAGAGTCAGAAGTCTGTCAGACTCTAGAGGTTCAAAGGGGGTCTCAACCAGACCCTCTAGGACTATTGCTAAGTCCCATGAAGGAGTTCTGGTCCTAACAGGAGGCCTCCCGCGAGTAGAGGATGCCTCCCCAAAGGCACCCTGTCCATCGAAATGGTGGCCACATAAACCCTGAGAATAGCAGGGCATATGCCTGCTGACAGTTTTTCCTGCAGAAAGTCCAGAACTGAAACAATTTGGCAGTTAATTGGATCTGCACTATGTGAACTGCACCACGTTTCGAAGAAACCCCATTTAGTGGTGTAGATTCTTCTGGTAGAGGGAGCCCTAGCACTAAGAATGGTCTCGATAACCTCAGGTGACAGCCCTGTGTCCCTCAGTTGGTACCCTTCAGTCTTTATGAGGGGGAGCATGACTCGTCACTCGTCAGGGCGGGACTGGTTGGCCGACGGCCCCGCCCCCTGAGTGCGGCGAGGAAAATTGCCCGAAGGCTTCCTCGTGGCTTTTCGCCTCCTGGAATCTGGAGATAAACGTATTCATGGCGTCTCCGAAGAGACCGAAAGCGAAACCGGGGCATCGAGTCCTTATCCTTGATGCCCGAAAGGTTAAGCCATAAATGCCTCTCCGTGCTGACTAAAGCTGACATAGACCGACCAATGGCACGGGCTGTCTGCTTGGTTGCACGGAGAGATAAATCTGTGGCCCGATGAAGTTCAGAAAAGGCTTCTTCGTCGAGCGTTGCACTCAGGTCTTTCAGTAGGTCAGTCTGTTATGCCTGTAACACGGCCATGGTGTGCAGCGCAGCACCAGCCTGACCTGCCGCTTGATAAGCCCTCCCCACTAGCATGGAGGTAGTCCTGCATGGCTTAGTGGGGAGAGCCGGTTTCTTGAGTGATGATGCCAAACCCGGTGAGAGATAGCCCGCAAGCATTTCTTCGACCGGCGGCATCATTGAATACCCCCGTGTTTCAGCACCCACGATAGTCCCTTTTTTTATTTTTTATTATTATATATAAATTGTTTTTGGCCACCAGACAGATAGTTTGGATGGGGGTCTCTTGTTCACGTGGCCAGTCTAGCTGTAGTCTGGCCACAGCCCGAGTAACCACCTCGAGTAATTTCTCAGCCTCTTTATTATTATGCGTGAAATTCAGCGCCCCCCTCGTGAAATGAAGAGGCGCAGAGGTGCGCTTCATGCTTATGAGAAGGATCAGCTGGATCTGACGCGTGTCCCTGACAGTCATAGAATGTTGACAGGGAATATATATATAGAAAGAGGGTAAGGAGAAAAGGTTCACTTCGCACTGCCTAACAAATTATAAATCCTAGCAGAGGAAAGAAAGTTTCTGACAGGCTTGTGAGACACACAGCACAGTATGCTCTGAAGAAAATGGATCTGACGACAAGCATCTATTTATAGCCTGGCCACAGGTGCATCCAATGATCTCACCAGGCTATAAATTCCGGTCAATGTTCATTGACATGTTACACACATATTCACTGCTGGTCACAATACAGGATTGTTCCCAAAGCGCTAAGCAAAGCGCAGCATCATAGTGAAGCTTTTTGTAAAGGGAACAATAGTTTTTTATCAAAGTGAGCATGACTGAACACAGCAAAATAAACAGTAATGAACGCTGCAATGTGCTGAGCAGAGCATTACCAAATACATTACAAAGGCAGTGAAAGGGCCATTGAAGTGTACGGCAAAACTAATGTCATAACGATTTGTATATGTAGGACAAACATCTTTAAGTCATGCATCTATTATAGTCTATGCATGTTTTTTGGAGGTTTTGATATGAAAATGAAGCTTAACATTTACTCCCCAATGTTTAACCCTCCCGTGTGCTTCAGCTATAAAACCCCACAAACCAGCGAAATGCAAGGCTCAAGTAAAGTGAAAATAATGGCAACATAAACTGTTGATTAATATGTATATTATAACTTATAGATATTTTTAATTTTCTGAGGTTTTAAATTGAAAATAGAGCTAAACATGTCCTAGTTTATTCACCTACACTTCGCCAGCTGCAAAATGTCACGTGACTGCAAAATGCCTTGTGATTGGCTTGTTATGGGTACATGTTGTTACATTTAATTTCAAGCACATACAAAACTCATTCCAGGGGGTGACGGTCAGACAAATGGAATGTACGTGCTAAAGATTAACTATTTAAAGTTAATTATTAAAAATTCTCCCCTTTTTCTGGATGACCAAAAGGCCACCTTTAGATTTGTGAGCAAAAGTAGAAGGGGCTTGCTGCCCCCTTTCTGTGCACGTCACAGGTTGACACCAATGCTCTGTTTGTTTCTTGCAAATCTCTATGTGTGTGTGTGTGTGTGTGTAGGTGTGTCACTGTGTGTGGGTAAGAGCAAATACAAGAGGGTCGTTCTTATGCTAATTAATTAGTCAGTGTCTTTGTTTTAGATCATTATTGTGCTGTGGTACCCTGTACTTAGAAATACCAGAAATAATATCGTAATGTACACCACATGAGATTTTTGACTTTCAGAAAAAACTAAAAATGACTTGAAACACATTGAAAACATGTTCACCATTGAAAAGGTGCATTCAAGTAATTGTTTTGTGTGAAATGCATTTGTTATGTAATTTTGAATAATTTAATAGATCTCGATAAAAAAAAAATTACGCCATTGACACATACTTTGAGCCAAAAGAAAGCCATTAATGCTGAGCAACAACTGCAAGCAACCAATGTTTATGAGGACCAGGGGGGTATTCCAGAAAGCAAGATTAACTTCCATCCATCCATCCATCCATCTTCAACCGCTTATCCGAAGTCGGGTCGCGGGGGCAGCTGCTCCAGCAGGGGGCCCCAAACTTCCCTATCCAGAGCCACATTAACCAGCTCTGACTGGGCGACCCCGAGGCGTTCCCAGGCCAGTGTGGAGATGTAATCTCTCCACCTAGTCCTGGGTCTTCCCCGAGGCCTCCTCCCAGCTGGACGTGCCTGAAACACCTCCCTAGGGAGGCGGCCAGGGGGCATCCTTACCAGATGCCCAAACCACCTCAACTGACTCCTTTCAACGCAAAGGAGCAGCGGCTCTACTCCGAGCTCCTCACGGATGACTGAGCTCCTCACCCTATCTCTAAGGGAGAAGCCCGCCACCCTTCTGAGGAAGCCCATTTCGGCCGCTTGTACTCGCGACCTAGTTCTTTCGGTCATGACCCAACCTTCATGACCATAGGTGAGGGTAGGAACAAAAATTGACCGGTAGATCGAGAGCTTTGCCTTTCGGCTCAGCTCCCTTTTCGTGACAACGGTGCGATAGAGCGAGTGCAATACCGCCCCTGCTGCCCCGACTCTCCGGCCAACCTCCCGCTCCATTGTCCCCTCACTCGTGAACAAGACCCCGAGGTACTTGAACTCCTTCACTTGGGGCAAAACCTCATTCCCTACCTGGAGTACGCTTTACTTTACTTAAGATTAACTTACTTGACATAAACCCAGAACTCACGGTTGATTAACCACAAACTTGCTTACTCTCGGTTATTGGTTCCAGAATCCCAGTTCTGGGTTAGTTCACTCAACCGTGAGTTTAAATTTAGAGTTTGTGCGCATTCAAAGTGAACTCAAAAGCATTCTCTGCAAATCCCCGAATCCACGAGTCACCATGGAAAAAGATGCCAAGAAGAAATGCGTGCCATATTTCAGTGATGCATAATGAAGTTTTAATGGCTAGAGATGACCATTAATTCATCTTCACTCATAATAGCAATATGAGCTGCTTTGGTTTAGGACTGGGAGTTTGCTTTAAGGAGAGTATACTGAATTAATGCATGAAATTTTCAACTTTAAAGTTTTACCGTACTTTTCAAAGCTTAATTCAACATTAATATATTAGACACCTCTAGCCTACATTAATGTTTAATAGGTCAACCGTTATGTTGTTTGTGTACACAGAACTTAATAATAATAATAAGGTTTTACAGCTATAGGTTTCCTATTTTTATTTTAAGATTCATTTTACTGGTATTTACCATAGAATGCAAATTTTATTTTTACTGCATGTCATGTGAACTATATGAACAGTACTTATTTTATTTTTAATACCATTTGATGTACCCAGTTTAACATTGGGGTTTCTGAAAACTTTCTTTGAATTAGCATATTTTTCATAGATTTAATTTAAAATTATTATTCATGTGCATTATAAGATTAAGATCTGCTGTAACAGAGGTGGAGAATAATGGGAGGCACGCCATTGTTGTGCTATTGAAACTTTTTGGATGTCTTGCCTTTTGAAAGGCAATGGCTGTGCATTCTCATATAGAGGGTCCATCTACCTCTAGCAACATGGTACTGAATGAAATGATGTTGTTTTAATTGAAGATCATGTATCTGATTGTACATTATAAATGTTCTTGATCTCAACATTAGTAGCATAAAGTAACTCATCTTTTCCTAGTTGTAATGGAAGTCCAATTGAAATAGGTAAAATCCAAACGGTCCCTATTGAAAGGCAAAATAAAATTGTAATTTAGAGATGGACCATATACAGCTTCTAATGAAGTAGAGGAGGCTGAGTAACAGAAAGATACATCTTTTCATTTAATCACTTGACCACCATCTAAAGGATGACTCTAAATGACAGTATGTCTCATTTATATTTTCAGATAATAAAGAGAGTACAATGAACAAATCTGGAAATGTGTGAATTTATATGTACAGTACATTCATTAAAATGATAAGGAATAACATCTCTAACCTCTATGCTATATCTGTGGTCCATGAAATTATCACATAATATCTAGTTAGTGAATAATGATAATGGGTGATTAATTGCTTAAGCTTTTAATTGGAAGACATTACCTGCATATTGATACTATGGAATATTATTTTAGAAATAAAATTAATATTAATTGACTGATGGAACTGTAAATAGAATATGGGTGCTATAATAATTGTATTCTATGAAATTTAGAGTATAACATTATTTCTATCGGGAAGACACGCAGGCTTGAGTGAAGTTTAAGATGCCATTTTTTGATAAATGTAAAACAGAAAGTAATGTCTCTCTCTTTGGCGTAGACCGAGGGAGTTGTGCCCGGAACCGTCATATCCTGCCGGAGATAGGAGGCAGGGGCGAGGAGCCTACCCCCGTGCGGGACAGGGCTCAGCTGGTGGTGGTGGGGTTGCGGAGGTTGCCTGTGTTTTAGCACACTGAAACAGCAATGTGATAGATTGTGAGCAGACTTATAAAGCAATGGCTTACATGCGATTGGCTAGGAATTACCCCGCTAATGAAGTGGTGATGTACAGCTGCTAGTCTTCCCGCTAGAACTACGCTGCACTTCCATTTATTGGAAATGCTCAATATAAATGCATAAAGCACTGTCTTTACAGTGAAGAGTCTAGAGGCCTGTCCAATGCGCTAAAAAATATTACAGAATTTAAAACTTCCCATTAAAAGAAAAATCACAATGTACATAATTTGTTCACTTCTAAATGCAAATCTGTTGTGTGCGAGACTGGATATACTGCCATAAAGAAGATTTGTGAGTGTAAGGATTCAAGAATGCATGGGCAAGGAGGAAGCTGCGACCGGTTTGACACAACATGTAGACATTTATTTACACACACACACACTTTTCACTGTTATAAACATCGTCGGCTTTTCATTCAATACATAAACACAAACACACACAGGTCCGTGTGTCTCTCTCTTTTGTCTGCCACTGTGTTCTCTTCTTAACCCTTTCCCCGCCAGCGTTTTAAAAAAAAGTTGCCAGCCACCGCCAGGGTTTTTGACGATTTTCGCTAAATTTTAATGGCCCGCAGAATATTTTCTTCCATGAATATATGAAGATGCTATATATCACAATAAAGATCTGAGCCTCTGCTTTTAGGCAAAAAAAACGATTTTATTTTATCTTCATTTGTTCTTTTTTTATTGTGACTTGAACAGAGGTAGGTTTTGTCAAAAAACAACATTTCAGACAAAAAGCTGAGAAAAAGGCATGTTTATGTCTGATATTTTGAGCTTCTCAATACTCCACTTCTTCATGTTTGAGACGATCGCAGTCTGTTTCTTTGATCAAAGAGTTGTGTACTCTTTCAAAACATGCGGAGGGGTCTTCCTTACCGTATAACACCTAAAACACGGAAACCCGGAAAATTCCGTGTTTGGCGGGGAAGCGTTTTTTCATAAAACACGGAAAATTCCGTGTTTGGCGGGGAAAAAGTTAAATACTCTCACTGCCCCTCACTGAAACACGAGACCTGTGTGGCAGACAGGTGGAACTCATTCACCACTTATCTTCCCGGCCTCACTCTGTCCAGACACAGCTTGGCCCAGCCCTGCTCACCACACACCCCCATCGCCAAATTCAGGCCAGGGAATTCTCCAGGCTGTGAACGCCCCATCCTCATTCCTAGGGAGAGAGCACTGGCTTGTCAGGATGTTCTCCGGGTCTGACCCGCATGTGCCTGGGAGTGGGAACAGGACGAGGGAGAGGAGGGGGGTTGGGGGGATTAGAGAGAGAAGAAAGCAGAGAGAGGAGAGAGAGACAGGCTCGCCGGCCCCAGACACGCTGTCGACTGGCCCTCAGTCACTCCTCCGACCCTGGCAGATGGCAACGGCTCCTCCGCTTCCTGGCGGAAGGCAGCAGTTCCTCTGGCTCCTGGCAGGCAGCAGTGACTCCTCCATCCGCTGGTGGACAGCAGCGGCTCTTCCAATTCCTGACAGACAGTAGTGGTGAGGACTCCACAACAGCACATCCTTCCTCCTTCCTGGGTTTCAGCACCAGTGTAAGGATTAAAGCAATACATGGGCAGGGCGGAAGCTGGGAACATCATCGGCTTTTATGTTCAATACCTAAACACACACAGGTCCGTGCATCTCTCCCTCGTCTGTCTCCTCTCCTTAAATACTCATGCTGTCTCTCACTGGAACACGAGATTGGTGTGGCAGACAGGTGGAACTTATTCACCACTTAGCTTCCCGGCCTCGCTCTGCCCAGACGCCGCTCAGCCCCATACTGCTCGCCACAGTAATGTATAGTAAAGATTGCAGTTTAGCTTAACATCACTTTAAAAGTATAATTATGCACATAATCTGAACTTCCACACGGTTATTGGAACCGAAAGTTGAGGTTATCTACTTACTCTAAATAAACTTACCCTGGTAAGTCACTTAACCGGCTTTCTGGAATACCCCCCTGAAACGTGTGTTAAATTAGTCTGAAAAATGAACATGGCAAATGACTTTATTTAGGAAATGCTTATACCACAGGCAGGCTTCAAGCTAAATGGGATTCTTTCATTAATTCACTTAAGAGTTTCTGGAACTAATTAAACTAAATAAACAACATTGCAACAGTACAATTCAAACAGACTTTAATGTGCGTGTGAGAGATTTTTGTGAATACTGCATGTTGCAACACAAATCGTTGTTTGTTTTCCGTGTATGTGAATAACCTACAAACAAATGTTGTGCATTTGTTAACTCGTAAACTCATGTGTGCCACATGTGTATGTGTTGGTGTGCAAATGGGAATGGGAAAGCAAGCACAGCCAGGATGCAGAAGGTGGGGAAGAGGCTACAAACAACCTTGTTCATGTGCTCAAAACACTATAGGCCCATTTTGTTGCTCTCCCTACAGGGGTGCCCTTACCACTCTAGTAAAACAAGAAAATCAAAGCGAACCCCAATAAACACTGCAAAATGGTGAATAAAACAAAGAATAAGACTAATCCACAGGCTCTCCATCACATCCATCATTTCTCTTGAGTAATGAAAGTGCAACTTCTGAGCAAATTAGCACAGTTCCTCCTTTCCAGTGCGAGTTTGTCATTTAGAAGCTTTGATTGATTAGAAGAGGTATGTGAACAATAAAGTTTCCAATGATGAGAAGAATGCAAAGTTGTAAAAGAGGGAAAACGGGAGCAATGGAATATAAACATTGAGCTTGTGTTAGAGTTAGGTATTGTCAAATACTGTGATAGACTAGGGTGTGAAAATAAGAGGATTGAGTGAAGCTGAGAAAGAAAGATTTTTTTAGGGTCTCCTGCTGAGCAGAGGAAGAACACAGGTTGAGCCTGTGGGGTGTGAAGGTAGCTGACTGGCATGTGTGCTAATGCGTTGTGTCACTGCGGCCTCTCCTCTCATCCTCCCTCAGAGGTGCCTAACCACTGAGATGTGTCACACATTGACAAGCACCAGCTCCATCTGCTTCAAATCCCACAATGCCTTGTTTGAGTAAACTTGGCTGTATGTGACGTTAATGAATGCAAGAGTCAACTATTCTGGATGCTGATGTAAATACTGAGCATCAGAGCGGGCTTAAAGGAATAGTTCACCCAAAAATTGTAATTCTCTTATCATTTACTCATCCCAGATGTGTATGACTTCCTTTCTTCTGTAGAACACATTAGAAGATTTTTATAAAAATATCATACAGCACCATACAATGCAAGTGAATGGTGATTAGACCTTTGCAGCTCCTAAAATCACATAAAGTAATAAAAAAACAAACATAAAAGTAATCCATATTACTCCAGTGTTTAAATCTGTCTTCATATGCAATATAATAGGCGTGGGTGAGAAACAGAACAAAATTTTAGTCCTTTTGTGTCCAACATTTACTTTCAGATGTGAAAGTGAAACTAAACAGACACCACATGTGACTTTCAGATGTAAAACTGAAAGTGAAAGTGGAAATTTAGAGTAAAAAAAGGAATTACATTTGTATCTGTTTCTCACCCGCACCTATTATATCAGTTAAGATGATATGAATTTAACCACTGGAGTCTTATGAATTACTTCTATATTTCCTTTGTGGGATTTTTGGAGCTACAAATGTCTGATCTCCATTCACTTGCATTGTATGGACCTACAGAGATGAGATATTCTTCTAAAAATCTTTTTTTGTGTTCTGCTGAAAAAAGAAAGTCATCTGGGATGGCATAAGGGTGAGTAAATTATGAAAGCACTTTAATTTTTAAAGGAATATTCCTGATTCAATTCAAGTTAAGCTCAATTGACAGCATTTGTGCCATAATGTTGATTACCACAAAAATGTATTTAGACTCATTCCTCTAGACTCAAAAAAGTGGTAATAGTAAGGCAATTACTATGGCCCGGTCGTGGTCTTAGGACGACATGGGTGTCTGCTGGACAGAACTCCAGGCAGGTGTTGCTGACAGAGAACGCTTGCAGGTTCCCAACCCTCTTGATGGAAGCGAGCGCGATCAGGAGGGCCGTCTTCAAGGAGAGGGTGGTTGGGGCGGAGCTGCCTGTTGTTTGGAAGCAGCAGGAGGAGAATGGCCTCCATCTGTTTCTTCACTTGGCTTGCAGGGCGGAGGCGGCCTGTCAAGCTGTGCTGTAGGCTTTTGCAGTCAGTGATGACATCATCTTACAGGCTTTGGAGGGGAGCAGGCGGCGTTCTCAGGACACAGGTGGATCGCAACCGCTCAATCCACCTGGGGACCTCCGAGTGCCCATGGGGAACAAAGGAACCGGGGGGTTGCTGACGACGGCCTGGGCAAGCATGTCGGCCATCTGGCCGTCAGCCTCAGACTGGGCATGCAGTCCCGAAGGCGGCAGTCCAGTTGAGTATTACGCGTCAGACGCTCTCCGATGCAGTGGCGAACTCATCATCCAGCTCGGGGGGCTTGAGGGAGTAAGCAGACTGTCTGTGAGGCGAACCACTCTCACCTCGAGCTTGGATGGAAGTCAATGAGAGTGCCGGGAGGCAAGTGGTTGGTGGGGATCTGCCATCCCCAAATCGCCTCCATCGCCAGCCAGGTCGTCCTCAATCCCGTGGGAAGAAGGAGTGACACGGGGGTGGCTGGAGTGGCGTTCCTCCTTAAGAAGGACAGCCACGACCGCAACGTTGCCATGGTAAGGTTCTTGCAGTGAGAACACGAACCATCCACAAATGCTGAGTAGGTGTGATCGCTGCCCAGACACGCAGCGTCTGTGACCATCAGGAGTGGAGCGAAATCGACCGCATCCAGGAACTACACAGGGGCGGATCTTTATAAAGACATGTCCTGAAAAGGATGTTCAATTACAGCTGTGTATTTGCTCTTCAGAGAAAATAAACTCTTTTACAGAAAATTCTCTCTTTTTAAAAGCGCTGTCGAAGCGCCAAGGGGAAGGAGAAGGTGAAAGCCGCTGATATGCGCTGTAGATCCAACAGCATACGCTCTACAGAGGTGAGTGGAAAAGTAAATGATTTCAGCTCACTGTTCGCACAACTGCTCAGCTCCGAAGAATAAATCTGAATGGACAGACGCATGATTCCCTTTTTTTATAACTCTATGTCTGGGGGAGGGACATGCAAATTCTGTCTGCAAATTTCTCATTGGCCTTTTCTCAAGTTCAGAGGTAACCGAGGCCTTCAAAGAAATCCCCTAGTGTCGCTTCATTCGACACAACTTCGAAGTGAGTGAAACACCCCATACATATTTTAGTGCATTATAAAAGTAACAGTGAGCAATTTTAGCCATAGCATAGGTTTAAAAGCACAAACTTTGCTATGAGTGAACTGACTTTGAAATTTTAGGCTTTTATGCAATATAATGTCACTGAACTATTTCATGTGTAGGTTGTACTGTCTGTAAGTAAAGAGTGACCTCATCTCTGTGGTTCTTCTGAGTGTGTAACAAGAGAAGCGGCGCTGAGTTTATTTTTCTATGAGTTGGTGGTGTGTTTCCAATTAGAGGTCACGTTCATCAAGTAATGGGTTTGTACACATACACTCGCACACACACATGGTGTATGATGAATTGGTGCATTTTGGTCTCACTGTATTGATGTGGTTCAGTGAAGGAACAAGATGGTGATTTAAATAGTAATTTAGTACAGCAGATCACAGTAAAATTGTATTTGTAACCCAAGGAAATCTACAAAGGAACAATTTTTAGCACTGAACAATTTTATTACAGTGGCTGCAAAAAGTATTTGGATACTTAAGCCACACTTCCAAAAGTATGAATGTCATTGCAATTGATAATATTAAACTAAGTGGCATTTATTTTAAAGAAAGATAGCACAAGCACACTTTTCAAGCATGCAATTTCCCTGCTAGATGGATGGATCTACAGAGCTCCAGGTGGGCAACAGGTTCAGCAGCCTGGGGTTACGATCATTACTTCTCTCTTCCTGTTTGTGTGTGTGGGTGTGTATTGGGATGCAGAGGAATCCCTCTGTGTGTGCAGTGAACAGCACACACAGGGTGGAAACGAGGAAACGGGCAGCTGTTCATATGCTTGTGGATTGAGTTTCCCTAGCTGCCCATATAATCGCTTTTTCTCTCAGTAATATTTATTGTACACAGGTAGGGCAACCATGCCGTTGGCCACTCGTTTCCTCCCAGAGGAAGTCATAAATGTGCACGCTTGAGTTTAACTGCACCAAGCTCCTCTGCTAATTACTGCCATATATATGTAGAAGAAGAGAGAGAGAAGAAGAAAGAGATGGAAACCATGTGATGATAAAACACACAGTGAATAGGTGATGTTTGAAAGCTGCAGCCAGCATGATAAAGTTAGATTGTTTAAATGGGTTTTGTTCTGGTCACAATCCAGAAACAGCATTAACAAACCAGTTTCTTATCCTTAACCTGGCTAAAAGAATGTGAACCCAGTTCATCCAATCCACATAAAAAGCACATTCATTCATCCAAATAAGAAGAAGAAAGCCATTTAAAAAATTTGAAGCTTTTAATCCATGTACTTGGTGCTCAATTTACCACCATTCAAATGCATCCGAATGCAAGAGACTAGAAAACAAGCTCATGCAAAGTAATTTTGAACTCGGCTGCATACAAAAGTTCAAGTTTTGCGGACTCTGACCTGTGAATGTGACGATGAAACGTGTGAACAATCGGTGATCGAAACATCACACATATACACACAATACAAAGAATGCATATTTCAAAGCAGCATGTTTTATTGTTGCAGGAAAGTGTGTTGATATTTTAAATGTAATAAAATTTGTTATTTGTGATGTATTATTTACTTACACCACAAACCATTGTATGATAAAACCTAGTGTGACTGCTCCTTCAGACAAAATACATAGAGTGCATTGTTTACTGATGGTCTGATGCTAATAGCACACAAAACTGAACAATACTTGTGAAATCTCAAGATCTAATTAGTTGAGCCAATTTTTTGAAAGATATTCAGAGTTCTGTGTGAGTTTTGTTTGAGGCACTTATCATCCATCTATCAAGACATGACAAAAAAGCACCATAAAAGTATTTCAAACAGCTCATGCTACTTTCAAAGACCTCCGAAGTCAGATGATCCCATGTTGTCTGTCCTGTGTTTTCTGTTTCACTCAGCACTTCACACTCCATGTCACGTTCCTTGTGGTCCGGCCCGTGTTTTCACCAGTCCCTGTCTAAAAGAACTACACTTCCCATCTTTCCTTGCCCTCACCACCTACCAGCACTCACTCATTGTTTTCACTTTCTTATCGTTTAGTTCCATCACTTCGTGTATTTAAACCCTGTTTATTTCTCCATTCCCCTGTTGGTCTTTGATGTATGTGGACACCTGTTATTCGTGCTCTCGTTCTTTAGTCACTTCCCGTTGAACCATTTGTATGCCCTCCGTGTTCTGTTAACCCTTTGTATGCCCTCCGTGTTTTGTTTTACCTTTTCCAATCATGGATGTTTTCTTTGTTCGTGTTTTTTGTTAGTCAATAAAGCTTCCGCTGCGAGTAGATCCTTGTCCCATGTCTGCCTTCACCTGCAATCGTGACAGAAAGACAGACCGAATAATGGATCTAGCAGCGGTTTTCATCGAACTGGCCCGGGCAAATTTTACCGTCCGTGAGTACTCACGACTCTTCTCCACGGTCGCCGTCCACACCGGGTTCGACGACGACGCCCTGAAGACCATCTACCAGGTCGGGTTACCATCATCCCGGTGGAGAGAGGCGCCGGAACCCGGAGAGCACCCGTGGAGGGAGTACGTGAGTCTTGTTCTGAGGAAACTCGCGGCTGACGAACCACCCCTCGAGATTCCGGCTTTAGAGCCTAAGCCCATGCCTACCCAGATCGACGAGCCAGCGCTGCCAACTTAGTCCGCCCGGAGGAGGAAGAGAAGACGGCTTCCGCCTCCCGGTCCACGCCTGCCCCGGTCTGCGAGCCATTAGCCCCCGATGTCCCTGAGCCAGCGCCTGTAGCCTCGACCGTCCCTGAGCCAGCGCCTGTAGCCTCGACCGTCCTTGAGCCAGTGCCTGTAGCCTCGGCCGTCCCTGAGCCAGCGCCAGCGGCCGTCCCTGAGCCAGCGGCCATGACCGTCCAAGAGCCAGCGCCCCTCGAGCCTTCTAGGGCTCCTCCTCCCGAGCCTCCCAGGGCTCCACCTCTCAAGTCTCTCGAGGCTCCCAGGGCTCCGCCCCTCAAGCCTCTCGAGCCTTCCAGGGCTCCACCTCTCGAGCCTCCCAGGGCTCTGCTCTTCAAGTCACTCGAGCCTTCCAGGGCTCCAGCTCTCAAGCCTCTCGAGCCTTCCAGGGCTCAGCCTCTCAAGCCTCTCGAGCCTTCCAGGGCTCCGCCTCTCGAGCCTTCCAGGGCTCCACCTCTCGAGCCTCCCAGGGCTCCGCTCTTCAAGGCACTCAAGTCTTCCAGGGCTCTGCCTCTCAAGCCTCTCGAGCCTTCCAGGGCTCTGCCTCTCAAGCCTCTCGAGCCTTCCAGGGCTCCGCCTCTCAAGCCTCTTGAGCCTTCCAGGGCTCCGCCTCTCAAGCCTCTTGAGCCTTCCAGGGCTCCGCCTCTCAAGCCTCTCGAGCCTTCCAGGGCTCCGCCTCTCAAGCCTCTCGAGCCTTCCAGGGCTCTGCCTCTCGAGCTTCTCGAGCCTTCCAGGACTCCGCCTCTCGAGCCTTCCAGGGCTCCACCTCTTGAGCCTCCCAGGGCTCCGCTCTTCAAGTCACTCAAGTCTTCCAGGGCTCTGCCTCTCAAGCCTCTCGAGCCTTCCAGGGCTCTGCCTCTCAAGTCACTCGAGTCTTCCAGGGCTCCGCCTCTCGAGCTTCCCGAGCCACCCAGGGCTCTGCCTCTCGAGCTTCACGAGCCTTCCAGGACTCCGCGTCTCGAGCCCCTTGAGCCACCCAGGGCTCCGCCCCCCGAGCCTTCCAGGGCTCCGCCCCCCGAGCCTTCCAGGGCTCCGCCTCCCGAGCCCCCTACGGCTCTTCTCCCCGAGCCTCCTTCGGCTCCGCCTCCAGAGCCCCCTACGGCTCTGCTCCCAGAGACCCCAGAGCCTTCTAGGGCTCCGCCTCCCGAGCCTCCTACGGCTCTGCCCCAGAGACTCCAGAGCCTACCAGGTCTTCACCTCGGAAACCTCCCACGGCGCCACCTCCCTCGGCTCCGCCTCCAGAGCCTTCCAGGTCTCCGCCCCTAAAGCCTCCTACGGCTCCACCTCCTGAGCCTTTCTCGGCTCCGCCTCCTGAGCCTTCCTCGGCTCCACCTCCTGAGCCTTCCTCGGCCCGGCCTCCGGGGCCTCCCTCGGCTCCATCTCCTGAGCCTCCCTCGGCTCCACCTCCAGAGCCTTCCAGGCCTCCGCCTCTAGAGCCTCCTACGGCACCACCTCCATCGGCTCTGCCTCCAGAGCCTTCCATGACTCCGCCTTTAAAGCCTCCTACGGCACCACCTCCATCGGCTCTGCCTCCAGAGCCTTCCAGGACTCCGCCTTTAAAGCCTCCTACGGCGCCACCTCCCTCGGCTCTGCCTCCAGAGCCTTCCAGGGCTTCGCCTCCTACGGCGCCACCTTCCTCGGCTCCGCCTCCCGAGCCTTCCTCGGCTCCGCCTCCCGAGCCTCCCACGGCTCCGCCTCATGAGCCCCCAAACCTTCCTCGGCTCCGCCTCCTGAGCCTTCCTTGGCTCCGCCTCCTGAGCCTCCCTCTGCTCTGCCTCTTGAGCCTCCCACGGCTCCGCCCCCTGATCCTCCAGAGCTTTCCATGGTTCTGCCTCCCTTCGCTCTGCCTCCAGAGCCTCCCTCAGCTTCGTCTCCAGAGCCCCTCTCAGCTCCGCCTCCGGGACCTGTCCCTGTCCTGAGGCTGCCTCCCAGGCCTCCTGGACCTGTCCCTGTCCGATGGCCGCCTCTTGCCCTCTGTGCTTCCCGGACTTCCTGTCTGCCCCGTGTGCTCCCCTTGGACTGCCCTCTTGCCCTCTGTGCCCCCCGGACTTCCTGTCTGCCCCGTGTGCTCCCCTTGGACTGGCTCCTTGCCCTTGTGCCTCCTTGGTTTGTCTCTGTATCCCTTGTGCCCCCTTTGGTCTGTCTGTTTGCCCCTTATGTACCTTCTTTGTCTGCTAGGACCCCCTTCACTTCTTGGATTATTTTGTTTGTTTTCTTTTGGATCGTCTAGGATCCGATCCTTTTGAGGGGGGGTTATGTCACGATCCCTCGTTGTCTGTCCCGTGTTTTCTGTTTCACTCAGCACTTCACACTCCATGTCACGTTCCTTGTGGTCCGGCCCGTGTTTTCACCAGTCCCTGTCTAAAAGAACTACACTTCCCATCTTTCCTTGCCCTCACCACCTGCCAGCACTCACTCATTGTTTTCACCTGCTTATCGTTTAGTTCCATCACTTTGTGTATTTAAACCCTGTTTATTTCTCCATTCCCCTGTCGGCCTTTGATGTATGTGGACACCTGTTATTCGTGCTCTCTTTCTTTAGTCACTTCCCGTTGAACCATTTGTATGCCTTCCGTGTTCTGTTAACCCTTTGTATGCCCTCCGTGTTTTGTTTTACCTTTTCCCATCGTGGATGTTTTCTTTGTTCGTGTTTTTTGTTATTCAATAAAGCTTCCGCTGCGAGTAGATCCTTGTCCCTTGTCTGCCTTCACCTGCAATCGTGACAATTGTAATGAGAGAGTGGGATTTGAGTTACAGCAGATGGGGATGCTTTTCACTGCATAAAAGACTTACATTTTGATCCGTTCCTCACACAAAGCCATCACAGAGCATCAGAAGTTCTGGAATTTTTTGAGGTGCTGTTGGGACATTCTAAAAATTCCCTTTGTGTCCCAATGGCAACCGAAACAATGAGCAAATAAGCAATGAATAAATTAAGCAATGAGTATATGATGGCATAATTTTTTACTCATATAATTTAAAAAGGTAGCCTTGGGTAAAGTATTGAAATCCTCAGAAATTATTTGAACATGACATCAGAGTGATATTTAAAATATGGACAAAGGCTAACATTTGGGTGGTGCATGCAAAAAGTCGCTAAAGGGATGTATCGTTATGAGAGTGCTTTGCCATGAGCAGAACAGTCTATTCCGCTTTGTTTTCTGTTTGTGAAATAATTAATCCATCCATCCATCCATCCATCTATCCATCTTTGACCGCTTATCCGGGACCGGGTCACGGTGGCAGCAGACTAAGCAAAGTAACCCATACACCCTTTTCCCGGCCACTTCCTCCAGCTCAGCCTGGGGGATCCCGAGGCATTCCCAGGCCAGCCAAGAGATATAATCATTCCAGCGTGTTCAGTGTTGGGGAGTAATGCATGTTAATACATGTAACAGGATTACGTATTTAAAATAAAAAATATAAGTAACTGCATTCCACTACAGTTACAATATAAATAATTGGTAATTAGAATACAGTTACATTAAAAAAATATTTTGATTACTGAAGAGATTATTTTGCATTTTATTGTCTATTGCTTCATTTAATATTTAGTCCTTTTCATTTATCCATATAAATGGATAACTATAAATTACCCAAAGTCATTTAACAGAGGTGAAACACTTTCTTAAGATGTGTTACATTCATACTGCCCTACAAAGGCAAAACACCGTAACATCATGTTTGGTCAAAAATGAGTTAATGTCATTTTTGGGGTATTCAAGACCTCCTTTATCATGTGAATAAATATCGTGAGTCAATTTGATTGTTTTAACGAGAAATTAAAGGGCTATGACAACCGTAACATCCAAAACCATACGAGAAACCACAGCAGAACGCCGTAACAGTTGTTACGGCTCTTAGCCTTTGTTCCGGCACGCTTAAGTTGAGTTAAGGTGTTCTGACTTTGTTTCGCCTGGCATCAAGAGAGATGTTACGGTGCCGCTGTGATGTTACTGTACTCTGGCTTTGTCATACTGTCAAAGATTACCGCTCTTTTATTGTCACCAAACCGCGTAACATACACACGACACATCTTTGAAATAAAGTGTATACTGCCGACTGCTTGTTTGTATTATTACTCTGTGATAGCGATGTGATAGGGCGATGGTTCAGATCTGTCAATGTCAGTGACAGCCCGGAGCTTGCTAAATTTAATCTGTGTCACGTAATTAACACTAACGTTGACGCTGACACTCGCCTCACATCAGATGCTGAAAACCAAATATTAAATACAGAGGCATCCTACCTTTCCATGCAATCCGATATAATCCATAGAAGATAATCCATAGCAATGCACGTCATCTGGTGTATCCACAACAATCCATACGTGTTTGAGCCATATTTCCTTCTTGCAGGTGTTCACGTCAGATTTTACAGCTAGTTATCGCTAACGTCCGTACAAAGTAGGATAACCTAAATAGTAAAAGTAATTCCAACTTTTTTTCGGCATACTCTATCTATATTATCTCAGAATTAAAAAGTAGTAATCCAAGTCGAGTTCGTTGACTGAGCATCTTGAGCAGTTTGGTGGCCCTTAACCCTTAACCCTTTAACTGTCACCCCTCCCCCTTTTTTTGCATAGACATGAAAATCACTATCCAAACTTAAATGGTTGTATTTCAAGAATGCTTTGTCATATATACCTATGGACAAGTTGTGTTCCAAATTTTAGGTTGATATCTCAAAAAATGAGCTTTCAGTAAGATTTTATTTGGGCGCAGTAAAAAACTTGGAATGAGCAGTCTCTAATCTCTAATGTATTGGTCCAATGTTTAATTAATTATTACTCTATATCTTGCATTTAAATACATATACCTTTGTATTCAATTATAATTAAATTATCTTTATTGTGAAAATATTTATTGTATTTATTCATACTGTACATACTGTACTGCAAAGTAACTTATCTGTTATACTGTTTAACTGTGTTAGTGTTGCCGCACTATCCTGATCATTATAGCACTAAATAGGAACAACCAAAGGTCTTCTATATAATTTAAAACAAATACCATGATGACTAGACCTTGGTTAGGTGTTCTTATAATGGATGTAAGTATGGTGAACAGCAAGTAAATATTGATTATATGTCAGTTACTGCCTTATGCCTTTGCATGACTCCTGATTTTTGGCACATGATACAAAGGCAGAGTACCATAACTGCCAAACAAGGGTCAAAGGTCAATTTTGAGCTCAAGATTTTTTGCATACAAACATTTCTTCAGTATAGCAACTAGTTGTGAAATTTTGGGAGTCCTACCTATAATACTTTTGTCTGGACAAAACAGAAACTTTTAAAGTCATTTTTCTCAGTTTCACACTCTAGTGAGTTAAGGTCTTTTGCTTTTGCAGGGCAGCATACGAGCAGACAGAGAAGTAAGTTTGGAGCAGAAGAAATAGAAATCAACCTTGTGCAAACTGTTAGCTTTACGCTAAACTAAAATGCTATTTCTAGCTATTTTACATGCACATGTTCCAGGAACGATCATATTTTTTTTATCAAGAAAATTCACGTTGGATCATAATTTCTTTTTTCTAGTATGACCTTTGATATTAGGGCAAAAATCATATTCTTGATAATAATTTTTGAAATGTTTTCCTGTAAAAATATCAAAAAATCCTTAAAACAAGATCAATTTGATTTATCTTGTGTTAGAAACAACACTGCATAAGATAGTTAGATTTTTTAGAGAGTGTATTTTACATGTGTATTTTGTCTTGCTGTACAGGCAAGGAGTTTTTATAGTCAAAACAAGTGAAAAAACCTTCCAGTGCTGAAGTAATCCAAAGTAGTTAGAATACGTTATTGACCTTGAGTAATCTAATGGAATACATTACAAATTACATTTTACAGCATGTAATCTGTACTGGAATACATTTCAAAAGTAACCCTCCCAATCCTGAGCATGTTCTGGGTCTTCCCCGGGCCTCCTCCCAGTTGGACATGCCCGAAACACCTCTGCGGGAAGGTGTCCAGGAGGAATCTTAATTAGATGCACAAACCACCTCAATTGGCTCCTTTCAATGTGGGGGAGCAGCGGTTCTACTCCGAGCGCCTCTCGGATGTCAGAGCTTTGCACCCTATCACCCTACGGTGAGTCCTGACACCTTACGAAGAAAGCTAATTTCGGCCCCTTGTATTTGTGATCATATTCTTTCACTACCCAAAGCTCATGACATGAGGGTTGGAATGCACACCGACTGGTAAATTGAGAGCTTTGCCTTCAGGCTCAGCTCCTTCACCACCACGGTCCAGTACAGCAACCAAATTATTGCAGACGCTGCTCTGATCCGCCTGTCAATCTCACACTCCAACTTTCCCTCATTCGTGAACAAGATCCTGAGATACTTGAACTCCTCCACTTGGGGCAGCTGCTCTCTCCCAACCTGAAGAGAGCAATCCACCCTTTTCCGGCAGTGAAATAATTGGTAGTCATTATTACTTGTGAACAGAGAGAAAATCTGATCTCAAAGTGTACACACATTATCCACTCTTCTTTTGGTGTGTTCTGTGCAACCGTTCACTTCTGAGCCTACTGTGCCATAATCCAAGCGTGGGGGACTTATTCCACATTGTTATGTCATTAAAGTCAGATCAAAGAAAACAAAATGGGTTCCATAACTGTGCTTGGTTGCTTTAAATGTCAGTTAGACGGTAATCTGGATCACACTTATGCTGCCTTCCTTTCAACTTGGAAAGTGAGAATTTTCAGCTTACATCTAGGAAAAGAGCAATGGAACAGCACTTGCACTAGGACTTCCAACTTGGACCCTCATGTGGAAATCTTCAATACTTCGAGATGAAGGAAACGTGTTGGCACCCAGAGATATAATGGTTAACATTGACTTTTAATCAAACTAAAAAAAAAATAATAATCCTTGAGTCAAAGTTTCATTACATGATAATTAAACTTGCTTAGGTAATACATCAACGCCAGGTGTGTAAAATAAATTATACTCTCTTTCAACACTGGTACACCTGTAGAACATATGCTAGCATTGCATGTCATTGCTTATTGTCCACAGTTTGGGTGCTAGAAGATGTCTCTGTTGATGAACACCTGCTAATCTAACAGGAACGTTGAGTTTTGTTTCTGTATATGTCATCTGAGCTTTAGGCAATGGAATGCATTTGTGTTTGGAGATCTGAGAGACTTTGAATGGAACGTAGCATTAGTGCAGATGTCAAAATTCTTGATATGCGAGACAATGAGGACCTCTATGCACTCCTAAAAATGTAACAAAATTAACTTTGGCAGATAACTTTTAGCACAGTCCTTCACTTAAGGGAAAATGGACCAAAAAACTGATGACATCATATTTTATTAACTGTACTCCCAACACAAACCCCAAACCTAAACCTAACCATCAGTGGACTAAAAATGGTGAAAATGCAACCTCCAAATCACACTCGTCACTGATTATGCAAACGCATTTCTTTCCATGTTTTAATGTGGGGTGTGAACTCAGGTCTCCCATGCCGCTGATGCAACGTATTTCTGGTCACGCCACAATCGATGGTAAATATACTGAAGCTGATGCAATATACTGATGTTTTAGATGCCGCTTGTTGGTGAGTTGGCATAATGTGGCTGATCCTGAGGTTCCGGAACTCTCGGAAACAACATGTTGACTTCCTGTGTGATCAAGTTGGATGTAAACTAGGCAATTGGCTATTTAAAAAAGTGACAAGTCCTTTGACATGTCCTGCCCAACTTCCTGTTTCAAATGGAAATACGTCTTCAAAGGAAAGACAATTGTGTTAATCTAACCATCTCATGGGGTTTGTAAAAGTTGAAGAACTAATATAAGGAGATACAGAGGACCTTAGTGAAAGAATAGAAAGAGGGATATATACTGCTTCACAGCTGCAAAGCAGTCGATAAAAGTCCTCTTTAATGTGGAAGGTTTGACAGAGCGATTAATAGCTTGTGGAGGGAGGGGGCGGAAGGTGTCGTGGCGGCCCCAAGTGGAAGCGCACCAGCGCTGGGCCACAGGCTTGGAATACAGGATTGATTTGGACTTTTTAGTACTTTATGGATGGCTGACACACGCATACTAGTGTCATCGCTTAAGGCTGTTAAGAGCCTGGAGATGTTATTTATTGGTAACAGTGTGGAACAGAACAACTGCTGCAATTATTCACTTGTACGTGTCCACTTCTGTGTGTCCACGTTTGCAGATGTTTTTTAGAGTAGATTTGCCATGATGATCTGTAGCCACATGCATTTAACAGAATTGTAGTGATATCTTTCTTTAAATTGCCACTTGGTTTAATATTTTGCTATCGAATTCAGGGATATTGATGTTCAATGTCCGAATACTTATAGGGGCCACTGTATTTTGTGTACACATGCATGAAGAATGTCTCTGTGGAGGTCCGTGTGTCGGTGCTCTGGTGTACATTATCAGTAGTGATCGCAAATGTGTGTGTGTGATTGCCTTGAGGAGTCTTTTAAGTACATTCCTGGAGGTATGTTTTAACGGTGTAAGGGTGAGGCAATGACAGCTTGGTGCACGTCATCCATTAAAATCTGTACAGAAATGGAAAAGTACTTAGACTGGGCTGTTTGATCTTCCCTGACAGAGAAACTGAGAAAGAAACAAGAAGAACATGAGAGAAAAAACTCAGACTGTGAATGAGTTGTAAAAATCTCGCTTTGATGCAGAATTAAAAGAAAGTTCCAAGATATAGCAATGACTTCAGAGAGAGAAAGAAAAAAGCAAAAAAAAGAGAGGATGATCATATATATTATTATATATATATACACAAACACACACAAGGTTGGGGAGTAACAGAATACATATAAATTGATTATTTATTTAAAATAAAAAATTTAAGGAACTGTATTCCACTACAGTTACAATTTAAATAATTGCTAATTAGAATACAGTTAAATTTAAAAAGTATTTTGATTACTGAAGAGATTATTTGCATTTTATTGTCATTTGTTTCATTTAATATTTAGACCTTTCTGATGCTGTAGAATCTGTAGAAGCTCTATCACGTCCTTGTGTAGAAGGGTTGCGATTTCCACCCATAGGGTGCTGGCATTCTGGCTGTGCACCGAAGTGGAGCGGATACCGCTGAACCGGGGCGAGCGCCTGGAGAACTTAATCGCATTGCCGAGTTGGATAGTCCTGGACAGCCAGCGCAACGGGTTGGAAAGCGAAAGCCACACGTCCAAGCTCCGAGCGGGGGGCACTAAGGGGACGATGACATTTGACGTACCTGGTGGGGAGCAGGTAGTGTTGCGTCGGTAGGCAAAGTTGTGTCCTCAGGCATGTGTGCTGAGGAAAGACTCAAAGCACTTACCTTGCTCTGCGTACCCGGTAGGGGGCAGGTTAGTGACTGAGGAGGAGGTCCTAGTGAGGTGTCCTCTGGACTTGTCAGAACCGGCTGGCCAAGGGTGTGTATGTGGTACAGTAGTGGATGTGTAGGTGAAAGGTCTACGTCCATTGACTGTAAGAGTTTGATGCCAGGGTGCCGTGAGAACCGCGTTTGTGAACACCGGCTAGGTGAGTCAAGGAGTGAGGAAACTGCTCTTTTGGGTACCACAGCCCAGTCGGGGTGTGGAATAAGGTTTCCCTGCCAGCCCTGCACCAGGGGATGGAGTGGTCTAGAGGCCATCTCTGTAGAGACCATCTCGCTCCCTGAGTCAACCATCTCAGGAATGCCTGGGAGCCTTTTAGGTCCACAAAGGGGTTCGTGAGACGGGGGCATCGGCTTCCTGCAGGGAGCTCTATGCTGGGGCCGAGGGTGACGAGGAGGCTTGATGTGTTGAATGGTCTCTGTCTGTTTTTTTCACTGCTGAAAAATGTTGGGCGAAGTCCTCAGCAGCATCGCCAAATAGGCTGATCTGGGAGACGCGGGCGTTGAGAAAGCAAGTTTGTCAGTATCCCACATCTCGACCAGGTCCAGCCACAGATGTCCTTCCTGGACCACAAGGGTGGCCTTCGCCTGTCAAAGTGCCTGCACTGTGACCTTTGTGGCCCGGAGGGCGAGATCAGTTGCTTAGCACAGTTCCTGCTGCACATCAGGATCAGAACTACCCAAGTGCAGTTTTTTAAGTGCCTTGGCCTTCTGGGTTTGCATGAGGGCTGTGGCATGCAGGGCTTAAGCAGCCCTTCTGGTGGTGCTGTATGCTTTGGATGCCAGGGACGACTTCGTACAGGCCTTGGAGGAGAGTACAGGGCAATCCCACCAGGTGGCCACGTTTTGAAGGTGCAGGCACAATGCAAATGCTTTATCCACTTGGGGGGCCTCCGTGTACCCGTGGACCACCCCGCCGTCAAGGGTAGTGAGAGCGGACGAGCAAGGAAGTTGGTTTTGGGCAGTAAAAGTTGCCCTCCAAAGACTTCGTCAGCTTGTTATGCACTTCCGGGTAGAAAGGAACCTAGGTGGGGGTGCAGCCATGAGCGGCACCCTGACCCGAGGGCCCAATTGTGTAACCGTGAGGGCTGAGAGGTGGACAGGAAGTTCCAGTCCAGCCCAATGCTCTCGGCGGCCCGGGCAAGCATGCTGGACATCTGCGTGTCAGTCTCAGATTGGGCAAGCAGACCCGAAGGTGGCAGCCCAGTCGAGTCCTCAGCATCAGATGCCGCAATGCTCTCCGATGCAGCAGCGATATTTTCATCCAGCTCGGGGGGTCTGAAGGAGACATCGGACAGGCCGTGGTGCACATCTAGCCCGGACGGAAGCAAACAAGCATGCAGGGGGTCGGGTGGGCCACGGGGATTTACCCGGTGAAACCACGGCTGCCGAACTCCCCAAATCGACTCCTTTGCCAGCCGCGTCGGCCTCAATACCGTGGGAAGAAGGCGCGATGTGGGAGCGGCTGGAGTGGCATTTCCTTTAAGGAAGGAAAGCCGTGACCGCAACGTTACCATGGTCATGCTCTCGCAATGAACCATTCATAAACGCTGCCTCAGTGTGATCGCAGCCCATACACTCAAGGCAGCATATTTTGGTCCACAAAGGGGTTCGTGAGACTGGGGCATCGGCTTCCTACAGGGAGCTTTACACTGGGGCCAAGAGCTGGGCCCAGGTTGGGGCGGAGCTGCCTCAGCTTTCGCAGCTGCAGGGGGATGCCCTCGGCTGCACGTTGGGATGACCGTCAAAAGCGGAGAGATATCTACAGCATCCAGGAACTACACAAAGGCGGAAAGGCATCTTGAAAAAGACACGACTTTAAAAAAGAAGTTCAACGCCAATGTGTTTACTCTTTTAGAGGAAATAAACTCTTTTAGAGGTCTATTTGCTTTTTTAGGAAATGCTGTTGAAGCACCCAGGGACGTGGACTGCACTGGCGTGCAGAGAAGGGAGAAAGCCTCTGGTAATACGCCGTAGGATCCAACAGCAATGCTCTTAGTGGTGAGTGGAACAGTAGTGAGTTTCTCAGCTCACTGATCACACAACCGCTTGGCTCCGAAGAAAGAATCTGACTGAACAGATGCACAATCCCCGCCTTTCATAACCATATGTCCTGGGGCAGGACATGCTAATTCTGTTCAGAAATTTTTAATTGGCCTTTTTCATATTCAGAAGTATCCAAGGCTCCTGAAAGAAGCCCTTTGTGTCACTACAATCGACACAACGTCGAGTGAGTGAGTGAGTGACAGAAGGGGAACTGAGTTTAAATGTATTTGGCTAAGGTGTATGTAAACCTCTGACTTCAACTGTATATATACACACACACACACACACACACACACACACACACACACACATGTTGTGTTTCCATGTTTTATGGGGACTTTCCATAGACTTTATATTCTATCCCCTAAACCTAACCCTACCCCTAAACCTAACCCTCACAGAAAACTTTCTGCATTTTTACATTTTCAAAAAACATAATTTAGTATGATTTATAAGCTGTTTTCCTCATGGGGACCGACAAAATGTCCCCACAAGGTCAAACATTTCGGGTTTTACTATCCTTATGGGGACATTTGGTAAACTGAAATGTTTCTCATGATCTTAAAAATCTTTTGATCTGAAGGCATATGCTTAAATGTTTGAAATTAGTTTTGTAGACAAAAATATAATTGTGCCACCATATTAATTTATTTCATTATAAATCTAGAATGTAATTAAAATAAAAACAATTTATTGAAATCGATGACTTGGACTAAATAATAAGCTGCCAATAAGTGCCCAACATAGATGGGGATACTGTTTAAAAAGCATCCCAGGGTGATACCTTAAGAAGTTGGTTGAGAAAATGTCAAGAGTACATGTCTGCAAATTCTAGGTAAAGGGTGACTACTTTGAAGATGCTAAAATATAACAGAGTTTTGATTTATTTTTTGGATTTTAACATAATTCCCATAGTTCCATTTATGTTATTCCATAGATTTTATGTGAAAACAATAATAATAAAGAATGAATAAGTGTTTCAAAACTTTTCACCGGAAGTGTATATAGTGTTCACCATGTAAAGTTTCGTTTAAACACTTAAATTGTTTCCCTGGGGGTTTTCTTTTATTGGTTATAAAAACATGCTTAACTCTACATGCACCTGTTGGAGTCGTGGTCTAGCGGTCAGCACATTGGCAAAATTTTGGGATCCCATTTTTCCCTCTTCTTAACATCTTTCTCGGCTCTATTATAAGAGGAACTTTATTTTCTGAAGAAAATGTGAGTGGTGCTTTCATGTGCAAAACTTACAGCCACTTTTCCAGGGTGTTGTGGTTGTATGCCAGGGCATTGCTGGGTGGTTGCTTGTGTTACTTGACGAAAAGTTAAGAGAGACCAGGAGGCCTATTTTAAGAGCTCTACTGCTAAGCGCTGTACTATACTTTATGTCATACGTGCAGTCAATGGGCATGGCCATGAAGTTTTTCAAGCATGCGCAAGGTGCAAGTGGGTTTGGTGTGCGCACAAAGTGCTAATGGACTGGATGAAGTGCAATTTAATCCTGAGGATCTTCTCTGGTTATTGCACCATCTGCATCCTGTTACATAGCCTAGTCCATTCTCTGTCAAGCACCAGTGATATAAACAAAGACTGCTGTAAAGGTATTAATGTAAAAATACCACCAACATATTAACCATTCAACACACGAGGGGACTGGGTTTTGGACCATTGCTATTATCCTTTCCCGGATGGCTACAAATCCCTCCCCCGCCCACCATTTGGCAAATTAGACCACTCTTCCGTTCTGCTTCTGCCCGCTTACAGGCAGAAACTGAAACAGGAAGCACACACCCTCAGAACGATCCAGTGCTGGTTGGACCAATCAGACTCTATGCTATAAGACTGTTTTGATCACGCGGACTAGGAGATGTTTCCGGTCCGCCTTTGATGACGACTTCGAGGTTTACACTGATAGCGTAACGTGTTTCATCAGAAAGTGCGTAGAGGATGTTGTTCCAACCAAAACAATACAGATCTACCCCAACCAGATACCATGGGTTAACGGTGATGTTCACATGGCAGTTAATGCGCGGACCTCCGCTTTTAATTCAGGGAACATGGAGGAGCATAAACAAGACGGTTATGCCCTCCGTAACTCTATCAGAGCAGCCATACGCCAGTACAGGCACAAAATTGAAGGACAGTTCAACACCACCGAGTCTAGAAGTAAGTGGCAGGGAATTAAAATCATCACGGACTATAAAGGGAATAAAGGGCTTGTTTTGAGGACAATAACACCGCCCTCGCAGAGTGAGCACTCACGGCTGACACTACAGAGGTTGATTCACTTTCCGTCTCTGTTGCAGATTTAAACTGATCCTTCCTATGGGTGAACATCTGTAAAGCCGCTGGTCCAGATGGCTTTCCGGGCCACATCATCAGAGCATGCACGAACCAACTGGCTGGTGTTTTTACAGACATTTTCAACCTGTTCCTTTCCTTGTCTGTATTCCCCACATGCTTCAAAACGTCCACCATTGTCCCCGTACCAAAGCAATCAAAAATCACTTGCTTAAATGACTGGCGTCCTGTTGCTCTGACCCCCATCATCAGCAAATGCTTTGAGAGGCTAATCAGAGATCACATCTGCTCTGTGCTGCCCACCTCTCTGGACCCATTACAGTTTGCCTACCGCAAAAACCGCTATTGCATCTACAATACACACTGCTCTCTCCCACCTGGAAAAAACGAACACATATGTGAGAATGCTGTTTGTAGACTACAGCTCAACATTCAACACCATAGTGCCCTCCAAGCTTGATGTGAATCTCCGGGCTCTGGGCTTAAACAACTCGCTGTGCAGCTGGATCCTGGACTTCCTGTCAGGCAGACGTCAGGTGGTTAGAATGGGCAGCAACATCTCCTTATCACTGACCCTTAACAATGTACACACATGACTGTGTGGCAACACATAGCTCCAATGCCATCATTAAGTTTACTGATGATACGACGGTGGTAGGTCTGATCACTGACAATGATGAAACAGCCTACAGAGAGGAGGTGCACACTCTGACACGCTGGTGTCAGGAGCAAAACCTCTCCCTCATCGTCAGTAAAACCAAGGAGCTTGTAGTGGACTTAAGGAAGAAAGACAGAGAACACAGTCCCATCACCATTAATGGAGCACCGGTGGAGAGAGTCAGCAGCTTCAAGTTCCTCGGTGTCCACATTACTGAGGAACTCACATGGTCCGTCCACACTGAGGCCATTGTGAAGAAGGCTCACCAGCGCCTCTTCTTCCTGAGACGGCTGAAGAAGTTTGGAATGAACAACCACATCCTCACACGGTTCTACACTAGTACTGTAAAGAGCATCCTGACTGGCTGCATCACTGCCTGGTAGGGAATAGCACAGCCCACAACCGCAAAGCCCTGCAAAGGGTGGTGCGAACTGCCAGAAGCTTCCCTCCTTCCAGGACAACTATAACAGGCGGTGTGTGAAAAAAGCTTGGAGGATCATCAGAGACTCCAGCCACCCGAGTCATGGGCTGCTCTCACTGCTACCATCAGGACCCGCACCAGCTGACTACATGACAGCTTCTTTCCCCAAGCAATCAGACTTTTGAACACTTGATCTCTCACGATCGATAATCAGCACTGCACTTTATTAATCTTATAATCTCACACTGGACTGTCAAATATATTCTCCACAATACACCTACTTTATATATATTATTTTTTTTATATACTCTTTATTTAAAATTTTTATTGTTTGTGTATTCTATATTGTGTGTATTGTTTACTGTACATTGTATATTATTATTGTGTTGTGTATGTATGTGTACATTTGATTTGTAAATTGTGTTGTGTACATGTGTTGTTTATTGTAATTGGTATATGTCTCGTCACTGTCATGACTGCTATGTTGCTTGGAACTTTTTGGGGGATTTAATGGGAAAGGAGGAGGTGAGAACCAGCTTCACAATATAAACAACATTTAATGAAATAAAATGACACACACACACAAACACAAACACACACGGGGCGTGCCGGGGGAGGGCGTGCCTTATACGCCCCGTCTGCCGGCAGGTCCCTGCCTTCTTGAATCTGGGATGGGACAGGTGGAGGGAAACAATAATGATTAAAATAGGAGGTACTTCCTGTAACAGTGTAGTACCCACAACAACAAAAAAATACTGTAAAATTTAAAAGAGAGGGAAAAGGCCAAAGGCCAACACCAGCGGGAGTCGGAGAGAGAGAAAAAAAAGTCTTACTTGCCAGTTCTCTGATACGTCATAGCTTGGTCCTTGGTCACTCCTCCACCCTTTGACGGACGACAGCCATGCCTCCCTGGGCGGATCGGAGGCAGTCCTTCCCTGACTTACTTTTTTTGTAAGTAGAACATGCAATACATGGTTCTAATTGTCAATTTTGCTTAAAAAAATTAATTCATTTTTTATAAGACAAAACAATTAAAAAAATATTTCTAAATTAAATTTACACTTCAAACAAAATGAAACTATAATCAAAATAATTAAGCGGTCAAAACATTTTACATAAAGATCTCCCCAAATCCAAACATTTTACCTTCATTTAATACAATTGTAAATAAAAACATAATAATAATTACTGCAAAACGTTATGGGAGTGTCAACAGCTAAATGCTGGAGCAAATCTCCTAAATTATTGTTCTGTATGCACTCAAAAAAATATAGTACCCTATTTTTTATATTTCATAACAAAATTCCATAAAATTAAGTAGTGCAATTTTTAACTACATAAAAGCAGTAAAACTTATAATACTTAGTTTTTTATTTTATTTAATGAAAGATTATTCAATTCAATTTGAAGGAATTATGTTATGAAATTGAAATGCATAAATCTTCAATTATTTTGTTGAGTATGTGTTCGGAATTCAGGAGTCACTCAGGAGTTAATTGTGTTGATTGACAAGTGAGAACCACCACACAGCGTTTCAATCCTGTGATCAAGAAACATGGATGCCACCAGTTTTGACCAAAGACATATTACCTGTCAAACTTTAGTTATCTAGATGTAGCTGTAGATGGAGTCATCAGGGCCAGATTAAAACTCTTTAGTGCTTTAGGCATAAACCCCACTAGGAGAAGACAGACATTTCCAAGCCATGCAAGGCGCTAGCCTGCCATTGGGAGAAACTTGGGGTTCAGTGTCTTGCCCAAGGACACTTGTGGCTCTTGCCCAAGGACACTGCCCCATTCTATTAATAACATCAGTTAATTGAAATCATAGCTTTAATCTGGCTTTGAAACCATATAAGTATTGCATAATAAAAAAGAACCATCCGTCTTACAAAGGCTTTACTTTGGGGGTAGTTGATAGTAGTACTGTATAATTGGGTGTCTCTGTTAGAGCTATCACTTTGTGCCAAGGAGGCACAGGTGACCCTGGTGTTATGACTGCCCTGTGAGGGGGCATCCAGGGGGTTCAATGGAAGGGCAGCTCTGAAAGAGAACAGTGTGTAAACAATTCCAGTCCTCTGAGAAGAGCGGGACAATGAGACACTGAATGCCCCTGCTAATCGTCACTGTAGGGTAACTGGATCCATGTGCTCTCTCTCCCTCTCTATCTCTCTTTCTCTAGCTCTCTCTCTCTCTCTCTCTCTCTCTCTCTCTCTCTCTCTCTCTCTCTCTATATATATATATATATATATATCACTCTCTCTCTCTACTGTACAGTAGGGACTTTGTGCTGTTTGCTGCCATTCTAAAACAGGTATGAAAGGAGGATGATGAAAGGTTGTGGTGGACAGAGATAGGGCAAAGGATGGGTAGAGAAAGAAGAAAAGATTATGAAAGGATCTGGAGGGAGGTAGAGGAGGGGTCAAGTGAAAGTGGAACAAGGGATGGAGAGACATAAGGTAAAACAGAGGCAGACTGATCTCAAAGTGAAATTGGAAACAGTAGGTTGATTTTTCTTTAGCTAAAATCTGTCTGTGCTTACCGAAATTTGAAACACTGCTCCCAGTGGCCAAAGCGTTTAGTGTTGTTGGGCTTATAGGGACATGTGAGCAAAATTTTCAGGTGAAATATCCACATAGGGGCACCAAAACCAAGTTGTGAAGCGAGTTGTTTCTAGCTGTACAGGCTGTAATACAGTAAAGAAGAATGCCTATTTTATAAAGTGAACCTGCCAACCCAAACCTAAACCAAACCATCAGTGCCACAAACAGCCGAACAAACATGTTTGACAGGGGATGGCACTTGTCAGTGAGTCAACATAGTGTCCGATCCTAGGGTACCAGAAATATTGGAAAGAACATGCCTACTTCCCGAGTGATCATGTTTAAAGAGGATAGTTAAAGGTGAGCAGGAAACCCACCAATGGGCTTTAAGTCTTTTTATGATAAGGTCGTAGACAGCTGGGATAAAAACAATGCTAAATGCAAAGAAATAAAATATAATCTTACCATATAATTGTGCACTGTCATTTGGTAAAAGCTTACCAAATTAGGCAGATGCCAACCTAGGGTGTGTTTCCCAAAAGCATCATTAGCCAACTATGTTCGTAGGGAGGGAGAACAATAATAATAGATAGCTTCAAACTGAATTTTCAATATAATTGGTTTAAAAAGTATGTTCCAAATGACTGTTAATTTGGAGCCCCACATCTTTCAGCCCTCAACTGCTCTCACAGTGGATAGTAAAGGTTTTGAAGGGAATACGGCATAGGGATGATCTCTTCTGAACAGAACACGCCTGTTTGAAGATTTCGCATGTGTGTTCTGGCTCGATTGTGCTGGGGGAACTTCGGTGTCTGATGTAGAGGGAAGCACATCTATTGCAGCACAATTAATCTGTCTCATTACATGGTGTACGCGACACGATTTCGTGTCTTCAGCAGCTTTCTCACATTAAACGTCTTTCTTGGGTACATGTAAATGAGCTATTACAGTTAAATTTTCACAGAATGAATACTCCACCCCCTGTGTAATGTTATTTCTCCAACGATGCATCGTACTATGGTGGTAAAGCAGTGAGTTACATCAATGTTCTGGAAATGCAGAGCAGGTGTAGAGTTGCCACCCATCCAGGATTTTCCGGGATTGTCCTGGGTTTTTGCCCATCTGTCCACAGTACATCTTTCTCATTACACGGTGCACGCCGATTTCGTGTCTTCAGCAGCTTTCAGAGAATCGGTTTGTTTGGAGGATTCATGCAGATGAACTGTATTAAAAAAAATATTTGAATTTCACACAGAATATCCTCCGCATCATTTAACATCTTCCTATTTGTTATTTGTTGTTGAATATTTCCTTAAATGATGTGGTTCACCTATATGTTTTTGATTCATTCATTTAAATAATGGCTTATCTGTTCAAATGCTGTGGTGTATATTAAAAATGTTAATGCTTCATTGTAATCAGGCCCTATTGTTATTAACTTGGAATGTGGTTAAATCCCTTTTTAAAGTGTAGCTTCAACTTGAATAGGTTTGATTTCAATAGGTTTAATTTTAAAGGCATTTGTGCACTTTACAGATTTGTTACTGTGTTAGGTCACCACTTGATGTTCAGTGGAAAATCTGCATTGTGAAGCAAAATCATTTGATTGAGAACCACTGAAATAAGACACTCTAAGATATAACTCTTTTTTTTACCCACCTCATTCTCTCAAACTATTCACTGGTACGAGGATTACAGCTGCTCTCTTTGGCTCTGATGTACTAACTGAAGACATAACAAGGACTCTATTGTCTGGGTGTCTGTGTAGCACTCTCAGACTCTCACTGTGATAAAAGACAGAACAAGATCCAAAACAAAGTGAGGTGAGGGTGAGAGAGAGAGAGAGAGAGAGAGAGAGAGAGAGATAGCGAGACTTGTCCTAAACATGGCTTATCAATCTTTGGGAAGTGAGAGTTCAAAACAATATACTGGTTCTTTTATGTCTTGTTACTGTTTATCTTGAATAAACAGTATCTTGAACAGTTATGTATGTGGGCTTCATTCTAGGGTTCAAAATTAGGATTTTTAAGATGAACAGTGCCATTTGCATATGTGAATATGTTAATTTGTATTTCTTAAAGAAATAGTTCACCCAAAAATGAAAATGTGTCATCTTTTATTAACCCTCATGATGTTCTGAACCCAAAAAACATTCCTGCTGTTGTTTAATCAAACAATAAAATTATAGTGACTAGGAGATGTCAAGCTTCAAAAAGTTTTAAAAAGCTCCATTAAAGGGATCATTATGTGAGGAATTAAAATGTCCTTGATCTTTTCACAAATAAGACTTCACTGTACTATAAAATCAACTTACATAATGTCTCGTTCCCACTCACATACATAACCATGACTTTCCCTTTTGTAGGAACTCTATACTGTGTGATGACACTTGAAGAACTATCTACCATCACGCTTTGCGAACAGTAGCTGCCAACTGTCTAAGCCTGTGTGGCAAACATAAAGCTCCGCACAACCAAGCTTAAAAAATATGATTTCATTTCTGTTCCAACAGAGAGAACCTGGAAAGGAGGAGTCAAACTCTCATCCAGATTATAAAATCTGACAAAAGGACAGACCTCTAGCCAAAGCCAATGAGGAAGCTATGCTCCTTATAGAATGAGCCTGAATAGCCAAAGGAAAACCATGTGCCTCATAAGCACTCGAAATTGCATCAACAAACCAATGAGACAGCCTCTGCTTGGAGACGGAACACCTCTGTTGCAGCCACCAAAGCATATAAACAGCTGCTCTGACTTATGCCACTGGCCAGTTCTGTCGACATACAGTAAACCTGCAGAGCCCTAACTGGGCACTGCATATGCAGCCTTTCACTCTCATCTTACTCAAATGGAGGAGGAGAGAAAGACTACAACTTAATAGTCTATGAGCTAAAAGATGTAGAGATAACTTTAGTCAAATACCCTAAACAAGGTCTCAGCACAACCTTTGATAACCCTGACATAAAATCCATACACAAAGATTTGATCAACAGGGTATGCAAATCACCAACCCTCTTAAACTATGCCAATGCAAAAATCAGGGTGTAACACAGTTCAATGGAAAGGAGGAGGCGAGAACTGGCTTGACAATATAAATTATATTTTAATAATAAACGTAAACAAAAAGACAAACACACACAGGTGTCTGGCAGCTGCCCGTAACTCTCTCTCTCACTCTCTCTCTCTCTCTCTCTCTCTCAAACCGTCATCTGAAGTCACCTTTATCCCTCTCAGGCTTGATCAGCCTGATTATGGGCCGGGTGTGCAGACTTATGGCCCGGCCCCGCCCTCCACCCTGCCACATTCCTCCATCATTCTCTCTCAGGACAGGGAGCCCACGGCATGATGTACACCCCCTTTTTCTGGGGACCCCCGACTGCCGGCAGGTTACCCCCGCCTTCCTGGATCTGGGAGGGGACAAGGGGAGGGAAAAACAATAACAATAAAAAAATGCAGTACTTAAACACCGTAACGGTGATATACCAACCAAAAACACAATAATAATATTAAAAAGAGAGGGAAAGGTCAATGCGGAGCGGCAGCGAGAGAGGAGAGAGAACAAAACATTAACTTGCTGGTTGTCTGATGCGCAGTTGCCTGGTCCTCGGCCACTCCTCCACCCTCTAGGGGATGACAGCTGCATCTCCCCGGGCAGATCGGAGGCAGTCCTCTGGCCCATGGTGGTTGGAACGCCTGCAACATTTTCGGTGAATGGGGGGGGTCTCCCCCACCCCTGGCAGCGGTCCTGACGCTCCAGGTGGTTGGCTAGCAGCCCCTCCTCCCCTCGCAGTCGGCGGCCGTCCCTCTGCTCTTAGGCGGCCGGGCTCATCCGTCCCCCAACAGATGGCTGTGGCTGCTCCATTGGGGTGGATTGTAATGGCTAGGACTCTACAACGGCACATCCCTCCTCCTTCCCGGGTTGCGGCACCAGTGTAACACAGTTCATTGGAAAGGAGGAGGTGAGAACCGGCTTGAAAACATAAATAATAGTTTAATAATAAACTTAATTAAAAAGGCAAACACTCACAGGTGTTGGGCAGCTGCTTGTAACTCTCTCTCTCTCTTGAACCGCCATCTCCAGTCGCCTTTATCCCTCTCGGGCTTGATCAGTCTGATTAGGGGCCGGGTGTGCAGAATCACGGCCCAGCCCCGCCCTCCGACTTGTCACACAGGGCAATTTGAAAGAGTCAAAATCGTATCAGAAACTGATGTTTAGAACTCAAACGGAGCTCCCGAGAGCACCTCTAACACCACAGATAAATCCCTTAAAGGGATGTGGACAGGGTGAAAAGGACTAAGCCTGTGCACTCTGCACATAAAAGAGAGACGAGAGGATGTCTACCAATAGAAATGCCATTGAAAAGCATGTGTTCAGCAGTTATAGTGGCAACATAGACTTAAAGTTTTTCCAGGGCATCTTCGGATCCAAAACACTCCTGTAAAAATTCTAACGCTGAACTAATAGGACATTGAACTGGATCTTCATATTGTGCTGAACATAAGGAGACAAAAATATGCCACTTCAGCATATATAGCCTTCTCGTTGATTTGGCCCTAGCATTCAGAATGGTATCAACCACAGCAGGAGATAAAAAATAATTCATCAGAGCACCCTATTGGGGGCCAAACCTATAACCTCCATAAGTCAGGTAAAGAGTGCAAAATGCTGCCCTGCACCTGGGACAACATGTCTGCTCTGACTGGAATTTCCCAAGGCATCCATTCCAGGAGAGAGACCAGAGACAAAAACCATATGTGAGTCCTATTAGTGGTGCCATATGTACGGCACCACTAATAGGATCCAAACCCGATCCTCTCAAACCCTCTGCAGAACTATGTGCAGCAGGTTGCTTGGTGGGAGTGCACAAATATATGTTGTGGCCCACTGATGCGCTACCGCATCAATGCCCAGTGGTGCTGGGGGCTGCTGTTTTTTACGGACACAACATCTCATTCCCTCCATCAGGGAACGGAGGTTACAACAGTTACAGAGACGTTCCCCTTCTGTCACTCACTCAACATTGTGTCGATGTAGTGACACTAGGGGTCCCTATCTAAAAAGCCACAATACTGAACCGTGTTAAATGGACTGCTGTTGCAGTTGCAAGCAAGCTGCTGTTATGTAGTTCCACACATCCCTGAGGGAGGGAAGCAACGTAACTAGCATGGGAGCAGACCGCGCCAACACAATGGTGTTCATGATCCAGTAGGCAAGCCTCTGTTTGGAGACAGCGTTCCCTTTCCGCCCTCCACCAAAGCAGACAAAGAGCTGCTCAGAGTGTGTAAAGCTCTGTAGGTGCGCAAAGCATGCACCGGACACAACTAAGGCTGGGTCTACCTCCTACCGGGGCAGCGCTTGCAGGTTCACTACCTGATCCCTGAACGGGGTCGTAGGAACCTTGGGCACGTCGCCTGGTCGGGGTCTCAGGATGACGTGAGAGTCTGCCGGACTGAAATCCAGGCAAGTGTCACTGACACTGAGCGCTTGCAGGTCCCCAACCCTCTTGATGGAAGTGAGAGCAATCAGGAGGGCCGTCTTCAAGGAGAGGCCCTTTAGTTTGACTGATTCTAGCGGCTCAAACGGGGCTCTCCAAAGGCCCGAGAGGACAAACGGAGAGATCCCATGAGTGGAACAGGCATGGCCGGGGAGGGTTCAGCCTCCGGGTGCCTCTAAGGAACGTGATGATCAGATCGTGCTTCTCAAGATGTTCAGTGAATAATTACTTACATTTCAGCCTATTCCTCACACCCATTTGTTTGGACAACTTTATTGAAACTTTTATGGTGCTTTTGCATTTGAAGCTTGAAAGCTTGATGAGTCCACTTTCTTTGTAATTGTATAAAAAAAAAACTTTAGTTAATTCTACAAAATTTCAGAATGTTTGATTCACAATTTCTTTAATGTAACAAACTTTTAAGATTTTTGTTCTTGTTAAACAGATCTGGAATTTAATATAGCTGTTATAATAAGTCATACGTTTGTGTCAAGATGCACCAAATTGGAATATGCAGCTATGGTGGAGTGGAAGATTTTCAGTGAATTTGTCTTAAATGTCAAAAAGTCAGTTAAAATTCAGTTTCTCACACAAAGCTATCGTAAGGACCTTAAAAGATGTGGAATATAGCGGATGAGTCATATGGACAACTTTTATGGAGCTTTCTTTAACTTTTTGAAGCATGACAGTTCCTGATCACTATACGTTTTCATTAAAACTGGAAGCATGAACATTCTTCAAAATGTCTTTTGTGTTCCATGGAAGGAAAAAACTAAATCATACAGGTTTGGTACAACATGAGAGTGAGTAAATTATGATGATTTTCTTGGCTAAATACTACGTTTAATGTTAAAATCTGTTCTCTTTGCAAAAACATTCAGACTGTTTTCATGATGGTAAAATACAGAATGATCAGCCAGTTTGAAACAAGTCCCAAGCTCACATACTGTAAGAGATGCCAAAGAGTCCAGATTACAGAGGTGGTGAGAGAAATAGTGAAAAAGAGAGCGAGGGAAAAGAAGAACAAGAGACACATAAAGCTGTCTGTGGGACTATGTCTCAATCAGTGGCTCTTGAGAGTTCAAACATCTGTCTAGAAATGTGTTCTGTGTTTATGCATGAAAAACCAGAAGGGACGGCTCGACTTGCCTGCAGGCAACAACAATGCAAATTAAGGTGACATTTGCATTTCTGGTTTAAATGTCACGCTAACCTTTCACACAGTCGAAACATTTTGTTACTGTTTTGAAACTCTGATATTAAACTGATGCCTGTGTATATCACTCTTCTTCTTCCACAGTTGAACATGATAAGGAGTTTTTGCCTATACGGCGCCATCACAGAGAATTCCGATTTGACCTGTCCAAGATTCCAGAAGGTGAGGCTGTGACGGCTGCAGAGTTCCGGATCTACAAGGACTTTGTTCCGGAACGCTTTGAAAACGAGACCTTCTGCATCAGTGTCTACCAGGTGTTGGAAGAACATTCAGACAGGTACACCAGCATTCATAGCACCAGAGTTTATAATTGAATTACCATAGATATAATATTTGTATAATGCTGTTGTATGTTTGATGAACAAGCCAACACAAAACCAGCACCCGCAGAAAGATTTGCAGAAGAATATGTAGATAAAGATCGACATATTCCCTGTCCCTTGTGTGTGCGTTTATTAAATGTTTTTGGTTAATTTGATAATGCTTTCAGCTAATGGGCAACCGATATGTGTCATTAAATAGGCAATATATAGAGCAGTGGTTCTCAACTGGTTTTGCTTCAGGACCCAGATTTTACATTAGACATCAAGTGGCGACCCAACGCAGTACCACAATTGTTTGTATTATTATAGGTGAAATTACCGTGACATCACACAGCAGGCAACTGCGCTTCTGGATTTTTCAAAGCAGTACATTTCTATGGTGGACATAAGCAAAGCTGCGGTTGTAATAGTCTTTTAAGGTACCTATACACAAACGTGTAAAGATAATGTATTGTTTCTAATAATTATTTCTAATATGTCTTTGTATTCATTTTAAATGCAATAAAGTAACTTTAATCTAAATCAGCTGTTAAGCCAACAAATGTGCTGCAGTGTTGGTAAGACAGGGTCCCCTTTGTCCCATTAGATCTTAAATGGGGGGTGCATAGGTATAGCAAAGCCCACCTTAGCACCCCACTAGATCCAGCCCAGGGTTCCTATGGTTATTAAAAACATGCTATTTTAATATCTTAGAAGTTATGAAAATTAAAAAAAGGAATTTTTTCTAAGCACATTTTGTTACAAAATATTTTCTGTTGGATCAATATTGTTCTTGGGTAAAGGAAATCATGTCCTCTTGGGGGCTGTAATACTCTCAACCCCTCTGATACATAAACACTGGACACTTTTGATTTGTGTTTCCTTTCCCTTTATTCCTCTCTGCCGCTATATGAGATAGTGCTCACGCTAACCATCTCAATACAAACTTCACTGCTGCACCACTGTGTTTCCTATTCCGACTGTGGTTATCCGCTCAAAGAATCAGTTGTGCACCCACAGGACTTTTCGTTCACCACATCCTCGGAACCTTCTAGAATATCTCTTTGACTTGCATTGTGAATTTTTTTCAAAAGCATCTGCCTCCTCCTACATGCTGTGCAACTCCTCCAGAGGCCTCTGTTGACTTGACAGGTCTATGGGGATCAACACACCTCATTGTGCTCCCATCAGACAGAGAAAAGAGACAGAACTGGAGGGATAAATTAGGTTGGAATCAGACTGGTATGATAGCTATTGAGTAGAACAGGTGTTTGGATGAAACACTCCACACCTGAACTACTCTGATTCTCTTCAGAGGAGGAATTCACTAAGAATGAATTGCACTCGAAGATAGTGTTGTTTATTTGCACATGCTGTCTGCGTTGTTTTAGCACCCAATAACAGTAACGGTGAAAACACAAATGTGGGATCATGACTTAATTACCAGTGCAAATAGATCCTGGTTACACTGGAATACAGATGGATAGGACAAAAGTAATTAAGTTGTTTAGCGAATGTGCCTCTGAATGTTGTGCTCATATTGCCCAGTAAACTGCTCTGTCTCCATACAGTCTTTTGTTGTGTACTGTGATTCTTTCCTTTTCATTTCTTTCTTACACTCTCTCGCTCTCTTTCTCAAATTCCGCTGTTTGATTTAGTGCAGGGCAGCAGCTCTGTGAGATCAACAGCCATTTATAAAGCCATTATTGTCAATTAAGGAAATTAACTGCTCCCTAGGGCCTTACCATCTGGAGCAAGGACTTTGTTTCTTTCTCCTATTTCTCGGCTTATTTCACTCAATCTTTCCCTCTGTCTAACTTTATCTGTTACCTTCTCTGTCTTTTGCTATAAGCAAGTTTTCTCTCTAACTAATTTTCAGTGCATATGTTCCAGTCAAACTGACTAACGTCTCTGAAAATTTGCTGCATCTTTATAACATAGAACCTGCAGTCCAAATTAACCAGGTGCTACAGCTGGAAACCATAATTTGCTACATGCTATTGCTAGTAGGAGGCAGATGGTGCTATGGGGAGGGAATTTTTCATTCTAGAGAGCATTTATTGGACATAAATGTGCCCCTGAGCACAATATTAGTCATCAACATTTTTGGTCCATTGTCCCAGAATAGAATTTTTTTTTTTTTTTAAATGAGTAGCTGTGGCCCTGCGATGGACTGGCGACCTGTCCAGGGTGTCCCCTGCCTTTCGCCCAATGTTAGCTGGGATAGGCTCCAGCCCCCCGCGACCCTGTACACAGGATAAGCGGTTGACGATGGATGGATGGATGGATGAGTAGCTGTGTGATGTTTAGGAGTAGCCTACGCTAGCATATATATTACTCAAAGGCAAAACAGACATAGGCTAAAAGCCACAAAAATCCAAAAGTTTAGATTTTATAAGGCCTTTGACCATTATACATAGTCTGGTGAACATGGCAGTAGAAATTATTCAAATGTATATCAAATGATGGGGAAGAGTGTTATAGAGTGCAACAGTCAGGTTTCAGAAGTAAAAAATGCAATAATTCTTTCCAATATGTTAATTAATTTTTAAAGCAAATGTATTAACTTTTTAAGACAGACCTACCGTGGAGCTCTGAAGTTGTGAATCCATTGTATATGCTTTTGTTGGAGCTAATATATATTATATATATACCATTTTAACATAATTTTTGAAATCATGTTTAAAAGGGGATTTCCTCATGAAGAACTACATTAGCCTTGATCCTGATGAGAAAAGAATAAGAGAACAATGCACGCCAAACATGCGCTACAGCAACCACCGACTTCCACTGTGAATGATGCAACTGAGTCGGTCTCTTTGTCTTTATATCTGAATATTAAATACTATTTTGTGTGGTAATTGAGGTGATGGCATAGTGGGCTAAAGCACATAACTGTTAATCAGAAGGTCGCTGGTTTGATCCCCACAGCAACCACCATTGTGTCCTTGAGCAAGGCACTTAACTCCAGGTTGCTCCAGGGGACTTGTCCCTGTAATAAATGCACTGTAAGTCACTTTGGATAGAAGCATCTGCCAAATGCATAAATGTAAAATGTAAATTTTGCTTTAGATTAAAGATTGTAATGTTTTGATTCACCTTTGGATCATGGCTTAGAACACTTTATAAAGGACTTCATAAAATCCTTATCATAGTCATCAATGGGAAAAATATTTCTGGAACAAGACAGAAGAAAGTGGGTGGCCACTGGTGTGCTCTGTAACTGAGCTTATACTACATGAAGAACAAGTATACTTTCAGTTGAGCCTTGCAAGTTGACTCAGGTGTCTGGATCACAGCGGTGGAGTAAAACAGTACAGTCCCTGTAAAATATTCCAAAACATGATAATCTGCTGCATCCTCCACAACCTTGCATTCAGAACAACCTGCTCCCAAGATCTTCATAAATTTGATAGGTGTGTTTTGAGCCATTGCCTAACTTTCAGGCAATAATTATTCTAGTTAATTGGGTGCTAAAACAACACAGACAATGTGTGAAAATCAACAATACTTTCAACGTGAAAAATTCTTCTAAATTATCTTTTGTTTCAGGATCTCATCCTTCACAAGTCATTGAGTTTTTTATTTGATGATTTTTGCACCATTCTTTGCATTCAGAGAATTCATTCCTTATAGGTCTGGCCTCCATTGATTTCCATTTTTGTTTTGGTTGACTCCAACTGTTCCTGATTTTGCTCTCTGTTCTTTGTAACTTTTGGGTTGTATGAACTTCAATTCCTTGGTTGGATATGCATGTCAATTTAAATATCTGCCAGAGTTTTCACAAGACACATGCAGCATGTAGTGGACCAGTTACCTTTAAAGGCTTAGTCCCAGCGACACCAAAAGTATGCTGCTTATTGTCAAAGATGTATTTGTTAAGAGTGTTTAGTTGTCAAATCAGATCCTTGGGATACATTATAAATGACATGAGCATGATAACATCAACTGATTCTCATCAGCCATTAAAATGTATTTTGGAGAAAGAGGTGATCAAATGGCAGGGGAAGCATTGGTTTGGGTCTGCAGAGGGGAATGACACACTCCCACATCTTAAGTCTTGTCACATTTACAGATTCTAATCTAACACATTCTCTCCTATGCTGAATCCTATCCTATGAAATACTATCTTAGACCAGCATGACAATTCAGAGGGTTCCAAGCTGGTTTATTCAGATTAGTGCTGGGTTGGTGCCATAACCATGCTGTTCAACAACAAAACTGGAGAAGCTGGTTAAGCAGAATGGTCTTTCTGGAAAGGCTAGCTGATCAAGTCTGATGGGAACACCATAAGAGCATCTCAATCACCCCAACACATGCTTGTGTTCTAACATTATGGTCTTTCTAGCAGGGTCATATCCTCTCTCTGTATTCTTCTCTCTCCATCAGGGATTCAGATCTGTTCCTGTTGGACTCACGAGTGATCTGGGCAGCAGAAGAGGGTTGGTTGGTTTTTGGCATCACAGCCACTAGTAACCATTGGGTTCTGAACCCAGGCAGGAATCTGGGCCTCCAGCTTGCTCTGGAAAGTTTAGATGGTAAGTGGTCACACAAACAGACCAAATGCAATTTCTATGCTCTTGAATGGCACTGCAGAAAGGGGACTCATAGGGTTGTTCTAAACGAAAGTGAGCAACTGAATCCCTCCACGAAGGGCCATTAACAAAGAGTACATACTGTATGATGGTTACTTCAAAGAAGTAATTTTGCCTTTTTTAATAATGTGATCCTGGGTGATGCATCAGCAGTCAATTTAAGATCTTACCTGGAATTTCAGTCTCTTATGCTATCAAGGACTATCAACAGAATATATTCTTTACATATTTACATTTCTGGTTATTTCTATTGTTTTTAACAAACGCCACATAAAATACATTTGAATTGAAGAGTTCCTCCAGAATTAATGCAATTCAACCAATCTCTGGACTATTTGTTGTATCTTACTATTTTGTATAATTTCTGTAATTTTTCTGCATAAACCGTGAATCTTAGTTAATCAGATCACTTTTTTCCATGTTTAATTGTGGCAAAAAAAAAAAAATGCTTGAAAAGCTTGATGCAGAAAAGACCTCTCCAAATGCACAGCCATTCTATCATCTGTACATAAGTTTGCCAACTGTCCCGTATTAGGCGGGACATTCCATTTTGTCTGAAATACGACATCCTTCATGGGATGCCTAGTGTTCTGTATTGCAGTGCCTTGACGCTTAAGGGGCACCCTGTTGTGTTCACTTGTCTAAACCTTTGCGAGATCACAGACGGTGCGCATACTTCACAGCTAGCATTTAGTCTCAGTTGGAGTTGGGGTACACGAGGTCAGACTCTGACTTGAGTCCGAGCCAAGAATCCAATTTTATTGGACTTCGACTTGTCACGGACTTTGATGCATTTTTACTTGGACTTGACTCGGACTTGAGCCTTTCTGACTTGGGATTTTTTTCAGCGTCTGGCCGAGTCCATGGCATTTGTGATGCAATGAAAAACAAACAACCAAAAAAAAAATAATTATGTAACATAGGGTGACAATACGTTCCCTTTTCCCCAGACATGTCCTCTTTTTCAGACCTGAAAAAAGTGTCCGGCCAGGATTTCAAAATTGCCTCTAAATGTCTGGAATTTGGCTTTGTCTTCATATTTATGTGCTCTTTATAGTTAGTACTATCATACATATTGTTTATTTTATACTGCGCATCAGTTTTCACGTTTGTATGTTCTTACATTTGATTACTCTGGCTGAGAGCAGCAGCGTGAGCTCAAAGTACTTATTTAACTCTCTCGCCTGCACGCCGTGCTGTATGTGTGTGCGTGAAAGAGAGTGCCATTCGTCAGACATGCTCTGCCGCTCTCATCCAGAAATATCAATAACGTAAGTACACTTTAAAAAGTACGTTCCCCAACTCTGCAAATTATTAAATAGAACATATGTTTTATCAGACTTGCACTTTCTACGCAAAGTCATTTCTAACTGAAAATGTTGACTATATCGAGTCAAAATAAAATGTAATACTTATCAGGGACATTTAAACTAATATGACGGATGAAATATACCATGATGGAAATTGTACAACTCCATCACATATTTGTAGTTGTTCTGGGGTATTCCAGAAGGGGAAGAACTAGACAAATGTCTACACACAAACCTAGCCAACCACTAATGGAAGTAATGACTTATGTAATGAGAATCAAAGACCAATATTGGGAAGTTATTCCTGGAGCTGATTTGTCTTAATCTGGGTAAGTGGATTATGTGTAAGCAATGTGTACGAGGCAAACATTTATGCTTAGTCTAAAGATTCAACAAAAAGCACCATTAATGGTGTAGTTTAGTGTAAGATTACTCTTGGTCTTGGATTTTCATTAGACATAAAGAATAAGCATCAGAAAAACTAAAGTAGATAAGTCGGTGAGTTTCGTGAGGGGGGTCAACATACAGTAAGGCGTGTTCTTGCATTCAAAATCAGACAGAGTGCATGAAATGGAGCAGAACTATTTAAAAATACTCATGACGTTAGACACTTAAAAAAGATACAACTTCTCAGAAATGTTTTACCATGCAAACATAGACAACACACTGTAAGCACACTTATTAAAGCACTAACACTAAATAAAAAGAAAATATAAAACTATTCAACCTAGTCAGTTGTACAACTAGTTGATCATCATGACCTATCTCTACTAAATAATGCAGAATTGAATATATGTCTTTCGCTCACAGACTTGTTTATCACCAACAACTGCAGGAGTGTGTTTTGTACTGTAGCTATGTAAGTAGGTGTGTGTGTACAGGATGTTACAGTCTTTAACTGTTAAGATGAAAACAGATGCAATGTATTAAGTTGCTCACGGAAATCTGCAAGCTTGTCAAGACATGCTTGCGAAACACTTGCCCTGTCTCCGTAGGCAACTGACATCCCAGCTTTACCTCGGTGTGGAGACAGAGATAGCATTCCTTCCTCTTTGTCAAGAGCACGCACAATAAAGTTCTCCCAGACAATGCGTAGGTGAAAGGAGCCCAGAAATGCACAGAGAAAGAAACTCTAAGATTTGTACTTTCCAATAACAATATGTATTTATTTTATCTCAACTCTAAGTGAGAAAATCAAATAAATATCTTTGGAATTTAATTCTTGATTCTTTGTAATATAAATGTAAATGGACAATTTCTGTTGTCTTGTTTGACACATGTGGTCTGTGCTTTTTGTCTCAGTTCAAAGTTTATTTCCTGAAATCTCTGTCTCTGTTTCCCCCTGCAGGCCAGAGCGTGAATCCATGGGTGGCTGGGCTGGTGGGTCGAAGCGGCTCCCAGAGCAAACAACCCTTCATGGTGGCCTTCTTCAAAGCTACAGAGGTCCACATCCGCAGCATCCGCTCTGCACAGGGTGGCAACAAGCAGCGCAATCCCAACCGCTCGAAAACCGCCAAGGGCCAGGAGGCCCTGCGCGTAGCCAACATTGCAGGTGTGTGTGCATGTGTTTTAAATGTACTGGACACAGAAAAAGTGAAGGCAGGAGTAGTAAGGCAAATTTAAAGGAAGGAATAACAAAAGGGAAAGAAAGATCCCTCACAATAAAATACAGTGGTGGTACTGGGACTGTGATGTATCAAATGGTAATATCATGGCATTGTAATATATAACATGGTGTTGAATAATTTTTACATGGTATTAAAAGGTACTGGGGAGGTACTACCATGATACATGTTCTTCATGGTATTATCATGGTACCATGTCTAAAAAAAACATGGTCCTAGCATATTTTTATCCCCTTCGGTTAGTGATGTTTTCAAGCTATATTAAAAGGGTTATTCTGACATTAAAGGAATAGTTCAACCAAAAATTAAAATTCTCCCTCACCCTCATGCCATCCCAGATGTGTATGACTTTCTTTCTTCTGCAGATGAAGATTTTTAGAAGACTATTTCAGCTCTGTAGGTTCATACAATGCAAGTCAGTGGTGACTAGAACTTTGAAGCTCCAGAAAGCCCATAAAGGCAGTAGAAAAGTAACCGATAAGATTCCAGTGGTTTAATCCATGTCTTCTGAAGCAATCCAGTTGGTTTTGGGTGAGAACTCCTTTTTCATTGTACATCTTGCCATTGAAGTCTCTAGGCAAGATCATGATTTTAAGCTTAATTACTCTTCCTAGTGCTTCCGAGAAGTGCAATCAAGCTTGAAATCATGATTGCCAAGGAGACTGCTGTCAAGATGTGCAGTGAAAAAAAGTGTTATATTTTGGTCTGTTCGTACCTGTTCTTACAATGTTCTTACCCATAACCGATTGGATCGCTTCAGAAGAAAGAGCATTAAACCACTGTAGTCATGTGGATTGCTTTTATGCTGCATCTATGTGCTTTTTGGAGCTTCAAAGTTTTGGTCACCATTTACCTGCATTGTATGGACCTACAGAGCTGAAATATTCTTCTAAAAATCTTCATTTTGTGTTCTGAAGAAGAAAGAAAGTCATACACACCTGGGATGGCCTGAGGGTGAGTAAATGATGAGAGAATTTTCATTTTTGGGTGAATGATTTCTTTAAGGCAAGTATGTTTGTGTGTCCATGTGTTTTCTATTTCTGTCTAATTCTCTGCAGGATAATTTGCATAGAAATAGCATTACAGTTCTATTTGGATATTAAATTAACCTGCTTTAATGCAAAGCATTGGTATGAAGGGGACACTGGACAGCTTCTGTGGCCTATTTCTTATATTGTATCTTATATCGAATGTATGTTAATGAATCTGTAGTGTTCTAAATGAAGGGGTGCCTGCACACAGTTAGTAATTAGCATAAAACACACCCAAACCATCTACAAATAAAGGCTTTCCACCCATCTTTTCGTGAACAGTGATTCATCTCTCTCTCTGCAAGCCTAGACTGCACATGATTGGCTGTATTTTTAAGCAGAACTTAACTCAGATTGAGCAACAACATTTTTATACCTTCAAAATAAGTACAATTTATTGTAGGGTCACTTAGTTGTTCAAAATATTTTGGCTTTCACATTCCATGATTTTAATGCTTCAGGAGTCTGTGATCTTTGCATACATGTGGTTTCAGTTGATTCTAAATTCTGAATAAATTCAAGTGCAAAGACTTTTTGATGAATCAATATATTTTGGCTTGAAGATGCACACAGGTTTCAGACACGAATGTAGGTGTACTGTACGCGTGTGGTATATCTCTTCTGACCTAATAAGCAGAAACTTCTCTCTCTCTAATTTATCATGTAAAGTAAAGACCTATTAAATGTTTTATTGACATAAATAAATGTCTTCTTTCTTCCTCTCTTTGCAGAGAACAGCAGTGCTGATCAGAAGCAGGCCTGTAAGAAACACGAGTTGTATGTTAGTTTTCGGGACCTTGGATGGCAGGTGGGATATTCCTCTATTTTTGACCTTTTTCTCCATCTTAAAGACGCTGTCACATTTACCTTTGCGCAGTGAAATTCTGCTGGCGAAGAAGGCGTGGGTGGATGTTGCGCACATATGAAACTAGCAAAAAACGAATTGTCATGCAGCCTTTTTTTAATGTTGCACTTTATACTCTGGAAGTATGAAGTTAAAATGAAACTCGCCGCTAAACTGACATCCTTGTCTATTGTGAATATTCAGTGTAGCTCTGTGCAAGAGGCACCTCCTACACACAGGTCACTTCAAACCAAACAACTTCTTGTTGGTCAACATAGCAATTCATCTGTCAAATTTCACCGAACTCCATTCAAAATCCACCAGCAGAAGTCTATTGCGTGAAATACACGATTGTGTGGATTCTAATTGAAATTACTGTATTTCGCCCGCAAAATTTTCCAGAGCAAAGGTAAATGTGACTGCGCCTTTAGACCTACATGTATTCTTCTCATCCTTATTTTACTGCTTCTTCAGTCATTTAACCGATTTCCTTCATGTAAAGTACTATCCCCTTCAGGACAGAAACATACTCTATGCAAGATGTGAATGCTTGTCTATGACATTGCAAGTGTGTAATCTCATCATACATACATAAACTTGCATTAAAGGGATTGACACTGACAATGACAGTGACCGATGCAATACATTTGAGCAGATCACTTTGAAATGTGGTCACTACCATTGGGAGTGCAGACAAGATTCACAACCTGAGACAGTTGCATACTGCGTTTAAATAGTAATGCCCAACAGCACAGAGACCTTCAGTGCTAAATAAAGCCAAAATGAACACTCTTTTACTGTAAAACAAACATCAGTACCTAAGGGGGTTATAGAGTACCATCAAATGTCTGCGCCAGCAGACCATGTGTTTTTATCCAGAAAGCTAGCTATAAACTTGCCAACAGTTTAAGTAATTGAAACTAACTAACTTAACAAGATTCTCTTCAAAAAGTTGCCCCATCATGATAGTAGATAATCTCTAATGAAAACTGACTGTAGAAGAACACAGTTTACTCTAATGCTTGCCAAAGTGCCCCTTGTGGCATTGCTGAGAATTGCGCTCTGACACATTTCTGAACTGCACATGAAAATCTAGCTAATATCCTAGTTTCTAATCGGCTTCTAATCGTAGCTGGTTTTACATTGTTTCTTGCTGATCATTTATGGTCATTAGCTGCTCTAGATGGATGATCAGATGGACTACTGGCTACTTTGCTGAAAGAACCAGCTAAAACCAGCCTTAGCTGCTTGGCTGATTTTAGCTAGTCACCCAGCCTGGGCTGCATTTCCCAAAAGCATTGTAAGCCTTAGTAGATCATAGAAACCATTAGTGCTAATGGTCTCTACGATCATCTTAAGCTTTCAATGCTTTTGGGAAATGCAGCCCAGGTCAGTTGATTTTAGAGGGGTCTGGGGCACTGCAGGTTGGGGGATCAGCTAGCCTCCTACTAAAACCAGCTGAGCACCAGATTGGGCAGTTTGGGAGACCATTTTAAACCAGCCATGGCCAGCTAACAACAGCTACAACAAGCCATGTTTATGCTGGTTAGGGTTGGCAGACCATTTAATACCCAAAACGTCTCGAGTTACATGTGTAACCCTTGTTCCCTGAAAAAAGCAGAACGAGATGCGGGGGGAACTCTGTTCAACTCTAGCTGTGAACAGAGCTGAAATAGTGTGTGTAACACGTCAATGAACATTGACCGGAATTTATAGCCTCGGCTGATGTAATCATTAGATGCACCTGCGGCCAGGCTATAAATGGATACGTCACCAGGTGTCATCAGATACTTCTTTTTGAAGAGCAGTCCTGGGACGTCCCAGTGCGGCAAAGCAGCGTAGCATCTCGTTCCGCTTTTTTCAGGGAACAAGGGTTACACATGTAACCCGAGACGTTCCCTTTACAAAAAGCTTCACTACGATGCTGCACTGCTAAGCGCTACGGGGAACGCAATACCCACGCCGCCGCACTTGGGGCTGTCCGGACCCCTACGGTTGTGCAGTGTACTCACAAAACCGCGAGAGGTCTCAGACATGAGCTTGAGATGGCGACTCAAGGGCATAAGAGCCCGGAGTAGCATAAACATCTAAACCATTCTAATTTGATGAATGTGTGCGAAGAGAACCCTATCGCAACACAAACTTGTCATAAAAACTGATGAATGTGAGCGGAGAGGACCAGCCTGCCGCATCAAAAACTTGTTCAGGCAAGAGCTGAGACGTCGACTCAAGGGCATAAGAGCCCGGAGTAGCAAAGCATCTAACCCATAAAGTTCGATGAATGTGTGCGAAGAGAACCCTATCGCAACACAAACTTGTCATAAAAACTGATGAATGTGAGCGGAGAGGATCAGCCTGTCGCATCACAAACTTGTTTAGGCATGGGCTGAGATGTCGACTCAAGGACATAAGAGTCCGGAGTAGCAAAGCATCTAACCCATAAAGTTCGATGAATGTGTGCGAAGAGAACCCTATCGCAACACAAACTTGTCATAAAAACTGATGAATGTGAGCGGAGAGGACCAGCCTGCCGCATCACAAACTTGTTCAGGTATGAGCTGAGATGTCAACTCAAGGGCATAAGAGCCCGGAGTGGCAAAACATCCAAACTATAAAAATCTAATGAATGTGTGCGGAGAGGACAACCTGCCGCATCACAAACTTGCAGCAGAGGGAGACCTCTAGACAAGGTTTTAGAGGAGGAGAGCCCTCTGGTAGAGTGCGCCCTAAAACCTACTGGCGAAGCTTGACCACGTGCCTCGTAGGCCCGGGCAATAATGAGGATGCCTCTTTGAGGGCACCCCGCCCACCAAGCCTTGGCAAACCGCAGTGGCCACATAGAACCTGGCAGTGGCGAGGCAAGTGCCCGCTGACAGTTCTTTCTACAGAAAATCCAGAACTGAAGCAAACTGGCAGTAAGCTGGTTCTGTAATAAGAACTTTAGTAGAAGGAAACGCATGCAGGCGCATTTGTGCTATGTATGCGTTACTATGATCAGCCCCTCCCGAGGCGACTCGGGGAGAAGTAGAGGAGACATTGCGCTATCAACAGAGGCGAAGAGGTCCTCTTCTGCCCTGTAAAATCTACCCAGATCAGTTCCAAGTGGAGGGAGCCCTAGCACTTGAAATGGTCTCGATAATCTCAAGAGAAAACCCTGTGAACCTCATTTGGTACCCTTAGGGGCCAGACATGAAAGGTTTCACAATTCGGGCCAAGGATGAGAAAGTCCTCCCTGTTCGGAATCGGCCAAGGCGAGCCATCAAGGAGAGGAATTAGCTCCGAGAAACATATCCTGTTCGGCCAGCGCAGCGCCATTAATTGGAGGCAAGACCCTTGCTGGTGAACTCTGGGCAACTACTACCTTAGGATGGAGTTCTTAACTCCCCCGTTGGTATTTTCTGTCTGGACCGTAAATCTGACGTGTCAGAAATACAGCTGACAAGAACGTGGGTCTCCTTGATGATTTCAAAGAGGCTACCGCTGTATTGTCCACCCGCACCAAGACATGGCAGCCTCAGGAGGAGGTATTTCAGGGCCAGAAATACAGCCATCAACCCGAGACAGTGACTGTGACAACCGAGCTGACGACCACTTAAGGCCGCTACCCCGTCCGTCAGGGAGGCATCTGTCGTTAGCAGTCTGCGACAACAAGATGCACCTAGAGTGGGACCCAAGGCAGAAAACCGGGGTCTGAACCACATAGAAAGGGAACGAAGCCTGAGGCGCGTAACCCTTTTTAGCCTAGGGGTTTTGGCCCTTGGAAGAAATCCCCTGGCTTTTGGCCACAACAAAAACAGTCTCATGAGCAGAAGGTCCAGATGGATCACCGTGGATGCGGTCGCCCTGAGACCTGGAAATCGTTGATACTGATAACAGTGCAACCTTGACCTAGCCTGACTTTGCTCAGGGTGATCTGAATTGACTCAATCCTAGCGGGAGACAGTTGTGCCCGCATTGTGATTGAACTCCATACGATGCCCCGATAGACAGTGTTCTGAGTGGGAGAGAGGACGCTTTTCTTGGCGTTGAGCCTCAACCCCAGAGAAACAGATGAGCTAAGACGATGTCCCTGTGCTGAACAGCCAGTTCCTGGAACTGCGCTACGATCAGCCAGTCGTCTACATAATTCAGAATGCAGATGCTCCGGAGTCGCAAGGAGCCAGCGCTACATCATGCATTGTGAATGTGCGGGTAAAAAGGGCTAGGCTGAGTGAAAGAACCTGACCCTGGAAGACTTCGCCCCCGGAAGTGAACCTCAGGAACTTTCCATGTTGTGGCAGAACTTCTAAATGAAGTATAGAAGTGCATCATAAGATTGATGGTGACCAGCCAAACGAGTTGTAGGGCTTGAGACACGACCATCTTGACAGGCATCATCTTGGACTTGAACACCCACGGGTAGTTCAAGCTTTAAGATCTAAGCCAGACGCCACCCCTCACCCTCCATGGGAAACAGGAAGTATTTAGTGTAATAACCTAACTCTCTCTCAGGAAGGGGAACACATACCATGGCCCCTTTAACCAGGAGATTGAGTTTTTTTGTTTTTACATAAAAAGAAATCCGGTTCACGGTAGTGAGAACACCGCTGAAACACGGAAAAGCGGGCGAGTGAATTAAATCCTGACGCTCTTATAAGACCCACAGAAAAGAATATATCTGGCAGAAGTTTCCACGCTGCCAGGATCTCTGAGATGGGTATTATATTTTAACACTTCCTGTTGAGGGGTTAGTCGAGTGTTTCGCGCCCTGAATAAAATGCAGGAACAGCTAAAACATCCAATTTTAACGGAAGCCTCTGCAACCCGAAACACCAAGAGGTGGCGGGAATGGAGGGGCTTCGAGGGGGTACCGGGAGGGGTGAAGTGAAGCACGTGCCCTGTCCCGAGGGAGCTACCCCTAATCTAGGCGCAAGACCGTCAGGGTTTTCTCTTACTAGAATTTATAGTCCTGAGGTCTTGCTTCGGGGGCCGGCGAGGGCGGCGAGACTGTCCCCAATCCCTGGGAGGAGGAGCACGACTCACCACGATTTGCTTTTGAGCCTCCCTTCAGTCAGGACCGAGGCGGGTCTGAGGCTTGCTCGTCAAGCGCAGAACCCACACTCAGTTCGTCCAGGAGGTCAGCCTGGTACGCCTGTAAAACAGCATAGTGTGCAGAGCAGCACCAGCCTGACCTGCTGCTTGATAAGGTTGTCCTACAAGGCTTTGAGGGGAGAGAGGGCTTCTTAAGTGACGATGCCGAGCCCGGCAAGAGTTATCCCGCAAGCGTCTCTTCGACCGGCGGCATCACTGAATACTCCCGCCTCAGCACCCACGATAGTCGAATATAATGATGTCGAGGGTATGTGAACATGGGAATATATATATTTATATTTTTGTATATATATTTTTTTATTTTTTTAGGGGTTCTCCATGAGTGAAAAAGCTCTTCATGGAGGTTATCAAAGAAGGGAAGGGACCCATGAGGTGTTCCCTTTCTTAGACTGGAAGATAAAATCTGTCCCCTAATTTGGAGTGTTTGGGGGTCTCTTTTTCACGTGGCCAGTCCAATCTGGCAACCGCACGTGTAACAACATCGAGCAATTCCTCCGTAGATTTTCTATCGCGGATGGAAAGCTCGAAGGCGGGAAGAGAATCGCGATCCACCTCATGATCCGAAGAAGCGTCGGAACGCGCTTCAAGATCATGTGAAGGACCAGCTGGGTTTGGGGAGAAAGTGAGAGAAAGGGAACAACCCGTCTCTTGCTCCTCAGCCAAATCCATGCAAGAGCCCCACGAACAATCTTTTTTTTTTTCGTGAGTGCTGACTCCTGGAAGCAAGCGAGGCAAGCACGACGCACTCTGCCTGTTAAAGCAAATCGCAGTGCTCGCACCCGCCCTGCTGCAACGCGAGAGCAGCGTGCTCTTATCGCCCAAACAAACGGAGCAAAAACTGATGCGTGTCGTCTTCAGCTATAGAGCGAGAAGAGGGGAACACGCACCGTCTGTGGCTTTCAGTCATTCTCTCTTTTTTTCTTTCTTTTTTAGAAAAAAAAAAAAATACTTATATATATATATATATATATATAACATTTTCTAAACAGAAGAGAAAAGAGAACAACGTTCACTGCACACTGCCTAACTGATTCTAACTCCTAACAGAGGAAAGAAAGTTTTGACAGGGTTTGTGAAACACACAGAAACAGAATCGCTCTGAAAAAAAGAGTTTCTGATGACACCTGGTGACGTATCCATTTATAGCCTGGCCGCAGGTGCATCTAATGATTACATCAGCCGAGGCTATAAATTCCGGTCAATGTTCATTGACGTGTTACACACACTATTTCAGCTCGGTTCACAGCTAGAGTTGTTCCCCATAGCGCTTAGCAGCGCAGCATTGTAGTAAAGCTTTTTGTAAAGGGAACAAACCAGATACCATGCATAAAAAGCCATCTAATATTGCATGGTTTGTCTAGCAGGGTTCTTTTCCCTCTTCCACTCTTTCTCCTTCTCTCACAGTTTTCCAATCTATCTCTCATTGTGTTTATGGCTAAAACTATTTCATGACGCTTTGTAGATCAAGCTTCATCCAAATGGGTTGTTCAGTCCATTAGGCTGCATTACATCAGAGACAAGCGACAGCAGAGATAGCAGAGCCTAGTTTCTGTTTGCACACCAATAGACTTGCCACCTGCAGTCTATCTGTCTCTCCTACTGGATCACAGCACATAAACACTCACTCAGAACAGCTGGCCAGAACTCAGATATTCTGGTTTATATTCCCGCCAAATTCCCTTTTGAATCATAACATTTTACACATTCTTTAACACAAGTGTGGAATAGGATTACGGTTTATTGTGATCTTTTTGTTCATGATCTAAGTGACGTGAGATAGGTCAGACGTGCAAAATGCATCATGAAAATGAAGACCATTTGGTTGGGAATGATCTAGCTCAGGGGTTTTGACTAAACATTAACGTTGATTTACAGCTGGGGTGTTGTGACAAGCTAACAGATTTGTGCATTTTCCATCTTTCAGGATTGGATTATAGCTCCTGAGGGTTACGCTGCATATTACTGTATGGGAGAATGCGCATTTCCTCTCAATTCGTATATGAACGCCACAAACCATGCCATTGTACAGACGCTGGTAAGTCTGTCACCACTTATGGAATTAATACTTGATATGTATAGATCTAACCAGGGTCAAAACATTTTTGCCACACCTGCTAATGGTCGGAGAATTGAGAAAATTGAATGGGCAGAACATTTGTTATATTGCAAAATGTACATTATCGGCAAAAATACTTTTTTAATATTGGGAGTGCGGGGATGGGCAACTTTATATTTTGAGTTACTTTTAAAAATTGTGTAATTCTTATCCTCCTTGCCCTTGTTTGTCGTTTTGTCTTTGTGTAAATTACTAAAAATAAAAGTAAAAACCTGTGCCTTTGCATTTTCCTCAGGTTCACTTCATCAACCCAGAGACGGTTCCAAAACCATGCTGCGCTCCTACACAACTCCACGCCATCTCCGTCCTATATTTTGATGACAGCTCGAATGTCATATTGAAGAAATATCGCAACATGGTGGTCAGAGCGTGTGGCTGCCACTAGAGTCCTGTGATATACACACACTCACTCATACACACATTCATTCTCAGTCTCTCACACCGTGTCCTAATCATACGTGATGTCATAATATGACAAGCGATAAAATATATATTTTTCAATGTTAATCTGAGTTCTTAACCAGCCATCTATGTGAAAAGTGACAATTGACTGGACATTTTGTTGATTTCTTGGTTTCTATTTCTGCTGTATTGCAGCTGTTAGCCCCACCCATTGTTATATCTCATTGGTCCAAAAGCCTGCTCCACACACTATTCAATGAAATTATAATTTATTAAATATCAAATATGTCCTGATTGGCTCCAATTGTAATGCATCGCACAGCAGTTTCCTATTCAGACAAATTGCTTGACAATCCCATTATGTCAAACACACACATATGGAAAAACAGCAACACATAAAACATACAGTCACATTTGACTGCTCCTTATTAACATACAAAAAGGAGCACTCAAAAGTCCTTTTAAACCTCTACATATGTAAATCTCAGGCAATTGGCCAATCCCAGGATCTTTTTATCATTGACAATTGGTATTGGCTCTTTGGAATGTGCAAAATGGTCTTATGAGCACAACCATTAATATTTTGAATATGGAAAAACGTGTGAAATTATGTCCAAATATTATGTCTACCTTCTCTCTCTTAGAGACACAAATATGTGTATCCACACATATACATGCTCACATGTACACACTTCTATATACTTGTGCTTTCTACTGTGTAAATAGTTTTTCAATGAAAGAAACAGAAATGTGTATTTATTTTCCATGTCTTCCTTTTTGGAGTAAAAAAAAACAAACAAACAAACCAAAAACATTTCTTTTGGTCTATTTTTTTAATGTGTGTATTTCATGCTTTCTGTTTCACACTAATAAAATAAATAAAAAATTATATATATTTACATTTACATTTATTCATTTGGCAGACGCTTTTATCCAAAGCGACTTACAAAAGAGGAAAAAATAAGCGAATCATCTTAGGGAGACAGTGGTACGAAAAATGCCATACTACAAAGTTTCACTATCATCAGAATAGTATTCAAAACAGATTTAAGAGCAACAAGAATTGTAAATACTTTTTATTTTTTTTAGTGACTGGTTAAGTGCTTTTGGAAAAGATGTGTTTTTAGCCATTTTTTAAAGATAGAGAGTGAGTCAGCTTCACGAACTGAGTTGGGAAGGTCATTCCACCAACGTGGTATGATGAAACTGAAAGTCCGGGAAAGTGTTTTGGTGCCTCTTTGTTTTGGTACGACAAGGCGACGTTCCTTAGCTGACCGCAGGCTTCTGGTGGGAACGTAGCTCTGCATAAATGTTTTTAGGTATGCTGGAGTAGACCCAGTGACTGTTTTGTATGCCAGCATCAGGGCCTTGAATTTAGTACGTGCATGAACCGGCAGCCAGTGGAGAGAAACAAAGAGTGGTGTAACATGTTCTCTCTTAGGTTCATTAAAGACCAGATGTGCTGCTGCATTCTGGATCATTTGGAGAGGTCTAATAGCACATGCAGGAAGGCCTGCAATGAGAGCGTTACAGTAGTCCAGTCTAGTTATGACAAGTGACTGAACAAGCAGTAGTGTGGCATGTACAGAGAGGAAAGGTCTTATCTTCCTGATATTGTAGAGTGTAAATCTACATGATCTTGCAGTCTTTGAGATGTGGTCTGTGAAATTTAGCTCATCATCAATGGTTACCCCTATATTTCTGACCGTTTTGGAAGGTGAAACTGTAGTTGGACTCAGCTGCACGGTGATGTTGTGTTCAACAGCAGGGTTGGCTGGAAAGACAAGGAGTTCGGTCTTGGCTGGGTTGAGTTGCAGGTGGTGTTCCGTTATCCAGGCTGATATGTCTGCCAGACAGGAAGCGATTCGATCTGTCACTGTGGTGTCGTTGTGCTGGAAAGACAAGTAGAGTTGTGTGTCATCAGCGTAGCAGTGGTAAGAGAAACATGTGACTGGATGATGGGTAATAATGACGTTGTGTATATGGAGAAGAGAAGTAGCCCAAGCACTGATCCCTGAGGTACCCCAGTAAGTAAATGATGTGGCTTGGATACCTCCCCTCTCCAGGCTACCTCAAAAGGACCTTTCTGAGAGGTAGGAGTTGAACCAGCCAAGCACAGTTCCGGTGATGCCCAGTTTAGAGAGGGTAGAGAGTAGGATCTGATGGTTGACTGTGTAAAAGGCAGCAGAAAGGTCCAGCAGAATCAGAACGGATGATCTGGATTCAGCTTTCGCCTGTCTCATCGACTCCGTAACAGACAGCAGGGCAGTCTCAGTGGAGTGTCCACTTTTGAAGCCTGACTGATTGTCATCCAGCAGCTTGTTCTGTGAGAGATAGGCAGAGATCTGATTGAAAACTGCCCTTTCAAGCGTTTTTGCCATGAATGGGATGAGAGAGACTGGTCTGTAGTGGTCCACCAGGTTTTTTCAGTAGTTGGGATACACGAGCCTGCTTAAATGTAGTGGGAAAAGTGCCTGCAAGAAGAGATGTGTTAATTATGTGTGTAAGTGCAGGTAGGATGGATGGAGAAATGGCCTGGAGAAGGTGTGATGGAATGGGGTCGAGGGAACAGGTGGTGGGGTGGTTGGAGAGGAGGAGTTTAGAGACCTCAGTGTCAGTTAAAGGAGAGTTGCATACAGGAGGTGGGTGTTTGACAGGGTGTGGTGCTGTGAAAGTATTGCTGATATAAAATTATCCTAAAATTCCTAAATATCCTAAACGAGAGTAAAGGTAAATAAATTTTTTTTATTAAAAGTGGAAATTAAGTGGAAACAGATTTCAACAAAGCAACAGTAAAAAATTTTAATTTGTTCATAAATTGTGAAAATCCATTTTATATTTAACAAGACAATAATGTATATGTATTACAGACATAGATAAAATATTGTTAAAGTAGTAATATATATATATAAAACATTGTAATATCTATCGTTAAAATAATGTATTAATATAATATAATATAAAAATTGTTATTAAAAGTGTCACCTAAAAATTTATTGTGAAATAGTTAAAATTATGTTATATATTATTATAGTATATATTATAATATCATATTATATGTTTTAATTTACAATGATAATAATGCAAAATAATATAATTTAATTTCTTTTTATTTTTGGTCTATTTTTTATGCTTGTATTTTATGCATCCTGCTTCACATTTATTTATCGTGACCAACCAATCGCAATGTTGGATTTGAGACACGACCGTCTTGGCGGTTAGAATCTTGAACTTGAATGCCCTCTGAGCGATTCAAGCCTCGAAGGTCTAAAATCGGACCCAACCCTCCATCCTTCTTGGGAACCAGGAAGTATCACTGTAGTAACCTGACTCTCTCTCTCTGGAAGGGGAACATGTTCTATGGCCCCTTTGACCAAGAGATTTGCAGTTCTTCCCACAGTAGATATGCTTGTTCCGGTTTCAAGGTAGTGGGAACCATGCTCTACTGTTTAATTCTCTACTGTTCTTAGGGCCCTCATAGAAACACCTGGCAGTAGTTTCCACACTGCCAGGTTCTCTGAGATGGGTTTTTGCCCGTTTTGTATTTATTTTTTTCTGACACTTCCTATTGAGGGGATGTCGAGTGTCCCGCGTCCTGGAAGAAGCAACGGAACACCCAACATTTAGCTGGAAACAACAAACTCCCGAAACGCCAGAGGCGGCGGGAATGGAGCAGTTTTGTGGGGGTATCGGGAGAGTATAGATGGATGTTTCACATGATCCATCCCAAGGGGGGCTACCACCACGGCTGGACGCAAGACCGTAATGGCTTTCTCTTCTTGGAGATGACAGTCCTGAAGTCTTGCTTTGGGGGCTGCTGAAGGCGACGAGCCGGTCCCCAGTCTCTGCGAGGGGGGAACGCGATTCGCCATGCTCTGTTTTTGAGCTTCCCTTCTAGAAGGACTGGGGCGGGGCAGGGTGACCGGCGGCCCCTCCCCTTGAGTGTGGCGAGGGAGGAATTGCCCAAAGGCTTCCTCATGGCTTTTCGCCTCATGGAACCTGGTAATATGCGTCACCAAATTGGCCAGAAGGCGAAACCGGGGCATCAAGGGGGAACAATTTGTCCCTGTCTTTGATGCCCGAAAGTTTTAGCCATAAATGTCTTTCTGTGCTGACCAAAGCAGCCATAGACCGGCCAATGGTGCGAGCCATCAGTTTGGTCGTCCGGAGAGACAGATCTGTGGTACGACGAAGCTCGGCGAAAGCCGAGCTAGGGCTAGGCCGAATGGAAGAACCCAATACTGGAAGGCTTCTCTCCTGAAAGTGAACCTCAGGAACTTCCTGTGCTGTGGCGGAATTTCTATATGAAGATATGCATCCATGAGATCGATGGTGACCAGCCAAACGTGATGTTGGGCTTGTGACATGATCGTCTTGATAGTTAGCATCTTGGACTTGAACACCCTGACTGGGCAGTTCAAGCCTTGAAGACCTAAGGTCGGACGCAACACCCCACTCTTCTTGGGAACCAGGAAGTATTCGCTGTAATAACCTGACTCTTTCTTTGGAAGGGGAACATGTTCTATGGCTCCTTAGACCAAGAGATTTCGCAGTTCTTTCCACAGTAGAAATGCCTGGTCTGGTTTACGGTAGTGGGCGAGCAAATTGAATTCTGTAACCATTCTGTACTGTTCTTAGGACCCACATAGAAATACCTGCCAGAAGTTCCCACGCTGCCAGGTTCTCTGAGATGGGTATTCATTTTGACACTTCCTGTTGAGGGGATGTTGAGTGTTCTGTGTCCTGGACTAAGGCAGGAAGCAACGGTACACCGAACTTTTCGTTGGAAGCCTCTAAACTCCCAAAACACCAGAGGTGGCGGGAATGGAGAGGTTTCGTGAAGGTACCGGGAGGGCCAAAGTGGATGATACACGCGCCCCATCCCGAGGGGGGCTACCCCCACAAAAAACCATCAGGGTTTTTCCCTTTTAAAAATAACTTCCCTGAGGTCTTGCTTTGGGGGCTGCTGAGGGCGATGAACCGGAACCCAGTCATTACGAGGGGGAGCATGGTTCGCCACGCTTTGTTTTTGAGCCTCCTGTCTAGACGGACTGGGGCGGGGCTGGGTGGCCGACGGCCCCTCCCCCCGAGTGTGGCGAGGAAGGAATTGCCCTAAGGCTTCCTCATGACTTTTTTTGCCTCCTGGAACCTGGTGATAACTATATTCATAACGTCACCAAATAAACTAGAAGGCGAAACCAGGGCATCGGGAAGGAAAGTTTTTGTCCTTGTCTCTGATGCCTGATAGGTTAAGCCATATGTGTCTCTCCGTGCCGTAAGTATGTCATGCTTTTATGAATCAAACATTACTCATGTGCTAATCAATCGCAATGTAGCTACATTGTCTGGTGAAGTTACTGTGACATGTTTAATATGTATGACTTCAGATGTTTAATTCTTGTAATTGTTATATTGCATATTTAAGCATATTATTTTTACATTTAATAAAATTGCTTTGAGTGTAGTGTCAGAAAACCGATTTAAGTGTAAAATTCATTCAAATATGTACAAAAAGTGTTGTTTATCTTCAGCAAATCAAGTGAAAAAGTGAAAGACACACTATTAGCATAACATAATTGTATTTTATTTATATATATTCTCCAACATTCTTTTGAATGTCCATGTACTAAAATAAAATATTTGATGCCATGAGTGTACCTTCATTTACTATTACTATTATTTTGAACGGCCATGGAAAATGAAGCAATTTAATAACAATTTTACCTGTGCAAGCCTCTTATATTCGGCCAATTGGTGTTTCGAGAAGGCGGGACTTACATAGGGGGATTAAAGCAATGCAAATAGGCGTACACACACAATTAAGTATTATACCAGATTCACATCATAATGCAACTAAAGCCGAATCCCGGACATTTTCGCATATTAAGAAATCCTGGCCGGACGCTTTTTTAAGGTCCGAAAAAGAGTACATGTCCGGGAAAAAGAGAACGTAAGTCACCCTATATAACATGATATAATCATGAAAATAGCACGTTATGACTCCAGTCATGATCACACACTAAGGCAATGTCCAGGTAAACTCAAATTGGGAGATTCATCCACCAGAAGAGCAGTGACAGAACATGTGGCAGTATGGAGAATTCGTACTAGCCCTTTAAAATTTCCATGAACAACTGGAAATCAATTAGACGGAAATTGAGGGAAATTATATAAAATGGGGGAAAAAGCAGGTAAATCGTGAGGGGAACTCATGTTGCGGGATTTTCGTAGTGACCAGGGGTTGGTGGTATGCACTTTTGACCACCAGATGCAATGCGCTTGAGACACAAAGGCGAGCGTAATGTCTATATTCATCTAATCACATTTTGAAATCCTCTAGCCTCAACTCCAAACCCAAGGCTCTCACAGTTTTCTCCCTGCCATTACTAGTCAGTTGTTTGTTACACACACTAACTTTTCTCCTATATAATATATATATATATATATATATATATATATATATATAATAATTTTATTTATTTTCTTGCGTTTCATATGTCATTTTGTGTGAGGAGAGAAACTAACTCTTGAATCTGCTGTTGTGAATTCCAAGGTGGTGAACTGATCCACACAAAAAGGCAGTCTTTCTCAACATCTACATTTCTTTATGTATTTATTTTTGTTGTGGTGTTTTTTTTTTTTCTTGTTATACAATAGCAAAATGTTGAGAGATTGAGAGATTTAAGTTAATTGTCAATATAGTTGTGTACTACTGTACTATTTCTGTTGTTAATTTATTGAACAAATACCTTTACACAAATTAAAGTGCTGTTGAATTAAAACAATTTTTTAGTTTTATTATTAATTTGTGTTTATTTCCCCTCTATGTATTCATGGTTTTTGAGCTGTTCTGGGATAATTTTTTTTTTACAGACTTTGACCTGTCTGGCGCACAAATGATTTAATTCAGTTGTTTATTAATTAAATGATTGATTAAAAAGAATCCGTTGGCCAGACACCATTACAGAAGGTCCTTGGGACAAGTTCCAACTGTGAACTCTGATTTCTATGTGGGAATTTGTTGTTCTTGATTTAAACCAAACACTTTAACTGGACGTGAACACATGAATAGGCTATTTGTTGTTCTTGACTTGAACCTGGAATTGTAGAAAAAAAGTGACCCCACTTGAACTTGAATATTTGAGTTTGTGATTATTTGATGACTGAAAGTATTTGAGAAGTTTGTTGAACTTTTGTACTTGGATCTCTTAACCCTTATGAATTTGTAATTTTTTATGTATTTTTTTTTATTTTGTGGGCTTAACATTTTGAATGTGATTTACACCCAAACCTTTGCTTTTGATTTATGTTCAACTGAAAAAAAAAAAAAAAAGAAAGATTGTAGCCAGGTTTATTTTATTTTGGAATGCGTTCATTATATCTGTGTATTGAAATCGTGAAAACAATATATATTGTATGTGAACATTTTAAACTGAATTTATGGATATTTTACACAACATTTGGGCACATTACATCCACAAACACATATAATATTGAACATGGCCACTTACCCCCAATCCCCACAATCAACAGTTGTGGAAACAGAAGTACCTGATGAAGGCTCCACACCTGTTCTTCATGAAGTTTCCATTTCGCATCCCTATTTTTCTTCATGCCCCTACCCTGTCAACCAACTAATTCCCCTCATAAGGAACGTTTGAAGCCAGGGTTTCTTCCTCTTCCATCCCACACAAAGATCTTAATGGAAAACATTCAACTTCTCTTTAAATCGGAGCTGAGTCAACTCATGACTGAACCTATGGATTACCAATGAGCTTAAGAAATTTAAGGCGACTTTGGTGTCAGAGATGTGTTTCAGGGTCAAGCAGCTACAGTTTCAACAGGACATCACAGTGACTCTATTGAACTATCTACAGCACTTTCATCAGCACCCACCTAAAAATACCTACACACAATTTCAAAATGTACACCCACCCAGCCATCAGCCCACATACAACCAGCATGAATAGTTCAAGCATTGGCCTCTCCCTCTTAAGTTCCATTCCTCCTCCTAAACCTGAAGTGAAATCCATCAGGGAAGATTACCTACCTTCTGACACCCAACTGCTACATAAAATCCACGAGAATAATGTTCAGATAGATGTCATTCAACCAGGTCGAACAAAGGTTCACCATCGGATGCACATCCCCAACACTACCATGCCATCCCAATGAATGGGCATGTAAGAGTCTACCAAACCTACAAGCATCTCAGAGAGATAGCATTCTGGCCAGTAATGTGGACAGACGTTAGGATTTTCAAGAGGTATTTGAAGTGTCAAGCTGAGAAAATACAACTTAAATGCCACCCATTCTCAAGAACAATACTCCGCAAGGCTGAAATCGGCTTCAAAAATTAGGAGTGGAGAAAAGGAAAGAATTCCTGGTCACACAGCCTACAACCCCAGGTGAGAGATCTTCACTATTCATCACCAACCACAGGTTGTCTTCTCAAGGCGGTAAGAGTGTGGCACAGTGAAAATGTGCCCTGTCACTTTAAGGATCCGCCACCAATCCCCTACCTGAGATTATATAAAATGGCCGCTTGTTAAGGTGTGACCGGTGTAGTGGGACAAATTTGTGTGTAGAGTTGGCGAAAGGAGCGAATTTGCCATTGTGTTATACACTATACACACATACACAATGTTTAATTTAATTGATTGTTTGCTTTGATTATTTAATCTACATTTTTAATTATTTTTTAAAATAAATATTGTATAGTATTTGTCATTGGCACTTGTTTTATCTCTGTATTTTTGCTATGACTGACGGCTTTAAAAGAGCTATCCGAGGTTGCATTCTTTTTGACAAAGGTCTATCTATTCTGGCACCCTCAAATTTATTCATAAAGGGAAAAAAGGTGTTTCAATGTATTTATTTGTTAGTAAATTTTGTTCTTTGAATGGTATGAAGCTGGGGGGGCATCCTTGTAATCTTGTTATTTTGTGTTAGAAAGAAGGGCTTAAAATTGTTTAAAGTCTTAACTCTTAAAGTTGACCTTGTACAAATGTCACTACCACACTGGACTCCCCCTCTCACTCCACACTTCACTCTCCGGACTTCTAATAATTTTCACCTGATCCCAATCCACCACTCAATCACATTAACCCTATACATACTCACCACACCACTCCACCCTTGTCTAGTCTCACCAAGGAACACTCAGACTTACCTGCTCTTTCAAAAAATTCTACTTGCGTGAAGCTCCAGTCGATTCCTCAGTATTCCTTGTCTCAGTGATCCCAAGGACTCATCTTATTCCTCTGACTTCCTAGATTGGCACCCCTTCTGCAAACTCCCTGGAAACATGAACTTTGTTATTTTGAAGTTAAGTTACCAATCTCTCCAATAACATTTGACTTGCCTAAAGCTCTTCTTCAATAAAAGCTCCCGCTTTTGGGTTCAACCCTTCGTCTGTGTCTGTGTTGTGTCATGTCGTGACAACAAACTGCTGAAGTTGAACTCTGAATGGATAATTGGGAGTTGTTATCTTCCAGGTATCAAGGTATTATCTTCCTGTTGATATCCTTGGTAATAATTATTCCAATATTTGACTTTTTTAACTATTATTCTAAATAATGATCCTCCCTCTCTCCCTCTCTCTCTCCCTCTCTCGAGAATTTAAATGCAGATCAGAAGCTATAGAAATATTTGACTAATTCTATTACAATAGGAATCTGTTCTGCACTTTGAAGGAACAAGGTAGTTTCATCTGCCAGTTGGCATATTGTTAGCTGGCTACCTAACACATTTAGAAGTTTGAACTCTTTCAAAAATATATTGATAATATTTTACATTGAAATAATAAAAAATATGTGACTTGTTGAAACCCCTTGACGTATACCCTAATTAATTTCAAATCTTTTTGATGTGCCAAATGGAAGTGACGCTGAGCAATTTAAATGATCATACAACATCCCTATAACTTTAGGAAACTATTCTCCAAAACCGTAACTTTCCAGCACCTTCAAAATAAATGTATGCTCTACTGCAGTGGTCGGCAACCTATGTAATCACTGGCATACAAACAACAGCGAGAGAGGAGTAGACTATTTTATTTATTTGAAATTCCAGTTTGCATCTTGATGTACTCCTCCCTCATGATCACACAGCAGTTTTCATCAGCTGAACAGAAGGCTAAACAAAAAGATAAAATGTGACGGGACTGCAGTACACTCAACAGACTCGCACTTCACTTTCGGTTAAAACACACCCACTTTCCTTCTGTCACGGATGACAGCCTACATTCCGTGTTTCATTAGTTTTTTTTGTTTTCAGAACAACACGTAATATAATAAGGAAAACCACAGTGGCTTGGCTCAGCGACGTGGCGGGGAGGACACAACGTCTTGTTCCCTCCATCAGGGAACGGAGGTTACATATGTAACCTAGACGTTCCCCGTCTGTCGCTCACTTCGACGTTGTGTAGAAGAAGTGACACTAGGGGTCCAATTTAAATCACGCCATGCGCTGAGCCATGTTCGTGTACTGCTGACACAGGAGCGGGCAGGTATTTCAAATGCAAATGCGACCAGCTGTGTCAGACTGCACATACCTGCCCCATAAAAGTCGTCAGAATCCTTCTGGTTACCCTAACAGGGGAACACTGGGACGCTTTCCCACCTGGGAACGGGCCGAGCCTCGCCGGGCCTCTTTTCTCTCTATGTTTCTCGCATAGAGCCAAAAAATGGCTGGGGCCCTTACACGCATCGTGGGAAGGTGGTCCTACCCAGTTTCCTATTCTTTCAGGGGGAAAAGACACTGCGGAGACCACACCTGCCCAGGAAGGGGGAGTTAAAGTGGCAAAATACATCACATGGGCCACTCAAGTCGCATGTGGGAAAATGGTGTGGTGGTAGATCCAGCCTCATGGAGGGGGGAGTTGCTACAACACGGCGACTGGAGGGCAGCTGGAACTGCCTAAGGGAGACACGGTCCACTTGTAAGGGGAATGTACCGCGGAAAATACACACATGAGGAGTCCACGCAGAAGTCCCGGCCTGTGGAGCACCTATTTCAGTACAGGGTAGATTTGAGCACCTGCAGTGGATTGGGTCGGTGAATTCCTCCACTGAATTGTGGACCCACAGGGCTAGGGAGGAGTCATCCAGGGATCCGAATGAACGGGATCTCCTGGGAGAGAAAGCGCACAGTTTTACCTCGGCCGAGGGAAAGGGCACTAGGTGCAAGCGATCCGCTCGGTCAGTCCGTCAGGGAACGGAGGTTACATACGCAACCTAGATGTTCCCCGTCTGTCGCTGTCGCAGTGACAACATGAACCATCCACAAACGCTGCCTCGGTGTGATCGCAGCCCAGACACACGAGACAACTGAACAGTCTGAAGCGGAGGCAGTCTACAGCATCCAGGAACTACACAGGGGCAGAAAACCATCTTTAAAAAGACGCGTCCTGAAAAGGACGTTCAACGCCGCTGTGCAAAGCTCTTTTAGTGGAAAATACTCTTTTAAATAAACTCTTTATAAAAGTCTTTTGTGCTGTTGAAGCTACTAATCCTTGATATTTCCAACCCAGATAAAAGATACACACTCCATAAACCATGGTCACACTTAAAATTAAATTAAAAGATTAAAAGAGAAAACATAAAACTAATTCAAAATATAAATTATACCTGGAAATAAAGTTAAGATTTTGCAGGTGTGATTCACTGAAAACTGTTAAAAAGTTGATCGGTTGACTTAATGTACAGGACATGACACCAATGGGTCTTTCTTTGATATCCACCATCTTGTGCAAAAGAACTGACCCTAATCCATAGGGTGAAGCATCACAGGATAAAATCAAGTCTTTTTGGGGATCATAGTTAACTAAAACTTGTGCTGACTGAATCCTTTCTTTAGACTGTCCAGGAGCAGCCTGTTGTTCAACACCACATTTCCATTTAGCATCTATACACAGCAGAATGTGAACAGGAGCTAGGACAGTGGATACATTTGGCAAGAACTTGTTGTAGTAATTTAAAAGTCCAAAGCAGGCCTTCAACCTTGTAACATTGAAAGGTGTGGGTGCATTTTTTATTGCTCTTACCTTCTCTTTCACTGGATGTAAACCTGCAGCATCCACTTTCCACTAAGAACATTTCCTCGTTTTCCATGAATGTACATTTAATTCTCTTCAACAGTAGCCCTGCTTTCTGCAGTCTATTTGTGGTACTCCTGGTTGTTGTGACCAGTGACCAAGTTATCATCCAGGAAAATTGCCACATATGTAATGTCTTGTAGAACCTCCTCGATGGTTCTTTGGAATATATTGGCTGAGATTTGGCTACTCCATGAAATATTTTGTACAATGTAGTCCTAATTCTTTAATCTAGCCTCTGCCTGGCAAATTATGTCCTGATTGTGGCACTACCACTATTGGTAAATATTAAATTTTCTTCTGGTGTCTAACTTTCACCTGTGCTGAGCCATCTTCTGCTAATTCTTGGCCACTGTAGATTTACATTTCAAAGAACATGTCTTCAATTCAGGAACTTTTTCTCTTTCCCATAACTTGAAGTAATTAGACCTATTAATTGCTGTAATACCACATCCTGTATACAATTCAAACTGTGTGCCTATCTCATTAACAGTTAAATGTTATTTTCAATGGAGCTACTTTGGGGATCACATTTTCTTTCAAGCTGTGTATTGTGAACATCTCTTCCTCATCAGAGTCATGTTTTTCCTCTCACATACAAGGTTACCCCTTGTAACTTTGCAGTCTCCCCTGTGGAACTCTTTGATCTACATACCTTGTGTCATATTTTTCCACATTTGTGACATTTTTCCAAAACAAACCTACACTCATCCACTTCTGTAACACGCTTTGCTCTAGTTGGCTTCTTTCCATGATAATATTTTGTGTACTCTCATTGAACTTGAAACCTCTGAATGCTGGGCCTGTAAATCCCTCACATCCTTGTTTGAGGTTTCCATTGCTTGAGCTGCTTTCAGAGCTTTTTCATACATTAACTCTGCTTCTGTCAGTAATCTGCGTTAAATGCTGTCATCATTAATGTCGAAGATCAGTCGTCTCTGAGCATTTTACTCCAATATTTCTCCATAGTTACAGCTCTGAACTAATTTTCTTAGCACAGACACATTTCCCCCATTTTCCTGGATGTGGAGTTGAATTTAAACCACTGCACAATTTCACTGGGCTTTGGATTAAAATGCTCTTTTAGTAAATCCACTAATTCACTAAACGTATTTGCTCCTGATTTAACTTGACTAACAAATTTCTTAGCAGACTTCCGACAGAACTTAAAAAAATTGCTTTTTGTCTTTCTGCACTGGTAATTTCATTTGCATCAAAATTCTCCTCCCAAGACTGGGACTGACTACCAAATGGTGAGATGGTTCCTACCATGATGGCCATATTCTTTTTCTTGTTTCAGTAACTGGTATGGACTTCTCACATAAATAATACACTTTTCTTTCTCCAGCAGTCAAGATTTATTTTCCTCTTCTTGGTTTTATTCTTGTCACCAAATTTAAATTACTTGAGACAAACTTCCAGCAAAGTAGCACAAGCACAAGCAACAGCAGACACATCCACCAGACAGCATGTGGACTCACACTACCTGCCTCTTCCCTGATTTTACAGGCTAAGATAAACTGCACCAGACTATTACCTACTGGCCATAGATATTCACATATAACAGTTCAACAACTGTTTTTTGTGAACAATTTTGGGACTTATCTCTTGCACTGTAGAGTTGCTGCCACTCAGTACACCATCTTCTACCCATTTAGAGAATTGAAAAGTCCTTTATGATGGCAGACTGGTTTTTGGTTTCTGGGTCACAGGGTGGAGGACGGAAGAGAAAGGAAATGAAGATGCACAATTTAAGAAATGAGAAGCACCCATTGTTTCTACCTCTGTCTCCTTTTGTTTAGTGATGATCATATCATCTTCTAGCACTTTTTAGTGACAGCAACGGCGAGTATTGCCACCTTATGGAGTCACTAATTACTGCAAAATAATTTCAGGCACATGCTCAAACTGCCCTTTCAGAGTACGTATATATGGTTCGAAAGAATGTTGTACAAAAATGTCAGAATCAATAACAAACAAGTAAACTCTGGGACACTGTAATTTAAAGACAACTTTGTAAAAATCCAAATAACTTTACAGACCTTTATTGTAAAGGGTTTAAACAATGTTTTCCATGCTTGTTCAATGAACCATAAACAATTAATGAAATAAACGTTAAGACACTATCAGCTTATAGATGGCAGGCAATTAAGGTCACAGTTATAAAAACGTCTAGGTTACGTATGTAACCTCCGTTCCCTGATGGAGGGAACGAGACGTTGTGTCAGAGAAGCGACACTAGGGGTCTCTCTTGAGCACCGATATTCACCTCTGGACTATGAAAAAAGGAAAATGAGAGTTGACAACCAGTATTTGCATGTCCCACCCCCGGACATACGGGTATTTAAGCGGCGCAAATACGGGAGTTCATTCAGGATTTTTCTGAGGAGCCGGAAATGGTCCGGCCACAACAGTGGCTCGGCTCAGCGACGTGGCAGGGGAGACACAACATCTTGTTCCCTCCATCAGGGAACGGAGGTTACATACGTAACCTAGACGTTCCCCTTCTGTCGCTCTCTCCACGTTGTGTCAGAGAAGCGACACTAGGGGTCCACTTATAAAAGCGCCATGCGCTGAGCCGTGTACGTGAACTGCTGATACAGGAGCGAGCAGGTATTCTTACGTGCAGGATGACCAACTGTATCAGGCTGCACGTACCCTTCCCCAATGCCCCATTTAAGCCATCAGGATTCCTTATCGTTACCCTGAAGGGGAACAAGGTGCTGGCCGCCAACCTGGGAACGGGCCAAGCCTGGCCGGGCCTCTTTTCTCTCTATGTTTCTCGCATAGAGCAACTTAGGCCGGGGCCCTTACACGCATTGAGGGAAGGGGTCTTAGCCCTTATCCAGGGCGGAGAAGACCCTGCGGAGGCCACGCCTACCCGAGAGGGGAGGCAAGTTTAAGTGGCAAAACCATCAGAGGCCTGCTTAGGGCCTCTGTGGAAAAGTCGGTGCGGTGGTGGATCCAGCCTATAGAGGGGGGAACATACAGCACGGCAGCCATGACTGCCTAAGGGAACACGGGAGTCAGCTCGCCAGAGGGGACAGAACCGTGGTGTTACACACAGGGGGAGTCCGAAGGAGGCCTTACCTGTGGAGCACCTATACCAGTACAGGGTAGCTTCCGGTACCGCGAGTGGCTTGGGTCAGCGAAGTTCCTCCGCTGAACTGCGACCCACGAGGGCTAGGGAGGAATCGACCAGTGTCCCAAACCTGAGATCTCCTGGGAATGAAGGCGCACTGTTTCCCCTGGTTAGGGGGAAGGGCACCAGGTGCAAGCGATTCACCTGGTCAGCTCGTGGGCGTGCCACCGAGTTCTACAGGCTTGGTACCTGAGAGAACACGGGACGATACTGACTCAACTCGGAGATTGTAGAATCTCGCAAAAGTGTTAGGTGTTGCCCAGCCCGCTGCTCTACAAATGTCTGCTAGGGCAGTGCCCCTAGCCAGTGCACATGAGGACGCAACACTCCTGGTGGAGTGAGCTCAGACCCGCAAGGGGGGGGGGCACGGCCTGGGTGTGATAAGCCAGGAAATGGCGTCGACAACCCAGTGGGCTGAGTCTCTGCTTGGAGACAGTATTCCCTTTCTGCTGTCCCCCAAAGCAGACGAAGAGCTGCTTAGAGCGTCTGGTGCTCTGTGTGCGGTCCAGATAAATACGTAAAGCACGTACTGGACACAGCAGTGAAAGGGCTGGGTCTGCCTCCTCCCGGGGCAGCGCTTGCAGGTTCACTACCTGATCCCTGAAGGGCGTGGTAGGAACCTTGGGCACATAGCCCGGTCGCGGTCTTAGGATCACGAAAGTATCTGCCGGACGCTCGTTGGAGAGACGTGCTGTCATTGGGACTGAGTCTAACTCCAGACCGAGAAAAGAGATGCTCTGGACCGGGGAGAGCTTGCTCTTTTCCCAGTTGACCAGAAACCCCAAACGGCTGAGGTGGCTGAGCACCTGGTCTCTGTGTGCATATAGTAACTCTCGGGAGTGGGCCAGTATGAGCCAGTCATAGAGGTAATTGAGTATGCGTATGCCGGCTTCTCGGAGCGGAGCAAGAGCTGCCTCTGCAACTTTCGTGAAGACGCGAGGGGACAGAGACAGGCCGAAGGGGAGGACTTTGTACTGATACGCCTGGCCGTCGAACGCGAACCTTAGGAAGGGGCGGTGTTGAGGGCGAATTGAGACGTGGAAGTACGCGTCCTTCAGGTCTACCGCTGCGAACCAATCTAGATGCCGGATGCCAGATAGAATTTGTTTCTGGGTGAGCATTTTGAACGGGAGTTTGGACAAGGTCCGATTGAAAACTCGCAGGTCCAAGATCGGTCGTAAGTCACGCCTTTCTTGGGTACAACGAGTAAGGGCTGTAGAAACCCTTCTTCATTTCGGTTGGAGGGACAGGCTCTATTGCGTCCTTTAATAGAAGGGAGGCGATTTCTTCGCGCGGGGAGAGGGCATGTTGGCCGTGTACTGCGGAAAAATGTACACCCACGAAGGGGGACGGAGCGGTCTTACCACCTCCGGAGCTAACGTCTTGGGCTTTGGGTGCGTTGTCTCAGGAGCACCTGGGAGCCTTCCGGGTCCTCGAGGGGGTCCATAAGACAGGGGGCGTGTGCTTCCCGCGGTTTGCTCGACGCTGGGGCTGAGAGCTGGGCCCGGGTTGAGGCGGAGCAGGGGCTTGCCTTCTGGCCGCGGGAGGACGCCCTCGGCGAGCAGACGGGGCATGGGCCGTGGCGGCAGGCTTGCGGCGAGGCATGATGTGAGAGATGGCCTCCGTCTGCTTCTTCACCATGGAGAACTGCTGGGCAAAGTCCTCGACGGTGTCGCTGAAGAGGCCGAACTGAGAGACAGGGGCGTTGAGGAAGCGAGTCTTGTCAGCTTCATGCATCTCGACCATGTTCAGCCACAGTTGACGTTCCTGGACCACTAGCGTGGCCATCGCCTGCCCGAGTGCTTGCGCTGTGACCTTCGTCGCTCTCAGGGCGAGGTCGGTCGTTGAGCGCAGTTCCTGCAGCGTGTCGGGATCAGGGCCACCCCTGTGCATGTCGCGTAGTGCCTTGGCTTGGTGGACCTGCAGGAGAGCCATGGCATGCAGGGCGGAAGCGGTGCGTCCGGTGGCGCTGTAGGCCTTCGCTGTCAGCGAGGAGGTTGCTCTACAGGTCCGGGAAGGGAGTACGGGGCAACCTCGCCAGGTGGTAGGGGTACCGGGGCATAGATGGATCGCAACCGCCCTATCCACCTGGGGAATCGCCTCGTACCCATGGCGCTCTTCGCCATCGAGGGTGGTGAGGGCGGACGAGCCTGTGGCGGACCACAGCCGTGCAAACAGGAGAAAGCCGCTGTTGTGCGCCGTAGAATCCAACAGCATGCAGCAGAGGGATAACAGGAACTCGGTGTGTACACGCAGCAGTTGCAGACACGACCATCGGCTCCGAAGAAATTTTCTGAATGAACTCCCATATTTGCGCCACTTAAATACCCGTATGTCCGGGGGCGGGACATGCAAATACTGGTTGCCAACTCTCATTGGCCTTTTTTCATAGTCCAGAGGTGAATATCGGCGCTCAAGAGAGACCCCTAGTGTCGCTTCTCTGACACAACGTGGAGAGAGCGACAGAAGGGGAACTTAGGACACTAAAAACACCAAAAGAAAGGTGCCCAGAGTGCCAGCTCATATACGTGAGCATGCTGCATGGAGGCATGAGGACTGCAGATGTGGCCAGGGCAATAATTTGCAATGTCCGAACTGTGAGACAGTACTACAGGGATACAGGAAGGACAGCTGATAGTCTTCACAGTGTCAGACCACATGTAACAACACCTGTACAGGATCAGTACATCCGAATATCACACTTGCGGGACAGGTACAGGATGGCAACAACAATTGCCCAAGTTACACCAGGAATACACAATCCCTCTGTCTGTGCTCAGACTGTCTGCAATAGGCTTAGAAATGCTGAACGGAGGGCTTGTAGGCCTGTTGTAAGGCAGGACCTTACTAAACATCACCAGCAACAATGTCGCCTATGGGCACAAACCCACCTTCACCAAACAGGACAGGTAAAAAGTGCTCTTCACTGACGAGTCACGGTTTTGTCTCTCCGGGGTTGATGGTCGGACACGCGTTTATCATTGAAGGAATGAGTGTTACACCAAGGCCTGTACTCTGGAGTGGGATTGATTTGGAGGTGGAGGGTCCGTCATGGTCTGGGGCGGTGTGTCACAGCGTAATCGGACTCAGAAACTCAATGCTGTGCATTTCAGGGAAGACATCATCCTCCCTCATGTGGTGCCCTTCCTGCAGACTCATTATGACATGACCCTCCAGCATTCTGTGTGTGATTTTCTGCAAGACTGCCAAGACTGCTGTTCTGCCATGGCCAGCGAAGAGCCCGGATCTCTGTTGGATCGGAGGGTGAGGGCTAGGGCCATTCCCCCCAGAAATGTCTGGGAACTTGCAAGTGCCTTGGTGGAATAGTGGGGTAACAGCTCACAGCAAGAACAGCCAAATCTGGTGCAGTCCATGAGGAGGAGATGCACCAGATTCTGCCTGTTACTTTTTATTTGATTGATTTGCAGAACGTTTATTAAGTTAAATGCAACCAAAAACCATAAAGGGCAAAATGAATGAGAACTGAGCAAAACAAACAAGAACTAAGTGAAACAAGCAAGGACTCACCAAACAATAAAGACTTCAAATAATGCTAGACAAACGACAGGGAAAACATAAAGACAATATATACACAGAACTATTAACTAAATAGATACACCTGTGCAACATAGACAGAGAACAGGAAAATGAAACACAACTTCAAAATAATAGTCTTTTGAACAAACCTATCAAACTAAGAGTTCACACATAACACCACATATGTTACAGAACTCCCCTCTTAATTGTGGGTCCTGATACTCAAAACAAAGGAATCAGGAAGAGTCCAGATGGGCAAAAAGCAGGAGACCAGGGTATACCAGGGCTGAGCCACTGTGGACTCTGAGAAGGATATTATCAGAGGAAATTATCTTTCCTCTGAAAGAGTCATTTTGAAAATATGAATAATTTAAATAGTCTGCACTTATATAGCACTTTTTTAACCTTAACAGTTTTCAAATCGCTTTACACTATGACTCATTCACCCATGCACACACACACTCACACACCAATGATGGCAGAGCTGCCATTCAAGGTGCTAGCCTGACATTGGGAGCAACTTGGGGTTCAGTGTCTTGCCCAAGGACACTTTGGCATGTGGAGTCATGTGGGCCAGTAATCAAACAGCCCACCCTGCGATTAGTGGCCAACCCGCTCTACCACCAGAGCCACAGCCGCCCCAATTTAATCAGCACAGCAGGAAATTGTTATAAAAATATACAAATTAAAACAAATTTACACTCGCCCTTAAATCACAAAGGATTAAATCATGATGATTTACACAGCACAAGGGATCGCTGTGCAATTATATGCTATACAAATTAAAGACTGCTGCAAGAGCTCAAGAGGACTGCTGGAAACAATTACTTAATGTGATAAAAATATAAAACCGCTGTTATACCAATGCGTTTGTGAATTCATATATGTCCACAACAAGAACACACAGGATTATTAATTTTAAAATCTTAAAAACCTTTATTTATATTAATTTAAATTGAAAGCTTAATATAATTTAATACTATTATAAATAAATATAGGCTATTTAATAATTAAAAGATGAGCACTTGGAATACTGAATGCAATAGTAAGTATGAAATACAAAGACAATTTTGTTTTTTATTTTGTATTTATTTATGGACGTATTTCTGCCTATCTTAAGTTTTATTAATCTTTAGTCCATGAAACAAAGGCGTTTGGGAAACATTCATCCTTTTTATAACCATCATGTACTGTGATTAAACTTTTTATTTAAAATGTTTTTATTAATCCATCTTACTAGCTCTTTTAAGGAAAGCCTAATATTATTGTCACGAACGCCGGTGAAGGCGCCTCCTCAACCGGCCACCGGAGATCTAACGCACCCGAGTGGTACACAGGCAGGATTAACATCAACGGAGCGCAAGGATAATATTCACATACACATATTCACATACACATATTCACATACACATATTCACATACACATATTCACATACACATACACATACACATACACATACACATACACATACACATACACATACACATACACATACACATACACATACACATACACATATTCACATACACATTCAACGACCGACAAAGAATGGAGAAACAACAGGGTTTAAATACACAGGGATAATGAGGACTAAACGACATACAGGTGAGAACAATGACTGAGTGCTGGCAGTGATGAGGGCAGGGAATTATGGGAAGTGTAGTTTATGACAGTTGACAAGTGAAACACAGGGCAAACAACAGGGGATCGTGACAATTATATTTGTGTATATTTTTATAAACATATTATTTTTATGGTGATTAGGTAAATTAATATTATATTTTAAATAAAATAAAAGACTGCTGGATATCTATATTTAGTCTATTTTGTGGACTTCTAAGATTTTTTCCCATAATGTGCTCTTTAAGAGAGATGGGGGAGGAAGAATATTGTGTCAGAGATGTTACTTTACTCACTGCTGATTGGTTCAGTATCTGTTAGCGATTTGTTAACCAGAACTAGCCTCGAAGCAGGTTAACAGTGTAGCATATGTTACTTTGACGATGAACCTTCATGGTACCTTAAACCCAAGGTTGATGCAGACTAAACTGAAACTTACCAGGCTAGCCACTGAAACTGGCTTCATGGTATAGGCTACTGGTTTCTATCATCTAAAAACAAAGTGGTGTCATAAGCTATTGTGAAATATAAATTTCCCTGCCAAAGACAGAAATTGCTTTCAAATTGCGGCCTTGCACAATGTGCAACGATAATAATTATGTAACAAATAAAAATAAAAAAGGTGGAACTGGTTCAGTGCATGAGCTCTCTGATGATGATGAAATGTTTATGCAGATGCATAGCATTCATGTCACACAAAGTATACGTTGGGCTTCACAGCACAGAGTATAAAGCAATTGTAAATAGTTAAAGTAGGTTGGTGTCAGGGATCAATCAAGCTCGTTTCAACCCACCACTCAAAGATCACTCCCCCAGAATACTAAACACACACACCTGGTCATCATTAGTTACTCCATCAACCAGCTCATAAAAACACTCACCGCGATTCCAGTCGTTGTCAAGCCTCCAACAGGAACAGACCGTTTCCTCCCGTATTCTGTGAAACCTGAACACCTGAGTATTCCGCTTCCTTACCTGACTCAGTACTAACCCTTTGCATTGTTGTTCTGCCATCTCCAGATCTCCCATCCGATTCCTGAAAGCCCATGTTTGATATCTGTCCAAGTTGCTCCGACCAGTCCAAGAAGAAAGAATGGATTAACGAACTGAGACTGAGTATTTTGCCACTATTGAAGTTATCTGGATTACCTGTTGTTCTCCGTACATCCAGCGATCTTCACTAAATCTGCACCTGAAAATTCACTTACCTCTGCCTCCTGGTCTCTATCCTGACAGTTGGAATATTAACATTTATATTGGTTGATGATATTTATTACATGGCTCTCTGGAATCCCTGATTGTGTTCAATGGTGAATGATCAGTGGTCAATGGTGCTATCCAGCAGTCTGATATTGCTCAGTAACAACCGCCCATCTAGATTTCTAGAAAGATAATAAAATAATTTCAACTCAAATCAATGTTTCATGTGTATTTATGTATTTTGGTAAGTGCCAAGTAGTCTTGTAATAAGATGCATAATGAGCAGTCTTCAGAATAAACACCAGCAGAACTCTTATGCAAACCAGGGGTGGATTTCAGCTGTTTGACGATTTCTTTCTTCTAACATAATCACATAATTTCAATGCAAATCAATGTTTCATGTCCATCTATTTGTTTTTTTGGTAAGTTGTCATGTAATAAGTGGGATCATGTATGATCAGCCGGTTGTTAACACAAAATAAACCCCTTCAGTGTGATACAAAACCACTTCCCGTCAGGGTTTATTTTGTGATAACAACCGTCTGACTATATTATCCCTTAAATATTAGATAATGAACCGTAAAATAAACAAGTACCCCTGCTACCTTGTAAATGAAAAATGTAAGTCTATTTCTGGCAACTACAGTGGCCAGTTTTTTCTTTTTACCCCAAATTTAACCTATTTTAATACTTGCACCTGCTGACAGCAATGTTTATTTATTGATTTATGCAAATGGTTTCTTGGAATGAACTTAATTTGTACGCTACAGTTCAGTATTGGGCGTTAGATTGTGTATCTGACTACAATGACATGGCATACTCCACTGGGACTGCATCCATCTCCCACTGTTATCCAGGCACCTGAATCGTAGCGGTAACTGCGCCGGGCAAATAGTGCTAATTTTTGTGAATGAGACGCAATGTATAATAGGCAGAACTTACATAGAATTGAGGTGTGTTAGTATTGAAAATAATAAATTTTTTCTCTCTCCCCCTTTATCCCTCCTTCTATCTTCCACATCCTGTTTATTTTAGAGTTGTTTCAGATTAGCGCTCACTCTGTGCCACCAACAGGCATCTACATGCAGACCATGCTTGTGAGGTCACTGGGCACACTCCCCACTTTCTCTCTCGTCCCTTTTCAGAAGCCTGGGGCACATGCTCGAAACCCTTGCCTGAGAGGCCTCTTCATACCTTCTCATCTTTCTCTCTCACCACGCACTTCTGCACTCCATCACACTTTTCCATCACAACATCCTGGTCTCTCCTCTACTCTCGGCAACATGGGATCAGAGGTTAATGGGGTGGTAATGTGGGACTAAGGGGGCAAACCTCTACAAAACTGTCACCCCATCTTGGCCACTACCAAAAACCATTAACATCTTAGTCCCACAAACACTGTCATTTTTCACCACTGCTAACATGGACTTCCTCTTGGTGTCATGTTGTTTCATGACCTCCTCTTCTACAAACGCATGGGCCTCCCATTCGCTCACAACACTGATGAGGAGAGTGAGAAATGGTGAGTATTTATTTCCACCTCTAACGCTGATCCTTGAGCTTGACTACTGCAGGAAAAGATATACATTTACTAGGGCTGTCGATTTAACGCGTTAATTCAGCGCGATTAATTTTATTAAAAATAACGAGTTAAAAAAATTTACGCAATTAATCTCAATGCCCCCGGTTTGTAATAAGGAAGATTCCTGAGATATACAAGCTTGTAGTACCACTAGTTTACTCCAGAGGGCAGTATTTGAAATTTGTGGCAATGTGCAGTTTATACAGAGAAGAAAACAACCAGACAGCACAAAACAGACATTCGTTACGTTCTTTCGTTCAAAACATTTGATGGAGTGCAAATTCGAACTAAGGGATCTCAAGATACTCCAGTGCGTACTCCAGGTAGGGAATAAGGTTTTTCCCCAAGTGAAGGAGTTCAAGTACCTCGGGGTCTTGTTCACGAGTGAGGGGACAATGGAGCGGGAGGTCGACCGGAGAATCGGGGCAGCGGGGGCGGTATTGCATTCGCTCTATCGCACCGTTGTCACGAAAATAGAGCTGAGCCGAAAGGCAAAGCTCTCGATCTACCGGTCAATTTTTGTTCCTACCCTCACCTATGGTCATGAAGGTTGGGTCATGACCGAAAGAACTAGGTCGCGAGTACAAGCGGCGGAAATGGGCTTCCTCAGAAGGGTGGCAGGCTTCTCCCTTAGAGATACAGGTGAAACTCGAAAAATTAGAATATCGTGCAAAAGTTCATTAATTTCAGTAATTCAACTTAAAAGGTGAAACTAATATATTATATAGACTCATTACAAGCAAAGTAAGATATTTCAAGCCTTTATTTGATATAATTTTGATGATTATGGCTTACAGCTTATAAAAACCCCAAATTCAGAATCTCAGAAAATTAGAATATTGTGAAAAGGTTCAGTATTGTAGGCTCAAAGTGTCACACTCTAATCAGCTAAACACCTGCAAAGGGTTCCTGAGCCATTAAATGGTCTCTCAGTCTGGTTCAGTTGAATTCACAATCATGGGGAAGACTGCTGACCTGACAGTTGTGCAGAAAACCATCATTGACACCCTCCACAAGGAGGGAAAGCCTCAAAAGGTAATTGCAAAAGAAGTTGGATGTTCTCAAAGTGCTATATCAAAGCACATTAATAGAAAGTTAAGTGGAAGGGAAAAGTGTGGAAGAAAAAGGTGCACAAGCAGCAGGGATGACCGTAGCCTGGAGAGGATTGTCAGGAAAAGGCCATTCAAATGTGTGGGGAGCTTCACAAGGAGTGGACTGAGGCTGGAGTTACTGCATCAAGAGCCACCACACACAGACGGGTCCTGGACATGGGCTTCAAATGTCAAACGCCTTACCTGGGCTAAAGAAAAAAGAACTGGTCTGTTGCTCAGTGGTCCAAAGTCCTCTTTTCTAATGAGAGCAAATTTTGCATCTCATTTGGAAACCAAGGTCCCAGAGTCTGGAGGAAGAATGGAGAGGCACACAATCCAAGATGCTTGAAGTCCAGTGTGAAGTTTCCACAGTCTGTGTTGGTTTGGGGAGCCATGTCATCGGCTGGTGTTGGTCCACTGTGCTTTATTAAGTCCAGAGTCAACGCAGCCGCCTACTGGGACATTTTAGAGCACTTCATGCTTCCTTCAGCAGACAAGCTTTATGGAGATGCTGACTTCATTTTCCAGCAGGACTTGGCACCTGCCCACACTGCCAAAAGTACCAAAACCTGGTTCAATGACCATGGTATTACTGTGCTTGATTGGCCAGCAAACTCGCCTGACCTGAACCCCATAGAGAATCTATGGGGCATTGCTAAGAGAAAGATGAGAGACATGAGACCAAACAATGCAGAAGAGCTGAAGGCCGCTATTGAAGCATCTTGGTCTTCCATAACACCTCAGCAGTGCCACAGGCTGATAGCATCCATGCCACGCCACAATGAGGCAGTAATTAATGCAAAAGGGGCCCAAACCAAGTACTGAGTACATATGCATGATTATACTTTTCAGAGGGCCGACATTTCTGTATTTAAAATCCTTTTTTTTTTTGATTTCATGTAATATTCTAATTTTCTGAGATTCTGAATTTGGGGTTTTCATAAGCTGTAAGCCATAACCATCAAAATGATATCAAATAAAGGCTTGAAATATCTTACTTTGCTTGTAATGAGTCTATATAATATATTAGTTTCACCTTTTAAGTTGAATTACTGAAATTAATTAACTTTTGCACGATATTCAAATTTTTCGAGTTTCACCTGTAGGGTGAGGAGTAGAGCCGCTGCTCCTTTGCGTCGAAAGGAGTCAGTTGAGGTGGTTTGGGCATCTGGTAAGGATGCCAACAAGATTGTCAAGTCAAGTCAATATTATTTGTCCAACACTTTATACACATCGTTTCGAAGCAGCAATACAGAAAATCATGATGTGATGCAGTCTTCAATGTGTGGTTTAAATGAATAACGTGATAAAAATCATGCCTTAAGAAGTATTGCCTTTAAAATGGTCCCCAGTGAGCAAGCCAAACTTGACTCTGGCAATGAACACAAAACTCCTTGAGATGTTAGGGTTGGAAAAAAACAGGTTCAGCAGGGGGAGCCAGTTGCCCTCTGGCCATGTAGCATTAATATAATTGGAATAGTAGTTATCTACGAGTGGTACAGGTCATGGTTTAAATTTGTAATTTGAGTAGATGTTGGTGGGTAATGTTTAAAACGAAAGGATGTCTGCAAGATTAAGTGTTATTTGTATTGTAAATAAGTGTAAAGGTTAATGACTTTCAGTGAATAAAACATTAGTAGGTAAGATTCTTCTCCCATTCTTTAAAGGCAACTACTGGTTTTTGCTTTTTTTATATAGAAACAAGCAGCTCTCAAAATAATAATTTCCAGTCAAAATGTATTTCTTTAATTATTTTTTGTTGATAGAAGCTAAATGAGACAACATATCAGCTCATCTTATTAACCAGTTAAAGGTGCATTAAGTAATTTTTACAGTAATAAAATGTTGAATCAAGAATTAAAAATTGCTTTGTAGGCCTACTTAAAATGTTTTTAAATTATACATTGATTTAAAACATTAGAAAAAGCTGTTTAATTATACATGGCACAGGTTGCAATGCTCACATGTCCAGCTAAACAACTATTTACTTTATCTTTGTAACACCCCTATTATCAGGCACTTCCAGTTGAAGAATACATTAATAATAGGTAACAAGTACAACTGTGCACAGGAGATTATTGCAATTTCATTGGTAATGGAAAACCTTTGCTTGTGCGTATTAAGCAAAAACACAAATGTATATTAATATCTAAAGTGAGGACTAGAGCAATCACCTATTCTTTGTCACTTTGCAAGAATAAGTTTCATCCTCAGTTGTTGAATTTGTGGACAATATTATGCTGCTCTCTACTGGTGAACTTAGTTCACATTTATTTTTATTTCTCCCCCTTTTGCTCCAAAAAAATAAATAACTATAATTTCCTACATTCACAATACATTTCTGTCATTGTTGCCCTTGAAATAAGATACTGTACATTGAACACCCCTTGATCCTTTAGCTGGGCATGTTGTCACATTATATTGGGTAAGTTGTCACAATGGAACCTGCTATTGAACTTAGTGGTGCAGGTTTCAAGTCAAGTCAAGTCAAGTGGTTTTAATTGTCGTTCAACCATATACAGTTAGTACAGTACACAGCGAAACAAGACAACGTTCCTCCAGGACGATGGTACTACATAAAACAACATAGGACAAACACAGAACCACATGAGACTACACAGACTAAATAACATTTCTACATAAAGTGCATGTGCAAATGTGTGCAAAAAGTACGGGACAGTACAATAAATTACTAAAGGAACAGGACAGTAGGCACAGTGTGAGACAGTGCAGCACCGAACAGTACACATTTGTAAATGTCAAATGTAAACTTAACATACTATGAAATGGTGTTCTATGGACATAGTTATTGAGGTAGAAGCCAGGTATAAAGTGACTATGAATTAAAGTGCAACTCTGGACATGTGCAAAAGTTGGATGGTGTACAGGTGTGTGTGTGTCCCCAGTCCCTGAGTACTGAGGAGTCTGATGGCTTGGTGGAAGAAGCTGTTACACAGTCTGGCCATGAGCCCATCTAGCTGAATGGCAGTGTCCAGAACTTTTTCGCTGAGCCACGTCTCCGTGAAAAAAAAGATGGGAGACAGGTGGGAGAGCCGGCCGGCTAGGGTTTGTTTTTAGCCTAGCATGGACCCCTGTCCTCTTGCCGCTTCCTCGCATACCACTTATGACATCCTCTCCCCCGGTCACTGGCATCAGACAATGCCAAGGACTGGAGGCCTGGTCTCCGCAGGAAGCCGAGGTCGCGTAGCTTCTCCTGCAGATCATCATGCAGCTTGGTTGTTGCATGGATCTTATATTTTAGTAGTGTCTGGTGATGGTAAACACGAACACCGGTTGTTCCGGTGTCCATGTGCCGTAAAAGTCGAGCTAACTAACAAAAATAGCACCATTTTGGATCCAGAGTGGCCGCTGCGTGCTACCGCGCCGCCATCTTGGATCATCAATTAATGTACCATTTCATGTGAAACAGCAAAATTGTACGTATAAGGTAACGTAAAAAAATATCAAACCATTCTTTTGGCCAACAATTTTGTACTTAACAAATTGTATACATTTTTGGTTTTTATAATTCATCTGAAAACCTTCCCCAATTAAAATATGACAACTTGCCCCGACCTGGCATTTATGAAATTTAGGCTACCAAAGTATATAGGCGGAGAACAAAGTATAAACATTCAATTAAAATGTGCCTTCTTTACAGGCCTCAGATTTATTATGTTTATTTGTTTACACATCATCTACTAGGAATACATTGTCTTAATTTTTTTAGATAGAATTTTAGTTTACTTTTGATTCAAAGCCTTATTGTTGCATATACAGATATACAGTGGCTCCCCTATACCATGGTACTGAAATTTACATTGTACTCCAAGGTACTTCCAAGAATACCATTGCTACCATGGTGTACCATGTTTATAATAAATAACAGTGCAATTGGACTTTTTCAGTAAAAGTCTGGTAGACAGAGTACAGTTTGAAAGTTCAAATTGAGAGCACAATGATTATAAATTATAATATAAAATAGTTTTTTTTTAGAGGCTAGAGTTTAGTACAAAACTATGATTGTAAATTTGTATTTTGGCTTGTTTGCACGTGTTTGCATGTCACAGGATGCGTCGTATCAGGGTAAGGAACACTCAGTTTCCAGCTGATGTGTTAGACATGATACCGTACATATATGCAAGCATTAGAAACATTTGAAAAGAATCACATAGTATAACATGTGTCAGTATACTGTAGTCACTTTAAGGGTAAGTTCACTCAAAAATGAAAATTCTCTTATGATTTGCTTACCTTTGATCCATCCCAGATGTGTATGACTTTCCCTCTTCAGCAGAATCGAAGTGAAGATTTTTATAAGTAGATTTTAACACAGTTTGTCCATACAGTGCTTGTAAATGAGTGCCATCAGTCTGCTGGCTTTTTGATGGTCCAAAAGGAATATTTAGGAAGCATAAGATTAATCCACACCTCTCCAGTCGATCAATTAATGTTCACTATAGCAATCCGATAGGTTGGTGTAAGAAGCAATTCGATGATTAAAACGGTTTTAACTTAAAATTGTTGCTTCTGCCTAGCACTTTATTTCTATTTGAAATGATCTAACTCTCGTGTGACATTTGTTCCACTGTTGTGTACGAAGCGTGCGCTTCCGACTTCTTACGTGAACGCACCATTGTCCTTATGTCACTGATACATTGACTGCTGGCAGGGGAATAGTTTTTTAAAAGATAATAAAGTTTTAAATATTTATTATTTTTTACACTTACCTACCGATTTGCTTCAAAAGACATACATTGAATCGTATGGAATACTTTTTTGCAGCCTATATACTGTATGCCTTTTGGACCATCAAACAGCCAGCAGCCTGATGGCACCCATTTACATGCATTGTATGGAAAAACTGAGCTGAAATCTGCTTATAAAAATCTTCACTTCAGATGTGCTGAAGAAGGAAAGTCATACACTTTGGGTTGGCTTAAAGGTAAGTAAATCATGAGAGGATTTTTATTTTTGGGTGTACTAACCCTTGAAGTTAGACATAATATAATGTTTAGCTCATTATATCTGTCCCGGGGTAGTGTTACAACTATACATGGTATAGGGACAGTTCTTACAAAAGCACACATTGTCTTCAAACACTCGTTCTAGAAAATAGGAATAATGTGTATAGGTTTTTGACATTTATTTTTTTAGTAGAAAGATAAAGGTACCTCATGTTAAAAATTACACCTATAGGTCTAACACATCAGTAAACACTCACTTGGTTTTCCTAACCCTGATCTGATGCATCTATCTTTCTACATTGTATGCCTGTGTATCTGGCTTTCTACTAATTAATCTATCCTCATGCTTGCATACATCTCTAAGCTTTCTAACCAAATAGAAGCTAAGAATTATATAGGTTACTATGGTAACCCTGGTTCCCTGAATGGAGGGAACAAGACATTATCTCAGTGAACTGACACTAGGGGTCACTCCTGAGAGTCCCGATCTCTCAGAATGGTCTCATTACTCAGTTTAATTGGCAGATGTCTTTCAAAGTCCTGCCTTCCATGCTCAGCGAGCATTTCTAAGGCGGATCGGAAGCTATTCGACTGAAGAGGCGAGAGGACCTCTAAAACCTTTTCAGCGGCAATCAGTAATGTGGGAAAGCTACGTAATGTCTCTTTCCCTTCTTTCAGGGATCCTGGGTTACCAAAGTAACCTAGATGTTCCCTTTCAAGTCAGTCACTCAACGTTACGTCAGTGAACTGATGCTAGTGGTCCATATACCACAGCCTCTCAATACTGATTTGGCTGCGCTTGCTACCAAAAATGTGGTAGAAAGTTATCAGAAAGTCTGATTTCACACCTAAGTGGGTAAGAGCCAGGGACATTGAGTGACACATCAGTCGCCCTGAATAAAACGTATATACATATCTTACCTGAAATGAGGCAAGATAATAGTATGAGGGTAGCCAATTTTCTCCACTGATAGATGTCATATGTTTTCTCTGCCTGGCAGATGTCCGAGCATTTGGACCGAACTCTGAAGCATACAAAGAGCTGACTCGACAGCCTAAGCTGTTGTGTACGCTCAGTGTAAATGCGCAATGCTCATACTGGGCAGAGTGTGTGCATAAAACTTTCTTCCTCTAGCTGAAGGGGAGGGGGAGTGAAAACTTGAAAGGTTATCACCTGCACTCTGAAGGGTGTTTAAAACCTTGGAAATGTAGCCAATTTAGGCTTCAGATTGGCTTTTGAAAAGCCTGGAAAGAATTCTGTGGCAGCGGGGGCGTGATAAAGCGTCCGTCCAGAGAGAGAGAAAGTGGTAAGAGCACCTGCACCTGAGCTAAATTATTATAACACCTATTTATAATTCCAGTGAGCACAGGGAGTGTAATATATAAGCAGCCACGCAACCAGCAGCAGGAGAGACTGGGTCAAAAGCCTTACTGTGAAGCTGAGATGTTATTGTGAAACTAATGTGTTTTAGTAACTATGTGCCTGTGAAGCTGTTAACTTATTGTGAAGCTGTAAACCAGGCAAGTGGTAAATTAAAAGTTATCTACCTGTGTTGGAAGAATACAGCTCCTGTAGTCCTTCTTTGTTAACCTGGTGCTGAAACCCGGGAACTGGTTTGAAGACTGCTCGCCTCATGGAGTCCTTCCCGCTGACCAACATCCTCAAGTCCCTAGCCCATCTACATCACTCCCACCAACAGGCTCTGCTTGAGCTTCGTCAGGACCAGGATTGGTGCTTCGACGAGATGCTCAGTGCTCAAACAGAGGACCAGCGGGCAATCCGATGCCTCCTTAGCCAGGAGAAAGTCCCGGCTGTGACTATAGAAGACTCTGGTCCCTTGCATCCGCCCTCGCTCAGGAAGATGGCTGCGGAAGATGACCCCGGTGCCTTCCTCGACCTGTTCGAGTGGACCACTGTGATCTGCCATTTGCCATGTGCCCAGTGGGTGGCGTGGCTTATCCCCTTGTTGTCCGGAGAGGCCCAGCTCGCATATGGCGCCATGCCCAAGCATAGAGGAGCTCTCTCTCTCTCTCTCCCCTCCCCCTGTGTTTTCTCCCACCTCTTATCACTCCCCTGTCTGCTCTCCAGGCCCTGTTCCTGCACCCCAGGGGCGTGAAAATCCATTGCCGAAGCCGACCCCACGCTGGTGCCAGTTTATCCCTTTACCAGTGGCTTCAGGGTGTAATTTCTCTCCCCCTCAGGTTGATGTACCCACCCCAACAAGTGCGACTGTAGCGCCTAGGCCGGCCTGCTGGCATTGCGAGGATCTGTAACACTTTCAGGATCAGTGTCTTGTGATAGAGCTGGGAACTGTCTGTATCCCCAATGCACCACAGGCTGCTCCCTATCGGGCTGGAGGGTACAGGATACTGGTAAGAATCAAGGGGAGTACACACCAAGCCTTGGTGGACACTGGTTGTAACCAGACAGCTAACCACCAAGCTTGGTTCAACATGAGACTTTGGGCACAACTAAAAGGGTGAGGGTGAAATGTGTACATGGGGATATTCACAACTAGCCTGTGGGGACCCTTGTTATTATATTTAGGGAAATAAAGCAAAGAGTGGAGGCCCGGTTAGTTACCGCCTCACACATCCGCTGATTTTGGGGACTAATTGGCCTGAATTTAGAAGTGTATTAAAGGGATTATGCGCAGATGGGTCCTGCACAAAAGCGACGAGATGTGAAATGTTCGATGCTCTGGCAGGGGAGGCAGAGCCGGGGCCTTCTTTGACGGCTCCACGTCAGGACGACGTGGGGGGGGGAGGCTGCAGCCCCTCCCATACTCGGGGGAATTCCTAAAGGGGATTTCCCTTTGGAGCAGGTGCAAGAAGAAATCCTCAAGCATGCCTTTGATCACAACGGAGGATGCTAGAAATTGGGACAAATGGCTCGATCCCCCTGTTATTCGCAGTACGAGAGGTCCCGCAATCCTCTACCGGCTTTTACCCATTCAAGCTGCTGTGGGGTGGGCGCCCACAAGGGGTGCTTGACGTCATCCGCGAAGATTTGGAGGAGGGTCCTTCAAACAGTAAGAATGAGATTCAATACATTCTTGATCTCAGAGCAAAACTCCACACCCTGGGATGACTAACACAGGAGAATTTGCTCCAATACGACTGTATAACAGGGGAACTCAGCTAAGGGAATTTAAGGTACTCGTTTTACTCCCCACATTGAGCTCCAAATTACTCGACAAGTGGCAAGGACCATTTGAGGTCACACGACGAGTGGGGATCTTGATTATGAGGTAAAATGAACAGATAGAGGGGGCACACATCAAATATATCACCTCAACCTCCTGAAATTGTGGAGGGAGGCGGTCATTGTGACGTTGGCTTTGGTAGTTTCCGGAGAGGGCAGAGCTCGGGCCGGAGGTGAATACAAAACTCAATCATTTCACCCTGGTCACTTGCGGAGACCACCTCTCACTGTTTCAACTTGCAGAGGTTGCCAGGTTGCAACAGGAATACAGACATGTTTTCCCCTCTACCGGGTTGTACGAACCTCATCCAGCACCACATCGAGACCGAGCATGTGGTACCGGGTAGTGGTATGTAGCAATCCCTACTGATTGCCCAAGCACAAAAAGAAAATTGTCCAGGAAAAATTAGATGCAATGCTCGGTATGGGGGTAGTAGAGGAATAATAGTGATTGGTAATAGTGATTGGTCCAGCCCAGTTGTTCTGGTTCCTGACGGGTCTGTACGGTTCTGTGTGGATTATAGAAAAGTCAACACGGTGTCTAAATTTGAAGCATACCCAATGCCTCACGTTGATGAGATGCTCGATCGGTTGGGCACTGCTCGATTTTATTCGATACTGGATTTTACAAAGGGTTATTGGCAGATCCCCTTGACACCAATTTCCCACGAAAAAACTGCGTTCTCCACACCGTTTGGATTACACAAATTTGTGACTCTTCCGTTCGGTTTGTTTGGGGCCCGGCTACCTTTCAGCGTCTCATAAACCAAATATTCAGACCACATTCAGCTTACGGCGCTGCCTATTTAGATGACATCATAATTTACAGCAATGATGACAGCCGCAAGCTCTCCCTGAGGGAGACTAAGTACAGTACCATGGAAAAGGAGTGTCTCGCCATCAAGTGGGCAGTCCTCACACTCTGGTACTACCTGCTGTGGTGAGCCATCACCCTCTTCTCGGATCACGCCCCACTCCAATGATTCCACCGCATGAAGGATACCAACGCGCGGATTACCCGTTGAGATGTTCAACTGAGATGTTGAGATGGGGGTTGTTCAACAGGCCAGATTCCTCCCGGCCTGAGACGAGCGGTGGGGGTATTTGACAGTGGGGGCGTGGTCAAGCGTCCATCCGGAGAGATAGAAAGTGGTAAGGGCGCTTGCATCTGAGCTAAATTATGTTTAACACCTGTTTTAATTCCAGTGAGCACGGGGAGAGCAATATATAAGCAGCCACGCCACCAGCAGCAGGAGAGAGACTGGGTCAAGAGCCTTACTGTGAAGCTGAGATGTTAATTTGAATCTAATGTGTTTTAGAGAAAGTTGTAAATTAAAAGTTATCTACCTGTGTTGGAAGATCCCAGCTCCACCTTTTACAAATTCCAAAGAATAATTTTCCATTGATATACCTTGGAGATCTCCCATGCGCTTCAATGAAGTGATGGCCAGTAGTAATGTAGTCTCTAATGAGAGAGCGTGCAATTCCTCTGTCACCAGTGGTTCGAAGAGAGAGCCGAATAGTGCTTGCAGCACCAAGGACAGGTAACACATTGGGGCTGTAACAGGGCGAAGTGGTCTGAGATGCCTCACACCATGACGAAATGCTGCAGACAGGGGCGTGGCATGCCACAATAGCTGAAACATATACATTTACCATTGATTTGTGAGAAACCAGCATATAAATGCTCTTGCTGGATGTGAAGCATTACCTTCACTGAACAATGTACTGAGTTTTCATTCTGTGATGAAGACCAATCTGAATAGATTTAGCACTTTAGTGCATAAAGGTGGCTGATATAAGAGGCTTTTGCTTGTGAGATGGTGTCAAGCACTGTGTGTGACAAACCATCTACTTACCACTTGTTCCATTCAATGGTCAAATGTGTAGTTTCAGATCATGCTCTGCACCTGAGAGAGTAAATCTCTCCTCAGTGGAATATGCCATGGTGGAGCTGTCAGCTATTTCAACAACTCCGGAGACCAGGGCCTGTTCGTGCCAACCAGTAGCACTGTTTACTCATCTAGCCTGGATTTGCACAGTACTTGGTGAATCAGGCGGATAGTGCAAATTTAGCATTTTTCTGCTGGTCATTAGTGAGCTAAGGCGTCTGAAACCAACGGAGCCTGGCTCAGTAAATACCACATCTGACAGTATGTGATTTCCTGGGAGGCAAACAGATTTTCTCTCCCAAATATCTCACAAACTCTCAGGTCCACCTTAGGATGAAGTTTACATTCTCCAGGGCGAATGGTCTGATGTGAGAGAAGATCAGACATGTAATTCACTCTGCTGGTAATGCCATGTAAAAATCGACAGGGTTATCATCCCAAGATGAATATCAGACTGTAAATACATGCAACCTTTAGGGCATAAAGGCCCAACATGGCTCTGTTTGTGGGTGCCATCCTGCGCCTAAAGGAGTCCCTTTAGCGAGATCATTTGAGGCAGGGCTCTCTGCCTCGCCAATTTTGGAAACCAAGGCTGGGTGGCCATTTCGTCACATTTCAGTATGCACACGTCCACAATTAATTTATTCTCAATCACTTGAAAGGCTTCAATGCTGAATACTCCACTTTTGTAAGGAAACAGCTCATCACTTAATCCAATCCATGCTTCGATACAGGGCTTCATTGGAAATTGCACTGCATACTCGATACCTGCCTTGAAGCTATCTTATCACTAGTGCATATTGCTTTCAGAAAATCTTCACAGAGCTTAATTTCCCAACCTTAGAGGAAAGTTTAAATAATGTACACAAATACACAACACCTTTTTAGCTGTCGACAACAAGGCAGCATGTGCTCTAAAATGTGGTAGATAGTGACTGACATCCCTTCCAATTACAAACATGGCCCACAGTAAAAACTCTCAACTCCAATACTGACTGACAGGTGTCTGTGTAAGTCATTGGAGATGCAAGTGCAAAAGGAATGCGATTCCATTTGAATTTTGGCAGGATCCATATGGGATGCAGAGAAAGTGAAATATCAAATAGGGTAATTAATATTACTTTTTCAATATGACAGGGTCATAACTCATAAGACATATAAAATGCAATTTCATAAGGACCTTGCTTTTCCAATTGAAATTTGGCAGACTTTGTTCATTTGTGCAAATGCAAATGCAAACGATAATATGCAATGCATTTGGATTATGTCAAAATTTATGCATCCACAAATTGAAAACGCAATTGCAAATACAATTTGCAATATGTTTTTAAAATAGTCCTGATAGTCCTTCCATGTTATTGAAAAGAACACACAAAACAGTATTCAAGAGGGTTAACAATCCTCTTTTGTAAATATAAGAGCACCCAGGGAACAGAAGGTCTTTTGCTGAAGCTTGTAGGCGGAAAAACTCGCACTGATAGGCATGGAAGGTGGGACATCGGCCAATAAGAGAGATCGGGGCTCTCAGGAGTGACCCCTAGCGTCAGTGAAGCAACATTGAGTGATTGATAAGAAAGGGAACTATAGAAACGCTGTGTAAAAAGTGTTACATCTGTCCCCCACTGACCATCTTGTTTGTTTGCCTGATTTTCTCAGTGACCTTGTATCCTAGCATGTCCCAAAATATGTGAATTTTAAGTAGACAAATCAGTAATTACAAGAAGGAAAGTTTATTTTCATTATTGGTCAGGAACAAGAATTTACAGTTCCTTTTCTGTCACTCACTCGACGTTGTCTCGATGTAGTGATAGTAGGGGTCGATCTCGAGAGCCCGAGACACCTTCAGATCTTTGAGAAAAGAGCAATTAGAATTGGCGAGTAGAATTTGCATGCCACTCCCCCCGACATACGGGTATAAATATGAGGCTGGAATGCGGATGAGGCTGCAATTCACCAGGTGCCTGCCCTGGTTCCACAGCGTTCTCTTCACGTTAGTGAAAGACGAGTGTGCTGCCGTCCTACAAGCGGAGATTGCAGTCCTCCTATGGAATGGCACAATATAGCCTGTCCCTCCAGCCGAGGTGAGACAGGGGTTTTTCATCCCTTCATCGTTCCCAAGAAGGAATTACCTTGACAACTGGCTGATTCTAGCGCACTCATGAGAGTTACTGTTGGCACACAGGGACCTGGTGCTCCTGCACCTCAGCTGTTTAGCGCTTCGGGTCAACTGGGAAAAGAGCAAGCTCTCCCCGGTTCAGAACACCTCTTTTCTCGGCATGGAGTTAGACTCGGTGTCAATGATATATTGCCTCACATGCGAGCGTACAGAGTCGTTGCTGAACTGCATGGTGCCGCATCACACATCGAGTGGCTCTCACGCCCGCCTGCCACTGTATTTTCAGCCCTTGGACAGACCATGCGTTTCTGCGGGCTGGAATCCCCATACAGCAAGTGTCCAGGCGCGTTGTGGTTACCACTGACGCCTCCAAAACTGGCTGGGGCGATGGGAACGCAGCTTATGGCTCCTGGACAGGACCTCGCCTATGTTGGCACATCAACTGCCTCGAGTTGCTGGCAGTACTGCTTGCCCTACGGAGGCTATTGTCATTGATTGGCCCTTGTGTATAGTGCCTTTCCCCTCCATGAAGGTGAAGATGTGCGGTCTTCTCTCCCATGCAAGTTCCCGATCTGTGAACCCTGGATGTCCTTCCTCCTAGCCCTATGGCTCACGAATTCAGCAGAGGAATATGTAGTCAGGCCAGTACGTGTGCTTGCGTGTATTGGGGTAAGTGCTCTACAGGTCTCGGTTACCCTGGTATTCTCCTGTTATGTATCTTCTGAGGTACGGTCTCCCTTTTTTCTGTAGACTCGCGTCTCCCATGTCCCCTATGAAAGGCAGGACCTACCGCCGCGCCTCTTCCATGTGCGTATTCGCCACTTTTTTACCCTTCCCTTTAGGGCAGAGTGTGGTCTCTGCGGGGTATTTTCCCCCTGAAAGAATAGGAATGGAAAAGAATGCCCTCCTCGGCACGTTTTATGAGCATTTAAAGGCCCAAGCCGAATCTAAGATTCTGTGAAACAGAGAAATGGCCATAGCTGCCGCGGCCTGCTCCCATACTAGATACGGACGGAATTACACAAAGTTTTGGGGTGTCTGGGGTGGCTACGTGCAGTCTGAGTGCATCTGTTCCTACGCTCACAGTAGCTTGTCTACACCTGCATCAGCAGTTCACGCAACACAGTTCACATTGTGGCGTTTCGTATAGTTACCCCTAGTGTCACTACATTGACACAAAGTTGAGTGAGTGACAGAAGGGTAACGTCTCAGTTACTGTCGTAACCTCTGTTCCCTGATGGAAGGAAACGTTGTGTCACTCTTGCCACAGGCTGAACTACACCGCTGTAACGGCTGGGACCTTGTCTCGGCTCCTCAGTGCAAAAACCTGAATGAATCCGCATTCCAGCCTCCCTTTTATACCCGTGTGTCGGGGGGAGTGGCATGCAAATTCTACTCGCCAATTCTCTTTGGCCTTTTCTCAAAGATCTGAAGGTGTCTCAGGCTCTCGAGATCGAACCCTAATGACACTACATTGACACAACATCTCGTTCCTTCCATCAGGGAATGGAGGTTACAACAGTAACTGAGATGTTTTCAAAATTAAAGAGAAGTAAGAAAACTTACATCCAAAACAGATGGTCTCTTATAATTTCGCAAAAACATGGACTACTGTACGTCTTTCAAATTTCTACATATGCACTCTGAAAATGACTGTTCAAACTTGAATGAGAAGGGACATATTCACAGTGTTACAACTGCTGTATACTCTGTTATAGCTGTACCCGGTCTACCCCACAATTCTCTAAAATCACATTCTGTCCTTCCTCTAAATTATTTTCCCTCCTCTCTTGTAAGTACTCTATTCACTGTTCTGGCTCCTCACACCCTCCCTGCTCCTTTGTCCATCCCTCTTGTCCTTGATTCCACATCTCATAAGCACTGCAGTCTTTCCACCGCTGGTATCACCACTAGTCTTGTAATATCATCAGATTAGAAGATGCAAGACTGTCTGCTCAGGTACAGTACTCAGCCTAATCACTGATATCTGATTATTTTTATGTATTTAATTTTTTTTTCTAATTTAAACTATGCTTGTTTTTTATGACAAGTTTAGTATGTACTAAACAGTTAAATATTACAATCTTGCATCTGAACATAATCATGTTATTAATTATTACATTATAATATCTGATATTGTAGCATACAAGTTTATTTAAAATTCTAGATTAAAGCTTTGGTGTGATTTCTTTTAAAAACAAACTATAGGCCTATATTTTTATATTTATAAAACTGACCATCATGTTGGTTATCAGCTATAACATAACCATAATTACTGTATAGACAATTGTATTGATTTTGGCCAAACTGTTTATATGGGTGCATCCTTGGTACATCTGTTTATTTTTCTATTTTTATATGATTGTATTTATTTAGATATGATCATCTTTTAGCAAACATTATTAAAACAACATGAATGAGTGGATGGCAGGTACTGGAAATTGTTGTAGTGCACCACAATGACAAATCTCTGTAGGTGTAGTGTCACATTAATAATGATATGATGTTCTCTACTGGTTGTGTTCTGAGTCCGTTAATCACATGTAGATCAATACACTGCTGGGTAGGAAGGATGGAGATAACATGCAGACTGCTAAGTGGTCTGATTTTGCCATTTAGCCAGAGTGTTTACTCATCACTTTCTGTTTGTCTCAATGGGACAGCATGACATCTGGAAGTCCAAGATTGCTTTCAGAGGGGAAATACTATACTTATGTATATTGACCTTCTTGTGCATCTTGGTACAATCTGTTCAGAGCACAGATGCCACGTAAAGACACTGCAAATGTGTGTGTGTGTGTGTGTGTAAAGCCATGAAAAGGGGAATAATTGAATGAAAGATGCACGGACACAAACTTTCCTCAGATCATGTGTGTAATGACTGAATATTCAATAATCATATGCAACGTCAGTACAGTTTACATATACAAAATAATATTACATGCATTATACATACAATTCTAACAATTATCTCTCGTCAGCAATTAAGTTATTCCTGCAGAAGCATTTCCCACTTTTCACTACAGAGTAAATACGTAAATCCACACGCGATACAAACACAATTGTGCTGATAACATACATACATAACTCTTTACACCATTAATAGTACTCAGTATCTTTTGTAATCATATACAACACATGCTACGACAAGTACAATGTCACTGCATAACTAACGTTACTAAGTGCCGCGCGTTCATCCACGAGGTCGCGGTTAGCATTACTAAAGGCTCATTTAACTAGCTTACTCGTCGTCATGTAATTAGCATCGTAACTTCACAATGTTCGACTAACTGTGAGTAATGACACTCTCCTCGACACATGTACACATTCACATAACACGTGGGTAAACAATATCACCTATTATACAAAATTCATACCTGAAAAGGGGAATAATTGAATGAAAGATGCACGGACACAAACTTTCCTCAGATCATGTGTGTAATGACTGAAGGGAGGAAGCGAGGTGCACCGTAACATAGTTCAAACGCTCCTCCTGCTGGAGCCTCTAGTAACTACAACACCTTTTTTACACTTGCTGCTTCTGTTGTTAGAATGACATTTTGTACATGAAAAATAAGAAATAATAAAAGTACTGTAACTGCTGTAACTAACAATAACAATTTTAACCATAACATATGATATACCATTACCCTATGAGAATGGCAAACATACCTGAATATGAACCCGTGAACTGTTACTCTACTGCTTACGCAAATGCTTGCAATGGCTTACTGGTAAAACGCATTATTCCCATCTGTCACATACTTCCCCTCAAAATTAGATGTTGTCCTCAACATCATTACCTGTAACCATAAATTCAAACATGTTCAGAACACTTTTTACAGTCTGGAACTCTTTTGATACATTCTGTCTGTCTCAAAATAACACACATATGCCCAATTTTGGCTGTTTGGTTACAGTCTGGAACTCTTTTGATACATTCAGTTTTCAATCCACATAACACATACTGTATACGTCCAATATCTGAAGAAATGTTGAACGCTTTACAGTCCATCACCTGAATACTCCACAGTTAACTTGTGTAACTAAGTCCTCAACTGTGCAATGTTTGTGACATTAGCAGCACTCTGCTTTCTCATGAGTCAATGAGTGCAAGGCAGTTTAAGCTGTTCAAAGCAGGAATAGTTTTTTTTTAGTTTACATCCCACACAAATAAAGGTGCTGGTTGTAGTATGACTGTACCGGTTGTGCCCATAATTGAGTTCTTACATAAGAGGGCAATGCAGCAAGACTGTAGCAGGATGGGGTTCCAATTTTATCATAGCTGAAGGTCTTTGGTGGCCTACGTTGTCTCTGCGGCCGCTGAGGTCTGGTCTCCAACTCTACTTCGTGTGTGTTATCCACTGATGGCAGTGATGTTTCCTCCCCAGTCTCAAATGCGATGTTGTCCCGGACATCCTGGTTATCTGTTGAGTTATCATCACTATGTTTTATCAGAGGGTGCTCTGCTGCGTGTTCATTTAGATCTGGTTGAATCACATCAGCTGCCATGACAGGAATCTCTCTCACTGATTTTGGTGGTTGAGCAAAGGTCTGAGGTGGCACAAAATAGTAATCCTCATCATCATCCTCTTCCTCTGACTCCTCTCTGACTTTATCAGCCACTGCAGTTTTCTTTTTTGGTTTCACAGGTGGGCGTACTTCAGCTTCCAGCGGTAGGTGATCGCAAGGTAAGAGGAGGTTTCGATGCAGAATCCTGGTTTTTCCTTTCCCATGTTCAGGTCTCAGCTCATAAATGGGAACATCCTCTCCCACTTGACGGACTACAGTATGGATGGTGTCTTCCCAGTGATTCCTTAATTTTCCAGTTCCACCATGAGGGGTCATGTTTCGGATTAACACACGGTCTTCTGGACACAACACTGAACTCCTCACCTTAGTATCATACATCCTCTTATTCCGCTGAGCAGATTTGTGTGCATTTTCTCTAGCGATAGCATATGCCTCCTGCATTCCTTGCTTCCACATTTCAACATAGTCACTCTGGCTGCGACTTCCATCTTCTGTGGGCAAACTGAACAACATGTCAATAGGTAATCTTGGAGAGCGGCCGTACAATAGATAAAATGGGGAAAAGCCTGTTACCTCGGTACGTGTGCAGTTATAAGCGAATATGAGCTTATTCAGAGAGTCTTTCCAGCTCATCTTGTCTTTGTCTGTAAGAGTCTTGAGCATCTGTATTAACGTTCGATTAAAGTGTTCTACTTGGCCATTTCCCTGTGGATGGTAAGGGGTTGTCCTTGATCCAGCTACACTGCAGTATTTGCTCAACTGTGAGAAGAGTTGATTCTCGAACTCACCTCCCTGATCGTGGTGAATGCGTGTTGGAAACCCAAATTTCAGAGCATAATCGTTGAATATTTTGTCAGCCACTGTCTTTCCAGATTTCGATGTTGTCGGGTATGCCTGTGCAAAACGTGTAAAGTGATCTACAAGTACTAGTATATACTCGTAGCCGCCTTTGCACTTATCTAGATGGAGGAAATCTACTGACACAAGTTCAAATGGCTGGGTGGTGACAATGTTTGTTAGAGAGGCCCTTGTTTCACGACTAGGTTTTTTTTTGTTTCAGGCAAGTACAGCTCATTACATATTGCTCTATGTCACGCTGCATGTATGGCCAGAAAAACCGGTCCCTTATCAGCGATATTGTTCTGTCAGTGCCTTGGTGTCCCATCTGATTATGCAGCTCTTTTAGTGCTGTAACTTTGTGTTTTCCAGGCAATACCAGTTGTTTCCTGTGGGCTGTCTTTCTCCATAGGACTCCATTTTCGTCTACTTCCAGTTTTTCCCATTCTCGGAGGAGACAACAACTCTGTGCATTGAGTTTTCTCAGTTCCTGATGCATGGGCCTCATTCCAGACAACTTGCACTGTAAAACTGGTCCAATATGTGAGTCGTCTCTCTGATCCTGTTGTATCTGTGCTGGTGTTATTGAGACAACTGATGCATATTGAGCCTCGAGCAGACTTTTAGCAGAGATGGCCATTGACCATGAGGCATTTGACTCTGCCTATGATTCTACTGCCTGAGCAGTTGTTCCCACTGCATCATAAGACATTTCATCTGTGCACTCATTCATCAGTTTTTCAACATCGACTGGCATCCTTGACAAACTATCGGCATCAATGTTCTCTTTGCCGGGCGATATTTGATGGTAAAATTGAAGTCTGCTAGTTCTGCTACCCATCTGCTTCCTGTAGCGTTCAACTTAGCAGTGGACAACACATAAGTTAAAGGGTTGTTGTCACTGTAAACTGTAAAAAAGGGGGCATAGTACAAATAGTCACGGAATCTCTCTGTAATCGCCCACTTAAGAGCGAGAAATTCCAGTTTGCCTGAATGGAGATGATAGTTTCTTTCTGATGCTGACAGTGTCCGGGAACCGTATGCTATAACACGCAGTTTTCCATCTTGTTTCTGATAGAGCATGGCTCCGAGTCCTTTATTAGATGCGTCTGTGTGCAGTACAAATGGCTGAGAAAAATCAGGGAGTGCCAGGACAGGTGGTCGAACCAGGCAATCTATCAGTCGCTCAAGGATTTTTTGGTGTGAGCCTGTCCATTCAATTGGTGAGTGGGATGGCACCACTTTTGCATTTCTTTTTTTCTGCAACTTCCTTCCCTCAGGTTGTGACCTTTCCATGTGAGCAGATCCTTTAGTTAACTCATACAGAGGGCTAGCAATGCGAGAAAAGTCTTTTATGTACTGGCGATAATAGCTCAACAGTCCCATAATCTGTCTTAACTCGCCAATTGTTCTGGGTTTTTTGTCTTTTAAAACTCTGATGGCAACAGTGTCAGCAGTATCAATTTTGTTCCCTTCTGCTGATACTATTCTCCCCAGGTAGCGCATTTCAGCTTTAAATAACTCGCATTTGCTTGGTTTTAACTTGATGCCATACTGTCTCAGTCTTTGCAATACCGTTCTTACATCACTGACATGGCTTTCAAATGTTTTGCTGAACACTAAAGTATCATCCAAATATGGGACACATATTTTGTCTCGGATGCCTTCCAGGCAGTCCTCCATGCAGCGTTGGAAAGCGGCTGGAGCATTTATGAGCCCAAATGGGATCCTGGTCCATTCGTACAGGCCCCAGGGTGTCACAAAAGCTGTCAAGTGCCTACTGTCTTTTGCCATAAACCCCTGGTGATAAGCCTTTCCCTGGTCTAACAGTGAGAACATGGTGTTTCCTCCAAGGCCATCCATGATATCCTGGACTCTGGGTATTGGCTGTCTGTCAGGGTGGGTCTTCCGATTTAACTCCCTGTAGTCTATGCACAGTCGTAAAGAGCCACATTTCTTTCTTACGCAAACAATGGGTGAAGCGTAGGATGAGTGGGATTTCTCAATCCACCCTTGTGTAATCAAATCTGTTAAATAGTCCTTCATTTCCTCGTACAAGGGCTTAGGGGCTGATACGTAGGTTCGTGCTACAGGCTCAGGATCTTTCAATGAGATTTTCAAATGGAGCTTCTCAATACAGCCTATGTCACTCTCTGATCTGGCGAAAGAGTTTGACTCCTCCCTCAGCATCTCACGAACAACCTTCCTCTGACTTTCATCCAGATGGCTGAGATCGATAGGGGGATCCCAGAGTCCTGTACTTGTCTCCTGATCTTCGGTGTGCTGGGCCTGAATGTTGTTTACATCAACAGGTGAGCGTGTTTCCTCAATAGCATTGAGTGGATATACAGATGTGACTGACTGTGCTGTACCGATAACTACTCTTCCTGTTAATAAGATGTCATGGTCAGTGGCATTCTGTACACTCAGGATAATGATTGGTTGTGCCCCTTTCCTCACCTGGACAAGTGTGTCACAAAATTCAAGTCCCTCTGGCCACTGGGGATTGTCATCAGGCTCAAATACTAATGTTGTGTCTTCATTAAAGGGTTTCACATTTATCCTACACTCTACTTGGACAGCACTATGACTGGGTATACTCATTCTCTGGGTGGCTGTTCTCACTAGGCACTCACTTGTTCGCTCAATGCTCACTGCTTTAATGAATGCCTTAACTGTCTTTTTCTTTAGGTCAGGAAAAGCCATTTTCACAGTTTTTATCAATTTCTCTTCCTCTGTGTCATTTGTCTGGTTTTTCTGGCTGTTAATGACTATACGTTCAATGACATTGAAGCCAATAATGGGGCGGGGCTGTTGGCTGCCTTTCATAACAAGTATGGGGACATGAAACTCCTCAGCGCCTGCTGCTAGCTTAAAAGCCACTTCTACTCATCCCACATAAGGCATCTCTGTACCATTAGCTGCCTCAATCTGCAAGGGATCATCTGGATCAACTATTTCTGCTATGTCTCTCAGTCTAATGTCAGGGAAATTGTCAGTTTTCCATACCTCATCAATTGCAGACACCTGTGAACTGGTATCCCACAGCACTTGAGTGCTCTTCCCTTGTAGGTAGCAGTTGAGGAGACATTTCTTTCCCACCAGTTCAGTCAATGTTGAATGTTCCTTCGTCAGAATGTTTCTTTTTTTTTCAGTCATCATCTTGCATGAATGTGTTTGTTGCGTTTTTGGTTCAGGGTGCATGAATGGTTTACAGTTTTCTTTATGTCCTGGCCAGTGATTACCCTGACATTCTCTGGAACAATAAAATTCTGTTTTACACACTGAGCATTGTTGAAACATCTGATATTTCTCTTGTTCTCCACAGTTAGTGCATTTTTGGGACACTCTGACAGATCTGGTCACTCTCTGTCCCTTGGGGGCAACCACTCCTCGTTTAAAGGGGTCTCTCTAATAGCACTGGGCGGTCCTCTGTATCCTCTGCAACCCACGCGAAAATGTTCGCTACTCCCACACCTGTAGCAATGTTCGCAGTATTCCTCCCCTCGCCGCTGGCACAAAAAACATCTTGGTTTGGGGCGTTGCATTGGGTATCTTTGTGGTGCAAACCTCTGCTGAAACTGGGATGTTGCTGTCTTTAGTCTTGAACCACCAGCAGTTTGGTACTCCTGCACTGGTCCACTTGGCTGATGAAAAGCTGTGGCACTCTCTTTGTTCCAGGTCCTGAACTGTGGCCGAACATAAGCTGGGTGGTTGGCTGCGCTGTAATCTATCTCTTTACTAGCAGGAGGATACAGGTTTGGTACGGCTTCTGTCTTATGAATGGATTCTCGGATTTGTGATATCTCTGCCTTGAGGTCTTTCAACAGTACTATGTCGGCTTTGATTTCCTTTAGGTCTGAAAGAACATCTGGAGGGAGGGTGGCAATGTTTTGTCGTGCTGCACATTTTTTGTCGCCACTTGCATCACTAGACTGGACAGCGTGGACCCCAGTGTGTCGCTGTGGAGCAGTCAGTCTCTTTTTATCCAGCCTCTCTTTCTCATTAGTGCATGCCAGATTTAGCCTCTCTAAGAGTAACTCATCAGAAGTAGTCGGCTGCAACAGGTAAGGCTGGAGGTCAGTTTTGATGCTGTCATTTTGTAGGCCTGTGAGTACTGTGTGCATGAACATGCTCTGCACTAGTGTGGGGTCATATTTGAGGCTAGACTCAGCTTCCTGTGATGCAAACAATATTTTCTGTCTTAAATCCATAGCTCTGATTAAAAAATTCTGTGGAGTCTCTCTATTGCTTTGAACTTCTGTGGTTAGTTGTTTATATAGCTCAGTTGCACTCATCTCTTGGTAGTGTGAGCAGAGGATCCTCCTAAGAGTTGGCAGAGACAGATCATTTTTCCCTTCAAGATAGCTCCGCAGCTGCAGGCCGGGTACAATGGCTCTGATGACGGCATCTACTATTTCTGATTCAAGGTAACCTTTACTGAGACCATTCTCGATTTGACGGGCCAAGCTGGAGAAGGTAAGTCTGTCTTTTTGTCCAGGTTCGCCAATCTGACCAGAGATTTTATAATCTTTTCGCCATGGCGGGCTGTTCGCATGAGCATGGGCTGCGTGAACTGGGGTAGTTTCATTATTTACTGTACTCTTTGTGTTTCTATTAGCTCGTTCCTGCATTTCGGTTTCCTTCTGTTGTACCATTAGTTTTAGTTGCTCTAGCTCTTTCTTTAATTTCTCCTGTTCCTCATTATCTTTTGCTTTTTCTGATGTGTCATTTTTGCTAGTCTCTTGCAGGGTTTTCATCATGTCCATGAGACTTAACAGATCTGACATGCCTTCATCTTCGAGGTCACTTAGTTCATCATTTTCAATGTACTGGATAATATGGGAAACAAGAGTATTACGAGTTTTTCCAATAATTTTTTCTCGGTTTGTTCCTGATATTTCAAGAAAGTCACTTATCTGCATTAACTCGTCTGTAGTGAGTTGAAAAAGAGCTCCTTTAACCTCAAAACGCAAATTCTCAACCTCAGGATCCATCTTGGCAGGTGAGCTACAAGCAGGGTTGTGGTGTGATTTATTGCCTGTTACCGTGATTTTTGCTGCTCCCTAGTGGACACTGCACCTCAGGATACACGCTTTCCTTGGCTAGACTTTCACTCCAACCGTGACTGCACTCTCTGCCACCTGGGTTACTTTTATGGGATGATCAATGTGTGGTTTCTTCCTCTGTCTTGGAACACCAACCTCACTTCTCTCATCCCAGCGGTGCCTCCAAATGTAAAGCCCTGAAAAGGGGAATAATTGAATGAAAGATGCACGGACACAAACTTTCCTCAGATCATGTGTGTAATGACTGAATATTCAACAATCATATGCAACGTCATTACAGTTTACATATACAAAATAATATTACATGCATTATATATACAATTCTAACAATTATCTCTCGTCAGCAATTAAGTTATTCCTGCAGAAGCATTTCCCACTTTTCACTACAGAGTAAATACATCAATCCACACGCGATACAAACACAATTGTGCTGATAACATACATACATAACTCTTTACACCATTAATAGTACTCAGTATCTTTTGTAATCATATACAACACATGCTACGACAAGTACAATGTCACTGCATAACTAACGTTACTAAGTGCCACACGTTCATCCACGAGGTCGCGGTTAGCATTACTAAAGGCTCATTTAACTAGCTTACTCATCGTCATGTAATTAGCATCGTAACTTCACAATGTTCGACTAACTGTGCGCAAGGACACTCTCCTCGACACATGTACACATTCACATAACACGTGGGTAAACAATATCACCTATTATACAAAATTCATACCTGAAAAGGGGAATAATTGAATGAAAGATGCACGGACACAAACTTTCCTCAGATCATGTGTGTAATGACTGAAGGGAGGAAGCGAGGTGCACCGTAACATAGTTCAAACGCTCCCCCTGCTGGAGCCTCTAGTAACTACAACACCTTTTTTACACTTGCTGCTTCTGTTGTTAGAATGACATTTTGCACATGAAAAATAAGAAATAATAGAAGTACTGTAACTGCTGTAACTAACAATAAAAATTTTAACCATAACATATGATATACCATTACCCTATGAGAATGGCAAACATACCTGAATATGAACCTGTGAACTGTTACTCTACTGCTTACGCAAATGCTTGCAATGACTTACTGGTAAAACGCATTATTCCCATCTGTCACATGTGCGTGTGTGTGTGTGTGTGTGTGTGTGTGTGTGTGTGTTGATTTGACATTGCTTGTATGCGGACATCTACTTGTTATCTGATTTTTTTAAATGTACAACTTGATTGAACACAACACAATGCATGATGCATGGACCTACTTTAGTTTCATTTAAAAAGGATAGGATTACATTTTAACATGGTTCAATCAGTTTAGTCAAGATAAGGTCACACGATGACCCATCAAATACTACTCACTTTATCTCACCAACCTCCTTGTTACCGGACATTTAGTGAGTGCAGTTTCACTGTGTGCCAAGTATGCTCTTATTTTCTAACTGTGATATCACATAGTCATTTACTCTACCATGATTTAAGCACTCTTGCCACAGAGCATTTTAAAGCAATTACCAAGAGACATTCTATGGTCTCTGAACGTCTCTTTAAGTATACAATTTATCTGTACTTCCTGTTTGCTGTCTCAGGACCCATATGATCCCAGTGAGGGTTGAGGAGGCAGAGTCTCAGAGGAAGGCAAAATCAAGGCAGGCCAGACAGACTCGAAGAGACACACAGGTATGAGACAGACTGAAACTGTTGCCCTAACTGAACATTACAATGGGCAAGCCTATTTTATTCATTATTTTTAAATTATGATGATAACGAATATTAGGATCAATATAAAATACATACAACTTTGCTATAGCACCATTCAGATCAGAACAAGTGATATGTGCAGATCCACTGAGGGAATATGTCTCCAGAGAGGAGTTCCTGAGGAGGAGAAAACAGAATCCAATCCTTCCCTGATGCAGGACCAGCAGCCTGAAGATCACTGCCACAAGTGGACCAATGAAAAGATTGATGAGGTGAACACAAGATGGCATATTCACATACAATTTACTCCTGGACACCTCTGTAAAATAAACTTCAGGAGTAAATAAAGAGCACCGTCAGGTCTGTAAAAAAAATATAAAAAATAAAATAAAACATTCACCACATTAAAGGGATAGTTTACTCAAAAAATTTTATTATCTCAACATTTACTCACCCTTATGACATCCTAGATGTGTATGATTTTCTTTTATCTGCTGAACAAAAACAAATGTTTTTAGAATAATATTTCAGCTCTGTAGCTCCAGGGCATCCTAAAAGTAATCCAGATGACTCCCGTGGTTAAATCCATGTCTTCAGAAGCTAATTGATAGGTGTCAGTGAGAAACAGATCAATAATGAAATCCTTAAGTCCCTATAAATCCTCCTCCCTGCTCAGTCAGTCTTCACTTTACTTTCATTTTTTTTAATTCTTCTTCTTGTGTTTTTGGTGATTTACATTCATTATGAATATCGCCCCCTACAGGACAGTGAGGAGAATATATAATAGAAAATAACTTAAAAAATGTATCTGTTTCTCACCCACAACTATTAAATTATGTCTGAACACATGGATTTAAAAAATAGATCAATATGGATTACTTTTATGTTCCCTTTATGTGGATTTTGGAGCTTCAAAAATTTGGCATCAATTCTCCTGCATTGTATTGTCCTACAGAGCTGAAATATTCTTCTGTAAATCTTAATTTGTGGTCTGCAAAAGAAAGATCATCATACAGATCTGGGGTGCCAGGAGGATGAGTAAATAATGAGATGATTTTTACTTTTGGTTGAACTATTCCTTTAAGATAACGAAATAGGTTCCCTATCAAAAAGCTACACTTTGATGCTGCGCTGATATAGCGCTTTGGGAACAACTTTAGGAGTGACCAGCTGTGAATATGTGTGCAACATGTCAAATTGACTATAATTTATAGCCTCTGCTGGTGAGACCGTTTCATTTGTGGCTCCAAGCCAGGGGATTTCAGGGCCAATCCCCTAGGCTTATAAGGGTTACGCGCCACGTGCTATGTACCCTTTCTATGTGGTTTAGACCCCGGTTCCTCACTTTGGGTCCCACTCTAGGTGCGTCTTGCCGTCGCAGGTTGCTAACGACAGATGCCTCCCTGACGGGCTGGATAGTGGTCTTAAGTGGTCAGTCCAGCTCAAGGGGAATGGTAGGGTCATCAGCTCGATTGTCACATTAACTGTCTCGAGTTGATGGATGTATTTCTGGCCCTGAAATACTTCCTCCAGAGGCTGCAATGCAGATTCTCCTTTGGGCCCAGGACAAGCTCCTGTTAATCAGAGCAGCTTATATCCCTGGATGCCTGAATGGGAGCAGATTTACTGTTCAGACAGAAAAAACCGATGGGGGACTGGAAACTCCACCCTGAGGTAGTGGAACAAATCTGGTTGAGATTTACAGAGCAGATGTGGACCTATTCGCCTCCCAACAGACAGCGCAATGTCCTGTCTACTTCTCTCTGAGTCACCCAGCTCCCATGGGTCTGGACACGATGGCACATACATGGCCCAGAATGTGCTTGTATGCATTTCCTCCGGTTTCTCTGCTCCCGGGAGTCCTGGCCAGAGTTAGCCAGCAAGCGTCCTGCCTCTTACTGATAGCGCCACGTTGGCCGAACAGGGTATGGTTCCCAGAGATAATGTCTCTCCTCGACGGCTCGCCTTGGGCGATTCCGGACAGTAGGGACCTTCTGTCTCAGGCGCAGGGGACAATACCTCATCCCCGGCCCGAACTGTGGAACCTTCATGTTTGGCCCCTGAAGGGTACCAACTGAGGGACACTGGGCTTTCACCTGAAGTCATCGAGACCATTCTGAGCGCTAAGGCTCCCTCTACTAAATGTTATGCCAATAAATGCAGATCCAGTTAACTGCCAGATTGCTTCAGTTCTGACTTTCTGCAGGAAAATGATCAGCAGGCACATGCCCCGCCACTCACAGGGTTTACGTGGCCGCTCTATCAGCTTGCCACGCTTTGACCTATGGGATGCTGTTGGGGAGACATCCTCTGCTCGCTCGCTTCGTCCGTTGAGTCATGCGATTGAGACCTACTGCTGACAACTGCAAACAATGTTGCATTGGTTGATGCTATTGCTCTGGCCTACGAGGTTCGCGGTCAAGCTTCGCCTGTAGGGATCAGGGTTCACTCTACCAGAGGGGTCGCCTCCTCTAAAGCCTTGGCTAGAGGTGTCACTCTGCCACATGTTTGTAATGCGGCTGGCTGGTCCTCTCCACATACATTCATAAGATTCTATAGTTTGGATGTTCATGCCACTCCGGGCTCTTATGTCCTTGAGTCAAGCTCATGTCTGAGACCTCTCGCGCTCTTGTGAGCACAACTACACAACCGTAAGGGGTCCGGACATCCACAGTGCAGCGGCGTAGGTATTCTCGTTACCAAAGCGCTAAATCAGCGCAGCATCAAAGTGTAGCTTTTTGAAAGGGAACGTCTCGGGTTACTTAACTGTAACCCATTTTCCCTGATAAATGCAGAACGAGACCATCTGGGATGCATCAGGACTGCTCTTCAGACAAAATACCCTGACGATGCACCTGTGACGCATCTATTTATAGCCCTGCTACAGGTGCATCCAATGATGTCACCAGCAGAGGCTATAAATTCTAGTCAATTTCATTGAAGTGTTGCACACATATTCACAGCTGGTCATACCTAATGTTGTTCCCAAAGCACTAAATCAGCACAACATCTCAGTCTGCTTTTATCAGGGAACAGGGGTTACAGTTAAGCAACCTGAGACATTTCCTAGCAGAGTAACCACAGGACAGGTTCAACTAAGGTTTGACAACGAGACAGTGTTCAAATAATTTTGTCATTGTTTTGAACAGTATCTATTGTTAAAACAAACTACTTTTGGTGAAACGTTTTGTTACATTTCAGTTTTAAATAATACATATGCAAATTACACAATTACGTGAATACACCTCTATGTTTGCTTTGAGTTAATCATTTGGATACAGAAAAAACAAATGTTGTCATTTGACAAGAAAAGAAGAGACAAAAAAAAAACAGGAGGACCTCAGTGTGATGTTTTTACAAATCACAAATGTTTGGACATTTTTATGAAAATGAAAATTTGGTTCTGGTCAAAAGGAGTAATGCTAAGAAAACTTTTTATTTATATTAAATATTAAATAATTTATAATACATTTATTATATTAAATGTATATTTTTTACTTGGATAATTATGTTTGCCAACTTATTATTGTTAAGGTGTGCACATGTACATGTGTATCCAAGGTACATGGAAAATATTGTAATGCCTCTTGATCGTTACACCACTTGAGATTTAAGTCATTAAACAATGTATATACTGTATATATATATATATATATATATATATATATATATATATATATATATATATATATATATATGAATTAAACCAACATGGACACAAATATTACATTTCTGCGAGATGTTTTATTTTTTAAATGATTTCTCATTTTTATCATGACAACTTTAATTGTCAACAACCCATGTAACAAATTTTGATCTGAACTGACTTTATACATCCACTAAAAAGTGCCTTGAGACAAGTTGGTCAAAAGTGATTGTAAAATTGTCTCAGAAAAGTGAAGTTAGTTTAAAATTGTATTATCTAATTTAATGACATTCATACTTTTTTTAAATGTGATTTCAGTGCCCAAATATTTTGAGGGCCACTGTAGATTATAGTAATTTATTTTGGTAGTGTGTTATTCATTAATATGTAGATTATTTTTCTCTTCTTTTTTTTCCAAGCAAAGAAATTGGAAGAGAAGGGTAGGAGGCGACCTTCCTTTTGCATCTCATCGGTCAAAGGGCCTTGTGGTTTCACTCCAATTCTGGACAGTCAAAGCATATTGAGGGGTACAATTAACATCTGATTTCTACTCAAAGCTTTTGCTACTAAACATTGGGAAGGTCTGTATTGATTTATATGCCTTGTCATTAAACCAATATGCACACTGTTTTCTTATTTGAGTATAGGTTCTGAATGGAGAGATGAAAATGAGAATTTTTTTTATGGCTCCTCTAATGCAACTATGAAGCAGCAGCTAACCGATGAAAGCGATCTGAGTGTTGACATGACCTGTTTCTTTGAGGTACCGTTTGTGTATAACATACTGCATATTTTATGTTAATCATGTGAAAAGCACAAAGATGCTCTGAAAATCAATGATTAGGTACATTAATTTGTCAAGTGTTATTATTTCATGGACAACACCCTTGGAGTAACCTGGAGTTAGTGCCTTGCCCAATGGGGTTTGAATCTAAAACCTTACAGTTACCAGCCCAGAAATATAAACTCTATTATTATTTACTTACACTAAAAGTGTTACGCTATGTAATCACTTTTTTGACTATATTCAAAGTTTTTCTGAATCCACTCAATCTCTGTGTGTGAGGAACTAACAGACATGTAGCTATGTATCAAGTAGGCATGCTTTGGTGTTCAGTGTTTGCCTTTATCTTAACAGATATGCTTTCAGCTTCTAGAGATAGACTATAAGAAAGAACAGCTGACAACCTTCTCAGTATTGAGCTTATTTTATTACATTTTTTTAGTTTTACACCACTAGATGGAGCTGCTGCATAACATTATGTTTTATTGTTGGAAAACTTTGGCCTAGTAGAAATATCCTGTTATAAATAAACCCTTAATCCTTAAATTCTCACAATGTCCCACATTGCACAAGAAGGGACCTGCTAATTTGTCTAGAAAGAAAATGTTTTTCCTGTTGCCTCTCCCATTGTACACAGATTATAATTGGCATCAGACAAAGATGAGCTTGCTGTCTCAGCAGAGCCCTTATTGTACACCTAAAGTTCAATGCTTCAGAGTATGTGTGAGGTTTCCTGGCATTCCGTCTCCAGTCTTTCTCAGTTTTCAACCTCCATGGTAATTTCTTATAGCTTTACCTAGTGTCACTTACAAAATGTAATGCAATTTCATAGAAGATAAAATAAACAAATAAACTATTCAACAAAATGTAAGTTAAAAAAATCTAATTAAACTTAGAAAGTAATGGGAAAAAGCAAAGATCTTTTTGAGATTGTTGGTGGTGTAGTACTTGCCCATTGTGGGTGGTTGCCATGGGCATAAGTTGTTCTAAGTGCTTTTTATTGTGTTGCTGTGTGGTTTCAAGGGTGCTGTGGATTGTTGTTAAGGTGTTCTAGGTGGTTGCTAGATGGTTATTTACTGGCCCAAAAAATAAAAAAGCCAACCCCCAAGTCCCTACAACATGATAACACAGGAAGACAGCATGTTGTTTCCAAGAGTTCCGGTACACTTGGCCCTTTCCCTCAATGGAAATAAATAATCAGATGTTTATCGAGAGTGGGTAATTGAACTCTATTATACACTAACCGGTATTAAATCTAGAAACTGCATGGTTAACTTGCATCAAGATGTCAATGAGTGAGTATTTCAGTGCAGGAATTTATGTTGAGTCATAAAAGCCTTTATTGTAAAAGATCATTGTGGCAGCGGGGGCGTGGTCAAGCGCCCGTCCGGGAGAGAAGAGCGGTAAGGGCGCTCACACCTGGGCTAAAATTATGTCTAACACCTGTCTCTAATTGCAGTAGAGCGAGGAGAGCGGATAAAAGGCCAGCAGCCGCATGAGCAGGGGAGATCGACAGCGAACTCAGCGTTGAATCCAGAGACAAAGCCCTACTGAGTAGCTTGTCAAATTGTGTGTGTGTTCCAGTGAACAATTATTGTAAAGTTGTATCTGGTAAGGGTGCATAAATTAAAAGCCTTACGGTGCAGTTTAAAGCCCTGTTTCCTGTGTCGTCCTTCCCTCCGTGGAGAAGAGTGTTACACTGGTGCCGAAACCGGGAAGAATTATCCAAGTCATGGAAGGAAATGCGCCCGTAGAGTCCTCCCAGCTGGCGGAAGTCCTCCAGTCCCTCGCTACACTCCATCAGAGCCACCAACAATCCCTGCTTGAGCTCCGGCAAGACCAGGATCGTCGCTTCTTCGAAATCATGCGGGCTCAAGCAGAGGACCGGCACGCCATCCGGAGCCTCCTCAGCCAGGAGGCCGCTCCAGCCGCAGCCGCGACCCCGGACACCCGTGCCACATTGCCCCCACCCGCGTTACAGAAGATGGGGGCGGCAGATGACCCAGAAGCTTTCATCGACTTGTTTGAGCGAACGGCGGAAATTTGGGGGTGGCCCCAAGACCAGTGGGCAGCCCGTTTAGTCCCTCTCCTGTCCGGGGAAGCACAACTCGCGGCGCAACAGCTGCCGGCAACAAGCCTCCTGGCATACCCCGATCTGAGGAGAGCCATCTTGCAACGGGTTGGTCGGAGCCCGGAAGAAAGTCGCCAGCTCTTCCGGGCCTTGAAGCTCGATGAATCCGACTGCCCGTTTGCGTTCGCCCAGCGGCTCCGTGATGCCTGTCGGAGGTGGCTGCTCGCGCGGGACCGCGACGTCGAGGAGCTAGTCGACCAGGTGGTACTGGAGCAGTTTGTCCAGCGTTTGCCCCGGAAGACGGCCGAGTGGGTCCAGTGCCACCGCCCGGCGTCGCTGGAGGAAGCCGTCCGACTCGCGGAGGACCACATGGTGGCGATTCCCAGGGCGGATGAGCCCTCTCTCTCTGTCTCCCCTTCCCTGTGTCTTCCCCTGTTTTTTTCCCTCCCTCTTTCCTCTCGCTCTGCTCTCTCCCAGGGTCCGTTCCTGCCCCCGCAGGCGAGGAGCGTTGTGAGACCAGCTTCCCGGCCTTGGGAACACCCGCCTAGCCCTTCCCGTCCTTCAGCCGCTCTCCTCCTCAGGTGGGGGCACCCGCCAGCACGGGTGCGGCCGCGGCACCTGGGCCGGTCTGCTGGAGGTGCGGAGACCCAGACCACTTCCGGGATCAGTGTCCGCTGATGGAAATAGGGGCAGTGGTGCGGGTCTCCGATGTTCCGCAGGCTGCCCCGATCGGGCTGGAGCGTGCAGATTCGGTAAGAATCCAGGGGGGTACATACCAAGCTTTGTTGGATACCGGCTGTAACCAGACCACCATCCACCAACGCTTGGTTCAACCCGGGGCTCTGGGCTCAGCTAAACTGGTGAGGGTGAGGTGTGTGCATGGGGATATTCACAAGTATCCCGTGGTGACTCTGGCGATCAAATTCCGGGGAGAAAAACATAGTGTGGAGGCAGCGGTTAGTTCCCGCCTCACCCATCCGCTAATTTTGGGTACGGATTGGCCGAATTTTAGAAAGTTATTGGAGGGAGTTTGTGCGGATGGGTCCTGCGTGAAAGTGAAGGGGTGTGTGATGTGCGATGCTTTGGCGGGGGAGGCAGAGCCAGGGCCGTCCTCTGCTGCTCCGAGTGACGTGGGAAGGGGCGAGGTGGACGCTCCTCCTAACCGGGAATTCTCGGAGGGGGACTTCCCCTTGGAGCAGTCGCGGGATGAAACCCTTAAGCACGCCTTTGACCAAGTGAGAGTAATCGATGGTCAACATCTCCGGCCGGTGTCGCCGTTTCATACCCGTATTTTTCACTTATTAAAGATCGGTTATACAGGGTGACGCAGGGCGCTCAAACAAAGGCGGAAGTAACCCAATTATTGATTCCACGGAGCCGCCGGAAATGGTTTTCCAGGCGGCTCACTATAATCCCATGGCCGGTCACCTAGGGGAACGGAAAACACTTCTCCGTCTAATAGCCCGTTTCTATTGGCCGGGCATTGGCGGTGACGTCTGCAGGTGGTGTGCGGCGTGCCGTGAATGTCAGCTGGTAAACCCACCGGCCACCACAAAAGCGCCGTTGCGCCCTCTACCATTAATCGAGGTCCCCTTCGAAAGAATTGGGATGGACCTCGTCGGGCCATTAGAACGGTCAGCACGCGGACATCGCTTCGTGTTAGTCCTGGTGGATTACGCGACGCGATATCCGGAAGCAGTGCCTCTGAGCAACATCTCCGCACGTAGTGTTGCAGGGGCACTCTTCAAGATAATCTCCGGGTGGGGATTCCGAAAGAAATCCTCACCGATCAAGGCACGACTTTTATGTCACGGACACTTCGCGAACTTTACGAGCTCTTGGGCATCAAATCGATTCGCACTAGCGTTTACCATCCTCAGACAGATGGCCTAGTGGAACGATTTAATAAAACGCTCAAGAACATGATTCAGTAAATTGCATACACGATGACGCTAGAAATTTGGATAAGTGGCTAGACCCCTGTTGTTTGCAGTACGAGAGGTCCCGCAAGCCTCCACCGGGTTCTCCCCGTTTGAGCTGCTGTACGGGCGACGCCCGCGGTGTCCTTGACGTCATCCGTGGCGTGGGAGGAGGGACCTTCTAATAGTAAAAATGAAATTCAGTTCGTTCTCGATCTTCGAGCAAAACTCCACACACTGGGGCGACTAACACAGGAGAATTTGCTCCAAGCTCAAGAACGCCAACGCCGGCAGTATAACAGGGGTGCTCGGCTACGGGAATTTGCACCGGGAGACAAGGTACTCGTATTACTCCCAACATCGAGCTCTAAATTACTCACCAAGTGGCAAGGACCCTTTGAGGTCACATGACCGAGTGGGGATCTCGATTATGAGGTTAAACGCATGCCGATAGAGGGGCGCGTCAAATTTATCACCTCAACCTCCTGAAATTATGGAGGGAGGAGGCGGCCTCTGTGACGTTGGCCACGGTAGTTCCAGAGAGGGCGGAGCTCGGACCGGAGATAAACAAAAACTACAATCCCAGCACTCTGGTTACTTGTGGGGACCAACTCTCGCCGTGGCAGCTCACAGAGGTTTCTGAATTACAGAAGGAATTTGCGGACGTATTTTCCCCTCTACCGGGCCGTACAAACCTCATACAGCACCACATCGAGACCGAGCCGGGCGCGGTGGTGCGTTGCCGCCCCTATCGCTTACCCGAACATAAAAAGAAAACCGTACGGGAAGAATTAGATGCGATGCTGGATATGGGCGTAATAGAGGAATCCCAGTGATTGGTCCAGCCCGGTTGTTCTTGTTCCCAAGAGTGATGGGTCTGTTCGATTCTGTGTGGATTACAGAAAAGTCAACGCGGTGTCTAAATTTGACGCGTACCCAATGCCCCGTGTTGATGAACTGCTCGATCGGTTAGGTACTGCTCGATTTTATTCGACCTTGGATTTAACAAAGGGTTATTGGCAGATCCCTTGACACCAATGTCCCGTGAGAAAACAGCCTTCACCACGCCGTTTGGATTACACCAATTTGTGACGCTTCCGTTCGGTTTGTTTGGGGCACCAGCCACGTTTCAGCGACTCATGGATCGGATCCTCAGACCGCACACCGCGTACGCCGCTGCCTATTTAGATGACATTATCATTTATAGCAATGATTGGCAGCGGCACATGCAACATCTGAGGGCCGTCCTGAGATCGCTGCGGCGGCGGGCTCACAGCAAACCCCAAGAAGTCGCGGTTGGGCGGTGGAGGTACGGTATCTGGGGTTCCACTTGGGTCATGGCCAGGTGCGTCCCCAAATTGATAAGACCATGGCGATTGCGACTTGCCCTAGACCTAAGACCAAAAAGGGGTGAGGCAGTTCCTGGGGCTGGCTGGCTATTACAGAAGATTTGTGCCTAATTATTCGGACGTCACCAGCCCGCTGACTGACCTCACTAAAAGGGGACTCCAGATCCGGTCCAATGGTCAGAGCAGTGCCAACAGGCGTTACGCAGATTAAAGCTGCACTTTGTGGGGGCCGCTTTTGCATGCACCTGACTTCTCTCTCCCTTTTGTATTGCAGACGGACGCTTCAGACAGAGGGCTGGGGGCCGTACTCTGCAGCTGGTGGAGGGAGAGGAGCCCGGTGCTGTACATTAGCCAAAGCTCTCCTTAAGGGAGACTAAGTACAGCACTGTGGAGAAGGAGTGTCTGGCCATCAAGTGGGCGGTCCTCACCCTCCGGTACTACCTGCTGGGGCGGGCCTTCACCCTCTGCTCGGATCATGCCCCACTGCAGTGGCTCCACCGCATGAAAGATACTAACGCCCGGATCACCCGTTGGTATCTGGCCCTCCAGCCTTTTAAGTTCAAGGTGGTCCACAGACTGGGGGTGCAGATGGCTGCCGCCGACTTCCTCTCCAGAAATGGGGGGGGGAGTGGTAGGCAGGCCGGATGACGCCCCGGCCTGAGTCGGGCGGTGGGGGTATGTGGCAGCGGGCGTGGTCAAGCGCCGTCCGGGAGAGAAGAGCGGTAAGGGCGCTCACACCTGGGCTAAAATTATGTCTAACACCTGTCTCTAATTGCAGTAGAGCGAGGAGAGCGGATAAAAGGCCAGCAGCCGCAGAGCAGGGGGGAGATCGACAGCGAACTCAGCGTTCGAATCCAGAGACAAAGCCCTACTGAGTAGCTTGTCAAATTGTGTGTGTGTTCCAGTGAACAATTATTGTAAAGTTGTATCTGGTAAGGGTGCATAAATTAAAAGCCTTACCGGTGCAGTTTAAAGCCCTGTTTCCTGTGTCGTCCTTCCCTCCGTGGAGAAGAGTGTTACAATCATGATGATAAATACTGTAGGTTAATAGTTCATTTTCAAAATGTTGTCCGCTGCGTTCAGCATGTGCTGCATGAGCGTCTCTGCTGCCTCATCTCATCTCTCACTCTGGCTTTAGAGACACCGAATATGCAGCTCACGTGTTCAGTTTAAACTGTAACCTGAAGATACAGGCTGCATTTGAAAACTGGAAATTACTGCCTTTGGAGGCTGTATAAAGAGGTAGGATGCAATAAGGTGCTATTTAAACTGTTCAGAGACCAGTTTTCTTAAGAGATCAGCCAAAATAGCTGTTGGTCGGTTAAACCATTAAATGATGAGGTAGCTTCAGATGTAGTCGAAGTTCATATAAAACAGCCCAGACTCCGCTGTCCTCCGTCTGTGTTTTTGATATTGCTATTGAATCGCTTGTGCAAACAACGTCACAAAACACTTGGTCAAGTGACTAGATTACGTCACTATGGGGGATTTTTGGTGAGTGCGAATGCAAGCGGGGAAAAGTCTGCTTGGGTGTCCCGTTCCTCTTAAGAGTTCTAATCTAGAAAGTTAATAAGGGAAAAGTACCAGGATGGTAGGAAGGAAAGGGCCTATTATGCCAACTCATTGACAAATGGCATCTACTAACAGACATTTTTGCATCAGCTCCAGCATGTTTACCTTCCCCTGTCTAGCGAAGAGAAGCCTGTTGTGTCAGCAGCGTGGGGAACCCAGGTTCGGATACTGTGTTAAAACCATTAAGTAATTGTGTTTGCATAATCAGTGATGAGCATGATTTGGAGGTTGTGTTTTTCACATCTACATTTGTACTCAACTGATGGCTTAGGGTTGGGGTTTGTGGGGTTCAGTTTATAAAATATTCATTCCTCTTCACTGAATTACTGCCTGTACAGTTCAACTCGCTTCACAACTCACTTTTTCACCCTTCCGTGGACATTACACCCAGAAAATGAAGCTTACCTGTACCAAAACGCCCAACAATACTTACCACTTTGGCCACTGGGAGCTGTGTTTCGCATTTCAGTAAGAGCAGACAGATTTTAGATAAATAAATGTCAACCTACTGTTTCCGATTTCACTGTGAGATCAGTCTGGTCTATATGATATTCTTGTTCCTTTATATAGCTTGAATTCCTGTTTTAAAGTAAGTCTATGGATTTTTAAATGCATTTCATTGACTATAGTACACATTTTAGTATAATTTGTGTCTGTTGAACAAACGTCTAGGTTACGTATGTCACCTCCGTTCCCTGATGGAGGGAACGAGACGTTGTGTCAGAGAAGCGACACTAGGGGTCTCTCTTGAGCGCCGATATTCACCTTTGAACTATGAAAAAAGGCCAATGAGAGTTGGCAACCAGTATTTGCATGTCCCGCCCCCGGACATACGGTATTTAATACGGGAGTTCATTCAGGATTTTTCTGAGGAGCCGGAAATGGTCTGGCCACAACAGTGGCTCGGCACAGCGACGTGGCAGGGGAGACACAACGTCTCGTTCCCTCCATCAGGGAACGGAGGTTACATGCGTAACCAAGACGTTCCCCTTCTGTCGCTCTCTCCACGTTGTGTCAGAGAAGCGACACTAGGGGTCCACTTATAAAAGCGCCACGCGCTGAGCCGTGTACATGAACTGCTGATACAGGAGCGAGCAGGTATTCTTACGTGCAGGACGACCAACTGTATCAGGCTGCACGTACCCTTCCCCAATGCCCCATTTAAGCCATCAGGATTCCTTATCGTTACCCTGGAGGGGGGAACAAGGTGCTGGCCGCCAACCTGGGAATGGGCCAATCCTGGCCGGGCCTCTTTTCTCACTATGTTTCTCACATAGAGCAACTTAGGCCGGGGCCCTTACACGCATTGAGGGAAGGGGGTCTTAGCCCTTATTCAGGGCGGAGAAGACCCTGCGGAGGCCACGCCTACCCGAGATGGGAGGCAAGTTTAAGTGGCAAAACCATCAGAGGCCTGACTTAGGGCCTATGTGGAAAAGTCAGTGCGGTGGTGGATCCAGCCTATAGAGGGGGGAACATACAGCACGGCAGCCTAAGCAGGCATGACTGCCTAAGGGAAACACGGGAGTCAGCTCGCCAGAGGGGACAGAACCGTGGTGTTACACACAGGGGGAGTCCGAAGGAGGCCTTACCTGTGGAGCACCTATACCAGTACAGGGTAGCTTACGGTACCGCGAGTGGCTTGGGTCAGCAAGTTCCTCGCTGAACTGCACCCACGAGGGCTAGGGAGGAATCGACCAGTGTCCCAAACCTGAGATCTCTTGGGAATGAAGGCGCACTGTTTCCCCTGGTTAGGGGGAAGGGCACTAGGTGCAAGCGATTCACCTGGTCAGATCGTGGGCGTGCCACCAAGTTCTACGAGCTCGGTACCTGAGAGAACACAGGACGATACTGACTCAACTCGGAGATTGTAGAATCTCGCAAAAGTGTTAGGTGTTGCCCAGCCCGCTGCTCTACAAATGTCTGCTAGGGCAGTGCCTCTAGCCAGTGCCCATGAGGACGCAACACTCCTGGTGGAGTGAGCTCGGACCCGCAAGGGGGGGGGGCACGGCCTGGGTGTGATAAGCCAGGGAAATGGCGTCGTCAACCCTGTGGGCGAGTCTCTGCTTGGAGACAGCATTCCCTTTCTGCTGTCCCCCAAAGCAGACGAAGAGCTGCTCAGAGTGTCTGGTGCTGTGTGTGCGGTCCAGATAAATAAGTAAAGCACGTACTGGACACAGCAGTGAAAGGGCTGGGTCTGCCTCCTCCCGGGGCAGCGCTTGCAGGTTCACTACCTGATCCCTGAAGGGCATGGTAGGAACCTTGGGCACATAGCCCGGTCGCGGTCTTAGGATCACGAACGTATCTGCCGGACCGAACTCCAGGCAAGCGTCGCTAACAGAGAACGCATGCAGGTCCCCGACTCTCTTAGCGAGCGATCAGCAGGGCAGTCTTGAGAGAGAGGGCCCTGAGTCCAGCTGAGTCAAGCGGCTCGAAGGGGGGTCTCTGGAGGCCCGTAAGGACGACCGAGAGATCCCAGGAGGGGAACAGGTTAGGCCGGGAGGGAGTTATCCTCCGGGCACCTTTTAGGAACCTGACGATTAAGTCATGCTTACCAAGAGACTTGACGTCTACCGTGTCGTGGTGGGCCGCGATAGCGGCGACATACACCTTGAGGGTGGAAGGGGACAGCCTCCTAACCAGCCTCTCCTGAAGAAACACGAGCACTGACCTAACTGTGCACTTCTGCGGGTCTTCGGCTCGGGAAGAACACCAGTCTGCGAACAGACGCCACTTTAGAGCGTAGAGATGCCTGGTAGAGGGGGCTCTAGTTTGATTGATTGTATCTATGACGGTCGGTGGTAGGCCGGCTAGATCTTCCGCATCCCGTCCAAGGGCCAAACGTGGAGGTTCCAGAGGTCTGGGTGCGGGTGCCAGAGCGTGCCCCGTCCCTGAGAAAGAAGGTCCTTCCTCAGGGGAATCCGCCAGGGAGGGGCTGTCGTGAGGAGTGTGAGGTCCGAAAACCAAGTCCGGGTAGGCCAGTAGGGGGCTACCAGTGTGAAATGCTCCTCGTCCTCCCTGACCTTGCATAGCACCTGTGCAAGAAGGCTCACTGGGGGAAATGCGTACTTGCGCAGCCCCGTGGGCCAGCTGTGTGCCAGCGCATCTGCCCCGAGGGGAGCCTCTGTCCAGGCATACCAGAGTGGGCAGTGGGAGGTTTCTTGGGAGGCAAACAGGTCTACCTGGGCCTTGCTGAACTGGTCCCAAATCAGCTGGACCGACTGGGGGTGGAGTCTCCACTCTCCGCCGGGCAAGCTTTGTCTTAACAGCACGTCTGCCATCACATTGAGGTTGCCGGGGATGTGAGTGGCGCGCAGTGACTCCAGTCGCTGCTGACTCCATAGGAGGAGACGACAGGCCAGCTGTGACATGTAGAGGGAGCGTACTCCACTTTTTATGTAGGCTACGACCGTGGTGCTGTCTGTCCTGACTAAGACGTGTTTGTGCCGAATTAACGGAAGAAACTTCTGCAGGGCCAGAAAAACAGCCAGCAGCTCTAGGCAGTTGATGTGCCAGCGCAGCGGGCCTCGGTTCCACCGGCCTGCGGCTGCGCGCCCATTGCACACGGCACCCCAGCCCAATTTGGAGGCATCGGTCATGAACGCGTCGGGACACCTGCTGCAAGGGTACACCAGCCCTTAGAAAGCAAATGTCTGTCCAGGGTTTGAAGGTCTGGCGGCAGGCAGAGGTAACTTTTACGTTGTGCATGCCGCGGCGCCATGCTCGTCTCGGGACTCGAGTCCGGAGCCAGTGCTCAAGTGGTCTCATATGCATCAACCCCAGTGGTGCGGCTGCCGCGGAGGATGCCATATGCCCCAGGAGCTGTTGGAAACGTTTTAGCGGGACCACGGCGCCTGGCTTGAAGGAAGCGAGGCATTTCAGCACTGACTGAGCACGCTCGCTGGAGAGACGTGCTGTCATTGAGACTGAGTCTAACTCCAGACCGAGAAAAGAGATGCTCTGGACCGGGGAGAGCTTGCTCTTTTCCCAGTTGACATGAATGCCCAAACGGCTGAGGTGCCTGAGCACCTGGTCTCTGTGTGCGCATAGTAACTCTCGAGAGTGAGCCAGTATGAGCCAGTCGTCAAGGTAATTGAGTATGCGTATGCCGGCTACTCGGAGCGGGGCAAGAGCTGCCTCTGTGACTTTTGTGAAGACGTGAGGGGACAGAGACAGGCCAAAGGGGAGGACTTTGTACTGATACGCATGACCGTCGAACGCGAACCGTAGGAAGGGTCGATGTCGAGGGCAAATTGAGATGTGGAAGTACGCGTCCTTCAGGTCTACCGCTGCGAACCAATCTAGATGACGGACGCCAGATAGAATTTGTTTCTGGGTGAGTATTTTGAACGGGAGTTTTGACAAGGTCTGATTGAAAACTCGCAGGTCCAAGATCGGTCGTAAGCTGCCGCCTTTCTTGGGTACAACAAAGTAAGGGCTGTAGAAACCCTTCTTCGTTTCGGTTGGAGGGACAGGCTCTATCGCGTCCATTAATAGAAGGGAGGCGATTTCTTCATGCAGGGAATGAGCATGTTGGCCGTGTACTGCGGAAAAATGTACGACCACGAAGGGGGGCGGAGACCTGGCAAACTGAATTGCGTAACCGATTCGAATGGTCCGGTGCAGCCAGCGTGACGGTTTGGGCAGTGAAAGCCATGCCTCTAAACTCCGTGCTAGGGGCACCAAAGGGACGGGTTTTTTGGACGTAAGGTGCAGAACAGGTAACGTGGCGTCGGGAGGCAACTTGGCGTCCCGAGGCTCTGGTGCTGAGAATAAACTCAAAGCACTTACCTTGCTCCGCGCACCCGGCAGGGGGCGGGTTCATGACTGAGGAGGAGGTCTGATGCTGGCGTCCTCTGGACTCGTCTGAACCGGCCGGCCGGGGAACAGTCGTGGGGCTGAAGGCGGGGACACCGCGTCCATGGAGCCGGGACTGTTGAGGCCTGAAAGCAGAGTGCCGTGAGAACGGCATTTGCGGGCCATATGCCCCAGAGACAAAGGAAATAGCTCTTTTATTGAGAATTTGGGTACCGCAGCCCCGTTAAGGGTGCGGCAAATGAAAAAACAAAGGATTCTCCTCCCGGCCCTCCACCGGAGGACGGAGCGGTCTTACCACCTCCGGAGCTAACTTCTTGGACTCTGGGTGCATTGTCTAAGGAGCGCCTGGGAGCCTTCCGGGTCCTCGAGGGGGTCCGTGAGACAGGGGGCGTGCGCTTCCCACGGTTTGCTCGACGCTGGGGCCGAGAGCTGGGCCCGGGTTGAGGCGGAGCAGGAGCGTGTCTTCTGGCCGTGGGAGGACGCCTTCGTCGAGCAGACGGGGTATGGGCCGTGGCGGCAGGCTTGCGGCAAGGCATGATGTGAGAGATGGCCTCCGTCTGCTTCTTTACCGTGGAGAACTGCTGGGCAAAGTCCTCGACGGTGTCGCCGAAGAGGCCGAAATGGGAGACAGGGGCGTTGAGGAAGCGAGTATTGTCGGCTTCACGCATCTCGACCATGTTCAGCCACAGTTGACGTTCCTGGACCACTAGCGTGGCCATCGCCTGCCCGAGGGCTTGCGCTGTGACCTTCGTTGCTCTCAGGGCGAGGTCGGTCGCTGAGCGCAGTTCCTGCAGCATGTCAGGATCAGGGCCACCCCCGTGCATGTTGCGAAGTGCCTTGGCTTGGTGGACCTGCAGGAGAGCCATGGCATGCAGGGCGGAAGCTCGCAGCGTCCGGTGGCGCTGTAGGCCTTCGCTGTCAGCGAGGAGGTTGCTCTACAGGTCCGGGAAGGGAGTACGGGGCGACCTCGCCAGGTCGCCGCGTACCCGTGGCGCACTCCGCCGTCGAGGGTGGCGAGGGCGGACGAGCCTGTGGCGGTGTGACGAGTGGAGAGGGGTGCTCTCCACGAAGACGTCAGCTCGTCATGCACTTCCGGGAAAAACGGAACTGGGGGGGGCGAGGCTGTGAGCGGCCCCAGGAACCGAGACAGCGCCTGTGGCCGTCGGAAGCGGAGAGCACTCTACCGCATCCAGAAACAACACAGGGGCGGAAGGGCATCTTTATAAAGACACGTCCTTAAAAGGACGTTCAACGCCACTGTGTTTTGCTCTTTTAGAGGAAATTACTCTTTTAAATAAAAGTCACTCTTTTAGGGAAAAAAACTGGTGAGAGTTTTTAAATCTGCACTGTCGATGCGCCCAGGGGCAGGAATGCACAGCCGTGCAAACAGGAGAAAGCCGCTGTTGTGCGCCGTGGAATCCAACAGTTATGCAGCAGAGGGATGACAGGAACTCGGTGTGTAGTATCCAGCAGTTGCAGACACGACCATCGGCTCAGAAGAAATTTTCTGAATGAACTCCCGTATTTGCGCCGCTTAAATACCCGTATGTCCGGGGGCGGGACATGCAAATACTGGTTGCCAACTCTCATTGGCCTTTTTTCATAGTTCAGAGGTGAATATCGGTGCTCAAGAGAGACCCCTAGTGTCGCTTCTCTGACACAACGTGGAGAGAGCAACAGAAGGGGAACGACGAGTTATAAATTGAAGTTAAATACTTACCGTAGGCTTATGGGTTTATTCAAATCCTTAACCTCCCATATTAACAATAGTAATAGCGATCCTAAAACTGTGGTAAAAGTAAACTTCACTCTTCGTTGCCTTCCATTCATGGACATGCGAGTGCGGGAGAGTGAAAACAGAAGCATATGAAAACAAGCTTCATCAGAACTCCAAGAGAGAATCTTGACTTCCGCTATGCAAGATAGTTTGATGAACTTTGACTTGTGAATTAATATAGCCGAAAGATGTTTGACCAATGAAGGTTTAAATGTTACAGACAGATCTGTCTTGGTTCAATACAAAGAATATAAACTTCAAAGCTGCATGGTTTGCAGTGTTGCGGTGTCCGAAGTAATTTTACATGCTCAAAGCTTAGTGTGACTGCGCCTTTAGCAAGCACTGCAAGTAAAATGGTGAGAAAAAGACTTCAGAAAAGACATATCAGGCAACAATAAGGATTGAAGAGTGGAAGTGACAGCAAGGTCAAAACCTACATGTGGCTGTGGACTGATCTATGGAAAGGTACAATGAATCCCTCTCTCATTCTGTCAGCTGTCTATCCTCTGAACCAAGGCTCTGAATCATTCTGGGGAAGCTGCTCTGTAACAGGATAAATCTTTTGTGCAGCTGCAGCCTATATTAGTCTTTGATAATGAACAATGATACTCATTATCATTGTGCTGCCAACTTCTGCCTATAATTCAACATGCCACCTGGGTGTAAACCATGTTGTATTACTACTGCAATTATGAGGATGGGATCACTGTTCATGTCACAATATTCTATGTATATTTTTATGTCACAAATGACTTTGAGCTGAAAACCCAGAGACAGAATTTTGGCATACATATCTTTCTTTTGAGATAATTTCCCATTCTTTCCGACCCCACCATCATAACTAAGCTTAAACTTGACTATGCTGTAAAAACAGTATGCATTGAAATGTTTCTACTTTAAAATGATTTAGTAATAAAGAATAAACAATGCTCTCCAATTTTTACACTTTTGAGGATTCTTTCAAAGTTATAAAAAATAAAATATAATATAATAAAAACATTTGAGTAGAGGTCTGGGATAATTTGTTTGCAGATGCCACGTGGTTTGATAATTTGCTATTTAATGCAATGAAATTCATGCATTTGTAAGTGTGGTTTAAAGGAATAGTTCACCCAAAAATTATAATTCTTTCATTATTTACTAACCCTTTTGCTGTCTCAAACTCTTATGACTTTCTTTTGTAGAACACAAACGATGATATGTTGATGGGGATATGAGGTGTCTCAGATAAGAGATCAGATCTTCCAAAATCAAATGAAATGTTCTATAATATTTTTTAAGGCTGCTGATTTTATGTTAATTTGGTTCAATATATATATATAGAACCAAATTAACATAAAATCAGCAGCCCTAAAAAATATTATAGGCCGATTGGGGACCGGGCGCGCAATATTCCGACCTGGCCCCGCCCCCCTCCGCTCCACAATATATAATGCATATATTTTAACATGTTAAAACAAATAGCTTAATCATTAATTCATAATGCCCCTTTTCATGCATACATTTCCTAATAAAGAATTTTCCTGCCATTGGAGCAATTCAAGCTTCAAGTACCTTTTCTTGAAGCTCAAAGCATCCATTTGATGCATGTGTACTTAGTCCAACAGAAAAAACATAGATGGAACACAAAAATTCATGCTGTGAGAACATCTCTTAAATCTACCTCTGTCAGATTGACAGATTTTACAAATTGCTGTGACTGTAGGCCAGTGATTGGCTTATGCTAATTGATATGGAAATACAAGTATAAGCAAAAATATATTGATTTGCAAAGCCATTTTTTTAATCAGTACCTTTCTTTCTGCCACAATAATGTAATGTACTTGAATTATAATTACTTATTTGAATTATTGCATATATTTATTATTTTTATATATTATTATATTATATTATATTATATTATATTATATTATATTATATTATATATTCATATTCTATATATGTATGCTTTGGGGTTTTCCTTCAACTATTGAAATACTGTAAGCATTTAATTCTGATAGGTTACAACTTTTAATCGATTGATAGCCCTATGATTTTTTTTTAACTATACAAACAACAAATAGCATCAACTTGGACTGAAATCTTAGGGGGTTAACGGCACAATATGGTCTATCCTTTTATGTGAAATATTGTGTAGTGTATAAAATGTTAAAGAGGGTCAGATTTGGTGCTGTAGGTTTTAAATATGGAATATTACGATTTGTATGCAGAGGGCTTGGGAATGACACATCAGAAAGCTGCAAATCTAAGATGATGTAGTTAGCAAAAACTCTTACCTCCCCTTATAAAAAACTAAATGATTTCACAGACCAACTGAAGTGACAAGACACTGTGTGTGTGTGTGTGTGTGTGTGTGTGTGTGTGTGTGTGTGTGTGTGTGTGTGTGTGTGTGTGAGTGAGAGAGAGAGAGAGAGAGAGAGAGAGAGAGAGAGAGAGAGAGAGGTTTAACAAAAACTTTATTGTTACAATTAACAATCATACATCACAAGTTATCAAAATAATTTAGTAATGCAATCTTAAAAAAAACCTAAAAGAATAAAATACACAAATCATCATCAACCTCTTATTAAGAAAAAAACTAAAATACTCAAAAATAAATATTATTCCTTTTTGAAAAGTAAAAACAACAGACCATAATCAATTGTACATAAAATTTTATTAACTCCCCAAATTTTAGAAAACTTAATTTCATCATTGATAAGAGCATAAGAAGCAAATTCATCTTTAAGCCTTCCTGCAATTATATTCCTAAACATCTTTTCAGCATTTGTACTAAAACGTTGTAGTCCCTTATTTTTCCTTGTTTTCCAAATCACTAGTTTTGCTGTTCCTATTAAATAATTTAATAAACATGCTTTCCATCTGATAGAAAAACTATACTTCACCCCTCCAATAAAACATTTCTCTGAGAACTCCTCATTAAAAGCTTGAAACCAATTCATAAGAATCTTAAAAAGGCCTACATATCTTTCACATCTTAAAAACAAATGTTCTAAATTTTCAACCCTCCCACAAAACCTACATTCCTCGCCTACTGATGGATTCAGGTGTGCCACATTGACCCGTGAATAATCCTCTAGTGTAGATATGCAGTTCGCTTCTCTATGGGAGGTTTATACAGGGCTCTCCACCTGTCCCTCACAAGGAAGTCTGGCTCCAACATTTCTGGCCACTTTTAAAGTTTTTGTCTTGTAAGTGAGTCTTTATACAGAACTTTCACTGTAGTGTAATATATTGCTTTCTTTGATGTGTTCTCAGAAAACGCCAACTGAGGGGTTTCTAAAGATAATATAGATTCCCCTTCTGTCGCTCTCTCCACGTTGTGTCAGAGAAGCGACACTAGAGGTCTCTCTTGAGCGCCGATATTCACCTCTGAACTATGAAAAAAGGCCAATGAGAGTTGGCAACCAGTATTTGCATGTCCCGCCCCCGGACATACGGGTATTTAAGCGGCGCAAATACGGGAGTTCATTCAAAAAATTTCTTCGGAGCCGATGGTCATGTCTGCAACTGCTGCATACTACACACCGAGTTCCTGTCATCCCTCTGCTGCATAACTGTTGGATTCCACGGCGCACAAAAGCAGCTTTCTCCTGTTTGCACGGCTGTGCATTCCTGCCCCTGGGCGCATCGACAGTGCAGAATTAAAAAGCTCTCACGAGTTTTTTTCACAAAAGAGTGACTTTTATTAAAAGAGTAAATTTCACTAAAAGAGCAAAACACAGCGGCGTTGAACGTCTCTACTTTCTTCGAAGGCTGAGGAAAGCACATCTCCCAACCCCCATCCTCACTACATTCTATAGAGGGACTATTGAGAGCATCCTGAGCAGCTGCATCACTGCCTGGTTTGGTACTTGCACCGTTTCGGACCGCAAAGCCCTGCAGAGGATAGTGAGGACAGCTGAGAAGATCATTGGGGTCTCTCTTCCCTCCATCAAAGACATTTACAAAAAACACTGTATCCGCAAAGCAACCAGCATTGTGGACGACCCCACACACCCCTCACACAAACTCTTTACCCTCCTCCCGTCTGGCAAGAGGTACCGAAGCATTCGGGCCCTCACGGCCAGACTGTGTAACAGCTTCTTCCCCAAGCCATCAGACTCCTCAATACTCAGAAACTGGTTTGACACACACGTGTCCTGAGTTGCACTTTAATTACTGTCACTTTATAACTGTCTGCTACCTCAATAACTGCTATGTGCATAGAACATTATCTCATAGTATGTTATGTTTACATTTTTAGAAACTGTCATCTTTTTGCACTACTGAGTACTGGTCGGCGCTGCACTGTCTATTGTCCTGTTCATTGTCAGTAATTTGTTGTACTGTCCTGTACTTTTTGCACATGTTTGCACATGCACTTTATATAGGTATATATAGGTAGTTTATATAGGTATTTTATTTCGTTGTGTAGTCTCACGTGGTCCTATGTTGGTCCTTTGTTGTTTTTATGTAGCACCATGGTCCTGGAGGAACGTTGTCTCGTTTTGCTGTGTACTGTACTAACTGTATATGGTTGAAACGACAATAAAAACCACTTGACTTGACTTAAGGACGCGTCTTTATAAAGATGCACCTCCGCCCTGTGTTGTTCCTGGATGTGGTAGAGTGCTCTCCGCTTCAGACGGCCACAGGCATTGTCTCGTGTGTCTGGGTAGCGATCACACCGAGGCTGCGTTTGTGGATGGTTCATGTTCTCACGGCTGGATGACTGGTTCCTGGGGTCTGCGCGCCGCTCACAGCCTCGCCCCCCTCGGTTCCGTTTTTCCCGGAAGTGCATGACGAGCTGACGTCTTCATGGAGAGCACCCCTCTCCACTCGTCACACTGCCACAGGCTCGTCCGCCCTTGCCACCCTCGACGGCGGAGCGCGCGCCACGGGTACGCGGCGATTCCCCAGGTGGATAGGGCGGTTGCAATCCATCTATGCCCCGGTACCCCTACCACCTGGCGAGGTCGCCCCGTACTCCCTTCCCGGACCTGTAGAGCAACCTCCTCGCTGACAGCGAAGGCCTACAGCGCCACCGGACGTGCCGCTTCCGCCCTGCATGCCATGGCTCTCCTGCAGGTCCACCAAGCCAAGGCACTTCGCAACATGCACGGGGGTGGCCCTGATCCCAACATGCTGCAGGAACTGTGCTCAGCGACCGACCTCACCCTGAGAGCGACAAAGGTCACAGCGCAAGCACTCGGGCAGGCGATGGCCACGCTAGTGGTCCAGGAACGTCAACTGTGGCTGAACATGGTCGAGATGCGTGAAGCCGACAAGACTCGCTTCCTCAACGCCCCTGTCTCCCAGTTCGGCCTCTTCGGCGACACCGTCGAGGACTTTGCCCAGCAGTTCTCCACGGTAAAGAAGCAGACGGAGGCCATCTCTCACATCATGCCTCGCTGCAAGCCTGCCGCCACGGCCCATGCCCCGTCTGCTCGCCGAGGGCGTCCTCCCGTGGCCAGAAGACAAGCTCCTGCTCCGCCTCAATCCTGGCCCAGCTCTCAGCCCCAGCGTCGAGCAAACTGCGGGAAGCGCACGCCCCCTGTCTCACGGACCCCCTCAAGAGTCCAAGAAGTTAGCTCCGGAGGTGGTAAGACCGCTCCGTCTCCCGGTGGAGGGCCGGGAGGAGAATCCTTTGTTTTTCATTTGCTGCACCCCTTAACGGGGGCTGCGGTACCCAAATTCTCAATAAAAGAGCTATTTCCTTTGTCTCTGGGGCATATGGCCCGCAAATGCCGTTCTCACGGCACTCTGCTTTCAGGCCTCAACAGTCCCGGCTCCATGGACACGGTGTCCCCGCCTTCAGCCCCATGACTGTTCCCCGGCTGGCCGGTTCAGACGAGTCCAGAGGACGCCAGCATCAGACCTCCTCCTCAGTCATGAACCCGCCCCCTGCCGGGTGCGCGGAGCAAGGTAAGTGCTTTGAGTTTATTCTCAGCACCAGAGCCTCGGGACGCCACGTTGCCTCCCGACGCCAAGTTACATGTTCCGCACCGCTGCGAAGCCCCGCCGGGTACATCCAAAAAACCCGTCCCTTTGGTGCCCCTAGCACAGAGTTTAGAGGCGTGGCTTTCACTGCCCAACCCGTCACGCTGGCTGCACCGGACCATTCGACTCGGTTACACAATTCAGTTTGCCAGGTCTCCGCCCCCCTTCGTGGTCGTACATTTTTCCGCAGTACACGGCTAACATGCCCATTCCCTGCACGAAGAAATCGGCTTCCTTCTATTAAAGGACGCGATAGAGCCTGTCCCTGAAACCAAAATGAAGAAGGGTTTCTACAGCCCTTACTTTGTTGTACCCAAGAAAGGCGGCGGCTTACGACCGATCTTGGACCTGCGAGTTTTCAATCGGACCTTGTCCAAACTCCCGTTCAAAATGCTCACCCAGAAACAAATTCCATCTGGCGTCCGGCATATAGATTGGTTCGCAGCGGTAGACCTGAAGGACGCGTACTTCCACGTCTCAATTTGCCCTCGACATCGACCCTTCCTACGGTTTGCGTTCGACGGCCAGGCGTATCAGTACAAAGTCCTCCCCTTCGGCCTGTCTCTGTCCCCTCGCTTATTCACGAAAGTCGCAGAGGCAGCTCTTGCCCCGCTCCGAGTAGCCTGCATATGCATACTCAATTACCTCGACAACTGGCTCATACTGGCTCACTCTCGAGAGTTACTATGCGCACACAGAGACCAGGTGCTCAGGCACCTCAGCCGTTTGGGGCTTCAGGTCAACTGGGAAAAGAGCAAGCTCTCCCCGGTCCAGAGCATCTCTTTTCTCAGTCTGGAGTTAGACTCAGTCTCAATGACAGCACGTCTCTCCAACAAGCGTGCTCGGTCAGTTCTGAAATGCCTCGCTTCCTTCAAGCCAGGCACCGTGGTCCTGCTAAAACGTTTCCAACAGCTCCTGGGGCATATGGCATCCTCTGCGGCGGCCGCGCCGCTGGGGTTGATGCATATGAGACCACTTCAGCACTGGCTCTGGACTCGAGTCCCGAGACGAGCATGGCACCGCAGCACGCACAACGTAAAAGTTACCTCTGCCTGCCGCCAGAACTTCAAACCCTGGACAGACCTTTGCTTTCTAAGGGCTGGAGTACCCTTGCAGCAGGTGTCCCGACGCGTTCTGGTCACGACCGACGCCTCCAAATTAGGTTGGGGCGCCGTGTGCAACGGGCGCGCAGCCGCAGGCCGGTGGAACCGAGGCCCGCTGTGCTGGCACATCAACTGCCTAGAGCTGGAGTCACTGCGCGCCACTCACATCCCCGGCAACCTCAATGTGATGGCGGACGCGCTGTCAAGACAAAGCTTGCCCGGCGGAGAGTGGAGAATCCACCCCCAGTCGGTCCAGCTGATTTGGGACCGGTTCGGCAGGCCCAGGTAGACCTGTTTGCCTCCCAAGAAACCTCACACTGCCTGCTCTGGTATGCCTGGACAGAGGCTCCGCTCAGGGCAGATGCGCTGGCACACAGCTGGCCCACGGGGCTGCGCAAGTACGCATTTCCCCCAGTGAACCTTCTTGCACAGGTGCTATGCAAGGTCAGGGAGGACGAGGAGCAAGTCATTCTGGTAGCCCCCTACTGGCCTACCCGGACTTGGTTTTCGGACCTCACACTCCTCAAGACAGCCCCTCCCTGGCGAATTCCCCTGAGGAAGGACCTTCTTTCTCAGGGACGGGGCACGCTCTGGCACCCGCACCCAGACCTCTGGAACCTCCACATCTGGCCCCTGGACGGGATGCAGAAGATCTAGCCGGTCTACCATCTGCCGTCGTAGATGTAATCAATCAAGCCAGAGCCCCCTCTACCAGGCATCTTTACGCCCTAAAGTGGCGTCTGTTCACGGACTGGTGTTCTTCCCGAGCCGAAGACCCGCAGAAGTGCACAGTTAGGTCAGTGCTCGTGTTTCTTCAGGAGAGGCTGGAGAGGAGGCTGTCCCCCTCCACCCTCAAGGTGTATGTCGCCGCTATCTCGGCCCACCACAGCACGGTAGACGGAAAGTCTCTTGGTAAGCACGACTTAATCGTCAGATCCTAAAAGGTGCCCGGAGGATAGCTCCCTCCCGGCCTAACCTGTTCCCCTCCTGGGATCTCTCGGTCGTCCTTACGGGACTCCAGAGACCCCCCTTCGAGCCGCTTGACTCAGTTGGACTCAGGGCCCTCTGTCTCAAGACCGCCATGCTGATCACGCTCGCTTCCATCAAGAGGGTCGGGGACCTGCATGCGTTCTCTGTTAGCGACGCTTGCCTGGAGTTCGGTCCGGCAGACACTTTCGTGATCCTAAGACCGCGACTGGGCTATGTGCCCAAGGTTCCTACCACATCCTTCAGGGATCAGGTAGTGAACCTGCAAGCACTGCCCCGGGAGGAGGCAGATCCAGCCCTTTCACTGCTGTGTCCAGTACGTGCCTTACGTATCTACCTGGACCGCACACAGAGCACTAGACGCTCTGAGCAGCTCTTCATCTGCTTTGGGGGACAGCAGAAAGGGAATGCTGTCTCCAAGCAGAGACTCGCCCACTGGGTTGTCGACGCCATTTCCCTGGCTTATCACACCCAGGCCGTGCCCCCCCCTTTGCGGGTCCGAGCCCACTCCACCAGGAGTGTTGCATCCTCATGGGCACTGGCTAGGGGCACTGCCCTAGCAGACATTTGTAGAGCAGCGGGCTGGGCAACACCTAACACGTTCGCGAGATTCTACAATCTCTGAGTTGAGTCAGTATCATCCCGTGTTCTCTCAGGTACCGAGCCCGTAGAACTCGGTGGCACGCCCACGATCTGACCGGGTGAATCGCTTGCATCTAGCACCCTTCCCCCTAACCAGGGGGAAACAGTGTGCCTTCATTCCCAGGAGATCTCAGGTTTGGGACACTGGTTGATTCCTCCCTAGCCCTCGTGGGTCGCAGTTCAGCGGAGGAACCGCCGACCCAAGCCACTGCGGGTACCGCAAGCTACCCTGCACTGGTATAGGTGCTCCACAGGTAAGGCCTCCTTCGGACTCCCCCTGTGTGTAACGCCACGGTTCTGTCCCCTCTGGCGAGTGGACTCCCGTGCTTCCCTTAGGCAGCCGCGGCTGCCTCGGTTGCCATGCTGTATGTTCCCCCCTCTATAGGCTGGATCCACCACCGCACCGACTTTTCCACATAGGCCCTAAGTCAGGCCTCTGATGGTTTTGCCACTTAAACTTGCCTCCCCTCTTGGGTAGGCGTGGCCTCCGCAGGGTCTTCTCCGCCCTGAATAAGGGCTAAGACCCCCTTCCCTCAATGCATGTAAGGGCCCCGGCCTAAGTTGCTCTATGCGAGAAACATAGAGAGAAAAGAGGCCCGGCCAGGCCAGCAACATGTTCCCCCCTCCAGGGTAACGATAAGGAATCCTGATGGCTTAAATGGGGCATTGGGGAAGGGTACGTGCAGCCTGATACAGTTGGTCGTCCTGCACATAAGAATACCTGCTCGCTCATGTATCAGCAGTTCACGTACACGGCTCAGCGCGTGGCGCTTTTATAAGTGGACCCCTAGTGTCGCTTCTCTGACACAACGTGGAGAGAGCGACAGAAGGGGAACGTCTAGGTTACGTATGTAACCTCCGTTCCCCTGATGGAGGAACGAGACGTTGTGTCTCCCCTGCCACGTCACTGAGCCGAGCCACTGTTGTGGCCGGACCATTTCCGGCTCCTCAGAAAAATCCTGAATGAACTCCCGTATTTGCGCCGCTTAAATACCCGTATGTCTGGGGGCGGGACATGCAAATACTGGTTGCCAACTCTCATTGGCCTTTTTTCATAGTTCAGAGGTGAATATCGGCGCTCAAGAGAGACCCCTAGTGTCGCTTCTCTGACATAACGTCTCGTTCCCTCCATCAGGGAACGGAGGTTACATACGTAACCTAGACGATCTGCCACTCCACTTTCTTGTTCTTCATCAATGACAGAGGTGACTTTAATCCTTGAAAATTCCAGTCCACTTTTAATATCCATCAAATATATCCTCCTTATGTACTCCCTGTAACTGGTTGGCAACACGTTTAAAATTTCTTCTACCAGCTAAGATGTGAGATGTGAAGACCTCAAGCCCATCACCTCTCCAATGGCCTTTGCGTCTTTCCACCCATTTTTGTTCAGCAAGTGCCCCAACTTAACAACTCCATTTCTGAGTAAGCATGTACGTACACTTACTGAGCACAACAGCCTGGTCTGCAACATTGGGTAAAAAATTAAAGGTTCCTCAGTAACCCAGTGTCCTTATTCATCCAACACTATTTCAGTTTTAAAAACAGTCCTCCAAGTATGTAGCATTGACTGGTAAAAAGGTGTAAGTTCGGACAGACTCAGCTCTCCCGGCCTTATTAAAAATAGATGTCTGTCCAATACAAGACCACCAGCCTTCTCTAAAATCCCTTTTGCAGTCTGAGTCCAATCCAGTTCTTTATGGTATAGTAGTCTCTGTGCCGCTTGTATTTTGAAAGCGCGAATGTGGATCTTTACATCCACCAAGCCCTGTCCTCCTTCCTGAACAGGAAGATAAAGCGCTGCTGCACGAATTCAGTGCTCTCCACTCCAAAAAAAATTCCACAAATGCCTTTTGAATATTACAAATCATATCATCAGGTGGCTCCATAAAAATAGTTTGATGCCATAATGTAGAAGCGGCCAGGTTATTAACTACTAGAACTCTCCCTCTGAATGACAATTGTGGTAATAGCCATTTCCATTTAGACAATCGGGCAGACACCTTCTCCACTATTTCCTCCCAATTGTTTGCTTGAAATTGTTTATTCCCAAAAAAAAAACACAAAAAATGTTCAGCCCTTCTCTTCCTCACAGCAATCCACTCAGCAATAGTCGAGGTCCTAACCCCTCCCTCTTCCCGATAATAAAACCTTCAATTTTTCCCCAGTTTACTCTTGCTGATGATACTTTCTCATACTGTTCAATAGCCTTTGTTAACACTGTAACATAATTTTGACTAGTAATAAAAACTGTAATGTCATCAGCATAAGCTGATAGTGACACTCTAGAATTACTTATTACTCCAGGAATTGAAATTCAACACATATCTCTTCTTAGCCTACACAAAAAAATATGTTCAATCACAAGGCTGTACAATTGCCCAGAAAGTGGGCAGCCTTGTCTAATACCTCTTAATACTGGTATTGGTGCACTTAAACCACCACCTGCTTTTACTATCACAAAGTCATTAGAATATAATAATTGAACATATGATATAAAAATGTTACCAAACCTAATTTTTGTAAGACATTAAAAAGATAACCACGATCAACTCGATCAAAAGCTTTCTCTTGATCTATTGATAAAATGCCAAGGTTAGAATTATTAAGATGATTAAAATCAATTATATCCCTCACTAAAAAAAGACTGTCTATGATCGACCGATTAGAAATACAACATGTCTGATCCTTCTGAATGAATAATTCCAAGTAACACTTGAGTCTGTTTGCTAGACATTTTGAGTATATTTTGTAGTCCAGACACAACAAAGTTACTGGTCTCCAATTTTTCAGAATTCCAAGATCCCCTTTCTTTGGGATTAAGGATAGTTCTGCATGTCAACAACTTGTAGGAAGTGACTTGTTTTCAATAATTTCTAAAAGTACTTCATATACATCTTGACCAAGAAACTACCAAAATATTTTATATAACTCTGCAGGTAGTCCATCAATCCCTAAGATCGCCCGGTAGACATTTGTTGCATTGCCTCCTGTGAGCTCCAGCAATGTAATTGGTTTGTCCAAGGATATTTTCTGCTCATTCCCTAATTTGGATAATTCATTTAGTAAATCAGAACCATTCTCAAAATCACAACACTCAGCATCATATACGTCTCTATAAAAATCTGTCACCAGCTTCTTTATTTCTGCAGGATCTGATGTAAGAGTCCCGTCATTACGACAAAGGTGTTACATTTGCATTTGATGGACACATTTCTTTCAAGGTTGAAAAAGAAAGTAGTAGGAGCATCCATATCCTTAATAGAGCAAATCCTTGCCCTTATTAATGCTCCATTTACTTGCTCTTGTAGAAATAAAATAAGTTAATTCCTCTTTTTTGTAAAAGTTTTAAACATTCATCACTCGACTATTCCACATCTTATCCAAATAAAATCTATCTAACCTTGCCCCACTTATCCTACTATCAGAGACTTTAAGACACGTGTACTTTTTACTTGTATATTTCTACCTCTCCTTATGTCCATCATCTGAAATTCAGTAAAAAAAATGTACAACACTGTACTTGATTCATTATGTGGCTCCTCCCCATTTCTATCAATCGTAAAATCAATGGTACAGTTCCAATCACCTCCAATAATAAAACATACATTATTTTTATCAAATTTCTGAATTGCTTTTTCCAACTTTTTAAAAACTTCTATTTGCTCAGGACTTCAACAGCTTTCTCAAAAGTTACAAGAAATCATTTATCTTTTGCAGTGTGTATCCATCATGCATAATTTGTGATCCAAATCAGAGATATCAGATAATGTATCATCATCTCTAATCTCAGTTCCAGCAACCATTTCTATACTTTCTGACATTACAACATTGATCAACAAGAACCATTTCAACGCTATTCCTTCTATCATCATTAATCATTACTCCATTTTCATTTGCTTCTGATACATCTTCATCTTCACGAGGTTTCAACGTTTGATCAGTAGCTTTACTTTGATCATCAGTGACACTTCCAAACAATTCAACATTGTTTCTTTGCTCTGTGACCTGAGCTTGTGATTCCTCTGAAAAGGGCAAATTTTTTATCAGACTCCACCGTCACAGCAGCAGAACTAAGTCCAGCAACCTCCTCTCTAACCTGATCCTTATGTGGCCACGCCATCCTCTTATGCCCTATGTCACCACATTCAAAGCATCTCATGCTGCCAGTATTCGCGTTAACCATATAAGCTTTTCCTTCATGCTGCACTCTAAATGATATATCCAGCTCTGTGCCGTCTGTGCACTTGCCTCCTGAACGACATGACATGTTTCAAAGCTTCACTTTTGCATCTTAATGGTATCATTTTTATCTCACTTGCCAACTTTTCATATCTAGCCAGGCCCCGTTTGATCTCATCATTATGAATGAAAGGGGGTACATTGGAAAATGTTATTCTCGTAGTTGGCTTAACAAGCGATGAAACGATAACAAAATCTCCAATTACAGTGATTCCCTCGCTAATCAAATGGATAACCAGACTTTTCTCCTTGAGAAAAACCACCACTGGCTTGTTCATTCTAGACACTGAGGAAATGTTGTTAAATCCAACTTGCTAACCTACCACCAGTAGCACATCTTCCATGCTCAAATTGAGCACACCTAATGAGCGATACAGGTGATGCTCCTGAAGCGGGGGGACACGCCATTCTACCGTCACAGAGAATAAACAAAAACGTAAAAATCTGAAAGAATTTTCCACTAACAAACAAAACAATTAATAGAAAATGACAACTGAAATTTGAAAATGTAAAGAGGGAAAAAATATTCAGGATTCGTTCTCTCCACATAAGCACCCTCACCCGCACCCAAAACCTCCCAGCATGCACCAAGAGAGAAGAGAGAGAGAGAGAGAGAGAGAGAGAGAGAGAGAGAGAGAGAGAGAGAGAGAGAGAGATGTGATGTATGAGTATGTCTGTGTTTATAGTGGAACTGGCCTCTTTTTGACCCCGAGAATAAGCAGCAGAGAGTAATCTCTTGCAAGTTTACTTGCTGCTAGAAACATCTTCCATCTTGTGTGTGTCTCCAGTCATATTTTCCACAGCCCAGATATCTCCTGCTGTGTGTTAATGTAAAGTTCTCCTCAGTTTTACATGTTTTCTAAGTGGTATGTTTAGTATTTCATCCTCCATGGAGCCATTACATTTTGTTTTTAAATAAATGGTAACACGCCACACCACCCTTTATTTATGGTGTTGAAATACTGAACAAATCTGTTTTCACAAATCCATGGGTATTATGATGTGTTTTTACAGAAGTTCAATGTTCTCACTGTGATAATATTTTAGGTCTGGGCAATATAGGTAAATAAATTACATATTAAATTTTTCAACCTAATATATACATATATTGACAATCATGCATTTGCTGTGAAATGGCTAAAAAGAGTGATTTTTTTTTTTAATCTTTGGGACCAACATGTTTAAATGCTGGAAGTACACTGAAAACCCTAATAAGTTGACTTTACTAAATTGATTGAGTAAATGCATTCCCTCAGTTGAATTGATTAATAGCATCTCAAAAACTTGTGTAATAAAGTCTACTTAACTTAGAGTTCACATAGAATTAAATTAACTATTTAAGGAAAGGTAACTAGATGCAAGTAGACTAACTCAGATTTGCTTTAGTGTTGTTGCTTCAACTTAATAATTTTAATTTAATGGACTCAAATTTAGATAATGCAGTACATAACACAGCTCAAATAAAATTATAACTGATTTTAGGTCAATCATAAAATACAGAAATAGAGTTAACAGTCACCCTATCATGGAGATTGAGTCCCGCCACACCATGGAGAAAACAAATTTCAGCCATTTGTATCCGTGATCTTATTCTTTTGGTCATTACCCAGAGCTCATGACCATAGGGGAGAGTAGGGATGTAGACCAATTGGTAAATAGAGAGCTTTGCCTTGTAGCTCAGCTCCCCCTTCACCAATACAGTCCGGTACAGTGACCGCATTACTGCTGCCACTGTTAGCAGGCTGCAGCCGATCTCACGCTCCTTTCTCCTCTCACTTGTGAATGAGACCACAAGATACTTAAAATCATCCACCTGGGGTAAATTAGCTCCCCTTACCTGGAGGGTGCATGCCATTATTTTCTGTGAGAGAACTGTGGATTCAGACTTGGAAGTGCTAATCCTCAATCCTACCAACCGCTTTACTCTCGGTTGAAAACCGTTCCAGCGTGTGAATGTGACGGTGACGATGAGACATCACCTTCCGGTCCACACATAGACTGCCCTCCTGACCTTGGCTGCGCCTCAATATCCTGTACATGAAAATCACAAACAGAAGTGGAAACAAAGCACAACAAGAGTCCAACACCTACGACCATGACTTCATGCCGAGTATGTGGACACAGCTAGAGATCGAATGACCCACAATAGTGGCCACGGCACCCACGACGTAGGCCTACAAAACACATGTAGACTGGATTGGCAAACTCCCATTCCCCCTCAATTATCTGTGAAAAGTTGAAAAACTGGTCCACTGTTCCACGTCCAGGACAGAATCCGCATTGTTCCTCCTCAATCTGAGGTTCAACTATCGGCCAGAGTCTCCTTTCCAGCACCCTGGCATAGACTTTCCTTGGGAGGCTGAGAAGTGTGATACCCCGGTAGTTGGCATACACTCTCTGGTACCCTTTCTTCAATATAGGGACCACCACCCCAGTTTGCCAATCCGAAGGCACTGTCTTCGAGGTCCATGCAACATTGTAGAGGCATGTCAGCAATGACAGCCTCACAACATCCAGGGCCGTAAGCAGTTCTTGGCAAATCTCATCCACTGCCAGAGCTTTGCCACTGAGGAGCTTCCCAACTACCTCCGTGACTTCCACCAGGGAAATGGATTCTGAGACACTATATGCCTCTGGCCCTACCTCCTATAAGGGATGCATATCTCTTGGGTTTAAGAATTCCTTGAAGTGTTCCTTCCACCTCATTTGAGGTTCAAATTTCTCCACCTTGCTGAACACAGCTTGAGCAAGACTCCTCCAATCCATCCTGGGCTGCCATATTTATATATACATGTACACACACACACACACACACACACACACACACACACACACACACACACACACAGTTGTGAAAAATTAGAAAAGATTACTTTACTAGTCTAATGATTCTTTAGGAATCTTAATGGCCAAGTAAAACACACATGAAAATTGTATTAACATAACTTAATTTTATACCCCCAGCAAAATCATTTTTGAATAATTTCTGAATATTTTATGACAGTATAATGGCCATTCCAGTTACAGAATATAGTATGGCTGAGTGCACTGTTGATATAAATTTTACTAATGTCTAATGAAAGAAATGAATAAATTCAGAAACTCTAAGTTGCTTTTGTTTTCATCTATTTGATCTAATCTCACAATTTGGATACATATCTCAAAGATTAGTTTGTGTTGTGATTTAAGAGGACAAGAAGAGGACACGCTCTGAACCCAAGTGCTTGGGAATGGGAATCTTCCATTTGGAAATTCATAAAAAGAAGAATAGGTTGTCTGCTTAACCCAAAACACAGATGCAGCTATTGAATGTTTGGCTTCCAGACTGAAATTCACTCTTTTAAACAAGTCTCCCAAGGCCTGTTTCAACCAGTCGTCTATGTTTAGACCAGTGGAAAAAGCAAAACCATTGCGGCCGTCTTGATGAGGTGCACTTTATGGCTCAAGTTCACCTCTGCAGATGGCTTTGAGTTTTCTTTAGTTATTAGCTTGAAGGGTAGCAGATAGATCTGCTTTTGCAGTGTGGACCATGTCCAAAACCCATGTGCATGTGTGTACATTTAAGTGATTGTTTACTCAGAAGTGACAATACACCCCCTTGTCGTTCAATTTTTTCATGGAACACAAAATACACAATAGTACAAATTTCAGGCTGCTCTATTTCATTTAATAAAACTGTATTGTGACAAGTGGCTTTCGAGCTCCAAAATAGACTAAAAACACCATAAAAGTAATCCAAATTATTCATAATCTATATTCCAAGTCTTCTAAAGTCATTTGATAGTTATGTGTGAGGAACAGGCTGAAATGTACGATGCTATTTGCTGCAAATCTCATTCACATTTGTGCACATTCAAACCTGGCACATCACAATGGGTCATCAAACATGTGAGAATCAATAATGAATTGGACAGATTACTTTTATTGGACTTTTTTTTTGTCCTTTTTTTTTGGGGGTGTCATGCAAGTTTGGAAGTACATGGAGGTGAGAAAATGTTTTCAGAATTTTTATTTGAAATTGTCATTGGGTGAAATATCCATTTAAATTTATTATTATTATTATTATTTATTTTTTAAGATAAATAAAATATCAGTAGCTCATTCTTAACAACATGGTATGGATAGTCAAAATATATAGTTACATATGCTTAACATTTAGCAATAAATAAATCCAAATATACAGTTACAAATCTGAATATATTGTTACAAATCCAAAATATATAGTTATAAATTCTGAAAATATAGTTATAAACCAGAATATATAGATTTAAATGCATGGTTATATATCCAAATATTATTGTAAATCCAAATATATGGTTATAAATCCAAATATACAATTGTAAATCTTAAAATTTAGTTTTTTTAACTGTATAAATATTAATATATACTGTATATTTCACTATATAGTTGTAGATTTGAATATAAAGTATTTATACAGGGGTGTAGGAAATATCTGAAAACTTGGGGGACATTTTAAATCTTAGACATTCAAATCTAAATATTACAGTTTTAAAGATTCTTAGTGAACATGTGATAAGAATATGTGAGGGTTTTTTTCAGAATATGATTTATGTGTGTAAGAATATGTGATAGCATATCAGCTGAACTTTTTAGACACATCTGCAATTTTGTTGCATGATAGAATGGTAGAACTTTAACTAAAATGTATTAACCATGTATGAAACATTGGAAACATTGGTCCAGTTAGCCAGAACGAAAGAATTATGACATTAAAATATTCCTTAATGTAAGTGTCAAATATTACTTGGACAATTTCAGAAGCATGTGTCACCTCTCAGTTGTAATCTACAGTAAACTGTTTACTTGGTCAATAATTATTTTTTTTATTAATTTTTTCTTCCTAAAATAGATAAACCACTAACATCACCATTGCTAATCATTTAAATTCATATAATTGCAAAAAAAAAAAAAAAAAAAACACTATCATTGTTTAGATACTTTGATATAAGATTTTTGTTGTCACACACATGACCCTATGAAAGAAATCCTTAATGTTTGTTCCCTTCAGTTTTTTGGCTGGTGGCTGTACATGAGAGATTATTGGTCATTTATTGTTGGTCATAATATTTATTTATTTATCATTAAAATTACTAATTATAAAGAGATCAGAAATTAAAAACTTATGAAAAGTTAACAAAATGGGATTTTTTTTCCCCCATTTGTTTAACAACAACATTAATTTACAATAGTCAAAGATGACTTCTCTTTTTGCTCACAGCTTGTCACATGTAGATTGCTTACTGTCAAAAGCTCAGTGTCTGTCTTGCTGCCTAGCAGGTTGTTGGGCTCATTAATATTAATCACATTGTCTGCGTTCACCCAAACTGATTTGCCACATGACACATGAGTGCTAGCCAATGGGATAACTGCTTTGAAGTTAGTTCTGGCCAGTGCCGAAGCGACCAGCTGAATTACTGAGGCATAGTAATTTGATCTTAAATGCTTAATTTGGGGAACGGCCACACTTTTCCCCTTGCACTATGATTAAGCAAAACACCTGTATTAAAATGTAATTAATATTTCTCAAAAAGCGACACGTTTTGTTATTTCTAAAACTGAGGGGGCATGTTCCCCCAGTTACTGGCTGCTACACCCCTGTTTATCCACTGATAAGTAAAAAAAATTAATAAAAAGGCTTTCCATTAAAAAATAAAAATGTATATTCACAGTGTTACCCACATCAGTTAAACATAATACTACTACTACTACTACTACTACTACTACTAATAATAATAATAATAATAAGAAGAAGAAGAACAATAATGGAAATTGTAATGTTAAAATGTAACATTAAGTATAGGTTTTCACAATAAATTACAAGGTAATTTATACTTTTTACTTCTAAAACATAAACATTTTTACAGTAGCATTTTTACATTTTCCATAAAAATGTATAGCATTTTTACAGTGAACTAAAGCATCTACCCCTAAACCAGTGATAGGAGGAGAGGGAATAGCAGATATAACTTAATGATTAGAGAAAGAACAGTGAGGTTTATGAAGACAGACAGAATGTGTTTGAGGAGAGAGAGAGAGAGAGAGAGAGAGAGAGAGAGAGAGAGAGAGAGAGAGAGAGAGAGAGATTGTATGATTGTGACAGACCAACAGACAGAGATTGTATGAGCGAGACCGACAGACTAAGTGAAACCGTTTGTCTTCTGTGTGGCGTTATTGTTAAGTAGACAGAACTGTGTGGGAGGGGTTTAGCCGTCCGTAAAGTTAACAAAGCAGACTCCTCTCCTTATATAGCTCTCATTGTGTGTGCATGCGAGTATACATGAATGAGCGAGTGTCAGAGAGAGAAAAGAAGCTGTCTGAGACCACAAATGTTGTTTATGTGTTTGTGAGAGCGTGAGATAGACGTAAATAGTGACAGAGGGAGTGGAGATAGTGAAGGAAGGAGAGCGGTGGCTCTATGTGTTTCCTTTGTTTTGTATTAATGACACTGTGCTGTGCAGAGGAAAGGAAACACAGATCGGCTGTCAGTCCCAGCGCACATTACAGAGGGAACGGTTAAACAATTCTCTGGAAACACACACACACACACACACACACGCTCATTTGCACCTGTTGAGCTCAATCCACTTCACGACCAGGAGTCATGTTCGTCTCCACAGTTGTGTGAGACTGTTTTCGCATCCATCAGGGGTCTTCACTTCTTCTAACAAGAGAGATGTCATCGCTGTATTCACGCAACAAGGACCTGTCCTCTCGCTCCAGAAAGTCCCTGTCGGATTCTCCACCCTCATCCCCGTCACCCAGCACTAAAAGCTTCAGAGTAAGAGCCAGCCGTGATTGCTTAGTATTTGTGACAGTAACAGAGATGTTGAAATGGCATTATTGTGTCTATCTTGATGGAATATTGTCTTGTGCCATTGGAGTTAAGAATGAGGATACACATTTTCATGTGTTAGCATTCATTACAATATATATCAAAATAATGTAAATATATATATATTTTTTAATTATCTGAGACCTCACTGAAAATATTTTTTTCCAAAGCCCTATTTAAACCTGGAAATTTCTTTCTACGAAAAGTTATAATGTAAAATGAAAAAGAAAAGTCTAAGATTCTGCACCACATTTGTAATTAACTGCATATTTTTGACAGCATGTTTATTTGTACTGTACAGAAGGTCAGATTTTTTTTGCTTCCATTAAAACACACAAGAATAATCAGCTTTGGCACAAACTTGTGGAGTCCATGCATGCTGAGTACAGGGGACTTACCACATACATTTTGAAATGTATGTGCATTTTTCAATTTAACTTGTCACTAAATTGTTTCACAATTGTGCTATGCTGATAATACATTTTGTAATAATAATAAAAATAAATAAATTAGAATATATTTAGAAAATATATCAGCAATGCTTTAGGAACTCTTTCTAGTAGTTCTACACTTCCACAAGTAGGCAAGTAAATCTGTCTAATATTGAAATTAAACTTCTTTCTTGGTTCAAGGCAAAAACAAAGCATCTTTGTGATCTTAAATGATTGTGCTGTCATTGAGGGATGGCATCAGAGAATGGAATTGGTGAACAGAGAGAGTATCTGTGATGTATACAGTGATTCAGTATGAGTGGGAGTGATTCCCAGCAGTCATGGTTCACTTAGTTTTCAAAATACCCCGGCCACGTCTACACGTTTTCTTTTAATTGTTGCAGAGCAGAAAAAATAAAATAATATACAATAAAATAAATTCATGTTTGCTGTGCATGGAAATGTTCTGGGTAATTGTCAAATAACTTGAACAGTTTAAGCAGTACTTAAAGTTAGGTTTTCTGAAGTTAGTGTTTTTTTTAGTTCATTACTATATGGTTGCTGTGGTGTTTTGGGTGGTTGCTAGGGCATCGGTTGCTAGGTGGTCGATTACTGTCCCAAAAGCCCATAGCTCAAAAGAGCACATTCTGGTTTCCAGATATGGGAACCCCCCAGTATATGGTGCCCTAGGCGCCCGCCTACTTCGTCGAAGTCTAGAAACGGCCCTGTACGAAAGTTTATTATTTACATTTAGAGGTGTGTTTTAATACCTAACCCTATGGGATTGGCAAGCTCTATTAAATATGAAATCTATAAGGTGTATATCCTATTGAAGCTCATTTACCCCACCCACGGGCCTGACTTCACTTTGCTAGAATGATTCACATTAACTATAAAGTGTGCTGTTCAAAATTGTTAATAATGTTGACAAATTGTACATCTTATATATATATATATATATATATATATATATATATATATATATATATATATATAGTATATATTTAAATAGTTTTACGTGAATTATAGCATGCCATAATGAAGGACATTGTTTGACATTTCATTTCAACTAGTCATTTTTTGACCAGTTCTGAATGGCAGTTTTAGGAAATGTTTTGAATCATATTATGTGTGTGTTTGTGAACAGGGTTTGTCCTGTATTATTAACAGTTAATAGAATTTGTTTTCATAATTTTTTTTCTGAATCTGCGCTGAGCTCACGTGCAGCCAACACTGCACCCAGCTAATCCAATATTTCATTTTATTAGATTTAAACATCTTGCCTGGATAAAAATAACCTTTTTAGACTAAACCTCTTGTGTGAATTAAAGCTCTGTAATGTTCTTTGAGAATTGCACTCCAGCATTAGTTGTCTAATGATGAAATGACAGGGCATTCTGTGTGTGATAGGGAAAATGCTAAATGCCACACCTTTTGTGTTAGACATGAATGATACATCAAAACGTGCAGCTTGTTGAGTTGAGGTATAGTATTCCTTTGTAAGTGATCAGACTTGTCTTTTATACTGTCCGCCAGGCAACCCCCCCAAAAAAAGAAAACATGAGACAATCCCATAAATATACGTTTAAGAAGGGACCCAAGCCATTATCTAAGGACCACAATATCATGTTTTGGGGGGGACATGGTTTTTTACTTGGGTCAGTAAGGGTCTTTTCACACCAATAATACCGATAATCTCAGAATGACTTAACAATCACATTGGCAATCACTCACAACATAGCATTGTGGCAAGACAACTCATATTTTATTTTAGTTTTTACTTTAACTTTAATAATTATTTAAACTAAATTAATGAAAGTGCATAAACTGTTCCACATGTTGTGTGAATGCCAGATTCTAGAGGTGGTACACTACTGCACAGTTGCCTTTAGGACCAAGGAAGTTTGGCCAATATGTGGCTGCATATATCATATAAATGTCAGGGTAATAGAATTAAAAACATCTAGGTTACTATTGTAACCTCTATTCCCTGATGGAGGGAACGAGACGTTGTGTTGAAGAAGCGACACTAGGGAGAGAGCCTCCTGAGAGCCTCGTGCATCTCTGAACTTGAGAAAAGGCCAGTGATAAAATTGGCAAACATAATTTGCATGTCCCGCCCCCGGACATAAAGGGAGGGAAATATGAATCTGTCCATTTAGGTTTATGCCATGAGGAGTCGCCTCCTGAGGTTCGGCCATAATAGTGGCTCGGTTCAGCCTAGACGTTCCCGTCTGTCGCTCACTTCGATGTGTCTAAGAAGTGACAGTAGGGGTCCATATTTAATCACACCATGCGCTGAACTGTTTATGTGCGCTGCTGACGCAGGTGAGGGCAGGCAGTTGCGTGCCAAAGCGACAGGCTGCATCAGACTGCATGAACCCTTCCCAAATGCCCCATAAAATCGGCATAAACCTTTTAGGTTAAAGGCACCCCGAAGGGGGGAACAAAGCAACGTGCCAAGCATGGGAGCATGCAGCGCCAGCCATGCCTTTTCTCTCTCTATATTTCTTGCATAGAGTCAAAGCAGCTGAGGCCATCTTAACGCTATCACACGCATCGGGGAAGGTGTTCTTTTCCAACACCTATTCTTTCAGGGGAAAAGACCCCATGGAGACCACCACATGCCCAGGCTGGGGGGAGGTAAAAAGTGACGAAATATGTTACACGGTTTTCAGGGCACATGTGGGAATGGCGCGGTGGTAGATCCTACCTGCTGCGAGTGAGGAGTTGCTACAACACGGTGACCGGGGGGGCAGCGGCGACTGCGGGTCTGTCCGTAGGGGGACCGTACCGTGGAAAATACACACAGGGGGATTCGCAGAGTAGTTTCAGTACCCATAGTGGGACTGGTCGGGAATTCCTCCACTGAATTCGTGGATGAGAGGACTAGGGAGGAGTCATCCAGGGAGCCGGTTTGGCGGGGTCTCCTGGGATAAGAGCATACGTGATCGCCTTAGTGGAGGGGAAAGGCACTAGATGCAAGTGGTACACACGGTCAATTGCTCCACGTTGCCGATTTCTACCGGCTCGGACCCGAGAGAACACGGGCCGAAACTGACTCAACCCTGAGATTGTAAAATCTCGTAAAGGTATTGAGTGTTGCCCAGCCCGCTTCTCTGTATATGTCTGCTAGGGAGTTGCCACTGGCCAGTCCCCACGAGGATGCCACACTTCTTGTCGAGTGTGCGCGAACCCGCTAGGGGGCGTGCACGGCCTGGGTGTGATAGGCCAATGCTATGGCATCAACAATCCAGTGGGAAAGCCTCTGTTTGGAGACAGTGTTCCCATTTTGCTGTCCACCAAAGCAGACAAAGAGCTGCTCAGAATGTCTAAAGCTCTGCGTGCGGTCCACATAGGTACACAAAGCACGCACCGGACACAGTAACGAAAAGGCTGGGTCTGCCTCATCCCGGGGCAGTGCTTGCAGGTTCACTACTTGTTCGTAGGTACCTTGGTCATGTAGCCCGGTCGCGGTCTTAGGACGACATGAGTGTTTGCCAGACCGAACTCCAGGCAGGTGTCGCTGACAGAGAATGCTTCCAGGTCCTCAACCTTCTTGATGGAAGCAAGCGCGATCAGGATGGCCGTCTCCTGAAGGCCCAAGAGGACCACTGAGAGATCCCAGGAGGGGAACAGGCTTGGCCGAGGAGGGTTCAACCTCTGGACGCCTCTAAGGAACCTGATAATCAAGTCATGCTTACCCAAGGACTTTCCGTATACTGCGTGGTGGTAGGCCACGATAGCAGCTACATACACCCTCAAGGTGGAGGGGGACAGCCTCCCCTCCAACCTCTCCTGCAGAAATGAGAGCACTGACCCGACTGTACACCTCTGCGGGTCTTCAGACCGGGAAGAACACCAATTTGCAAACAAGCTCCACTTCAGGGCGTAAAGTTGCCTGGTAGAGGGAGCTCTGGCTTGGTTTATTGTGTCTACAACGACAGGTGGTAGGCCACTTTGATCTTAAAGTTATTGAGTGTTGCCCAGCCTGCTTCTCTGCGTATGTCTGCTAGGTAGTTGCCACTGGCCAGTCCCCACGAGGATGCCACACTTCTTGTAGAGTGTGCTCAAACCCGCAAGGGGGCGGGCACGGCCTGGGTGCGGCTACATACACCTAGCGGCGACATACACCTTCAAGGTGGAGGGGACAGCCTCCCCTCCAACCTCTCCTGCAGAAATGAGAGCACTGACCCAGCTGTGCACGTCTGCGGGTCGTCAGACCGGGAAGAACACCAATTTTCAAACAAGTGCCACTTCAGGTCGTAAAGTTGCATGGTAGAGGGAGCTCTGTCTTGGTTTATCATGTCTACGACGACAGGTGGTAGGCCACTTTGATCTTCCGCATCCCGTCCAGGGGCCAGACATGGAGGTTCCAGAGGTATGGGCGCAGATGCCAGAGGGTGCCCTGTCCCTGAGAAAGAAGGTCCTTCCTCAGGGGAATTCACCAGGGAAGGGCTGTAGCGAGGAGCACGAGATTCGAGAAACAAGTCTGAGTGGGCCATTAGGGGCCCAGAGTAAAGTGGACTTGTGAGTAAAGTGGACTTGTGAGGGAATTCACTAATTCAAATTATTTAATGTTCTATTCATCGTTTTTAACTATTTTAAGGAGAAACAATGCATTTTACAGAGATATAAAGGAAAATAAAGGCACAGAAAGCTGAACTCTGCAGTATCCATCCATCCATCCATTTACCCGCTTATACCATGTGTCACAGGGAGTGAACTTGGCAGCATGAACTTTGAACTTCATTTTGAAGTGTGCCTTTTTCCTTTCAAATTTGTATGCTCCGCATCTGTTGTGAGAAGGCTTGTGTAATCTTAGATGGTATCTGTATCATATTGAGAATCAATATAGTGGTTATAAATGATTTCTAAATTCAGCAATCAATGCGTTGAAATTTCTTTGATTCATCGATGCAATTTACAAATCTCCAGTTTATAATTCTAACCAGACAAATCCAGTATGTACTATTGCATAATAGAATGATCTTCAGATAGCAAAACAATGAATAATTTTGGGTGCTCTGTTGGGGCTGTTGTGCACATTTCTAAACCCAATAAAGGCAGTATTGATGTGTGGCGACTGTGTTTACACCAGCGAAAAGATACCCATAAAATCAGCAGGTGCTGCAGCTTTGCTGTCATAAGGAGGCAATGCACTGAACAAAAAGTGAAATAAATGTCCTTTAATAGTATCCACTGCTTTGCCAAACCTTGAAGTGATTGCAACAGTCCAGTATGACATCACTAAACCCATTTCCCAGTCTGCAGACTTTTACAGAGGTTTAATCTTTAGTGATCGTAACTGTGGGTTAGCCACATAATAAGACAAAATTAGCTGAAGGAAAGGGTCACAATGTTTTATGTTTCCTCTAATCATAACATGTCTTTTTTTCCCAACAACAAAATTGCCCATGTGGGTTTGAAATTTCCATGACGAGAGGGGGCCTGTGCACGTGAGGTCTCCTTGGGAGTAAAAGTGAAATAAAGAAAGACATATACACATTAGTTTTGTTTTTAGTGGTCTACTATCCCTTGTGTATACAGGACATTTTTACCCCAAACAACAGAACACAGGATAATAGACACTGATCTGAATCCTTGTGTGAGAGTTTTCACCTTTAATATAGAGCATAGAAATAGAAACAAGCCAAACTGGAAACAGCCAAAGATGGTTTGCTGGTCTTAGTTAACCTGGGCTCCAAGCTTGTCAAAGCTAATGCTCATTTGGTTAGCCAGCTGGATTTCCAGCCTAAAAAGTTCCTCAAACCTGTCTAAAACCACCCAGCAGACCAGCCTAAGAAAAACAAACCAGTTTCTGCTGGTTTAAGCAGGTTTTTTAGCAGAGTATAGGCATCTGATAAACAAAACAAGCAATCAGTTTGAAAACAAATGACTTCATTTGTTATTTGTTAATGTGTCTGTGTCTTATCGCATGGAAAGAGGCCGCAGCAGGGAAGAGAAAGAGAGCAGAGGAGAGAGAGATGAAGAGAGAAAGAGACAGATCTGCAAAGCAGAACCGTCTTGTTTTGGAGTTGTTGATATACTCTATTTGAGTTTGGGGACGCTCACATTTTCCATTTTGCAAGTTGGCAGATGGTCTAGCTGGCTCTCAAAGGAGGATGAAGGGATGAGTGGGGAAGAGGGAAAGAGAGGATTAAAGGGGTTGCATATAAATACTTCAGAATGAGCCAGAATCTGTAAATGTTACAGTTTGTGCAGTTATGAGATCAGGGTGAAGCCCACAGCTGCATGAAACAATCACAGACTGTTACTTCATAGCATAGGCCTATTTGAGAGCTCATATGTGCTCAATGCAAGGAGAATTTAGCAACCTGCTGCTTGCATGCTGTGACCAAAATATGGTTCCACATGCCTCCTCTCCTCGCCTTTGATGTGATTCACAAGGTACAGTTGCCCTGGTACACTCATCCAGCTTACCCCAACCAAATCCTCATAGAACCATTGAAAGAGAATTGAGTAAATAGTTCCTAGAGCTTTGTTAAAAGGATGAGCTCTGCCAGCAGTGCCAATCAGGGTGTGAATTTGTGGTATTGGGGGGGGTGGTGTGTTTGTACATCTTATTCCTTGATGTAAAGGAATAGTTCACCCAAAAATGTACATTCTGTCATAGTTTATTAAACCTCATGTCATTCCAAGCTGGCATGAATTTCTTTCAAAGAGAATTCTAAAGAATGTGTTGTGTTTTCCACACAATTTTGTTGAATGGAGACTATAGTTTTCAAGCTTTACAAAAGACGTAAAAGCACAATGAAAGTGTTCCACAGGACTCATGCACTATATTCTAAGCCTACTTCAGCCATACAATAGTTTTGTGCAAGAAATCTACTGAAATTTAAGGCATTATTAACACCCTGTTTACACTGGATGAACGTTGTCCCAAAAGCAAATCACTCCCATCGTAATAAATGATCTGTCTACACTGGATGAGATCGTGTTGTCATATCGCAGCGCCAGTTGCTGTTCTATTTTACTTTCAATTCTATGCGTCCAGTGTAGACATCCTCAAGCTGTTGCACGAAATGTTTAAAAATTCCTATACTAACAGTTTTATTTCTACACAGTGGCAAACTTTTCTGAGGCACCAAGGCAATTTGGTGATCATAAGATTACCTATAGAGGTTTCTATAAATAGGAATTATCATTATCATTGTATAATTTGCAGAGTAACGCAGTGTGAATTTGATCACAATTAAATGGTAGGTTTGTGTTTACCCAGAGGTAATTTCTGCATGCTTATATTTCTGTTAAAGAGACATCCCTATTAATCTGGTTTAGGGTTATTTTTACTCACAGAATGGAATGTCCACCCCAGCATCAGCACTGCCTTACATGGTTTACTGTGGTGAAAGTGTGCACTCTGTTCCTTCTCCCTCCATTTTTGGAAGCAGTGCGCAAGCTTGGGGACAGTAGGTGCCCATCGGTAATGAAGACCTTTGAGGGCTTTGAAACTTTAAATAGGAACAGCGCAATGCTTTGATCAAGGGCTGAATGGGATTTACCCAACCTGGACATGTTCCTAGATTAACATCCTTGTTGGTCCAGGAACAATATTTAAATTAACCAATCAGATTAGAGTTAGTTAAAGAATGTAGGTCCTAGTCAACAGAGTAATAAACAGTTGCAGCAAGGTGGCTTTGCTCTATAGGATCGGGATCGGGTTGGAAATTTGTTCCTCAAGCCTTATAATGTGCGTATAATTTCCAAACATCAACAAATGTCTATAAGACAATTCAGAGGATGTATGATTAGTCGGGCAGTACCAGCACTAAAATCAAAACAAGATGTTCTCTGCAACACTTCACATGTGGAGGTCATAGTGGCAGTTGACACTGGCATTAAGCGGTCCATTGGAGCCTTAACAGGAGTCATGTGGAACCCCCTTAAGGGATAGGGATTAGGTTTAGGGCTGGGATTAGGGGTTTAAACATCTTTCTTATCAATCAACAGTATCATGTCTGGGCTATGGTTTATTAAAGAAATGCTCTTTCTGGACCAATAAAAGATGCTGATCCAAGAACGTGCCCAACACATTTGTTGTGTTTTATTGTGGTTACATGTAAACACAAGAATGACCCTACTAGAAAACAAGCAAACATCTTAAACCAGTCTAAGATGGTTTGCTGGTCTTTACTGGTCTCCTAGTCTGGTCAGACAGGTCTGTTTTCTAATTGAAGAGGGATTTTTGCAGACCAGCTGGCCGAATAAATAAATCAGATGATCCCCAGCTTTACATGTAATCTTTTTGGCCTGCATGGGAGCAGCAAGACCAGCTTAAACCAACTAAGACCAATGAACCATTTTAGGCTGGTTTAAGGAATACATCTTGCATACTAAGGCAAAGGACTGTTCGCCCACAAACTGCAAGCCACCCTCTAATATCACTGATATTGCAACAGTTATGTAAGTCATTGCTCTGTCAGGTCAAGCCCTGTTTCTCTTAGAATTAAACTTGTGTATCATGGTCAGAGTGCAGGTTCCTGGAGTGTGCTATATAACCACATAAGGAGAGACATTTCTGAAAGTACTGTGTAAACATTCATGTCGGCCTGTCTCAACAGTGGCAAGAGGCCACACTCCCATCCCTTCTGTTTACTTCAGTGAAAACACACCACGGCACCATGCCAGTAAATAGCATAAGCAGTTATGGGCATTCAGACAGATTTGTACTGTTACAAAAGGTTGTATATGTGATGGCACAGATCTTGCTTAAATATCCATTTAAGCAAGATCTGTTGTTCACCCAAAAAGGAAAATTTTTCATTATTTACTCTCATTTTATCCCAGGTGTGTATAAAAAAAGTGTCTTAGCCTAGTAGGTCCTTCAATTGCAAGTGAATGGCGATTTCTCTTTTGAAGCACCAAAAATCACAGACAGTCAGCATAAACATCATCGATACAACTCTAAATACGACAAAATGAATGTCCGCTAAAGCAATATGATCACTTTTGGTGGGAAAAAAAGACCAATATGTAAGTACTTTTTAACTATAATCCAATGCCTCAGGAGAGGGTTGAGTCCAAGCAGTCTCTCGTGTGATGTATTCCTGTTGCCTTGGATACTAAGGTAGTCTCACATTCTCCTCTTGGTTGAGACATCCAGGATAAGCACACAAGTGCACCATTGTGAGAAAAGAAACAGATAATAACAGATCTAAACCAAAATCAAACAAGCTACTGCACAGTAAATCCCAACTCGCTCACTCCACTTAAATTTTTTTTGGAAACGGCTTGCACATAAATCTTTTAGTTTAGTTGAGCACAGTAACATGAACATTTAGAGTACACTGTATGGTACAATGTAGGTGTCGTTTCTACACAAAGTTTTTAAATGGTAAATGGCAAAATCACTACATGAATACAAAAAATTGTTTGTGTTCATTAGACTGTTAAATTATATGTTATGTGCACAATGTATTTGTTGTTAATTGAACTTGAGCACATTAGGCACTATGTGCTTTATAAATCTTAGTACAGTTAACTCAAAATTTAAAACTTGTTGACTTAACATTAAAAAAATATGTGTTTCTGAGTCAAGTGAACATAGCATTTTTATGTTGTTTTGACATTTCTGACCATTTGTGTAGACTCTACACTAAAAATGTGTGTCATAGATGAGTTTGGATTTACAGTGTGTACAGTGTTCCTCCTGCACTGCTCTTCCGGCTGTGTCGCACTTGTGTCAGTTCTCACATGTTTCAAATTCCAATGCAATTATGTCACACATGTACCACTGCTCATTGGAAGCATAATTTATAGTTAAAAATGTACTTTAAATATTAATCTATTTCACAGTAAAAGTGATCGTGTCGCTTTAGAAGACTTGTGTCATATGGATGAAGTTTATGCTGACTGTCTGTGATTGTTGGACCTTCAAAAGAGAAATTGCCATCCACTTGCATTTTAAGGACCTACTGAGCTAAGAAATGTTTCTATTTTTCTTCAAATGTGTTCTGGTGAGGGTGAGTAAAAAATAAATTTTAATTTCTGGGTGAACTACCCCTTTAATTAGTTTTGTCAGGACAAGAAACCCCTACTTTTTCCCTGCCAAGCTTTGTCTGATTTTAATGACCAAATTCTCCAAGTTCTTTTTTGGTGTTGTTCTTTGGTCCCCCTCAGACAGTGGAGACCAGTGAACTGTCATTCCTCTCTGATGCATAATCATGTGTGCTGCAGAGTGTCCAAACAGGATGTGCTCTCTTTAGCAGAGGTACAGAGGGGATTCTATAAATGCCTTTCCTTCTCTCTTTCTCTCTGAACTGAACCACCTTAAATCTGAAGCAATGCAAAGAAACATATTACTAGGCCTACAGAATATATGGCCACAGGATTCCATGAAAAGTTCCTCAGAATTCTCTAGAGGATGAATGCCTGTTATTTGCAAAGTTATTCACATGCCCTGCCCCTTGCATGTTAATTTATTAAATATTTTGGCTAATTTGATCATGCTTTCAACTACCAATTAAAGTGTACTTTCAGCTCTGTTAGACACATTTAATCATGTTTAAACCCATTCAGATTTTCCATGCAAGAGCAGTGCACAAAATGCTAAAATAAACAAATCAAGCATATTCTGTCTGGACCTGCATATTACCCATGAAATATGCAATAACTTTTCTCCATGTTTGTTCTTTATGACATGTTCCTTAAATTATATTGTTTCTGTACATCTCTTTTCCATCTGACTACCTAATTTGCATAGTGTTGTTCTTTAGGTACAATATGATTTATTCAAGTATGACATGTCCCTGGATCAATATCCTATGTTGGCACTGGAACAACATTGTCAAACAAGCAACTCATTCTAGCTCTAAACCTGAACCTAACTCTGACCTTCCCCTAAAATCAGAGGGAAATGATTGATATGAAAGTTGTTAAAGCCTATCTGCCTAGTCCTAAGATTAACCCTATTTCTAAAAACTGATTGGTAGATAGGGATGTTGTTCTGGGAACATATCCTGAGGGAATCATGTTAAAAGGATAATTCACCCCAAAATGTATTTTCATTATTTACTCCACCTCATGGGGTTCCAAACCCATGTGACTTAAATTTTTGGGTTAACACCCATTTAAGCTGTCTTTCAAAGTGTTTTTCTACTGTATGTTCACACCCAATATTATTCTTGTGGATTGTGACAAGTTTTTTCTTGTATGACATTTAAGCAGCTATAGACCTAAGTAGACATCCAACCATTTGATTTCTTGTTATGGTAACAGACTAAGTGGTTAAAGGGTTTCTGTAAAGAGGGTAACATTTATTTATTTTTTTACTGAGAAATGGCTTCATTTACATTCATGGATTACCTAAAATGGAAGTTTCCAAAAGATTTACAGTCCACTTTTACAAGATTACAGGTTCCCATAAACACAAGTTGATTTATCTGCTTGCTCAAGGAATTAGTGTGGAAAATAATCGTAATAAAAAATAATTTACGAATACAGTTTTGTTAGAAAAGTGTTCTGGACAGTCAGAAGATATCTCAAGTCTTTATGATATGCCTTGCTGTTGTTGCTAACTGGAGTTGGGGCGAGTTCAAGAGGGAGTAGGGTGTACTGTACCAGTTAATTTGCGACATGATGTCATTTTTTTTGTAGACACACACACACACACACACACACACACACACACACACAAATTTGGGCAGATGCACAAGTTAGCTGCGACATGATATCATACTCTTACATGCTGCTCCAGACTTTTTAATGGCAGACTCCCATTGAAAGCTTAAGAGGTCTTAGCAATGTAGAGTTTGACCTTCTGAATCTTCTGTAGGATCAGATGAATAATATCACAGGTTGGATCACGCTTATAAATTCTCTTGTTTGGACACTAAGTGCAGTAAGATGGAAGGTAACTGATGGTACAACCACCGATTCTTTGATATTAGTGTAAATTAAACTCTTAAGTACTTCAAGAAATGCCATGGTATTACTGTGGTAGAGTTCCAAATAATGTCCACCATATAATACAATAGTACCATGTCCAAAAAACATCGGACAACCATGGTAATTTCTGTTATTTATTATTATAATCTTTCTTTTTTTTTTTGTTAGTTTAAATGGATAGTTCATACATAAATTAAAATACTAATAATTTCTCACCCTCATGCCATCCCATATGTGTATGACTTTCTTTCTTTTGCAGAACACAAATTTAGATTTATGGAAGAATATATCTTATCTCTGCTGGTCCATACAATGCAAGTGAATGGGTGCCAAAATTGTTATGGTCCAAAAAGCACATAAATGCATCATAAAAGTAATCTGTACGACTCCAGTAGTTTAATTAATCTTTTCTGAAGCAATATGATAGGTGTGGGTGAGAAACAGATCAATATTTAAGTAAATATAATACTAAAACGATATGCATGAAGAATGTGAATCAACAAAACAGGAGAAGAAGAACGTGAAAGTGATCTGTTTCTCATCCACACCTATCATATCACTTCTGAAAATGTAACTGTTGGAGTCTTAGGGGAAGTCTTACAATGTACTATAACTGTAGTTATAATTATATAAGAGAAGGTATAACTTATTATAAGGTGCATTATGAGACATTATGAATGCAGTATAATTAATGTGTAATGCCTTCACAATGCATTATAAATATGGGCTTCATAGAAAGTGTTACCAACTATTCCTTTAAGTTCCCCATCCAAATTGAGCTGCATTCTGCTGTATTTTTTAAATGACAAATTCTTTTGCATATTTTATTGATTTTTTTTTTTTCACCCCTTGTAGCAAGACCGGGCGTCAAGGTAAGGTTATCTGTTATTTTTCTAAAACCATAATTTTTCCATTTGCTCCTGTTTCGTGATAGATGCATGCCTAAAAATGGTATGACCAAAACCTCCCTGATGATTCATTTTCCCTAATGGCAGCAGGTCAGACTCAAGTGGTGTGGAGGCCTTGTCAGATAGACTGACACCTCGGACAAGCACCTACACACGACGAGAGAACAGACTCGCCTCTTTAAACAAAACAGAGGATGATTCTGCCAGCAAGGACTACAAGAAGGTCAGATAACTTTGATTAATCTTTGATCAATTGTTTATATTACAAATTCAGTCCTCAAATACTTTCCCAAAAGAGACAATACTGTTACATAACATTGGTACACACATAAATTTTGATCTCAGGTACAATGTAGGAAAGGGAAATAATTTTTTCTTTAAAAAGTAACTTTTTATTTGAGATATGGTAGAGTTCAAACATAAATTAATCTTTGCTAAGTTCTGATTGGAGAACCAGTGCAGGCCAGTAGTTTGCTATTGACTGACATCAGATAAGCAATTTCCAGCATAGATGATAATTAAGCCAGATGAATTCTACTCTTGTTTGTTTGATTTTTTTCAGCTGTATGAGGACGCACTGGCTGAGAATGAGAAGCTAAAGTCTCGACTGGAGGACAGCAAGCAGGAACTTTCTAAAATCCGCTCACAGCTTGACAGAGTAACACAAGTGAGAGAATATTCTCAAGAGATGCGGAGAAAAGGAGAGATGTTGTGTGGTTTTATTCATCAGTGACCATCATCTAGCACAAAGAGTGCCCTGTATTAAAAACAATAGCACATACTGGGCTTCTGCATCCAAGTGGACTCCAGCATCTGTAAGAAATTACAGTCTGTGAAAAGCCCAAAATATACCTATAGACTGGTCCAGCAGTATTTGATTCTTAAAGGTGAAGTGTGTATTTTCTGCAGCACTAGTATCACCATTCCATCTTCCATTGGTCGGCCAAAAAGATAGTTCTGCCCCAAACCCATGCCATTAGTTGAGCTAATGTCACTGTGTTGGGCTGATGTGATGCTTAAACAAACAATGCATTGTTTAGATGGTGTCACAGATTCACAATGCTTAAATTCTTCAGGGAAATCAACCTTCAAATGGCTTACATATAACTGCCTCTGCATATTTAGCTGGGATAGGAGAAAGTATTCTAAAGAAAATAAATAAATAAAATAAAAACATATCACCTTTAGAACTATTTAAAAAAACTAAAACAAAGATAGCCTTTTTATATTTACATTGAATATGTATTTAAAGTGCCTTTGTTTCATTTTAAATTATTTGGATTCTGTGTGCATTTATTTTCTTTTGTGTTTCAGAAGCAGGACAGAATATCAGAGAGGTCCACTGTATTTGAATCAGAGAAAAGGGTATATATAAATATATCATCATTATATATTGTCAATATTGACTTTTTCTAAGTTTATGCATTTCTCTCTAGTGTTGAGACATTTCTACATTCTGATCAGTTGATCATCTTACAGCATATTATATATATATATATATATATATATATATATATATATATATATATATATATATATATATATATATATATATATATATATATACTTTTTTTTTGCTTTTATATATATCTTTTTTTCTGCTTTCACAGGAAAAGGAAGCATTGGAGAAGCGGGTCTCAGACATGGAGGAAGAACTAAAGGTATGTCTAGAAATATTTAAAGTTTTTTTTTTATGGCTTTGCTTTTTTGCCTTGTTATTCTGAGCCCAAACTAGTTTAGCTGCCTGAAGATAGGGTGAAGAGCATGTTAAGAGATGCTAACCTCAAAATATACACTATAGTCACTAGTAGCGTAAGTCAAGTGGTCATACAATGGTGATTGTAGCTACTGTACCTATTTAACCCACATTAGGCAACTGTGACACAACTATGCTAGCTAGAGCTCCCAAGCTCACACTAAAGCCCTGTCCATTACTCTCAGCATTGGGACTGTCAGCAAAGCTCTGTAGTTCCAAAGCATCTCGCAGCTGCATTAGTATATGGTGACCTAGTTTCAAGGGTCAAACTGAATCCAGCACAGAGACACGGCATGGCTTTTGTTCAGCATTCCAGCAATAATTGTACATAGCTGGCATTTTGAGGGCCAAGAAGAACACTGTGCCAAATATATCAGAGGCCAAATCAGTGTGAGGAGGTTGAATTATCTGCAATGACTGTATTCCACCAGGCTCAGTGGAATAATTGATCCATGTTGCAATTGAGGTAACAAGGTGTCTGGGCTGCTTTGACCAATAATTCCTGATGAGACTCTCATTTATGTTACAAATATGCAGATAGTTTACATTTTCAGAAGACCATCAAGAACAGCTACAGTATTCAAAACTTTGTATACTTTTCAGGCCACAAGTTGAAGGAGCATTCACACTGACTGTGATGTAATCACTGGAGGTCAACACGTTTCTTTACTTTTGATTTCTTGTAGACGTTCATCTTGAATACATTATCCACTTGTATCAAGAGGTGGATCACGTTAGCTCATTTCCCTTTGGTAGTCACTGTGCATTTGTATAACACCATGTACAAGTTTCCAGTATTGAGCAATTTGTCTGTCCACAGTGAATGCAAAACTGCTGTGTGATGTGACATGAACACAGCCAATCAAAAGATGTACATTACTGAGGCAATGTTTTAGTCACTTAATGAGGATAATAATAATAATAATGAGGATGTCTTGATGCAAAAATAATGCCATACATAGTTTTCATTTATCAATTAGAATCATACAAAGTCCAGTAAACATAAAAAAAGCTAAATTAATATTTAATTAATATAATATTATATTATATTAATATTAATATTTGTTACAAATAATATTTGTGACAACCTTTGCCTTCAGAACAGCATCAATTATCTTACTGTAGGTACACCTGGACACTTTCTTGGTTGTTAGCAGATAGGATGTTCCAAGCTTCTTGGAGAACTTACCACAGTTCTTCTATCTATTTATGCTGCCTCAATTGCTTCTGTCTCTACATGTAATCCCAGACTGACTCAGTGATGTTGAGATCTGGGCTCTGTGGTGGCCATACCATTGGTTAAAGGGCTCTTTGTTCTTTTTATATCCAATTCTATTTGCAAATGCAATGTTGAAATCTAAAATTTAATTTTTTTAATGATACACTAAAAGCAGAATTAAAAAAATAACCGTTTACAGACAAATGTTTTTGTGAACAATATAATGTCCCACTACTTAGTAGGTCCTCGTGATGGCACGTTTACTCACCTCAATCCGGGTGGCGGAGGACAAGTCTCAGTTGCCTCTGCTTCTTAGACAGTCAATCCGTGTATCTTATCATATGGTTCGTTGTGCATTACACTGCGTAGACTCACAGCATGGAAGGCTCATGCTATTCTCAGCGATCCAGGCACAACTTACCATGCGCCCCACTGAGAGCGAAAAGTCCTAATCAGGACCACGAAGAGGTTACCCCATGTGACTCTACCCTCCCTAGAAACCGGGCCAATTTGATTGCTTCAGATACCTGGCTGGAGTCATGCCCTGGATTCGAACTCGTGACTCCAGGGGTGGTAGTTAACGTTAATACTCGCTGATCTTCCCAGGCCCCTCAGTACTCTTTTTTTTAATGTACAGGAATGAGGAGCAGGATTTTGGACTAATAATGTAGAAATAGAAAACAAGAAAACAAGAAATAGAAAACAAGCAGTTGAAAAAAAAAACACGTCAAGTCACTTGACTTGGTCGAGGTAGGTTAGAACAAAAATTCAGAATTCAAAAGAGATCCATGTCCCTTGTCCTTTTATCATGCCATACCTGGTTAGGACTGTGTAAATTTAAGCTAAAGTTAAAGCTCAACTTTGCCATCTGTCGCATCGTTAACTGTCTTTGTTGCTCATGTCACCTCAAATCTCAAACTCGCATTACATAATGAAAATGAATGACTTCCAATCACTAGTGACTAACAATGCAATGCTTATCGGAGTATTGTGTTGTTGACAAATTCTGTGGGAATCAACTTAAGCATCTCTTGTGTGTATTGCATGACGGGTGCTATTTGTGTGATATCTGACTATTTTTCCCTGTCGTCCATCTCGCCTCAAATAAAAAAATCCAACAAGTTGCAATAATAGTGTGATATGGTAAAATTGTTAGAAATCGTACAAGTTAGAAAGTACAAAAATGTATGGCTTTCACCCCATAGAGAAAAACGTCTCGGGTTACATGTGTAACCCTTGTTCCCTGAAAAAGGCGGAACGAGATGTTGCGCTGCTAAGCTGAATAATGTGTGGAACACGTCAATGAACATTGACCGGAATTTATAGCCTCGGCTGATGTAATCATTAGATGCACCTGAGGCCAGGCTATAAATGGATACGTCACCAGGTGTCGTCAGATACTTCTTTTTGAAGAGCAGTCCTGGGACGTCCCAGTGCGGCAAAGCAGCGCAACATCTCGTTCTGCCTTTTTCAGGGAACAAGGGTTACACATGTAACCCGAGACGTTCCCTTTACAAAAGGCTTCACTACGATGTTGCGCTGCTAAGCGCTACGGGGAACGCAATACCCATGCCGCCGCACTTGGGGCTGTCCGGACCCCTACGGTTGTGCAGTGTACTCACAAAAACGTGAGAGGTCTCAGACATAAGCTTCAGATGTCGACTCAAGGGCATAAGAACCCGGAGTAGCATAAACATCTAAACCATTCAACTTTGATGAATGTGTGCGGAGAGGACCATCCTGCCGCATCACAAACTTGTTCAGGCATGAGCTGAGATGTCGACTCAGGGGCATAAGAGCCCGGAGTAGCAAAGCATCTAACCCATAAAGTTCGATGAATGTGTGCGAAGAGAACCCTGTCGCAACACAAACTTGTCATAAAAACTGATGAATGTGAGCGGAGAGGACCAGCCTACCGCATCACAAACTTGTTCAGGCATGAGCTGAGATGTCGACTCAAGGGCATAAGAGCCCAGAGTAGCAAAGCATCTAACCCATAAAGTTCGATGAATGTGTGCGAAGAGAACCCTATTGCACCACAAACTTGTCATAAAAACTGATGCATGTGAGCGGAGAGGACCAGCCTGCCGCATCACAAACTTGTTCAGGTATGAGCTGAGATGTCGACTCAAGGGCATAAGAGCCCGGAGTGCAGAACATCCAAACTAAAAACGTCCAATGAATGTGTGCGGAGAGGACAACCTGCCGCATCACACACTTGTTTAGGCATGGGCTGAGATGCCGACTCAAGGGCATAAGAGCCCAGAGTAGCAAAGCATCTAGCCCATAAAGTTCGATGAATGTGTGCGAAGAGAACCCTATCGCAACACAAACTTGTCATAAAAACTGATGAATGTGAGCGGAGAGGACAAGCCTGCCGCATCACAAACTTGTTCAGGCATGAGCTGAGATGTCGACTCAAGGGCATAAGAGCCCGGAGTAGCAAAGCATCTAACCCATAAAGTTTGATGAATGTGTGCGAAGAGAACCCTATTGCACCACAAACTTGTCATAAAAACTGATGCATGTGAGCGGAGAGGACCAGCCTGCCACATCACAAACTTGTTCAGGTATGAGGTGAGATGTCGACTCAAGGGCATAAGAGCCCGGAGTGCAGAACATCCAAACTAAAAAGGTCCAATGAATGTGTGCGGAGAGGACAACCTGCCGCATCACAAACTTGTTTAGGCATGGGCTGAGATGTCGACTCAAGGACATAAGAGTCCGGAGTAGCAAAGCATCTAGCCCATAAAGTTCGATGAATGTGTGCAAAGAGAACCCTATCGCAACACAAACTTGTCATAAAAACTGATGAATGTGCGTGGAGAGGACCAGCCTGCCGCATCACAAACTTGTCCAGACATGAGCTTGAGATGTCGACTCAAGGGCATAAGAGCCCGGGGTGGCAAAACATCGAAACTATAAAAATCCAATGAATGTGTGCAGAGAGGACAACCTGCCGCATCACAAACTTGCTGCAGAGGGAGACCTCTAGCCAAGGTTTTAGAAGAGGAGAGCCCTCTGGTAGAGTGCGCCCTGAAACCTACTGGCGAAGCTTGACCGTGCGCCTCGTAGGCCCGGGTAATAATGAGGATGCCTCTTTGAGGGCACCCCCCCCACCAAGCCGTGGCAAACCGCAGTGGCCACATAGAACCTGGCAGTGGTGAGGCAAGTGCCCGCTGACAGTTCTTTCTAAAGAAAATCCAGAACTGAAACAAACTGGCAGTTAGCTGGTTCTGTAATAAGAACTTTAGTAGAAGGAAACGCATGCAGGCGCATTTGCGTTACTACGTTCAGCCCCTCCCAAGGGGGAGGGGGGGACTGGGCGACTCGGGGAGAAGTATTATATTATATATAGAAGTATATAGGAATTAGCTCCGAGAAACATATCCTGTCCGGCCAGCGCGGCGCCATTAATAGGAGGCAAGACCCTTGCTGGTGAACATCGCCAAGACTCCCGGGAGCAGAGAAACCGGGAAAGAAATACATACAGATGCATTCGGGTCATGTATGTGTCTTAACGTCCAGACCCAAGGGGGCTGGGTGATTTCAGGGAGAAGTACAGGAGACATTGCGCTATCCATAGAGGCGAAGAGGTCCTCTTCTGCCCTAAGATCTCACCCAAATTTGTTCCAAGTGGAAAAAGCCTGGCATTTAAAAAGGTCTCGATAACCTCAGGAGAAAGCCCTGTGTCCCTCAGTTGGTACCCTTAGGGGCCAAACATGAAAGATTCCACAATTCGGGGCAGGGATGAAATATTGCCCTGTGCCTGAGACAGAAGATCCTTCCTCTTCAGAATCGCCCAAGCGAGTCGTCGAGAAGAGATTAGCTCCGAGAACCAAGCCCTGTTCGGCCAGCACGGTGCTATCAGTAAGAGGCAAAAACCCTTGCTGGCGAACTCTGGGCAACTACTACCTTAGGGTGGAGTTCTTAACTCCCACGTTGGTATTTCCTGTCTGGACCGTAAATCTGCTCCCGTATACGGGCATCCAGGGATATAACTGACCTGAGTGACAGGAGCTTACCCTGGGCCCTAAGGAGAATCCGACGTGTCAGAAATACAGCTGACAAGAACGTGGGTCTCCTTGAAGATTTATGTAAGAGGCTACTGATGCATTGTCCACCCGCACCAAGACATGGCAGCCTCAGGAGGAGGTATTTCAGTGCCAGAAATACAGCCATCAACCCGAAACAGTGACTGTGACAACCGAGCTGATGACCCTCCTATCCCCTTAAGCTGGACGACCACTTAAGGCCGCTACCCCGCCCGTCAGGGAGGCGTCTGTCGTTAGCAGTCTGCGACAACAAGACGCACCTAGAGTGGGACCCAAGGCAGAAAACCGGGGTCTGAACCACATAGAAAGGGAACGAAGCCTGAGGCGCTAACCCTATTTAGCCCAGGGTTTTGGCCCTTGGAAGAAATCCCCTGGCTTTTGGCCACAACAAAAACGGTCTCATGAGCAGAAGGTCCAGAGGGATCACCGTGGACGCATTCGCCCCGAGACCTGGAAATCGTTGATACTGATAACAGTGCAACCTTGACCTAGCCTGACTTTGCTCAGGGTGATCTGAATGGACTCAATCCTAGCGGGAGACAGTTGTGCCCGCATTGTAATTGAACTCCATACGATGCCCCGATAGACAGTGTTCTGAGTGGGAGAGAGGATGCTTTTCTTGGCGTTGAGCCTCAACCCCAGAGAAACAGATGAGCTAAGACGATGTCCCTGTGCTGAACTGCCAGTTCCTGGAACTGCGCTAGGATCAGCCAGTCGTCTACGTAATTCAGAATGCAGATGCCACGGAGTCGCAAGGAGCCAGCGCTACATCATGCATTGTGAATGTGCGGGTAAAAAGGGCTAGGCTGAGTGAAAGAACCTGACCCTGGAAGACTTCGCCCCCAGAAGTGAACCTCAGGAACTTTCCATGTTGTGGCAGAACTTCTAAATGAAGTATAGAAGTGCGTCATAAGATCGATGGTGACCAGCCAAACGAGTTGTAGGGCTTGAGACATGACCGTCTTGACAGGCATCATCTTGGACTTGAACACCCACGGGTAGTTCAAGCTTTAAGATCTAAGCCAGACGCCACCCCTCACCCTCCATGGGAAATGGGAAGTATTTAGTGTAATAACCTAACTCTCTCTCTCTGGAAGGGGAACACATATCATTGCCCCTTTAACCAGGAGATTGAGTCTTGTTTTTTTTTTGTTTTTTTTTTACAAAAAAAAGAATTCCGGTTTACGGTAATGAGAACACGCCGTTGAAACACGGAAAAAGCGGCGAGAGAATTAAATCCTGAAGCCCTTATAAGACCCACAGAACAGAATATATCCGGCAGAAGTTTCCACACTGCCAGGATCTCTGAGATGGGTATTATATTTTAACACTTCCTGTTGAGGGGTTGTCGGGTGTTTCGCGTCCTGAATAAAATGCAGGAACAGCGAAAACACCCAATTTTGACGGAAGCCTCTGCAACCCGAAACACCAAGAGGTGGCAGGAATGGAGGGGCTTCGAGGGGGTACCGGGAGGGGTGAAGTGAAGCATGCACCCCGTCCCGAGGGGAGCTACCCTCTAATCTAGGCACAAGACCATCAGGGTTTTCTCTTACTAGAATTTATAGTCCTGAGGTCTTGCTTCGGGGGCTGGCGAGGGTGGCGAGACTGTCCCCAATCCCTGGGAGGAGGAGCACGACTCGCCACGCTTTGCTTTTGAGCCTCCCTTCAGTCAGGACCGAGGTGGGTCTGAGGCTTGCTCGTCAAGCGCAGAACCCACACTCAGGTCGTCCAGGAGGCCAGCCTGGTACGCCTGAAAAACAGCATAGTGTGCAGAGCAGCACCAGCCTGACCTGCTGCTTGATAAGCCCTTCCCACTAAAGTGGAGGTTGTCCTACAAGGCTTTGAGGGGAGAGAGGGCTTCTTAAGTGACGATGCCGAGTCCGGCGAGAGATAGCCCGCAAGCGTCTCTTCGACCGGCGGCATCACTGAATACCCCCGTGCCTCAGCACCCACGATAGTCGAATATAATGACGTCGAGGGTATGTGAACACGGGAAGAAAATATATATAGATTTTTTATATATATATATTTATTTATTTTTTTTGTTTTTTTTTAGGGGTTCTCCATGAGCGAAAAAGCTCTTCATGGAGGTTATCAAAGAAAGGGAAGGGACCCATGAGGCGTTCCTTTTCTTAGACTGGAAGATAAAATCTATCCCGTAATTGGTGCGTTTGGATGGTCTCTTTTTCGCGTGGCCAGTCCAATCTGGCAACCGCACGAGTAACAACATCGAGCAATTCCTCCGTAGATTTTTTATCGCGGACGGAAAGCTCGGAGGTGGGAAGAGAATATCGATCCACCTCATGATCCGAAGAAGCGTCGGAACGCGCTTCGAGATCATGTGAAGGACCAGCTGGGTTTGGGGCGAGAGTGAGAGAAAGGGATCAACCCGTCTCTTGCTCCTCAGCCAAATCCATGCACGAGCCCCACGAACGGTCTTTTCGTGAGTGCTGACTCCCGGAAGCAAGCGAGGCGAGCACGACGCACTCTACCTGTTAAAGCAAATCGAAGTGCTCGCACCCGCCCTGCTGCAACGCGAGAGCAGCGTGCTCTACCCCCAAACAAACAGCAAAAACTGATGTGTGCCGTCTTCAGCTATAGAGCGAGAAGAGGGGAACACGCACCGTTTGCTTTCAGTCATTCTCTCTCTTTTTTTTTTTTTTTAGAAATATATATATATAATATTTTCTAAACAGAAGAGAAAAATAGAACAACGTTCACTGCACACTGCCTAACAGAATCTATCTCCTAACAGAGGAAAGTTTTGACAGGGTGTGTGAAACACACAGAAACAGAATCGCTCTGAAAAAAGAGTTTCTGACGACACCTGGTGATGTATCCATTTATAGCCTGGCCTCAGGTGCATCTAATGATTACATCAGCCGAGGCTATAAATTCCGGTCAATGTTCATTGACGTGTTCCACACATTATTCAGCTCGGCTCACAGCTAAAGCTGTTCCCCGTAGCGCTTAGTAGCGCAACATCGTAGTGAAGCCTTTTGTAAAGGGAACACAAATGAACCAATGGACAATGTTATTACGATTAGAGGTTGACCTATATGGTTTTTTCAGGGCCAATACCAATAACAATTTGTGATGAGGAAGTGGGCAGGGCCGGTCTGTGAGTGCACATGGCCGGCCCCCAATTGGGCTAATCAGCCGAGGAGAGGGATAAGGCCAAGTCAGATGTGGCAGTTCTAGTGAGAGAGAGAGACACACACGCAACTGCCGTGTGTTTATGTTTGTCTTTTTAAGTTTTCATTAAACATTATTTTGACTGTTCAGCCAGTTTCTGCTTCCTCCTTGCCTAAACCTTTTTACACAATTCTTCGTAATCAAGAAGACCATTAACCAATATTTGGGGCCGATATAAATTTGCAGTAAAAATTTAAATTTTAGTGTCAAAATTTAACACAAACTCCAACACAAAACATTCTTCAAATGCCTATGAACTTGTTTAATGAAATACTGCAAAACAGAACATTTCAATATTATCTTTTGAAAAATACTTGAAATCAACATATCAACATAATTTTGTAAAAATAAAGTGGATGGAGCTTTTCGCAGCATTTCTTTTGAACTGAAACTTTAAATGTATAAAAATAATGAACTAAACAGTTAACATATAAAAATAATGAACTAAACGGTAACATGTTAACACGTGATAGATGAGAATTAACATTATTGGAGTTGACACACTTCATGTAGCTTGCTGGCTAGCCCGTTTGGTCAAGTGCAAAAAGGGCAATGGGATATTTAAAGGTGAAATATTTAATGCTAGCAAAGTTGATATAACATTTGCTTAACCTCCTAACGTTGGTTAGCTAGCTACCACTATCAATGTCATTACCTAGCCGTGAAATAGGGAAACCACAGTTGAGGTGTGCAACATGGAATATAGATAAACATAGGGGTTTTAAACAAGTGTTCCAACAATTTTTTTCCACTGTAAGTTCCTCTAACCCAAACCTAACAATGATTTAATTTGAAATAATCTTGATGTGCCACGGAATAGAAAACATTGGTGTTTGGAACGAGACGAGGAAAGTGCATTTCCATTTCATTTGTATTGCATAAATACTGTAAATATGGATGAGTTATCAAAATTGTTTACAAATGTTTCCAGTAGTTGATATAGGGTGGCACCTGTCAGAATAATTGATGAGGGGTGTGTCCGGAAGTAGTGACAGATGTTTATATTTGATAACCATAGCCAGAAATGTCAGGCTGAATGTATGTTTGATGTCTGACAGGAAGTCTGCTCGAGAGAAAACAATAAACTGGTTTTCACAGGGAGTCTGTTTGAGAGATATCAATAACTGGATGTTTTGACAGGAAGTCTGTTTGAGAGATAACGATAAACAGTTTTTTTTCACAGGAAGTCTGTTTGAGAGTTAAAGATAAATGGATGTTTTGACAGGTGTTTATGTCTGATAACAATAACAAGATTTCTCTGACTGTAGTTTGAGCTTTGGTTGCCAGGATGTCTGGTTGGTTGATAACAGTTGGATGTGTCTGACAGGAAGTCTGTTTTGTGGTGACAGGAAGTGTATTTTAACTGCCTATGGCTTGACCTTTGGTTTGACAGATGTTTTAAGTTATAAGTTTTGTCAAGAATGCAGTTTAAAAGGAGACCTGAGTCTGAATAAGGGTGTGTTCACACGTAGTTCGGTTCTCTTGGTTCTCTTGTTCCGGACGAAAAAAGAAAATTATACATTTAGTCCTGGATCGCTTAATGTTCGCGCTGGCATTTTTAACACAGAACCTAAAGATACAAAACAAAAGGCATAAGGATAAGGTCACAACCTGATTGGACAGCTTTTATGAAGCATATTTTGTGACGGAACTTGCCGAACATCCAAAACAATGCTGTCTGCTGGGCTAAATGTGCTTGTTGGACCCACTTGTCTAGGCTTTAAAATGACCTTGGAGTCACTTGGTCCAGACTCAAGACACGCAGCGCTGACAGATAGCGCGTGAAGGTCTCCCACCCGTTTAACTGATGATAGGGCAGTTAGAAAAACGGTTTTAAGTGAGAGGTGTTTCACATCCACGGATTGAAGCGGTTCGAAAGGGGGGGTTTTCATAGCTTTGAGAACTATAGAAAGGTCCCAGATAGGAACCGATGGGGGGCGCGGAGGGTTCATCCTTCTAGCTCCCCTGAGGAAGCGGATGACCAGCTCGTTTTTACCCTGTGACTGGCCGTGCAGGGGTTCAGCGAACGCCGCGACGGCCGCCACGTACACTTTGAGTGTTGTTCTGCAGGCCTTAGACGGGAGCACTGGTTTAGACCGCCATCTCGCGGAGTGCGGGCAAAGGTGTGCTGCTACCGCATCCTCGACCGGAGGGATGGAAGCGTAGCCCTTCTCAGTGGCGCCGTCCACCGACAAGAGAGGTGGAGACGTGGGATCGGACCCCGGCCGAGAAAGGCGCGTTCCATGATTTGGAAAGCTCGGCGTGGAGTTCCGGCAGGAAGGGAGCGGCCCGGGTAGCGGGTGCTGCTCGGCGGCGGCTCTGTAGAAAGCAGCCGTCAAATCTGTTGGGTGCCTGCTCAAGGGCGGTGACCACTCGAGCCCGAGGCGGTCGACGGCCTGTGTGAGGAGGCGTGTTAGTTCCCCTCGACTCGGCGCGGGTCCTGCTGGATTCCTGGGCCGAGGAGGAGGCGTGTGAGCCTGACCACTCCTCGCTGTCCGAAGCCATGATGGAACAGCCCTTATCCTCTGCTTCTTCGTCCGAGATGGCAGCAGAGCAGCCGCTCGGCGGCAACTGCGCATCCCGGTGGGCGGGGAGGGTGAAGGTGATGCTCGAGGGATGGGCTCCGGCGAGGCAATCGCTTCTACCACTGTTTCCGGCAGCCTTTGAGAGCGGCGCTTTTCTCTTGCGGCTGAGCGGAAGGCGGCGCGGCGGCTTCGGTCCTGAGCGCTCGAGTCGAGCCCGCAGGGTCGACATCGGCAGCTCCTCGCAGAGATCGCATCCGCCTGGCGAGGGCGAGCTCTGCATGCCCCAGTCCCAGGCAGAGAGCGCAGATGATGTGGCGGTCTCCGGTGCTGAGAGGAGCGCGGCATGAGGCGCAAGTGGAGCGAGGCATCTTAAAAAAGACGCTCGTACTCTTTTGTGAAGTTCTTTAAGAACTAGCTTGCTTTTAAAAAGGATACGTCGCCGGATGGCATAGCTTGCAGGATGGCTGAAGGTGGCGAAGACGGCCGGCTTCTTCGAGCGCTGTCCACGCTTGCTTGATGCCCCTCGAACGGCGACACGGCTTCCGGTTCAGTGATGCGAAGAGCTTCGCTGAAGAGATGAAAATCAGGGTTCCAGCCTACGAACTACACTTATATGCACTCTAGTCACGCCCTTTTTGGCGGGCTTTGATGCAGTGAGCGCTCGGACGCCTCTCATTGGATGCGAGTTCGCCCAAGCTCATCTATAGGCTGCAGCAGTTGTCGCAGAGCAACCAATGAGCTCGCTAGCTAGCCCGCTCAAGGTCTGCAGCTGCCGCACTGCGTTGACAATGGATACAAAATTAAGGATAATTTTCTGGCTTCAATATCTCAGAAAAGATGAATCTTTCCCGTAGCGTAAGCTAGCTTACGCAATACGAGAGAACCTCTCGTAAGAGAACAGTCAATAATAATAAAAAAAAATAATAATAAAGTCAATAATGTGTTGGCTGCTTCATTCAGGAGCTGGTTTGGCTATTAGCAATAAATAATAATTATCAAAGATAATTATGAATTAATAAAATCAATTGAACATTGATTAGAATCAACATTAGCTTTATAATCCTTTAAATCAACAATCATCAAAGATAACTATCAATTATCAAAATTAATAGAATATTAATAAGGATTAATATTGCCGGGGCACCACCCTGGAATCAAGGACTAATAACCAAACAGCATAGCAGTCTCACTATAGGATTGTTCTCTTAGGAAAATTGATGTCCAGATACTTGAAGGCTTGAATCCGAGCACTGATATCCCCTGCCAGCCCTTGACACAGGTGCATGCAGAACAGTACCACCTGCTGTGGCAATGTTTTCTGACGTTAAAGAATATACAAACTAGTCAGTCCACTTGAGCCTTCTCTCATTCCATCCATCACAACCACTTCTGGGGCAGAGAGAGTGGAAGGACTACGTTTTTAGAACCTTCTATGCTCCTCCTTTTTATATGCGTCTATGACAATACAAACTCAGAATCCCATCTTGCATTGCAACGAAAATATGGCACTGTGCATTTGCGATCACATCTTATCATAATCAATCGTTATAAACATCTAAAAACCACATTGTATTTTTGATAATATATCATTTGACCTTCAGTGAACCCGCTGTGATATAATCTGTCCTCCAGTGCATCTGCTGTGAAGTGAAAGGTAAGATTTATTTTAATTACAGTGCGCTTTCAAGAACTCATGCTGGTAGATCCGTCAGTACAGGAGAAACTCACATGCAAAAAGGTTAATGTTGATTGATTGGTCACTATGGGAAGAAAAGTCTAAAAAACATTTTACACATGCCCACCCCCCCGGATGCGTACTTTCATGTCTCGATTTTACCTCGACACAGACCCTTCCTACAGTTCGCGTTCGACGGTCAGGCATATTAGTATAAGGTCCTCCCCTTTGGCTTGTCCCTGTCCCCCCGCTTCTTTCCGAAGATCGCAGAGGCAGCCCTTTCCCCGCTAATGGAAGTGGGCGTTTGCTTACTTAATTACCTCAACAACTGGCTTATTATAGCGCACTCTCGAGAGTTACTGTGTGCACACAGGTACCTGGTGCCCAAGCACCTCAGCCATTTAGGGATTCGGGATAACTGGGAAAAGAGCAAGCTCTCCCCAGTTCAGAGCATCTCTTTTCTCTGCATGGAGTAAACTCAGTGTTAATGATAGCGGGCCTCAAATGCGAGTGCATGCTTTCACTTTTAGAGGCTCCTGGAATATATTGCATCCTCAGCCGCGTATGATGCATATGAGACCGCTACAGCACTGGCTCCAGGCCACTCATATCCCTGGCAACCTAAACATCACAGCAGATGCTCTGTCGTGGCAGGTGGCGCTCAGGGGAGAGTGGAGTCTCCACCCCCAGGTGGTCCATCTGATATGGAGTCGATTCGGCAAGGAACAGGTCTACATGTTCAGGCAAGGAACAGGCAATCCTCCTATTGCCCGCTATACCGCGGAAGCTCCCCTTGGTACAGATGTGCTGGCACACAGCGGGCTGCACAAATAAGCATTTCCCCCAGTGAATCTACTTGCTCAGATTCTGAGCAAGGTCAGGGAAGACGATGAGCAGGTCATTCTCGTGGCTCCATATTGGCCCACACAGACCTGGTTCTCGGACCTCACACTCCTCGTGACAACACCTCCTTGGCAAATTCCCCTGAGGAAAGACCTTCTCTCTCAGGGACGGGCACCCTCTGGCACCCACACCCAGACCTCTGGAATCTCCATGTCTGTTCCCTGGACGGGACGCGGAAGACCTAACTGGTCTACCGCCCGCAGAGGTTAACACAATCACTCAGGCCAGAGCTCCTTCTACAAGGCAGCTGTATTCCCTGATGTGGCGTATCTTCGCTAAGTGGTGTTCTTCCCATGGCAAAGACCCCCAGAGATGCGCAGTCGGGTTAGTACTTTCCTTCCTGCAAGAGAAGTTGGACGGGCGGCTGTCCCCCTCCACTCTCAAGGTCTATGTAGCTGCTATAGCAGCATAACAAGACACTGTGTTAGGTAAGTCTCTCTGTAAGCACAACCTGATTATCAGGTTCCTGAGAGGTGCCAGGAGGTTGAACCCTCCTAGACCGTGCCTCTTTCCCTCATGGGACCTCTCCGTGGTCCTTCTAAGCCGTCTAGGCCGAGTTAAATGCCTTCTCATTGAAGACTTTCCTCCTGACCATGCTCACTGTCAGCGAAGAGTGCCTAGAGTTCGGTCCGGAAGACTTTCACGTGATCCTGAGAACTGACCGGGCAATGTGGCCAAGGTTGCCACGATCCCTTTTAGTGATCAGGTGGTGAGCCTGCAAGCACTACCCCTGGAGGCAGACACAGCTTTATTATTGCTGTGTCTGGTGAGTGCTTTACGCATCTATTTGGATCAGAGCTTTAGGTGCTCTGAGCAGCTCTTTGTCTGCTTCAGTGGACAGCGGAAAGGGAACGATGTCTCCAAACAGAGGCTTGCCCACTGGATCGTGGATGCCATTGCTTTGGCCTACCAGACCCAGTTTGAGCACACTCTAAAAGGAGTGTGGCATCCTCGTGGGTACTGGCCAATAGCACCTCTCTAGCAGACATCTGTAGAGCAGCGGGCTTGGCAACACCCAATATCTTTGCAAGATTTTACAATCTCCGTGTTGAGCCAGTTTCATCCTGTGTTCTTTCAGGTACGAACAGGTAAGTTTTGTTACGCGGGGCTGCTGGCCGGGTGTATCGCTTGTGTATAATGCCTTTCCTCTCCACAAAGGTGAAGCCATGCACTCTTCTCTCCCAATGCGTGTTCCTGATCTGTGAACCCTGGATGTTCTTCAACCTAGCCCTCTGGCTCACAAATTAAGCGGAGGAATTTGTAGTCGGATCCAGTACGTGTGCTAACATGCCCTGTACTGGTGTAAGTGCTCCACAGATCTTGGTTACCCCCGTTATCCTCCTGTGATGTGTCTTCCACGGTACAGTCTCCCTTTTTTCCGGTAGACCCGCGTCTCCCTTGGCAGATTCCCACTACCCCTGTCGCTGTGTTTGTAGAGCTCCTCCCCTATGAAGGGCAGGACCTACTGACGCGCCTCTTCCATGTGCACCTTTAGGCCCATATGACGTATTCACCACTTTTTTACCCTCCCCTTCAGGACAGGGTGTAGCCTCTGTGGGGTCTTTTCCCCCTGAAAGAATAGGAACAGAAAAGAATGCCTTCCCTGGCGCGTTTTATGAGCATTTAAAGGTCCCAGATGAATCTAAGGTACTGTGGAGAGAAAAACTTAGAGACAAAAGGCTGCGGCTGGTGCGTCTTGAGGCATCTGGGGAGGCTACGTGCAGTCTGAGGGCATCTGTTCCTACGCTCACAGTAGCTTGCCTACACCTGCATCGGCAGTTCACGTAACACAGTTCAGCCATTGTGGTGTTTTGTATAGGGATCCCTAGGCTCACTACATCGACACAACGTCGAGTGAGTGTCAGAAAGACTACGTCTCGGTTACCGTAACCTCCATTCCCTGATGGAGGGAACGAGACGTTGTGTTCCTCTTGCCACAGGCTGAACTACATCGATTTAATGGCCGGGAACTTGTCTCGGCTCCTAAGTGCAAAAACCTGAATGAATCAGCATTCCAACCTCCCTTTTATACCCGTATGTCGGGGGGAGTGTCATGCAAATTCTACTTGCCCATTTTCAATGAACTTTTCTCAAAGGTGTCTCGGGCTCTCTAGATCGACCCCTAGTGTCACTACATCGACACACCGTCTCGTTCCCTCCATTAGGGAATGTCTTGGGTTACTTAACTGTAACCCCTGTTCCCTGATAAAAGTGGAACGAAATGCTGCGCTGATTTTAGCGCTTTGGGAACAGCTTTAGGTGTGACCAGCTGTGAATATGTGTGCAACACTCGTCAATGAAATTGACTAGAATTTATAGACTCTGCTGGTGACATCTATAAATAGATGCATCATAGGTGCATCGTCAGGTATTTTGTCTGAAGAGCAGTCCTGGGGCATCTCGTTCCGCTTTTATCAGGGAACAGGGGTTACAGTTAAGTAACCTGAGACGTTCCCTGTCAAAAAGCTACACTTTGATGCTGTGCTGATTTTAGCTCTTTGAGAACGAGAATACCCATGCCGCCGCACTGTGGATGTCCAGACCCGTTACGGTTGTGTAGTTGTGCTTACAAGAGCGCGAGATGGCTCACACATGAGCTTGTGATGTTGACTCAAGGGCATAAGAGCCCGGAGTGGCATGAACATCCAAACTATAAAATCTTATGTATGTGTGTGGAGAGGACTAGCCTTCCGCATCAGAAACTTGCTGCAGAGGGACACCTCTAGCCACAGCTTTAGAGAAGGCGACCCCTCTGGTTGAGTGAGCTCTGATACCTACTGGCGAAGCCTGACTGCGTGCCTTGTAGGCCAGGGCAATAGCATCCCTCACCGAATGCAATATAGTCTGCTTGGTGGCGACCGCCCCCCTGTTGTGGCACCCATGGCAAACCAATAGTTGCCCTGACTTGCCACTGGCTAATGTGGTGGACATAAGTCTGAAGGGCACAGACTGGACAAGTCTGTGAAGTCTTTCCTACTCCAGCGTTGTAAATTGCGGGGAGCAGAAGGCTTGGAGAGTGACTGGATGTACAGTCGAGTAAGGAACCTTAGGCAGGTAGTCAGGATGAGGGTGCAAATTTGCTTTAGCCATTCCTGGGGCAAAATCTAAGCAGGCTGGCAAGACAGACAGAGCCTGATCCCCAATTCTTTTTAGAGAAGTAATTGCCATAAGAAAACCATTTGAGAGTCAGAAGTTTATCAGAGGTTCGAAGGGGGTCTCATCCAGAACCTCAAGGACTATTGGTAAGTCTCAAGAAGGAATCCTGGTCCTAGCAGGAGGTCTCAGTCGCATGGCTCCATGAATGAAGCAAGAGAGCAGATGTCTCCCCAATGGCACCCTGTCAATCAAGGCGTGGCAAGCCGATAGAGTGGCCCCATAAACCCTGAGAGTGGCGGGGCATGTGCCTGCTGACAATTTTTCCTGCAGAAAGTCCAGAACTGAAGCAATCTGGCAGATAACTGGAACTGCATTATGTGCACTGCACCAGCTTTCAAAGACACCCCATTTATTGGTGTAACTTTTTCTAGTAGAGGGAGCCCTAGCACTGAAAATGGCCTCGATAACTTCATGCGAAAGCCCAGTGTCCCTCAGTTGGTACCCTTCAGTGGCCAAACATGAGGGTTCCACAGCTCGGGCCGGGGATGAAATATATTGTCCCCTATGCCTGATACAGAAGGTCCCTCCTGTCTGGAATCGCCCAAGGTGAGCTGTCGAGGAGAGACATTATCTCAGAGAACCATACCCTGTTCTGGCCAAGACTTCCGGGAGCAGAGAAACTGGGGGAAAAGCATACAGGTGCATTCTGGGCCATGTATGTGCCATCGCGTCCAGACCCAGGGGGGCTGGGTGACTCAGAGAGAAGTAGAGGGGACATTGCGTTGTCTGTTGAGAGGCAAAGAGGTCCACTTCTGCCCTGTAAAATCTCATCCAGATTAGTTCCACTACATCGGGGTGGAATTTCCACTCATCCGCCATTCAGGCATCCAGGGATATAAGCTGCTCTAATTAACAGGAGCTTGCCCTGGAACCAAAGGATTATCTGCCGTGCCAGTCTGTTCAGCTGGCGTGAACGTAGACCTCCTTGATGGTTTCTGTAAGAGACCCGCTGTGTTGTCCACCCGCACCAAGACATGGCAGCCTCTGGAGGAAGTATTTCAGGGCCAGAAATACAGCCATCATCTCGAGACAGTTAATGTGACAATCAAGATGATGACCCTCCCATTCCCCTTGAGCTGGACGACCACTTAAGACTGCTCCCCAGCCCGTCAGGGAGGCGAATGTCATTAGCAACCTGCGCTGGCAAGATGCAGCTCGAGTGGGACCCAATGTGAGGAACCACATAGAAAGGGTACGTAGCACATGGCACGCAACCCTTATCAGCCTAGGGGATTGGCCCTTGGATGAAATCCCCTGGCTTTGTGCCACAACTGAAACGTTCTCATGTGCAAAAAGGCCCAAAGGGATCACCGAGGACTCAGTTGCCATGAGATCTAGTAGTCGTTGATCCTGATGAACAGAGCAACCTTGGCCTAGCCAAACTTTGCTCAGGGTGTTCCGAATGGACTCGATTCAAGCGGGAGACAATTGTGCCCGCATTGTGATCGAATTCCATACGATCCCCAGATAGGTAGTTTTCTGAGTGCGAGAGAATGCTTTTCTTGGCGTTGAGCCTCAACCCCAGAGAAACCAGATGAGTTAAGACAATATCCCTGTGCTGTAATGCCAGTTCTTGTGACTGTGCTTGTGTCAGCCAGTCGTCTATGTAATTCATAATGCGGATGAGTGTCTCTCCGTGCTGACTAAAGCAGACATAGACCGGCCAATGGCGCAAGCCATCTACTTGGTCACGCGGAGAGACAAGCCTCTTCGTCATCCATGTTGCCCATACTCATGTCCTTCAACAGATCAGCCTGGTATGCCTGTAACACTGCCAGAGTGTGCAGGGCAGCACCAGCCTAACCTGCTGCCTGTTAAGCCTTATCCACAAGCGTGGAGGTGGTCCTGCACGACATTTTGGGGAGAGTGGGTCTCTTTAGCGATGATGCCGAGCCAGGCGAGAGATAACCGCAAGTGTCTCTTAAACCAGCGGCATCACTGAATACCACCGTGTCTCAGCACATACGATAGTTTAATATGTCGACGTCGAGGGCACAAAGACACAGGAACTATAAAGATTCCTCCATGAACGAGAAAGCTCGTCATGGAGGTCATCATATAAAGGAAGGGACTGATATAACGTTTCCTTTTCTTTTTTTTCTTTTTTGGACACCAGACATAAATTTGTCTTCTAGTTTGGAGCGTTTGGCCTCAGCCACTTTATTATAGTGCGTTGAATGGTGGGTACTCAAAGTCCACAGACTCAAGAGATTCAGTGTCCCCCTCGTGAACTGAAGAGAAGCCAAATTGCACTTCAGGCTCACGAGAAGGATCAGCTGGATCAGGGGAGAGAGCGAGCGATAGGGACGGACCCGTCTCTCGCTCCTCAGCCAGATCAATGTGAGAGCCCCACGATGAAAGAGTGGGTGCTGGCTCTTGGAAGTAAGCAAGACGAGGGTGAAGCATTTTGACTGTAAACAGATTGCACACACCCCGCCCCAACACAAGAGCAGCATGCTCTTCCACCAAACACACAAAACAAAATCGGTGTGTGTCCGTTTCAGCCATAGAGCGTAAACACGGGAACACACACTGCTTGCTTGGCTTCACACTCATTCTTGGAAAGGAGAAACGGTTTTCTGCGCACTGCCTAACAAATTCTAACTCCTAACAGAGGAAAGAAAGTTCTGACAGCTTGAGAAGCAGAACAAATTATCTGAAGATGCACCTGTGACGCATCTATTTTTAGCCCTGCTACAGGTGCATCCAATTGATGTCACCAGCAGAGGCTATAAATTCTAGTCAATTTCATTGACGTGTCACAGCTGGTCACACCTAAAGCTGTTCCCAAAGCGCTAAAATCAGCGCAGCATCAAAGTGTAGCTTTTTAACAGGGAACGGAGGTTACATTTTTGTGAGTCATGAAGATATGGCCAATAACCTGCTAAAAAGACCAGCTTAAACAGCATGCAATTTCCTTGCAGGTATAGGCTGGTTTATGCTGGCTAGTGCTGGTTTGGTGTTGGTCTTACTAGTGGACTATCATAGCCATAGCTGGTGAGGCTGGTTGACCAGCATGGTCTTTCTGATGAATCTGGTGAAGCTAGTTTAAAAGCCTTGTGACAAGTGCCCCTAACACAATAAAGCTGGAGACCATTGTGTAGTGTCTACTAGTAGTGCACTACTGTTTAAAAAAAAAAAAAGAATTAACTTCCCCATTGAGAAGCTTGATTTGTTTTTCTTACAAGTTGTCATGAAGGTGAATGCAGGCTTGTTCCATTTGTCCTTTATGCTATTGTTGTGTTTGTCCAGCACATATTTGTTGTTGCCTGATGATTTTTGCATTCTTATTCTATCTGTTTTGTTCTTCCTCTTTAAAGTCATCATGAAACAGCATTTGCAAACACATTTTACTTCCATAATGTGATGTATTTTAATGAGAAAAAAATATAGTGGTTATGTAAGAAACATAGCCAGCAGGGGCTAGCTGAACCATGCTAACTATCCAGACCTTAACACCTTGGTGGCGCCAGCCAAACTGTAAAGTCGCTTCATATGTAAATAAGTAAACAAGATCAGATTTGATTGATTTCATGTAGATTTTAATATTTTACTAACTCAAATACACTAATCCTATCCATTTTCTTCCCAAACTCTCTTTAACGTTACCTCACACTTGTAATTCCCTGCCCTTTCTATATTCTCAGACCCTTCCTGCTCTGGCTCGACTGCAGGCTCTCCGTAGGGGGAACGAGCGACTCCTAGTGGAGAACAAAGCCCTGCTCCACACACTCGCCCTCCTTTCTCAGATGGCTTCTCTCCCCGAGACGGAGGATCTCTAGTCCTTTGCTCTGTCTCTTTCTCTCCCTCTTTCCAGTTCTCCATTGTACCCCATAGTCCTCTTTCTGCAACACTCTCAGGCAGGTCTCTCTGTCTATTATGTTTGTCTTGCATCACAGAGCTTTCCGTTAATACTTTCTTTCTTTCTTTCTTTCTTTCTCCCTTTCTCCCTTTTTCTCTTGTGGGTCTGGTGAAGGGCATCCCCTCACATTCCTACTGCAGACGATGACTTTGAAGATATTTTTAGCTCTTCCAAACCCATGACCAAACTTCTCCTCTGTACTCTAGCAATGTCAATATGAAATCACTGCTACAGAACTTCTAAATACTAGTAGGACTATATCTATCAAACATTAGTTTGTTTCTTCAACTTGAGGCATTTTAGGCGCTGTGGACTTCTAGACAGGCTTGTTAAAAATCACACTCTATTTTTCTTCTAATTTGTCTAATATAATGTCCAACAGTATTAGTACATGCATCACAGATGATTTCTGTCATTTTGTCTTTTTTTCTGAAATTCTGTGATGGAAATAACATTTTTGAAATAAAATGACTGACTTCTTTGCCTTACTAATGCTAATTTCAAAGCTAACATTTTATGTATCTTAAAAACAAAAAAAAAAAACACATAAATAATATTTTCATACTTTTCGTATCATTTGGAAACATTTACAGCTTGATTGGAAATTATCTCAAGCATCTCAAGCATGCTCTTCATGGACTCTTTTGTCAACTTGGCAAACTGTGAAAATGGCACGAAAACTTTGGGACAGTCATTATTATCCTTTTCACACAATAATATATTGTAATGGCTTATGTTTATTGCATACATTTTTGAGATTATCATAACAAACAGACCCAAGAGCAGAGGAACAGTTCAAAGAATTTATTGACAACAAATAATAGATTCTGTGCGTTGTGGAAGTCAGGAATAGAATCATGCAATCCTCCATTGAAGCTTAGCTGACACGTATCAAACTGGAAGGCAACCACACACCAGACACATGGGCAACAAACAGATACACAAGACAAGAACAACTAGGCTGATAGTTATCTTTCTGATAAATATGCGTGCCTTTATTACTTAAAATATCAGTTTATCTACCCTGTGTTGAGAATTGCTAAAATGTCCTCAGTGCTGTGAGACTCTGTCTCTCTCTCTCTCTCTCTCTCTCTCTCTCTCTGTGTGTGTGTGTGTGTGTGTGTGTGTGTGTGTGTGTGTGTGTGTGTGTGTGTGTGTGTGTGTGTGTGTGTGTGTTTGTTTGTTTGTTTGTTTGTAAAAGATAGTGTTTTTATCCAAAGCCTGGAAAGATGTGAAATGAAAGTCATGAGATGCTGGCTTTGCTCTGTTGTTAAATCTTTTGTAGTGCTGGCATTGCTATTTTACTTAGAGCACTTTTAGGAGGAGATGACCCAGAAAACCAGCCTTCTCTCTGTTTGCCTTGTTTTTTACCCCACTTATCTGAATACCACAGCATGCATCAGCACATATTCACAATGCAGTGTGCCAACTGCCATTCATACCACTATAAAGGTGAATTTAAAAATAATAGGCCTACATTGTTATCTGTTGTGATATTGAAACTTTGAAACATCTCTTGTTGATTTGTTAACAAAAGAATTTCCACAGCATGGCTATATTACATATTTTAATTTGTGCACCAAGTAATTCTTTTTGTGTTGTTTTATTTTTTATCTGCACCTAAATAAATGAATAGCACTTTTTCCAAACAGTATGCTGTCCACTCACATGAGATGAAGACTTCAGTCATATCAGCGGCCTAGAAATAGTGGCTTTATTATACGTAAAGTGGGTTTGCCCCCTGATGGTGCTCACCATGTTGAGATCACATGACCAGACAAATATTGCTGCTACTATCTCATTTGCTGCTGTGGAATAAATTAATCATGGGTGACGAATGCACCTGTAAATAGTGTATTTCTTTAAGGGTATAATTAAATAATAATAATAAAAAATAAAAAAATGGAAATTACTTAGTGCACCTTTAAATTTGTCTTATCTTATTGATTGTAGAAATTGTAAAATTTCTGAGTTAATAATCCATAATCTTTTTTTTGTTTTACCAAAACCTAACTTCCCTCTCTCATTATGAATTCCAGGTTTTGACAGAACTCAAATCTGATAACCAGCGACTGAAAGATGAGAATGGAGCCTTAATTAGAGTCATCAGCAAACTCTCCAAGTGAGGAATTACATGAAGCAAAGAAAAAAACACTTGGGTCAACACTGAACAGAGAGAGACCAAATGGGAGAAACCTCAGAACTTCAAGTTTCACAATGTCCTCCATATACACCAACCTGATCAGTATCATACTTGATAATGGGTTTTTGTTAGTTCTCTTGGCATATCATTTCCAAGGTTAAGATGTTTTCACAAAACCAGAGATTTACCCTGCTGGAAAATCCAGCAAAAACCTGCTTAAAGTGGTAGCTGGGTTTACATGGTTTCCGAGTTGTCAAAGCTAGTCTTCTAGATGATTGACCGGTTGAGTTGGGGCTGACCTGGTAAACCAAATTCATCAAGTTGGTGAGAGCTGATAGACCATAGAAAGATAGATCTTAGATTAAGCTAGTGGAGAGCTGGTTGAGCTGGTTAACTATGTTTCAAAAAACAGCTTGAAATGGTTGACCAGCATAGCCACCTGCTGGTATGACCTGTTTTTTCAGCAGTGTACTTAATTACAAGTGTCACTGTAGCCACAATTTTGGTTTCAAGGAGGTGCCACAACTATGTCAAATAAATTAAACTTGTTCAAGATCATAGGAGGAAGCTTTCTAAACCATGCTGAAAAGACCAGCATAGAATGTTTATGCAGGCTGGTTTAAGCAGGTTTTGGTGCCAGTCTAACTGGTGGACCAGCTTAGTCATGTTGTTCAACAGCAAAACTTACTTGGTCTGACTGGTGAAGCTGGTTTGCCAAGGAAGTCTTGCTGGTTTTGCTACTTCAGAAGCCTTTTGGGAACACACCAGTATCCAAAACACCAAATACTGTATGCTGGGACCAACTGTGCCGGTCTTTTCAGCAGGCAAGAGCTAAACAAACTGTCATTATTTTATATAGTATGCAATTACACACAATCCGATCCAATTGTCCTAAAGCAGTCAGGTGTCTTAAATTGGTCAATTACTTTTCTGAATCTCTTCCAATTCATTGTTAAATGGAACTTTCCCACTGAGAAATGATGTTACTTCTTATAATCTACTTTCTGTGCAAGTCAACCCATTTGTCCAGGACTTTGTTGTTCTGTCTACTTTTTTAATAACAGTGTTTTCTATATGTAATGAGGTTGAAGAATTGTTATATAGCACCCTTGTTGAATGTGTTTTATATTTATTTATGCTTTCTGGATTTTATTTCAGAGTGTATATGTACAAAACAAAAGCACATCACTAGTATTGTTTTTTTTTCTTCATTTTTCATCATTTTTAACCTGTAATCTTGAACCAATGCTCACAGCACTTTGTTTATGATTGTGTTAACTGTTTGCCTATTATGACTATTAATTAAAGAAACACACCACAAAATGCAAGAAAATATTGTCACATGACTTATTATGTGTGGTGCTGCCCTCTGCCTGCTTGCTTTCTGAAATGATTAGCTATATAGTAGGTGTGGGTGAAAAACAGATACAAATGTAAGTCCTTTTTTACTCTAAATGTCAACTTTCACAACTACATCTGAAAGTCACATGTGGTGGTTTAGTTTCACTTTCACATTTGAAAGGGAAAGTTAAAGTGTTGATTTAGAGTAAAAAAAAGCATTTAAATATTGTTCTGTTTCTCACCAACACCTATTATATCCCTTCTGGAGATATGCATTTCAACACTGCAGTCATATGGATAACTTTTATATTTCCTTTATGTGATTTTTTTTGAGCTTCAAAGGTCTGATCACCATTCACTTGCATTTTATGGAATTACAGAGCTGAAATATTCTTTTAAAAATCTTAATTAGTGTTCTGCTGAAGAAAAAAATTCATACACATCTGGGATGGCATTAGGGTGAGTAAATGATGAGAGAATTGTCATTTTTGTGTGAACTATCCCATTTCTCTATCATCTCAGCATTGTTTTGCTTTTAGTGTCTGTGAAATACATAAAATGGTCAAAAAGTGGTCTTATGAGCATCTGAACAAATTATATTACAGTATTTTAGTATTTCTGTGCCAGCAATGTACAATATTTAAATATCCATCTAAGTTCCATGAAATATATATATATATTTTTATCAGACCTCTATATAGTTTTTAAGACACTAATCTGTATGAGCTGCTTCTGAAACAACAAATGCTCCGTTTTAATTGTAAGCCAAAATCTGGCAGTGAAGATGGAAATTAATTTAGCAATTTAGCAATAAAAAACGTACTATAGAACATAATAATAATAATAATAATAAAACAATATTATTATCATCATCATTGTTATTATTATTTTTGTTATTATAAAGAACAAATCAAATCATAATAATGGAAATAAAATGAATTATTAATAGAATTATTGGTTACATACTAGACACAAGAACTGTTTCTTCCTATGTTAAATTCCCATGTTGAAATTTGTTAAACAACACCACAGTGAGACAGAAATAAGTGTAATTAAAAGGCTTTTATTTTTACCATTTGTTTCAGAACAGAGCTGGTAACACATATGATACATCTTTAGAGCTATTTGGTTCCCTTTATGTCTTTACAAGGATGTACCTTAGGAAAAGTCTGTGAGCAACGTTTTGTCAAAGTGTCCCATCAAGGGCTAAAGCATGCGATTGATCCACACTAGGCACGACATTACTTACATGAACACACACACACGCACACACAAGAACACTGGAAGGTACAAACAGGCCTGAGGGCCAAACCCTCGCAATCTCCCACTGACTAAAAGAACAGAACACAACAAATAGAAAATAAATACAATTCCATATAAGCAGAGTGAAATGTGCAAGAGAAAACAAAGAATAGAAAAAGAGATCCAGTGGCAAGCTTTTGTTAATTTCCCCCAAAGCACTTGCCTAGATGTGTGACTATGCAAAAGCAGACATAAAGACATCAGCTCTTTTGTGGTAACACTTTATAAAAAGGTTCTGCATGTTAATATTAGTAAATACATTTGGTATCATGAACTACAATTAACAATTATTTTTATACAGCATTTATTAATATTAGTTATTGTTCATTTATAAAAGCACTATTGTGTATATTTGATAGTTGTTCATACAGTAATGAATTAACCAATGTTAATATACAACTTCAAATGTTGTTTTACATGTTTGAGTGTAAATTTTAGTAGTAAATGTAGAAATTCACATTAACCAAGATTATTAAATGCTGTAAAATTCAGCTATTGTTCATGGTTAGTTTATGTTAACTATTGCGTTAACTAAAGTTAACATATACAACCTAATTGCACAGTGCTACCTTTTTTGCTATTTTGTTTGTTGGCTAGAATCCAAAGAAATCTACAAAAATCATTAAAATGTCTCTGCCGTGGGTGCCAGAACAGTCTCTCTTTCAGTTGTACAACATAAAACACTCAAACTGAATGAACACTCTGAATCGAAACGTTTGCAACTCATTGAAACCCTTTTTTGTGTTGTTCTCAAATATCTTTGCTTGCAAGCAACAACTCTGTTGTAGACAATTAGGAATGTATTGTGCATTGTGCATGCTGCCATATAGGCAGAATGGCAGTGTTTGATTAAATAACAACAAATGATTATTTATTAAAGGGCCTATGCATTATTGTTGAACAGTTACACACACTCAAACCCCAAACATTTTCTGGTTATGCTGATTGAAATTACTTGGACAAGTTAAATTCTGCATAATTCTAATACATTTCCAATAATTTAAATTAAATAAATAGATAGATAGATATCCATTTGAAAGCATCTACATGTTTAAGTAACATTTTCCTATATCAAATATTATTTTTATTGTTACATTTGCTTATTATTTTTACTTAATTTATTTAATTAATTGTATTATTACATTAATAATGAAAAATAATTATAAAATTGTTAATAATATTTGCATTAAAAGGCTTAAAACATCTGGAACTTTGTACGTTAAATGTTTCCATGGTTACACAACCCTTTTAAACCACCCTTTTGAATTGCCCTTTGCCCCTAAATGCTTGTGTGTATATACATAGTGGAATAGCAACAACTACACCAACCAGTGTACAAACAAACTTCCCTAACACAGTTTGTGTTAAATCAAGGCATTTACAAAACTCAATAAAGATATCCATAATACAAACAAAAAACAAAAGAAAATCAAAACATTGCAAAAGCATTATTTAGAGACTGACAATTGCAAGTTAAACTGCCAATAATGTTCAAATCAGCACACTTTTAGGAACCTGTCCAGCCCCAAAGCTTCACAGACTAAATTAATTGTGAGGAGACACACAGGCCTATGAAAGGAGGAGACATTTTTAGAATCATCTTAAGTACATCTATATAGCTGAGCTCCAAAGATTTAAGCTCTAGTCTTATGGCTTTATCTTATCAACACTCACTCTCACGCACACTTAATGTTTATTGGCTAGTTAAATGCTGTAATCATGTAACATTTCCATAAATAAAAGCTTTTAGAAAGCAATGGGGACTCCAAGTTTTCTATAACACGATTAATACAATTGTGCTAATGCAACTTTGTTGCCAAAGGTATAAATCAGTTGGTCTGAAAAAATCACGTAAGAATGACATAAAGTCAGATAAAATGGCAGTAAACGTGACTTCTCTTATTGGCACTGATTGTGAAAAAGACAAAAATTATAATAAAGTCTTAAATGAGAAAAGGAAACTTTATCTACTTCATAATGATTTTGTATGATCCAAAATTTTGCATCATTGTTCTTATAAGATGGGGGAAAAGATTCAGACTTGGAGCCCCCTACAGAAGTTTTTACTTCTTAGAAACATATTTTAACAAAGACACTCACAAATATTATAAAATTAAGATAAATAATCATTTGGAATAAAATCAAGTAATAAATATGTTAATAAATTAATAAAAAACAAAAACAAATCTGCTTTAACAACATTAGTAGACGGCAAGCATGCGGCTACGTTTTCATTCTGTATTAGTCCACACAAAGCACTTAACATATTTGCTCATGATGTTCAGGCATGGATTGAATCTGAAAATGAAAATTAGTCTAGTGTAGTTCATATTCTCTCCAGTACCCACTCACGGAAAATAAATACATATTTGTTTTCATTAGAAAATATACACAGTATGGTATCCCCCTCCTTTTTGTTATTAAAATGACAAAGAACACCTACTTAGGTACACAACATATTTTTGCTTCATCTTTGAAACATGCACATCTTTTTATTGTAACATGCAGTATCATAAAGTAGGAACTATGCATATATAGGTAAAACTACACTATGGATTTGAGGAGAGGGTTATTAATTGCAAGATTGTGATTTCTTTGTTTACGCTTTTCGTAATATGGGACACATTTGTGTTTGAGAGTAACCTCAAAAATAACTTACAATAACAGAGTAAAAATAGACATTGATCCTTAAATGAAGTGTGTTTCAATATAAATAGAAAAACCATGAAATTGTATAAACATGTAATAAATGATAAATAAATGATGAATAACCACACATTCATTAGGCTTGCAAAGAGACATAAAAATATCTAACTGCACTTTGAATGTGGATGGAAGAACCTGCAATTTCACAATCAACAGAGCTATTGCAACCGAACGTGGCTTGTCAGAAAATATGCTTCTTTGAATATGGGTAACTGCATGGTAAGTACAACCATTTCTTCCTCAAATTCACTCTTGGCTCTCTAAATGTAGCATTTGGTCTGATTTAAAAAGGCTATGCACATCAGTGGCATAGCCACGGGTGTGCCAGGGTGTGCAGCTGCCACACAAAATGTAAGCTTGCACACCTAAATCAAATAGCAGGTTTTCTTTTTTACGCTTTACTGTTTGCATCATGTCAGACATGGTATTATACTTTATATATTGGCTTCGTAATTAACATAATAACAGTATATATATATATATATATATATATATATATATATATATATATATATATATATATATATATATATATATTATTATTATTTATTTTTATTAACCAAACCTCCCTATACTCCATAAATACAAAGAATGCTCAAAAAGCTTTTGAATCTTCTTACAGTTGTGCATTCTTCTGTTCAACACAATGCATAACTGATTTATTTCTTATCCACAATTAAGTTTTATAACCAATTAATTTAACTAAAACCTGGTGTGTTTTTACATTGTGCAAATTCTACCATAATTTATATTTGTGTCTTTAGTATATTTTGTAAAATAATAATGAATCATTCCAAACTATTATTATTATTATTGATGAATTATGAAGCCTCATATTTTTATATCATTTATTTTTTAAAGTAATTTAAACTACACAGAGATTAAAATTCATTTTATTATATTTCACTTAATTGTGCTTTTGTTCTTGCACACCCAAGGTCTTATTTCTGGCTATGCCACTGATACACACTAAATTACGCTCTAAAAATAAATGTAGATCAGTTTCAGGCGTGCCATTTGCTAAATTCCCCAACTAGTAAACAACTTAAGATATCATCATTGCTAAAATATGTTCTCCAGGCAATACAAGTATCAAATGCCAGAAAATGAATCTATATCATTTAATCATAGTTCATCAGTGAAATCATATTCTGAGATTTGCATTGTCAAACGATGAATCACCCACTGTAAGCACTAAAGCAACATTCAGATTCTAGAAGTTCCTTGTATTGTTAACAAATGCAAATTTGAAAACTTGCATCAAGAATGCAACGTCACTAATCGATAGAGCAACATACATGTAGTGCCAGTAGTGCAAATAATTTCAGCTGTTTGGTCAAATGTGAAGTAAATAAATACACACAAGTACACAACAATGCCCTCTGCCAAACTCTCACTCCTTGTAAGAACTTCAGGTTAAAACCAAAATTAAAAAAACATTAATAAACAAATTCTGGAATAAATTCTTAATGAGCAGGTCCAGAAGGTAAAAAACATGAATCAAAGCAACAAACTCCCAAATGCAGGTAAAAATACTGATAAAAACAAAGTTATCGACTAAAACAGAAACACACGTTCATTTAAAGTGCTCAGGCAGAATACATTTAATACAACAAATCAAAGCGAAGAAACAAATACACAAATGCTAACAGGGAGATGTCCCTGGAAGCTAAGAATTGCTTATTTTGTGATGTTTGAAGGCTTGTCTCCTTTATGTCAGGGTGTGTTAGGATGTTGGGCAGTGGAAGAAGAATGGAAGAAGAGGTTGTTTGCAGGCAGTGTAATCGATGACACCTGAAAAATTCCTTCTTGTTGGGTCAGGAGCATCTAGTCCAAATATCTGACCATTCTCCTTTATTATAATTATGATTATATATATTTTTTTTCATTTTCATAATTATAAGTCATTTTTAATTGTCCTTTCAGACTAAACAAAAGTAACTGAATGCATTTGATCTAGATGACCAGAGAATCTAGAAGGAATGTGTTAAAATTAGGCAGTGGAATAGGCAGTGTGTTTCTATCCCTGGTCCCCGATGCAAAATTTTGGAATGCTGTGGATCTCTTGGACTTTTGGGTGAAAATGTCCATAACTCCAAGCTGTGCCAAAGAACACTCTTCAAAGGACATACTGACCTCTGAGATCGGCTGGTCTTGACGAACTTGATCTCATTTGTGTTGGGTTGTAGCAGTCGATGAGATCCAGTCGTCTTCATTTGAAACCTCTAGTGTCCACTCTGGTGGCCCATGGCTGTAATTCAGTGCTGATTGGTTGTTGAAGATGCTGTGCATGTTGAAAAGTGGAAGAAAGAAAGAAAGAAAGGTAGGGAAGTTGGGGAGGAAGTAGAAGGGAAGTGGCAGGATTATTTCTTGGCATTGAGGGCTGCTAGCGACGCGTCCACCTCCTCCTCAGGTTTGAGTGGATGCCACTGAGCGATGGGCCGCCGTGGATTTGTAAGCATGTCGGACCAGTGCCTCAGCTCAGTGCCCTGTGCTTTGCTGCCCACCCAGATCTTGCCGATGGCATCGTTCTTGCCGATCTTGTCATAGTCCAGCACTGTGATCACAGCTTGGATTTTCTATAAAAATCAGATATTGTGATTAACTCTACATAGTCTAATTGAAAAGACACACTGCAAGGTAAGCAATGATCTCTATATTTGATTGCCAATTCTCATTTTCAAAACGAGAAGACCCCATGAAATCAAAATCAAAATTGTGTGGCTTTATATTCATGTTAGCTTTGACTGTATGTTGTGTACTCATACACTGCAAAAAAAAAAAAAAAATTTTACTGAGCAATATTGTCTTGAATTTCAGTACAAATATCTAAACATTCTTTAAAAATATATACATTTTACATGAGAAGCTAAATTACATATTGTTTTCAGATACATCTGACACGATTTTTGATTCAAAGTGAAAACAGGATTGTTTTTCTTTTGCCATTGGCAGATAGTTTTTTTTATTGTTTAAGGCATAAACTCCACTAAGTATTGTACAATTTTTGTGAAAAGAAGACTTAAAGGGATAGTTAACCTAAAAATGAAATTTCTCTCATCATTTACTCACCCTCATGCCATCTCAGATGTGTGTGAACTTTCTTCTGTAGAACACAAATTAAGGTTTTTTGAAGAATATTTCAGCTCTGTAGGTCCATACATTTCAAGTGAATGGGTGCCAACATTTTCACGCTCCAAAACGCACAAAAGTCATAATAAAAGTAACCCATACGATACCAGTGGTTAAATCCATGACTTCAGAAGTGATATGATAAGTGTGGGCAAGGAACAGAACAATCAACTTTTTTGCTTGAAATTCTTCTCCCTTCTCAGTGGGGGGGCGATATGCCTGTAAAATGTAAATCACTAAAAACACAAGAAGAATGTGAAAGTGATCTGTTTCTCACCCACTCCTATCATATGACTTCTGAGATCTAGACGTTGATTTAACCACTGGAGTCAAATGGATTACGTTTATGCTGACTTTATATGTCTTTTGGAGCTTCAAAATTTACCGAAAAATTATTAATTTGTGTTCAGCAGATGAAAAAAAGTCGTACACATCTGGGAAGGCATAAGGGTGAGTAATTGATTAGAGAATTTACATTTTTGGGTGAACAATTTCTTTAATATCCTGTGTTTTTATGCTTTTCAAGTAATTTTTCTTGTTTTAAGAATGTTTTAATATTTTTACTGTAAAATACGACTTTTACAGTGTAAAATAGCATTTTACAGATATAGCATTTTTTCCCAGGAAAAATATTGATGACTTCCCTTGAACTTAAGCGTGTATACAATTTTTAGTGAAATCAAATGCGCTCTAGAATGAGAATGTCCCTCACCCTTAATAAAAGTTGCAAATCATGCACACAAAAATGTATTTTCTTAATCAGTGCTTTTGTCACTTTCCAGTAAAAATATCTAAACTAAAATATATATTTGATTAAGAAGAAAAATGTCAATGAGATGTGATGTAAACTGAAGGCTATTTAGTTGTATACAAAAGAAAGAAAACTTTTATCGACGAGCCATTTTCATGTCTATATGGACGGCATGACATTGACCGATTCCACAATAAAAAACTCTGACAGGTGAGCATGACTGAACACAAAGAAGGAAAAACTTTATATTGAGTCCTGCAAACTCTACCTGCATTTGGTCCTGTGGAATCTCGAAACTGAAGGACTCGTTGTAGTACGGGTTCAGTGTGTTCTTCTTCACTGTTGTCTTCTTCTTTTTCAGTCTCTTTCCATTTTGTAGAAGATGAATCTTCACATAAGGATCTGTAGAGACAGAGCATGTTCAAACATACATTTATAAACACTTGACATTCTGTTATGTATTTTGCTTACATTAATGCCAATGAAAGAATTGGACAGAAGCTTCAGTACTGTGTATTCCACAAAAAGACTTCTCTAAAAACTAAAGCTGGTAGCTCAAGCAAAGTTTTTCATGCAGAGATTAAGCACTTTTTCATCCAGATCAATCAAATTGAATACATTTTCTGGCAAAATTCTAATATTTGATGTTATCCAGAGTGTCCTGCTGAAAAACCAGCTAAAACCAGCCTAAGCTGGTTGGTTTTAGAGGGTTTTTGGGCACTTTTAGCTGGTCAGGCTAGGGGACACCAGGCCAGTTAAACCAGTGGAGCACTATCTTGACAGGCTGGGAGGCCATTTTAAACCAGCTAAATCCTGGTTTATAATTGACATACCCGCTTGATCGCGAGGGCCGGTGCGCAGCATGTAACATCATCACGGATGTTTCCTAGACTTCGCAATGCTGTATTTTGCTAGGTCGTGAAGATGGCTATTTTTGGAACTTTTCACTCAGTACTTTTTGGTATTTTCATTGGAGCCCCTGCCTACAACCTACACAACATCAACAATCACTCAAAAAACAGGAATGTGTGTCTCTGCCGGGATATGAGAACATATTTTAACATCCACAATTTTACACGCAGCAACTTTAAATATAGGCCAAGTCTAAGTATATTCCTTTGTGACTTTCATTTTCACTCAATACTTGAATGTTCAAACTTAAATCTTGAATGACTGTTTTGGACCCATGTTTGTTCTAATTTCTAACCCATGATTAGCCTATTTTGCCTGCAACGTGTTTTGTGCAGCTGCTGTTCTAAGAGCCGCCAGCAGAATGCAGTAGTGAGGCCTGGCTGAGAGAGACGCATGGCACAGCGCGAGCAGAGGACTGCAGAGTCGGCACGTGAGCGCAATCTGTTCTGCATGGCTAACGCTGATATTAAAGCACAAGCGTGACACAAATACACTCCGGCAGCACTGAAGCCTTCTGTGCATGTCTGCCAGAAACATTATGTATTTATATCAAAACAAATAATGAGTTAAATATGCACATATACTCTATCTTTAGGGCAGTTATTTTATTTCGATTTAAAACAGATATCTAAATATCATTGTACTATGGGCATATGCATGCATATATATGCCACTGCAGGCAGGAATAAGATGGAGTTTGTTAACTTCCACCCACTCTCTGGAGAGACATGCATTGTGTGTGTATGTGTGTGTGTGTGTGTGTGTGTGTGTGTGTGTGTGTGTATGTGTGCGTGTATTTATCACTTTGTGGGGACCAAATGTCCCCATAAGGATAGTAAAACCCAACATTTTTGACCTTGTGGGGACATTTTGTCGGTCCCCATGAGGAAAACAGCTTATAAATCATACTAAATTATGTTTTTTGAAAATGTAAAAATGCAGAAAGTTTTCTGTGAGGGTTAGGTTTAGGGGTAGGGTTAGGTTTAGGGGATAGAATGTAAAGTTTGTACAGTATAAAAACCATTATGTCTATGGAAAGTCCCCATAAAACATGGAAACACTATGTGTGTGTGTGTGTGTGTGTGTGTGTGTGTGTGTGTGTGTGTGTGTGTGTGTGTGTGTGTGTGTGTGAGAGAGAGTGCGTGCGTGCGTGTGTGTATGTGTGTGTGTGTGTACCTGAAAGTCCTCCAACATCCATCTTTTTCAGATTCTTAGCCTCAAGGATACATATGGTGAGTTTTCCAGCTGTAGGTACATAGCGCAGGGAGATGCAGATGTCGCCAAGCTTTTCAGGCTGTGTGTGTTGGGAGAAAATAAAGTAGATGCTTAACACATGTTTTTATTAGTGCTGTCAATTTAACATGTCAATTTAGTACAGTTAGTTATAAACCATTATGCAATAAAATATAGTTTCCCCTGAGCCACCAAACCATACTTGAGAGCAAGCAGTACGGAATGATTAAGGATGTTCATTTAATCCTGTATTCAGAAAAAGCAAGACAATAGAATGGAACAGAGTGCAGTTGTGTCGAGAAATGTTTGGTGTTGTTCTACCAGACTTGACGTCATGATGTTTGGTCATGCGACGAAGAAGAACCAATAAGGTTTGATGTTACCAAAGTCTCCACCATATTGGGTTCAGCCAGACAATGACCAATAGCACTTGTATTAAAATAAATGGGAGAAATTGGAACCCTTAGTATGGAGGATGTAGAAAGAAAGTCCCACCACATAGGTAAAAGAGCCAATCACCACAAGCAGAGGTACAGATATTCACTGTGAATCATTTCGGGAACGCATATGCACTTAGCTGAACAAGTTTGAAAAATAGTGGGGTTTGTTTGCAGGATCTCAACTAAAGAAGCACATTTATGAAATTATTGTTGTCAGATTTAACAGCTGATTTGAAATATGTTCTTTGATCGTAATCGACCAACCATTTTTGAGATTTTGATGTTTCCCCATTCAGGTAGATAGGACTTGTAGTGGTACTTCCATGCTTGTATCCAGAGAAAATATTTGCCCAGAAGCATTCCAAAGAAGGCCGCCAAGTGAACTGCCATACCTTGAAGGAACCTTTGTTCAATTAAAAAAGCTGAAAAACAGCGTATTATGCTCTGTTCATCATACAAAGGGATCTTATGTCTTTAGAAAATGTAGAATATGACATGTAGACTACTTAAATGACACTTTTGGGTGCTTTATTAAGTGTAAAAGTGAGCCCCATATACTGCTGTTATACTCAATTTAGCCAACAGGACTACTTTAAATGATCAATAAATTATCTCCTTTTGTGTTTTTGTATAGACAATAGTCATATGGGTTTGGAACAACATGGGGGCGAGTAGATGATGACAGAATTGTCATTTGTGGGTGAACGTTTCCTTTAACAAAGTATCTTATTCACACAGTGATTTTGGGGTAAGAAAAAAATACGGAATGAAAGAATGTATTTCGCAATTATGTGTCCTATATCTTCTATTATGTCAAGTTTAATGATTTGGAAATAAAACAAACCTACTGGCTTTAAAAGCCACTTTTAATGCCTATTCAATGATGTTCACATCGGGCACAATAATGTGATGGCTTAATTTGGGGCTTTTCCTGGCAAGCATTAAAACATATGATTATTACATCAATATTGTTTCACTTTACTACTGGAATCCTACAGAGTCTATCATGAACATATGTTAAGATCAGTGGAATAGATTTGGCTTGAACATTGTGGGGGGTGAGGGGTTACATTGATCATGGTGTAAATATTGGGGATTGTACTTGCTTGTTTTCATTATTGGGAATCTACACCCTTGGTTAAGATACAAAAAGAAAATAATTATATAACATTATGGGCATAAAAGCATGCTTAGCAGTGCCGGTTCATTAACTCTCATTATTATTAGTGCTCGACAGCTGCTCACTCTAGTTAACATGTTTGAAGTGACGTGTTAAGTGAAGAGGTTTACCTCTTCTTTCTCTGCACTGTCCAGGTCTCTCCACTGCTCAATGGGCTGTGCCAGATCCAGGGTGTTCATGGGAATCTTCACCTCACCTATCACATCGTGCTTCGAGAAACGGTCGAAGTCATACACAGACATGACCAGGGACTTTCCTCCCATTTCAGTGAATGGAATCTACAAATCAACATCAGGTGATTACAGGTGATACAAGTTACTAATTACTGGTGGTATTTGGGATAGGATGCATCAGAACGTTTTGGAATTTACACAAACTCCTAACACTAAGTGTTAAACATAAGTTAATAGTAAATGGTCAAATCTTGTGGCTAGTTGAGGAGTGGTGTGCTATTGCTTTTGTAATTACAATTTTCGCCTGGTGGATGATACAAATTTTGACATGTATGAAAAAGGTAGTGTACCTTAAAGTGGAAAGTCTCATTGAAGACAGGGTTGAGAGTTTTCTTATGCACCTTGGTGTCGTACTTCTTCTTCTTATCTGGGAGAATGAAAACTTTGACGTACGGGTCAGAGGTGCCACCACTGTCCATGGAGAGAAGATCTGCAGCTTGCAGGATGCCCACTGTCAGCTATATAATAAAATATATGCATGTCAATCTTTTAAGGTTAAAGGCCTACGAAAAATACACTTTACATTGAAATTCTTCATAGACTTTTATTTATTCAATAAATTGAATGAGTTTTTACTTGGTAAGGCTTCTGACTGGTGTACACACTGTTATACAATAGTTCAATCATCCCATTTTTTATTTATTTTATTGCATTTTCTAAAATGTCTCAAATTAACCCCAAACAGAAGATATGTTACTATTGCAGATAACGTCACAATAATAAAAAAAAATATATATATATAAAATTAATAAAATTGGTAAAACAGAGAGATAAAGCTTAAATGGTAACACTTTACATGAATGTTCCCTTTGTTCAAAGGGGTTCGATGATGATTAATAAGTCATTTATAAATCATTGATATGCAGTTATAGCAATATAAATAAAAAGGACAACTTTCATGCAATACTTGCCAAACAGTGTACATTTTAACTTACACATTATAAATGCTTAATAAATACACTTATTCATTAAACATAAAATGCCCTGATTCATAATTTACATCACAATGCAGCAAAAAGAGACTGTTATAGTGAGATTAAAAGGAGGTGTTACAGTCTGTCATTTTGCTACAATCGACCCTTGTGTTTATATTCATTACTGTAATGCCTTGACTCACTTTTGTTGTCACTTCCTTGTCACGTTGATGTCAAAATAATGGTGCTACTCCCGATTTAAATAGTCCTAGTTACCTAAAACTAACTATCTAAAAAAAACTACCTTTCAGGTATTAATGCTTATTCACAGCATTTATATATCATGACCACTAAACCAATCTGAACTTCATGTAAATAGGCTGCTAATGTTCAGGGCTCCTTTATAAATACTTCATATGTGTCCACTTTACATCAAGGTGCATTTTGATAGGTTACTAATGTTCAATAAGTGTAGTTTCACATTTATAACATGAGGTAAAATGGCTCACTATTTGGCAGGTATTGTATGGAAGTCAAATTATTATACATGTTGCTATAACCATATAGCAATTTTTTATAATGGATTTGTAAATGTATTATTAGTAATTAATGAATCCCTTTACAAACCCTTAACAAAGAGAATATTAATTATCTAAAAAGTGTCATCACTTCAATAACATCAGCCTACTGTTATTTAATTAGGTCAGAAAATCATATTAAACAAATAGGTTAATTTTTATAGTATTTTTTACAATACTTTTATGATTAAAACACATACAGTACAGCATTGGGGTCTCTGAGACCCAAGAGACTTCCAGAATGTAAAAAAAGAACAGAACAGAATGGTTAAAATATTGGGAGAAAACAAACTGAACAACAGAAACAGAAAGCTACATTTTAACAGAATTTCCTCACTCAATGCTGATTTGTTTTAACGCAAGTGTAAGGTGAGTTTACCTTGTTGTCAGAGAAGTCATAATCCAAGGAGAACTGTAGTTTTCCAAGCTTTTCCTTTTCTTTGGGTTCCTCCTCTTTCTCTTCAGTTATTCCCATGTCTATATCTTCTTCATCATCATCATCTTCCTGTTTCTGGAGAGACAAAAGAACAGAGGCGTTAAAGGAGAAAGCAGTGCAAAGGGGATGAAAGTAAATTAAGTTCTCCAATCCTGCTTCACTGGGCCAGTTCTCATCTTACCTGATGTTTGCCAGGTGTTAAACCACCTGGGTGTTACTGTATGTAACTAGTCAGCAATGACCTTGGTAGTAACCTGACTTGATTTCACTTTTCCTTTCAAGACACCATTTGCATAAAAAATTTACTTTGCAAATAACATTTGTAGAGGGGAAGAGACAGGAAAATATATATATATATATATATTACGAAAATAATTCAGAAGAAATTTTGTGACTGAAAAAATGTATTTTTGCTCACATAATGTTGCAGAACAAGTGCTCTGACAGATCATAACTTTCCACTTTCACCTTAGCACACAAAACACATAACAAAAAATGATCCTCCTCGCTGCTATTCGAAATGACAATGGAATTCAAATAGAAATGAATGTTAATTAACTTGTATTGTAATTTATTGTGATTTACTTTCATAATGATTATGTTGTAACTGTTATGTAATTGAATACAATAGTGATGTTATCTTACAAGGCTGTCTAAAACAGAACCCAACTTGTTGATGTCATTGTTATCATATGTTATTTGCTGTCAAAGTGGTCGGTTCTTCATCAGAAAAGTTGACCAGACTTCATGCTGATAGTTAAAAGTCTGGCTTTGCAAAACTAAAGCTTGGTATCAGTGTGCTCTAAAATACAAACTATTAGTGTTGAACAAATGAAAGCTCCTGCAAACAGGCAGTGTTTTAGAGGCCAGCGGTGTGATCAAGCAGTAGTTAGTAGTTACACTTGGCAAGCTCATCCATGTGGGATGCCCAACTGCATTACTACTAGAGCCCTACTGTGTCTGTTTCATGAAATCAAGGTCTTCTGAGATTTTTTATGTGTTTTGTAGAATTTATGCAGCTTCAAAAGCAAAGCTAGTGAAACAGCATATATTAGCTTATATATATAAAGCTGTCTGGTTCAGCTTTTGGGGTAGGGAGGAGGGGGGAGCAAATTATATAATTACAAGAATACAAGAAGAATGGAAGAGTTGAATCAGAATGACTCTAAATAGAGGACAATATTTGACTCACCTCTAAAAACACTCATATCAGATTACATAGCTATTTAAATGAGGACATGCAATAGACTTCTTTTGATTTTACATACAGGCAATTATAATTAACCCAATCCTATGGTGCCTTGATCCTGCCCCACACACACACACACACATACACACACACACACACACATATATAAGGTAACATTATTGTGACATTATTTCTCGCAATCTTGACAATTGCAACTTTGTATTGAATTCTGACTTTTTATGTCACAATTGTTGATATAAAGCTGCAGTTCTGAGATATAAAGTGAATATTGTGAAATATACAGTAATGTTGAGCTATAAAGATATAAGGCTCTATTTTCATGCGTGTGCAAAGCAGAGCACTACGTGCTACAACCGTGTGTACCTTCTTAGCCAATTTTCATGACAGCGCTAATTCGAAGTGCAATATTCGTGCCAGCATAAAACCCAAGTGGGCATGGGTGGGAATGTTTGCACAATCTGTTGGTGTACGCGCACAATCTGTGGGTGTATTGTGTTGTAATAAAGTGGCACAAAGCTGAGAAATAGGCCTTTGCGCTAAGATGTTTCAAAACCACTTATCTCAGTTTAAACTCAGCTCCTGCAATTGCAGTTTGGAGATTCCACCAGCAGGTGATAATAAAGTTCATTGTGGGCGGCTGTGGCTCTGGTGGTAGAGCGGGTCGGCTGCTAATCGCAGGGTTGTGGGTTTGATTCCCGGCCACATGACTCCACATGCCGAAGTGTCCTTGGGCAAGACACTGAACCACAAGTTGCTCCCAATGGCAGGCTAGCGCCTTGCATGGCAGCTCTGCCACCATTGGTGTATGAGTGTGAGTGTGAAAGGGTGATTGAGACACAGTGTAAAGTGCTTTGGTAACCACTAAGGTTAAGAAAAGCGCTAAATAAGTGCAGACCATATACCATTCATGTCAAGACACAAAATATAGTGGAACATAAAATAATATCCCTGACAATAACTGTCGTAGCTATTTTATGAAACCAATAATTATGAGATTTGTGTTAAACTATCGATAAGGTAATAGTTTATTTTCAATTATTATTATTATGTTTATATATATAATTGTATTTATGATCTAATTTATATTACCCACTGCAGCCTCAGCCTTCTGTTCTTGGCAGACAGAAGTGGAACCCGACATGGTCTTCTGCTATTGTAGCTCATTCGCCACAAGGTTTGACGTGTTGTGGATTCTTAGATAATATTCTGCTCACTACAGTTGTACAGAGTGGTTAACAGAGTTACCATAGCCTTTCTGACAGATTGAACCAGTCTAGCCATTCTCTGTTGACCTGTGTCATCAATAAGGTGCTGCCGCCTATTCTGCCGACAATCATACCTTGGTTGAAATCACTGAGATAAAAAATGTTCCCCATTCTGGTGGTTGGTGTGAACACTTACTGAAGCTCCTGACCTGTATCTGCATGATTTTATCCATTGCAATGCTGCCACATGATTGGCTGATGAGGTAATCACATCAATAATTGGTGTACAGGTGTTTCTAATAAAGTGCTCGTTGAGTATATAAAGTAGCTATTGCGAAAAAGAAAGTCATAATTCTAAAATATTAAGTTTTACTTGTGAGATAATAAGTCACAATTGTGAAATATAAAGTTGCTGTTGTGAGATATAGTCAGAATTGTGAGATATAAAGTCACAACTGTCAGATATAAAGTCAAAATTGTGTGATATAAAGTCGATAAATAAAGAAATTATGTTGAAATTGTGAGATAAAATCATTATTGCAAGATATAAAGTCGCAATTCTATATAAATGTGCAATTCTTCTATATAAATATGCAATTCTTCTATATAAATATGCAATTCTTCTATATAAATGTGCAATTCTTCTATATAAATGTGCAATTCTTCTATATAAATGTGCAATTCTTCTATATAAATGTGCAATTCTTCTATATAAATGTGCAATTCTTCTATATAAATGTGCAATTCTTCTATATAAATGTGCAATTCTTCTATATAAATGTGCAATTCTTCTATATAAATATGCAATTCTTCTATATAAATATGCAATTCTTCTATATAAATATGCAATTCTTCTATATAAATGTGCAATTCTTCTATATAAATATGCAATTCTTCTATATAAATGTGCAATTCTTCTATATAAATATGCAATTCTTCTATATAAATGTGCAATTCTTCTATATAAATATGCAATTCTTCTATATAAATGTGCAATTCTGCTATATAAATGTGCAATTCTTCTATATAAATGTGCAATTCTGCTATATAAAGTTGCAGTTGCATGAAATAAAGTCAATATAATCAAAACTGTAAGATATAGTCTCAGTTGCAAAAAAGTTGCAATTGTGAGTTTACATTACGCAATTGCAAGAAATACAAACTCACAATTATGACAAACTGTGTGAGAATAAAAGTCAGTTACATATTTTATTCTGAGGTGGGATCCGACTTCCACATAATCCCAAATCCTGCCTTTTACAACAACATTTAAAAAATAAAATAAAACCTATTTTATTTATTGAACTTTAAGACATCTAAATTTAAGACATCCCCAATAAATCCTTAAAATGAGGTTTCAACAGATTTAACTCACTTCTGGGAACAGTTTGTCCCCAAATTATAATTAAGTAAATCCACACACACTCAACAACACACATACTGTACTCATTCCCTCTCTCTCGCAGAGACAAAAAAGCATAATTTCTTATATTTAACAGGCATGATAGAATGTGTTCATGCATGCCAAGCCACAAAATGCAACCTCTGAAAATATTCCTTACTGATTGTATAATTAATAGAGCCATACCAAAGAAAACCCTTAGAATTCTGGCATTATATGATTATGAAGATTAGTGATGTAACAGACTAATGCAATATTCCTAATATGAAAAGTGTTGGACATTCCGAGGCAGTCATGCTAATTTACAGTGCATTCATCTTAGCAAAGGTGGCAGATGGAATAAGAAATGGTGAAGGAGAAATCAAACACCAAAAATACATTCTGTGTGTGTGTGTGTGTGTGTGTGTGTGTGTGTGTGTGTGTGTGTGTGTTTGTTTATACATTCTGTATAAATCTGGTTTAATACTCATAATTCAAATCGCTTAAAACATTATTATTATTTTTTTTTATTGTAAAAATGCAGAATTGTTTTTGTGAGATTTAGGTTTAGTGGTAGTGTCAGGGGATAGAATCTATCTATCATCTCTCTCTCTCTCTCTCTCTCTCTCTCTCTCTCGTGCGCATGTGCGGTGTGACTGTGGGGAGCGTGTGTTTGGAGTGAGCGTGTAGTTGCTGTGTGAGGTACGAGTGTTTTTTCTCTATCTCTTCTCTTTTCTTTATTTAGTTGTCATTCTTTAGTTACAGTTTGTGGTTTTCTTTTCTTTTTTGTGGAGATTTATCTTTGTAAAAAGGAAAGTAAGTGTTGTGTCTTAGCCTGGGTGTCAGCCCCGCTTGTCGGGAGCATGGCTGCCCCAGGCAGCGGGAGTTTTAACTCCTGACAAGGCGTCATGGTGTCAAAATAGATTCTGCTGCTGGTGTGGAGGGATGCAGTTTAGCGGTGGGAGAAGTAGTTGGTTGTGAGAACATTGTATCGGCGTCCCGTATGAACAGCGCTGTTGTTGTATTTGTGAAGACTGTTGATCTAGCAAATGAGTTAGTGCAAAACGGTGTTGTGATTAACGGTATTTTTACACCAGTGCTGCCGTTGTCTACACCTTCAAAAAGGTGACGTTATCTAACGTGCCACCATTCATCCCAAACGAAGTCTTGATCAAAATGCTTGCCCGCTATGGTAAAATAGTTTCTCCGATTAAGATGATTCCGATTGGTACCAAATCCCTCTGTTAAAACACGTTGTGTCTTTTAGGCGATACGTTTATATGATCCTGCAGGACAACCTTGACGAACTAGATTTGTCGCTTAATTTTAGATTTGAGGATTTTAACTACGTTATCTTTGCCACTACGAACAACATGAAGTGTTTCAACTGTGGCGAGATGGGGCACTTGATCCGTGCGTGCCCAAGTAACGGTAGACAAGATAGGCCAAATGAGGGACCTGTACAGGTGGTAAATGACGGAGATGCTGTGAATGTTACCGAAAATCAGAGCGTTGTTGCGACTGTCACTGATAATGAGGTAGCTGGACCAAGTTCAGTGCAGACAGCAGCTGCTGTGATTGTTGCTGAGGCAGTGGATGTAGAGCAGATAGTTCGCTCTGAGGAAGATGAAGCTATGATGGTTACTGTGGGCGAAGAGAATAAAGTGGAGAATGGAGACGCTGTTGCTGATGCCGCGGACATTCTTTCTGTTAATGATGATGAAGCTGCGATAATGACTGAGCTGGATGAATGTGTTTTTAAGACGCCACAGAAGCGAAGTTTAGGGCAACGTCCTACAAAACGGCAAGCGAAAAGAGGTTTCAGTTGTGATCTGAGTCAAACGGACACTGAAAGTGAAAGTGATCTCTCGGATTTTAGTGTTACGTGCAGTTTGCCACTAAGTGGTTTTTCTAATAGGGATTACAGTGCGGAGGATATCAAATCCTTTTTAAAGATAACAAAGAATGCAAGGAATGTCCGTATTGAAGAGTACTTTCCTGATGTTATACAGTTCATTGACAAAGCAAAAGTTTATAGGAGTGAAGGGTGCTTTAGCAATGTAGAAGTATTTCGTCTGAAGAAAATACTTGCTAAACTTAATGTTCAACTAGGGTCCAATACTAGTAAGGAAAAATGAAAAGTACATTCATGTTGGCTTTTTATTTGAGTCTAATTGTTTTTTGCTTTCTTCATTTATGGGAGAAATATGCATTGCTTCTCTGAATGTTAATGGAGCAAGAGAGGGAAAAAACGTTTTTATCTTTTTGAAACCTTTAAACAGAAAAAGGTTGATGTTTTATTTGCTCAAGAGACTCATAGTGATGAGATAAACGCAAGTGATTGGGCAAGAGAGTTTGATGGATTATCTCTTCTTAGTCATTTGAGCTCCACCAGTGGAGGCGTTGCTATTTTGTTTTCCAAAGGTTTTATTCCTCTTTCATATCATGTGGAAGAGATCATAAAAGGCAGACTTTTAAAAGTCAGAGCTCAGTTTGAGAATTGTTTTTTGTATTTATTTCTGTATATGTTCCTACCAGGACAGTTGAAAGAATGTGTTTTTTAGATACTTTGAGTCAGGTTTTAGCAAACTGTAACACAGAGGATGTTCTGATTTTAGGGGGATTTTAATTGCACAGAATGTTTCTGTGACAGAAATCATGTAGAGCCGCATATGCCATCACAAAAGAGGCTTATCGAAATGATGAAGTCTAATGAGATTTTTGATGTATGGAGGAATTTTAATCTCACTCAGAGGCAGTATACTTGGGTTCATGTTCGAGATAATTTAATATCCCTAGCGAGGTTGGACAGATTTTATGGCCATAAACACCAACTTAATATGTTCAGGGGTTGCTCTATCATCCCAGTTGGTTTTTCTGATCACAGTCTAGTTAAGTGTGCTGTGACAGTGAGTTCTGTTAAACCAAAAAGTGCTTATTGGCACTTGAATAATAACCTGTTGTGTGACCATTTTTTTCAAGGTCTTCTTAAGGAATTTTGGGTTGACTTTAGATCCCAGAAATCATCCTTTCAATCTATCCAGCAGTGGTGGGATTTTGCTAAGATACAAGTTAGACAGTTGAGTCAACTTTATACCTTCAATGTCACAAGAGACAGAAACATTGAGATTGAAATGTTAGAAAAGGAACTAAATAATTTGCAAGAACTTGCCAATATCACCGGTGATTTGGCCATTATTAAGAGTTTTAGACAAAAAAGAGCTTTTAAATGACCTTTTGGATGTAACCACACAAGGAGCACTGGTCAGGTCAAGATTTCAGAACATAGAGCTGATGGATGCACCTTCTAAGTTCTTCTTTAATTTAGAAAAAAAGAATGGGCAAAAAAAGCTTATTCACTCTCTACGCTCCGAGTCTGGAGTTCTGTTGTCAGACCCCTCTGAGATCAGAAACAGGGCAGTTTGCTTCTACAGAAAATTGTATGAGAGTGAATTAACTCATGTTGAAACAGATGTGAGTTTTTTTGCTAACTTACCTCAAGTTCCTGATGAAATCAACGCCGAACTTTGTAAAGCTATAACACTAGTAGAACTAGAAAAGGCACTTAAAAACATGGAGGGTGGTAAAGCACCGGGAATCGACGGGCTACCAGTCGAATTTTACAAAACGTTTTGGACAGAGGTTAGCCCGGATTTACTGCAGGTTTTAAATGAAAGTCTAGTTAATGGGCAGCTACCTCGAAGTTGTAGAAGGGCAGTCCTCACTCTTCTACCAAAGAAAGGTGATCTAAATGAGATCAAAAACTGGAGACCTGTGAGCTTGTTGTGCTCTGACTACAAATTACTCTCTAAAGTTCTAGCAAATAGACTAAGTGAAGTTCTTGGCCGAATTATTCATCCCGACCAGTCTTATTGTGTTCCTGGGAGACGAATCTCTGACAATATCTCCTTTATTAGGGATATTTTGGATATTGGCAAAAATCTAAAATTAGACTTTGGTTTACTGTCCATTGACCAAGAAAAAGCTTTCGACAGAGTGGAACACACGTATTTATGGAATGTTTTAACAGCTTTTGGTTTTAGTAATGTTTTTATCTCCTTGATAAAAGTGTTGTACAATGATGTTGAAAGCGTCTTGAAACTTAATGGAAACTTGTGTGCCCCTTTTAGAGTTTTTAGAGGAATCAGGCAAGGCTGTGCCTTGTCTGGTATGCTATATACATTAGCTATAGAGCCCCTCTTAAACAAAATTAGAGCAAATTTGCATGGTTTACATGTCCCAAGGTGTACTCATGTTTTTAAGCTATCGGCATATGCTGATGATGTTGTTGTTTTAATTAATGGACAAAGAGATATAAATGTTTTGTTGGGAATTCTGAATGATTTTAAAAAGATTTCTGCCACAAAAGTTAATTGGTCAAAGAGTGAAGCAATATTGGTGGGTAATTGGGCCAATATGGAGCCAAGGCTCCCAGAAGGTTTATCTTGGATCAAGGATGGCTTTAAATACTTGGGAGTGTATCTAGGGGACAGAATATTCATGCAAAAGAATTTCGAAGGAATTGTCGAGAAGTTTAAGGGTCGCCTCAACAAGTGGCTTTTTTACTCCCTAAAATGTCCTATAAGGGACGAATCTTGATTATTAACAACTTAATTGCTTCTACTCTTTGGCACCGATTAATTTGCGTGGATCCTCCACGAGATATATTGCCAAAGTTACAGTCAATTTTAGTTGATTTCTTTTGGGACAAAATGCATTGGGTACTGAAAGCTGTTCTGTATTTACCTAAAGAGGAAGGGGACATGGCCTAATTCATATACAGAGCAGAATAGCAGCTTTCAGGGTTCAATTCAGCTCAAAGACTCTTGACTGGACCAATAGACTCAAGCTGGAAATTCGCTGCTTGCGTCATTCTGAGGAATTTCAGAAATCTGGACTTTGACAGATCTTTATTTTTGTTGAACCCACAAAAAATGGATCTGTCTAAAATGCCCACCTTTTACCAGAACCTTTTTAAAGTTTGGTCTTTGTTTAAGGTACAGAAGCTAAGCACCACAAGCTCTTTGTACTGGTTACTGCAGGAACCTCTGATTCTTGGGTCACGTTTGGACTTATCCAGCGAAAAGTCCTTTCCTGCAATTTCTGATATTCTTATCAGAACCAGGTTGTTGACACTTGGACATTTGCTTGATCTGGCTGGACCGGCTTTCGAGGATATCGATATAGTTGCTGGACATTTGGGGGTAAAGTCAAAGCGCGTCACGGCCAAGCTACTTGAGGGGTGGAAGTCAGCACTTACGTCAGAGGAACTCATGCTACTGGGGGAATGCACTGAAGGCTCGGTTGCCCCAAATTGCGGTGACCCCTTTCCTGATCTGTACCTATTGGCTGACTTTGGAGAATGTGAAAGTGTTTTTTGCAAACCAACACATTGATGTTAATGGGTTCGAACCCAGTGTCTGGAAAACTCCTGTACAAAAACTGTGTCAAAATTCTGAACAAACAGTCTTTCAACAAAAGAGTCGACACGCCTTGGCGCTCTGTCCTCCATCTGGGAGAAAGTATTAAACCAGAATGGAGAGCATTGTACAAATCACCTTTGCCCAAAAAGGTTGGGGACTTACAGTGGAGAATCCTGCATGGCGCTATTGCGGTGAATGCACTTGTTTCAGTTTTAAACCCTGGTACTAGTGACGAATGTCCATTTTGCTTTCAGAGAGAAAATGTTTTTCATGCCTTTCTGCATTGTAACAGACTTTTACCGTTATTTCAGGTTTTAGAGAGTTTATTTGATCATTTTGACGAGATTTTCACTTTGGAAATGTTTATTTGTGGTTTTAAATTTACTCGAGTCGTCGATTTTGTTGCCAACTACTGAACTTTCTATTAGGGCAGGCAAAAAGGCTATTTATGACACTCGGAAGATAAAAATTGAACGAAATTCAAGCATCAATTTACCTATTATGTTTTTTAACCTTGTGAAATCTAGAGTCTTAATTGACTTTCAATATTATAAGTCTATGGGGGATCTTATGTCATTTGAGTTGATTTGGTGCTATAAGGGAGCTCTGTGTGAAGTTATTAACTAGAGTTTACATTTTGTACATGCTTTAGAATGATAGTGTGAAAATATTGCTTTTTTACTTGTTTTTTGTTATGAATTGAATGTGTATAGTACTTTCCTTTTAGGTAGGAACTGATTGTGTTTGTCCCGAAAATTGTAATAAAGGTGTGTTGAAAATTCAAAATCTCTCTCTCTCTCTCTCTCTCTCTCTCTCTCTCTCTCTCTCTATATATATATATATATATATATAGTTGGTTCTTATACTTTATATATATTATAAAGTATAAGAACCAACTGCAATTTGATCAAATCAAAATGTAATCACTAAAGGTTTTCATCATATTATGATTTAAATGCATTATTAAAACTACTTATTTAGCCTAGCTTTTTTAGGTGCTCTTCACTACCACAAGAAAAAAATACTGGTTTGTAAAATCTCCAAAATGTATGATGTGCTTTAGTTGTTAACAACCAGACAATGCATGCACATTAGCTGGAACTGTTAGTCTATTAATCACAAAGACATTTGGAAAAGGTTATTACTGTACATACTATACAGAAACCTTAGTGGAGCGGTTCCAATTCTCAGGGTACCGAATATAAAGTATATTTCAAACTGAACCACACGAAACTTACACTCACACACACTATCAAGGACATAAAAATAATAAAAATTTTAAAAACTCACTAAATGCACACGTACACACACCATTGCAATTTGGCTCTTGGTTTCTCTAATTTCTTCCATACCTACATTATTCCATGGTTCATCTCTACATTTTAACAAAAATAGGAACAAATATTAGTTTTTTCTTTCATCACAAGGGTCGTCCAGGAAAGTTACTCTCAAGTCAAGTTGTGGTCATTCACTGGTGCTCTTATGAAGGGCATGTATTTGGCTTTGTTTGAAATGCTGCTTCACCTTATCTGGACATTTCTGCTGGTTCCTTTTCCTGACAATAATCGCTTTAAGAAAGATTTGAAATAATGTCCTCTACTAATCCAAACAATATAAAAAAATGATCGTGCATTAACTTAGGGAAAATACAGGTTATATTGGCATATATAGGCTTGGATATATTTAGATAGGTGGAGCAGCTTTTAGAAGACAAATCGCCAAAACCATACCCTTTCAACATGCATGTTAGAGGGGATTGGTGTTTTGGTTTCTCTAAGTAAGTTGAAATGAAGTTTAAGTTCATAACCAAATGCACATACATTCCTAAAGTGGCATCCCTTATGTTGGTTTGGCTTTCAATCACCCATACTGCTCATGTGTATGTGGCATGTCAAACAGGTGGAATGCGAGCCCTCCCCAACCCACCCCAAACTAGTTCCTCAAGCAACCTCAGCACTCATGTAGCTTGCATGATTCAAGTAGAAGCCATATATTTCATTCCAGCCAGTCGACATAGCCCACCTTCCCCTGCCCTGGTCAGAGCTTACACCGTGCGGTCAGAGAGGGGTGCTGCAAGCCATGTCACACCTACCGTAAGTAGACAGGTCCACCACAGTCAAGACACACGGAGCACATATCAGACATAAAGCGGGAAGGATAGAAAGATGAAGAGATGGAGAGAGAAAGGGAGAGATTGAACTCACAGAAGACAGAATCAAGTTGAGATAATCAAGTAAACACTTAATGGACATGTATCAAAAATTAGCCTTTTTTGTTCAATAAACATCTGTTATTCATCATTCTAATAACCTTTACTTATTACACGGCTCTCTTGAATACTTGATTCTGTCATTGACAAAAAAGGAGGTGATACAAATTACAAATCTACTTTAAAAATGTATTTATGGCATTTAAAAAAATATTACAAATATCATGGAATTCTGAGTCACGAATATCAAAAAGTTTTTCTTATGGTTACTCCATTTGACATGAACAAATATGCTTTTTCATTAAAATGTCAAAATATCTGATTTTCTTTTTCTTTTTTTTTGTCACAAGACAACATAATAGCTACCCACATGTTAGATCACCAGATAAAAAAAATAAATAATAATATATATATATATATATATAGAGAGAGAGAGAGAGAGAGAGAGAGAGAGAGAGAGAGAGAGAGAGAGAGAGAGAAATACTAATAAAACATTAATAAAAACAACTTATGTCAACTTTCTTTTATAAGAACTGTAGCTTGTACTGAGAGAAAAAAAGAGCATCATTGACCCATAAATTAATTTTGTTGCAGTTTTAACCTTGTTGCATTTTTTTCAGTGCTGTAATGCATTGTTATTTCTTGGTGGAATATGTAATATAATAAGATACCATATAAGATTGTAAAATAATTTCAACTCAAGTATTTGGTAAGTAGCCGTGTAATAAGCGAGATGTACAGTCTGTCTGCATTTATTTCAAAATAACAATTTACTTCTACAACCAATTTTTTAAAGTACATAAATAATAAGTCTGTCTTGATGGTGTTTATGCACAAATTTTGTTTTTGAGATATTTATACAGCATAGCAACTGATATTTTGGGATGTAATAGGGCAGAACTTTATTGATTCCCAAGTAGAAATTAGCTTGTCAAAATAACAGAAATACAGCACACAGCAGGGCCCAACACAACACAGCAAATATAGCAAAACTCTTTAGCTGTTCAGCTTTTATATTTCCTACATAGAGATAAAAAAGATTTAGTGCTGCTGTGCATCCGCTGAAAAAATGTGTCATTTTTAACACAAAAGCACAAGAGATTAACAGCACACATTCTATGGAAAACCAAATTATATGAACACAGCAAATGAAATGACAAGGCGGAAAATCTTTCATGTAGCTTTCCTGCTTTACAGGCCGCAAATAACGTACAACACTGAATATTTTATATTCCATGAATATTAAATTGCCAAAAAAAAAAATCTTTTCAGAATACCAACCATCCATTTACTTGACCTAGAAACTATATTGGGGATATGTGAGGCAGTAACATGGCCATTTTTAAAACAGAGGAGCTTATGTTTTGAGATTGCTGAAATAAAAAAAATATACATGTATTTTATGAGCAAAAGCCTAAAGCATTATGAAAAACAAATGAAAAAGATGAGACAGTATCCAACAATATTAAACACATTAGTATTAGGCAGAAATTAGTTCATCTTTTTATCTTTTTTTTTCACTACTCTTGACTGAAATTTTAGAGGGATGGTTAACCCTAAAATGAAAATGCTGTCCTTATTTACTCATCCTCATTTAATTCTGTCATTTATGATTTTCTTTCATACACGAAACACAAAAGGAGAAAATTAGCAGAATATTGACACTGCTGTTTTCCTTTCATTGAAACTGAATGATGACCATGGGCTAACAAGCTCAAAAAAGGGAAAAAATAACCAGACAAAAAGAAAGCTGCTGCAGGGGAGAAGATCATCCGTGAATAACAACTTTTACTCTGGTCTTTTCCTCATGCAAAGCTATTGTATGACTTTAGAAGACTTGGAATATAGCACATTAGTTATATACTGTATGGACTGCTCTTATGGTGTTTCTGGAGCTTGACAGCCTCCACCATTCACATTCATTGTATGGAAAAGAGTTGTGAGGGCATGCTGCCTAACATCTCCTTTGGTTGTTTATGGACATAGTCATATGTGTTTGGAAAGACCCAAGTGTGAGTAAGAAATGACAAAATTGTAATTTATTGGTGAACCATCCCTTTAAGGCTGAAGAGCCGTGTGGGTGGTGTTAGGTGGTCATACCTCTCCTCCCTTCATGCTCTTCATTCCCATGTCTTCCTTCCCTTTCTTTCCCTTCTTGCCTTTTTTCTTCTTAAGGCAGGTCTTTTTAACAATGCAAAAACAGCAAGTGAGTATGAGGACCACAGCTACGATAGCGATGGCAATGATGGCCCAGGGAGGTACTAAAAGTGAAAGACAGAGACATATGGAGGAATAGGGGCTGGGAAAAAACAGTGCTATTAACATAGCCAAGTGTTTCTTCACCATTACCCCTTGACTAATAAATAATAACAAATAATATGCATTTGCAAAGCTGTAGCTTCTGGGATATTCAAGGATAACTTTAAAATAAATATTTGTTAAGACAAACTTTGATGTTGGTTTGACAAAGCCTTACCTGAATATTTACAGTAAAACAGTTTCAAAAGACAGGCAGACAGACAGACAGACAGACAGACAGACAGACAGACAGACAGACAGACAGAGAGACAGACAGACAGACAGACAGACAGATAGACAGACAGACAGACAGACAGACAGACAGACAGACAGACAGAGAGACAGACAGACAGATAGACAGACAGACAGACAGACAGACAGACAGACAGACAGACAGACAGACAGACAGAGAGACAGACAGACAGACAGACAGACAGACAGATAGATAGATAGATAGATAGATAGATAGATAGATAGATAGATAGATAGATAGATAGATAGATAGATAGATAGATAGATAGATCTATAGAAAACACTCACATGGTAGCTTGTCCATTTCATTGAGGAACTTGTTCTTGATGTCACCAAAGACGTCATTCTTGCTGACAGGGCCCTGATGCTCAGTGGAGTTGTCTGCCGGTGTAGATACAGCAGGGGCCATCGTCAGGGCACTGGCACCAGTGGGCACGGGGGCCACCATGGCCTCAGGGTTATTCTTAAACAAATTCTCCTTCATGTTTGATGGCTACACCAACAGAAACCTTAATGGAGGAAAAAGATGTGTTAACATGGGTGTCATGAGTACATCCTAAATCACTGAATGTTGCGTTGGATTTACTACATCGTCGCCAGTAGAAAACTGAATGAAACAACCTATTTGCTCCATACAAAATTTACAAATATTGCCAGCATATAGTTACTGTAGGAGTGACTGTCAGCATTATGTGATCTGATCTGTCTGATCTCTTGATTATCAAAACATGCCCAATTATGTGAACAAAAATGTTAGCAAGTGGGATTTGGCATTGAAAATTAATCCAAATAGTAAGCATGCATATACTAACAAGTACAAACATACTTCTAAAGTAAGATTTTACTGAATTAAAAGTTTTTTCTTAAAGGGGTCGAAGTCACATCGTAAAATGTACCTATGTCTGCTTGTAATGTTAAAAAAATAAAATAAATACAAAATAAATAAATAAATGTGTGCCAAAACCAAAGGAAAATGTGATACCTCTTGAAATTATAATTTTAATTGCAAGACTGAGCATGAAATATAAGACAGTAGATGTTTTGATCTAAAGTCTTTACATTAGCCCTTTTTCTTTTACACAGAAAAATGTCAAATAGAGCTCTGCGGTTTTGCATAAATTAATGAAAATATAAAACTCTCACATTCTAAATGATTCAACTGAAGCAGGATCACCCACGATGAAAAGAATGATACATGAAAGGAAACTTACCCTCTGATTTCTTTAAAAAAAAGCACTGCGATGTAGGACAACAAAAAGGATTTCTCATTTCTCAAACGTCAATTTCCTGCTCCAGTGTTGCAGAGTCTGTCTGTACCCATTGCCTTGCGTAAATAATTTAATGAAGTTGACAAATCACTGGATAAGCCACTTTATTATTCAAGGCCCCATTTCTTCACTGAAAATGTATGGAGGAATGCGCTATAATGCAGTTATGCAATCTGACATAAAGGAAAATAAGACAAGAAGAAAACTATTTTTTTATATATATATATAATATGCATTGCCACAATAAGCCCAGGAATGTGCTTAAAAGTAAATAGGGTCGATGTCGATTTGTCACAATCCCTTGTTGTCTGCCCTGTGTTTCTCACTTGTCACCTGTCCTAAACTACACTTCCCATAATTCCCTGCCCTCATCACTGCCAGCAGTCATTCATTGTTCTCACCTGTATGTTGTTTAGTCCTCATTATCCTTGTGTATTTAAACCCTGTTGTTTCACCATTCGTAGTCGGTTGTTAAATGTAGATGGCATGTCTGTTCCTATATGTGTTTTGACCCTGTTCCTCACATGTGTTTTGACCCTGTTCCTCACCCGTGTTAATATTTGCTCTTGTTAAAATTTTAGTTTCCCATCGTGGATGTTTGATTTGTTCCCGTGTCTACCTGTTATTTGTATTTATTTATAGTTTCATTAAAACCACTAGCCGCACCTGGATCTTGCCTGCTTGACTTCTCTTTATACATTCTTTACAGATTTTATGTTCATGCCTCAACCACAACCACAACATCTCCAATATTCTTCCTCCTTCAAAGTGCTAAATATCAAGCCAGCCCACAACTCGATTATTTTGGAGATTATTACATTTGAAATGAAATGGATGCACCAATTAATCGTTTTACAATAAGGCCAGGAATGTGCACTAAGAAAGTAAAATGCATAATTTTTTATTTCATCTTGGCTTCAAAATATTTCAATGTTCTTTTAACTTGTACACCCTGTTTCTAGTCAATTGTTGAAAGCATATGGACTTTCAAAGGTCAGTTTAGCATTTTTAAAACTGTAAATCTGTAATTCCAACTTTAAGTGGGATTGGCTCTTGACTTTACCACCACAGATGGGACTATCAGATCTTTGATAAGGCAATTGCAAGCAAATTAAATGCTTGGTTTGCCTGAGTACCTGATGTCAGAACAAAAACTCCTCCTTTGCAATGTATTATGCTCCTTTTTATAAAACACTACTTCAGGCATATTTACAGGATGAGTCAGAGCCAGGATCAATTGCAAGAATACAAATACTGACAAAAAATGCACTTGTTTGAACAGCTTGTAACCAACCCACTGCTGTCCAATTATATGATATTAATTACTCATGGTGAAAACAAAGAGACAAGTGATCTAAGGAAATTGGCTGACTAAACAATCCCAAGGTAATTTCAACTGACTTACAAATGAATGTGTTAAATGACTGTAGAGCTCCAAATGGATAAATACCTGAGAGAAAATGAGAGATAAATTGTAGCTTATCTGCCAACAGACTGGAAGTTAATAAACAAAAGGCAGATTATGATCTGTTGTCAACATTTGTTGCTGTAGCTGTCCAAAAGCTTTATTTGCAAAGATTAGTTTATAAAACTGAAAGTGTAAACAAAAAGTAATGTTGCCAAAACCACAAATGTGCTAGAAGAGTAAAAATATATTTTCTCTAAGACTCTATGATATGCTGATAGATATGTGCGGAGAACCAATGTACATTTGAGAGCTGAACAATAGGATGGGGCTTACGCCAAAGGGAACTAGTCTACCCTATCCATGATTATTCACATTTATTCAGAGTCTTTCTGGTTTAAAAAATGACTTATTCAGCTCCTTTAACTGTATTATTAGAAAATGAATTCACCTGCAATTTGTCTTTAGAAAACTGCCCTCATATCAAATCAAAGTTTTCCCTCTCTTTGAAAGCTATAAAAGGCAAAATTCATGACTGGTTGTGAGTCAGCTATTACAAGTGCTGACCTGGCCTTTTCAGCGGATTTATCCTGCTGAGCCACAGCGTCACCGGTCACTGTCTCTCATTTTTCACTTGACTGAGCCCGCACGCTCGTTCCAGAAGGACCACCTTGAATTAATCCCACCATAAAGCAGTCAAATTCTGTGAGATAATGTACAACCACTCCATAACTGTATTATTATGGTTAGTTTTGTTCATTGGCCTGAGGTGGGGAGAATGTATTTTGGTAGTTTTCTCACATCTGTGACAAAGTCCTGGCAAACAGCTGTGTAAAGGGAATTTGATGCTAGTTTGAAGGATAAGGTGGAGAAAGGGCCTTGATCATCTGGACGTGATGCTTTAAATGATCTGTCAACTGAACTTGTTGAAAAGCTGCAGTTTGTTAGTGAGACACACCGTAGGATATGAAGCAGAAAGATTAGATATATTTGGAAAAAAGAATGAAAGAAATAGTCACAGTGGGACAATAAAAAAAGACCTATGTGTTTTAACATCAGCTGCTTATGATTTATTTCTTGCTTTGTTGTTGTTATTTTTGAAATAGAAAGTAATTGCTTGATAATACTGTAAAAAGTGATTTGCTTTACTTAAAAATGTTTTGCAATATTTCCACCCTAGTTCAAATAGTGTATAATAATAATATAATAACACTTTACTATAGGTTCTATTTGTTAACATTAGTTAATGCTTTATGTATCATGAAAAAACAATTACATATTTTAATATATTTATTATTGTTTGTTAATGTTAGTTAATAAAAATACAATTGTAATTTTTTTGTTTATATTAGTTCATAGTGCATATAATAATGTTAACATTCAACTTTTGATTAAAACATGTATCAGTATATGTTGAAATTAACATGAACTAAGATTAATAAATGCTGCAAAAATGTTGTTCATTGTTAGCTCATGTTAACTAATGTTGTTAAGTAAAGTTAACCAATAAAAACCTTAATGTTATGTGTTATGAAAAATAATAATACATTTTAAGGGATAAAATAAAAAAAAAAATAATTTGAAAAATTCCTTGTATCTATCTTAATTAAGAGTTTAAAGCACAGCAATAGAGAAACAAGTATGCCTATACTATATCAAATCCAGAAAGCAAGCCTATTTTTTTCACATAAATCAAAACCCATTGTACAACCAATATAGCAGTGTACTATAAAAGATATGTACTGTAGTTGATCTTCTAAGGGTGATGATGTCCTGAAAACAAATGAACTGCAGCTCTGGACTTAATTTGACTGATAATAGTGATTATTGGTAAACTTTGAATAGATGAGAAATAAACAGTTTCCTGACAACTGACCCTGCCAATCGTTGTCAAGCTTACACTTGATGTTAGTGATTAATGAATATTTAATAATGCCACTCTGGTACACAGATAAGCACTATTATGCTAGCATAATTGCAAGATTGAGCACTCAATTAAAAATCCCTGTTACCTTACATCGTCTAACATCTAATCATATTAATGTATAATAAGAGCTACAATATCAAAGAAAGTCCACTTTCAAGTCATTTTTGTCCATACAAGGTGAAAAAAACAAAAACAAAAATAACATAATTAGTTGTTTTTGTTTTGAGCAATACTACACACTGTGCCATAACTCTGAGCTCTGATTCTGTAGAGACCTCCCACTCTCTCTGGATAGATATTTTCTATTCAGCCAAATATTTGTTAGGACAGGACCTGGAGCTTTTGTGTTTTATTATCAAGAACATTGTATACATCATCTTTGTTTGTGTAACACCACTTATGTAATGAAGGACTTTAAATGATAATTTGATTTGTTAATTTATTTGTACTATTCTGCAGTATCAACTCTAACTTTGAGTTTGTGTTTTCATGTGGTTGTACATTTTCTGTACAAATATACAAACTGATGGAAATACTATATGTTCAGGTCATATTTCACACTATTTATTTCTTTATTTACTTATTTTATATTGGGTTTTAAATAAGACGCAGACAGGTTTTGTGAGATTTATATATCAAACTAAATGTAATTCTGGACTATTAGCATCCTTGAGAAGCAATAACAGTTGTTGATGTGTGGATTGCATAAAGATATTATGCACACACTGAACAACAGAAGTTTGGCAGATGCCCTGAAGCAATTATAATTATGGGATGCAGGAATGATATCTAGTTGGATCTCCAAAGGTTTGATTTGAACTGCCAAATGAGCCAGGGCCATTTCTGCTCCTTCTGTTCCTCCATCACTTCTTACGATCCTGTTTATTTGTGCTTGATAAAACTTTATCTAAGTCAAATGTGTCACTACACCTAATGAGCTTGACTGCAGGACAGTTTTATTGTCAATGTGGGAAATCGAAGAAATATGCTCTCTGGTTCACTCAACGTTTTTCTTGATTGCTTCATATTTATTTAGTTAGTTAGTTAGTTAGTTTGCTTATGTAGCCAAGTGGAGAACTTTCATGAAATTTAACTCTTATCATAAATTGGACGTCGCTCCTTTAAGAACTGGAGTTTTTCTACACCTGCTTTTCGGCACTCTCTTGTGTTCAAGACATGAGAACTTATGTTGTGCAAGAGAACTTGTTTGAGAATTATATTAGTAAATATCTAATTTCACACGATACAAGATGCTTATAAATTGCATTACATATATTCAGAAGAGTCATATTTAAAAATGTTGTCTATCCTTTTCGAAGGATCCATACTCTTCTGAAACCGACAGGTGACCATGCTTTTGCTGTAGCAGAACCCAAGTTTTGGAATAGCCTACCTATTTGTATTAGAACTGCCTTAACAGTACGCAACTTTAAATCAAATTTTAAAACTCGTCTCTTTTCTATAGCTTTTAATCAACCCTAATATACTGTGATATTTTAATTTATTTTATATTTTATTTGTTTTTTATAATCTTTATATAGTATACCATTTAAATGTTTTCTATTGTATTGGTTGTACAGCACATTGGCCAACTGTTGTTGTATTTAATTGTTCTCTATAAATAAACTGATATTGATACTGACATTTGCACCGGATTGCATGTATGGAGTTTGACCACGTTTTGTGCACATGCGAGGATTGGGTATGAAATTTAGTATTAATCATATCTCATTTGAAGATTTATAGCCCAGTGTGTTTTCCAATTAACCTTTTCATGAGTATGAGTGCCCTCTGGAGTGAGTTATTTTTGCTCATGACAATGCACAGCCGGTAGAGGGGGGCAGAGTGTAGATGAGTATTCTTTTTTATATTTGATTTCTTGTCATAAAAAAATTAATAATAAAATACTGTATATAATACAGTAAAAATGAACAAATGGGTTATATATGCTGTACTTTTTTATTTACTTTGTTTTTATAGCTGTAAAAAACAAATAAAAAATGTATATCAGCAGTCTGGTTTGTCTATATTCATTGTTTGACTTCTCAGACATTGTGTGTGTGTGTATGTTTGTGTGTGAGCGGGTTTGGGTGGCTTATGAGGACATTTGTTTTAGGTTACAAACTGGTAATTACAAGGGTATTTTGCTATAAATGTGCTTTATGACGACATTTCTAGTGTCCCCATAATTCAAATTTGCCTATAAAACATACTAAAATGTTTTTGGGAATATTTGTGAGGGTTAGGGGATAGAATCTATATTTTATACAGTATAAAAATCATTATGTCTTTGGAGAGTCCTCATAAGGATAGCCGCACCAACATGTGTTTGTTTGTGTGTGTGTGTGTGTGTGTGTGTGTGTGTGTGAGAGAGAGAGAGAGACAAGCGCTAATGTAAAAAGACTTGGCTGCGTGCATCGTATAATTGCACACAATCTGCATGTTTTCACTGTGAGTATACAAGTTTTAAACTGTTATCGTGCTGCTTTGTATTTCAGAAAAAACATATTATATGTCTGAAAAGAATGTTCTGAGTTGCTGTTTGTGTGAATAAAAAGTGCAACTGCACCTAATAACAAGCAGACGTGGCTGCGTGCATGGGAAGATCGCATTTGGATATGATAGCTGTGCATATACAAGTTGTGAACTGTTATCGTGGTACTTTGGTGACAATTGGGCTGTTTGTTACATAAACATATTATGTGCTTGAAAAGACTCTTTGAGTAGCTGTTTGTTTGATGAATGACAACAGCTACTAATGAAAACAAATGGCGGTATGCGTCGGTGGAAGTTCACATTTGATGTATTGACTGTGCGTATTAGAACTGTAAACTTTTTATTGTGCTACTTTGTTGATGATTTTGATGTAAGTATATTAAAAAACATATTCTGTGGTTTAAAGACTGTATGAGTAACTGTTTGAACAAATATAAATTACAGACGCTTGACCAGTGCAGCCTATGTCGATGCATAAGCCTATTTTAATCTGGTAGCTTGTAACACAACTGTCTGTTGCAGAAACACATATGTGTGACACTACTCTGCGGGCACCACGTATGAAATGGTTAAGTGAACATGTGTAATGTGAATTATATTGTTTTAAACTGTTATATATGTCCTTAAGCATGTGTTAAATGTATGTGATTGAAGCAAGTACTTAAATGCAGAAAATAATGTGAGTATTTAAGCATGTTTAAGCATGTATTAATTATGTGTTGAAGTATATAGGTAAGCTAATGCCCTGTTTTTCCTTTGATTTGTACATTAGCCTCAACCGTATTTCACTACCGTTGTAGGATATTAGATGCAGAAGAGCAAACAATTGCTGCATTATGAGTTGAATCTAGAAACCCAACTTTTAATCCTGGAATTCTTCAGCGTCATAAGTCAAAAAATTCTGTTTGACTAGGCGGCAAAAATTCTAGCTGAAGCTATAAAAAGGGACTTGTCCAGATAGCACATGACTTGAGAAATTCATGCTTCTGAGGAAATACCCCCACATTTAATGGTTCTTGCCTGACACTGCCATCAAGACCATCTCTGCAAAGAGACCCTAAGGAAAGATAAAAGACAGAGAACACACTCCCTGGAAACCCCAGGAAAGGCTTAAACACTCTCTGTTGTTCTTCGATGTAAACCAATTTGCTACACTTAAACTAGACTCATTATATCATGAGACATCATGATCATTATTCTGCACACAGCAGGTAATAAGGAATCCATGAACATTACAAATAATGTCACTGTACTTCACTGAGTTAACCCTCTAAAATTTACAGAATGCTTTTGGACCCAAAATGCACACACATAATTCTGAAAATTACTTTGAGCAGTGATTACTTTTATAACTGACAAATTAATGATTATAGCCTGATATACCTTTTAAAATATGTGTAGTAATTTGGAATCACTTATAACTGTCAAATCAATAAGTATTAGCTATAATCCTGTATCATGTATGAACTTGCTATAAAGAGCCAAATAACCAAGCCATAGCAAGGAAAAGCAAAGCAAGGAAACGCATTGACATGCAAGTACATCTCCAGATTTTTGCTGAAAGTGCTGGTGTATTATGTAAATACTTTGGGTAATCCGATTGCAAAACGATTTAGACTCAAAGAAGGATAAATGTTCCTTAAGGCATTGTCAACAGACTCCATAAAGTTTATTTTCTCTGTATTGATAATTATGTCACTATACTAACCAACCTGTTTCATGTTGTATGTGTTTGATTAGTTTTTGTTTAGAATAGCAATACAATTTGTTTGTATTCAAAGATAATTCGACTGTGGTATATTTTGATAAATACTATCGTCACTTGATTTAAAAAAATGCATCAAAGCTGTACCTAAAATATGTGTGATATTATTTTCAAAAAGCCATATTTTCAATTTCAAATAATTTCCATTATAAATTTCCTTACATAATGACAGAATAAGGACAGTTTTAAGTCCTAACACACATACTGTTCTTACATTTTGTTGTTTCATTAACGTATTTAATTTTTGTATTTTATTTCTTTTTTATATATACTTCCCCATTGACTGCTGTTTTTTCCTTGTGTTTAAGAGCCGTCAGAATGAAACTATTAAAAAATTATACTTAGTTTTTATATTGAGATATTACTATTAAAACAATTTTTTATCTGGTGCTGATTATTTTCAACCCACCGGCTTCAATTAGAACAGCACAAAACAACTCTATACTATACATTGTCAGGGTTCTCATGTTCATGGAAAACCTGATCAGGTAATTTTTAAGGTATTGATTTCCAGGCCTGGAAATGTGATGGACATTTATACATTCTAAATAAGTCACAGAAAAGTCATATAGATTTCTTTTGATCAGCTTTAAAATTATATCAGTGAGAAATTGCTCTTTAAAGTAATTTTTTAACAAATTATTATCCTTCACATATCGTCATTGAAATGTCTTGCACTCAAAGCACACTGACTTATCTGGGCTGCAGTTCTGTTGTGTTTGTTTATTTGTTCTATTGTATTTACAATATGTGTAGAGGCAAAAACAGATAAAACAGCAGGAGTATCTCAAATAGCTCTAAAATCACTGCGAATGGAATGAAGATAATGGGTACCATAAAAAGCAATGGCAATCTTGTCCTCTGAATGCCATGCAGTCACCTCTAAAGCAAAGACATGGACACAACCCTCTCATTCACTTCAGCTCATCTCTCTCTCTCTCTCTCTCTCTCTCTCTCTCAATACAAACATTAGGATAAATCTCAGTCTTGGCGAGTCCAGCGATCATATCACCTTGTTAAACACACATAGTAGACACTCCAGCAAGAAGAAGAGGAGAGAGATGTCAAACATGTACAAACATTCTATTTTAAGTAGGGTCCAGTGAAAACAATGAGGAAAGGAGGATTGTATGTCACTGGGGAGAATAAAATGCATATAAAAAGAGAAAAGATCATCCAAGATCAAAACAAAATCAAAAGAGATCTTAATTGTTGTTCTTAATACACAGCTTTATTAAAGTGAATGATTCGATTAGGGGAGACCGGGCTAGTTGTTACACCTTTTACTATAATTATTTCTCAGGGAAGGCTAATTTCTGCATAGCCACATACCATAAAGTCTTTGCTGCTAAAAAATGAACACTGAACACAGGGCATTGTAACAAAGTTTCAGGTTGGGTAGATAAAGGAGGAAGCGGGAACCAGTTTCTAGCCACAGTTCCTAAGAGCATTGCTGGCTGTTCCGAACCCTGACACTGAGCAAAGTCAGCCACCCGTTTGCCTTCGTTCAACAGCTCCCCAAAGCCTGCTGACAGTGGGTGCTGGGCGAGGAGCCCAGCGAGGCTGTGGGCATCATCTGTGGGATTTTCTTTAACTTTTTTTTTTATCAGAATGAGATCATTTTTATCAGTTTTTAGAAAAATCATTAAATCACTAAACCATTATGACGCTTTGGATGCTTTAGGTGATTTCCAATTCAGAAGCATTCTCATTCTAGCTGTCTTTTTTGCATAAGCAAAGGCCTGTTCTTTATTGTTAGTCATTTGAATATTTTCACCTCAGACACCAAACAAGGCATTATAGGGTTAGGTTGAATATTTAAATTAAAAGCTTCAGTTAAAGTTTCAAACACTGAAAACCAGAATTCTCTCAATTTAGAACTGGAACAAAACACGTGGGCTAAATCTGCCTTACCTCCCTTCAGACGATCAAACATTTCATCCACATTTGGCCAATTTGGTCTTATGTAGTAAGTCCGATAAATAATTTTTAGCTGAATCAAGTTGAGTCTTGCACACAAAGAAGTTCCATTATCTCTGATAAGAGCTTTATCTCAGGTATCCTCAGATATATCAGTTCCTACTTACTCTTCTTACTCTTCTACCCAATCTGCTTTTGTCCTTTATATTGATATATTTTGGAGTGACATGATTAAGTTGTACATTTCTTAGATGAGGCCCTTAAAGTGTAAAGGGACCTGTAAAATAGATTCTAATAGTGATTCTGATGGCAGTTGAGGGAATTCAGAGCTCTGAGCTTGGATGAAGTGACGAACTTGAAGGTAGTAGAAAAAAAAACTGGATTTAGGAAGATTACATTTTTTAGCAAGATCACCATAACTAGCAAAAACAAAATATTTATAAAAAGTCTTTGCATTTATTAAAACCTAGATTTTGCCATTGCTTAAAGGTCAAATCTAGTTTAGTGGCTGGAAAGAGGTGGTTGTTACATATGGGCTTTGCCAGGAAATATCAATGAGTTGAATGCTTGTCTGAACTGGATCTATATCTGGACAGTCAAGCTTACTATTGGAATTGAAGTGAAGTGCAATGGCAAAAAATTTAATTTTGTTGTAATCAAAACATGATGACTTAAACGATTTAGCCTTCGCCACCCACTAGTCCGTATCTGGAGCTTGGAACCAATATACAATTTTTTGCGAATTCTCTGCCCAGTAATAATTAAGCTATTAAATTGGGAAGTGCCAATTCCCCATTTCTTGTTTGTCTCTCAAGAAGTGCTTTATGTATCCTTGGCCTTTTACCCTCCCATAAAAAAGAAAATAAGCAACTTGTTAGTTGAATGGAAAAAGGATTTTGCAGAAAGATTGGGAGACCCTGAAGATGTGATGGGATCTTTAATTGGACCTCAGTAGATTCTATGCATTCAGGCTTAAAATGGGACAAATGTGAGGATCCTTTTTATTTTTTTACATTTACATTTATGCATTTCACGGATGCTTTTATCCAAAGCGACTTACAGTACTTACAGGGACAATCCCCTCGGAGCAACCTGGAGTTAAGTGCCTTGCTCAAGGACACCAGCGACCTTCTGATTAACAGATATGTGCTTTAGCCCACTACACCACCACCACATATATTTATGTATATATATATATATATATATATATATATATATATATATATATATATAAAAACCTAAAACAGTTTTACAAACCTACTCATCTTGATGTATGCCAGAGTTATGAAAATGAGTTCTTTCTTGATCACACATGAAATTACAGTGATCTTTGTATGATGTCATGTGAACTTCAGTGTAGAAAAGATTACAATATTCCTACACTTGCCAACAAGAGACATGTTTTGCTTAGTGCTGTTTTTGCTCATTTTCATATGATTTTCCAGATCATTTATCACAGTTACATAAATATTGCATCACACACGGGGATTACAAGGTGCTATATCACATCACACAGTAAAAAATCTTTAATAAGAATAAAGATTTGTAGACAAACATGTGATTCAGAGCAGCAGATCTGAGCACCAGTCTGACCTGGGGATTTTTCAGCCTGTGCTGCACCAAGCCCCTCCTGCTATTTTGAAGAGCAGTATTTCTCCTTAATTAAATATTCTAATTAAATTAATAAGCATTACAAGCCAGGCTCCAGCTGACCAACTTCAACCTCTGTCCCACTCATATGCATAACACCTCCCCCCCCCACACACTTTCACCAGAGCCTGCAAGACAACGCATAGTACGAGCAGATGCAGGAACAGGACATTTTACTGTAAACATACAGTACTGTACATACACTGTCTAACGCAGTGAGAACTAAGACAGACACAACACCCCACACTTTTTGTTGATATGGATTGACTGAGCATTCTTTGCTCTCCATATAAGAAACAGATCTTGTCCTTGGGCATTTCATGATGGTTGAACATTTTCACTGGAAAGCCCACTGATTGAGCTCAGTGAGATGAGAAAGAGTGCTTCCCGCACATCCCTGCGGCCATTAGGCCGCTTTGTTTCTCACTAATGAGGGTTTTTATGGACCTTGGGCGAAACTGGACACACAAACAAATGTGAAGTGTAGAAATGATTTGCAGACTCTTGAAGAATGGTTCACAGTACATAGTCTGTGAAATCACATCTCAGATCTGTCGATTTCTACAGAACTGTCAACCCCAATAAATCCAAATCCATTTATGACAATAATCTCTGTTTTGCTGCTGTACAAAACAATATTTATGTAACACTTTTAATATAGCTCTTGGTGGACTTTTTCCACATGTTTCACAGGCTTGTTTTAGCCTCAGTGTTTTTTCCTAAAGGTAAAGCTGCTCTGTCTCATTAATTGCGAATTGTATCTTTCGGTTTATTGGGTGCCCCTATGGCTCTTTAATTAAGCTGCTGTTTTTAGAGAGGAATTAATCACTGCACCATGGCAGCGAGAAGCACAACCACACCTATAAGTGCTACACTTATCCAAATGATTTTGTTTTTCTTTTTTAAGATACTGTATTGGCAGATCTGGGATGACAATCTTGGAATGAAAATGAAATTCAACCTGCCATGAGGTTTGAAATAAATATTAAAGTCAAGATTTTGAGTTAAAAATGGCTTACAATGGTTCATTCTACATACAAAGCTATAGTATGACTATAGAATCCTATAGTGCACAAGTAATATGGACTACTTTTAGAGTAATTTATAGCATGTTTGTGTCTTTTTTGGATCTTGACAGCCACTGGTCACTGTCATTGAATGGAAAATAGACGCCTAGACATTTTGTTACATATTTTGTGTTCTAGAAGAACATTTTTGGTTTTGATCTTGAAGAGATCAAAGATCAGAATTGAAATTTTTGGTTGAAATATTACGAACAATTCCTTGACCATGTCTGATAGAGTTTGATAACTACTGACCTAGTGCCTTCAAGAGAATAGGAGTTCTCCATCATAAAGAGGGAAACAAGTGAATCCCATTATGTAATATTACAAAAGTTTTTGTTAGGGTTACCTTGTCTTGTTTCACTGTTGCCCTTTTGTTTGCCATTTTTGTCCCTTTTGTTTTCCGTAGTTTTCACTTTTGTCCTTTGTTTAGCTCCACAGTCTCCCTGTTAGCGTTCGTGTTGGTTGTTCATTGTTTTCACCTGCCCTCGTTAGTTGTCTTTTGTTTTAGTTTATCACCTAGTTATCTTGTTTGAGTTCTGTTTGTTCATTGGTTCATGTCTTCCCATGTCCACGTATTTATACCCTGTCTGTTTGGTTAGTCAATGTCTATCGTTGAATGTTGTTAGCCTGGTGTGTGTGTGTGTGTGTGTGTGTGTGTGTGTGTGTGTGTGTGTGTGTGTGTGTGTGTGTGTGTGTGTGTGTGTGTGTGTGTGTGTGTGTGTGTGTGTGTGTGTGTGTGTGTGTGTGTGTGTGTGTGTGTGTGTGTGTGTGTGTGTGTGTGTGTGTGTGTGTGTGTGTGTGTGTGTGTGTGTGTGTGTGTATTTATCACTTTGTGGGGACCAAATGTCCCCATAAGGATAGTAAAACCGAAATGTTTGACCTTGTGGGGACATTTTGTCGGTCCCCATGAGGAAAACAGCTTATAAATCATACTAAATTACGTTTTTGAAAATGTAAAATGCAGAAAGTTTTCTGTGAGGGTTAGGTTTAGGGGTAGGGTTAGGTTTAGGGGATAGAATATAAAGTTTGTACAGTATAAAAACCATTATGTCTATGGAAAGTCCCCATAAAACATGGAAACACAACATGTGTGTGTGTGTGTGTGTGTGTGTGTGTGTGTGTGTGTGTGTGTGTGTGTGTGTGTGTGTGTGTGTGTGTGTGTGTGTGTGTGTCACTTTGTGGGGACAAGGATAGTAAAACCCGAAATGTTTGACCTTGTGGGGACATTTTATCGGTCCCCATGAGGAAAACAGCTTATAAATCATACAAAATTATGTTTTTTGAAAATGTAAAAATGCAGAATGTTCTCTGTGAGGGTTAGGTTTAGGGGATAGAATATAAAGTTTGTACAGTATAAAAACCATTATGTCTATGGAAAGTCCTCATAAAACATGGAAACACAACTGTGTGTATGTGTGTGTGTGTGTGTGTGTGTGTGTGTGTTCCCTGCCCGTTTTCCTCAGTCTTGTGTTTATTTCCCCATTGAGGGTTTTCCTTTGTGTTTGTTTATTGTCTAAATTAATAAAGAAGTTTGCATTTAGATCCGCTCTCCTCGTCTGCCTCCATTCGAAAAAATTATTAATAGTAGGAAACATATATTTTATCTTTTAAAGGGATATTTCAGCCAAAAATGAAAATGTTCTAATCATATACTCACTTATGCTATCCCAGAAGTCAATGACTTTCTTTCTTTTGCTGAACACAAATTAAGATTTTTAGAAGAATATAGGTCCATACAATGCAAGTTAATGGTGATGATCAGAACTTTGAAGCTCCAAAAATCACATAAAGGAAACAGAGAAGTAATCCATATGACTCCAGTGGTTAAATCCATATCTTCAGAAACAATATAATAGGTGTGGGTGAGAACATACAAATATTTAAGTTTATTTTACTCTAAATCTCCACTTTCACTTTTACACCTGAAAGTCACATGTGGTGCCTGTTTAGTTTCACATTAATATCTGAAAGTGAAAGTTAAAGTGGAGATGTGTTAACTAAAGTTCTGTTTCTCTGTGGATTTAAACAGTGGAGTCATATAGATACATTTTATATTTCCTTTATGTGATTGTTGGAGCTACAAAGGGTCTGTTCACCATTCACTTGCCTTTTATGGACCTACAGAGTTGAGTAATTCTTCTAAAAATCTTCATTTGTTTTCAGCAGAAGAAAGAAAGTCATACACATTATATAACCACCCCAAAATGAGATCTCTGACATATCTTTCTCGTGTCTCATTAACAGCAATCAGAATAAATGGAGAACCAATGGAAGCTTTGGCTTTAGTCTCTTGCTTCTCATATTTTTCTCCTAAAAAAAAAAAGACTCCAGTAATGTGCTTAGATTTGCCAAGATACCATAGAGATACCACAGACAATCAAAAGTCAGATTTCAATATGAACTCAATATGAAGCATTTCTCATATTCTTCAAAGGCCACATTATTAGTGTTATCCATATTATATAGATTTGTATACTTACAGTATGTAAGAAAATATCTCATTGTTTCTCTTATTTGACCCGAGTTGATTAGGAAGTTTAAGACAAACATCTGGGACAATCTAAGCACTACACATTGGTTCTTACAAAGCTTCACAAACTACAGTTCTTATGCATATAATTCTATGTCTCTCACACACATGTAAGTGTACACACTTAACATAAGCAGACACACAAAGTGCTTTCGAAGCAGAAAAAACAACCCAAAATCTTCTATGCTTGGTACCATTAGTTAATTATGTTAGTCCAGAGAATTTGAAAAAAAAATGATCAAAATAAAAATAAAACAACAACAAAGCTCCAAAAGCTTTAAAAGCAGCTTTAAATTCTCAATTGAATGTCTGAGCTCAATGCTACACTGTACTGTACTCCAGTTTAGGTCTGAAGCTGTGATGACATAGCATTCGTCCTTGAGAACGTCCCTTCCTGTGATCCCCCAATCTACTGCAAGAGAATCCCAAGAGGGTAAGAAAAGAAAAAAACACTTGCCACAGAGAAAGAGAGAGAGAGAGAGAGAGAGAGAGAGAGAGAGAGAGAGAGAGAGTGAGAGAAATATAAAAACCACTGACGGGTGACGTGAATAACATTTATAATTTCATTACAGTAGCACCTGACAAGGGGTGGGATATATTAGGCAGCAAGGCAGTCAGTTCCTGAATTTCATGTTTTGAAAGAAGGAAAAATGGACAAACTTAAGGATCTGAGCGATTCTGAAAAGGGCCAAATTGTGATGGCTAGATGACTGGGTCAGAGCATCTCAAAAACGGCAGGTCTTGTGGAGTGCTCCCGGTAGTGGTTAGTAACTACCAAAAGTGGTCCAAGGAAGGACAACTTGTGAACCGGCAACAGAGTCCTGGGCACTCAAAGCTTATTGATGTACGTGGGAAGGGTAGGCTAGCCTGTCTGGTCTGATCCCACAGAAGAGCTACTGTAGCACAGATTGATAAAAAACTTCATGCTGGCCATGAAAGAAAGGTGTCAGAGCACACAGTGCATCGCAGCTTGCTGCATATGGGGCTGCGTAGCCTCAGACCTGTCAGAAAAGTGTATACAATGGGCACGTGAGCGTCAGAATTGGACCATGTAGCAATGGAAGAAGGTGGCCTGATCTGATGAATTACGTTTTCTTTTAGATCACGTGGACGGCCAAGAGCATGTGCATTGTTTACCTGGGGAGGAGATGGCAGCAGGATGCACCATGGGAAGAAGGCAGGCAGGCGGAGGCAGTGTGATGATCTGGGCAATGTTTTGCTGTGAAACCTTGGGTCCTGGCATTCATATGGATGCTACTTTGACACAAACCACCTACCTAAAGATTGTTGCAGACCACGTACAACCCTTCATGGCAATGGTATTCCCTGATGGCATGATAATGTTCCCTGCCACACTGCAAAAATTGTCAAGGAATGGTTTGAGTAACATGACCAAAGTTCAAGGTTCTCACTTGGCCTCTAAATTCCCCAGATCTCAATTCGATTGAGCATCTATGGAATGTGCAGGACCTACAAGTCCGATCCATGGAGGTCCCACCTCACAACTTAAAGGACTTGGTGCCAGATACCACAGGACACCTTAATAGGTCTTGTGGAGTCCATGCCTCGATGGGTCAGAGCTGTTTTGGTGGCTACACGATATTCGGCAGGTGGTTTTAATGTTGTGGTTGATTTGTATATATATATATATATATATATATATATATATATATATATATATATATATATTACACATACAGTATATAGTAGAGGATCCTAAGTAACCACAAAATATATCAAACTAGATCTACCTGAGGATATTTAATGTAAATACACTATAAAAATGTGCTTCATGAATCGGTTGAACATCTGGTTGAACATCTACATTAACTGCAATAATTCAAGTCAGAATTATTGCAGTAGGCCTCTTATGACTGAATCAGTCTGACTGCATACCAAATGAAGGACATTTATAAGGTTCAGATCAGGTAGAAATACCCTTTAAGAGAATATACACGTTTCCACATTTTACAATACAGATCTTGTGTGTGGATTATATGGGTAACACTTTACATTAGTGTTCCCTTGGTTTAGTGTTTATAAATGTGTCCATTAATGACTACAAAGTCATTTACAAATACATTCTAAATCATTGATATGCAGTTGTAACAACATGAATAAGAAGAGGGACTTTCTTGCAATATTTGCCAAAAAGTGAGCATTTTAACTTACATATTATAAAAAAAGTATATGTTACATATTTTAATAATAACATTTATTCATACTTATTTTAATCAAAAACATAAAATGTCCTAATTCATGATTTGTCACAATGTAGCAAACAGACTATTTTAGTGAGATTAAAAAAAGAGGGTTTGCCATTTTGCTACAGTCCATTTTGTTTATATTTTTTACTGTAATGTCTTGACTCACTTATGTTATCAAATTCCTTTATTTATTTATTTATTTTAATAAATTAATACAATTAGTGCCCACTTTACAAGAAGGTTAAAAAATTGTTATTAAGCATTTCCAACTTGTGAGGAAAAATGGCTAACTATTTGGCAGGTAAGATAGTCACCATTTTTATGCATGTTGTAATAACCATTGTTACAATCTCAGTGATATGTAATGCATTTGTAAATTATGTATAAGTATTATCAAACCCCAGTATGAACCCAGTAATAAAGTATGGCCATTATATGGGATAACATGCAGTTTTTAGGGTAAAATGCTTTTTAGATACACACCTATTTGAAGATAGTTAATTTGTGAACTAAATAAAATAACATATGATATAGTCAAATTGTATTTATAAAGTGTTCTTTACACAATGCAGGGTTAAAACCAATAGTTGCATTTTAAAGCTGCTAGAAATGCAGGCGTTCAGAATCCCCCTCTTTTTGGTACCGCACACCTCTTTTAATGCTCTCCATTGTCTGTGGTCTTTTCTTTTACGATCTGCTTTGACAGAAGCTGTACCAGAGAGGCAACATATTGTCTTGCCACTGTTCGGCGGTGCAGAAGTCAGAAGTGTCGATCCCTTCGCCCCCTCTGGGGAAATACAGCAGCTGTCAACGGGACCAACCTCTGGAAACTCTACAGGAAGCAAACTGTAACCATGCACGGACATAGTAAACACCCACCCATCGGCTCGTGCTTGACTTTCTCGCACACTGCTCTGGGACCAGCTACCCATGACCGAACTGTAACTCCAGCTTCTATTAGGTATGAAAGAGCACTGACCCTACATCAGCGAGTAATGGCAAGTTATTTTCAAATTGAGTATTCCCTTTTAAAACTGATTAGAACATTGCAAAACATCACTTGCTCTCACCAACTACACTTTACAGACACTTTTTAACTTAACACAAAAAGCTACTTGAAGGGTTTTCAGAAGAGTTACACAAGACAAAAGCAGTCCTAGGCATACAGTATGAATTAAACTGCAGTACTTTATATTTCAAGAGGCCACTCTATACTGGGCTTGCCTCTGCATAAGTACGTCATAACCATTTAGTGAACACTCTTTTCATCATCAAGCACAGCTCTGCTCCCCTTCCTGCATCCAGATCACCCCATTTTGCACCACTTAAAAAAACAGAAAAAGAAAACAAGTTCAAAAGCTACACACCTGACTGCAGTGTTCTCCTCTTTCCTAATCCTCAACGAACGTCTGGGCCATACACCACCGAGGCACTTAGGGGTTAACGTTTTAACAGCGTGCAAACATATCTTGCTCGCTCTCTTCCATCAGCCTGAGAAACTGCAGTCATCCCCCCTCGCCACTCGTTACTGCAGCAGTACACACACACACACATACACACAAACACACACACACACTTTCCCCTCCCCTCCTTATGTGCTCTCTCTCTGTCACTTTCTCTCTCTCCACCAGAGAAATCCCCCCTCAAAATACACACATCCTTTCCTTCTCTCTTTTCCTTCCCCCACCCCACCCTTCCCATTCCATCCTCTTCCTAAGCTGCCTGATTGGAGATGCTACTCACACAGCTCTGCATGCATCCCAGTTTCCTTTTCTTTTCTTTTTTATATCCGTGTCGGCTCTTGCGCTGTGGGGTAATCAGCTCGGGCCAATATGCAACACTTCCTCTGCCTTCCACATCCAACTACGTGACCTTAAAACAACCTGTTGTTTATGCAGAAATGCATCTCGTAAGACTGTAAAACACAGTACTGAATAGGTTTCTGGACAGAAAAGTAAAGGGAAAAATGGAGTGGTAGGATGATTTTTTAAAAAGAGTGGCTTTAGAGCATGGAGGTTTTGCTGCTCACAATATGTTGCAACAGAAAGAGAGAGAATGGGAGACAAAGAGGAAAAGCACAAGGAGAGGGATGTGTAACGGATATGTAAGGCATAACGTATAGTCAGCTGGTCATTGTAGAAAAAAATAAACCCTGACAGGGAAATCAGAGACCTCTGCTTTCTACGGGCAGGAGTACCCTTGCAGCAGGTGTCCCGTCACGTTCTGGTTACAACCGACGCCTCCAAGTTGGATTTGGGCGCCGTGTGCAACGGGCGCGCAGCCGCAGGCCGGTGGAACCGAGGCCCGCTGCGCTGGCACATCAACTGCCTAGAGCTGCTGGCCGTTTTTCTTGCCCTGAAGAAATTTCTTCTGTTGATTCGTGGCAAGCATGTCCTAGTCAGGACAGACAGCACCACGGTGGTGGCCTACATAAACCGCCAAGGCGGAGTACGCTCCTTCCACATGTCACAGCTCGCCCGTCGTCTCCTCCTTTGGAGTCAGCAGCGACTGGAGTCACTGCGCGCCACTCACATCCCCGGCAACCTCAATGTGATAGCGGACGCGCTGTCAAGACAAACCTTGCCCGGCGGAGAGTGGAGGCTCTACCCCCAATCGGTCCAGCTGATTTGGGACAGGTTCGGCAAGGCCCAGGTAGACCTGTTTGCCTCCCAGGAAACCTCCCACTGTCCGCTCTGGTATGCCCTCACAGAGGCTCCCCTTGGGACAGATGCTCTGGGCACAGCTGGCCCGCGGGGCTGCGCAAGTACGCTTTTCCCCAGTGAGCCTTCTTGCACAGGTGCTATGCAAGGTCAGGGAGGACAAGGAGCAAGTCACTCTGGTGGCCCCCTACTGGCCCAACCGGACGTGGTTTTCGGATCTCACGCTCCTCATGACAGCCCCTCCCTGGCGAATTCCCCTGAGGAAGGACCTTCTTTCTCAGGGACGGGGCACACTCTGGCATCCGCATCCAGACCTCTGGAATCTCCACGTCTGGTCCCTGGGCCGGACGCGGAGGATCTAGCCGACCTACCTTCGGCCGTCATAGACACTATTAACCAAGCCAGAGCCCCTTCGACCAGGCATCTTTACGCCCTGAAGTGGCGTCTGTTCATGGACTGGTGTTCTTCCGAGCCGAAGACCCGCAGAAGTGCGCAGTTAGGTCAGTGCTCGTGTTTCTTCAGGAGAGGCTGGAGAGGAGGCTGTCCCCTCCACCCTCAAGGTGTATGTTGCGCTTATCGCGGCCCACCATGACTACAGTAGACAGCAAGTCTCTTGGTAAGCACGACTTAATCGTCAGGTTCCTAAAAGGTGCCCGGAGGATGACTCCCTCCGGCCTAACCTGTTTCCCTCCTGGGATCTCTCGGTCAGTCCTTATGGGACTCCGGAGACCCCCTTCGAGCCGCTTGACTCAGTTGGACTCAGGGCCCTCTCTCTCAAGGCCGCCCTGCTGATCACGCTCACTTCCATCAAGAGGGTCGGGGACCTGCATGCGTTCTCTGTTAGCGACGCTTGCCTGGACTTCGGTCCGGCAGACACTTTCGTGATCCTAAGACCACGACCGGGCTACGTGCCCAAGGTTCCTACCACACCCTTCAGGGATCAGGTGGTGAACCTGTAAGCGCTGCCCCGGGAGGAGGCAGACCCAGCCCTTTCACTTCTGTGTCCAGTACGTGCCTTACGTATTTACCTGGACCGCATACAGAGCACCAGACGCTCTGAGCACCTCTTCGTCTGCTTTGGGGGACAGCAGAAAGGAAATGCTGTCTCCAAGCAGAGACTCGCCCACTGGGTTGTCGACGCCATTTCCCTGGCTTATCACACCCAGGCCGTGCCCCCCCCTTTGCGGGTCCGAGCCCACTCCACCAGGAGTGTTGCGTCCTCGTGGGCACTGGCTAGGGGCACTGCCCTAGCAGACATTTGTAGAGCAGCGGGCTGGGCAACACCTAACACTTTTGCGAGATTCTACAATCTCCGAGTTGAGTCAGTATCGTCCGTGTTCTCTCAGGTACCGAGCCCGTGAGAACTCGGTGGCACGTCCACGATCTGACCGGGTGAATCGCTTGCACCCAGCGCCCTTCCCCTAACCAGGGAAGCAGTGCGCCTTCTTTCCCAGGAGATCCCAGGTTTGGGACACTGGTTGACTCCTCCCTAGCCCTCGTGGGTCGCAGTTCTGCTGGAGGAACTTCGCCGACCCAAACCACTGCGGGTACCACTAGCTACCCTGTACTGGTATAGGTGCCCCACAGGTAAGGCCTCCTGTTCGGACTCCCCTGTGTGTAAAACCACGGTTCTGTACCCTCACGAGAGTTGACTCCGTGTTTTCCTTAGGCAGTTACAGCTGCCTCGGTGCCGTGCTGTATGCTTCCCCCTCTGCGAGGCTGGATCTACCACCGCACTACTGTTCCGCATAAGACCTAAGTATAGGCCATGCGATGTATTTGCCACTCAAAATTTGCCTCCCTCCCGGGTAGGTGTGGCCTCCGCAGGGTCTTCTCCGCCCTACTAAGGGCTAAGACCCCCTTCCTTCAATGCGTGTAAGGGCCCTGGCCGTAGTTGCTCTATGCGAGAAACATAGAGAGAAAAGAGGCCCAGCCAGGCTGGCCCGTTCCCATGTTGGCGGCCGTCACCTTGTTCCCCCTCCAGGGTAACGATAAGGAATCCTGATGGCTTAAATGGGGCATTGGGGAAGAGTGCGTGCAGCCTGATACAGTTGGTCGTTCTGCACGTAGGAATACCTGCTCGCTCCTGTATCAGCAGATCACGCATACGGCTCAGCGCATGGCTCTTTTAAGTGGACCCCTAGTGTCGCTTCTCTGACACAACGTGGAGAGAGCGACAGAAGGGGAACGTCTAGGTTACGTATGTAACCTCCGTTCCCGATGGAGGAACGAGACGTTGTGTCTCCCCTGCCACGTCGCTGAGCCGAGCCCCTGTTGTGGCCGGACCATTTCCGGCTCCTCAGAAAAATCCTGAATGAACTCCCGTATTTGCGCCGCTTAAATACCCGTATGTCCGGGGGCGGGACATGCAAATACTGGTTGCCAACTCTCATTGCCCTTTTTTCATAGATCAGAGGTGGATATCGGCGCTCAAGAGAGACCCCTAGTGTCGCTTCTCTGACACAACGTCTCGTTCCCTCCATCGGGGAACGGAGGTTACATACGTAACCTAGACGTTTTCAACAATGCTAGTGTATCCATGTTTTTTAATTTGTATTGATGTTGATCTAAATTAATAATCTAGAGATGAGGAACACACAAATGAGAGTTATGTATCTGCATATCGTTCTTGATTGGCAGCATTATGTGAAATGTACTGCAGAAAAAAAACAAAACAAAGGACAATCCTTCTTTTAAGCACACTGTTACGACAGCAGGTGAAGGCAGGGTGAGGATCTAAATGCATTTTTTATTGCAAACGATGAAGACAAACAAGACTGGAACAAATAAAACGTCCACGATGGGAAAACAAAACAAAAACACGAAAAACATCCAAAGAGTACACAGGCTGGAGAAACATCCACGGAGGGCAACGATAACATTACATATGAACAGATACATCCAAACATCTACATTCAACGACCAAGTGAGACTGACAAAACAACGGGGCTTAAGTACACAGGGATAGTGATGATCAAGCGAGACACAGGTGAGAACAATGAATGACTGCAATGATGAGGGCAAGGAATTATGGGAAGTGTAGTCTATGACAAGTGAAACACGGGGCAGACAACAGGGGATCGTGACACACACATTGTAAGTGGGGTTTATATCAGTGCATGAGTATTCATTAAGTTATGCTTTTTACATTATGTTTGTGAGGTAATAGTTTGATCGGTTGATTTTGCCAATTTAAGCAGATAACTAGATCTGTGTTAAATATGTAAAGCTATTTTTAATATCACATCCTGTTTTTTACCTCTATGTTGGTGACAAACTGTAGGAAAAAAAGATAGATCTGGTGTGTTCTTAGAACACTTATGCATTTTACTGAACTAAATAGATATGATGACTAGGGCTGAAACAATTAGTTGACGTTATCAACCACGTCGACAATAAAACATTGTCCACAAAAATGTTCATTGCATAATAGTCATTTTATCTAATTTAACATAACATGAGGTCACATTAAACTCTAATGATGACGAGAGAGTGCAGCACTGCAGCACTGCACTTTCCAAACAGCTTCAGGTGATGTAGATCGTAAAGTATGAGGGAGTTATAAATAAATGCAAAATAAGTAAATACAGAAGCAAATACAGAATTGTGGAATAAGCGGAGCAGGAGCTCCCGCTCCACTGAAGCAAGACTTGCATGTCTAGTGTCTTTAAAGGAAACACTCTGGCACTTAAAATAATACAGAAGCAGATGACGTAAATAACTACAAACTCCGAAACTGGCATTTCTCTGTGCGGTCAGCGCCTCTACTGTGAGTTGCGTGAATGACCCGATCTAAGGGGGAGAGATTGAAACAGCAACGGCTGATCCACACAGTCATGGGGACTCTCGTCCCTCGAGTATATATATATTTAAGCAATATCACATGAGCAAGAGTGCGATATGGCCCTACATCAGCACTGCTGTAATTCGGCCAAGTGTCCTAGGTAATCACAGCAGTGCTAATTTAGGGCTATAAAGCACAATTGCATGTGTGATATTGCTTATATATATATATTTATTTTTTATTTTTTTTCAATACCATATGAGGGTTAATACTAAATATATCTATAGATGCACTGGCTACCTGACAGTTTCCTATAATCTACTTGAAAATTAACTACAAATTTAAATTCAACAAGCTCTGCGAAATATAGATGGTTTGCACAGAACCACAGAGAAAAGGGGAGCAAATGACCACTCTTGGAGGTATTGACTCAGAGGAATTGGCGGCAATAGCCCATCATAAAGCTGCTGGCAAAGCATAAGCCCCAGAGTGTAAATGGGGAACAATCAATAGCTTTTATGACAGAGACTAAGACAGCTCTTTTATGGAGTTTTTAAGCATATGGAAAAGCACTGCACATTTGCAGTCACTGGGCATGATGACATCATAGCACAGAGCTCTGCAGATATAACACTGTTTTAAAAACCTAATTTTTAAGTCACACTTCATTATGAATTAACAAACTCAGTATAACACATGCACAATGAATTCCCATATCAATTCAAAATCAATGGTCTGAATGAACATGTGATTCTTTAGCTTTTCTCTTCTTGATTGATCAAGCAGATAGATTGCCCTCTGAAATGCACACACAAACACTCTGCACACACTTTCGTATGTGCATTATTAGCCTTTTGTCAGCCCCTCTCACTGAGTTTCCAGGCAACTATCAATTAGGGAGATGACTCAGATGAGTTGTTGGGGGTGGGGTCTTGAAGGAATCAGTTTCATAGCACAAAAAGGAAACCCTTTAAATCATGGACCTCCCCTGCAGCTCAAGAATTATCACACTACAGCCACCCATCATGGTGCCGTCTGGCTGAACAAATCTCCATCGCAAGGCTCCATTGCAGAATATGTTAGATTTTGATTTCAGAAAACTCCCATGAAGCCCAAAATAGGGGCTGTGAAAGTTTTCACTTATTAACCCAATGTAATTCGACAGGAAGTATTCATTGAATAAAGTTACAGTACCTGCATCCAGTGGCGGAGATAGGGGGTGACATTGGCTACTCCACTCACAATTGCAGTTTTGGTAATTTTTTGTCTTAGGGTACAATTAATTTTTTTAGAGGTGGAACTGTCTCTGTACAACTGCAACACAGAGGGGACTTACCATGTGTGCACCAACCCCCATCCCCCCATCCAAAAATGTCTGTGCCACCACAGACTGATCGCTGGACCCTGCCCTGCAACCCCTGTGATAAACTCCTGGCTCTGTTCCTGCCTGCATCAGGTGTGCTACCATGTTGGGCTTTTTTTGTATTGGGTTTAGACTGTTATTGGGTTGGTGTCTGGGCATAAAATTGTACAGCAGTATAATTCGTAAATTAGGCCATAGATTCACTGGCTACCTTGCAATATTCATGGCATTTCTTAAAAATAAATATGTCGTCCTAAAAAAGGAGAAAAGGAAAAAAGAAAAGAAATATGGGAGTGTGCCTTGTTTGCATTGGGTTTAGATAGTTACTGTATACTTTAGTCTGGTCCACTCAAGGCTGAAAAATACTCTATGCAAGTAGGTGAACACAGACTCTACTAGGTTTGCAAGCTTAATAACGTGCATAGTTGATTCTAAAATGTGTCAGACAGTAATTCATAACACAACCAGTCTGATCTCATTAACATACATAGCTATTTGTATGTTACTATTTGTAACATTTAAATGTACTTGTTTGCATGATTGGATAGACACGAAAACGTACAATATGGACGTAAAGGAGTTCAATGGGAGCCGGCTTGGCAATATAAATCATATTTTAATGAATAACTTAAACCAAAAGACAAACACACACACACGACGGACATGTTCGTCTCTGCATCAACGTCTGCCATCGGCCTTTATCGCTCTCGGAGGCTTAATTAGCCTGATAAGGGACCGGGTGTGTATAATCACGACCCAGCCCCGCCCTCACACATTCCTCCCTCGTTCTCTCAGGTTGGGGAGCCCCCGGCCTGACGTATATCCCCCCCCTCTATCCCTGGGGGAGGGCATGCTTTAAGCCTGGTCTGCCTGCAGGTCATCCCCATCTACCTGGACGAGGGAGGGGACAAGGGGAGGGAAACAGAAATAATTAAAATGGGGGGGGTACTTCCTGTAACAATGTAGTAACCCCCCCAAAAAAACACTAAAATTTAAACGAGAGGGAAAAGGCCAACGCAGAGCGGCAGTGAGAGAGAGAGAGGAGAGAGAGATGAAAAAAAAAACCTACTCGCCGGTTCTCCGATGCACCGTCGCATGGTCCTCGATCACTTCTCCACCCTCTCAGGCGGATGACAGCCACTTCTCCCCGGGCAGACCGGAGTCAGACTCACGACCCCCGGCAGTCAGAACGCCCCTCCACATTCTCGGCGACTCGTGGGGACACTCCTCCACCCCTGGCAGCGGCCCTACAACTCCAGGCGGTCGGGGAACACTACTCCGTCTAATAGCCCGCATTTATTGGCCGGGGATTGGCGGCGACGTCCTCAGGTGGTGTGCGGCGTGCCACGAATGTCAGCTGGTAAACCCACCGGCCACCCCAAAAGCGCCATTGCGTCCCCTTCCACTGATCGAGGTCCCCTTCGAGAGAATTGGGATGGACCTCGCCAGGCCATTAGAACGGCAGCACGCGGACATCGCTTTGTATTAGTCCTGGTGGATTATGCAACGCGATATCAAGAAGCAGTGCTTCTGAGCAACATCTCAGCACGTAGTGTTGCAGGGGCACTCTTCAAAATAATCTCTGGGGTGGGGATTCCGAAAGAAATCCTCACCGATCAGGGCACAACTTTTATGCCACGTACACTTCGTGAGCTTTATGAATTGTTGGGCATTAAGTCGATTCGCACTAGCGTGTACCATCCGCAGACAGATGGCCTAGTGGAGCGATTTAATAAAACCCTCAAGAATGAATAACTTAATTCAAAAGACAAACACACACACATGACGGACATGTCCGTAAACATCTCTCTCTCTCCGCACCACCATCTGCCATCATCCTTTATCCCTCTCAGAGGCTTAATTAGCCTGATAAGGGACCGGGTGTGTATAATCACGACCCGGCCCCACCCTCCGCCCTGCCACAATGGATGTTTGAAATCATCTAAAATGCATATACGTATTTACAGCTTTAGAAATGTAAAATACCGGCATGCTGCATGGGTCTGTTTGTAGCTTGTTAGCCTGCTTTGCATTGCTTATTCCTCTCCTTATTTGACCGCAAGCTTAATTTATTTTTAAATAAATGTATGTTACCACGCGGACCCGTTTTCTTTCTTTTCTTATGTTTTTCGGCTTGTCTACATCTCACATTTTGACTGCATTAATTTGTTATATCTATCTCAAACCTCTGCTGTTCAGGATCTAACACAACAACAGCAAACAATTGCGTGATGGATTCACATCAATTGCAATCCCTTGCCACTCAAGACCAACCGTAACAACAATAACAAATTGCGGTAAGTCATAGCATCCACTCATATTATTGCCTCCTGCATTGCATGCCAAATGTTTACTATAGCTTCTTCCATCAGCAAGACTTGACTTAGACATAGATTTTTTAGATCCCTTAACCTTACCCGAACCTCTAAACATAACCACATTTCAACAATATAGAAAACATGTAACAAGTAGATTATTGTACAGTAGCAATAATCTTTGTTACAATATTATAATTAATATATATTTTAGAGCCTCTAATCCAACACCTACTCCTAAACCTAACCTTTGCCATTTATTAAGCAGGCAGAGAAATTTAATCACAATAATTAATTCAGAAAAATTGGAAATTTCCTGTTTCCCTCATGTTTCATGTGTCTTGTTCTAATTGGTCTTTTGTTTAATAGTCTTGTTATCTTGGTTTCTGTTCTGTTATTGGTCCATATGTTATTAGTTCTCTCTTGTCATTGGATGCCTTTTTATGTTGTTACTCTTTTGTTTGTTACCCTCGTGGCCATCCGGAAACAGAAGAGGAGAAGAAGGGCTACTACTCCCCAGACACTGCCCGTGTTCACGGCCAAGGAGGATGTTCCCCTGTCACTGCAAGTGTTCGCTACCACAGAGGTCATTTCCCTGTCACTGCTAGTGATCACGACCATGGATGTCATTCCCCAGTCGCTGCCAGTGCTCATGACCATGGAGGTTGTTCCCCTGTCACTGCCAGTGTTCATGGCCATGGAGGCTATTCCCACCTTACTGCCTGTGCTCATGACCATATATGTTGTTCCCCTGTCACTGCCAGTGTTCACACCAATGGTGTCTGTTCCCCTGTCAATGTCTGAGTCCACAACCATGGAGGTCGTTCCTCTTTCTCTTCCTGTACTCACAGCCACAAAGGCTGTTCCCCCGTCAATGCCAGTGAATATGACCATGGAGGTCAGTAAAGGTCAGAAAAAAATCACTGTCTATGCTCACAGCCACTAAGACTGTTCCCCTGTCATGGCCAGTGACCGAGCCTTCCACGGCTTCACTCTCTGAGCCTTCCACGTCTCCACCCTCTGAGCCTCTACCTCCTGAACAGTGGCAACAGCACAAAGCTCTGTCCCCTCTGCCCCGAGACACCTCCCAGGCCTCCTGACCCTGTTCCTGCCCTGTGGCCACCTCTAAGGCCTCATGAGCTTGTCCCGGCCCTGTGGTCACCCCCCAAGCCACCGGACCCCGCTCCCTTCCAGGAGCCACTTCTCTAGCCACTGGCTCCACCCTGGTCTCCTGCTCCATGGCCTGTCTCGCAAGGCCATGCTCTGTCTTGCCAGGCCATGCCTCACAAAGCCCACCACCACCTCAGCCTTAGTCTCCTGACTCACCACAGTGTCTCGATCTTTCGCCAGCTCCGGCCTTTGCTCTACCATGGTTTCCAGCACCCTCAGGCCCCATGTGGTCTCCAGCCCCATCTGGTCTCCATGGTCTGCAGCCTCATCTGATTCTCAAAGCCCCCCAGCTCCCTATTGAACTCCTGTTTTTGTTTATTGTTGGGCGTCGTGGAGGGGGATCTGTCATGTAGTGTGTTTTGGTCATGTTTTGAATAATGTTTTTTGACTTCATGTCTTTTATTTTTACTTCCTTGTCTATAAGTATTCTTCATAGTCAAGTCTAGTTTAGTTTATGTTCTTGTTATATTATGTTTTTTGTTTTTATTTCACATTTGAATGCCAGCACTGTAAATAAAACTGCACTTGGGTTCTCATACATCTTCATCTGGTCTTCAGCCACATTGCATTCATTATGTTAGCCAGAGGGGAACTGGCCCCCACAGTGAGTCTGGTTTCTCCCAAGGTTATTTTTCTCCATTAATCAACATCTTATGGAGTTTTATGTTCCTTGCCACAGTCGCCTTCAGCTTGGTCACTGGGGTTATTAATACAATTATTATTGAATTACTTATTGAATTACTTAATTATAACACATCCAGTTTAATGGCACACACGTTCAAATGTATGTTTCTGCCATGAAAACCAGTCATTCAAAATTTTCAACCAAAACATGCTTCTTTTTTGTTTTCTTTTTTTCAATAGCTCAAAATATTCAAATGAAATATTGGAAATGTAGGAAAGCTGATCTATTACATATTATATAAGATTGCACATATTAGCATACTATAAAACAGTGTTGCTCAACTGATAGGTCGCAAAGCCAAAAATGGCTGAATGTAAATGTAAAACAAATATTTTGAGAATATAGTCAAAAATTTCAAATTTGCGAGAATACGAGAATAAAGTTGTAGCAATATGAGAACTCTCTCTTCATGAATGAGGTGTGCATTAGTACAGTAGTTAGTAATGCCCTATTAATTATTTAGCTAATAAAAATGTCACATTTACCAGACACAATTCACGCATAGTGAATGTGGTAACGCCTCAGTTATAGTATTGTGTTGAGAGCAAAATCCAACAAAAAAACAGACCATGTCTTGGTTTCCCAAAGACGTTGCACTTTAAGCGTTTAAAATCATCTTAACTAAAATTTCTCATTATTTTAAGATGGAGTAACGTCATGGTTACTGTTGTAACCTCCGTTCCCTGATGAAAGGAACGAGATGTTGTGTTGATTGTAGTGACACAAGGGGTCTCTTCTTAGAACCTCGCGTACCTCTGAACTTGAGATAAGGCCAATGTCAAGTTGGCAGACAGAATTTGCATGCCCCGCCCCCGGACATACAGGTATAAAGGGGAGCGGGCAAGCTAATGTCAGACAGGTTTTCACTGAGGAGCCAAGAATAAGGTTACAGCGCATTACAGTGGTAGGGATAGTGACATGGCATTGGGGAGGTTACAACAGAAACAAGACGTTCCCCTTCTGTCACTCACTCAACGTTTTGTCAATTGTAGAACGCTATGCACAAACCCGTGTTACGTGGCTACTGAGCCAGGTGCAAGCATGCTGTTGAATACTAGAAGCAGCTGGGTCGGCTGCACGTAACCCTCCCCAACGCCCCCAATAAAAGGTGTCATATACCGCTCTTAGGTTCCAGTACCCGTACAGGAACAGGTTGACATGACTTGTATGGGAGCCAGCCGGCCAGCCACGCCTTTTCTTTCTCTACATTTCTCTTCATAGAGTTAAAAGCGGCTGGGGCTCTCTTAGCGCTACAGATGCATTGGGGAAGGTGTCCTTTCCCGTTCCTATTCTTTCAGGGGGAAAAGGCCTTGCGGAGACCACAACCTGCCCAAACTGGGGGGAGGTAACTTGTGGCTAATACACACGGGGGTTGTCAAGCCACCCGTGGATATGGTGAGGTGGTAGATCCTGCCTGACAAGGGAGGTGTTGCTAAAGACATGGCGACCGGAGGGCAGGGAGGACTGCCCAAGGGAGACGCGGGTCCTACCAGCGGGGGGACCATACCATGGAAAATACATCACAGGGAGTTGCCTGAAGCTGGAACTGTGCCTGTGGAGCCCAAGCCTGGCACGGAGCGCTCGACTTGTAGTGAATTCGGTGGCGATTTCCTCCGCATTGAGAACATGAACCATTCATAAAACGCTGCCTGCATGTGTTCGCAGCCCAGGCACATTAGACAGCGTTTATGACCATTAGAAGTGGAGAGAAATCGATTGCATCCAGGAACTACACAGAGGCGGAAGAGCATCTTGAATAAGACGAGTCCTGAAAAGGACGTTCAATGCCTGCTGTGTATTACTCTTTTATGTGTGGAAACTCAAACTCTTTTAGAGGAAATAAACTCTTTTAGGAGGAGAAACACTCTTTCAGGCAATGAAAGTGCTTTCGAAGTGTGGACTGCACAGCGTGCAGAGAGGAGAAAGCCACCGGAATGCAGTGCTTATCACCAGTAGAGGTGAGTGGAACAGTGGTGAACTCAGCTTTGATTTTGCACAACCGCTTGCCTCCGAAGAAAAAATCTGTCTGACATTCACTCACCTGTTCCCCTTTATACCCGTATGTTCAGGGGCGGGACATGCAAATTCTGTCTGCCAACTTGTCATTGGCCTTTTCTCCAGTTCAGAGGTTCGCGAGGCTCTCAAAAGAGACCCCTTGTGTCACTACAATCAACACAACGTCGAGTGAGTGACAAAAGGGGAACGTCTGTTTCCAAAATCAGCACGCAGAATGCTTGTTAAAGTATTTGGGAGCTGTCCGGTCCAAAGGTGCTGAAACTTTGTCAGATATGTCCAGGAGTTTGTCTTCTCTAAAATACTGACAAACATGGAAGTATTAACTATTACATAATTTAATTATAACTGGATCTAGATATATGTCAAGCTTTAACACTCTCCTTCATCATTAGTGTTTGATGAATTACTGCTGAAATGATGGGCTGAAAATGTTCACAAACATCTCTTTTAAATAAAATTCACATTTATTACTTTTTAATACTTTTATTTGTGGTAATAGTGCATTCTAAATTGCAGCAGGCAATTTTTGTGAATGAAGCACAATCTACACTGAGACTAATATACATAGAAAAGAGGCGTACTTGCACATTGTTTGATTTTACTTCACAATTTATTCTCAAAATATTTTTTTTATGTATATATTTCAATTTATTCTTTAAATATTATGGCTTTAATTTCATAGTGCTATGACTTTATTCTCGTTATTTTTACTTTATTCTTAACATATTATGTCTTTAATCTCATAATGCTACTACTTTATTCTAGAAATTTTGACTATTCTCAAAATATTATGACTTCATTTTTGTTTTGTACGCCATCGTAGAAATGTAACTGACCAATCACGGAATATAAAAATATAAATGGGCATCAACTTTTTAAGGGAATGAGAAAAAACTAGTCATATGTTTTTTTATTAACGACAAAGACAATGTGTTCAATCAAACCCTATAATAAATTAATCTGCAAATTAATCTGTCGCTTGGCAAAAGCTAGCCAAATTCTGCATATGCCCTCATCCACTGTTTTGGTACTATGTTGGGTCACCATTTGATGTCCAATGTAAAATCATAGTCCTGAAGCAAAACTATTTGAGAAACACTGCAATAAAATACAACAAATGTTATGAAGCATCTGATTTTGAGTAATAGACTCAGTAAGAGTTTCTTTAAGTTTTCCAAAGGTTGTGCAACATTAGAGCCTAAAGTAAATAAGATAAAGCATCATGGGTTTTGCCTACTACTCTGCTCTGTGGCCAATGTCTCTGGGACAGTCCCAATCCACATAATAACCATGACTTCTATCTCCATTTGCTCACAAAATGTCAGAGATAAACTGGCTTAATTACTGTCTCTGCAAGCAATCTTTCTCTCTATATTATATGGGCACACATTCTCTTGGTCTCTCAATAAAAACTTTTCAGAATCCTGCTGTTTCTTTAATTGAGTGCTAATGTGAAAGAGCATTAAATGATCTGTTCGACCATTAAAACCTAATCCCACAGAATTCCCCTGAAATTCTAAACAAACCCCTCAAATTTTTACAATACCACTCATACCACTGGATCATTCATAAAAATGGCAAGCAGTACCTAATACCCAAACCACCCAATACCCCTTCCAAAACAATAAATAAATAAATAAAAATGTTGTGGGGTAAATATGTATGTTTTAGCCATGTTTTAACCTTGATCACCAAGTTGTCAGGATTCTTCAAGAATTGCATAATCAATGAGCCTATACGCAATATCCATAACGCTGACGTTACAAAACATCATCATTACATACAATAACACATATATCAATATATATATTCATATAACAATGTTTGTATTGTTGTTCTGTGATGCATATTGTATTGATTTGTATTGTTGTTGTTTATTGTTTGTTTTCTGGAAAAATGTGCAGTACCAAGGCAAATGCCTTGTAAATGTAACTTACTTGGCCAATAAACCTCTTTCTGATGCAGTTTTTTGCTTGAATTGTTAGCATGATGCGATAGTATGAGTGTTTGTTAATAAGCACAGCATATACTGTATCTCTACAGTAATATTCAGTCTAATGCTCATTTACATGCTATGACACAATACAGATATTTCAATGATCAGTTATTGATTTCATGTATGTTTTGTTTATTAAATTCAGAAACATTGTACTTGTCCACTATTAACACTTTGATGAGCAATTATTAAAAGGTCAACATCACCGGCATGACTTGTGAGATCTCTGTAGTGGTCAAAGCTTCATTTACTGGCATCTCATCACACTGAATTCCTTTCAATGCTGTTATAAAAAAGATCAATCTATTACTATGGTGATGAGCCATACACATAAGGACAAATAGCATAATCTTGACTTAGAACAGCCAAGTAAATAACCAAATTTCACTTACGTTGTCATATTGTTAGGCAGGCAGGAAGTACAAAGAAGTATAATTTGAGTCTGACCTTCTAGGACAAACTTCATTTGAAGGACTATTTCAAATTACAACACATAGACCCAAACAGAACCGTTCAGAGCCAGAAGCTTGCAGCCACATGACAATATTACGGTTGTTAGCCTGCCCAAACCATGAAGAAACAAACCTAATGTGGCAGATCTGAGACAATCACTTTAAAGAGAATTGCCTCTCCATTCTTTCTTGAAGGAGATAATTGGATCTTTCTCTTACTTGTTTGTTTCCCAGAAGGCCAAATGACAAACAGAAAAGACAAAGCAGCCCCTGATGATTGTGAATCTCTGTTTAATTGTTTTATTCGTGTCCATACTGAAGGTACTAAGCGCTTTTGTCCACTCTGATGATTCAATTTCAGGAATGAGAACACATAACAGGCCAGAGAACAGGAGGCCAAATTACATGATGCTACATTCTTGGTGTAAAGAGCAAAATTGCTCTTAAAAAGGAAGTATCAAAGCACCTTAAAAAATAAAGGAACAAAGCAAAACATAATTTGAAAAAAAAATAATAATAATAATAATAATAATTGTCAAACCTTGCTTCAGAAACCTGCTTTAAAAGGAAAATCTTCTGGGTCATTTTTGTTTTTTCACCATGAGATATTAGTAGGATATAGGTGAACAATGTTGATTCAACATCCCACGGAAATTCACTTTTAAATCTATTTAATCAATCTATCTGATGTGCAATAAGCAAGGTTTATTATAATTAAAATGCCATTACCATATTATTGCTCAAAGTTTAGAGTATTATTTCTCAACTGATGGTTTGCAGGTCTGTTCTGATGGGGTTTTGAACAACAGGGAACAAAAAATACATTAAATAAAATGCAACGCATAGTGAAAATGTCAAAATAGCCTAATTACACTTTTCTTGTTGATGTCAAAGTCATACTTCCAATCATCAAACTATATAGTATTTTGGAACAAATTCATCAGTCACTTGGTACATTAGCCATATTAGGCAGTTGTCACTATGGACACGCTACATAAGATCCCCTCATTGTAAAAAATTTTTAAAGAACAAAACAATGCAAAGTAAAAGAAATTATGACCCAGATAACATTAAATATGTGCAACAAGAATAAACATGGCTTGTGCCAACCAAAAATTGTGTTTAGTGAATTTTTACCCCATGAGCACATGAAAGCATTGAAATTCAACCAAAATTCAACATTTACAATCCAAACACTCGAATTCATTTATAAAACTATAAAACATGCCCGCTGTTGTTTATGTATTGACAATTTTCCTATTCAGCCAAAAGGCACGTTTACAATTACAGTACATTTATAGTACCTTTGTATAGCGAAATACAGTCATCTAAATTGGAATTAGTGCTTAAAAATTTTTTGCAATATTACAATATTTTATTTGAACCCAAAAAAGTTTTGGTATCCTGGGGGATCCAAGCATTTGAGAGGCTGGGGGAAAGGAGCACTGAGTGAGTGGGCCAAATTTCTGTGAAAATTATTGAAAAGGAGGTCCCTGCAAATACTAAGATCATGTGACTTTGAATAAAAACTATGGCATCAACTCACAATCATTATCTAAATGTGGCATGGTAGCATATTATGTGAAAACCACTAACCTCGCGGTAAAAGTTTAAATCTTTTACATGCTAACTATATTTCAAGTGACATTCTCTGCTTAAAATATTGATGAATTGTATTATTACATGTTTATGTAAAAAATTTATGAATTTAATATTTACATTTTTCATAATCTGACACAATATTTGTATCTCAGAGGATATGTTACCCTTTTAGAAGAAAAATATCTGTATATGAATGGAGATTGGATGGAGAATGGTTGACTGTTTTACAGAAAATCAGTACAATTTTTAAGTAATTAGTTCAAGGATTGGATCAGGGTCCCATCAGACCCTGGTTACATGACCCCACCCCTACATGGTGAAAAGCCACTTATGTTAAGCAACAATGGCAAGTTTGAAGAATTATTACAAATTAGGAAAATTGTGCTTTGGCTGGAAAACTGCTGCAAAATGTAGCCTACCTTAGGAATTGAGAGTGCCCATATTTATCTTTTCTGACTATCCTAAATGAAACAAAGGGTTGGGCCCAAATAATCTCCTTATGGTGTATCATCACAAGGCCCTATCAATCAGCTCATATTGTGCTGTAAGCCAAATATCCCGGTGTCACACTGTACTTGCCAGGGGTCCGGGGCCCTTGTGCTCAACTTGCACTGTATTATCCAAGGGCCCTTAATTTGTCAAATTTAAAACCAACATTTTTAATAAAAAACATGAAATTGTTTTATGTGGGCCCTAATGTGTCAGAAAATATCAATAAATTAAATTCTGAAGTTACTTTATGGTCTTGCCCTTTTTAGGGTTGAAAAACATTTTACATTTCTATAATAAACTTAATATTTTAAAATAAACTATATTGTCACGATCCCCTGTTGTCTGCCCTGTGTTTCTCACTTGTCATCCCGAACTACACTTCCCAAAATTCCCTGCCCTCATCACTGCCAGTTTCATTGTCCTCACCTGTGTTTAATGTATCATTATCCCTGTGTATTAAAGCCCTGTTGTTTGTTCATTTGTGGTCTGTCGTCAAATGTGAATGTTATGGTTGTCCTCGATGTTTCTCCTGCCCGTGCTCTCCGTGGATGTTTTGTTTCATGTTTGTGTTTTGTTTTCCTCTCGTGGATGTTTTGTTTGTTCCCTGTGTTGTTTTATTATTTTGAGTTACCCTGTTCACCCTTTTGTTCATTCATTAAAGAACTGCATCTAGATCCTCACTCCTCGTCTACCCTCATCTGATTCATAACAATAATACTATTTTGGTAATGTGTTGGGTCATTACTTGATGCCTAGAATAAAAAAATGGGTCAAGTCATCATACAGTACATGCTCACAATGGACTGCTTTTGTAACATGCCAAATCTCCAATCGCCAGTTCCGCCTTTACTGGCACAAGACCCTCAAACAAACCCTTTCTTCTGAACGAGCTTTCTCCACACTAGTGGTGTGCAGCAAAGCTATTACCTGTTTCTGTATTTGTTACTATGCAAAATTATTTATTTTGCTTAAACCGAAAGTGCCTAAACCTCATTTTAAAATGTAACTCTCTTACATTTGTAGTTTCTGCATATAAAATATGCCTTAGATATGCCGATTTATATTATTGTTATAATTATTATTGTTTTTAATAATAATAAAAATAATTACAACATTAATATTAATATTAACAATTATTACTATTATAGCATAATAATAATTATTACTATTTAATTTTATTATTGATATATTCTTTATTTTTCTCACCAGATGAAGCTGAATATGTAGGCTACATTAACTGTGGAATGTGTATTTAACTTTGGTTTCTCCTGGTATTTCTGACATTAATATCCGCTGAAACAGATTTTTCGTTTAGCCTAGTCTGTGCAGTGTGTAAATATAACAACGTTATTCTGGGGGCACGAGGTGTCAAGCAATTGTGATAGGTCAAGCACACAAATATTAATTACGAATTTTAAATATCCTACAAATACAAACATTAAAATAACTGAGAAAAACAATAAGGTAGAAACACCATAAATCTATATCAGAAAGTTTATGGTAGACAACACTCAAAGCTTATTTTCTGTGCACATATTTTAACATTAAAAAATGATCACTTCCCTGGTCAGGAATTCAACATTGCATTGAATCCTTAATGCTTATGAATCCTTATGTGAGAACTGTGTGAAACATTTGGTGTTTATGTATTAACAGGCATTTTAAAAAGTGGAAAATGTGTATAATATAGTATCTTAGTTAACATTACTCATGATATTTATAAATAGATTTCTGAGACGCACACAATTAACAAATATTGAAACGGAGTCGGAAATGTGGCCATCCGATTAACTTGAAATCATACTGTGCACATTTTCATTCATAATGTTTACATTGTAGTGATACTGGCTTCACAGACTCCTCATTGTTTTATAATTTTCTATGTTTATTTAAAATATCGCTTAATACCTGTGCTCATCGGATGATCAGTCTTCCGAATATTTTTTCTATTATTTGGATGAATTAGTTATTTGTTTTGAAGTCATTATTCGTGCCTTTCCAAATACGGTATTCAACTTTGGGCACATCCCTACTCTACACATCACAGGGTACAGAAAATCTCTGTGCAATAAGATTGGGAGTTAGGCTTTCATTCACCCCCGAGCGGCACCAACACCAAAGCTGCCTTTTGGAGAGAGACCTGGGTGTGATAGGCCAATGTAATGGCGTCCACTACCCAGTGGGAAAGCCTCTGTTTGGAGACAGCGTGCTACAAAATGTTTTTTTGCGTGAGCATTTTGAACGGGAGTTTGTGCATGGCCCGGTTGAAAATTCGCAAGTCCAAGAATGGTCGTAAGCTGCCTTTCTTGGGAATGATGAAGTAAGGGCTGAAGAAACCCTTCTTCATCTTGGTCAGAGGGACAGGCTCTATCGCGTCTTTGAGTAAGAGAGTCAAGATTTCCGCCTGGCAAATTGAATTGCATAACCGAGTCGAATGGTCCTGGCCAGCCAGCGTGACGGATTGGGAAGTGAGAGTCACGTGTCCAAACTCCAAGCTAGGGGCACTAAGGGGACGGGAGGCAAGGGTGCGTCCCAAGGCTCTTGTGCTGAGAGAAGACTTAAAGCAGGGGGCGGGTTTGTGACTGAGGAGAAGGTCCCGTGGAGGTGTCCTCTAGACTCATCAGAACCGGCCGGCCGGGGGAACAGTCGTGGGGCTGAAGGCGAGAGGTCTGCGTTCAGCGTGCCGGGACTGTTGAGGTGTGGCGGCAGAGTGCCGTGAGAACAGTATTTGCAGACCAGGTGACCCAGAGACAAAGGAAATAGCTTTTTTACTGAGAATGTGGGTACCGCAGCCCGAAGGGGGTGAGGCAAATGAAATAAATTCAACAAAGGATTCTCCTCCCTGCCCTCCACCGGGGGACGGAGTGGTCTTCTCACCAGCTACGGAGCGAACATCTTGGTCTCTGGGTCGGGTGTCTCCGGACCACTTGGGAGCTTTCCGGGTCCTCGAAGGTGTCCGCGAGACGGGGGGCATGTGCTTCCTGCGGGGCCCTCAATGCAGGGGCTGAGAGCTGGGCCCGGGTTGAGGCAGAGCTGCATGTTTCATAGCCACAGGAGGACGCCTCGGCAAGCAGACGGAGCGTGGCAGGTGGTAGAAGGTTTGAGGTGGGGCAGGATGTGTGATATGGCCTCCGTCTGCTTCTTCACCACGGAGAACTACTGGGCGAAGTCCTCGACGGTGTCGCTGAAAAGACCGAACTGGGAGACAGGCGCGTCGATGAAGCGTGTCTTGTCCACTTCGCGCATCTCGACCAAGTTCATCCACAGATGACATTCCTGAACCACGAGAGTGGCCATTGCCTGCCCGAGTGACAGTGCTGTGACCTTCGTGGCCCTGAGGGCGAGGTCAAGTCAAGTCAAGTCAATTTTATTTGTATAGCGCCTTTCACAACACACATCGTTTCAAAGCAGCTTTACAGAATATCAGCATTAACAGATGATAAAACTGTAATGTCTATAAAGTCGATTAATCATCATTGTGTAATTTAGATAAAATAAGATTTTTAATAGTGTTTAAAAATAATTAAATGATAATTGTATTAATAACCCCAGTGAGCAAGCTGTAGGTGACTGTGGCAAGGAACACAAAACTCCATAAGATGTAGATTAATGGAGAAAAATAACCTTGGGAGAAACCAGACTCACTGTGGGGGCCAGTTCCCCTCTGGCTAACATTATGAATGTAATGTAAATATTAATTATGTATAGGTAAAATCATGGTTTAAAATTATTAAACTAAGTGTTAAGGGTCAGTGATTAAACATTGATTGTGTTTGAACTGTAAGATTAATGACCAAAGTCTTTGAAGTCCATCTTGATTAATTGCAGAAGTTCACATAGATGCAATTGTCCTTGTTAATTGGCTGATGAAGGCTTTTGTTGGCAATAGTTAGTCTAAGCATTTCATTTCAAGATCGTAGTCCATAAATAGACTGAGGTGATGCAGGTTGGAGTTGGCATCATTTCATCCTCTGAAGTCCATCATAATAGATTGAATTGATGTTTGGCTGGCACCGGCTGCATTTAGTCATCATCATTCTGCGACATGTAGCAGTGGAGTCCAACATGATGCAGGAATGGTGCTGGATCCAGCCGGTTCTGGTGACCTCAGGATAGGAGTCCCGAGGTTGAGACAGGGAAACAAATAAAAAGATGTAAGCGTAGATGCCATTTAATTTATTGCAGAGTTAGAGATCATGCTCAATGTTTCTGGTTTCTGGTTCTGGTTTCCGGCAGACCCAACTAAAGCAGCCTAATTGTGGGTTGGAGGATAAATTAGGTGTATGCCTGGCTAAATAGATGAGTCTTTAGTCTAGACTTAAACTGAGAGAGTGTGTCTGCATCTCGAACAGTGTTTGGGAGACTATTCCATAGTTTAGGAGCCAAATATGAAAAGGATCTTCCTCCTTTAGTGGATTTTGATATTCTAGGAACTATTAATAGGCCAGAATTATGCGATCTTAATGAACGTGTTGGAATATAGCGTGGTAGAAGATCACTTAAGTACTGCGGAGCTAGACCATTCAAAGCTTTGTACATAGTTAACAGAATTTTAAAATCAATACGGAATTTAACAGGTAGCCAATGTAACAATGATAAAATGGGGCTAATATGATCATATTTCTTGGTTCTCGTCAGCACTCTGGCTGCTGCATTTTGAACCAATTAAAGTTTATTTATTGATCTTGCTGGACATCCTCCCAGTAATGCATTACAATAATCTAGTCTTGAGGTCATGAACGCATGAATTAGTTTTTCGGCATCAGCAACCGAGAGCATATGCCTTAATTTAGCAATATTTCTTAGGTGGAAGAATGCTGTTCTACAAACATTTGTAATTTGATTTTCAAAGGACAGATTGGTATCAAATATAACACCTAAGTTCTTCGCTGTTGAAGATGATGTAACAGTACATCCATCTAGAGTCAAATTATATTTTAGTGGCTTATTTTTATTAGAGTTTTTTGGTCCAATAATTAGAACCTCTGTTTTGTCAGAATTGAGTAGAAGGAAATTTCTGGCCATCCAATCTTTTATTTCATTAATACACTCTGCTAATTTTGAGAATTGTGAAATCTCATCAGGTTTTGAAGAAATATAAAGTTGTGTATCGTCAGCATAGCAGTGGAAACTTATTCCACGATTCCTGATAATATCTCCCAGGGGAAGCATATACATGGAGAAAAGCAGAGGCCCTAAAACTGCGGTCTGCTAAATATGACCTAAACCATGCTAATGCCACTCCACAAATTCCAACATAATTCTCTAGCCTATTCAAGAGAATGTCGTGCTCTATCGTGTCGAATGCAGCACTAAGATCTAAAAGCACTAGAAGAGAAATGCAGCCGCGATCAGATGATAAGAGCAAGTCATTTGTAACTCTGATAAGTGCAGTCTCTGTACTGTGATGAGGCCTAAATCCTGATTGAAATTCTTCATATATACTATTTCTCTGTAGAAATGAACATATTTGGGAGGATACTACCTTTTCTAGTATTTTTGACATAAACGGGAGATTTGAAATCGGTCTATAATTAGCAAGTTCTCCAGGATTAAGTTGTGGCTTCTTAATTAGCGGTTTGATAATTGCTATTTTAAAGTTTCTTGGGACATGTTCTAAGCATAGCAAGGAGTTAATGATATTAAGAAGAGGTTCTGATATTACAGGAGATACCTCTTTTAAGAGCTTAGTTGGTATAGGATCTAACAAACAAGTTGTGGCTTTTGATGTTTCGATAAGTTTTGTTAGCTCTTCATGACCTATGATAGCGAAGGATTGAAGTTGCACATGAGGGAAATTATTCGACACTGTTTTCTGAGGTGCTATGACAGATGATTGCATAATTCCAATTTTATTTCTGATTATTTCAATTTTATCTGTAAAGAAATTCATGAAGTCATTACTCTTGAGCTGTGACGTAATATCTGGTTCGGTTGAGGCTTTATTCCTAACCAATTTAGCCACAGTACTGAATAAACATCTAGGATTGTTGTGGTTATTTTCTATGAGTTTACAAAAATATGCTGACCTGGCAGCTTTGAGCTATAGCTATATAGTTTGTAGCTATAGACACTATCCTTCCATGCACCCTGAATTACTTCTAATTTTGTATTTTTCCACATGCGCTCCATTTTCCGAGTGTGATCATTGTACCATGGTGCAGGGCTTATTTCTTTAATTTTCTTTAATCGAAGTGGGGCGACAACATCAAGGGTGCTAGAGAAGACTGCATTTAAATTTTTTGTTATTTCATCAAGTTCTTCTGGGCTTTGGGGTTTATTGAGTATATGAGATAGATCTGGAAGAGTATTATTGAAGCTATCTTTAGTGGTCGAAAGAATAGTTCTACCTGAATGATAGCGTGGTGTAGATTGAGTAACATTAGCTGATTGCAGCATGCAAGAGACGAGGTAATGATCCGAGATGTCATTGCTCTGCTGCAGAATTTCTATATTATCAACATCAAATGCTAATCCCAAAGTATCATTTTCATTATCTATGTGAATGTTGAAGTCGCCAACAATTAAGGCTCTATCTACAGTAACTACAAGATCTGATAAAAAATGTGCAAATTCACTAAGGAAATCTGAATAAGGCCCAGGTGATCTATACACTGTAGCAAGGGTAAAGGACGACAGAGAATTTTTATTTATATTTGTATTTGACGGTGTCACCTTAAGCATTATTAGTTCAAAAGACTTACATTTATATCCTGTCCTCTGAGTAACACCAAAAACTTCACTGTAAATTGTAGCAACACCTCCTCCTCGACCCTTCAGACGAGGCTCATGTTTATAACAATAACCTGGGGGAGTAGATTCATTTAAACTAATATATTCATCCGGTTTAAGCCAGGTTTCAGTCAAACAGAGTGCATCCAATCTATGATCTGTAATCATTTCATGGACAATTAGTGCTTTGGTAGAAAGAGATCTAATGTTTAGTAGCCCTATTTTTATATGATATCCATTTTTAATTTGTTTGTTTTGTTCACGTTTGACCTTAATCAAATTTTTTCTAAATGATTTAGTGAGGGTATTGTGTTTCATAGTTCGTGGAACAGACACGGTCTCTATGAGATATCTAGGTGATACAGTCTCTATGTGTTGTAGTTTATGTGACCTGTGTGACGTCTCAAGGCAGCTAGCAGACGTTCGGATTAACCAGTTTGTCTGCTTCCTGACCTGGGCCCCATTTAGTCAATTAATATCATTATTAAGTCTATGAGCCAAATTACTAGAGAGGAGAGCGGCACCTTCCCTGGAGGGATGGAGTCCGTCTCTCTTTAGCAGGTCAGGTCTACCCCAAAAACTTTTCCAATTGTCTATAAATCCTATTTTATTCTGCAGACACCACTCAGACATCCAGCCATTCAGTGACACTAATCTACTATAAACCTCGTCACCACGACGAGCAGGGAGGGGACCAGAGCATATTACAGTGTCTGACATCGTTTTTGCAAATTTGCACACCTCTTTAACATTATCTTTAGTGATCTCCGACTGGCGAAGCCGGACATCATTAGTGCCGACATGGATAACAATTTTAGAAAATCTACGTTTAGCATTAGCCAGCACTTGTAAATTTTATTTGATGTCAGACGCTCTGGCCCCCGAAATGCAATTAACAATAGTGGCTGGAGTCTCTATTTCCACGTTCCTTAAAATAGAATCACCGATAACAAGGGCTCTTTCAATATGATTCTCAGTGGGTGTATCACTGAGTGGGGAGAATTTATTGGAAACCCTAACAGGAGCGGGAGAGTGGTGTCTCTTTGCTGAACGAGTATGCCGCCGAGACGTCACCCAAATGCCCTGCTGCAGGGGCTCTATAACCGGAACCAAAGTGTGTGTGTTGCTTTCTTTACTGCCCGCATCCGAAACAGTATCTAACGGCTTATCTTTCTTACTGACCTCTACTAGCGTTCGGATGCGATTCTCTAACTCATTAACCTTCTCCGTCAGCCTGACTAATTCCTTACATTTATCACAAGTGAATCCCTCACTGCTGATGGAGGAGGCTATTTTAAACATGTGACATGCAATGCATGAACAAATAACATGAGCCGATGCCATGACTTACCGCAAATTGTTCGTTGTTCCTGAGCGGTGAGGGTTTTGAGATTGATTTGAATCCCTCACAAAATTGTTTGTTGTTGGTGGTGGTTGTTCTTGATAAGCGGTGCTTTGAGATCGATGCAATAATCTGTGTACTGCAGAGGAGAAAAAACGGGTGCGCGCTGAAAAAATGCACGCAGATTAACCGCGATAAAAATAGAACGCGGATACAGGTGGAATATGCGAGCAGTTGAATCCCGATAAGAGAATAATACGGGAAGACCCGATGCGTGCTTAAAAATGGCAGATGTTTAAGGATTAAAGGCTACAAACACAGACTCTACCTAGGTGTCAGCAGCTACCGGTATAATACACGCAGATGAAACGGGAGAAAAAGCGGAAGAATCTGAAACGCGGTAAAATGACAAAGGATATAACTATGAACGACGCGGTAAAATGACAAAGGATATAACTATGAACGATGACTATAACGTTGAACGTATGAGAATAAGCAGAGCTAAGCAGGCCACAAACAAACTCTCGTGCAGCGTGCGTCGTGCTGTGCCGTCAGAAACAGGAAGTCCAATGACGTCAGTACAACAGTACAACAGAGGTCGGTCGCTGAGCGCAGTTCCTGCAGCACGTCGGGATCAGGACTACCCAAGTGCAGATCTTTAAGTTTACATACACTTAGTTTGAAGCCTAAACACATTTTTTAACCATTCCACAGATTTAATATTAGCAAACAGTAGTTTTGACAAGTTGTTTAGGACATCTACTTTGTGCATTAAATGAGTAATTTTTCCAACAATGGTTTACAGACATATTGTTTTAATTTTAATTGATTATATCACAATTCCAGTGGGTCAGAAGTTTACATACACTAAATTAATTGTGCATTTAAGGAGCTTGGAAAATTCAAGAAAATTATGTAAATTAAATAAATCTGAAATAAATAATTGTCTCTACTATTATTCTGAAATTTCACATTCTTAAAATAAAGTTGTGATCCTAACTAATCTAAGACAGGGAAGGTTTTCTATAATTAAATGTCAGGAATTGTGAAAAACTGAGTTGAAATGCATTTGGCTAAGGTGTATTTAAACTTATGACTGTATGTAAACTTCCAAAATGTGTTTCAAAAGGTGTTTTTAAAGTACTTTGCAAATATTACCATAATATGATACAAATTAAAATAAAAAAAAAAAAACATAATTTGTTTATTAATAAAATAGAACAGTAAAAAAATTAAAATAATTAAAAAGAGAAGAAAATTATACTACATATAATGCTACCATCCTGAATGCTACCATCCACTTAAAGTCTCACATACAGAAGTCAAACTTTTGACTCTCAGCATTAAGTCTAGTCTACATTGGAGTTCATTCTGGCAAAGTGCCACCCACTTTGTGTTGTATCCAATGCAGGGTGAGTTGTATCCCACTTTGGCTTCCTCACTTGCATGAGATTTCCATGACATGGTCTGATTAAACAAATAAAGAAAAATCTATCTATTCTATCTATTCTATTCTATTCTATTCTATACTAATCAAACTACTTTATTTCTAAAGGGTTAATTGTAATGTTCTGACTGTTTTAGTAAAGCACTTTACTGAATTGAGACTCTGTTTCGAGTATCTGGATTAATGATTTAAGTAATCTCTTGAAATATCTGGCAAACATGGCAAGTTTGTTAGACATCAGACATAATGAGAACAGGAGAAAAACTTTGTCTATAAATTTTCACAGTCCACAGGGTATCAGCACCCCAGATGAAGCTCTTTCAGGCACAGCTCCACCAATGGATATGAGCCCAGACCCCAGCCAGTCACAGCCAGCGGTAGAGAGGAAAATGGATGGACGAAAGCCTCAAATTCTGTGGCCCAAATCCTGCCAGAAAAAGGAGTGGGGAACCATCGACACAGACCTTGTCCATCTCTTAGAAGGTCTCAAAGGGGGTGTCGAAAGAAAATTGGAGAAGATAGGAGAGATCATCTACAGCTACGGCACAGAGAGATTCAGAGTAAAAAGCAAGGACCACAGCACTCAGAAGGAACCTTCAGCCCATCTTAAGTCCAGGAGGCAGCAAGAGATTGAGCGACTTGTGAAAGAGAGAAGATGCCTGAGAAGACAGTGGAAGAAGGCCACAGAAGGGGAAAGAGATGGAATTGAGGTGTTACAGGGTGACAGCAAGCAGCGCCTTGCAACGCTGCGAAGAGCAGGATGTTTGAGAAAGCAACGTAAGAAGAAAGAGCAAACAAGGACTGCCTTCTATAGAGATCCTTACAAGTTTGCCAAAGACCTCTTTGTCAAGGAGAAAACCAGGAATCTCAATGTACATGTGAGGGAACTGGAGGAGCACCTTAGAAGGACCTACTCCGAAAATCAGAGGCATGTGCCAGCCACCATCCCAGATGACATGCCACCAATCCAACCACCTGTGCACCAGTTGGAAACAAGACCCCCAACATGGAGCGAAGTTGAGAACACAGTAAAGCGAGCAAGAACAGCATCAGCCCCTGGGCCCAACGGTGTTCCATATAGGCTCTATAAGAACACACCAGGCATCTTGAAGTTCCTCTGGAAGCTAATGAAGGTGACATGGGAAACAGGCATAATACCGAAGGCATGGCGAAGGGCAGGAGGGATCCTGATTCCCAAAGAGAAGAACTCCTCAACCATCCACCAATTCCGGCAGATCAGCTTACTGAATGTCGAAGGAAAAATTTTCTTCAGTGTTGTGGCACAAAGACTCTCAGCATTCCTGCAAAATAACAAATATGTTGACACCTCAGTGCAGAAGGCAGGGATAAGAGGGTTCTCAGGATGCTTGGAACACGCAAATGTCATCTGGCACCAGGTACAAACGGCCAAGAAGGAAAAGAAAGACTTGCATGTGGTTTTCTTAGATCTTGCCAATGCATGCCTCATGAGGTGCTGTGGGCAGCATTCAACTTCTTCCAAGTCCCAGAGGGCATCACACGGCTGGTCAAAGCCTATTTCCAGGACCTCCAGTTCTGCGTTACAACTCAGGCTAGTACAACCGCCTGGCAGCACTTGGAGATAATGGCGGGCTGCACCATCTCCCCACTGGCCTTCACCATGGCAATAGAGTTAATAATTCGGGCATCTCGATGGGTGGTTGGAGGGGAATGTCTGAAGAGCGGGCTGCGCCTTCCTCCAATCAGGGCATATATGGATGACATGACGACTATAACAACGACTAACGCATGCACCAAACGCATGCTGTACAAACTCCAGGGAAACATCAGATGGGCACGAATGGAGATTAAACCCAGCAAATCCCACAGTATCTCCATTGTCAAGGGCCAGATCGTAAATGAGAGGTTCCACATCAATGATGAGCCGATACCAACTATCCTGGAGAAGCCCATAAAAAGCCTTGGTCGGTGGTACAACACACTGAACAGGTGGAACAACTAAAGCAGGATACCATCAGTGGCCTGAAGCAGATCAACAGCACTGCTCTCCCAGGGAAACTGAAGCTCTGGTGCCTCCAGTTTGGACTGCTCCCCGCCTCATGTGGCCAATTTCCATCTATGAGGTCACCCTATCCCATGCCAATCGGCTGGAGCGATTGGTGAATGTGCAGGTGAGAAAGTGGTTTGGACTACCCAGATGCCTCAGCAGCATAGGCCTGTACAGCAATGGACCCCTCTCTCTGCCAATCTCTAGCCTTGCGAGAACAAAAGATGGCGCCATTGTGTGTGGCTTGCCATCTGTCACTGTCATTGCTGTGTGTGTGTTTTTGCTGTTTGTCTTGCTTTTTGCTCGGGATGTCGATTCTCTGCTGGTGTATGATCGGCAAACACTGCTGGATCTGCGATTTTCTGTTGAAAATTTAGTAAAATTGGATGATGGTGGACGTGAAACCTTGCCCCCGCTCCTGGCGAGGCTCCCGGCTCACCTTTGGCACGCCCCGGCTTCACCTTCTCGGCGTGAACGCCGACGAAAGTGCACCCGCCGCCGGGGAAGTCGTGGTGGCCGGCTGGTGAGGTTAAAGGCCCATCTTGCATAGTGTTCTACGCCTTTTTGGACTGAGTTTGGAGTCGTGACTAGCCTTGTTATTCTTCGCCGCTCGCTGGACCCTGTCGGCGCCTGGCTGATACCTGTCTTATCCTCCCTGTCGGAAGAGGTGTTCCAGCCCCGCGGCTCCTGCTCTCCTCGTCCCTGCTGGCGCGGAGTCAATCACAGCAACTTGCGGTCTCTGTGTCGGGTTTCACGAACATCCAGCGCTGCGGATCCGCTGGTTCCTGCTAGGTTTGGGCTGGTAAATGCTAGATCTCTAGCAAATAAGACTTTTGTCTTAAAGGATTTTTTCACGTCCCGAGGAATGGATTTCCTCTGTGTAACTGAGACATGGCTGAGTGATGGTGAGTCCAGCGCTTTCACAGAATTTTTACACCATGATTGCTGCTACCTTAACTCCCCGCGAAAATCTGGCCGAGGAGGAGGAATAGCGACTGTATATAAGAGTCATTATAAATGTAAGCAGATATTGCAGTCATCCGCTTTCAGCAGCTTTGAGCTGAGTTTATTTGAGATTGGTTGCTCTCACACAGTGTTGTGTGTTGTGGTCTATCGGCCCCCCAAGTACAATAAGGACTTTTTAAATGATTTTTCTGATTTTCTGGCTGAAATCATGCCTAAATATGATCGTGTTCTTATTGTTGGGGATTTTAATGTTCATGTGTGTTGTCCTGATAAGCCAATGACAAAGGATTTTCTAAACCTCATTGATTCTTTTAATCTTGTGCAATCTGTGTCTGGACCCACACAAGAACATGGACACACACTTGATCTTGCTTTATCATATGGTTTGCCTGTTCTTAATCTAGGGATATGTGACGCAGTGTTTTCTGACCATATGCCTGTATTATTTGAGACTGCGCTTGCCTGTCATACATTTAAACCTTGCGCTGCTGCAAGGCTCTGTCGCATGATTAACCCTTCCACTGCTGCTCAGTTCTCGGCTGCTTTCAGTCAGAACACCATCACCCCTGAGTCTGTATTGCACACAGAAGAGCTTAGCTCATGGTTTCACTCCACCTGCCAAACTGTTTTAGACACTGTGGCTCCATTAAAAACCAGGCAGCCTAAAACTAAATCTGAGCCCTGGTTAAATGACATGACTCATGCTGCCAGACGTGAGTGCCATAGAGCTGAGCACAAGTGGAAGAAGGACAAACTGCAGGTGTCTCTTCAAATGTTAAGGGATTGCTGGCGTCAATTCCAGGAAACTGTGAAAGATGCCAAAAGAAAACATTTCTCAGATATTATTCTGGCAAATAGTCTCAAGCCTCGTGTTTTGTTTAACACCATTGACTCACTTTTAAATGCACCACAGAATGCTTGTATGGAGGCATCCCCTGCTATGTGTGAAAATTTCCTTTGCTTTTTTATTGATAAGGTCACTTCTATTAGGTCTCAAATTGCGCCTTCAGCTTCAGACCCTTCAATCTCTGTCCCTTGCTCGGTTGTTTTTGATCATTATGAGCCGGTGACTTTTTCTTTTTTAGAGGAGGTAGTTGGTCACTTGAAGCCCTCGGGTTCTCCAAATGATGCTGTTCCCCCTCGACTATTTAAGGAGGTTTTCCCCACTGTAGGACCATCTGTTGTTGCAGTTATAAACAGTAGTCTGACCTCGGGTGTGGTCCCTGTAATTTTGAAACATGCAGTTGTTCAACCTCTGATTAAAAAACCTGCTCTGGATCTGTCAGTTCTTGCTAATTTCAGGCCTATTTCCAAATTGCCCTTCCTTTCAAAAATCCTGGAGAAGATTGTGCACAGTCAATTATTGGTCTTTTTGGAAGAACATAATATACTAGAGGTTTTCCAGTCCGGCTTTAAAACCTTGCACAGCACCGAAACCGCTCTTTTAAGAGTTTTTAATGATATCTTTTTAGCGACTGACTCTGGCGACTGTGTTATCCTTGTGCTTTTGGATCTAACTGCTGCATTTGACACAGTGGATCATGAGATATTGATTTCACGTTTAAGGCAGTGGGTGGGCATCAGTGGCATGGCACTGGAGTGGTTTAGGTCATATTTAGCGGATCAAGCTTTTTGTGTCAGCATAGGTGAATCTGTATCCTCCTCTGCTCCTCTCTTGTGTGGGGTCCCACAGGGCTCAGTCCTTGGCCCTCTACTTTTCTCTTTGTATTTGCTTCCACTTGGTTCCATACTTAGAAAGTACGGCATTTCATTCCACTGTTATGCAGATGACAGTCAGATTTATGTACCTCTTAAAAAGAAAAATGATAACTCTGTTGGACAACTACTCAATTGTCTCGACGACATAAAGGCCTGGATGGCTCTGAACTTTTTAAATTTGAATGATAAAAAAAACAGAAGTGATGGTTTTTGGAGGCACCACTGGGACCCTGCCTGTAGATCTGGGCTCCTTGGCACCCTATATTAAACCTAGCATTACAAACCTAGGAGTTAAAGTGGACCCTGAGCTTAAATTTGACAGTCAAATCAAAGCTGTTGTCAAATCAAGCTTCTTTCATTTGAAGCAGCTGGCCAAAATAAAACCAATTCTGTCAAGACAACATTTTGAAACTGCAATCCACGCCTTTGTAACTACACGGCTGGACTATTGTAATTCGCTATAAGTGGGGGTTAGTGGGTCCGCCATCACCCGTCTCCAGATGATACAAAATGCAGCAGCACGTCTTTTAACAGGCACACGTAAACATGAGCACATTTCCCCTATTTTAGCTTCATTACATTGGCTGCCTATTCAATTTAGGATCCATTTCAAAATTCTGTTATTTGCTTTTAAATCATTAAATGGTCTTGCCCCGCCATACCTCCCTGAGCTTCTACACTCTTATAAACCCGTCCGCGCTCTCAGGTCAGATGATCAGCTGCTCCTGACTGTGCCTAAAACTAAGCATAAGCTCAGAGGGGACCGTGCCTTTGCTGTGTCTCCACCTAGACTATGGAATGATCTGCCTTTGCATGTTAAGCAGGCCTCTTCTTTATCTGTTTTTAAAACCCTTCTTAAAACCCATCTTTTCTCTATGGCTTTTGACACCTAGTAAGATGTCGACTTTATTTACTTGATTGTATGTTACTTTGAATGTTTTTATTGTATGGTTATTAATTGTACATATGTTTATGTATATTTTTCTGTACAGCACTTTAGTCAACTTTGGTTGTTGTAAAGTGCTTAACATGATAGAATTCACAGCCCGCGGACGGGCCCTTAAATGTACAAAATAAAAGTATGCGATAAACAAAACTGCTGTGTGTTACATTGGTACACATGCCACATATCTTTGGAAAGCTACATTTCTTGATTTTCTATTGATATAAACCATTTTAAGATACAATCACAACAGCAGGTACAATCTATATATTTGTCAGACCACCAACATATAAACAACCAATAACAAAATTTAGGCAACTCACCTATGAAGCATCATAGTATTCCACTGATCCATAACTTCCCGACAAAAACGGTGTTGTTTCATTGTCAAATGTCCAAATGATCAAATCAAGTAAAATGTTTAGTCCAAATCACATAAATAATAAATATCCACAGACTCTTGTTGCATCATTTCAAAGCACCTGGCAGCTGTACCTAAACTTTCACATATTATCGGTAATAACTTCAGTTCAGATGTAAACATTTCCTATATCCGGTATCAAAATGGAAGCACGCTCTCTGACCTTTCGATTGACACCTCATTTGACCCAATAGGAGCTTCCATGTCCTGTCCTTCAATACCCAACCACAGTCTGTGTCGAATGTAAGGGCATACCCACTTTCCTTTGTTTACTGATCAAACCAATTACATCGAAGAGTGGAAATGACTGACGCATCGTATAGCCAATGAAATTCTGAAAACAGTGATATGCGGCTTTAGTGGGACGATTAGAGCATGGTTCTGTAATGTGTGTGCGCAAAATTGCCTTGCCATTACCCAGTGTTTTGTGCGTCTGTGCGTAAAACCATTGGAGTGTTGTTTTGGAACTGTTTACACATTTGGCGATTTAAATATGGTGAAACGGACGCGAAAAACAGGATTTTCACCCCAGGATGTGATATAAGAAGGTTAAATTAAGAGTTTGGAGATGAAATTTCTGAAAACAATACGGATAATTCGGAGGCAGAGGAAATGTTTATGGAGAGATGAGACATTGCTCTGGACAAGTAAGTGTTTTCTTGTGTTTTATAACATATATTACTGTATATTCCGCATAAATAAGCTTTAGTTTGAATAATGAATACACATTTTGTAATTACCCTTTGTCGTGTGTTTCCTCAGTGAGTGTTTCAACCGTGTGTGCGTGTTTTTTGTATTTGTTTGTGCGTGTGTGAGGTTTTAGTTCATTGTTTGTTTCAGATCCATTGACATAATATATAGATGTTTTGTATATTTACTGTAAATATGTATTTATATATATATATATATATATATATATATATATATATATATATATATATATATAAATGGACGCTGAAATATGTATATAAATAAATCAATAAATATAAGTTGAAAATAAGAATGTATGTTGTGTTTGAGAGTCTATTTGTTACAATGCGGGGAGGTGGGGGAGGGGTAGGCCCATCTATTTGTTACAATGCTGAATTCATGGGGGAGGTGTAGGCCCATCTATTTGTTCCATAGTACATTGGCAAAGTATACAGTATTTACAGTAAATATACATACAATAATACATATTTACACAGTCGAAAAGAAAAACTATATATATATATATATATATATATATATATATATATATATATATATATATATATATATATATATAGAATACAGAAAAGATGGAAAATTTGTGTCTAGCTTTGTAAGTTACATTTATTTATTCTCACTGAATCAGATAGCGATTGGGAGCCGGATGCGGGCCACATAAAGTGGAGCAGCAGGACAGCACCTCATCAAGAGAGGAGGGCTTTCAGAGAGACCCTTGCTGAGGAGCTGGCAGAGTTGGGGTCTCACTCCACAGCCAGACCCGTATCTCCTGCTCCACGAAGAGCACATCACAGGCCGTTGCACATCAAATGTGACTGCTACAATGACTGGCATGTTGCTAGAAACATGTACAATTTTATAATGGTTTGTAAATACTTTGTGTAAAAATTCATGTAAATAGTTTGTTGTGTATTTTTTATATAAACAAATTGTCCACCATAGCACTAGTTTTGACTCTTTTATATGCACAACATTTAGTTTCAAGAAGGGAAAAGGCACTCTAATGTGTTTATGCATCAGTTACTCTGTGTCAGCAAAACTAATAGTGGATCTGGATATGGAATATGATAGCTCTAAGTGTCATCTTTCATTAGAGCCCAAAATTATGACTGTACGTTGAAGCGTTCAAAAGTAGTAGCCTTTTTGTCCTAGGTTACCAAAGGGTCCTTTTGGAGTATCCAAAAGGCACTTTTGTAAAACGCCTGGGTGTACCCTTAGAAAAACATGTGTAAAATATTCATTTTTTATGTTATTGTTATAACATTTGAACTTGGACTAGGTAAGGCTTCATGCTGTGATCCCATTGTGTTCTCAAGCTAATAGCTACAAGTTATAGTCATCTGCAGGCATCTGTATGCAAAAAAAATTTTCAGGCGGAAAAACAAACTTCTATTTCATTGTGTTCAAAATTCTGACTGCTGGGGAAAAAACTTCAGAGTGTCCCCTTTCAAATGTGACCAAAACCATGCATGTACTCCAAACGGTTCAAGAACAGCTTTAAATTTACTTTGGGTATGCCTTGATTAGGCGTTTTAGGCTAATTTTACAGGATTGGGAAGAGGTTAACAAATAAAGTTGGTATGGTATGGTATGGTGGAGGAGTACAAATGCTCTAAAGCAAGACTCGAAATGACCCTCACAGAATCCCGGGATCCCTTCGTCAGAGGGACTGCTCCCGCCTTAGCCACAGGGAGGAAGTGGAGGCCAGGTGTAGCAGTGGCACAGGCAAAGTCCGCTCTGAGACAGCGGGACATAGTGGGCCAAGTCCAACAAGGCAGAGGGGGGCTAGGGTTGGGAGCAACAACACCCACATGGCAGAAGGCTACTCCAGCTGAACGTCTGCGTCTGGTGGTTGAGGAGGTGCGCCACCAAGAGGAAGCGGACAGGTGTGCTAGAGCGGTGTCCCAAGCCAAACAAGGCCGCTGGATGAGGTGGGAAGGTGTGGAGAGGAGGAAGATCACTTGGAGCGAGTTGTGGAACATGGAGTCCAATATGCTGAGCTTTACCATCAGAGCCACATATGATGTCCTGCCCTCTCCAACCAACCTACATCTCTGGTTTGGAGAGAATCCAGCCTGCCTCCAGTGTTCTGCCCCAGCAACCCTGAAACACATCCTGGTGGGCTGCAAGACCAGCCTTACGCAAGGCAGATATACCTGGCGCCACAACCAAGTGCTGAAGTGCCTGGCTGCTACACTGGAGAGTAAGAGGGTAACTGTAAACGCCATGCCCCAGGAAGCCCAGACTACCATCCGGCAACCAACATCCTTCGTCCGGGAAGGGGAGAAACGGTCGATCAATCGATTGCCTCCAGACTTATGCCCACTGAACGCAGCTCGGGACTGGGAAATGCGGGTAGACTTAAATCAGAGGCTCACCTTCCCGCCCGAAATTGCAGCGACCAACCTGCGCCCAGACCTGGTCCTTTGGTGCAAATCCTGTCAAAGTGTCTACATAGTGGAGCTGACAGTCCTGTGGGAGGAAGCCATCGATGAGGCATTTGAAAGAAAAATGTTGCGATATGCAGAGTTGGCTGCCGAAGCAGAGGACCGGGGAAGGAAGGTAAACTTGCATCCAGTGGAAGTGGGCAGCAGGGGCTTTGTAGCTAGTTCCACCACAAGGCTACTAAAGGAGGTTGGAATCAGAGGACAAGCTCAGCGGAAGACCATCAAAGACCTTGCAACTGCTGCCGAAAGAAGCAGTCACTGGCTGTGGCTGAAGCGGAAGGAGACTGTATGGGCTGCCAAGTGACCTCATGGAGCCTCCGGTGTGACACACACCCAGGTATGATCATCCTGTGGTGGGCCAGCCTCGGGTGAGGGTGTATTGTGATAAAAGGCTGAAACACCCAATGAGGCCAGGGTGCACAACTGAGGATGTGTCGTATTGGAGGCACCAGGTGGTCATCCCCTAATCCAACCCCACCCAAGAGGACATCTCCAACAACAGCGATTGCTGATTATCAAGGGATTTTTAACATCTAGTCCTAGTAAGCATACTTCCATATTCTATGGAGGTCCAAACTTTGACCAGGCAAGTAAAATGAAAGAAGAGGTTTAAAGTTGACCATTGTTCTTCCATGGTTTAACAGTGGCATTTAAGGGTATACTCATTAATATTGTTAGGCCAGCTAGTCATTCTAAAAAATAAACTAGTATTTGTTATTAAAGAAATATGAGCAAGAGTGCTGTATGGCCCTACATCAGCATGGCTGTGACATGGCCGCAGGCACAAGGCCGTAGGCCATTGTTAAAAGTCTTAAATTGCCCTTAATAGATTTCACATGGAACTATAAAATTTCTGTTACAATACCAGTTATTGTTACTACAATGAAAACATGATGTATTTTAGTAATTGTGATGTGTAGTTTGAAAAGCCTTGAAATTGATGTTGATGCATGGCACATTGTTTTGTCCACTTTTCATTGAAAGTAGGAATTATGATAATAATGTCAAGGCAACTGTCTAGCCATTTGAGTTGTTTTACTTCCTCCATAGCACTTTAAATTAGAATATTCTTTTGTTGTCTTTCAGCACCCGGCCTGGGATGCCATCAGGGCAAACAGCCTTACGTGGGTTTACTCTTTGCAGAGTTCTCCTCACTTCAGCCGCTGTGACAGACAGTACCTGGTCATCTGCTGGTGGGGTTGTTTTCATGGTAGGTTGCTTTTGGATGCATGGGTCGGCTGCGAAACAGGCCGAATGGGCCACGATAAGCTAAAATGAACTGCTGCGTTATGCAGAACGGACCACAAAACGCTGCCGCGATATGCAGAAAAGGACAGCGAACACTTCCCCACTGAACTTTTGGGTCACTTGCTATGTAAAATCCTGGGCCGATATCTCTTCCCAGTCCAGCCTTGACCGAGACCATCCAGCGGTTCAAAAGTGCACACCCCATCTGTTCACCAAGGATGTCCACCTGTGGCTACACAAGTCCAAGTGGCTCTGCCCCAGCCTGAACCAAGCTCTCTGCCCGGGCGTAGAGCCCCCCTGCAGAAGAGTGACGCCCCCCGCCTCTCAACCCACCTCTAAGACCCCCAAGAGTGTGCAAGAGCAGCCCTGAGAGGAGATGAATGATGGAACACAGGAGCTGGTGGACAGACCACTCCATCCCCCGGTGGAGGGCCGGGAGGAGAATATTTTGTTTCCCTTTTCTTTTATGTTCGCCGCACCCTGGACAGGCTCCAGTACCCACATTGTAAAAAAAGAGCAGTTTCCTCTCTCCTTGGGTCACACCGCTAGTGCCCACAGTCACGTTACCATGACCGGACACCGAACACTCACAGCCAGGGCCTCATGAATGCCGCTCCCTGCCTTCACATGCCCCGCTGCACCACATAAACCCCACCCCATAGTGACGAGTCTCGAGGACGGCCCAAGGGCCTCAGTTGCTGGCCACCTTATGCCGGGTATGCAGAGCAAGGTAAGTGCTTCGAGGGCTCCCTCAGTGCAGCCTCCTTGGGTCGAAACATTGCTCCCTGACATGGAATTCCCTGCTCCCCCCTGCCGTGAGTCCCCACCCCCAGGTACTTCAGACATGATGCTTCCATTAGTGCCGTTTGCCTGGAGTTTGGACGTGTGGCTAGCACTTTCCAACCTGTTGCGCTGGTTGGCCAGAACCATCAACTCGCCAGGTGACCGCCCCAGTTCCGTGGCTTTCACTTCACTTCACTTCACTTCATGCCATCCTACGTGCAGAGATTGAAGAAGGACTTGGGTTGTGGCCAATCCTGGACCTGCAAGTTCTGAACCGGGCCTTGCACAGTCTCCCATTCAAGAAGCTAACGCAGAAGTACGTGACGTGAAATACTTTCATAGGCTCCTGGGGCATATGGCATCCTCAGCGGTGGTCACGCCACTGATGCAGATGAGACCGCTACAGCACTGGCTCCAGACTCGAGTCCCGAGGTATGCATGGTGCTACAGATCACATCACATGGCTATCATGCCGGCCTTCCACCGCCTCTTCAGCCCTTGGAAATACCTTGTGTTATTGCGGGTCGCAGTCCCCCTACAGCAAGTGTCCAGGCATGTCGTGGTTACGACAGATGCTTCCAACTTGGGCTGGGGCGCCGTGTGCAATGGGCATGCAGCCGCCGGTTCCTGGACAGGACCACACCTGCATTGGCACATCAACTCCATCGAGTTGCTGGCAGTACAGCTTGCCCTGCAGAGGCTTTTGCCATTGATCCAGGGCCAGTATGTATTGATCTGGATGGATAACACGGTGACCATGGCATATATAACGCCATGGTGGTTTACGCTCTTGTCGCATAACACAAATTGCTCGTCACCTCCTCCTCTGGAGTCAGCGGTGACTCAGGTTGCTGCGGGCCACTCTCATCCCCGGCAACCTCAACATCACAGCAGATGCACTGTCATGGCAGGTGACACTCAAGGGAGAGTGGAGACTACACCCCCAGGTTGTCCAGCTGATTTGGAGACCTCCTTGCAACAGCACCACCCTGGCAAATTCCTCTGAGGAAGGACCTTCTTTCTTTTTTTATTTACATTTCACTAACCGTTAAGGTGTGGATTTGGATTTGGGAATCTGACCAGCAGATGCAGAAAAATACATGTTTATTAGTTTTGATACAGGGATTTATTTGTGTGTGTTTTCCAGGATTCATGGAAATATGTGTGACAAGGAGGAGGGTGGGTGAGGGTGAGCAGTCATCCGACCCCTGTTGGATGGATTGATCCTTCACATTTCGTTAGCCGATCGGGAACTCCTCTGCCCCTGGCAGTGACGCTACCGCTCCAGGCGGTCGGCAGCAAGCCCATCCTCCCGCAGCAGTTCTTCTGACCCTACTGCGTTTTGTTGTCCGGTAGGGAACTCCTCCACCCCTGGCAGTGGCTCTACTGCTCCAGGCGGACAGCAGCGAGCCCCTCCTCCCCTCGTGGATGGTGGCTATTCCTCCGCGTCAAGGCAGCCGGTAGCAACTCCATCCATCCCCCGGTGGATGGATGCGGCTGCTCCAATGGGGTACATGGTAGTGGAGAGGACTCTACAACATTGCATCCCTCCTCCTTCCCGGGTTTTGGCACCAATACAACAGAATTCAATGGAAAGGAGGAGGCAGGAACCGGACGAAGTATCAAAGTAATGTTTTTAATACATTTAAACACAAAGACACTCAAAAGTAAACGCATACAGGGCAGCTGCCTGTAACTCTCTCTCTTTATCGATTGAACTGCCACATCTCGTTGCACTTATCCCTCTCCTCAGCTGATTAGCTTTATTGGGGACCAGGAATGCATAGTCTGCCCTTCTTTGTCACAATATGCTTTGCCAAAATACATTATCATCAAGCTTACATATTCAATTGAGGGTGCTCTAATTTTTGCTACCCTGCAGAACCTGGCCTGCATCTAGCCCCACATATTTTAGTATTTCAAAGCTATCTGAGTGGATTGTAAAGTCTTCAAAGGGAATAGGGCATAGGAATAATCACTTCTGAATGGAACACATCTTTCATTTTAGAGGGGCACAGTTGAATTAAAAGGCCCTGATCATATGACTATTTGTACCACTATTGTAACAGGTGGGATTGAATGGGATTAAATGGGTCAGGGAATAGGGCACAATTGTAACAAGTGGGATTGAATGCAATTAAATAGGTTAGTTAATAGTCTTAAAAAAAGTATAATTAACAAATATTATTGTAATTTATTTATTTTCTTTTTTCCCCCTTTCCTTTTTTAACATAGGCTATAATCAACACTGTCTATCTTGTTTGACACATCATTACATTGATATAACTTAGGTATTCACATTTTCAAGTATATTTAAATAAAAAATGTATGTTCTTATATATACTGTATATTATCACTGACACATAATATTCTGTGTAAATGTAAACATCAGCATGTGTACACTATTAGTTTACTTCATTCTGTTACTGAATATTTTTTTAAGTCTTTGAAGTTACATTACAACATACTTAAAAATTGCATCTTTTTAATCAAGATTTGTTAGGAATGTCTTAAAGTTCAAACAACATCATGGCAGATCCCATGGCAGATCCCTTCTTTCTTTGATTTTGCATTTGCATAGCATCCATGCACATGTTCCTCATGTTAATGAGGGAGGAGTCAAGAAAATTACAGAAAAAATTAGGATACACAATTTAATAATTTCCAAGTTATTTAAATAATTATTAGTTATTTAATAATGTCTAATAAGCACTGACTATCAAATAGTCTCCAGCAGTGTTACAGTTAATGCTGTCTGGGTTATAATTAATTTCATTAAAAAAAAAGTAACTAACTGCAGGTTAAACTGTTCTTGCAACACTAATGTTGCATATCCAGCCTTACAATAAATGTACCTCTGAACCATAACATATTTCTCTTTTTGTACTGAAGCAGTTTAGTAATGTGCTTTTAGATGTATAAGGCTGGCAGTTTTCCAACTTTTTTCTTTTTTAAATTGGTCATATGAGGTGATTATAATTATTAACTAGTTAATTGTTTTGACTGCTGCTAAAGTTGTGACATGATGCTTGTTACTTTTCTCAGCCCTGGTCAGGTTGGATCATTTGTGATTACTGGATTGGGAGATTTCAGTTATTATTTATTGAGGTTACAGGGACGGATTTCCATTCGTGTGTCCAGTACAAATAATTTTAATTCATATATTTAGACAGAAATATTGTCTAGAGTACAATTGTCTTCATCAACTTAAAAAAAATAGTCCTTAGAAACCAATGGAGGATTCTGCTTTTAAGGCTGGTAAGCGTCCACTTGAGGAAAACGGGTTACGTCATCATTTAGCACCAAATAAATGTAAGACAGTTCAGATCAGCTTGCTCGTATTTGTGAATCAAGTCTACGAAACAAGAGTCTCAAAACACTCCACCAGGGCTGGCCCTGACCAATTGGGTGCCCTGGGCAAGATTTTAGCTGGTGCCCCTTGTATCGCAACCAATTCCACCACTTATCATTGTGTACAAACTATCATTCTTTTTTGAGTACATTAGCCAGCTTCTTTTGATTTTTTCTCCATTGACTAAGACTCTTTTTAAAATAGTCATGCTGACACCTTCTCTCGTCTTTTTATTTCAGAAACGTGAAACAGTTTTTTATTTGATATGGTCCTCTTAGAACAAACCAGTCAGCAGGGTCTATTGGTACAGCCTTTTTGTAGATACATGATGTTGTTCTTTTTTGTAATATTTCGAATTAATGGTATTAATTAGCAAAAACAACAAAAAAAAATCCCTCACTCAGGACGGTGCCCCTAGCATTTGCCTATTCTACCTATGCCACGGGCCAGCCCTGCACTTCACAAATGCAAAAGCTCATTCATGGACATCCTTGAGGAAGAACACAATGGTAAAAGTCTCAATATTTGTGTGCACATTTAAGGACTATAAGCTGAGCAGAGACATTTTTGTATATCTTATATTTGTGCATTCTGATGAATGCAAACCTCTTCCCAATCCTGTAAAATTAGCCTAAAACGCCTAATCAAGGCATACCCAAAGTAAATTTAAATCTGTTCTTGAACTGTTTGGAGTACATGCATGGTTTTGGTCACATTTGAAAGGGGACACCTGAAGTGTTTTCCCCAGCAGTCAGAATTACTGTAAGTGCTACTGATTTTGAGTAATAGAAGTTTGAACACAATGAAATAGAAGTTTGTTTTTCCGCCTGAAATTTTTTTTTGCATACAGATGCCTGCAGATGACTATAACTTGTAGCTATTAGCTTGAGAACACAATGGGATCACAGCATGAAGCCTTACCTAGTCCAAGTTCAAATGTTATAACAATACCATAAAAAATGAATATTTTACACGTTTTTCTAAGGGTACACCCAGGCGTTTTACAAAAGTGCCTTTTGGATACTCCAAAAGGACCCTTTGGTAACCTAGGACAAAAAGGCTACTACTTTTGAACGCTTCAACGTAGAGTCATAATTTTGGGCTCTAATGAAAGATGACACTTAGAGCTATCATATTCCATATCCAGATCCACTATTAGTTTTGCTGACACAGAGTAACTGATGCATAAACACATTAGAGTGCCTTTTCCCTTCTTGAAACTAAATGTTGTGCATATAAAAGAGTCAAAATTAGTGCTATGGTGGACAATTTGTTTATATAAAAAATACACAAACTATTTACATGAATTTTTACACAAAGTATTTACAAACCATTATAAAATTGTACATGTTTCTAGCAACATGCCAGTCATTGTAGCAGTCACATTTGGGTACAAAGCACAAAGGCACATCACAGGAAGAGTACTTCACTGGTGTCTTTGCATGACACTGCCTGCACTTTAGACGACCAGCGGTGCAAGATTTGGTGATGTGCAACGGCCTGTGATGTGCTCTTCGTGGAGCAGGAGATACGGGTCTGGCTGTGGAGTGAGACCCCAACTCTGCCAGCTCCTCAGCAAAGGTCTCTCTGAAAGCCCTCCTCTCTTGATGAGGTGCTGTCCTGCTGCTCCACTTTATGTGGCCCGCATCCGGCTCCCAATCGCTATCTGATTCAGTGAGAATAAATAAATGTAATTTACAAAGCTAGACACAACTTTTCCATCTTTTCTGTATTCTATATATATATATATATATATATATATATATATATATAGTTTTTCTTTTCGACTGTGTAAATATGTATTATTGTATGTATATTTACTGTAAATACTGTATACTTCAGCCAATGTACTATGGAACAAATAGATGGGCCTACACCTCCCCCACCTCCCCGCATTGTAACAAATAGACTCTCAAACACAACATATATTCTTATTTTCAACATATTTATTGATTTATTTATATATATATATTTCGCGTCCATTTATATATATATATATATATATATATATATAAATACATATTTACAGTAAATATACAAAACATCTATATAGCATGTCAATAGATCTGAAACAATGAACTAAAACCTCACACACGCACAAACAAATACAAAAAACACGCACAAACGGTTCAAACACTCAATGAACTCACACACGCACAAACAAATACAAAAAACACGCACAAATGGTTCAAACACTCAATGAACTCACACACGTACAAACAAATACAAAAAACACGCACAAACGGTTCAAACACTCAATGAACTCACACACGCACAAACAAATACAAAAAACACGCACAAATGGTTCAAACACTCACTGAGGAAACACACGACAAATGGTAATTACAAAATGTGTATTCATTATTCAAACTAAAGCTTATTTATGCAGAATATACAGTATATATGTTATAAAACACAAGAAAACACTTACTTGTCCAGAGCAATGTCTCATCTCTCCATAAACATTTCCTCTGCCTCCGAATTATCCGTATTGTTTTCAGAAATTTCATCTCCAAACTCATCATTTCCACAGTAAATGCCTTCTTATATCACATCCTGGAGTGAAAATCCTGTTTTTCGCGTCCGTTTCACCATATTTAAATCGCCAAATGTGTAAACAGTTCCAAAACAGCTCTCCAATATTTTTACGCACAGACGCACAAAACACTGGGTAATGGCAAGGCAATTTTGCGCACACACATTACAGAAACATGCTCTAATCGTCCCACTAAAGCCGCATATCACTGTTTTCAGAATTTCATTGGCTATACGATGCGTCAGTCATTTCCACTCTTCGATGTAATTGGTTTGATCAGTAAACAAAGGAAAGTGGGTATGCCCTTACATTCGACACAGACTGTGGTTGGGTATTGAAGGCTTTGGATAGGACATGGAAGCTCCTATTGGGTCAAATGATGTGTCAATCGAAAGGTCAGAGTGCGTGCTTCCATTTTGATACCGGATATAGGAAATGTTTACATCTGAACTGAAGTTATTACCGGTAATATGTGAAAGTTTAGGTACAGCTGCCAGGTGCTTTGAAATGATGCAACAAGAGTCTGTGGATATTTATTGATGTAATAATGTGATTTGGACTAAACATTTTACTTGATTTGATCATTTGGACGTTTGATAATGAAACAACACTGTTTTTGTCGGGAAGATATGGCTCAGTGGAGTACTATGAGGCGTCATAGGTGAGTTGCCTAAATTTTGTTATTGGTTGTTTATATGTTGGTGGTCTGACAAAGATATAGATTGTACCTGCTGTTGTGATTGTATCTTAAAATGGTTTATATCAATAGAAAATCAAGAAATTTAGCTTTCCAAAGATATGTGGCATGTGTACCAATGTAACACACAGCAGTTTTGTTTATCGCATACTTTTATTTTGTACATTTAAGGGCCCGTCCGCGGGCTGTGAATTCTATCATGTTAATTGAGCCTATGTGCAGATCTGTTGCATGTATGCGTGGATTGCTGTGTGTGTGTGGACCAGTTGCTTGCATTTGTGGATTGCCTTGTGCCTTTGGGGATATGTTATGTGCATTTGTTGATTAATTTGTGCATGAACTGTTGCGTGCATTTCTGGATTGTCTGGGTGTGTGTGGATCTGTTGTGTGCATTTCTGGATTGTCTGGGTGTGTGTGGATCTGTTGTGTGCATTTCTGGATTGTCTGGGTCTGTGTGGATCTGTTGCGTGCATTTCTGGATTGTCTGGGCATGTGTGGATCTGTTGTGTGCATTTCTGGATTGTCGTGTGCATCTGTGAGATGTTTTGATAGAGTTTTATCTCCATATGTGAGGCCCTCTGATGTTAAAGCAGCTGTGTTCCAGTCAGTGTGATCAGAACAGTCCTCAAGGGCTGAGAATGCACCCTCTGGTCATGTACTGATGATTTTGACATTGGCATTAGAATAACAGAAGAGTTCTTTGAGCTCCCAAGACTGGGGCGAGGGAAATGTCTGCATGCATCCAATGCATTAGTGTACACATGATCCACAATGTAGCAGCAGAGAACTGCAAAGTCAGGAATGTTGTCATGCAGCCACGTTTCCTGAAAATGTATATGCAGTAGTCCCTCACCTTGTGATGTGTTGTCATCCAAATCCAGAGGAAGTCCATTGTAACAAGGAAAAAGGGAATCAGCCCAATTAGGGGCCGGGTGTGTGGAATCACGATCCGGTCCTGCCCCGCCCTACCACATCCATCTGTCCATCTTATTGTTCAGTGAGCCTTTGTTGCTAGAAAAAGAGAAGGGATGCAAGTCTGGTTTGGTTAACCACTAGCCTGGCTTGAACACTGGCCTGATTGCCTCGCTTCTGCATCCTCTCTCACTGCTTGCAGGGACTTCTATGCTGGCATCACTGCTTGGGAAAGGCTGCACTCTCCAGGCCTGGTGCTGTTAGGAGCTAACAGCATCTCTAGTTTTGGTATGAGTAAACTCCATAATATTTATTCTGGATTTCTTGTTGTGCCGCAAGACTGTAAACATGTTGGTGAAAATGTCTTGCTGACATATGAGAAAAAAACTTTGACACAATCACAGAGTTTAAACACAATTTTACAGTGTTGCTGGGTTAATAAAGGATGTCTTGCTCCTAATAGAGTGGTGGTGGCGTAGTAGGCTAAAGCACATGACTGTTAATCAGAAGGTCACTGGTTCGTTCCCCACAGCCACCACCATTGTGTCCTTGAGCAAGGCACTTAACTCCAGGTTTCTCTGGGGGGATTGTCCCTGTAATAAGTGCACTGTAAGTCACTTTGGATAAAAGCGACTGCCAAAATGCATAAATGTAAATGTAATAGGATGCAGGTTACTACTTTTTACAGTGTTGCAAGTATTTCAAACAAAACTCCTCAATAGTTCTTAAATATTTGATGTAACAAATCTTAAAATGTTTTGCAAATCCAGCAACTCTTTCTTCCTTGGAATCACTCTTTATAGCTGGGAACTTTTAAACATTACTTCTTTTTTTCACAAGTTAACTGAAAGGAATGTGAACTATCCATGGGCGGTTTGTAGGCCTGCAATCTAAGGCTGAGTCTACTAGATAGCTATCTGACATGAATACCTTAAATGTTCCAGATTCTACAGTACATATTGCTCTGATTCACTTATCTGCAGTTTTGGATTTGATCAACTGTTTCTGAGGAGAAAATGCCTAAAGAGTGTGGTGATAAATCTATTGGACGATGACTGGTTCTCCCCAGCTGTTCTCCTGGAGACCCCAAGCACTGCTGCTTGTGTGGAGAACCAAAGCATCTATCATCAGCTCCCAAATGTTCACTCAGCTTTTTGATTAATCACAACTCTCTGTGGCTACTAACTGCAAAATAGTGCTGTGCTGTAACACGCTGTTTTAAATCACACACACACACACACACACACACACACACACACACACACACACACACACACACACACACACACACACACACACACACACACACACAGACATTGGTGCTGCTATCCTTATGAGGACTGTTTTACTGTGCAAACATAATACTGTACATAATGATACTGTACAAACAAACTTTCTGCATTTTTAAATTGTAAAAAAAAATCATATTTCAGTATGTTTTTTAAGCAATTTGAATTATGTGGACACTAGAAATGTCCTCATGAACCACATTTATAGCATACTACCCTTTTTGTTTATTTTTGTATTTTGGGTACCCTTTTTTTAATTGCCAATTTGTAACCTAAAATGTCCTCTTAACCACCCAAACCTGAACCCCCCGCCAACACACACACAAACAAACACACCCAAACACCTGCAGTCTCTGTCAAGGTCAATCAATCAACAATCAATCAAGGCCAGGCAGGGAGAGGACAGGACTAATCGATTCTTAGTTAACAACATGTGGTGATTGTGGAGGTATCAGCAACCCGAGGTGTACTGCTGTGAGTTGTAAAGTCCAAAAATGACTTGACCCCTTCAAAGATGATGTGGACAGCTCCTCAAATGGCAAGATACATAGATAACATATGGATAATGACAGTATGATACTCTGCTCAGTGTTGCACTTAAATATGTGAATTTTCAGTTAGACTAAGAGTTTCTAAAACTCCACAGATAGGATTTTAATTTAGAGTTCAATTATTGTAAGCAAACTTCAACATCTTCATTTGTATCTGAGTGTTAACTGGACCCACCATTGATTTCTGGGACATTTGTTTATGAAATGCACACAAAAAGAATCTTACACTTCACTAAGGTACACTTCAAGATAATGTAGCTGATGTCAGTAAAACAACAGCTTTTAAATAGGAAATTATTTTTCCAATAGCTTCTCCATTTATTATTTCTCTGCTAAGAGAACAAACACTTACTGGCTCTATTTGTAATATAAGATGCAAAGGATGCCAGACAATGTGCTGAAGTCTTTACATATTCAATTTAGCATATCACGGGTGATTGAATATGGCGTTTTATTTTTTAAAGGCTTTTTAAACATCTCAGTTATTTGTTGTAAACTAGATTTTTACAGTTTCTGAAGATAATATGAGTAGTCCAAGCCAGTTGTGAGGGTGTTGTGGGAGATTGCTAGGGCCTTACTAAGTGGTTTCTAGGGTATTCTGGGTGGTTGCTTACTGGACTATGTCAAAAGAGCACATCACAAAGTATCTATTTCTGGGTTTCCATCCAAAATATTTAGCATTTTTTTAAGCGCATTTCAAAAAAATGTACTAAAGAAAATATTAATTGTACATTTCCATCCACTACATAATGGACATTGTCATGAAGGAGCTGCCTTGTCAGCTGAATGACCTCTCCCTGCTTTGGGGACAGTTTTATTTGCAAGATCTAGCGGATTCTCATTTTATTAAATGCATCCATGAGAAACTGTAGATAAGTGTAATATCTAATATAATGTAGGATGAAATAGCTGCGATGCCCACACTCTGCCAGTCTCCGCATTCCTGGGAGCAACCACTCTCAAAACTGTTCTGGCAGATTGTGAGGACCCACTTTATCGACCAGCTATGGGTTAAACACTTTTGAATGACAAGCGCTATGTTCAAAGAATTGTGTGCCAAGGTCAGACCTTTCGGTGGGCTACTCACATCAAGCTATCACACACTCATAACACATGCACGAATGGTCAAAACACGTCATCGCTTTGCAAATAAATAATTTCCATCTCCTTAATGCGCATTTTAACTAATGCAAATCTCTAGACAATCCACCTCCTCTAGTGCATTAAATTGTAAGCGAATTTAGAAAGTTTATTCACATTTCTATTCAGGATTTCTTTTATGTGCAATTTCAAAATGCACATAAAATAGTTGAATTGAAACCCACCTTATGCGATATGTGTGATTGCTTAGAAAAGTTATACCACAGTTCTCCTCAACAAGACACGTGATTTGAGGTATCATTCATGTCTGTAGTACAAACAATGGGACAAGTTATGAGCTGGAATTTATCAAAATAAAGCAATGAAATATATTTGATGAGCACCAAACCCCACTACACACACACACACACACACACACACACACTTTTGTAATGCCTTCCTGTATATAAAATCACTGGCCACTTTATTAGGTACACTTGTACATCTACTTATTCATGCAGATATCTAATCAGGTGACAGCAGTGTAATATATAAATCATGCAGATATGGGTCAGGAGCTTCAGTTAATGTTCACATCAACCGTCTGAACGAGGAAAAAATGTGATCTCAGTGATTTGGATTGTTCCATGATTGTTAGTGCCAGACGTGTTGGTGTGAGTATTTATGTAACTGCTTATCTGCTGGGTGCTTTCACGAACTACAGTCTCTAGTGTGTAAAGAGAATCAGAATGAGCTTTAATGCCAAGTATGCTTACACATACAAGGAATTTGTCATGGTGACAGAAGCTTTCAGTGCAAGAGGATGCAACCTATATACATACATACATACAAACATATACATTTAAAAATATATACAAATAGTGACATAAAAACATAATAACAATAAGATATAACATAAAAAAGAGAAATATACAATAGTGCAATAATTCGGTTAGAACATTTGATATGTTAGCGTACAGTTGTGCAGGTGATGTAATGTATTGAAGAAGAGGCAGGATATGTTAAAGAATAGAAATTAAATATGGATATAGTAGAAATGGATGGATTGAATATTGTGCATGGTTGTATTGACCAAAGGAAAGTATTTGGGGGCAGTTTTAACTGTTCATGTTGTGGATGGCCTGAGGGAAAAAACCTGTTCCTGCGCCTGGCTGTTCTGGTGCACAATGTTCTGTAGCACCGGCCAGAAGGCAACAGTTTGAAAAGGAAGTGTTGTGGTTGAGTGGGGTCAAGAGTGATTTTATCAGCCCTTTTTGTTACTCTGGATGTGTACAGTTTTAGCAGGGTGGGTAGGGGAGAGCCAATATTCCTCTAAGCAGTCCAAACTATCCTTTGAAGTCTTCTGATGTCTGACTTGGTAGCTGAACCAAACCAGACAGTTATAGAAGTGTAGAGGACAAACTCAATGACTGCTGACTAGCACTGTATCAGCAGCACCTGTGGCAGGTTGAACTTCCTCAACTGGCGAAGGAAATAAAACCTCTGCTGGGCCTTTTTCCAAATTTAGTCTATGTGGGTCTCCCACTTCAGGTCTTGTGAGATAGTAGTGCCCAGGAACCTGAATGACTCCACTGCTGCCACAGTGCTGTTTAGAATGGTGAGGGGGGTTAATGTTGGGGGGTTCCTCCTAAAGTCCACTGTAATCTACACTGCTGTGAAGTGAGTGTGAACACTGTGAGTATTCAGCTCCAGGTTGTTTTGACTGCACCAGACGACCAGCTGTTCAATCTTCCCTCTGTATGCAGACTCATCGTCATCTTGGATGACGCCGATGACTCTAGTGTTGTCTGCGAACTTCAGGAGCTTGACAGAGGTGTCCTCGGTGGTGCAGTCATTTGTGTAGAGGGAGAAGATTAGTGGGGAGAGCACACATCCCTGGTGGGCACCAGTGCTGATTTTACATGTGCTGGAGTTGAATTTCCCAATTCTAACTAGCTGCTGCCTGTCTGTCAGAAAGCTGGAGATCCACTGACAGATAGAGCCAGGAACAGAGAGCTGGGTTAATTTAGTATATAGGAGAGTGTGGTTGATGATATTAAAAGCTGAACTGAAGTCAATAAATAGTATCCTTGCATAAGTCCCTGGTCTGTCTAGATGTTGAAGTATGTAATGCAGTACCATATTGACAGTATCATCCAAAGACCTGTATGATCTATAATAAAATTGAAGGGGATCCAGAAAGGGTTCAGTGATGTCCTTCTGGTGGGCCAACACCATTCTCTCAAATGACTCCATGACCACAAATGTCAGAGCTATGGGTATGAAGTAATCTCCCTTTTATCTTGGGTTTCTTTTGGACAGGGATGATGTGGAGCAATTTAAGCAGCAGGGAACTTCAAACTGCTCCGGTGATCTATTGAAGATCTGTGTGAAAATGGGGGCCAGCTGGTCAGCACAGGATTTTAGACATGTGAGTAAAACACCATCCGGGCCCTGTGCTTTTCTTGTCTTCAATTTCTGGAAGACCCCGCACACATAATCTTCACAGATCGTAAGTGCATGTCGAGTTGCAGGAGAGGGGAGGTGGGTGGTGGCAGGAGGTATAAATATTTGTGTGCTGTGAATGTCGGAGAGGGTGTGGGTTGTGTGACTGGGCTTTTCAAATGTACAGTAAAACACATTAAGGTCATTAGCCAGATATTGATTCCCTACAGTGTTGGGGGATGGTGTCTTGTAGTTGTTAAAGCCTTTCAGTCCTCTCCGCACTGATGCAAGGTCATTTTCAGCTTTTCCGAATAGCTTCTTTTAGCCACTCTAATCTCTCTGTCAATCTATGTTTGGCCTGATTGTACAAGATTAATACCCACTTCTGTAATCATCCTCTTTGGCCTAACGAAGCTGTATGAGTTTCGCTGCAAACCATGGTTTGTTGTTGTTGTATGTTAAATAAGTCCTAATAGGAAAGCACATGTCCTCTCAGAAACTGATATATGATGTCACAGTATCTGTGAGCTGTCCAGGTCTGTGGCTACAGATTCAAAAACACTCCAATCAGTGCAGTCAGGTTTAGCTGATTTTAGTTTCTGCCTGTAGGTCGGAAGAAGATGAATCAGATAGTGAACAAAGAGTTCTAAATTTTCACGTGGGACAGAGCGAAATGCATCCTTTATTGTAGTGTAGCAGTGATCCAGTGTATTTCTGTCTCTGGTGGGGCATGTTATGTGCTGTCTATATTTGGGCAGTTCACATGTGAGAATAATAATACATGAGTCCAGGTGTTGTTGCTCCATGTCTGTGATCTGATTATCCAGCCGTTGCAGCACTGCGTTCACTCACACATGTGGAGAAATATAGACACTCACAAGAATACACAAAAAAACTACCGCGGCAAGTAGAAAGGCTTACAGTTTATGTAGAGCACCTCTAAATTAGGACAGCACATCTTCTTCAGCTTTGTTGCATCTGTTCACCAACATTCGTTGACATAAAAACACACTCCACTGCATTGTTTTCCTTGATAACTCTGCGGTGCGATACGCTCTGAACAGCTGAAAGCCCGGCAAATGTAACGTGCTGTGCAGAATGGCTTCACTCAGCCAAAGTGGTGCTAAAAACAAAAAACATCCAGCAACCCACAGTTCTGTGGGCGAAAACTGCTTGTTAATAATAGAGGACAGAAGAGAATAGCCAGACTAGTCCAAGCTGACAGGGTTCAACATGTTGTGCATTGTGAGATTGTATTCTGCTCATCACAATTGTAGAAACCGCAGTTTTTCTGTCAAGGCATGTTCATCCATAGAAATGCCACTCATTGGTTGTTTTTGTTTTTCGCACCATTCTCTATACACTCTAGAGACTGTTGTGCATGAAAATCCCAGGAGATCAGCAGATACATAAATTCTCAAACCAGCCCATCTGGCACCAACAATCATGCCACAGTCTAAATCACTGAGACCACATTTTGCCACATGATTTGCTGATTAGATAATCACATGAATAAGTAGATGCACAGGTGTACCTAATAAAGTTGTGGTGTGATTTGTAGGGGCAGTGGGGGCTCAGCGGTTAAGGCTCTGGGTTACTGACCAGAAGGCTGGGGGTTCAAGCCAAACCAAAAATAAAGGCTTCTATATTGTCAATAATGTTAATATGTCCGTTTAATGCTAAAAGTACAGGACTGTTATGTTTACAGGCTTCATTCAGTATTAATGTCCTGGTAGATTATTCTCTCTCTCTAACTCACTCACTCACTCACTCACTCACTCACTCTCTTTCATTTGTAGGTTTGCTCTTTGCTCTTGCACACTAGAAGTAAACAGCAGCTTTGATCAATGATTCCTCTGCTCTCTCCTGCCTTACACTCGCTCAGGCAGGTGGCAGATGGTGGACGTGGAACAAATTTACTCAGAGAAATTTAGCACAGAAACCTTACAGTCTTTACTTTAATTCACCTCTCTGACACCCTCAGACCAAATGTCTATATTTGAACCTAAATCATTTTAAAATTAATGGAAGTGTATTACTGACAAGTCAATAAGAATCTATTTATGTGATATAATATGCAGTCTTGTGACAATTTCATTGTAGTGGTTATGCCCACAGAACAGGGTTTCCACCCCTTTTTAACCAATGCATTTCTATGATATTTCCAGTCGTTCTTGATTACTGGATGTGTATTCTCAAGAATATTTTTATTGAATATTTAAAGGCAGATTTCCATTTGTTCCCTTTACAAAAAGCTTCACTAGGATGCTGCGCCGAGAAAAGCGCTTTGGGAACAATCCTACATGTTTGTGACCAGCTGAAATATGTGTGTAACACAGAATTTATAGCCTCTGTTGGTGTAATCATTAGATGCACCTGTGACCAGGCTATAAATGGACGCGCCACCAGCGTGTCGACAGATCCTTTTCATCAGAGCATTCTCAGTGTGTGTGTCTCACAAGCCTCTCAGAAACTTTCTTTCCTCATCTAGGATTTAGAATTTGGTTAGGCAGTGCGCAATGAACCTTTTCTCCTTTCTCTCTTTCTGATATATAGGTGCTGGTCATATAATAAAAATATCATCAAAAAGTTGATTTATTTCAGTAATTCCATTCAAAAAGTGAAACTTGGATAATGTAAACATTCATTCCACACAGACTGATATATTTCAAGTGTTCATTCCTTTTAATTGATGATTATAACTGACAACTAATGAAAAACCCCAAAATCAGTATCTCAGAAAATTAGAATATTGTGAAAAGGTTCAATATTGAAGCCACACTCTAATCAGCTAATTAACTCAAAACACCTGCAAATGCCTTTAAATGGTCTCTCAGTCTAGTTCTGTAGGCTACACAATCATGGGGAAGACTGCTGACTTGACAGCTGTCCAAAAGACGGCCATTGACACCTTGCACAAGGAGGGCAAGACACAAAAGGTCATTGCTAAAGAGGCTGGCTGTTCACATAGCACTGCACCCTGGAGAGGATTGTGAAACAAAACCCATTAAAAAATGTGGGGGAGATTCTCAAAGAGTGGACTGCAGTGCTGCAGTGAGTCAGTGCTTCAAGAACCACCACGCACAGACGTATGCAAGACATGGGTTTCAGCTGTCGCATTACTTGTGTCAAGCCACTCTTGAACAAGACACAGCATCAGAACACAAAATGGACTGGACTGCTGCTGAGTGGTCCAAAGTTATGTTCTCTGATGAAAGTAAATTTTGCATTTCCTTTGGAAATCAAGGTCCCAGAGTCTGGAGGAAGAGAGGAGAGGCACAGAATCCACGTTGCTTGAAGTCCAGTGTAAAGTTTCCACAGTCAGTGATGGTTTGGGTTGCCATGTCATCTGCTGGTATTGGTCCAATGTGTTTTCTGAGGTCCAAGGTCAACGCAGCCATCTATGAGGAAGTTTTAGAGCACTTCATGCTTCCTGCTGCTGACCAACTTTATGGAGATGCAGATTTCATTTTCCAACAGGACTTGGCACCTGCACACAGTGCCAAAGCTACCAGTACCTGGTTTAAGGACCATGGTATCCCTGTTCTTAATTGGCCCGCAAACTCGCCTGACCTTAACCCTATAGAAAATCTATGGTGTATTTTGAAGAGGAAGATGCGATACGCCAGACCCAACAATACAGAAGAGCTGAAGGCCACTATCAGAGCAAAATGGGCTCTCATAACACCTGAGCAGTGCCACAGACTGATCAACTCCATGCCACGCTGCATTGCTGCAGTAATTCAGGCAAAAGGAGCCCCAACTAAGTATTGAGTGCTGTACATGCTGTACATGCTGTACATACTTCTCATGTTCATAATTTTCAGTTGGCCAACATTTCTAAAAATCCTTTTTTTGTATTGGTCTTAAGTAATATTCTTATTTTGGAGATACTGAATTTGGGATTTTCATTAGTTGTCAGTTTTAATCATCACAATTAAATGAAATAACATTTGAATATCCAAGATTCACTTTTTGAATGGAATTACTGAAATAAATCAACTTTTTGATGATATTCTAATTATATGACCAGCACCTGTATATATATAAAAGAAAAGAAAAAGGGGGAAAATGTTGGAGAATCAAAGCAAATGATGCGTGTTTCCCTGTCAAAGTTCTATGACTGTCAGAGACATGCATCAGATTTTTTTTTGTTTGTTTAGGGGAAGAGCATGCTGCTCTTGCGTTGGGGCAGGGCGGGTGCGCGCATTGCAACCTTCTTTCGGTCAAAATGCTTATGCGCTCGCCTTTCTTCCGAGATCCGGCACCCACACTTCATTCGTGGGGCTCTTGTATGGATCTGATTGCGGAATGAGAGATGGGTCCGTCCCTTTCACTCACTCTCTCCCCAGAGCCGGCTGGTCCTTCCTGTGATCTTGAAGCACGCTCCAGTGCCTCTTCAGTTCATGAGGAGGAGCTAGATTCTCTTGAGTCTGCGGACTTTGAGTTACCCACATCCGAGCACTCCAAACACGACTCAAAATCTTCTGAGGAGTTACTCGATGTGGTTACTTCTGGGGTGGCAAGACTCCAGTTAGACTGGCTACGCGATCAAGAGACCCCCAAACGCTCCAAATTAGAGGACAGATTTGGTCTGGTGGCCAGGGGAAGGGAACGCCTAATCAGTCCCTTCCCTTCTTTGATGACTACCACTACGAGCTTTCTCGTTCGTGGAGGAAGCCTTATATCTCTCGTGTTTACGTGCCCTCGACGTCGTTATATTCGACTATAGTGGGTGCTGAGGCGGGAGGGTATTCGATGATGCCTCCGGTCAAAGAGACACGCGTTATCTCTCACCGGGTTCGGCATCATCACTGAAGAAACCCGCTCTCCCCACTAAGCCATGCAGGACTACCTCCATGCTAATGGGGAGGGCTTATCAAGCGGCAGTTCAGGCTGGTGCTGCACTGCACACCATGGCTGTGTTTCAAGCTTACCATGCTGACCTACTGAAAGACCTGAGTGCGGGTGCAATGCTTGACGAAGAAGCCTTTTCTGAACTTCGTCGGGCTACAGATTTAGCTCTCCGTGCGACCAAGCAGACAGCCCATGCTATTGGTCGGTCTATGTCCGCTTTAGTCAGCACGGAGAGGCATTTATGGCTTAACCTTTTGGGCATCAAGGATAAGGACAGCGTTTTCCTACTCGATGCCCCAGTTTCGCCTTCTGGTCTCTTCGGAGATGCCATGAATACGGTTATCGCCAGATTCCAGGAGGCGAAAAGCCACGAGGAAGCCTTCGGGAAGTTTTTTCCTCGCCGCACTCAGGGGGTGGGGCCGTCAGCCACCCAGTCCCGCCCCGACTCTGCTAGGAAGGAGGCTCAAAAACAGAGCGTGGCGAGTCGTGCTCCCCCTCGTAAAGACTGGGGACAGGCTCGTCGCCCTCAACAGCCCCCTAAGCAGGACCTCAGGTCATGATTTCTAAAAGAAAGAAACACTGACGGTCTTGTACCCAGCCTTGTGGGGGTAGTTCCCCTTGGGACGGGACGCGTGTACCATTCACTTCAGCCCTCCTGATACCCTCACAAAACCTCTTCACTTGGTGTTTCGGGTGACAGAGGCTTCCAACAAAGAGATGGGTGTACTGTTGCTTCCTGCCTTAATCCAGGATGCGGAACACTCAACACCCCCTCAACAGGAAGTCTTAAATTAATACCATCTCAGAGTACCTGGCAGCATGGAAACTTCTGCCAGATACTTTTACGTTGGTCCTAAGAACAGTAGAAAAGGGCTACAGAATTCAATTTGCTCGCCTCCCTCCGTGTTTCAACGGCGTGGTCCTCACTACCGTAAACCGGAGCAGGCATTTCTACTGTGGAAAGAACTGTGAAATCTCTCGGTCTAGGGGCCAAAGAACATGTTCTCCTTCCAGAGAAAGAGTCAGGTTATTACAGCGAATACTTCCTGGTTCCCAAGAAGGGTGGGGTGTTGCGTCCGACCTTAGATCTTAAAAGCTTGAACTGCCCAGTCAGGGTGTTCAAGTCCAAGATACTAACTATCAAGACGATCGTGTCACAAGCACAACATCACTTTTGGCTGGTCACGATCGATCTCATGGATGCATATCTTCATATAGAAATTCGCCACGGCACAGGAAGTTCCTGAGGTTCGCTTTCGGGGGTGAAGCCTTCCATTATCGGGTTCTTCCATTCGGCCTAGCCCTATTAACCCGCACATTCATGAAATTCATGGATGCGGCACTGGCTCCTTCGTGACTCCGGTGCATACGCATTCTGAATTACATAGACGACTGGCTGATCTTAGCGCAGTTCCAAGAACTGGCAGATCAGCACAGGGATATTGTCTTAGCTCATCTGGTTTCTCCGGGTCTGAGACTCAACGTCAAAGAGCATTCTCTCTCCCACCCGGGGAATCACCTATCTGGGGGTTATATGGAATTCGATCACGATGAGGGCACAGTTGTCTCCCTCACGTATCACTTCCATTCAGAACACCCTGAGCAAATTCAGGCTAGGTCAATGTTGCACTGTTCACCAGTATCAACAAATACTAGGTCTCATGGCGTCTGTGTCCACGGTAATCCCTTTGGGCCTTCTCTATATGAGACTGTTTCAGCTGTGGCTAAAAGCCAAGGGATTTCATCCAAGGACCAGTCCCTTAGGGCTAATAAGGGTTATGCGCCACGCACTTCCTTCCCTTTCTATGTGGTTCAGACCGCAGTTTCTTACCTTGGGTCCCACTCTAGGTGTGTCTCATCGTCGCAGGCTACTAACGACAGACTCATCCCTAAGGGGCTGGGTAGCGGTCTTAATGGTCGTCCAGCTCAAGGGGATGGGAGGGTTGTCAGCTCGGTTGTCACAGTAACTGTCTCGAGTTGATGACTGTATTTCTGGCCCTAAAATACTTCCTCCAGATGCTGCCATGTCTTGGTGCAGGTGGGCAATACAGCAGCAGTCTCTTACATAAACCATCAAGGAGGTTCACGTTCACGTCAGCTGAATCTCTGGCACATCGGGTTCTCCTTGGGGCCCAGGGCAAGCTCCTGTCACTCAGGGCAGTTTATATCCCTGGATTCCCGTATGTGGGAGCAGATTTACTGTCCAGACAGACAATACCGACAGGGGTGGTGTAAACTCCAACCCGAGGTAGTGGAACAAATCTGGGTGAGATTTTATAGGGCAGAAGAGGACCTCTTCGCCTCTATGAACAGCGCAATGTCTCCTCTACTTCTCCCTGATTCACCCAGCCCCCTGGGTCTGGACACGATGGCGCATACATGGCCCGGAATGTGTCTGTATGCATTTTCCCCTGGTTTCTCTGCTCCTGGGAGTCTTGGTCAGAGTTCACCAGCAAGGCTCTTGCCTCTTACTGATAGCACTGCGCTGGCTGAACAGGGTATGGTTCTCGGAGTTAATATCTCTCCTTCACGGCTCGCCTTGGGCGATTCCGAACGGGAAGGACCTTCTTTCTCAGGCACAGGGGATAATATTTCATCCCCTGCCCAAATTGTGGAACCTTTCATGCTTGGCCCCTGTAGGGTACCAACTGAGGTACACAAGGCTTTCTCCTGAGGTTATCGAGACCATTTTAAGTGCTAGGGCTCCCTCCACTTGGAACTAATCTGGAGAGATTTTACAGAGCAGAAGAGGACCTCTTCGCCTCTATGAACAGTGCAATGTCTCCTCTACTTCTCCCGGAGTCGGTGGCACATACATGGCCCAGAATGCGCCTGTATGCGTTTCCCTCTACTAAAAGTTAATAATACAGACTGCCAGATTGTTTCAGTTCTGGACTTTCTGCAGAAGAAACTGTCAGCAGGCCTATGCCCCGCTACTCTCAGGGTTTATGTGGCCGCCATTTCGGCTTGCCACGCCTTGATTGACTGGGTGCCTTTGGGGGGGGCATCCTCTACTCGCTTGCTTCATTCGTGGAGCCATGCGACTGAGGCCTACTGTTAGGACCAGGACTCCTTCTTGGGACTTAGCAACAGTTCTGGAGGGTCTGGTTGAGACCCCCTTTGAACCTCTAGAGTCAGCGTCTGACAGACTTCTGACTCTCAAGATGGTCTTTCTTAGGGCGATCACCTGTCTATAGAGGATTGGGGATCTACAGGCTCTGTCTGTTTTGCCGGCCTGTTTAGAATTTGCCCCAGGTATGGCTAAAGTGATTTTGCACCCTCATCCTGTCTACCTTCCTAAGGTGCCTTTTTCGAAATTACATCCGGTCACTCTTGAAGCTTTCTACTCCCCGCCGTTTTTAACGCTGGAGCAGGAAAGGCTTCACAGACTTTGTCCAGTCCGTGCCCTTCAGACCTACGTGCACCGCACTACCCAGTGGTGTAAGTCAGTGCAATTATTCGTCTGCCATGAGGGCCGCAACAAGGGGGCGGCCGCCACCAAGCAGACTATGTCGCATTGGGTGAGGGATGCTATTACCCTGGCCTACGAGGCGCATGGTCAAGCTTCGCCAGTAGGTATCAGGGCTCACTCTACTAAAGCCTCTGGCTAGAGGGTTCCCTCTGCAGCAAGTTTGTGATGTGCCAGGCTGGTCCTCTCCACACACATTCATCAGATTTTATAGTTTGGATGTTCATGCTACTCTGGGCTCTTATGTCCTTGAGTCGACATCTCCAGCTCTTGTCTGAGACCTCTTGCGTTCTTGTGAGCACACTTCACACCGTAGGGGTCTGGACAGCCTCAGTGTGGCGGCGTGGGTATTCTCGTTCCCAAAGCGCTTTTCTCAGCGCAGCATCCTAGTGAAGATTTTTGTAAAGGGAACATCTCTGGTTACGTATTGTAACCCTTGTTCCCTGAAAAAAGCGGAACTAGATGCTGCGCTTCTTTGCCGCACTGGGATGCCCCAGGAATGCTCTTCAGAAAAAATATCTGACGACACGCTGGTGGCGCATCCATTTATAGCCCGGTCACAGGTGCATCTAATGATTACACCAACCGAGGCTATAAATTCCTGTCAATGTTTATTGATGTGTTACACACATATTTCAGCTGGTCACAAACATGTAGGATTGTTCCCAATGTGCTTTTCTCAGCACAGCATCTTGTTCCGCTTTTTTCAGGGAACAAGGGTTACAATACATAACCTGAGACGTTTGTCTAGTCCTTGGAATTGTATTGATTTATTTTATGCAAATATCTCCAGTAAACAAAAACATACTGGGATTTCAATGTGGCACAATGGTGAAAAAAAAATTAAAAATAAATGTGTGTCACCCTACTTTTTACTAGAGTTGGGTTAGTCCGAGTCTCAATCACAAGTCCAATTTTAATGGACTTGGACTTGTCACGGACTCCGACTTCAGTGAAAATTTTCACAGAGTCCAGCCGAATCCATGACATTTGTGGTGCAATTAAAAAAATAAATAAATAACAAAACGTAAATTAATGGCTACGTCTTCGACTTCAGAGTTGTGTTCAGAGTTGTTTCAATGTTTATACAAACATATGCACACACACATACGCACTTGCACAGGCACACTTATCAGTCAACTAATACACTTGAATGTATAACATCGACTACCGAGGTGGCTGATACATAAAAGATGGGTATGTATCCAATGTAATAGAAACTAAACAAGGCAGTTTCACATGCACGGGACCTGACAACTGATAAAACTGTGTGTGGCTTTTGTGCAGCAAAGATGGTGCTCGTATTGCAAATTCATCGTCGTCATAATCTTAAAATCAAGAACTTCATTGAGTCAAGTCACCCACATCATGTCTATAACAGTATACAAAACAGCATATCGAAATAAAAATACATAAAAATGTTATTAATATTAGATATTAAGTCTTTTTAGGCATAATGTATCTACACATATAGGCTTCTGTAGTCTCTTGTGGTCCACGCAGTGTTGTCAGCTTGAACTGGTTCATAATAGCTTGATGAATTAACTGTGTAACTTTTTAAATAGTCTGGGGAAATGTTTTTATTGATAAAGCAGACAGCAACTCTAAACAGATAAACAGCACCTATGTATTATTGATTGACTACTTTCAAAGCATTGACGAGCTGCTTAATACTTTTAAATTTTTTTACAATTTACTGCTTAATTTTCTTTTACAGCATTTGTCCACCATTTAAAACATTCAACCATGCACAATAAAATATTAGGATATTTTGGGCAGTGAAATGTTTTGTTTATAATTTTATTATAGAATATAAATAAATGTATTATTCAATGAAAGAGTTTGTGTATGAAGCTAAAATTCATGTTAGAAGATGAATTTATTTGGTTATGATGTTTTTATTTCAAATTTGTATTTTATTATATTTTTATTGTAGACCACTGGGTAACTTATGCGTGTATTTGTTTAGCCTATATCTCTGACACATTTGAAGGACAATTCTGTTAAATTCATGACTCAAAATTAATATTCTCCATGTTTTTGTGGTTAAAGAAGAGCTCAAAGAAATTTTCCTTGGTTGGTATTTAAAGATTTCAGACTGATTGCAGACCAACGTGGCTGCCGCTCAAGCAAAAATTTATTATTATTATTTTTTTATATCTTCTGTGGCAGCTGCTGAGAGATGCACACTGATGCATCAGGGATTTAGGTACACAAGCAGCACCCAGAACTGCCCTACAGTTTCCCGCAAATTAACTAGAACATCATGTTCGTGATGACATTACCCTAATATAATCAGAGGGCTTTTCCAGTGTTTTTGGATGTAGTATTTGCTAATGTAAAATTAAGACCGGAATCCCTCAGGGAACCATACTAGGGCCTATTCTCTTCAGCCTGTATGTGAACGAGCTGCCTGAAGTGTGTCCTGAAGTTGGTCTTCAGATGTATGCCGATGACACTGTGGTTTATGTGTCCGGCAAAAGCCCTGCTGTTATCGGCAGTACACTGACCAAAAGTCTTGAGAAAGTGTTTCATTGTCTAAAAAATCCTGTTTAACAATTATTCTGAGGAAAACTAAATCTATGTGTTTTTTTATAACAAGAGCAAAGAGGCACTGAGTTTAAAGGTAGGTCTTTAAATAAATCCACAGGCACACCTCCAATTCAGTACACCCCTATCAGAATCTAGTTGGCTAATGGTCTAACAGCTTGACATAATTTTCAGAAATTTTCCAGGCTGCTTAAAGGTACAGTTAACTTACTGTATGTAAACTGCTGACCTACTGGAGAAAAAGTGAAACAATCTGTCTGTAAAAAATTGTTGGAAAAATTACTCATGCCATGCATAAAGTAGATGCATGGCATTTTAATTTAAGTAAGTGTGAGAATTAAAAGTTTCAATGCTGACCTTTTAAAGCTCTTTAGTCTTTTCAACTGTACAAAACTGCAGTGGAAATGCAAGCATAGAAAAGTAAAGCGAGTAGAGTTGAGGCGAGTCAAACCATAAATGTAGTATGGTTTGATATACTCCAGTAATGTGGTGGAGCACAAATGAGCAGCTGTAGCTCTGTGTGCAACAACTGTATGTTATGTGTTGTCACGCTGAAGATGCAGGTTCAAATCCCACCCCATGACATGCTTTTTCCCATGTCTCTACATATAGTAATAAATAAAAGAGATTCCTCACAGTGATTTGATCACAGAGAAGGTCGGGGAGTAGAGAGAAGGATCTGAATAAACCATAAACCATATAAAAATAAACCACAGTTTTACTGTAGTAATATTGTAATAACTATGTGTTTTGGTGGAAACTATATAGTTCTGATGAACTATCCATGGTGTTACTACAGTAACATGTTGTTAATAGTAGTTAATAGTAACCATGTTTAATTTTGTGGTTATTTTTTACTTGAAAAATACCATGGTTATATTATGGTTAATGTAGTAAAACCATGGTTATTTTTTGTAAGGTAGGGTTAGGGGTAGGAGTTGGGGTAGGGTGTCTGTGGGACTCAAATAAACACAATACAAATGCTGCAGTGTTGCCACTATACTGTATGTTATTATTTAAACAGAGGTGTAAGATTATCTGCCACTATTTGCACTTAGTGCAAAGGAGATACTTTTTGTTGCTTTTACGCTTAGTGAAAATAGCATTTGTCACTATTTGCACTTAGTGTAAATAGCATATATCTGTACTCAACAAAAACATTTGTTAAGCTAAGCTAAAATCTACACTTAAAAGAAAGTAGCAAGCTACACTACAAGCTACATGCCAAAAGTAGCTTGCTAATTTTTTTTCAACCGGATGCACAGAGCATACCATCATAGACAAAGCATCTAAAAGTCTTTGCATGATGCTTATCTAAGCCATGGTACCATATAGTACAGCATAGTGCAATGCAGTATAAAAGTATACAGTATGGTGCTATATTAAATGTATGTGCTTGTAAAAACAAAAACATCATTCATATTTATACATGCTACCTATTCAAACCCTTGTGTTCAAAATGAAAAATCTAATTGTTTTAATTGTATTTTTCATATTTATAATTCTTCCTTTACAAACCCTTACCCATTTGAACATAATTTCCTTTCCTGTTTTCCTGTATAAAAACTTGTACACAAACTATTTATCTTATCCTGTAATTCAGTGTCTTGCTCTTTTATTTCTGAAATAGATGCTTCTGATCAGAGGCCAAATTTCTTGTTATTGCCCAGATGTGCTCACACACAATGTGATATCTGATGGTATCAGATGGTAATACCATGGTACTTTGAGATACAATTACCATATTTATGTACCATTCTGTATTTACATGGTGCTTCAAAGTATTTCAAAGAATATTATGTTTCTACCATTGTAAATTGATATATGATTACCATATTCATATACAGTTGAATTTACATGGTGCTTCAAGGTAATTCAAAGAATACTATGGTACTACTATGGTACATCACTATATGATTAACTTATTCATATACCATTGCCTTAAAATATCCAAAAAACATGGTAATGTCATGGTACTTTTAGTTTTTTTGTTTTCATGTGTCTTTGTGTAGACTGCTGAACGTTTTGATTCACTTTTGGTAGTAACATTTTTACCAGTAGCAGTTGCTCACAAGCTGCACACGTGTTGAATTTAATAAAGACCTTAATAAAGGATGCATTTGCAGGTTTGGTTTCCATTCATTGTCGATCCACTGAAACCAGTGTTATCAGAACAGTCAAAATAATGTTTTATGAAAACTTAAAATAGACAAAAATATACACAGTGTGGCTCTCTCTCTCCCGAACTGCCGACTCAGCCTTATCCCTCTCCTCGGCTGATTAGCCTGATTGGGGGCCGGCCGTGCATACTCATGGCACCGCCTTCCTCCTCGTCACATCCATATTTTTAAATATTCCATGAGCATGTTGCAAAGTGTGAGTGAGCACCAAATGATTCAGCAGCACGCACGTGAGCTTTCTGAGTCTTTCAGATTGAATCGCGGAATGAGCGATTCATTTGAGTCTTACATCTTTAGTTCTGATTCAAAGCTGGTGATAGTAAACACCAGGAGCACGTATGATGTAGCAGTGTAGCTTTTGTCAATGCTACGCCACTAACTTATTAAAAAATATAGCTTAAATTCTGGAAAAGGTACTTGATTTAAAAAACTAGTGAAGCTACCACCTCACTACTCAGAAATGTAGTTAAGCTAATAGCTTCACTATTTTTTTGATGCTACTACCCATCACTGGCATCTATCGCTATACTTAGCCTCTGCCTTTTCATTTTCACATCTGAGGAGAACTGCTTTTAAGATGCTCTGTAGGCCTGTTCACTCACTATATTGTGTAAAACTGGGTTTTGAGGGTCAGAGGAACTATACATTTGAAATACCAGTGTATGTACGAGTCTGTTATGTTTAGGTATAATTCAACATGAATCCATTCAGGGAGAATCTGCCACATTGCCACAGACATGCAGAACACTGTGTGTACCCTTTCGATAATACTGTCCTTCTGAAGGACTGCCCTTTTGCTTGAATATGAATTGAAGGCAGCAATGTTAACATTCCCTCCCATCTGTACTCTCCTCCCAATATCATAATGGCTAGCGTTGTGTTTCTCTGAGAATGCACTGATGAGATAAGCATGATGTACAAAGGAAATACAGCAATAGTAAAGCATCAGCAGAGCCCCTTGACAGCATAGAAACCCTCAAGCATGATTGCACTAAGCTCCGCCTCTGGCTCGTCCCCTTTGCCTTCCCTTTGGATTAATTATGCAGCTCAATGCAGCATTTTCAGCAGTGTTGCCTGCAGTTTGTCCTGCCACAATTCCTTGTTCCCCTCTCCCTTTCCTTCTCTCCTTCTCTCATCCTTCTCTCTATTCTTACCAGCGCCTCTATTCTTGGAGATCTAAATTTGATTATATTCTTCCCCTATTTCTCTCTCTGTCTGTCTCACACTCCCTTAATTCCCTGCTCTTCTTGCAGCACCAGAAAATGGAATAAGGATGCAATTCAAAGCTAATTTGAAAACACACCCAGCTGCACACAGAGAAACCTTTCAGCACTGACACTCTGACAGCAACAGCATCAAGGGAAACTACTTCATACTCCCCAGCTATTGGGGATCCATTTAACACCATGTTGGCTCATACCATCACACCACTGTCTCATTTTGGCTAATTAAAGCAGCTGTTTATCTGTAAATCTGCCTGTAAATAATACAAGTATTACAAATCGTCCCCCCTGTTAAGTTTAACTATACTGTGTATCTGAGTTCATTCCTTTTATTCTCTCTTTCGAAGGCAGGAAAGTTAAAAATATTTCAATCTTTAGGATAATGGACATTAAGATTAATGACACCATTTTTTTCATTCACCATGACCAAACATTGTGGATCAGAGAGGTGTTGGGCCATTACCTTACAGCATTCAAAATCATTTTTAACAGAATTACTGTTCCATTTTTAAATTAAAAACTTCACATTTCTGCCTTTAAACCCTCCAAAAATGGACCCCATTCACATCCATTTTAATTATCTCACTGTAACATTGATTTGTGCCATAAATGCTGTTGATTGTGCTTAACTTGTATTCAGCTTGTATTATTCTTTTACTCAGAGTTTTTGCCATAACCAGTCGCAACCATGAGAAGCAATAAGTGACAGAACATTCTGTTAATCGCTAGGTTTCTATTTTCGCGCCATCGCACAGGTTCAAAATCTTGCTTCTCGTAAATGCACATTTACAACAACAACAACTTACATTTATACAGCGCTTTTTTCTCAAACTCAAAGCGCTTTACATAGTATAGGGGGAATCTCCTCAACCACCACCATATACATCACATATGTTCAGATCTCAGGGAGTCTGGGTGCATAGATTTTCACCAGTCAGCCTGGAAATATAGTCCTGTTTACAAAGTACTGTGACAGACAGAAAGTTTGATTACAAAGTCTACATACATGTCTGCTTATTTCTTCAGTGTTTTCTATACAAACCTTTGTGGACTAATAATGCAGTACAATTATTTGAAAGAGTTTATTTATTTATTTTCCCACACTGGTCTTGTGGTATCGTATCAACCATATTAGATAAACCGTGAAATGTAATAACAATACAAACTGTGGTTGGTAACTTTACATGATGTTTCCTGTCTTTCTGCCTGGCTATGCAGGTTCTAAATGATGACACATGCGGTCTAAGTGCTCTCCCAAATGGTAGCGCACTGGTCATCAGCATCAAGCTGTCTTTCTTTCTTTCTTTTTTTCTTAGATATGGTTCATAAAGAGTTGATTGTAGAGGCCAATATTTTGGGATTTGATGGGATGATAATAAAGGCGTTGTGTCTTTAGTCAATAGCAAACCGTTGGCAGGCTGAATCAAGAAAATTCAAAATGAAATGAGCCTGTTTATTACAGCATACATAGTTTAAAACTGAATTTGGAAATATTATATTTGAGTGATATTCACAACCAGATATCTGTCACATACAATAAAGGGCTACTGCTGCAGTTTCTTTTCTTTCATAAATACATTTAAAGTAATGTTGTTACGAGTGTAGGTGAAGGCAGATGAGGGGCGAGGATGTACTTGCAGTGGTTTTATTAATTAAAGGAGAAAACAGACAAAACAGGAACAAAGGAAATACCGACAATGGGAAAATAAAATAAAAACACGGAAGACATTCAATGGGTTCACAGGCAAAACAAGCATCAACGATCGACAGGGGAATGGAGAAACAGCAGGGTTTAAATACACAGGAGACATGATGATGACAAACGTCAATCAGGTGGGCACAATGACACAGGGCTGGCAGTGATGAGGGCCGGGAATCATGGGAAGTGTAGTGCATGACAATTGACAAGTGAGACACGGGGCAGACAACAGGGGATCGTGACAAATGTGGTCACATTTTATATTATCCAAGTTTTCTTTTCTTCCAGCTTTGCGTAACAATCAGTCATAATGAATACAACTTAATACTACAAATAGGTATTAAGGTATTTCAAGGGAAAACCTGGCTCAAAATATAGCAAGTCAAATATGACTGGAAGCATGTTGCATCATCAGCGTGGGTGACCTGGGTTCGGATGCTTCTTTGAAAGCAGAAAGTAAATGTGTTTGCATAATCAGTGACAATCACGATTTGGAGGTTGCATTTTGCCCTCTAACATTCAATATTTTCTCCACTAATAGTTTAGATTTGGGGTTTTAGTTTGGGGGTTAAATTTATAGAACATGCATTCCTCTTCACTGTATTACAGCCTGTTCTACTGAAAACAACTCACTTTTGGTGCCCCTGTGTAGACATTACAACCAGAAAATGTAGTTCACACATGCCCGTACACCCATAAATACTTACTGCTTTCACTTAAAGTAAAGTCAACCTACTGTTTCTGATTTCACTGTGAGCTTAGTCTGCCCAAACTGCCACAGTGTTTACACTTGTCAGGGAAATCAACCTATTAATGGCATAATCATAGATATCTCTGCATATTAAACTGGGATAAACTATTTAATTTATGTTGGAAATATTACACACTTCAGCTCTCCCTTCTCCTAAAGCTTCCCCTTCCTTGTAATGTTAGGTGGGATTTAAAATATGGTCTATCTATCACCTTAAGATGGTGATCTTTTCTTAACATGGATACACACAACATTGAGCTTTGACAGGGGACATCAAACCTTGAAGCAAGACCTGCTGTGTTACCATATCTGTATGAGCGATGAGCTGACTCTTTTAGTACACGTGTCTCAGAGGACAGAAATTGTAGACAGAACTTTTTTGGATCTAGTGCAAGGGTGTGGCATTATGCAATACGTTACTTATAAGATCATGTCCACCATAATGCATTTTTGTTTGAAAACTCATTGATTTTTCTACATTTAGGCCTCTCATTCTCACTAGAACAGCGTTTTCCTCCACCAAAAATGGACACTTTCGAAAATACATTATTCCAAAACAACACATATTTTGGAAAAAGATGACATTACACTGGACAAAAGTATGTTCATTACAGTGGGGTTCAAATGTGTGAGACCACATTGATTTAATTTAAACTTGTAAATATACAGGTTTTAGGATCATTAAAATGTAAAACAAAGAAATGGTATAGTGTAAAATGAATATATATATATATATTTATATTCTGCACTATTCCCAGGTTATTAATCAAATGTAAGCAAATGTGTGACATTGACAATGTTAACTCCTTTGCATGAAAGGTTATTTTCCTTGCTTTTATTGAACAACACAAGATGCTATTTGGAACATTCTCAAATCATGCTGAATAATATGGATCATCAGGGTTCGCAGCTTGAGTGCATGCAAGCATATTAAAGCAAAAAGGGGCACACCAAATTTATGAACATTTTACAATTCAACCTTTAACTTAAATTGTTGTGCTAATAATTTGTAATTTAAACATATGTATTAAATCAATTAAATAATAATAATAAAAAGCAAAATAGAAGTCTTTGTCCTAGTGGTCTCAGACTTTTGGACCCCACTACATTTGCATTACTGTGAAAGGAGAAGAATATTGTTTGAAGTGTATATGCTGCACTGTCAATGGGGGCTGGGTACTGCAACATTCTGCAGTGCTTGAAGCTTTCAGCACTCCCACTCTATCATCCTTCCTCTCTCTCTCTTCTGTACTCATCCACAGTGCCCTCTGTCTTTTATGATCCTGTACCATTCTTTTTTTCTCCAGCACATGCTCCTCCCTCTTTCTTCTGTCCTACATTATAATCTCACACTTTACTCTTCTATCCGGTCCTTTCATAATGTCATTTCTCTGATGGACTTATAGCTACTGTGCAAACCATGAAGAAAAACAATACATATGCAAAATATATACACACTTCCCCTAATGTGGTTAAATTCAACAGTACACTTTTGCTGACGCAAGATTAATCAGCGTGCCAACAAGCACAGTAGGAAGAGGATTCTCACCTGTGCTATTGTACTCAGGGGCGTCGGACTGGGGGGGTAAAGGGTACCGAGTACCCAGGGCCCGAGGCAGGGGGGGCCCCTTAGAAGTCAGTTTTCTATACATACATATTTGGTACGGGGGCCCAGCAAGATGGTTTGTACCCAGGGCCCAAAATTTGGTGCTACGCCCCTGTGTACTCATTATGTAAGGGATTTGTTGCCCATTGCAGGAGATTGGGGCGACACCTTCACCTGAGAGTATTTATTAAAATCTGTAACAAGATCAAACCTAAATGCCTTTTTGACTTCCATGACCCTCCATGAAATTCTATTATTTAAGGCCATTAAAGTTTAAACCCACACACACAAAAAAAAATCTATTTTAATGCAGTTTAGTCTAGAAAGATATCCAAAAATACTCACAAAGAAATATTGTTTGCTAATGGTACTTTAACATTTATGTACAGCTAGGATTGTTTGCCATTTAGAAAAGCTATTGCTCATTGTTGTTTTCTTTTTATTACATTTTCACTTAAACATGGTGCCCTCTCCTGGTCTGAAAGATCATAGGTTGGTAAAAAATAAAATAAAAAATAGAGCAGCATCATTTTGATTCAGAGAACTTTTTAGATTTGTTTTTACTTTGGTTGTTTGCGTTTTGATGTTGATAGCTTTGCAAATTGTGTTTCTTTGTCTTTTTATATATCATTGTTTTAATAATTTAGTTTTTTATTTATTTATTGAAAATGTTAATATGAATAAATAGAAAATAAAAAACAAGATAAAATCTTTATTGAAGCAGATTGTTCAGATACTATATATATCACAAAATGTCTGTCTTCTAATACTTAGTACTTTATACATATGATTTAATAGCAATTTTTCAGTTTATTCAATAGTGACAAGTCTAAACTCCACTGTCACAATAAGGAATAACCCTTTCTGATGTTATTTAACTTAAACATTAAGATTTTCTTATTATTTTGTATCTATTTGGGCTGTTATTTTTAACACTTCACATACATTTGTCAGTTCAAGCAGCATATTTTAAAATATTCACTTACCGCACATGCTGTGCGTCCTGAAGAGAAACTTAATGAGGTGTGAAGCCAAAAGCCTCACAGAAACACTGTATTGCCTTCAAATGTGCTTCCTTCATGTGTCATTAAATATAACACATGGACTTCAGATGATCTAACTTTAGTGGTCCAGTTGGATGAAGTTGTGCTCCCTCATTCACATACAGTATATTAATTCACACAAAACTGATGTAGAGCTTGAAATATCAGTTGATGAGGAAAGAGAGAAGATCATATATAGCAGGATTTTCCCCCTGCGCACTAACCCCTTCAATATTTTACTGCTGTACTTACCAGCAGTGTCTTCTGATTGGCTGATCTGCTGCACAGTAATGTATGCTCTGGCCTTTAATTGGATGGAGAGACACTTTATGATGCCTGTCATGCTCTTTCCCAGTTCTCTCTCTTCCTTGCTCAAACACATACATATACAGAGGATAGCTGAGCTTTGCAATATCAGAAGAAGTGCAGGAGGTTAATGCATTGTAGGAAAGCACAGTAAGAGGGAAAAGAGTGCACTACAAATCAATGACCAAAAGACATGAGAGATAATTACTAATAGTTCTGTTTACTTGTTGACTGAGTATTTTCAGTTTAAAGACCCCATATCACATAATGAGTGCAGTTTTATTTCCTATGTTGCCATATTTGTATTTCATAGTGAAACAAGGACATTCACGTGGGCAGTTATAATTGGACTACGCTGGTTTTTGGTTGTTGAGCTACAGTCTTAATCGCTCTGTCCAAGTAAACATGACACTATGCACAATTGAAATGGTAGAAGATCTTTGGAAATGAACTCAGCTGAAGAATTAACATAGATGTTGTGGTGAACAATCAAACCAGATGACATTCCATGGCAGAGCTCCTCCCTAACGGTCAAGACAAAGTGGAGTGGCTCCATTTTGATTGGAACGTGGCAGGACCAACACAAACAAATTTCAAGCACAGCCATCAGACAAGTTGCTCGAACAACTGCCAGACATCCCTCACAAGGCAGAAAGGATCTTCAAACACATTGGAAAAGGCTTCTCATTGGTCCATGAGTAGTTTCTTAGCACCCTCCCAATCCCCCCATCCTAAGGTTTACCCCACGCCCAGAGTTGCGTTAAAGACCATAAATATTCTTCAAGACCTCTCAAAGCAGCATTAACTTACCATGTGGCAAAAGTTGAAACAATGACAAATCTTTTAATACTGACATGGACACTATCTGCAACACATCCATTCCATGTTTGTTCACAGAACTGTTTATGTAAATTGCAGTTGTTCAATTAGTACAATAGTTCACACAAGCTGAACTATGGTGGTATAAATTACTGCATGCATAATACGCAATATTTCAATATTATGTTTGGTCTCTATATCTTCAGAAAAATGCCAATAGTATTTTGAAGAGGTTTGGAAAAGGAAAAATGCATAGATAAAACTTTAAAAACATTGTTCTAACTATGTACTTTAAAATATGCAAATGTTCCACACAGAGAAGGGAGGATAAGCCACACTGTTTGGGTCCCCTCCGATGTCAGCAGCCAATCATAGTCCTGAAACAAGAAGTGCCAAACTGAAATCTCCTCCTCAAGACGGAATAAATCTATCCTCTGGATGACCACACCTTTGTCCTGAGTCCCTGTCCAGAGGGTCATTAACAGGATACATTTCTAAAACACTTTTTTCCTGAGTCCCATCTAGAGGGCCATTAACAAGATACACTTCTAAAACACTTCTCCATTTGGAGTTCTAGGCTGTTCGTGTCGGGAGCAGTAACACAATAATAATCAACATTCTGAATCCCTGGCCTGAGTGGTGAGATGTGTAACAGAATACAAACCATCCAACTTGCTAAGTCTCCACTTCACTGAGAAAGAGAGGATGACAGATCACCCAACATTCTTAGTGTCCATACAAGAGACAGAATAAGATTGACAAGTACTACTCACTACAAGAGACTATTGCAATGCCAAGTTCGGAATCCCTATACCCAGGATATAACTAAAGTGACAGAGTTTAGCTCTGGTGAGCAAACCTTCTCTTCAAGTTTCATGCATCTGCGTGTTCCAGATGATGAATCTTGCACTGACATAAGGGCTGTATATCTGCATGTTCCAGATTGCAAGAACCCTCTAGGTGCTTCCAGGAGATCAGCATTCCTCAGCTGCTTCATGTCCAAGGCTGTTAAAAAGGAATCCAGCTCCTTCCCCACTGAAACGTTGCCCTGAGCCCCAGTGGAAGACATCGCCATCACAGAACTCATCGATCGATCAAGAAGAACGTAAATATCACTACATTCAAGAGACCTTGGCATTACTGTAGACTATCAGTTTATGATTATCTAATGTTCATTAGAATACATAAACTGTGTATCACATGTCTAGCAAATAAACTTTGAGCTATTTGTTTAATAGAGATAAGGTGTTCACCTTATTATGGTAAGGAGAAACAGCAATTTGCCTTTCCATAAATTAATAGACATACTTTGCCATTGCTACATCCAATACACCACATACATCTTTCCATCCTATGCATTTTATTTACCAATTAATTTATTTTATATTTTAGCATATTAGTACCATTTTGTAGGTTATGTTAGTTATTCTTGTTTATCTTTATGTAAATAAAACTAAATTGATTATACAGAAGAGCTCTAAAGGTTTAGGGAATCTCACAAATCCTTCAAATTATTCAAATGACCAGCTCCCACCAATTTACATAATTTTAATTTATTGAACAGTCCATTTGGATCTTTCTTTTACTGTTACAGTGAATCTTCTTAGCTGGTGCCCTGAGGATGGAGGGAGGGGCCGTCTGATATGAACAATCAAAAACACAGTAATGTGTGAGAAAATAATTTACTGCCACATACTTTGGTGTCTTGTGTGAGGCCCAGTTCATTGGGAACTGGAATTAAATTGATGCCAGGGTGATTCTCACTACAACGTTTTCCGGTTGACCTTTTGTGTCATAGTAGTGTGTCAGCTACAGCGAGAAACACACAACAGTCACAACAACATGGAAAACTACATTCTTTATGCATGGATTTTGGTGCATATCAGATGTTCTTTATCTGTTGTGTTCATGGTGATGTCCGAAGGCAGAAGACAAACACAATTTGCGCCTGGATTATTCTGCAAGCTCTGCTTTGATATATTTGCATCATTATAATCTAAGTTTAGACTGAGTAGAAATATTGTGTATAAATAAATGATTAAGAAAATATATGGTTTGTCTATATTTTTCTTGCGATTGTATTATTTATCTGTATTGAACAGTTCTTCATCTGTTGCTGTGATTTGCTTCAGGCTGCATATTCAATAAAAATAATGCTTTCTGCCTCATTCTATGAAAAGAATCCACATGAGATCAGTAAAAGAAGCATTTGAAACCACTCAATGATAATTGTCAGAAAGATATCGGCGAGGTGTCACTCCCAAGAGGAAGACACCAGAGACCACACCCATTCCCGAGAGAGAGGGGGGGTATTTTACGTGGAAAGACCTCACATGATCTGGCCGAGGAAGACGCAGTTCTACAACAGGGAAAGATTTAGCGGAAGATATACGTTGCATGGGGTTACCTACGGGGTAACCCCGTAGCCCTGCGGGAGGCGGTATGTGCAAGGCGTAGTATGCCATGCCATAGACCCTGAAGGACTAGAGAGAGGTCCCATGAGGGAACGAGGTGTGGTATGGAGGGATCAACCCCCTGGTGCATCTCAGAAACCTGATGATCAGGTCGTGCTTCCCTAAGGACTTACCATCTACTGTGTCGTGGTGTGCTGCTATAGCGGCTACATACACCTTCACGGTGGAGGGGGACAGCCGTTACTCCAACCTCTCATGCAGGAAGGAAAGCACTGATCTGACCTCTCATCTCTGGGGGTCTTCGCATCGGGAAGAACACCACTTAGCAAACAGACGCCACTTCAAGGCATACAGGCGCATCATAGAGGGAGCCCTAGTCTGAGTGATCGTGTCTACCATGACAGATGGTAGGCCACTTAGGTCTTCCACGTCCTGTCCAGACATGGAGATTCCAGAGGTGTGGTCACAGGTGCCAGATGGGGACCTGTCCCTGAGAAAGAAGGTCCTACCTCAAGGGAATTTGCCGGGGGGGGGTGAGGTCAGAGAACCAAGTCTGTGTGGGCAAGTAGGGTGCTAATAGGACAACCTGCTCGTCATCCTCCCTGACCTTTCACAGGTTCTCTGCAAGTAGGATCACTGGGGAAAATGCATATTTGTGCAGTCCAGGGGGCCAGCTATGAGCCAGCATGTCTATACCGAGGGGTGCCTCGGTCAGGGCATATCAAAACGGGCAGTGGGAGGATTATGGGGAGGCAAACAGGTCTACCTGTGTCTGCCTGAATTGACTCCAAATCAGCTGGACCACCTGAGGGTGGAGTCTTGACTCTCCCTTGCGGGTACCCTGTCGTGACAGCACGTCCAAAGTTGTGTTGAAGTCACCCGGGATGTGAGGGGGGACTTGAGGTTCTGCTGACTCAAGAGGAGGAGACGGCGGGCGAGTTGTGACATACGACGGGAGCATTAACCGCCTTGATGGTTGATGTATGCCACCGTTGTCATGTTGTCTGTCCGAGCCAACACATGCTTTCCCTAGATCAAGGGACGGAACCTCCACAGGTCGAGCAGTATTGCCAACAACTCGAGGAAGTTGATGTTCCAGCCCATCTTGGAGGGATCCGTCGTAACCACAACGCACACCTGCCCGTAGAAATGTGAGGTTGGTCCAAAGGGCTGAAGAGGTGGCGACAGACCAGCGTGATAGCCATGCGATATGTCTCTCAGCGCCATGCCCATCTCGGGACTCGAGTCTGGAGCCAGTGCTGATGATGTGCTCAAATGCATCAACCCGAGCAGTGTGGCCACCACTGAGGATACAATATGCACCAAAAGCCTTTGAAACAGTTTCAGTGGAACCACTGTCTTCTGTCTGAACGCCTTCAAACAGTTCAGCACCGACTGGGCATGCTCGTTCATGAGGCACGCCGTCATTGAGACAAAGAGATGTACTGGTATGCCTGACCCTCGAACTCAAACCTTAGGAAGGGTCTCTGCCAAGGTAGAATCGAGACGTGGAAGTACGCAGAGGCACCATATTGAAGGGGCTTGGGCCATGTGGCCGTGCTGAGTCGAGAGACATCAAAGCACTTACCTGGCTCCTGATATCCACCAGCGGATCGGTCGGGGAGGGGGGAGGAGGTACATCATACCCGCAGTCCTTCGAAACCATCTGGTATAGGCGTGTTTGTGGGGGGGCCACCACTGGAGTGTCAAACCTGCCAAAATGGAATGGTGGATGGTGGTTGTAATGACAGGGACCTAGGGAATGAGAAAATTGCTCTTTTGTTTAATTTTTGCGTGCGGCTAAATTAAACAGCAGGTCTCCTCTTCACCGGGTTGCACGTCTCAAGGGCACTTCGAAGTGCTCTTCTTGGCGGCCGGCTGTGAAACAGGTTGCGTCTGCTTCCTGCAGGGGTCATAGGTGCACCGCAAACGTTTTATCCACTGGGGGCATCGCCGAGTAGCCCTTGGCCGCCCCACCATCGAGGGTAGTGAGGGCGGGGGAGCTGAAAGATCGGGACTGGGCAGTAAAAGGTGCCTCCCACGGATTGTCATTTCCTTGTGCACTTCCAGGAAGAAAAGAACTGGGGCGGGCGTGGCTGTGAACCATTCATTGAGCCGCGAGGGTTCCGGGGAGAGCGGAGGGTTCCACTATAGCCAGATGCTCGCGGACACCCGGGAAAGCATTTCCGATGAAAGATATCTTTTGTGGTCTGTATCATGATTCAGGAAAAGGACAGTGGTTGATTGGTGCTCTGCAAAATAAAGGAATTTAAAAATAAGAGCTTAAATAAAGGGAATGGAATACCTTACACTAGATGCAAAATGAAATAAAATACAATTAAACTTTGCTCCCACAGACCAAAAGTGTTGCTGACTCATCTTGGGGGGCCGGCCCATGGCATAGGCTGACTCATCACTCAGGGCCGGCCCATGGCATAGGCAGAATAGGCAAATGCTTGGGGGGGCCGACCACCCATAGGGGGCACCCAAATGAGTGAGAGATTTAAAAAAAAATTTTTTTTTACTGTCAGCCTATTTCAACAGGTCTCAGTAGTAAAAACTAGTAAATAACTATAAAAAGAAACAACGAAAACGGTTTAATTTTTTATTTATTATTTTTTATTTATTTAATTGTTCAATTGTTATACATTAAATAACATTTTAATATTCTTGCAGATTGTAGATTTCCAAAAACCTGCAGTAACATTTATACATAAAAGTTATATATTAAGAGCATTTTAAAACAATTCATTAACAGATCCAGTCATAAGAACAATCTGACTTCTGTTTCTCCCCCTAGCCCTGAATCTACTGTGGTTGGTTCTATTTGTTTTTCAATACATAAATCCAATTATAAAATTAGGTCATTATTTTTGGACCCTGTTACTTCAATTCCTTCCTCCATTTCTTTTTTTGATGATATTAAATGGTCATATGTTTGGTCACTTCCTCAGAAATTCTTTCTAACTAATAAAGTTAAAGAAATATCCTATAAAATTATTCATAGATTTTATCCAGTTAAATACTTTTTAAAGAAATTTAGAAATGATATTGATACTTCCTGCTCTTTTTGTGAAGCCTCCTCTGAAACTGTTGATCATTTGTTTTGGGAATGTCTTTTTACTCAGTCTTTCTGGAACAATATTGATGCTCTGAATGTCCAAAAGGTTTTATGTAACTTTTCTTTATCATATAGACACATTCTTTTTGGATTTTATGTTAAAGACAAGAATCTAATTAATGCATGTTTTTGTATAAACCTTCTTTCATATATTGGAAAGTTTCATATCCATAAATGTAAATATATGAAAAGTAAACCCCACTTTAGCTTTTTCAAAGAAGAATTGAAGATGTATTTAAATACAATTTCAACTTCTGTTAACAAGAAAGCAATGAAAACATCCAGAATTAGTGCCATGTTTAATATTCTCTCTTAATGTTTTTTTCTTTTGTGCCCTCTTCTTCTTTTTTTTTTTCTTTCTTCTCTTACTCTCTTTTCTTTTTAGACTATTGTTGAATATATTTAAATTTCTTTCACATTTCCTCTCTTAATGTATTCTGAACCATAATTTCTCTTTTGTTTTGAAAGATTGTTTATATTTCTTGTATGTATCATCTTGTTTTGTTTGTTAATATTGCAATAAAAAAAATAAAAAAAATAGTATTCCATTTGAGTTTTGGCTGGCTACATACGCGACGCTGAGAAAGTGAAAAAAGCAGACGTGGTAATTGAAATTGCTATTTAAATATGACAGGGCCAAAACTCGTAAGATATGGGAAACACAGTTGTAAACGGACTTTGCTTTTCCATTTGAAACTTGGCAGTCACTGTGCGTTCGCTTAAACGAAAATGCAAACCGTAAAGCGCGATTTGCAATTGCGTTTGGATTATGTCACATTTTATGCGTCCGCAAATTGAAAACGCAATTGCAAATACAATTTGCAATTTCTTTTGAATAATGTCCGGAATATCATTCCATACCACCTAGTGGCAAAACATAAATGCTTTATTTGAAGTGCGAAGTTATATTAAAAAGCTGATTTGCTCTATTTTGATCGCCAACTATAATTTTTTTTTAAACTTTTATCCCAGTACTTATAATTTGAATATTTGTAACACTGAAATAACGATATTAAGTGGTTGAAAAGACCTATACATGACAACTGCTTTCTCTGCTTCAGCGGCAGCACAAATGCAGATTTCAACGTTATGATTTTAGTCAAAGGTTTGATTGACTCAGGCGAATCATTGACATTTATTTATGAGATTGTGTGGGTGTCTGAATCGCGATCGCAATCTTTTAATGATTAATCTTGCAGCTCTAAACAATCTCTTAAACATTGTTAATCATGTATTAAAGGATCTTACCAAGCATGATCAGCCTTGGAGTAGAAGGAAGTGAAACCCTGGTCTCTGCATCTGTTGGAGTTGTTGTGACCTAAACACACACACAAACACAAACACAAAGGTTTTACTAACTGTCAGTTACATCAATTTTCAGATAAATAAATGGAAAATACTCACATCGGCTAAAAGGAACAGTGATTCCTCCTTTTCTTTGAAGTGGGACATCATCAACAGGACCGCTGCAAGGCCTGGGTCGACATCTCTGCCCTCTCTTTCGATGTCTTTGAGGACTGTTTTAACTTCTTTTCCCCACCTGGACTTAATATTTTTGAAGAAGCAGAGAATCCTTTCCCCTTTGGTACAAAGGGAGTCCTTTAGTCAGTTCCTTGAAATGAGCGCATAAGAATCTCTTCATAAAGAGTAAAGGCCACCTTGCCTGAAGATCTGAGATACTGGGAGGAGGGCTGGCATTAATGCTGTGACGTTGTGCAATGAATGTCATTTTCATTAATTCCTGGACTTTGCCTCGCTCGGCTGCACGAGGTCCTTCTTGGGAAAATAGACTAAGAATCTCCTGTCTCTTTATCTCTAAAGAATCAAAGGTTTCCCCTTCAGGAAGTTCAGTAGGGTTCCAGTTCACACAACCATAGCTATCCAGTTTAGCGGATTTAGATGTTGAAGGTTGTCTATCATCCACTTCGTCTCCTGTTCGTTTAGGTTTTCTAAGTCGAGCCATTGTATTGTTCCGGTTAAGATGTTCCACCCTTGTCTTCAACTGACACAACAAAGAGTAGTAACCACAACCAATTAACTCTCCTTCCTCTGTTTTGTCACTAAAACTGTTTGGATACTTATGGATGATTGACTGTGCAACTTCTGAACATTGCCGCTTGGTTGGATTTAAACACACTTCCCTGATGCAATCCACAATCACCCTAACCATGTGTCTCCTATCTAAGGCTTCAGGTCGCTTTCCTTGTGCAAGACATGTTCTCAAATTTGGTGTCATCTTACCCCAGGGTTTTTGAAAATCTGACACCCATGCTGCACTTTGAACTGGGACTGGAGTAGATGATAGACTCGGATTTGTAACTTGACTGGATCCATGACACTGCACAGGGAATGTTGAAGAGTTGGGACGGTTGCTTGGCTGAGTAGCTAGAATATTTTCATTACCTAAATGAAATATTGAACATAAAAAATGTAACATAACAAATTTAACAGATGTAGTGTAGAAACGTGAAAATATGAGTATTCACTAACAGTAAATGAATTATTTGACTAATGTACATACTTCATTGATCATGCTTAAAACCCACATAAGCCATTTTTCTACGGTATATTACAAAACTAAATGGAATATTGAACATACAAATCTAATTTAACAGATGTAGTGTCGAAACGTGACAGAGTATTTAATAACAGTAAATTAATCATTTAACAAATATACATATTTCTACTTCAATGGTAATGAATATGGCTTAAAACCCACATAAGCAGATTTTTTACTACTGTATATTATATACATATTATATACAAATGACTAACCTCTGATTTTGAAAAAATGAATTAGTTTTCTGCAGTCTATTTGTGAAAGGAAGTCTTTGAGGTCATCTAATGTTAAATATTGGAGGTCATCGTCTGTTTTCACACCAATTCTAGTTAATTCTGATATCAGGTGGTTTAGTTGATCATCATCCAGCATTGGGAGAACACCTCTAATGACGGCTTCCATCTTTTAGCTTCTCACATAAGACAAACAGAGTGGTGAAGTGCAACAAAGTTAGCATCAAATCGTTTGTATACTGGCAGAGGGTAATAGTCAGCTAGATTCTCTGCGTTTACACATAAATAATGGGGACTTGAATCCTGTTGCAGAAAGTGTAAACCCAGATCAACAACTGGCACTGATTTACACTTTTCAACAACAAAGAATAATTTTGAGAAGTGTATCAGAATCATTTCAATTTTTCCGAATGTGTATACATCATCAGTTTGATCTACCACAACAACCAGTGACGTCTGGTACTTGGTTCCTTTGTATGTTGCAGTTAATGTTACAAAGGTAGAGTCATGAATGCCTTGCATCCTTACAGCTTCCTGAATGTGAGTGTTGTATAAGTGACTGCGAAACTCATCTGCTTCACTTACTTGCACATTTGGAGGAAAGATGGAGCCAGCACTCAAATAGGCTTGCAACAGCTGATGTCTTTCAGCTAGTGTACTCCCTAGATTTTTTAAATTTCGTAATTTTCTTGCACATTGTTTAAAATATGTGTGCTTGCTTTCGAATCGTAAAGTCCATAGTCTAATCAGTGGTCCGAATTTAAGTGTGAGTTCAGGGTAGTGAAGTAAAAAAATTATGTTTTGGTTTCAGTGGTGCATCTGGAAACAAGGCAGCTCTTAAGTCCACATATTCTTCAATCAGACATTTCATGTAGGCTACTTGATCATGATGAATTTTTGGTGCACATATCATTTCAACAAGCTCCCTTAACTTCAAGCACAACTGCCAAATTTCATCATCAAGTGGATTTTTTATTCGATCCCCAATTAGTAATGGAAGCAATCGAAGCAGACACCAGTTCTGAGCTGCATGTCCTGTCAACTTTCCACCATCAGGTTTTATTTCACATGGCTTATTATTCATGTCACTTCCACAGAACTTAAAGCTAGATATGTTTCTGTTCAGCTGAACATAGCTGAAGTGTTTCCCTACAGTGACAAGCTGTTTTATGTACAAAGCCAGATCTGTTGAAACAACTCCCTCAAAAAGATAATGTGCCAAACATGGAGGAAGCCCAGGATCACACACATGAAAGTGTTTTAGGCAGTTGAACACAGAGTTGAACTTGACACCCTCACAAATTTCTTGCCCTTCAGACATTGCCACACTGTTTTGGTAACTCTGTTTTGTTCTTGTTGGACCCAAGTCTGTGCCTTTGCTTTCAAACATGTCTCTGTTTATAAGACAGTAACGGCAGAAATGTCTACTCTTACTGAAATTCTCAGTAAACCCTCCGATGCTATGTGACCCCAAGTTATCTCCAACAATGGCAACCACTGCTCCCCTCACTGTCTCTCCATTCTCCAGTACAATTCCAAATTCCTCCATGTCCTTGAGATCACTCAAAAGAGGTGTGAAAACTTGTTGCTGCCCAAAAAACTTAAAATCTTCCTCTCTACAAAGCATGACAAATTGCATAGGATCAATAGATGATCTATTATGGGGACAGATTTCTGAAAGTGTCAAGTACACAGCAACTAGTTTGTGTTTTTTTCTTCCAGAGCCAAGGGGATTAACTACCTCGAACGCATCTTGATATAAAATTAGAGACACTACTGATGAAGACTCTTTAAAAAGAGTGTTTTCTTTAAAATTTCTCCCATCCCTTATATCCTCAAGTACATGTGGATTTTGTGATGTTTGCCCCTTGGCCTTATCATACTGCTCTTTAACATTGTTGTTCCATTGTTCAGAAATGCCTTCATGCCTCGAGTGTCTTTCACTGGTATGTACTGACAAAAGCGCTCTTTCCCTGATGCATCACAGCCTAGGTACACCTGCACAGGCTCCACATAATTGAAATGTTTTTTGAAAAAAGACTTCCGAGTCTGATCTGACTTAAAATATCCCTCATTATACATCTTAAGTAAGTTTTCTTTAGATAACCCACTTATTATTTCATTTATTTGACAGTCTGGAATTTTAAGCTTTGTCAATTCTTCATTAACTTTGGACAAGGTATGTGTCATGCTATTTGTATGCACCTCCATGAACTCATCAATTAAAATCTGAATTGTTGTAGCTGGCAGAATCATTTTTGACTGCATCCTCAAATAAAATAAAGCCAAATTTGTCAGAAAGTTGTCTTTGTCAAGCTGAATGGCTGGACTACTGTCTTGAAATTCCACATCAAAGCCCTCGGTATTCACATCTGGCACAGCAACAGAAATCTCAGTGATATCTGCACAGACAGATTTCTCAAAATCGTTTTTGTTTTCTACTGAGGTGTGCTGAAAATGACAACTTCACTCGAAAATATTTTTTACAGCCAATAATCGGACATTAAATTTTTTTGCCATCTCGAATATGCCATTTTAGATGTTCACAAAGACTGGCAAATTTGGTCGACACTAATGTACAGCCTTCAACGCTGCATCTAGAATGCAGATCATGTGGTTCAAAATCGTTTTTTTTGCGGCCTTTCTGTGTTTGTGGTAAATGTGAGACTGAAGTGCGGAGAGGCTTTGGAACGTGCATGGGCATTCAGGAACTGCACACGAAAACCTGAAGATCGTCGTGTTTTTATGCCCTCTGGCATGATTAATAAAGGCGTATAATGTCTCCACAGAGACGCCACAGTGTTTGCACGTGAACATTGCAGGTTTTACTCTAGCACTATATGCATGACGTGCATTTATATGTCAGTTAACGCCAAGCGATTATATAGCGGGAAAAAACGACTGACTTTAAACTAATTCACAAAACCTTTATTTTTCGGCGAACAGTTCACATGAACACTCACCTGCTCATGACGTGGTCAAACCCAAGGCAGAGCCCCGTTAATGTCCATATATGACAGTAAAATGTTCAGAAAAGGGAAAGAAAAGGAAGAAATATGAATGTTTGCACAGAGTGTTCGCACAACTCTCTAGTAAGCTCTCTCCACAGCATAATGTGAGGTGACTGAGGTGGCAGCGTTTTTTCTTTTATCGTTTTTTAAAAAAAAAATTTAAACCAAAAATATAAAATATGTGAAGTAAAAGCAGGAATATTTGTACACACCTTTGTAACTTTACTCTAGCACTATATGCACGACGTGCATATGGGGTAATCAGTTAACACCAAGAGATAGCGGGAAAAAACGACTGACTTTAAAGTTAAACTAATACACAAAAGCTTTATTTTTCGGCGAACAGTTCACATGAACACTCACCTGCTCCTGACGTGGTCAAACCAAAGGCAGAGACCCGTTAATGTCCATATATGCATATAGCAAAAAATGTCCGCACGGCTTCTTTTTGCCGCCGTCCCCAAGCTGTCGGCTATAGGTTTGTCCCACTGGCGGGGATGAAGCGTTTGCCGCCAAATTCTTCATCTCATTTCTTGCGAGATGCCGCCGGCGTAATTGTTTACATTTCTTTGATTGATGCACATTGAGACATGCAATAAACCAAAAATAATTCCTTTTTGTAAAACTTACTTGGCAATAAATATCTTTCTGATTCTGATTAGGTTTTAAAATAGATATTTAATACAGGGTATGAACAATTTAGCAGAATAAATTGATGAAGTTAGACTTTTCACCAATGCCTGTATCAGTGAACAGTGAAAGACATCTGCAACATGGCCAAAATATCGGGTATACTTTAATTATTTTTTATTAATTTGCAACCATGGTGATATCAATCATAAACATGAAAATCCCTGTTTTTACGTGAAGGATAAACTCAATGAAAAAGCGAAATTATCCTTTGGTTTCACAGTTGCGCAGAAATTTCGTTTATGTCTAAATTTTTTCCAACCTCGATTTTTTTTTGTTATTTTACCTTTTACAGGTTTTGCAATTATGACCTGTACAAATGTTTAAGAAAGTGTTAAAGTCCCTGTAAAGGCAATAAAAAAAAATCTAAACGCATTATAAATGTTAAAAATGTATTGCTAAAACACATTACAAAGACTGAACTGTGAAGTTCCGCTGTTGCCATATCTGTTTCCGGTTTACTTGCGCGTCGCCCAAAATGTCTTTTTACTCGATGTCTCCAGAATCTTCCGAAAATACTGGCGTCAGCGATGTTCATCGCATTGTTGATGCCTGGTCCCCTGCTCCGACAAGCAAGAGGGACAAGGGCTTTAAACTCTACATATCGAGTTATCTGCACAACTACAAGGGTAAGTATTTTAATCTAATGTGGTGTGCCGGCAGATAGCGGCTAAGCTAGTTCGCCACGTGTTCATTTTTAATGTAACGTTAGTATAGAAGCTTGTTTTTCTTAGTTTTAAAGCAGACTGTTTGTTAATTTTTGTGATAATTGTGATATCAATTATATTAACTTGGTCTCCTCTCAGTTTCTAATAAAGATCAGGACACTGGTGAAGTCACTGTCAGGGCATTGTGTTACAGGTCCATGAGAAAATCAGAATCAGCTTTATTGCCAAGTATGCTTACACATACAAGGAATTTGTCTAGGTGACAGGAGCTACCAGTCAACAACAATACAAACAATACCAAAAAACAGCAGCAAGACATAGGTAATTAAAAACAAAAAAGAACACAAAATAAATAATTATACATATACGTACATACACTCACCTTCATACATACCCACATACACACACGTAGTGCAAATCTAATACAATCTGTATATAAAGAACAAAAAACAGTATATTATGTACAGAGCAATGTAAGTAAAAGCAGATAAACCTCACAGTTTGAGTGTATGGTGAAGCTAGAATTAATAAGACCGGAGTTATAGGCTTGTTACTTTAATAGCCCGATGTTCCTGGGGACTCGGCTAAGGTTATTCATGTTTAACGTAACTCAAATCAAATGAAAACAGTTATTGTAGGCAGGTAAGTTTCCCTAGCTGGTCCCCTCTGTGTAAAATGCGTTCTTATTCAAGTTTACAACTCAGTCATTCATTTAAGATGCAATCTTGTGTTAAGTATTAGGCTATCATGATTATACAGTGAGCAAGCTATATAAATAAGTATTTAATATAATAAAAGTGTAGAGCAACAACCGAGGGTGTAAGCTAAAGTCTGAATATTGTAGATTTATTACAATATGTTGCATGTTTGAATTAAAATACCTGTGGATATGCAACTTCCCACTAATGAAAGTTTTATTCAAAAGGAGCACACACTCTACAAAGGCCTGACTGGAGATTTGCCTGATCTATCCGTACTTCAGGTGAGTAGGGATATAACAATAGCACATTTCACTGTACAGTATGATATATCAACCAAAATCTGTATACCAGTATTTCATTTTCTTTTTCCTCTCCTTTTACAAACAAATATTCTGCTTCAAAGAAAAAAAATGAAATTGATGTTATCATAAGGGTTCTTCATTATGAACTTGTATGCCATGCATAACATACTGTGGATAGAAATTACAGGGAAAGTTACTGGTATGATAATTGTGGTTATATTATATTACTATTATATTTAGTGTATTGCTAATCAATATATTGTTACTTCCCAGATGACAGCGGCTCGCTTCAAGAGCAGGTGAAGCAAGTTGGGACAATGTTGAAGACATTTGCTCGCACTGGGCAATCAGGTACAACTTGCAATCAACACCTGTGGTTGTTGGTTTAATTCCCACTGGGGCCACCTGTACATGTAGTAGACCTAGATATAAATGTCATAGTTTAGTAGTTGAAGGACCAGGACTGACTACTTTATTCTTTTATTCTGGGAACCCCTGTAGGTGCAGATCAAACCGTAATGTTGCGACGTCTTGGAATTTGGCGATGTTGTGCGTAGCATGGACGACAAAATGCTATGCTGCAACGTTTCAGTGCCAAGGTGTCTGTTGGAGAGTTATCCCTGCCAGGGGATCTGTTACTCCCCCCTAGACACCCAGGAAGATTTGGCGTTGCTTGACAACAGTTTGAGGCAGGATAAAGAGCTCCAGCAATGATTTGTAAGTGTGCCGATTTCGTTTATAACGGTATAGGGTAATCTAAAAAGTAAAATTAAGATTGTACACTGCATATTCTACAGTCTGAATCCACAGCCTGTCACATTTTAAATTTATGAGAAGCTTCAGAGAAATGTAATTTGTAACATGTTTTTTTTGTATTTTCAGCTTCGGTTTTGGCAATCAAATGTGGGAGGGACCTAAAGACAACCGTGTGGCGAATGCTTCAGAGTATCTTCTCTAATCACCTTTCCATCAATACAACCTGGACTGGTGTAGGGGATAAAGCATGTTTTAGAGACATGTTCCTGAAGACCATTGTTCAAAGTAAGTTGGATATTTTTTTTATATTTAAGTAGATGTGTATGACCTTATGCCATTCAAATGGAATGACAGATCTTTATTTTCTACAGGAGCCATCCGGAAGAACCCGGCAACACAGGATGCCACTGATGAGGCGATCCAGGTTAACGTTACCTGAAAGGAGCATCTGAACATGAAAGTGGAAAAAGGCGCCGCACAGCTGAGAGGGACCCACAGCCGACCCCTTAAACCTAGGCTGACTACTGACACCCCAGCATCACTGACAACTGAAACCCTTTCTTTATCCTGCAGTCAGTAACATCAAGACCCCTAAAAAAGCCTGCTAAAAGTGTCAGACTACACTCACCCAATCCACACTGTTCACTGTGGAAATTGCTCTTTTTTTTTTTTTTTTCTCGTGACCCTGCTTTGAGGGCAGCTCCTTGGATGAATATGGGATGATTTGTCCTTTTATACAGGCGCACGAGGAATCACTGAAGATATGCTAATTTGCACTGCCTCATTCTGGAGGTCGGGGAAAACCGGTGATTCTTAGCCCACTACGCCACACAGTCCCCAACCTCTCCAGACATTCTGATTGGCTGTGTTCTCTACAGCCAGATTTTCTGCTGTTAAATATATTTATTCCCACTTGTTGTCATGTGTAAGTAGAGATGCATCGATCCGATACTCTGGATCGGTATCGGCGCCGAGCCAAGCTTTTTGAATGGATCGGATATCGGTGATGCAAGACCGATCCAAATTCGATACCGTGTTACCAGTGATTGATGAATGAATGGCAATAAACGATGGCCTACTGTATAATAATTCTTATAAGAACTAAATTATTTATTTTTAAACATTGCCTTAAATTAAATACATTTAAAATACGTTGTGCTGCTTGCGCAATCACACGTGAGTGTGACAGGCAAGTTGAGGCGGAACCTTTTACATTCAAAGTACCTCAGCGCGTTAAACATGTCCCTGATTTGGAATTATTTTACCCTTGATACATCAACGAGTAGCGCTGCAAATTGTAATATTTGCAAAGCCAACGTTTCAAGAGGTGGAAGTAGTGTTTCGAATTACAATACGACAAATTTAATCAAGCATCTTCAGAAGCATCACGCAAAAGAACACGTGGCGTTCGCGCAAATCAAACGGAAAAAGAATGAGTCAAAGCAGCTGACCTTGACAGATGCATTTCAGAGGCAAGAAAAACTTCCACATCAGAATCGTAAAGCTGTAAAAATAACAGAAAAGGTACTTGAATTCATTGTTCTAGATGATCAGCCCCTCTCTGTTGTCGAAAACACGGGTTTCCGTCGCCTCATGGAACATCTGGAACCACGATATAGTTTGCCATCTAGAACATACATTTCTGAGACCGCTTTGCCTGAGCTGTATTCCAGAGTTTCCTCGCACGTTGCAGACCAATTAAAAGATGTGCAGGCCTTCAGCTTCACTACAGATATTTGGAGCTCCGACGTGTGCCCCATGTCCCTTCTTAGTTTAACGGCACATTGGTTGAATGATAGTTATGATTTGCAGAGCGCTGTGCTACACGTAAAGGAAATGAGAGGGTCACACACCAGCAGGGTGATTTCAGATTCAATCAAAGAAATGCTTGATGGGTGGAAAATCCCTATATCCAAAGTGCATGTGATTTTGAGGGACAATGCCAGCAATATGAAGAAAGCGATGGATGATTTGGGAGTCCCTAGTTTGGGCTGTGTCGCGCACTCATTACAGCTTGCTGTTAATGAGGGACTTTTGTCCCAACGAAGCTTGATTGACGCAATTGCAAGTGCCAGAAAAATTGTGGGGCACTTCAAACATTCCCCATTAGCATACTCGCGATTGGGGGACATTCAGCGTGAATTTCAAATGCCCCTGAAACGTCTTCAGCAAGACGTTAAAACTAGATGGAACAGTACATATTATATGATTCAGAGCATCCTTGAACAGAAGCGAACCTTATGCGCCTTTGCTGCCGACCACGAGCTGCCTGCAGTGCTGACTGTAAACCACTGGGCATTACTGGAAAAAACAATGATCGTACTGTCACCATTTGAAGAACTGACGCGAACCATAAGCTCATCCAGTTCAACCACAGCGGACGTCATTCCAACAATTTCAGTTCTGAAACGTTTGCTGTCTCAGGAGAGAGACACAGACACAGGGATTAAAACAATGAAAAGTACACTACTACAAGCAGTCAACACACGATTTGGTAACATCGAGAATGAACGACTTTACTCCGTTGCCACTTTACTTGACCCACGGTACAAAGACAGGTAAGCTAAAAGTCTATGCACACACATAAAATGTCACTTGCGCGATAAAATATATTTTCCATTATACAGTTTTGACGATGACAACGTTCTTCATTTATTGTAAATAAGACTCATATTATTAGGCTATTATAACTATTATTAAAAAACATTTTCAAGTTTCTATCAGTTTCGTTTAATTAATTAAAAAGTTTTAGTCATTAACTCTGTCATTAAACTTTTATGCTAAAATAACGGCTAGGAATGCTTTCCATATTCTGCAGATTTACGTTCGTTTTAATGTGAAGCCGTCGGAAGCATTATGCATTAATCACATTATATATAATTTGTTTTTTCATCCTGAAGATTTTTTTTTTTAAGTCATTGGATGACAGATAACGACCACTTATAATTGTATTATATATGATCAAATTTGGCCTTTATATAAAATTATTTATTTTAGTTGCATCATGTTTGTAATTTAAATTTGTTATGTCTGACCAATATATGAAAATTGTCTGTGGTTTTGAGACATCAAATAAGGCTTTATTTATTCAGAAAAAAAGAAGTAATTATTTTGTAAGTAACTATTCAGCAACCAATAAAAAGAAAAGTAATTACACTGCAGCTTGGAATTTTATCAGAATGCATCTGTAAATAATTTCACTGACAGTTGCACTTTCATCGCAAAAACAAAATAAATAAATTCATTTTTAATTAGTTTAAGAAACAATTCCAAAAATTAAAAAATAAATAAATAAAAAAGGATAAAGATAAATGACAACTTTTATATAGCTGTATAATGACCATGTAACGTTTGTATAAAAATAGACTACTTATTCTGCATGTTTTGTCTCAGATGCTTTTCAAATGCAGACGCTGCCAGGCATGCAAAAAATGCCCTGATACAAGAGGTCGAGAAGATGGAAGATGCACTGAAGAGGAGGACAACTACTGCCATAGCTGCTGCAGTAGATCCAGCAGAGAAGGTTTCTCATGCAGAAGCAAGCGGGTCAAGCAGACACACAAGCAAGAGCACCTTCATGATGATGTTTGATGAAGTTCTCAAGAAGCAAGAAGAACCTGGAGGAATAATTACCACGAGTGCTCTTCTTCAAATACAAACGTATATGACAGAGCAAATTATCCCTCGGTCTGAAAACCCATTCCATTACTGGGCAGTGAACAAGCTTCGTTTCCCTGCCCTTGCTGCTACTGCATCAGCCTTTCTTTCTGCCCCCTGTACCAGTGTTGAGAGTGAAAGACTGTTTAGCACTGCCTCCAACATTCTAGATGAAAGAAGGAACCGACTAAAAGCAGAGAGAGCAGAAATGCTAATATTCCTAAAAAAAAAACCTGCCAATGATGATCAAGTGAATCCTGAAGCAGGTTTATGTTACTGGTGAAGTCTATACTTGTCTTGGTTGTTATATTAGTGTTTGTTTTCTAGGTGTAAGGTATACTTTATAATAAGCACTGTGTTGCAGCTTGCTACCGTTCAGATTTAAGATTCACTAGATTTAGAATATTACTTTTTGGATTTTATTCAGAAAATAATTTTATTTGATAATTGCAGTAAATGTTAAGTTTGTTTGTGATACAACTAGTAAGTGTTGAAATTACTGTTAATTTTGCTACTGCATCATTCAGTTTTCTTAAAGTTTTCAGCCATACATTTTGTCCCCTTTTTCATCAAGTAATGTGCAGTCAGATTTGGTATACATTTCTTTACCTAAAATAAATAAATCTTAATGACCAAGTGAATTGTATACATTCTTTAGTTTTGAAGGTAAAAAAAAAAAAAACACCACTGATATCGGATTGGTATCGGTATCGGCCGATACTCAGAATTTTGGTATCGGATCGGATTGGTTTTGAAAAAACGGTATCGTTGCATCCCTGTGTGTAAGTTGAATGTCAAAATGTATATTATACCTGTTATCCTGCACATTCCTTGATACCAAAGATCTCAATTATTTCATATACCATTTGCTGCTTATTTCATTTTTACAGTGCTTAACTATTCTATTTTTAAATATAGCTTGTAAATCCTAGATTATACATCTAATACTTGATATTTGCACATTATCTGGTATCAAATATTCTACTTACCGTGACTTTAGTATTGGCTTATTTCATTCCGTCAGTGCTTAACAATTCTATTATAGTTTGTAAATCCTATTTCATACCTCTGATACTTGATATTGCACATTAACTAGTACCAAAAATTATACTTTCATTCCATCACAGTGCTTAACAATTCTATTGTTACATAGCTTGTAAATCCTTGTGCCACAGGTCAGCATTGCAGTTATAATGGTATATTCTACTCCAGAGCTTTACTCTAAATTATTACCACTTAACCTATTGTTAGAAGTGACTTGTAAATATGATGTTATACCTCAATTTATTTGGTATCCTGCACTTTCTTTGGTACCAAATATCCTCATTGCTTGTGTTTACTGGTAATTCTTTTCATCCCAGAGCTGACCTCTTTATATTATTAACAATTATTGTAAGTGTTGCAATAGTGTTTTTAAAAAAGAAATTGGAAACCTGCATGTTCTTTTGTGTGTGTGTGTGTGTGTGTGTGTGTGTGTGTGTATATAATGTTTGTATTTTTCTGTTATTTATATTTCAGTGATCTGACATCTTGTTTCAATGACAGTTACTGTACTTTGAAATGTGGAATTAAAACGCCAAATGGAAATTTGTCTGGTTTGATCAATCATTATTCTTGATAAACTGCATGCTTAATATATATATGTGTATATATTTATATATTATTGTGTGTATATATATATATATATATATATATATATACACACAATAAGCGGCGGCAGATCGCTCGAAAAAAGCGTTTGCCTCCGACGGTCCGCCTTCGATATAACGGCGGCGGAGCGGCGGCTGGCCAGCGGCGGTAGGAAGGCGGCTGGCGCTTTTAAAAAGCGGCTGCCGCCGGCGGACCGCCGTCAAACGTGTTTGCGATATCGCCATTCTGCCGCTTCTACTGCCGCCGGCGCACCGCCAGCGGACCGCCGACTTATTGCTATCGGGATTTGCATTATATGGAAATGCAGAGCCGAGGTATTCTTCTAAAAATATTTGTATGTGTTTTGCAGACGAAAGAAACACATCTGGGACAGCTGAGGGTGAGTACGTGATGAGAATTTTCTTTTTTTTTGAATAAACTATTCCTTTAAATCTTCACCATACTAGTCAATGTTTAGTTTAAGTGTGTAGTTTAAGTGTCTGATAACCAATATTTAAATGGTTGTTTTAATTTATTTTTGTTATATTGTCTAATTGTTTTTTCTTATTACATTTAGATAATAATAACTACATCATTCATCACTAACATGCTGACAGTAAAACGTTCAGAAAAGGGAAAGAAAAGGAAGAAATATTAATGTTTTTTTCCCCCACTGTATTTCGATTTACAGTAAATGAAAAATACTGTATTTTAGTGGCCAAGGGGATATTTCCCACAATGCAACTTTAAAATACAGTAACATGCTGTATAACTGTCCTACAGTTTAAAATACAGTTCATTTTACTGTTAAATACTGTGTAATTTACAGAAATTTCTAACAGTGTACTTTTACCTTAAATTCGTTACGCTAACCGAAGATGTGTGTGTGAACAGTACAACTGATGTTAGGGAATGTTGGAAAGACTATTTAGGTGTTGTTTGGGGAATAACCTAACATATAACCTAAATAATTTTGAGAATGCTTTTCCTTTTTATTTGTTTTTAATCCCCTTTTGTAATTAATAGTTGACCATTGCATTTTCATCATTGATTGTTATATTATATTATTATTATATTATATATCATTATATGTATTATAGCAAACAGCATACTAGAGAAGAGCTCTTTGAATGCATGTTTTGTGCATGAATGCTAGGTGTAATTACTCTTGCTATTTGTGTTTAGGCTATAATGTGGCTTATGTGCTATTATTGTATATTGTTTCACCATCAGCAGCTTTTTATTAATATAATATAACAACCATATACTCCTGTTTTCTCTTCAGATGCACTTTTGAAATATTTGAATCATTGCAAATCCAGGGCCACCTACAGAAATGTTCTCTACCTCAGCACAGTCCAGCGAAGCAGCATCAACTGCACCTGTCCCCTCTACCTTAGCACAGCACAGCACAGCCCCAGCACAACATCATGCATCTACAAAAAGGCTGCACCAATAGACCCTGCTGACTGGCCATCTGTTTTAAATGATAAGGTAAGAACATAATTTGTTCTAAGAGGACCATATCAAATTAAAAAAATGTTTCACATTTCTGAAACAAAAAGTCGGGAGAAGGCGTCAGCATAACTATTTTAACAGAGTCTTAGTCAATGGAGAAAAAAATAAAAATAAGCGGGCTAATGTACTAAAAAAGAATGATAGTTTGTACACAATGATCAGTGGTGGAATTGGCTGCGATGCAAGGGGCACCAGCTAAAATATTGCCTAGGGCACCAAATTGGTCAGGTCCAGCCCTGCTTGCACTCAGGGGTGAATATAGATTTCTGTTCTGTCAAATGCTGCCCTCTACTGTGGCACCCTACACTGTGTAATCTTCCTACAGACCATTTCAAGGATGCAAACAATAACAAGGGAATTAGAACACTACTGATCAGGCTATGAGTTAACATATTTTCCCAAAAAACATCAAACTTTTTATCTGAAGTGATTATCCGGACTTGTTAATGATCCAGAGCATCTACGCGAGAGAGGCGATGAAACTGTATTGTAGTTTTGATGTTCCCAATTATTTCCGGAGAGGACAGATCAGGAAATTTTGGTTGCTCCTATTATAATCAATGAAGCCGGTCTATTAAGCTCTCTGCATGACCTGTGGACAAGTTAAGGATTTCTTTTTAATTATAAAAATGATTTTCCTTTGCTAGATTCTATACCGTGTCAGCTACTCTGAGAACTTGGCAGTTCAATATTGTAGATATTGTTGACTTTTGTGTGACAAATTGCTTGTTATGTTATTCATTTGTAAGTAATTTGGATAAACGTGTCTGCTAAATGACTATTATGTTATCGTAAACATTTGGTTGCAATTGTTGCTGCTAAAGGTGGCACAACCAGCAATTAAGTTTCAGAATCAGAATGAGCTTTATTGCCAAATGTGCTCACGTACACATGGAATATTTTTGGTGATAGGAGAAACAAGCAAGTGCACACAGAACATTACAGTGAGACACAAGAGTATAAAACATGGTAAGATTATAAATAGACATACAATAAAAGGACATAACATAGAATGGCATATGTACATGTGTAAGTAATATCAGTAGCGGTTTTAGGCACGGGTGAACCGGGCATTCGCCCGGGGTGGCATTTTTCCATGTCACATGGGAAGGGTTTACATAGAGGTTTTTCTACATAGAGGTTTTCTATTATCTATCATTTCACTGTGTGGGGAATTGGCAAACTGGCGCCCCTGCGTGCTGAGAAGGTGCAGTGTGTGAGAAGGAAAAGGGGAGGGGGGCGCAGCAGGCAGGGGATCGTTCACCTCTGAGTGACTGACTGGGGGGGGGGGTCCACTGTATAACAGAGCAATACTCTAATGAAATTAGTGGGCTAAAGTCAGTCACACTCGACTTTCTTCCAAATAACGCACATATTATTCATAATATTATAAATACAGGTCTATAGTTCCTGCACATTTTAGTTTTTCTGTGTGAAATGGCTAATAAAAATAAGTAATACAAAACGATTATGTGGTCACCTCACCAAGGTGAATTGGTTTAGTCTTGACTTCTGGCCGTGACTCGTAACGTGAGTGACAGTGTTGGGGGGCGGGGGATGGGAAATCTGTTGATTGTCGAGTGCCAAATAAACAGGGATGGATAGGAACCACATGCAGCCACGTCAGCCATCAAGGAGAGATTTTCCACATTGGAAAATGTGGGAAAGACATTCAGGGTTTTGACAAATTTCCCAAGTCTTGCAGGTGAGGAGCTGGCAGAGCAATGCGAGGCACTAGGCAGCACACTGCACTTTAAGGGGCACTCTGATGTGGACAGAAGAGAGCTTGTGCAGGAAATTAAGAACTTCCCTGAACTGCCATCAAAGACCATGAGCCTCCTTGAGCTTATCACTTTTATGCATGATAAGGATCTATCGGAGATCTACCCCAATTTCTGGACTGCTATCAGGATTGCACTTACTCTGCCAGTCACTGTGGCTCAAGCAGAGAGGAGCTTTTCAAAACTAAAGTTATCAAGTCATACCTGAGATCAACCATGTCCTAGGAACGGCTCACTGGCCTTGCCGTCATCAGTATCAATCACTCAATAGGGGAGCAGGTTTCATACGATGACATCATTGATGATTTTGCATCAAGGAAAGCCAGAAAAGTCAGGTTTTTGTTTTAGTTTGTGTTTTCTGTTCTTAGTGCAATAGTATAATAATTAGATTCTCTTTAGTGTGTTTTCACATTTGTGTGTAATATATATATATATATATAATATATATATTCTATTCTATATTTTATTTGTATATTATTCTTAATGTGTTATATTATTGTTTCTCTCTGCACTTGTTACATTTTTTATAAATCTGATTGTGTATATATGTTTGGCACATTTATGTATATAGTGTATATTTAAGTTCTGATAACTGTCATAGTTTGCCAAAAGACAATGAACACAATTCTGCACAATGTCGGATGTTAGGAAGGATTTGTGCAATTGAGAAATATAAATTTCTCTTTAAGAGAAATGTTGTTATAATAAAATATGACTGTTTGTGGATAATTTTGTGTGTGTGTGTGGTTTTTTTTGGGGGGGGGGCGCTCAAAGGTAGTCTCGCTCAGGGTGCAATTCAATGTAGAACCGCCACTGGGTAATATATGTGCAAGGTAGGGACATATACAGTTATTGAATTAAATATTAGTGAATTTACATACAAGTGCATCTGTTAAGTATTCACAGCGCTTCACTTTTCCACATTTTGTTATGTTACAGCCTTATTCCAAAATGGATTAAATTCATTATTTTCTTCAAAATTCTGCAAACAATACCCCATATTGACAATGTGAAAGTAGGTTGTTTGAAATCTTTGCAAATTTCAAGTTCTCACATCTCTAACCAACACATGTCAACACGAGATAATGGATGTCACAAAACACTGGTATCGTAATACTCCGGTTATTAAAGTGGCCACATCCAATTTATGACTAGTTAAAGTACATGATATTTCTCCACTTGGCTACATTCTTCCCTGCTAAAAGTCATTGTACCCAATGATTTAACCAATATTTTTCACTGCTTTAAAATATTTTCTAAAGAACACACTACCCAGGCTTGTTAACACCTGCGAGAAGACTTCAGAATTTGAGAGAAATAGCATTACATGCTGATTTTGGCTCATTAAATGGGTTTGAGTGTATGCCAGCATTGGCTTCTTCTTGGTGCTGGTACAGGCTTTTTCAACTCTGGTTCAGACACTATAGGAGCTGTGCCAGTGTCAGGCTCATCTCTCTCTGGACCAGACACTCTCGAAGCTGTAACATTGCTAGACTCAACTCAACTCTCTCTGGTACCAAACATTGTTGTTCAGTGTTCAACGGTGATGGTCCTCTCTCCCCAATGACAGACACACGACCACGTCGCGCTCCACAATAACCAATCATGTTTTCTATCCTTTTTGCTCTTGACCTAGCAGTGCATCTACAGGAAGATGCGGCTTGACTCCAAACAGCAAGTAATGTGGTGGGTATCCAGTGGTTGCATGTGGTGTTTCATTATAAGCATAAATCAACTAAGGAAGCTTTTTCTTTTCATGGGGAAGTGTGCATAATAGACCATGGAGTGGTCTGTTACAGCACTCGCACTGAGTGTTACCCTGAGGAAGATAGGGTGTGATGCAGGTTTTCTTTACACTACTACATTTTACACAGCTCAGAAATCATGTCGCTTTCAAAATTTCTGCCTTGATCAGAATGAAATAATTCAGTCACAACATATTTCATGAAGCACTCTTTTAGAAGGATCTTGCCAGTGGGATCAGCCCTCTGATCCTTGGTTGGAAACATTCTCATGGCAATCAGAGGCAGGATCAGCACAGAAAAATCTTGATTAAGATGCACTTTACACTTTTTTTCTCCCCCTTTCTCCCCAATTTGGAATGCCCAATTCCCAATGCCAAATTTCTCGTTGTGGCATACTGACTGGGTGGTGGAGGACGAATCTCAGTTGCACCTGAGACCATCAATCCGAGCTTCTTATCACTTGGCTTGTTGAGCGCTTTACCGCAGAGACATAGCATGTGTGGAGGCTTCACGTTATTCTCCGTGGCATCCATGCACAACTCACCATCCACCCCACCGTGAGCGAGAATGTGGAGGTTACCCCATGTGACTCTACCCTCCCTAGCATCTGGGTCAATTGGTTGCTTAGGAGATCTGACTGGATCTCACTCAGCATGCCCTGGATTCGAACTCGTGACTCCAGGGGTGGTAGTCAGTGTCAATATTCGCTGAGCTATCCAGGCCCACCTTTGACACTTTTTATCCACTACTCCACATTATTATACATGCCAACCCAGAAGCATCATTGCCTCAACAGGTTTAGCATGTGCTCGATGCCCTTATGTTCCATATTGTCATGAACACTTTCAAAGACCTGTTCTTTTAGATGTGAGGGTGAGCAGCTGTTGACATTCACCATAATGTTGATCTTTCACAATTCGAAAAAGCGAGCCATCCAGCTCTCAAACACACTTCCACGGCTTTATCAGTGACAGTATAAACTTTGATAGACCAGATCTCTCACAAGAGGTGGGCTTTTGTTTATGTTCCCAAAAGGTTCTGAAAGTACTGAGAGAATGAACTTTCATTTGAAAATCCATCAGTTTAGCTGTTGTATAACCCAGCAGAGTAGGCATACTTCCTTGATCAATCAAATCCCTTTATTGTCACTCAACCATATTCACAAGTGCAACAGTCGGTGAAAGTCTTGGGTGCAGATCCCTGCAACATAGCAGTCATGACAGTGATGAGACATATACCAATTTACAATAAACATCAGATTTATACAACATAATTTACATGACTAATATACAGATCATTACACAAACAATATACAAATAATAATATAAATTTACAATAAACAATACACACAATATAGAATACACACACACACACACAATATAGAATACACAGTATACAATCAAAATTGTATATATTAAACATAGGGTAGAAGCTGTCATGTAGTCAGCTGGTGCGGGTCCTGATGCTGCGATACCGCCTGTCTGATGGTAGCTGTGAGAGCAGCCATGGCTCGGGTGGCTGGAGTCTCCGATCATCCACCGAGCATTTTGAACACACACCGCCTGGTATATATGTCCTGGAGGGAGGGAAGCTCACCTGTGATGATGTGTCTGGCAGTTCGCACCACCCTTTGCAGGGCTTTGCGGTTGAGGGCAGTGCTGTTGCCGTACAAGGCAGTGATCCTGCCAGTCAGAATGCTCTCTACAGTGCTGGTGTAGAACTGTGTTAGGATGCGGTGTTTCATTCCAAACTTCCTCAGCCGTCTCAGGAAGAAGAGGTGCTGGTGAGCCTTCTTCACAACCGTCTTAGTGTGGACGGACCATGTGAGTTCCTCAGTGGGTTGGACACCACTGGTCCTCCATTGCTGGTGATGGGACTCTGTTCTCTGTCTTTACTCCTGAAGTCCACCACAAGCTCCTTGGTCTTGATGACGTTGAGAGAGAGGTTGCACTCCTGACACCAGTGTGTCAGACTGTAGCTGTTTCATCATTGTCCGTGTTCAGACCTACCACTGTCATGTCGTCAGCAAACTTAATGATGGCAATGGAGCTATGTGTTGCCACACAGTCATGTGTACAGGAAATACAGGAGTTGGCTGAGAACACAGCCCTGCAGGGCTCCAGTGTTGAGGGTCATTGGTGAGGGAATTTTGTGGCCCAATCTAACCACTCAGTGTCTGCATGATAAGAAGTCCAGGATCCAGCTGCACAGCGAGCTGTTTAAGCCAAGATCCTGGAGTTTCTCATCAAGCTTGGAGGGCACTATGGTGTTGAATGCTGAGCTGTAGTCTACAAACAGCATTCTCACATATGTGTTCCTTTTTTCCATGTGGGAGAGAGCATTGTGTAGTGTAGATGCAATGGCATCATCAGTGGAGCAGTTGTTGTGTAAGCAAACTGCAGTGGGTCCAGTGAGGTAGGCAGCACAGAGCAGATGTAATCTCTGATTAGTCTCTCAAAGCATGTACTGATGATAGGGGTCAGAGCAACATGATGCTAGTCATTTAAGCAAGTTTGCTTTGGTACAGGCACAATGGTGGACATTTTAAAGCATGACAAAGAGAGGGAAATGTTGAAAATATCCGTAAATACACCAGCCAGTTGGTTCACGCACGCTCTGATGATGCAGATTGGAATGTCATCTGGACCAGCAGCTTTACGGATATTCATCCGTTGGAAGGATTGGTTACATTCGCTACAGAGACAGAGAGTGAACTAACCTCTGTAGCTTCGGCCGTGAGAGCTCTCTCTGCGAGTGCGGTGTTATTTCCCTCGTAACGAGCATGAAAAGTATTTAGCTCATCTGGGAGTAAGTCAGCTGTGTTCACGACAGTGTTGTATTCCCTTTGAAGTCCATGATGATATTAATTCCCTGCCACATGCTTTTAGAGTCAGTGGTGTTGAACTGTCCTTCAATCTTGTCCCTGTTCTGGCTTGTTTATGATCCTCTTCATTCCTAGAATTAAAAGGTCTGCATATTAAGTGCCGCACGAACATCACTATTAATCCATGATTCTGGTTGGAGTAGATCCGTATTGTTTTGGTTGGTACAACATGCTCTATGCACTTCCTGATGAAACATGATACGCTATCAATGTAAAGCTCGATGTCATCATCGGAGGTGGATCGAAACACTTCCCAGTCCAGGTGATCAAAACATTCTTTCAGCAATTCAACAGTCTTGTAGAATTGAACCTGACTGGTCCGACCAGCACTAGATCATTCTGAGTGCTTCCTGTTTCAGTTTCTGCCTGTAAGCGGGCAGAAGGAGAACGGAAGAGTGGCCTGATTGGCCAAATGGTGGGCGGGGGATATAATATATATTCCTCTGATCACACCAGGATTTGTTGATCATAAAACATACACCAACACCTCTGCTTCTACCAGCTCGGTGCACGGAGAACCCCGCGGGTTAGCTGGATGAGCCTGGAATCTTCGCAGACATCAAAGTTTCTGTAAGGCAGATAATGCAGCTGTCCCTCGTCTCTCGTTGGAAAGAGATCCGCGGTCTCAGCTCGCAGAGCTTGTTGTCCAGTGACTGAACATTTGCCAGTAGAATACTGGGTAGCGGGGGTCGATTTACGCGATGTCTTAGTCTGATGAGAACGCCGGCACTCCTTCCCCTTTTCTGGCAGCGTTTCCGCGGCCGGGCTGCCCAGACAAATTGCTCTGCTTTCGTGTTTGTAAACAGCATGTCAGCATTGAGGTATTTAAAATCTGGTTTTCTGTGTGCTATTGCAGAACCAATGCCCAAAAGTGTTTGTCTATCGTAGACAATAAGGCAGACAACATCCAAGACAAAAAACATAAGAATTGTAGACAAAACAAACAAAAAACTGCAACATTGAGTCGGAGCTTGCAATGCAGCAGCCATACTCTGCGCCACCTTGAGTCCAAAAAAAAGGGTTACTGCCTTCCTTTACTCCACACTCTAAAGCACGGATCTGCCTAACCTTACAGCACTTTACACCAGCCATCACTAAGTCAGGCTCTAATTCTGTTACTTTGTTTATTATTTTGCAGATGGCATTACGGTCATGGTATTCTGCGTCCTCAGGAGTGGTAGGCTCCCCTGCTGATGGCTGCATACAGAGGACATCCGCAGCTGTACTATGCCATCCTGGGTGGTTTTTAACCTCAAAAACAAAGACGGCTATTTGAGCGATCCATTTTTGCTCAAATGCACAGAGCTTAGCCATTTTTAGATGGCACAGAGAGTTGTTATCTGTTCTAAGCACAAACAAGGAACCCCACAGATAACCACAACATTTTCAGAGATAGCCCACTTCAGGGCCATTAGCTCAAGCTTCATGCTTCTATAATTTCTGTCATTCCTTTCTGATTTATGAAGTCTACTACTGGCATAAGCTATGACTCACCTACTCCTACACTCACCCTGCTGCTTATATAAGACAGCACCCAGGCCTTCACTGTGAAAAGAAAATTAAATCTGCATACCCTAACACAGGAGCAAAAGTAAGCTTCTTCTGCAGCTCAAATGCTAATTGGCACTCTGATGACCACAAAGCACTAAATGCTCTCTTTTTGGCACCAATCTGCTTGATACACAGGTTCAATAAATCATGGAAGGGGCCAGCAATTCTAGAAACACCTTCTAATTCTAAGGATGAGTGTAATTCTTTAACTCTACTGGAAATCTTCCATTGCTTGACTGCTTCAACTTTAGCTGGATTAGTACCAATACCTCAAGCAGAGATCTGATGACCTAAGTTACTTATTGCTGTAAGAAATGATACTTTTCTTAACTTTGAGACCTGTTTTTTTTTATTTTGTTAAAGACTACTTCCAGTCTCTACAAGTGCTCAGGGAAAGTGGGCGAGTAAACTAGTATGTCATCAGTGTACACTAGCATGATCTGAAAAATTAGATCACCCACAGAAGCCTGCATAAGATGTTGAAACGTCGAAGGTGCATTGCATCCAAGAATATCAAAGATCCCAAATGTCTTGCTCGTGGACAGCAATCTGAGGATATCCACTAGCCAAATCAATGGAAGACAATAACTCTGCTCTTTGTAATGCATCAAAGCTTTGGTCTATCCTAGGTAGAGGAAATGCATCTCGCATGGTCTTTTAGTTCCGCTTCTTATAATCGTCACAATGCTTGAGACTGCAATCAGTTTTCCTAACTAGCATGATAGGGGAAGCATAAGCACTATGCTTTCTTGGATCACTACTTTCTTAAGGAGTTTGGTTATATGTTCTCTGACTTCCTTATTCTGAGTGGGTGGGATATACCTATAAAGCTGGGCCACCGGTACATCATCCACCACAGGAATCTCATGTTGCCCTTTGTCTGTAAAACTGAGGTCTTTGTCCTTGAGAAGAAAAAAATATCAACAAATCACTTAGCTCTGCCTGCTGTTCAGGAGCACCACCAATCTGTAACTTTAAACATGCTTACTAACAATAAAGAGGACAAAATCATCTTTTAAAAATACCTCTAAAAGACATTCACTGAATAAACTAGTTTAATTCAGTAAAAAAAATCACTGCAAAAGAAATCCTATTGTTGTCAAGTTTTGTGTCTTGTTTTTTAAACATTTAAAATTGTCTAAAAAAAAACAAGTACATTTATTTGAGAAGCAACATAGATAATTAGACTTGCTTTAAGAGAATGTATAAGTGTATTTTGTATACAAGTGTATTTCTTCACTTCGTTATAATTCTGCGAGTGCAGTGAAGACAAAATATGCTTATATTCAAGAACTATTCTCTAAATGCATACATATCTTTATGCTGCTTCTCCGGTGAATGCATTTTTTTTTTTTTTTAAAAGGATTTTTAGATATTTTAAAATATTAGCATTTTTATATTATATTGAACATTCTCAGAAATTTTTTTTTTTCTTCTGCAGTATAGCTGCTAAAGAAAATGTACATTGTTTTAAAGGAGTTTTAGATATTTATGTTGGAAAACAAGCCAAACAAAATAAAATCAAAAATGTATTTTATTGCAGTGTATAATGGGGTGAAGACTTCCTCTCTCACCTTTCTGTTCACTTCATCTTTAACTCACTAAAAACAAACTCCTCTTTATTTATAAAGCTGCATATTGCCAATTTTCTTCATGATAAGAATTTCACAGTGACATATATTATGATTCAATAAGTCGCGAGCCATCATGTTATAATCTAGCTGCAGCAAGCATGTGAGCTTGAGGGGCAAGCGTCCCTGCGACAGAGTGTGCATCAGCCGGGTGCAGTTTCAATCTCTCCCCCTTAGATCGGGATATTTGCACAATTCATAGATGAGGTGCTGTCCACACAGAGAAATGCCAGTTTCAGAGTTTGTAGTTATTTACATGATCTGCTTCTGTATTATTTGAACTTTAATAAAGCTATAACGCATTAAATATAACATTTAAGATGTAATGCCTGGATGTTTCCTTTCAAGATCTCTGGCTCTGCTTATTCCACAATGAGAGTGCTTCTGAATTTACTTGATTTTTGGTATAATTCCCTCATACTTTGGGATCTACATCACCTGAAGCTGTTTGGAATGTTTAGAGAGCATCTGGACTGTGAGCTGCAGTGCTGCTCTCGCGCACCATCATTAGTTTAATGTGATCTCATGTTACATTAATTGAGATCAAACGTCTATTCGACAACAGACATTTTTGTCGACAATTCTTTATTGTTGACGCTGTCGATTATGTCGACCAAGCTTTTCAGCCCTATATGTGTTTATACTGATCTCTTCCATATCAGCAGAAATTCTCTGAAATATCACCTCACACCTCTCATTGGAATACACACTCTTTACACGAGACATAGCACCAAGTCTGGTCCTGACCTGTAACATAATAATTTCTCCCTTGACCATTATCATTGTAATTGATGAAGCCGGTATGTGTACCAGGTCTTTCCCAGCTACTCGGACAATGCTTCGCTTCTCTAGACTGCTGGCACTCTGCATCTGCTGAAATGCCCCCTTCAATCAGACTGCAAGGTAATATGAAACTCTGCATGAACAAGTTGTAAACATCTACTAATGATGTTCATGCCAATGAGGGCTGGTACAGCAGAAGTGTTTTGTAAGACTCTGACTTCTAGAAAACCACATTCTGGTAGGGAAATACCCATTGTTTCAACCTCCAACTCAAGATAACTTAGGTAAGGTATGTCTAAACCATTGGCTGCTGTACTATTAAGTCCTGTGGACAGAATATCTTTATCCTCCTCAGTCAGGTGTTCTCTGAAGAAACTCTATAAATAATACTGACTTGGCTTCCTGTATTAAGTAAACAAGAGGCCATTACTCCACTAATCTTTAGATTAGCGACAGGACATTTTAATTTTCCCACAGCACGCTGGAGTAGTCGGTCACAACAAGTGTCGATATTGGCTGAGCCTATGGACTGACCTCGCACTGCTTAGTTCACAGCAAGTGAGGGTGCAATTTTCACTGCACATGGTCTCAAACCAGCACACACAAGCAACACAAGGGAGTGCCGGAAAATGGGTGTAGCAAGGGGCTCGTCCAATTTATTACTAGAGTAAAAAATACATTTAATTTCTCCACTTGGCTACATTGATTATTAGGGATGGCAATAAAATTACTACAGATCCATACAGAAAACCAACTGATTGTAATACACTCCTACATGGAATAAATGTATCCTTACCCTCTGAAGCATAGTTTGCCTATTAGCCAATTTAATGGGATACGTCGTATTTGTATCTCTAATGAGTCATACGTACAACAAAGCATTGACTTAACTAAAAGATTTAGATGAAAATTCAATATAGTCCACTGTTAGGAGATTTGAAAATAAAAATCAGGAGGTATGCTTACCCACAAAACAGGTTAAATCTGAAGAAAATAATGCTGTATGCTTGTTCAAATACTCCCCTATTTGTACAGACTGTAGTTGTCACGATTCCCCGTTGTCTGCTCAGTGTTTCTCCCCTGTCACCTGTCCCGAACTACACTTCCCATAATCCCTGCCTCATCACTGCCCGTGTCATTGTTCTCACCTGTGTGTAATTTAATCATCATCCCTGTGTATTTAAGCCCTGTTGTTTGTTCATTTGTTGTCGGTCACTGAATGTTATGGTTGTCCTCGACGTTTCTCCTGCTCGTGCCCTCCGTGGATGTTTTTCCATGTTTATACTTTGTTTTCCCCTCGTGGATGTTTTGTTTGTTCCCTGTATTTATTTTTAGTTATCCTGTTCACCGTTTGTTCCTTTCTTAAAATAACTGCATTTAGATCCTCACTCCTCGTCTGAATCATAACAGCCAGATTCAGATGAGGGCAGACGAGGAGTGAGGATTTGTACATTTGTACATTTTAAATTCAGATCCCGTTCTTAATGATGTTTTCAGAGAGTAACCTAGATTTGTATATAAACGCCTCCCTAATATTCACAGTCTTGTTGTGAGAGCATATTTGCCTATAGACCGGACCACTTAATTTTTTGTTATCTATCCCATTTTACAATTATAGTTGTGGTCACTGTGCCCAATGTAACTTTACATTTAAAACAAATGTTTTTGTTTTCCATCCCCATTCAGGTAAAGAATTCAAAATCAAGAGTGTCATCACTTGTACTATGAAGAATGCTGTTTATATGATTACATTTCCTTGTGGATAAGCCTATATTGGAAAAACATAACATGCTCTAAAAACGTATCGGTTACCTAACGTAACCTCGGTTCTCTCTAGATGAGGGAACCAGTATTGCGTAAGCTAGCTTACGCTACGGGAAAGATTCATCTTTTCTGAGATATTGAAGCCAAAAAATTATCCTTAATTTTTGTATCCATTGTCAACGCAGTGCGGCAGCTGCAGACCTTGAGCGAGCTAGCTAGCGAGCTCATAGGTTGCTCTGCGGCAACTGCTGCAGCCTATAGACGAGCTTGGGCGAACTCGCATCCAATGAGAGAGCGTCCGGCGCTCACTGCAACAAAGCCCGCCAAAATGGGCGTGACTAGAGTGCATATAAGCGTAGTTCGTAGGCTGGAACCCTGGTTTTCATTGACTGAAGCGAAAAGTCGCTCGTGGCGCGAAGCACGGCCGGCTACGCTTATACTCGTTCCCTCATCTAGAGAGAACCGAGGTTACGTTAGGTAACCGATACGTTCTCTTCACGAGAGGTTCTCTCGTATTGCGTAAGCTAGCTTACGCTACGGGAACCCATTGTCAGCGCCGTGCGTGCCAAGCATCCACTGTATGAGCCCCAGGGAATTAAGGGGGACCCGTGGGAGCCCTTATGAGTGGGGAAATAATATTTGGCCGGCAAGAATGCGGGTCATTGATTGTGTAATACATAAGCACATAGTGGGAAGGGAACGACAGAGCGGCGGTGCCGGTCTGTGTGGAATGTGTCCCATTAGTGCAGCTCACCAGGGGAGCTGTAGCGTATTAAACCGCTAGTAGTTTTGCCTGCAGAGCGGGCACTTCCATATTGTAAAATCTGACAAAGGTGGAGGGGGAAGTCCATCCCGCTGCCACACATATGTCGTGAATGGAAATCCCGCTGGACCATGCCCACGAGGATGCCATGCCTCTAGTGGAGTGAGCCCTAATGCCCAACGGGCATGGCAGGTCTTTTGACGCGTATGTAGCAGCAATAGCGTCCCACTATCCATCTAGATAGTGTCTGTTTCGAGGCGACCAGACCTTTGGTGCGCCCTCGAGCTAAGCAAAAGCTGCTCAGAGCGTCTGAAAGCGGTGGAGCGCGCAGTATACAATCTCAGTGCTCTGACCGGGCAAAGGAGATTGGCGTCGCGTTCGCTAACGGATGCTGGCAGCGCCGATAGGGAAATGACCTGTGCTCTGAAAGGAGTACCGATCACCTTGGGAACATAGCCGTGTCTAGGCTTTAAAATGACCTTGGAGTCACTTGGTCCAAACTCAAGACACGCAGCGCTGACAGACAGCGCGTGAAGGTCTCCCACACGTTTGACTGATGACAGGGCAGTCAGAAAAACGGTTTTGAGTGAAAGGTATTTCAAATCCACGTATTGAAGTGGTTCGAAAGGGGGCTTTCATAGTTTCGAGAACTATAGAAAGATCCCAGATAGGAACCGATGGGGGCGCGGGGGTTCATCCTTCTAGCTCCCCTGAGGAAGCGGATGACCAGCTCGTTTTACCCCATGACTGGCCGTGCAGGGGTTCAGCGAACGCCACAACGGCCGTCACATACACTTTGAGCGTGGATGGGGATCTGCCCTTATCCAGCAGCTCTTGTAGAAATACGAGCAGCGACGACACCCCACATGTCCGCGGGTCCAGGTCTCGGTCGGTGCACCATTTTGAGAACACAGACCATTTTGACGCATAGAGTCTTCTCGTGGAAGGGGCTCTAGCGTGTATGATGGTGTTTATTACTCCTTCTGGCAGAGCGACGGGTAGTCGTTGATCACCCACGCATGCAGCGCCCAGCTCTGGGTGGGGATGCCAAATTGTGCCGCGAGCTTGAGAGAGGAAATCTGCTCTCACTGGGATGGGCCACGCGCTGTCAGTGACAGCTGCGTAAGCTCGGGAACCATGTCTGATTCTCCCAACGCGGGCTATGAGGAGCAACGAGTGACGTGTTTCCCTGATCCTCTGCATTACCTGTGGCAATAGCGAGACGGGAGGGAAGGCGTAAGCGGGCGTCTGGGCCAGTCCTGGGCCAGCACGTCCTCGCTCGAGAAAAATATTGGGCAGTGAGAGTTCTCTTTGGACGCAAAGAGGTCTATCTCCGCTCTGCCGAATAGGTGCCATAACGTCTGGACTGTTTGAGCGTGCAGGGACCATTCCCCTGGGGAATATTGTCTCTGGACAGTCTGTCCGGGCCGTCGTTCAGGTGGCCTGGCACGCGCGTCGCCCTCAGCGAGCGCAGGTGGCACTGGGACCAACTCAGTATGCGTTTCGTCAGATGGAAGAGGTTCCTGGATCTGACACCGCCCTGACGGTTTAGGTAGGATACCACAGATCTGTTGTCCGAATGGACCAGGACGTGGTGACCCTGAATGACCGGAGAAAGCGCACGAGCGCATACTCGACCGCTATCATTTCCAGACAATTTATGTGAAGGAGCTTTTCCTGAACTGACCATAGGCCAAAACCGGAGAGCCCTCGCGAGACCGCGCCCCAACCCGTGTTGGACGCGTCTGTCGAGATGACTTTTCGGCGAGATACAGCTCCCATTGTCACTCCCCGCTGATACCATTCGGCCACTGTCCAGGGCTGCAGAGCTGAAATACAGGTCTGAGTCACCTTGATGGGCTGGCGGCCTGTGGCCCAAGCCCGGCGAGACGCCGGGTGTTTAGCCAATGCTGAAGCGGGCGATGTGCAGTAAACCCAGCTGAAGTACTGCTGCGGCTGAGGCCATGTAGCCTAGCACTCTCTGAAATTTCTTCAGAGGTGTGAGGCTGTTCATCTGAAATGACGCGGCTAGTCGCTGCACACGCGCGCTGTGTAGATAAGCGAGCCGTCATTGCCACTGAGTCTAGTTCTATTCCAAGGAAGGAAATTGCCTGACTGGGCTTTTGTAGTGAGCTCTTGGTCCAATTGACTGCAAGGCCCAAACTGTTCAGATGACTGAGGAGAACTGTCCTGTGAGACAGAAGCTCCGTATGTGATTGTGCCAAAATCAGCCAATCGTCCAAATAGTTCAGAATTCGCAAACCCTGACTCCGCGAGGGGTGCGAGCGCCGCGTCCATGCACTTCGTGAAAGTACGGGTGCTAAGGACAGGCCGAACGGAAGGACGGTGTATTGATAAACCTGGCCGTCGAAGGCGAATCTTAAGAATGGCCTGTGACGGGATTTATCTGAATCTGAAAGTATGCATTTTTCAGATCGAGAGAAATAAACCAGTCCCCTGGCGCACATACGCGAGGAGTTTGCTGATTGTAAGCATTTTGAACGGTCTTTTGCAAGCGCTTTGTTCAAAACCCTGAGATCTAATATTGGTCTGAGGCCGCCGTCTTTCTTGGGGACAAGAAATTAACGGCTGTAAAACCCCGACTCAGCTCAGGGAGGCGGCACTCTCTCTATGGCCCTTTTGCACAGAAGGTTTGCTATTTCTGAACGAAGCATGCACGCTGCTTCCGTGTTCAAAGTAGTTTCGAGCGCGCTCTGAAGCAAGGAGGACGGCGATCGAACTGTAGCAAATAGCCCTGTTTTATTGTGCTTAACACCCATTCGGATATCCCTGGAATATCTTCCCACGCTCGAAGTGTAATGTTAGAGGGTGAATGGCCAAATCGCTCTGATTGCCGCACACAGCAGCTGAACAGAATGTGTGAGCGCGCTTACTGTGCTTATGCTGGACTGCTCGCAGACAGCATGGACAGGCTGTTCTGTGAGTGACTTCCGATTGAGGTGAATGGGGAAAGAGTCACGTCTGTTAAGTGATGCGCAAGCATAGCCACGAGCACGGGACTTACATACAGAGAAGTGTTTGCTGGCCGTGTGACAGAGCGGGCAGAGAATGGGCGCGCGCACGTATTCGTGAGCGCATTTATTGACTCTAACACTCGAGTGGTTCAGTAACCGCTTTTGAGTGTGCTCTGATGGGGACACGGAACGTGTAATGCTTGTGTGTAGAGGTGAACACTAGATCGTGGGCACATTTTCTACACATAAGGCTGGTCGTGTGACAGAGCGGCCAGAGAATGGGCGCCGCACGGATTCGTGGGTGCGTTTATTAACCCTAACACTTGAGCGGGTCGTAACCGCTTTATGTGAGTGTGCTCTGATAGGGACACGGGACGTGTAATGCTTGTGTGTAGGGGTGAACACTGAATCGTGGGCACATTTTCTACACATAAGGCTTTATTTTGGGCTGCCGTGGAAACGGCGTTTGAGTGCAGGCAAGCGGGTAATATCACCGGCTTGTTAGCTGCTGAATCCACCACTGCAGTAGCCTGAGAGAAGGGGACTGACGAGGGGCGTACGGGACTTACATACAGCTGGCCGTGTGACAGAGCGGGCAGAGGAGGGAGCGCGCGACGGGCTCGTGGGCGCGTTTATTAACTCTAACACTCGAGCGGGTCGTAACCGCTTATGTGAGTGTGCTCTGATAGGGACACGGGATGTGTAATGCTTGTGTGTAGGGGTGAGCACTGGATTGTGGGCACATTTTCTACACATAAGGCATGTTTACTCTTTACAAGATTTCTTTGGGTCGCCATGAAAATGGCGTTTGAGTGCAGGCAAACGGGTAGTATCACCGGCTTGTTGGCTGCTGAATCCACCACTGCAGTAGCCTGAGAGAAGGGGACTGACAGGGGGCGAAGCTTTGACGGTGGTCCGGCCGTGGCGGGACTGAGCCGTCGTTTTTTCAACAACGCTAGGAGGACTTCGGTTGCTCAGGTTTCAGTACAATCTTAGGCCGAGGCCCGCAGGGGGCGGCTGTCTGAGCGTGATCGAGGGCGGCCGCCCTGTCGACGCTGAGAAGTCTGGCTTGTTGAGCTGGGCGCTGTGAAGAGGCTCGTGCAGGAGGCTGGTCACGTGGGCGGCCTGCAGAGGAGCTAGCACGACGAGGCAGAAAGAGATTCAGATCTGAAACAGCCTCTGTCTGTAAGACGGCCATGGAATGCAGAGCAGATGCGCTTGGCCGGCGGCGGTATAGGCGCGGCCAACACAGGCGGAAGTAGTTCTGCAGGCCTTAGACGGGAGCACCAGCTTAGACCGCCATCTCGCGGAGGGCGGGCAAAGGTCGCGGCGTGGAGTCTGTTGGGAGCCTGTTCAGGGGCGGTGACCACTCGAGCCCGAGGCGGTCGACGGCCTGTGTGAGGAGGCGTGCTAGTTCCCCTTCGACTCGGCGCTGGTCCTGCTGGATTCCTGGGCCGAGGAGGAGGCGTGTGAGCCTGACCACTCCTCGCTGTCCGAAGCAATGATGGAACAGCCCTTATCCTCCGCTTCTTCGTCCGAGATGGCAGCAGAGCAGCCGCCGGGCGGCAACTGCGCGGCCCCGAGTGGGCGGGGAGGGTGAAGGCGATGCTCGAGGGAGGGGCTCCGGCGAGGCAATCGCTTCTACCACTGGTTCCGGCAGCCTTTGAGAGCGGCGCTTTTACTGCGCTGGCTGAATGGAAGGCGGCGCTGCGGCTCGGTCCTGAGCGCTCGAAGTCGAGCCCGCAGGGTCGACATCGAAGCTCCTCGCAGAGATCGCGATCCGCCTTCAGCGAGGGCGAGCTCTGCATGCCCCAGTCCCAGGCAGAGAGCGCAGATGACGTGGCGGTCTCCGGTGCTGAGAGGGGCGCAGCATGAGGCGCAAGTGGAGCGAGACATCTTTAAAAAGACACTCGTACTCTTTTGTGAAGTTCATAAGAACTAGCTTGCTTTAAAAAGGATACATCGCCGGATGGCGTAGCTCGCAGGACGGCTGAAGGTGGCGAAGACGGCCGGCTTCTTCGAGCGCTGTCCACGCTTGCTTGATGCCCCTCAAACGGCGACGCGGCTTCCAGTTCAGAGATGCGAAGAGCTTCGCTGAAGAGATGAAAATCAGGGTTCCAGCCTACTGAACTACGCTTATATGCACTCTAGTCACGCCCATTTTGGCGGGCTTTGTTGCAGTGAGCGCGCGGACGCCTCTCATTGGATGCGAGTTCACCCAAGCTCGTCTATAGGCTGCAGCAGTTGCCGCAGAGCAACCTATGAGCTCGCTAGCTAGCTCGCTTAAGGTCTGCAGCTGCCGCACTGCGTTGACAATGGATACAAAAATTAAGGATAATTTTTTGGCTTCAATATCTCAGAAAAGATGAATCTTTCCCGTAGCGTAAGCTAGCTTACGCAATACGAGAGAACCTCTCGTAAGAGAACAAGGATTGCAGAACATGAAAGTAGTATATGTACGTTATGTCCAGTACATGTGTCCGTGTTCAGGTTTGTTAAGTTTCTCTCTCTCTCTCTCTCTCTCTCTCTCTCTCTCTGTCTCCTATCATGCTCAATAGATTGCAGGAGACAGAGTAGGCAAACAAGCTGACCCGGAAGATTTATTTTCTGTGTTTATTGCTTTTCCAATGGGTGATTTCTTAACTCTTAGTTATTTGACAGTTTAATTTAGTCAGCTGACCAGTCCTGTTTTTTTAGCATGTTTTTATTTCCTGTGGTTTCTTTAAACATCACCTTGGTGGCTCACCAGGATATGAACCCAGAGCCTCTCACGTGATCATGAGTTGTCAGGTAATTTAGGCATAACGAAAACATACAATAGAATTATTAGACACTTCTTTTGGCCTGGCTTATAGAAGTATGTTTCTCGGTTTTTCAAACCTGCCGAACCTGCCAGTTTATGGGAAAACCGAACCAGGTGATTCAACATGTGCTGCTTTCATCCATTCTGGTGGTTGGTAAGTCATTCATTCCTTTGCCAAAAACAAGAACAGGTAATCAGTCATTACTTACTGCAATTCCCCAAAATTTCCCAAAGTGATACCGTTACAGAAAATTACAGCCCCGATTATCATTAAAGCGCTCATGAAATTTTGTTCAACATTTGGTTTACCAGAAATTGTACAGTCTGACCAAGGCACTAATTTTCTTTCCAAAGTATTTGCCCAAGTTATGAAAAGTCTAAACATTTCCCTCAGAACTTCAAGCGCAGATCACCCAGTCAACGCATGCTCAAGCTTTTTTATCAAATGCTTAAATCCGTGTTACAGAAATACTGCATGGACACTGGTAAGGATTGGGACGAGGGAGTACCTTTAGTTCTGTTTGCTGTTAGATAAAGTCTGGGGTTTAGTCCCACTGAGTTAATGTTTGGACACACTGAAGATATTTAAAGAGAAAAAGATGGATGTTGATACTACTCCCAAAACAAATGTGTTAAACTATTTAAGCAAGTTTTGTGAGCAGTTGCATAATGCTTGCTCTCTTGCAAACTGTGTTACGTGAACTGCTGACAAATGTGCAACCTTTTCTCTATGTTTCTCGTCATAGAGCATAAAGCGGCTTGGGCTATCTTAATGCTATAAAACGTGCCGGGTAAGGCATTCTTTTCCATTCCTATTATTTCAGGGGGAAAAGACTGCGAAGACCACATCTTGCCCAGGCTGGGGAGCGGTAACATGTGGCCAATACATCACATGGGTTGTCAAGCCAAATGTGGAAGTGGTGCGGTGGTAGGTCCTACCTAGTAAGAGAGGAGCTCTACAAACACAGCGACCGGGGGCAGAGAGACTGCCCAAGGGAGACGCAGGTCAGCCAACAGAGGGACTGTACCGCAGAAAATACATCACAGGGAGTTGCCTGAAAAGGGAATTAGGCTTTGGAGCCCTACCCCAGTACAGAGCACTTGAAGCTCGTAGTGGCTCTGGTTGCAAATTCCTCCACTGAATTCGCAGGCCAGAGGGCTAACATTGCTTTGTTTCATACAGATTACATTGCAGGAGAATATTTGTTTTAAATTTGAATTGTTTTATTTAAAAGTAGACATATTAAGCTTTCTTTAGACATATGTTTCATGTTTGTGTGCTAAGTATTCGCAGAGTTTCAGTTAATTTTTTGACATGTTTCAGATATTTGCTCGTAAACCCAGGGACTTCTGAGAGCTCACACTTTTATTTTCTTTATTTTACAAACGCACTTAGTTGTTGTTGTGAGTGTACACAAATAAAAGTAGACCCTTTTGAAGTCTCTTATGATGTCTTACACTTCACTGTATGCCCAAAAATTACAAAGAATTTTATGTTGTTTCTGCTGTAATGATGAAAAAATCTAGAAGTGCGCGCCGACGCGTCCGTCAACCCCAGAGGATTAATCATATATATATATATATATATATATATATATATATATATATATATATATATATATATATATATGTGACTCATTCCAGAATTGTGGGTACATTTCAAGTAGAGAAAGAAAACAAAAAATAGGACTTTTTTCACAAGTTTGGAATGAACCAACACATCCTCACACGGTTCTACACCAGTACTGTAGAGAGCATCCTGACTGGCTGCATCACCGCCTGGTATGGCAATAGCACCGCGCACAACTGCAAAGCCCTGCAAAGGGTGGTGCGAACTGCCAGGAACATCATCGGAGGTGAGCTTCCCTCCCTCCAGGACATATATACCAGGCGGTGTGTGAAAAAAGCTCGGAGGATCATCAGAGACTCCAGTCACCCGAGTCATGGACTGTTCTCACTGCTACCATCAGGCAGGCGGTATCGCAGCATCAGGACCCGCACCAGCCGACTACATGACAGCTTATTCCCCCAAGCAGTCAGACTGTTGAACACTTGATCTATCAGGATCAATAATTAGCACTGCACTTTATTCAGCTGTAATCTCACACTGGACTGTCAACATATTCTCCTCAATATACTACTTCATATATATATATATATTTCATATACTCCTTATTGTATTGTATATTGTGTGTATTGTTTACTGTACATTGTATATAACTATTGTGTTGTGTAAATATGTGTACATTTGATTTGTAAATTGTTTTGTGTAAGTATGTTGTTTATTGTAATTGGTATATGTCTCGTCACTGTCATGACTGCTATGTTGCTCGGAACTGCACACAAGAATTTCACCTACTGTTGCACTTGTGTACATGGTAGTGTGACAATAAAGTGATTTGATTTGACAACAGAAAAGTGCATATGACAGCAGACTTGATGGATTTTCTAGAAGGAATTTGCGATGAAGATTTTTTATGGTATCATTTAGAAACCTTTTCTGCATTTTTTCTTTTCCTCTTGTAATGGTTTGTTTTTTTCCTGCAGTCAAGCGGCTGACATCATCTCTCAAAAATAATTCCTGTACCTTCTTTTGGAGCTTGCTTTGTGTTGATCGATATTTTCTTCTTTGAAAAATCTGTTCACTTTGGTTCCTCTTCCCGAACCGCTTTCTTGAAAAACTAAGTGAGGTCTGTGTTGTCCTCTGTAGTTTGTAATATTTTATAATCTTTCCTGACACAATTCGTGATATAATCTGACGCACTCTTTCTTTTTTAGTGTCTTGGTACTTTTGTCTGATATTACTTATCAGTGCATTATGAAACAAGAGGGTTTTTTGAACCTCTGCAGGGACTTTATGTTTTCCTATTTGCTTCCGCGTTTTTGAACGAGGGGATTCAGACACACATGTCAGTCTCTGAAGGCGTTTCTGGTATTTTCGGACAGAGGTTGTTTTCTTTTTCAGCAAAATCTTTAATTTTTCAATTTCTCTGTATAATTTGGATATATTCTGCCGTTTTAATTTTCTTTGTCCTGACCTTCTTTGTCTGAAAATATAAAAACAAATTTAAATTTAAGTTGAATTTTAAGTAGCCTATATTCATATTTTTCTTGCATAGAAAAAAAATCTGCATTTAGTATTTAAATGTGCACAATGCAAGTGCACTCCTATACAGTTAAAAAATTACGCACCATTAATTAAAATGTGTAAAAAAATAAATAAAAAAAAACATGCACAAATTGAGTATACCTTTAAGTCACAATACCTTGGAACTGAAGTTAGTTGTTGACAATCCTAACAAAGAACTTAACTTTCCTCGATCTACCTATGTCTTACCGTACATACTGTTATATAATTATAGACTCTTGGACCTAATGTTACCTGGATATCTGTGGTTCAGGGTCTGATTCAGGACTTTGTGGTGGTGTCATCTCTACAAGTCTCTGCTTTTCTGCTCTGCACCTCTGCTGTGCCTCTTTCCAATACCTGCGCTTGTACCTTTTCTCCCTTTCACCCAGATCGGCCACTGTGCTTGTCTGGCCTGCATTTTTCCTTTTGTGCCATCTATTTCTATCTTTTTGCACATTTTCTGCCTTCCTTACAGGGTCGGCATCTCGCCGTGCCCTGTATTGCCGTTGCCTTTCTGCTGCTGACAGTTTCATCTGCCTATTATTAAATTTCCTTAACCTGGAATGATACACTCACCTAAAGAATTATTAGGAACACCATACTAATACTGTGTTTGACCCCTCTCGCCTTCAGAACTGCCTTAATTCTACGTGGCATTGATTCAACAAGGTGCTGAAAGCATTCTTTAGAAATGTTGGCCCATATTGATAGGATAGCATCTTGCAGTTGATGGAGATTTGTGGGATGCACATCCAGGGCACGAAGCTCCCGTTCCACCACATCCCAAAGATGCTCTATTGGGTTGAGATCTGGTGACTGTGGGGGCCATTTTAGTACAGTGAACTCATTGTCATGTTCAAGAAACCAATTTGAAATGATTCGAGCTTTGTGACATGGTGCATTATCCTGCTGGAAGTAGCCATCAGAGGATGGGTACATGGTGGCCATAAAGGGATGGACATGGTCAGAAACAATGCTCAGGTAGGCTGTGGCATTTAAACGATGCCCAATTGGCACTAAGGGGCCTAAAGTGTGCCAAGAAAACAACCCCACACCATTACACCACCACCACCAGCCTGCACAGTGGTAACAAGGCATGATGGATCCATGTTCTCATTCTGTTTACGCCAAATTCTGACTCTACCATCTGAATGTCTCAACAGAAATCGAGACTCATCAGACCAGGCAACATTTTTCCAGTCTTCAACTGTCCAATTTTGGTGAGCTCTTGCAAATTGTAGCCTCTTTTTCCTATTTGTAGTGGAGATGAGTGGTACCCGGTGGGGTCTTCTGCTGTTGTAGCCCATCCGCCTCAAGGTTGTGCATGTTGTTGCTTCACAACTGCTTTGCTGCATACCTCGGTTGTAACGAGTGGTTATTTCAGGCAAAGTTGCTCTTCTATCAGCTTGAATCAGTTGGCCCATTCTCCTCTGACCTCTAGCATTAACAAGGCATTTTCGCCCACAGGACTGCCGCATACTGGATGTTTTTCCCTTTTCACACCATTCTTTGTAAACCCTAGAAATGGTTGTGCATGAAAATCCCAGTAACTGAGCAGATTGTGAAATACTCAGACTGGCCCGTCTGGCACCAACAACCATGCCACGCTCAAAATTGCTTAAATCACCTTTCTTTCCCATTCTGACATTCAGTTTGGAGTTCAGGAGATTGTCTTGACCAGGACCACACCCCTAAATACATTGAAGCAACTGCCATGTGATTGGTTGATTAGATAATTGCATTAATGAGAAATTGAACAGGTGTTCCTAATAATCCTTTAGGTGAGTGTATATAACAAATGTATCATTTACAGTAAATTGACCTAGAATCCATAATAAATGTAAAATAATGCAAAATGCTTAAATTAAATTGGGTACATTTGACTCTGTTAATCATTGTCAACTCTGTTATTGTTCAACTTTTTAAACCACTAACAGAGTTGACGATAACAGTGCTTTAGCTCAAAATGCTAACCTCAAACCAGATACCACATGGCATGTCTAAAAACTGAATTTTATGGGTTTTCGCCATATTATCGTTTTTTAAAAAGTGAATGAGAGATTCACTGCAATATCACAATAACATATTTGACAAGTAATGAATCTACTATTGGTGTATCCTAAACATTTTGTACAAATTAATGAGAGAAGAATAATGACATACCTCACTGCTTTCCAGAGTTTCCCGCCAGAGGAAGTGACATCACTTGGAGCAAGTCACATGCTTTTTCTACAAATGCTTTGGAGGTTTTTTTTTTTTGTTTTATAACAGAGGTAACAGAGTTGACCGGAACGTAGGGACAGACACAAAATCAATTTTTTTATTAATTAAATTACAAATAATACAAAAATATATATTCTATGCAACTGTTTATATAACTTAATAGAGTAAACACAAAAAATATTTGAAAATTAGACTTAATTATTTCATGATAATTCAAGTTGAATGTATGAATCAGGAGGCAGAGACAGTCAATAATAGGTGGAGTGGAGTCATTTAGTTAATATTTCCCATTAAAAAAAAATCCTAAATATACATAAAGCATTATTTTAGTGATAGTGTAATATAATTTGTTATTATTCAAAACTGATTACATTTTTTTTTTTTTTATAAAAAAAGGTTTATCTGGGAGACTCGAAATGTACCCCCAATTCTGGAATGACTAATATATATATATATATATATAAATAATACAAAAATATTCAGATAATTAAAAGGCATTACATTCTTGTGGCAGATGAGTTAATCATTGATAAGACAATACAAAAAGTGGCTTTAGAATACAATGTATTGTTTACTACCGTATTATTGAACATAAGCCAATCATTGGCATACAGTTCACAGCAATCCATTACACAAGTAAATTTGTCAAACAGTTCAAGATTTATTATGAGGGCTTGTTTAAGGACCCGTTGATGAACACCTGCATCAGACATGCTTGTGTAGCGTCTCGGGTGCGTTGCGTCATAAACATAAAATTTTTAGGTCACTGTGTCAAGTTAAATATAGTTTAATACTTAGAACACATCATGAGGTTTGGACTTGCGCTCCATCAAGTGTTTTGAATACAAGAACATAACGCATGTTTGTGTTGTCTGCTGGATGGTTGTTTTCTTCACTGTATAAACTACGTGTTGCCATACAGCTGAAATTTAACACACTGCCCTCTGGAGTAAACAGGTGGTACTACAATCTTGAATTTTACTGTCAGTTGGGCATTGCGATTAATTGTGTAAATTTTTTCATGCGTAATTTTTAATCAAATTAATCGCACTGAATTAACGCGTTAAATTGACAGCCCTAGTATAAATGTATGTTTTTTTTCCCACTTTTTTTTAATTTTGAGTCATTTCTGGCAAGAAAGTAGTATTTTAGCTATTAAATATTAGGGATGTGCCCGAAGCAGAATAATTTATTCAGAAAGGAATGAATAAGGACTTCAAAACGTATAACGAATTCATCCAAATAATGATAAAAAATATTCAGAAGACTGATCATCCAATGAGCACAGGTATTAATTGATATTTTAAATAAACATCAAAAATTACAAAACAATGATGAGTCTGTTAAGCCAATATTATTACAGTCAGAACCTTATGAATGAAAATATGCAATCATGGTGGGAAAACGAAAGTACAAATAAATGGCTTCTTTAATTTTATTTATTTAAAATAATGATCTCTGAATAACCAACATAGGAGTAATAAACGGCATAGTCTAGGTATTTACAGATACAATTTTGTTTAATCCTTACATTTGATAATTGTAATTGTTTATATCTGAAATGCTATTGCATCCTCACTGTACAATCACTGCCGTCTACTGGGCAACATTCTGTTCTCCAAATCACATATTTACAGCACTACAGATAAGCTCCAAATTTTTCAAGCCCCAAACATACATTACATTGTTTTTTTTATCCTTTATGTACATGAATGAGCAGTTGCTGTGCTATAGATAACATATGTAATTTACTGTAGCTGCCTCAGTGAAAAAGAGAAACTCCATCTTGATGTTGATTACTGATAAAATGATTCAGGTTCCTGGAGAGGTAGAATAGAAACATTGCAATGAGCACACACTCTGCTTTTATAATGAAAATTTGGATAATAGCATGACATTTAGAGCCACAATATGTAGAAATGCCATTAAAAAGTATAAATGTAATTATTGGCCTACCTTTAAAAGATGTTAGGCCATTAGCCTCTGTTGATGGTGCATCTTCATCTTTATGAGAGAAATTAGTAAGAGTTGATCGCAATAAGTGATTTGACTGATTTGTTGGAGTGTCCAAATGATTTGTTGAAATTTTATAATGTAATAAACTTACATAATACTTGAATTCTTACCTTTGATCACACCATCCACATGAACAGTTGAAATACAATCACTTAACAGTTCTTTTTCATCACATTCTGAATGATAGAGAGAGAGCAGCAATGTTTAGTTTTAAAATCTCTTTACACTTGCCAGAGGTTAGCACTTGTTTTATGTATTTTGCAATAAGTTTTATGTAAATTGCTATACTAGAAAAATTGGACCCACTTTATATTTGGTGGGTTTAACTACTACCTAACCATTTGATACAATGTACTTATTATGTACATATATGTTGTTGCATGGTATCTAAATTTAAAGTACTTGCATTGAATTACATTTGTGGTTACACAGTTAACTTTACCCCTAATCCTAACCCAACCCTTACCCCAGAACCTAACTCTAACCCTAACTCCTAAACCTACTTGTACCTCAAACTCAGTAGCAGCAAATGTGGGAATTTTGTAGAACAACATGTAGTTACACAGTAAATACATAGAATTGTATGTGTTTAATGTAAGTACATAGTGGTTAAGGCCACCTAATATAAAGTTTGACTGAAAAATAACTTAAAAAAATTACGATCAAAACAGAAAACCTGTTGATTTCTTGAGGTACAGTACTTATTGTTCATATATGATTTTTACATAGTCTAAAACTTGAGATATTAACAAATGCTAGTTGTTTAAACAGAATGTACCCATCTCTGTTATAGGTTGTAAATTGTACAGTATCTTGAGGCAGACTCAAGGAAAAGTATGTACCTTTCATCTCAGAGTCTGTTGGTTTGTTGTCCATGTACTCCTTCATGGGTGCAGCAGTTTCTGTACAGAATAATTAAAGACCAATATGAATGTGAATGTAGAAAATATTTAAACACAAACACACACAAAATGAGAAACTTACGGTTCTTTGAGTCTGCCATTGAGAAAAACAAGTCCTCTGTAACTCTGTAAGTCTCTTTTTTCTCTAATGATAAGAAATGAAAGGTTTCGTAAGAAATAATTATAAGTAAAATAAATACATCATAATTTTTTTTTTAAATACACAAACTAATGCTAAATTCAACATATAGCCATAACACTAATATCCATAGTTCATACTATAGCAGTAAGTCTTTATATTTTTTTAATGATTTAACCATAAGCCACATGTAGTATTTCCAATTTGTACCTGATTTGCGTGTGCATTTAAGTATGACGCATCCAATAATCAGGATTACAATACAACAGATGAGACATCCTGATATGGCCAGCAGTATTTTTCTTTTGAACACTTTAATGATGAGGAAAAAGACATACATTTAGGCATACACAAGGCATTATTTAGTAAGTAAGGAACATTGACCAACAACATTTAATGCAACGTTAAATTAACATTTTGAGATTTTATTGAAAGGACATTTCTGGAAAAAGTTGCCGATTAAGTTCTCACAGAAGGGGGCACTCACACCTAGATTTTTGTTTATCTAGTTTTCTTTCATTTAGCCAGTGTCATTCTCTTCCTTTTCTAGGGATACTATATTTTGATACTATGTAGACATAATAAAGCAAATATTATCATAACTCACCCGTATTATTGGCTATGAAGCCCTCACTCATAGCAGAGTACAGTGGTCTCTCTGTCCTTATTCCCTTGCACTTGAATTCACTTTTAATTGTTTCTTCAGTTGCTGTTACTTTGTAGATATCTAAAGACCCATTCAGCTTCAGTCCATTTTCGTACCAGGTGTAGTTCCACTCTCTTTCATCTATGATCTCACACTTCAGTGTCAGGATATTCCCAGCCATGATGTCACCCCATTCAGTCTCCAGAGTCAGCACAGCAGTTGGACGATCTTAGAGCAATTTTATAGATGTATTTTCTTTTTTATATTTTTCTTATATATTTTTTCATAAGAAGACAAGCATTAAATGTATAGTCCACAGTGTGTTACAATTTAACATTTGCTTGAAAATCTTAACTTGAAAGCCTTTATTAGTTTTAACTTCATTGATGCAATGCAGTTTCAAAATAAAACATGTTGTAAATTAAATTTAAAGTTGAAGTGTGTAATTTATGTGAGACTAGTGACACCATTTACTGAAAACTCCCCCTGTCTGTCATTGGTCCGAAAAAACAAACTGACCCGACCTAAATTCATTACATTGGTTGAACCAATATTACTGTGATGGGCTAGTCAGGATACCCAAACAAATGGGTGCATATCCCAAAAGCTTTGTTGGCCAAATATGTTCAAAAGTTCTATCATTAGCAATATAGTTAAACAATTTGGTGTTTCCCAAAACCATAGTTCCAACAGACATTCGAAAACTGCATCGCACAGTTGTGTGGTTGGAAATAAAGCTCTTTACCTGTGGTTAGAAGCATAGCTCCTTGCTAGTTTGCTGTGTGGACATCATTTGATTTCACTGAGACTTATAATATTTCATTCATTTCAATATATCTTTCATTCTGTCAACACTTTGACCACGTTTACATGCACTTAAGATGCACTTAAGATTTCCAGGGTTTAAGTGCTTAAAGGCTATTAAGAGATAGCACTTTATCACACACAGCTGCTATTGGAGAACACAGCTTTTATCTGTTTATGTTAGTTTATGTAAGTGCCATTTATATGTTTTTGAACAGTGCGTATGTGCTTAAGTGCATTGGGGAATGCACTTAAGTCTGATGTAGAGGGAAACCCCACTATTGCAGCACAAAATATCTGTAGCATTACACAGTGCATGCAGCTTTCTTGTCTTCAGCAGCTTTCTCACATTAAATGACTTTCTGGTGTACGTGTAAATGACCTATTATATTAATATTTTAGAGGAAGTTATTACTCCACCACCTGAGTAACGACAGCTCTACGTTGTTGAGCCAACTTGGTTCGAAAGATGGATGAGCAACATTGTTACTACGGTTTCAGGAAATAGTCGTGACTAGCTAGTTAATTTCTTCAACGATGCATCATGCTATGGTGCACCATGGTTAAGCAGTGAGTTACTTTGTTGTAAGTGTAGTAGTAGGGGATTTTCGTTTCCTTTTTTTCTGCGTTCGTTATCCGTATATGGGAATGGGTGGATGAGGTAATTAGGGCCGGTGTATTTAAGTGTGTAGACAGGAAGCCCTAGAATGTAGGCTTTGTCATACCCACCCCTCTTCCGGTGTCACTATAGTCGAGTGATTGCTGTAGCCGTCTCGGTGGCGTGCCCTAGGAGTTGCGTTAAGCACTCGAGCTCATTGAAAGCTTTAAGGTATGTCGGCTATCGTAATGTGTTGTGGTGTGGGTTTTATGGTGTAAGTCGAGTTTAATGGGGTTTATTGTGTGTTTTAGCAGAACATTCTCGAGCGCATCCTGACATCGTGACGTGATTCTCGTGTGGTATGTATGATATAGTGAAGGTTTTATATCTCTCGACTGGAGTTAATCCTTGTTTGATTGTTATGTTTTGTTTTGCAGTCTCTCACGCACCACGTGATGGTTAACTCAGGTTGCGCTGCTGTTTTTTCGTGATTAGGTTATTTTTTTTGTCTTCTGTGAATATATATGTGTATCTGTTACTAGTTTTCCTTAACGTTATTAGTTTCTGTGTTTTTGTTTGTTTTCATTTGATGGTTTGGGTTATTTTGATCTTCTTGTTTGGAGTTGGTTTGACCAGTGTGATTTGGGCCATAGTGGCCGTGTGGTGTAATGATCTCGTAGTGAGTCTATTCAACCATCACCCTTTTTGGTATATTGGTGTCCTCAATGCCGACGAGGTAGGACGGGTCATCCGTGCACCACTGAATTGGGTCAATCATCATAATTGTGTTTGTAATTATTGTTGTGATGATTTTGTATTTGTATCGCCCCCACTAATTTCTCTTTGTTTCTTTTTGTTCAAGTTAAGGCTGAGTGCGCCGAGGGGGAGGCTAGTCACCTGGGTAAAACACATCTTCCTATTTTCTTTGCCGTGCACGCATAAGTGGTGGAGAGCACACTCTTGTACAGCTAGTTTGCCACCCCTAAGGTAAGCTTAGTCTTATAGTTTCTATTCTTTTAGTTATTAATTCTTTTGTTTTGTTTGGTGGGAATGGTATAGTATTTCTTTTCTTGTGATATTTTGTTTGATATGGTTTTGTGTTTGCATCAGGTGTGTCTGGAGGAATGTTCTTTTAATATTGTGATATTCTTATTATTGTTATAATAAACGTGGCCATACCATGATTAATTGATGCCAGAGAAATGTTTTCCAAATAAATAAAAAGTATTCATTTGTTTATCGTATGAAGCGACTCTGTCTTTTCACTGCACCACCGAACCTGTGTTCTTTTTCATATTTCCTTGGGTGTAATTCCCAAGGTGGCGTAGTCAGTGCTATCCGACTTAAATTATATAAGAACTACCAGGTCACGGTCACATAAGGGAAATGCATCCCAAAGCAATTGTTTGATAGTGCTACAGTGTTAAACTTGTTATCATGTTCAACCTATGAATGATTACTTATTTCTGACTCTGGATGTCAAGCTGGAATAAGTTATTTTAATACCCAAAAAATGACACAAATCACCATTAGCTTTTTGCTTTAAACACAATGGCTGTGCTGCCATGACATTTTATCCTAGAATTGAAATGACCACAAGATGGACACAAAAGACCAACTTACTTTTAACGTTCACTTCTACATTCTCACTGTGCACTGAGAAGTCGCCTCTCTTTGCTTTGCAGTAAAAGGTGTGAGACAAAGATGCTGAGCTGATGTTGTAAGTTGGATCTGTGGAAGGAGGTTGTGTTCGCTTTGAGTTTTCATACCAGTGATATTCCCAACCATCACCAGGCATACTGCAATCAAGCTGGACTTGCTCCTCAGTGTAGAAAAAATCAAATGACGGATGTTTTCCTGTCTTCGGTTTTGGAGTCTTATCTGGGCACAACAGAGGTAGAATTAAAAATACTGGACCATCTCCAAACAATAGCTGCCATAATTTGCATGTGCTTATTATTCTTGGGAATTATACTAAGATTCAAAATAAGTAAATACAGAAGCAGACGCGGCGTCAGCCGATTTTGCCAGGGCTTCAGCCCCAAATTTGATTTTGAAATGTTAACTGACAAATATGAAACTGGACAATAGCATATGTAAACCCCCGTAATCATAAGTTGCCTTATTTCATTGTGCTTTGGCTTTGCACATACTGCATACAGCCTGTAAAAATAGACATAGGTCTTAAAAATAATCTAGCCTATAGAGTAAGTTTCTTTGCTGTTGGTAGCCTATGGGCTACTCCGTTTCTTCCTCTCTGTTGAATATGCAGCAGGTAGGGGAGGAGTTGACATCAACTAATGTTACTTATTGGCGAGTTAACAGCAGTTAGCAGGACTTCTGAAAGAAGTCAGTGGGTAGCCAGGAACACTAGTTTTATCACACTGCGCTTGTAACGAGAGCCAGCAGGTACATGGCAGTGCAGTGTGTAAACCTCACTCTCCTGACCTCAAGAGGTGCACTAGCGACTGATGCAAAAGGCTGTAGACTTTAGCCTCCTTATTAGCGCATACACTTCTCACGCCGGAGACGTTGGTTCGAGTCCCGTTCGGAGTGTACTTTTCTTGTTTATCAGGTGTTCTCTAAGGATAACCAATAAGCATTAACATAAATTATATGTGTGACTTGTTTTGTGATATTAGTTTGTAGTAAATATACACTTTGATTTGATTAAATGGTTTTGTAGAGAGTAACAAAGATGAGCTACAGACTGAGGAGCCAGAAGCAGCAGCTGTGCCAGAATCAGGCATGGAAACTGGTAACAATTAATCAGTCACTTTACTTTAGAGAAAGTTAAAAGTGAAACATTGTTTATCCCAATTATCCTAATGAAAGTATTTTGACAGATGAACATGGAGAATTATATACAATTCGAAGCCATGGTGTGTCAATGAACTTAGAATAAAGTCATTCATGTATTGCTTTAACTTAGGATCTTATACATCATTTTGACTATTTATGTCAAGAAATATAAATTATTTATATTAAATATTTTTTTCTGCTCTTCCCAATACATTTTCTTCAATAGTATTGGTCTACAATTTGAAATATGTAGCACTTGATGAATTAGTTGTTTGAAGCTGATTTGCAATAAGTTATGTGCTGTATCTGTTCTTTTGCATCACAGATGATTCAGGGAGGAGAGAGGATGAGTTAGTCGAGGATATACTAGAGTGGAAGATTTAGGAACTGTAGAAATAGGCCCAGCCAGAGCAAAACTCAAAGAATACCCTCTCACCAGCTTTGGACTACAGAGAAGTGGTTGCTTGTGTGAAAATAAAATTGTCTGGGCTAAGCCCTGGATGTCCTTCAATGCTGGAAACGCCTCTGTACAGAAGCACTCTCATTGTGGAATAAGTGAAGCCGGAGCTCTTTAAAGGAAATACCCCGGCGATACATTTTAAATGAAATAATATTGAATGCGTTATAGCTTTATTGAAGTTAAAATAATACAGAAGCAGATCATGTAAATAATTACAAACTCTAGCATTTCTCTGTGTGGTCAGTGCCTTTTCTATGAGTTGCATGAATGTCCCGATCTAAGGGGGAGAGATTGAAACTGCACCCGGCTGATGCACACTCTGGCACGGGGACTCTCATCCCTCGAGCACACATGCTTAATGCTGCTAGATTATAACCGATGGCTCGTGACTTATTGAATCATAATATATGTCACAGTGCATTTCTTATCGTGAAAAAAATTGGCAATACGCAGCTTTATAAATAGAGGAAGCTTTTTTTTTTGTGAGTTAAAGATGGATTGAGGTGACAGAAAGGTGAGAGAGGAAGTCTTCACCCCATTATACACTGCAACAAAATACATTTTTGATGTATTTTTGTTTTGGCTTGTTTTCCAATATAAATATCTAAAAACTCCATTAAAACAACATACATTTTCTTTAGCAGCTATACTTCAGAAGAAAAACAAATATTATCTGAGAATGTTGAATATAATATTAAAAATACAAATATTTAAAATTCCTTTAAAAAAGACACATTCACCTGAGAAGCAGCATATAAGATATTTCTACTTTGCTTTTATAGAATAGAATTGTGTCTTTACTACACTTGCAGAAGTATCCAAATGAAAGTAAAAAAATACACTTATATACAAAATACACACACACTACCGGTCAAAGGTTTGAAACACTTGACTGAAATGTTTCTCATGATCTTAAGACTCTTTTGACCTGAAGGCGTATGCTTAAATGATTGAAATTAGTTCCCCTTCTGTCGCTCTCTCCACGTTGTGTCAGAGAAGCGACACTAGGGGTCTCTCTTGAGCGCCGATATTCACCTCTGAACTATGAAAAAAGGCCAATGAGAGTTGGCAACCAGTATTTGCATGTCCGCCCCGGACATCACGGGTATTTAAGCGGCGCAAATCACGGAGTTCATTCAGAAAAATTTCTTCGAGCCGATGGTCGTGTTTGCAGACTGCTGCGTTTTACACACTGAGTTCCTGCTATCCTCTGCTGCATGCTGTTGGATTCTATGGCGCACAACAGCGGCTTTCTCCTGTTTGCACGGCTGTGCACTTCCTGCCCCTGAGCACATCGACAGTTGCAGATAAGAAAGATCTCTCACGAGTTCTTTCATTCATAAAAGAGTGATTTTATTTAAAAGAGTAATTTCCTCTAAAAGAGCAAAAAACACAGCGGCGTTGAGCGTCCTTTTAAGGACAGCGTCTTTATAAAGATGCCTTTCCGCCCCTGTGTTGTTCCTGGATCGCGGTAGAGTACTCTCCGCTTCCGGCGACCTCAGGCGTTGTCTCGTGTGTCTGGGCAGTGATCACACTGAGGCTGCGTTTGTCGATGGTTCATGTTCTCATTGCGAGAACATGACCATGACAACGTTAGCGATTGCTGACTTGCTTACAACCGTAAGCAAGCCACTCCAACCGCCCCGCGTCGCTCCTTCTTCCCACGGGATTGAGGACGATGCGGCTGGCGATGGAGGCGATCCGGTGATGGCAGCGTGTGCAGCTCCGCCGGATGCGCACCCTCGGACCACCAGCGCCCGGCACGCTTCGTTGACTCCGTCCCCTTCGAGGTGGCGGCGACTCGCCTCACAGCCAGTCTGCCTACCCTCTTGCGATGGAAGCAGATGAGTTCGCCGCGACAGAGGCCATTTCGCACATCATGCTGCGCCGCAAGCTTGCCGCCATGGCCCAGGCCCCACCTGCTCGCCGAGGGCGTCCTCCCGCAGCCAGAAGACCTTCTGCTCCGCCCCAACCTGGGCCCAGCTCTCAGCCCCGGCGTCGAGCAAACCGCAGGAAGCGTACGCCCCTGCCTCCACGGACCCCTTCGAGGACCGGAAGGCTCCCAAGCGTCCCTGAGACAGCAGACCCAAAGGGCGAGAAGTTAGCTCGAGGTGATAAGACCACTCCGTCCCGGTGGAGGGCCGGGAGGAGAATCTTTTGTTTTTAGTTTGCGCACCCCTGACAGGGGCTGCGGTACCAAATTCTCAATAAAAGAGCTATTTCCTTTACCTCTGGGTCACATGGCCCGCAAATGCCGTTCTCACGGCACTTTGCTTTCAGGCCTCAACAGTCTCGGCGCCAGGATGCGGTGCTTCCGCCCTCAGCCCCACGACTGTTCCCGGCCGGCGGTTCAGATGAGTCCAGAGAGCGCCAGCATCAGACCTCCTCCTCAGTCATGAACCCGCCCCTGCGGGTCGCGCAGAACAAGGTAAGTGCTTTGAGTTTATTCTCAGCACCAGAGCCTCGGGGCGCCACAGCGCCTCCCGATGCCGCGTTACCTGTTCCGCACCGCTGCGAGGCCCCGCCGGGTACGTCCAAAATACTTGTCCCCTTGGTGCCCCTAGCACGGAGCTTAGAGGCATGGCTTTCACTGCCCAGATCGTCACGGTGGCTGCACGGACCATCCAACTCAGTTACGCAATTCAGTTTGCCAGGTCTCCGCCCCCCTTCGTGGGCGTTCGTTCCTCCGCAGTGCACGGCGAACATGCCCACTCCCTGCGCGAGGAAATCGCCTCCCTTCTAATCAAGGACGCGATAGAGCCTGTCCCTCCAACTGAAACGAAGAAGGGTTTCTACAGCCCTTACGTCGTTGTACCCAAGAAAGGCGGCGGCATACGACCGATCTTGGACCTGCAAGTTTTCAATCGGACCTTGTCCAAACTCCCGTTCAAAATGCTTACCCAGAAACAAATTCTATCTGGCGTCCGGCATCTAGATTGGTTCGCAGCGGTAGACCTGAAGGACGCGTACTTCAATGTCTCAATTCACCCTCGACATCGACCCTTTCTACGGTTCGCGTTCGACGGCCAGGCGTATCAGTACAAGGTCTTCCCCTTCGGCCTGTCTCTGTCCCCTCGCGTCTTCCACGAAGGTCGCAGAAGCGGCTCTTGCCCTGCTACGAGGGCGGGCATACGCATACTCAATTACCTCGACGATTGGCTCATTTTGGCCTCCTCGCAGGAATTACTATGCGCACACAGAGACCAGGTGTTCGAGCACCTCGGCCGTTTAGGGTTTCAGGTCAACTGGGAAAGAGCAAGCTCACCCCGGTCCAGAGCATCTCTTTTCTCGGTTTGGAGTTAGAATCAGTCTCAATGACAGCACGTCTCTCCAACGAGCATGCTCAGTCAGTGCTGGAATGCCTCGCTTCTTTCGAACCAGGCACCGTGGTCCCTTTGAAATGTTTCCAACGGCTCCTGGGGCATATGGCATCCTCCGCGGCGGCCGCGCCACTGGGGTTGATGCATATGAGACCCTTTCAGCATTGGCTCCAGACTCGAGTCCCGAGACAAGCATGGCGCCACGGCACACACGGCGTGGAAGTTACCCCCGCCTGCCGCCAAACCTTCAAACCCTGGACAGATCTCTGCTTTCTACGGGCAGGAGTACCCTTGCAGCAGGTGTCCCGTCGGCGTTCTGGTTACAACCGGCGCCTCCAAATTGGGTTGAGGCGCCGTGTGTAACGGGCGCAGCCGCAGGCGGTGGAACCGAGGCCGCTGCGCTGGCACATCAACTGCCTAGAGCTGCTGGCCGTTTTTCTTGCCCTGAAGAAATTTCTTCCGTTGATTCGTGGCAAGCATGTCCTAGTCAGGACAGACAGCACCACGGTGGTGGCCTACATAAACCGCCAAGGCCCGTCGTCTCCTCCTTTGGAGTCAGCAGCGACTGGAGTCACTGCGCGCCACTCACATCCCCGGCAACCTCAATGTGATAGCGGACACGCTGTCAAGGCAAAACTTGCCCGGCGGAGTGGAGGCTCCACCCCAATCGGTCCAGCTGATTTGGGACAGGTTCGGCAAGGCCCAGGTAGACCTGTTTGCCTCCCAGGAAACCTCCCACTGTCAGCTCTGGTATGCCCTCACAGAGGCTCCCCTTGGGACAGATGCTCTGGCGCACAGCTGGCCCGCGAGGGCTGCGCAAATGCAGCTTTTCCCCAGTGAGCCTTCTTGCACAGGTGCTATGCAAGGTCAGGGAGGACAAGGAGCAAGTCACTCTGGTGGCCCCCTACTGGCCCAACCGGACGTGGTTTTCGGATCTCACGCTCCTCAAGACAGCCCCTCCCTGGCGAATTCCCCTGAGGAAGGACCTTCTTTCTCAGGGACGGGGTATTCCAGGGGACCTCTGGAATCTCCACGTCTGGTCCCTGGACGGGACGCGGAGGATCTAGCCGGCCTACCTTCAGCCGTCATAGACACTATTAACCAAGCCAGAGCCCCTTCGACCAGGCATCTTTACGCCCTGAAGTGGCGTCTGTTCATGGACTGGTGTTCTTCCGAGCGAAGACCGCAGAAGTCGCGCAGTTAGGTCAGTGCTCGTGTTTCTTCAGGAGAGGCTGGAGAGGAGGCTGTCCCCTCCACCCTCAAGGTGTATGTTGCACTATCGCGACCCACCATGATCACGGTAGGCGGCAAGTCTCTTGGTAAGCCGCGACTTAATCGTCAGGTTCCTAAAAGGTGCCCGGAGGATGACTCCCTCCGGCCTAACCTGTTTCCCTCCTGGGATCTCTCGGTCGATCCTTATGGGACTCCGGAGACCCCCTTCGAGCCAGCTTGACTCAGTTGGACTCAGGGCCCTCTCTCTCAAGACCGCCCTGCTGATCGCGCTCGCTTCCATCAAGAGGGTCGGGGACCTGCATGCGTTCTCTGTTAGCGGCGCTTGCCTGGAGTTCGGTCCGGCGGACATTTTCGTGATCCTAAGACCGCTGACCGAGGCTACGTGCCCAAGGTTCCTACCACACCCTTCAAGGATCAGGTGGTGAACCTGCAAGCGCTGCCCGGAGGAGGCAGACCCAGCCCTTTCACTGCTGTGTCCAGTACGTGCCTTACATATTTACCTGGACCGCACACAGAGCACCAGACGCTCTGAGCAGCTCTTCGTCTGCTTTGGGGGACAGCAGAAAGGGAATGCTGTCTCCAAGCAGAGACTCGCCCACTGGGTTGTCGACACCATTTCCCTGGCTTAACACACCCAGGCCATGCCCCCCCCCCCTTTGCGGGTCCGAGCCCACTCCACCAGGAGTGTTGCTTCCTCGTGGGCACTGGCTAGGGGCATTGCCCTAGCAGACATTTGTAGAGCAGCGGGCTGGGCAACACCTAACACTTTTGCGAGATTCTGCAATCTCCGAGTTGAGTCAGTATTGTCCCGTGTTCTCTCAGATACCGAGCCCGTAGAACTAGGTGGCATGTCCACGATCTGACCGGGTGAATCGCTTGCACCCAGCGCCCTTCCCCCTAACCAGGGGAAACAGTGCGCCTTCTTTCCCAGGAGATCCCAGGTTTGGGACACTGGTTGACTCCTCCCTAGCCCTCGTGGGTCGCAGTTCTGCGGAGGAACTCGCCGACCCAAACCACTGTGGGTACCACTAGCTACCCTGTACTGGTATAGGTGCCCCACAGGTAAGGCCTCCTGTTCGGACTCCCCCTGTGTGTAAAACCACGGTTCTGTCCCCTCACGAGAGTTGACTCTGTGTTTTCCTTAGGCAGTTACAGCTGCCTTGGGTGCCGTGCTGTATGCTTCCCCCCTCTGCAAGGCTGGATCTACCACCGCACTACTGTTCCGCATAAGACCTAAGTATAGGCCATGCGATGTATTTGCCACTCAAAAGTTGCCTCCCCTCCCAGGTAGGTGTGGCCTCCGCAGGGTCTTCTCCGCCCTAATAAGGGCTAAGACCCCCTTCCCTCAATGCGTGTAAGGGCCCGGCCGTAGTTGCTCTATCGCGAGAAACATAGAGAGAAAAGAGGCCCAGCCAGGCTGGCCCGTTCCCATGTTGGCGGCCGTCACCTTGTTCCCCCCTCCAGGGTAACAATAAGGAATCCTGATGGCTTAAATGGGGCATTGGGGAAGGGTACGTGCAGCCTGATACAGTTGGTTGTTCTGCACGAAGGAATACCTGCTCGCTCCTGTATCAGCGGATCACGTACACGGCTCAGCGCATGGCTCTTTTTAAGTGGAAGATTTCCGGCTCCTCAGAAAAATCCTGAATGAACTCCCACATTTGCGCTGCTTAAATACCCATATGTCCGGGGGCGGGACATGCAAATACTGGTTGCCAACTCTCATTGGCCTTTTTTCATAGTTCAGAGGTGAATATCGGTGCTCAAGAGAGACCCCTAGTGTCGCTTCTCTGACACAACGTCTCGTTCCCTCCATCGGGGAACGGAGGTTACATACGTAACCTAGACATTATGTAGACAAAAATATAATTGTGCCAACATATTAATTTATTTAATTATACAACTAAAATATAATTAAAAAACAAATAATATTGTTTTTTAAATAATAAAAAAGCAGCCAATAAGTGCCAAACATAGATGGGAACTCCTTCAATACTGTTTAAAAAGCATCCCAGGATGATACCTCAAGAAGTTGGTTGAGAAAATGTCAAGAGTACATTTCTGCAAATTCTAGACAAAGGGGTGACTACTTTCAAGATGTTAAACTATAACACATATTTTTATTTATTTTGGATTTTGTTTAGTCACAACTTAATTCCCATAGTTCCATTTATGTTATTCCATAGTTTTTATGACTTTACTATTATTCTAAAATGAAAAAAAAAAAAGAAATTGTTTTAAGGATTTTTAGACATTTTATTCCATTTAGTTTTAAATGGAAAACAAGACAAAAACATTTAATAACAATAGGATTTTTTTGCAGTGAATTTCTTAACTGAATTAAAAAAATGTTCCATTCATTCTGTGAATGTCATTTAGAGGTATTTTTACACATCTGTTGTGCGACCCTCTTTAGGCTAAGTTCACACAATCAGTGTTTGGAATTGTCAACCTTATTTACTAACAGGCATGACTTTCCCATTGTTCTGTGCATACAACAGTTTACAGAACGGATTGAATACGTTCTGTATAAACAAGTAACTGAAGTCAATGCCCCTTTTCTATTCTTGTGATGTTTGTGAACAACACCTGTAACCATGTCACCATAGTGACAAAATGTAATATCAAAGACGGCAACGTAACATTGGACAGATTAACAGTCATAACACTGGAAAGATTAACACAAGTTCAAGCAAGGTGTGACTTTGTAATTGTAAATAACCGACAGCATCTTTGAATTATTTTTTTAACTGAGAAAAGAGAACAGCATTAGGGTCATGACCAGACCACAAAACTGATGAGAGTAGCTCTATTTGGATCTAAAATCTTCAGATGAAAAACAGCTCACAGTTCCTGGAGCTACTGAATTGAGCTGATAATAATGACAATGAGACAGGAACAAATCTGTAAACACTGACACTAAACAATCTATGCCAATACAAAGGCCAGTGTACAAGAAAAGCAGCTTAAGCTTTGATAAAAGAATAAGGTTTCAACTTCCTGTTTCGATATGAAATACGTTAACATAGGACAGAAAACTAAGCTCCCTTGTTGAACTCGTCAAGACAATCTCACTCAATCTGATTTATTGTATATTTTCCGAAGTAGTTTTACTTGCCATAAATTTGAAGTCGTAAAGCTTCTGCTTTACTTGTGGTCACTGGCAATCTCTTCACATGTTTCCCTCTGCAGGTATACCATCCAGAATGACTTTTTTTTGCTAAGTTGATAGAGAGTGTGGTTCCAATTAAGGATATATCCTTATCTTTAGAGACATGAGTTTCATTTTTAAACCATTCATAGTTCCATTCATCTGAAATTCCATTGATTGAACACTTCAGAGTGACTTTTTCAGTAGCGTAAAATGTTTTCCATTGAGACTCAATTGACACATTTGTTTGAGGAGGCTCTGTACAGAAAAACAAATCATAAGAAGAACAATTTCAAAACTTTCCTCATATCTTATACCTGAACACATCAAATATGCAACATAACTGATAACTGCTTTACATGAATGGCAATAGCCTGATTTAATAGCATACTATTATACAACTGTGTTGCTGGGAAAAATGACAGAATTTTCATCTAACCTTTGACAGTTAGAGTGTGAATATCACTTTGGTCAGAGCTGAGATCTCTCCGTCTGACTTTACAACAGTATTTCCTACCATCAGTCACTTGTGCAGACTTGATGGTGAAATAGTTTTTACTGGTGTCAGTATGAATGAGTTCTGAGTCATTAAACCACAGGTATTCCCATTCTGACGACTGCACTTTGACTTCACAATTAAAGGTCACTTGCTCTTTGGTGTAGATCACCTGGAAATCTGGGTTCTGGCTCAGTAGTGGCTTGGGCCAGTGATCTAAAGAGAGAAGAAAGTGCAGTGAATGTACCTCACTGTCATCTGATCCAACATAAACAAAAGACAGAAAATAATATGAACAGTGCCTTTACCCTACTTGGATGCAGGAATTAATTTGTTTATATGATTGAACTTACCATTGACTTTGAGTAGAAATGCATTACTTTCTTGGGTATTTACAGGTCTGTTATAAAGTATTCCTTTGCATGTATATTGTCCGGAGTCAGTGAGATTTACTGTTATTATCTTAGGTTGGCTATCAGGGTTATCAAAATTATGGCCATCTTTAATCCATTGGAAGGACCAGCCTGAAGAACCACCATCAAATCCACACTTCAGGGTGATTTTCTCAGATGGGAAAAACTCTGTCCATGTAGGATCCACAGTCAGCTTTGGTTTAGGAGTCTCTACAAATAACAAGATACATTACAACCTTTACTATAAAAACCGTATTAACTAATGTAAAATAAAATAAATAAATACATTTATCAATTGTCACACATTATACATACATTTCTGCATATACATGGTGAAATTATTTATTTTTCACATATCCCAGATAAGCTGGGGTCAGAGTGCAGGGTCAGCCATGATACGGTATTGTATATTTACAACTGGAGCTTTTATACCAAGTTTTGTAAATAACAATATAAAAGAAGATACTGCTCACCTGTTATGTTTAAAAAGAGAGGATTGCTGTGCATTGAATAAAAATTGTCCCTTTTTGCTTGACACCAGAAAATCCCATTGTCAGACAACTGAACAGAGTTAATGGTGTGAGAGCCTTTTCTAGAGATGATAGAAGCTGCTTCCTTTGAGTTCTTATACCAAATGTACTCCCACTCAGTATATATGCTTTGGATGTTACAATTTAAAGTTACGGTTTCTGGATTGTATAGCACATCAAATGCAGGGTTCATTTGGACATTTGGTTTCGGCTTTTCTTCTACAAAAGTAAACAAAAAACATACTTTTAATTAGTACATTTTTCAAAGGTTCACAATGAACAAATAAAAACCAGCCAACAAAAAACAACATACAGTATAATAGGTAAAGGAATAGCTAAACATTTTTTTTAAAAGAACAAAATAATAATAATTATTATAATTCTAACTAAAATTATCTATTTCTACAACAAGTCCAATCAGATTTGTGGACTGGAACATCTCGGTTACTGATGTAACCTCCGTTACCCTGATGCAGGAATTAATTTGTTTATATGATTGAACTTACCATTGACTTTGAGTAGAAATGCATTACTTTCTTGGGTATTTACAGGTCTGTTATAAAGTATTCCTTTGCATGTATATTGTCCGGAGTCAGTGAGATTTACTGTTATTATCTTAGGTTGGCTATCAGGGTTATCAAAACTATGGCCATCTTTAATCCATTGGAAGGACCAGCCTGAAGAACCACCATCAAATCCACACTTCAGGGTGATTTTCTCAGATGGGAAAAACTCTGTCCATGTAGGATCCACAGTCAGCTTTGGTTTAGGAGTCTCTACAAATAACAAGATACATTACAACCTTTACTATAAAAAACATATTAACTAATGTATATTTACAACTGGAGCTTTTATACCAAGTTTTGTAAATAACAATATAAAAGAAGATACTGCTCACCCGTTATGTTTAAAAAGAGAGGATTGCTGTGCATTGAATAAAAATTGTCCCTTTTGCTTGACACCAGAAAATCCCATTGTCAGACAACTGAACAGAGTTAATGGTGTGAGAGCCTTTTCTAGAGATGATAGAAGCTGCTTCCTTTGAGTTCTTATACCAAATGTACTCCCATTCAGTAAATATGCTTTGGATGTTACAATTTAAAGTTACGGTTTCTGGATTGTATAGCACATCAAATGCAGGGTTCATTTGGACATTTGGTTTCGGCTTTTCTTCTACAAAAAGTAAACAAAAAACATACTTTTAATTAGTACATTTTTCAAAGGTTCACAATGAACAAATAAAAACCAGCCAACAAAAAATAACATACAGTATAATAGGTAAAGGAATAGCTATTTTTTTTTTAAAGAACAAAATAATAATAATTATTATAATTGTAACTAAAATTATCTATTTCTACAACAAGTCCAATCAGATTTGTGGACTGGAACATCTCGGTTAATGATGTAACCTCCGTTCCCTGATGGACGGAACGAGATGTTGTGTCGATGAGTTGACACTTGGGAGACATACATCTCTGATCTTTGAGAAAAGGCCCATGGGAATTGGCGTATGGGATCTGCATGACACTCCCCCCAGACATACGGGTACAAAAGGAGTGCCGATGGAAACACACATTCAGATTTCTTCTTCGGAGCTGAGCAGGCACATTTACAGAGCAGAATTCTTCCTGCCATTCCATTCATCTCTCCTCTATTGGAAGCTGCTGGTTCTACGGCACATTGCAGCGGTTCTTCCCCTCACATACTACGGTTGTGTCGAGCAACACCCCTGGGTGCTTCGGCAATACAGCAGAGCCCTTCCTTATATATATATATATACAGGTGCTGGTCATATAATTAGATTATCATCACACAGACTGATATATTTCAAATGTTCATTCCTTTTAATTGATGATTATAACTGACAACTAATGAAAAACCCCAAAATCAGTATCTCAGAAAATTAGAATATTGTGAAAAGGTTCAATATTGAAGACACCGGGTGCCACACTCTAATCAGCTAATTAACTCAAAACACCTGCAAAGGCCTTTAAATGGTCTCTCAGTCTAGTTCTGTAGGCTACACAATCATGGGGAAGACTGCTGACTTGACAGCTGTCCAAAAGACGACCATTGACACCTTGCACAAGGAGGGCAAGGCACAAAAGGTCATCGCTAAAGAGGCTGGCTGTTCACAGAGCTCTGTGTCCAAGCACATTAATAGAGAGGCGAAGGGAAGGAAAAGATGTGGTAGAAAAAAGTGTACAAGCAATAGGGATAACCGCACCCTGGAGAGGATTGTGAAACAAAACCCATTCAAAAATGTGGGGGAGATTCACAAAGAGTGGACTGAAGCTGGAGTCAGTGCTACAAGAACCACCACGCAGAGACGTTTGCAAGACATGGGTTTCAGCTGTCGCATTCCTTGTGTCAAGCCACTCTTGAATAAGACACAGCATCAGAACACAAAAAGGACTGGACTGATGCTGAGTGGTCCAAAGTTATGTTCTCTGATGAAAGTAAATTTTGCATTTCCTTTGGAAATCAAGGTCCCAGAGTCTGGAGGAAGAGATGAGAGGCACAGAATCCACATTGCTTGAAGTCCAGTGTAAAGTTTCCACAGTCAGTGATGGTTTGGGGTGCCATGTCATCTGCTGGTGTTGGTCCACTGTGTTTTCTGAGGTCCAAGGTCAACGCAGCTGTCTACCAGGAAGTTTTAGAGCACTTCATGCTTCCTGCTGCTGACCAACTTTATGGAGATTCATTTTCCATCAGGAATTGGCACCTGCACACAGTGCCAAAGCTACCCGTACCTGGTTTAAGGACCATGGTATCCCTGTTCTTAAATGGCCAGCAAACTCGCCTGACCTTAACCCTATAGCCAATCTATTGGGTGTTGTGAAGAGGAAGATGCGATACGTCAGACCCAACAATACAGAAGAGCTGAAGGCCACTATCAGATCAACCTGGGCTCTCATAACACCCGAGCAGTGCCACAGACTGATCAACTCCATGCCACGCCGCATTGCTGCAGTAATTCAGGCAAAAGGAGCCCACTAAGTATTGAGTGCTGTACATGCTCATACTTTTCATGTTCATACTTTTCAGTTGGCCAACATTTCTAAATATCCTTTTTTTGTATTGGTCTTAAGTAATATTCAAATTTTCGGAGATACTGAATTTGGGATTTTCATTAGTTGTCAGTTTTAATCATCACAATTAAATGAAATAGACATTTGAAATATATCAAACTGTGTGTAATGAATGAATATAATATCCAAGTTTCACTTTTTGAATGGAATTACTGAAATAAATCAACTTTTTGATGATATTCTAATTATATGACCAGCACCTGTATATATATATATATATATATATATATATATATATATATATATATATATATATATATAAAATCACTAAAAGAGTTTATATTTCTCTAAAAGAGTGGCACAAACGAAAGCGTCTTTTTCAAGATGCCCTTTTGTGTGTGTGTAATTCCTGGTTGCGATTCTCTGCTTCTGACAGCCACTATCGCTAGCTTACATGCCTGGGTGCTGCACAAGCAGAGTCAGCGTTCGTGGATGTTTCATGCCCTCATTGGGAGGACATAACCATGGCTACGTTGCGGTCAAGGCTCAACTTCGTATGAGGACAAGCGACCCCAGCAGCTCCCCGACTCGGTCCTTCTACCTAAGGGTATGAGGTGGGGTCGGTTAGCACTGGGGGCAACATGGGGACATCAATGGGACCCTCTCTGCCGGGTATTCCCCCTCGGACCTCCCATTCCCCGCCACGCTCGTATGCTCCGACCGAGCTCTGGAGCAAGGTTGCCAGTCCGTCTTACGACTGACCCACAATCTCATTCGGGGCTCCTGACGAAAATGAGTTATTGATCGCGGGCTTGCAAAGGTTTGTTTCCTTGATGCCCCCATATCCCAGGTTGGGCTGTTTGGCGACACCGTTGGAGACTTTCCAGGCAGTTCTCAACAGTAAGAAAGCAGACGGAGACCATACAGCATATCCTGCCTCAGCGGAGCTACAGACCCCGCACTCCGTCTACTCCCCAAGGGCCGGCCTTGGTGTGGCGCTACTTGCAGGCCTCCGATGCCACCCACATCATGACTGGCCACCAAGAACCCAAAGAAGGCTTTGAAGCGCCCCTGAGACATCCAGCCCCCGATGTGATGGTCTCCATGGGTTTCGAGGACAAAGATCTTCCTTCCCCGTCCCAGGCTGTTGCGGGAGTGGTCACAAGGACGGAGGTAAGTGCTTTGATGTCTCTAGACTCAGCACAGCGGGCTCCGCTCCGTCGCTTTTACAGCCCCTACTTTATTGTACACACAAAAGGCGGTGGGTTGCGGACAATCTTGGACCTGCGAGTTCTGAACCGGGCCTTGCACAGACTCTCGTTCAAGATGCCCACACAGAGATGCATTTTAGCGAGCATTTGGCATCAGGATTGGTTTGCGGCAGTAGACCTGAAAGACATGTACTTTCACTGCCCGCTTTGGCTCCCCTCGGCACAGATACCCAGGCACACAGCTGGCCCCTGGGGCTACACAAATATGCGTTCCCCCCACTGAGCCTACTTGCACAGATGTTGTGCAAGGTCAGGGAGGACGAGGAGCAGAGCCTCTTAGTGGCCCCTTACTGGCACTCCCGGACTTGGTTCTTGGACCTCATGCTCTTCACGACAGTCCCCCCAGCGAATTCCCCTGATGAAGGACCTTCTTTCGATCTCTCAGGCCAGGGCCCCCTTGATGAGTCATCTCTATGACCTGAAGTTGTGTCTGTTTGCTAAGTTGTGCTCCTCCCGAGGTGAAGACCAAGGGACTGCTGTCCCCCTCCACCTTGAAGGTGTATGTGGCCGCTATATCAGCGCATCACAACGCAGTGGATGGTAATTATTTGGGGAAGCATGATTTGATCATCAGGTTTCTGAGAGCTGCGATCACACCGAGGCAGCGTTTGTGGATGGTTAATGTTCTCACTGCAAGAGCATGACCATGGCAACGTTGCGGTCGCGTCTTTCCTTCAACCGAAGGAACGCCACTCCAGCCACCCCCTGAGTCACTCCTTCTTCCCACGGGATTGAGGACGACGCAGCTGGGGATGGCAGCATGCTCAGTTTCGCCGGGTATGCCCCCGCGAACCTCCCGCCCCCCCGGCACGCTCGTTGACTCCTGTCTGGGCTCGAGGTAACAGTGGCTCACCTCACGGCCAGTCTGCCTATCCTCTGGAGCTGAATGAGCTCGCAGCTGCATCAGAGAGCGGTCCAGCATCTGACGCAGGTGACTCGTCTGTGCTGTCGCCTTCAGGCAAGCACGCCCAGGCCACCGCCAGCGTGGGGCTGGACTGGAACCCTCTGTCCTCCCCACAGCCGTCGCAGCTGGATAATTGGTTCCTGGGGTCTGCGCACCGTTCACAGCCAGGCCCCCCTAGTCCCTTTCTTCACGGAGGTGCATGATGAGCTGACGACTGCATGGAGAGCACTCCTCTCCACTCATCACAAAGCCCCTCGCTCATCCGCTCTCACTACCCTCGACGGCGGAGCGGCCCACGGTGATTCCCCAGGTGGATAGGGCAGTTGCGATCCACCTATGCCCCGAGAACGCCGCCACCTGGTGGGGTCGCCCTGTGCTCCCCTCCAAGGCCTGTAGGATGACATTGTCATTGGCTGAAAAAGCCTACAGCGCCACCAGACAGGCAGCTTCCGCCCTGCATGCCATGGCCCTCCTGCAAGTCCACCAGGCCAAGGCACTCAAAGATCTGCATGAGGGTGGTCCTGATCCTGACTTGCTGCAGGAACTGCACTCAGCGCCCGACCTCACCCTCAGGGCCACGAAGGCCACAAAACAGTCACTCGGGCAGGCGATGGCCACACTTGTGGTTCAGGAACGACATCTGTGGCTGAACTTGATCTAGATATGCGCGAAACGGACAAGACACGATTTCTCGACCTCCCAGTTCGGCCTCTTCGGCGACACCGTCGCGGACTTCACCCAGCAGTTCTCCGCGGTGAAGAAGCAGACGGAGGCCATCTCACACATGCTGCCCCGCCGCAAACCTGCCGCCACAGGCCAAGCTCCGTCTGCTCACAGAGGGCGTCCTCCTGCGGCAAAAAAACGTGCAGCTCTGCCTCAACCCAGGCCCAGCTCACAGCCCCACGACTGGTCCCTGGCCGGCCGTTTCTGACGAGTCTAGAGGACGCCTCCACGGGCCTCCTCCTCAGTCACTATCCCACCCCCTGCCGGGTGAGCGGAGCAAGGTATGTGTTTCGATTCTATTCTCAGCACCAGAGCCTCGGGACGCACCATTGCCTCCCAATGTCATACTACCTGCTCCGCCACGCTATGAAGCCCCGCCGGGTACGTCAAAAATAATCATCCCGTTAGTGCCCCTAGCACGGAGCTTGGATGCGTGGCTTTCACTTACCAACCATCACGCTGGCTGGCCAGGACCATTCAGGTCAACTGGGAAAAGAGCAAGCTCGCCCTGGTTCAGAGCATCTCTTTTCTAGGCATGGAGTTAGACTCAGTCTCAACGTCAGTGCGCCTCCCCAACGAGCGCGCGCAGTCAGTGCTGGAATGCCTCGCCGCCTTCAGGCCAGGCACTGCGGTCCCTTTAAAACTTTTCCAATGGCTCCTGGGGCATATGGCATCCTCATCGGTGGTCGTGCCGCTGGGGTAGATGCATATGAGACAGCTTCAGTACTGGCTCCAGACTCAAGTCCCAAGACGAGGTCCGTGTGAGGGTCACTCCCACCTGCCGCCAAACATTCAAACCCTGGACAGACCTCTGCTTTCTGCGGGCAGGAGTCCCCTTGCAGCAGGTGTACTGACGTGTCCTGGTCATGACCGACGCCTCCAAATTGGGTTGGGGAACCATATTCAACGGGCACGCAGCCGCAGGCCGTTGGAAAGGGGCCCCGCTGTGCTGGCACATCTACTGCCTAGAGTTGTTGACTGTTTTCTTTGCCCTGCGGAGAGTTTTGGTTCAGGGCGTAACACGTTGTGGAGCAGAGGGGGGTGGGGCCGGGTCTGAATATCGCGCGCCCGGTCCCCAATCGGCCTGATGAGGTGCATGACGGATAAAGGCGGCCGGTCACGATGGATCGAGAGAGAGAGAATTACGGACATGTCCGTCAAGTGTGTGTTTATGTTTATGTGTTTAAACAGTGTTACATTGGTGCCGAAGCCCGGGAAGGAGGAGGGATGCCCGTCGCAGAGTCCTCGACACTGCCGTCCACCCTGGGGAGCGCCGCTGCCATCTGCCGGGTGACGGTGTAGCCCGACCGCCCGGATGCGGTGAATGGCCGCCGTCCGCGGGGCGAGTGGGGACTAGATTCCCCGAACTCCTGGAGTGATGGAGCCACTGCCAGGGGCAGAGGAGTGCCCTGCCGTCTCCCAGAAATGTGGAGGGGTCAAGTGAAGACCGCCGTCCTTGAGGGGAGGAGGGAAGTAACTCTCCGATCACCTGGAGCCGTAGGGCCGCTGCCAGGGGCGGAGGAATGTCCCCAGGTGCTGCCAGAAAAGCGGAGGGGCATTCTGTCCGCTGGGGGTCGAAGATTTGACTCTGGTTCGCCCAGAGAGCAGCGGCTGTCGTTCGCCAGAGAGTGTGGAGGAGTGTTCGAGGACCACGCGACGGTACAGCAGAGAACCGGTGAGTGAGCTTTTTCTCTCTCTCTTCTCTCTCTCTCTTTCACACCATGTTGGCCTTTTCCCTCGCCTATTTTTTTGTTGTTGTTGTCTTCCCCTCCTGTCTCCTCCCAGGGCGAGGAAGGCGGGGATGACCACGAGGGATGCAAGATACACCCCGCCCCATTGATGGGGGGGTGTACGTCATGCCGGTGGCACCCCGGCCTGAGATAACGGCAGGAGGAGTGTGGAGCGGAAGAGGGTGGGGCCGGGTGGGAATATCGCACGCCCGGTCCCCAATCGGCCTGATGAGGCGCGTACGCTCGCCAAGGCAGCGTACGCTCCCACCACATGTCCCAACTCTCCTGTCGTCTCCTCCTTTGGAGCCAGCAGCGACTTAAGTCCAGACGCACTGGCACACAGCTGGCCCACGGGGCTACGCAAGTATGCATTTCCTCCAGTGAACCTTCTTGAACAGGTGCTGTGCAAGGTCAGGGAGGATGGGGAACAAGTCACTCTAGAGGCTCCCTATTGGCCCACCCAGGCTTGGTTCTCAGACCTCATTCTCCTCGCGACAGCCCCTCCCTGGGAAATTCCCCTGAGGAAAGACCTTCTTTCTCAGGGACGCTCAGGCATCCGCACCCAGACCTCTGGAACCTCCACGTCTGGCCCTGGATGAGACGTGGAAGATCTAGCTGATCTACCACCTGCCGTCGTAGACACGATCAACCAAGCAAGAGCCCCTTCCACCAGGCAACTTTACGCCCTTAAGTGGCGCTTGTTCGCAAATTGGTGTTCTTCTCTGCCGAAGACCCACAAAGGTGCGCAGTCAGATCAGTGCTCTCATTTCTGCAGGAGAGGTTGGAGAGGAAGCTGTCCCCGTCCACCTTGAAGGTGTAACTGCTATCGCAGCCCACCATGACGCAGTAGACAGCAAGTCCTTGGATAAGCATGACTTGATTATCAGGTTCCTAAGAGGTGTCCAGAGGCTAAATCCCACCCTGCCAAGCCTGTTCCCCTCCTGGGATCTCTCAGTGGTCCTCTCGGGCCTTCAGAGACCACTAGAATCAGTTGGACTCAGGACCCTCTCCCTAAAGACGGCCCTGCTGATCGCGCTCGCCTCCATCAAGAGGGTCAGGGACCTGCAAGCGTTCTCTGTCAGCGATACACATGTGATCCTAAGACAGCGGCCAGGCTACATGCCCAAGGTTCCTACCATGCCCTTCAGATATCAGGTAGTGAACCTGCAAGCATTGCCCTGGTAGGAGGCAGACCCAGCCCCTTCGTTGCTGTATCTGGTACGTGCTTAGCGTACCTATTTGGACCGCAAACAGAGCTTTGACATTCTGAGTAGCTCTTTGTCTGCTTTGGTGGACAGCGGAAAGTGAACGCTGTCTCCAAACAGAGGCTCTCCCACTGGGTGGTGAACGCAATTTCATTGGTCTATCGCACCCAGGCCATGCCCGCCCGCGCGGGTCCGAGCACACTCAACAAGGAGTGTTGTGTCCTCATGGGCACTGGCAAGAGGAACCTCCCTGGCAGATATATGCAGAACACCTAACATGCGCTTGTATGCATTTCCCTCCACTTGGAGTTACATTGAATGTTCCCATGAACATTGACGCGTCTATTTATAGCCCTGCTGCAGGTGCATCCAATGATTACACCGGTTAATTGACGTGTTGCATACAGATTCACAGCTGCTCACACCTAAAGGGTGTTCCCAAAGTGCTCTCAGCGCTGCATCAGTAGTGTAGCTTTTTGTAAAGGGAACCCTAGTTACCACATACAGTAGCATAAATGTGCTACAAAGCAAATATAACACTTTAGCAACCACCAGAAAACTAGTTTTGATTCAGCAAAGACCACTCACATCTTCATAAAATATACAAATAAATATTGTTGGACATTTTCATTAATGCTGGTAATTATTCATACACATCATAACTTGTTTAAATGTAAAATGTAAATGCACGTGATTGAATTTTATATGAACAGGTCTCCTGGAAAGGCAGGAGACTGATCACACATAGCGTCATTATTTCACACAGCACTATCGCCTTTTTGCAGTTTTGCATGTTCTGCTGTTATTTATTTATTTATTCATTAATTTTTTTGTGTTCAGTCACAAAAGTATAAATTTTCTCTTCAAAATTTAATAAAGTGAAAATAAAAGTCCAAAGAAATATTTATACTCAAGTACAAATATTAAAAAACTGTACTTAAGTACAGTAACTAAATATTTGTACTTTGTTACTATACACCTCTGCTGTCTTGTCGGGCACTTCTCACGCACCTTAAAGTCTAGCTCTATGGGAATAAAACCCATAACACTCTTTTCGCAATTATTCCCATAAGGTGTGCACCCCTGTGTCTTACTGTTGTACATGAAACGTCTAGGTTAAGTATGTAACCTCCGTTCCCCGATGGAGGGAATGAGACGTTGTGTCTGAGAAGCGACACTAGGGGTCTCTCTTGAGCGCCGATATATACCTCTGTTCTATGAAAAAAGGCCAATGAGAAGTTGGCAGACGGTATTTGCATATCCCGCCCCCGGACATACGGGTATTTAAGCGGGGCAAATACGGGAGTTCATTCATTGTTCATCCGTGAAGGGGGGCGGAGGCCTGCCCAACCGAGTCAAATGGTCCGGTGCAGCCAGCATGACGGGTTGGGCAGTGAAAGCCACACCTCTAAACTCTGTGCTAGGGGCACAAAGGGGACGGGTACCGCGTTCAGGAAGCCGGGACTGTTGAGATCTGGAAGCAAAGTGCAGTGAGAACGGCATTTGCGGGCCGGACCCCAGGAAGCAGTCGTCCAGCTGTGAGGATGGAGGGTTTCAATCCAAGCCCACGGTAGTGGCGGCCCGGGAAAGCATGTCGGTCATCTGCACGTCGTCCTCAGCCTGGGCGTGCAGGCCCGAAAGCGGCAGCCCAGGGGAGTCCTCAGCGTCAGATACCGTGCTCTCCGATGCAGCAGCGAGCTCATCCACTTCGGTCTCAAGAGGATAGGCAGACTGGCTGTAAGACAAGCCGATGTTGCCTCAAGCACGGACGGGAGTCAACGAGCGTGCCGGGGGGCGGGTGGTCCGAGGGGGCGTACCCGGCGGAGCTGCACCCGCTGCCATCCCCAACCGCATCATCCTCAATCCCGTGGGAAGAAGGAGCAATGCTGGGTGGCGGCTGGAGTGGGTTGCTTTCGGTTGAAAGCAAGCCGCGACCGCAACGTTGTCATGGTCATGTTCTCGCAGTGCAGTTAAAAGGATGTTCAACGGCGCTGTGTTTTGCTCTTTTAGAGGAGTTTTTTATCTGTGCTGTCGAAGCGCCCAGGCACAAGAATGCACAGCCGTGCATGAAGGAGAAAGACGCTGTTGTGCGCTGTCAAATCCAACAGCATGCAGAGAGTCAGAGGAATAACAGGAACTTTGTGTGTAACTCGCAGCAACTGCATACACGACCATCGGCTCTGAAGAAATTTTCTGAATGAACTCCCGTATTTGCCCCGCTTAAATACCCGTATGTCCGGGGGCGGGATATGCAAATACTGTCTGCCAACTTCTCATTGGCCTTTTTTCATAGAACAGAGGTTTATATCGGCGCTCAAGAGAGACCCCTAGTGTTGCTTCTCCGACACAACGTGGAGAGAGCGATAGAAGGGGAACTGGTTTTGAGCGAGTACAATTTGATGAAACTGTCAGCTGAGGACATGTGAGATGCCTATTTATCTAACTAGAGACTCTGATGTACTTATACTTTTGTTTAGTTGTACATCTGGCCTTCCACATTTCTTTCTGTCCTTGTTAGAGCCAGTTGTGCTTTGTTTTTGAAGATTGTAGTGTACACCTTTGTATTGTTTTTGGCAATTTCAAGCATTGTATTGCCTTCATTCCTCAAAACAATGATTGACTGATGAGTTTCTAGAGAAAGCTGTTTCTTTTTTTGCCATTTTTTACCTAATATTGCCCATAAGACATGCCAGTCTATTGCATACAGTGGGAATGCAAAACAAACACAAAAACAATGTTAAGCTTCATTTAATGAACCAAATGGCTTTCAGTCGTGTTTGATATAATGGCAAGTGATTTTCTAGTGCCAAATTAGCAATTTAGCATGACTACTCAAGGATAAAGTGTTGCTGGAAATGGGGCCTGTTTAGATGGTGTTGTTCTTACTATATTTTGTGATCAGTTGAATGCAACTTTGGTGAATTAAACTGCCAATTTCCTTCAGAAACAGCTAAATCTGTACATTATTCCTATATAATATAGAAGGAAGAGAAGGAAGAGTTCTTAAAATGTGTATCCTTACCATGAACTGTAACTGTAAGAGCAGAACTTAATTTAGTGTTTACTCTGTCTTGAAGGGATCCCTGGCAGGTATAATCTCCAGAGTCGACCATTGTTGTTGACTGGATGTTCAGTTGAGATTTAGATTCTGGCAGACTCACCCCATTTCTATACCATTTGTAGGTCCAGGCCTCTGAGCTGCCCTGAATCTCACACTTTAGATTGACCTTTTCAGATGGGTAGACTTCTGCCCATTTAGATACCAAAGTCAGGCTTGCTGTTGGGATTGCTATCAATAAGTAGGAAGATAGGAAATTAAATTAAAAACACAAATAACCAGCACAACTACTAAATCCCTATATTAATTAGCATTCTACTTGGACAAATGTCTAATGTGTTTTGCTAAAGCTTTTCTGCTTTTATTCCCAAACATTTTGTACTACTACTGTCAATCGATTACATTTTTGCATAAAATATATTTATATAATCATTATATGATATTCAGATTAATTCATCAAATTAATCGTAAGTAATTACATACATCAATATTTGCTGAAAAAGGTCCCAAAATAAAGATGATTCAAGAGACTTAAGAAAAAGACTAAAGAGATGTTCTCACAGGACGTGTTCTTGTTCTGCTTCTGTACACATGCATCAAACAGATGCTTTTTGTGCCTCAGTGTGGTTGTTTGGCATTTCAATAGTTTTCAACATCTCTAGCCATAATTCCCATATTTTTAGGATGCTGTGTCAAGCTAAATGCAGGTTGAAACTTTAAAAAATGTGTCCCAAGACACCGGCACACTGCTTCGTCCAGCTGTCTTTGATTAGCTATTGGTTTGTTTCTTGTACAGCTAGTGTTCTGTTTACTGCCCCCTGCTGACTGAGACTTTGGTAGAAAAAATTCCTTATTATGGTGGCTTTATTAATTGTGTTACCTTTATAATGCAATATTTATTTATAATTCATTGCAATGAAATAACACATTACATCGACAGCCTTATTTTGTACATATTTCATCTTTTTTTTACAGAACAATTTATTTCAGGCCTCTACAGTTTGTACCCAAGCAGTCAAAGGTTTGGACACACCTACTCATTCTTTATTATGATATTCAAGATTATAGAATAATAGTAAAGTCATCAAAACTTTGACAGCATAAATTGTAGAATGGGAATTAAGAAGTAACCAATATTTATATATTATTCTTACCATTAACTTTAAGTGTAAGAGCATTACTGCGTTCAGTGCTCACTCTATTTTGCAGGTATCCCTGGCAAGTATAATCTCCAAAGTGGTCCATTGTTGCTGACTGGATCTCCAATTGAGAATTAGATTCATATAGACTCACCCCATTTCTATACCATTTGTAGATCCAGGCATCTGGACTGCCCTGAATCTTACACTTTAGATTTACTTTTTCAGATAGGTAGACTTCTGCCCACTTTGATTCCAAAGTTGTTATTGCTGTTGGGATTGCTATTGAAAAGTAAATACAGACCGCATATTCAAATCAAAGACACAACAAGCACAACTACTATTAATTAAAGTTCTGCTCTGGACAAACCTCTACTTTTAATTATGAACAGCTAAAAGCCAAAAAGAAAAATGCAAAAGCAGATTCACAATATACATTTGGAGGATTTTTGCCAAAATAAAATACTTGGTAAATAACACATCACATTGCACAAATGGATTTGTACTCACTTTGGACAGTTAAAGTGTGAGGGTCACTTCTATCAGACTCGAGTATATTTACTTTTGCTTTGCACTGATAACTTCCACCACCAGGCTCAGTGATGTTGAGTTTATCAGTGTGAGATCCAAGCTGAGTTGAGTCCTTGTACCAGTCATACTGTACACCAGATGGTGCATCAGGTACTTCACACTTCAGAGTGACATTATCTGCGCTGTACAGCACGGTGTGAGATGGACTCTGAGTAATCTTGGGTTTAGATATAAGTGTAGGTTCTAGGAGATTGATAAATGTTAATTTAGAGTGGCTGATTCCAGATTAAATTATTAAAATAATACTCAAACATCATGCAAAAATCTACATCAAGATTCAAAGCGTACCACTGGCATTTCGAAAACAAAATATTATTGTTTCACTTTTGAAATAATCAATGTAAAAATGATTTGGTCGTGAAACTGTGTTCTTATCATGATCCAAAAAACAACAGATTAAGAGAAATACTGATCTTACCATTAATTGCCTCTGTTACTTGAGATGTTACTTGCACATATTGCAAACTGACTGCCACTAGAAATTAAAACAATTCAGAGATTCAGAGCTCATACCATATAGTGAATTGTGGGAATATTTACTTTTAATAAGCACAAGGATATTAGTAAAAGTTGTACTTGTTTATATTATTTCATATAATCATCAATACCCAGTAATCCACATTGCACTTAATTACCCATCAAGATATTTTATCTTACCTGTCAAAAGGATGATTTGAAACATTTCCAGTTCCAGACAAGATTAATGCAAAGCAAAGCTCTCAGTGAACAAAGGTCTTGCATGAACACTCTGCAAAAACAATGACTTCCTGTTATCAGAACTTTTCATGCAAACTTTGCAGGAAATTCTTTTTTTTTATGACGTAGTGTCTACTTCACATAGAAACGCTTGAGTGACAGTGTGTATCACTTGATTTCATTTTAAATCGTATCATTACTGGATGATCAATGAAGCTTGCAAGAGTCTGTATTTGTCTTCTTCTTGTGCTTCTGTGTTTGCTTTGAGAAGGAGTGAGAGAGACCGACAGTGAGACTGCAGTATATTACAAAGAAATTGACATACATTTTATACAGCAACACATTTAGAACATAACAAAAAGATAATAATAAAAAAGGTCATGCATATTTCAATTTTGCTGACAATAACATTCCCATAATTTTTAGCCATTTATTTTTTGTTATTTCTGTGGATACATCTTCAAGCATTATAGGTGTGGTTCAGTGCATCTTAGTTCAAATATGTCATTAGGGCGTCAAAGCCTGAACATCCTGTTTCCTCCAGTGTCCTTAACCACTTACAACATGACATAAATTCAAAACTCCCGAAATAAAACTCTATTAACTCTTCTTAACATGTCCCATGCTGCAACAGTTAGTTGTGAAGTTTTGAAACACTTTTAGTTTAAAGTAGAGCAACACAAAATGTGTTCCGTGGTAACACCTAAAAAAATGTTACACATTTATTCAATTTATTCAACTTTTCTGCAATTTCCCAACATTACAGTATGAATGTGTATTGCTTTTATGTTTATCTGTTTAACCAATTTTATTAGGGTTATTTATTCTAAGAACTATTTAACAGTTTATTAGTAAGATTGAAAGATTAGTCATTTTTATTTGTAAGCCACATTCAAACTAGCCAACTGATCTCACATGTGGTAAACCAACATCCTGTAAGCATAGTAGGCTTAAAAAAATCATGCTAGAGGTGGGGCTGCAACTCTCTCTAACATTTTTTTCCCATCAAACATAGTAGCCTGCAGGGGCAGATCTAAAAAAATCTATGGGGTGTCAAGGGGGTGACATGAGGACTAAGATGGATGGCAACACCAAAGCAAGTCTTGATGATTCATGACTTGAAATAAGCATTCAATGCAAACACATTTCTGCCAAAGTTCACGACCACAGAAGTCATTCCTGAGTCTCTGCCCATGCCCACGACCACTGAGGTTGTTCCCGAGTCTCTGCCAGTGTTCACAAACACAGAGGTCATTCCAGAAGTCTCTGCCCATGCCAATGACCACAGAGGTTGTTCCCGAGTCTCTTCCCATGTTCACTCTTTGTCTCAAGCCTCCTATCTCTACGCCTTCCATGGCTTTGCCCCTCGAGCTTGCCTCGACTCTGCATTCTACGGCTTCGCCCCTCGAGCCTCCCATGGCTCCCCTGCCAAGGCTTCACCCCTCGAGCCTCCTAATGGCTCTGCCTTCCATGGACTAAGAGACTTCCAGGGCTCCAGTCTCTAGTCTGCAGCTGCCTCCCAGGCCTCCTGACCCCATCTCGACCCTGTGATCGCCACCCAGGCCTCCTGACCCTGTTTCAGCCCTGTGACCACCAACCTGGTCTCCTGGCCGTCCGCCTGATCTGCTCTGGTCTTCTGGGTCTCCAGGTCGTCCGCCTGATCTGCTCTGGTCTCCTGAGTCCCCCAGGCCTACCCTCATCACTGCCAGCTGTTCCTTATTAATCTCACCTGTGTTTCATTTCCTCATTTAAACCGGTCTATATAATGCCCTGATTTCTATCCAGTCTTTGTGAGTTGTTGTGTTTTCTCCAGTTTATGTACCATTTGCTTTCTTAGATTGGGTTTGCACGGCAATCTGCTTTCAGATTACGACAGTCCCGGTACACCGGACGCGGCGATCCCGCCTTCTGCCTGCCCACGACTGTCCCCCGGCCGGCCGGTTTAGACGAGTCCAGAGGACGCCAGCATCAGACCTCCTCCTCAGTCACGAACCCGCCCCCTGCCGGGTGCGCGGAGCAAGGTAAGTGCTTTGAGTCTATTCTCAGCACCTCAGCCTCAGGCCGCAATGAAGCCGCCCGACGCTGCACTACCTGTTCCGCCCCGCTGCGAGGCCCCGCCGGGTACGTCCAAAATACTCGTCTCTTTGGTGCCCCTAGCGCAGAGCTGGGAAGCGTGGCTTTCACTTCCAAATGCATCACGCTGGCTGCAACAGACCATTCGACTCGGTTACGCAATTCAGTTTGCCCGGCTCCCGCCCCCCTTCAGGGGCGTCCGCTTTTCCGCAGTACACAGCGAGCATGCCGGTTCAATGCACACAGAAATTGCGACCCTCTTAGCCAAGGGCGCGGTGGAGCCCGACCCTCCAACCGAAATGAGGAAGGGTTTCTACAGCCCTTACTACATTGTACCCAAGAAAGGCGGCGGCTTACGACCAATCCTGGACCTGCGAGTTTTCAATCGGGCCCTGTTAAAATTCCCGTTCAAAATGCTCACGCAGAGAAATATTCTGGCTGGCGTTCAGCATCTAGATTGTTTCGCAGCGGTAGACCTGAAGGACGCGTATTTTCACGTCTCAATTCTGCCACGACACCGACCCTTCTTACGGTTCGCGTTCGACGGCCAGGCGTTTCAGTAAAAAGTCCTCCCCTTCGGCCTGTCTCTGTCCCCTTGCGTCTTCACGAAGGTCGCAGAGGCGGCCCTTGCCCCGCTACGAGTAGCCGGCATCCGGATTCTCAACTACCTCGACGACTGGCTCATCCTAGCACACTCTCGAGAGTTACTATGCGCACACAGAGACCAGGTGCTCCAGCACCTCAGCCGTTTGGGGCTTCAGGTCAACTGGGAAAAGAGCAAGCTCACTCCGGTTCAGAGCATCTGTTTTCTCGGGTTGGAGTTAGACTCAGTCTCAATGACAGCACGTCTCACGAGCGAGCGTGCTCAGTCGGTGCTGGACTGCCTCGCTTCCTTCAAGCCAGGCACAGTGGTCCCTCTAAAACTTTTCCAGAGGCTCCTGGGGCATATGGCGTCCTCCACGGCGGTCGCGCCGCTGGGGTTGATGCATATGAGACCACTCCAGCACTGGCTCCAGACTTGAGTCCCAAGACAAGCATGGCACCACGGCATGCATCGGGTAAGGATCACCCCCGCCTGCCCCTACAGCAGGTGTCCCGACGCGTTCTGGTCACAACCGACGCCTCCCGGTCCGGGTGGGGTGCCGTGTGCAGCGGGCACGCAGCAGCAGGCCGCTGGAAAGGGGCCCCGCTGCGTTGGCACATCAATTGCCTGGAGTTGCTGACCGTCCTTCTTGCTCTCAGGAAGTTCCTCCTGTTAGTTCGGGACAAACATGTCCTCGTGAGATCGGACAGCACCACGGTGGTGGCGTACATAAATCGCCAAGGCGGCGTACTCTCCCGCCACATGTCACAACTCGCCCGCCGTCTCCTCCTATGGAGCCAGCAGCGACTCAAGTCGCTGCGTGCCACTCACATCCCCGGCAAGCTCAACGTCGTAGCGGACGCGCTATCACGACAACGCCTGCCCGGGCGGGAGTGGAGGCTTCACCCCAGTCGGTCCAGCTGATTTGGGAACGGTTTGGCAAGGCCCAGGTAGACCTGTTTGCCTCCCAGGAAACCTCCCACTGCCTGCTCTGGTACGCCCTAACAGAGGCTCCCCTCGGGACAGATGCGCTGGCACGCAGCTGGCCCTCGGGGCTGCACAAGTACGCATTTCCCCCAGTGAGCCTTCTTGCACCGGTGCTGTGCAAGGTCAGGGAGGAGCAAGTCACATTAGTGGCCCCCTACTGGCCCACTCGGACTTGGTTCTCGGAACTCAGACTTCTCGCAACAGCTCCTCCCTGGCGAATTCCCCTGAGAAAGGACCTCCTCTCTCAGGGACGGGGCACGCTCTGGCACCCACGCCCAGACCTCTGGGAACCTCCACGTCTGGTCCCTGGACGGGATGCGGAAGAGCTAGCCGGCTTACCGGCCGATCGCTGTGAATACAATCAACCAAGCCAGAGCCCCTCTACCAGGCACCTTTACGCCCTAAAGTGGCGCTTGTTCGCAGATTGGTGTTCTTCCCGAACTGAAGACCCACAGAGATGCGCGATCAAGTCAGTGCTCCTGTTCCTACAGGAGAGGCTGGACAGGAGGCTGTCCCCGTCCACCCTCAAGGTGTATGATGCCGCCATTGCCGCCCACCACGATTCTGTAGACGGCAAGTCTTTGGGTAAGCACGACCTGATCCTCAGGTTCCTGAGAGGCGCCCGGAGGTTGAATCCCTCCCAGCCAGGCCTAGTTTCCTGCTGGGATCTCTCGGTAGTCTTGGCAGGACTCCAGAGACCTCCCTTCGAGCCACTTGAATCAATTGGACTCAGGGCCCTCTCTCTTAAGACGGCCCTGCTGATCGCGCTCGACTCTATCAAGAGGGTCGGGGACCTGCAAGCGTTCTCTGTCAGCGACACTTGCCTGGAGTTCGGTCCGGCAGATACGTCTGTGATCCTAAGACCACGACCGGGCTATGTGCCCAAGGTTCCTACCACACCCTTCCGAGATCAGGTAGTGAACCTGCAAGTGCTGCCCTGGGAGGAGGCAGACCCAGCCCTTTCGTTGCTATGTCCAGTGCGCGCCCTGCACATTTACCTGGACCGCACACAGAGCACCAGACGCTCTGAGCAGCTCTTTGTCTGCTTTGGGGGACGGCAGAAAGGGAATGCCGTCTCCAAACAGAGGCTCGCCCACTGGGTTGTCGACGCCATCACACTGGCTTATCACACCCAGGCCGTGCCCCTACCCTTGCGGGTCCGAGCTCACTCAACAAGGGGTGTTGCATCCTCGTGGGCACTGGCCAAGGGCACCTCCCTAGCAGACATCTGTAGAGCCACGGGTTGGGCAACACCCAACACCTTTGCGAGGTTTTACAACCTCCGTGTTGAGTCGGTTGCGTCTCGTGTTTTCTCAGGTCCGAGCCCGTAGAACTCGGTAACACATAGACCGACCGGCCGGGTGGATCACTTGCGCCCAGCGCCCTTTTCCTGACGTCAAGGTAAAGTAGTGCGCCTTCTTCCCAGGGCGCCCCACTCTGAGTCGGGACCCTGGTCGATTCCTCCCCAGCCCTCCGGGTCTGTGGTTCAGCGGAGGAACTCGCTGACCCAAGCCACTGCGGGTACCCTGATGGCTACCCTGTACTGGTATAGGTGCTCCACAGGTAAGGCCTCCTGCTCGGACTCCCCCTGTGTGTAATTCCATGGTTCTGTCCCCTTACGAGCGGACCCCCGTGTCTCCCTTAGGCAGTTACAGCTGCCCCGGTCGCCGTGCTGTAGCAACTCCCCCCTTTCGAGGCTGGATCTACCACCGCACCATACTTTCCACACGAGCCCTAAGACGGCCGTGTGACCTGTCTACCACTTTTCCACCCCAAGAAAAAGGGCAGGTGTGGTCTCCGCAGGGTCTGGGTAAGACCCCCTTCCCTATATGCATGTAAGGGCCCTGGCCGTGATTGCTCTATGCGAGAAACATAGAGAGAAAAGAGGCCCAGCCAGGCTGGCCCGTTCCCATGTTGGCAAACATCGCCTTGTTCCCCTTCCAGGGTAACTAGAAGGATTCCGATGATCTTATGGGGCATTGGGGAAGGGTACATGCAGCCAGGTACAGACGATGCGCGGCACTGGATGAAATCCCTGCCCGCCTCTGTATCGGCGGTTCACATACACGGTTCAGCGCATGGCAAGATTGGATTGGGTCCCCTAGTGTCGCTTCTCCGACACAACGTGGAGAGAGCGACAGAAGGGGAACGTTTGGTTACGTATGTAACCTCCGTTCCCCGAGGGAGGGAACGACACGTTGTGTCTTTCCTCCGCCATGTCGCTGAACCGAGCCACTGTTGTGGCCGGACCATATCCGGCTCCTCAGAAAAATCTTGAATGAACTCCCGTATTTGCGCCGCTTAAATACCCGTATGTCCGGGGGCGGGACATGCAAATACCGGCTGCCAACTCTCATTGGCCTTTTTTCATAGATCAGAGGTGGATATCGGTGCTCAAGAGAGAACCCTAGTGTCGCTTCTCCGACACAACGTGTCGTTCCCTCCCTCGGGGAACGGAGGTTACATACGTAACCAAACGTACTCTATATGCATATGTTGAACTACACCACACAGGGTGTGGCTACTCACACCAGAATATTATTGTCTATCATAGTATCATGTAGATAATAAATAATGCACAAAAGCCAATTCTTTATTATTAATTATGTAAAAAATGGTATACACCTGTACTTTTCTTTAAAATTCCTACTGCTAATAGTTTTTGGTTTTTATTTGATTTGGGGGAGGAGATTTATTGTATTTTTTAATGCAAATCGTTGCTTATAAACCAAACAGATGAGGTGTTAGCTTTTTCAAAATGTTGTGTGGGTCTTCCCGGAAGCAATGGTGATGTTATTTTCTCTGTTCTTTGTTTTGATGTAATGTGGTCATGCGTTTGAGCCTATGTAGTGTTCTGTGCAGGACTGACAAGCCACAGTTTCGTTTTTAGCACACACAGCCACTCATAGACACGCTTGACTCGTTAAGTGGGAGCGAATACATTCTCACAGTTTGCAGAGCCCTCCATGAACAGGAGTCTTGAAGATGAAAACAGCTGCCATCACATTTCAGAGACCCCCCCAGAGCACAAAAACTCTCTAAATGTTAATTAAAGTGATGAGTTAGTAGATTTGGTTTTGGCAGGTTACATTTGCTTATGCTGCAAAAAAAGACTACTTCTTCTCAGAAAATACAAAGATTTGCTATGTTTGATGCTGCACAATTAGACATTAAATCCCTGAAGCACATCTACACATATGGTGCTGGAGAGGAGGAGGGTTTCAGTGAGAAAACTCTCATAGTGCACTGCAATGAAACTGACTTACTTGCAAATAACGGAGGCAATTTAAATGTTAGACGAAGAGGAATTATGCAAATTGATTGGCTAACAGACTTCTTTCAGAATTCTTTATTGACGTCAAAGTACCTATCAGCTTTCGGCATGTAGAGTTTCATGATTTAACTTATTTATTGACAAATGAGCACAAATCTAAACAAAGAAAAAGACCAAGGTAAGTACAAAATAAAAGCAAGTAAGCAAGTTAGTTTGTTTTTTCTACCATGCATCTAACTTTGTACAACAAAATATGTGATGCAACACTTTCATTTAAGATAGTCAGCGAAACCATGATAGGGATATCGCAAACTGTCAGCTGTCATTTTAAACTTGTGCTGCTCATTTCTTTTGAAGGACATCTGAGTAGGGAAACATTGAGACCTTCCTAGGGGCATAGCGTGCATTCAATAGGATTTACAGACCCTTTAAAGTACCAAGTTACTACATAACAGACATGCTTTTGAAGAACATCTAGAATTGTGGGAGCAGCCTTTCAGTACATAAGTGTGTGTAACTTCATGACCCTACAATAAGTCTTATGTTTAGAGTAGCAAACAGCACCACCGCTCCCTATACGCATATTATGCAGTCTGCGTAGGGCGCAAATCTTACCCTAGGGGGACACTAATTCAAGGACTTTTCATGTACAAACTTAAGAATCATGTTTTTCAAGGTCTTATTAAATCATTCGACCAACCATTCTGTTTGCATGTGATAAACGCTGGTGCGAATCGATTTAATGCCTAATAATTCATACAGTTCACATGGTGTACGTGACATAAATGTTGTGCCTTGGTCAGTGAGGATTTTCTTTGGAATCCCCACATGGGAGATAATTCTGAAGAGTGCCTCCACAACACTACGTGCTGAGATGTTGCATAGAGGCACTGCTTCTGAATATTGCGTTGCGTAGTCCACGAGAACTAATACAAAGTGATGGCCATGTGCGGTCCGCTCTAATGGCCCGTCAAGGTCCCCTTCGAGAGAATTGGCATGGACCTTGTCAACAATCAACGGCCGATCAACGGCAGAGGGCGCAATGACGCTTTTGGGGTGGCCGGTGGATTCACCAACTTTCATTCACGGCACACCACACACCATTTGCGCATCATTTCACTTTGAATGTACGGCAAAAAAAAAAAACAGGCAATTATATGGTCCAAAATTTTTTCATGATCTAAGTGACCAGCCATTAGGTTATAGTAAGCCGCCTGGAAAAGTGTCTCCCAGTGGCTCTTTGGCACAGTCCGAGCTGTCGTGTCTCCCAGGAGGAGAGATGTGTTCACACCCACCTAACAACCACCTCTGTCTATATTGTGGTCAATCGGGACATCTGAGAGCAAACTGCCCGATGCGACCCTCTCAAGCACACAAGCACTATTCTCTATTCAATCCACTACCTGTCTAGAAGTACCCGTAAATATAACTTGTGCAGATGGAAATATTAATATGGAATTATTAATGCAGATGGAATAATTGTTGGATTCAGGGGCGGCCAGTAACTTAATTGACGTAGCCTTAGCTTTTCAACATAATATCCCATTAATTCCATGTAACCCTCCTTTGACAGTGGCAGCGTTAGATGGACGTCCCCTAGGCACTGGCCAGGTGCTTTATTCTACAACCGACCCACGAGTTGGGGTATTACACACCGAGACCATTCGTTTTTTTGTTATTCATTCTCCTCACAATCCAGTCATCCTTGGTTTACCCTGGCTGCAAGTTCACAACCCACAAGTCTCTTGGCGAGACAAACAGATCATACGATGGGGATCGGACTGTTTAAATAAATGTTTAGAACCTGTCACCCCTATTTCCGTGCGAATTACCAAGGTACTGGAGGAAACTGGCGGAACTCCACAAATACCTTCAGAATACGCATACCTGAGTGAAGTATTCAGCAGATCCAAAGCCTCACAATTACCGCCTCATCGTTCGAGTGATTGCGCTATCGATTTAATGCCCAATGCTTCACCGCCCAGAGGCAGAATTTTTCCCCTATCAGAACCCGAATCTAATGCCATGAAGAGGTATATCGAGGAAGAATTAGCCAAGGGATTCATCCGTCCATCCACCTCACCAGCAGCAGCGGGATTCTTCTTCGTGGGTAAGAAGGACGGGGGTCTCCGTCCCTGTATTGATTATCGTGGCCTGAACGATATCACAATCAAGTTCCGATATCCGTTACCTCTGGTCCCCGCAGCCTTAGAACAACTACGATCTGCTAAGATTTACACTAAGCTCGACCTACGCTGCGCTTCTAACTTAATCCGCATTCTGGAGGGGGACGAGTGGAAAACAGCCTTTTCTACCACCAGCGGCCACTATGAATACTTGGTTATGCCGTTCGGCTTGTCCAACACCCCTTCTGTGATCCAGTCTTTCGTCAATGATGTGTTTAGAGATATGTTGAATCAGTGTCTGATAGTTTATATCGACAACATCCTGATTTATTCTAATTCAATGGAGGAGCACGTCAAACAGGTCCGTGCAGTATTAAAAAGACTCATGAAACATCAGTTATACATTTTGGAACTGTTAAACACACACTTAACACGTGGTAGCGTTTCAACATTCCCAATTATTTCTATTAAATTACACCAACTTAAATTCTAATACAGTTATATTGGTTTTGAGATAAACTGTGATTAATATATGAATAACAAACTGCAAGACATTTTATTACATTATTACAGCCACAGTAATGTTGTTAACTACTGTCACTAAAGCTGTTTCCAGCTCCAGTGCTAATGGTCATTTGCCTTACTGAATTTATCCCAGACACACACTTAGAGGTATCATGGTCCTTGTATAAAATTTCCCATGTCTCAGTCCTGAAAATGTAAAAATGCAGAAAGTTTTTTTGGGAGGGTTAGGTTTAGGGGATAGAATCTATAGTTTGTACAGTATAAAAATAATTATGTCTCTGGAAAGTCCTCATAATGATAGGTAGACCAACATTTTTGTCTTCTAAGGTACTGTGTAAGTTTTTTATTATTTTTTTTTAATCTGATACTTCTCAAAAAATAATAATGCATCAAAATAAATGTTGTTGCTAATCAATGACATATTCCAGACTGTGATAATCCAAAAACATATGGAAAATAATAAATGTTTTGTGTTTTTTTTCTTCATAAAAATCCTGGACGTGAATGAAAAGTTGGTAGTTATGATCAGGACTCATGTTGGTTAAAAAAATTAGCTCATTGAAAGTGGAAAATAATATTAATATATAATACTACTATGGCAGTAATTTGGTTCTTTAAGGACTCTGAGAAACTTTTTTAAACTGACACACAAGGGTTAATCAGAAAGCCTCCCTTGGTCAACCAGCTTTATCAGAAAGAACATGCTGGTTGGCAACCATTTTTTTTTACTGGTGCTCAACTTGCTAGTCCACCAGGTAGACTAACACCAAACCAGCACTCAGCAGCATAAAATCAGCTTGGACCGGCATGGAACAGTGGCTACTGCACAGGTATGTGGTGAAAATATTGCAGAATCTCTAGAACAGAGTCTTTATTTATCACCACGTATTCAGGACTTTCATGTGTTGTCATTGTACAACATCACCATGAAATTATTAAAGGGATAAAACCCTTTAAGAAACTTTGGGCTGAGTACCAAGGGCACAACTGTGAAAGCTTTAGGCATGGATCGAACAAGGAACCTTCTGGTTGCCAGTCTAGGGCCATTTACCAATACACCACACCACCCACAATAATATAGAATCGAATAGAATCCTTTATTTTGGTCACACATTATACACACAGTTTTTTGCATATATATACAGTGAAATGTATTAGTTTTCACATATCCCAACTAAGCTGGGGTCAGAGTGCAGGGTAAGCCATGATACGGCGCCCCTGGAGCAGATAGGGTTAAGGGTCTTGCTCAAGGGCCCAGCAGTGGCATCTTGGTGGTGCTGGGGCTTGAACCACCAACCTTCTTTTCAGTAACCCTGAGCCTCAAATAGTGAGAACTATCATAGCAAGCATTGATAATCAAGTATTTTGGAGTGTCCGAGAAGGCTAAGTTTCTCACTGAAACCCTCCGCCTTCCCAGAACTAAAGGTCATGATCTGCAAAAGCTTACAGCTAAACTGCTGATTTTAGAAACTGGACTATTGCATAGAGCATTCACATGGACAGCAATTAATAGTACCCAAATGCATAAGGCAGATAAAGCTTCATTGTCTGCATTCCCATTGGTAGTTTCTGTATCACATCACTGCATATTTGCACAAAGATTGACTCATTTTTGTTGCATCACCAACTAACGCTACCCCTTATGTTGCCTGAAATTGACTTAAACTCAATAAAATCACCTGAGGTGAAGTCACTGGCAGTCACATCGTGTTGCTGCTCATCTGCATAAAGTTTAATTATGCTCAAATTGTTGCATTTTCCAACGGCCTCAGACACTCTCTCTGGTGTATACTGTGCAAGCACTTTAGGTGATCTGAGCACCTCTTTGAGTCTACAAAAGCCCTGTCTCTGTGATTCTCCCAGCACCACTCTTCTCTGTCCTAGAGTAGCTATTTTTGGAGTATAGTCATAGTTGCAAGCTAAGGGAGGAATTTTGACAAAACCCGTCACGGATCCAAAAATAATAAGCGTGAAACAAAATAATAAGCGTGAAACAAAAAATAATAAGCACAGATAAAAAAAATAAGAAGCTCAGGAATTAATAAAAAGTGCAGATCAAAATAATTAGTGCAGATAAAAAAAGCATGAATCAAAAATATATAAACACATTTATAATATGCTGAAAAAAAAATTAAAGCAAAGTCATCAGAATAGCAAACAAAATCATGCTTTCCTTGGTTATATTACTGTTCCCTATCAAAAGCTACACTTTGATGCTGCGCTGATTTATCGCTTTAGGAGTGACCAGCTGTGAATATGTGCGCAACATGTCAATGAAATTGATTACAATTTATAGCCTCAGCCGGTGACATCATCAGGATGCGCCGGTACAGGGGCTATAAATAGATGCGCCACAGGTTCATCGTCAGGTCTTTTGTCTTCAGACCATTATGTGTGTGTTGTACTTCTCAACCCTGTCAAAAACTTCTATTTTCCTCTGTTAGGAGTTAGAATTTGTTAGGCAGTGCGCAGAAACCTTCCTTTAAAAAAAAAAAAAAATAAATACAAAAAAATGACTGATAAACAAAGCAAGCAGTGTGTGTTCCCGTGTTTATGCTCTATGGCTGAAACGGACACACACCAGATTTGTTTTGTGTGTTTGGGGGAAGAGCATGCTGCTCTTGTGTTGGGGCAGGGCGGGTGCGAGCATTGCTATCTGCTTTCAGTCAAAATGCTTCATACTCGTCTCGCTTACTACCGAGAGTCTGCGCCCACTCTTCCATCTTGGGGATCGCGAATGGATCTGTCCGAGGACCGAGAGACGGGTTCTTCCCTATCGCTCTCTCCCCAGATCCAGCCAGTCATTATCGTGATCATGAAGTTCTTCTCTTCTGTTCATGAGGGGGACGGCGAATATCTTGAGTCTGCGGACTTTGAGCTACTCACCTCTTTTCCTCACACAATAATAAAGCGGCTGAGGAATTGCTCGAGGTGGTTACTCGGGCGGTGGCCAGACTACAGCTAGACTGGCCACACGAACATGAGACCCCCAAACGCTCCAAGTTGGGAGACAGATTTCTGTCTGGTGGCCAAAGGAAGGGAACGCTACATTAGTCCCTTCCTTTCTTTGATGACCTCCATGACGAGCTTTCTCCTCCATGGAGGGCACATTATACTTCCGCCAAGATGCTCTCCGATGCAGCTCTGAAACTCTCATCCAGCTCGGGGTCTCCGAAAGAGACATCAAACTGGCCGTAAGGTGAGCCGGTTTCATCTCTGAACAATACAGGGGCAATGAGCATGCTGGGGAACGGGTGGTCAGTGGGGATTTACCCAGCGAAACCGCGCCCGTTAAATTCCCAAAATCGCCTCCAGCGCCAGCCGCACCGGACCTATACCCATGGGTAGAAGGTGCGACATGTGGGGCTGCTAGAGCCGCTGAAATGCGCCATATTTCCAACAGCGTATGCTCTTTAGGGGTCAGTGGAACAGGAGTGGGTTTTACTCAGCTCACTGAAAAACAACCGCTCAGCTCCGAAGAAAAAAATCTGTCTGAACATGCATGCTTCCCTTATTTTATACCCATATGTCCGGGGGAGGGGCATGCAAATTCTGTTCGTAAATTCTCATTGGCCTTTTCTCAAAGATAAGAGGTAACCGAGACTCTCAAAAGAGACCCCTAGTGTCACTACATCGACACAATGTCGAGTGAGTGACAGAAGGGGGACTAAAAATATGTGTGGTGTGGATGTTTGATGCATGTTTTTACTAGCTGTACCAATGTAGTCATGAATTCAGAACGCAACTTGATCCGCTTTTCCATTAAATAAAATCCAGTTCCCGACACCAAGGCCTATAACAATACTGATGAATATAGAGATGCTTACATATAATTAGTTCTTTTAATTATATAAAAAATCTAAAAGGTGTCAATTATTGATGACTCCTACATGCACAGTTGTATACTCTATGTTATGGAAATGTTTGTAAATGTTTTGGATATGTATGCTCCAATGTTGCCTATATCATTAGATACAGGTCCCTAAATGTGCGACTAATTGTAAATAAAGATCATCCAGCGTCAAGCCAACTTTATTGCATTATTTATTGGCGTGGGGACGCTTGGTCACTTGTTTCTGATTTCGCTGCAGTATTGTGGAAAAATAAATTACATTTGACGTGACAACGATGCCAATGTAGGATCAATACATAACGGCACATACAAAAACATGGAAAAGCAGATCATGTTGGGTTCTGAACTCGCAACTACATTGGTACAGCTAGTAAAAACATGAAACAAACATCCACACCAACCCAGCTTTGTTTTTTTTTGTTTTTAGATATGCAGCCAATAACCTACAAACAAGGAAGTCTTAAATAATGCCTAAACTAAAACTCTGCTAACTAAATTCAGCTGACTTGATATGGTCTTTGATAATGGCCTACCCGGACAACACATTGTTTCCTAGAGCTGACAGAAAATACTCAAAACAGACAAAAGCAGCGTATCTATCAATCACAAATAATATAATATTGAGCAGCAGCCGTCAGAGTTGCATTGGAATGACATCAAGTCAAGTCAAGTGGTTTTTATTGTCGTTTCAACCATATACAGTTAGTACAGTACACAGCAAAACGAGACAACGTTCCTCCAGGACCATGGTGCTACATAAAAACAACAAAGGACCAACATAGGACCACATGAGACTACACAACGAAATAAAATACCTATATAAACTACCTATATATACCTATATAAAGTGCACGTGCAAACATGTGCAAAAAGTACAGGACAGTACAACAAATTACTGACAATGAACAGGACAATAGACAGTGCAGCGCCGACCAGTACTCAGTAGTGCAAAAAGATGACAGTTTCTAAAAATGTAAACATAACATACTATGAGATAATGTTCTATGCACATAGCAGTTATTGAGGTAGCAGACAGTTATAAAGTGACAGTTATTAAAGTGCAACTCAGGACACATGTGTGTCAAACCAGTCTCTGAGTATTGAGAAGTCTGATGGCTTGGGGAAGAAGCTGTTACACAGTCTGGCCGTGAGGGCCCGAATGCTTCGGTACCTCTTGCCAGACGGGAGGAGGGTAAAGAGTTTGTGTGAGGGGTGTGTGGGGTCGTCCACAATGCTGGTTGCTTTGTGGATACAGTGTTTTTTGTAAATGTCTTTGATGGAGGGAAGAGAGACCCCAATGATCTTCTCAGCTGTCCTCACTATCCTCTGCAGGGCTTTGCGGTCCGAAACGGTGCAAGTCCCAAACCAGGCAGTGATGCAGCTGCTCAGGATGCTCTCAATAGTCCCTCTATAGAATGTAGTGAGGATGGGGGTTGGGAGATGTGCTTTCCTCAGCCTTCGAAGAAAGTAGAGACGCTGCTGGGCTTTCTTGGTGATAGAGCTGGTGTTGAGGGACCAGGTGAGGTTCTCCGCCAGGTGAACACCAAGAAATTTGGTGCTCTTGACGATCTCCACAGAGGAGCCGTCGATGTTCAGCGGAGTATGTTCACCTTGTGCTCTCCTAAAGTCAACAACCATCTCTTTTGTTTTGTCGACATTCAGGGACAGGTTGTTGGCTCTACACCAGTTCGTCAGCCGCTGCACCTCCTCTCTGTATGCTGACTCGTTGTTCTTGCTGATGAGACCCACCACGGTCGTGTCATCGGCGAACTTGATGATGTGATTCGAGCTGTGCATTGCTGCACAGTCGTGAGTCAGCAGAGTGAACAGCAGTGGACTGAGCACACAGCCCTGGGGGCCCCAGTGCTCAGTGTGGTGGTGGTGGAGATGCTGTTCCCGATCCGGACTGACTGAGGTCTCCCAGTCAGGAAGTCCAGGATCCAGTTGCAGAGGGAGGTGTCCAGGCCCAGCAGGTTCAGCTTTCCAATCAGGTGCTGGGGAATGATTGTGTTGAATGCTGAGCTGAAATCTATGAACAGCATTCGAACGTATGAGTCCTTATTGTCTAGGTGGGTGAGGGCCAGATGGAGGGTTGTGGTGATGGCATCGTCCGTTGAGCGGTTTGAACGATCACGCAAACTGCAGTGGGTCTAGTGAGGGGGCAGCTGGGTCTTAATCTGCCTCATGGCGAGCCTCTCGAAGCACTTCATGATGATGGGTGTAAGTCGCGACGGGACGGTAGTCGTTGAGGCAGGACACTGAAGACTTCTTTGGCATGGGGATGATGGTGGTGGCCTTGAAGCACGTTGGAACAACGGCGCTGCTCAGAGAGATGTTGAAGATGTCGGTAAGAACATCTGCTAGCTGGTCTGCACATCCTCTGAGCACTCTGCCAGGAATGTTGTCTGGTTCAGCAGCCTTCCGTGGGTTGACTCTACGTAGAGTTTTCCTCACATCTGCCGTGGTAAGACAGAGCACCTGGTCATTGGGAGGAGGGGTGGACTTCCTCGCCATCACGTCGTTCTGCACTTCAAACCGAGCGTAGAAGTCGTTCAGCACATCTGGAAGGGAGGCATCTTTGTCACAGGCAACTGATGTTGTCCTGTAGTTGGTGATGGCCTGGATGCCCTGCCACATGCGCCGCGTGTCACCGCTGTCCTGGAAGTGACTGTGGATTCTCTGGGCGTGTGCGCGCTTTGCCTCTCTGATTGCCAATGACAGTTTGGCCCTAGCTGTTCTTAGGGCTGCCTTATCGCCTGCTCTGAAGGCGGAGTCTCGGGACCTCAGCAGCGTGCGCACCTCCGCAGTCATCCATGGCTTCTGGTTGGAGCGTGTGGTGATGGTCTTGGAGAAAGTGACATCATCAGTGCACTTGCTGATGTAGCTGGTCACTGATGCTGTGTATTCCTCCAAGTTGGTAGAATCGCCATATGTTGCAGCCTCCCTGAACATGTGCCAGTCAGTACACTCAAAACAGTCCTGAAGAGCAGAGATGGCTCCTGCTGGCCAGGTTTTCACCTGCTTCTGAAGCGGTTTTGTGCGTCTGACGAGCCGGTCTGTATGCTGGAATTAACATAACAGAGATGTGGTCTGAGTAGCCGAGGTGGGGGCGGGGCTCCGCCCGGTGCAGCGCCTGGGATGTTTGTGTAAACAAGATCAAGCGCGTTAGCCCCTCTCGTTGCAAAGTCCACATACTGATGGAATTTAGGGAGCACTGTCTTGAGATTTGCATGGTTGAAATCTCCGGCGACAATAAACAGTCCGTCGGGGTGAGCGTTCTTGCAGTTCAGCTCATAGCCCCATACAGTTCACAGAGCGCTTCCTTAGCATTAGCGCTGGGGAATGTAAACTCGGTTATGCAAACATTGGTGAATTCCGTGGTAGATAAAAGGTCTGCATCTAACAGTCACAAGCTCCAACAGCGATGAACAGTAACTAGAGACTAGCATAGAGTTCTTGCACCATTCCGTGTTGATGTAAACACACAAGCCACCACCGCGAGTCTTACCGCAGAGAGCTGTATTTCTGTCGGCATGAAACGAGGCGAGCCCGTCTAGCTGAATGGCGGCATCCGGAACTCTGTCACTGAGCCACGTCTCCGTGAAAACAAAGACGCAGCAGTCTCTAAACTCACGCTGCGTAGCCTGCTGGAGTCGGATATAGTCCAGTTTATTGTCCAGGAGCAAACATTTGAGAGCAGGATAGGCGGGAGAGCCGGCCGGCTAGGGTTTGTTTTAGCCTAGCATGGACCCCGCCCTCTTTCCGCGCTTCCGCTTTCTCGCACACCGCTTACGGCGTCCTCTCCCCCGGCCACCGGCATCAGGCGACGCCGAGGGCTGGAGGCCTGGTCTCCGCAGCAAGCCGAGTACGCGTAGCGCCTCCTGCAGATCATCATGCAGCTTGGTATTTGCATGAGTCTTATATTTGAGTAGTGTCTGGCGATGGTAGACACGAACACTGGTTGCTCCGATGTCCATGTGTTGCAAAAGTCGGGCTTTTTTAACAAAAATAGCACCATTGTGGATCCGGAGTGGCCGCTGCGTGCTACCGCGCCGCCATCTTGGATATAACCAATCACCTCCCCTCTTCGAATGATTGGCTAGAGGAGGAGCTGTTGATCAAGAACTAGTGGACCAAAAGGGATGCAATTTGCCTGATTTACATGAAACTCTACTCACAAGTTTTGGAAAACCAAGCACAGAACTTAAAAAAATACAGCATAAGATATTGTTTTTTTTTTTGTTTTTTTGTTTTTGCAGCATATTTTAAATGTGTTTATATATTTTTTATTAATGTTATATTTTGATCTCTTCAAATTATTTTTGATCTGCACTTTTTATTTATTTTTGCGCTAATTAATTTATTTGCACTTATTATTTATTATTTTGATTCACGCTTATTATTTTTGGATCCATTACCACAATACTTTTGAAGAGATTTTGAGCCCATAACATACCCCGCACTCCAATGTTGGTTCTGGTGTTTGAAGGATGGCTTTCACTTTGTTTGGGTCTACTTCCAGACCAGAGATTTTATGTCTGACAAAAAGCATTTCTGACTTGCTAAACTCAAACTTCTTATGTGAGTGTGAGTCCCTCAGCTTGTAAATTCTTGAGCACAAGTTGTAGACACCCGTCATGCTCTGCCTTGTCTTGTCCAAATACTAGGATATCATCAGCATGACAGATCACTCCATCAAAGTCTTCCAACAACTGAGACATCCGTCTTTGGAATACTCTGGGGTCGACATAATTCCAATTAGAAGGCAATTGAAAAGTATCTCTCAAATAGAGTGGAGTTTTTGATTGCGTGGGGAGGGTATTTGCCAAATGCCTAACATGACGTCCAGATTTGGGAACAATGTGGTATCGGAAAGCATTATGAGATATTGATTTACTGCTCTTAGGATGTGACTTTCTGACCCAGTTGTTTAGTTAAGTGTGATCAACACATATTAAAATTATACAATTTAGCTTGGGAAACACTCCCACACCAGCACACCATTCTCTAGGGCATTACACTTTTGATATGACTCCCATTCTATCGGGAAGACACGCAGACTTGAGTGACGTTTGAGATGCCATTTATTTGATAGATGTAAAACGGGAGGTAATGTCTCTCTCTTTGGTGTAGGCCCCGTCCGGCAGTCCGAGGGAGTTGTACCCGGAACCGTCATGTCCTGCTGGAGATAGGAGGCAGGGGCGAGGAGCCTACCCCCCTGCGGGACATGGCTCAACTGGTGGTGGTGGGGAGGTGGAGGTTGCGGTGTTAGCACACCGAAACAGCAATGTGATAGATTGTGAGCGGACTTATAAAGCAATGGCTTACATGCGATTGGCTAGGAGTTACCCAGCTAATGATGTGATGATGTACACCTGCTGGTCTTCCCGCTAGAACTACGCTCCACTTCCATTGATTTTCATTGTGTTCAACAACTCTTTGTCTTAATCTCTATTGGGTATTGGAACATGCCGGCGTTGTTTTTTCACCATCTTGTTTTGTCTCACTTGTTTTATTGGCTTTGCTGAAGTCAGATCTAAGTCCATTTGAAGATTTTCAGACACTCTTTTGTCTCTAATTCACATAGCGCTAGTCGGAAACGTTTAAATTGCCTACTCCATCTGTGCCAGTCTGCAGTATTGGAGAAGTCAAAGGTTCTGGATGCACAACCTGTGTTACTGAAACTGCCATTTTCCATGTCTTCAGCGCCAAGGTAAACTTGCAAGCTAAAACACTAGCTAAACTTTACACTATTCACAGAGAGTTTTGCACGTTTCCCCATTTTTGTTTACTTGATTTTTCTATTAGAAACTTGCCACACCTAAACCTCTTTCATTTTATTTCTTTTTTAACTAAACAGATGTCATCAGACTTGTAACTTTTACTCTACTACTACTTCTGACATCATGTATAAAGTGTACTTGAAGACGTGCACTGATGCATAACAAACCAATTTTACCAAACACCCACACCAAATATCCAAACTCTTTGTTAGGCATTATGGGAATTGTATTGTCTGCCTAACTGTACATGCATTGTGCACACATCTGTTAATCATTTTTATTTAAAACAAAATGGAGAAAAAACAGCTCATTTCAACTGTCACAGTGCTCTTGCATTGTCTTGTTTTTAGAATGAGCTGATGATTTTGAAGAATATTATCAGCATATTTTTGTGCATGTAAACAAACTCATGCTAATTAGCATTAGCTAGCAATACCAGTCCTAAGCATTAAAAGAGATCACTCCACCCAAGTAGTTAAATTACAGTTCATTCATACCTTTGGACTGCCCCGGACTGCACACAGCAGTTTAGTGGTGTACCCCACAGTGGCAGCTCTGTTGCTGAGAGCTGCTGTAAACTTGGGAGCCTCACTGAAATCATGCTCCTTGTACTCTGGTGGTTTGAAGACAATATCTACAGGACAGGAGACAACAACCTTAGCCGGGACTAACAATTGTTCGGAGGGTATAGCTGATAAATGACATTAGGATGGCATATGTAATAAGACATGTAATAAGTGTGTGTGTGTGTGTGTGTGTGTGTGTGTGTGTGTGTGTGTGTGTGTGTGTGTGTGTGTGTGTGTGTGTGTGTGTGTGCTGTTTGCTCATCAGCGAACAAAAAGAAGAAAAAAAAAGATTATGCTACATTCAACTTGAAAGTCAGAATTTGCAACTTTCTACTAGAAAAAGTGCAATACTTCTGCCACAACCTTGGATTGTTTTAAGAAGTTACTTAAGATTAATTTATTTAAGGTAGTCTTTTAATATTTATTTATATTATTTTTAGATGTGGTTGCTGCTCAATGTTATTATTTTTGTGTTTAGTCTTATTAAATTTGTTGTGATGGTGGTTGCTGTTGTATGTTATGTGTTTATTCAATCTTGTAGTGCTTTCAGTGCAAGAAAATTGCATTATAAATAAAAGGTACTATTATTATTACTTCCAACTTGGAGTCTCCAACTCAGATTTCATTGAGATGCCAATGAATGACATCATGCAAATATGTCAGCACTAAGTAAGATTTACAAAGTTATTGATAAACATTACATTTTCTGTAAATAAAAAGCTTCTCCAAGTAAAAGTTCCTCCATTACTAATAAAACATGTTTAGCAAATGTTTGCAGAGAAAGTTGCATAAAAAAGGGAATTCTCTTTTGATATTCATGTACCTGTAGAACAAATGCTAGCATTGCAGCATTTTTTATCAATTCAAGTTGCTAGGAGACATATCTGTTGACAATCAGGCATGCACTAAGCTAACAGGTGTGTAGCAGTTTTCTTTTCTTATACGTCATCTTCCAAGTATCTGGCAATGGAATGCCATTATTGTCAGAGATCAGAGATATCAATCCGGAATATCCCACATCCAGTGTTTAATGGAACTTAGAGAAAAGACTCGTAATTGATTTGTAATTGTCCTTACATTATTTTACTGGCCTCACCACAAAAAAAATACATACAAATAAAATAAAAAATATATATAAATGTTTTGTTATCAGCTATATGTGTCTGACAGATGTTTATTGACATTTTTCATTAAACAATGTAAAATATCAACATTAAAATTTTCTTTTAAAAAGTAATTTTTAATCATTTAAGTTTCTTGCTCTTGTGTAGGTCTAACTGAGAATATCATTCATTTAATCTTACCACGTGCATTTTGAAGTTCGACTGCCACATCGTTTCACCAAAGGAAGCTACCACCTGAGTCCACCAGTCACTGCTTGTCTGTCTTAACCACACACCGCTTTGAACTATGATACCAGTGGAGACAGCAGCACAAAATAAAGTGGTGCATGCCAGCCTCCTCCATCTCTGCCGCTGCCTCATAAGGTGTATTCCAGCGCCGCAGCTACACATTGCCATGTTGTGAGCTAAAATGTCTATTTCATTCCCCTCCATGTTTTTTTTTTTTGCATACTTACTCTACATCAATGCATAGCAACCAATGCAGATATGATAGAAAATGAAGATAGCCACAGGACAAACAAATCGGATCTGATCAGTTGCGATACACATTGCGGACAGTCAATCAAGAAGATTGCAGATTTGATACACAAAACATCAGATTTGGACTGACAGTCTGAACATAGCCATTGACAACGCTACACTGGCCAGATTTGGCAAGTGACAGTTCAGGCAATGGGCCACACTGGTCAAAGGCCATCAGCAATCCTTATTGTTGAGCTCTCTTTACATTCACATTCAGTAAATACTGTATTCTGCCCTTGGTGCTTACAGAATGCTTTTGCAATAACAGCACTGGATGGGAGGTTACAACAGGCTGGAAGTGAAGAAACTTAAGTGTTTAAAGCCACACTCAGTTCAATTTGCCTCTGGGCGTAACAGTTAACTGATTCTTGAACTTAATTAAAACTTCATTTAAATGTTGAGGGTCGACTGTCACATCTTGCCAAATTATTGTCACTTTGCTGTCGTGCCACCCCTTCAGCATAATCCATGATATCCAGATCCTGTGTACCACTGTTTTGAGGAATGAGAACCATCATTAGCACTCAAGACAGAGCCAAATCTTATCTGTTCACAAGGTGGGAACATTTATTACTTGCTGTCAATGTGTTGTGCCAACAAAAGGGATTCACATGTTTTACACGCTTTCACAAAAATGATGTATTTGTTTATGAGAACCACTTTTTTCAGTTAGCAAACTGACTAAAAAGAGACCTTGTCCAACAAAAGTTATTTTGTGAATGTGGAATGGTAACACTTTATTTTTTTGATCCCAAATAGATATTTAACTGATTATAAGTGACTTATCAACTGGCTTGTTATAGCTAGTAAACAGTGTTTCAACAAACATTCAGTAAACTATCAATAGCCTGCATAATAGCAGCAAAATAACAGTTTATCGACTAACTTGCTATAGCTAGTAAACAGTGTTTCAACAAACATCCATGTGGCAGGGCAGAGGGCAGGGCCGGGTCGTGATCCTACACACCCAGGTTTAAAGGCCGACTGCGGGGTGTCGTGCGGGAGAGAGAGATCGTTAGCGGACATGTCCGTCGTGTGTGTGTGTTTATGTTGTCTTTTAAGTTTACTATTAAAATATGATTTATATCATCAAGCCTGTTCTCACCTTCTCCTTTCCATTGAATACGTTTACACTGGTGCTGAAGCCCGGGAAGGAGGAGGGATACGCCGTAGTAGAGTTCTCGCCACTACCGTCCACCCCAACGGAGCAGCCGTGGCCATCTGCTGGGGGACGAGGAGCCCAGCCGCCTGAACGAGGACGATGGCCGCCAACCGCGAGGGGAGAAGGGGCTCCTAGCCGACCACCTGGAGCGGTCAGGGCCGCTGCCAGGGGCGCAGGAGTTGCCTACCGGCCGCTGAAACGTGCCAGGGTTTAAGACCGCCGACCGCGAGTGGGGAGGGGCTTACATTTTTTTTTTTGGGGGGGGGGTACTACACTGTTACAGGAAGTACCCCCCATTTTAATTATTTCTGTTTCCCTCCCCTTGTCCCCTCCCTCGTCCAGGTAGATGGGGATGACCTGCCGGCAGACAGTGCGGAAGGCGCGCCCTCCCCCAGGGAAAGAGGGGGGGGTACCTCCTCCCCAGCCAGAGAGAACGAGGGAGGAATGTGGCAGGGCGGAGGGCGGGGCCGGGTCGTGATCCTACACACCCGGTCCCGTATTAGGCTAATCAAGCCTCTGAGGTTTAAAGGCCGACTGCGTGGTGTTGTGCGGGAGAGAGAGATCGTTAGCGGACATGTCCGTCATGTGTGTGTGTTTATGTTGTCTTTTAAGATTACTATTAAAATATGATTTATATCGTCAAGCCGGTTCTCGCCTCCTCCTTTCCATTGAATACGTTTACAATCCAGTTGAATTTCAGTAACCTGTATATAGATCTCTATTACTGATCAACTTACATTATTGTTGAGAACATCAGTTCATTAAAAGATAATTAATAAAGATCTACATACAGGCTAATGAAAGTCTACTGAATGTTTGTTGAAACACTGTTTACTAGCTATAGCAAGCCAGTTGATAAGTCACTTATAGTCAGTTAAATAGTCACTTATAGTCAGTAATATATCTACTTGGGACCATTAAAATAAAGTGTAACCTGTGGAATATTTTGGATAAAATGAAACCATTCTTTTATAATTGATCCATTGTGCTGATGATGGAGCCAACTCATCCATCCTAGTTGAGAAGCTAATTCATGCGAAAAAACAGAATACAGCAAAAAAATTTAGCAAAGCTGCGTTTCCATTCCATTTGTGCGAGAGAACAAATTCGTCAATTCTGGGGAAATTGTTGCCACTGACACTTTTATTCCATTTCATAAAATACTTAGGGTCTAGAGCGCAGACAAAACACTCTGAAGAATTTCATGTTTGCTAACACGGCAGAATTAATCACTTATTTGTTTGCGATATGTGTTCCTTCATAATTATGACTTTGCCTTACAGAACTGTAAGATATGTTTCTTTATGTACTGTATCTGATGAACCAAAAGTGGAACTAAACCTGCACTTACACACAGTTCAAGACTGTGTTCAACTTATGGGTGACACTATACAATACGGTTCTATTTTTTAACATTTGTTAATGCATTAGATACCACAAACTGATGATGATGAGTAATATTTTTTTACAGCATTTATTAATGTTGGCTAATAGTAATTTATGAAAATGCAATTGTTTATTTTAAGGTCATTTTAGTTCAAAATACATTCATGTTAATGTATACAACAACTTTTAATGTTAAAAATGTATTAGTATATGTTGAAATTAACATTAAACAAGATTAATAAGTGCTGAAAAAGTATTGTCAATTATTAGTTCTTGTTAACTAATGTAGTTAACAGCTGTTGACGAATATAACCTTATTGTAAAGTGTTACCGATGTGGTCTGCAAAATCTATGTAGGCTTTGGCTTCAGCATTTCAGAATGACCAGAGCAACAATTGAGATGCTAATATGATTGGATTAGTCCTTAGTCCAGTTATTAAGGAATAATTCATTCACATGACTAGTTTAGGTAACTGTTTTTGATACACATCTGTGAGCATTGAGTTGAATGATTTTTGCATTATTAATGTATGTTCCCTTTACAAAAGGCTTCACTACGATGTTGCGCTGCTAAGCGCTAAGGGGAACAGCTTTCGCTGTGAGCCGAGCTGAATAATGTGTGGAACACGTCAGTGAACATTGACCGGAATTTATAGCCTCGGCTGATGTAATCATTAGATGCACCTGAGGCCAGGCTATAAATGGATACGTCACCAGGTGTCGTCAGAAACTCTTTTTTCAGAGCGATTCTGTTTCTGTGTGTTTCACACACCCTGTCAAAACTTTCTTTCCTCTGTTAGGAGTTAGAATCAGTTAGACAGTGTGCAGTGAACTTTGTTCTTTGTTCTCTTTTCTCTTCTGTTTAGAAAATATTATATATATATATATATATATATATATATATATATATATATATATATATATATTCTAAAAAGAGAGAATGACTGAAAGTCATAAGCGGTGCGTGTTCCCTCTTCTCGCTCTATAGCTGAAGACGACACACATCAGTTTTTGCTGTTTGTTTGGGAGCACGCTGCTCTCGCGTTGCAGCAGTGTGGGTGCGAGCACTGCGATTTGGTTTAACAGGCAGAGTGCGTCATGCTCGCCTCGCTTGCTTCCGGGAGTCAGCACTCTCGAAAAGAAGATCGTTCGTGGGGCTCTTGCATGGTTTTGGCTGAGGAGCAAGAGACGGGTTGATCCCTTTCTCTCACTCTCTCCCCAAACCCAGCTGTTTCTTCACATGATCTCGACGCTTCTCGGATCATGAGGTGGATCGCTATTCTCTTCCCGCCTCCGAGCTTTCCGTCCGCGATAAAAAATCTACGGAGGAATTGCTCGATGTTGTTACTCGTGCGGTTGCCAGATTGGTCTGGCCACGCGAAAAAGAGACCCCCAAACGCTCCAAATTAGGGGATAGATTTTATCTTCCAGTCTAAGAAAGGGAACGCCTCATGGGTTCCTTCCCTTCTTTGATAAACCTCCATTAAGAGCTTTTTCGCTCATGGAGAACCCCTAAAAAAATAAAAAAATAAATATATATATATTTTCTTCCCGTGTTCACATACCCTCGACGTCATTATATTCGACTGTCGTGGGTGCTGAGGCACGGCAGTATTCAGTGATGCCACTGGTCGAAGAGACGCTTGCGGGCTCTCTCTCGCCGGGCTCGGCCTCGTCACTTAAGAAGCCCTCTCTCCCCTCAAAGCCTTGTAGGACAACCTTCACTTTAGTGGGAAGGGCTTATCAAGCAGCAGGTCAGGCTGGTGCTGCTCTGCACACTATGCTGCTCTGCACACTATGCTGTTCCTCCCAGTTGGGTGTTTTCGCTGTTCCTGCATTTTATTCAGGACTCGAAACACTCGACAACCCCTCAACAGGAAGTGTTAAAATATAATACCCATCTCAGAGATCCTGGCAGTATGGGAACTTCTGCCGGATATATTATTTTCTGTGGGTCTTATAAGGGCGTCAGGACTTAATTCACCCGCCGCTTTTCCGTGTTTCAACGGCATGTTCTCACTACCGTGAACCGGATTTCTTTTTTGTAAAAACAAAAATATATAACTCAATCTCCTGGTTAAAGGGGCCATGGTATGTGTTCCCCTTCCAGAGAGAGAGTTAGGTTATTACACTAAATACTTCCCGTTTCCCATGGAGGGTGAGGGGTGGCGTCTGGCTTAGATCTTAAAGCTTGAACTACCCGAGGGTGTTCAAGTCCAAGATGATGCCTGTCAAGACGGTCGTGTCTCAAGCCCTACAACTCGTTTGGCTGGTCACCATCGATCTTATGACGCACTTCTATACTTCATTTAGAAGTTCTGCCACAACATGGAAAGTTCCTGAGGTTCACTTCCGGGGGCGAAGTCTTCCAGGGTCAGGTTCTTTCACTCAGCCTAGCCCTTTTTACCCACACATTCACAATGCATGATGTAGCGCTGGCTCCTTGCGACTCTGGGGCATCTGCATTCTGAATTATGTAGATGACTGGCTAATCCTAGCTCAGTTCCAGGAACTGGCATTTCAGCACAGGGACATCGTCTTAGCTCATCTGTTTCTCTGGGGTTGAGGCTCAACGCCAAGAAAAGCGTCCTCTCTCCCACTCAGAACACTGTCTATCGGGGCAATGTATGGAGTTCAATCTCAATGCGGGCACAACTGTCTCCCGCTAGGATTGAGTCCATTTAGATCACCCTGAGCAAAGTCAGGCTAGGTCAAGTTTGCACTGTTATCAGTATCAATGATTTTCAGGTCTCAGGGTGAATGCATCCACAGTGATCCCTCTGGACCTTCTGCTCATGAGACCGTTTTTGTTGTGGCCAAAAGCCAGGGGATTTCTTCCAAGGGCCAAAACCCCTAGGCTAAATAGGGTTACGCGCCTCAGGCTTTGTTCCCTTTCTATGTGGTTCAGACCCCGGTTTTCTGCCTTGGGTCCCACTCTAGGTGCGTCTTGTTGTCGCAGGCTGCTAACGACAGATGCCTCCCTGATGGGCGGGGTAGCGGCCTTAAGTGGTCGTCCAGCTTAAGGGGATAGGAGGGTCGTCATCTCGGTTGTCACAGTCTCTGTCTCGGGTTGATGGCTGTATTTCTGGCCCTGAAATACCTCCTCCTGAGGCTGCCATGTCTTGGTGCGGGTGGACAATGCAGCGGTAGCCTCTTACATAAATCATCAAGGAGACCCACGTTCTTGTCAGCTGTATTTCTGACACGTTGGGTTCTCCTTAGGGCCCAGGGCAAGCTCCTGTCACTCAGGTCAGTTATATCCCTGGATGCCCGTATATTGGAGCAGATTTACGGTACATACCAACGGGGGAGTTAAAAACTCCACCCTAAGGTAGTAGTTGCCCAGAGTTCGCCAGCAAGGGTTTTTGCCTCTTACTGATAGCACCGCGCTGGCCATGCCTTGGTGGGAGGGGTGCCCTCTAAGAGGCATCCTTGCTAGGATCTCTTCATAGGGTAAGACCCCCCTTTTTAAGACCTCTAGAGTCAGCGTTTGGTAGACTTCTGACTCTCAAGATGGTATTTCATATGGCAATTACATCTCTAAGGAGACTTGGGTACCTACAGGCTCTGTCTCTTTTGCCGACCTGTTTTGAGTTGCACCAGGTAGGACCAAGAGCATTCTTTGCACCCTCACCCTGACTACCTGCCCAAGGTGCCTTTCTCGACCCTTGGCCAGTCATTCTCTAAGCCTTCTGCTCCCTGCCGTTTGTAATGCCGGAGCAGCTAAAGACTACTCAGACTTTGTCCAGTCTGTGCCCTTCAGAATTATGTCCACCGCATTTGCTAGTGGCGTAAAGTCAGGGCAGCAGTTCTTCACTTTGAAGCCGTGACCGGGTTGTCACTTTGGGTGAGGGACCTTACTGCCCGGGCCTACGAGGCGCGCGTTCAAGCTTCGCCAGTAGGTTTTAGGGTGCACTCTTCCAGAGGGCTCTCCTCCTCTAAAGCCTTGGCTAGAGGTCTCCCTCTGCAGCAAGTTTGTGGTTCGGCAGGTTGGTCCTCTCCGCGCACATTCATTAAACTTTGATAGTTTAGATGATGTTCTTGCCACTCTTGGCTCTTACGCCCTTGAGTTGACATCGAACAAGTTTGTGGTGCGGCAGGTTGGCACTCTCCGCACACACTAATCACATTTTATGGTTTAGATGCTTTGCTACTCCGGACTCTTATGTCCTTGAGTCGACATCTCAGCCCATGACTAAACAAGTTTGTGATGCGGCAGGCTGGTCCTCTCCACTCACATTCATCAGTTTTTATGACAAGTTTGTGTTGCGATAGGGTTCTCTTCGCACACATTCATCGAACTTTATGGGTTAGATGCTTTGCTACTCTGGGCTCTTATGCCCTTGTGTCGACATCTCGGCTCATGCCTGAACAAGTTTGTGATGCGGCAGGCTGGTCCTCTCCGCTCACATTCATCAGTTTTTATGACAAGTTTGTGTTGTGATAGGGTTCTCTTCGCACACATTCATCGAACTTTATGGGTTAGATGTTTATGCTACTCCGGGCTCTTATGCCCTTGAGTCGACATCTCAAGCTCATGTCTGAGACCTCTCGCGTTTTTGTGAGTACACTGCACAACCGTAGGGGTCCGGACAGCCCCAAGTGCGGTGGCGTGGGTATTGCGTTCCCGTAGCGCTTAGCAGCGCAACATCGTAGTGAAGCCTTTTGTAAAGGAACGTCTCGGGTTACATGTGTAACCCTTGTTCCCTGAAAAAGGCGGAACGAGATGTTGCGCTGCTTTGCCGCACTGGGACGTCCCAGGACTGCTCTTCAAAAAGAAGTATCTGACGACACATGGTGACGTATCCATTTATAGCCTGGCCTCAGGTGCATCTAATGATTACATCAGCCGAGGCTATAAATTCCGGTCAATGTCCATTGACGTGTTCCACACATTATTCAGCTCGGCTCACAGCGAAAGCTGTTCCCCGTAGCGCTTAGCAGCGCAACATCTCGTTCCGCCTTTTTCAGGGAACAAGGGTTACACATGTAACCCGAGACGTTCACATCATGACAGAATTACCTTAATTACAAATATTATAAAATATGGCAACTCAGAGGTTCTACTTAAGTTATTCATGTCAACAGGAAGTTATTAGTTTCTATGGAAAACACATAACAGCTTTTTTGTTGATAACAGAAACTTTATAATTTATCAATTACGGAAATTCCGACATGACATGAAATCAACATTACTGTTGTAAATAAGCAGTTCAATTCTATATTAATGTGGCAATTATTACTTGAGGTAAAATGTGTTTGTTGTGATTGCAATTATTAATACATGTAAATAGGTTATCATACTTTGGTGTCTTTTATCCATTTTATAAAAGCAATATGCCACTCAAAGATTTTTGTTACACTAATTTTACCACGATTATATCATTTAACACATGGCCTTGTGATTTGTTGCTTTAATTGACTTTTGTTCAGAGACCAAGCTATCTTCACCTGAAGCGATGTAAAATTGGGAAAAAAATAAATAAATGGGGAGTGACCTCACCTGTTTTCTGAATATGAGCAACTTCTTTTGTTACAGCAGCAGCCTCACTGATCCCAACCTTGTTTTCAGAAAAAACTCTGAAGGCGTACGAATTTCCCATAATAAGATCAGAGACGGTAGCGTTTAACCTGTGATTGTGTTCCAGAACTGTGAACCATTCCTGCCAAACACAAAAATAATATAACTGTAACATAGACCATTTCATAATTTACAATCTTTACTTTCTCAATGCTTGAATATAAATATATGGATTGAATGTCAGGACGGTGATAAAGAAAGGGACATTTGATGTGCAAATGTCATGATCTTTTAGTTACAGGATTGTATGAACAGGGAGAAAATTTAATAGTTGCGATAATTTAAAAAAATAAAAATATCATAAGTGTAGCTCATATGATTAATGCACCAAATTTCAAGTCTTATGAACCCATATGAAATCTTTGACTGGAGAACAAAGTGAAGGTTAAATCACTATTCATTGACAATCTCATTTGTGTGTATTTTCACCCTTGCCACCTTATGACTTGTTGTGCCAGTTTGACTTCAGTGACATCGAGCGCAATTGCTTCTCCCATGCCTTGTGACCGATCGTAACACAATTGTAAAAAGGGTAGTTTACATAAAAACGCAATTACAATTAATGACAATAAATGGAATTTAATAGTCCATACGACTCGTGCGTCAAATTGCAAGCCTTCTAAAGACATCCAGTTTTGGTGAGAAACAATCCGAAATGTAAGTTAACACCGGCATTTATCAGCAAAAATCTCATGATTTTGGGTTGTTTCTCATCAAAACCTATTGTTTGTTTTCTGAAGACTTGAAATATGAAGAATGACTCACAGAGACTAAAATTTCTCCTTTCGTTTTCTGAAGAATAAAGAAAATCTTTTGGATGTGGAACATCATGAGTGAATTATGACAGAATTTTCATTTTGGGGTGAACTATTCCTTGAAGTTTGATGTTTTGGGGCACATGGATAAAATCAGTAAATTAAAGTTCCCTATTTAGAGAGTGTTGAATGACAGATTAATATATACCGCTCAATCAGGAAAATAAAAAATACTTCCCTGGTGGGTTTGACCCAATAAACATGTCTTAAACAAACTGATAAACATTAAAGGTGTCAAATGTTGAAGAGAAGTAGTTGTGGCTTTGGGATAGTGTGCCTTTGAATGAAGTGTTTTTTAAATGTACTTCATGCATTCACCATCTTGTTTTCACATCAAGCTGGTTTAGTAATATGATTCCACATCATGACAGTCTCTGAGTTACAAGCTCTCATCTTCAAACTCTCTTTATCTATCTGTCAGCACTTCTGACTTCAGTGGCTTCTTTGGCCCACGCCTCAAACACCCAGATATAAGCTTATAGTTAGACAAGTGTGATGTCCATATACAGACTCTCACAACTCTTGGTTTCGATTTACAGGCTTGGCTAAATGAAACCTCACTTAGTATGACGACATTTATCCTACTTGAAGAAAAAAAAACCTCAAAGGCCTTGCTCGCTATAATATACAGAGTATACAGACTCTCACAACTCTTGGTTTAGATTTACAGGCTTGGCTAAATGAAGCCTCACTTGATGGAAATGGCCGAGATTCACTTGGGAAAACCCTAGTGATTCAAACACCCCTCTCTCTCCCTCATTAGTTGTTGCTCCCAAATGTCTCTCGTCATTTGCATGAAGTTTAACTTTTCTCAGCTTTGTCATGAAAATAAACAACATCCTGTCACTGTGTGTTGCCGTTAGGTGAATGTGTACATTATCCAACAATACAAAAAAAATCATGCAGACTCTATTCACCATCTATTACAAATCGGGCACTGCCAAGGGTTCTGATCCACTGAACACTGGGACACTTATGACTTAATTACCTGTGATACGATTACGAGCTTGTGTATTAAAACACAGCTGGTATTAATCAATAACATCGCTGTGTAAATTGCAGTAATGAGAATATTATAATGACCTTCTTTTCTGTGTTGAGGTATTGTATACCTATATAGAATTGTATAAAATCTAAATAGGCTTCATTTTTTACATGTAAAATCTAATTACTTTTAATCTCATTTTAGTTTCAGACTCAGAGTACCTTACAACACTTTCAATGAATAGAGTCCAAAATAGACCATTATAAATGAGACACAATACATTCAAAAAATGTTGTTTGTCCTTCTTAAGAGGTTAAAATAAATGGTCCCGCTTTATATTAGGTGTCTTGAACTACTATGTATTAACATTAAAATACATACAAAACAGTGTATTTACTGTTAATCTACATTTGTTGTTTCTGAGGTTTAGGTGTAGGTAGGCTTAGGGGTAGTGTTAGTAGTTAGGGGTGAGGGGTTAGAGTAGTTTTGGGTTAGGTTTAGGGTTAGGCATTAGGCATGCTTCCTGCCTCCTCTTCCACACGTGACCTTACAAACATGCTTACGTCATCCCTCTTATGAGCGCGTGTCACAGAGATGTACAGAGGCAAACATTTGTAGTTAAAAAGTATATAAGTATTGTTTTGTTTCTAAAAATAATCAAACATTTGGATGAGAAGAACTTTATTTGTAGACTGGAGTCATGTGGAAAATTTTGATGCACCATAAATATGAATTTTGGCCATCAAAAAATGGAGTACATTCACTTGAATTGTTTAAAGGAGGAGGCCTCGAATGTAATCCTAAAAATCTTAAATTCTGTTTTGATGAAGAAAGAAACTCATCTCGGATGGCCTGGGAGTAAATTATCACTAAAAGGCTACTTAACATTTATAATCAAACATTTATTTTCTGTATTATCACATTTATTTTCGGTATTCATTATTTCATTTGTCTTATAAATTAAAGTTGTTATTCCTTTTACAAATCATCTGATTTATTGAAGTAATTTCCATCTGCTGGATCTCACTGCATCAAAACCATATTCTGTATTATTTTTATTAAAATACAGGTTTGTCCTCATGACAATGGGACTAATTAACTGTTTTAGCCGATATCTGTGAAAAACTCACAGCACATGAGTCTGTCTCCATTTCTATGTAAAACTGCACTTGTTACAAACACATGATGACATATCAACCCAATATCATGTTGAACTCGAAAATAATTCTTACAATATGAATTTTACCATGTATCATGCTCCGTCTAAAATAAAAAATAAAAAAAGTTTACCGGCCAAATGGGGAGTTGATTACTCAAACTCCGGTATGGTTTCTCCCTTGATATAAGAAGTCTGCAGAGGCAGAATATGAATGATCAGAGGCGGAGCTGTGTGGCTTTATAGTAGATTTGCGAATGCATTTGACATGTTTTGAGCATGCACACACCCTCCCTGAGCAATAGCAGGGAGATTTGATAGAGCAGCATAGTTTATTTGAGAGCGTGCATCCAGTTTTGAGAGAGAGCCTAGGACTTCGGAGAGAGCACAGAGATCCACACTGGAACAACCGGTACATGATCTGCATGTTGTGCAATCAACATTAACAGTATTATAATGGCATTTATATTCACAATACATTTTTATTATATTTGTTTGGTTTTACTTAGTGAAATTATCATCAATCCCCGCGCCTCCATTGAAATGCTCTGGCGCCCCCAGAGCGTGAGGAGGTATGACTCCCAGTTTGAAAGACGTGGCAACAGTATAATCTATGTAAAACATTTTGACAAATTATTGAAAATTGTTCTTGTCTTCCAGTCATGCCATATAAAGGGTCCAAATGATGTAACTTTTGGGGTTTTACAATTTTATGGAATTTAATGTTATTTTTTTAATTAGGGGGAAATCATACTGTAACAGGGTTGCATGTAAGTTACTTACTCCAGTTTTCTTGTCAGCCTTCTGAATACTGTATCCAGTGATCTCCGTGTTGCCGTTGTCTTTGGGAGGTGTCCATTCTAGAGCTGCGTTGAAGCCCCAGGTGTCAACCATCTTGACGGAGGCTGGAGGACCAGGCAGATCTACACACAGATGGCCAACCATTGAAAATTGTTTTAGTCTTCTTCGTCTGGACCATTTTAAATTCTAAGGTCTTATGGAATGAACTAGGAATGAAAATGGGAGAGGGACAGAAATAGAAATGTTCCAAGAAAAATTAACCATCTCTGGAGCATCACATGCCTCACCGACAATCTGAATTATGATGATAGCCTTGTCCTCGAAGCTGTCAACCTTGACACTCATCTCGTAGTTGCCTGAGTCATCTCTCTCAGCCTTGCGGATGAACAGGATGCTATCCTTGTCGCTGTTGCGGATATTTACCTTCTTTGTTTCCAAAGGCTGGCCATCCTTGGTCCATGATATCACAGGTTTAGGTTTGCCCTAAAATATAAAATATATGCTTAGAGAGGCTTTGTGGCATGTGTTGTAACCTAAACAACACCATCTCTGTTTGCCATATAAATACAAAAGTCTTGACTTACACAGAATGGCACAACGAGGTTGATCTGTTCTCAAACTTGCTTGACATATCTTGACCTTAGGAATCGGGGCATGCGGATCCTGGGGCGACCTGAAAGAATGGAGATCCACAAGAGCAAATTTAAGACATTTATTTATTTGGAAGTGTTTTGTGACAAGGTCCGGGTTACAAGGGCTTGTTTTGAGATGAATAAAACAATGTAGTTCACTTTTCCTTTTCTTGCCAAAGTTTTCCTTCCAACAAAAGGTTCACAAAATATACAGTATATATAATAAAATAGGTTTAGTAATTGAGTGTTTCTTCAACTATGGGCACGTGCATGTCCAAGGGGTTTATTTTTATAAAATAATAAATAAAAAATAAAATATTTAAAGATCACATTAAAACAGAATTGGAACTTTTTAACAGGTCTTCATCGTTTATTTTTGGTACTTTTCAAATGTATTTTATGAAAAGATTTGACTGTTTTAGCCTTGTACCTGACCAAGACTTTCAATATGAAACTATGAAAATCCCTAATAAAAATACAAATCATTAGATGTTTAAAATTATGACAATCTAAACAAAGAGTGAAATAAATATAAACCTTTTCAATATTTATTGTGTGAACAATTTAGATTTGTTTTGTTTTTGTCAAAAGATAAAATATGAGAAGTGATGTTTGAAGAAAATAATGAAAATTCAAGGTAAATATAGCTCATGAGTGGAGTAATATTATTGGGTGTCATTTACAAATTAAGCTGTATTGTTTTTTCAAATAATGTAAAAAGTGTAAAATTATTATATTGTTATATGTATTAAGGATACATAAAATTGTATGTCTACAGACCTACAAAGAGACTTTAGTAGAGGTTATAAGAACAAAGCAAATCTATAATTTCCCTACAGTTTGTGAGCTGAGTTTCAATAACATGCAACCATAACATGCCAACACGAATACGTCACATGAGAGACCACTTGGACTCCACCCTCTCCTGAAGCTTACCAGAAGTGATGATTTAGAGATAAAAATTTCTTAAATGTTGATCTTTTTCACACAAAATCTTATCGCTTTAGAAGACAGTCATTTTACCGCTGGTGTCGTGTCGATGACATTTACTGTATGCTGACATTTTTTGGTGAATTATCCCTTTAATGAAAAACAATGCATGTTAACAGAATTAGTGGCTGTTCAGACCAAAACTGTTTCTGCATCCGCCTGTGCTGTTTTTTACTTGCTTTTTCTGTGTAACGTGTATTGGATGTGTGTCTTGACAGGTGCACTGCATCTCAGCATATTTTCTGTGTCGTGCGCAGGACCAGCGTATTTTTTATACACGGTGTTAAGATAAATGGAACAAAAATTTTCATAAATGCATCTCGAGACATTCTGCATTCTGGTTCACTTGTTGCACTGCATCTAGATTTTTTTTATTTCAGGTGTCACAAAGATTCAACGTTCTGAAGTTCAGGCCTTTACATATTATTCCAGATTGTTCTTCACCCAGAAAAGTTTCAACGGTTGCTAAAATTCCTTTCTGCTTTGGTGCGCTGAAGTGTTGCTCTGCCTTGTTAAAATTGTGTATGTTTATGAATCTTGACTACGATGCTTAAATAAAATACTGTATTTTACAGCACATACAAATTTACTTGCTTGGAGGAGAATTAAAAAGAGAGTGAGTGGGTTTGGGTTAGGTTCAGGCTTAAAATTTGAGGTTACTGGCCGGGTTGGCTCACACAGTCTCGGGTATGGGCTGGGTTTGGGCTTCAACTTGAGGCCCATGCAGACCTCTTGTAATAAGTAAGGTAAGATAAGATCCACTTGGGCAGTGGGACCAGAATACTTCCAACAATTCAAGAGTCAGTTCAAGGGTCAAGTGCAGGAGCAAGGAATTCAACTCTGAATACAATCAGTTAATGCTCATCCAACATTTGAGTTCATGTGATCCTATTTGCTGGAAACTATTCTTATAAAAATACACAACGCATTTGCACAAAACCTAATGCATAATTGCCTTTGCTTTGTTTAGGAGGACAACATATGTGTTTACAACCCCAAAGGTCTTTATGTTTGTAATTGAAATGCTATTGAAAGCTCTTGTCAGCACATGCCAGTGGGATTTATGTACACACACAGCTGTTCAATCCACTGATGGCAAGAGAGGTAGCAACAGACTGCAGGCCTCAGGAACCCAACTGTAATCTGAACTTCAACATTAATCCACATTATCCAGGGCTCAGAGAATAGACAGGAGATTTATATCACTATGAAGTAATCAGTGTATGAGATGACATCCACTGTACATCCCTTTGATCCACACTCACCCACAATCTCACCGATGGGAACGGGCTCAGCTAGGGCGGTGGGCTTACTGCGGCCTCCAGCATTCACAGCCACTACACGGATGTTTAGCATGTCTCTGGTTGTCAGGTTCTTGATGACAAAGTGGTTGGACATGGTGAGCTTGGTGTTGGCGACCACCCAATCAGAAACTGTATGGTGTAAAAATGGACAAATGATGAGAAGAGTTTAACAAACAAAATTACGTATAAAGGAATAGTTCACCCCCAAAAAAATGTAACCCAAAAATGGTGACCACTACAAATTTTCACTTATACAGTATATTGAAATAAATATTGACCTAAAATATTGATATAGAAAATATTTTATGGGTCATCTACCCAGTTCAAAATTAAATATGAATTCAAACACATAAGTGATGTCAGTATAGTTCCACAAATCTAAAAGCAGATATAGTGACAGTTGGTTAAAAGCATCCTGTCCTTAAAAGGAGACTTACAGGAGCAAGTTATAAATCAGTCTGCAGGTGACATTTCAATGACAGGTGCTTTGACAGAGTCATAACCTACTTTTGTAGTGACATCTGGTCGTTCTGCATGTTTCGCTTTTAAGATGAAGGCATGATAATTGTAACACAACCCGTAATCTCAAAAGCTTATCAGTAATATTGACAGGATGTACGCACATCCTTCCTTGCAGTATTCCACAGTGTATCCATCCAGTCCAGAGTCTCCAATAGCCTTGGGGGATCTCCATTTAAGAGTAACTGAGGTATCGTTGACATCTTCCACTGTGAGACTCTGAGGAGCACTGGTGGGCACTGCACATTCATTACAAACATTAAATAACAATTAGTACATGGTAAAAACTTCATAAATGTCTGGGTGATTAAATGTTAAAGGTAGAGTGTTTAAATTTTAACAATGTTAAAATACTTTCTCTTAATCATTTACATTTAAGCATTTTGCAGACTCTTTTCTCCAATGCGAGTAATAAATGAGGAACACCCCAAGCAATACAAGATCTAACAATATCTGCAGTGTCACACCAAGAGCAGAAGTAACAAATGCAGAAATTTACAAAAAGAGAGAAGAGGAAGAACAAGAATTTATTTTGAAATGGGAAGTGTCTTTGTTTATGGACAGACAAGTCAGTTTAATGTGGATAAACAACTATAAGTAAGCCATTTTGTAGGTTTAATCCCCCCAAAACTGTAAACTGAGTGGCTCTGTGGCGCTCTCAAAACATGCTTGCTCTGTTTGTTTGAGAATTTATCTTTCTGGTTGGCCCAAAACAGCAACATTGGTTTGACCAAAGTCATATATTATATTAGGGTGTAAAGCAGTTCAATGGAAAGGAGGAGGCAAGGACCGGCTTGATGATATAAATAATAGTTTTAATGAAAAACTTAAACAAAAGACAAACAACCTAGAGCTGCTAAGTGCATTACTTGACTGCTGTTATGCATATCATTAGAGTTTTCTAGAACGTTACATTATAATTGGTAAAAAAAAAATATCTGTTAAAATTTGATTGTTAAAGAACTGAATAAATAATACTATATTTAATATTATTATAATATATTTTCTGTATAATTTAAAGTGTGATCATTTTATTGATTTGTAGTTTTTCAATTCAGATTCATTAAATTCATTAAATTAATTAAAAAGTATAATATTAAAACAATTATATATTTAAAAAAAAAACTATTTTAAAATAGGTATTTTACAGTTTTTCGGCCAAGTGCATCCTGAATTTTCGGTTTCGGCCCAGAATTTTCATTTCAGTGCATCACTAATATATATATATATATATATATATATATATATATATATATATACGGTACAGTGTATGAGTGATTGGATGGATGGATGGATGGATGGATGGATTGAAATATGGATGGATGGATGGATGGATGGATGGATGGATGGATTGAAATATGGATGGATGGATGGATGGATGGATGGATGGATGGATTGAAATATGGATGGATGGATGGATGGATGGATGGATGGATGGATGGATGGATGGATGGATGGATGGATGGATGATGGATGGATGGACTGATGGACTGACTAACAGATTGATGGATGGATGGATGGATGGATTGAAATATGGATGGATGGATGGATGGATGGATGGATGGATGGATGGACTGATGGACTGACTAACAGATTGATGGATGATGGATGGATGGATGGATGGATGGATGGATGACTATATGAGAAAGAAAAAGCAACTTTTGAAGCAGAAAATAAAAGAAAAGTTTAGAGTAGGAAAAGAAACACAGACATTGGACAACATATAATTGGTAAAGAGTTTTATGGATTTTAACTCCATTGAGCTTTTGTGGGATCAGCTAGACTGTAAGGTGTGTGAGAAGTGCCCGACAAGACAGCCACATCTATGGCAAATGCTACAGGAAGTGTGTAGTGCTACAGGAAGTGTGTAGTGCTACAGAAAGTGTGTAGTGCTACAGAAAGTGTGGGGTGAAATATCACCTGAGAATCTGGACAAACTGCCAGTTAGAATGCCAAGGATCTGAAAAGCTGTGATTGCTGCATGTGGAGGATTTTTTGATGAGAACTCTTTGAAGTAGTTTAAGAAGTTCTGAAATAGTCAGCTTTCACTTTTACGAATGTGTCGTGTAGAAGATTGAGGATCTGGGATTAATTTAATGAGAAATGGGTAGTTATTTGATGTTTTTGGGGGACTCTCAGGGAGCGACAGGCATAGTTTTAGATGTGTATGATTTTATATATATATATATATATATATATATATTATTTTATTTTTTTTGAGTGTGTGTACTTATGTGAGACAATGGGGATGTTCGTTGGGGGTCAGGGAGGGCTTGTTGATTGGGGAGGGGGAGGGGTATTAATGGGAGTTAAATGTTGATTCATTGTATATATGTTTTGTATTTCTGTGTCAGTATATATAAATATACACACTGGCAGCTAAAAGTTTGGAATAATGTTCAGATTTGTGTGTGTGTGTGTGTGTGTGTGTGTGCGTATGCACAAAACATCTTACAGCTACAAGAATTTAAGGAGGAATTTAGAAAGAAACCATAACCCCTTTACTATCTGCATCATCCTTCCTACTTTCTGTCCGTTCTTGTCCAACAACAGCCAATCACGAGCGATTCGAAGAGATGCAGCCAATCAATACAGTATTTGGTCAGCAGCCAATAGCATTTGTTAACAGAAAGGATTGGGCTCTGTCAAAACCAACTTGTGTGCAGAAAATAACTCGCGCGTGTGCAGAAAATAACTCGCGCGTGTGTGGGACTTGTTAATTTGTGTGCACAATCATATTTTTTGTGCTCGAGTTTGTGATTTGCAAGTTCTGCAGGTTTAAATGTTACGTGCGAGCTGTGTCATGGTGCTCACACTGTTGAAATTCACTTGCGCGCTGTGTTTTTGCCCTTGCGCTGTTTTGTCCAACATTTAACGTCATAGTAAATCATTAAAAGTATGATCAAGCCAAAGATGGTTTACCCTCAGCTGGAGCATCAGTGGGCAGAGCAGCTTCGTCAGCAGGGCCTGATAGCAAATTGTTAGACTTTCATTAGTGCTGTGTTCAGCTCAGGATAGTTCACTAGATTAGAACAGTTCTTAATAAGCATCTTTTATTTGTTAAGTCATGGTGGTTTACCCATTGTAGGAGCCTCAACTGCAGCACCCTCTTCTGAAACAGGGGCTTCAACAGCAGCTATTGTTAAATGTTAAAAGCAATTAGTTTTGCCTGTAAAAGTCAAGGTAATAATCACAAATTGTCTATGTAGTAGAAGATATAATAAGCTATAAAGCATGTGAAAGCGAACTAACTGACTGCTTGTGAGAGACCACTAAAATAGGCTCAATATTGTCTTTATCTCTATAAGAGGTGTATTGTGTAGTTTACCCTCATCGAGGCATTTTCAATGTCTCATTACCTCCATCAGGGAACGGAGGTTACGAGCGGAACCAAGACATTCCCTTTCTATCACACACTCGACGTTGTGTTGATGTATGAGGGGTCCCAATATGAAACGCCTCAATGGCTGAACTGTGTTTCGTGAACTGCCGATGTAGGCAAGCTACTGTGAGCGCAGGAACAGATGCACTCAGACTGAGTGCACTCAGGGGTGAGTGGGGGGGAGGGAGGTACATATCTATTATGGGAGCAGGCTGTACCAGCTGCAGCCTTTTCTCTCTAATTTTTTTCTCCACAGAAAATTTGATTCAGCTGGGGCCTATAAATGGTCATAAAACGCCCCGGGGAAGGCGTTCTTTTCCATTCCTGTTCTTTCAGTGGGATAAGAACCCGCGGAGGCCACACCCTACCCTGAAGTCCATGGTGAATACGTCATATGGGCCTAAGACTATGGTATGTCCTGCCCTTCGCTGGGAAGGAGCTCTACAAATGCAGCGACTGTGGCAGAGAGGGCTCTGCCAAGGGGGCATACCGAAAAAGAGAGACCGAACTGTGGAAGATACATCACATGAGGTTACCGGGATAACTGAGACCTGTGGAGCACTTACCCGAGTACAGGGCACGTCAGCACATTTACTGGGTCTGACTATGAATTTCTCAGCTGAATTCGTGACCCAGAGGGCTAGGAGAAAGGACTTCCAGGGTTCACGATCCAGTGGGCAAGCCTCTATTTGGAGACAGCGTACCCTTTCCGCTGTCCGCCGAAGAAGACAAAGTGCTGCTCAGAGCGTCTAAAGCTCTGTGTGCGATCTAAGTAGATGAGCAAAGCACGCATCAGACAAAGCAACGAAAAGGCTGGTTCTGCCTCCTCTGGGGTCAGCGCTTGCAGGTTCACCACCTGATCCCTAAAAGTGGTTGTGGGAACCTTGGGCACATAGCCCGGTCGTGATCTTAGGATCATTTGAGAGTCTGCCGGACCTAACTCTAGGCACTCTTCGCTGACAGAGAATGCTTGAAGGTCCCCGACCCTCTTGATGGAAGTGAGCATGGATAGGAAGGCGGTCTTCAATGAGACGGCCTTTAACTCAACTGACTCTAGGGGCTTGAACGGGGCTCTCCATAGGCCTAAAAGGACCACAGAGATGTCCCATGAGGGAATGAGGTGCGGCCTACGAGGTTTCAACCTCCTGGCACCTCTCAGGAACCTGATGATCAGGTCATGCTTGCTGAGAGACTTACCTTCAACAGCGTCGTGGTGTGCTGCTATAGCAGACACATAGATGGAGAGGGACAGCCACCCATCCAACTTCTCTTGCAGGAAGGAAAGCACTGACCCAAATGATTCACTCTGGGGGTGTTCGCTATGGGAAGAACACTCCTTAGTGAAGATACACCACTTCAGGGAATACAGCTGCCTTGTAGAAGAAGCTCTGGCCAGAGTGATCGTGTTAACCACTGCGGGCAGTAGACCAATTAGGTCTTCCACGTCCCATCTAGGGATCAGACATAAATATTCCAGAGGTCTGGGCATGGGTGCCCCATCCCTGAGAAAGAAGGTCCTTTCTCAGGGGAATTTTCCAGGGAGGTGATGTCGCGAGGTGCGTAAGGTCCAAGAATCAGGTCTGGGTGGGCCAATACGGAGCTGCGAAAATGACCTGCTCATTGTCCTCCCTGACACTGAACAGAACCTGTGCAAGTAGGCTCACTGGGGGGGGATGCATATTTGCACAGCCCCAGGTGCCAGCTGTGTGCCAGCGCGTCTGTACCGAGGGGAGCTCCCATCAGGGCATACCAGAGCTGGCAGTGGGAGGATTCCCAGGAGGCGAACAGGTCTTCCTCTGCCTTGCTGAACTGACTCCAAATCAGCTGGACCAACTGGGGATGGAATCTCTATTCTCCCATTCACTGTGCCTGCTCTAATAGAGGAAATATACTCTTTAGAGGAAATAAACTCTTTTAAAGCGCTGTCTAAGCACCCAGGGGCGTAGTCTGCAGTGAAGTGCAGAGTGGAGTGAAAGCCGCTGGAATGCACCTTATATCCAACAGCACACGCTTCTGAAGAGGTGAATGGATCAGTAGTAGTATTCAGCTCGCTGAAATACAACAGCTCAGCTCCGATGAAAAAATCAGAATGAATCCACATTCCAGCCTCCCTTTTATACCGGTATGTCGGGGGGAGTGGTATGCAAATTCTACTTGTCAACTCTCATTGGCCTTTTCTCAAAGATCTGAAGGTGTCTCGGGCTCTCAAGATCGACCCCTAGTGTCACTACATCGACACAACTTCGAGTGAATGACAGAAGGGGAACTGCAATTTGTGCTCTGCCAGTAAAAAAAAAAAAAAAAAAAAAAGAATATTCCACTGGGAAATACTGTTATTGTAATAGCTTTATCAGCTGGGATTCTATATTAAGGGGCACCAGCTTTCTTAGCAGTAGGGGTAGTGGCTAGTGTTACAAGAAAAAAAAAATTAAGAAGATGTTAGGTACATGTTAGCGGATAGGTGATCATAAATCTATCAAGGCCCAGGGATCCTATAATTAAGACTTGTATTGACAGATCTCAGCGGTTAAACATTCAAACAAATGCACCAGGCATATTTCTCTAATAATGAAAACGTTCACTCAAAAATTAAGTAACAAAAGTATCATATAAGTAGTCCATGTGACATGTATGTCATGTCCCATGCTTACTGTACAATATGATTAAAAACTGTAGTAACTTAGTATTAGAAACCACTACAATCAAAACTCATAAATGCATTACAGATGCATTCTAAATAGGTTTTTACATTGCTTGAAGGAGATCCCATATCAGTTATTGTGGATTTACAATAGTAATAATAACTTTAATAGGAGTCGTTTTTTTTTCAAGACCAAGGTCAAAAATGTATTTATTTTTACTGAGCAATACCTCTTTAAGGTTTTTTTTTTTTTTTTTTTTGTTGTTTGTTTGTTTTGTTTTATGTAGCTCTTAAATATTCCTACAGCATACCTGTAGCAAAAATTATATTTAAAAAATTAAAATGCCTTGCAGTTTCTCAATTAATAAGGTAATAAACACTGAATTAATAACAATAAGAATAATCAAATAATTAAATATGAAAATAATATTAAATTAAGTGTCACACTGTAGTCAATACTTGATTTTGGCTTAAAGTAGGCCTATCGTTACCACTGTACATTTTTGTAAATAACATCAATAGATAATTTCCCAATGAAGTTCAGAGTATGTTGTCCAGGCTGTACCGTAGGGGGCGCGTGTTAGTCATCGGCAAAATGTTACATTCATTCTTTAATTTCCAATCTAGACAGCTGCACGTTCAGTCCAAGATCAGTAGGCTATTATAGATACGATGCTGTGATAATATGTTCTAAATGTTAAATACGGTCTTCATTAAAGTTGAGTGAAAAAAAGACAAAGTACATTTAAGAGAGATGTTTATAGGCGCAGGGACATTTTAGAGATCAGTGCATGCCACAGTGAGCGGAGTTGCCTACCTTCAGGCGCAGGTACCTCCGCAGGTACGTCCGCAGCCGTGGCAGTTTCTGGGGCTGGGTTGGCTGGCATGGTGCTTGGAAGAATCTCTACTGGACGACAAGTCATTGAAATGGGACTGTCTTTGGGGACGTTCAATTTATACGGCTGCAGAGTGTGGATCTGCGGGACTCCTCCTCTTATTAAAGTAGCCACCTTTACACTCAAATAAGTTCTAATAAAAACCCGACCTAAATATTAGGTCAGTTCTTCTCACCCCTTTATGTAAGGGTAACATTTACCCTAATTGTGTTTTACTTAACTTCATATCATAGCGGACATTTAGAGAGTTCAAATGTTAACGATGTTTATGTGATATTTTTTTTTTTAACCACTTTTGAATATCTCCAATGGATTCCTATTTCTTGAGGTTTGTCGTCCTCTTCCGTGTTAGCACTGTAAATGCAGTGTCTCTGCGATCACATAGAGATGAATAAAGTCCACAAAGCATTTACAACGTAAACACACAAGAGAGCGAACGATCAGTCATCACGTCTACTTGCACACTAGTGGCCAAAAATAAATAAATAAATAAATAATTATTCTATAAACTTGTGTGATCCTTTAATAGCTACTAAACCATTTAAATTATTTGCTTTGGCTTGTCATTTATAAAAGATGTGGTTTCATACAACAAATAAACACATTCAAACTTATATTTTAAATGCATAAAGATGAGAAAGAATCTGTGGTAGTAGTGATCCATTTTTAATTTTAAAACAATATTTACTAGACTGCATATTGTATGCCACACTGACTGATAAATGAACAAAATCACATAATAAAGTGATAACAATGTATCTAGAACTTTATGAGTTACGTCTCAAAACCAAATGGGAACCACGCAATAATGTTTGGGGAACGTTCTGTTTGCTTGATAGAATCAGGGGTGTAAAAAGTAGATAATTTGGATCCTACTATCTCCAAATTTTGCTTGAGTGAGTGAAACCAGTTATCGGAAATGGCTAAACTTGAACTTCAGCAGATTTGATAGTTGACACCGGGTGATTCTAGGATTTAGCTGCTTTTGAATGTCCAATTATAATGTTCATTTAATTAGTGCAATAACTCCCATATAATATGTTCAAACTAAAACAGGAATAAAGACCATTGAGAATACATGCTTGTTTAGGGATGGAACGAGTTTATTGAAAACTTGAGTGAATATTTAATGGTTGAAATTCTCTCAGATCATAACATGCCCTTTTCACCCCTTTCAACAGACAGTCTGTAGACTGCAATAATAATACAAAACAACATCTCATCTTAGGGCCGGATCTTCATATTTTACTGATTGTGGTCGCAGATGCATTAACTATTTACAATGTTTACAATTGCAATTTTCTATACAAATATAGAAAGATTTATAAAGAATTAATAGAAAGCAAGATTCACGTCTTGACCAAAACAAAACAAAACATGGAGATATATATTTTTTGTTTGAAATCCCATTGGGATAGGTAGGTCCAGATAAAGAATGGTGACATACATCAACAGCATTAAAACACCATTATATCTGCACATTAGCTTCATCATATACCATTGTCATCTGGCATTGGTACTAATGATTGAACCCATGGGCTAAAATGCAACACCATCTCTCCCACAAATTGACCATATATGGGATGCTTTATGCCAAGAAAAAAAAAAAAAAAGAAAAGTTTACAAAGTACAGGTTTTGTTTTATTGTACCTGCTTGAACATTCAACATTGTTACTTTGACATTGTCGAAAGTAGAAAAAAACAAAACAAATAAATTAATCTAAATGTTCGCTCTTTTAATTAGACACCCATTTAAGGATATACAAACTTCATCAGGTCACTAACAGCCCTCTTATGCAAGAAAGTAGATTGGGTATATCACACTATACTAAGATAACAAATAGATCTTTCACACAAGGACAGACATTGATTTGAACAGTTGGAAATGGCTTTAGTTTGTGCTAGCTGGCAAAGTAGCCTCGTGTTCCATGACATTTGGAAACAAGACTTCCGGCAAGCTCAAATCTCAATTTCGCTCGCATTCTTATCCTGCACAGCAAAACACATAATAGTTCAGGTATTGCAATGTCCATCAAACTATCCATAAGCAATTAAGGGAAGTTTATGATAATAAAATTAGCAGTTAAGACAGATTTGAGGTACTGGTGTGAAGTGAAGCACCGCTGCCACTTTTCTTAAGTATATTTGTTGAGTTGTTAAAGCCATTAAATACCTTGCATGATCCGGAAGAGAATAGAGAGGACACTTTTAAGAGGAAAATGTTTACATAGGCAACATTACATTGTGGCAGTTAACTTGCAGGAAAGGCAATGAAGAGAGATGACTGCGAAAATACATTGTTACTGAGAAAATCCTCACTGTAATGCATATCTTACCAGACACATTCAGTTTATATTTGCCGTATTTAATCCTTGCGGTGTTTATTCGACTTCATACTTTTTTGTTTGTTTATTTTTTCTTTCTGCATTTTTTTTATTTGAAAATCATATTTACAAATGTCAGACAAAGAGGCTTTTATAAAAAATTTTTTACAAAAAGACCTTTAAAAATCACTCCTCTGTTTATACATCTGACAGTAACAGAACACTTAAACACAAGCACAGAGTCAGCAAGCACCATCAAGAGCACTAGGCATGTTGGCAAACAATTTTTTCCATTTACATTCTGTGAACAATTGCGTGTATTTGAAATCTGACATTGTTAGTGCTAACATTAACATTATTCAGTTAGCATACGTAATTGACACATTCAACTTTAATTATGCCATAATAATAAATTAGTCAAAAGATCACTTTGCTCTTGTAGATTTGCATCTCATGATTTTTAAACTTCATCATAATTTTCCTCAAAGTTAAAGCTTTCATGCGTGTGCAGTTCTGGGCACCTTCAATCAGCCAATAGCATACGCATTAATGAGTTATGGAGTTTGTGAGTTGAATCACATGTTTTTGTTAATATTTTGTCATCATTACATTGTTCAGTGTTATTGGAATGATTTGAGAGATTCTAAAAGACCTGTGGTCATGTTGGGTTCCTGTGATTTTCCATTACCATAAATTTTAACCAATTATGACATAATTTCCGAAATTGGCTACATTGTAACAGATAACCAAAGACACAAGTGCATGCAAAACTATAAGCTAATATGGATGTTATTTTGCGTTGAACCTCCAGTATTCACAAAGGTATTGTTTTAACCATTTTGGCTTTGTTCACACTTCACATAATTCTGATTTGTTTTTAAGATCCAGCATTTAGAATTGATTGTTCACACTTTTATTTTGCCAGACAGATCCAATGTTCAGGCAGTGTAGTCAATATTCAATATATCTACATTGGCTGTAATGATGTAGACCAACTAGGATACTCCCAAACTTGGATTTGGTCAATGTGAACCAAGCCTATGATTATGTTGATGGTTCATGAGCACCTTGGGAACCTAAGATCAAAGGTCAAGTACACATAAGGAAGTACGGGAGGTAAGGCCAGAAACATACTCTACTCAAATAAAGACACGACCACTTGAGCAACACTTTGCCATCGTGCAGTCCCATTGTACACACTCACCATTTATTCTTGTGTAAATGTGGTGGTATTAAAGTAATCAAGGGGACAATAGAGTTACCATCATATATATGTAACTTTAAACCTGTTTCTCAATGTGCGTTCTTATGCATTCTTAAGTTTTTGTGGACTCGTTTGATGTCCTCTTGTACTTTTGAGTTTGCTATTTCAAGGCAGCTAGGCAAGACCAGTCTTCACCAGAATGCAAGTTCATTCTTTGCATTCTTAGCATTAAGAAACAGGTACTAATGTGTTATTATTAAGGTAGCTAGCTATAAACATATCAACTTTAACTAACAAGATTGGCTTCAAACTGTTTCTTCGCCATGACAGTAGTTGAAAGTGAAAACTGTAACTATAGAAGAAGACAGTTTGGGGACCATTCAAACCAAATAGAAAGCAGGTGTCTCGAGATAGCTTTTAATAGCTTTTTAACATGACATGCATTTAAAAACATGCCGCTCCTGCACGAGAGTTGGCGCAATAGCCTAAGTATCAGTCTAGCGCATATTTACTTAGATAAACAAATGAAAATTTGTGCAAATGGTTGCAAACGTGTTTGGTGCTTAAGCGAATGGCCGGTTATGCTAATGTCTTCTATATTGCCCCTTGTGGGAATGCTGAGAGTGCAACATGTATTTGCATTGCGTTATAAAACATTTCAAAATGCAACAACAAGTGATACAGTGCTTGTGCAGCTAGATGCATTTGCGTTCACATAGAGTGGATAGAGTATGTTTCTGGCCCAAGACATTGCATACTGCTTCAATGCACCTGTTAGCAGCACCTCTGTTATTGTCCCTCATGAAATCTTTACTCTTAATGGAAAGCTGTGAATCAAAGTGCATTCTCTCGTGGTTCTTACTACAGCGGCATTTGTCTACAGACTACATCTGTCTCCTTCATGTCTCCGTGTTTGAGGGAAGTGTTAAAAGCAATCTGGTTAAATGTATGTACTGCACCTTGAAACTGCATAACTTTGCAACTGTGAGGTAATATATAGTATATTCAAATTTCTATGAAACTGACTTAATAGGCTGGATTCTAAGCACCATCTTGTATATGACATTTTGCATCAATGTTGGTTTATCTAAATGGCATCACATTGTAACTGCATCTTTGTGTACAGGGTTCAGGCAACTTTTGAATGAATGTAGCAGATCGTCTTGGAAATATGTCAACAGAATAAATATATTTTAGTCCAAAGAAGATCTCTCATCTTCACAATCATCCAATCTTCACAATCCTCTGTTGCAAGTATTGCCATGCACTTGCGGATTAGATAACCCAGGGAAAGATCAGTTAAGACAACAGTGCAAAAAAATATTCAAGCTCAGCTCTGATAGGATCAGGTCTTCGGTTTTCTTTCCAGTTTGAGAATTTCATCAGCATTTAAATCCCAGTTCTTGAGTTCCTTTTCTTGACTCCCACAAACCTTCTTAAGGAGACAAGGGAGGTGCAAACGTATAGGGCATTTTTTTTATTTATTTTGTAACAGCACTAGCCTTCAGTGAGAACATTAGTCTGTTATTTCATCCTAGAAACTGGGGTTGCCTGAAATGTCCCGTTCTGGTGACTCAATGCAGTTGGCCGATTCCTGGAGTTTCAGCAGCATAGCCATCTTATAAAGGAACATAATATGGACAGCTCATAAGAACACATTCATACTTGTTAAAGCAAAGTTTAGGTGTTGCTGTATTAGACACTTACCAGTGGATCTGACTCCATGGTGTGCTGTGCGGAGTCTTTGCTGGACCTGTCATCAATGAGCTGTTGTGTTGGAGCAGCATTTGGGCTGGTGGTTGGGGGAGGAAGGTGAAAGAGTTTGGCCTGGTCCTGTTGAGCTGAAGGCCAGGGCAGCGTATCCCTCACCCACTCTACGGGATCCTCCCATGCTGCTTTCTGACCATGGACCTGCAATACGAGAGCGCATACTGTAAAATTATATTCAAGAACTTCACTACACTGCAAGTCTGCAACAATTTGAGTCAGGGTGAACCATTTCACTCCATTTCTTCAGTTTTTCATGTCAGTCGCAAACCGACACTGCTGTGCAATTATTTGAATGAGTTTTTTCCAGCTGGTCTATTACTGTAGTTTCAATTATGATTAAAAAATGGACCTGTCCTAAACAGCTAGTATAAAACAAAATAAATTGTGGCTGGTTGCTTTACATGTTGGTCAGTCAATCTTTTCTAATCTAAGTGGGAGGTTTCTGGCCAGAATAAGATGCAAATTGAACCAGACTTCATGTGGTTAGTCTAAAGTTTGGCTATGTGGGAATAAAAGCACTAATATATTAGTGAAATTGAAGAGTAAATGGTGTGACATCATTTCAAACTAAATTTGGCCACATAGAAAGGTATTTTTTGAGTTTGTTGCAGTGGTTCGAAACAGCTTAACAGCACAAACTCTAGGAAAAATTTTAAACAAATCTATTAAACACCTTCTAACTGCCACTGGTCCACATCAACAGTGGGTGTGACCTAAAACTCCACCTACTTTGACATAATTTCCTGCTTGATTTCTTTAGTTAAGATCAGTCAACATTAACATACTGGCATGCATAGTTGAGCTGGTGCACAATTAACAACATCTGTACAATTGTTTGCACAGACATTTTCCAAGACCATGTAATGCAATTTTTTTTAGACTAGTCTACAAATGGAACCCAATCTACTCAAAAAGTGCCCATTCACGCTTTTGTTTGATGTGCTGTTTAATTTCTGTGATGTCCACAGCTAAAAGTCATTCAAACATTCACATAAGACATTTGCCTCTTATCACACATTATTTATTGCATATATACACACTCAAGGATTATTAGGAACACCTGTTCAATTTCTCATTAATGCAATTATCTAATCAACCAATCACATGGCAGTTGCTTCAATGCATTTAGGGGTGTGGTCCTGGTCAAGACAATCTCCTGAACTCCAAACTGAATGTCAGAATGGGAAAGAAAGGTGATTTAAGCAATTTTGAGCGTGGCATGGTTGTTGGTGCCAGACGGGCCGGTCTGAGTATTTCACAATCTGCTCAGTTACTGGGATTTTCACGCGCAACCATTTCTAGGGTTTACAAAGAATGGTGTGAAAAGGAAAAAACATCCAGTATGTGGCAGTCCTGTGGGCGAAAATGCCTTGCTGATGCTAGCGGTCAGAGGAGAATGGGCTGACTGATTCAAGCTGATAGAAGAGCAACTTTGCCTGAAATAACCACTCGTTACAACCGAGGTATGCAGCAAAGCATTTGTGAAGCCACAAGATGCACAACCTTGAGGCGGATGGGCTACAACAGCAGAAGACCCCACCGGGTACCACTCATCTCCACTACAAATAGGAAAAAGAGGCTACAATTTGCAAGAGCTCACCAAAATTGGACAGTTGAAGACTGGAAAAATGTTGCCTGGTCTGATGAGTCTCGATTTCTGTTGAGACATTCAGATGGTAGAGTCAGAATTTGGCGTAAACAGAATGAGAACATGGATCCATCATGCCTTGTTACCACTGTGCAGGCTGGTGGTGGTAGTGTAATGGTGTGGGGGATGTTTTCTTGGCACACTTTAGGCCCCTTAGTGCCAATTGGGCATCGTTTAAATGCCACGGCCTACCTGAGCATTGTTTCTGACCATGTCCATCCCTTTATGGCCACCATGTACCCATCCTCTGATGGCTACTTCCAGCAGGATAATGCACCATGTCACAAAGCTTGAATCATTTCAAATTGGTTTCTTGAACATGACAATGAGTTCACTGTACTAAAATGGCCCCCACAGTCACCAGATCTCAACCCAATAGAGCATCTTTGGGATGTGGTGGAACGGGAGCTTCGTGCCCTGGATGTGAATCCCACAAATCTCCATCAACTGCAAGATGCTATCCTATCAATATGGGCCAACATTTCTAAAGAATGCTTTCAGCACCTTGTTGAATCAATCCCACGTAGAATTAAGGCAGTTCTGAAGGCGAAAGGGGGTCAAACACAGTATTAGTATGGTGTTCCTAATAATCCTTTAGGTGAGTGTATATATATATTAGGGCTCTCGATTTAACGCGTTAATTCAGTGTGATTAATTTAACAAAAAAATAATGTGTTAAAAAAATAACGCGTTCAATCGCATGTAATGGATTTTAATTATCTGAATATTTTTTATTTATATATATATATATAATGTATATATGTATAGATACTTTTTAAACATTTAATGATAACTATGTATAATTATATATTGATTTAAATAAGTATAATCATTATATATTGAATTATTGTTATATGACGGGCTTTCTCAGCACATATTTGTATATGTGATTAATCACAATTAATGAATCGGGACACCATGTAATTCATTAGATTAAACATTTTAATCGATTGACAGCCCTAATATATATATATATATATATACTTTAAATCATCATTGAGTGGTTAAAGCATCTTCTTTCATGTTTTACATATAGTCTTATGTACCCTCAAATTGAAATGCTCCTCTAAACGCCTCCGCAGCAGCGTGTCTGGTGTTTGAATGTTTGCATATAGCTGTTGCTCAACTGAGCAAAGAACAAAGAAAAACTTCTCAGTGAGTGTATTGGAGCTTTAATTTCTCTCTCACCTTCACACCATCCTTGGCACCTTCCTGCAAATAAGGAATAATGGACTGGTTCCAGAGATCAATAAACCAGGACCGAAACTTTGGTAATGACACTGGACAGGACAGGAAGAAGCAGGGACCTGCAGAGACAAGAGCAATAGCTGAGATCTTTTTACATATTTTTAGAAAGTCTGTAGAGTATAACTGGACAGAATTATTCCATAATGGCCTTGACAGGTGTGTAAAGATCTTCTTGCTACTTTTGTTTCTACAGAAAAAATATGATTTTTTGAACAGCAATATGTGGAACAAATATGCAGGACATGTCGTGCTTTACCTATGAGGAAATCTGAGGTGCTGTGTTTCTCCAGGAAGGTATGGAGGTGATACCAGAGTTTAGGTACCCAGTCCAGAACCTTTAGAACCTCAGTTCTGTGAACTGTGCTTTCATCCTCTGTCTCGATCAACTTCCTGTGCAAGTACCGCACTAAGAACCCATTTGCAGGCTCCACGTTGTTGGAGAAGGTGACCATTCTGCAGAAAAATGGGAAAATGTTAAATGAGGAAGATTTTTAGAATGTTAGAAATTATGGTTTTCATGAGGACAATATTATTCAATAATCCACTTATTCAATTCAACTGAAATAAAATAGCTCAAGCCATGAGGCTGCGTGTTGGAGCTTACCTAAAGCTGAGATGCAAGCCATGATTTGATGACATCTTAACAGGCTGATTGGTTGTTCCAATGACAAATGGGCTGCAATAAATATCCAAGGTAAATGATGAATAAATATGCAAAAATTATCAATAACATTTTAAAAGTAAAATTGCTTGGTGTTCATAAAATACCATTCCTGTCTTGTAAAAATGTGACTCTCACAAAAAAGAAATGCTCAAAACATTCAAAACGTCTTAATGGTCCTAAAAATATGCAAAATATAATTTTAATGTATTTGTTTCTTATATTATTTAGATTTTTGTGTGAAATGTTGCTCTGTCATTTCTTCATCAAAAAGCATACGCTTCCTGAACACAGGAGTTTCCTTACTCACCATTTGTGATACTTGCAGGTCAATGCGCTGTTCACCAGGTCAGTGATGGAAGACGCGTCACTGACATCATCCAAGATTATGACAAATGGAATGTCCTCAGCATCACAATCTTGGTCAATCTGATTGGCCAGATTAGACAAGTACAACTGGAGATCCTGGAGGACAGAAGACTGATATGACACTGAATTGTACACCTTATATTATATCCTATGAAAGTTTTTTTTTTTTCCTTAGAAGATTTTTGTGAATCCAGCCCCTGATTTCCAGGCAGTGCTGTACCTTGCAGGTCTGTTGGTGCATGTTGAAGTTGGTGATAAGGCCAGGGCCAGGGTCGCGGCCGCTCATCTTCAGCAGGTACTCAGCCAGGCGGGTGGTAAGGTAGGTTTTTCCTGTGCCACTGGAACCTGACAGGACCAGCCGTCGGTGCTTTAGCAGCAGACTGATATAGTGCTGCATCATGGGCTTGGGTATGAGTGTCTCAAACACAAGGCTGTCAACACATTTCTCTTTAAAACCTGCAACAGAGAAGAACACAGGGTCAGCCATGAGGAAAAGAGAGATGGGGAGCCAATAAGTGTGAAAAAAGAAAAGAGGAAGTAGAAATATTGAACAAAATAGAAAGAAACAGATGTGGGAAAAGTGATTATTCTTTAAACAAACTTTTCATCCCAACTAGGCACAATGATACAAAGGTCAAGCAATAAATCACGCCTCTTCCATAATAATAAGCCAGATGTTTTTCTTCTGGCTTGCCTCAAGACATTTTACCATTTGCATGGTTTCTGTTTTTGTTGTCTGACACCAGTGTTATTATTTTTTATGAAAACTAAAACAAAAGGAAACATTTTTAATTAAATTACATATCCATTAAATAAATATAAAACATAATATAACTGGGAAAACTAAAACTAAACTAAAATCATGATTCCAAAACTAACTAAAAAAACAAAAAAAGACCACATATCAGTTTTAGTTTTAAAGCATGAATTTGTACCTTTGAGGGCAACAGCGATGAGTCCCGGACCCTTTATTAAACTGTCAAACGGTGAGCTCGATGGGGCTTCTGCTCCAAGCACACTCCTGCTCTGATTAATACTGTAACTGTGAACAGAGTCTACAGACAACCCCATACTCGCACCAGGGTCCACCTGAGAGATGTAGTCCTGATGTGGGAAGAGAAACAACACATTATAAGTGTTACACCAACAGTACATACTCCACCATGAGCAGGGTGATGTATAATTAATGTATTTATGTCTGTAATGAGATCTCACCTTGAAAATAGTGGCGATGACTGTGTTTAATGTTGACCAATCGGTCTTCTCATTAATTTTCACAGAGCCGATGAAGAAATCCTGTTGCCTCATCTGTTCAATGTACATCACAATGCTTACTTAGTCAATATGTACTCATTTCCACATACACAAACCATGTTTAATGCTATTCTCATGCATTTACCTCTCCGGACACTTGCTGGTCAGCTATACGAACCACCACACGTGTAAAGACCTCATCCCTTTGAGATGATATGCTCAGTGACTCCACTGGGGCAATGTCTAGACAAACGCAAAGAGTATGATTTCACAAATTTCACTACATTAGTACTGGATAACTTGGTACCACCACTTTGCTTTAACTTTTAAGGGCCGTAAAATATGACATAAATAAAGGAACTCGCCAGGGTTGGAGCCTTCATTGAGGCTGAGGCTGAAGGACTTGGTGAGGGTCATGGGTGGTTTGGTTTGGCAGGAGTTGAGGAGACTGGACAGGCCAGAAGGTTGGGAGGTGGAAGTTGAGGGAGGGCCACAAGGCAGGATGAGAGACGATGGGGCAATTCCAGTTTTTAGCTGGTCATTTTCTGCCTTGAGATTCTCCACCATCATCTACAACGAGAAAGTTGGGCATTCAATTTGACTGTTTAAGACAAATAAGTCTACTGGCAAAGCTTTCATTCATATCCTGGGCTACTGATGATTTTTACAATTTTTTATTTGTATTATAAACCAAGATAAAATGTAACTGAATTTGACAGCCAGTCACAATGCATTTCTGTTATATGGAAATAAGCAGCTTTGACATTTTGACAAGGACTCCTTTTGTGTTTCTTCACTGAGTCAGTAAATAGTAACAATATTATAATTTTCATCTTAAAGCAAATTATCTGCTGAAGGTGGAACTGGATTGGACTGGTAGAAAATCACTCATTCACATGTCTAGATTTGGTCAAAGTATTTTTTATCAACAACAAATATACAAATATATTTTTAGAAGTTGCAATAAAAATCGACTTGGCTAAGATATCCAAATGGGGTAATTCCCCCCTCATTTTGAATTGCCATGAAGCTTCTGATTAAAGGAATATTCTGGGTTCAATACCGGTTAAAGGGATAGTTCACCCAAAAATGAAAATTCTCTCATTATTTGCTCACCCTCATGATATCCCAGGTGTGTATGACTTTCTTTCTTCACTAGAACACATTTGAAGAAAACTAGAAAAATATCTTAGTTCAGTAGGTCCTTATAATATAAGTGGATGGTGATCAGACATTTGAAGCTCCAAGAATCACAGACAGTCAGCATTAACGTCATCGATACGACTATTAATGGCTTCTAAAGCGATATGGTCACTTTTGGTGTGAAAAAGATCAATATATATGTACTTTTTTAACTCTAATTCATTGCATGTTTGAAGTAATTGCATTTGCCTGCGAGAACTGAGGCATGTGCGACACATATGGAAGAGCAGTGCTGTTTACAAGTGAGTAGGAGGAATGCGGTAAAGAAGCTTCAATTGTTTTGGATTAGATCTGTTTCTTTACTCACAATGCTTCATCATGTATGCTCATCCTGGATTTCTCAATCGAGAGGAGGACGTAAGATTATGTCTGTATCATGGCAACGGTAATATGTCACATGAGAGACTGCACGATCTACACCCTCTCGTGACACTTATCAGAAGAGATGGATTATAGTTCAAAACTACTTAAATATTGATATTTTTGCAGCAAAAGAAATTGTTTCTCTTTAGAAGACAGTAGTTTAACTTCAAACATCGGATCAACATCCACTTGCATTTTAAAGACCTACTGAGCTAAGATATTTTTATATTTTCCCTTCAAGCTCAATCGACAGCATTTGTGGAATATATTGATTACCACAAATAAAAATGTTGTAGATCTGGGTTACAGTGAGGCTCTTACAATGGAAGTGAATGGGACAATCCGTAAACATTAAAATACTCACTTTTTCAAAGGTTTAGCCACAAGATATAAACATTATGTTGTTAACATGATTTTAGTGTGATAAAATTGCTTACTAAACTTTTCTGTGTAAAGTTATATCCAATTTTAAGCCAACTTTGTTGCCATGACGATGCAAAGACAGCAAACCCTAAAACACCAAAATGACTGTAAAAATGTTCATATAAACATCTCTACAGCTCAAATAATACATGAGTTTTACAGAATATTTCATGCAAGCATTTTTATAAAATTAGAAGCTTCATATTTCTGCTTTTAAACCCTCTAAAAATTGGCCCCCATTCACTTCTAGTGTATCACTTTAACCTCCATTTCTTCTTTATTTTTCATTTTTTTTTAAGAAAAGGAGGGACGAGTCAAAATCATTTTTGTGGTAATCAACATTATGTCACGAATGCTGTTGTTGATTGAGCTCAACTTCTTTCGAACCCGGTATATTCCTTTATAAGCATACATATGTCTTTTGCAATAAAGCAATCTGTTTAATATATTGAAATAAAACTGACTTATTAATTATGAGTCATATGACTCTGAAATTCTGCACGATTGTATTTTAACACCAAGTCAATACATTTGACACTAACCTGCATGTTGTTCATTGTGTCTCGTAGCTGCTCCAGCTGGTGTGCTGAGCTCAATGCCTCTAGACGGATGTCTGTTAGTTTCATCTCTTTCTCCCAAAGCTCAGACCTCAGCTCTGACACCACATGCTCATCGCTCTCATTTTCCTCATTACTCTCGTGAATCCTGTTGAGAAAATAAAGTCCTTATCTTTTGAAATTGAGAAACAGTTTAAATTAAGCATTACTCCAAGATTTGCTGGTATGAAATTATCACATTCTGCTTATTTCTTCTTGTAATATAATTTTTACTGAGTACTGTGATTGGTGGATGAGGACGTTACTCACACAGAGGAGGCGGTTGATTGGATGGATTCGAGGGAATTAGGCGGGTTCTCTCCATCTTCATGTGCCAGTTTTGGCGAGTTGGGGGCTGAAGAGTCTGGAGTGGTGATCTCTTCAATGTCAGAATACATAGATCCACATTTAGAGCCCTTCTTAATGCTGAATGCCTTGCCAAAAGAGCTGCGTAACTGCAGAAAGATAGAAACAGGAAAGAGAGAGAGAGCACGGCAATTAGATGACTGAAATAAAGTGGTCTACAAATTATAGCGGAATGATTGTTTAAACTGAAGCAAAATAAAATTGTTAGTTTGGCACAGTATACGTTTATTCATTTATATTCATAAAGATAGTTGGTGGACTGAGACAGTGCAGACTATTAATTATAAATATAAAGTAGCTAAAATTAGTTAACCTTAGAAATACAGATGTTTTTTCAACAAGGGTGCTTGAAACACTCCAGTCACACTGCTGGTGTGGGTAATTATGTGTGATGTGTTAAGTTCCATAAATGGAGTTACACCCATGAATGATACAAAAGACAAAAAAGAAAAAAACTACAAAAGAATGAGGAAAAATAAGTTCTCAACGGCTGTTAAGTAAAGCAAAGTGATCTGTTAACACTGTACATGCTGGAGTTATTAGCACCTTTGAGCTTCATTCTCACGACATATTAAATTATTAAATGCTTACAGTATTAATACATTAGGCAACTGGAGTATATTCAGAAAACAGAATCTTTTGGAACATACTGTATACAATTTTAAATGTGAACAACAAAAGAACTGGTAATGTAAGAGGAACTCAAGACTGTCAGAGGAGGGGCACCAGTGGAAACCTGTGAACGGTTAGAAACAACACATAATGGCATGATGGAAAGATTGTCCCAGAGTGATGATAAACGTACCTCATAGACCTTGGAGTTTTACAAATGAAGAATCAATAAAAACTGAGGTTACAAATTAGTAACAATAATAGTCATGCCATTCAGGTGACAAAGCTATAAATGAATAGTTCCTCTCGTTTTCCAATTACCCAGCTCTTTTTCTTTTTTTTCTTGGCATCATCTTTCAGGCTGCCCACACTGGAGTGACTGGTGATGCTGTTCAGGCTGGAAATACTCTCTGATGAGTTTTGCCTTCTGATACGAAACTCTGAAAGAGACACAATGAAGAAATATTCAGCATTGCTCCAGTGGGGGTGGGGGTGTGGGTATTTTAAAAGGTGTATTTGCTATCTTCACCTTTGGGGTCAATATCTGGGTTATTGAGGGCTCCTTGGATGACAGCCTGTGCCTCCATGTTCTTGGTCTTCAGGTTCTCAATTGTTTCTCTCAGGTCCATTAATTCAGTGTCCTACAGAGGATAGAACATGTCTTATGACTGTGTTTATGCTGTAACGGGTAAAGGTGGGCCAGGAGTCAAAGTAAGTTTTAATAACGTTAATGAACTCAAATCAACTTAAACACAAACACATAGACAAACACGTGCTGCTGCATGTGGCTTTCTCACTCAAACTGGTCCTCCGGCTCGTTTCGTGTGTGTCTCTTTAAATGCAAATGAGCTGCTGCTGTGGAATCAGCTAACAAGCACATTCAGAAAGGCGATTTGCAAACATTCACAAAATATAAAGTGCAATACTTATATATTCAGGATATAAAGCTGGAACACGAACAGTTAATCCATGCTTGAGAAATGTTTTGTTGTTGAAAATCCTGTTTTATACTGACACTCAAAGCAGTCAGTAAAATGATTTGCACAACCACACACACATTTTTATATGTTTTGGGGCATATATCCTTCAAAAACAAAACTTGTCCACTGTGTCTTCAGTGGCTCTGATGCTGTGAGTACACTAAGACTCTTATGTTCACTTTTACAGCCAAAAACAGAACACTTATGCCACTTATGCTTACGAAGCTGATACATTATTCTTCTCACTGTATTTGCTCCGTAGTTGAAATCAATGGCGGACTGTGTGTAGATCACTCAGGGGAGGATCTATGATAATAGGGTGGAGTCCGTCAACAGTCGTGGAAGAGGCCATGAAAACCATTCATTCTGACACACTGTTTTTGATTATTAGAAATATAAGAAAGGAGTAGGTGGACTTTTAACATTGTAGGGTGGTTGTGTACACACACAACAAACACCGTGTGAATGTGAATTTTGCATAATAGGTACCCTTTATGTAATTTTACACCGACAATATTCAACCTATTCTCATAGAATGAACGTTACTATAACTACAAGTGTCTTTTGCATGCCGTGTTCTTCGTTTCGCCGCAGTTTCCTGGTGAAATGAATACAAGAGGTTCTAATACAACTGTGCGTTTTTTTCACTTTCACACAAATCATGACTACAATGGCTGATTTTGACATTATAAACTTCTTTTTTTAACGTATTTTTCACTTTATTAGTCACACAATGCTATTTTATGATATTGAAACTATATACTCTTTACTCTAACGCATAGTTTGGAAAACAATACATTTTAATTCTTCTATTACAGACCCACCTACATTTACGCACGATAGCTCACCTGATAATACTTTTGGACTCAGAAACATGAGATGAAAGTGTAATATGACACGAAATTACATGGTTGCATTAGAAAATGTGCTTTTCATGTCGCATTTGATTTTACAACTAGGTTAGGTTTAGGTGTTGGTTTAGGGCAGGGGTCGGGAATCTATGACTCACGAACAATATGTGGCTCTTTGTTCAAAATCAAGTGGCTCGCCGGGTGTCATTCACCAACACATGATCGTTTAAAACTTTCTAGAGATAATTTTAATGCAGAAAGTGTGGGTGTGATTGAAAATCTTGAAGTCAAAGGCACTGTTTTGATTTCCTTTCTCCCGAATTTGTCGCATAGCCTACTCCTAGTGAACACCCGCGAAATTCTGTTTTTTCACGCGCAGTGGCGGGTAATTTTGCTGATGTACCAGCCACTGTAGACGGCAACCTTTAAGACTCTCAGAGTGATATATGACAAGAAATTAGACACAAAGATGCATGTTTGATAAAACATGTGTGATTATATTTTGAAGAAAAGATGAAAGAAAAGCCGCCGATGCATGCCTGATTTGATGTGTGTGCAGTGATCTCCGCTGTTCACAAGTGCAATGAAAGTGCTTCTCCAAGACACACACATACTGTACATAGAGTTCTGGTCCTCGTTTCCCAATAACTATTGATCTTAGCACTTAAGAGCATTTTCAACGAGCGATTTTACGAATGTTAATTATTTTTTATGTGTGCCCAGGGTGTGATATACTGTAGTACCCGCCAAATGCGATGAGGCTCAATCCAGTTTGCGAGCTCCTTGTCCAAATGCAGGTATTTCACGCGCAAGTAATTTTTCTCATATTCCTGCAACAGGCAGGTGACCTGTAAGATGTCTCAGAGTGACACATGACAAGAAATGCTGTGTCTGCAAATTATCTCTGAGGTACTGTGAGTTACGCTTTATTTCCAAGGAGCAGTTCCTTCTGAACCATTGTGAATGCTACTCTGTTATATTTAGTATATATATATATACAGTATTTGTATTAAAGAAACAAAAACAATAGTAATTAAATCATAAAATAATATAAGACACATTGGCCCTAAAATTGAGTTCTATTTTCTTTTCTTTAGACAGCATAAACTGTATTACCAAAACGCAATACAAACACATTTGAAAAGAACACACATTTGGCAGCGTTTTTGGGGAACAAATATGATGATTATTATTATTATTATTATTATTATTATTATCTTTACATTTATAATTGTCTTTAGTTATTAATCTGTAGGCTATTTGTAATTTTTCAAATGTTGTTGTTGACGGCTGCTTGCGTGATGGCAAATGGGATCATTGGAGATGGGAAATGTTTGGATTTGAGGTTGCCATATATAAAACAAAATTATCACCTCGTTATTTTAATTGCTTTTTAGTTTTATTTAAAGTGCAATTTGAATTTAGAAAATGTTTTTTTTTTTAAGTTTTCTTGTTTCAATGAATGTATAAAATTTTTAAAGCAAAAATATTCACTGACCATCGGCAGTGGGTTGACGCTATAATCAGATATCGCAATAATTTGAAGGCGTTTAACGATAAAATATTTTTTACATATCGCCCAGTCCAAAAGGGACGTTTTCTTCAGACTTTTACATGAACAATTGTAAATGTAAGTACTTTTATGGAGACCCGCACAAACACATGTTCTCAATTCCATATTGCAAAATGTTATCTATTAATTGTTGCATATTTTGTCAATTAATTGTTTTCTTTTTGTATTTTTGAGTAGTCTATGGGAATAATAAATAAAAATCACTTTTTTTGTTGTTGTTGAAAATAATAAATTATTAGTTTGTGCTATGGCTCTTTCAAAAAAAATGCATTAACCAAAAATGTAACAATTGGCTCCTCAGTGAAAAAAGGTTCCTGACCCCTGGTTTAGGATAAGGGTGTCTGTTTTGTTCACCTCTGATTTGCTTTTATGACATTATTGGTTAGGTTTAGGTAAACGTTTTTGGTTAGGGAGGTATGTTTTACCCATTAAAACCTCCATCTAATATTCACCATAAAACCTTGTCTGATTACAACACCATTTCACTCACTTTTGGTGCCCCACGCTGAACATTTCACTGGGAAACTGCAGCAAAATGTAATGAAGCACGTAAATTTGTTTTGCAAAAAATTTGCCATGGTCACGTAATGTTCTTGAGATCAGGTTGAAAATATTAAGACACAACATTTGACGTTTGGCATTACTGGTATAAAATATTGTGTGATGCATCTTGACGTGCCATGTTTGAATGCACACGAAAGTGAATAATTTGAAAGCAGAAAAAAAAAAAACATTTGTCAAGTAGTAATGACTTTCGGTCTGTTCCTCACAAACATTATCTTATGGCATCAGAAAACTTGAAATAGAGTACTTGGAATATAGATTAAAGATATATTATGGTACTATAGTGATTTTTTGGAGCTTGACAGATATACTTCTGTTTTTGTGTTCCATGGAAGAAAAAGAAAATCCAAAAGGTTTGGAACAACACGGGGGTGAGTAAATAATGCCAAAATATACATTTTTGTGTGAACTATTCCTTAAAAAGTCTGCTTTTAAAAAGAATTCATTCACTACCTGCTCCAGGCCAATGATATTTAAAGCACATGCAGCCACAACAAAGGCTCTTCCAGCTCATCTCTTGCACCTCATTTATTTGTTTTCTCAGAATCACTGAACTGTAGGGTTAGTGCCACTGAAATGAATTGATAAATTTAGGTCACTGCCATGCAGCATTATCTTTCTAGACTGGCTGCCATTTTTCACATTAAGCAATGCACCAATACATTGGTTTACCTCTAAAACATATAAGCTCATTTAACCTTGAGGCAAATCATGCAACCGCAAATTAATGGTATGGCACAGATACCATTGTGGCCCTTGGGGAGTATATGAAAAGCCAACAACCTCCCAACCTCCATTCAGTCATAATTCAACCCAAATTTACTCTGTCTCTCTCAGTGACTCCACAAGGTTACAAGGCTTAATAGGTGCTACAAGGACAACTGAGGTTTGATTTTTCAGACACATGAACACCTGAAGACCTTACAAATAGCAAAATACAGTACATATATATATATATATATTTAACTAAGATAGTTAGTTAAAATTGTGTCAATCTTCAAAATATGCCCTGCTTTATACAACTACTAAAATCTAACTGTTAGCAATAACACAGTATTCTATCTTATTTTAGTCCATCAGTGGCTATATTAAAGAAACATCCTAGCGATTGACAACATTGAACTTGTTTCAAAGATTATTTCTGATTCCAGGAGTTTGTGTGCTTTTTTTTTTTTTTTTTGGATGAATGTTGTACCTTTTGCTCAGCGCTTGCACAGAGAGTCTGGAGTCGAGATGTCATGAGCGTGAGACTCTGCTCAAACGCTGCCACCAGGTTGGCCTGGAGAGACAAGAACTTATTTAAATTTGTCTGAAAGATGATGAAATATTCACTGGAATGTTTCAGAAAAAATACAATAAATCAACATAGAAAATACGTTATTCAAATTCTAGGACATCCTAAGAACATTTTATAAGATTGAAAGATCAAATTGAATTATGTCAATTATGAAGTCTTCATGAATTATGAAGACTTTATGTTAAATTATGTGTTTAAATACTTTAGTCAAATGGAAAAGTGAGTATTTTAATGTTTACAGATTGGCTCCATTCAATATCATTGTAACCACCTTACTGTAACCTTGATTTTTGCTTTTTTTAAAGAATTATATTTTTGAGGTAATCAACATTATGCCACAAATGCTGCTGATTGAGCATAACTTGTACTATATTCCTTTTAGCCTTAAAGGATAAAAATTTATTTGTCCCATGATTACTATACAGCCCCAAACTCGTTTTTTTTCATCTCCACTCATAATGTGAGGTTCAGCCATATCTGTTTGTGTTTTTGGAAGTAGTTCTTGACCCTCAAGATATGTGTTCTTCCCACACACATATTTACGTAATATTTCCCACCCATTTCAAGTCTCGTTTTACAGTCTGAGGTGTGAACAATTGGGTCTAAACAAGATGGGTTTCGTGACCCTTTAAGACAACATGTTTTGTGAAATATCACAGATATTGGTAAGAAAAATAAACTAGGGGAAAAAACATTTTAAAGTCCTTTTTTTGTTGTTTCACCGAAAGAGATTTGAAGGGCCATGCAGATATAAACTTATTGCACACTCAGTAGTTCAGATTAAAATTAAATTAATATCTCTGAAATAGCAGCTGAAATAGAATGTATCTGACAATGTACACATACATTAGCAGACAGCTGTGAGTTCAGACTGGCCACCTTCTCCTGCGAAGATTCCAGCTCTCTCCTCAGTTTATGGATTTGCTGTAAAGAGACATACATTATTCATTCATCAACAAATATTTCAATAAAATAAAGCAGACTCCACAACCCTTTCAAACTCACAGTATCTTTAAATGATCATGCAAAGTATTTCAGAGACAAATCCCTAAATTTCTTTTTCTAAATTTAAGTTTTATAGAAAGAATGAACATACTGAATTCCTGGAATTTAATTTCACATCAGCTGCTGGAAAAAATGTAGCATATGATTTTTAGCACTGCCAATAGCAAAATGTGCACAGTTTGTTTATTTTAAATATATTCTGAATGGCCTGACAAATTCCATCCATACCTCCGAAGGTAACAAAAGGACAAATGGTGAGTATATTCACACATACGATTCAAACTCGAGCAGAAAAACACAGAAAGTAATCTGAATCACTTCAAGTCTTCAGACTATTTATTATATATATATATATTTTTTTTTTAGAGAAAAGAGCTTTTAGTAAGGGTTTTTCAAAGTTATTTGGTGAGATGCTGACATCTTCATTTTGTTTCCACTAATTAGGATTAGAATTAGACACACTCATGAAAGAGTTTATTCACACCAAGACATAAAACATAAGGGACAAGAATTTAAAACTAAACAATGAAACTCTATAAAGTCAGAAATAAGATACTGTGATCATCTTTATTATTATTAGGAACCAAGCACTAAAAGTGAAGATGCCCTATTGTTCTTCTAAGGATTGTTATTATTATTAGGGCCCAAGCACTGAAAGTGCGGAAACCCTATTGTTGTTACAAGTCATTTGTGGGTCATTAGCTCCGCCCAACAGGAAGTCATCCATTTTGGATTTTCTGAAAATTGCAGGCTCTTTTAAATACACTTCCTTGGGGATTCATGAGACTGGCACCAAATGTATGCAACATCATGCCAAGACATTGTAGATTTTTGATATTTTGAACAGTGTCACCATGGTGAAGCAATACATTTATGGCGAAAAATGGAAAACAGGAAGTGCTTTATATCTTCTGTGTGCATTGTGTGATTTTGATGAAAATTCAACTATGTTTGTTAATGAGGGCTGATCACATTGATGCAGCTATTATGGGTCATGGTCCTAGCGTCATCAACTGATAGAAGTATGGCACTTTTAACAGACTTTGAAATAGCCCTCTTGATTTTACATGAATTGCTTCAAAATTATTTAGAATAATGTCAAGACACTGCTGATGTAAAATTAATAAGAAATATTGGATATCTTAAATACTGTTGCCATGGCAACACATTAATTGTTATTATTCCTTTCTTCACATATTTGGGTGTTTTTGAGGCACTTGGCATGATTAAAATTTCATGAAAGTTTGCACACATATCAGACTCATCGGCTATAAGCACTGGGCAAAGGTTAATGCATTGGTGTCTAGAGAATGAGCATGTAAGACGGCCTCTGTAGCACCCTCATTTTCACCTACAGTCACTTTGTATATTAATAGTTCTCACCAAATCAGAAAACATTCATAACTATAGTTATTAGCTCCGCCCAAAAGGAATTTATTGATTATAACAGTGTTGCCATGGCGAGGTATTAAATTAATGCCAAAAATGGGAAACAGGAAGTGTCTCATATCTTATGTGTGAAATGTGTGATTTAGAAGTCCTGGGGGCTAATAACATGGATGTGACTATTTTGGGTAACGATGATAGCGCTACCACCAGGCAGCAGGAAGTGTTTTTCTTAAAACAGACTTTAAAATAGTTATCTTATGCATTACACAACTTCAAAATGTTTTGAATAATTTCAAATGCCAAATGCATGTGTCCACCTTGCATTGTTTTCCAAAAGCCGCCAGGTGGAAATGGACCCATGGTGCTTGGGCCCATCATCGCTGCATGCAGCTATATTTATTATTATTATTTTGAGATGCTGAAAAATTGTAGCTTTTCTTCCTTTTCAGATATCCATTATTTTTTCAGGTAATGAAACTTCAGCATCTGACTCAATGCAAATAATGTTGATGTGCAGAACTGTCTGTGAATATTTCTTTCTTGTTATTTAGTCTAGTTTTACCAAAATTTTATAAAAATGATTGTGATTAAAGTTGTTATTATAGGCCTAGGTCATGTAACTTAAAGATATATTAAAGTCATATATATATATATATTTATTCAGACTTGGTGTGAATAGGCATGAAACAGAATGTGGAGAGAATTATGAGTAGGAAAAGCACCAACAAGAGGTCACATGGTCAGCTACATATTCTTGAGCCAAGGGTCATAACAGCCTTCTGAACAGCTGATGGCAGTTGATGGTATAAGACGTGTCATTCAGTGACACCTGACACTGGCTGTCTTTGGCTGTTATGAACTCTGACAACATTTTTGAGGACAAGGTAATTAATATGATGGTCACATAAACATGAGCGACACAGACGGTGGTGAAATGTAAAATCGGAGAGAAAGACAGACACTTACCTCACCCTGCATTCTCTCCTCAGCCTGAGAGATTGCAAGGAAGAAGAGAAAGGAAGAAAGACAGTAAGATACTAAACAAATGGAGCTTTAGACGTGAGACAAAAAACTGATCCAAGAGAAATTACCTAAACTGTAATAAAGTAGTAGTTTTGGATTTAATTATTTATAGTTTTTTCAAGTAACAAACTGTATTGCCCCAAAATTGTTGTTTTAATTTTATGTTGTTTAACTAAGGATATATAATAAACATCTCAGTTATGCTTCATTTAAAAATAAACCTTTGTCTCAGATGTCTCTTCAAACTAAAATACCTTAGAAGTTTTGACAAAGTATTAGAATAGAGCTGTAAAATTAATGAGGATAGCATGCCCAGATAATTTTGTCCTGGAAGTAATCGAGGAGAAATATTTGAGGTTATATTGAAATTAATTTCAGAGTTGTATCATGGCAGATCTGAGTACAGTTTGTGACATTATTGAGATCTCTTCCAAAACTTTAGAGGAGGGAAAAAAACAACCTCATAGGTAGGAGAAATACAAGTATTTGCACTAATTTTAATCTTATTGCTATCTTGGAGAATCAATTGAGGTATTACAGAGATTTCTGTTCTATTATTTTTCTTTCCTATGGATAAGGTTGCTGTGCAACTCAGTCATAATAATATTAATAAAAACAGGTCTGTCCTTCATCCATCCAATCGATCAAATCTGCACTTAGTCATGAGCAGCAGTTCAAGTTCAATTCAAGTGAGGAAGCCAGAGAAACCTTCTTCTAGTTCCCTGCTGTGAGGGCTCTATAAATCAACAAGAGCAGACCGACAGTCCCAGACCAGCTGTAGTCTGCACTCGTGAGATGTTCACTGTATGACACGTGTGTGCAACACAAAAAAATAAAATAATTCTGTCAGGATCAGTGGTGGGATACTTACTGAAGAGTTGGTGGAGGAGGCATTAGATACAAGTGACAACACTGAGCCATGAACTGCAACAAATAGAGGGAATGAGTGAGTGAGAGAAAGAACGAGAAAAACATACAATAAATACAGACAGAAAGAGTACATTTAAAAGCATTGTTCCAATTCTCATCTGACCACAGGCTATCAAAATATATAAAAATGTCTTGTGTATAACCTGTATTCTATCATATAGTAAAATTTCCAAATCTGTTCAGTTTTATAATACAGTAGGATTTCTGTCCATTTTTTGACCCCTAATGATGCATTCCAGATCTATGCAGATGAACATTTCTGAAATCCAAAAACTAGATATAGTTATTGCACTAAATGCAGAGTCACGTGTGTCGCTTATTCTTAAAAATAGTGTATTTTCAGAATCTAGAAAATTGGGATTTGTTTTATATGAATAAGTAAGGTACATTTATAGTTTCAATATAATTTGTACTTCACACCTTTGTTTTGTTGGACAAGAAAAAAATAGCATTATGCCATGTGACTGACATTTGGTTCCCCGTCTGTCGCTCATTTCGATGTTGTGTGGGGAAATATGCATCTGTCCATTCTGATTTTTCATTCGGAGCCGAGCGGTTGTGTGATCAGCGATCTGTATTCACTGACTGTTCACTCATCTCTACAAGAGCATATGCTGTTGAATCTATGGTGCATATCAGCAGCTTTCTCCTTCTCTGCACAACAGTGCAGTTTTGCCCCTGGGCAATTCGACAGCGCTGTTAAAAGAGAATATTTTCCTAAAATAGTTTATTTTCTGTAAAAGAGCAATACACAGCGGGGCACGTACTGGCGTCTTTATAAAGATGGCCTTCCGCCCCTGTGTAGTTCCTGGATGTGGTCGAGTTCTCTCCAATTCTGATGGTCACAGACGCTGCCTCGTGTGTCTGGGCAGCGATCACACCGAGGCAGCATTTGTGGATGGTTTGTGTTCTCACTGCGAGAAAATTACCATGGCAACGTTGCGGTAGCAGCTTTCCTTCCTAAAAAGGAACGCCACACCAGCCATCCGAGTCACACCTTCTTCCCACGGGATTGAGGATGACCAGGCTGACGATGGAGGCAATTTGTGGATGGCAGCGGGCTCGGTTTCACCGGGTAGAACCACCTGCCCCCCCACACGCTCGTTGACTTCCGCTCGGGGTGACAGTGGCTCACCTCACGGCCAGTCTGCTTATCCCCTTGAGCCCCCCGAGCTGGATGATGAGCTAACCGCTGCATCGGAGAGTGTTCCGCCATCTGATGTGGAAGAATCAATTGGGCTGCCACCCTCGGGTCGGCACGCCCAGACTGAGGCTGATGCCCAGATGGCCGACATGCTTGCCCGGGCCACCGTCAGTGGACACAAAGACACACCCCCTGTCTTCCGGAAGGCTCCCAAGCTTTCCTGAGATGGATGACCCAGGGAACGATACGTTTGTACCGGATCTGGTAAACAGACCACTCCGTGCCCCAGTGGAGGGCCGGGAGGAGAATCTTCAGTTTGTTTTCTTACCCACATTCTCAATAAAAGAGCACCTCACCTACCACACATCAACAGACCCGGCATTCCGGACGTGGACCCCCCACCTCCGGACATACGACTGCTGGCCCCCGGCCAGCCCGTTCTGACGAGTCCAGAGGATGCCTACACGGGACCTACTCCTCAGTCACTAACCCACCCCCTGCCGGGTGTGTGGAGCAAGATAAGTGCTTCGAGTCTTCTCTCAGCTCCAGAGCTTCAGGATGCATTTCTGCCTCCCAACACCATGCTGTCTGCTCCGCCCTGCTGCGAAGCCTAGCCAAGTACGTCGAAAGCGATCATCCCCTTAGTGCCCCTCACACGGAGCTTGGGCGTGTGGCTTTTTTCCTGGTTAGCCAGGACCATCCGACTCGGCTACGCGATTCAGTTCGCTAGGCCCCGCCTCCTTTCGCCGGCATCCACTGTACCTCGTTGCATGGCAAAGACGCCAACACCATGAGTGCGGAGATCGCGATCCTTCTACTCAAAGACGTGATAGAGCCTGTCCCTCCAGCCGAGATGAAGAAGGGTTTCTACAGCCCTTACTTCATCATACCAAGAGAGGTGGTGGCTTACGACCGATCTTGGACTTGCGAGTTACCACGATGACTGGCTCATCCTGGCTCAATCTAGAGAGTTACTATGCGCCCACAGGGACCAGGTGTTCAGGCAACTCAGCCTCCTAGGGTTTCAGGTCAACTGCAAAAAGAGAAAGCTCGCCCCGGTTCAGATCATCTCTTTTCTCTGCATGGCGTTAGACTCAGTCTAAATGACAGCGCACCTCACCAACGACCGCGCGCAGTCAGTGCTGAAATGCCTCGGCTTGTTCAAGCCAAGCCATGCTTGGGTTGATGCATATGAGATATTCAGCACTGGCTCCAGACTCGAGTCCTGAGATGGGCATGGCGCAACGGCACATACCTTGTGTTCTTCAACCCCGCCTGCCGCAAGACTTTAAACCCCAGACCTCTGTTTTCTGCGGACAGGAGTCCCCTTATAGCAGGTGTTCCGATGCGTTCTGGTCACCACAGACGCCTCCAAAAAGGGTTGGGGCGCCGTGTGCTACAGGAAAGGGCCCCCACTGCTTTGGCAAATCAACTGCCTAGAGTTTCTGGCTGTATTTCTTGCCCTGTGGAGGTTTCTCACGCTAATTCAGGTCAAGCACGTCTTGATCCGCTCAGACAGCACCACGACGGTAGCGTACATAAATCGGCAAAGTGGCGTGTGCTCCCGTCATATGTCACAACTCGCCCGCCATCTCCTCCTTTGGAACCAGCAGCGACTCAGATCGCTGTGTGCCACTCACATCCCGGGCAACCTCAACATGGCAGCGGACATGCTGTCGCGACAAGGGACGCTCAGCGGAGAGTGGAAGCTCCACCCCAGATGGTCCAGCTGGTTTTCGGAAGGGTTCGAAAAGCACAGGTAGACCTATTCGCTTCCAAGTAGACCTCTCACTTCCCCCTCTGGTACTCCCTAACAGAGGCTCCCCTCGGGACAGACGCGCTGGCACACAGCTGTCCCTGGGGGCTGTGCAAATACGCATTTCCCGCAGTGAGCCTTCTTGCACGGGTGCTGTGCAAGGTCAGGGAGGACGAGGAACTTGGTTCACGGATCTCGTGCTCCTCGCGACAGCCCCTCCCTGGTGAATTGCCCTGAGGAAGTACCTTCTTTCTCAGGGATGAGACACCCTCTGGCATCCGTGCCCAGACTTCTGGAACCTCCTCGTCTGGCCCCTGGACAGGATGCAGAAGATCTAATTGGCTTACCACCTGCTGTCGTAGACACAATTAACCAAGCCAGAGCTCCCTCTACCAGGCAACTTTACGCCCTGAAGTGGCACTTGTTCGCAAATTGGTGTTCTTCCCGGTCTGAAGACCCACAGAGGTGTTCAGTTGGGTCAGTGCTCTCATTTCTGCAGGAGAGGTTGGAGGGGAGGCTGTCCCCCTCCACCTTGAAGGTGTATGTAACTGCTATCACGGCCAACCATGACGCAGTGGACTGCAAGTCCTTAGGTAAGCACGACTTCATTATCAGGTTCCTTAGAGGCGCCCAGAGGTTGAACCCTCCCCGGCCAAGCCTATTCCCCTCCTGGGATCTCTCAGTGATCATCTCGGGCCTTCAGAGACCCTCCTTCAAGCTGTTAGAATCAGTCGAGCTCAAGGCCCTCTCCGTGAAGGCGGTCTTCCTGATCACGCTCACTTCCATCAAGAGGTTTGGGGACCTGCAAGCTTTCTCTGTCAGCGACACCTCCCTGGAGTTCGGTCCGGCAGACACTCATGTCATCCGGTAAGACCGCGACCAGGCTACGTGCCCAAGGTTCCTATGACCCCCTTCAGGGACCAAGTAGTAAACCTGCAAGCCCTGCCCCGGGAGGAGGCAGACCCAGCCTTTTTGTTGCTGTGTCCAGTACGTGCCCAGCGTACTTATGTAGACCACACGGAGTGCTTTAGTCGTTCCTAGCAGCTCTTTGTCTGCTTTGGTGGACAGCGGAAAGGGAACGCTGTATCCAAACAGAAGCTTTCCCACTGGGTTGTTGATGCCATAGCATTGAACTATCACACCCAGGCCGTGCCTGCCCCCTTGCAGGTTCGAGCACATTCATCGAGAAGTGTGGCATCCTCATGGGCACTGGCAAATAGCACCTCCCTAGCAGACATATGCAGAGCAGCATGCTGCATCTCCATTGGGAAGTCCCCGCTGCTCCCCGGTCGCCGTGTTGCAGCAACTCCTCCCTCTCTGCAGGTAGGATCTACCACTGCGCCATTAACACATGTGGCCTGAAAACCCATGTGACATATCCCGCCACTCTTTACCTCCCCCCAGCCTGGGCAGGTGGTGGTCTCCGCAGGGTCTTTTCCCCCTGATAGAATAGGAGTTGGAAAAGAATACCTTCCCCGATGCATGTGATAGTGTTAAGACGGCCAAAAGGCGCGGCTGGCATGGACTGCTCCCAAGCTTGGCACGTCGCCTTGTTCCCCCCTTCGGGGTTCCGGGAACCTAAAAGGCTTATGACGATTTTATGGGGCGTTGGGGAAGGGTATGTGCAGTCTGATGCAGCCTGCACCTGCGTCAGCAGCTCACATACACGGTTCAGCGCATGGCGTGATTAAATATGGACCCCTAGTGTTGTGAGCGACAGACGGAGAATGTCTAGGTTACTATTGTAACCTCCATTCTCTGATGGAGGGAATGAGATGTGTCGCTTCTTCGACACAACGTCTCGTTCCCTCCATCAGGGAACTGAGGTTACAACAGACGTTATACCTAGAGGTTTTTGACAAATGAAAATTAGCCATTTACAGATGGAGCCTTGTTAAGAGCTCCATATCTCAGGGATTTCACCATGTAGGGCCTTAAAAATTAAGAGACAAAAATAAATGTTTGTTCTGAAGTAGAATCTGATATCTTTAAGGGGGTTACACAAAAACGTTTTTTTCCCATTTTTTAACTCAAACCATTGTCATTAAAATGCAACGAGGGAGTCAACTAAGTTTAGAAATATACCATCCTATTATCCTTAAAAATAAAATAATGATGCTATCACCTTTCTAAGGTAATTGTTTGACTTGTAGATTTGCTCCAAAATCATAGGTGAAAATTGTCATTTTGTCACCCTCTAAAAAATGTATGGACTACTCAGTAAGTAATGATCTGTGGCATATAATATTTTGTCTTTCAAAAGATTTTATTAAAAAAAATTAAATTTCAGCCGGGAAAGTTTCAATCTCTCATACCTTATTGCTTAATAATAACAAGCCTAAGTTCTCATTCAGCAGGCACTTTTATCCATAGCAACTGATAGTAAACTTATACAGGGACAATTATGATGCAGTAACCTGGACATAAGCATCTTACACACAGGCACAATTTTGACCATTCATGGATTAGCCCATAAGGGATTTAAACCTTCAACATTTCAGTTGCCTCATCAGATATTTAACAACTACTTCAAACCACCCATGGTAGACTGTACCATATAGCATAACCCAAATTCTCACCATCATCGGCAGGTTCTCTGTCTCTGAAAGAGCCAGACCGGATCATGCTCTTGGGCCGTTCGGCAAGCGATAGGGTGCTGCCAAGTGGAGAGGCTTGATACAGCTCAAAGCTGGCCTCATGGGTGGGAATACTGTTGGATCGGGTCATTCTGGGAGTGCCAGATGTGGGGCTGGGTGTCACTGCAGATAATAGACAGCAGAGGGAGCCGGTGTTCAAACATGATATGAAACAAAGCATGTTGGACAAAGGTTTCACTCGTAAATATGCCATAATACGGAAGTTAAATGAGTTCTGTTTACATGCTGTCTTTGAAAAAAATTATAGAAAGTAAATGTGCTTGAAATAAATATATAAAAAAACATATCATAAAATGTATTAAAATGCCTTTATTAACAACAATACAAACCCTCATTGCTCAGACGTAATGCTATATAAGAGTGGCAGATACTTACTGATGCTGGTCAGTGGCATCTTTGCTGTTAGTATTGGTGAAGGGAACTGCGGTGGACTGTTTATCTCTGTCAAACTCACTATGGTGTGTGAATGACGTCTCTCTTTGTTTTCCTCCTCAGCCTGCAAAGAGCTGTGGCTGATGGGAAATGAGAGTGTAAAGTTAGTTCATCATATTTGCTATATCAAACTTTATACATCAAGAAAATAACCACAATTAAGCACAAGATGACTAAATTAGAAGTACCTTAAGCCTTTCTTAGGCAGAGTATTTCTATCCCTTTGTGAGCTGAAAGAAAATAAATCCAGACACAAAGAGAGTGAGAAAAAGAGCATTATTCAAATGACAACACACTTATGCATGGAAATTGAGAGATTAGATTCCCAAAATAGATCACAGTCATTTGTAATGCACAATTAGCAATTAAGAGCTCAGTCAGTGGGATTATTCGTTTGAAGTGTTAACATAATAGCCAATTGTTTTGCTCTATCTTTTAAGGTCGATGTGAGTTGAGCAGAATATGGTGTATTGTGCTGAACTAGCAAGTAATATCAAGGACATTCTTTCTTGGACCTTACACATGTTGTCAAATATGTGATGTGGCAGAGCTCATGAACTCAAAATTAGTATTTTTATGGCTTTTAGTTAATGTCTGATAGCTTTGTCTATAAACTCCTAAAAATTGCACACTGAGGGTAAAATGTTTTAGTAAATTTATGCATTTAAAATGCCACATAATTTTACTCAATTTTTGTGCATTGGACTGTGTATTTATGTGTATTATTATATCACATTTTTAGCTTATCAACATGAAATATTTGAATCAACTGTGGGCATTAGACAATGAGTGACATCAAGAAAGTTGCTGCCCATGTAGAGTTTATTAAAACAGCCACTTCTGAGGTTACATACAGGCCATGCTGCCTTAGAAGTATACGTACACCAATCAGTTACAACATTAAAACCACCTGCCTAATATTGTGTAGGTCCCTCTCATGCCACCAAAACAGCGCCAACTCGCATCTCAGAATAGCATTCTGAGATTATATTCTTCTCAACACAATTGTACAGTGGTTATTTGAGTTACCATAGACTTTGTCACAGAACTGCCACTCACTGGATGTTTTTTTGTTTTTGGGACCATACTGAGTAAATTCTAGAGACTGGTGTGTGTGAAAATCGCAGGAGGTCAGTAGATACCGAAATCCTCAAACCAGCCCATCTGGCACCAACAATCATCCATGCAATTATCTAATCAGCGAATCGTGTGGCAGCAGTGCAGTGAATAAAATCATGCAGATATGGGTCAGGAGCTTTAGTTAATGTTCACATCAACCATCAGAATGGGGAAAAATATGATCTCAGTTATTTGGAGCGTGGCATGATTGTTGGTGTCAGACGGGCTGGTTTGAGTATTCTGTAACTGCTGATCTCCTGGGATTTTCACACACAACAGTTTCTAGAATTTACTCAGTATGGTCCCAAAAACAAAAAACATCTATAAAGTTTTAGGATTTTGCAGGTGAGATTAACTGAAAAGGGCAAAATAGTTGATCGGCTTGTGATGCGCGAATGGATTGCATGCACTTAAATAGTGTTTAGTCCTCCATTCATCTGATGAACAGGCTGTGTGATCATGAGGAAAGATTAGGCTCCATCAAGATGTAGATTGGAATGCAGGTGTGAAAAACGTCATATAAATAAAATAGCCTGCTTCTCTCTCACTGTTGCTTGCGTGCTAGTGATTAAATGATTACAGTGGCATAATATAAGGAATATTTAAGATTCCACACAGTTGTCAGCACACCCATTGACCACGAAAATTAAAATTGGCACTCAATGTCAAAAATGTTGCCGACCCCTGATGTAGATAGTAGATAGAGAGGCAGTTTATTATGTTTTGGAACTAAGCTAAGGCAAATGAAACAAATTACACCATTTCTACATCAGACACATAACCCTCATCATCCTTCAGCCATGTAACCATCTACACTGAAGACCAATACATATAATTAACAAAGTTAAGTCCATAGGCTACTAGTCCAGTTTTTAATCACACAAACTAAGCGTTAACATTGTGGTGGTGATTTAAAAAGTAGACCGTGCAAAAAACTAAAATAAACTCAGTAACAGGAAGAGTGAGCTGCTTTTAGCTGTTTCCACTGGTGCGCCCAGTGATGAGCAGCTGCTTTCAACACAAAACTGAATATGTGAAGTTGCATGAGGTCATTTACATGGGAGGGCTGCTTTTTGAGGGCAGAGACATGAAATAACCATGGCTATGCAATGTTTATTTAAACATGTGAGATGTAGGTTCACATAACCCTTCAACTCATTTGTTTCACATTTTTAGTGAGCATATTAAAAAAGTATATTTATTATATTATGTACCATACTACGGTGATATTTACCATGAAGTTCTACAGTTATGACAATACAAAACAAACACTTTTGTCATCCTAGCTAAACGTGTGATTTAAGATTTTCCACTCCATTGATGTTGAATTTATTAAAAGATGTTTCCAAAAATGAAAATACTCTCATAATTTACTCACCCTCATGCCATCCCAGATGTGAATGGCTTTCTTTCTTCTACTGAACACAAATTAAGGTTTTTAGAAAAATATCTCAGCTCTGTAGGTCCATGCAATGCAAATGAATGGTGATCAGATATTTGTTGTTCCAACAATCACATAAAGGAAACATAAAAGTAATCCATATGACTCCAGTGTTTAAAACAGAAAAACAGAACAATATTTAAGTCCATCTGTACTCTAAATCTCCACTTTAAATGTCACTTTCAAATGTGATAGTGAAACTAAACAGGCATCACACGTGGCATTCAGATGTAAAAGTGAAAGTGGAGATTGATAGTAAAAAAGGACATAAATATTGATCTGTTGACCTATTATATCGCTTCTGAAGATATGGATTTAACCACTGGAGTCTTATGAATTACTTCTATATTTCCTTTGTGTGATTTTTGGAGCTACAAATGTCTGATCACCATTCACTTGCCTTGTATGGAGCTGAGATTTTTTTTATTCTTCTAAAAATCTTTGTTTCTTCTGAAGAAATAACTGAAATAACTTGAACAACAGCTTAATTTGATCTATTCACCAAAGTCCATTTTTACTTGCATTTGGTTCTGTGGAGTGTTAATTTTGGATTTTGCTTAGGTTCCACATGGGGTTTCTAAGGTCCTTGAATTAGCCAGTGCCCAAGACTATCTGGTTAAGTGACTATAGACATTTGAACAACTGAAAATTGTAAATCACTAATCACTGGAGATGCCCTCACCTGTCTGATGTGAGAGTGAGTGAGACCCTGCTTCCTGTTGACCAGCCACTAACTGTCCCTTTGTCCTCATGTCTGGACCTAGACTCTGTCACACTGTCCCCTGCTGGAGACACACTCATCTGCAGGGACAGGGACTCCATGCTCCGATGCAGCCCAGAGAGACGAGGGTAGACTGAGTGAGAGCCACCAGCACTGCCTCCTCGGCCCACGGTGGCACTGGAGAAACATTCAGAGGAGTTGACATTGAGGACGGGAGCAGGGCTGGGGGTCAGACAAGTTGTGCTTGGGCTGTTCATTCCTGATAGATCCTGAAGTTTGGAAAAGTGCGGCACTTTGGGTGGAAGTTGGTTCTCCACATCGACTATCCCACAGTCCAGACTGTTGGAGTTGACCTTGTCCATAAGAGTAGGTTTGGGCAGAGATCTGGCACTGGGGGGCCTATGAATCCCATGATACAGAGATGAAGTAAAAATTGAAACTTATACTTTAATTGGATAATTAACAGAAATAATACTTACACCTGCTGTGCATAGCATGTTATGGCCGAAGTTGGGAAGATGACCAAATTAACAAGTAAAATTAAAAATATATACAGTGGGGTCCAAGTGTCTGAGTCCAACAATAAAAATGCTTACATTTTGTAATTCTATTTTGCTACTTTAATAAATTGTATTTATTTATTATTTTAAAATTTGATTGAAAAATATCAATTTTAATATGTCTTAGTATTTGGCACAGTATGTTTTGCTTTAGAAGTTAACATGGATAATGTCACAAATAAGCTTAAATTTGATTAGTGAACTAGAAATAATACAGTCAAGAATTTCACGGATGTGCACGAACATCAGAAATATCACCAAACGAATCCCATAGCAGAACAAAAACGTCAAAGCATTTCATTATAATTTTTAGGGTAACAAAGCCTGTTTGCCCACTAAGTATAATTTAGACTTTAGACATCCTACTTAAAGGATCCCACTTAATTATTAAGGATTAAAGGGTGGACAAATGATGTGCCAAAGCGGATGTCTACACACTAGAGTTTAAGCTACGTCAGAGAGTGCTGTGAACGTAGGAATAATGCAAGGGTTTGTAAAAGTGACACTCTATTATGCAACCAAAATTTTATTTGAAACTGCAATGCTGCAATGCACTCTGGTATCAAAGAAGAAATGAAATTTGAAGTTCAAGAATAATTGACTGTTTCAGAAAGGCTATCCCAAACGTTCCTTTGGAAATCCAATAATGCTGTTTTAAAATTTTCAAACCCTCTCTTTCCAATCCCTCAAAACGGATTGCGATTGGAAGATATCTATTACTTACCACTTTATTGCCATTAAGACACAGTGTTTTGATAATGATTGTACAAGTAAATGTGAAGACAACAACTTTTGGCCATATCAATTTATCTCACCTTTGGGAGTTTGGAGAGGGCAGCTCGGAATATTTCCCCAAGTTGGATGGTTGTCGAAGTACCAGTAGCTTGGAAGGTGGCTCCAATACAGTCTGTGTAGGCGTAAGGATACCATTCTGTAACATGTTAACTCCACAACACTCAGAATCAGACACCACTGCTTTGGCTTTGGCCTTTTCCTTCTCACGGTCGGTTTGATTAACTGGGTTACTCCCTCCTGTACTGGCACGGCTTGAGATCCTTCCACTGCTTGGTTCCTTCAGCCTGGACTGGGTGGGGACTGTTTTAAGGCTCTGCAGACCAACGTCCATGTTGCTGCTAACAGGGCGAGTTCCTGGCCGCCCTCCTGTCAGACTCAAGGTGCTGGACTTAGCAGGCCTTGGGAGACTACGATACTGGATATTGCTGCGTGCATTTGGTGCCATAAAACCTTGATCACAGTTTGAAACATCAATGCTGGTCTTCCGTCCTCCACCTACACCACCATTAGATGGTTTCACAGGAATGCTAGAAGTTTTAGGAGCTTTGCTGACAATCAAAGAGTCTCCAGAAACTGTATTCCCACCAGTTGTAAGCACAGTGGCAGTACCAGTTGCAGGAACCGATTTCTTGAAACCAAAAGAATTTACAGTGCCAGCAGAGGACCGGTTAAGGCCAGAGGGAGGTTTTCGATCTTTGCCTGCATCCGAACTTGAACGTTGTAAACCAGATGCTTTCACTGCCATTTTGGTTTTATCCATGACTCGGTGATCATTCTTTGGAACTGCAGGCAAATGCAAATAAACATAATCAGACACATGTACCCATAATCAACACAATTACACTATTACAAACATTATTTCAAGCTTGCATAGATGGAAAAATATATCATGGAAGAATATATTAGGGCTTGAATGTTTGTTACATTCCAGTTTACATCCCCTATCTAGGCAAATATTTCCAGAGATAAACAGTTGAAAATGTGACCCCATTAAAAACATGTAAAATCACAATGTTAATTAGAGAATGTATAGAACAAGTAACCAATAACTTAAACATTAAATCTTCAATGTGGTCTATCTATAAACAGCAGCACATGTTTTTAAATACAGTCTAGCAAATTTAAACTCATTTGTAGTTTCTGCTAAGGCCAGCATCACTCTTGTTCATACTTAGGGTAAGGGGGTTGTGCTGAACAATACTTCAAAAAGGTGCAGCTTACTGAGTAGAAGTATGCTATAGAGCGCAACAGTGCCCAGCCAGTTATTCAGTCGTCTGAGTTCCAGAAGTATTTTCACCATTCATTCCATAGACTTTTCATAAAATAATTCACAAAAGAGTTGTAGCCTATGAATCAAACCAACTAGCTCCAAGTTAAATCACAACATCACAAACTTTGTTTTGTGGCAAAAAAAGTAGTTGAAAATTGGACAAAGTCAAAAGGTACAAGCCTGTGTACTTACCGTCTTCATTAGGGCACGTATTACAATCCCATGAAGCTTTGCGAGTGATGTCATTGAATAAAAAACTGGGAATATATAAAACTACTGATTTTAGGTTGTTGATTATAAGTATAGAAACAATATATTTCACGTTTATTGCAAAATATTCCAATATGTACAAATAGATAAGTAGTTTAAGATTGAAGGAACACCGACTCCGGTATAGCGTCATTCCCATTGTGTCATGGGAGTGGGCGGTCGCTCCTGGGCTAGATTTGCGAGTTTCGTTGGGTGGATTTCTGATTGATGAAGCTTTTTCAGCTGGACTATGGGTAATGTTGTTGTTTACCATGAATTCTGCTTTAAAACAAGATTTTTAAACAATGAAGTTAAAATAACACAGACAGATGGCTTCAATAGAAGCATATACTGTACAATCAATAAACAACAACAGCGCTCAAGGTAGGTATGTCTTTAAAGGTTTATATGTTAAGGTTAAAATCAATTAATTTATGGAAAAATGTAATGGGAGTTTTACTTCCGGATCCAGATTGTTGTGCTCTATTGCTTTTCTAGGCAATCAGACTTATAATTTTCATCTAGCAAATGAAAAAACAATCAAAAAATCCCATAGACTTTCGTTGAAGGACTGACCCGAGCCATATCTTGGGACTGTAACAGAGATATACATAGACATGATGTTGGGCTCTTTTGACTTGGAAATATAATCAAACACCTAGAAACCATCCAGACCAATCTAGAAATATCGTAGCAACCACCCAGTTTTGCATGGGCAAGCACCATTAAAGAAATGTTCTGGGTTCAATACAAGTTTAGCTCAATCATCAGCATTTGTGATATAATGTTGATAACCACAAAAACAAAATTCGACTTGTACCTCGTTTATTTAAAAAAAAAAGAAGAAGCAAGGTTACAGCAAGGCACTTATATTGGAAGTGGGACTATTAGTGTGATAAAATTGCCCATTTACCCATTTAGTCATGATGATGTAACATCTGTAAAGCCTGCAAATGCCCTAAGGCCTGTAAATTCCTTGATTTTTAAAATACTTGTGTACATTTTAAGTTTATGGACTTTTCCCATTCACTTCCTTTGTAAGTGTCTAAGTTTTTGCCTTTCATATATACAGTAAATAAACTAGGGACATGTCAAAATGTATCAACAAATAGGCCTACTGTTGATTCAGCTTAACTTGTTTTGGACCCAGAACATTTCTTTAATATTTTCTTCAGAAAATGGAGCACGGCAAACTATTAAAGAGTTTCCCAGGAAGGTGGGCTGCTTTAAAACAGATTATAGCAACCTCTTAACAAACCCTGTGTTAAAATAAGCTTTTACACTTCACTTACCACTGCAGTTATTAGCAGAACAAAAACACACACACACACACACACACACACACACATACACACATATGTTGGTGCAGCTATCCTTATGAGGACTCTCCATAGACAATTATTTTTATACTGGATGAACTATAGATTCTATTAGCTAATTATGGGGACACTATGTCCTCATAAACCACATTTATAGCATAATACCCTTGTAATTACCAGTTTGTAACCTAAAGAAAATGTCCTTGTAAATGGGTGAACTTGCAAAGCCAACCCTGGTGGCCATCTGAATCCTCTCAGAGATATTTATAAATACACAGGAAGAACGAAGCAAAAACTCTTGCGTATTTGTGACTTGATCACTGAACAAATGTGAGAACACAATAAACAGATGATCACAAACTCAAAAATTGACTTTGCTACAACATGAAAACCCTAGCAGGTGTAACTGAAAATATTGAAATGGCTCAATCAGCAGTCCACACAACAAATAATAATGCCATAGCAGTGAAATTCAGCAAGTATTACTGTAGCTTTGTCATTGGTTGTTTCAATTCACACCGATGCCACCCAGGAAGATAGCCGAAACAAGTAAAAACAGCTGACAACTTAAGCGGTCAATTAGATGTGAAAAAAAATATTTTAAGCTGGAATATTGTGGTTTATTAAGATACTGGATTAAATACTAGCACAATCATATCAATGGACACCGATGGGGAGGCAAGGCAAGGCAAAGTTTTTACATGTTTGTTAAGGCAAATAGCATGAAAATGGGGAAAAAAATTGACAGGGAGACAAAGTAGTTAGCCGAAACAGTCAAACAATTGAGCTATCAGCCTGACAGACATTCAGCTGCGAAGAGAGGCGTGGAAAAAGACGTAATATGCCTAGCTGACACTACATTATTGAAACTGTCAGACTTGTATGACAAAATACACTGGCAGCCAAATGTTTGGAATAATGTACAGATTTTGCTCTTGTGGAAATAAATTGGTACTTTTATTCAACAAAGTGGCATTCAACTGACCACAATGTATAGTCAGGACATTATTAATGTGAAAACTTACAATTACAATAATAAAAAAAAAAATTCTTAAAATACTTCAGAGTTCTTATCAAAAAATCCTCCATTTGCAACAATGACATCTTTGAATTTCTTTGCATTCTAGTTGTCAGTTTGTTCAGATACTCAGGAGACATTTAACCCGACACTACCTGTAGTCTTGTCGGGCACTTCTCAGGCACCTTACAGTCTAGCTGATCCCACAAAAGCTCAATGGGGTTAAGATCCATAACACTCTTTTCCAATTATCTGTTGTCCAATGTCTGTGTTTCTTTGCCCATTCTAACCTTTTCTTTTTGATTTTCTGTTTCAAAAGTGGCTTTTTCTTTTCAATTCTTCCCATAAGACCTGCACCTGAGTCTTCTCTTTACTGTTGTACATGAAACTGGTGTTGATCGGGTAGAATTCAATTAAGCTGTCTGCTGAGGATATGTGAGGCATCTATTTCTCAAACTAGAGACTCTGATCTACTTATCCTCTTGTTTAGTTGTACATCTGGCCTTCCACATCTCTTTTTTGTCCTTGTTAGAGCCAGTTGTCCTTGGTTTTTGAAGACTGTAGTGTACAGCTTTGTATGAAATCTTCAGTTTATTGGCAATTTCAAGCATTGTATAGCCTTCATTCCTCAAAACAAGGATTGACTGATGAGTTTCTAGAGAAAGCTGTTTCTTTTTTTTGTGCCATTTCTGGCCTAATATTGACCTTAAGACATTCTATTGCATACTGTGGCAACTCAAACACAAAGACAATGTTAAGCTTTATTTAATGACCCAAATAGCTTTCAGCTGTGTTTGATATAATGGCAAGTGATTTTCTAGTACCAAATTAGCAATTTAGCATGATTACTCAAGGATAAGGTGTTGGAGTGAAGGCTGCTGGAAATGGGACTTTGAACTTTTCAAATAGTAATGGTGCTGTTTTTTACATCAGTAATGTCCTGACTATACTTTGTGATCAGTTGAATACCACTTTGGTGAATTAAAGTACCAATTTTATTCCGAAACAGCAAAATCTGTACATTATTCCAAACTTTTTGCCTCCATGTTCTTCAAGTAGGACTGGAAATAGGAGTGGTGGTGGTGTAGTGGGCTAAACCACATAACTGGTAATCAGAAGTTCGCTGGTTCGAACCCCACAGCCACCACCATTGTGTCCTTGAGCAAGACACTTAATTCCAGGTTGCTCTGGGGGGATTGTCCCTGTAATAAGGGCTCTGTAAGTCGCTTTGGATAAAAGCGTCTGCCAAATGCATAAATGTAAATGTAAATAATGAAGATCCATTTCCCCAGTGACCAGGTTTTGATCGTCATTAATGGTGTTTGCTAAGGCAAGCATAACTATTACTACTGCTCATACTGGCACTTTTTTCGAAACCCCTAAACCTAAGCATTAAACTTCAGTGCATAGCTTGTAATGCACCATTTGATTTTCACCTGGTGGATGTTAAAACAAGTGAAAAAAATAAATAAAACAGGTTCTTATATAGGTCAGAAAAAAACACCAAAAAAATAAAACACATAGCAACAACCCCAAATACCCAATAAACTACCTAAATTACCATAGGAACTACCTAAATAAGTGAAGAGAAAACCCTAGTAACCACATAGCAATGCATTAATTATCATTCAGAACACCTTAGTAACTACATAGCAATGCCCTGCCAAATATCCACAACATCTTTGCATCATGATGACAAATTTTGCATAGGCAAACACCACTCACTTTTCTTTTTCTTTTTTTGGAATATGTTAAAACTTATTTGGGGTTTTGTAAAAATTACAGCCATTCAAGCCCAAAAAATCCATAAATTCAGCGTTGGTTGCATCTAAGAAATTGATCATGTGGAGAAATTATTGTCCCTCTATCCGAGGAATGGGATCCTATAAAATATGATTGATCCGTCCATTTCTTTTGCAGTTTATGAGAAGCAGTATTTCATAGACATCACGTCTGACAGGGATAGAGTTTCCCAATTATATAACTGTATTTTTAAATATGGATATTATCCAATTCTAGGGGACAATAAATCGCAAAGACTGAATAAAATCTGGAATTAATCCTCGCTGTAAAAGTATGTGGACACAATCATGCTACAGCTTTCTTTTTCCAGTACCATCTCGTCCAAAGGGAGGGGCAGATAACGCTGAAAAACATTTCACTTGCCAGTCATAGTGGCTACACATCAGCTGAAAGACTAAAATCTACTTCTGCACTCCGCTGTCTCTGGGACAAAATGCTCCACTTTTGCCAGTTTTTACAGTCCTGTTGGCAATCAGTTTGGCTGACAATAACATGAGACCTACACAATCACCGTTTTTGCTGTGGACATCGAGAAAAAAAAGCTTGATGATTTGTCAGAGTTCGTAATTCTTAGAAAATCTACATGGCATCTAGGTTCTACAATAAAGTACGGCCCTAGAAAGGTACATGCAAGACAACCTCCTTTGCATTTAAACACATTGTTTCCTCGCCCTTATTTTTTAAGGTTATTATTATTATTTGTTGGAACATGAAAGGAGATATTTAGTGTAGGGATGTCGATTTAACACATTAATTTAGAATGATTAATTGCATAAAAAAGAATGCATTAAAAAAATTATCGAATTAATCATGCCTCCTGACTTCCGCAATATTCCATAATAAAAGTACATATTTTTCTACCGTCAGAGCAATTCATGCTACTTTGTGTTTTTACAAGCCACAACAGCAGGGGGCAGCCAGCGTACCAAAACAAACCTCAAAAGAAGCGCAGCCATGGAATAAAAAACAGTCACACTAGATGTGTTTTAAACATTTGGACAAAGCACAACAGAACGTATGATCTTTAGATGCAAATTAATTTTAACTTAGCACAGCATCCTAAAAACACAGCGTTTATGACGGTGAAAAAGAAAGTCTTCTAAAGCCACTTTTTCTTATTGTCTAATCAATGCTTTACCCATCTGCCACAATAATGCACGCATCTGCCATAATAGTTACACAATAAATAAATCTGAATATCTGAATTATAAATATACATGTGTATATATATATATATATATATATATATATATATATATATATATACACAGTACTGTGCAAAGGTTTTAGGCACTAAAAAAGACATAGTGAGGATCAAAAATAATGACATAAATAGTTTTCATTTATCACTTAAAGTCATACAAAGTCCAGTAAACATAAAAAAAGTTAAATCAATATTCAGTGTGTCCACCTTTGCCTATAAAAAAGCCCCAGTTCTGAATTGCATATGCAGCAACCAAACATGTTTCATAATTTGGAATGTAGAAAGAAAATTGAGAGCTACAGGTGAATATTGTCAGGAAATTACATCCTACATTTCAATATGTCCCTAACAAAGCTATCGTATGTCATCAGAAGGCTTGGACTATAGTCATACTGACTTTTCTGGTGATGTTTATGGTGTTCCATTTCTGAGCTTTACAGACATGGTCACAATTCATTTTAGTTTTATGAAAAATAGCTGCATGAATTATCTTCACAAATTCTCTTTTTGCGTCCCACAGAAGAAACAACTGCATACAAGTATGGAACAATCTGAGGGAGAGTAAATAATGACCAAAATTTCTTTTTTGAGTGAACTGTTCCTTTAAACTGCCTTGACAGCTTTGCTGAACATGCAAACATCATAACTTGGATGGAAAACTTCCAAAGTGTGTTTTCTGAATAAAAGCTGATCAAGTTGCACAGTTCACAGGGTGCAATTGCTTAAATCTGGTCTATCTGTCATTCATCCTCTTCTGTGTGTTCGAAAACTCGACCACATATGACACCGCGCAAATGGCAGACATATGCATAAGTGTTGAAGTGCTGGCTACATGTCAACACATACTGTCTATATGAAAGACTAAACATGCCTGCTTTTCATTAAAATTATATCATGATGTGATTCTTGTCTCCATTTTTTTCAATAGATGGGATTATTTTCAACATGTACAGTGTACAGCATCCAAACGGTCTCTTTAAGCTGCAAAACTACTAATTTTGTTCCCTGCCGTGGCTCTCGCTTTGTTTGGAAATGATAAATGACCCCCCACAATGTGGCATTACATTTTTTTTTTACTCTTATTGGGATTCTTTTGATTCAAAGCATTAACTCAGCAGTTGTAAATTGCGAAAGCGAAAGAACTGGGTAAAAAACAGTTCTTTCGAATGGGCAAAGCAAAGACAGGAAGAGGAATAGTGGGTGGTGGTGAGTGATTTAAGGTTTCAGGGCTGTTATCATGCCCCAACCCTCCCCTCTTCCCAGGTGGGGGACAACAGCTGGTCAGGGCTGGTGCCAACCCTCCACTCCAGCACTGAGCAGAACAGGGCGTCTTTCTCTACCAGTGATTCACCCAATGCCAGGAGCAGAATCAGGCTTTGTTGAGGCTCTGTATTGGATCTAATGACCCAGCACTAACTGCCATCAGCTGAGTTTGCCACAGAGAACTGCATTCAAAGATGAAGCTGATAAGAAAAGTGTCTTTGTTTTTAGATGAGGTTGAAGCCATTGATATTGGTATCAATTTTACTCTGTAATCAGTCCATAGTTAATTCAAAGGCCACCTAATAGTCTCAGACGATAACATTAAAAAAGTACATTTCAAGCATGCTTGTTCATTAGATCATTTATGCTGGGTTGGCAAGATTTTGAGTTATAGTTCAAATGAAACATTGTCTAGAACCCGTAAAATAGTTGGTAACATAGCATCTGATGCATTTAATACATGTTTTAGGGTGTATTTTAATACTATCAGTACTAAAATATAAGGCTAAGCTCACAATGGAATACTAGTGCACCTTTTTCTGCATACAGTACAGTATATACTGCCCACTATAAATAAAAATAAAAAAGTTTTGTTACAGAACAGTGTTGGCTTGGACAATTCAAAGAAGCATTAGCTATCCTTTGTGTCAGTTCCAAAATCGTTTGACAGCCTTATTAATGAACAATACATGTTTTCTTTAATTGATTGTAAAATTTCAGCATTTAGCATGAATTCTCAGTCACCTGAGAATTCTTTGCATAAAGGAAATTTGCGAACTATTCAAAGTATACAATAAACGACAGACATTTTATGATTAGTTTGGTAGTATTCTATTCCATACAAGCCATAGTTAATTTATGTATGTTGGTGTTGTGACATCACTGACCTCCTGGTAATTTGAGCATGCTCTGTGTGGTGTGAGTGATCGGGGATGTCACGCCTACAGGAGGGTTGCGTCTCTTCTTCAGTCCGCTGGGAGGGTGGCCGAGCGTCTGGGGTTTCCTCAGTTCACCTTTGACAGCTGTGTCATCCTGCACTCTGCTCTTTTTCCACTTGTTGGATGACTCCACCTTAAGGCTGCCCGTGTCATATCCTCCCTCTTTCCGGCACTGAGTCTTCCCCTCCTCGCTGTACCAGGAAAGGCCGCTTTCAACAAGTGAGCGCTTCTCGGCATCAGTGCGCAGCTGAGGGAAGAGTGTTAATGTTGAAATTGACTATAAAAACCATTGACTATACAAACATTTTTTGTTTACAAAAACAAGAACCTGCGATAGTGCTTAAGATTTGTGCTAAAGTTCCAATGTAAACATTTTCAAACCCCTTTTTCTTAAAGCATTTCATGCCTTCAAAATCTTCTGAAGCCAAATGACAGCTTTGTGTGACAGCGATTTAAGTCATTATTGACTGAAACTTTCCCCACCACGGTTATCAAATCTCATGTGCATTTTCGAAATTGCTGCTTCAAGATCACAGTCTACTTTCATATGAACAAAAGAAGCCTGAACATTCTTTAAAACATCTCTAGTTGTGTTTCACAAAAGTCATACAACATGAGGGTGAATAAATTACAGATTTCTTTATTTCTTAATTGTTTAATTGTATTTTTAATTTGAACCTATCTAATGTTAGGTGTTCAACTTATTGCAATACTATGACACACACAATAGCATTCAGTTAAAAAGAATGTAGCCCTCTAAAATCAGTGTGAAATGAGAAACACTGTCTGTTTCAGTAAATGCAAAAAGAGACATAAATACATATAAATACAAAATAAATAAACACCAAACATGGAAGTTTTGCCTCTGTGTCCATTTCTGCTTTGTTAGATGCACAGTGGTCACATTCCATCACAAGCAGTGGAAATGAATAAAACTAACAGACGCTGAGAGCGAGATAAATCACCACACCAGAGAACACATCATTTACACTGCTGCCTGTGCTCCATCCCAGAGCAGTGTGACTTTGTTTAGGGAAACCTATGTTCAAACTTGTTCAGGCTCTATGATTTATGTTTGTATAGTCCCAACACTCTATGTTTGTTAAGGGTTTACACACTACATTTGTTTAGGTTTTACTTTCATTTAGTACCGATACTCAATGTTTGTTTAGGCTCTACACTTTATGTTTGCTTAATCCTCACACTTTACATTTGTTTAGGCTCTAAACTCTACAATTTTTAGTCTCTATTCTCTAAATATATTTAGGCTCTATGCTCTATGTTTGTTTAGTCCCTTTGCTCTAAATTTTTTAGTCCCAATGCTCTACATTTGTTTGTGTGCTACATTTTACATTTGTTTAGTCCTTATATCCTACGTTTGTTTAGCCCTCAGCTCTAAATTCTTTAGACACTATGTTTATTTAATACAAATTATCAATGTTTGTGTAGTGCTTATGCACTACAATTGTTAAAGCTCTACACTTTACGTTTTAGTCCCTATGCTCTACGTTTGTTTAGTCCCTATGCTCTACGTTTGATTTGTCTCTATGCTCTACATTTGATTTGTCTCTATGCTCTACATTTGATTTGTCTCTATGCTCTACATTTGATTTTTCTCTATGCTCTACATTTGTTTAGTCCCTATGATCTACATTTGATTTTTCTCTATGCTCTACATTTGTTTAGTCCCTATGATCTACATTTGATTTGTCTCTATGCTCTACATTTGATTTGTCTCTATGCTCTACATTTGTTTAGTCCCTATGATCTACATTTGATTTGTCTCTATGCTCTACATTTGATTTTTCTCTATGCTCTACATTTGTTTAGTCCCTATGATCTACATTTGATTTGTCTCTATGCTCTACATTTGATTTGTCTCTATGCTCTACATTTGTTTAGTCCCTATGATCTACATTTGATTTGTCTCTATGCTCTACATTTGTTTAGTCCCTATGATCTACATGTGTTTAGTCCCTATGATCTACATTTGTTTAGTCCCTATGCTCTACATTTGATTTGTCTCTATGCTCTACATTTGTTTAGTCCCTATGATCTACATTTGTTTAGTCCCTATGATCTACATTTGATTTGTCTCTATGCTCTACATTTGATTTGTCTCTATGCTCTACATTTGATTTGTCTCTATGCTCTACATTTGATTTGTCTCTATGCTCTACATTTGTTTAGTCCCTATGATCTACATTTGTTTAGTCCCTATGATCTACATTTGATTTGTCTCTATGCTCTACATTTGTTTAGTCCCTATGATCTACATTTGTTTAGTCCCTATGATCTACATTTGATTTGTCTCTATGCTCTACATTTGATTTGTCTCTATGCTCTACATTTGATTTGTCTCTATGATCTACATTTGTTTAGTCCCTATGATCTACATTTGATTTGTCTCTATGCTCTACATTTGTTTAGTCCCTATGATCTACATTTGTTTAGTCCCTATGATCTACATTTAATTTGTCTCTATGCTCTACATTTGTTTAGTCCCTATGATCTACATTTGATTTGTCTCTATGCTCTACATTTGATTTGTCTCTATGCTCTACATTTGTTTAGTCCCTATGCTCTACATTTGATTTGTCTCTATGCTCTACATTTGTTTAGTCCCTATGCTCTACATTTGATTTGTCTCTATGCTCTACGTTTGATTTGTCTCTATGCTCTACATTTGATTTGTCTCTATGCTCTACATTTGTTTAGTCCCTATGCTCTACGTTTGATTTGTCTCTATGCTCTATGTTTGATTTGTCTCTATGCTCTACATTTGATTTGTCTCTATGCTCTACATTTGTTTAGTCCCTATGCTCTACATCTGTTTAGTTCTTAGGCTCTATATGTGTTTAGTCCCCATGATCTGCATTTGTTTATTCCCTATGCTCTACATTTGATTTGTCTCTATGCTCTACATTTGATTTGTCTCTATGCTCTACATTTGATTTGTCTCTATGCTCTACATTTGTTTAGACCCTATGCTCTACATTTGTTTAAATTTTACGTTCTACATTTGTTTAGTCCCAATGCTTATCATTTGTTGAGTCCCTATGTTAACATTTGCTCAGTCCCTATGCTTTACACTTGTTTAGTCCCTAGGCTCTACATTTGTTTAGTACCTATGTTCTGCATTTGTTTAGTACCTATGTTCTGCATTTGTTTAGTCCCTATGCTCTGCATTTTTTTATTCCCTATGCTCTATATTTGTTTAGGCTCTATATTTGTTTAGTCCCAATGATCATAATTTGTTTAATCCTTATGCTCTATGTTTGTTTAGGCTTTTTGTATCACTGGTTTAAAATAAAAAAGTAGACTTTGTGTTGTCAAAGTCTAACTGTGATCAATTTGTAAAGTGTGAGAGTAAAGCTATATGAGTCAATATAACATTGTACAATTGTAATTTAGTTATTAATCCTAGTTTACATTAAATATTGTGCCCTGATTTGAGCTGTGTGAACTGTAAATGTGCCTATAGCATCCTTTTGAAGTGGGACTACTTTGTTTAGATGGGAAATTGGTAACTGTCTGTATGCTACCTAACATAATTCATGTGGTTGGAGTTTGTTACGTTCAAAAAGTGCTTTATAGATAATTACATTGCAAATTACTTGCAACAGATGCTGTCGATAGAGCTGAAGTTGTATTACTTTTTAATATTCCTTTAATGACAAATAACTATGAGGTTTATGCCAGAATAACAGGACTAAAAGTTAATGTGTTATTTACATAAGTAATAAAACATAAATTCATCTCCTTGAAGAGACTTGTTAATTGAATGAAGTCGTCTATAGAAACGGAAAATTATTCTGTAAATGATAATTAAACAAAAAAGTATGTTAATAAAGAAAGAGAAAGGGTCTTTAAGTGTAAGAAGAGAGAGGTTGACCATGCATGCACACAAGTTCAATGAACCATGTCCCTCTTAAGGAGAACCTAGCCTCGCTCTGTGGAGGGGCATACCTGCATTATTAAATGAAAATAACCCTTTGTGAAAGGTTGATGTCATCTGAGGAATGTCAGCTCCCTGCTTAGTAATTATGGGATACAGGCAAGCTCACATATTTGGCCAAATAAACCTGTCTGAACATTTTATTTGTATTACTGTGATGCTGATATGTAATTTCCTTCCTGCCGAGTGGGGGTCAGATTAAGAAAGAAGCCGAGTACTGTTGCCTGAGCCTCCTCATGAGTACAATACACTCAATTCAAAAGGGGAGGGAGTTTTACAGTGCTTGGAATATTTGGTGCTAATCTCACTAAGAACATTCTTGGTAAGCAGCGGGCTGATATGTCACCTACAATTCTGTGCATTTGTCAAAGGGTGAAAATAATAATTGGTATGATGCAAAAAAAAAAAAAATAAAATATATAATAATAATATATATATATATATATATATATATATATATATATATATATATATATATATATATATATATATACACTTATAGATTTGTTTTAGTTATTTTTCATCATACCAATGATTATCGTCTGGTTTTAACAAGTCATAGCCAATACAAACCCACTCACACAGTCACACATAAAGGACTGAGTGACTCTACTTGGGAGTTTCATCTTTGAGGATGAAACCAGAGCCTCTCTGAAGACTTCTTGGACAGGGTAGAGTCACATCACTGTCTTTGCGTTTGATGAACTCTGTCGTGTGTGTGTACTGTGGTGATAGATTTCAGATGAGAATTGACTGAGTCAGTGAGCACTCCCTCACTTTCAAGTGGTTTGTAACACATTCATCTCATTAGCAATAAGGTACTATATGCTCAGCCTTGGTTTGTCAGTTCAACTGATCTAGTGTTACGTGTCTAAGTGCAATGTCAGAAAGTAGCCAAAACTGATTTAACAAATTTTGAAGAAGAAACATAAACCATGAGATCAATATGTCTGTCCAATTAGACGTGAATTACCACAATGGCAGAGTTTCGCCGGGAGCCAATGGGTGTGGTTGGCAGAGAGTTGAGGGAGGAGCCTGCGTTGAACTCCTCTGAGCTGAGGTTGTCTGAACCATCACTCAAACCGCTGCTGATGGAGCTGCTTTCATCCCAACTGCAAAGAGAACATGAGAAAGACCATCACTGTACTGTACCAGATGATCTGCATACACAAGCAGACAATACGAATAATTCATTGTTTAATATGATCATCTCTGAAAATAGGACTTTTCTTGTTCTTTTAAAATAAAATACAAATTAGTGTACAATGTCAACATACTCTAAAGTTCACAAAGCAAATCCACACAGTCCATTTATTGTAAATAAGTTGTCAAAACAGGTCATCACAGTATTTGTAAACTGTGTCATTTTTGCCCAACTAGTGACACCAAAAAGAATAGCAAAAATAACTGTTTTGAAACAAGTTTCAAACACAAACACACCCCATCTGCCATTGGTCAGGTAATGATGTAATTCCGCCCAATACGCATGCCACTGGTTAAACCAGTGTTGTTATGTTGCTAAAACAAACACATTGCAATTTGTATTGATGCCACTAGTGGCATTAAAATTATATAAAGTACTTTACCTTTGGGAAATCGTTATGTTATGATGTCTCATTCATTAGCACCATGACAAAATGTAATACTAATCAACTTGCCTGCTCTGATGAACATAGTGAACAAAGTACTCTGTTGGTTAGCAGAGGTTATCCATTCATAACTGCTATGAGCACAAAATAAAGATAATTCATGCCTTTTATTCCTACATTCAATGGCACGATTCTGGAGTAGCTGCTAAACCAAACCCTTTGTTTGTTTTTCAAGCAATCTTAAGGTTTTACAGAATCTCATTAAAGATTCACAAGGATATCTATTTTTGTCTGGTCCTGGTACATATCAGACTCTTTAAGAGGCAAACGCTCTGGGAAGGAAGGTGACTTTGAGATAATACCACATCTTGTCACAAAGGACCTGATAAACCCTGAGAAAGTGATAAGGCCCATATCCTGCTAATACCTACAGCCATGTATGCTGGCAAAAAGGAAGGCTGAAATCCTTCTAATCAAAAACAACAATTGATAAACTTGCATCACAAAGGAACCTGAATGGTTTCTCATAGATAAAATGTATCTACTAGTGTGAGAGTGTCTATGCCAGTTAAGTGCATAAGGCTACACAAATTCAAAAATCTCCTGCATGGTTCTTACAATGTAGAGTAGAAAAAAAGTATTTTAATATATTTGCTCTCTAAAGAAAGACAAACTTGATTTTCACTAAAAAGTACCAGCAAATAAAATGGTATTACCATGTTTTTTTAGACTATGTTATTCTTTAAAGTACCTTGGAGTACCATGTAAGTATATGGTATATTAACATGATAATCATTCAGTAACAAGTGGTATAGCAAAGTACCCTATACAAAACCATCACTTCACCATCTACCACAGTATATTTACAGGAGAATAAAACAAAACAAAACAGAACAAAAACACAAAACAAAATAAAATAAAATAAACTATCTCTTAAATACTAAATTAATCTGTTTAAACTACATCAAAACTTAATAAAATAGTGAACTTTAAAAAAAAATCTGGGTCAACTAAAGGATTTTGCATCAGAAACCTGATTATCCCAGATAATCCTGTAAAGCCATTAACAATGGTTTTAGACATCATAATGACCTCTGAACGTCACCCACAATACACATTTTCCATACTTTTCCTCCACTTCTCCATTTTCCATGCTTTAAATTCCTCAGATGTCCCAGTGACACATAAAGATGTGATTAAATAGAGGCACATTGTGATAAGTCTGTCATTATAAGATATCTAAGCATGTTCAGCTGTTTTGTAAGGGTGTCAGCCCTGAGGTTCAATAGAGATGGTTCTTTATGAAGGATAATGATCAGGCTTTGAGTTTCAGGACAGTTTGAAACACCTCAAGCATCAAACTCTGTGATTATACAGCAAGTTCTCATCTTCAGACTCGAGACGAGAGCACTCCAAGGTTTTAAATGGAAAACTAGTCTCGTGTTTGCCTCGCACAGCTGGGAATATTTGTCTCATTTGGCAGCTGTTTTCTTTGATGCATTGCAAGTGCGCCATATGTGTGACTTAAAATGCTGCTCTCTTTCCTTAGGCCTGCTCGTTGCTGGGACCTCGACAAACGTGATAGCTCAGAGGCTATGAAGACGCACAGTTGCATCAAATTGAGTCACAAGGAACATCTCATCTGTGTGATCTAAATTTTTACCGTTAAGTGTCACTTTAGCTTCGTTCAGACAGGCAGCAAAAATCTGACTTGTTGCTAGGGTCTGACAGCCCAAGTCACCATTAGAAAAAAGACTCTGCATACAAAACATTCTGCATAGCATCTCCTTTTGTGTTCCACAGCAGGAAATCTTTTAACGTGATGGTGACTAATTGGTGACAGAATTTAATTCATGGGTGAACTCTATATTTGAGTCATTGCGATGGCAAATAGTGTCTTCATACATTTACACAGCTTCTTCAAATGGGTGCAGTGTAAACAAAAAAGCCTTTAAGAGCACAACATGAGGAGTAGAGCTTCCTGCAGAATTCCTCCCGAACAAAACCAGTGATGGGAAAAAGGACAGCGAGGAAACTTTAAAACCTCTGCTTTACCTACAGCCTCCCATGGACACAGTCCTCAATTGGCTTGCCAAGGACACCGACATGCAGCATCCGATAAAACAGGACTAAACCTGCATGTTAGCTGTTGTTCAGTGGAATGTGGAAACTGCAGATAAGCTGTGCAATGATTTGGTGATGCAATGCTTCACTGGCCAGATCTGTTGATAATGTCAGTGGGTGTGGAAGCAGGATTTTTAACCAGATGGACTCATCAAAAAACTAAAATATAAAAATCTAATGAATAGCAGAATCTTACTGATAGGCTTAACCAATGCTGATGAAATTTCTGTAACATTTTGTGTCATCAGATTAAAGGATTAGCAAAAGGTTAATGTTTCGTTTCAAAGTAACATAAAATTGGCTCTATTTACTTTCTTAAATACATACATTACTGTCCAAAGTTTTAGGCGCTTGTGAAAAATGTTGCATAGTGAGGATCAAAAATAATGACATAAATAGTTTTCATTTACCACTTAATGTCATACAAAGTCCAATAAACATATAAAAAGCTAAATCAATATTTGGTGTGTCCACGTTTGCTTTTAAAACAGCACCAATTCTCCTAGGTACACCTGGACACAGTTTTTCTTGGTTGTTGGCAGATAGGACGTTCCAAGCTTCTTGGAGAATTCGCCACAGTTCTTCTATCTATTCAGGCTGTCTCAATTTCTTCTGTCTCTTTATGTAATCTCAGACAGACATGATGTTCAGTGGGGGGCTTTGTGGGGGCCATGAAATCTGTTGCAGGGCTCCCTGTTCTTCTATTCTTATCTTTTCTATTTGCAAAATTAACATTTATATTTCCTATTGACACACTAAAGCTGAAGATATAAATAACCATCTTAAGACAAATGCTTTTGTGAAACACCTTGCAAAGATTTTGCACAGTAATGTATATATATATATATATATATATATATATATATATATATATATATATATATATATATAGTGTAAATACAATAATTTGCTCTGCCTCCAAACCTACTTTCGACTAACGTCACCAAGCCCTCTTATTTTTCAACCCTTCTCTTCCAACCACCTGTTATATAAAGAATTTGTTTTTATGATCCATTCATTTTCTGGAAAGAAATTGTTTGATTTCATGACATTTGATTTACAAAATCAGATCACAATTCTAATTAGATTACAATACATTTTAAAATATGCATATCCGGAATAGACAAAATCATGTTTAAAAAATGTTTGTCACATCGACTATCCCGTTTCACTCAGAAATATATTACATTATGGAAGTAAAATTGGTTGCGAACACCATTTCATGTTGAAAAATATTTTTTCTTGCATTTTTTGCCAATTTATTAGATATAGGAAATGAGAAAAGGAGGAAATTGCACCAGGACATGTTGCCAGCTGGACTTGAACCACTGTCAACCACATGAGCACCACGGCTCAAGATCTGGAGTCTGGAGCACATACACAAATTAATGTGCTATGGCTTACCAAAAATGTTGTCTCGTGCAAAACAAACAAAATATGACCTGCTGACTGTCCACATTAAAGACAAACAACATCCTTGTACAGTACCATTGTTAACACATAAACGGGAACTACAAATGCTTTGTGTATTAACCAAAGGGGAGCAAAGCGCATGTGCAATCTTTCTCAAGGCAGAATGAAATAAAAAGCCACCGCTGAGTTGATTATGCAAGTGCTGTTAGAGTCATCGTTGACTGAAGCCCACTCCTCTAACTGTCCTCCCCACCTAGCACAGAGCACTCAAAAAATACAATAATGCTGTGTCAAGGCTGCACTGTAATTTCAGAGAGCCTGATCCCTGCCAGCTAGAAGAAAAAAAAACTGAGTGATTGAAAAAAATTGTCCTCCTCCCTAACCCCTCAACACCCCCACCCTTAACCAAACATTAACTTGAATTGCATGGATGCTAAGCAAGCAGATAAAAGCAATAGTGAGTTTCTAAAGAAGGTGTCCACTATCTAAAGACTATTTGGGGGTTTTAAGGGTTGAAAGGGTGAGTTTCTAATTCTATAAAATAGAAATTGTAAGCGGATACAACGAGACGTAGTATTTCGATTTTAATGGTGGAGAATTTTACTTCAAAAAATAATCTAGTTATTTGTCATTTACTTTTCTTATAATGGTTGTCGAACGTGACGTGCATTTCCTTACATAATAATGATGTAGAATAAGGACAGTGTAAATTAATTACTAGCTCACATACTGTTTTCCTACATATAACAGTGGGAGAATTGCGGCACTTTAATCAGTACCATGTACCATGTACATCTACATCAACTGAAATGTCCTACATATAATGGTGGAGAATTGCAGCACTTTAATCAGTACCTATTTATACTATCAAATTTCCTACACGGCAGACTACAATGCAGTTGAGGGTAGGTCTCTCGGGACGCACAACATGATCATCAGGTTCCTTAGAGGCGCGAGGAGTCTCACTCTTTGAGGAGACACTCTCAAAGAGGCAGCTCTTTGTCTGCTTAGGTGAACAGCGGAATGGGAGCACTTTCTCCAAACAGAGGATTTCCCACTGTGTCGCTGATGCCCTCACTTTGGTATACTATGCCGAGGATGTGACGCTCCCCCTTGGGGCTTCAGGTAAACTCCACCAGGAGTGTGGAGGCCTCCTGGGTCCCGACCAATGGCGCCTCTTTAGCCGACATCAGTAGAGCAGCGGGATGGGCAACACCCATCACCTTCGTGAGGTTCCACAATCTCCAGGTTGGGCTGGTTCATCCCGTCTGTTGTCAGGTACAAACAGGTAAGTTTGCGGGACAACTGGCTGGGTGTACCACTAGCATATAGTGCCTTTCCCCTCCTGGAGGGGGAGACGTGCACTTTTTACCCACCAGCAGTGTTCACAAGACCCTAGACGTCCTCTCTCCTTAGCCCTGTGGCACACGGATTAGTGGAGAAATTTGATGAAGGCCCAGTACGTGTGCTAATAGGCCCTGTATTGGGGCAGGTGCTCCACATGCGCTGGTTGCCTCTATGTAACCCCATGTGATGTATCTTCCATGAGATGGTTTCCAGGTTGGAAAATCCACATCTTCCTTGGGCAGAGTCCCCCTCTGCCACCGGTTGCTTGTTTGTAGAGCTCCATCCCCTCTGGGTAGGACTTACCTTGGGGACTTCTCCACATGCAACACTGCCGACAAGACTCAGTAAGACAATGTGACATATTTCCACACAATTGGTCTCCACTGTGTATTCCCATGGGAATGGACACCCCTCCTGATGCAGATGCTTATGGCCCCCAGCTGAACGATTTCCATTCTTTTTTGGGAAAAAAAAGAAGAGAAGAGAAGACCTGTCCACATTTTTGGAAATCGACATGTCATCAAGGTGCGGGGGGGACCGCACGACGCTCATAGGAGTGTTGGAGGAGATTACGTGACAGCCAGTGGCAATGAGGCATGCAATGATTTTCCTGTCTCACACCACCAGTCCACATAACACAGTTCAGCTAGTTGTGTTGTTTCGTATAGGGATGACACAACGTTGAGTGAGTGACAAATAGGGAACGTCCTGATTACTTTCGTAACTTCTGATTCCTGATGGAGGGAACGAGATGTTGTGTCCATCCTGCCACAACACTGAACTACCCGCTGAAATGGCTGAGACCCTGTCTTGGCTCCTCAGCACAAAACCTGAATGAGTGGTTGTGAGCCAGGTCCTTTAATACCAATATGTCCTTGAGAGTGGCATGCAAATTTCACTCACCAATTCCCATTGGTGCTTGGGGCTCCCAAGGGCGACCCCTAGTGTCACTACATTGACACAACATCTCGTTCCCTCCATCAGGAGGTTACGAAAGTAACCAGGACATTTCCAGTTGCCATTTTTTGCTACGTAAAACTATGCAATTAAATTTCACTATTTTATTACTACGTATTTTTCTATTTTTTCATATAAATTAAAATGGTAAAATATACATTTTTTCCTCCGTTCATTTAGTGTAAAATTGTGTAGAAAAGCATGCCTTAAATAGTTTTAACTACATTTTACATCTTGACTTTTTCAATCTACTATGCAATAAATGGTTGTTTGGACAAAATTACGGTTTCTCTGATTGAAGGCTGAAAAATATTGAGATATAATTTTTTATAGCCCAGTCCTACTCTGGCATCATATTTCTACTATGTTCAAGCCTATAGACAGCAACTGAATATGTAGCATGTAGCATATGGTCTATATCATCAGCACATACAGAAGTATACACTGTATGATTTGTCACTACATGTCCTGCATTCATCGTGCTTTGCCCATTCCAATTTGCCCAGCTTAGCAAAATTCCAGAGTGCAAAACGACAGGTGGCAGATCCTCTTTCATCATCACCAACTGCTCAAACACAATCCGCATAGGGAGTGACGGCCCAGAGCATGTCCAAAACTAAAAATGACCATATACTGTAACACATAAGAGTGCTCATTATCAATTATTTAATAACTTGCACATGGTCAAAATGACACTCTGCATTCTGATATCATCAAGCAAACTGATGAAGCTTAAGTAGATTTGAAAACAACATTGCATAAAATGATAATGCATGAAATGAGCCATTCTTTATCCCATGCTACAGTTGTCCCCCAGGCGAGAACAAAGCCACGGTTTAAGCCAACATTTACTCCCAAACTTGGCTCAGGTGTGCTGTAGACTTGGCTGTCAACCAGTTTTGTTTTTTTTTTCCGTTTTTTTTATAAAGATCAATCTGTATGTAAGATATATTATACTGCTATATTATCTATACAGTACCTTGATGCAGCTTAGTTTACACTTTTGATAATTTGGTATGAAATGCTAAATGCCATCTAAAGCTGAACTATTTTAAACAGCATTTTTATAATTCTTTTATAATTATTATGCATACAGCTTTTATAAATAAATGAAATGTTTGTTCTTTTAAAAATGTATTTGTCACATTACTTGATATTAACAAGTGAATGCACAAAGGTGATTTAAAATGGTTAAATTAAAAAACTGGTGACAAATTCTATGATATGAATGTTCTGCATGTACATTTTAATGTGGATTAAAAAAAAACATAACAAATATTATATATATATATTACAATATCCCACTTACTGTTTTTTATCCCTTATCAAGGCGATTTTGAATTGAATGAGCACTCTGCTGATAGTAATTAGTCTCTACTGTAGCAAATACACTCATATGCTTCATGAATGTCCTTAGGTGTGTCGAGTGCTGAAGAGTGGGCGGGGATATGGCTGCAAATGGCAGCACAGATGGTCCACAATACGGGGTGTAAGACCACCTAACCAGCTAAGCTTTGGAGAACAGACTGACCTGACAACACTGGACCAAGACAGCTTATCACAGACACAGTGCTTATAAAGGATGCATTTATTATAATTCAGTTCTGACAATATCAATAACATGTTATGAAAAGCTCAACATGTTTAAAATGGTTTGACAGCAAAATTGTTGGATTTGTACAGACAGAGGACATTTAAATGACATGCACCTTTTCATATTCCGCTTAGTGTATGTTAAACAAATGGAGACAGGTCACAGAGGGTCTATGTCTTCCAAAGCACTCCATAGCCCAACGATTTTATGTTCTGTGCTTTTCTCAGTGGGATCAGTCATTTATCTGATTGGCCAGCTTTTCATGTGAAAACAGAAATCTGTTTCCTCCCTTACATATTTTCATTGTCGGCTGTACTTCTATTGCATGTTTTTAAATGAAAAACAACATGATAGAATAGCAGACCTGGTTTTCAAGCCTACCAAAGCAAATAAGACCATATAAAATGGATTAGTTAGGATTATATTTCAAGTTAGAGTAACTTCCCAATAATTACACTGTGTTCCATCTGTCCAGATTAAGGTAGATTTGAGTGAGTTTTGAGATGTGCTCAAACCCTCTGAAAGAGGGAGAAATTCTAAAACTACAGATACTCCCTTTATGTATACCGAAGCAACACTTGCTATCTTCTCTTTGAGCTTTTTTAAGTGATGATGTCCAAAACTACATAGTTGTAAAGTTGACTAGACAATTGGCTACCAGAACAAGTCATCTAGCCTTTCTTAATGCATATTTAGGTATAATTTGGCTTGTTTAAAAGGACATATTCACCAGACACTGATCAGATGCATTTCTGGACACAAAGCACAGGTCATCAATAAGGTAACTGTCAGTTATTTCTGACAGTAAGCGCCATACCCCATCAGACATTTATTTTTCCATCAATTTAAGCATGAGCAATTTTTGCATTACTGATCTCAGAGACAGGTCTCATGGGAACCAGGAAGTAATCACATTCTTATAAACAATGGAGCGGGTGATTCTGAGGTTGCATTTTTGTTCTAAAATGACATGTTTACTCCACTGAGCTTAGATTTAGGGTTGGAGTTTGTGTTAGGGTGTAGAGTTAATAAAATATGTATTCCTGTTGATTGTATTAGCTGATGACTGTATTACATCATTTACAACAAAAAATAAAACTATTTTTTTTTTTTTGGTGCCACTCTGTGGACATACGTGCACCAGCACTTCCAGCTTTGGCCACTGGGGGCAGTCATTTGAATTTCAGTGAGCAGTCTGATTTCAGCAGCAAAACATTCGAGCTACTGTTGCCGAATTCACAGTGCAATCTACTACTATGAAAGGTTGCATCTCTGAATTTGTCTCCATTCAAAGCACCATCACTAAAAATGTATGGGGGAAAAATTCCAACCTCACTAGTCTAGTCTGTTGTTGGACCTCTTCTGACCGACCATTTACATTTACTAATTTGAGAGAACCTTTTATCCAAAGCAACCGGTGCATTCAAGCTATACATTTTATCAGATTGTGTTCCCTGGGGATCGAACCCATAACATAGGTGTTACCAGGTACTTTAACTACAGAATCGCTATCCTTACCCATAACTATTGTTTGGAACTACATTGTAATATACTTTGCACACTTGAAATTCTTAAGTATGTCACTGACCTACTCGTTAATATAACATTTTGTCAGTTTTGTCAACCTGGCCTAAATTCTCACTGAATTTCCTGCAATCCCCCCTAGACTGTTCTGCAATGGTCCATTACTCATTACTTGAACATTGTGTTGCAGATTACATGGTCTGTGAACCAAAAACACACAGCAAGTCTCCAACGTATTAAGCAACAACAGCTCAGAGGGCCAGAGTAACTCAAAATATTGATCAAGCTAAAGAACTCAAAAGAACTGACCCAGACCAGATTTACGGTCTGTGAGTATTCATTAGTTGTTCTGGAGCTCCTCCCCACCTGTAATCTTGGTATTCTGCCTATAATCTCTTCAAAAGAATCATAGTGTTTAAATGTGACACTTTAGGAACACCAAGCTTAAGACTTGTTTTGATCTAAAAATGAATTGCTGATTGGGATTTTAATGGCCATTTTCCCAGGCACAGATTAAGCTTAATGAAACTGCTCAGTGGGGATTCTCTATTGAAAATCCCTTGCAGTTTTGGACTAGGCTTACTCTGGGCCTTATAAACTCAACTAAGCTGTTCGTGTGGACATCTTGTCTAGTGTAAAAAAAAATCTCAAGAATCAAGGCCATTCCTTATGTTTTAAGCATCCTGACACAAACAGATTGTGTTGTCTGATTTTATGAATAGTAATTTCTCTTTTATGAAGTACGGTGGCCCCAAAGGTCTTTGGACATTTAAGCCACAATTAAAATAGTATGAATGCCACTGCATTAGATAACTAAATATCAAATGAAGTGGCATTTGTTTTTAAGTAAGATAGCACAAGCACACATTTCAATCAAAACGAGTGCTAGTTTTGAAATGATTAAAAAAAAATATATTTGTGGAACGGAGGGGGGCGGGGCTGGGCTAGAATGTCGCACGCCCGGTCCCCAATCGGCCTGATGGGGCACGCGAGGGATAAAGGCGGCCGGTGACGACAGTTCGAGAGAGAGAGAGAATTACGGGCATGTCCGTCATGTGTGTGTTTATGTTTGTGCTTTTGGTTTGAGTTTAATTAAATTATCATTTAGATTAACAAGCCGGTTCTCGCCTCCTCCTTGCCCATCATAACCCCCTTACAATATTATATTCAAAATGAAGACAAAAAGTATTTTGATGCTTTCTGGTATTCAAACATTAATTTTTCACATAAACTATGGGCGTGTTCCATTAAAGTACATTTGTGGCTGTGCTAGGACACCTGAGTGAATTTGAGGGGAACTGACTTCATACATGTACTACAATTCATCTTGAATCAAAGCAATCGCAATAATGTCTCAGAAGAGTGAAGTTATAGTAGTTCAGTAAGAAAAGCTAGAATAATTTGTTTGCATATGTCATTTAATTTGATATTTTGTAATCTAATGGAAGGCAATTCAAACTATTTTAAGTGAGGTTTAAGAGTCCAACTGCTAATTATCTTTTTTTTTTTCTTTCTGAAAAAGTAGCACAAGGACTGTGCTCTAGGGACAGTAGTTTGTTGTTTACTTCAATACCTTATTTTATCCCACCTTTAGTATATAACACAGCCTGAAGGAAACCAAGACATCTAAACCAATGAGCTCCATGATATTTTCTCTGAACTTGAAGTTCGTGTTTCCTATGACTGGCTTCCAGTCTTTTCTGTTGTTTTAACAGACAACACTCCCGTTTGAATTTTAGGATGCTGAGAGAAATGTTTTGGTTTGAATGAGGGGGACTGGTAAAGGGGAGGACAGAGAACTAGAGTGAATGAAGAGCGCTCCTCCCAGACCCCAGACTAACTCATAGCAGCTGTGGCCACTGTTAAACCCAGCGTGGCCTCTTCCTTCTCTTTCCAGCTGCTGAGGACCAACTGCACGCATCGCACTCCACTACCATAACAATACACAGGCATGGATTCAAAGACCAATCCCTTTAAACCTCACCATGGCTGGACAGAGGTACCAGTGCTGTTGAGGTTAACGGAGAATTATGAACAGCAATGGTTTGAAAACACTGGAAGTTTTTAGAAATAAACAGACTGTTCTCACAGTGAAATAGGAACAGGTGGTTGACTTTTCTTTAGCTAAAATAAGTTTGTGCTTACCAAAAAAAGAAACACTGCCCCAGTGTCCAAAGTGTTGTTGGGCGTACCCATGAGCTCCATTTTCCAAGTGTAATGTCCACAGAGTGGAGCCAAAAGAGTTGTGAAGCGAGTTGTTTTCAGCTGTAAAGGCTGTAATACAGTGAATAGAAATGCATGTTTTATAAACTGGACCCCCCAACCCAAACCCCAAAGCTAAACCTTACCATCAGTTGAGTAAAAATGTATTGTTAGAGGGGAAAATGCAACCTCCAAATCAAGTTTTCCACAGACTATGCACACACGATTATTTTCTGGTGTCTACGTGGGATCTGAACCTGAGTCTCCCATGTTACTGACAAAGCACACTTCACATGTTGAAGGTGAACATGTTGGAGCCGATGCAAAAATGTCTGATAGGATAAGGCGCTTGTCAGTGAGTTGGCATAATGTGGCCAGTCCAAATGTACAGGAACTCTCAGAAACAACATGCCGACTTCCCATGTGATCATGTTCAAATAAATTTTGAATGATTTACCAATGACTTACCAATGTTCTGACTCTTCACTGTCTAATGTTTGAAAATGATTATTCTTAAAAATGGTCTTGGCAAGACAATAAAAGTGGTGGTCTCAATACTTGTTAATCTGATGCAATGAATATAAGAATGGCTAAAAACATCTCAATATCCTTGTAAGCCTGAGCCAGTAAATAAATAATAATAATAAAACACACACATTACAAAATACACTTGAAACTGCATTCATAATATATTAAAAAGTAACCATTCAAAAATAATCATATCAAATCGAATTGAAACAAATTGTGATATTTTGTATTTCATTTTGTGCACTGCAATACATTGCAGCACCGTAGTCAAATCATGCCAGAACAAATATTTAATTACACCCAAAACAGGAACTTGTTTGCACAGTTCTCCTCCTAGTGCTGCTAGTTTTAGTTAAACATTGTCCTGTATGTTGTTTACAACAATAGCAGACAGGACAAAAGCTTTTAGATACATGGAGTCAACCATTCTTCACACCCCCATTTAGCTACAAAGAGTTCACCACAGGAAACTTTGGACCTGTAGATCATCCATGAAAACATTAAAAAATAACTGCTCAATAATAGACACAGACTCTAATTCAGTGCACACAAATAACTTTTTGTGTCAAACAGGTTTGGATTGGCTTCTCAGTCATGTCAAGACCTAACAAACTTCCCAAAAAAACAGACTTACACAACAAGCAATTTCTTGACACATGGCATAACTCTGCTCAGACCGGGCTGGTACTGTACACTGGACAAAAAATAGCGAGTTTTTTTCGTACAGTTTGCCAGCTTCACAAAACTTTTGGCAGCACCATTGTGTAATTTTAAACAGCCCGAAAAACTAAAACAAGCAGATAAACAGGCTGAACCTGCCAACGAGACTTACACGTGATATGATTGATAAGCCCGGAAGCTGAGAAACTGGTCTCTCTCAAGAGATGCAAAGAAAACTTGTGCACTGCATTAATGGCTAAATGCACAGAGCAATAACAGCTTGATCTCTTTGTTCCTAATGGCTTTACATAAAAGGTCGATTGAAGGGGTCAGCCATCCAGAAAGGGCACAAACAGGGCTGTGCATTTCAAGGTCAAAATCAATGAGGACAGCAGGGAGAAAGGGGGGCACGTCTGTTAACTTAATGGGGTGAGGTTCCATTAGAAGTTGGTTAAGAAGACCTCTGATGATCATTCTAGTTAACAAGGGTCTTGAGAGAGGGGTTTGAATAAGGGGGTGAGCCTGGTGGGCAAAAATGTCATGTTTATTTGTTTACTAAATCCTTAAATATCTTTTTGATGTGTTTGATTTTGTCAAATTGAATGACAGGACATCGATCTGAGGTTATGACTAGATTAAATGGCTGATATTTGGTCATTTTGAGATTAGCAGGATCAAGTGAAAAATTTACAGTTTGGCCACTCAACGGAAGTTGAATTTAAGAATATATATTTTATGCTTTCGGATATTTCTGAGTCATTTTTGTGTAAATACTGTGGAAAAAAGGTCATTTAAATTAATATATCTTGTGTAGGCTGAATATAGTGTTCCATTCATTTTAGATTTAATCTATAGGATGGATGGATAGATATATATTAAAAGAAAAAAAAGAGCGCGCGGTAGTTACCAATTATGTGACAGCAGACACGCCCCCTTTTGAATGTAAATTGAAATACATTTCTAATTGAAAAAGAACGATCGGATGATCCGGATGGAGCACTCGAACGAGTTTATAATCCACCGCAATGCTGACTAATCTAGATAGGTTCACTGGGTTTAAACAGCCACTATACAGTTAACAGAAATGTGGAACACTATCTCACAGCACCCCAATCGCATCATCATATGTAGGTCATTGAGGAATGTAGTCGGTTATATTATGATATAGCCTTCTGTAGCCTATATAACGAATACACAGAAAAAAAGGCTGACACGTCCAACGTCCTCTTCCGTGTGTACCCTGTGCTTCAGACAATCCACAGATACTAGTCCTGCAGCTACAGTCAGCAAACAATAGGAATACGTCCTCTGAGAGCGAGATATCCGCCTGTTACCCCCTCCGCAATGCACCCCCGATGCACACCTCCATTCATTCACATTCAACGCCTCCGCCTGCGACACTTCACAAGCCATCAATACAATGCAACAATTTACACTGCACACTTTGAAACAACTTGCTGAGAAAAAGGGACTTGAATCGCTCACACAAAATACGCGTATTCATTCAAAATGAACAGCGGATTTTAAAAAGCTTTTGTAAAAACCTTTTTTGATTATATAAATCATGATTTATATGATCCCGAGAGCTGCTGGGTGTCCGCAGCCCGCAGATTGTGCGATATAACAGCGGGGTGATTTTAAAATAATTAAGTTACTAGCTACTGCATTATCTTGACTTGCCTTGACAATAGGTTATATTTATTAGTTGGCTAATAGTTCATATATGGGAGTTGATTGCAAGACTTGCAACTATTGATGCTTATAGTGTTTAATGAAAAACACAATTGTACTTGAAGTGCACTGACATCGCACACACCTTGCAACTGAACTCTCCGCGCATGAGGATACAAATCGCGAAGAATAAAACACGGACTTTCATGCACGTAGCCATGACTTGAGACAATTCAGCACTAGTCCAGCACTCATTTGTCTTACCTTGAGAGATGATAGTGCATTGTCCGTCCTGCTCTCTGACCCTGAATCTGCAGCATTTTCCCATTTAGAACTCGCCCGCTCATTATCTTTCACGCCGCTTTGTTCCAGGCTCACATACTATACAGTATAAATCCCGCGTTTGCGTTCTCGGTGGCTCTATGCAGGTTTAATGAGAAGCTGCTCTCTGCGCAAAGCTCTGGACTCACATTGAGAGGGAGAGAGACAGAAGGGAGGAGAGGAAAGGCAACACCCCCAAATGTCCACCCCCTTCTCTTTCTCTCCTGAGCGCAGCCAGCTGTGAGTCCCAATGCCCATCCGAGGTCTCTTATTCAAATAGATTCAATCCTCGCATATCTAGATACAATTAACACGAAGGTCAGAGTCAGACTTGGGTAGATACAGTCAATCATGCTTACATTTACTTCAAGAGAAACCTCAACTTAAGCTTATGTCTAGTTTAGTTTATTTATTTAGGAACACTACACATTGATTACAGTATCCATGTTCCATGTCATACATCATCACTATAAGGGTTGGTATGGTTACAGAATGCATGCTGTAAAATATAATTTATAATGTATTATGTTGGATTACTCAAGGTCAGTAACATATTCTAAATAGTTTTGATTACTACTTCAGCACTGGTAGATTTTTTTCACTTGTTTTGACTATAAAAACTCTGCCAGTTCAGTTAAGACAATACATGTTAAAAATGCATTCCCTGAAAAACCGAAATATCTTATGCTGTGTTATTTCTAAATCAAGATCAACATCAATCAAGGATTTTTAGATATTTTTACAAGAAAACAATACAAAATTATTATCAAGAATACAATGTTTGCCCTAATGTCAATTGATGATGATCCAACGTGAATTTTCTTGATAAAAAATATGATCGGTAACGTGCATGTAACATGGCTAAATAGCATTTTAGCTTAGCATAAAGCTAACATTTTCACAAGATTTATTTCTATTTCTTCTGCTCCAAACTTACTTCAAACTGTCCCAGGCAATCAGAGAGGCAAAGCGCGCACACGCCCAGAGAATCCACAGTCACTTCCAGGACAGCGGTGACACGCGGCGCATGTAGCAGGTCCAGGGGCGTCGGACTGGGGGGGTAAAGGGTACCGAGTACCCAGGGCCCGAGGCAGGGGGGGCCCCTTAGAAGTCAGTTTTCTATACATACATATTTGGTACGGGGGCCCAGCAAGATGGTTTGTACCCAGGGCCCAAAATTTGGTGCTACGCCCCTGAGCAGGTCATCCAGGCCATCACCAACTACAGGATAACATCAGTTGCCTGTGACAAAGATGCCTCCCTTCCAGATGCGCTGAACGACTTCTACGCTCTGTCTGAAGTGCAGAACGACGAGGTGGCGAGGAAGACCACCCCTCCTCCCAACGACCGGGTGCTCTGTCTTACCACGGCGGATGTGAGGAAAACTCTACGAGGGGTCAACCCACGGAAGGCTGCTGGACCAGACAACATTCCTGGCAGAGTGCTCAGAGGATGTGCAGACCAGTTGCAGATGTTCTTACCGGCATCTTCAACAGCTATCTGAGCAGCGCCATCGTTCCAACGTGCTTCAAGGCCACCACCATCATCCCCATGCCAAAGAAGTCTTCAGTGTCCTGCCTCAATGAATACCGTCCCGTCGCACTCACACCAATCATCATGAAGTGCTTTGAGAGGCTCGTTTAAGACCCAGCTGCCGCCATCACTAGACCCACTGCAGTTTGCGTATCATCCAAACCGTTCAATGGACAACGCCATTGCCACAACCCTCCATCTGGCCCTCACCCACCTAGACAAAAAGGACTCATACGTTCGAATGCTGTTCATAGATTTCAGCTCAGCATTCAACACGATAATTCCTCAGCACCTGATTGGAAAGCTGAACCTGCTGGGCCTGGACACCTCCCTCTGCAACTGGACCCTGGACTTCCTGACTGGGAGACCTCAGTCAGTCCGGATCGGGAACAGCATCTCCACCACCACCACACTGAGCACTGGGCCCCCCTCCCCAGGGCTGTGTGCTCAGTCCACTGCTGTTCACTCTGCTGACTCACAACTGTGCAGCAATGCACAGCTCGAACCACATCATCAAGTTCGCAGATGACACAACCGTGGTGGGTCTCATCAGCAAGAACGACGAGTCAGCATACAGAGAGGAGGTGCAGTGGCTAACGGACTGGTGTAGAGCCAACAACCTGTCTCTGAATGTCAACAAAACAAAAGAGATGGTTGTTGACTTTAGGAGAGCACAAGGTGAACACTGGTGGAGAACCTCACCTGGTCCCTCAACAATAGCTCTATAACCAATTAAGCCCAGCAGCATCTCTACTTTCTTCGAAGGCTGAGGAAAGCACATCTCCCACCCCCCATCCTCACTACATTCTATAGAGGAACTATTGAGAGCATCACTGCCTGGTTTGGGACTTGTACTGTTTCGGACCACCGTGCGCAAAGCCCTGCAGAGGATAGTGAGGACAGCTGAGAAGATCATCGGGGTCTCTCTTCCCTCCTTCAAAGACATTTAAAAAAACACACACCCCTCACACAAACTCTTTACCCTCCTGCTGTCTGGCAAGAGGTACCGAAGCATTCGGGCCCTCACGGCCAGACTGTGTAACAGCTTCTTCTCCCAAGCCATCAGACTCTTCAATACTCAGAGACTGGTTTGACACACACACACACACACACACACACACACACACACACACACACACACACACACACACACACACACACACACACACACACACACACACACACACACGTGTCCTGAGTTGCACTTTAATTACTGTCACTTTATAACTGTCTGCTACCTCAATAACTGTTATGTGCATAGAACACTATCCCATAGTATGTTATGTTTAAATTTTTATAAACTGTCATCTTTTTGCACTACTGAGTACTGGTCGGCACTGCGCTGTCTCTCACTGTGCCTATTTTCCTGTTCATTGTCAGAAATTTCTTGTACTGTCCCGTACTTTTTGCACATGTTTGCACGTGCACTTTAAAGATAGGTATATAGGTATTTATATAGGTATTTTATTTAGTTGTGTAGTCTCATGTGGTCCTGTGTTTGTCCTATGTTGATTTTATGTAGCACCATGGTCCTAGAGGAACGTTGTCTCGTTTCACTGTGTACTGTACTAACTGTATATGATTGAAACGACAATAAAAACCACTTGACTTGACTTGACTTGAAACTTACTTCTCTGTCTGCTTGTATGAATGTAATGCATCATAAGAAATTGTTTCACCGCTGTTCAAGTGCACTTTGGATCGCATCATTTATATGTATAACATTTTTCCATCTGAAAGGAGTAAATATTAAATGAAACAAATGACAATAAAATTCTAATTAATCTCTTCTGTAATCAAAATACTTTATAGCATTCTAAGATTATATTCTTCTCACCACAGTTGTACAGAGCGGTTATCTGAGTTACCATAAACTTTGTCAGTTTGAGCCAGTCTGGCCATTCTCTGTTGACCTCTCTCATCAACAAGGCGCTTCCATCCATAGAACTGCTGCTCACTGGATGTTTTTTGTTTTTGGCACCATGCGAAGTAAATTCTAGAGACTGATGTGCATGAAAATCCCTGGGGATCAGTATAGAATGAAAATCCCTGGAGATTATAGAAATACTCAAACCAGCCCATCTGACACCAACAATCACGCCACGCTCCAAATCACTGAGATCACATTTTTCCCCATTCTGATGGTTGATGTGAACATTAACTTAAGCTCTTGACCCTTATCTGCATGATTTTATGCACTGCACTGCTGCCACACAATTGGCTGATTAGATAATCGCATTGATGATTGTTGGTGCCAGATGTGGGTTGGCGCTGTTTTGGTATCACGAGGGGGACCTACACAATATTAGGCCGGTGGTTTTAATGTTGTGTCTGATCGGTGTATATTTAATGATAGTACAAATCAGAGAGAGCTTTGCTGAGAAAGAGCATGAAGCAACAGTGATACTATTAGTGGGCATCTCCAGCATGAATGTTCAGCTGATCAAGCAAAAAATGTCTGTGATTTCAGGTATACTTGAAGTTTCCTGTCCTTTTGTTCAGGAAAAAGCTCATAATAGTGTCATAAAGAAACTGACAGTAAATTAGTCTAGTCCCAAAAACATGGCTATGATCAGCTGGATTATTGGTATAATTGTTTTTATTTTAAATGTAGCTTTTTATTTTATTTTTAAGGAAAATGCATATCCGAGTAAAAACCAAGCCACAAGGTAAAAAGGAACTGCCTGCAGACCTCAGAGACAGGATTGTGTCGAGGCACAGATCTGGGGAAGGCTACAAAACAATTTCGGCTTCATTGAAGGTTCCCAAAAGCACAGTAGCCTCCATAATTCTTATATTGAAGAAGTTTGGAACAACCAGGACTCTTCCTAGAGCTGGTCGCCCGGCCAAACTGAGCAATCGGGGGAGAAGGGCCTTGGTAAGAGAGGTGACCAAGAACCTAATGTTCACTCTGGTTGAGCTCCAGAGATCATGAGTGGAGAAGGACAACCATCACTGCAACACTTCTCTGATCTGAGCATTATGGCAGAGTGGCCAGACGGAAGCCTCTCCTCAGTGTAAGAAAGCAAAAAGCACCTAAAGGACTCTCAGACTGTGTGAAACAGCAGACTGGGCTGAAGGTTCACCATCCAGCAGGACCCTAAGAACACAGCCAAGACAACGGAAGAGTGACTTTGGGACAACTCTGTGAATGTCCTTGAGTGGCCCACCCAGAGCTCAGACTTGAACCCAATCGAACATCACTGGAGAGAACTGAAAATGGCTGTCCACTGGCAGTCCCCATCCAACCTGACAGAGCTGGAGAGGATCTGTAGAGAAGAATAGCATAAAATCCCCAAATCCAGGTGTGCAAAGCTTGTCACATCATACCCAAAAAGACTTGACTAAATACTGAGTTAAGTATCTGAATACTGATGGCAATGTGATATTTAAATTTTTTCTTTTTCATTATGGGGTATGGATTGTATATTTATGTGGAAAAAAATTATTACATTTATAAAAAATTATAATTTTAGAATAAAGCAGCAACATAGCAAAATGTGAAAACAATTAAGGGGTTTGAATACTTTCTGAATGCACTATATATTAAGTTAGTTATTGTAAGCTATGAGTGGGTGGGGATGGCAGGGTGCCCCATCATGTTTTTGTTTTTTTTGCACTGGGGCCCAAATTATGCCACTGTCTGGGATCAATTCAAGCTCAATAAACCGCATTTGTGGCATAATGTCGATTACCACAAAAACGTATTTCGACTTGTCCCTCCATTTCTTTAAAAAATAAATTTTAACTAAATAATTCAAAAAATCTAAACAATTCGGATAAGGAATCTAGAAGTATTCACAGTCATTTTATGTGCACACTATAAAATACAGAACATGTTCATTAACACAATTACACACACACACACACACACACACACACACACACACACACACACACACACACACACATATATATATATTGTATAACACATTACTGTTATACAATTCATATAAAATGAATTCATATTAAAAAAAATGTAAAAATAAATATTTATTTAAAAAATGAACCTCTATTTATTTTAGTACTGTGGCTTTACTCGACTTGACTTGCTTGAGGTGAGACACTGACTCGACTTGACTTGCTTGAGGTGAGACGCTGACTCGACTTGACTTGCTTGAGGTGAGACACTGACTCGACTTGACTTGCTTGAGGTGAAACGCTGACTCGACTTGACTTGCTTGAGGTGAGACGCTGACTCGACTTGACTTGCTTGAGGTAAGACACTGACTCGACTTGACTTGCTTGAGGTGAGACGCTGACTCGACTTGACTTGCTTGAGGTGAGACGCTGACTCGACTTGACTTGCTTGAGGTGAGACGCTGACTCGACTTGGCTTGCTTGAGGTGAGACGCTGACTCGACTTGGCTTGCTTAAGGTGAGTCACTGACTTGATTTGACTTGCTTGATTTGTCTGCACTGCACTTGAGACTTGCCTGAGACTTGAACATGTGTGACTTGCTCAGACCTCTGCAGGGTTGTATGACATTTCTTCATATGTGATTCACATGAGTTTCCATTCTCCACCATTCGGATGTGTTTGAATGGGAGTGAATGGGCCGCACAGTCTACCTTTACAGTGAGGCACTTACCTGTACACTGAAAGTCAATGTGGCCAATCGGGAAATGTAACAAAACTCACTGTTTTAACTGTTTTTCCACGAGCCATAAACAATATGCAGTGTTAATGTGATCTTTAGTGGGATAAATTAAAACAAACTTTTCTGATTAAGTTTTATCCAATTTTACAACTTCCTTGCCATGACACCATAAACACTGTCATCCCAGTAATTTAGTAGTCCACCAGAAAACTGACATTTTAAACAATTTTACAGTTCTAATAATGCTAAGGTTTTAACAAAATTATTTAAGTGCTTTAATAAAATCATTACCTTCACATTTCCGCCTTTAAAACCTCCAAAATTGGCCCCATTCACTTCCATTTTAAGTGCCTCAGCTTTAAAAAAAAAAAAAAAAAAGGTCATCATTGATATGACACTAGAAAAGCAAGAGGGACTTTTCTTTTAACATGAGCAAACTACACAGCCTACAAAGAAGACAGCAGTGAAAAAAATAGTGTTCTTCTGTATAGACAATATGCTGTTTTTTTAAAGAACAGTCTGCAACAAGAAAGTCAAGAATCTATTGGAACCACTGAGACTATTTCATGAATAAACCTTTGCGAACAGAGGACAGCATAGAGAGGGAGTGACAAAGAGGGTCTTCTTCCATTGCGTGTGCACACACACATCGCTGGTGGCCCTGATGTTGGTTAGTGTCTAGCCAGGTGTGTGTATGTGTGCATGTGTGTCTGTTCTAAGGATGTGACAGACATGCTTGATTGGTCCTTTGGCAGCATGCACAAAGACAGAGGCTGCAGGTGTGTAAGTCTCTTGCCCGCAGTGTTGCCTGGCACCAGGAGACGAAAGGGAGAAAGAGCAAGAAACAAAAGAGACACTAATGAGCAAAGAGTTCTATATAATGAATGCTTTTCCTCCCCTGCCTTTCTGATCTCCCTCTGAGACAGGCCGCAACGGTCAGAGAGCCAATGTATCCAAGCGTTGTAAGCATGCCATTGCAGCTTTATTTCACCCCATAAATGTTTGTGTCTGGTTTTAGTAACTTCAGACAACCCGACTGACTGATGAAGCTGTGTAACTACAATAAACACCAGTATGTAAATGTACCATTAATCATTATTTACCTAATGTCAAAAGATGTTAAAGGTGAAGTGTGTATTTTTTAGATGATAAAAAACACTTTCTCCTATCCCAGTTTATTCTGCAGACAATGTTTATTCAGTGTTGAGGAAGCTACTAAAACTATATAGCTGGCTAATATTGGATCTACTCTTTTTTTGTTTTAAGTAGTTAGATACACTAAAAGTTACTAACAAAAAATAGCTATTGAAGCTACAGTATTTATTGGGACAATGAAGCGCCACAATCTGGTTCCAGCAGTAAAAATCCCATAGATTGTTTCCTTAGTGGAACTGATTTTTTTTACGATAACTTATAAACCTTAAAGACAGATCTACTGTGAGCTCCGAGGTTGTTAATAAAAAGAACATACTGATATTGACATCATCAGTCCCAGTTATCCAAATTTCATTAAAACATTAAAAAAAATAATAATAGTGGAATATGAGGTGAATTAACTAAACTACTTATGATCCTGCAGTTAAAGATCCACAGCAGAGTCCCGACCAACAAAGTGCACCAAAAAGGCTCTTCAGTGACCGCCAACTCCCATGACGCACTGTGAAAAACATAATCAAGTCGGTCACCCTAAACTCTCAAACTACTAACATATTTGAATATATCTGAATAATTTGCATTAAACTTAAATATATTGTTTTGTTTAGACTCATAGTCGACAACTGTACAGTATATCAATAGCTTTATGTTTTCTCATAATTTTTAATTCAATTATGTCATTCACATTACTTCATACAGTAGTTCATTTCCTCATAAAATACATTAAGTACACAGTCTTGAATCTTTGTCTTTTGTCTGATTTTCAAATACTTTTTTTTGCTTCAAATCAAAGTTTGTTATGTGATTCAGCTCGATGGTGGTTAGGTTCATGGCTTAGAACTCAGTTTAGAATGATTTTATGAAATTCCCTATGGGGGAAAAAAAATAAATATGATGGGAAACGACTTCCGGAACACAGACAGCTGAAAATGTAGGTACAGTTGCACTCTATTTCATTTGGATAATTATCCACACTAAATAAATTGTTTTTTTAATTGATCACAATTCAGTATTTAACAATATTTAAACTTCTAGCTCAACCAGTGGTGTGAGTTTGGTGTGGGATTACCTGTTTGTACCAGCAATTGGAGAGTGAGGCAGAAGGTGCTGTAGAAATGTTGAGGAAACAAGAATTTTTGCCATTCCGTTTGGTTCCACTTAATTTGGTGGGACCGAAAAGACACACTTCACCATTAAACAAAGTGAAAATGCCAAAACAATAATTAGATAAAAATAAACTAATAAAAAACACATTGTTTGCGATAGTTACGGCCCCTTTCTCAACATAATGGCCAGGCAATGACCGGAGACTTTGATTTCCATGGGAACCTGTCAGTATACAAGAGATGAAAGAGGAACTGAGGAGCGCAAAAGAGACCTGGGAACCCTCATCTACCTTATCTAGAACCCATGAGCTACCACTCCCTGTCTTTCCTGCTTTCTCTTTTCTCTCACTCCCTTCATTTAGGAGCTAATCCCCTTGGCAACAGTGGAGTTTGAAAGACTTAGAAAGTAAACAATTAATTAATCATTCATATAGACCTGCATGGATGACCAGGATATGATAAGTAAGCTTGAGTACCCCTGAGCTAAGTATGGGAGTGGACTGATTGATCCCATGTTTGAGTTTGTGGGCAAACACTCCCACCTATCCACATGTTAGCTTTCACTATGCAAATTAACATTTCTTTGCTGCCGGTCTACCCTCCAGTGTACAATGATCTCCTTTGTAGAAGGTCACAGTGCCCGATGTAGAACAGACTGTTATATTCTATTCTATTAAAGGGATAGTTCATCTGAAAATGATGGCATAATAATCATAATTTTCTCACACATATACTTTCTCAAATCTTTTGGAATGAGTCTTTTCTCCAAACATACTAAATTTCAAGAGGGTGCTTAGATTATCTACAGTCTCCAACCTTTCTTAAATTTTAATTGAAATTGTTTGGCTTTTCCTGGAACACCCCATGCATGCTTGAAAATGTATCTTTTGAAAAATCAAGACTCCACCTTTCCTTGAGGTGGAGTTAAGTCTCCACCTCAAGGAAACTTTCCACTTTCACACTGATAAAGTACACTGAAAATATGGCCTCTGCATATTTGCGTCTCTCCTCCCATGAGATCTGTCCAGTTTTAGCATAACAGGCTCAAGAACTTGCCATGGTTAGAGAGAGTTTCCACATGCCTACCCTGTATGTGTATCATCAACTGAGTCAATGCTTTCTTTGGAGCCTCTGGGTCCTTCAGCATGTCTCAAGAGCGCAACCAAAGCCCACATATTTTAAAACTTCCCCACTGTATGATGTGGCATTTAATCTGTCTATTAGACTGCTCACTAGTAGTATCTGAAAAAATTAATACCAGCTGTGGTAAAGTACACCTGAAAATAGTTGCCTTCTTCAAACTCACTTCATATATATTCACATGATATACATTTAATGTCAGTGAAAAACAGATCCAGCTCTTTAGAATTATATTCTCAGTCAACATAATCACACAGGAAATCAATATGCTGCTTCTGAATGTTCATGTAATCGACTGAAATTGACCCCATATTGCCAAATTACTGACAAGCACCATCCCCATATTGCATCAAATCAAACATGTCCATCTTTTAGGGTTGGGGTAAGGGTGTATGGTTAATAAAACACACATTCCTGTTGAATGTATTATATCATTGAACTAACAAAAATACAACTTGCTTTTGGTTACACCCCGTGGACATTTCACCTCACCAGCTTCGGCTACATGGGACAATGGTTTGAATTAAGGTAAGCACAGACCGATTCAGCAGACCTCATGTCGCTGAATTCACAATAATCAGCAACAGAACGATTTAACATAATAAGCCATTGACACAATATAGCAATTTCCACCATATAACACACAAACAAAACAAAAAATCATTACAGGAGATGGAATCAATGAAATTAGCTCTCCAGTTTTTAAGATATATTTTGAGACTGCTACAAGGATACTTCAAGAGTCTAAATTTTAAGGTACAGACTGCTACAAACACCAAGTTTCTGTCCCTCTGAATTCTACACAGTTGTCTGAAATGTGATCTTATAAAAGTTGTATTTTACAAAGGAAAGACAACACAACTTCAAAGCAAGCTCAGCTTTGAAGACAAAGGTCAGCTGAACATATTACACAGTACTGGAGAGGAAGTCTTGGAGTGTAATATTAACAAGAAGCTATTTCTTCCTAGTTCACAACTTTCCATTTAATGACAGTTTTAAAAAAAACTGACCTCGAGAGAAGGAAAAACCTCTCTTTGCTCTCTTCAAGCACTCTTCCCTACAAAGTCTATTGCCACTATCTATAATGTGATCAGACAGAAGAACCCGGTTAAATAAAGGCTTTTTAATTCATACCACGTTGTAATGTTGATGAAATGAGAACCCAAGTGCAGTTTTATTTTAGAAAGTGCAATTTATCCAAAAACGTGAATCCAAAACAAAACAAAAATAAATGGCACGACTTGACTTGACAACATTACATCAACAATACTCAACAAAAGACTAGAGAACATGAGGGATATAAATACACAGACTAGGTAAACAAGATAACAAGGCAATCAATGAAAATACAAAACTGATAACAAGACAATGAAACATGACCCAATAACAAGACTAAACAAACAACAAGATAACTATTTTATAGATAGACTATAAACCAATGAGAACAAGGCAGATGAACAAGAGGGAAACAGGGTAATCACGTAACTAAACAAGGAAGTGAACTCATTTCAAATTAAAAGACCTGAAAACATGAACAAAAACACATTTAGACATGACACACGTGAGTGCTTTAGTTGGATTTTTCTCTTTTTTCAACAAACCCAGGGCTACTCCGATCTCTTTAGCATCAACCGCGACACCTTAGCTGGTTGGCTGCTCAGCATTGTTGGGTGATTTTTGTTCCATTTAGACTTTTTATGAGAGAAAGGGGATCTGAGATGACTGAGTGGTTCTCCCATATGGCATTTGAAAGGACAGTGAGTGTGGGACAGGCTGTAACAGGTGGATTGGAGAAATAGAGTGACTGATGCATGGCACCTTAAACGAGACCATCAAATAGACCCAGCAGGATGGAGGGGCCTCTGGGTTTGACCCTCTTTGACCCTGCAAGTGTGAAAATGTGCTTGTGTGTTTGTTTGTACATGTTTCTTAATGAATCATTCTTGAAAATGTTAATGTGGGGCAACTTTCAGACTGTTATCACCATGAATTCAGCAAGAGTAGGTCTAAAGTTTTGCTACAGAAATCTGTCAGTGCTTCCCAAAATTCTAACCACTGCCCCCAGAGGCTGAAGCTGGAATTGTTGATGAACATATAGGCACGTCTGAGTTCCAGTTTACTGGTGAAATGTTCACAGAGTGACACAAAAAGTGAGATTTTATTTGTAAATTATGTAATACAGTCAAAAGAGATGCATATTTTATCAAGCCTACCCCTAACCTAGAGGTTAGATAACCAAGAGGTTATCTAGATGTAGTCCTTCCTCATGATCACGCAGTGTGTTTTCATCAGCTGCAAAGATTTGCGCTGCACGAGCAAGCCATTTTTGCATCACAAGGTGATCAACTATTTAGCCCTTTTCAGTAAATCACACCTGCAAAATCTAAAAATAAATTATTTCCAGGTGTAATATATATTTTTAATAGACTTGAAAAGATGTTTGAACTCCACGATGTGAGTTTATGTTTTCTCTTTTAATCTTTTAATGTGACCATGGTTTAAGGAGTGTGTACTTGTATGCTGGGTTGGAAATCTCAAGGATTATAGTGGTGTTTTCCTTCTTACATGATGTGTTGTTCCCTGCCCTAACCCTAACCCCAACCCCTAATCCTAACCAGTAACAATGTCATTTTAAAATGCTACCTTTGAATCACTATCATTGTTAATATGATGGAGATTATTTTACGGTCCCTACAGGACCAGAACCCATATAGGGGGAAATTTGTGCAAGCTTGAATTAATGCAGAAATGTCTGATGGGGGATGGAACTTGTCTGTAATTTGGCAGACTGGGGTTGATTTTAAGATATATGAACTTTCAAAAGCAACATGTTCATTTCCTGTGTGATCATGTTGCAACTTTCACCCATCAGATTTAAAGAAATAGTTTGAAAATATTAAAATGTTTAATTCTGTCATCATCTTCTCACCCTCATATTGGTTCAAATGCATACGATTTTCTTTCTTCTGAATGATTTGCACTTGTCCATATTCAACAACTACATTAGGGTAAGTAAAGGATGAAAGAATTATCATTTCTGGGTGAACTATTATTCTAATGTACACAAGCCAAGGCAGGCAAAGAGTTTAAACTCATGACACATCTGTTAACCTTAAAGGACTTGAAAGGCTCTCCATTTTCACTTCCAATCTGCCTTGTGCAATATTGTTTTACATGGGCCAACCGCACAATTATTCCTGTGGCCCACCTCAACAGCTTGGATGGACAAGTGGCTCTGAGAAAGACTAGTTGACTGTGCTTAATTCTTTTGACGTCATTTAAGTCTTAAGAACTTACGTCGACTCTGTGGCAACTGAGCCTCACTCTGGCACCCACATATTTTGACAGTGTCATGAAATTCCCCAGAGCAAACCATTGAGCTGATGAGTGACAGGGGTTGATAGATTGGGTTTCCTCAGCAAATCCAGTGAAGTTGAGTGTTGGAGACACAGAAAATGTCCAGTTCCAAAGCCAAGCTGACAAATTCCCAACCAGTTTGCTCATATTGTGGTTGGAATATCAAGCTTTCTTCCCCAATTAAAGATAGCACCACAGAAGTTCACATTGTTTCAATGCAACAAAGCCAATTGTGGATTTTGATCAGTTAAAAAAAAAAAAAAAAAAGGTACAAATGTTGTAAACCACCCAACCACATGTTTATTCACTTAGGGAGTGTTTACTATGATTGCAAGGGTCATAGTGTTTATGAGAATAGGCATCCATCTCACTGGTAGTCAAAGCGGAACAAGACAGAGTTAGAGATGCTTTATTAACTTCCTTCTCTGTTGTCCATGTCATCACCATTGTGTCTAGTCCTTTGAGGCAATTTGGTCTCTCATAAAGATTGCCTTGGCAAGTTGAGAGATTTGAAGACCACCCTAAAACCCCTCTGTGAACAGGTTTGATTGGAACAATGGAGGAGTCAGGAGACAATGAGGCAGGTTCAAGGTCAGTCCTTTAATTATTCCTTTTCTTAAACAACGAATCTATGGTAACCGTCAATAACCATTCAATATTATTTTACAGGTATATTTATGTGAGCATTCTAAATGGGACACACTCTCTCTGCTGTCGTGCTTTCTGGACACTCTCTCTCCCCCTCTCAACACTTGGCATCCCTTTAAATGTCTCTCTCCGTATCACTACAACAAGACACAGGTGTTAGAGATAATTACAAACCAGGTGACAAGCCTTACCGCTCTCTCTCCCGCAGACCGACAAACGACCATGCCCCCCCATGCAACACCCTCTTAACCACAAAATTTCAAGACACGCTGTTGGGCCAGCTTCACAAATCAATCTTGACCCCTCCCATTCAGATCACACTCCTTTGGTGAGCTGAGAGTGGATTAGAGACCTTCCAGATCATTTAGTTCCAGAATATGTTTTACACAATTTTAGGAAAAGGGGGCAGTTGAGAAAGGTTTAGGGTGAACAATAGATGGGGATTACAGTGAAGATTTGCACAGTCCCAGCAGGAGGCATTCTCTTCTGTAGAGGCAAGCTAAATCAAACCCCTTTTCCACTGACAATCTGGAACTGTTACGCATGTTTCCCCTGAAGAAAATTGTGTTCTGTTCTTAAAAGATTTGCTTGGTTAACTGTAGTGGCCGGGTGGCAGTATAATGTTCTCACTTCATAAAGTTTTCAATACAACTCAACTCAAGCTGGCTAGACTGACAAAAAACAAAACTAGATAACTCCCATACGAATCATCAAAGCATCTATTCTTGAAGCACATGATGCTGGCTGCCATAAAAATTTGAAATAAAATATACAAGAAAATGCACTTGATGTTCACCTGCTTCTTGTTTTCATCTAAGTTATGTTTAAGATGTTCTTGAAAAGTTTCTTGGACATTGTTGAAGCATTTTTGGAATGGTCATGTTATCACTCAAAACATCTAATTCCTGCTCTTTTTGTAGTTTTGGGACAAATGAAAATTATAAAAGTTTGAAGTGATGTGTTTGGGGGAGGAATGCATTGCTTTATAATGTGACAACCTTGAGAAGCCCATAACTATGTTACAGTAGAGAAAACTTCTGGGTAATGGATAAAGCAACATGATGATGCAATAGCCACAGTATACTGCAGACAGAGAGATATCCACTTTGGAGCATTTTAAACACCGCTGTTCATAGTCCAACCAGACAGTAATAATATAGTAGAGACTTTGTCATTCAGTTATTTTCCATTTCGGAATTTCTATCACTTTTACATTTCCGTAAAGGTTATATTCTTGAGTCGGAACACAAAATCCCATTGAAGAACCTGTCACATTTTTTTTCCCAAAACCATAGATTCTGCTCCAAAAATCTCTATGGGATTGTATTTGATTGACAAGATGTCTGGCTAATGAAAGCTTTTTCATTGCTAACTCCCCACGTCCCATAAGTCAGGACATGCCCCGGAGAGTGTGGGGTTGGCAAGCTTCATCCACATTTAAAATTAGTCTCCCACAAGTCTTTGCTGAGTGACGACCTTCACTTCAAGTGGAGAAGTGGTTGATTTTTTAGGGTCACATGACTGCTTTCCAACCTTCACCTGAGATTGTGGGAAAAAATGTCACAGGAGCTTTGCCTCAGGGCTTAAGGGGAGGTCAAAAACACTGCGTAAGCAACATGCCAGCACAGCAAAACATACCGGAGAACAAGACAAAGAAATTAGCATTTTGATGCAGAAGCATTGTGAGAGGTTGAAAAAAATGAAGCCAGTAGATGTAAACCACCATATAGAATATCAGTGTTTATGAATAACTCGTTTTGTGCATTTGATGTACAAGCTTAGACAAATGAGACATGTTTGGGGACAAAAACAACAAAACAGAACAATGGAAGTGTGTGTGTGACAGAGAGAGACAAAGCCAAAAAAAAAGTATTGTTCTCTAAAATCATTCTAGTCAAGAACAAGACTGGTAGAAAGCAATATTGCCCTGCAAAGGCAAAATGCAGTAACTGTACATTTGCCATAATTTAGTTGTGACTGAAATTGTGTTTCTTGACTATGATCTGTCCTCTGACAGATGGGTTTGGCTAGAACTATGCTCATGTTCAGAGAAACTAATTCAGACCATTTGAAAAGACACATATGGCTGGACAATCTAAAAACTTTGAAGCTATATTTCTCAGTTTCAGTGTTGGAGTTGTTACTGCATTGTGGCTTTCTGAGCAGAATAGAGAACTAGATATTTAAATTTTCTGAGAATCCCATGCAAAGCTCACCACCACAATACTAGGGTTTTATGGGTGGTTGTTATGGTATTGTTATGTGGTTGCTATTGTGTTCTAAGCCTTTTTAAGCATGCTGCTCTGTGGTTGCTAAGGTATCATGAGAGGCTTTAAGAACATTGCTCTGTGTTTGCTAAGGTGCTCTCTGTGGTTTTTGGCACATTGGAACGTGGTTGCTTAGGTGTTATGGGTGGTTGTGAGGACATTGCTATTGGTTCCTATAGTGTTCTGAATGTTTTTTAGCATGCTGCTATGTGGATGCTAAGGTCTTAAGGGTGGGTGTCATGGCATTACTATGTGGTTGCTATAGTGTTCTGAGTGTTTGTAGCATGCTGCTACATATGTGGATGCTAAGGTGTTATGGGTGGTTGTCAAGGCTTTGCTATGTGGTTGCTATGGTGTTCTAAGTGTTTTTTGGCATGCTGCTCTTTGGCTGCTAAGCTGTTATGGGTGGATGTAAGGACGTTGCTATGTGATTGCCATGGTGTTCTAAATGGTTTTTAGCACACTGCTATGTGGTTGTTAAGGTCTTATTGGTGGTTGTCAAGGCTTTGCTTTGTGGTTGCTAAGATGTAATGGGTGGTTGTCCGGGCATTGCTATGTGGTTGCTATGGTGTTCTGAGTGTTTTAGCATGCTGCTATGTGGTTGATACGGTGTTATGGGTGGTTGTCAGGGCTTTGTTATGTGGTTGCTAAGGTGTTTTGGGTGGTTGTCAGGATGTTTCTACCTAGTTGCTAAGCTGTTATGAGTGTTTAATCATGCTGCTATGTGGGTGCTAAGGTGTTGTGAGATGTTATAATGTGGTTGCTAACGTATTATGGGTTGTTTTCAGGGTGTTTATCTATGGTTGTTTTGAGGTTCTAAGCGGTCTTTATCATGCTTTTTTATGGTTGCTAAGGTGTTATGGGTGGTTGCCAAGATGTTGCTATCTGGTTGCTATTGTTTTATGAGTGATTGTCAGGACTTTGCTTTGTTGTTGCTAAGGTGCTCTGGGCAGTTGTCGGGGCTTTGCTATTTGTTTCCTAAGGTGTTATTGATATGGTGTTCTGAATTATTTTTTGCACATTGCAATGTGGTTACTAATGCATTATTGGTGATTTTCAGGAAGTTGCTATTAAGTTGCTATGGTGAACTACACTTTAACAGTTCCACTTTCGAGCAAAGTCCTACCTCTGGAGCAGGTAATAAAAATGTTCCTTGTTTGGTTAAGCTTTTAGTTCCACATGGTGGAAACACAATGAGAACCTGAAATAGATCAGGAACTAATTCCTACAGTAGAAAAACACCAAGGGTTAAGGCCATTGCACACTGAGTCCGAAATTCGCATCCGAAATTTTCGCACGTTAAAAAAAAAATTCGACCTCACGTTATTTCAATCACGCTTGCACACTGCCTCCGAAACGTTCGTCCGTAATAAAAAAATTCGGATCGGGTTCGATTTTCTGCGTTTTTCGCATCCACAAACCTTTTGAGAGGTTTTTTTACAAATAGGAGCCACCGTACAAGTGACCGGCAAAATCCAGAATGGCGTCTGACAAGTTGATACACTTCGTCTCGCAGCACAAAGTACTGTATGAAAAACAAAATGCGGATTACAAAAGCACTGAATATAAAGACAGATTGTGGCAGATGATTACTGAACAGCTTGGGAAACAGGATGGTAGGCATTGATTTCAAAACAAAGAGTGTACGAAAGTGTATACAGTATTGTGTTCAAGTTAGCTATACAATAGCTCTTTTGCTAATGTCATTCATTCATTCGTAGTGAATAGTGATAACGTAACGTAGTCCCAACCAGGGTTTATTCATTCAGTTGCTAGCATACTTGGACTTTTAATATAATACATGCAAAGCTCTGGTCACCTAAATTACTGCAATAATGTATTTAACAATATATCTATTATGTTATAATATATTATATTAGTATATGATATTAGATATTGTGAATAAATAACTGTTATATATAATATAATAACAATAATGTACCTTTTTTACATGATGTTAGTTGAAGCAGTGAAGAAAATGTGGCGAAACCTGCGGGACACATATGTCCGCTATAGGAAAGAAGGACAGGGCAGAAGTGGACAGGGGGCCAGCAAAAAAAAGAAGTGGATCCATATGGATTCAATGTCCTTCTTGCAAAATTCCTTGGCAAGGAGAAGGTAATGTTAGCCTATTCAGAAATGCACCACAGAAAGCTTGCAGAGTGCAGTGTAGCCTATCATTTCATAACTCAGATAGCCTACTTTCAACAGGTCAGATGGTAATATCCCGGTGGATGATGATGAGGAAGAGGAGGATGAGAATGGAATAGGGGAAGATGATAGAACGCAGACAGAGAAGGAGAGTGACAGTGTAGTGATGGAGACAGAGAGAGATGGCAGCACAACTCCTTCAGGTAGCTGCGGTGCAAAAAGCAAGAAGATGCAGGCAGAGAGTGAGGACAACCTAGAGAGGTACTGTCAATGGAGAGAAGCAAGGGATGAAAGGAGAGAGAAGGAGAGAGAGGCAGATCGACAGCAGCGTCAGGCCTGGCAGGACCTGCAAACTGATGAGGTGTCCACCTTTCCCTCCAGCTTGGCCCCCAGCATGAGGAAACTCGCCCCAGAGAAATTGTCCTATCTAAAAATTAAAATGCAGGAATTGATTCACGATGTTTCATTTGGAGGGCTTTATTATCAGCAGTTTCCCCAGGATCCAAACTACCGTTCTCTGTAAACAACTAGTTTTTGTACATGGTACAATGTTTAAATATTTTTTCACAACCATTTAAGAGTACCAGTTTTAAAGTAATTATTATTACTTCATTATTCTAGTTTAACTGGGGCTTAAGGGGTTCATCTAAAATGCCAGTTTAAATTATTATTATTTTTGATATGCAGAAACACATTTTAAATGTTTACTTGAATTTTGGTTCTGTTTTTCTGGGCAGCAAGTTCTTTTAAAAACAGAATAAACAAGAAATGATTTATTCAACTGTCTTTAGTTGTTTTTCTTTATATGTTTAATATATAAATATAATACAACAAAAACTACAATAATACAAAAATGAATACAAATTGAATTTACAAAATATAAATGTATAAACTATATACAGTATCATGTTTTACGGAGTATAATGTATATATAACAATTTGTGGATCAGTGTTGCATTGAATGTAATGATAATAATAATATAATAATAGTTTTAGTAATAATGTTAACTGATTGTATATATTTGGTTGTGTTTACAAACTACACTGCATACACGTAATCCAACTCAGCCATTATGCACCGACTGAGGTCTATACAGTGTGATTGGTTGTGTGTGTCTACAATCTGAGTCCACGGCGCACACGGTCATACTGCCATGGTACCTCGCCAGCAGGTGAGACAAAATATTTTTTAAATGTGTCTCTAATGTTGAGAGCCTCTTCAGATGCGCGGTTGCCCCTTGGCCTCTGAAACTCCTGTAGACAGGCATTGCTACTGCCAGCATCGTCAACATCAAAGCTTTCACCCTGGCTGGCTTGTCCCACTACTTCATGGCGCAGGTAGTTGCATAAGATGCAGGTTGCCTTGATGATGCTGTCTGACAGGTCAGGGTTCACCTCCATTGGCCTTTTGTAAACCCTGAATCTTTGGGTCAAAATGCCAAACGCATTTTCTGAGATGCGACGGGCTCTTGACAGGCGGAGGTTGAAGATGCGCTTGTCTTCTTCAAGTCGCTTTCCACCGTAGGGTCAGAGCAAATATTGCTTCATGGGAAAGGCCTCGTCTGCCACGATAACATGGTTGACCTTCCCCAATTCAGGTGCAGATGGGAGCTCCAATGGGGGTGGAACATTCAGGGTCCCACGCTGGAGGGCCCGTCCCAGTGCAGAATCTGCAAAAATGCCTCCATCGCTGTTCCCACCATAGTTCCCTACATCGATGGCCAGGAAACGGTAATCAGCATCTACTAATGCGAGGAGGACAATAGAAAAAGTGCCTTTATAATTAAAAAAAAGGGAACCGGAGTTTGCAGGGGCCTCAATCTTGACATGTTTCCCATCGAGAGCACCAATACAATTAGGGAAGTTCCACCTCTCACTGAACCTCATTGCCGTGTATTTCCAGATGTCCTCTGTTGGAGTTGGCATGTAAGTGTCCTTGAGCTGCAGCCAGATTTGGTCACAGGTCTCCCTCACAGTCTTCCCTACAGTGCTGATACCCAACCTAAAACTGCTGGCGATGGTGGTGAATGAGTCCCCAGTGCTCAGATACCTGAAATTATACATATATTATTATAGAGCACAACTTAATGTTGTTTCAATAATGTGTGTGTGTGTGTGGGGCCGGGGGGAGAACAGCTCGTTCCGCACATCACTGCACATGCGCAGTCTTTTCAGTTTCGGTTTTCAATTCGATCAAGTGTATGTTCTCTCGATCGGAATAGAAAAGGAATAAACCTCCCCTTTCAATCAGATCGAAATTTTGGATCGATTTAGGTGTGATTGAGCAGCCAATTCGATTACTATTGTATTATTAGGGTACAAAATATAACCTGTATACAGCTGTTCTGTCTGCCCAGTGCTTCCGCCGGCTGTGTGTGTGTGTGTGTGTGATAGCTACCTTTAGACATACTGCCAGTCTCTGTTCAGGATCGATTGGCTCACGGAAATTTGTAGTCTTCTTTTTAATGTGTGGCTCCAGTATCGCTAGCAAAGCATCAAACTTTTCCACAGACATTCTGAGGTAAATTTTGAATCGCTCGGGATAATTTCGCAACTCCTTGATAAGGAGCTGAAACTCTCCTTCCTCTCGGCGCAATCTCAGGATTGGATGGACCCAATATTTCCTCTTTCTTTTTCTCTTTTAAGAAGAGAGAGGGCAACAAAATCATCCTCACTGCTTGATCGAATCCATTTTGTATTTTTTGCGTTTTTTTCCGCAAAGGTTTAATAAATACGCATCGGACTCAGTGTGCAAGGTTTCTGTGCGTGACAAATTTTTAGGCTGATGAACACGAAAAAACGCATACGGAAATTTCGGACTCAGTGTGCAATGGCCTTTAGGGGTTCCAAACATGTGTCTGGAACCCTATGTCAGTCTATGGATTTTTTTTTTTCATCAATACTTAACCTTATGGATGAGCAATAGTAATAATGATTCTTTCCTTAGGAAGCAAACAATACTGCAATATAATATTATTATGACGTGCTGACTGGGGTTTGGACAACAGCCAAAGACAGTTCAACTCTTCAACACAGATAAGAGATTTCTTTGCTGCTCATCACTGCCTCTCTGCTATCCTCCATCTTTTCACCATCACACACTCTGAGCTGACAATCCCTCATCAGCCATCTACTGTTTCTCAAGCCGGAGATCATGGCACAAAAAAGAGCAAAACAGACATTTGTGCTTTTCTTCACAGTGCCAGACAACACATTTGGAAATGTATGATTCATTTTGTTTCTTTGCATTGTAAACCATGTGGATGGTTTTAACCAAATGAGGCATTCTGCTTGAGGGGTCCATACAGTGAAAAAAGGACAAAGAGAGAGACAAGAGAGAGTCAAGAGAGAGATGATCTACATTATGGTACAACCATAATAGTGGTACAATATAAAAAATTTAAAAATTAAAATAAACCTTGCGCTTTTTGGTTTATTTGGTTTATTTGAAGAAGGTTTATTTGACCAGAGATGCTCCGCTGAACTAAAGCACCATCAGGGCATTCTGAAGCCACTAATGACAAAAGCATTCACAACGGGTAGAGTGTCAGTATGGAAAACCAAGCCTGAAAATTTGCTGTGGGATCCGAGGTGGCAAGAAAAGCAGGGAGAAAAAAAGAGGAAACCATTTGGGGGTTTGGTGAGGAGCACTGCAAGTGTTTTCCTCTGACTGATAACGAATTATAGCAAATAATAAGGTGCAACTGGAACATCTACAAGCTGATGATTGATTCTGTCTTCAGTGGAAGGGATTAATCTCAAAGTTTCAGATTTCAGACAGATATTTATTTTTATAGATTTTAAAAAACACTGCTGGTGGTTGAAGTATGCAGTGTTTCTGCTGGCATAGAGACATGGAGGTTCATAGAAGAATAGTTTTTGTGTCCTCTCAATTCATAGAGGGAAATTAAATTTGACAACTGTTGAATATGGGCCAAAATGTTGATAGTTAATTCATAAATCCATTGTCGCAGTGAGCCATTTTGATAAATAGAGCTTTACTCTCAGTTTTACACAGTGTTGAGACAATGTATCTGTATAATTAAACCCTCGTAGCACTGCATTAAAATGAACTGAAAGGCAAAAGAAAAAAAAGTTATAATATATGATCAAATACAGATGATATGTCACTGAACAAATGTTTTTACTCAACTTTGAAGCTTCAGTTATGCTTTTACAGGAAAAAGACATATTGTTTACCGTCATCACTGAAGTGAACAAAATTGACAAAAGGTTCTTGCTCTCTGCTGTCCTTACTGCTAAAAAATGCCATATAGGAATTTCATAAAACTTTCACGGGTTTCAGAGTGATTTCTCCTCCCCTTCAACGTATTTTCTAATGTCAGGAAAGATAATTTATTTCACAGTGACACAATCAAACAGTGGAGACCCCTGGGCAGGTACACAATGGTGGCCTGAAAGGGGAGACCATGAAAAAAGGTAATATTATCAAAGGGTTATGATGTAGTTTTTGCAAAAACTCAATTTTATTTAATGACATGTTTGCACTATATCAAAGCAATCCATCTTACAAAAAGAATTATATTATGTAATTTACTATTTATCATTTTCCTTATTTATTTATTTATTTATTTATATTTGTACTCCACTAGATAAGTAAGCTTTAAGTATAATTAAGCATAATACAAAATACAATTACAGAAGGCCTAAAAAATAGGGTAGACCAGCACTAGTTTTTACACCGTGAAGTTGTCACAGGGGCTACATCTCAGTAACAATGACAAAGTCAAATTTTGTAATTGTTTATTTTCTCTAGCACATCGCGTCACATCAAAAGTAATATAATCCCATTATAATCAATGATGCTGTCTACAGGGGCTACACTGGAATTGTCCGTTGTGGCACGTCCGTCGCACGGAAAAAATAATGCTTATGTCAATGCGGCCAGTGCAGACTGTCTCAAGCATTGCGTTGCGTCAATTGATGCGCCCGATGTTGACATGGACTTAGTCTCAAACGACAAGTTGAAAACTCTCTTAAATTACAATATGTTGTGAATTTGACCCTCCAAGGTATATTTTCATCATATTAGCATACTTTTGTAATAGTTCTTGTTAAACAAGAGAACATGATCAAACAACATACATTCAGGCAAGGGACAACTCTATTATGAGATTTAAATGTGTTTTTAGAACAAAGGTATTTTTCATGAAATTCAGGTCAGCAAATTACATGCTATCATTTTTTTTTTTCTGGAATAAGTTGTCACACATGTTATAAATGTCATATTTGATTAATTTATTAATTACAACATTTATTGGCCAAAGCAACATTTTGATATTTTAGGTTTTTACATATTATGTTATGTGTTGTTAAAGTATAATTTCATGTTTTGTGTTGTTAAAGAATATTTTTGCGCCACATAATTGTTTCACTTTTCAAATGTAGCTGAAAAGCCTATAATAAGTAGTTAATGCAGACTTAGATTTTTTTGTTTTGGTGGTGGTGGGTCAAGTTATTGGGGAAAGTTGTCACAAAAGGTAAATGTGTGCTCACCGAACTGAATGTTTTTTCCCCCTGGGTAATAATGGTAAAAAAGTTTAATAGCTTTGTTTAATAGCAATTCAGAATTAACTTTCAATAATAAACCCATGCTAAGAAATATTCACTGGAGTAAAAAAGTGTAACAACTAGCCCCGGTCTCCCCTTCACATTTTCGGTGGTATAAATTAGCGCCCAGTGCTTTGACTTATACAGTATATCCTAGATGTTTAAAAACACTGATTTTGGTGGGACACAGTAACTCAAAGCTTTGATAGGACCATGCTTATTTGCATCCAACACAACCACTAGCCACCCCTCAATAGTTCCACAGGGGGTCGGAAAGAGAGCTGGCCAAAGAGGGCACGTGACAGACAAAAGCTCTCAAAGCTTCTGAGATGATCACTTTGATGACAACAAAGAAGCTATTCTCCTGCACTCTATTCTGCAGACTGACACCCCTGACAATCCCACAAACAATCCCACAATTTAACTGTGAAGTCTGTTTACATTCATCCTATCCCTGCTGAACAGTTGTAGCCTTGGAAAAGGAGTGGCTCATGGGAACACATGTCCATTGTTTTGATTGGTAATGGTGTGGGAAAGAGGAAATAATGTTTGTCACCATCAATCCAAGCACAGAACAACTAACTTAAGCTATACCTCCATTAATAGTGTGAGAACTTGAATTCTACATTTTATAAATCACACTTTTATAAAATGAATAGCTCACTCTCAGAAAAGATATCGATATTTCACAAAAGCACAAGTACGCACGCATCGCACAAACAGTAAATGTTTATGTATGGATTCATGCATCAGTGCAGAAACACACACAGGGTGGAGGTTCATACTGTAATAAAGTACCATAATGCAATGACCTTTTTTTTTTACATTTAAATCAGCAAAAAAGGTAGCAAATTGTACCATGATGTATAAATGAAATCCTTATATATATATACGGTAAACAATGGTGGCCAAAACTTTGGAATAATGTACCATTTTCCTCTTATGGAAACAAATTGGTCCTTTTATTCACCAAAGGTGGCATTCAGCTGACCACAATGTATAGTCAGAACATTTTTAATGTGAAACATTACACTTGCAATTTGAAGAAAATCAACTTCAAAGAATTCTCATCAAAAAAATCTTCCACGTGCAGCAATGACAGCTTTGCAGATCCTTGGCATTCTAACTGGCAGTTTGTCCAGTTAAACAGGTGACATTTCATCCCTCACTTCCTATAGATCTACACACTTCCTGTAGCAATAGATGTGGCTGTCTTGTCGAGCACTTCTCAGGCACCTTACAGTCTAGCTGATCCAACAAAAGCTCAAATGTAATTAAAATCATTAAGATCCATAAAACTCTTTTCCAATTATCTGCTGTCCAATGTTTGTGTTTCTTTGCCCACTCTAACCTTTTCTTTTTTCTGTTTCAAAACTGGCTTTTTATTTACAATTCTTCCCATAAGGCTGCACCCCTGAGTCTTCTCTTTACTGTTGTACATGAAACTGGTTTTGAGCGGGTACATATAAATAAATAGCCTTTATTACTCAAAACAATGATTGACTGATGAGTTTCTAGAGAAAACTGTTTCTTTTTGTGCCATTTTTGACCTAATATTGACCTTAAGACATGCCGGTCTATTGCATACTGTGGCAACTCAAACACAAAGACAATGTTAAGCTTTATTTAATGACCCAAATAGCTTTCAGCTGTGTTTGATATAATGGCAAGTGATTTTCTAATACCAAATTAGCAATTTAGCATGATTACTCAAGGATAAGGTGTTGGAGTGATGGCTGCTGGAAATGGGGCCTGTCTAGATTTGATAAAAAAATGACTTTTTTCAAATAGTGATGGTGCTGTTTTTTAAGTCAGTAATGCCAGACTATGCTTTGTGATCAGTTGAATACCACTTTGGTTAGTTAAAGTAACAATTTCCTTCCGAAACATCAACATCTGTACATTATTCCAAACCTTTGGCCACCAGTGTATATTTATGTAAATCTATTTATTGTTTATAATTTTATTACTGTAATAAAGTGATTATTTTTGAATTTTGTACTAGTGTCAGTTGAATTGTGGTGGGTGATGTGCTTAATTATCATGAAGATCATATCACAAAGCTAAAAAGATCCATTGTTCTTGAGCATGTTTCATTTTCATAATCTTGAAGCAAAATGTACTTTCTTTTGGTATTGGAGTGAAATATGACCTGGGCACGTTCTTGAAAGTTAAGCTAAAAAGCTAAAAAGAATAAGAAACACAACTTACCAGTGCATTTTAGTGGCAATCAGATATTAAGACAAATGTGTGCAATTTGTTATTGTTAGGGGCAAATGTGCCAGTTAGATAGTGTACTTTCTAATTCTGTCCCGTAGAGGGTGTAGGTGGCAAGTTAATAGAGCCTGACCTTTTTAAAGCCTCTGACTGGGCAGAAACCTCATTATTAGCCACAATGCAGAGCTTTACCTATTTAGCACCACCATTGAACCAAAGGCAGAGGAGCTTCTGAAGCTCTTTGAGAATGGTATGATGAGATGAATGACATCCAGATAAAATATCAGCCACTTGTACTATCAATATTGCTTTGTTTGGCCTTGCTTCATGCTACAGCTAACATTAATGTTCTTCACATGGATGAGCAGCTTCCACGACAATACGTTCAGGCCTAAACCAGATCTACCAGATGTATGAACTCAAATTATGATGTATTCCCTGAAATGCACAGTACGGGTTCATGCACGCAGAAAACACACAAGCATAATCATAAACAGGTCTACACACGCATAACTCCACTGATGTGTAATCAGCGATGCATGCCAACTGCTCTGCCTTTGGGGAGTCTGAAAAGTCATTTAATTCCTTAATACTGTAAAAACATTTAAGTTCACTGTATCATTGTTCTTATATCATGACTTTGGTCATTCATTTTCATGAAGAGGGTTAAGTTTGGAACACAAATTTATTAGAAAACTTGAAAAGCTGCCTTGGGCACCACTAGATTGTTTGTGTTGCTGATCATCCAAAATTCGTTTAGATTGTAAAAATTTTAACTTCACAATCAAATATTGTTGTTGGTGGCCTGAACCTTTTACTAACCAGGTGGGATATTAAACACTGACAAGTTTTTAATAAGCTAATTGCTTACATATAAATCTATATTTTTGTCTAAAAAGTCAAAAATATAAAACATAGCCATGACAGTGACAAGCACTGAGCAACAGGACATTTTGTTGGTCATTTTGTTTCCATTTCTGTGGCATACATTTTTATTGTTTATATCTTATAACTTTTAAGAGTACACTAGTGTACGGTGCAGATACTCAAAGCTTATAGATATGGATTATGTAAATGCCACAAAATATCAAATTTAACCAAGTCAGTTTCTGCTTTTTCACTTTGGAAAGCTAAAGCCCAAAGTTTACTTTGGTTTTGACGCAAACGCTGAGTGTATGCATGCAGCTGAATGCTCACCTTTCAAAGTGTACTTCATTTGAGTGTGCGCGCATACACAGATGGTTGGCGCATGTGCCGTCTGACTACTATGAGATATTGAATTATTTATCTAAAGATGCATTTATATCCCTTCAGACCTGAACTCCTAACTCTTTTGTTCTTGAAGTATGCATCCACTGTTTACACATCCGTCTTCAGTTGTTTTGCGGTGATTAGTCTACATCTACTTCCAGTGCTTCTTCTTCAAGTGTGAGTGTTGCCACCTTGTGGACCCACTAATTAGTGCAGATAATTCCAGACGCGTACGCGTACGCATACTGCCTGTTCAGAGTTAGCGCAGTTGGATGCAGCTGTGTGCATTCGGTGTTCAAGCACTCTGACCATTCTTATGAACGAACAATACATTTACATTTACATTTATGCATTTGGCAGATGCTTTTATCCAAAGCGACTTACAGTGCACTTATTACAGGGACAATCCCCCCGGAGCAACCTGGAGTTAAGTGCCTTGCTCAAGGACACAATGGTGCTGGCTGTGGGGCTCGAACCAGCATCCTTCTGATTACCAGCTCGAACCAGCATCCTTCTGATTACCATATTACCAGTTATGTGCTTAGACCACTACACCACCACTCCAGAATACTTTGGGCTTTATGCTACAATGCCAAGTAACCAAAATAGCATTTAGGGACTATTGCTTTTTGTAAAGTTTGACAATAGTTTTAGAAGCAAAGTTTAAGCAGAATGTTTGTAAGACATCGATGTTTTAGACACAAATGTTTCAAGTTTACTAATACTTGTTCACTGATTTGTAATTCCAGCACTTCTGTGACTCAAGGGTTCATGGTGAGTCAAAATGATTTACTTGACACAAGTGCATAATGCCTGTCACACTGGAAAAAGGCGTTAGTCACAGAAGGTGCTGGAATAGATGTTGTTTGAAAGCATCACATAGGGTTTGAATGATGAGCCAGAGTGGTGAGTTAGCTGGGGGGTCTCTGATGCATATTTACTTTCTTTTTCATCCATATATTTCCCTTTTTACAACCTTCTTTTCTCTGCGAGTCTCCTGGCAGATCAGAGACCCCCTATCCAACTAATAAAGATCACCCCAGGTTACCAAGGCAACTTACAGTCACTCTGATTGTGACCTTCTGACCCTGCCTGGATCTTGGGTTTCAAGCTGCTGCACGGGACGTCCTGTACGAGGTATGGCTGACTGTCTGTTTGTATGGAAGTGAAAGCTCAGCCAGGGGCTACATGACCCCTCTACTGCAGGAAAAGTGAAACAGGAAATTTGGGATTATGTCTTGACAACTAATATGCTAGAAAATGTTGTAGTACATGCAATTAGCTGAAGAACCTCAAGAAAGCAGAGTTTTTGTTTAACACATTTGTTTACTACATGACATTTTAGTTACAGCTATTGCATAAAGTGGGATGTTTTGTGATTTCATGTACTGATTCGGATGAGAATAGGATCTCTGTAGTTATTACTGTTAGTATAAATAATGTTGGGGTCTCTGTTGCTTGGATGTGGGTATTACAGAAGTCCATGTGCTCTGGACTTTATGTGTGCACATAAGGGATGGGATCGTATCTGATGCTACTATTATAGTGGCCATTCTGAACGGTACATAATTTAATTCTCATTATTAAATTAAAGGAGTATTCTGGGTTTAATACAAGTTGAGCTCAATAGACAGCATTTGTGGCATAATGTTGATTACCACAAAAATAAATGTTATCTTGTCCCTCATTTTCTTTGAATTTTTTTTAAGAGAGTTTAAAGGCTGAAATGTGAAGCTTATAACTGTATGAATGCACTTATATTAAATATTATCTTACAAATTGTGTATTATGTGAGCTGTTAAGTTATTAAGTGTTTTAACAGTCATTTTAGGGTTTACAGCATTACATCATGGCAGCAAAGTTGTAAAATTGGATATAACTTTGCAGAGAAAAGGTTTGTAAGTGATTTTATCACACATAAATGCATGCTTTGTATAATTAGTTACATGTAATAAACTTATAATTTTTCATTTCATTTTAACTATATCAGCAGTCATTATGCAATTTTCACAGTGCTAGCGACCGTTCACATCAAAAGCATCCTTGCACTAAAAAAGCTAGACACAGCGTCACAATGTCTAGTGATGCATTTTTAACAGTTCGAGTTCTTTTTAAATTGTCTAAAAAATGCAGTACTCCTGCACAAGATGCTGCTGAAACATGATGTAATGGTCAAAGACATCCATCTAGTGCATGTTTACATTGAGAGTCAATTGAAAAACTCAGTAAAAACATGTTTGGTGGGAAAGGCCTCATAAAGAGTAGATTCCTGTGTGTGTATCCACCTAGAAAATTCTAACAGTTATAAAACCTGTTTGTCTATAAAATATTATCCATTGACCTGTACTGGGACTGTACAGAGACAAAGGCAAGAGTTAATGAAGGAAGGGGAGTGGTGTGGTATGTATTATACATGACTTGAGAAATAAAGGAGACTCTATCTGTCTGACGGAAAAGGAAACAGAGAGAGGAGTAAAGAAAGAAAGAGAGACATCCTGTTTGCACAACCAAATCTCTCAATTACGCCCTAAAAGACATGATGGATGACCATGCTGCAAGGATCATAGGATATTTTTACCTCCTTCATAACAGTGATTTTTCTGCAAGCTGACATGTTTCAAACCAACCACTCTTCAGTTTCACCTGTTACAAGCTATTTGACACTGATTTCCATAATGTTAGGTAATAAAAAGACTCAAAAGGCTTCACTGAATGTATGACTTACAGTTCAGAGCAAGTTACCTGCATAAAGCTCTGGGTTATTTTTTCAGCATGTGCAGAGGTGAGTAGAGTAGCCAAAACATTACTCAAGTAAAATTACTAATACTTTTGGGGCTAAGATGGCGGTTGGGAAGTAGCAGCAGTTTTGGGTCGCTCCTGTCACTCTTTTTCGTTTTCTTTTCATATTCGTTAAATGAGGTACGCAAGCTCTGATTTTCGACTATAAATCTTGTGTAGTATGTCAGCTAGAGACTTTCTGGCGCAATCTTTGCCGAAAATGCCAAGACCTCCTAAGAAAATGTCGAAAAAGATTCGACCGCTGAGGTACTGGCCGGCGAGCCTGAACAAAGTCAAGCAGATGCGGTAGCGAGGCTGAACTTAGCCCGGCGCTTGCAAGAGCACTTCAAATTATGACCGAAAAGATCTCTAATGCAATAGATGAAAAACTCAGCCCACTGGCAGAAACGGTGCATAATCATACCCAGCAGCTGGAAAGTGTTAATGGTCGATTGGACGAGGCGGAGCGGAGAATCATGGCGGCGAGGCATCCTCGGAGGACGCGAGCTCCCGCGCTTGCACTCTTGAAAAACAAGTGGCCACGCTTACCGAACATATCGATGACTTGGAAAATAGAGGCCAGCGCAAAAACATCCGCATTCTGGGCCTTCGCGAAGAAATAGAGGGCGCCAATGCAGTTACTTTCCTTGAATCATGGATCCCCGAATTTCTTGGCCCTGCGTACCAAGAGTGGTCGCATTAAAATTGAAAGGGCACATCGCACATTAGCCCCAAAACCGGGTGCTAACGCCAGGCCACGGCCACTGATTGTCCGGTTCCACAACTATGGCGATAAGCAGAGGATTCTCGATGCCAGCAGGAAACGATCGGCGGATGGAGATTTGCGGTATGAGGACAGCACAATATCATTCTACCAGGATTTCTCGGCTTCAGTGATACGAAAGCGTAAAGATTTCAACGCGGTCAAACAGCGACTTCGAGACATGGGTGCCCGCTATGCGATGCTGTATCCAGCCAAGCTACGAGTCAATATTGGAAGTACACTTAAAGTCTTCGAGACGGCGGCTGCAGTCTCGCAGTACCTGGACAAGAGCGAGCCAAAATCCAGCACCTGATCTTCATCGGGTTTTCTGTCGGGTTGGTCTGGCTTCAAGCATTGTAACGTTAATGTGCAGCGACGTGAGTTCTAGTTTGCATACTTTATTTTCAATTTCTCTCCTCTTTGAGTGGCGGGGGCTGGCTCAATAACTTTCGTTTTCATTTTGGGTGTGTATTACTTTTATGTATCATTGCTACGGGAGAGACAACGAGAGACGGACTGTTTCTGGGATGAAGAGCTTTCCCCTTGATGTGGGGAAACGGCCCCCTTTTTTTTCTATTTTTTCTATTCTTCAATTTCCTTGTGCTATTTTTTCTCTTATTTTTCCTTTCTTTTCATGTTGCCAGTTTGGCGTGTTTTAATATGTGTTATTGTTTACTGTAATGCCTTGACACACGCATATCTGTTCACTGGACCTAATGATCATGGAATTATTCGAAGGGGGGAGAGCACCACCTGATCTATTCTTTAAATAATGGCTGGTAGTTTACGACTTTGTACATGGAACGTAAGGGGTTTACATGGGCGTACAAAAATTAGTAAAGTGTTCACACGACTCTATAAGGAGAATATAGATGTAGCCTTATTGCAGGAAACCCATTTAAGCGATAGCGAACATTTGAACCTAACACATAACAAATGGGTTGGTCAGATTCATTTCTCATCCTTTACGAAAAGCAGTAGAGGAGTATCTATTTTGGTTAGTAAAAATATACCTTTCATGGTTACAGACAGTTTAAAGGACAAACATGGCAGATACATAATTATTAAAGGGACTTTGAACGCAGAAGAAATTTCACTTTTAAACATTTATTGCCCCCCAAATTACTCCCCAGAATTTCTTACAAAAGCGTTCCTTGAGTTTAAAGAACGCGCATCTGGATTCTGTATTATTGGCAGAGACTTTAATTGTTTATTGAATTCATCGCTAGACCGTTTTCCCCTCAGAGACACTTTTTTCACCAAACAGTCCAAAGCTCTTGCCGCACTGTGTGAGGACTTAGAATATTTGGATGTTTGGCGCACCCTGAACCCGTATCAGAAAAAGTGCCCTTTTTTTTCTCTCCCACATAATTGTCACTCTAGGGTTGACTACTTCTTTGCCCCTAAAACTATAATGCATATGATTTCACGTTGCAACATTGGAGACATTGTTATATCTGACCACGCTATAGTGGTGCTAGATGTTTGCGTGAAGGGGTTTCTTAGACCTGTTAGAAGTTGGAGATTTAATAATTTATTACTCAAAGATGATACATTTCTCTCATACTTTAATTCAGAATTTAAAATATTTTTATCTATTAACTCAGAATCTACAAATAATCCCTCACTTCCCTGGGAGACGACCAAAGCATACATTAGAGGCCTTGTTATTTCATACTCTACAACCAAAAAAGAAAACAGTCAGAGAAACAGAAACACCTAGAGTTAGAATTAAATACTGCCACTAGCAGCTACTTGAATGATCCCTCCCCAGTTTTGTTAGAAAAAATAAGTGCTGTAGTGGACCTCTCTAAATTAATTATTAACTCATCAGTCTCATTCAAAAATATTATATTCAAAGCAAAAACTATACGAATGGGGCAATAAACCCAGTAAATATTTGGCTCATTTAATGAAGGCCAATGCTGATTCACAATTTATTACTTCTATAGTAGACCCCATGGGAGTGCGTCATTTTGATTCTATTATTATTAACAATACTTTTAAACAGTTCTACTCTGTTCTCTATCAGTCTCAACATTCTTCCCGAAAACATGATTTTATGGTATCATTCTTTGATCGACTAACCCTCCCTGTTGTTTCAGAAGACCAGAGAGAACTTCTCAATGCACCTATTTCAAGAGAGGAAGCTATAATCGCACTCCATAGTTTGAAGTCTGGAAAATCTCCTGGGCCTGATGGCTTTGCATGCGAATTCTATAAAGAATTTGAGCACGTGCTCCTAGACCCTCTATTAGCCATGCTCAATCATTCGTTCTTGACTGACAGGCTACCCCCCTCGCTTCGCGAGGCAAATATTTCTCTTATTTTAAAAAAAGGTAAGGACCCAGAAAATTGTGGTTCCTATAGGCCGATCGCTTTGCTTAATTCAGACTTAAAACTGTTATCTAAAATTTTAGCGCTAAGATTGGAAAAGGTTCCGCCATCTATTATTCATGAAGATCAGACAGGGTTTATCAAAGGTAGAAGTTCCACCCATAATGTCAGGAGGCTTTTAAACATTATCGAACTTTCCCACAACTTCAGTATTAGCTCTTGTATTCTGTCCCTAGATGCGGAAAAAGCTTTTGATTCTGTGGAATGGCCGTATCTGTTTTACACGCTGGAAAAATTTGGCCTTGGGGGATACTTCATTAAGTGGGTGCGAACACTCTATAAAGATCCCCTATCCGCGGTTATTACCAATGGTCATAAATCTGATAATTTCTCTTTGTTCCGGGGCACTAGGCAGGGATGTCCCCTCTCTCCATTGCTCTTTGCAATTGCAATGGAGCCATTTGCTCAGAGGATAAGAGAGAGTGATGCTGTGACGGGGGTGTCTCTGGGAGATTTTCCGGCTACAAGATTAATTTCTCTAAATTAGTCGCCCTATTTATAGGGAATAAAAAGTCCATAAACCAACCCCCCTCCTTTCCTTTTTATATTCCAAGGAAGGTTTTACTTATTTAGGTATCAATATAACCGCTACTTTTAGGAAATTATACAATGCCAATTTTACGCCAGTGCTCAATAAAATCCGAGATGATTTGACCAGGTGGATGACTCTCCCCTGTCTTGGCTGGGACGGGTTGCTATGATAAAGATGAATGTCCTACCTCGATTACTGTACCCAATGCAGATGATTCCTATTTTAATGTCCAATAAGGTTATAAAAGAGTTGAATGGGTGGCTAAGTTCATTTATCTGGAGCAAAAGAAAACCTAGGTTGAAATTATCCAAGCTTCAGCTCCCTGGTGCAAAGGGCGGTTTGGATCTCCCAAATTTTAAACTGTATCAGCTGGCTTGCCAGCTTAGATTCATTGTTGAGTGGCTTAACGAAGACCCTAAATCAGTTTGGCTCGATCTTGAATCTGCACAATCCAAATGCCCTTTGCAAAACTTGCTGTTTGTCTGTGATTCCAAACTGAAGAGAGCTATGTGTGACAATCCTTTAGTACGTAATACTCTCAAGGCATGGCGCATAATTCAAAGATTAGAAGATAGGATTGATACAACATCTCCCCTTTTGCCAATCCTGAACAATCCAGAGTTTCTGTCAAGTACTATGGACTCTGGTTTCAACCTTTGGCGGGCTAATGGCATATGTAGGATAGGTGACCTATTTGAGGAGGGATCACTATTGCCCTTTGATAGTATAGCCTCAAAATATAACTTACCTAGACAACATTTTTTTAGATTCTTGCAAATTAGAGATTATATATTTGGAAGTACTACACTTACTTCCAAATATTCATACTCAGTAATTGAGAAGATACTTTTAAACCCTCCTACGCAAAAGTTGATCTCCTTCTTCTACAAAGCCCTAGGCTCCTATGGTACAGTTGATACCTCACACCTCAGATTAACTTGGGAAAGAGAGCTTGGGGTGGATATCTCGGAGAATAAATGGGAGACGGTTTGGTCTCTAGCCAATAGGCTTTCAGTTTGCAATAGAGCAAGAGCCATTCAGCTTAGGATCCTCCACAGATTACATATTATGCCTTTTCTAAGATACAAATACAATCCAGCTCACTCACCACTTTGCCCCAAATGTAAATCTGACAGAGGAGATTATATTCACTGTTTATGGGATTGTCATGTGATTCAGACCTACTGGTCCAGAATTGTGGCTCAATTGAACAACATCTTAGGTCTGGCCTTGGATCCTGACCCTTTGTCTCTCCTCCTGGGTTTCCCATGTAAGCTTATTTCTAATAAGCATAAAAGACGTCTCTTTAGCCTACTAACTTTTGCTGCCAGGAAGAACTTACTAATGTCGTGGATCAGCGATAAACCCCCCTCTATGAAGGAATGGCATTCAATCATTAGAGAGACTATCCCTCTGGAACTTTTAACATGTTTTATTCACTCTACAACTGACACTTTCATTCACACTTGGACACCATACTTGGACAGTATCAATGCCTCTATTTGTGATATTCTAAGGTTTGGTATGGTATAATGCCTTGTTGTTATTGTATGTACACTTATGCGTTTATTTTTGTTGTGTGTCAGGCTTCTTATGTTGTTTTGTTTTGTGTTTGTTAAACAAGAAAGCAATAAAAAAAATAAAAAATAAAAATTAAAAAAAATTACTCAAGTAGAAGCAAAAGTAATAATGTTAAAAATGACTTGAGTAAGAAAATATCCAATAAAAAGAATACTGAAGTAGTGAGTAACTAGTTACTTTCACATATAATGTCATGGATGTATACTCTCCTATATTCCAGTACATTTGCATTACGTGCAACATTTGCACGTAATGTGGATGTTTACAAGGATTTATTCAGTGGCACTGATATGTTGCAGCACTGATATAAAAATGCAAACTTAGAAACTGAGGTCATAAGAGCCCAAAGTTACAGATTCACGCTGAAAACGAATGAGTATCACCATGACACAGACAAGCCCACATTGTCACAATCTCTAAAACTTACCTCACTGTGTTTTCTTTAATTGGAGCTGCAATTTAATCTTGAAATATACCTTTGTCTTAGTGTAAAATGAAGGCATTGTGTCGAGTGAAGAAATGTTTGTTTTACGGGCTTGCTGCAGTAGTCTTGAATGCGACTCAAGTGACAGCGTGCAGCTGTGAAGTTCCGCTGTTATAAGAGGCCCATTAAAAAATCTCAAGTTACGCATTTATTAACACTTATTAAATTAAAACCTGTAATGTAACAACAGGTACGCTACCCATTAAAACATCATAAAAGTTATTTTTTTCAAAACAGTTACACAAGAAAATGTAACAGAGTAAATGTAGCACATTACTACCCACCACTTGAGTATATGGCATGTCATAAAACATTTAGCATTATTGAAATTGCACATGTAGTTAGCACAAGGTTGCCAGTGGGTGGCCTCTGAAGAACTTTAAGACTTAGCTCCTACTGTGGGATTTAGATACTTGATCCCAGGGTTGGGAAAAGTGCAGTATACGGTATACTTGACATATGCCGAGGATCCAGAATGACCTTTTTACCTCTCTTGCTAATTCAGACTTGAGTTCACAAATTTGGCACGTCTGTGCTGATTTACTTTAGACAAAATCTGTATACATTGACTGAATTTGAAAACACTGCCTCCAGAGGCTGAAGCGGTAATTGTTTGAGCAGATAAACAAGTGTGACATCCATTTATATCCAGGAGAGGTCACCAGGAGCCAGTTGTAAAAATAATTGTTTTCAGCTGAACAGGGTGTAAAACAGTGAAGAAAGTTTTTTTTATTTTTTTTAATCTACCTCCAACCAAAACCCAAATTTAACCATAACAGAGACAAAATGCAATGTTAGGGATACAAATGCAACCTCCTTATCACGCTTGTGATTGTTTATACAAACATGATTACTTCCTCATTTGAATGGGGATTGATCGCTACTCATACCCCTTTGCGCGATTAACTTCGACACACAAGTTCTGGTCCCATGAAATCCAGGCAGTAATTGTGTTAACAAACAATGGTGAGTGTGATTTCGGGGGTTGCATTTTTGCTCTAAAATTGCATTCTTAATAAAAAAAATAAAAAATGTTTTATCAATTGTCACACATTATACATACATTTCTGCATATACATGATGAAATTATTTATTTTTCACATATCCCAGCTAAGCTGGGGTCAGAGTACAGGGTCAGCCATGATACGGCGCCCCTGGAGCAGATAGGATCAAGGGCCTTGCTCAAGGGCCCAAGTGGTGTCTTGGTGGTGTTGGGGCTTGAACCTCTGACCTTCTGTTCAGTTACCCAGAGCCTTAACCACTGATCCACCACTGCCCTATAATCCACTAACAGTTAGCTTTAGTGGAAGATGAATGGTTAAGTTTTTCTTGACACACATTAATTCCCATAGGGGAAAAAATCTAAAAAAAAGAAATTAGATCTTTGCTATTTTTCAAAAGCAAGAGTTACATTTAATTAACCCGAGACGTTTCTGCTGTTAAAACTCATGTATTATTTGAGCTGTAAATTTGTTTAAATTGTCATTTTTTTACAGTGATTTTAGGGTTTGTTGACATTACATCATCATGGCAAAGAAGTTACTTTACATAGAAAAGGTTAGGAAGCAATTTAATCACACTAAAATCATGTTAACACATGTATTTTTATGACTTGTGACTATACTTTTAAAACAGTGAGTAGTTTGTTTACGGATTGGCCCAATTCAATTCCATTGCATGTGCCTCACTGTACCACATATTTTTGCTTTATTTAAAGAAAAGGGGGGACGGTTCAAAATACATTTTTGTGGTTATCAATATTACATCACAAATGTTGTCGATTGAGTTTAACTTGTACTGAACCTGGAATATTCCTTTAAGTGTCCTTCTCATGTTTTCCACAAAGAAAAACACACCACTCCTCTCTCAATGATTTCAGAAGAGATTTCAACAATGTCTCAAACTGTGCTCAGATTGGCTCCCAAAATTTGAAATCAAATGTCAGATTTAAATTGAATCTTAAAGAAATGTATCATCAAATTCTTCCAAAACCAAATTCTAACCACATTAAAGTCACCTATAGACATGGATCTATTAAGGAACTTTCAGAGAAACATCAGAGAAACTTTTATATTTTAAATGTCCTGAGCACTGAAAGAGCAACTTTTTCTAAATATTTTGTGTTTGGACACTTAAAATCACACTAATTAATCATTTCAATTAAGCCTTAATGGCACGAAAAAAATATACAGTGGCAGCCAAATGTACTTATGTACCAAAGGCACTTCTCACACACCTTACAGTCTAGCTGTTCCCACAAAAGCTCAATGGGGTTAAAATCCATAACACTCTTTTCCAATTATCCACTGTCCAATGTCTGTTTCTTTGCCCACTCTAACCTTTTATTTTTGTTTTCAGTTTCAAAAGTGATTGAATGTACATTACATTTATATAGCACTTTTCTGACACTACACTGAAAGCCCATTACACAGTGAACATGGGAATCTCCTTAACCACCACCTGTGTGCAGCATCTACCTGGATGATGCAACAGCAGCCATAGTGCACCAGTACACTCACCACACATTAGCTATTGGTGGAGATGAGAGAGTAGAGTTATAGAGCCAATAAGTGGATGGGGATTATTAGCAGGCCATTGGGGGGAATTTAGCCAGGACACCAGGGTTACACCCCTACACTTTATAAGAAGTGCTCTAGGATTTTAATTACCACAGAGAATAAGGACCTCAGTTTAAAGTCTCATCCTAAGGACACTGTCATTTTACAGTACAGTATCCCCATCACTATACTGGGGCATTATAACCCACACAGACAGGAGGGTGAGCACCCCCTGCTGGCCTCCCTATTACCTCTTCGAGCGGCAACCTTAGTTTATCCAGGTACAGGCCAGGCTCAACCCTGCTTAGCTTCAGTGGGCAACCGGTCTTGAGATACAGGTTGATAAGTGGCTTTTTCTTTGCAATTGTTCCCATAAGACCTGCACCCCTGAATCTTCTCTTTACTGTTGTACATGAAACTGGTGTTGAGCAGGTATAATTCAATTAAGCTGTCAGCTGATGATGTGTGAGGCATCCATTTCTCAAACTAGAGACTCTTTTGTAGATATCCTCTTGTTTAGTTGTACATCTGGCCTTCCACATCTCTTTCTGTCCTTGGTAGAGCCAGTTGTCCTGTCTTTGAAGACTATGGTATAAACCTTTGTATGAAATCTTCAGTTTTTCCTTCATTCCACAAATAAATGACTGACTGATGAGTTTCTAGAGAAAACTGTTTCTTTTTTACCATTTGTGACCTAATATTGACCTTAAGACATGCCGGCCTATTGCATACTGTGGCAGCTCAAACACAAAGACAATGTTAAGCTTTATTTAATGACCCAAATAGCTTTCAGCTGTGTTTGATATAATGGCAAGTGATTTTCTAATACCAAATTAGCAATTTAGCATGATTACTCAAGGATAAGGTGTTAGAGTGAAGGCTGCTGGAAATGGGTCCTGTCTAGATTTGATAAAAAATGACTTTTCAAATAGTGATGGTGCTGTTTTTTTTTACATCAGTAATGTCCTGACTATACTTTGTGATCAGTTGAATGCCACTTTGGTGATGAATGTACCAGCAAAAACTGTACATTATTCCAAACCTTTGGCCACCAGTGTGTGTGTGTGTGTGTGTGTGTGTGTATATATATATATATATACGTATATATATACACATCTATTAATTAAGTGCTGAACACTTTCATTGTCACATAATTTACTTTACTTTGAATCACAGCTAACTGAATCAAGTGCCTTTGATATGTTTGTCACAACAATGGCTGTTCCCACTTAAAACCACTGACCTAAATACACACACACAGACACACTCCCACACACACTCTCCTACAAGTCGTCTTTGTCTAGTTCAAAACCAACACACAGCTATGTTGATGGCTTTGTGGGGTGGTGTTGCTATAGCAACAGGCTAGAGCCGCACAAGGTGGCGTCAGAATTTCCTGTCCTGCATCAGTTAGCATGGGCACAAGAGAGTGAACCCCTACTAAATATCTAAAATACATCCCCTCATGACACTTCACACAAAAGGCACACACACCTCATTGCCGAGCAGCATTCAGGAAATGCAATGTCTGAGCCATATTTATTATTAACCGGCTGCATACCCTGGGGCGAATTCACTTAATGTTTTCCACTTTTGTGCACAATATTTGAGCGCAAAACCTGTGTGCTTATCCATAACCACTCACAATCCAACTTAATAAAGTGCTAAATGCATTTATTTAGCTCTGCGCCGTATTTAAATAAGAGTCATTGTAATGTTTTTAGTGCAAACACGCCTCCTGTCTTTGTACATTTGGCATTTTATAGACTGCGACTTATTCACAAAACTTTGCACTATTTGCCTGCCACATTTAACGGTACGCCATTCCCACCCATAGAAAGCGGAGGGTAAGCATATATTTGCTAAAAAGAGATGTGTGCTTATATTTTATATTGATAACAGCAGCAGTAATTCATCAAATAATAATGAAGACAAGTGTTAACCGGGCATATACCCAGATGTGCAGCGTATTTGAACCCAGTTTTACTGTTTTAAAAAGCCAACTCAGATGACTACATCGTACTAGTATCCAAACCTAGCACTCAAATCTGACCTGAAGAATCGGGAATTGGGCCATGCAAATTGTGTTCAGAACTACATTATTGGGTGTTTTTTAACAATTGATGCCAATGGAGTTTGACGTATACATGTTGCTTAGATAACAGCATGACACTCTTACAGGCATAAACATACACAGTACACACAAATACTTCATAAAATAGACAATTTTAAACTAGACTGAGCTCTCGTTCTTGATAGTGTAGCAGTGTGAGCAAGAGACAGACACAGTGGGTGTGGTGTCCAGCCTCGGAGAGGCATTTATTAAAAATGATAATAAACATAAATATTCAAAATATTATTATTATAAAGTGAAAATAACATGTCCATGGGGAAATGTGTCCAAATGAAAGGGTGATCTGAAATTCTCGTGGTGAAATGGGGCTCAGTGCAGGAAGGGGAGTGATCATGGAATGGCCCAGGCGTGAGTGGGATCCGACGGCCACAAACGTTCCCCTCCTGGGTACGTGGTGTGGTGTTTTTGGCGGCCTGTCTTCCCAGGCCTGCGGGAGATGAGAGGGGAAGGTGGCCCGGCCTCTAGCCTGTCGGCCACAATGCGTGCTGTCCTCCCTGGTGACACATCAAACTCACGCTGGAGGTCCAAGGAACGGGTTTGACTATGCATGTAGTTCAAGCCGCTCCTTCCCTGCTCAGATCCTGGGCCTGTGAGGATGCCAGTGTGTGCACACGTGGAGAATAGAAGCCGGCTCCATGAGAAGTGGCGCACTCTACGTTTATTTGGCGGCGGTGACGAGGCTAAACACACATCAGGTGTGCCTCGTTCCCCCGCTGCCCAAACGAGGCTTACAAACTATGCGCCTCTTCTCTCTCCTGCCCACTCCCATTTTTTGAGGCACTCCTTCGGGCCCAGAGTATGAACGGCAGGGGAAGTCCAGATCATGGCACAACAACTTCAGGTTGCCGACCTACTGGACTACGAGATGTTGAAGAAGTACATACTGCAAATGGTCAGCCGCAGCCCAGAAGATCTCATCAGGGCTTCTGCTCCTTGACGCTGCCCGTTTGCCTTTGCTCAGCAGCTTCGTGATGCCTGCCAGTGGTGGGTGCTGTCTAGGGAGAACAGCGACGCAGATGATGTGATCAATTTGGTGGTGCTGGAGCAGTTCGTCTCCTGGCTGCCAAAGGGGAAGGCTGAGTGGGTCCAGTGCCACCAGCCGAAATCGCTGGACAAAGCGGTCCAGCTGGCGGAAAACAATCTGGCGGCATTCCCACACCCTTCCCCGCCCCCGTTGCCTCATCCCCAACAGGATCCTTGTTTCATTATGAAGATTTTTCCAGGACATTTGAAAAAGTCTTCCAGCAGAACTTTGAATGAGGGGTCAAAACTAGATCCACCCCTTGCCTATTTTAGGGGGTCTAATTACATTGCAAACTCTTTAATCAAATGACTGTTTTGTGCATAACTTGGTCCAAAGAATAGAATCCAATAATAATCTGGAATAATGTTCATAAATTGAAGTCTGTTTGTGGGTCACGGACATGTGTCTATTATTGCATATAAAAATCAGCTCTCTCAGAAAAAGCACAAGGCACTGATTATGTAAGGGCAACCGGGTATTGCTATGATGGGTTTGGCATAAAAATCTCCACTTAATTTAACTGCATTTAAATGGTAATGCATGTACTGTTTAATCTGAGTTAACTATTCCTTGAAAAAAACACTCAGAACAATTTAGTAACCAACTAGCATCCATCCAAATGATGTGTCAGGGATATTCTTCAAGAAAATGACTTGAATTTGAATCCATTTAGCAATTTGTCAACTTTGAGCAACTTCCTGCTCATTAACACACTGCATTCATCTTATTACAGTAATGTGCAGAGCAGACAGAAGACGACAAATGATAAAAAAGATTAAATATAGTATGAAACAGAGGTATTTGGATATGGTTCCCATGGCAACATGTATACCTGGGTAGAGGATTTGTGAAGACCCATGATGAAAGCGCTCATGGAGGTTTAGATAACTGAGCTCCTACAGTGTTTAGAGAAATCTGTCACAATTTAAGTGTTGTATGTGCAGTCAGGATTGCTTCAGGAGGATTTCTCATAAGAACCCAGAGGAAAATGTTATTGGTTAGTGGTTGCTCAGTTCAGGAGAATCAGAGCTCGTTTTATAGGTCATATATGTACCATACAAGATGAAAAATTATGGCACATATAACTTTTTGCTGCATTTGGTGCTGACCTGTCCTTTACACTCTTTTATTTAGCTTCCTGTATTTGCTCTACAAATCCCACAGAAAGGCAATTAATGTTAAGCTTTTTAAATGATTCATTGTTGGGTGAACTATCACTTTAAGTTAACAGTTGCAGGTACCACTTGCCATTTGTTAGTGCTATGTTCTCAGATCAGTTGAGCTGCTGTTTTCATACAAGAAAAGAGTTGTTTTAGTATTATATAGTGCTTTGTTCATAGCATTAGGTTTAACAGGGGACTACTGAGGTAGACTACATATTTGATTTCAAGTGGTGTCAACTACCACAAGGTGAAGTAGTAAGAAATGTGTTCTGCTTGATTGCGACTTTCTCACTTTGAAGTGGCTGACTCGGAAGCTGTTGACAGAGATTCCCCATCACACAAAACCAACAGCGCAGGTTAACAGAGGGCAATTTCTAAGCTTTTCTTGGCTAGAGCAAACACATCTCATTTCCACAATAATTTCCTAGATTTGTGTGCACAAAAACTGCCACATAAATACACGCGCATTTAGCACTACATCTCCAAACAAAGAACTGTCCCCCACACAGAGCAGCTGCTCGCACAGGAATGAATGCATTCAGATTCATCAGGGGTTTGACACTGAAAATGAGGGCCGGCTCTGCATGGGGCCCCTTAGGGTGAAAAAGGCAGCCCTATGATGGGTAACTGAAAATGATCCACATATAACTCCTTAATGAGGCCCTCCACTGATTGTGACATGATTGCTCACCAGGGGCAGCGAATCAGCCTGCATGGAACCGAATTTACCTTAATTTGATTAATTGGAGATAAAAAGCTTTTATAGGACATACCTCCATGTGTAAAGCATTGTACATGAGAAAATAAAGTTTACAGAGAGCCAACTACTTCTTATTCTGTGTACTGTATATACACTGGGGTCCAAAAGTGAGACCACTAATGAAAATGCTTCCTCATACAATTTATTATAATTATTATTCTCATTATAAAATAATATTCTCAATTAGACTTTTGAAAACATTAGATTACATTTTCTGTATTTCTTAGTACTTGGTACAGTATGTGACTTTTCCTTTAATAAATTGCATGTACTCAAGTTGAACTCAAGTTTGTGCAAAATTTTATTATTATTATTAATATTATTATTATATATATATATATATATATATATATATATATATATATATATATATATATATATATACCATTTTATATTCTAATTATTCATTGTTAATATTATCATAAGTGCTATTTACTTGTTCTCTTTTAACCTCTTTTAAACTGTGCCGTTACCCAAAATGAATAATGTTTATTGAATTAATCACAATTAATCATATATATCAATATTTGATGAGAAACCAATATATATACTGTATATTAATTCATATAAATATTCTACTTGGTCTCAATTTCACAATAATAAAGCTACTCAATAATATAAGGATGGCCAGAAAACAGTAAAATGAACAAACACTTACCCATTAGTTAGGTCATCATCATCGACATCTACATCATCATCATCTTCTGCTTGACTCTTTTCCGTCAGGTTGGTGTCACTAAGGTAACCAGTCTTGAGGTCAGCCATGTCATCGTCAGCGGCTTCCAGGCCCTCGATGAGGTGCATGCGCTGCAGGTGGCTGATCTGTGTTGTTGCGCGGATAGGCAGTGAGTGGGCAGTGACCCTCGAGGAAGGGGCGTCTCCAGCTTGCAGACGCGGGCTAGACTGGCCTTGGCGCCAGGAGAGAGGGGAGGAATGGTTGGACAGGCTGGAGATGCTGTGCGCGTTGGTTTCATCGCTGTCGTAGCACATGCTGCTCTCAATACAGCTGAAAGATAATGATAAAAGACGTTTAATCTTTGTTTGTGTTCTGCAGAATAAGTAAGTCATTCAAAGAAAGAAAAAGAAAATCTAAAAGTAAACAATTATTTTAATGTAAAAAAGTAGGGTGGGATCTGATTTTATCCAATGGCAATTGAATACAATTTAAAATGATTGAAAATCAATCTGTTTCACATCAGAATTGAGTGCAATGACTGGTGGGGAGGGATTGAAAAATAACAGGGCATCGGTGACGACAGACAAAAATAAAAATCTTTTCAGAGCAAGAGGAGGTTATTTAATTTTAATTAAAAATAACAATGAATCATACGCAATAAAAGTAGGAATGTGCATTAAGGGGAATTCACACTGGCAATTTTTCTGAAACAGAGCACAGTTCACATGAAAAGTTGTTAATATGAAATCTGTTTTGCGAACCGGGGAGCAGACCATGGTACCTTACCCGAGACTACCTGTAGGAGGTGGTAGCAATTCTTGAAAAAGACAGTTGGCGAACATCAGATATAGTCGCCGCCTTCTTCAGGTCTGCTGAATTAAGACATGTGACACAGAAGCACATGTGTCGCTCACACTGGTGTGCATAATGTAGCGACCCGCATTGTTTTTTCCATCATGTGCAAGTTTGTAATGTGATGAAGCAATTTGATGACGGAAAAGAACTGGGGTTCGAGAGAATTTGAAAGAATCTGGAACCAGACCAACACTGCTGGAACAATCGCACTCGGATTTGGACAGCAGCAAACGTGTCCAGTATCAAAACCACCTGAGAAAGTAAATTAAATCAAATTATATTTCTTTCAACTGTTGAAGTATTTTGCTGTCATCAATAACAAAGATGCACATGGATCCATTTTGCCATATAAGCAAGTCAGAAGACAGTGGTTATCTCGTAACTTTGGTAATTCCAACACGACTGGGTTTAACTAGAGAAAACATCTTCACTGAGGTATTCCGGAGACATTAAAGCCAATAGCTCATTTATCACACCAGATGTAACCATCAACACACCCCACACACACACACACTCATTTAATCAACAATTTAAGCCTCATATCTGTCTTAGATATCTTAGCTATACATAATGTGTAAGTGTGTGTGTAGTCTCTATATTTCACTGGTAAGTGATACATCCTCCATGGAGACACAGGCAAATATGAAGGTATGTCTCATTTCCTTCATGTGTGCCATACACACTGCTCATGCTTTCTACAGGAAGTGAATCGCACACACAATGACCCTCGGCTGACCGAGTACCGATTAGACACCTGTCACCGCTAATATATATAAACCCCTCGTCTGCATAAACTCATATCCTAGAGTTGTGTGTCTGCCCTGTGCTGATTTTAATGCCCTTATTTGTTTCCAGGTGCCCAGGTTTTTTAGGCCCATGCACTGAAAGTGCGGAGACCCTGTTTTTGTTCTAATAATTATTATTATTAGGGCCCAAATACTGTAAGTGCAGAGACCCTTCTGTTATTCTAAGTATTATTATTAGTAGGGCCCAAGCTCTGAAAGGGCGGAGGCCCTATTGCTCTTCTAAGGATTATTATAATTTTTTTTCAAGGTTTCGGGGGCTTTTTGGGGCACTTAACATGCTCAAAACTCATGAAATTTTGCACACGCATCAGAGTCGTCGGCCATTAGGGCTCTGTAGAACCACCTATAATATGGGCATGTTCGGGGGACTCTGTAGCACATCCCTTTTGAGCTACAGTCACCAAACTTTGTACATATCTAGATCTCATCTAGCTGGACAACTTGTTTGCTGACCATCATAAGTTCAACAAGAAGTCTGTCAAGGCAGTCAAGAGGATATAAAGTCAGAAATATGAAGTTTGCCTTATATAAAAAGTTATGGTTTCATTTTAAGTCAGAATTTGTTTTACTCATAACATGCAGGTCAATTAAATGAATTCAGTCACTGCTTCAAGTGTTTTTGATTCAGAGAAATAAGTCAGCTCAAAAGAGTAATTTGTTATGGAATCACACAATACTGGTCCTGCTGTATGTTTTTGAATTCACTAAAAAGAATCAGATCATAAGAGTAATTTGTTTGGGAATCGGACTCCACTGGACACACTGTGTTTCACAATGCAGATTTAAAAGTATTTGATCATAAGAATAATTGGCTAAAAAATCAGACTAGACTGGTAGTGTTGCATGTTTCGTGCTGTAGATTCAAAAGAACCGGTTCATAAGAGTAATTCGTTCAGGAATTGGACGATGCTAGACACACTATGTTTTTGATGCACTAAACAGAACAGCCCCATAAGAGTCATTTGTTTAGGAATCAGATTACACTGGTAATGCTATGTGCTTTGTGCTATAGAAACAAAAGAACTGGCTCATAAGAGTCATTTGTTCAGGAATCGGACTAATCTGGATGCACTGTGAGATTCACAGATAGTTGTGGTATTTAAAAAAATATGGATTAGTTCTTGGTACCCTATTTATCTTGTGGCTATACTTTTAAAAACACAGTGTATTTTAACATTTATTCCAGTGCAATTGCCCCATAGACTTCCATTAGTGCATAAGTGCATTACTGTACACAATTTTTACTTGTTCTTAAGAACTAAAGGGCAAGTTAAAATTATGGCACATCAACAACATGTAAGAAAACAGAGCTTAAACCTTGTTTTGAATATGGAACATTCCTTTAATACCTACAGTGCACAATACAACTGTGTTAGTTAAATCGAATTACAAGTTTATCGCAGATTTCTGAAGATATTTCCTTTAAAGAGCAAAGCTCTAAGTAAAATGTCCCCACAAGCCTGAAAAGAAGGCAATGGTTTTCAGAGAAATTACGTGAATATAAATTATCTTTTGAAAATGGCAGGAGCTTCTGTTTGTCTGACTGTTGTGCTGAATGATAATAATAATAATAATGGTTAAATGGCAGTGATTATAGTTCATTTAATATTACAATGGCCATTTCTGAGACTAGTTCAATCAGAGGAATGAAAAATGTGACAAAGCGAGGAGTGCATTCTGCTCAAGTAGGCATTGTTAAGCATCATAAAGTTCTATAAGGCCACAAAAAATCAAAGCCATACTTCCATCATGTGCATAAGCTCTGAATTTGGGCTGCTTTTTCAGCACATTACAGACTCCTTACTGAGGCATAAATGTTTACATTAAGATTTTAATACAATGAATATAAAGCTGCTGAGGCAGTGTCATTTTATACCAGCAGACAGTACTACAATCACTCACTTACACAAACACACTCAAACTAATGCAAACACCTGTTTTGACAGTGAGTGTGAATATAATGTTTATGGCTGACAGAATTGCATGTGTACTGTACATACTCACACTATAAATGCATCTATGTAGAGTTTTTTTTTGGCACTTTTTGCCATTATAGACAGTGATAGATGAAGATGGGGTAAAGAGGATGTCATGAGCCATATTCAAACCCATATTTCCCACATTAGCACCAAGGCTCAATGTGACTGAGCATATGGGTTAAACACTAAGGCACGGCTCTAAGAAGATATTTTAAGTTTAGTTTGTAGGGCTAAACTATCTGAAGGCCCGTTGGTTTATAATGCACCATTAACAGCATCCTTAAGTATTGCATCAGACTTCAGCATGGTGAAGGAGACTCTTTTAAACAGCTCTCTGCCACGGAGTAAACAACATCACCACCAGCTCTGTTATTCAATACACTAACATACGAGCCCTGATAGAAGACCTCTCACAGTATGTGTTGCTTTCTGCTGAGAGGTTAATCCATCCTTCTGCTGTGGTTTTTGTATTTGTGTTTGTGGACCTTGGCAAGGAGGAAACAACAGAGAAAGGTGCTGATGTGAGAAGGACAAAGAAACATCTGGCGCTCTGTTGACTGACCATACTGATGTTTGGACTGTATTCATTTGGACGCATGTTATATTACTCTGAAGGACATTTGTATATGGAATTATGGCATTGTATATGCTAGATCACACAATTGTGTTTATGAAATCACAGAGTTCCCACACCTAATGACCCATGTATTTCCATGGCTTTTCAATGACCATTCCAGTTGTTTGTGATTACTGAATAAGGATTCTTAAAATGTACTTAAATTTCCATCACCTCCTCATGATTTTTTAATATTTTACCCATTATTTACAAAAGATTTTAATGACTTTTCCAGGCATGGAAATATATTTCTTTTTACCATTTCTGGCTTTCCAAGTTTATGAAGTGGCTTGACATGACATTGACAGTGTTTCTCATACTGTATCTGGTAGTTTACATAAATAGGCTACAATAGGGCTGTGAGCTTTTAAAAGTCAAATTTTCATATATATATATATATATATATATATATATATATATATATATATATATAGAAACAATGAAATAAATTGTTTTAAGCTGAAGTGTGTTATTCCTGCACCACTATGTCAGCAAACAAAATTCAGGTTTCTCAAACAATCCCCCCATGTGTCATTGGTCGGAGAAGCAAATAGTCCTGCCCAAAACTCACAATACGCCAATGTTGCCTAGTTGGGCTGATCAGCCAGGCATAGATCTACCGGGGTGGCCTGGGGTGGCAAGTGCCACCCTAAGAAAGATCTTATCTGCCACCCCAGCATTTAGTATCCCAAAGCATAAAATATAAATGTAAGTGTATTTAGTTTATGCTGATGTTATGTAAGAGTTTATTTATGTCAAACTGTCTCAACTCTAACCGAAAGTAAAAAAGACAAAAGAGGGATAATTGACTATTACAGCTGTAGCCAATCACAGGCTTGTCTAATGTAGTGGCTATACACTGATTCTGCCTCTGACAGAAATAATTGCCAAGTTTGCTTATTATTAGCGAATTTGGGTTTGTTTTTTTATAATAAAGTTGCTTATAAATATGTGCACTTGGTGGTTGCTGTTTTTTGGGCTTATTTTCAGAATAGAGTCCCATTTTTGGGGCTTCCAACATACCCGCACAGCTTTTGGCATTTTTCATTGAAAACTGGATACAAGTGACAGACTGTCATAGGGGAACCCAGTTAATTTTACATCAACCATGATACTAATAACAACATGGATAAAATGGAGATAAAATGTGAATTTCTTAGTTGTTTCCAAGTCTTCACTGAAGGATTATTAGAGATGATATTACAGATACAACATGATGTCGGAGTTGACCTGAAATTACTACCATTAATGCAGTGTATTCTTCTTTTAGGTCTTACTTTGTGTTATGTTTGCTTTCAGATGGTGATACAGGATGTTATCTCTAGAATAACACAGTATGTGCATCCACTCTCCATCCATGGGTACATCAAGATTTATCAAATTAAAACAATTCAGCCTGTACACTCCTGCTTCACATAACCTGTCATTATTAATCACATAGTTTGTTTCTCTTTTCGTCCTGAGTTTCTACCTTTTCTAGCTCCTATGTGACATATTTGAATTATTTGTGAAAAAGGGTTTAATTATTGATGCTAACTGTCACACGTGGAAGTTGTCACAATGGTTTTATTTTAGTAACTATTAGGAGAAATAAAACCTTCTTAAATTACAGTAAATTTTTGTGAATTAGGTCAGGGATTATCTCATGAATGTACTCATATGCCACTGGTTTAATGGCAGTGGTTCCAATGGTTCCATTGTGACAACTAACCCTTTGTGGACAAAAGGTGAATCTTTTTCTCCTTGGCAATAATAGTGAAAATGTTGAATTGCTTTTTGTAGCCAAGACTTCAATGTATGTGGCTTTTAAAAATAAACCCACTAATCTGAGAAATATTCACTAGAGTAAAAATTGTGACAACTAGCACTTTTCTCTCTATGTTACTAGAGAGTTAAAGTCGCTTAGGCCATTTAACGCTACAACATGCATCGGGGAAGGCCTTCTTTTCCAACTCCTATTCTATCAGGGGAAAAAGACCCCGCAGAGACCACAACCTGCCCAGACTGGGGGAGGTAAAATGTGGCAAAATACATCACATGGGTTTTCAGGTCACATGTGGAAGTGGTGTGGTGGTAGATCCTACCTTCTGAGAGGGAGGAGTTGCTACATACACGTCGACAGGTGGGCAGATGGGAATGCCGGTAGGGGGACCATACCCGGAAAATACACACAGGGGGATTAATCCATGAAGGCTCATCCTGTGGAGCACCTATTCCACTACAGAGTAATTATTACCTGTAGTGGGTCTGGTCGGGGAATTCCTCCACTGAATTTATGGACCAGAGGGCTAAGGATGAAGGACATCCAGGGAGCGCAAATTTAGTGGACTCTCCTGGGCGAAAGAGTGCATGTGATCACCTCAGTGGAGGGGAAAGAGAGAACACGGGACGAGACCGACTTAACCCTTAGATTTGTAAAATCTCGTATATGTATTGGGTGTTGCCCAACCCTCTGCTCTGCAGATGTCTGCTAGGGAGGTGCCGTTGGCCAGTGCCCACAAGGATGCCACACTTTGCGTCGAGTGTGCTCGAAGGCCCGAAAGGACCACCGAGAGATCCCATGAGGGGAACAGGCATGGCCTTGGAGAGTTCGGCCACCGGGCACCTCTAAGGAACCTGATGATCAGGTTGTGCTTCCCTAAGGACTTGCCATCCAGAGCATTGTAGTACGCAGACATGGCGGCTATGCAGACCTTCAAGGTGGGGGGGCAGACTCCCTCCATCCTCTTCTGCAGACATGGGAGCACTGACCCAACTGCGCATCTCTGCAGGTCCTCAGATCGGGAAGAACACCAATTTGTGAACAAGTGCCACTTTGTGGCGTAAAGCTGCCTGGTAGAGGGAGCTCTGGCTTGGTTGTTTGTGTCTACGACAGCAGGTGGTAGGCCACTTAGATCTTCTTCATCCCGTCCAGGGGCCAGATGTGGAGGTTCCAGAGGTCTGGGCGTGGATGCCAGACTGGGAGAGCTTGCTATTTTCCCAGTTGACCTGGTACGATGCAGTGAGGGCCGTAGAACCCTAGCATCATCTCAGCTGGAAGGACGGCTCTATCGCATCCCTATGGGGTGAGTACATGGCGAACTAAATCGCGTCGCCAAGTCAGATGGTCCCGGCCAGCCAGTGCAATGGATTGGAAGCTTAATTGACGTGTCCAAGCTCTGAGCGGGGAGCACTATGGGGACGATCACATATGACGTACCTAGTGGGGTTTCGCAGCATGGGGAGCAGGTAATATTATGTCGGTGAGCAAAGTTGCATCCCAAAACAGTTGTGCTGAGAAAAAAGCTCAAAGCACTAACCTTGCTCCACGTACCTGGCTGGGGCTGGGAAAGTGACTGAGGAGGAGGTCCAATGGAGGCGTCCTCTAGACTTGTCTACAGTCAAAGGCATGGAGGAAAGGGGACCACAGTCTATGGTGCCGGACGTGGTGTTTGGCGCCAGACCGCTGTGAGAACACGTGTGGAGGCACCGGTTATGTGACCGAAGTAGTGAGTGAACTGCTCTCTTTTTCCTGGCAACGTGGGTCCCGTGGCCTGGGCGGGGTGTGACAAGAGGTTTCCCTCCCGGCCCTCTACCGTTGAATGGAGTGGTCCAGATACCAACTCTGTAGTGGACATCTTGCTCCTTGGTTTTTTCCTCTAAGGAATGCTTGGGAGCCTTCTGGGTCCCGGTGGGACGTCAGCTTCCTGCAGGGAGCTCTACGCTGGAACTGAGAGCTGGGCCCAGGGTGAAGCGGAGCTGCCGCATGGGGGAAACCCTCGGCGAGCAGACAGAGCACAGGTGGGAGATGGCCTCCGTCTGCTTCCTCACTGCTGGGCAAAATCTTCAATGGTGTTGCCGAATAAGCCAAAGTGGAAGACGGGGGCATTGAGAAAGTGGGCTTTGTCGGAGTCCCGCATCAAGTGTGGGCATCGCCTGTCCGAGTGCCAGCGCTGTGACACACTTCATGGCTCGGGGGGCATGGTCGGTCGTCGAGGGAAGTTCCTGCATCACATCAGGATCAGGTCTACCCAAGAGCAGATCTTTAAGTGCCTTGGCCTGGTGGACTTGCAGAAGGGCCATGGCATGCAGGGCCGAGACAGCTTGAGGGGCCGCTCTGCATGGCTGTGAGCGCGCCCTGACCCAAGGAACAAATCGTCTAGCTGTGAGGCTCAGACTGGATGAGCAGACCCAAAGGTGGCAGCCCAGTCGAGTCATCAGCATCAGACGCCGCTGTGGCGCTCTCTGATGCAGAGCCGAAATCATCATCCAGCTTGCGGGGTCCGAGAGAGACATCAGACTGTCCGTGGGGAAAGCCGGTCTTGCGTCGGACCCGGATGGAAGCAAAAGGGCATGCTAGGGGGTGGGTGGTTTGTGTGGATTTACCTGGCAAAACTTAGCCTGCTGCACTCCCCAAATCGCCTTCATCGCCAGCCCAAATCCCATATAAAGGAGGCGTGGCGCAGGGGGCGGCTGAAGTGGCTTTCACTTGGATTACAGAAAGCCACGACCGCAATTTTTGCCATGGTTATGTTATAGCACTGAGAACATGAACCATTCATAAAATGCTGCCTGCGTGTGATCGCAAACCAAACACGCGAGGCAGCTCTTATGACCGTCAGAAGTGGAGAGATATCTGCCGCATCCAGGAACTACACAAATGTGGAAAGACATCTTTAAAAAGACATTCAACGCCAATGTGTATACTCTTTTATAGGAAATATACTCTTTTACAGGTCTATTTGCTCTTTATGGAAACGCTGTCTAAGCGCCCAGGGGCAAATTTGCACTGGCGTGCAGAGAAGGAGAAAGCCACTGATACATGCCGTAGATCCAACAGCAATGTTCTACAGAGGTGAGTGGAACAGCAGTGATCTCAGCTTGCTGATCGCAAAACCGTTCAGCTCCGAAGAAAAAATCTGAATGAACAGATGCACCATTCCCTCCTTTTATAGCCGTATGTCCAGGGGAGGGACATGCAAATTCTGTCTGCCAATTTCTCATTGGCCTTTTCTCAAGTTCAGAGGTAACCGAGGCCTTCAAGAAAGTCCCCTAGTGTCGCTTCATTCGACACACCGTCGAGTGAGCGACAGACGGGGAACTGTACTCTCCTCTGCCATGTTGAAAGTTTAGGACTCCTCCCATCTCAGAAATTATCTCAGAGTTTCCCAGTCATAACTACGATTTGAGGCATCATTCATGTGCAACTTCTGAGGGGAAAACTTGTATTTACGATAATTCCAATAGCACGTGAAGGCTGCATTAATCCAGAAAGACTATAAATGTGTGCTTACTTTGGTATTGCCACCCATCTTAGTCTCATCTAAGGTGCCACCACCTTGCCACCCCTTAAAATATTTTCTAGATCAGTCGCTGTATCCATAGAGCCACAGTTTTACACTATTCAGGGGAATATGTAACATACGGTTTACTTATAATAACTTAGAAACTGCATAGTATACTGGGATAAGAGAAATAATTTTAGTATGTATACATCACCTTTAATTTTCAGAATAGAATGTTAGTCCACCACATGAGCCCAAAAATTATCAGAATTAAATAAAAAATAATAAGAATGGGTAAGGGGCCGTTCACAATTGTGCTAAAATTTTAAGAATAGAACAAAACACAGCTTTCTCGAGACACATTTTTAATAGTTCTTTTTAATTTTAAGAGGCATATAAAAAATAAAAAACATGCCGCTCCTGTGCCAGACACTATAAAAAGTTAGACACTGCGCAACAGTTAGCACACGTATACATAGAGGCAACAGTTGCAAAAACGTATTTGTGTGAACTGCCCCTTGTAGGGTTGCAGATAAATTTTAAATTAAGCTATGCATTTAGGAGAACTAATTCCTAGATATTTCACCTCCTGTACCTGTGGCTAAGCTGAGACCCCCGCAAACTGCACATGGTATCTTCCAGGTTCTGCCGGAGGTCGAGGACATTCTGAAATGTACGTTTCCTCTGGGACTCTGGATCTGCAGGAAAGAGCATGAGAGGAGAGGATGAGTGGCCCATCAATGCAGCCATTTAACATTAACACAATGATGTTGCCATATATTCACAAACTCTCCCACATGCGTTAGATTAAAGTGTTGTGGATCAGAGCCAGCAAAAACATTAGCTGCATAATATTGAGCTAGATGTCTCTTTTCCATTCACACACTTGTATCTCAGTTTTCAAGAACATCAAAGCTGCTTATCCTCATGATATAAAAGCTTTGAGCAACAGAACATGGAATATGACAACTCAGCAAGCAGACAGCTTTTCAGGCAATGATCTAATTAATTAAGTATTCCTTTCCAACCTGCCAAGATGCCAACGTTCTTTGAGCAACTGTACAACTGAGCTCACTTACACGGGACACTATTATTCATAAAAGGTCTCCTTTCAGTTTAATTGCTTTCTTTATTTAGTTAAATGTGCTTTTACAGATTTATATGACATTCAAGCTGTGAAACTGGGGTTAATGAAATATATGTCTTAACTCTGACATGAAGAGGACTATTTAAAAAAATGTGGACAGTTAAAGGGCTGTATGTGGTCTAATCATCCTCCCGCCAAACAACAATAGTGTTGCTCCAATGTTAGGTTATAAAACCACATTACACTTTGTTTATAAAGATGATCCTCTGCTGTTATCAGTATATAACCTCTCAAGTTCAAAGCCAAGATATTAAGCACTACCACAAGCTAACCTGAGAACAGTGAGCTTTACACACATAAAGCACTTTTGTCTTCAAAAAAATCTATAAGACACAGCAATGATTAGATTATTTTAACATAGTTAGAAAAATTAGATCATTAACATAGTTGTTTCTCCTCGAAAGAAATTAGATTAAATGGAGACTTTTTAAAAACTAGACGATACCAGAATTTCTGAAGGTACCGGAGTACCGAATACCAGGTCTACCCGGTACCCATGCAGAGTCGGGAACTTTTAAACACTCACAACAAGCAAAAGATGAGGGCAAGTAAAGCTGCTGCGGAGTCTCAACTGAATCTTGTCGAAAATAAAAGTGTAAAAAACCAGGTTTGGAAATTATTTGTATTTGAGGCTGATGAAAAGGGAAACATCATAGATAGGCAAAAACTTATTTGTAAACGCTGCTTTCACAATTTTCTGAGGAATGGAGGAAACACATCAAACTTAATAAAGCACCTGAAAGACAGACACCCGGATTAATTCAAGCAACCAAAGCAGGTTAGTTTAAAAGCATATTATCATTTGTATTAGGGCTGAAACGATTAGTTGACATTATTGACAAAGTCGAAAATAAAAAACTTATGAGAAAAATGTTCATTGTCGAATAGTCATTTGATCTCATTTAACGTAAAATGAAATCAGATTAAACTGTAATGACCCGCGAGAGCAGCACAGCAGTTCACGTCTGACGGAGGAGAAGAATTACACAGATCAGTCCAGATGCACTCTAAACTTTCACAGCTTCATTTTATGTAGATCCCAAAGTATTAGGGAATTATAAAAAATTTAAAAAAGTCTTGTTGTGGAATAAGCGGAGCCGGAGCTCTTTAAAGGAAACATCCAGGCGTTACAAATGCAGTTATATTTAATGTGTTATAGCTTTATTAAAGTTCAAATAATACAGAAGCAGCTCATATTAATAAATATCAACTCAGAAACTGGCATTTCTCTGTGTGGTAAGCGCCTCCCCGATCTAAGGGGGAGAGATTGCAACTGCACCCGGCTGAGAGAGACTCTGCCTAGTGGACGCTCATCCCTCGATTGCGGACGCTTAATTCAGCTAGATTAGAACGTGATTGCTCACGATTTATTTAATCATAATATATGTCACTGTGCATTTATTATCGTGAAGAAAAATGGCAATATGCAGCTTTATTAATACGAGAGCACTTTGCACATTAGTTTGGAAATTGTTTTTCATTAATTCTATTGTATGCTTGTTTATTTAGATTTTTTTTGTACTTGGTAAAAACTTAAAGTAAAAGTTGCAAAAGTTGAAGCAAATCTTATATAAGTGTTCAAAAATACTTTAAGCATACATTGTTCAGTTTTGTTATAATTCAAAAATAATATATTTAAATTAAAGTGTTGCTCAATGGCATATTTCTGTTCTTAGTTCTGCTGCTAATGTTTTGTTAACTTTCTTAATAAAAGAGTGTTGTTTAATAACCAACACTCGAAAATGGTATCGGGTACCGTTAAATTTCAATGGTACCGACTACTGAAATTGTGGTACCGTGACAACACTAGCTTAAAGGGTCATGACATGCCTTTTTATTATTTTAATAAGTTCCTTATGATTCACTTAGCAAAAACAATTTGCACCAAACAAACTCATATATTTATAAATCATTATTATTTTCCACCCTCATTCTGACCCTCCGTCAGAAATGCTCTCTTATGTGAACTCTTATGTTAAAAGATCAAGGAAAATTTGATTCACCATGCAATGAACCATTTAAGTTTCCCATTTCTCAGATATGTCATCTTATTTTGGACAAGAACCACCAACCACAAAAGGAAAAGGCCATCTGAGCAACAACTAAACTGCTCAAACTTTGTTGAATATATCATCTAGTTCTATCTCTGAAGTGCCCATTGTAGTAGCCTGGTGAAAATACGACTTTGACCTGTGCACACTGACTCCTGAATTTTATTTCTTCATTTATTTATGTGTGTGTGTGTGTGTGTGCGTGCGTGCGTGCAATATGGACCAGACTGTCTAAGAGTGGTCCATAGGTGTGCTATCTGTCTGAGACCACCATCAATATGGTCAGATTATTTCCTACCTGTTCCCTCCACCATATATCTCTTCTAAACCAGTCAGCACAGCAAGACTCCATGCCAAACCCTCTGTAATGACATCCAGACTGGCATTAGACAAACCCAGAGTCTTAAAAAGTCTTAATTCACTTTAATCTCCAAAATGTAATGTCCTGCCTCGAACGCACGTGCAAAAATGTTACTGTCCGTGTGTGTCTGAGGGTGTGTGTATTGGAATCAGGACAACACATGGAGGTGTCCCATGGTTTTGAGCTGAAAACGGAGAATCCTCCCAGTGTGGCCTCCTGGTGAGCATCTTTTCATTGAGGCATAATCTCATATAATGGGATTCATGAAATACAATCAGTCTGCTAAAGTGGTTTAAATGAGCTGCTGTTGTTAGGATGTAAGCTCCTTGTGATGATGGTAGTTTGGTTTAAAGCTACTTTGCCTTATAATGTATAAAATGCAGTTATCTTTGCTGTTACAAGAGAGTTACTATATGCTATCCTTTCACTTAAAGCGATAGTTACCCAAGAGATGCTGTCCAAAATGATGTCCAGTTTATGTACATGAAAAAATTTACATGAGATTCAATCCAGAAATAAAAGGCTGTATCAGAGCCATTGACATGACACTCATTGTTTCTGTGCCATCAAGCCTAAAAGAGACAGTTAAATAGATCAATTCACTATGCAAATCATTGCAAGAATGAAAACGTCTAGGTTACGTATGTAACCTCCGTTCCCCGATGGAGGGAACGAGACGTTGTGTCAGAGAAGCGACACTAGGGGTCTCTCTTGAGCGCCGATATTCACCTCTGAACTATGAAAAAAGGCCAATGAGAGTTGGCACCCAGTATTTGCATGTCCCGCCCCCGGACATACGGGTATTTAAGCGGCGCAAATATGGGAGTTCATGCAACGTGGCGTCCCGAGGCTCTGGTGCTGAGAATAAACTCAAAGCACTTACCTTGCTCCACGCACCCGGCAGGGGGCGGGTTCGTGACTGAGGAGGAGGTCTGATGCTGGCGTCCTCTGGACTCGTCTGAACCGGCCGGCCGGGGAACAGTCGTGAGGCTAAAGGCGGGGACACCGCGTCCATGGAGCCGGGACTGTTGAGGCCTGAAAGCAGAGTGCCGTGAGAACGGCATTTGCGGGCCAGGTGACTCCAGAGACAACAAGGAAATAGCTCTATAGAGTGTAAAGAATTTAACAAAAAATTCTCCTCCCGGCCCTCCACCGGGGAACGGAGTGGTCTTACCAGCTCCGGAGCTAACGTCTCAGTCTCTGGGTCTGTCATCTCAGGAGCGCCTGGGTGGAGACCCGAAGGTGGCGGCCCAGGCGAGTTATCCGCATCCGACCCCGCTGTTACGCTCTCTGATGCAGTGGTGATGTCATCATCCAATGCCGGGGAGCTTGAGGGACCGGACGGTAGGCTGTTAAGCGGACCGCACTAATCCCGAGCTCGGGGGAAGCAGGCAAGCGTGCCGGGAGGCGATAGGTTTTCGAGGGATTTACCCAGCGAAAGCGTCCCGTTATTCTCCCCAGATCGTTCTCCATCGCCCGCGGCGCCTGCCTCAATCCCGTAGGAAGGAGGCAAGGCTCGGGGAGCGGCTGAAATGGCTCTCTCTCACTACAAGAGAAAGCAGAGATCGCAACGCTGCCGCGGTTATGTTCTCACACTGAAAACATAACCCATTGGAGAGAATGCTCATCCCGAGCTCGGTCGGAAACAAGCAAGCGTGCCGGGGAGGCGGGGGGTTTCGAGGGGGTTCACCCGGCGAAACTGAGCCCGTCACTGTCCCCAGATCGTTTTCATCGCCCACGGCACCTGCCTCAATCCCGTAGGAAGGAGGCGAGGCACGGGGCGGCTGAAGCGGCTTTTTTCTCACTACAAGAAAAAGCCTACGACCGCAATGCTGTCATGGCTATGTTCTCGTACTGAAAACATAGACCATTCATAAAAACGCTGCCTGCGTGTGATCGCAACCCAGGAATGCAAGGCAGTTTTTATGGCCGTCAGAGGTGGGGAGAATCAACGCATCCAGAAACTACACAGAGGCGGAAAACCGTCTTTAAAAAGACGCATCCTGAGAAGGACGTTCAACGCCGCTGTGTTTTGCTCTTTTAGAATAACTCTTTCGAGTTGTCTGCGCTGTCGAAGCGCCCAGGGGCAAGAATGCACAGCCGTGCACGAATGAGAAAGCCGCTGTTATGCGCCGTCAGATCCAACAGCATGCAGAGCGTCAGAGGATTAAACAGGAACTGGGTGTGTAACTCGCAGCAGACTGCATGCATGACCATCGGCTCTGAAGAAATTTTCTGAATGAACTCCCGTATTTGCGCCGCTTAAATACCCGTATGTCCGGGGGCGGGACAAGCAAATACTGGGTACCAACTCTCATTGGCCTTTTTTCATAGTTCAGAGGTGAATATCGGCGCTCAAGAGAGACCCCTTGTGTCGCTTCTCTGACACAACATGGAGAGAGCGACAGAAGGGGAACCAATCACAATACATGATTGAAAAATTACAATGCTGTATTTTAGATTTTTGAAGCATTAACATTGTATGTCAATGACAAAGCCATGGATTGGCAGTTAGAGTACATATTTCAACATATTGAGCTGTGGTGCTCATACGGACAAGTAGGTTATGAATTCCAGGGCCCCAAGCAACCAGCTGGCCGGGGCCACCTTTAGGCGTACAACTGGGGGAAATTCATAAAACATTTTTTAAAACATAATTTTAAAATAATTTCTAATGGCCTCTGTAGCCAAATACATTTGAAATATTTCATTACACAAAAATCTAGTTAAAGATAATTAATGTATGTTTTCCACTGTTCTTCCTTGATAAACAGAAGGAAGAATGGTATTTAATTTATAATATAATATAATTTATATGCACCAACTCAGTGATAAAAAAGCAATGTTTCCCTACATTTACAAACACTTTTTGTAAATGAATATGTTGTGCAAATCTAAAACTTCACTCTCTTATATTTTGGAATCTATATAAACATGATTTATTATGGAGACTTTTCACACTTCTGGGTTTTGGTATGCGGAAGTAAAGGATTGCAGGGTAAACTTCGATAGTGGTGAAAGGGAGACCACAGCAAATAAAAAATTTTCTTATCCATTTGCTCCAACATAAAAAGAAAAATGCCACAATTACATTTCCAACGAGCTTTTCAAATAAAAATGTAGAGCGGAGGATTACGAAAGTCATACAAGAGAAAATTGGAAATGTTCTGTCACTCTCTAAGCAGCTGATTTAGAAGCATCATTGCAGCTGCGGTAACTAACTAAAGGGTAATATAATACAAAGTACAATGTTATAAATTTGCACTAAACAGGGTGGCCTGGAGTCATGAGTTTGAATCCAGGGTGTGCTGAGTGACTCCAACCAGGTCTCATAGCAAACAAATTGGCCCGGTTGCTAGGGAGGGTAGAGTCACATGGGGTAACCTCCTCGTGGTCTGGATTAGTGGTTCTTGCTCTCAATGGGTTGTGAGGTAAGTTGTGCGAGGATCGTGGAGAGTAGCATGAGCCTCCACATGCTGTGAGTCTCCACGGTGTCATGCATGTCGAGCTACGTGATAAAATGCACAGATTGACGTTCTCAGAATCTGAGGCAACTGAAACGTGTCTTCTGCCACCCGGATTAAGGTAAGTAACCACACCCCCATGAGAACCTACTAAGTAGTGGGAATTGGGCATTCCAAATTGGAAATTATTCAAAAATTGCAAATATTAAAAAGTGTTGTGACAGTCAGCATGCTAGTAAACAGCATACTGTATGTAGGTCCACCAGCACGACCAGCACTAACCAGCACTAACCAGCATGAATGATGGTCTTTGCAGCACAGAGGGAATAGATTAAGTGATCTAGCGATCTGTTTGTTGTTTGTTTAAAGTATCGCTGATGTATAGGAGTCAGAACAGATTGTTGCGGTCCACAAACACACACAAAAAAGATCCCTACGACATGAGGCATGATTACAAGATGACACTGATGGTGTATGCAACAATCTGTGACTAAAAGGACCATTACCTCTATGTGATAGCACACAACTGGGCTTAGAGCATTAGCTTGAGAAGGTAATTACCAGAAAATTGACAGATTTGAAAGAACATGTGAAGCCAGTCGACATTTTATGCCAAAAAAAAATATGCATAACCAATTTGCTCCCATTCATCATTGGATTCAGTTTATATATCTGAACTGCCACAGAAATATTCAGAAATGCTTCAAATCCACCCTTATCTAAGCCTGAAGTAACAATTCAAACATTAGTCACTAGGAACGGGAATCATAATGATTATGGTTCAGATTGCTTTAAGGTTTCCTTAACTATTCTTTTAATACATTCTCATTTATAGCCCGCAGTAGCCTGTTGTAAAATGATTAGATAATTTCAAATTTCAACATAACAGATATAAAAAATCAGTAATGCATTTAATTATAGTAAAATGTGTGTTTACAAAGACTTTTAAACACAGCAAATCACATTATTCATGTAAGCCAGTAATAGGTAATTATCTTTATATTAAATAAACAAAAATAACTTGGTAGCATTTTTTACATTCATGAATTTAAATTAATTATTTTTATAAATACATCTTAGTAAACTAAACTCATAATGTCTATCTTAACTCTATCATATGAACAACCAGCCAGTAACGACACTGAATTAAGTCTCACAAGCTTTAAGAACACATAACACAGTAACAGTTCCTGGTTAATTTAGAGTCAGACGAAAGTAATAACTTGAGGTTCAGTAAGTGAGTCAGATAAATTCAGAATCTGAATCATGCTCAGTCTGATTCATGATGGAATTGATTCACTCAAAAGAACCTTCTCATAAGAGTCATTCTCAAGAGTATTTTACTGTAATTCAGTGTTCCGTCTGCATCAGTGGAAGAATGTGTTTGAGAACCATTAACGGAACCAAAAGTCATAAATCCTTCAGTTCAGGTGAAAAAAAAATGTAACCGAACCCTTGCAGTTTCCTTTCAGTAATATGCATTTGTGCATGGATAATTCCAGTTGGTGGGCAGATACATGTGAATTGTCCTGGTGGGCTTTAGTTAAACCTACCTAAGGAGAATGAAATTTTCATTACACTCAGGGGGCGGGCCCGTCGGCCACCCAGACCCGCCTCAGTCCTTCTAGAAGGGAGGCTCAGAAGCAAAGCGTGGCGAGTCGTGCTCCCCCTCGCAAAGATTGGGGACAGTCTCGTCGCCCTCAGCAGCCCCCAAAGCAAGACCTCAGGACACTAATTTCTAAGAGAAAGAAACCCTGACGGTCTTGCACTTAATCTTGTGGGGGTAGCTCCCCTCGGAACGGGGCACGCGCTCTTCTCCCCTCCCGGTACCCCCACGAAACCTCTCCATTCCCGCCGCCTCTGGTGTTTCGGGAGGTAGAGGCTTCCATCAAAAAGTTGGGCGTTTCCTGCATTTATCCAGGACGCGGAACACTCAACAGGAAGTCTTAAATTAATACCCATCTTGGAGTACCTGGCAGCGTGGAAACTTCTTCCAGTTATTTTTATGCGGGTCCTAAGAACAGTAGAAAAGGGCTACAGAATTCAATTCGCTCACCTCTCTCCCTGTTTCAACGACGTGGTCCCCACTACCGTAAACCGGAGTAGGCATTTCTACTGTCGAAAGAAATGCGAAATCTCTCGGTCTAAGGGGCCATAGAACATGATCCCCTTCCAGAGAAAGAGTCAGGTTATTACAGCGAATACTTCCGGGTTCCCAAGAAGGGTGGGGGGTTGCGTCCGACCTTAGATTTTCAAGGCTTGAACTGCCCAGTCAGGGTGTTCAAGTCCAAGATGCTAACTATCAAGACAATCGTGTCACAAGCCCAACATCACGTTTGGCTGGTCACCATCGATCTCATGGACGCATATCTTCATATAGAAATTCCGTCACAGCACAGGAAGTTCCTGAGGTTCGCTTTCGGGGGCGAAGCCTTCCGGTATCGGGTTCTTCCATTCGGCCTAGCCCTATTAACCCGCACATTCATGAAATGCATATATGCATCACTGGCTCTTTTACGACTCCAGGGCATCCGCATTCTGAATTACAGAATGACGACTGGCTGATCCTAGCGCAGTTCCAAGAACTGGCAGTTCAGCACAGGGATATTGTCTTAGCTCATCTGGTTTCTCCGGGTTTGAGACTCAACGTCAAAAGAGCATTCTCTCTCCCACTCAGGGAATCACTTATCTGGGGGTTATTTGGAATTCGATTACGATGCAGGCACAATTGTCTCCCGCACGAAACATTTCAATTCAGAACACACTGAGCAAGGTCAGGCTAGGTCAAGGTTGCACTGCTCGACAGTATCAACGAATACAAGGTCTCATGGCATCTGCGGTGATCCCTTCAGGCCTTATGCACATGAGACCGTTCCAGCTGTGGCTAAAAGCCAGGGGGTTTCATCCAAGGGCCGGTCCCCAAAGGCAAATAAGGGTTACGCGCCGCAGGCTTCGTTCCCTTTCTATGTGGTTCAGACCCCGGTTTCTTACCTTGGGTCCCACTCTAGGTGCGTCTCGTCATCGCAGGCTGCTAATGACAGATGCCTCCCTGACGGGCTGGGTAGCGGTCTTAAGTGGTCATCCAGCTCAAGGGGAATGGGAGGGTAGTCAGCTCGGTTGTCACAGTAACTGTCTCGAGTTGATGGCTGTATTTCTGGCCCTGAAATACTTCCTCCAGAGGCTGCCATGTCTTGGTGCGGGTAGGCAATACAGCGGTAATCTCTTACATAAACCATCAAGGAGGTCCACGTTCACGTCAGCTGAATTTCTGGTATGTTGGATTCTCCTTGGGGCCCAGGGCAAGCTCCTGTCACTCAGGGCAGTTTATATCCCTGGATGCCCGTATGTGGGAGCAGATTTACTGTCCAGACAGAAAATACCGACAGGGGAGTGGAAACTCCACCCCGAGGTAGTGGAAAAAATCTGGGTGAGATTTTACAGGGCAGAAGAGGACCTCTTCGCCACTATGTCGAAAGCCATGCGACTGTGGCCTCCTGCTAGGACCAGGACCTCTTCATAGGACTTAGCAACAGTCATTGAGGGTCTGGTTGAGACCCCCTTTGAACCTCTAGAGTCAGCGTCTGACAGACTTCTGACTCTCAAGATGGTTTTTCTTATGGCGATTACCTCTCTAAAGAGAATTGGGGACCTACAGGCTCTGTCTATTTTGCCAGCCTGTTTAGAGTTTGCCCCAGGAATGACCAAAGCAATTTTGCACCCTCATCCTGACTACCTGCCTAAGGTACCTTTCGCGACCCTACATCGGGACACTCTCTAAGCCTTGCAACGCCGGAGCAGCAAAAACAGACTTATGTCCACCGCACTAGCCAGTGGCGTAAGTCAGGGCAACCATTCGTTTGTCATGGGAGCCGCAACCGGGGGGCGGCCACCTCCAAGCAGGCTATGTCGCATTGAGTGAGGGACGCTACTGCCCTGGCCTACGAGACACGTGGTCAAGCTTCGCCAGTAAGTATCAGGGCTCACTCTACCAGAGGGCTCGCCTCCTCTATAGCCTTGGCTAGAGGTCTCCCTCTGCATCAATTTGTGATGCGGCAGGTTGGTCCTTTCCGCACACATTCATTAGATTCTATAGTTTAGATGTTCATGCCACTCCGGGCTCTTATGCCCTCAAGTCGACATCTCAAGCTCGTGTCTTGTTCCCTGATAAATGCGGAACAAGATGCTGCGCTTCCCCTGGGATGCCCCGGGACTGCTCTTCAGACAAAATACCTGACGATGCTCCGGTGATGCATCTATTTATAGCCCAGCCCCAGGTGCATCCAATGATTACACCGGCAGAGGCTATAGATTCCGGTCAATGTTCATTGACGTGTTACAAAAATATTCACAGCTGGTCACACACATGAAGGTGTTCCCAAAGCGCTTCCAGCGCAGCATCTCGTTTCGCTTTTATCAGGGAACAAGGGTTACATTTAAGTAACCCGAGACGTTCTCCTTTAATGCTCTTTGATTGTAAAAAATTTTTACTGGTTTTGTTAGCATTTATAAATTCCAAGAGATTTATATACATTAATAATCAGGAGCTTGATGAAAGGAGTCTGTAAAGGAGACCAAAATTATTTTAATTTAGCCCTATAGGAATGGAGGGGGTCACAGATGCTACTGCTAATATCATAATTTATATCTGCATCCCAAATTCAAGATCAATTATTACTGTCAAATGTGAATTTCAATGTACAAAATATGCAATATCATTGGTAATCGCATGGGTGCTACCAAATCAGGTCATGCTGCCGCATTTTCATCCAGCCCTCTGAGGGCACACATAATGCTGGTGTGGCCCTGGCTGAAACTGAGTTTGACACCCCTGCATTGAATCATGAACATGCTTTGTCTTAAACCAGTATGAAACCAACTAGCAGCAAACACCCTTAAAACCCTAGTAACGCCAGAGAAATCACCCAGAACACCTTACCAACTTATTAGCACTAAAATGAACCACCCAAGACACTTTAGTAATGCCCCAGCAACTACCCAGAACACCTTAGCTATTTCATAGCACTAAAATCAACCACTAAGAACACCCTACAAATGTCCTACCAGAATGTAACTACCCAGAACACTGCATAGTAATGTTGTGGCAACCTCCCACAACAACCAAACAACATGGTTGAGTCATGCACAGGCAAGTATCACCCACTTTTCTTCAGAAAATGTAAAAATCTAAATCACAACCTACTGTTATAAGATTACGGCAGTACAGTGAGTACAGTCTTGCTAAATACGAGCAATCATATAGAAATGTAAGAATAAACAGTTTTAGCAGGAAAATCTTGGGATTCATTCACTAGGCATCCAATCACAATACAGCCTCTACTTTATAAGCCTGCCAGTGTAACCGGTCCTACTCGACCCCTTCCGACCCTCTTCGAACCACCATCTCCAGTGTGGGAGGCAGGCGCACTAACAAGGAGGCTAAAGGCTACAGCCTCTAGCGTCAGTCGCTAGTGCACCTCTTAAGGCCAGGGGAGTGAAGTTTACATACTGCTCAGCTAACTACCAGCAGGCTCCCATTACACCAGCTGCCTCTCATTGTTCTAATACATCCGTGTTATCAGGACAGGGTTAACACAAAATTACAAAATTATCTTATTCTTTCGTATTATTCCAATAATCTCAAGTCTTTCTGATAGAAAAAAATATTACATCACACTCTACATTCAAGGACCTCTCTATTGCATATTACCTATAATAAAGGCCAGATAATTCTGAGAAATAAGGTTTTATCCAAAAATGCATCAATAAGGTCACAGATAAGCACTGAAGAACATCAACCTCATGTACATTATCAGGATAGAACAGATTCCCATTGTTGTTGGAGTATCATATCTCCTGTCCTACACTAGATGGCACACAATCTTGGGCACTTCCCTCTTCTGCTTGGCTGAATCGCTGCTTTGAAGTCTGGCACTCCATCCAAAATGCCCAAGAGTCACATTTATTCACTGAGCAGTGGTTGTTAAAATCAAATTAGACACACTTGATTCCACCACTCTTGGACAGCTCATTTCATTTGTGCATGACATAAATCCTTTCCCCTCATCAATCATTAGGATGAATGTACCAGCAGAGCAACGAAAGCTAAAAACAGAAAGAAATGCAGATCCATAACTTATTTTTCCCCAGTGGGTCATAGAGTATAAGAAGCATAATATAACTGTTATGTCTTATAAGATTATGAAAGTTATGTTATATTGTCTTTTTCTAACACCATTTGTCAACAGAAGGAAGTACCACTGGACGCTCTGTAAAAATCTTGTTTATCCATGTTCAGTCATACAACCAGACTGTAATGCAATTACCTCTGATCTTAGTGATATAACTTACAGTGCAGACTGCATGGCATTCAATAATTATCAAGCATTTCTCTAAAGCTTAGCTTTAACTGGTGTCCTTTCTTCCATTTTGATACAAATGCCTACTCTTTGATCCAAAACAAGGATGCTACATCCTGAAACAAAAGACACCAGCAAGTGTATAAGGGGGGGTCGTACCACTCCAATCCCTCCACTGCATCTAATCAATTCTACGCTGTTGTTAAGCACAGCTCTCGTTTATGGTAATTAAAGTCTCCTCGCTACAGGGGTAATGTTGGTGCAATGGTCCAAGCCTGTCAGGTTTCCTGTTTTCCAAATCAGCCAGAGCCCAGAGGACCCAGCTGCAGCCGGGACGAGGGAATGAGGAAATTAGGAATGCAAATTTCACCCCTGGTCGTAAGTATGTTCCCATGGGGGAAAGCTAATGGATCAAGGCTAGCTGGTTAAATGTGGAGAAGGGAGGAAATCCACTACACCTGCCTCCCCTTTTTACACCCTCATGTCCTCATGATGGGGTGCAAAGAGAACAAGATCAAAACAGTCACTAGTGGCAATAGAACTACTAGACAACTATAGAACTTCTTTTCATTGCCTATTTATGGGCATTCAAGTTGATTAAAGACTGTCCGTGGAAAAGGAGAGACTCTAGGAGAATTTTAATGGTTGAGGCTTTGAAAACAAAGTGGCATCATGCCAACGTAGAGCCAACAGTAGCTTGGTTGACATGTTACAATAATATAAAGTAGAGACAAAGCAATGGGTGAATGGAAGCTTCCAAAGGAATGGGATGACTACTGTAGGCTATATCTAGCTAAACTTCTAAAAGAGAACAAAATAAAATGCTGTAAAGTGTGTTGCTTTCAAATGGAAAACACTGAGCCCATATTTAAAACATGTCAACTGCTTGCACTGACATAGTCGCCCAAACTTACCATCTGTCACAGGAGGGAATATTATCTGTAATCCTGTAGAATTGGTGAAAATTTTGGATTTGCAAACAGATTTAGGAAGGCCTCACAAGCAGCTCTAAAACTTGGACCTTTTGGTCTTTCTTGTTAAGAAAGTTTTGGTGTATGCACAGTATCAAGCTATTTATTTTGTGTGCATTGCTTCCCCGCTTGAAAGGGATTAACACATCAACAAGGAGATATCAAACTGGATTTCAGTCTTCATTTATTCCAATTGAAGATGGTTAAAGTTGACAAGATGATGAAAGATGAAAAACCTTTGAACAGAAACAAAGGTATATTCTTTTAAATAAAATGATTATCAAACAGAATTACTGTTCTCAATACTGTCATGAATTTAGGCTTAATATAAGGCAATCTATGAAATATGTAATTTAACTGTAAACGTTTTAAGCCATATCAACGCATTTATACTTTAGAACTAGATTAAATTACATTCAGACTTTTTAACATTCAGAACTTCTCTTCATTGAAATTTGACCACATACAGTTCACCAAAAAAACAAAAAACAATTAAATGCAAATGCCACAAACATTCAGCACTTGAAACAATGAACTATTAAATAGTTAATGTATCAAACACAAACAGATACGCTAGGTCTCATTCACGCTCTGAAACTAGCTTATCAACTGTCGTCATTTCAATGTCGGTAAGCAGCCTTTATAATTAACCAAACTAAGACTATTAACATAGTTCAAGTCCTCACCGGCTGCCACTATGGAATCTAATGATGTATTAGGTTTAGCACACTTTGTCTGTGAAGAATGCCAAAGTTTTCACCGAAAGCTGTTTTTTGTGTCAGCTCTATCGCACACACGCAGATGGATGTCAGATGGATTTCTTTTCTCATCCTTTTTTTGGTGTTGTTCTGCAGAGCGAGCTGATTGGTTGAGAATTCAGCTTTGATTTATATCAGTTCTTAAATAGTTCTGCTTTGCTTGAATTTGGTTTCTTAAATTTGATTAATTAATTATTTTGAATTTTGATGAATTAAATGACCAGGATTGTTCCAGTTTGACTTGGCACATAGATTAAGGACTGATAGCTAGATTTTGTGGTTCAATAAAATTTACTTCTATCAAAGTAATGTCTGGTTTAATTGTGCCCTCCACACCAAAAAAATGAATAAAAAATAAAAATAAAAATCAACGCAACTATTGAGGATGGCCCCACACAAAGGGTCAGTAGGATCAGATCGCGGATATTAAAGAAACTTAATAAGTCATGCATTCTATGCCTAATGACCACTGCTCCAATAATTCTAGAGGATCCATAAAATGTGATAGTGTAAGTCAGGGAATTGCAGTATAGAAGCGATCATGGGAACTTTTCATGGGAAAAACAATTGATAGATTGGGAAAAATAGCTCTTATGTCTGTAGGACTTCTGAAAAATGACTGAAGATCCAAAATATTATTGCAGCCAAATTCTCTTCGTAAGGCTAAATGGTTTTTTGGATCATTGTTTGAACCCTGTTTTTGTTTTTTGAGGTAGTGTGAAAATCAGACCGAACGTGCTTTGCACTAAAAAAGCTAGTCCCAGCACAACAAATGGAACAGAACGCAGGTGTCCTGAGATGCCTTTGTAAATGTTAAAGTTATTTTTACTTGACACGCCATCTTAGAAACACTGCTCAGCTTTTCGAGACGCTGAAAACAGAGTGAGACATGACTTAACCGTCAAAGTTGTAAGTTTACATAGAAAAATCATTTTAAAAATGTCCCAGATGGATGGAAAAATGCATTAGGTGTGAATGGCCCCCTATGCTTCTCAACTATCTAAATCCTACTGCCAGTATTAGAATATTTGAACAGTTGCAGTAGTTGAATGTTAGAGTTTGTTGCCGTTTGTTGAAGCCAAAAATTACACAAAAACAAGAAGATTTCACAATCTTGTCTTTGTAACATGTAATTTTACAAAGACAAGTTTGTGAAGTCTTCTTGTTTTCATCTCTGAAATGCTCTACCATCTGAAACAGAGCTGCAACACTGTCTCAAAAGCACTGGCTTAAAAGACTGGCAATGCCTTCCTAATGAGTAACTGTAGCAAAGCATGGCAATTGATAAGCTAATAGGGTGTAGACAGATACTTAAGTTACTGGAACCATCTTCTGTCTTTCTGAGAGTGCTGTGAGAGCAAGAAGGGAAATAGATGCACTAAATGTATGACAGAGAGTGATGACAGCTCTGGAGCAGATTGTTTGGCTGAAATGGGTCACTTTTATAAGGGGTCTTGTCTGGAGGCGTGAATGACAAAACACAGCATGGAACTCTTGTTGGATCCATTGGTCTATACAAATGATGGTCCATTTCAATCAATTATCATTTCCATTTTCCAAGTTTCATTACCAGGGCAGGAGAACAGATTATTTTTAATTGGTTAATTAAGGTGTACTGGATGGAATGGATCTAAAAAAAAGTCACTAAATTTGTCAATACCTTGACATACTGGCTAACCTTTTATTAACAATACACTGCAGTATTGTGAGTAGAAGTCCATTTCAGGCTGATTTGTGGTGTTGGAGACAGTGTATAGTATACCGCTTGCCATGAGGCTATCACAAGTTTTCCCTGTGACAGATGTGGCATTTCTGTGCATAGGTCTGCGTCTAATTCACAAAGCACCAGCAATCCAGTTTAATTAGGTACTAAATACGCTAAACCCACTTTACACAAGTGTGCATATGCAGATGCAAGCCCTTGACTAACACATTGCCGACGCGTGGACTGCTTGAACATGCTTAATGTGCGTTGTTGTGCTACTGGGGCGGTGCCAGTACAGCTACCATCAAAAGTCTTTGTCATTAAACTGGATGTGTTTTTATTCAAGTACGTTGCTATAAATATATTGACTTGAACTTACTTTCACTTTATATTGTGTCTCTATAGCGCCCCTGGCGGCAACACTGAGAATGCAACATGTATTTGTGTAATTAATTGTTGTCAAAATCAAGCTTGTGTAGCTAGAAACATCTGCGATCAAAAAGAAATTCAGTGTTATTTGCCTGCTGCAATGAACGTCACACTATTAAATTGTTTTTTATTTAAAATAGGTTTGTGTAAATTATCTGTTGATTATAGAAGCAAGATATATAATGGGATATAAATCCAAATGTGTGATTTAGTTGAGCCCACTTTCAATATTTTAAAGAGCCGATTCCAGCACTCTTCTCCTCTAGAGACAATGTGGTGACCTCGACAACATGAAAACAGGAAGAAACATATGCAAGTATGCCACTTCTGTGAATAAAGGGACTCTTGAGTTACAATGGAGTGTCCTGCAGACGCTGCAGACATACGGTTGAAGACACATCAGGAAATGAGAAAACAGACTGGAATATCCGCACAGAATCACAATAATATGCTTGGTGGAATAACTATAGAGTATAGAGTATTGTGTTGCACTGGCCCTACCAGTTTGTTGTTTTTTACCGAGACTATTGTAAGAAGGTGTCCTTGTCTTGCATCATTTACAATGCAATCACATGACACTGTAGTCACGAAACTGTTTGCAAAACCATGCAAGAGGCCATAAATGAACAGAATCAGAACAGCTGAGAAATCCAGCGCGTCATCAGTGAAATAGACCTGCACAAGACCCATGACAAATATGATTTGAAGTTTAGAGATAATCAGCCAAGAACAAGATGCAGAGGGAATGATTTATCATACTGAGGCTGGGAAAAATCCTTCTGCTGTTTCACTTATTTAAGACATGTTCTGACACAATAAAGCCAATAGACTCAACACGGCATCCACCATAGTTTTAGGCCCTTAACAAACATACAAAAGTGGTCTTCCAAAAGTGGGTGGCTTCTTATTCATGAATTCATCTGAAGGTCTTCCTCTACAGGTGAAAATGAATTTAAAAAATACATTTAAGCCAAATAGCTCTCTGAGGAGTGTGAGAGTAATATTTTGATGAAATAGCAAAAATAAATATTTTATATTTAGATTTTATTTAAAATAAGTATTTTTGTCTTGTTTTGTCTTAACATCCTTTCAAACCTCACCAAATTTGGTTAGTTTTATGCTTTTAGGAGTATTCGGGTTTCAATACAAATTAAGCTCTATCAACGGCATTTGTTAGCATAATTTTGATAACCACAGAAAATAATTTCAGCTCGTCCCTTATTTAATAAACAATTATGGCTATGGTCAGGCACTTACAATGGAAGTCCATAAACATTAAAATACACATTGTTTTAAAAAATGTTGCCACAAGATTTAAACATTATATATGTGAACATTATTTTAGTGTGATAAAATCTTTTTACATCATGCTTTATTCATGCTATAAGCATCATTGCTTAAAGGGTTAAACGCGCTGCATCGCCATGGCATCAAAGTTGTAATATTGGTTAGAACTTTACACAGATAAAGTTAGTAAGTAACTTTATTACACTAAAATCTTATGTAACACGTCTAATGTTTATGTCTTGTGGCAATACTTTTAAAACAATACTTTTAATAAATGAGGGATGTCAAAATATTTTTTTTGTAGTAATCAACATTATGCAACAAATGCTGTCAATTGAGCTGTAAACTTGTATTGTCGTAATATCGAATATTGCTCTAATATGTTAATTAAAATTAATTAAATTTAAATAAAAAATTAATTACTAAAAATAATGATTCATAAACTTAATTCAAGATATATTCTCTGAAAAAAAGTCTTAATTTGTTACGCAATTATGTTTCTCAAGTAAATGTATTTCATTTTGTATTTCAACACTTTTACTGGAAAACAAGAAAAAAATACTGATTAAGATGATAATTTTTTCCAGTGCATGTGTATTGTAGTAGCTTATAGTCAAATCTAGTTTTGAATCTAGTTCAAATCTTTAGTTTTTCAAAGAAGCTTTACAGAAAATGATGCTGTAATTGTATGTAATGTCTTAGAGTCCTCATTGAGCAGTTTCATTGAAAAACATAATTGAAAATCATGTCTTAAAATTATTTGTCTCCAAAATCATGTCTTTAGGCCACCAGAGAGCAAGCCAAAGGAGACTGTGGCAAGAAACCCAAAACTCCATGAGATGTTTGTTAATGGAGAGATGAAAAAAATAAACCTTGGGAGAAAACCAGTTCCCCCATATAGTCAAACAACAATGAAAGATCATACTGTACTTCATGCATGAATTTTCATGTCTCATTATTTAATATAATCATGATTATGAAAATAAGTTCTGGTTATATTAAAGCTCAGTGGAAGAGTGAAGGTGACCTTAAATTCTAATTCTTCTATTTTCCCACAGAAAAAGTTTAATCCACACCACTTGACACAGCAGTAGAAAACCAAAGAAGAGCGAGGAATCCCCACATGCCCAGCAGCAAGGAAGTGTGAAGTGGGAGTGATGCCCAGTCAACTGCACGCTTCATAAACTGTCTGGCACAGAAAACCTGCAACACCACAGCTGCATCTATTGCAAACCTCTCAGGAGCTGGGCCATATAGAGCCAGCGAGCAGGTCCACCTAGCTGTTGTTATGTATGATCACTAAGCCTATCACCAGCTAAATTTGGTCAAGGAAAAGAGAGCTGTAAAAAGAGGCCCATGTGGATTGTTCTGTTTTCTTGCCAAATAATGAGCAAGAGTGTTGCTTAACTAAGTTCCTCTGAAGCTCAAAGAGGCAAGGACTGTTGCAGTGTTGTGTGACAAAGAACAACATAACTCCGAAATGACCTCAGGACAAAATGACCCCATCACACACAGACCAGCTGTGGAACTGGAGACCATGTGTGTGTGGAGAAAACATGAGATTAACCATGTTTTGTCCTTTCGGGCTTGCCTACAACAAGGAACACACAGTCTTCCTTTCATAAAGCAAAGCTAAATATATCTGGGAAGCCTTAAATTGAATTGAGTTCATACGCATGGTTAAAAAAAAATAACAAATTTGCCTCATATTTAACTCATATTCTCAATGCATTAAACATCTTTAAAATCCTCCTATTTTCATGTACTGTATTGCCAACACATTACAGATTAGATTGTATTTTCCGAGATTTCATTTGGACAAAGCTGCCTGGTGCTAAAATAATGTATTAATTCAGGTTAGTTTGTCAACAGGGATTTCAAGCAAATCTTTGGAATCTAAGATACCCTTTGACTAACAGATGTACAGTCAATTGAATTTAATCATCCAACACCAAGATGGGTCAGCAGATGCTTTAAAAGTATTTTTAAAGGGATTGGGAAAGGAAATCAAAAGAACATCTTTATTCTCACGTTTTTCCTTTCTTAGCGATTAAATAGGCTTAGAATCTTAAAGCAACTGCCTTGAAATCTCAAGACAGCATTAAGCCTCAATAGATAAGCAAACATTTGAACTTTTGAGAACTGTAAAGTTAAAATAAAGTGTCTGAGATGAAGCAGGTATTAAAAATATTTTTAACACCCTGTACTTGTTGAACCTTGACTGTGACAACTGGGTGCTGAAACAGCCACCATTTTGCTACAGTTCATTAATGGAGAATCAAGAGGCCTTGGGATGTTTGACTTTATCATTGCTTATGTACAGATGTGCTGGCAGCAATCAGTGTGTTAGTGTCTTCAGAACAAGTGGCAAACAACACATCAGTGAGAAGATCAGCATGCTCATTCTGACCTCTGAGCTGTGCTTACTCTTGAAGACTAAGATGGCTGGAGTTTTTAAGGATGACTGCTTTGAAATGTAAGTTTAAGCTGAATTGCTCTTGTTGGAAAAATAGTTTTTAACTATAGCAACATACTAGCCATGTTCCAAAATCTCAGTGAGCGGCTTCACTAGCTGGGTTTCCATCCACATATTTTTTATTTATTTATTTAGCTAATTTTGGAATATTACATAAATAAGTCTCCAAAATGTGCATAAAAACTTAGTATCTCAAATGAGGAGGATGCATTCTTTATTCGGTAAGAAAATAACTACGATTGAAACATTTACTGAATATATTCCTACAGAATTTAAATAGGCATGTACTGTAGCAACCTATGAAAAAAGTATTGTCACTTTGCCACAACAAGCCATGTCAATACATAATTTGCTAAGAGAATATCATCAATATTATCACATAGCATCTCAAATGTTGCTCCTGTTATTCTGAAACGTCAGAGCGGTCATCAAAATGATTGGCTACTATTACCTCTCAGAACATCCTGACAAGCTTTCCCTCCCAGACATAAGGCATCTGCTGCTGAACACAAGCAAACATGAAGTTCATAGTTTTAAGAAAACTATATATACAGTACTATATATAGTTTCCTAAATTACATTATGTTATGGAATATTGTAATTAAATTGAAATGTGTAAATCCTAAAAATTGGCTAAAATATATTTTTAAGTGTTTTCACATTCTACTATCCATACAAAATATTATGTGACAAGCACAAAATGTCAGCCAAAGGAGAGTTTGTAATGAAAATCTGATCTTCAGGGAAGTACTGTACCTTGGTGTCCAAGGTCCTCTTTAACATCCACAGTGTCCTCTTTATGGACAACCCCAATATGGTCACCCTACTAAAGGCCCCTGCACACTTCCTACGAAATCGAAAAACCAGGGCGAACTTTTAGCAGAACTCTTACAAGATGCTAAACACTAATACTATGATTGATATTGGTGCACATCATTGGTAGGAGTGACATGGAGCTCCACCTACTTTGATGCAGACAGCTAATAAACATGAACACATCGACATGAAGACTTATTAGTGAGCTGCTGCAAACTTACCTATATCTGTAAGATTGTTTGCATAGACACTTTTTTGAGACCATGTCATACGATTTTTTTAAACTATTTTACAAAAGGAATCAAATCTACTCAAATCCTCTTAAGTGCCCATTTTCGGAATCCTAATGTCAAATATTTGGAGTTCTGGTTTTGGAGTGTAGAAGAGATGTGTAAACATAGAAAAATCCATGCGTTTTCAACTGAAAAAGGACTACTGTGGATGTAGCCTTAAATTGCGGCCACAGTGCTCTCTTGGTTTTGGAACAGAGGTACTCTGTTTGCCTTTAGATGTTTGACTTAAAACGTAGCATAATTTAACCCAAACATTTTTATCCCAAGTTTCATTGCCAGTGTTCACTATCTGTGCATACAAGAGCAAAGAGAACTTCAGAAACCATTAGGGACTGTTGGGGAAAGAATTGATTCCTGGCCTTTTTCTAACACAAACAAACCCAAGATATATCCTCACACAAATCTGAGAAAAGCTTGCACAATCAATCCCCAAGAGTGTATTAATTAATCATCTAGGATCTACAACAGGAAAATGGAATGGAATGTATGTGGTGTTTTCTAACAACTGAAAAAAACCTTAATGGTGGAGGCTGCACCAACCAAAAACAATTAGGGCATTCAAAAACATGACTGCTGCTACTGCACATATAAAACCACTACTTAACTGAAAAATAACTGGACATTTAAACAAGGCCTGCAAAACAGTTTGGCTTAACAGACATAAAACAATCTAAATATGTGCATACATGCAAGAGCTGACCATTTTATATGAAATACACTGGAAAGTACAGGCTTTTTTAGAGCTATATTACAATCTGATTAAATATAGGGCTGTGTCTGGCATAAAGTTGTTGACAACTTAAACTCTTAGTGTGCAGATCAAACTGAGGAAAAGCCAATCGGCAAACAATACAAAATTTCAAAATATTTAAGGGATAAACGGACCATATTTCCATGTTTGTGTAATTGAGTGGATCATTTCCACTCCCAGCTTTGTAGACATGCAGAAATTAGATTAGGTGTTTGATTGCATTAGTTGCAAGCAACATACTCAGGCATGGGGACTTTGGTCATGACAGTAATTGCATTATGAATCTGCTGGGCGTCAAACACAAGTCATCATTTCAGCGGTCACAAAATGGAGGCAGGTGGGTTGTGCACATTTCCATGTTAACAAAGATGGATGACCTTTATTTGCAATTGTGCCTCTTTCATTTCCTCATTTTGTTTTGTCTGCTATTATGTGTATGTGACATTTGGTCACCAGAAACCGATTATGGTGGATGGAAGCAAAAGCATAAACACTGAAGTCTAATCCACAAGTGTAAATGAATTCCAAAATCCATAAATGAAATGCACAGAATCAAAAAGGGGAGAATTATTATATGTCTTACATACAGTAAGTGGTTTTCAACTGTTGGGCCCAAGCCCAAAACTGGACTGCAGGTCTATTTTGTAGGGTTGCAGACAGCAAAGAAATTTTCTGAATGAGTGAGGATGTCTTTATAAATCTGCATCTACATATGTATTCTGTATGCGTGGTTTCCCTCAAGCTCTGCTGTTATACAACCAGACCTGACTGAAAATAGATCATGAGCACACTGAAGAGGAAGCCAGCAACATGGATGTCAATCAGTCTGACCTTAACCGTTGCAACACTTTCCTGACTTAAAGGGTTATTTCACCCAAAAATGAAAATTCTCTCATGATTTACTCATCCTCCTGACATCCCAGAGGTGTATTACTTTCTTTATTCTGCATAACACAAATTAAGTATTTTAGAAGAATATTTCAGCTCTTTGGGTCCATACAATGCAAGTGAATGGGTGCACATATGCCGAAGCTCCAAATTCCACATAAAGGAGGCATACAAGTAATCCATATGACTCCAGTTGTTAAATCCATGTTTTCAGACATGATAAGGTGTGGGTGAAAAACAGATCAATATTTGATAAGTAATTTTCATATTATGAATTCACATCCCTGCCCAGTAGGGGCAATATGCATGAAGGATGTGAATCACCAAAAACACAAGAAAAATGTGAAAGAATGTTGAATGTTGAGATCTGTTTGGAGTGGTGGTGGCGTAGTGGGCTAAAGCACTAAACTGTTAAGCAGAAGGTTGTCGGTTCGGTCCCCATAGCCACCACCATTGTGTCCTTGAGCAAGACACTTAACGCCAAGTTGCTCTGGGGGGATTGTCCCTGTAATAAGGGCTCTGTAAGTCGCTTTGGATAAAAGCATCTGCCAAATGCATAAATGTAAATGTATTTATTTATTTAACCACCAGAGTTGTCTGGAGTACTTTTCTGTTGCCCATATGTGGATTTTGGAGTTTAAAAAATTTGGCGCCCAATTCACTTGCATTACATGGACCTACAGAGCTGAGAAATTATTTAAAAAATCTCTGTTTGTGTTCAGCAGATGAAAGTCATACACAACTGGAATGGCATAAGTGTGAGTAAATTTGTAAATAATTTTTTTTTTATTAGTTTTGGTTGAACTAAATCTTTAACAAGCACAGGCAACCATAATATACACAGCAAAAGGACTGCATATTACTGGTGGTTTCCTATTCAAAGGGTTTTCTGGAATAAACAAACCCATTTCCTGTACGTTTAGACATTCTACAAGCAGTGGACGTCACAATTTAAATACAGTAGACCTACAGTAAATTATTTTGATAATTTCACAAGTGTTTGATGCATATGTCTATAGCCAATTTCATGTGGACACACATTTATAGTGTATACTGGTAATAACTCAACAATATTACATAGAGGATGAGGAAATCCTGTGCTATGACTCACACAATGCTTCCAGGTCACTGTGCCTTACCCTAGAGGAAATAAATTATGTTGAAACCTTAACTTTAACCCATGATACATTTCTTGTCTTATTGTATAATTACATTTAGATAAAGGACAACCTGTTCTTTTAGGGTTGCTTTTAGAACATTATTAGCCCAGAAATGTCTCCTTGAATGCAACTGTCGGCAGCGATTATGTCCAGTGTATCTGCAGCACAAATAACCCAGACCAACCAACGTAGGTCAGACAGAAAAGGAAATGTTGATGAGGAGGAAGACAGCAGAAAATTGCCCCTGGTAAGGATGCTGTATGGATGTCCTTTGCTCTGAGATGCACCCTTCAACAGCATAATGAGACACTGTGCTATAGTCATCTACAGCAGTGGTTCTCAACCGGTGGGGCGCGCCCCCACTCTCCCCGGGGGAGCGCGAGTAGGCTACGATGGAAGGGAAAAAAAACTGGAAAAAAAAATGTTTTGGGCACATTTTTTTTATCACTAAACTACTGTCATAAAAAGTTTTATATACATAACTCCTGAATAAAAATTAAAATGTGTTTGTACTGATTTAAATAAAAAAGTTTTGAACAAATTTGATTGGTTTGTCGATAGTGAGCGCAAACCGAACAAATTTGATTGGTTTGTCGATAGTGAGCGCAAATGCAGGTGATAAGCATAAGCGGTTTCATTAAGCGAGTCACTGAGTCGTTCATTCAAACGATTCGTTCAAACGGCCGATTCATCAAGAATGAGACAGATGTTTGTGAATGGGTCATTGAATCTTTGACTCAACCGATTCGTTCACAACACTGAATCATTCAAAACACGATTGAGTATTGCTGTGAGATGCGCTATGGCTATGCTGTGATCTTTGTTTGGATTCATTGGATCTATTTTCGCTGCTAAAATAGACCAAAACAGTCATTATTTTGTCTAAAATGTAAGTGACTTAATATTATTAACTTGTTTGTTGAACTGTCATATGAAATCAGTGTCACATTTTCAATCGTGAAGTGATGGTAAATTAAGTGACGGTCAATTGTCAGCTCTCTTGGTCGTCAGGTCGTGTGATGTATGTTGCTGAACTGTATTCAAATGTTATAAATATACAAACACCACATTTTGAAATTTAACTGCAGTATGTCAATTTAGTTTATTTGTGTGTGCTGCGCTCATTGACTTTAGAAAACGGCGCTCATTTGTTTGATTTCAACCTGTCTTTGCAAGGCCGCGAAACTCATATTTTGCTACTTGCAGACAAAGTGCACGCCTTCACACAAAAACTAGACCTCTGGCATGGCCGCATCAGTCGAGGGAACTGCGCCATGTTCCCCAGCCTTGCAGACTTTATCACTGATGCAGGCACGTCACACGATTTCTCCTCCCTATTTCAATCAGCGTCTGAGCACCTGTCAGCTATGAGAAAACTATTTGCGACGTACTTTAAAGAGGATTATCGCTCTTTTGCATGGGTTCGAGATCCGTTTGTGTGCACAGCAAACAAGCTATCAATTGATATGCAGGAACAGCTTATTGAGCTGAAGAGTGACAGTAGACTGAAGGAACTCTTTAGCTCCTGCCCTCTTTCGTCATTCTGGGCAGCATTGATGCAGGAATACCCTGAACTCTGTGACATCGCCTTGAAGATTCTCCTTCCTTTCGCGTCGACATATTTGTGTGAGGCAGGATTCTCAAAAATGACTGCACTCAAAACGAAATACCGCAATCGTGCACAAATCGAGGATGATTTGAGGCTATGTTTATCAAACATTGAGCCAAGAATTGAGGATCTTTGCAAGGCAAAGCAGGCTCAGGTCTCACATTAACATCACCTACCAGCAAGCTTCTGTAAAAATGCAGATGATGCCTACTATTAGGCCTAGTAATAATAACAATAATAAAGCATAAATTAATATCAGAGGTCTGGTGCCAATTCCCAATTATAGCAATAGCCTAGTAATGATAATAGGCCTACTGATGATGATAATAATAATAATAATAACAACAATAAAGCATGTAACCTCATATAATTATATAGCAATAGCCTAGTAATGATGATAGGCCTACTACTACTCATAATAATAATAATAATAATAATGCCTGCAAGCTCACATTAGAAGTCTGGTGCTACTGCCAATTATAATAATAATAATAATAATAATAATAATAATAACAACAACAATAAAGCATGGAGCGGGGTGGGGCGGGGGGCACTGGGGCCCCAACTGCAATGAACCAGCTTTGGGGGGGCCCAGCTTGCAAAAGGTTGAGAACCCCTGATCTACAGTATCTTCATGTCAGTTTCAATGGTGTGTGCAGTGTTTATGTATCGAAAATGTAATATAACATGAAATTGCATTTGCAAAGCAATTGTAGCCAAATTATAGGACAGGACTTCAACTACAACTTATTCATTCAGAGTTTAAAATTACATTAATGGAAGTGCAAAGTAAAACATGTTATTTTTAACCAGGAGTGTCTACTTGAGTCTTTTCATTATCATTATGCACAGTTAATCCTAAAATCCAAAGGCTGTGGTTTGATTTATTTGAAAGGAGTTTTGGTAGGATGCTAAAACTGGTAAAGCTCTTATCAACACATAAAGTGTGAAGCATCTGTCAAGTTCCTTAAGTATCTCTAAGACATGTTGGGGTTTTCTGTCTGATCTTAGCAATGATTCTCTGAAATCTCAGCTGGTGGCCACCCTTGACCCTCATTGTCTGCTACCAGAGAAATATAAGCTCCTAAGCAGAATGATCTCATATTCACAATTGGAGAGCTAATTTATATATTTTGTGGCTTGACTTCTTAAGTGTGTTATAAGGATCAAACTACTTTGAATTGTGGCCTGCGCTTTCTCTCTGACACGATGCATGGCTTATGCATGCAATGTAACTTAGAGTCTAGCTGGTATTATTGTTTTCTGTCTTCTTCCCTACTGTCTGTATTGTTAAAATGTTAAAAATAAAAAAAATAACAACTAAAATTAAAAATGGTTCTGTGCAGTACTTTAATCAAATTGGCAAGTATGCAAAAAGTGAACACATAATTTACATTATATATGATTTTCATTTCATATAAACATAAACGTCTCTGTTATGTATGTAATCTCGGTTCCCTGAGATGAAGGGAATGGGACATTACCTAGTTGAAACCTAGTTGAAACCTCTCTACAATAACGGCAATTCTAATATTGTCTATGGTGTTTGAGCCCTGCCCTTTTAGGCGTGAAGCTGTCCGCTATAAAAGCAGGCACGCAAACACCATTCCTCAGAATTTTCTGACTGAGGGACAGAGATCTCATTGCATGCACCTCAAAGAACTCGGAGTGTTGTATTGTGGCCAGCATTCGCAATGTCTCATTCCCTTCATCTCAGGGAACCGAGGTTATGTATGTAACCGAGACATTCCTTTACGACTCAGCACACTTGACATTGCGTTCTGCAAATGCATATGGGGAGTCCCATCATGTCATTCTACACAACATAACCTTCCAGCGAGGAAACATGACGCTGCTGTCCTGCAGGATGGCGTCCAATATGAGTATGCCGCAAGATATAAGTGACCCTCATGTTTACTGGAACACAACGGTCCGAATACAGGTGGTTGTGTAAAGTGACAGGGAGACCATTCTTAAAAAGAGGGGCGTAAGTAATTATTTGGCCAATAAAATAGCAAGCACTCTAGACAGAGAGGACTTGTTTTGAGAGAGACATTACGTCTAGGTTGTAAAACCTTGCAAATGTGTTTTGAGAAGACCATCCTGTTGCAAAACATATGTCTTGTAAGGACACACTTTTCACACATGAAGAGGCAAAGCCTCTAGGTGAGTGTACTTTAACACCAATTGGGCAATTTGCACCCTGCGACTCATAATCCACGGTGACCATCCTGTCAGAGGACAGGATATAAGTTTAAATCCTTTGAACTAATAATGCTAATACGCGCATCATATCACGTGGCTTGTTGAGTGCGTTACTATGGAGACATAGCGCTTGTGGAAGCTTCACGCTATTCTCCGCGGCATTCACACACAACTCACCACGCTCCACACTGAGAGCAAGAACCACATTATAGCGACCACAAGGACGTGACCCCATGTGACTCTACCCTTCCTATCAACCAGGCCAATTTGGTTGCTTAGGAGACCTGGTTGGAGTCACTCAGCATGCTCTGGATTCAAACTCACAACTCCAGGTGTGGTAGTCAGCTTCTTTACTCGCTGAGCTACCCAGGGGAATGGTGATTGCATGCCTGCTGTTATGGCAGGGCTCAAACTCCATAGCCAATATTGGAATTGCCGTTATTGTAGAGAGGTTTCAACTAGGTTGTATAGAAGGACACTCCCCATTTGCATTAGCAGAACGCAATGTCAAGTGTACTGAGTCGTAAGGGAACATGATTTTACAGAACAATCAGAATTCCTCAGAAACATTGATTGGAGGAATGACAAACACACTTCATCTGTACTCTCTATGAGTTTGTTGTAGAGGTTAAACAACAGAGGCAAGAGGTAATACTTCACTCATGCAGTCAGGCACACATGCATGTAGAGAACAGTGTTTCAAAGCCCTGAGGGAGGATTTAAACCTATGCTTTCTCAGCTAACCCCACCAGGTAGCACAGACCAAAAGAATCAAAGATGTGCAGCCGTCAAGAGGTTGAAAAGAATATAAAATCTGTATTGGCAGTGCAATATGAATCTAACATTTTCAATTCTAACATTTTCAATTCAGCCTATCACTTCTCGCTTCTGGATTATAAAAACTGTCAGATTAGATTTAGCTAGATTTACCCTGCTAAAATAATATGGAAATGCCTCATCTCAGTCTGTGAAAAGGGTCCATACTGGGGGTGGCCCAGCAATCAGTTTCAATGGTGGTTACAGCCCTGTTAAATACACATTAAAATGTCTTGTGATTGTGAAAAGCTTTCACTAGAATGGGAAGATGACTAAAATTAGCTAACCAACCCGGTAGCAGAAAGGTAAACAGCTAATAAGTCACCACATAGCTCATGTATTCTTAAATACAAACAATACACACAATGTTTGTGTGTCTATGCCATCTCATTCTGAGTCACTGACCTTCTCAATCAGTATGACCCCCCCTTTTATTTCCTTTTGAAGACCCCGGTAACAGAAAGAGGGAGAGGGAAGGGGAGAGAGGAAAGGAGAGGGGGACCATCTGTCAACTCCCCCAGAGATCAATGGTACCAGTGGCAAGGCTAAATATGTTGTCCACCATGACTTGAAAATAAATGAACCCAATTTGGTTTATTTTTAAGCACATGCTATGTCATCAAACACCATTTATTTCAACATATCAAGCTTGAGCATGAGCTTATCCACATTGTTCACAATAACGCATGCTGATCTGAAAATTAATTGATGCAGAATTGATCAAATAACTACAAAGAACAAAAGTAAAATAATTCAGAGCCTGAGGGACCAAAAATTAATGAAAGCTAAGGATGCAATGATGGAGATTAGGGCAGGGTGTATGTTCACAGTGACTGGTACAATACTAAAGCAAATAGTCCTGGACGAACCCGCTACCCCCTGATTGGAGCACCCACTGGTCTCGCCCAATATGTGCACAGATACAAGACCTGAGCTTGCAATGTAAACAAAAAGGGCTGCAGAGATTGTTCAATGCATCAATACAGTGTTTGAAAAATTTACAATAATGACTGACATGCCGGCAAAGCATCGCAAGAACAGATATATGAATAGAATGTGTGCACGGCAATGTGAGCAGCAGAGAATGGATATGAAATAGAAAGCAAGGTGGTTGATAAGAAAAACCAGGATTGGGTTGAGCTATGGAGATGTGGTGATGCTGGATCCTTCAGCCAAGAAGGTTGAAAGCATTGATCATTCATCGTCAAGAAAATTAGCATGTTGTGTTAGTACTTACCTAACATCTGACTGAAGAGAAGCTGTTCCAGGTCTCCAAGTACAGTTACTACCAGTTCTGGATCCACCTTAAGGAAGGTCTTGTCCCCTTCCTCAGGTTCGGAAGCATCTTTGCTTCTGCCATCTCCTGGGGTGTCTGCTCCCAAGGTACCAGATTTCTTACTTTTAGCTTTAGTCTTGCTGGATAATATCTCATCATCTGACTTTCCATCATCTGCCAGCTCTTGAGCCTTGCTAATGGGTTTGATCTCTGCATAAGGACCCCTGGGTATCTGATTGGGTTTCCTCAAATTAGAATGAGGAGGACTAAAGGGTTTTGGCTTTCCTTGAAAGAGTGAATACTCTGATTTGGAAAGATTCTTTGAGAGTGGAATACACTTGCTGGTGCCCCTTCCAGCATCTTTGAGTTTGCCAGACTTGTTCTGACCTTCCCCAGGCTTGTCCATGTCATCCGACCATTTAGGCTGGTACAGGTGCATCTTCTTCTCAGAGTCAGTAAGCACGCATAGATTGGTCAATGACTTTGGTTTGCACAGGTTGCTTGCCACTGGAAGATGACCCTCAGAGTTCCCTCCTCGGTAGACCTTCAGCACAGCCCGAGGAGCAGCTTGTGGGAGCCCTGACTTACCCCTTTTTGCAGCCATGCCCCCTACTCCTTTGGCTCCTGCCTGGCCCTGAGGGGTTTTGTCTGTGGATGTGTTCTCAATCTCCAGATCTACTCCTGGTCCTCTTGGGCTACCCCCAAGCATTCCTCCTGCGTAAAACCATGTGAAAGCTTCAGTGAGTGAAATATTTTCACAATAGAGAAAAAAAACCAGTGCAAGTTACGCAAGCTCTGCTGCTTGCATCCAAATCCTTATCACATGGAACACTATCTTTCACACATAGAGAAAGACTGGTAAGTAGATCCTGTATTGAAGACGTTATCCGTATGGTCTGGTGTATTTAGCATGTGAATTTAGCATCTGGCTCCTCTTAGTTAAACTGCCTCTGTTGCAGCTGCTCTAGAGCTTCCCAGTCACTCATTTTCTTCCTCTCCGACTCTCTCTATCTCTCTCTTCCCTCCAGCATTGTGTCTTGCTGCTTCGGCGTGCAGCAGCAGAATGACAGAAAAGACAGATGCAAAAATAGGCACACCCCTTTCTCCCCCACGCTTATTCAACCACACACACCCTCCTCCTCCCTGTCTCTCTCTCTCTCTCTCTCTCTCTCTCTCTCTCTATCACACGCCCACTCTAAAGATGCTATACTGTTCTCCTGCACAAGTGTTAGTGCATAAGGGACCAGTGATAAATTACAGTCTCTTTTTTAAACAGTTGCCTGCCACCAAACTTCCTCTACTGGCACTCTTTTGTTTCACATCAGCACTCTGCTGTCATAAAACCATCATGTTTTTACTTCTAGGAAATAATGAAGTCCACAGCAGAAAGAATCTGCTGTCAAAATTATGTTCAATTTAATTTCAATAATGTTTACAGAACGGACGCTGATGTTAATGATTTTGGAATGCTTTCTAGAAGCTTCTAAGGAAAAATGTTTGCTGAGAGATTTTTACTTGTCAAAAGTGATCTTTAATAGCTATTACATAGTAATCTGTCTTTAATAGCAATTAAGTTAATGTGCAGCCCTCATATTTCTGCTACTGTTTTTAAATTTTTTTCAACTTCCAAATCAATATTACATTAATTGTTGATAATTAAATAAATAATACACAATTTCTGTAGGTAAAAACAAAAAGTGTTTGTCTATAATTCAGAAATCACCGATTCCCATGTCTATATTTGGTCAGGCATGTGAAGACTTGCCTTGGGAAACAAGTGAGCAAATAAATACAATAAATAAATAAATGTGCTTGACGCCTCTTGCAATATGAAATGTATAGGCAATTAGGTGTCTGCTCTAATTCATCAAAGTTAATTACTTCCTAAGAAGAAAAGAATGAGCTTTGAAAATAATGGTGTCTATTCAGTAGAAGCATGGACCTACTTATTCCCCCAGGTATGAAAGGTTGTCACAATAATACAATAAACACATACACACACAGTTGCTTTCCTCTGAAGCAACTATACATGATCTATACATGTCTGACTACATTTTGAGAGTGCTCTTCAGTCATTTTACTTCAACAAGGCAAAGCTCTACCAAAATGATCATCCAAGTGGAAATAACTGACCTCACACAACATCTTAGCTCACATAAATGGGGTTGATGGAGATCGAGATGAACAACTCTTTTTGATAAAATTGAACTATGCTTTCTCTGTTCATCTAAAGTTTGCAAATAATTATCAGCAAATAAAACTTGATCAAAAAATATTTATATTGAGATACTACTTTGCACTTACCAAATCAAACTCCAATCCCACTTCATAAGTCATTGAATCAATAAGCTCAAGTAAAGTGCATGTTTTCAAGGTGGTGCATTATCCTATCCTATACATTATTACATGGTGTAAATACCTCAGTTTCTAACCAACATGCACTTTATGCACCAATGTTACACAAGTCGATAATGAAATTGCTAAACATGGTCTACAAAAGTGCCTGATTTGTCTGCAGGTTTGGCAGTCATCCAAACAGCAAACGGAAATATTCAAATGCATCAAATAGTTTGAAAGGTAAACACTGTTGCCATTATCTAAAACCGTTATGATCAGTATTCAAAAACAGCTAATTTGCACACCACTGGTCCGTTATTTGTATTTTCATAAATAAGTTCCTTTTTTGACAGATGTGAGAGAATGCCTCTCTGAATAAAGGTTGAGATTAGGGCTAGGAAAACAGATCAAAACCAGAAGGCTAGTCCTAAATCTAAATAAATGTCACCCCAGACATAAAATGGTGGGAATAACATACAGAGCTTGATCAGTTAATGGGGGAGCCCTTGCTTATAAACAGTACTCTGTTTTTAGCTTGCTGCACAGCAGGGCTCAGGACAGCTACCGTGCAATCACAAACATTTCACCACAACTCGCCACCTCGTCTCTTGCTCGTTGGGCTCCAACACTGAACTGACTGTCCAGTGATGGTGACCCAGGCACTATTGAACAACTGCTGGACAAACTTCAGAGAGTCACTCAAGATTCCACCCGAGTTAAACATTTAAAGTGTAAAAATGTTATCCATTTGTCATTTTGAAACTTTAAAAAAGTGTCTTATTTATCAACTAATTTTATGAGGAGTGATAAACTTTTAAACATAAATTGCTTTTTCTTTTTTCATTTCCCTAACAAAATGGTTAATCATTAACTATGTTATAACAAGATATTTTGTTGGGGGTAGTTTGTAAAGTTTTTGCATCGCCACTATTAACAGATTTGTTTTACATCCTGCAGTGGTACTATTATTTATTTTAGGTCTTGGATATACAGTTATAGTGTAATTAATTTTACATGGCAGATTTGTTATATTTAATATTTGTAGGAGATATTTTGGTGGTGTCGTGTTCTGTCCTGTTGGTATACTGTATGTGTGTTAAAATCAACAAAAAGCGATGTTCCCCATAGGGATAATAATAATAAAAAAATTATCACAAGACTACACTTGGACCTTTAAAGAGCTGCTTTACAATCAATCAAAAATTTGAAACACAGAGTTCTACCATGGCATGTATCTTCAAATTTCCCTAAATCATAAACTTCATATAATGTAATGAATGATTTGGCAAATCAAACCTTACAAAATATTTGATGATGTGATTATATCATGCTTTTCAGTTTTCATATAAACAAGGAGTTGTGTGTAAAACCTCTTTGAACAAATTTCTCCTTTTGACTTAAAGTAGGCCTGTGTTTGTTGTTCAGTTTTTTCTTTCTTAAAAAGGAAAATGATTATTACTGATGGCTAAACTACATCACACCCGAGTATGACTCAGATACTGAATCCAAGGGCTGAGATTTCCAAACAAAGCTTCAGTGACCAGAGGAAGTAAAGAAATCAGGACTCAAAAGGAAATCCTGTCTACATGCAAAACTAACACTGGACCTTAGATCCATGGTCTCTATTGCATGTATTAAAGAGTTAGGGTTTAAAAAAAAATTATAAAATAATATATATATATTAGGTAAATAATTTCACTATATTCAAGCAAGCAGCGGTCTGCTCTTTACTGATGATCCCTTAGCATTTTCTCCCTTCATGTGAAGCACCCAAATCATAAGCCTTTTCACAATCCAACACTGCACATATTAGCTCAATATTGTTTATCACACATGCCAAAAGCTTGGCAATGACATCTGGTTACAAAGCACTATTCAGGTCATGAATCGAGCTATATCTGATTGGTTAGAGCTGATCCATGTGCTATGAGAGTGTCTAAGTGACGGCACCTTGTGCTCTCACCTTGTGATTGGTGCAAAAATATGATGTCTGCATCTCAAATAGACTGTGTACACTCAACTAGATATGAAACAAACTAGATATGAAATTAGCAGAATCCATATTGGAAAAGATGCCTTCACGAGTGTCCTTATGAGGCTTTAGTAGCTTAAAATAGAAGTAATTTAGATGTCAATTTGAATGAGTAATTTTTTTTTGACTGAAGCATTCTTTATCTTTAACAAAGAGGGGATATTCTGCCTGTTTGGTGTATTGAAAGTACTCTCTTTCATGTGTGTAGTATTTGCACTGCATTTTCAGGGGACAGAATGTACATTTTATCAGACTTATGCTTAAAGGTGCACTCAGTAAGATTTTAGCTGGCTCTTACTCATCGGTCCCAGTAGTACTAGTGGTTCTGGACTCTATATTGACACCCCTCATCCTGGATTGCCAACTGGAAGTTTGTTTGCTGCTGCTTCATACCGAAGATGTTTGTTTGTCTTATGATTTTTTTTGTTTTAGTCTGAGCTCTCTGCCGGCTGAACACCACCTTGTGCTTACGCTTGCCGTTTGATATCGTGCTGTTTATCCGTGATCCATGCAGTGAGAGCTGCAGGTCGTAGCGAATTGCTTCTTGACTCCAGCAGGGACCTCTTGTTTGAACAATTTATCTTTCCACTTGCATTCATTGTGTTTGGACTTTCTGGTGGATCACACTAATGTTGACTTGGCCTCCAATGTTGTCTGTAGTAAGAATATTGTGTTTGTTGGTTTTTTTTTTTGGTTTGTTACATGCACTTTTATGTTTAAGCATTGGCTGAAAGTGCTATATAAAGTAAACATGTTATTATTATTGTCATTGTAAAACAGTTAAAGGATGGGCAAGGAGGAGGCGAGAACCGGCATGTCAACATAAATAATAATTTAATGAAAACTCAAACCAAAAACACATAAACAAACACACATGACGGACATGCCCGTAATTCTCTCTCTCTAACAATCGTCACCGGCCGCCTTTATCCCTCGCACGCCTCATCAGGCCGATTAGGGACCGGGCGCGCAATATTCCGACCCGGTCCCACCCCCCTCCGCTCCACATTCCTCCCGGCATTATCTCAGGCCGGGGTGCCACCGGCATGACGTACACCCCCCCCTATCCCTGGGGCGGGGTGTATCTCGCGTCCCGCGTGGTCATCCCCGCCTTCCTCGCCCTGGGAGGAGACAGGAGGGGGAAAACAACAACAAAATAGGTGAGGGAAAAGGCCAACACGGTGCGAAAGGGAGAGAGAGAAAAAGCTCACTCACCGGTTCTCTGATGTACCGTCGCGTGGTCCTCGAACACTCCTCCACACTCAGGCGGACGACAGCTGCTCCACCCCCGGGCGAACCGGAGTGAAACCGTCGACCCCCAGCGGGCAGAACACGCCTCCGCTTTTCTGGCGGCAAATGGGGACACTCCTCCGCCCCTGGCAGCGGCTCTACTGCTCCGGGCGGTCGGAGAGTTTCTTCCCTCCTCCCTTCGCGGACGGCGGTCTTCCCTTGACCCCTCCGCGTCTCTGGGGACGGCAGGGCACTCCTTCGCCCCCGGCAGCGGCTCCCTCGCTCCAGGCAGTCGGGGTATCCTGTCCCCACTTGCCCCGCGGACGACGGCCGTTCCCCGCATCCAGGCGGTCGGGCTACTCCGTCACCCGGCAGATGGCAGCGGCGCTCCACAGGGTGGACGGCAGTGTCGAGGACTCAAACCAAAAACACATAAACAAACACACATGACGGACATGCCCGTAATTCTCTCTCTCTCTAACAATCATCACCGGCCGCCTTTATCCCTCGCGCGCCTCATCAGGCCGATTGGGGACCGGGCGCGCGATATTACGACCCGGCCCCGCCCCCCTCCGCTCCACAGTCATTTTTAGTGATAGTATCTCAGTCATCTGCTGTCAACATGGCAGTGCCCGTGAGGGGGTTGACACGCTCCATGTAAATTAAACAGCTTTTATTGGGTTACTGATATGACTGGAGTCATCAACTCATGTGTGTATATAATTCGCAATGTATTTCAAAAAATGATATTCATTTATTTATGTGTGAAAATTGTTTATAAGCAAAAAATTGTGTACCTAAATTGTGTAACTAAATAGCCAATAGGGTGAGAAACATTAACCTAAGAAATATTTATTTTAATTTTTTCTAAAACCAGAATGCATTTCTGCAGCATTATTATCTGATCAATCTATCTGATACATGGTTTCCTGATGGACACTTTTAACAGATTACAACTGTGATCACTAGTATGACTGCTTTAAAAGGATGCCAGGCCTCTTGCTAAGTGTATTCGAGAGTATTAATGACAGATAAGAGGCTGGATTTTCTGTCTTTGTTTCTGCAGGATAAAATCCATCAGCTCAATGTGCATGGACAACTACAGTAAACCATGTGTTGGTTGATTTCCAAAGTAAACCTATAAACTACCTTTTAAGAACCTACCTAATATTTCCAATGTGTAAAGTGGAAAGGCCTCTGTGACGCAATCAAAACATTGCTCTGATTTCTTGAGGGGTCTGTCAGCAATGGGCTCCGATAAGCTTAAATGAGCCACCGTGTTATGCAGACTAGACCGCAAAACGGCGCCGCGATAAGGACAGCAAACAAGTTTTGGGCCGGTTGCCGTGTAAAATCCCGGGCCGATTTATCTTCCCAGTCTAGTCCTGCCTACCAATGTGGAAAACAATGTGCATGTGCATCAGTGCATATCAGTAGCGATTTCTCTGAGTAGGCAACGAAGGAAATGTGTCCTCAAAAATGTGGGTGAGAAAAATTACTACGCATAAATAAAATATTAAATTATTACAAAATGTGAGCTCAAATAATGTGTATAGCAGTCATTTTTCTAAAGACAATCTGTCAAACAGCAACACCCGGTTGATAAAGTTTCAGAGGAAGGCAGCATCTCCAAAGCCTCTCTTCAGCTCACTGCAAACTTATTGATGTCTGAAAACATGGCGTGAATATGTAGGAGGGTTGGGGGTAACCACCAAATACAGCAAAAAGTCACGTGAGGGGCACTGATTAGCGCTGATTTGTTCAATACACTGTCAGTCAATCAATGCGACAGTGCCTGCCTCTAGAGAGCTCGTCCTCGAAGAGGGTCTCCACAGATCGACTTGAATGGCACGAACTGATGTAAGAAGAGAAACTAATTGCACAGTGAACAACTAATCAACACGGACAACAGCAATTTTGGTCAAGTCCATATCAAAATGAACTTAAAATGACTTAAAACATGAGATGGTGTGCTAGTGAGCCGCTTGAGCGCTTGCTCATAAATGTGGCAGCTTGTGCCTTCATGAAACCTGCATTTTTTTTCAAGGAGTAGATGACAAATAATCTAAAAATAAGATGACTATATAAAAATTATAGGTGATCAAATGTATATGAAATATGCTTGTTGCTGTATTGTTGTACTATGATGGACTAGCTACTGTCCAGGGTGTTTCCCTGCCTTCGGAAAGAGACAGCTGGGATAGGCTCCAGCACTCCCAGCGACCCTACATAGGAAAGCGGCTATAGAATATGGATGGACGGATGTATTTTTGTGAGTATAGTTTTTGAAGCAATGTAAAATGAATATTTATAATTCGACTTAAATTATCAAATTATGTTAATATGAACATACCAAAATAAAAGTATTTAATGCTTATTTTCAGTGACAGTTAAAAGGCTTTTCATATGCCTTCCCGTACAGAAATCTGATATATGGCAATTAACATATATAAAACTATAGTGCATTTTGTTTGGGCTGAAACGATTAGTCGACATTATCGACAACAAACATTGTTGACAAAAATGTTCACATTAAACTGTAATGATGATGAGTGAGAGCAGCACTGCAGTTTGTGCCTGACTGAGGAGAGGAAGAATTACACAGCTCACAGTCCAGATGCACTCTAAACTTTTCAAATAGCTTCAGGTGATGTAGATTGCAAATTAAGGGAATTATAAAAAAATAAATAAAAAATAAGTAAATTCAGAAGCGCTGTTGTTGTAGAATAAGTGGAGTCAGAGCACTTTAAAGGAAACACCCAGGTGTTACATCTTAAATGCAGTTATATTTAATGTGTTATAGCTTTATTAAAGTTCAAATAATATGGAAGCAGATCATTTAAATAACTTAAAACTCCAAAACTGGCATTTCTCTGTGTGGTCATCGCCTCTACTATGAGTTGTGCAAATATCCCGATCTAAGGGGGAGAGATTGAAACTGCACCTGGCTGATGCACACTCTGTCACGGGGACTCTCGTCCCTCGAGCACGCACACTAATGCAACTAGAATATTGGCAATATGCAGCTTTATTAATAAGAGGGAGATTGTTATTTTTGTGAGTTCAAGATGGAGTAGAAAGGTTTTTCCTTTTTTTTTAAATGTACTTGTTGATTGAACTGTTGTATATAAGCAATATCACACGAGCAAGAGTGTGATATGACCCTACATCAGCACTGCTGTGATTCGGCCGCAGGTAATTACAGCATTGCTGATCAGCTTTATGTACAGCAAAACAATAGATGTCTATGGTAATTCTCCATTTCTCATATATTCTAGCTCACCACGGATTCTCAAATATGAAATATGCATGCTCGAGGAGTCAAATCTGGAGAGGAACCCTTGAAAAGAGGCCACTGCTTATTTGTGAACTGTCTGCCAGTAGGACAGTTGCAACTCTCTCTCCTCACCATATGCTAAAAATGTATTCAGTCTTGATCTTTGTAATCTGTCAGAATCCTGTAAACAAGCATAAATGCTACAATCAAGCTTTTCTTCCAATGAATTGTCATAAAACCAGATCTGGCAGCTTTTGGTTTCTATCCTAGAAGCATTTATTTAATCTGCCCTGAGCATTAAGAAAATCTGCTTCTGAACAAAGGTATAACATTTCAGAGGCGTGTCACACTCTGTGACTATATGGTCATATTTATGGACTAAAATCAAATCCATTGTCCAAAATGTATTTAGAACTAGAATTATTTATATGGAAGATACTATGTGAGGAATCAGACGAGGGCAGACGAGGAGTTTGGATCTAAATGCAGCTTTTTAATGAATGAGCAAAAGGTGAACAGGATAACTAAAAATAAAACAACACAGGGAACAAACAAAACATCCACGAGGGGAAAACACAATATAAATATGAGAAACATCCACAGAGAACACGGGCAGGAGAAACATCGAGGACAACCATAACATTCAACGACCGACAACGAATGAACAAACAACAGGGCTCAAATACAGAAGGGTGATGATGATTAAATTACATACAGGTGAGAACAATGACACTGGCAGTGATGAGGGCAGGGGATTATGGGAAGTGTAGTTCAAAACAGGTGACAGGGGAGAAACACAGAGCAGACAACAGGGGATCGTGAGATAATATAGCCTATATTAATCATAATTCACTTATTAAAGCTAATTTGTGGTGGTGGCGTAGTGGCTAAAGCACAGGGCTGTTAATCAGAAGGTCACAGGTTCTAACCTCATGGCCACCACCATTGTGTCCTTGAGCAAGGCACTTAACTCCAGGTTGCTCCGGGGGGATTGTCCCTGTAATAATTGCACTGTAAGTCGCTTTGGATAAAAGTGTCTGCCAAATGCATAAATGTAAATTCCTTACAGTAGAAATTGTGAGCTGATACAACTAAACGTTGTATTACGATTTCAATGGTGGAGAATCTATTAAGACAAATAATCTAGTTATTTTCATTTATCTAATTTATAATGGTTGTCACGACTAATTCCGTTATACATTTCATTACCTAATAATGTACAATAAGGACAGTTTAATTTAGTTCATAGCTTGCATATTTCAAGACCCTAAATTTCCTTCTAAATTTAGCATACCAAATATCTTACATAGTATAATGGTGTGAGAATGAGGGCAATTTAACATTTCCCTCCTAATTGTTGCATACCAAATATCCTTACACACACACTCTCACTGCTACCAAACATTCTCAAAGCAAACACACACTCTATAGAATGTTCACCACATAATTCTCCTCATAAGTTTTTCACTTGAGCTCTAATTTTACTGACATTGAACTGATTTCAGTAAAACTACAATACTATTCTGATTCACTTTTTCATTTGAAGAGTCTAAAGTTATAAGGAGCATAAAGTTCTTCTGCAGAAATCATCTTTTGTGCCTGTCCCTTGCTAATCTTCAATCCTTATCAAGTTCTCACACTCTCCCTCTCTCTCTGACACCTAGTGCTGCATTAAAATGAGGCGGAAGTCCACACAGTGTTACAAAACTCAGTTTGATGTTTAACTCTGCTTGTTCATATGATACTGAATGCAGTGCAGCCAGTACTACAATAGTCAGAATAATTTATTCAGTTTCAGAAGCTTCACGCTGAGGAAAGTCACTGCCTCATGTGACTCCTACAACACAGAGTCACAGTGCAGCAACTAGCTTGAGGATGCCTCAGGAGACCTGCATCACAGCTGGCCTCAGAGAAATGAGCTCTGTTCCAAAAGCTACTAAGCTACCTTGTTGTCTATTGTCTACATAGGCAGTTGCCTTCTAAAGGCCAGTTTATACTTCTGCAAACCTTTGCCATAGCCTCAGGGTTGGGAGGGTTATTTTGAAATGTATTCCACTACAGATTACAGAATACATGCTGTAAAATGTAATTTGTAACGTATTCCATTAGATTACTCAAGGTCAGTAATGTATTCTAAATACTTTGGATTACTTCTTCAGCACTGGTAGATTTGTTCACTTGTTTTGACTATAAAAACTCTGCCAGTATGACCAAATACACATGTTAAAAATACATTCTCTGAAAAACCTAAATACCTTATGCAGTGTTGTTTCTAAAACAAGATAAATCTAAGTGATCTTGTTTTAAGGTTTTTAGAAATGTTTACAGGAAAACAGTACAAAAATTATCAGGATTACGATTTTTGCCCTAATATCTTTTTTGTCTTACTAGAAAAAAGATATTATGATCCAATGTGAATTTTCTTGATAAATTAATATGATCGTGCCTGGTAACATGTGCATGTAAAATGGCTAGAAATAGCATCTTAAGCTTAGCATAAAGCTGACAATTTACCCGAGGTTTATTTCTATTTCTTCTGCTCCAAACTTACTTCAAACTTACTTCTGTCTGCTTGTATGAATGTAACACATCATAAGAAAGTGTTTCACCAGCTGTTCAGATGCACTTTGGATCACATCATTTATATTTATAAATTTTTTCCATCTGAAAGGACTAAATATTAAATGAAACAAATGACAATAAAATGCAAAGTAATCCCTTCAGTAATCAAAATAATTTTTGAATGTAACGGTATTCTAATGACCAATTATTTAAATTGTAACTGTAGTGGAATACAGTTGTTTATATTTTGTATTTTAAATATGTAATAACTTTACATGTATTCGTTACTCCCCAACACTGCATAGCCTACACCGTAGCAGAGACTGGCCACTTTAAATAAAATGAATGGAAGAAACAGTGGTAACACATTGGAATAATGGTCCCTCATTAATAGATAATTATGCAGGAGTGAATACAGGATAAATGAGTAGTACTACATTAACCCTTTAGTTACTAATATTAACTAATATGGAAACATGATTAACCAATCAGTAAGTAATAGTGAACTGATGAAAATTCTTCATAATTGATATTGCTGAAGGTCTTTTTTAAATAATTCTGGTAACCCATAAGTGATGAGTCAAGTGCATTTCTGATCATGTTCACAATAAAAACATAATCATTCACATTTAAGACACTGTTTATTTTTTGATAATAATTAATAAGTAGTAATTTTAAATTAGCCATAGTTAGATAATAGTTCTCAATGAGGAAAATCAAATTCAGTAACTAGTGACAGTTACTAACAGTGAACTACCTCAGTCATCAGTTCACTATTACTTACTGATTGGTTAATCATGTTTCCATATTAGTTAACATTAGTAACTAAAGGGTTAATGTAATACTACTCATTAATCCTGTATTAATTCCAGCATAATTACCTATTAATGACTGACCATTATTCTAATGTGTTACCGAAATGGGAACAGCCAATGGATGTAGAAAAGGAAGTTCCGGCTTACAGGTAAAAGAGCCAATCACTGTTTAGATACAGACATAATCTGTTAATCAACTCGGACATATATGCGCATTAGCTAGACAAGCTGGGAAAATATATTTTTTTTAGCGTGATCTATAGATAAAGAAGCACAATTTATGATATCACTGTTGTCAGATTTTACTACTTAGTTAAAATGTGTTATTTGATCAAAATGTTTAACCAACCATTTTGAAGATTTCTGTCTTTCCCCATTCAAGTAGATAGAAGCTGTACTTGTCTGCCACTTGTTTACATAGAAACATAGCTGACCAGCCTGCCCGAGAGCATTCCAAAGTTGGCCGCCGAGTGGACTGACTTGCCTTAAAAAAGACTTTGGCCGTAGCCTAAATGACCACATTTAAATGCAGTGTAATGCATGCGTTACATGCGTTTACTCTCAGTCATTTTTTTCCTTATTAAAAAGTTTGACTCTTTTAGAAATTAATTTGACTTATTTACTTAAAATATATATTTTTTTTATTTACTTAATAAAACCATATGTATAAAATCATGAGCATTCACTTGAGATGAAGAATTAAGTCATTTCAGTTGCCTTATAGCAGCCATATCACCCTGCAACTCTTGCCTGGTTGCCCAATAAAACTAAGCAGGCTAGAGCATAGCCAGTACCTGGATGGGAGACCTCCTTGGGAAAACTAAGATTGCTGCTCGAAAATGTGATAGTGAGGCTATCAGGGGTGGTTGCTCTGCAGTCTGTGTGAGTCCTAACACCCCAGTGTAGTGATAAACTGAGGTCCTGACTCTCTGTGGTCATTAGAAATCCCAGGGTATGTCTTGATGAGAGTAGGGGTGTAACTCTGGTGTCCTGGCTGAATTGGCCCTTAACAATCATGGCCTCCTAATAATCCCCAACCCAGAATTGGGTACATCACTCTACTCTCCTCTTGACCAACAATACATTTATTCACCCTCATGCCATCCCAGATGCATGATTTTCTTTCTTCTGGAGAACACAAATTATGATTTTTAGAAGAATATTTCAGCTCTGTTGGTCCATGCAATGCAAGTGAATGGTGACTTTGAATCTCCAAAAAGCACATAAAGGCATCTTAAAAGTAATCCATATTACTCAAATGTTTTAATCCTAATATTTAGAAGTGATATGATAAGTGTGGGTGAGTCTAGAATTTTTTCTCACTGCCCAGTAGGGGGTGATATGCATGAAGAATGTGAATCACCATAAACACAAGAAGAAGAATATGAAAGTTAAAGTGGAGATTGACTGAGTAGGTTGGAGAATTTGTAGAAAACAATTACTTAAATATTTATCTGTTTCTCACACATACCAATATCATATCAATTTTGAAGACATTGATTTAACCACTGAATTAGATTTGCTTTATGCTAACTTATGTGATTTTTGGAGCTTCAAATTTAGAATTTTCATTTTGGGTGAACTATCCCTTTAAGAAAATGGTTTATTCCAGGGTTTTTGCAAAAATCTGCATCTGAAATGCCAAGTAAACGAGAACACAGTTTTCCTTGCACCACTTAATGGATTAAGAGAAAGTGGTTTCACACCCATGTTTCGCCTAGAGAACATGGCTTTTGTGGCCATGTAAATGCATAAGCAGTATTCTTACAGGTTTTTAAGGAGTAAGCATGTGTAGACGAAATAACAAACATCATAGGACGCAGCCATAAATCATATCAACAAGTCAGCATAGCTGAAATAATTCAACATTTCTGCAAGTACAGTAAGAAAAGCACATAAACTATAAAATATACACACTTATACAAACCAAAGTAAAATATCAGCTGTTCCTCACTACATTGGGGGAATCCCATTGTTTGACACAACAGGGAAACCCCAATACTGAAGCAATTCTGCTGCAGTTCACAAGTGAAAGTTAAGTAAATAAACAGCAACAACTATGGAATATCAGGAAATAAATCCAAGCAACGGGGATTAAAAATAATTGAATACATTTATCTTTTATTTCGTCAGAAAGCCGAATGAACCCTTCTCAGTATGTATATTTGACAACAGCTTCTCACTGCAGTTTACTATATGGCCTCTATATGTTCTCTTTCATTTATTACACATGCAGCGTGCTTGATGCTCATGATGCTTTTTTAATTTTTTTATAAGGCAGTCAGCGTCACACATTCACTTTAAAGAGTGAATCACATGCAGACTGTACTGTATGTGGATTTGTGTGTGAGTGTAAGGATTTATGGTTTTGAAAGTTGTAATTTGGATCACATTAATAATATAGCCCATGTAAAACATGGTAAACAAAGGAGAGAGAGCAAACAACTCACCAGTAGTGAGGTCATCACAGCATACTTCTATGGAATCAGAGGAACAGTCGCTCAACTCGTCCAGGGATATGACATCTTCCTGAATCTGCTGGCTGCATAACCCAAAATGAATATGATGAGAAAATTAGACACTGTGCTTTGTAACCAAAAACCACCTAAGCTCCTTGAAAGTAAACATTAAGACTCTCTTTTACAGGCTAATACAAACAAACTACTTGCTGCTTGCTAGACAAACTTTTCTTTGTCCTGCGGAAACTCTTAATCAGTCATTTAAAGGGATAGTTCATCAAAAAAGGAAAATTCTATCATCATTTACCCACCCAAAATTTCATTTTTGGGTGAACTACATCTTTTAATGTTTAGGTGACTAATCCACATATGGCCAAAATGATTTTGAAATAACAATCTATTAATTCCCTACATCTCATTTCAAATTTAACCCTGGAATAATTCGTGGAACTTTTCCATTAAATGCTCATAACATTCTGAAATTCATAAATGGTTAGTGCTTAGTTTCAGTTGTTATGTCATTGTAATGGCTGGTTTATATTCAGTTACTGTAGTGTTCTAGTCAACCCTGATGCCAGAGTATCCCGTGCTCCCTGTGCGTCCGCTGCCCTGAGTCATTAGAGCACATCATTTAGAGTGTGTTCACACTGGCAGGAGAAGCTTTTCATGCCCTAGAATTCCCTGCAGGCATACACAGGGCACGAGAAACAGAGTCTCTGAGATTGGGACAGAAACTTAAACCACATGACTGATTCAGTGCTGGAAAGATTACGAAAGGGAAAAGGAGGCTAATCTCTCAGCGTAAGTGATGGACTGTCATATTTGTCAAAAGGCGGATAAAATGAGGAGAGAAAGTGACGGGCAGAGGCAGAAGTGAAGAATGAAGACAAAAAGACAGAAAGAGGGAAGACAGATTATGTACTAGCTGAAATGTAATGCTAGCACAGATAAAAACAATGTGATACAATACATTTGCACTGTAATAACTGTAAATTTATACTAAAGGTCTCTTCTAATTATAATGATGGGATAATTGACAGATGTTTGGCTGTCTCCTATTGGAAAATTATTTGCTTGTTTGTTGCCCATTCATTGGATAGTTGTTGGCTTGCTTGGTGCCAATGCCCATTTTCAGGTGTACTTATTGTTACAGTAATATAGAAACCTTCAGCGCTTGATGTTCTTACTGCCTGATGAAGACCTTAGTCGTCGAAATGTGTTGAATCTATTAAACTGAATGAGAGCATACTGTATGTCCAGGGTTGGGGAGTAATGAAATACAAGTAATGGGAATACATATTAAAAATACAAAATATAAGTAACTGTATTCCACTACAGTTACAATTTAAATCATTGGTATTTAGAATACAGTTACATTCAAAAAGTATTTTGATTACTGAAGGGATTACTTTGCATTTTATTGTCATTTAATATTTAGTACTTTCAGATGGAAAACATTCATACGTGAAAGAAGTTTGTTTGAAATCTTTGCTAATTTATAAAAAATAAAAAAACGAAAAAAAATAAAAATAAATCACAGCCTTTGCCATGACACTCACTGATTATCCTTGAGGTGTTTCTACAACTTGATTGGAGTCCACCTGTGGTAAATTCAGTTGATTGGATATGATTTGGAAAGGCACACACCTGTCTATATAAGGTCCCACAGATAACAGTGCATGTCAGAGCACACATCAAGCAATAAAGTCCAAGGAATTGTCTGTAGACCTCCGAGACAGGATTGTATCAAGGCACAGATCTGGGGAAGGGTACAGAAAAATGTCTGCAGCATTGAAGGTCCCAATGAGCACAGTGGCCTCCATCATCCATAAATGGAAGAAGTTTGGAACCACCAGGACTCTTCCTAGAGCTGGCAACCGGCCAAATTGAGTGATCAGTGGAGAAGGGCCTTAGTCAGGGAGGTGACCAAGAACCCAATGGTCACTCTGACAGAGCTCCAGCGTTTCTCTCAGGAGAGAAGAGCACCTTCCAGAAGAACAACCATCTCTGCAGCACTCCACCAATCAGGTTTGTTTGGTAGAGTGGCCAGACGGAAGCCACTCCTCAGTAAAATGCACATGACAGGACTCTCAGACAATGAGAAACAAAATACTCTGATCTGATAAAACAAAGATTGAACTCTTTGGCCTGGAGGAAACTAGGCACCACTCATTACCTGGCCAATACCATCCCTACAGTGAAGCATGGTGGTGGCAGCATCATGCTGTGGGGATGTTTTTCAGCGGCAGGAATGGGAGACTAGTCTGGAGACTGAATGCAGCAATGTACAGAGACATCCTTGATGAAAACCTGCTCCAGAGCACTCTGGACCTCAGACTGGGGTGAAGGTTCATCTTCCAACAGGACAACAACCCTAAGCACACAGCCAAGATAACAAATGAGTTGCTACGGGACAACTCTGTGAATGTCCTCGAGTAGTCCAGACAGAGCCCAGACTTGAACCCGATGGAACATCTCTGGAGAGATCTGAAAATGGCTGTGCACCGAAGCTACCCATCCAACCTGATGGAGCTTGAGAGGTCCTGCAAAGAAGAATGGGAGAAACTGCCCAAAAATTGGTGTGTCAAGCTTGTAGCATCATACTCAAAAAGACTTGAGGCTGTAATTGGTGCCAAAGGTGCTTCAACAAAGTATTGAGAAAAGGCTGTGAATACTTATGTTAATTTTTTTATTTTGAATCAATTTTCAAAGATTTCAAACAAACTTCTTTCACTTTGTCATTATGGGGTATTGTTTGTACAATTTTGTGGAAAATAATTAATTTAATCAATTTTGGAATAAGGCTGTAACATAATAAATGTGGAAAAAGTGAAGTGCTGTGAATACTTTCTGGATGCACTTTATAAAGGATGCGATCCGAAGTGCATCTGAACAGCGGTGAAACACTTTCTTATGATGTGTTACATTCATACGAACAGACAGAGAAGTTAGTTTGAAGTTTGGAGCAGAAGAAATAGAAATAAACCTTGTGCAAACTGTCAGCTTTACAGTAAGCTAAAATGCTATTTCTAGCCATTTTACATGTACATGTTACCAGGCATGATAATATTTTTTTTATCAAGAAAATTCATGTTGGATTATAATTACTTTTTTCTATTAAGACCTGTTTAAGTAGCCAGTCTAATTTAATATTGGACAACAGCCAATCACGAGAGATTCGAAGAGATGCAGCCAATCAATACAGTATTTGGTCAGCAGCCAATAGCATTTGTTAACAAAAAGGATTGGGCCCCGCCCCTGAGTGTCAAAACCGACTTGTGTGCAGAAAATAACTAGCGCGTGTGTGCAGAAAATAACTCGCGCGTGTGTGCAGATCTGCGCGGCGTGTGCAGAAAAGAACTTGTGCGTGTGCAGAAAAGAACTTGCGCGTGTGTACAGTTAGGCGCGCGTGCATAAAAGAACTTGCGCGTGTGTGGGACTTGTTAATTTGTGTGCACAATCATGTGATTTGCAAGTTCTGCAGGTTTAAATGTTACGTGCGAGCTGTGTCATGGTGCTCACACTGTTGAAATTCACTTGCGCGCTGTGTTTTTGCGCTTGCGCTGTTTTGTCCAATATTAAACGCCATACTCCTGACTTTAATTATTTTGGATGTGAGCACACAATCTCCATTTTAATAACTGTAAGATAAGATATTTGTTTTGGCAAATAGAGTTTGGCTGCAAACCAGCAGCATAAGTCTAGCGAAAGTCTCATTCACTCTTACGAAGGTTAGGTTTAAGGTTAAATTTAGGTAGGTGTAGGGTTTCTGTAGGACTCCAAAAAAACACAATAAATACAATGAGTTAACATAACATGTGAGACATTGAGCAACCAGTTACCTTCAAGATATGGGGACAAATAAAATGTTTCCAGTAGGAAAAAATTTAGGAAAAAAATAGTGGTGTCCCCCTCGTTAGCTAGTTTTAACATTTCCTGTAGGAAAAACAAGTTTTACGTGTTGCAATTTACGACGCAATACAACAAAAGAATACGTTTAAAGTTTAGGAAAGTTTAGGTTTTAGGGTTTGCTTCTGCATACATGAAATTCTGTATTAGATGGCAGTAGAAGGTTACTGGTAAATAGATGCAAGAAAGAAGACCAGTCGAACATAATTATGCAAATATTACAGTGATATAATTGGATGCAAGTTTCTGAATGAATTTTAGTAGTATAATAATGAAAAGTAGTTTCAACACAGTGCTGCTTTTCAAGCATTGTACAGAACCTACATTTTCCCCATCTGTATCATCAATTAATTTCTCAGTGAAGTAAACTGAAATATTCCCACTGAAAAGACCAGCATTGTTGCTCATTAGCATATTTTGTGTTTTGGTTGCTAGTGCGCTGATGTCCCTAACAGGCTTTAACTACATTAAACATTGATCAATCAGCTTCACCAGAAAGACTGGATGACCAGCTTCATCTGCTTAAATCATCTTTACCAAGTTTTGATGGTGAACAGCATGGCTATCCTAGTACACATCATAGACCAGCATATATTAGCCTGGTCTTTTTTGCAAGGCTATTAACCTTAAATGTAATTAATGTAACTACCTGTATCTGAATGGTGCCACAGCAGCCATATTGACCTTTGGTGTCTGTTTGGTTTTGAGCAGCTCAAAGCTAGAGGCTTCCTGTTTCAGGGTGTCAACATTGCCCTCTGGAACTGGTCTCTGTTGGACCTCTGGACTGAGGTCATCAGTCATGCACATCTCCTCATCCGAGAAGCTACTTGAGGCACTGTTCTGCAAAGACACTCTATCTCTTCGGAATCTGCGAAGACCTGTATCTGTGTTAGTGGATCCAGGCCTCAGATTTTTGTTTCTAAATTTGAAGGAAGGGATACCTGTTATGCTTTGACTGCTACCAGGGGCAGTACTCTCCTCAAGGTGTTTGGGTTCTTCTATAATAAAGCTTTTACCGTTGTCCATTCTTTCAGACTGAAGATGGAGGCTTCCACAATGAATGTTCTTGTTGACGTTGGACCGGAGGTCTTTCAAACTCTCTGACTTGGTCCCATCCAGAGTAACCTTAGAAAATGGAGACTCTTTCCGCCAAACTTGAGGACTGCTTTGGGCTGACAGCGTTTGAGGATTCATGGTGGAACGTTTACTAGGTGGACTGCCTCTCAGTAGCAGATGCTGGTTCCTCAGGGTAGTGTCCCTCAAAATGTCTCTAGAGCAGACAGCAGTAGGGTTAGTACAAGAGGTTCTGTTGCTAAGAGGGACATGTGTGGACAGTCTCGGCAGGCCACTGCTGGTGCTTGTGGGCTCAGGTTTTGGGGAGGGGAGTCTTGTTTTTTGCGTAGGGATGGAAGAACCTGGCTGGCCCCGTGGAAGTCTCTTCACGTTCGCTCCTCCACTCATATTGGAACCAAGTCAGATGCTGAGGAAAAAAAGGGACCAAACACCACAAGGGCCTGAATCAGAGCGTGTTGGTATTCTATTTTTATATGGGAACATGTTTTTAAAGATTGACTCAAAATGACATGCGTGCGCGCGCACACACACACACACACACACACACACACACACACTCAACAGCCAGATGTTTGTTAATAAAAAAAATTACATAATATATTCAACTTGCGTAAAAGTCAGGATAAATCTTTACAAATACAAAATATACCAACAGAGATAATTGTAAATGAGAGAAATTGGTTAGAACATGGTAAAAATGGTCTAAGTGTTCTATAGAGTGCAAACAACATATGTAGAAGATCCCTGTTGAAACGACCAACTTGTCACCAGCATAGTTTTTTTTGGAAGTTAGTCCACAGCAAAGAATTCTGCATAAACCAGCTTGGACCAGCATGCACATGTAAATATGTTATTAAGATTTTTCCAAAGTAGAACACCTCACCCAAAACCCCTTACCCAAACCCTAAACTTAAATGACTAAATTCAGACATGAATCTCTGAATGGCACAAGCTGATAGGTACTTTGATCTTGTTATCTGTTAGCCAATCAGCTCGCTCACATATGATATGTCAAGCCAATCAACTCATATGATGTAAGCTGATAGATCCTTTGACATGTAATCAGGTAACCAATCAGATTGCGTACTTTTTCTTTATCTAACATTTACATTTGCTCAGTTTGCATGTAAGACCGTGTAAAGGGATTTAGATTGGCAAGGAAGCGAGAACCGGCTTGACAATATAAATAATAATTTAATGAGAAACTAAAACAAAAGACACAAACACACACGACGGACATGCCCGTAAACGATCTCTCTCTCTCCTGCACCATCTTCAGCAGTCAGCCTTTATCCCTCTCGGAGGCTTGATTAGCCTGATAAGGTGTGTAGAATCACCACCCAGCCCCGCCCTCCGCCCTGCCACAGACGGTTTCACTGCAGTGCTCTACAAGTGTTTTCTCTGAAACCCTCCACTTCCCCAGCTCCACCTCCCTAGATCAGTGTGTTTGTATGTCCTAGCAGTAGCAAGTAGCAAGTCTCTGTACTTGTTCTTCTGCAGCAGTGTAGATCTAGTCCTACCAAGATAAATATCCAATCAATATGTCATACCCACATTGACTTGCTAAATGTTTCAGAGAGTTGTCATGACTGAACTATGATTTTATTGTGTACTAAGGAAGAAATAAAATATTGAGTTTAGAATAAGATGAGGGAGGCTAATATAACTGGTCGATCTAAAAGTAAAAATGTTTTGTATGAACAAAGTTGTACGATATCAGTTCGCCATGTTGTACAAATTATTTCGAATTGCATGAAGCTACGTTGGGAATCTCAGGCAATTAATAAAAATCATTGAGGTTCAGCTGACAAAAAGCTTTGGGAACCCCTGACCAACAGAGTGTCAAAAAAAAAAGAACTGAAGACTTTTATAGAAACTCTATGTAAATTTTGCTTGTACATATGTTGCAAACTCCCACCTGTTGTGCTGTATTCAAACAAATATAACTTGGGCAGTTGAACCAGATCTGGGAAAATCTGGTTAAGACTTATGGATAAATCTTGCTATGGGAAAAGATTTGGTACAACCGCTTGAGAGTCTTTTGAAAGAACACAAGCAAAAGGAGACTTGTTTTTTTTTTTTTAAATTCTTGCTTTAGTATCAAAATGAGTGATTATTTCAGTCTAATTTTGTTAAGACAACAAAACACTTCCCTAATACTATAAGTTCCATATGGTCACAAAAATAATTATATTTGTAAGTCATATGCACTGTGGTTCAGTCAGAGACCTTAAACTCCTGCCAGTTTAGTTAATCTGGCAGATATATTTGTCATTGCTCAAAAGCCTCTAAAGTATTTCATCCGAGCCCTCAGACAGGCCAAGATGGCCCAAAACATCACTGCATACCAGTCCCATGGTAACTATTGACCTCTAATGAATGCCCAAGTGTACAGGCCAATCCCAATCTGTCAATTTCAGGGCCCTGCAAGCCACACATTTTCAACTGAAAGGTTGCAGTTATCCTAATTATTTCAAATTGTTATGAGACTACATAGAGAATCTCAGGCAAGTAACATAAATCATTGAGGTTAATTGAGGTTCCTCACTTCTGGTACAGTGAACACTGGCGTGTTTTTCTTGGCCTTTTGAAGGAGTGACCTTGGGAAATCGAGTTTTATGCTCTTTTATGGACATTCTTATGGAATATTGACTTTTTAATTTGTCTGAAATCTAAGCGAAACCTCTCGATTGACTGGATTACCTCAAAGGAAATAAACACTGCTGTACTCACCAATGGTCTTCACTGACTGCTATGTGCAGTCTTAAATGGGCTGCTTTATTCACTGTACATCATCCATGTCCAGTGGGGCTGGAGCACATGTACTTTGAATTTAGGTCATGTTAGTGGATTCATTAAGGATTTTCTGCCTTCTGTTGCCCATTTTAGCCTGCTGTTGGCCCTCGCCAATTTCAGCGGAGGGCTCCCTGCTTGTTTGCAGGGTCATGCATTCATCTTTCTCCCGTCATGGTTTTATTCTTCTCATCTCTGGATTTACAGTATTTGAATTCCTTGGCCCTCCAGTCAGATGGAGTTTACAAATATTGCACTGCTATTTGAATTGCGAGTCACCCCCGGAATATCCATCGAGGGTCATGCCAACATCCCTGCAGATTACCGACTGATTCCTCTGACAACCACCACATACCGGCCATCTGGTCTTCAAGCCATCGCAATCCCACTGGTGAAAGTGATGTGAAGTGGGGTGTCAATTTTGATAATCTCAGTTTGCTGAAATGTACATCTTTTATTTAACCGCAAAGAACAGATTCCACCACTAATAAGGGTCCTCGTAAATGCACAATAAATATTGAACAAGTCTTTTATTCTGAATAACTTTTTTATATGTCACTCTCTAGACTTTTTATTCATCACTGGCCTGGCTGAATCCTGGTGAACAACTGTTCCTGGGGGATCTAACACCGCCAAGCTTTGACTTTTTGAACTCTCCACAGATATCAGATCGAGGATGTGGCATTGCCACTATTTTTAGAAACACGTTTAAATGCAGAATGCTGCCTATGGACATGTATTCCAGTTTTGAGGTACAATTATTAAAGATTGTCACCTTGGTTCCTGATTTCTGTGCACTTGTGTAAAGACCTCACAGTTTTAATAAGGACTTCATCCAACAACTTTTAGACTTTCTCTCTGGACTGGTGTCTTGTGGTGATAGACTCCTGATTGTTGGGGATTTTAATATTCACATATGCTGTCCATCAAAACCTCTAGTAAATGAATTTCTTAAAATTTTGTTCGACGTGTCACTGGTCCTACTCACAATATGACAGCAACATTAGATCTTGTGTTAGCTTATGGTCTTTGTGTATCCAACTTAGAGGTCTTAGATATTGCCATTTCTGACCATTATTCAATAATGTTTGAGTCTGTCTCTATTTGTTCTTGCCCTACGTTTGCTCAGCCCTTAAGTCACTCCTGGTCCATTCACTCATCTACTGCCAATCTTTTTTCAGAATTGTATCTAACGTATTTCACAGATGATGTCTTAACTGAACACGACACTGAATCATTGGTTGAAGCATTTAATAAATGTTGTACATTTACACTTGATAATGTCGCTCTGCTTAAGCCAAGAAGAGTTAAGTGTGTTTCACAGCCTTGGCTAAATGATGACACCCACGCTCTCAGACAAGATTGCAAAAAATATTGATCTGAAATCAAAATCTATCGAGACCATTCTAAGTGCTAGGGCTCCCTCTATTAGAATAAGTTACTCAAATAAATGCGTTGTCTTTGAAAGATGGTGCCAGATTGCTTCAATTCTGACTTTCTACAGGAAAATTATCAGCAGGCACATTCCCCGCCACTCTCTGGGTTTACATGGCCGCTCTATCGTCTTGCCATGCCTTGATTGACGGGGTGCCGTTGGGGAGACATCCTCTGCTCGCTCGCATCGTTCGTGGATCCATGCAACTGAGACCTCCTGCTAGGACCAGGATCCCTTCATGGGACTTAACAATAGTCCTTGAGGGTCTGGTTGAGACCACTCTAGAGTCAGCATCTGATAAAATTCTGACTCTCAAGATGGTTTTTCTTATGGCAATTACTTCTCTAAAAAGAATTGGGGATCTACAGGCTCTGTCTGTCTTGCCAGCCTGCTTAGATTTTGCCCCAGGAATGGCTAAAGCAATACTGCACCCTCATCCTGACTATCTGCCTAAGGTGCCTTTCTTGACTGTACATCTGGTCACTTTCGAAGCCTTCTGCTCCCCGCTGTTTACAACGCCGGAGCAGGAAAGACTTCCCGGACCGTGTCCATGTCCATGATCGCACTAGCCAGTGGCATAAGTCAGGGCAACTATTCGTTTGCCATGGGGGCCGCAACATGGGGGCACCCACAACCAAGCAGACCATATTGCATTGGGTGAGGGATGCTTTTGCCCTGGCCTACGAAGCACACAGTCAAGCTTCGCCAGTAGGTTTCAGGGCTCACTCTTCCAGAGGGATCGCCTCCTCTAAAGCCTTGGCTAGAGGTGTCCCTCTGCAGCATGTTTGTGATGCGGCAGGCTGGTCCTCTCCACACACATACATATGATTTTATAGTTTGGATGTTCATGCCACTCCGGGCTCTTATGTCCTTGAGTCAATATCACAAGCTCATGTCTGAGTCCTCTCGCGCTCTTGTGAGCACAACTACACAACCGTAAGGGGTCCGGACATCCACAGTGCGGCGGCGTGGGTATTCTCGTTCCCAAAGCGCTAAATCAGTGCAGCATCAAAGTGTAGCTTTTTGATAGGGAACGTCTCGGGCTACTTAACTGTATCCCCTGTTCCCTGATAAAAGCGGAACAAGATGCTGCGATTCATTGCCGCACTGGGATACTGCTCTTCAGACAAAATACCTGACAATGCACCTGTGACGCATCTATTTATAGCCCTGCTACAGGTGCATCCAATGTTGTCATCAGCAGAGGCTATAAATTCTAGTCAATTTCATTGACGTGTTGCACACATATTCACAGCTAGTCACACCTAAAGTTGTTCAGCAGCATCTCGTTCTGCTTTTATCAGGGAACAGGGGTTACAGTTAAGTAACCCGAGACGCTCTGTATTATAAGGTTTAAGCTCTTTAACTGTTTAACATGAGACTTGGGAATGATCAATTTTCATGTAAACATCTAGATGGAGGCAGTAAAGAGGTCTACAATTCTTTATGTCCTAACACAGTCTATTTTCTCTACTGATATACTGACAATTTTCATGCTTTTATGCCTGGTAATTGAAAATAGTTTTTTTTTCATTAGTTTGCCACCATATATCCAAATCAATATACCTCTCAAATTCAGAGCAAACAACCTTCAAATTATTTTGAACAATGCACTAAATTTTGCCCTAATGAGATTAGGCACCTGCTCTCACCCACAGAATGTTCACAGCATGGTTAGATCTAGTCCCACTTTAATCAAATAAATAAACATTGGAATATGCATAGATAATATTACTTGGAAAAAGTTAGTCAATCTTTCAGGAGCACACTTTAAAAAAAAATGTAAGCCCATTATTAATGGTTTTCTAACCCTTCTCTGTGGTTGAACAAAAAGCACATGCAAAAACACTTGAAAAAGAAAATTTAACTATGGTCCTCAAGCTATCAATGTACAAAATGCTACTTTGAGTAAACATTTTTAAAAAGTAACTTTAATTGTGACATTGTGACTTGAAATGTGTATTCATTTAAGAAGGTCAACAAGAGACTAAGTCATCCACAATAACAAACACAAATGAGGACACATGGAAAAGCAGCAAATTCATCAATTCTCATCTTTACCTGCACATCCACTGTGACTCTTAACTTAAGCAAACTACTCTGCAACTGATGAAAGCAGCAACACAAAGTTCCTCAATGTGTCATGAGCTTGTGCTTCAGTAAAGAGAGGCAAACAGGGAGACAAGGAGACATGTGAGTTCAACAGTCAAATGTTCAACAAAACTCAGACTAAAAAAGTTCCAATTAAAGCATTAAAAAGTGCTAATTGAAAGCAGGCACGCAATAAACTTGTAAGAAGTGTTTTACTTTTCCCAGTCCTGTTGTGCAATCAAATTAATACTAAGTATCCAGAAAACCCTAAGAAATGTACCATGATAACCATATAGTTTCTAACACAATATTATATTTATGTTAGTTGTTATTACCAACTGTAAATCATCTTATTCAAATAAAAGTTAAAATACTGTAGTTTAAGAAGTTGAAATGAAATATTAATATTGCTATGAAATGAAGGGAAGAATAAATGTAAAGGACATGTAGAGGACATTATTTATTACTAGATGTTAATGTCCCAAAAAGCTGCATGAAGATTTAAATTAAATACAGCTTATATTTAAAGCTGAGGTAGGCAGAAATGTGAGTTCTAAGAATAAATTTTTTCAGGTGCAATTAATGACAGATGAAGGCAGTTCTATGTAAGGAATATTTACACTGCATGTTTTAATGCTGTAATGTAAATATGATGAATTGACTTCTGTCATTGACATCTTGCACGCTTATCCTATAGGGAAATAAACACTCTTTGATAGACAGGGCATTAAGTTTACTATAAGTCTCACCTTGTCAGATGTTGACTTGTGGCATTCATTCTGGTAAACACCTTGTTCTGGTCACGAATCGCCCACTTAGATGGGAAAGGTCTGTTTGACTAACATGAAGGATGACTAATCACAGTTTAATTTTCTTGTACATGCCACTGAGGGGCAGGTTAATAAGAAATAACAGATACCACAATAATCAGGGGTTTGTCACCCCTAGAATTTGATTGGCCAGTCTAGGTACCACTTAAAATTCTAAACTATGATTGGTAATTTCCCAAGTTGGAGACAGGCCTTCAATAAAACCAGACAAAACCTTGTTGTTTTCAATTGGAGATAGAAGCAGTGTCAAGAAATGACAGTTAATCGAGTGGACATTTTAAATATTGCTTGAATGCACACTATAGATAGCACTGAATGTCACATCTGCAAGACTGAAGCACAACCTTGAAGCGGGCTTGACAATATCAGGTAAGGAACCATTTCAATATAAACAATGGTTAACTGCAAACCAGAGGTGGGTAGAGTAGCCAAAAACTGTACTCAAGTAAAAGTACTAAGTTCACACATGAAGCAATAAAAGTACTAATGTTAATAATTACTTGAGTAAGAGTAAAAAACATCAAATTAAAAGATTACGCAAGTAGCGAGTAACTAGTATATTTGAAAATTATATTGTAAAGATCTAATTATAAATTGTAACACCTTGCGTGCATGTAATCCTTTATACCCACTGTTATAGTAATAAATGAAAATGATGATATTATTTATTCACCCTCATGTTCTAAACCAGTATGACTTAGACACAATGAACACAATTAAGGAGATGTTAGACAGAATTTTAGCCTCAGTCACCATTCACTTCCATTTGTTTGTAATTTTTTAAAGTGAATGGTGACTGAGGATGTCAGTCCCTAACATTCTGCCTAACACCTTGTTTTTGGTTCCAGAGAAGATGAAGACACAAAGGTTTGGAACAACGAGAGATAGTCTAAACGATGACATAATATAAATGTATGGGTGAACTACCACATCTCACCGTGAGGACCTGAGTCTTAAAATGCACCTCTCTGGGTTTTCCTCATTCTGAGGAATGATTCTGGCCCCCATGGCCTCCCGAACGCTTACTCTGTGTTAAGAGGGACCACACGAGCATGTATGGAGGGGCAGTGAGGTAGAGATGGAGGAACCCGAAGAGGATCTTGTACCGGCACAATCCCCACAAGCCCCTCTGACTTCCCACGCAGTGTCTTCCCAGTGCAATATGCACGTGGTGACCTCTGGCCCTCGGTGATTGAGTGCGGTGTTGTCGTATTTGGCAGGTATGATGAAGATAGGTCTGGTGTCTCTCACACCATTGACTTTTGAGAAAGGTCCATGGATGATGTTGCAGCCCCTTCCCCCTGCGAGGGTGAGGAGTGCGCACTGGCCACTGACAAAGAGCTTCTTTGTGTCCTCTCATGGGCGGCTGAGGAGCTCAGTCCTGAGTGGTCCCCTCCAGAGGAGCCGGTAAAATCTCGTCTAAATGAACAGTTTTCTGCACCGTTCTTCCCGGAATTCCACAACAAGCTCACAAAAGTGGACCATGCTGAGGATAAGATATATGCTAAGCTTCCCATTATTGAAGAGGTGGTTGCAGGACCTCTCTGTCCTTCTGCAGCTGTGGGATGGAAATCCTGCACCACCCACCCTTCCAAGCCGTGACTACTGATGTCCACACTGGCTGGAAGAGCTTACCCAGCGGCAGGCCAGGCTAGTTGGCGCTCCAAAGCATGGCCAAGCTCCTCAAAGTTGTGGATGAGCAAGGCCCGAACCCTGACGTAAAGAGCTCCACACCGCCACAGATCCAACACTGCGAGCTACTAAAGTAACCACACTGGTCATCGGAAAGGTGATGGGTAATTTTTTGGTTTTGGATCGGCATGTCTGGTGAACGCTAACAGAGATTCATGATGTTGAGAAAGCTGCCCTGCTCAGAAGAGACACCTCTGTCTCCCATGATGGCCTTCTCAGAAACGCCATGGAAGGCTTTTCGGAACGACTCTGAAGCACTTTTTGTCTAAGAAAAATGTTCCCTCTCATCCACCCCACTCCAGCCGCCTCAGCACCCCCAAAGCCGCCATTGAGCCGTCGATGAGAACATGTAAATTGTCGACTGCAGTTGCACAATGCCGTGAAGAGGAGTCTGGAGCCCCCAGTTCTTCTTGTCCCAGATCCAAAGAAAGCCTGGCCTGACACACATGCTGTTCCACTTCCTGCAGTTCACCATAACCGGAATTTTATACAAAATGCTGTTCATGTGTGTTGTTTGCAAATACAGAGTTTATTAAAAAGGAAAGTGCTTGTTGTGATCGTATGAGACACACACATTCTCAAAAAGAGGGCTCAACTTCTCTTCACGTTTCTCACACCCCACACACTATTCTTCCCTATGGCGAGTGTTGCTCTGTCTCTTATAAAGAGTGAACTGATGCTCCCACTATCTCACCACACAGATGCGTGGCGAGCTCTCACGGGTGTATCAGACTGGGTGCGAAAAAAAACAACCGAGCATGGCTATATGCTCCAATTTGTGTGCCGGCTGCTTACATTTAACTGCATTATACCGTCCATGGCTCCGTCACATTATGCGCCCTTATTATGGGCAGAGATTCACAATCTTTTCGCGAAAGACGCAATAAAGATTACTCCAGACTGCAAAACTCACAAAGAGTTTTACAGCTGCTATTTTCTCATTCCGAAAAAAATGACGGGCTTCAGCACATCCATCTGAGATGCAATCTGAGACACTTGAATCGCACATTGTCAAAATTCCAATTAAATGACAATGTTAACTCAGAAACAGATTTTATCACACATCCACCCATGGGACTGATTTGTGTCAATAGATCTAAAGGACGCGTACTTTCATATCTGAATTGTACTGCACCACAGGCTGTTCTTGAGATTTGAGTTTGAGGGGATGACATACCAATTTAAAGTCCTTCCCTTCAGATTGTCTCTGGCCCCACGCACGCTCACGAAATGTGTCGATGCGACACTCACCCCTTTGAAGATGAACAGCCTGTGTATTCTGAATTACGTCAACGATTGGCTATTACTGGCCCGATCAGAGGCTCTGCTATGAGCACAGGGACTTGATACTTCGCCATTTGAACAGCCTGGGTCTTAATGTTAACTGGGCAAAGAGCACACTTTTTCCATGCCAAAAAAATCTCCTTTTTGGGGGTTCAACACGACTCCATGAGCATGTGTGCGCTCCTCACGAGCGAGCGCATCCAGACCATTCACTAGTGTCCGTCTCAGTTCAAACTGAAATGCTAGCTGTCTTCTTAATGGAGAACGCTTTCTATTCTGACATAGTGAATCATCACATTCTGATTCGGTCCAACAGTATGTCAGTGGCAGCGTACATAAATCACCAGGGTGGCACTTGATTGCTACCAGTTATGAGCCTAATGCCTCCTTGTGTGGAGCGCATCATCTCCTCTCTATGCATGTGACATACATATGTTCTGGGCCGTATGAACTGCAGAGCGGGCATGGTGTTGCACCAGGGACTGATGGGAGGGGAATGAGACTTCATTCTCAAACGGTGCCTCCGCAGAGACAGCCCACAACCCTCTTTGGTACTCCAAGCCTCGCTGGGAGTGTACGCATTGGCCCACAAGTGGTCGGCAAAACGCAAATAAACATTTCTCCCAGTGTGTCTTCTTCACTCTGTCATCAGCAAAGTCCAAGAGGATTAGGAAACGATTCTGTTGGTTGAGCCAAAATGCCCCAACCAACCATGGTTTCCTGAAATAATGGAGATATTATGAGGGTCACCATGGGAAATACCACTGAGGAGGGATCTGCTCTCTCAAGCGCTGGGAACGATTTGGCATCCCTAGCCAGAGCTGTGGAACCTACATGTATGTTACAGCGTATGAGCTGGAATAGGCTCAGTCTGTAATGAACACCATTTTGCAAGCTACTGTAGAGCGCCATCTACGAGACACCTCTATGCACTGAAACAGCGTGCGTTTGAGGATTGATGCTCTTCATGCAATAAAGATGCAGTGAATTGCTCCATAATGGAGATACTTACAATCGTTCAAGAGCGGTTGGATGCAGGTCTTACTCCGTCAACGCTTAATGTCTATGTTGCAACCATATAGACATTTCACACCTTAGAGGCTGATCATAAATTTCCTTTGGGGAGCAAGGTGCTTAAACCCCTCTCGACCTGGTATGGTTCCAACATGGACTTAAATCTGGTGCGGAGGGTGCTCATGAGCACCCTGTTCGAACCATTGGAAACCGTTGAGCATGTGGTCTCTTTAAAGACCCACTAGAAGTCACAAGCACTTCCAACAGAATAAAACTCTTGTTACGAAGGGGTTCATTATTCTGTGAGTAGTATATGAATCATATAGATCATCAGATTAAGATTAAATTTCCATCTGGTTTTTACTATGTGGGATTATTAATTTTCACTTGAAGACATATCAGTCACAGAATCAGGCCATGACCTCATTTAGAGTTAAAGTCAGAAGTTTACATACACTTAGGTTGAAGTAATCAAAACTCATTTTTAAACACTCCACAGATTTAATATTAGCAAACTATAGTTTTGGCAAGTCGTTTAGGATATTTTCTTTGTGCATGACATGAGTAATTTTTCCAAAAAATACAGATTGAGACAGATTGTTTCACTTTTAATTGACTATATCACAATTCTAGAGGGTTAGAAGTTTACATACACTAAGTTAACAGTGCCTTTAAGCAGCTTGGAAAATTCCAGAAAATTCTGTCAATCCTTTAGACAATTAGCTTCTGATAGGAAGCCTACAGAAGTGGAGGTGTACCTGTGGATGTGTTTTAAGGCCTACCTTCAAACTCAAAATCTAAATAAATCAACCAAGACCTCAGAAAACTAATTGTGGACCTCCACAAATCTTGTTCATCCTTGGGAGCAATTTAAAAATGCCTGAAGGAGCCAAGTTCATCTGTACAAACAATAGAATGCAAGCATAAACACCATGCCATCATACCGCTCAGGAAGGAGACTCATTCTGTTCCCTAGAGATGAACGTAGTTTGGTGCAAAAAGTGCAAATCAATCCCAGAACAACAGCAAAGGTCCTTGTGAAGATGCTGGAGGAAACAGGTAGACTAGTATCTATATCCACAGTAAAACAAGTCCTATATCAACATAACCTGAAAGGCTGCTCAGCAAGGAAGAATCCGCATCCTCAAAACCACAATAAAAAATCTAGCCTACAGTTTGCAAGAGCACATGAGACAAACTTTTTGGAGGCTTTGGGAAGACAGGCTGCCACAGAAGCGGCCACCCCTTGTCCCCTGGAACTCTAGGAGGGGAGCACGCGTGACTGTCACAACCCGCTCACTTTCTGGATTATCTTATTTTCATTCCCCCTTCCTACACAGAGCCCCTATTCACTGCGAGGGCTCCAGATCATCCTTTATTTTGGACACTTTCCCCCATGGACATTATTTTCACCATTTTTTTACATTTTCTGTTGATTACTATTAAAAATAAATGCCAATCCAAGGAATGATGCCACATTCACTGTGTCTGTTTCTTCCTCACCCCGCCAAAGCAAGATAAGATAGAAGATTTTGATGAGTATCTATGAAACATAATCTTTCAAGTTTAGTTTAACCAAATGCCTTCCATATTTACCATTAAAAACATAAATGTGTGGACTGTGTGTAATATCAAGGCTACAGCTAAGATTCATACACCCACAGCACTATTTCCATTGTCGGATCATAAAGGGTTCCATTTCTATTCCTCTTTGGTGAACGGCTATTTCTACACAGTATAAGCCAGCAGCTCAACTCTAAATACCTGTTATTATTGTAAGTTTAATTACCACCATGTGATTATTGCTTTCACAGCACTGTATCTTCAAACTCTACATCAGTCAAACCCTCAGCAGTGGGTTGCTATAAAGGAAATACGGTATTACTCTTTTTCTGAATGCCTTTGAGAAGTCACATATAGTCTAAAATGGACAAAGTGATTTTGACAGAGAAGAATTTATCCACAACATGTCTTTGGATCATGACCCTTTAACAAATGTCTGTTTGACCAATTTAATCCAGCAACTTTGAGGGATTCAGATTACAGTGAAAAATGTGTTGGGTAAGATTAGAGGCTTATATGGTGTGATGGTCCGTGTATTTGTGTCTATCTACCTCTGTTTTTCACCTGAAATTATATCATATCTCAATTCAAGGAGAGGAATAGTAGGACAGGAAGGAAATAAAGTGCTATAGAGAGAGAAAGAGTTTGTGTATGGCAAACAGAATATCAGACACTTGCTCATCCATATCTATTTCCTTTTTTGTTTTTTAATAATCCTATAAATGGCAGGATAGGTCTGGGGCTCTTGAAATGCTCTATTAATAATGATTAGAGTCCAGCACAAGCATGTCAATTTCATACAGAAGAAAGTCAGACAGACACATGCCCTGAACACAAATTATTCCACAGAGACCAAGACCAAAGACAACATCAAACCACACACACACACACACACACACACACACACACACACACACACACACACACATGTTGGTGCAGCTATCATTATGAGGACTCTCCATAGACTTAGTTATATTATACAAACTGTAGCGAATCAGCTCTATATTCTTCCACCATTAGGTAGCGAATCAGCTCTATGAAATATTAATAATCAATCATAACTTGTTATAATCAATTATGAATATTTGGATCAGTTAATCGGGTTAACTTGATGTAGCTACATTAACATTACAACCAAATACTCAGTTCATCCCGTGAACACTCAATTTTGGTTATTAATTAATTAATTAATTAATAGAAATGTACATTTCGGGGCAAGGGAAATGTCTTTCTTACTAAGTATTAAGAGCAAGTAGTCAAAATCTATGATTAGTGACTTTAGATATGAGCTTGAGACACAGACAACTTTACATGTGACATGAACAAGACTTTATTAACTAGACTAAACATTTAAACTACTCTAACATACATATACATACATTCATACAGTTTACCAAGGGAAAGAGGGCTGAAGCAGAATACAGGAAGGCAAGAAGTTATAGCATTGTTTGAAGTTCAGCAGATCAACAGCCTGAGCAAACCATCATATTAGTTCTGACACGCCCTTTTTAGAAAGGGGTTAAGGATACTTAATGTATCAAATAATGAGACTAAGTTTGATACTTGCATGTCCCATTTGAATTAAACTGTCCTGATGCAATTTGTTGAGGCTCCAGTTTATCTTTGATGATGTTGTCTTGATGAGGGAGAACCAGTGGGAGTCAGAGACAAGGCCGTAGCCTGGCACACGCTTGGGAGTCCTTGGGGCCTTCTAGTTTGGCATCATTCATTGAGAGAGTGAGAGAGCACAAGGCTCAGAGAACCAGAAAGCAAGAGATAAGCGACAGGGCTAAGAGCGAGCTAAGAGAAAAGAGACGAGAAGGGCTAAGAGGGGGCTAAAAGGGAAAGAGAAAAAGAGGAAGTGGGCGCAGCAATTTTATACCCTCAGGAAACAGGTCCCACCTCTCATTGGCTCGACAAATAAGAAGGGTTTGAGTTCTAGGCGGGAATTTGGTTTATTGCTCTTTGTTGTAAAATTGCCCATTGCATGTGCAAGAAAGAAAATAGGAAATATACTTGTAATACTAATATGTTGTTGTTATCGACATATCATGTACACAGTCATTTCAATCTTCAAAATACCAAGTTATAGAGACCAAATATGCCACACATATGACTTTGGTTAACCATAATATGCAAAGTCTGAAACATTAACCCATTAGTTTGCAAGAAAACATAGATCAAGCACATTTAAGGGAAAATGTGAGATGGCACATTAGATACATGTCAATATTTATCACATGGATTATATATATATGTATATGGAATATATAGGATTAAAAAGTGTTCATTTCTCCTTCTCAGTAAGAATTGAGTTAGAATCAGCCCTCTCTAACATTTCTTTGGAGGTCGTAAACTTCTCCTTCCTTTGGGCAGGAGAATGATTCCTTTGTTCCGTCCACGGCTCATTTGCATGTTTCTGGCTGGGTTTATGACGGTAAGAGATTTTGGGCTGAATGACTCAAAAGATGGCAAAACATAACGTAATATCATTCTACTGAAGATCTTATATTCGAATTTAGCTAGGCCAAATCGTAAGGTTTAATTTGATACCAAGAAAAGTATATTTAGTACACTTAAAAAGGGAATATACACTGAGGCTATTAAATATGAGGCCTCAGAGTTTAAAACACACAACGAAACAGTTCTAACGAGTTTGATATACCTCAGAAATACACAACATACAGGGATTACACGTATTTCATTAGCAATATGCAGTTCTGTGTTTAACTGAAAAACACACACACACACATTGTTACGTTCAAAGTTTCCCCCTTCCTGTCCACACGATAAGCACGTGGTGAGCATGCGGATGTCACATACGGTTCTCTGTCAATAGTTCATTGTCTCTTTGGCAATACATTTATTGTGCTTGTGGAGACTGGTTGGCTTATTTCAGTAATTAGGGAGTTTTTAACAGTAAGTTCTTGTTTGTTCGTGAATCTGTTAAGGCCACTGATCCTCCGCCATACCTTACAGTCCCCTTTTTCGCCAGGTGGTGTCCCTGTTGGAGACATCATCGGACGACAATCATCACAATGGCGGATGGCAGGTGAATCATGAGGGTTTTGTAGCAGGTGATTGTTCCACGGTGGGTGATGTAGACAGTAGCCACATCCAGGTCTCTGCAGCAGGTGCAGAGGCAGCAGGTGCAGAGGCAGCAGGTGCCTTGACAGTGTGTCACCTGTCATTATGAAGTCAGTTCGTTTGAGGCAGGTGCTTGTTTGTGGCTGCAGGGAGTGGTTATGGGCATTGTGTAGTGTGGAGAGAGTTTCAGACTGACCTAGTACTGGTAGCAAAAGGGCAGCAGGTGGCCGTTCGCCCTTGGTTCTGCACCCAGTCACCAGGTGTCTGAAGTCTGCAGTGTTACTCTGCTCTGGCAGCAGTGCTGACTTGAGCTTGCCTGAGTGGTGTTGGGCAAGAGTCAGAGGTTTGTTCTTCCCAGTACTCCTCAGGGGAGTTCTGTTCCAGGAGCTCTTTTGCTAGTGCTAGCAGATCTTGTAACTCAGTAACAGGCGTTTCTAGCTGTCTTTGTGCAGCCTCTGTTTGGCACCTGTTTGAAAGGTGTACAGGAGGATGTTGTTGTAGACTGCTGTGGGACGTCCTGTGGTGTTTGCTGGGTGAGGCCTTGTGTTTGTTAAAGGCCTTCTGTGTCAGGTCACGCAGTTGTTGGATAGGCATTGTGTGGGGCAGGCCATAATGCCTAAATGGTGACTTACCATAGGATGGAGGTTTCGGAGGAAAAGGCTCTTGAAGCTGGTGTCCTCCTCCATCCCAGGTTTGTTGCGAGCTCCGAAGTAAGCTCGTCTGAGTCTGTGGTAGTAAACATAGGGAGTTTCATGCCGACCCTGTTTGGTGTCTAGGGCAGCGATCAGTCCGTTTTTAGACTCTGAGAATTCCCTTATGATGGCTTGTTTCAGCTGCTGGTAGTTAGACTGGATGTTTTCTGGCTGTCGAGCCAGAGAGCGTTGCAACTCGGGGCTGGATGTGATCCAGATCAGATGAAGTCTATCTTGATGGTTCACACTCATCAAAGACTGCAGGTGAAAGTCAATGTCTCGCAGGTAAGCGTGGACGTCGTGGTCTCCTGCAAGCTCTGGTGTAAATGCAGGGATATGTCTGGCCATTCGGTTGAGGTCTTTGAGTGTCACTGCACGTGTCGTTTCAAGATTCATCTGAATCAATCCTTTTCCGTCCGCGGCTGCAGAAGCTTTAAGGAAACTGTCCGATGACGTGTTAAGCAGTGGGGTTTGTCTCCCCCCTTTGTAAATCTGTGCTTGGCTGGGGGAGGTTTCTCTGCTGATTGCAAGTGGGGGAGTGAGATGTCTCTCCTGCTGTGGTTCCTTTTGCAGCAGGTAAGAGTGTCTCAGTTCTCGTTGGACCATGTCAAGTTCATCTTTGGTGTTGTCCAGCTGCTGAGTCAGCACTTTAACTCCAGCTCTGGACACATTCAGTTGACCTTCACAGGCCATGATTCTGGCATCTTTGTCCAAGAGTTCAGAATTTGCTGTTTTTAACAGTGAATCCTTGTGAAAAAGTACCTTTTCCAGGTGCTCTCTGGCTGTCTTTTTCAACTGCTCTTGTTGTTTAGCAGCTGTCAGAGCCGTTTGAAGTCTGTGGATTACCTCCTGTGACTCCCTTCTGCCAGGGTCCTTGTGTCTGTCCTGAGCCTCCATCTCTAGCTGGTCTATGCGGTTTTTAGCATGTGTCAGCTCCGTTTGGGACTCAGTGACCTGGCGTTGGAGGTTGTTTACCTCCTGTTTCAGACCTGTGAGGTTGTGGGCCAGGACGATAACCTCAGTCAGATATTTGTGCTCATACCTCTGGTTTGAGTCGTCTGTCATTAGTTCTTTTCCCTCGTTTTCCAGTTGCTTTTTGTTCTGTTGCTGAAGGTCGTCAGCAGCCATGGATAAAAGGGTGTTCCTCAAAACACCTAGCCAGTCCTTTTGGCCTGCCATCTGGGCAGTTAGGCTGAGCATCTGCAACATTTTGGCACACTTCTGGTGAGAGTAAGGGCAAGAGACTAATGCAAGATCAAACAGAATTTGGAGCTAAAGGCAAAGTGAGACAGCAAGGTGTATAATGTACAGCTAGGTTTTGCTAGGTGTGGTTAACAATTGAAATGTGTTCCTGATTATTACTATCTTAGCTGCAAATAGCAGGATGCTCAGATTTGTGTGGATCTGAGTGGCTTTGCTAAAAGAGCGTAAGCCTAGATTTAATAAATGACTTAAGATGTTTCTTTGGGTCAAATTATTTATCAGCACTTACTGATAGCATACAACAGGCTTGATCTTTGAACACATGAAGAGGAGAAATAAAGAGGAAGAAAAGAGCTTTCCTATTAGATTGTGTCTATTAGTGGTGCTCTAAATTATGCCATAGAAATCGTCTAGATTACTAGTGTAGCTGGCTCATAAAATTTAAGCAACTTGTTGCAAATAAACACAAAATCGAGAAGAAAAGTATGTCTAGTTACTTTTGCAGTTTTATGGGGAAATAAAACCACACTAGACCAAGAGGGTTAAATGGGAAAATTAATAGCTGACTTCTATTATTAGTAAAAATAATAAAAGGACTTGAAGACGTGATTAAAATAGCAGAATAACCTTGTATTGGGAATAATCAATAGCACTTATGATCAACAATTAGATTTGCTTTGGACATCATTCTATAGTTGGTCACAGCTGTTAGCGTGTTCAAGACCACACAATGTGTTTGTCCCTCTATAAAGTTTAGTCAACGTGCCATTGAAAGTTCCCAATAACTATAAAAATTATTCTCTATCTAAACAGTTTACATGTAATTAAGTTTTTAGATTTAATTAACAAAGTAACTGCAAATTTAGCTGAACAGCGTTCAGTAAGGGATGCACCTGAAAGGTGCAGGTGAAGTTAGATGAGAAGAATTAAAGTTAAGGAAAGAGAAAGTGAGAATTCAGAAACCAGAAATGGGGTTAAAGGAAAATGGTTTAGATCACTTCACTCTGCATGCACACAAGCTGTAGATAAAGGCTTCATGTAAATTATGCTAGCAGCTAACTGTTGAAGCTATTAGTTAGCTTAGCCTAAGCTAAGGGGCTGCTAAGTTGGGTTAGCTTAGCCACCTAGGCTGGTTTGTTTACAAAATGGCGTCGGAAGGAAACACATTCGCTATCTGGAGTGAGCACTTCCTGTGACAAGTCGTTGTCATGGGAACCAATGCACTTCAGAGTTCCAGTGAGTGAAACACAGTTTTGATCACCAGGAAGTTAAGCCTTTTAGATGCACAGATAAAGTTTAGATGAAGGACATCAATCTAACTATAATTTGTAAGGCCTTTATACTGTGAAAAGGGGAGCATCGCCCAAATCTACATTTATATAACACTGTACTGAGATTTCTTCATCAGAAACAGGTTAAGCAATCAATTCTGGTACAGTTTACATGCCGCTGAGCTGAGATTCCTTCATCAAAACAGACTTACACTTTAATACTGAAATTAGGGTTTCTCCGCTAAAATCATATTACTCGTACACTGATACCTTTTGAAAATATGCTTAAATGTGTTAAGACTCTTTCAATTACAGTAGAGATGTCAATTCAAGCCATCACTTTATCCGCATCAAAACAAGCCAGCAACTAGTGAAGCAAATGCCGTTTCAGCATGTCATGTCCTATTCTGACCGGAATTATTCAATGCACACTTTTAGGTTGACAGTGGTTCAAGCTCATAACCTTTGTTTAATCATGCCCGCATCATTCTCCACCATTATGTAGCGAATCAGCTCTATATTCTTCCACCATTAGGTAGCGAATCAGCTCTATGAAATATTAATAATCAATCATAACTTGTTATAATCAATTATGAATATTTGGATCAGTTAATCGGGTTAACTTGATGTAGCTACATTAACATTACAACCAAATACTCGGTTCATCCCGTGAACACTCAATTTTGGTTATTAATTAATTAATTAATTAATAGAAATGTACATTTCGGGGCAAGGGAAATGTCTTTCTTACTAAGTATTAAGAGCAAGTAGTCAAAATCTATGATTAGTGACTTTAGATATGAGCTTGAGACACAGACAACTTTACATGTGACATGAACAAGACTTTATTAACTAGACTAAACATTTAAACTACTCTAACATACATATACATACATTCATACAGTTTACCAAGGGAAAGAGGGCTGAAGCAGAATACAGGAAGGCAAGAAGTTATAGCATTGTTTGAAGTTCAGCAGATCAACAGCCTGAGCAAACCATCATATTAGTTCTGACACGCCCTTTTTAGAAAGGGGTGAGGATACTTAATGTATCAAATAATGAGACTAAGTTTGATACTTGCATGTCCCATTTGAATTAAACTGTCCTGATGCAATTTGTTGAGGCTCCAGTTGATCTTTGATGATGTTGTCTTGATGAGGGAGAACCAGTGGGAGTCAGAGACAAGGCCGTAGCCTGGCACACGGTTGGGAGTCCTTGGGGCCTTCTAGTTTGGCATCATTCAGCGAGAGAGTGAGAGAGCACAAGGCTCAGAGAACCAGAAAGCAAGAGATAAGCGACAGGGCTAAGAGCGAGCTAAGAGAAAAGAGACGAGAAGGGCTAAGAGGGGGCTAAAAGGGAAAGAGAAAAAGAGGAAGTGGGCGCAGCAATTTTATACCCTCAGGAAACAGGTCCCACCTCTCATTGGCTCGACCAATAAGAAGGGTTTGAGTTCTAGGCGGAATTTGGTTTATTGCTCTTTGTTGTAAAATTGCCCATTGCATGTGCAAGAAAGAAAATAGGAAATATACTTGTAATACTAATATGTTGTTGTTATCGACATATCATGTACACAGTCATTTCAATCTTCAAAATACCAAGTTATAGAGACCAAATATGCCACACATATGACTTTGGTTAACCATAGTATGCAAAGTCTGAAACATTAACCCATTAGTTTGCAAGAAAACATAGATCAAGCACATTTAAGGGAAAATGTGAGATGGCACATTAGATACATGTCAATATTTATCACATGGATTATATATATATGTATATGGAATATATAGGATTAAAAAGTGTTCATTTCTCCTTCTCAGTAAGAATTGAGTTAGAATCAGCCCTCTCTAACATTCCTTTGGAGGTCGTGAACTTCTCCTTCCTTTGGGCAGGAGAATGATTCCTTTGTTCCGCCACGGCTCATTTGCATGTTTCTAGCTGGGTTTATGACGGTAAGAGATTTTGGGCTGAATGACTCAAAAGATGGCAAAACATAACGTAATATCATTCTACTGAAGATCTTATATTCGAATTTAGCTAGGCCAAATCGTAAGGTTTAATTTGATACCAAGAAAAGTATATTTAGTACACTTAAAAGGGAATATACACTGAGGCTATTAAATATGAGGCCTCAGAGTTTAAAACACACAACTGAAACAGTTCTAACGAGTTTGATATACCTCAGAAATACACAACATACAGGGATTACACGTATTTCATTAGCAATATGCAGTTCTGTGTTTAACTGAAAACACACACACACACATTGTTACGCTCAAAGTTTCCCTTCCTGTCCACACGATAAGCACGTGGTGAGCATGCGGATGTCACATGCGGTTCTCTGTCAATAGTTCATTGTCTCTTTGTCAATACATTTATTGTGCTTGTGGAGACTGGTTGGCGCTATTTCAGTAATTAGGGGAGTTTTTAACAGTAAGTTCTTGTTTGTTCGTGAATCTGTTAAGGCCACTGATCCTCCGCCATACCTTACAAAACTATAGATTCTATCCCCTAACCCTTCCCCTAAACCTAACTCTCACAAAAAACGTTCTGCAGTTTTACATTTTCAATAAAACTTAATTTCATATGTTTAAGCAATTTGAATTATGGGGACACTAGCAATATCTTCATAAACCACATTTATAGCATAATACCCTTGTAATTACCAGATTGTAACCAAAGTCCTCGTAAACCACTTAAAACTGCCCCCCCCCACACACACACACACATTTAATAGCCAAATGGGGACATACCATTTACTTCTACTATGTTAATAAAAGGCTAATAAGTATAATGTAACTATTTTTTTACATGTTTACATAAAAAAATGCTTTATTTACCCTGATAGCACATGTACATCACCAAGATGTCTATTTGATGTGTGGCTGGGCGGAGTGTGGGGCCCAGTCCCTTATCAGGCTCATCAAGCCTCCGAGAGGGATAAAGGTCGACTGCGGAGGATTGTGCTGGAGAGAGAGATAGTTTACGGACATGTCCGTCATGTGTGTGTGTGTTTGTCTTTTGTTTGAATTTGAAATTAAACTATTATTTGTATTGAAAAGCCGGTTCTCGCCTCCTCCTTTCCATTGATCCCTTTACATTGGTTCCAAAACCTGGGAAGGAGGAGGGATACGCCGTAGTAGAGTTCTCGCCACTACTGTCCACCCCAATGGAGCAGCCATGGCAATCTGCCGGGAAGAGGACGACGACCGCCGACCAAGAGGGGAGAAAGGGCTCCTAACCGACTGCCTGGAGCCATCAGGGCCGCTGCCAGGGGTGGAGGAGTCGCCTACCAGCCGCTGAAACGCGGCGGGGTCTGAGACCGCCGACCGCGAGCGGGGAGGGGCTCACTGCCGACTGCCTGGAGCGGGAGAACTGCTGCCAGGGGCGGGGGAGACACCTTCTGTTCCCCGAGAATGCGGTGGGGCGTTCCGTCCGCCAGGGGCTGCAGGACTGCCTCCGATCGGCCCGGAGAGGTGCGGCTGTCATCCGTTAGAGGGTGGAGGAGTGGCCGAGGAACAAGCTACGGCGTATCGGAGAACTGGCGAGTAAGTGTTTTTTTTTAAATCTCTCACTCCTCTCTCTCTCTCACTGCCGCTCCGCGTTGGCCTTTTCCCTCTCGTTTAAATTTGACAGTGTTTTTGGGGGGGGTACTACACTGTTACAGGAAGTACCCCCCCTATTTAATTATTTCTGTTTCCCTCCCCTTGTCCCCTCCCTCGTCCAGGTAGACTGGGATGACCCGCCGGCAGACGGGGCAAAAAGGCACGCCCCTCCCCAGGGAAAGGGGGGGAGGTGTACATCATGCCGGGGGCTCCCCTGGCTGAGAGAACAAGGAAGGAATGTGGCAGGGCGGAGGGCTGGGCCGGGTCGTGATAATACACACCCGGTCCCTTATCAGGCTCATCAAGCCTCCGAGAGGGATAAAGGTCGACTGCGGAGGATTGTGTGGGAGAGAGAGATAGTTTACGGACATGTCCGTCATGTGTGTGTTTGTGTCTGATTAAGGTTTATATTAAAAATATTATTTATATTGTCATAGTCAATGGAAAGGAGGAGGCGAGCTGGTTCTCGCCTCCTCCTTTCCATTGACTATGTTACAGTATGTATCAGATGTCAATAAGGCATTCAGCAGATGTCTTTGAGTCGATTATGATTTGGTATGTTTCTAAATCTGATCTTTTTAAGATGTTTGTCAGATGTTAATTAGAATGTGATGCATTCCAGATGAAATGCTCTTACACAGACATCTCGGAGATGTACATTCTGATAGCACATGTTTATCACCAAGGCGTCTACTTAATGTGTGTTTACATCTGGAAGATGTAAATCCGTCTATAAGACGTATGTCAATATGTATGTCTTGGATGTCAATAAGACATTCAGCAGATGTCTTAGAGGTGTTTTTTTAAATCTAATCTTTTTAAGATGTTTATCAGATGTTTTTTAGAATGTGTTGCTTTCCAAACATTCTTAAACAGACATCTCGGAGATGTACATGTGCTATCTGGGTATGAATAGTTTTTCCAAATGAAGACATCCCTGAAATTCCCCAAATTCACATTTTTGGGTGATTTTGTCTCCAAACTAGTTAAGTATACACACACACACACACACAGACACACAAACATAAAATCAGAATTCTGCAAGGAATGGAGCAAACACATTTGTAAATGTAAAAATACAGGTTGATTCACATAGAGTTTATCACAGACCTGATATCTGCCTTCTTATCTCTAGTTAACACATTTGGATCGATGCATAAAACAAGACTGATGCAATAGGACATGTGTTCCCAAAACATTTTCGTCAGCCAGATTCCTATCACAAACTACAGTAGACCATTTGTTAAATGCCTTCTAAACTTGTCCACCCAGTCAGAAGCTGTGTAAAGTCTGACACATACTGGTTGGAATAGGAAGTGCCATACAACCAAGCAAGGTTGAAAGATTTGTCTGATTTTCAATAAAGATCCAAATATCCAAGCCTTTCATTTTACCATTCTTTTTCAATAAAAGTCTATATGAATGGTACCAAACATTTAGTCTTCAAAACATATCTGAGAGCACTATGAGTCAAGATAGGTGTTCAAACTCTGCTATCATATTTATTTGCATTTCAAGTTGGTCCTTGTTCATCCTGGTTGGCAAAAACACACATATAACACGGTAGCACATATACAACAAAACACATCTAACAAAAATGCCATAGTTACTACAATTATTGCTACTAATATGGCACTATAAGAAATAAGAAATATATCAAGTTTAAGAGTCTTTCTGAATTCTTCTGTTTAATGTATTATTTTATTTTATTTTAAAAGGAGCAGCTTAAAATATATTCATACTACAGAACGGTCAAAAACTCGAGTAAAAATAAGTAGGCCTACATTTAAGTTCAACTCACAAAGAAACATTTCAGTTAGGTTCTTTTTCTTGTGAAGTTAAATATTATTCAACAAATTAGCTGTTGTTATTCATTAGTCAGTTGTCTCATTAAAAGGATTTACTGTCATTGTGTCTAACAGACGTTCCTTCTATTCCCTTAAAACTGTTAAAAATGCTGTTTAACCTGTTAGATAAAGTGTGAGTAACATGGCAGAAAATTAGAGATTTAATCACAAACCTAAGTTGTTTCACTCACTGACTGGTGGTGTGACTCATGAAGTCAACACAATGGACTCAGTCAGAGGTCCCTTCCCTTTAAACTGCATTACACATCAACACATCTGAAGGGAATCTCAATTCACTTTCATTGCAGATGACCAATGCTGCTTCCACTGATGATCAGAGTCTACTACACTCTTTTTTATTGTCATTATATGTGTGTGCATGGGTATGATGATAAAATAATAAAAACTGCTGACATTAATGACCTGCTGCTTGTCTAAAGCTCTTATGGCACATCAAAGCTGAGATTGGCCCTGTTTTCATTAATCAATGATCTCAATGTACATTTGATGTATCCACGATGTCATATGGTTTATACAAACAGTATGTGTGACAATGTACATACATTTTTATAATTCAAGCAATCATTGGCCTATAACAAACAGATGTTCCTCTCTTACATCAATAACATACAGCACAATAAAAGAATGAAGAAAATAAAATGCAACATGACAAAATAAATACACTTATCAACTTGGTGAATGCCATTTCTTTTTTACATCAGAGGCCATGCATTAAATCAAACCCTACTTCCCTGTTCCTTAAAAACTAACTAAGTAATATAAAAGTAGATATAGTAAATATGGGGACAGTGGTTGAGGCTCAGGGTTACTGACCAGAAGGTCGGGGGTTCAAACCCCAGCACCACCAAGATGCCACTGTTGGGCCCTTGAGCAAGGCACTTAACTCCAAGTTGCTCTGGGGGGATTGTCCCTGTAATAAGTGCACTGTAAGTCGCTTTGGATAAAAGCGTCTGCCAAATGCATAAATGTAAATGTATATATATATATATATTTGTACTCTTTGATGTCTAATGTAAAAAACAAGCTGAGAACTGCTCTTTTCCTTTACATTTTTGATAAACTTCAAACGTTAAATTAAATTTACACTCTTCACTCTCCACTTGATGTAGGATTTTAAATGTAGGTCCTGAAGCAAAACCAGCACAGAACTACTGAAATACACTATAAAAAGACACAAAAACAAGTCTAATAACAGCACATGATTGTGACTAAAATGTAATTCATCCCACATCAATAGACCTATTACACATCACTGGAACACAAAATCACATGTCACTTGTTGAAAGTGCCCGCTAATTTTTCAAACATTTCCTTGGAAATGTTTACTTGGAAAAACACAGTCGCCTTATTCAAGAAACTATCCACTTGCTCTCACACCATGATGCCAATCATTCTCATATTGATATATTCAATAACTAAGGCAGTGTTAATCATTTGTAAATGTTACCTCTTACCGTATGTTCCACTATAAACTCACATTGCTTTGGAATGTTGTTGAGGAGCACAGGCTGTTAATCCGTTGTGTGATCCTAAGAAACATTAGTATGTGTTTTTTCCTGGATTACACTTGCATCCTCTGCCATGCTGTTTCACTGAAACACTGCATTCACATGGAGGAAACATTTTCAGACTGCAACAATGCCCTCGGCCAATCAACTGTTTCCAATTCTTACAGTGCAAGGATGTCTTACTCATTCAGAAAAGTTAGCTGAACTCTGAAGTCATATATGTGATGCAATATCCAAATACAATGACAATGTCAAAACAACAGACAATGCCCATTAAAAAATGTTTAGCTCAACAAATGTTGTTAAATTAACCAGTTCACCAAGAAAACTACATTTAAAGCAATAGTGAAATCTATACTCACATGAAAAAGTGGTTCTCTTGCTGTAAACTACGCTCACACACTCTGCAGTCACACACACCGACGCACCTGCTGGGTCTCCAACAAGTGTCATACTGACTCATCCACACTACATATCTGTGACTCAGTATGACTAGCTCCTGGAAAGGGACTCATTTAACATTCAAACACAGAGTACTTTCATTAAAAATTACATCCACTTGTGCCGCCAACCCCCTTCCTGTTTAGAATATGAACATCTCTCCTTCCTTTATGCTGTGGCTATGCTACAAACACACAGAGCTCAGCTGTATCATGCCACACATCTCTCTCTCTCTCTCTCTCTCTCTCTCTCTCTCTCTCTCTCTCTCTCTCTCTATAACGTCATACCCCTCCTGCCGCAGTCCGCCTGCAGTCCGGATCCTCCCCTCTCTCTGTTATCTTTCACTCTTTAGCTTTCTCTCTTTCTCTGCCAGCAAATGGACCCGTTTGCTGTGTTACTGCTCAGTGTGAAATATTAACCTTCTTCTAGAGCAGTAACTACCTGAACCATTAGGAAGACGATGCAAACCAACAGATTCTGGATTCGTTTTGAACAACTGTGAACACTGATAGAGGCTCCTGAGATGCTGCAAAGAGAACTGACACAATGAGCACATTTACATGCACATTCTTACACAATTAACATGTGTGGTCATGTAAACACAATAAACTGAGTTCCTTCATCGGCGTAAAGGCCATAAACTGCTTATGAATAAACTGGTCGACACGGGTAGATTTTTGCACATTACGTCGATTTTGTGTTCTTATCGGTTCATCCAACGTGCGCAGGTGTTGAGCGCATTCCTCTTCAGGGTTTGTTGTCAAAAGCAGAGAATAACATGATTATTTCAAATGTCATGTAAACACAGATTTCTTACTTTGTCATATTTTTTTAATTAAACATTAATTACTTTTAGAAAGTGCTTCCTGCCAGTAGTTGATGCATAAAGTAGCTTTCACATGATGTAAACACGTCAGTGAGTTCACGCGAGATTTTGGAAGTGGAGCATATTTACAACAGAAGAACAAACATCATGCAAGATTTCGGCCATTTCAAACAGCATCAGAGCCCTGGTCGGAATCGCAAATATAATTATCGACTTGTTTCTTACATAAACCTTTCGATTCGCTTCAGAAGACCTTCACTGATTGACTGGAGTCATGTGGATTACTTTTATGCTGGTGACATTTGGACTGTCAAAGTGCTAGCACCCATTTACTTGGATTATAAGGACCTGACTGAGCTCTCTTCTTCTAAATACCTTAATTTTTGTTCTGCTGAAGAAAGACAGGGCAAGTGAATAATGAGAGAATTTTAATTTTTGGGTGAACTATTCCTTTACGTTCAACATTTACGCTCCCTGTCGAGTCCCTTTGCAAAGCATGCTGGGAACTAGAAATCCACTGCCCAGTTTCAGTTAACCAAAAAAAATAATTCAATTCAAGTAATTTATATTTGTATAGTGCTTTTCACAACACACATAATTTCAAAGCAGCTTTTCAGAAAATTATGCATTAACAGAAAATTAAACTGTAATTTTTAACTAATTAACTGTAACAAATTAAGTCTTAGTCATCTTTGCGTAGGATTAAATATGATCGTAAATTGTGTATAATTAAGCAATATCACACGAGCAAGTGTGCGATATGGCCCTACATCAGCACTGCTGTGATTCTGTAAGTAATCACAGTTCTGATTTAGGACCATATAGCACGATTGCGAGTGTGATATTGCTTATATACAACAGTTCAATGAACAAGTACATTTAAAAAAAAAATTTGAAAAACTGAGTCATAAAAATGCGAGAGAGATGGAGCATGTGCAATCACCTGTTGCCACACCCAAGTAAAGATGCTGTCAGCTTTCTGAAGGTCAGCTTTCTCAGTGGAAAAATAGTATCCAAGCGGGGGTATTTCTCCCTATTTCGTGGTAGCCAGTGCAAGAGTCGATCACTACAGAAACAGCAATTTCCTCTGCCATTTTAAACAGCACCCATTGTGTAATTAATCAGTCTGTTGTGTCTCTCAGCTGTGATGAGCCGCAATGCTGAAGTTATTCATTTAAAGCCATTTAAAGCTATTTCCTAGCTTTAGTAGTGTAGTTTAGTAAGCGATCACGAAGAACTGTTGTATGTAAACGGCTGAAGCGGATTCACGTCACGTCACCTATCTGGCTCATATTACACACAAAAGTTATATTTTGCCACCACCTGCTGGCTAACATATGTAATGTCAAAAAAAGTGAAACCATAGCTCTTAACAGATCGTCTAGGTTACGGATATAACCTCCATTCCCTGATGGAGGGAACAAGATGTTGTGTCGAAGAAGCGACACTAGGGGTCTCTCTTAAGAGCCTTTTGCATCTCTGATCTATGAGAAAAGGCCAATGAGAAATTGTCAGAAAGAATTTGCATGTCCCGCCCCCCGGACATACGGGTACAAAGGGAGGGAAATAAGTCATTCAGTTTCATTCAGGTTTTTTCTGAGGAGCTGACAATGAGGTTCGGCCGCAATAGTGGCTAGGTTCAGTGACGTGGTCGGGAGGACACAACGTCTCATTCCCTCCATCAGGGAACGGAGGTTACATCCGTAACCTAGACGTTCCCCGTCTGTCGCTCACTTCGACATCCATTGGACGTTAAATTGGACACTAGGGGTCCAGTTTAAATCCCGCCATGCGCTGAGCCGTGTACGTGAATAACAGCACATGATTGTGACTAAAATGTAATTCATGTACTGCTGACACAGGAGCGGGCAGGTATTTTATGTGCCAAAGCGACCAGCTGTGCCAGGCTGCACGTACCCTTCCCCAATGCCCGTAAAATCGTCAAAGCCTTCTGGTTCTTTACCCCCGACAGAGGGGAACAAGGCGACGTGCCAAGCATGGGAGCAGGCCGTGCCAGCCGTGACATTTCTCTCTATGTTTCTCACATAGAGTTAAAGCGGCTGGGGCCATCTTAACGCTATCATACGCACTCAGGGAAGGCGATCTCCTATTCTTTCAGGGGGGAAAGACCCTGCAGAGACCACACCTGCCCAGACTGGGGGAGGTAAAGAGTGGTGAAATACATCACGTTGGCTTTTAGGTCACATGTAGAAAATGACGTGGTGGTAGATCCTACCTCATTGGAAGGGAGGAGTTGCTACAAACACGGTAACCAGGGGTCCGTGAGGACAGCCAAAGGGAGATGCGGGTCCTCTCGCAAGGGGACCGTACCTCGGAAAATACGCACAGGGGGAAAAGTCCATGTTTGAGCCCGTCCTGTGGAGCACCTATTCCAGTACAGGGTGAATTGAGTACCCGCATTGGTCTTGGTCGGCAAATTCCTCTGCTGAATTCATGGACCAGAGGGCTAGGGAGGAGTCATCCAGGGAGCCGAGTACATGGGATCTCCTGGGGTAAAGGCGCACTGTATTACCTCAGCAGAGGGAAAGGGTGCTAGGTTCAAGCAGTCCACCCGGTCAGTTTGTCAGCGTGTACCAAGTTCTACCGGCTCGGACCTGAGAAAATACGAGACGAAACCGACTCGCAAAGGTATTGGGTGCTGCCCAACCCACTGCTCTGCATATGTCTGCTAGGGAGGTGCCCCTGGCAAGTGCACATGAGAACGCAACACTTCATGTTGAGTGTGCTAGGACCACGACTTGGGTGCGATCTGATCCCAGTTTGGGGAGATCCCAGTTTGCGAACAAGCTACACTTCAGGGCATAAATTTACCTGGTAGAAGGGGCTCTGGCTTGGTTGATTGTGTCTACGACAGCAGGTGATAGATCAGCTAGATCTTCCACATCCCTTCGAGGGGCCAGACGTGGAGGTTCCAGAGGTCTGGGTGCAGATGGCAGAGCATGCCCCGTCCCTGAGAAAGAAGGTCCTTCCTCATGGGGATTTGCCTGGGAGGTGCTGTCGTGAGGAGTACGAGATCCGAGAACCAAGTCCAAGTGGGCCAATAGGGAGCCACTAGAATGACTTGTTCCCTGTCCTCCCTGACCTTGCACAGTACCTGTGCAAGTAGACTCACTGGGGGGAATGCGTACTAGTGCAACCCCACGGGCCAGCTGTATGCCAGTGCTTCTGCCCCGAGGGGAGCATCCGTTCGGGCATACCAGAGCGAGCAGTGGGAGGTTTCTCGGGAGGCAAACAGATCTACCTGGGCCTTGCTGAACTGTTCCCAAATCAGCTGGACCGACTGGGGGGGAAGCCTCCACTCTCCACTGGGCAAGTGTTGTCGTGATAGCATGTCTGCTACCACATTGAGGTTGCACGGGATGTGAGTGGTACGCAGCGACTTGAGTCGCCTTGAGTACACTGCCATGGTGATTTATGTACGCTACCGTGGTGGTGCTGTCTGATCGAATCAAGACGTGTTTGCCCTGAATTAGCTAGAGAAACCTCCACAGGGCAAAAAGTACAGCCAACAACTCTAGGCACTTTCCAACGGCCAGTGGCTGTGTGTCCATTGCAAACATTTCCAAACTTTTGGTCATATATATATATATATACACAGTACATTTGTCATCTATATTTTAATGCCTGACATTTTCAAATCAAATCAAATCAAATCAAATCACTTTATTGTCACACTACCATGTACACAAGTGCAACAGTAGGTGAAATTCTTGTGTGCAGTTCCGAGCAACATAGCAGTCATGACAGTGACGAGACATATACCAATTACAATAAACAACATACTTACACAAAACAATTTACAAATCAAATGTACACATATTTACACAACACAATAGTTATATACAATGTACAGTAAACAATACACACAATATACAATACAATAAGGAGTATATGAAATTATATATATATATATATATATATGAAGTAGTATATTGAGGAGAATATGTTGACAGTCCAGTGTGAGATATAAGATGAATAAAGTGCAGTGCTAATTATTGATCGTGATAGATCAAGTGTTCAACAGTCTGACTGCTTGGGGAAAGAAGCTGTCATGTAGTCGGCTGATGCGGGTCCTGATGCTGCGATACCCCTTGCCTGATGGTAGCAGTGAGAGCAGCCCATGACTCGGGTGGCTGGAGTCTCTGATGATCCTCCGAGCTTTTTTCACACACCGCCTAGTGTATATGTCCTGGAGGGAGGGAAGCTCACCTCCGATGATGTTTCTGGCAGTTCGCACCACCCTTTGCAGGGCTTTGCGGTTGTGGGCGGTGCTGCAGCCAGTCAGGATGCTCTCTACAGTACTGGTGTAGAACCGTGTGAGGATGTGGTGGTTCATTCCAAACTTCCTCAGCCGTCTCAGGAAGAAGAGGTGCTGGTGAGCCTTCTTCACGACGGCCTCAGTGTGGACGGACCATGTGAGTTCTTCAGTGATGTGGACACCGAGGAACTTGAAACTGCTGACTCTCTCTACCGGTGCTCCATTGATGGTGATGGGGCTGTGTTCTCTGTCTTTCTTCCTGAAATCCACCACAAGCTCCTTGGTTTTACTGACGTTGAGGGAGAGGTTGAGCTCCTGACACCAGCGTGTCAGAGTGTGCACCTCCTCTCTGTAGGCTCTTTCATCATTGTCAGTGATCAGACCTACCACCGTCGTATCGTCAGCAAACTTAATGATGGCATTGGAGCTACGTGTTGCCACACAGTCATGCGTGTATAGGGAATACAGTAGGGGCTGAGAACACAGCCCTCGCGGGCTCCAGTGTTGAGGGTCAGTGATGAGGAGATGTTGCTGCCCATTCTAACCACCTGACGTCTGCCTGACAGGAAATCCAGGATCCAGCTGCACAGCGAGCCGTTTAAGCCCAGAGCCCGGAGTTTCATATCAAGCTTGGAGGGCACTATGGTGTTGAATGCTGAGCTGTAGTCTACAAACAGCATTCTCACATATGTGTTCCTTTTTTCCAGATGGGAGAGAGCAGTGTGTAGTGTAGATGCAATGGCATCATCAGTGGAGCAGTTGTTGCGGTAGGCAAACTGCAATGGGTCCAAAGAGGGGGGCAGAACAGAGCAGATGCAATCTCTGATTAACCTTTCAAAGCATTTGCTGATGATGGGGGTCAGAGCAACTGGACGCCAGTCATTTAAGCAAGTGATTGTAGCTTGCTTCGGTACAGGCACAATGGTTGATGTTTTGAAGCATGTGGGGACTACAGACAGGGAGAGGGACATATTGAAAATGTCCGTAAAAACACCAGCCAGTTGATTCGCGCACGCTCTGATGACGCGGCCTGGAATGCCGTCAGGGCCCGCGGCTTTACGGATGTTCACCTGTCGGAAGGATCGGGTTACATCCACAACAGAGACGGAGAGTGAATCAACCTCTGTAGCGTCAGCAGCGAGTGCTCTCTCCGCGAGGGCGGTGTTACTGTCCTCAAAACGAGCATAAAATGTATTAAGTTCGTCCGGGAGAGATGCAGCGGTGTTCACAGCGGAGTCTTTATTCCGTTTGTAGTCCGTGATGGTATTAATTCCCTGCCACATGCTTCTAGAGTCAGTGGTGTTGAACTGACCTTCAAGTTTGTGCCTGTACTGGCGTTTGGCTTCACTGATGGTGTTACGGAGGGCATAACTGGCTTGTTTACGCTCCTCCGTGTTAGAAGAATTAAAGCGGAGGACCGCGCATTGAGTGCCGCTGAACCTCGCCGTTAACCCATGGTTTCTGGTTGGGGTATATCCGTATTGTTTTGGTCGGAACAACATCCTCTACGCACTTCCTGATGAAACACGTTACGCTGTCAGCATAAACCTCGATGTCGTCATCAGAGGCGGACCGGAACATCTCCCAGTCCGCGTGATCAAAACAGTCTTGTAGCGCAGAGTCTGATTGGTCCGACCAGCACTGGATCGTTCTGAGAGTGGGTGCTTCCCGTTTCAGCTTCTGCTTGTAAGCGGGCAAAAGCAGAACGGAAGAGTGGTCCGATTTGCCAAATGGGGGGCGGGGGAGGGATTTGTAGCCATCCCGGAAAGGAGAGTAACAATTATCTAAAACCCGGTCCCCTCGTGTGATGAACTTTATGTGTTGGTGGTATTTTGGAGCGATTGTTTTGAAGTTGGCTTTGTTAAAGTCCCAGGTAACAATGAACGCAGCTACTACCTCATTAGAATTGCACTAACAGATAATATTGCCCTAACAGATTAGGAGGAACTAGCCTGCAGGGTGCTTGGCATATTCTGTAGCATTCAACGGTCTTCATTCTGACATACTTGAAATACCACTTCAATCACAGTAATTCTACATCAGAATCAAGTAAAATGTGCTAAAATAAGACCAGTCTTTGTTAATGGGGAGTGATAGTAAGTTGGGCCCTTTTGAGAGGAATAGAGTGTAAAATGCACGAGATGCTAACTAGCCTTTAGTGACAGAGGAGATGTTTTAATGAGAACTGCAGGAGGGCTTTGTAGGAACACAGCTGTGCTCGTTAATGGGCATCTTCTCCATTTCATTGAGGTGTGTGGTGAATGGGATGCAGGAAACTCAAATTAAAGCTGTGGGTGCATAGGTGAATTACGTACTGGGCCAATGCAGCCAGTGGCCAGAGGCCATTGACTACCAGGGGCCCATCAACTTTGAAAACAAAGGTTTATATATTTAAATATGCAGCCTGGTTTCATGAAATTTCTGTGAACATGACAACATTTTAGCAATTCAAAATTTACGTGCTCTATATCATGTTTGACTGCAGATTTTCAGTGAAATGTCCAGCTGGGGTGTGCCAAAAGCAAGTAAAATGGTGTTGTAGTTACCTAACCAAAAGTGTTTTAAAATATAAATAAGATGTTTAAAAAAGAAATCCTTACATTATCAATGCCTAAATCTAACCATTAGTGTTTTAAAATGCTAAAAATATCAATGAAAAAGCAATGTTTCTGAAGTAACCACCTCATTTTGTGTCACTTCTATGACTCTGTCCAATGCCCTATCAGGTGAGCTACCGCGCAAACTATCCATGTTGGAACATGTATATATATGTAGGTGAATCTGTAATAAAAGCATTAAAATGTATTGTTTTTCAAAAGATGCATTTGATTAAAAGTGTGTCTATATAATAAAATAGCAGTGTCTGAGTAATAGAGAGAAAAATAAATATTTATAAAGTCATAATCAGTCATTAAAGTCAACACACACACAGTTGTAGTAGTGCCTCTAGTGTTAATTTCTCCTGGAAACTGCAGGGAATTGTACCTGGAGACACGTTTAACAAGTTTTGCAAAAAATTATACAGAGACACGTTTTCACATATGACAGCAGGTTACATCCGTAAGGACATGTAAAGTCGTTCCCCGTCTGTCGCTCACTTCAATATTGTGTCGAAGAAGCGACACTAGGGGTCCAATTCAAATCACGCCATGTGCTGAGCCATATACGTGTACTGCTGACACAAGAGCGGGCAAGTATTTAATGTGAAAGGCACCTGTTCCATTACAGGGTAGATTTGAGTACCTGCAGTGGTTTGGGTCAGCGAATTCCTCCGCCGAATTGCGGACTCATAGGGCTAGGGAGGAGTCATCCGGGGATCCTAATATATGGAATCTCCTGGGACCGAGGAGGAGGTCCTGTAGTGGCGTCCTCTGGACTCATCAGAACCAGCCGGCTGGGGAACAGTCGTGGGGCTGAGGGCGGGGGGTCCACATCCAGCGTGCCGGGACTGTTGAGGTGAGATGGCATTTCCGGGCCAGGTGACCCAGAAAGAGGAAATTGCTCTATTAGTGAAAAACGTAAAAAAAATACCTTTAACTGTTTGTTCTCTTCGCGGGCCTCCACCGGGGGACGGAGTGGTCTGTTTACCAACTCCGGAGCAAACGTCTCGATCTCTGGGTCGTCCTTCTCAGGAGCGCTTGGGAGCCTTCCGGGTCCTCGAAGGGGTCGGTGAGACGGGGGGCTTGCGCTTCCTGCAGGGTGCTCGATGCTGCAGCTGAGAGCTGGGCCCACTCTTGGTTGAGGCGGAGCAGCATGTTTTTTTCGTTTTTCGTTTTTTTTTAAGCCGCAGGAGGATGCCCTCGGCGAGCAGACGGGGCATGGCCCCATGCAGCAGGTTTGCGGCAGGGCAGGATGCCTCCATCTGCTTCTTCACCGCTGAGGACTGCTGGGCGGATTCGTCAACGATGCCGCTGAATAGACGGAGCTGGCGTTTGAGAAAGCGTGCTTTGTCTACCTCCCTTATTTCTACCAGGTCGTTCCAAAGAGAATTTCCCACAAAATGACCAAACGACCACTAATTTTGAGTTCCACACCTTTAAGATATTCAAAGCTCTCACAATGGAGGGTAAATTCTTTGAAGGAAATAGGGTGTAGGGATGATTACTACTGAATGTAACACGAAGATATAGCGAGTCAGAACTGGCTGAACTCTTTGCTGAATTTCACCAAACACTTGCATGTTTTATTAAGTTAAAATATTTCATAATTTATAATGGCCCCTGTAAATATATGCATTTTGTATGCATAATTTGTAGTATTTACATTGAGTTTACATTGAATTCCCTAAATTATTGTTGTGTGTGTTTACAAAATACAAGATGCACTCCCGAATTTGCAATGGTTGACACTGTGTGAACCATAGCAACATTTTGGCATAGCTGTTGCAAACAAGTAATTTGGCAGCCAACAGAAAACCTGATTGGTGTTTGCAATGCTTGCCTAAATTAATTTTAAGTTAAGTTTTATCCACAATTAGTTTTTTTGGAAAATAGCATGGACATAGGTGCATTTAGTGCTAAAAACGTTCTCATGTGATGTGAACTTGCAAGCCACTGAAAAAGCTTCTCTTGTAACAGATCTCAGAATTTTCACTGAAAAATAATAAAAATTTTCCAACCTAGTCTCATAGAATGAATGCTACTATAAATGAATTTTTGCAAACTGAGTTTTTCACGCCATATTCTATTTTTCATCACAGTTTTATGGTGAAATGAACAGAGGCACTACAAAAACTGAATTTCTAAGGGTACATATGGGTACTTTTTATTCTTTAATTATGACAGATTTTTTTCTTTCTTAAAATATTTCTTAGTGCTGCTTTTACATTACACCATGTGCTCTCTTTGTCTTGCACTTTACATAACTGCATTAATGAATAGTTGTTCAGTTTGGTTCTGTAGGCCTACTCACTACACGATTAATTAAATTCAATTTTGGTTGTCACTACTGTATCTGAGTTTTTCTGGTAGGTGAATCTGGTAGTATAATGTGATTTTCATTCACTTAAATAATCAAACTCGGGTATACACAACAGTCTTAAGCACTCAGAAGTGTCAACAGCATTTTGCTGCAGTGTATATATGGCCAAAATGTCTATGCATCTGAGGATAATTTACTATTTTCTCCTGACAAGGAAACCTCCTGAAAACATTATTGATTATATATTTTCCCTCAGAAACTATAGGGTGGATTACAGTACACTGTATTGTTTACTAGATGGTCTGTGCTAAATTGTAGATACAAATTTGATCAGACCTCCTAGTGTAGGCAGCATATACCCTAATTTTAAATCATATTAACCCCTAATGGCCCCTCTAGTGAGTCAGACATGAGTGATATTGTTATGTACTAAAAAAACATTACACTCTAAAAACAGTTGTAATCCTTGCAGATGCATTTGTTTTGAGTAGTTCCCACAGATTGTGAAGGTCATGGACCAAATCCTTGGGAATTGAACCTCAGACACAACCCATGCTGCCGCAGAATTAATTTACAGACGATATCACCCCAGACCGATTTATCCCAGAAAGTGCTTAGGTGACTCAGCAGCTGAGTAACTGATCCTGATAAAATGGATCAAATTAATTTACATGGCTTTTTGAGGATAACTAAAGTGTTTGGTCATCAGAATATGAAATGCATTACCAGAAAATAAGATGTGCTCAAACACCATTTTTGGGGGATAAAAAGCATCTTTCTCCATTGACAGCCATTCTAAAGTAGTCGAGTATTCTGAAGATTTTATTTTATTTTTTTACAGTACATATAAATCGTCCAAATGTCTTTATATTAAAGTAGATGTTTGGCAAGTGATGATTATATTTGGAGGGCTCTTAATAGTGTTAAATTGTAATTTTATTATTATTATTTTTTTCGCTGTAGTTTGGGGCCGAGCAACTGCCATTAAAATGAATGGGAATGCTTATAGATAGCTCTCTCCAAGTATCTGTGATAGACCTTAGACCAATTCAGGACAATGCCAGATGTTACCATTTTGACACAAGAATGTACATCCATCTAAATTAACAAACATATAGATATACACACTTGTAGTCTATAAGGGGTGCAGCAAATCCAGTAAACAACATCTATCTCTCTGGCAGCTGTCTGACTGTAATTTATGGTGCCATTTCTGTAGTCAACACGTTAATTTAGGGTCCAAAAACCATTGTGTTACCATGGTATGTGTCTAAACACCAATTTATTATCATGGTACATATCTAAAAAAACATTGTATTACCATGGTGCATGTCCAAAAAAACATTTTTATACCATGGTACATACCTAAAACCATTGTATTATCACGCTATGTGACCAAAAACTAGGGCTGTTGATTTAACATGTTAATTTAGTGCAATTACATGTGAAATATACCACGTAAAGAATAATGCAATGAATCATGTCCCCAACCAGTATGTAAATCATATCCCACACAAAGGATAGTTTCAACCATCAGAGCAATTCAAGCTTGATGTACCACCTTGATGCAGTAGAGGGCAGTCAGTGCAATAGCTGTACAGGCAACACTCCTCATCAAACCAATGAGAGCTTCAAAGTTTCAAACTACATTTAACTTAGCACATCATCCTAAAAACACAACGTAAAAACTAGTGAGATGCGAAACAACCAAAGGGAGATGCTTCAAAGCCCAAAGACATATGTAGACGAGACGAGTACATAAACCAACAATAACAACAGAGGTTATGTTCAATGAGATACAAATAAAACAAACATAATTTTGACATTTAAAGACACCTTTAAATGCTTTAATTGTCTATTGACACTTTACATAGTATATGATGTATTTAAAATGTATGAATTATATAAATAATTCTTAAATTCTAAATTATCTTTATTTGTTTTGGTTTTTTTTTGCAGTGAATGTTGATAAGAGATTCATTTTTATTAATTCCATTAATTAATTGGCAAATCATGCAATTATTTCAATTACAAATTTTAATCGATTGACAGTGTCCATGTCCAAAATAACATGTAACATCATAGTAATTTTTATTTTATTTTTGTTAGTGTAATATTCTGCATGGAAGATAGTGTACCACTGCGTGGACCAGCACACATAAACAACCATAATAAATATCTAATGGATACATCAAGAATGTGCCATAAAATAAATACAGTAGCTGCATTGACTGTTTTTAAATAAAGCTGAAACAGCAGTAAGGAAGCACTGGATCCTATACATTGAGAATGTTTTATGACATAGAAATACTGTAACAACATGCAATGGGTACTTAAGAGAATGCTATCAAACCCCAAAATCTGTCTAGGCTTGCAAAAGAAAAATAACCGATACAAAACTACTCACAGCATGAAGACAGTATGTTCAGTGCAGAGCTACTTATCCCTCAAGGTCCCTTTCAGTCTCCTCAGGAGCATGTGTATGTGTGTTTGTGTGTGTATGTGTAGAGGAAAGGAGCTCTCTTGAAATGAAGTACACGGTCACTCTAACACATAAGGACACATACTGGGAAATCTGTTGAGAAAAGCATGAGAACACACTCACACAAAGACAAGGTCTACTGAGTGGCTTCTCCACAGATTACCCACATTTCCCTATGACATTGCGAATGGGTGGGGTGCAGTGTGTGTGTGTGTGTGTGTGTGTGTGTGTGTGTGAGTGTTTGTTGGGGGTAAAGTCAGATGAAGCCAAAATGCTTGTGGCCTCCAGGCACACTTTGTGCCAGCACTATTTGGGGAAGCCCCAGCAGAAGCCACCACAATAGTGAGCTTGTGCCAGTGTCACCCCCCCTTTGCAAGGGTCCCCCAATTCTTTTTACAGTTCGCTAATGACAACACGAACATGGCCATCTGTGAACAGGGGGGCCTTTTCTGAGCGGATACAAATGAGTACGCAACATGAGAGAGACAGCCAGATTAGGAAGCGAATACAAAGCAAAGTTGGATTGAGATGATTATATGGTTCTTTGTTGAGTGCTTTGTATTGTTTTGGCAGCATTATGCAAATTACATGCAAATAATGACTGGAGTAAAATTAAATGGGATTTTGTTCACATTTTGTTAACATCAAAACACATACATTTTAGGTGATGCATATTAACATTTGCATTGCATAACCAACTACATACTGTATACAAGCTCGCTTGGGCATGATCACATTTTGCAGTAGCACTGCTGATAGTGTTGCACTTCTGATGCAAAGGACAGACCTTGTTACGAGTCTTGAAGAGTATGTTTTCAACAAGTGAACAACTATCAGTTAGGAGTAGGCTTGAGGTCAGTTTTGCTGATTTAAAACTCAATAGATCATTAACCTTAAAAAACAAAATTAGTTTGGGAGAACATTTAACTCGCTTTTAGCACCACGTAGTGGACATTTCACCTCAGAACTGCTGTGATACGTGTAAGAATCGATGTAATGTAATTTTGCAAAGATGTCACCAGTCACATAATTTTCATGAGATCAGGCTGCATATGCCATTATCACACCCAACATGCAACACACAAATTAATAAATAATGTAAATGTCTGCACCATACATGGGACACACTTTCGCTGATTAAAAAACATTTATGCTTACACATATAAACATATGTGGCTGGCCTGGCACTCTTTAGAGTTTAAAGGCACTTACACACCAATGTTTATTCTGCATCAGACAGTGCTACAAATCCAATGATTTCAATGGGTATGGTGTGTCACAAGTGAAAATGCAAGGGTTTGAGAAAGTGGTGGTCAATGCAACCAAAAGTGGAGAAAAGTTTAACTCTGATGTAGTCATCCATTGACCAAAGAAAATTTCATATGGGACGGGTGCAGTTGTGTATTCCTGCTAGGTCAAACTGACCCGGCTCTTTCGCAAAATGATCATATGTGTTATTTCTAAATGTTTTTCCACCCATATTCGGGCTAGAGGTCTGCACAGACCTTAAAATGAAGCTCGAATTTGAATGAAGCCAAAGTCTGTCCAGACAAACAGTGCAAACGCAGTAAAAAAAATGATAAATGCCACTAACATATCCTTTCTTGCATGTGAGAGCATTTGTGTGAAACAAGTTAAGTAGGCCTATTAAAACTGACCTGAAACCCTGACAAAGCTTATCCATTCAAAGAATAAAGTACTTGTGCTTGTGTAGACCATCGCAACTGTAGTTCTAGCTTCGGCCACTGGGAGGGGCAGTTCAGAAAAACCTTCAACCTCCTGATATTGACGATTTTTTGTATGATCAGTTTGCTCTTTCTACACCCCTTAACATCCCCAGGTGGAGTCCCACTAGCCAGATCAAAAAACTCCTGGTTTTAGTCATGGTTGTCAGTCCTACCAAATACTTTACTACAATCTTGCCCTATTCTGTCAGAGGTCTGTCATGCATTCATTAAGAATGGAAGAGAGGTGACAGACTAAACAACTGCCTTTGATACTTCTCTCCGATTACCAGGCATGTACAGTATAACAATGTGCAAATCAACATTACCAAACTTCAAACTGGAGAACCATGCAAACATAAACAATTGTAAAGACTGGATTAGGATCCATTTCTGTAAAAACTCAGTGAATGTGTGTGAATCCAATAGAATCTGAATTTGTACCTTTGGAGCTTGCCATAGAATGTTTATGTCCACACAGAGCTTCAGCTCCTTATTCTATTTTTGCATTTCTTCAACAGCATCAGGAACTGAAAATGTTAGCTTTAATGTGATGCTGCACCCACACAACAAGGTGTCAGTATAATGCTGCCTTCACATGCTATCTGAATTATCATAAATAAGAGTTTAAGCTTCTGCTGAAGCCATCAGTCTATGTCATTTCAACGTCATTGTTTAAAAATCGTGTTTGATTGCTTTGATAGTTTGAGTTCCTGGTGAACAATTACATTACCAATGCAGTCGTTTTCCCTTCACCCTTAAATTACTTATTTGTGTGTACATATTGGAATATTTTGCAATAAACAAAAAATATATTGTTTCTATACATAAATTCAACAATCTAAAATCAACAGTTTTATATACCCATCATTTTTTATTCTTGTACCTTTGTCTTTTTACTGATTTTCAAATACTTCTTGTTGTGATTCACCTTGGAGCTGGTTGGTTTTGTTTATGGGTTACAACTCTTTCATGGAGGATTTTATGAAATCCTTATGCAGAAAATGAATGGGAAAAATACTTCCAGAATCCAGACTTTTTAAAAAAAAAAGTGGGCAGGCACTGTTGTTCTCTATACTGTAGGATATAAAGCATAATTTGGGACACAGATACTGAGTGCACCTATAATGCAGACAAAATGCAAGAACCCTGTCTGTGTGTGTGTCCTCTAACTCTTGCAGTTACACCACAGACCAGAACATTATGAATCACTAAATTTGGCAGGATACAAGGGCTCAAACACAACCACATTAAAAAGTATAAATTGCCCAATAGCCCAAATAACTGTAACTATGCAGTAAAAGATAAGAAAAAAAAAGTAAACAAAATGTAAAAATGTAATGTACAAATTAGCATAATCTGTATCTGGCACTCAATTATAATACAATTAACCATTTTGGGAACTCTGGAAAGACAATTTAATTTTATGGTGAAAGAGCATTCATTGGGCCAATGACACCAATTTGACCATTGGTCACAATGGGTGTAAATGTGTAAACTTTTCATGAGCCCCCTATATCTTATGATTTTGTCTACTTGTTTACTCATACAAGTGATGGATGTAAATTATTTTTTTCTTTTCTTTTTTTGTCTCATGCAGTGGCATAAAAGAGTTAAACTGAGTGACAGCTTATGTTTGTTTCTCAAAATAATGTGTTTGATGCCACACGATGGAGCCAGTGAGGACTAAATAAGCAGATTGGATGTCACAAAAGTTTCCTCTCAGCATGCCTTGTACAAATAATGTAATAAGGTTGATGAAACAAGGAAAAGTGTAGGTTTGTATTCTATCTCCAGAAAACAGCTAATAAATGATAAGTAAAATTACCTCTTCGATACATTACTTCCTTATCTAATACATCCAAACAAATGATCTTGCCCAAGCATCCTGGGGAGAGGGGAACATGTCACACAGAGAAGGCACAGAATAGAACAGTAATCAAACCACTGTTGTAACGTGTGGTGTCATTAGGATGATTGATTGGTTTTTAAGTGACTACTAACCCTGATTTAGCCTCCCAACAGTATTAAATCCATAAACTAATTCAAATTCTAAATATATTAAGTATCTGCTGGATAAGCTTAAGTCTTATTTTCTTTACTAAGTGGCTGCTTTAAGCTAGATGTTCATGGCATATGATTATTATATTGTTCTTTATAGTATGTTTTTAAAATTTAGCATTTAAACACTGTCCTTAATGAATATCCATCCTCTGGACCCTCCTACACAGACACACATTTACATCCATGCATCAAACATCAAACATTTCAGCCAAATTAATTTCCCATAAGTGTTTGGAAATGTAAATTCCTTTCATTAAAGTTGACAACAAACCATTTCACAACAAGCACTAGATTCCCACTCAGTCTAGTTACATAATTCACTGTAATTACCCTGGTAAAAGAAGAACTATTCTGTCAGCCGGGTGTGAGCAAGCAATGTCTAATGGAATATTTAATCAGTCTGAAGAGGAACAGTAGTACATTGCCCACACACTCTTGGCATTTCCAAACCCACTCAAGCATCAAAATCTGAAGGTCATTGCTGTTTCAATGTTTCTGGCTGCTGGACTCCATCTGTCAGTGTCAATGGACGTTAAAAAATGAAAATTGTTAACCAGGTCACTAGGCAAAAGTTTGACATAATTCATATGTTCTTTATTAAACACAAGTCCATTTTAAAAGTCTTAAAATACTGTTCATCTGTCTCTGTTCTGTATAGTCCCTACCCACAGGAAAGAAACATCATAAATGAGATTCAGTTGAGAATCAAATAATTTCCCAATTGATTCTCCAAGACAGCAATGAGATTAAATGGAGAGCAAGTTGAGACCTTTGAATAATATAATATAATCTGATGTATCTCATCTAGAGTTTCAGAAAAGATCTCAGCAATTACTTAAACTGCTCCTATTTGCCATAAGGTTCAATGAGAAATGTTTGAATTTTTATAGACATCTTTTGATTGCAGATGTCTATAAAAATTCAAACATTTCTCATTGTCTGAGCTAGGCTATCCACAATAATTTTATAGTCCAATTTTCTACAAAAACAATTATTTCAATGTTTAAGGAAAAACTCTTAGGAACTTAAATTTAACCTGAATGACTCCATTATGTTACCTGAGCTATAAAAGGGCAGACTGATCTCACAGTGAACACAGGAAACAGTACGTTAACTTTTCTTTAGCTAAAATCAGTCTGTGCTTACTGAAATTCAAAACACTGTCCCTAGTGGCCAAAACGGTAAGTGTTGCAAGTAATGTAATGTTAGAGGGAAAAATGCAACCTCTGAATCGCGCTCATCACTGATTATGCTTACATACAGTCAGGTCCATAAATATTGGGACATCGACACAATTGTAATCTTTTTGGCTCTATACACCACCACAATGGATTTGAAATGAAACGAACAAGATGTGCTTTTAGCTTTAATTTGAGGGTATTTACATCCAAATCAGGTGAACGTTGTAGGAATTACAACAGTTTGTATATGTGCCTCCCACTTTTTAAGGGACCAAAAGTAATGGGACAATTGGCTGCTCAGCTGTTCCATGGCCAGGTGTGTGTTATTCCCTCATTATCCCATTTACAAGGAGCAGATAACAGGTCCAGAGTTCATTTCAAGTGTGCTATTTGCATTTTGAATCTGTTGCTGTCAACACTCAATATGAGATCCAAAGAGCTGTCACTATCAGTGAAGCAAGCCATCATTAGGCTGAAAAATCAAAACAAACCAATCAGAGAGATAGCAAAAACTTTAGGTGTGGCCAAATCAACTGTTTGGAACATTCTTAAAAAGAAAGAACGCACCGGTGAGCTCAGCAACACCAAAAGACCCGGAAGACCACGGAAAACAACTGTGGTGGATGACCGAAGAATTCTTTCCCTGGTGAAGAAAAACCCTTCACAACAGTTGGAAAGATCAAGAACACTCTCCAGGACGTAGGTGTATGTGTGTCAAAGTCAACAATCAATGGAAGACTTCACCAGAGTGAATAAAGAGGGTTCACCACAAGATGTAAACCATTGGTGAGCCTCAAAAACAGGAAGGCCAGATTAGAGTTTGCCAAACAACATCTAAAAAAGCCTTCACAGTTCTGGAACAACATACTATGGACAGATGAGACGAAGATCAACTTGTACCAGAGTGATGGGAAGAGAAGAGTATGGAGAAGGAAAGGAACTGCTCATGATCCAAAGCATACCACCTCATCAGTGAAGCATGGTGGTGGTAGTGTCATGGTGTGGGCATGTATGGCTGCCAACAGAACTGGTTCTCTTGTATTTATTGATGATGTGACTGCTGACAAAAGCAGCAGGATGAATTCTGAAGTGTTTCGGGCAATATTATCTGCTCATATTCAGCCAAATGCTTCAGAACTCATTGGACGGCGCTTCACAGTACAGATGGACAATGACCTGAAGCATACTGTGAAAGCAACCAAAGAGTTTTTTAAGGGAAAGAAGGGGAATGTTATGCAATGGCCATGTCAATCACCTGACCTGAATCCGATTGAGCAAGTATTTCACTTGCTGAAGACAAAACTGAGGCCTGGCAGAGCATCACCAGGGATGAAACCCAGTGTTATGATGAGCAGGTGACGGCAGACGAAGGGCGAGGATCTACTTGCAGTGGTTCTTTATTAAATAAAGTGAAAATTGACAGACAGGAACAAACGCAACATCCACAATGGGAAAACAGAAACAAAAGCATGAAAACATCAAGGGACCATGAACAGGGTGAACAGGGTTAACAGGGCGTAGCATCAACATCCATACACATCAACAATCGACAGGGGAATGGAGAAACAGCAGGGTTTAAATACACAGGAGACATGAAGGTGACAAACGATGATCAGGTGAGCACAATGACACAGGGCTGGCAGCGATGAGGGCCGGGAATCATGGGAAGTGTAGTTATTTACAAAGGGAATAAGAGTTTGAGACAAAGACTAGTGAAACACAGGGCAAACAACAAGGGAATCGTGACATAAAAAAAGGAATACCCCAAAAAAAATCGTCCAAGGGGTGAGGGGGGGGCAGGCAGACAAAAGAGGGCACAAGGGGCAAACAGACAGTCCAAGGGAGCACAAGGGGTAAACAGACAGTCCAAGGGGGCACAAGGGGCAAACAGACAGTCCAAGGGGGCACAAGGGGCAGACAGACAGTCCATTGGGGCACAAGGGACAGACAGGAAGTCCAAGGGGGTACAGGGAGCAGACAGGCAGTCCACGGTGAGCACAAGACGGGGACTGGGTCAGGTGGCCTGGGAGGCGGCCACAGGGCAGGGACAGGTTCAGGAGGCCTGGGAGGCGGCCACAGGACAGGGACAGGTTCAGGGGGCCTGGAAGGTGGCCACAGGGCAGGGACAGGTTCAGGAGGCTTGGAAGGCGGCCACCGGACAGGGACAGGTTCAGGAGGCCTGGGAGGCGGCCACAGGCTAGCCATGGTGAACTCCAAGGGTGGAGCCGAGATAGGCGGAGACATGGAAGTTTCTGGTAGCGGAGTCATGGTGGGCGGAGCCGTCGAAGACCCAGGTGGCAGAGCCATGGGTGGCTCAGGAGGTGGAACCGTAGAAGGCTCTGGAGTTGGAGTTGTGGGAGGCTCAGGAGGCAGAGCCAAGGGCGACTCTGGAGACGGAGCCGTTGGAGGCGGAACCATGGAAGGCTCTGGAGGCAGAGCCACGGAAGGCTCGGGAGGCGGAGCCGAGGGAGGCTCAGGAGGCTGAGCCGAGGGTGATTCAGGAGACGGAGCCATGGGAGGCGGAACCATGGAAGATTCTGGAGGCTCAGGAGGTGGAGCCGAGGGATGTGGCGCCGTAGGAGGCTCTAGAGGCGGAGCTGTGGAAGGCTCGGGAGGCGGAGCTAAGGGAGGTGGTGCCGTAGGAGGCTCTAGAGGCGTAGACCTGGAAGGCTCTGGAGGCGGAGCCGAGGGAGGTGGCGCCATAGGAGGCTCTAGAGGCGGAGCCGTGGAAGGCTCAGGAGGCGGAGCCATGGAAGGCAGAGCCGGGAAGGCAGATCCGTGGAAGGCAGAGCCGTAGGAGGCTCTGGAGGCGGAGCCATGGAAGGCAGAGCCGTGGAAGGCTCAGGAGGCAGAGCCATGAAAGGCTCAGCAGGCGGAGCCGTGGAAGGCAGATACGTGGAAGGCTCGGGAGGCGGAGCCCTGGGAGGCTCGAGAGGCTCAAGAGGCGGAGCCCTGGGAGGCTCGAGAGGCTAAGTCCTGAGAGGCTCAAGAGGCGGAGCCCTGGGAGGCTCGAGAGGTGGAGCCCTGGGAGGCTCGAGAGGCAGAGCCCTGGGAGGCTCCAGAGGCGGAGCCCTGGAAGGCTCGAGAGGCGGAGCCCTGGGAGGCTCGGGAGGAGGAGCCCTGGGAGGCTTGGGAGGCGTAACCCTGGGAGGCTTGAGAGGCAGAGCCCTGGAAGGCTCGAGAGGCGGAGTCCTGAGAGGCTCAAGAGGCGGAGCCCTGGGAGGCTCGAGAGGTGGAGCCCTGAGAGGCTCGAGAGGCGGAGCTCTGGAAGGCTCGAGAGGCGGAGCCCTGGGAGGCTCGGGAAGAGGAGCCCTGGGAGGCTTGGGAGGCATAACCCTGGGAGGCTCGAGAGGCAGAGCCCTGGGAGGCCAATAATGAGCCCTGGGAGGCTCGAGATGCACTGGCTCTTGGACGGTCATGGCTACAGGCGCTGGCTCACTGACGTTCGAGGCTACAGGCACTGGCTCACTGACGTTCGAGGCTACAGGCACTGGCTCATCAACGTTCGGGGCTGCAGGCATTGGCTGGTTGGCCGTGGTAGGCGGAGGCTGGATAGCAGAGGCCTTTCCTTTTCTTCTCCTCCTCCGGGCAGACGAAGTTGGCAGCGCTGGTTCGTTGACCAAGGCAGGCGTGGGGGTTGGCTCGCTGGCAGGCGGGGCAGGCGTGAAGGAACGAGCCATGGACGAGTGGAGGGTTACCACTGTGGGAGGAGAGGCAGGGTTCTCCTCGACGACGCCCACAGTGAACGGCGAGGCGCAGGCCAGCAGAGTCTCCTCAATGTAGTCACGGAGCGTCCAGCCGCGCGTCGCCGGTGGCAACCGCTCCTTGAGCGCACTGTTCAGGTTGGCCTGGAAAAACCCCCACTAGGGAGGAGTCTGGGAAGTCCGTGACACTCGCCAGCTCGAGGAAATCACGGATGTGGTCTTCCACAGGACGGTCCCCCTGAATGAGGCTGAGCAGACGACAGTTCGCTTTAAGAACCGCTAGATCCATTATTGGTCGATTGTTCTGTTATGATGAGCAGGTGAAGGCAGACGAGGATCTACTTGCAGTGGTTCTTTATTAAATAAAGTGAAAATTGACAGACAGGAACAAACAAAACATCCACGATGGGAAAACAGAAACAAAAGCACGAAAACATAAAGGGACCACGAACAGGGTGAACAGGGATAACAGGGCGTAGCATCAACATCCATACACATCAACAATCGACAGGGGAATGGAGAAACAGCAGGGTTTAAATACACAGGAGACATGATGATGACAAACGACTTTTTTTACAAAGGGAATAGGAGTTTGAGACAAAGACTAGTGAAACACAGGGCAGACAACAAGGGAATTGTGACACCCAGCGTCTGGTGATGACTATGCGTTCCAGACTTCAGGCTGTAATTGACTGTAAAGGATTTGCAACCAAGTATTAAAAAGTGAAAGTTTGATTTATGATTGTTAATCTGTCCTATTACTTTTGGTCCCTTAAACACTGTTCACCTGATTTGGATGTAAATACCCTCAAATTAAGTCTGCAGTTAAAGCACATCTTGTTCGTTTCATTTCAAATCCATTGCGGTGGTGTATAGAGCCAAAAAGATTAGAATTGTGTCGATGTCCCAATATTTATGGACCTGACTGTAATTACTTCTTGGTTTCAATGCAGAAAGTAATCCCGGTATCTTCCACATGGCTCATGCATCATTGTTTCCGGTTGCACAACAAGGGAAAATGCCTGATAGGAGATGGTGTTTGTCAGTGAGTCAGCATAATCTGACCTATCGTAGGGTACTGGAACTTTTGGAAACAGCATGTTGACTTCCTGTGCGATCATGTTGAAAAAAAAAACCTCTGAACAATATTTTTTTTTTCTCTTGGTAACTATAGTAAATATAGTTAATATATTAGCAATGAGCATACTGGGATTTTGGCAACCTGAATGTTTAGTTGCCACATTCTATCACAATAAACTTTATGACTTTAAATGTTTTATTAATGTCTCTGAAATACTTGATTATGATTGGTTATTCACAGCATTCTGTGGTTAAACATTTTTGGACAATGGCCTTATTTTTGACCCTTGTCCTTCGTAACCATTCTGCTAGATCATGTTTCCTGAAAACAACCGCATTCTGCCAAATTACTGGCAAATGCCATGCCCCATCAGACATGCTTTCATTACTGTTTACCTTTCCCTGTTGCACAATCCAGAGTGTGTTGCACAAGCAACTCCCATAACATGGGTTCTAGTCCTATGGAAATTAGAAAGTAATCACATTCATTTATTTAATGATGAACATGACAAGGAGGTTGCATTTTCACTATAAAATATTTTTTTTACTCCTCTAATGGATAGGTTTGGGGTTGGGGTTTAGGTTAGGTGAATGGTTAATACAGCATGCTTTCCAGTTGCCTGAACTACATTTACAACTAAAAATGCAACTCACTTTTGGAGCCACCCTGTGGACATTTCACACGTGAACTGGAGCTCACACAGGCTCAAACGTTCAACAACACTTCCAGCTTCAGCCACTGGGGCAATGGTCAAAGTTTCCGTAGGCACAGATTTTTTTGTTCATGTATGACGGTGTGAAATGTTATTATTAGGATGCATACGTGCCTTTCAGTTCATTGGGGGGGACAAAGTAAGTCAGACAAATTGTAAGCATACGGCACACAGCAGGGTCATAAGGTAACACTGTTCCTTTAACTTCTGACCACAGCACATATTTTTGACACACTTCCCTCACAGCCCCACCCCAGATATCCTGTGCTTCATTTTTACACAGAGCCTTCCACCATTATATGTGTTAGAACAGAAGAAGCTGTTCATGTCCCAACATCTGGAATTTTGTTAAGCTTCTGTCCATACTCACATACCTACTAGAAAACATCACTTCAGGTAAGAAGCTCTTCAAACATGCTTCTTTGAATCTCTTTCTGACCACCTACTGTACATGTTTTATTCTTTCATGGTGCTTCAAACATGTGTGAGGCTCAAAAGGTTCTAACTGTTTCAGGTTCTTCAAGTCTGAAGATGTTTTAATCTTAAAATACTTTGAATTCTTTCCACCCCATTAAAACTTCATTGGTTTTTCTCTGCTTGACATGTACAAAGGAACAAAAATGTCACTTGTGTAATATGAAGAGCATAATCCAACATAACATATACAGTTCAGTTCTCTTCCACAGCTATAAAAACCTGACATTTCTGGTCTAGAATCAGGAATGTGACCCATCTAGCCTTGCCATCTGCTACAATAACTGGATTTTTAAAATCCTGCAGTCTTAAAAAAAAAGAGTATTTGGTTAAGTGTGGACTAGATCCTCAAAAAAGTAAAGTAGGTTGATTTAGTCATATTAAATCATGTTTTTCATTTTTAAAAAGAAGTTAATTTAGATGCAACCAAAGGAAGTACATTTTTACCTAACACAGACCTTCAAAGGTAAAAACACAGTAAGAACACATTTTGTCAAAATTGAGTTATGACTGGAGTCTCTTTAGAAAAAAACGTTAACCTAAAAATGTGCTTTATGCTAGTAACTAGTTTGAATGAAGTAAAAAACATTATTTAACATAACCGTATTAACTTTATGTATTTACTACATTTCACCACAAAAGCCAGCTTCAAGGATTAGATCAAGAAGAAAAAGCTCCTTAAAGGGATAGTTCACCCAAAATGTAAATTCTTTCATCATTTACTTACCCTCATGACATCCCAGATGTGCATGAATTTCTTTGTTCTGCAGAACACAAATGAAGATTTTTAGAAAAAATATTTAAGGTCCACACAATGCAAGTGAATTGTGATCAGACCTTTGTAGCTCCAAAAATCATATCAAGGAAAAAAGTTATCCATAAAACTCCAGTGGTTAAATCAATATCTTCAGAAGCATAATGACAAGTGTGGGTGAGAAACAGAACAAAATGTAAGTCCTTTTTTGACTCTAAATCTCCACTTCAACTTTCACTTTCAGATGTAAAAAGTGAAGTGTGTTTAGAGGGTTACTGGGTTCATGACTGTGGTAGATTCTGTGGGCAAGCTTGGAGACACATCCCTCATTTTGCAGTTTTCCCCATATGGGAATAAGACTAACATTGCAGCATGGTGGATTTGTAGGCATCCAGAAAACTTCACAATTTGTAGTATAACAGATGTGAGGTAGGTTTCACTGATAAAATGAAAACAATTTCACAATATTTGACTGTCTAACTTTCTCAATTCTGGCTACAAGCTTATGTATCAAACTCTTTATTATCTTTTGCAACAGTGTCAAAAGAACACGGAAGGGAAATTTATAATGGAGAGGAAATTGTCATCAAAAAGATTTAATTCCCCTTCTGTCACTCACTCGATGTTGTGTCAATGTAGTGACACTAGAGGTCACTCTTGAGAGCCTCAAACACCTCTATTCTTTTGAGAAAAGGCCAATGAGAAAAGGCCAATGAGAACTGGTGAGTGGAATTTGTGTGCCACTCCCCCGGACATATGGGAATAAAAGGAATGCCCACTCTCAATCAGATTTTTTTCTTCATAACCGAGTGGTTGTACTATCAGCGAGCTGAATACTATTGCTGTTCCATTCACCTCTTAAGAAGCATATGCTATTGGATATACGCTGCATTTCCAGTGGCTTTCTCTCCTTCTGCACGATGAGTGCAGATTTCGCCCCCGGGTGTTTTGCCTGAGCACCAGGTCCCTGTGCGTGCACAGGAACTCAATGCTAAAACAGTGTAAATTCCTGCTAAAGAGTATATTTTCTCTATTAGAGCACACACGTTGACGGTGAACATCTTTTTAAAGATGCGTCTTTATAAAGATACCTTTCTTGGTGTAATTCCTGGATGTGGTCGTTATCTCTCCACCTCCGACAGTCACAGGCAGTGCCTCACGTGTCTGGGCAATGATCACACTGAGGCAGCGTTTGTGGATGGTTCATGTTCTCATAGCAAGAATATGACCATGGCAACGTTGCAGTCATGGCTTTTCTTCTTCCAAAGCGGGAAAGCCACTCTAGCCGCCCCCCCGGTGGCAATTTGGGGAGCTCAATGGTAATGGGTAAATCCCCGTGGACCACCCATTCCCCAACACGCATGTTTGCTCTCATCCGGTTCCGAAATGAGACCAGCCTGCCTCATGGCCAGAACTGAAACAACATGATTTTAATCTAGGAAAAACCCAACCTTTTTAATCCTGGAATTCCTCAATATCATAAATTAATGGACCAAGCATCAACAGTCCTACTGACGGCCTGTTTTGGACAATAAAATGGTCAAAACACTAAACAACCTAAATTAAAGCAAAAAGCGTAATTGGTCAGAAAGGCCCCTCAGCATGACCTTCTGAACTTCCATACAGAGTTAAAACAGACTTTTCCTTGAAAGGTTTCCAAAAGACCATCAGATTTGCACAACAATAATACTAACACATTTCATCTTAATCCAGGAACATTTTACACAAAGTCACAGTACTTTACTGATTTAACCTTCTAAAATGTACAGAATGCATTTAAATCCACTATTTACACAATACCTAAATCTTGCTAAGTAATTCTGAAAATTGTGTAATGTTTTATCCATGTTGTATAACCAAGGAATTAACCAGTATGATTTTTAACCAGGGATTTTCTTGTTTTGTTACCTACACATATAATATTCATGAAAGAATGTCAAATTTGGTATTCAAACGCTCGCTTGGTTACATAGAGGAAGCTGATGACAACAAAAAACATGCACTATTTTTGAGCGGGCTCCGAAACAAAGGACCATAAATTCAACTGTCGGAAAGGACAGCCCTGTCGACTATGTGACTCTGTGAAAGTCACTTCTGATTGGCGCAGGACACCTTTGGGGATGTGGCCAATTTCAGTTCAAATGTTTCCAAACAGGAAGAACACACGTTCCCTCTTCTCATCTTTTCTTCTCCAGCTCTTCTAACTGCTCAGACTTCGCTCTGACTCTTCCCTTGTGGTCTTCTCTGGATCTTGTCGGAACCAGATCTATGCCATGTGAGGTCCAAGGAAGTCCCGAGGAAGCCTCTCAATCTCTACGGTTCAGAGAAGGCCTCGCTTCAAAGCCAACCTCATCATTCATCCAGACAATAACTATTCGATCTTACAGAGGTCCAAAACATTGATGGAACGAACTTTCGACCAAGAGCCAAGAACCAATCAACACAAAGAACGCAAGGAAACACCACGACATGCAAGTACATCTCCAATATTATGCTCAAAGGGCTGGTGTATTAGTTAAGTACTTTGGGTAAACTGATAGCAAATCGATGTAGACTTAAATAAGGTTGATTGATCATTTATTTCACATTCTGTCACTCTTCTCACCAACCTGTCTCATGTATATTTGTTAGATTAGATTTATATTTAGAATAGCAATAAAGTTTGTCTGTATTCAAAGATGGTTTGACTGTGGTATATTTTGATAAATAATCTCATCCCTGTTTCAATAAGCCATGAGAATAATATTACTCCAATAAGAAAATTAAAAATAATTCCCTTATTAAAGCTAATTCCATACAGTAGAAATTGTGAGCAGATACATCGAGACGTTGTATTACAATTTTAATGGTGGAGAATTGTATTAATTTATATTGGTTGTTGAACGCGAGGGCCTAAATTCCCTTACAAATAATGGTATGAGAATGAGGGCACTTTAACGGTTCCCTTCTAAATTTAGCATACCCGATACCCTTACACACGCGATTGTCCCTATAGTGCCCCTCACCCGGAGCTTGGACGTATGGCTAGCGCTTTCCAACCCGTCGCGGTGGCTGGACAGGACAATCGCGTCTACGCGATTCAGTTCACCAGGTGCCTGCCTGGCTCAGCAGTGTCCTCAGTTTTACCTCGACACAGACCCTTCCTACGGTTTGCTTTCGATGCTGGGCGTATCAGCACAAGGTCCTCCCCTTCGGCCTCTCCCTGTCCCCTCGCATCTTCACGAAAGTCACAGGGGCAGCTCTTGCCCCATTAAAGGAAGTGGGCATCCGCATACTCAACTACATTGATGACTGGCTGATTATAGCACACTCTCGAGAGTTACTGTGCACACACAGGGACCTGGTGCTCAGGCACCTCAGCCATCTAGGGCTTTGGGTCAACTGGGAAAAGAGCAAGCTCTCCCCATTTCAGAGCATCTCTTTTCTTGGCATGGAGTTAGACTCGGTCTCAATGATAGCGTGCCTCACAAGTTAGCTTGCGGAGTCGGTGCTGAACTGCCTGAAGTCATTCAGGCGGAGGACAGCTCTTCCACTGAAAATCTTTCAGAGACATATGGGGCATATGGCTTCCTCTGCGGCAGTCACGCCGCTTGGGTTGATGCATATGAGACCACTCATATATCATGAGACCAATTCGAGTCCCGAGATGGGCATGGTGCCATGGCACACATCGCATAGCCATCACACCGCTCTGCCACCACTTATTCATCCCTTGGACAGACCTCATGTTTTTGCGGGTGGGAGTTTGTCTCGGGTTACTTAACTGTAACCCCTGTTCCCTGAAAAAACTGAACCAGAGGCTGCGCTGATTTAGCGCTTTGGGAATCATCTTTAGGAGTGACCAGCTGTGAATATGTGTGCAATATGTCAATGAAATTGACAAGAATTTATAGCCTCTGCCGGTGGCATCATCAGGTATTTTGTCTGAAGAGCAGTCCTGGAGCATCCTCAGTGTGACAATGAAGCGCAAAATCTAATTTAGCTTTTTTAGGGAATAGGGGTTACAGTTAAGTATCTCGAGACGTTCCCTATCAAAAGCTACACTTTGATGCTGCGCTGATTTAGCACTTTGGGAACGAGAATACCCACACGATAAGAAAATGTCCCTGTGCTGTAATGCCAGTTATTGTGACTGTGCTAGTACCAGCCAGTCATCTATATAATTAAAAATGCACATGCCCCGAATTCACAAAGGAGCCAATGCTGTATCCATGCACTTCGTGAATGTGCCAGGTGATAAGGTTAGTCCAAGTGGAAGAACCCGATATTGGAAAGCTTCGCCCTCGAAAGCGAGTCCATGAGATCGGCAGTGACCAACAAATCGTGATGTTGGATTTGAGACACGACTGTCTTGACGGTTAGCATCTAGAACTTGAACTGAGCGATTCAAACCTCGAAGGTCTAAAATCGCACGCAACCCCCCCATCCTTCTTTGAAACCAGGAAGTATCTGCTGTAGTAACCTGACTCTCTTTCTGGAAGGGGAACATGTTCTATGGCCCATTCCCTGATGGAGGGAACGAGACGTCGTGTCCCTCTTGCCACAACGTTGTACTAGCCTCTTAAATAGCCATACCTTGTCTCGGCTCCTCAGCACAAAACCTGAATGAGAGTGGGCATTCCTTCTCCTTTTATACCGTATGTCCGGGGGAGTGGCATGCAAATTCCACTCGCCAATTCTTATTGGCCTTTTCTCAAAAAAGGTGTTCGGGGCGCTCAAGAGTGACCCCTAGTTTCACTACATCGACACAACGTCTCCTTCCCTCCATCATGGAACGGAGGTTACAACAGTAACCAAGATGTTCTAAACTATATTATCTGCATGTGTGACATTTACCAGCAATACCAGCAATAGTTTTTCTGTGTGACATTTTGTCTTGTTTTGTTTTCCCATAAGACATTTTCTTTGTTTTGTTACTTATTGCTTTTTTCTTCTGGGAAGCACAAAAGGAGAGGTTATGCAGAATGTTAGGGACTGACATTCACCATTCACTTTCTTTCCATGTTTTTTTTTTCTCCATATAATGAAAGTGAATTTTGACTGAGGCTGTCAGTCCCCAACACTCTGCCTTACATCTCCTTTTGTGTTTGATGAAAGAAAGAAAGCTAAACCGGTTTTGAATGACATGGGGTGAGCAAATGGTGGCCAAATTTTTATTTTAGGTGAACTATCCCTTTAAAGTTAGATTTTACTGATTACTGCTGACATATACTGATGGCAGCATGTTCCTATACTTGAGTTGTGTGTTTTGTTTGTTTTTTGTTTTCTTTTATTTTGAATTGTCATGTGATGTTTTGTTTTGTATTCCTGTATGACATTTATTTTGTTTTGATTTGTTTAGTTTTGTTTGGTTTTGTTATCCCATCTGACTTTTTTCAGTGTTTATTCTCGGAAGCACAAAATTAGATAGCAGAATGTTAATGTACTGACAGCCTCATTCACCATTCACTTTCATTGCAAGTTTATTCCATATAATGAAAGTGAATGGTAAGAGGCTGTCAGTCTTTAGTACGAGGGTGAGCACATGATGACAGAAATTTACTTTTGGGTGAACTATCCCTTTAAAGTTAGATCTTACTGATTCCAGCTGAATGGAGTTCAGTGGTGATGCTAATCAAGAACAGTGGAAGGAACATTTTGGAAGGGAACAGATATACATGCCAAGCAGTAAAGTTCAAGCTGTACACCGGAATCAGAGCAAGTATGTGTTAGTATGAAAGTCCAAATGTGTTTGTATATTGGTTTCAGATTCATTTTTTGTGTAAGCATTATTTAACAATGAAGAAACAAAATGTGGTGGGGCTGTAGGAATATTACACTGGTTTGTCATCACCTATTAAAACAGAGGTTTCCATTTCATGCAGTGAAAGAACAGCCATAAATACATGCAACATGCACATGTGACTGCCGCAAATACAAACTCTCCAACATGCAAACAGTAACATTCTCAAAGATCTGACCTAATCTCTCTTTTTCTCTGTTTGTGTGTGTGTGTGTGTGTGTGTGTGTGTGTGTGTGTGTGTGTGTGTGTGTGTGTGTGTGTGTGTGTGTGTGTGTGTGTGTGTTATACAGGATGCCTCTTGGTGGAGGAAACAAATGTGGCTGCTGTCAGAAAACAGTGTACTTTGCAGAGGAAGTGCAGTGTGAAGGGAAGAGCTTCCACAGATCCTGCTTCCTGTGCAGTAAATTATGCTTTCCTGTTTTTTAAATGACATTTCATGGGCAACTGGCAACAAAGTTTAACAAGTGCAGACACAATTTGAAATCTCATATTAAGTTTCAACTTTATTGTCATTGTGCAGGGTACAGGTACAGAGCCAATGAAATGCAGTTGTTTTCGCATATCCCAACTAAGCTGGGGTCAGAGCGCAGGGTCTGCCATGAAACAGCGCCCCTGAGCAGATAGGGTCAAGGGCCTTGTTTAAGGGTCCAACAGGGGTATCTCGGCGGTGATGGGGCTTGACCCCTGACCTTTCAGTAACCCAGAGCCTTAACGACTGAGCCACCACTGGCCATATGATTTATAAGAGTGTATATAAGGGATAATGTACAGTCAACCAGTTGTTTTCGCAAAATAGACCCAGACAGAGTGATCAGGGCTTGTCGTATCACCGTAACGTCCTGGTTACTTCCGTAACCTCCGTTCCATGGAGGTTACGGAAGTAACCAGGACATTCCCTATCTGTCACTCACTCAACGTTGTGTCGATGAAGTGACACTAGGGGTTCCTGAACTCCAGGCATGTTTCAGAGGATGCTTGCAGGTCACCTACCCTCTTGGTGGAAGTGAGCGCAGTCAGCAGGGCAGTCTTTAAAGAGAGTGCCTTAGGCTGAGCTAACTCCAAAGGCTCAAAGGGGGCTCCCCATAGACCCTGAAGGACCGCAGAGAGGTCCCATGAGGGAACGTGGCACGGTCTAGAGGGATTCAACCTCCTGGCACCTCTCAGGAACCTGATGATCAGGTCGTGCTTCCTTATTTAAATCAAAGTGAAGACAAAATACACAGGAACAAAATAAAACATCCACGGGGGGACAAAACTGAAACTAAAACAAGAAAACATCGAGGGTACACGGAACTTGATGAGCAAGATGGGATAACAACGGCGAAACATGAAGAGCAACCATAACATAAACATTCAACAATATTCACAAACAACGACCAATAGAGACTGAACAAACAACCAAATGAGGGACACCTGGGGAAACAATCAGGGAAGGAGGAACAATCAGGGGAAAACCAATCGTAAAAAGAAACTACAAAGGACTACAAAAACCAAACAGGAAACAGGAACTAAACTAAACTTCAACATAAAAGCACAAAAACAAAAGACAACAGTGAACATGACATGTACAGTATGTGTGTATCACAGTCCTTGTTGTGTGTGTGTGTGTGTGTGCGTGCATGCTCACATTTTCTTTTCACTGCTCTATGGGAGGGGTGTGATGGAGACCACAGCTCTGTTATAGAAGCTTTTCCTCAGTCTGTTGGTTCTCAGTTTTATCGCCCTGAACCATTTGACAAATTGTTAAAACTGGGAGTGGCCGGGGTAGAGCCCGAAGCCATTTGTTTTGAGAATAATGGCTGGCTGATGAAGTTATTGGCTGGCTAGCCGGCTCAGCCAAAACCTAAATGGCTGCTGCAGCCGCCAAACTTTTCATAGCTGCAAATGGCTGAAGCTGCCACTTCATGTCTACAGATGTCTATGTTATACTGATTTACTAGATCTCAATATTTCCAAGCAATGCATGGCTTACACTATATTTCTACAAAATGCAATAAATGTAATAAAGAAAACAAATAAAGACCTAAATGTGTATTTCAGACTTTTTTTCACCACAAGTCTGAAAGAAGACATGTTATTGAAGACAAATATCCAAAAATCTCAAAATTGACCACTAAAAAAAAAACTATGTTATTGCCTGCCGTGTCTCGCCTTAATATAAACACACACTGTTATCAGTATTATTTCACTTCAATGTACACTGAAGCATGCGTCATGAATTAGCAATGTGGAAACGGTGGTTTGTTACTGCAGTAATATCACGTTCAGTGCTATAAATCTCTCCGTTCCAGAATATTTGGTTCATAACATCAATCTTTGATTCAGGTGTTTGTGCAACCGTGCCCTGAAGATTTAACAAAAGTCTGGGTAGGCCTAAGTAAAAAAAAAAGTAAGTAGGAATTAGGAAAGTATGTGAGAAGTGAGATCAAAATTACCTTGCTTGCTTCTTTCCGCCATTTCACCTCAGTGCTGAGAAAAACATGCATCAGCTTCTTCTGTACGGAAAACGAGCAATTTTAATTGGTCGTCAATTCACTGTGAGTCTGTGTATCGAGTAACAGCGAGCACAAGACTGTGCTGTTATGAATCCAGTGGGAAAACAGATCTCGTGTATTGTTTATATATTTCGTGTGTGTATGTCTCTATGTGATAGAATTATTATTTGATGCAAATAATTCTAGCCGGCTCAGCCAAACTTTATCAGATGGTGGCTCAATTTGGCTTACAAAATTATTGGCTGGCGGCGGCTGAAATTCTAAATGGCGCAAATGGCGGCGGCTTCGGGGTCTAGGCCGGGGTGTGTGCTGTCTCTGATTATGCTGCTTGCTTTCTTTCTCAGTCTGCTGGCATAGATGGTGTCCAGTTCATGAAGCTCCATTCCGACAATGCGCTGGGCCGCCTTCGCCATGTAATGCAGATCTTTGTAGCAGCTGTGCAGCTGGCATACCACACCGTGGCACAATTAGTCCGGATGGTTTCAATTGTGGCCCTGTACAAATTTAGCAGCATTTTCTGTGGAAGTTTATCTTGTTTCAGTGTTGAGGTGTTGGTGGTCCAAGCTGTTTTGACATAGTGACTCCAAGGAACTTTCCACACTCTCCACTACTTCTCCATGTATATGGAGGGGGAGGTGTTCTTTCTACTTTGATCTCCTGAAGTCAATAATCATCTCTTTATTCTTTGAGTTGTTAAGGACTAGGTCATTATCCTTACACCACTCAACCAGATGATTCAGCTCTAGCCTGTAAGCCACTTCATCATCGTCCGAAAACAGGCCAACAACTGTGGTGTCGTCTTTGAATTGAATTATGGGATTCGAGGTGTAGATGGGGTTGCAGTCGTGGGTGAAGAGTGTGAAGAGCATAGGGCTCAGCACACAGCCCTGTGGCATGCCTGTGTTTAAGGTGAGGGTGGTTGAGGTGTATTTACCAGCTCTGACTTGCTGTAGTGGGTCTGTAAGGAAAATCACTGAACAGCTGAAATCCACCTCTGGTTTGGGTCTGAGTTCTTTTGGCGATTATTTTGTGAAAAATTGTGCATCTTATTACAAGACTGCTTGCCAAATGAAATACAAATAAATGTACAGTTTTTATTAGCTTACTTGGAGAGATCGCACAGGGATCCAAGAAGCAGGAAAGATGATACGCAATATCCAATTGAGCAGTCTGATACATCTTAATCGGTTGTTACTTTGAGATATCACACCACAAGATGGCGCACTTGACCAATCAGAATCGAGTATTTCAGAGCGCTGTGCAATAAGTTATATTATTATTTATATCTTGTTATTAAATGTCTTTTCAACAATGACTGGCACAGCACAGTGTTCTTTTGAGTGGTGCAACTCTTACCACCCAGTTTAACTCAAGTTATGACCAGAGACTATTTAGCAGAGATGCACCACCTCTATTTAAATGTATGGGAGAAATTGGAACGTCCAACCAAGACTCTCTAGTGCCCAACAGTCAATGGATGTAGAAAGGAAGTCCTGCCTTACAGGTAAAAGAGCCAATCACCTTTTAGATACAGACATCGCCTGTCAATTATCTTGAAAACACGCATGCACATTAGCTATACAAGCTGGGAAAATAGCTTTTTTTTTTGCATAATCTGTGTTAAAGAAGCATAATTTATGATACCAATGTTGTCAGATTTTACTGCTGATTTGAAATATGTTCTCTGATCGTAATCTTGACCAACCGTTTATGAGATTTCGGTGTTCCCCTATTGAAGTAGATATGAGCTGCACTGGTATGACTGGAAATATCCTCCTGTGAGGGTTCCAAAAATGGCCGCCAGTGGACTGACTTGCTAAAAAGACTTTGGCTATGACTGACCATATTACCTTTGTGCAGGCCCGCCGACAGGGGGGGACAAACGGGTCTGTTGTCCCGGGCCCAGGGTAGGGGGGGGGGCCAGAACTGGGCCCTCATTAAATTATGGAATAATTGTTAAAAAATAAATAAAATAGGCATATTTGTGGAAAAAATATCTAATATTTGAGTTACATAAAAGCTTTTTATTTGTTTTCTTCCTAATTGTCCTTGAAATAGTGGTCAAGAACCCCGCCCACCCCCAAAACAAAAATGGTTTGGCCACTGATCAAAATTTGATGTTGTCAATTGATTTGAAGTTCAGTAGGCTAACGTTACGATCAAAATGTCCGGTCAGCACAAGTCTGGTGCTCAGAAAAGAAAAGAAAAGAGAAGAAGGGAAGAAGAAAATAGAGGCCTTCGAGATGTCCTAAACAAATATTTTAAAAAAGGTGGTGACGGAGAAGCTGGAACTAACGTTAGTAAAGTCAACGTAGAGCAAGGTAAGAAACAGCGCAGCCAACGTTTATTATAGTGTTGTCAAAGACCCGGTACTTCGGTACCAAGTCGGTACTAATTTTGTTTTAAACGTCACGCCACGGTACCAGGTTTTCTCAAACCCGGTACTTGATGCGCGTGCATGCCCGAAGCGCGTGCAGTTGCGTCCTCTTCATAAAAGTGCTGAGACATTGGGACCGGCGGTGCTGCTGATGTGGTGGCTGTAACTCCACTTGTTGATAAGAAAGGAGGAAAGAGACACATATGGAAATATTTTGGATATTAGCTCATAATAGCGACGCGGCGCGCTCGTTTTACAGGCGCGCAAGTTCATTGTTGCATAGCAACGACAGACGCCACGGGAGAGCACGCGCTTGTGGAAAGGAGAAAGCGGTGCGAACTGCGCTCTCCATGATGACGAGGAAGTATTAGCAAAGAATTCATTGATTTCTAGCCCTTGCATTAGCTTTACTACTAGATATATTTATGGAGATGAGAAATAAAAAGCCGACTGAAATGCGTCACTGTTGGCATCGGTGAACAGATAATGGGCCAGATCCGAGTCTATTTTTGCTGCGCTGCTCATGCTTAATTAAAAGTGAAAGCACACTTTTGATGGACAAAAAATAAATATGATTTCACACAAAAAGTGCCCAAAATGCACAGATTTTGCATGTCTAGTATGTTTTAACAAGAACTGCAGTAGGCTATGTCAGAAAAAAAAATGAAAACATTTATAGAAAATGTACCCATTTAAACGTGTTTTTATTATTCAGTTTGGGTAAAAGTATATGGTGTTTTATAAAAAAAAAAAAAATGGAAGTCTGCTGTAAAGTGGTTAGAACAACGGAATCGGCTAAAATCAGAATTGGCCTAGAAAATTGTAATTGGTGCATCTCTAGTATAAGAGCCTGACACAACACGTTATCTTTGACAGAAACAGTTGAGTTTGGTAGCTCCGTCAGAGAGGATGAGACAGAGAGGAGAGAGATCCAGCTGCAGTCAGGTGACAGAGAGAGTGATGCGGGAGGGGCCCGCTGCCCCGGAGCAGAGGGACAGAGTCAGGCTACCAGTGAGAGAGAAGAGAGAGAGAGGGAGAGTCACAGTGATGCGGGAGGGGCCCGGTGAGGAAGAGCAGAGGAGGGAGAGGAACAAGAGAGGAAGAGCAGAGGAGAGGAACAGGAGAGGAATAGCGGAGGAGGGGAACAGGAGAGGAAGAGCAGAGGAGGGGAACAGGAGAGGAAGAGCAGAGGAGGGGAACAGGAGAGGAAGAGGAGAGGAACAGGAGAGGAAGAGCAGAGGAGGGGAACAGGAGAGGAAGAGCAGAGGAGGGGAACAGGAGAGGAAGAGCAGAGGAGGGGAGAAGAACAAGAGAGGAAGAGCAGAGGAGGGGAACAGGAGAGGAAGAGCAGAGGAGGAGAACAGGAGAGGAAGAGCAGAGGAGGGGAGGAGAACAGGAGAGGAAGAGCAGAGGAGGGGAACAGGAGAGGAAGAGCAGAGGAGGAGGAGAGGAAGAACAGAGAGGAGAAGAGAGAGGAGAGGAGAGAGGGAACAGGAGAGGAAGAGCAGAGGAGGGGAACAGGAGAGGAAGAGGAGAGGAACAGGAGAGGAAGAGCAGAGGAGGGGAACAGGAGAGGAAGAGCAGAGGAGAGGAACAGGAGAGGAAGAGCAGAGGAGGGGAACAGGAGAGGAAGAGCAGAGGAGGGGAACAGGAGAGGAAGAGCAGAGGAGGGGAACAGGAGAGGAAGAGCAGAGGAGGGGAACAGGAGAGGAAGAGCGGAGGAGAGGAACAGGAGAGGAAGAGCGGAGGAGGGGAACAGGAGAGGAAGAGCAGAGGAGGGGAACAGGAGAGGAAGAGCAAGGGAAAAGGAGAGATCTGGGCATGGGGGGGCCCATCTAAGATTATCTTGTCCCGGGCCCAGGCAAGACTGTCAGCTGGCCTGCCTTTGTGTGTCTTTAAGAACAGCCTCTCAGCAGTTAGTAAATCCTCACAACTCCTATCACAAAGTATCTAAATTGAGTATTATAGATATTTTTCAACAGAATGGGAGAATTCATTCCAAAATTATGCCAATAAATATACAGTAACCTGCTGTGGGCCCTCAAAGCCTGGGTTCTGCTTTCCAGACAGTCAGTCTGCAGGAAAAGCCCATTTTAATCAAAACTTTAAACACACACCATTTGTAGGTTTTCCTCTACAGACATGCCTCAAAGTGCTGGAGCTTATTGTTTTTAACACCTTTTAAACATAATTTAGGCTAATCAAATAACTGTTATTATTTTCTAACAGGATGGAATGTTTTTCCAACTAATACCATAAAACAATACCCAAAATAACTTTTTTCTTTTTATTTTATTATTTATAATTATATTATTTTTATATTTATATTTATGGGGTTATACTATTATTTTGCAGTATATATTTTGCTATACTCTCTCATTCTTCTTGTTTCAGTGGTGTGCAGAAAAAATCTAGACAGCACTACTGTGGCCGTCCATGAGGATGAGATCTACTGCAAGGCTTGTTATGGTAAAAAATATGGGCCCAAAGGCTATGGCTACGGCGCTGGTGCAGGGACTCTGAGCATGGACAAAGGAGAGGTGCTTGGTATTAAAGTTGAAGAGTAAGAAACCACTTTTTTGCATTTTGAGTTTTAAAACCTACTTAATACCTAACGCTATTTAGAACTGTATCTGAATTCTGTGTTTTGTGTCTCTTGATTGCAGGCCTCAGTCACACCGGCCAACCAACAACCCCAACACATCCAAGTTTGCTCAAACGTTTGGTGGCTCTGATGCTTGTCCGCGATGTCGTAAGGCTGTCTATGCGGCTGAGAAAGTCATAGGGGCAGGAAGTGTAAGTCAAAAGCAGAAATGATGGGAGGAAATGTAGTGGTGGAGCTCCCAAATAAACTAAATGACAGTTACTGACAATCAGCTTGGTCACATTTTTCATAGTGCTTGTATTTACGAGTGACTTTGAAAGCTCCAAATATGATTTTTATTGAGGAACTGGTGTTATTTATTTTAATTTTTTCTGCACAGGCTTGGCACAAGGGTTGTTTTCGATGTGCTAAGTGTGGCAAGGGGCTGGAGTCCACAACTTTGGCCGACAAGGATGGCGAAATCTATTGCAAAGGCAGAGTATTCAGTGTTATTCTATCACCTTTTAATGCTGCTTACAATTTAAACTACACAGACAACTTACTGTGACATCATTGTGGCAATTTTGCACGGGAAAGTGTAAAAGGAGCCAACTGGTACTTGATAGTTGTCCGGTATGTGTAAACCTCACTACTCTGGTCTCAATAGGCACACTAGCAACTGACACCAGGGGCTGTAGCCTTTAGCCTCTTCATTAGGCGTGTCTGCCTGCCATGCTGGCTGATGCTGGTTCGAATCCCACTCTGAGTGTGTCGAGCAGGACCGGCTAAAGTGGTGCCGTGACCAAGATAGGAGTGAGGTTTAGGGGGTGAGTGTAACGGGTGCCAGCTGGTATGTGATAGCTGTGCGGAATGTGTAATCCTCACTTCCCAGGCCTTAAGAGGCACACTAGCAACTGATGCTGGGGTCTGTAGCCTTTAGCCTCCTAGTTAGCGTGCCTGCCTCCCATGCCAGCAACACTGGTTCGAATCCCACATGGAGCAGTTCGAGCAGGACCGGTTACATAAGCACTACTCACATTTTCTTCATAAAACAAAAAAGTCTTTATCATTGTCAATCTTTGTCTGACTGTCAACGTATTAACTCATTTTGTGTTTTGCACAGGTTGCTATGCCAAAAACTTTGGGCCGAAGGGTTTTGGATACGGTCAAGGAGCTGGAGCATTGTCACACACTCAATAGATACAAAAACACAACTTACCCCACATCCCTTATTCATGAGCATCTGTATAAGCAGCTGAACACCTCCTCCTTGTGTGCATGTGCAGGGGGCGAGTGAGTGCATGCCATTGTCTTCAAACAGGAAACTGGTGTCAGTCAAAAAGGAAACCTGAGCCCAGATGCTTTAGTCTCAGTCATAAATGAGACGACACATTCCGCATCCCAAAAACACAATTTCATTGTCTTGAACCCATAAACATCTATTCTTAAATCTAGAACATTACCAAACACTTGTAAGAACATCAACTATGTAAAGAAAGCATGGGATTAACCCTTTATCTACTCACCTGTGGTGATCACACAGATTTCATGGAATTTGAGCTGTATGGTAATATCACTGTTCCTCACTCTGAGGTACTGACTGTTCCGTATAATGGATCAACATACCAGTTTACTTGATTCATGCTTGTTTGAGCTTAATCACTGTAAATAATGTTCCCTTTTGCTCTATTCAAAGCATGTAAGATTCACATTCCTTGGTTTAAGATGCACTATAGCTAAAGTGGCCCCATAGAATTAAGACACGTCAGAATTTCATTGCCTTAGATAACAAAACATGAAATCAAGTGGGATTTAAGAGAGATAGCACATTGTTCAAGCAGAACATTTCATAAACAGTGGTTTGGTTGGTTTTCAATAATCATAATAAAAAAATACATACTTTTTATTTGTTTGAGGCATGCCATTTGGTTTGATATATTACTATAGAATGTGTGGCTTAAATGGATAGTTCACCCAAAACATTTTATTTTCTCATAATTTACTCACCCTCATGCCATTCCAGATGTGTATGAATTTCTTTCTTCCTCAGAACACAAATGAAGATTTTTAGAAGAATATTTCAGAGCTGTAGGACAATACAATGCAAGTGAATGGGTGCCAAACATTTGAAGCTCCAACAACCACATAAAGGGAGCATAAAAGTAACCCATATGACTCCAGCAGACATGATATAACAGGTGTGTGTGTGTGAGAAACAGAAAAATATTTAAGTCATTTTCTGTCATTAATTCTCCTCCCTGCCCTGTAGGGTATGATATGCAAGAAGGATGTGAATCACCAAAAACAGGAGAAAGTTAAGAAAAACTGAATTAATTATTGATCTGTTTCTCACCCACATCATATCACTTCAGAAGACATGTATTTTACCACCAGAGTCATCTAGAGTACCATAAAGTGGCCCTTATGTGGATTTTGGAGCTTCAAACCTTTGGCACCCATTCACTTGCATTGTATGGACCTACAGAGCTGAATTATTCTTTTAAAGATGTTAATTTGTGTTCTGCAGAAGAAAGAAAGGCATACACATCTGGAATGGCATGAGGGTGAGTAAATGATAAGAGAAGTTTCATTTTTAGGTTAACTATCCCTTTAATGATTATTGTGATCTGTCTTCTCAATACAATGGCAGTGGATAGTGCCTCACTTTTTCACACAAATGTAGTCTGTGTGATTTATGCATTATAGTGAATGTCTTCAGGAACGTATTTCAGTGAAAAACAGCCAGGAATTTACAGTAATTTTTCAGAAAAAAGAAAATTCTTCATGAGCACAATAATACAAGCTTGTTCAGAATAGCTAAATTATTGATTTTAGACAGTCCTACAGTAACAACATGAGTGAGTTAATTATGACAGAATTTAATTTTTTGGTTGAACTATTCCACTGAGTGAACAATACAGTATGTGTAGAATGTTACTGCATTCCAATTACATAATCTTGATCACATGTAAAAAGTTAATAACATAACAATTCATAAAATGTCAAATATGTTGTCACTCAGACTGAAAGACATATGCTCTGACACTTGCAGTCATGTCTGTTACATGGAGGGAGGTCACAGGATCTACAAGCAGCTTAAAAAGTATTTAATAACATAAACAATGTAAAGAATAATGGGGTAAACACAGGAACAAAGTAAACATCCGCAATGGGAAAATATACGATGGGAACTGGATTGCACAGGAGTTCAAAACACATATAACAACTGTCAAGGAATGTGCAAACAACAGGGCATTAAATACAAAAAGACTAATGAGTAAATGAAACACAGACAGCTGGCAGCGATGAGGTCAGGGAATTATGGGAGGTGTAGCCCATGGGGAACAGATGACAGAGGCAAAACACAGGGCAGACAACAGTGAATCGTGATAATATCACTCCCTTTTGGGAAATCCCTGATTATCCTTAAATAAGTCATTAAAACTTTCAATGGCAAATAACATTGAGATCCCTCCAGACCACATTTAAAGGTTGTCACCCAGGCCACTTCAGTATTGGCAAGCCGGATTCAATGACACAGCAGTGGTGCATTTAAATACACAGATACAAGAATTGACCACTTTTCTACTGCAATAAAGAATATAATGGCTTAAAACTGGCTTAAAATTTTTTTTTAACATGCATTAGTGTAATGCGGGTGAGTGTAATGTTGCAGAAATGTTATTGATGTAAATTGTTGCCTTAAATCCCACCAGTCAATGGAAACAATTGTCACAGTGGCGAACTTAATGACCAAATTGTTTTAAATTCTGGACAGTAATATTGTTCATATCATACAAATTAAAGATAAAAAAAGATTAAATTCATATCATACAATGAACCATAGAGCCAGAAGAGCTTGTTTTGACATACAACAAAAAGAAAAAGAAAAGACTGCCAATTAAAACAGTCGTTTCAACATCATAGGCCTCACACGTCACTCTTCCCACAGTTTAGAACCACTGGAATGGACAGCAGCTATTATCTAATCTGACCACAACAGACAACAATCTTATTGTGAATGCACAAGGCTTTTTTTTTTTAATTAAACAGACACAACGTTAGAACTATAAAACAGACATAACATAAGAAGGACATGATTGCCTGATCACCATTTCATAGCCTGACCTAGTATCTATGAGCGTGTATCAATAACACAGATTTTATATAAATACATTAACCCACTTGTAGAAGTTTCGATAGCCTCTCTTTCTCGATTTTTTATTGAAATTAACTTCGCCAAATCCCCCTAGGTCGCCGATGCTTTCACAGCAGATATCCATTTTAGCGCTTAATAACGCATTAATTATGTGAACTTGAACATGTTGACAAAAAATTAAAAAAATCAGATTGCGTAACTTAAGGAAGGAGCTTCTGATTGGCTTACTCATTTAGGTAAGCATGCTTGCCTACCTAGCATACCTTGGTCATTGGTAGTAGCAGGCGTGATTCAGTTTGAATGGACGTACAGTATTGAATGAAAGGGTTTTTCTGCTGAAATTGGTCTAGGCGTACCAAAATTCGAACCACTGCCCTCAGTGGCCGAAGCTGGAAGTATTGTTGGGTAAAAAGGGATAGTTCAAACAAAAATGAAAATTCTCTCATTCTTTACTCACCCTCATGATATCCCAGGTGTGTATGACTTTCTTTCTTCACCATCAAACTTGACCCAAAACAATAACTATGTAATTTTACACAAAATCATGGATTTTTTTTTAAACAAATGTACAAGCTCGAATGTTGTGCAAGTGTTGGGTTGTTGTCGTATTTATTTATTTTACCTTAATTACCTCTAAGATTTACCTCTAAATATCACTATTTTATTTGTCAAAGTTTAGCATTTCTTTTTGAAATATCAGTTTCTGCAATGATGCCACATTATGTTTACAATCCACAGTGTTACAAAGATAATACTTAGAGTAAGATATTTATTTCTAACATCCCAATTCAATAAATCAATCCAATAAATTAATTTTAAAATTAATAAATAAATAATCAATAAAACCAACAGCAATAAACAGAAATGAACAATAATGAACAGTGATAATTAATTTTGTGTGCACAAAATTAACATAAATCAAATCAAATCACTTTATTGTCACACTACCATGTACACAAGTGCAACAGTAGGTGAAATTCTTGTGTGCAGTTCCGAGCAACATAGCAGTCATGACAGTGACGAGACATATACCAATTACAGTAAACATCATACTTACACAACACAATTTACATATCAAATGTACACATACTTACACAACACAATAATTATATACAATGTACAGTAAACAATACACACAATATAGAATACACAATATACAATACAATAAGTAAGGAGTATATGAAATATATATATATATATATGAAGTAGTATATTGAGGAGAATGTTGACAGTCCAGTGTGAGATTCTAGATTAATAAAGTGCAGTGCTAATTATTGATCCTGATAGATCAAGTGTTCAACAGTCTTGTTGGGGGAATAAGCTGTCATGTAGTCGGCTGGTGTGGGTCCTGATGCTGCGATACCGCCTGCCTGATGGTAGCAGTGAGAACAGACCATGACTCAGGTGGCTGGAGTCACTGATGATCCTCCGAGCTTTTTTCACACACCGCCTAGTGTATATGTCCTGGAGGGAGGGAAGCTCACCTCCAATGATGTTTCTGGCAGTTCGCACCACCCTTTGCAGGGTTTTGCAGTTGTGGGCGGTGCTATTGCTGTACCAGGCGGTGATGCAGCCACTCAGGATGTTGTAGAACAGTGCTGGTGTAGGATGTGAGGATGTGGTCGTTCATTCCAAACTTCTTCAGCCGTCTCAGGAAGAAGAGGCGCTGGTGAGCCTTCTTCACAATGGCCTCAGTGTGGACGGACCATGTGAGTTCCTCAGTAATGTGGACACCGAGGTACTTGAAACTGCTGACTCTCTCCACCGGTGCTCCATTAATGGTGATGGGACTGTGTTCTCTGTCTTTCTTCCTGAAGTCCACTACAAGCTCCTTGGTTTTACTGACGTTAAGGGAGAGGTTGTGCTCCTGACACCAGCGTGTCAGAGTGTGCACCTCCTCTCTGTAGGCTCTTTCATCATTGTCAGTGATCAGACCTACCATCGTCGTATCGTCAGCAAACTTAATGATGGCATTGGAGCTACGTGTTGCCACACAGTCATGTGTGTACAGGGAATACAGGAGTGGGCTGAGAACACAGCCCTGCGGGGCTCCAGTGTTGAGGGTCAGTGATGAGGAGATGTTGCTGCCCATTCTAACCACCTGACGTCTGCCTGACAGGAAATCCAGGATCCAGCTGCACAGCGAGCCATTTAAGCCCAGAGCCCGGAGTTTCATATCAAGCTTGGAGGGCACTATGGTGTTGAATGCTGAGCTGTAGTCTACAAACAGCATTCTCACATATGTGTTCCTTTTTTCCAGATGGGAGAGAGCAGTGTGTAGTGTAGATGCAATGGCATCGTCAGTGGAGCGGTTGTTGCGGTAGGCAAACTGCAATGGGTCCAAAGAGGGGGGCAGAACAGAGCAGATGTAATCTCTGATTAACCTCTCAAAGCATTTGCTGATGATGGGGGTCAGAGCAACTGGACGCCAGTCATTTAAGCAAGTGATTGTGGCTTGCTTCGGTACAGGCACAATGGTTGACGTTTTAAAGCATGTGAGGACTACAGACAGGGAGAGGGGACAGATTGAAAATGTCTGTAAAAACACCAGCCAGTTGATTCACGCACGCTCCGATGATGCGGCCCGGAATGCCATCTGGACCCACGGCTTTACGGATGTTCACCCGTCGGAAGGATCGGGTTACATCCACAACAGAGACGGAGAGTGAATCAACCTCTGTAGCATCAGCCGCAAGTGCTCTCTCCGCGAAACGAGCATAAAATGTATTGAGTTCGTCCGGGAGAGATGCAGCGGTGTTCACGGCGGAGTCTTTATTCCGTTTGTAGTCCGTGATGGTATTAATTCCCTGCCACATACTTCTAGAGTCAGTGGTGTTGAACTGACCTTCAAGTTTGTGCCTGTACTGGCGTTTGGCTTCACTGATGGTGTTACGGAGGGCATAACTGGCTTGTTTACGCTCCTCAGTGTTAGAAGAATTAAAAGCGGAGGACCGCGCATTGAGTGCCGTGCGAACCACGCCGTTAACCCATGGTTTCTGGTTGGGGTATATCCGTATTGTTTTGGTTGGAACAACATCCTCTACGCACTTCCTGATGAAACACGTTACGTTGTCAGCATAAACCTCGATGTCGTCATTCAGTTTCTGCCTATAAGCAGGAAGTAGAACGGAAGAGTGGTCCGATTTGCCAAATGGGGGGCGGGGGAGGGATTTGTAGCCATACCAGAAAGGAGAGTAACAGTGATCTAAAACCCGGTCCCCTCGTGTGTTGAAGTTTATGTGTTGGTGGTACTTTGGTGCTATTGTTTTAAAATTAGCTTTGTTGAAGTCCCCGGCAACAACGAACGCAGCCTCAGGGTGCACGGTTTCCTGCTCACTTATACACCCATACAGTTCCCTGAGTGCCCGGTCTGTGTTGGCTTGTGGGGGGGATGTACACAGCTGTGATGATGACCGCTGTGAATTCCCTCGGTAGCCAGAATGGTCGACACAGAAGCATGAGATATTCCAGATCAGGAGAGCAGAAAGACTTGAAGAAATGTACGTTCCTCTGATCACACCATGATTTGTTGATCATAAAACATACACCACCACCTCTGCTTTTACCTGAGAGGTCTTTCGCTCTGTCCGCTCGGTGCACGGAGAAGCTCGTGATTTCGATGGCCGAGTCTGGAATCTCCGCAGCCAGCCAGGTTTCTGTAAGGCATATAACGCAGCAGTCCCTCGTCTCTCGTTGGAAAGAGATCCGCGCTCTCAGCTCGCAGAGTTTGTTGTCCAGTGATTGAACATTTGCCAGTAGTATATTGGGTAGCGGGGGTCGATTTGCACGACGTCTTACTCTGATGAGAACGCCGGCTCTTTTTCCCCTTTTCCTTCTGCGTTTCCGCGGCCGGGCAGCCCAGACAAAGGGCTCCGCCGGCGTGTTTGTAAACAGCGGGTCGGCGTTGAGGAATTTGAAGTCCGGTTTTCGATGTGTAATTGTAGAACCTATGTCCAAAAGCGTTTGTCTGTCGTAAACAATATGGCAGACAACATCCAAGAAAAAAAAAACAAAGACCTGTAAACAGAACAAACAATAAACCGCAGTGTTGTATCGGAGCTCGCAACGCAGCAGCCATACTCGGTGCCAAATTGAGTCCAAAAATTACTTGGAATAAACATTTTGCTCCCACCCATAAGCATAAACTTTATCACAATGAGGGAAAAAATAAATGTCTCAAACTCAGCCTTTGATCTTTGTGTGTGTGTCTGTGTGAGCTTGTTGGTGTGCGGGTATGTGTGTGAGCATGCTTGATGTCAATGAGTTTTATGTTTAGTAAATTACGTAATATAGTAAAAATTCACAGTGCTTGAGCACAGGCTATGTGGGAGTCAAATTGTTCATGTTACAAGTTGTCAGCATGTAAAGGTTGTGGAGGAGACAGAGGGAAGTACAGGGGTTTCTGCCAAATCTAGCATTAACATGTTACTCCTACACACATTCCATCTGTGATAGACAAAGACACACATTTTTTTAACATATTAACATTCATGCATTACTACAGGTTTCATTCATAATGTAAAATCTCACTATTATTGTTAATTGAGTTAATAGCGGGTTAATGTGCATGAATGTTCAACACATCTTTGTATTATCTGTATGTATAGCAGTGCTTACGTCAGACAAATGACAATTTGTTGATTACTAAAACAAAATAGCTTTTTAATGTGTGGCATGATACTCTTGAAACAACAGCATCAAGTCTAATCAAATGTATTTGTATAGTGCTTCAACACAACTGGCATTGTTTCAAAGCAGCTGTACATGAAATTATGCTATAACAGAAAATGAATGAATATAATGACAATATTAGTTATTTATGTTTAGAACTATTATTGGTTAAAATAAAGTAAACTAAGTAAGTGTTGTGAGTCAATGATTAAACAAATTGATTTTATATGAACTATAATATTTAGTATTAAAGTCCTTGAAGTCATCACAAATTAAATATGGAAATACACATAGATGCATTTTTCTTTTGATTTTGGCCGATGAAGTCTTTTGCTAGTGGTTAATTCCTTTTTTATTTAGTTTAAGAGAATGTCGTTCCTCCTTTGACCAAGTTGATATAGGTATCATTCAGTGAGGAGCATCGCAGTCTGGCTGGAAGTTTATGGCAGGTAATTTTGGTGAACTCCATCTTGAGCCCATGCTTCAAGCAGTGGCACATGAAGAATTCCATGTCTTTGAGTTTGCCTCAATTCATCCTCTGTGAAGTCTGTATTAGTAGACTGAAGTTTGACTGGAACATGCTGCATTTGGTCATCAACACTCAGCGACACAGTGGGAATCGGCAGGACGAGACAATCCCGATGTTTAGGCAGGGAAAGAATGCCTAAATGCACTGCGGGTACTCAAATCTACCCTGTACTGGACTCCTTCCCCGATATGTGTAAGGGCCCCAGCCATTGAGTCTATGCGAGAAACATAGAGAGAAAAGAGGCCTGGCTAGGCTCGGCCCGTTCCCAGGTTGGGAAGCGTTGCCTTGTTCCCCTGTCTAGGGTAAATATAAGGATTCCGACGACTTTATGGGGCATTGGGGAAGGGTACGTGCAGTCTGATACAGCTGGTCGTTTTGGCACTTCAAGTACCTGCCCGCTCCTGTGTCAGCAGTACACGTACACGGCTCAGCGCATGGTGTGATTTAAATTGGACCCCTAGTGTCGCTTTTTCGACACAACTTAGAAGTGAGCGACAGACGGGGAATGTATAGGTTACGGATGTAACCTCCTTTCCCTGATGGAGGAAACTAGACGTTGTGTCCTCCCGGCCATGTCACTGAGCCTAGCCACTGTTGTGGCCGGACCATTTCCGGCTCCTCAGAAAAATCCTGAATGTAACAGATGTATTTCCCCACCTTTATACCTGTATGTTCGGGGGCGGGACATGCAAATTCTGTCTGCCAACTTCGAAATTTTCTTGGGTTTGAAGAAATATAAAGTTGTGTATCATCGGCATAACAGTGAAAACTAATTCCATGGTTCCTGATAATGTCTCCCAGGGGGAGCATGTATAGGGAGAAAAGAAGAGGCCCTAAAACTGATCCCTGTAGCACTCCATACTTAACTTTAATTTGATCTGACATCTGAAATTGATCATTTAAACAGACAAATCAGAGACATAGGACCTAAACCAAGCTAATGTCTGTCCACAAATGCCAAAATAATTCTCAAGCCTATCCAATAGAATGTCATGAGCTATGGTGTCAAAGTCAACACTAAGACCTAAAATACTAGATGAGAAATGCAGCTGCAATCAGATGATAAAAGAAAGTAATTTGTAACTCTGAAAAGTGGAGTAAGACTGTACCCATATTTTCTGGGACAACATCAAGTTCTTCTGAACCTTTTGGCATGCTGAATATTTATGACAAGTCTGGAAGATTTTTAGAGAAGCTTTCTTTAATAGTTGAAAGAATAGCTCTACCTGAACGATAACATTGCGTAGATTGAGATACCTTTGCCCAGGGCCGGTCAACCCATTAGGCAACATAGGCGAGCGCCTAGGGCGGGATCACTTCGGTGGGCGCTGATCTACCGATGCAATAAGTATGTGTTCAAACTGTGTCTAACAAAATGCCCCCTGTGTGTTGCGATGACATGTTGTGGTGCCCTCCACAAAACAAATAGACCATGTACTAAATGCCATACTACCATACTACTCTTACTGTTTCTGTTATACCTGTGTTTGCCAAAAAAACTAAACAGAGTAGTATGGATAGTATGCCACTGTGAACACAGCCATAGACTCATGAGCGCGGTGCTCGTGAATTGAAGTGATGCCTGATGTGTGAATTAATCAGACTTTTGAGTTGGTTCTTCTCAATGAATTTAGAAGTTTAGAAGACAGAGAACAAAAACAACACTGAATGAAGTGAATACTTACAATTCACTGAAACAAAACCTGCAGCTGCTTTCAATCATTTGCCAGTGATGAAGATCATGTGCGAGTGCAGCCTGTGAACAATTGTCTACTGCAGGTAAAGGTACTTTCTAAATAAAAGTGTCTACAACATTTACATTGCATGAAAGCACTTAAAAGTACCACAAACAAACCAATACCATGTTTATTGGAGTAGCCTTCCATATAAATACCATGATATAGGCCTACTGTATATAATAAAAATACCTCGGTTTTACCATATTGTACCATTATTGTACCATGATACTGCTACAGCATGCTTTTGCGAAATGTAACTTTGATAAACTTAATCTTGTGCTACGTAATGTGAAAAAGTGACAATATGTTTTTAGTGCATTTCTTAATGCTACACAATATACAGTATATAAGCTACTAAAGAAAATGCTGAAATGATTCTCCTAAAATCACCAGAAATGGATGCTTTGGTGCAGTTTTTGCTAAATTAATAAATAAATTAAATATTTTAACCCCCCTTCAACATCATAGTACAATAGATTGTGTACTTGATTGGTTCCAGACTCCCCAGTAATAATGAAAGCCTAAAAATGTGCCTGCTGTGAAATACACTGTACAATATGCATAGATATTTAGGGCAGTGTGCCTTTTTTTTACATCTTAGACCACTTGACTTGGTTTATGTGCACTTTAACTTTATGATGCCTACATAAGAAGCCATAACATGCACGTGCATATTTCTTCCCAACATGTTTTTCTAGGGAACCAGCACTGCCTTTATCAAGCGCAGCTTACAAGAGAAGAGGTAATGATTTGAGATATAATCGCTCTGTGCCAGAATTTCTAGATTATGCAACATCAATTCATATGACAAAATTAGATCTAGCATATGATTTTGGCAATGGGTTGGACCTGTCACTTTTTGTCTAACCCCAACAGAGTTGAGAATATTGATAAATGCTAATCCCAGTGTATCATTTTCGTTATCTATGTGGATGTTGAAGTCACCGACGATTAAAGCTCTATCCACTGCAACCACTAGATCTGACAGAAAATCAGCAAATTCTTGAAGGAATTCAGAATATGGCCATGGTCTTTACTGTTGCAAGAGCAAAAGACAAAAGATGATGTCACATTAAACATTAGCAGTTCAAAAGAATTAAACTTATATCCAGACCTTTGATTAGCATTGAAAATCATTGTAAATTGTAGCAACACATCCTCCTCGACCTTTCAGATGATGCTTATGTTTATAACAATAACCTAAAAAAATTAATAAAAAAAATTGCCCTTGTTACGAATATCTGTATTTTATTTGTACCACAGTATCTGCTATAGCTCTTAATATTCTATTATTGTCCCAATTATATACAGTATGGCATAAATTTAATAGGGTAATTGTTAATAAATTCTCAATCTTGAGATTTTGTATTAATTAATTGATGAAATGGATGTAACTGACATCAACATATGAGACAAATGGGAAAAAATGACATCATAATCGAAAATCCAAATCCAGGGGAAATAATTACCCATTTACTGCATTTTTGGTTAACATCTTTAGTTAAACATTTTCCTTTGCTTTCTTTATATCTGTCTTTTAATAGGTTGGTACAAATATGGTGGAGTGTATCCAGCAGGCTGATGTCAAGGCCTTATTCCCCTACATCCTAAACTCAATACAGGACTACACATGGATTCTTTTTTGTGTTTATTTTAATTGAATTAATTTATGGATTTGTATTAATTTCTTACATTAATAGATACTTGAAGTAATGTTAATACTGTAATGCAATGGGTATTTAATTATTTGAATGCCTATAAAGTAACTGATATTAATTAGACATGTTCATTGTTCTACAAGCTCTTTATTAAAACGTTTGTAAAATAGCAATGCTGCTATTAATAAGTGTAATTATTGCAAGGATTTAGATTCATAAAAAAATAAAGGAGGTACAATTTTAACACATATGTTTACAGTGTGGTTTATTTTACAATATTTAAAGGATAGAGGTCAAAACAACCTGGCACTTTTATTTAAAATTTTAAATAATGTGAGTAAAAACTGGATTGAAAATAACAACCAATTTTGCTGGTTTAGCTCAACATGTCTTATGTCCCTTTTAAACAGCAGCTGGACTAAAACAACCCAACTTGAGTTGTTTTTAACCCAGCATTGTTCTATATGACAAAGATGAGCAGCCAAATTAAACGTTACCGTTAAATAAAGCTGTTTGACAAGAATAAAACAAAGGTCCATCCAACAGTCTGTTGTTATATTCTAGGGCATGAATGGACACACACGCCGATGTTTATCAGGCATCAGCATTTCAATGCAGTAAAAGTAGAACTAAATCCCCGTGACGTCAGAGCGGGGTGGGGGAGAGTCCTTCAGAAACACGAGAAGAGTAGTGTCGATTTCGGAGGAGCAAGTACCAACATGCCCACACTACGGGACTTACAAGTAGATTGTAACAATATATAAAAGTCGGAAAAAGATTTGTTACCGCGTAAGTCTTTGCCGGCAACGTAGCAATGATGCGTTATAAACAGGAATCTGTCCTTTAATGGAATTATCTCCAGATGTGACATTTAAAATGAGCAAAACGGCATAAATGAAGCGGTCTTATGCGCGTTTACGAAAAATCTTCGTCAACGCTTCGCGACGACGGCAGTGGACACGTCGCCTAAGGGATTGTGTTCGAATTAGCCGGTTATTTCTGTGTACCGCGTTACACATCAACGCTTATTCAGAATGAGCCTGTGTAAAGTCATGAAGGATGGCCATTTGGAGAAGAGGAGTAATGGACTTCTACAGCTGTGGAAGAAGAAGCGTTGCGTTCTCACGGAGGACGGACTCCATCTGTACGACTGTAAAGGCGATAACAGTAAAGAGATGCGCTTTGAGCAGATGAGCACGCTGGACTGCGTGGAGTATAAGCGGGGTCTGGTGTACTTCACTATCGTGATGAACGGCGGTAAAGAGATTGACTTCAGGTGCCAGCAGGAGGGAACGGCGTGGAACGCGGAGATTGCGCTTGCGCTGGTGCGATTCAAAAACCGCGTGGCCGTTCAGACCGGCAGGAAAAGACACATGTCACATTTGGGCAGCTGCGGGGAGGGAGATGTCGAGCTTTGACTCAACGGCTGAGGGTAAACACCTATGGCAGATGAACAGAACTGAATGTTGCTCTTATCTTTTTTGCGGAACAATTAAGTCTGTATTCTGGAACAGTCGGTTATGTGTCCCGTCTAGCGATCTCAGGAGCCACTGATCCAAAATAACATCTGCTTTCCATTTAAACCGCTCACGCATTTGCAGTCTCGTCTCTGAAATATCTCGACAAAACATTCTTTCACTATCTCGAAATGTTTTTACCAAATGGTTTGCATGATACTACAAAAATCCTGAAGGATTCCTATTGAAATTTCTGTCATAACTTAATCAATCCTAATGGATATTGGGAATGTTCGCACGTGATTCCAACCCCTGATAGCACACGTACATCACCCAGATGTCTCTTGGATGTGTGTGCTTACATCTGGAAGACGTATGTTTAGGTTGTTTGCACATCTGCAAACAGCTGCTTACCTCTATGTAGCATTGAGAGTTTCCGGCATCCCACTAGCTCCCCATCTAACCATCTATTCCATCAAAACTAATCCACCCCAGACAGTGAGCCACACATGTTTACACTATCCTTAATACAGGATTACATTAAATGCGAACTACTGAATGTATATATATATATATATATATATATATATATATATATATATATATATATACATATATACAGTATAGATTTAAGAAGATTTCCATCCATCCATCCATCGTCAACCGCTTATCCTGTATACAGGGTCGCGGGGGGCTGGAGCCTATCCCAGCTAACATTGGGCGAAAGGCGGGGGACACCCTGGACAGGTCGCCAGTCCATCGCAGTTTAAGAAGATTTATTTAATTTAATTAAACTCACAACAAATTAATAAAATGGGGTTTTTGAGAATTGTATGGTTGATTACTTATGCGTGGGGGGAAAAAACATAAATGAAAGACTCTTTGTTATGCTGAAAGATTATTGGACCAAATCCATCTGCTCTATTTTTTCCACAGCCATCTATAATACTCTTTGCTCATACTGTATGACTTTAAACACCACACTAATGCAGTGTACCTATTATATCCCCCATAATTCCTTAGCAAAGACACAGAACTGGATCCAAAAGTGAGAGTGAGGTTGTGGACAAGAAAGGCTTTTGGAAGACCAAAGTTAAGGAAACACATGATGAAAAGTACTTTAAACCACAGAGAAGTTTCATGACTCTTTTGCACTTACACTGTTTTTCAATTATATATACAGTAAACACCTCTTGGCAAAAGACTCATTGGATGAATTTACACCTGTTGGTGTTATGGCACGGATCATTTTTGTAATCATTGGAGTTATTTTGATTGCATGTTTGTTGCATAAGCCAATGCAGACCCCATGGATTACTCTTCACCATAATTCAGCATGCATGCTAATTTCACTCTTTACAACGGCAGACTGTCATAAGTGGATTTTAGTGTTGATTCTACATTTTTAAGAGACATGTTTTATTTACCTCATTCTCAATGGAGGACAGCGTTTTGTACTCACACTCAGTATTAAGCATGATGCTAAGAGACATTAGCCATAAATGAAGTATGACTCACAGCACCTCTGCTGCACTGTTTAACATTTCATAAGTGTTTGAAAGCAGATTCTGGATTTATTCAGTTGTAAAGGCTTTTCAAATGCAGAACAAGCACACCAGGAAGACTGAACTAATGTTTCTTGGAATGTATCCCGACTGGATTAAAAACTAGGTGGGTGGATGGGCAATGCTGTTATTTTTTATTTTCAATTTTGTAGCCTACATAACCTAAATGGTTGCCAAAGGTACAAAATAATCTTCTGTGTGATAGTTAAAAAAGAAACGTTTTTGAATTCTGCACAGAGCTCATTTTGTCATAAGGTTCAGAACACATTTGTCCGAATAAAAATACTTTGTGGCTTTGTAAGACATATTAGTGTGAATTTCTTAACTAGATTGTAGTGGCCTAACACCGTGTCCTAACTACACGCGACGCGATAAAATTCCAGCGACAGCAAGTGTGTCTGTCCACACTAGAAGCGACACGACTGTGAGACGCCACACGTCAATCAAAAATCACAGCCATTCAGAACAGCGTGTGGGCGGAGTCTCTCTGTGAAAGCGCACTGCTGGCCCGCACTCGCATTGGAAATGGTGTGCACAGCTCGGACTACTGTCATTGACATTGCGACTCCCCACCCTGCCTGTATTTCAGTAGATTGTCTGGAATGACACCCCTGGATACAGGGACACAAATCGTCATGCCTATTCACTCTACTTTACATTGAAAATAAAGCGGAATTTGTTTTACACAGGTTGATGCATCATTAGTAGCCTACTATAGCTAAATGCTACATTCATTCATTCATTCGCTGTAGATGAAAGTCTAAACTTAACTTACCATGTGTATTCAATGCTTCAGCTATACTTCTCCAGACGGAATCCTTTTTCCTGATGTCTTTGTGGAATTTGTGGGATTTATCGTAGAGAATTGAATGCCTTTGAACTTCGACAATCAGTTCCTCGTCGTCCATGTTTGATGATTAAATATTCATGACACGCAGAACTTCCATCCAATGAGATCTCTGTGTGGGCGGATCTGTCAGCCGCGACGTCGCAGAAATAGGAACCGTTTCTAAATTAGAAACTTCGCGTGTCACCGTTGCGTCTGGTTAGGACAAAAACTCTGATTAACATGGAAAAGATACCTTTTATCGTGTGTCGCGGCATCGCGTCGCGTGTAGTTAGGACACGGTGTAACGCTACAGCAGAATATTTGACATTAATTAGTAGCCCTGGATTATAGTAGCTGTCGTAGTTTTGTATGTTAAGTGCAGCAATTTCCCTGCTTACCCGACTCTCAACTTCAAGTGCCTCTGCGGCACATGCCCAGACAATGGCATCAATGACTATGTCCTGCCTTTCCTGCTTTCCAAATTTGTCAGTTTGAAGCCATAAAAGAAGTTGTTAAACAGGGATTTTTTTCTTCAGGTTGAATATGTTTTGCCATTATAAAGTATGAAAGGTAAGTTCGTAGAACTCCTGAATTAAAAAATAAATAAATAACTGTGGTATGTGAATTAGGTGAAGAGCTGAAGTGTGTAATTTTTTGTTAAAATTTGTATTCAAATAATTGTATTTAATTTATTGTATTTAATCACACATTATTTTTTTAGAATATATATAATAATATATTATAAACATTTGCTGAGAAATCCCCTTAAAAAAAATGATATATATATATATATATATATATATATATATATATGAATGAATGAATGAAAGGTATAGCATATATATATATATATATATATATATATATATATATATATATATATATATATATACATGGTTGATGTGAACATGAACAGGCTCATGAACTGTATCTGCATGATTGTATGCATTGCTGACACACAATTGGCTGATTAGATAATCACATGAATATGTAGGTGTACAGGTGTAACTAATAAAGTGAGTGTATATACAGTTGTGGCCAAAAATATTGCCACCCTTGGTAAATATGAACAAAGGAGGCTGTGAAAAAAAATCTGGATTGTTTATCTTTTTGATATTTAATGAAAAACTTTAATGGAAGTAAAAAAAATTGAATCAGGGGAAATATCTCATTATTAAATCAATATTTTTCTCCAGAATGCATTTGCCTATAGGCACCCTTTCATTCAATACATTGTGCAACCTCCCTTTGCCAAGATACCAGCACTGTGTCTTCTCTTATAATTCCTAATGAGGTTGGAGAACACATAGCAAGAGATCTGAGACCATTTCTCCATACTGAATCTCTCCAGATCCTTCAAATTTAGAGGTCCTTGTTGGTGGACTCTCCTCTTCAGTTCACCCTACAAATTCTCTGTGGGGTTCAGGTCAGGGGACTGGGATGACCATGGCAGTACCTTGATTTTGTGGTCAGTGAACCATTTTTGTGTTGATTTTGATGTTTGTTTTGGATTAATTGCCCATTGTAAGCTTTCTGACAGAGGCAGTCAGGTGTAGATACCATGTATCTAAACAAGATGTCCAGGACCTCTGGCAGAAAAACAGCTCCACATCATTAAAGATACAGCACCATATTTAACCGTGGGCATTGGGTACTTCTTCATCTCTGTGTGCGCCAAATCCATCTCTGGTATTTGCTGGCAAAAAGCTCTTTTTTTTTCCATCTGACCATAGAACTTGGTCGCATTTGAAGTTCAAGTAGTGTCTGGCAAACTGAAGATGCTTCAGTTTGTTGTTGGATGAGAGCAGAGGCTTTTTTTTTTTCTTTAAACCCTCCCAAACAAATTGTTGTGATGTAGGTGATGTCTGATTTTTATTTATTTTTTTGGACTTTCTGACCTCAGGCCCCAACTAATTTTTGCAATTCTCCAGCTGTGATCCTTGGAGATTCTTTGGTCACTTGAACAATCCTCCTCACTGTGCCTGGAGACAATATACTGTAGACACACATCCTTTTCCAGGCCGATTCTTAAGATCTCCAGTTGATTGGAACTTCTTAATTAATGCCCTGATGGTGGAAATTGGATTTTCCAATGCTTTGGCTATTTTCTTATAGCCATTTCCCATTTTGTGATGTTCAACTACCTTTTGCCGCACATCAGAGCTATAGTCTTTAATCTAACCCACTGTGATTGATAATTAAGGGAATTTGGCCTGTGTGTTACCTCATATTTATACCCCTTTGAAACAGGAAGGCACGGCAGATCATTTAATGTTCCTAGTCACCCAGGTGCTCTAAAACAATTAAAATGAATGGGAATATACTTCAGATATATTTTACTCATAAGAAATTCTCGGGATGTCAATAATTGTGGTCAGTGTGTTTTGGAGAAAAATATTTATTTAATAATGAGATATTTCCCCTTTTTCAATTGTTTTACGTTAATTAAATTATAGATTTTTGTGAATATTTTGAATGAAAGACCATAAGGATAACAATGCAGATTTTGTTTTTCACAACCTTCTTTGCTCATATTTACCAAGTGTGCCAATCATTTTGGCCACCACTGTAATTCAGATATTCACAGTAAAATATATTGCATTATTGTGGCAGACCAGTGAAGCATTGATTAGACAATGCAGAAGTTGGCTTCAGAAGTCATTATCCTATTATTTGTTTCATTTTCATATCATAGAAAAAAAGCCTCTCATTTTGTGGCTGCGCTGATCATGAGGTTTGTTGAGGCGTGCTGTCCGAGCAGGGACTCCAGCATTCATACACCTTATAAGAGCACAGTATAGCAAGAATAGCGGCAGGTGTGATGTCATTTTCGAGGAAATCTTCCTGAATTTATATGCATTTAGATTTCTGGTAGAAACTTAAGCGTAGTGGCCAGAGCACTCAAGGACAAATAAGTTCAGCATTTGTATAGCTAATTCTTTTCTGATCATGTTGTTGTGTCTTATTCATTTAGTTGTTTTGTGGCTTTATTTTGTTTCGTTGTGGCTTATTTCCATTGTGGTTTCAAATTTTATTTGCTTTGCTAATTTGGTTTTGCTCTGCACCTCTCAGCCAGCATACATATAACTTTTTTTTATTCAGCAGATTATTTTTAAGATATTTTTAAGAATTTTACATTGACTGATTTCCGGACAATAGCAGCTAACTTTAAAGCTTAAAAAATACTCATGCATACTCATTCAAACAGTGCCCAAATCAAATATAGGGACACGTAAAAACATCAAATCTCATTGGTTTTTGTGCATCTCATTGCCAATAATCATGGAGTCACGACACAGTGAGTTTTGATTTTACTGACGTTGCCTTATTTGATCTTTACTCTTTTTTAGTAGTTGATCAATGATTGTATTTGCTTTGGGAGTGAATAATGACTTACATTATGGTCTGTTCATCATATAAAATGATTGTATGCCTCTAGAAAACTTGGAAACCTTGTAAATGCAAAAAAAGTAAATGCAACTAACTATATAATGATGTATATTTTGCATAGCAAAATAAATAGGCTTGGAAAAGAAAAAAAACATGTCTGTTGGTGATGACAAATTATGTTCATCAAATCAAACTCTACTGTATTTTGGCACAAATTCATCTGTCACTTGGTAGAATTTAGCTAAATTAGACAGTTCTGCTTATAAAATCGGTCTATGATTACCGAAATTCAAACCACTGCACCCCTAGCAGCTGATATGGAAGTGTTGTTGAACGTGTGGGCACGTGTGCGCTCCAGTTTCTGGGTGAAATGTCCACAGGGTGCCGCCAAAAGTGAGCTGTATATTTAGTTGTGACTAATAGGAATGCATATTTTATCAGTCCTAATCCAATATCCAACCCTAAACCAAACAATCTTTTTATTTTAGAGTGACAATGTAACACAAGGTAAAAGAAAATGCATCAAAAGTACAATAAACACAGCTTCACTATGATGAGGGTAAATGAGAGTGCAATTCACCAATCAATGTCCAGTGCAAAACCAGTTGAGAAACATATTTTACACTCTCCAGTATAGCTCTGTTCTCAACTCCTGGCAGTTTTAGTGCCCTGGGCTGTGCCTGTGGTGTTGCAATAATAGGGAGATTGTGTGTATTGGAAAATCCCAGAGTATGGGCTACTGAAGAGGCTCTGTTAAAAAAAGCCACAACCTCGAGATGAGTCAACAGCCTTGCAGCAAAACCTTAACAAGAGTTTCCTTACAGACTTCTGGACCTCATTACATTTGTGGAGTAGTGTTTGCTATGTTGTGTAGTTTTTGGATGAAGTGTCATTGTGAATGTCTGGGTGTGTATAAAGTGTTGAACTGTAATTAGACAAAAATATACCAAATGTTGTGGATGTTGCAAAGCTTTAATTTGCCCTTTGGCAAGCCTTTTAGAAGTAGATAAGAGCTATAAATGAGAACCTGCATAGTTGTTAATTTACTCCAAAAATAGTGTGTGAAAATGAAGTTGTATAATTCCTCTAGGGGATTTACAGTGTGAGGAATATAAGGTCACCTGAAAGGTTGTATCTGAATCCTGTAGAATGTGCTATGTAAACAAGACTGGGTTTGACTTAGTTCCTGTTTGGTGTCCTGCAATAGGCCTACTATAAGGATCCCAAGCTTTTAAATCTCCTTTTGTAGAATTTCGAAATCCCACTGACTGGAAATCTGACCTCTCCTACAGAAAGCACATTTGTGTGAAATCAAAAATCAATGTATGTAGCAGGAATGTAGAATTAAAATATTTGTGGCCTTTAAAGCAGTGGTCTTTTAATTGATTGGACATCTTGAATCTAATTTTCCACAACAAAGTGCTGCCCACAGACTCAGTAAATATGTTGAATGTGAGACTTGTCTGCCTAAAGTAGTGATATTCATGTGCTCTGATAGCACCTCTCAATGTCCCTGTCCAAACCAAAAGAGATGTGCGAAGAACAAGGACATCAGAGGGAAATCAGTTAATTTTGATGAGGTTTATATTGATTATGTTTAACGATCAAGGAAAACGGAGCCAAAAATAGAGCGGTCCTTGAAGATAAACTATTTAAAGGGCATACAACCTTAGACAAGGGCAAAGATTCATCTTTCAGCATGATAATGACCCAAAGAGCAAGATAACTCTGAATGGCCTTAAATGACAGACCTTAAGATTTCAGTTCAAATGATCTCTTCACAATCTGATCTGAAATGTACAGAAACTCCTTTTCACATTGTTATATGTGTTTTGGTTTATGACAAAGGAAATTCTACCTGTTTTGGAATAGAACTTGTAAAGGGATCTTAAATATTTCTCCACTTTCTCAAAGCACTGTAAATGGAATTGCACACTGAGAAAGAGAGAATGTTGACTAAAATATCTCTGTTGATGAGATTGTGACCCCCCCTAAAAAAACTAACAAAAAAACGTGTATTTATTCCGAACAAATTTAAGACAGGAATCTAATTGCAATGCAGCCTATCAATGAAAAACAAAAATACTTTTATAACATATGCACACACACACATATATATTATTTTTTTATTTTATTTTTTTTTATAGTTGATTTGCCAAAAAAAGGGCTCTCTTCAACTTTTAAAAGGGAGGTAAAAATGCTTTCCAAATCTGTTGATATTTATGCTATCCATCCAATTAAACTACAAATTAATTGTATCACTTGGTTGAAGCTAACCAATTTAGGAAGAACTGGTTGCATGGCATGCCCTCATGCACAAGGTAAATACAATCTTGACCATGTTAAATACAAATTACTTTTGTTTTTAGCAAAACCAGTTGAGAACTATTGCACTACAGCCACCAGTACACAGTGATGTGTATGTATGCAAAATAAAATATACTGACATACTTTGGTTTCCATATATGCTTTTCCTATTACATAATGCTAAAGTGTGTATCTGGACATGTCATGACATTTTTTTCCCAAAGGTGTGGTGCAGCAGTTTATGTGTGTATTCATGCCGTATGTTTGTGCCTCGACACTCATTCACACACACACACACAAGTGAGCTGCAGTTTGTCCACCAGTAATAGAGCCATGTGTATGCCCATGTGAAGTGGGTTCAACAGCTGCACACCGATAATAATTACTGTTTAATGGAATATTCTGGGTATGCATATTTCAATACAATTTAAGGTAAATTTTCAGCATTTGTGGCATAATGTTGTATACCACAAAAGTTATTTTCAACTCATACCTCCTTTTATTTAAAATAGCAAACATTTCAGTTACAGTGAGGCACTTACAGTGGAAGTGAATGTGGCCAATTGTTTTGAGGGTTTATATGCAGAAAACGTGAAGCTCATAATTTTATAAAAGCACTTAAATTAATAACTTGTTAATTATTTGAGCTATACAGATTAAGTCACAGTATTCCTCTGATGACGTTTGTTTCTTTAAAAGTTTGCAGCCTTGGAGCTTATCTGTATGTGCTTGATTCCATGCTCATGAGGGCTCTGTGACTCCTGTGACTCTGGTCCTGCCCTGATAGTAAAACGAAGTGTGATTGGTTGAAGATCGAACATGCTACGATTGGTCCGAGTAATGTGGCCGTTATCTGATTGCATTAGTAGACAATGGGTGGAGTCCACTTATTTGTAGATTTGTGTGTACATCTTGATGCTAGATTTGTTTACAAATCAACAAATGCATGTTGCGAGCCGCAAATGCACAGGAAGCGATCCCCAAATAAATGAGCACGATTCACAAATGAATGCTGGACAGAGTTGTGTTTGTGAGTTAAAAAATATATTTGTGAATATTTCTTTTTTTTTTTTGCAAATCTCATTTTATTCATTTATGAACCAACTTTCTATTTTTTAATCTCTTCTCATTTATATATTAATATGCATAAATCCCATCTCCATATAAAACTCTCACAAGGGTGAAAAATAAAACAAATAGAATAAATCGAAATAAAGACAAGGGCTGACCGAGGAGTACAGGAACCAAATGACTCCATGGACTGGCAAACTCATGAACATACGAAGCAATATGGCAGAGACATGAAGAAAGAGGGCAACATATATAAAAGGAACACACATTAGGAACAGGTGAAACTTAGTAACATAACAAGGACTAAACAAGTGAGAGTGATGAGGAAATGAGGAGGCGGAGTCGGAGTCGGGGATGCACATGGCAATACAAACACACAGCCATGTGCAAACATACAAGTCCAAACAAACACGAGTACACATAGCGCTGAAATATCAAACACAGCCATGTGCACTCACAACATACAAGACATGTACAAACATAACAAATGGGTGGAGGAGACAGAAAACAGATACTTTCCTGAAAAACTGTGTAAATAGTGTTCAAATATGATCCTCCAGTGCACTTCCGTTTTTAACAGCTGTCACACATTAGTCTGTTATTGTAAGTTAAATAATGTTAAAATTCATTATTACTGAAACACTGTGAACTTTTAGTAATGTTTAATTTAGTCATATTTGCACACTATTTACACAGTTCTTCAGGAAAGTATCTGTTTTCTGTTTATTAAACACAAGTGTCAAGAGTTGCACTGATGCCATTTGTTATGGTTTTTGAATTAATACATTTTTTGGATCTAATCACTGCATAGATACAGGTGTCTCTGATTTTTTTTTCTCTTGAACTTACCAGCCAAAATGTGGTAGGATAATATTGATATAGTACTGTAATAATATATGAATAATTATTAATATTTTTCAATTATCTACAGATAAAAGTCAATTATTTATGTGTTTTAAGACTGCCTCTATCTACAGGTATGACTGCTTTGTATAAACAGTATGTTCATTATGTAGTCTGTGCATTGTTTGTATGACAGTGCATTGGTATGTCCAGCAGGGGGCTGACTCAACCACTATCCTGTTTTAATAAAAAGAACTGCTGCATCTTAAATCTTGATAATATAATATAATATAATATAATATAATATAATATAATATAATATAAAACACATTTGCATTTCATTTACATATATTCACAACCATTTCTATTTCTATCGAGAACCATCTTTTGCTGTGTGCTAGACAGACAGAGGTTTGATGGCCCTTCATTTGCTCTGTTAACTTGAAATATTTCAATCTCTTTTCATTCTCTGAGTGTGATGACTGCTGTAAGATGTCAGTCTAGTTTTAACATTCTTAAAATAATAGTAAGGCCATTTCAATTAGTGGAGCAATTAAAACATGGAACAACTGTGACATAAAAAAACAACAATTATGAATCAGGACATGATGATAGGGTGTGCATCTAGGTGTTATACATATGCACATTTATTCATCCAGTATCTTTCTCATTAAATTCCAGAAAAAGGTCTAGCCCGTTTATTGTCATATTGTCATGACAGTAAATGGGTGTCCTGTTCCATTTTTGCACTGCACGTGCTGGCGCTACTACTGCTAACAACACAAATAAATGGTTTTGGAAGGGGGGACAAATTTGGTTATTTCTAAAATTAATGGGGACATGTCCCCCCAGTTATAATGGTTCCTTCGCCCTTGAGTATTAGTCTGATGTTCAAAGGCCAGCATGAGTGAAACAGGGCTTGGTGAGACTGCAGGCGGAACTATGGGAAGAGGAGAGAGTTCATGGAGGCATGCAGCCCTGCTGCTCCACTGGGCAGCTGCTGGATTTTAAAGATCAGACCAGAACACTACACACACATTCAAACTAAACCTATATGGACAGCACAGAGAGTGTTGACAGCTGCCATCTTTACATGAAGCAGTGCATCAAGTGGAGAATGAGATTTTGGCATTGTAGGCAGACACCAAACTCACTGACCTATATAAAAGGCAGAAAAGTTGGTTACCAGGACAGTATGTTGTGTTTGTATGCTGATGTCATTGTACTGTATGTTGGTGTCTCTACACTAGTTGGGCCGTTTTTGGGCATATGAGGGCCCTATGCATAATCTTACTTGGAGCACCCCCCTCTTCCTTCTCGGGCCACAAGGGAGGCCCCTACAGCTGTCTAATTGAGTCTGCCTGCCTGAGTCTTACTCACAGATTTTAGTAGTTAAAAAACAAAATAAAAACCTTTGCGAGGACCCTGTTGGTTTTGGGACCCAAAACGGCTGCTTATCCCACTTATAGCTAGAAATGGCCCTACCTACTAGGCTTCTTTGACATGCTTAAAGGGATAGTTTGCCCAAAAATGAAAATTCTGGCATCATTTATTCACAATTGTGTTGTTCCAGACCAGTACAACGTTTATTATTCTGTGGAATACCAAAAGAGATATTTTAAATAATAATGAATAATATATGAATGCCATTGACATACAAGAGATAGAATTCTTGTCCATTTTATTTATTTATTTTCAATCCGATAGGCCTACCAAGTACCATCAAGCCCAATATTGCCGATCTTGATACCAATCCGATACCTAAATGAGTGTTTTTTTTTCCTAGGATAAAATGGGTACTTTAGCCATTGAACATTCTATTTAAAAACAACATTTTGTTTATAGGCCTAAACTACAATTGATGAGACATCTGTTATTTATTAATTTATTAACAATATTTGATGTGAGTATTAATTCTGTTGATACAACATCACAAACAGAACAATCAATCTGTCCATCCTCAGTCATAGCATTTGATAACAAAATATCAAATAAAGAAATCAATCACAAGCACATTTTTCAAACAAAACATTTCACAAATTTTTTTTGAAATTAGGTTTGAAATGATATAACACTAGGTATACTGTCCCAAATGAAAACAAAAATATTTTTGACTCTTTCTCATTGACAAACGTTAGTGTAAAATGCTTATAGTTAATGCTATGAACAATATTTGTGTATACTGTGCCAGCCCTGGACACCTGTGTGAAATTGGAACTGACAACATCCACTAAACATTATCAGTTGTAAAAGTAATTTTACAAAATGGCAATGAAAAGTGAATTCGCTTCTTAGTAAGGAATCTTTGCAGATGCCATTTGGTTTTGATTTGTTGTTATCTAGAACAACATTTTAAAGTGTGGCTTAAGAGTACCAAATTCTTTATCAGTCAGACAGACAGATACTGTATTAAAGAGCTGTGGAGACATGAGATGAACCTGTGCGTGTGTGGGGGGGGGGCCGGGGGATGGGGGTGGAAGCTTTGGGTGGCTTACGAGGACATTTTTTAGGTTACAAACTGGTAAATACAAGGGTATTATGCTATAAATGTGGTTCATGAGGATATTTCTAGTGTCCCCATAAATCAAATAACTTCAATTACATGCTAAACAATGTTTTTTGTGATGGTAGGTTTAGGGTTAGGGGATATAATCTATAGTTTGTACAGTATAAAAATCATTATGTCTATGAAGAGTCCTCATAATGATAGCCACACCATTTACAAACTGGTAAATACAAGGGTATTATGCTATAAATGTGGTTTATGAGGACATTTCTAGTGTCCCCATTATTTAAATAGCTTAAAAAACATACTAAATTATGTTTTTTGAAAATGTAAAAATGCAGAAAGTTTTCTGTGAGGGTTAGGTTTAGGGGATAGAATATAAAGTTTGTACAGTATAAAAGTCATTATGTCTATGGAAAGTCCCCATAAAACATGGAAACACAACGTGTGTGTGTGTGTGTGTGTGTGTGTGTGTGTGTGTGTGTGTGTGTGTGTGTGTGTGTGTGTGAGCGTGTATTTATCACTTTGTGGGGACCAAATGTCCCCATAAGGATAGTATAACCCAAATTTTTGACGCTGTGGGGACATTTTGTCGGTCCCCATGAGGAAAACAGATTATAAATCATACTAAATTATGTTTTTTGAAAATGTAAAAATGCAGAATGTTTTCTGTGAGGGTTAGGTTTAGGGGTAGGGTTAGGTTTAGGGGATAGAATATAAAGTTTGTACAGTATAAAAACCATTATGTCTATGGAAAGTCCCCATAAAACATGGAAACACAACGTGTGTGTGTGTGTGTGTGTGTGTGTGTGTGTGTGTGTGTGTGTGTGTGTGTGTGTGTGTGTGTGTGTGTGTTTGAGACAGACAGGCAAGAAGAGCAAGATTATTTAGTGATTTAGTTTGTTCTAATAATATCATCCAGTGACAGATTAGAGATGCACAGACATGCAGTTAAATAAGGGAGCACATCTCTTCTCATGTACAGTATCTGTGATCAGTACAGGACAGCACATCACCATACTGTGAGGTAAGAAACTTCTACTGATGAGGAAATATTCACAAAGGAAACTGCAAGCAAATATATTTTCCATGATAAACCTTGTGTAAAGTTTTTCAGATTTTCATTCATTCTTAAGTGCTACAATTTTTTTGAACTATCATTAGGTATAACGAAACCTCCCTTGATCCTACTACTCAAAACACGCATGTTATCTAGTGAACCTAATTGTTTCAATGAATACAAGTTTACTTAAATCTATTTGTGTTGGGGAAAAAAATATATTTTTTGTTTGAATTACTGAAACTGGGCAGGGGATTTCTAGTTCCCAGCATGCTTTGACCGGGATTCAGTAGAGAGAGTAATGCTACGTCCAAATATCTATACTTCCACACTTTATAAAGTAGTATGCCAGATGGAGTAGCATGACCAAATCCTCAATATTCATAAAACAGTAAGCGAGATATACTCAGACGGCATAGTATTTCTGGTGAGATTCTGAAATGCAGATCGACTGTACACTTTACAATCCCATAATTTTCAAGCAAGGGTTTATAGCCGTTGGTAACGTGGGGGACACGTCCCCCTCATTCTTTAAAAAGGTAATTTTTGCTAAACCCATAACAAGTCCAAATGGTGGATTTGTATACAGTATTCTTTGCATTTGTTTTTATTTTGGGCTGATTGAGTGACAAACCAGCCAATCACAGGTGAGTTTCATGAGCCGAAACAACACTTACGTAATAAGCCATCAGTCAGACAGTCTAATCAACATGACATTGTTCATTTATACAAAGTTGCTTGCAACAATACTCATTTATTATTAGAAAATTAGAGTTATGTATCTGCATATCGTTCTTGATTGGCAGCATTACGTCAAATGCACTGCAGAAAAAACAAAACAAAGAACAATCCTTCTTTTAAGCACACATTGTAAGTGGAGTATATATCAGCACATGAGTCTTCATTAAGTTATGCTTTTTACATTATGTCTGTGAGGTAATAGTTTGATCAGTTGATTTTGCCAATTTAAGCAGATAACTAGATCTGTGTTAAATATGTAAAGCTATTTTTAATATCAGCTCCTGTTTTTTACCTCTATGTTGGTGTGCAGTCAACAAACTGTAGGAAAAAGATAGCTCTGCTTAGATCTGATAGATAGTTCTTAGAACACTTTTTGCATTTCACTGAAACAAATAGATATGTAGACACACTTTTTTATACATGAATAGACATTATTCAAAGTCATTATAATTATTAAAGTAACTAAATAACTAAAGTCTCTTTGTAGGTCTGTAGACAGAATTTTTTTAAGGATTATAATTTTCTTTTGATCGTTGATTCAGTGAATTACTCATTTCACACAAGACACTCATTTGTCACCACTTTCTGGCGTGGTCACTGAATCAGTATTTGGATGTTTCTGGACTGGCTCCATTCACTTCCATTGCAAATAAACAAGGAATCAGTCCATTGTTTTTTTTTTTGTTTTTTTTATTGTGGAAATCAATATTATGCCACAAATGCTGTCAATTGAGCAGAAACTTTCCTTTAAATAAATTCCTAATTAACCATAACAGCTGCTTTATCGACATATTCATTCTCATGTTTGTAAATAAATGGAGATCTCTTGCAGCCTCATGCATTAATGTTTCAAAAGAGAACAAACACCCCTCACCAGATGCTTTACCCCTTTCGGGTATTTTCTATTTGCAGAGCCAGACAGGTCCAAATTCTTGCCTTTGTGTTAATCCAGTTAAGAAAGCAGGGGATCATTCATGGCTTTTTGTTCAGGGGCCAGAGATGTGCAGAAAAATGTGAGAGGGTCAGAGAAGGACAGGATGTGGCCATAGTGTTTTCCAGAATTGTTCAATGGGAATTCAGAGGGAGGACAATGTTACATTTTATTTAAAGTCTAGAATTTATCAACAATATGTTGAATAGAATTATTCTGCTCTCTCTTTCTCTCTTTTGGAGGTTTAGTGCTCAGCTACCAAGATGCCTGAACAAGGGTAAGTATAGATCACTAAAGTATCGCTATTGCATACAACAATTTGATTTCTTACACTAGATTGGTCTAACAAAGTAATCAGTATAATGTGCACATTTTTGTCTTTTCAGACAAGAGGTAAGATTCATTGTTTTTTAATATACTGAATGGTGAAAATTATGCTTATGGTGGGTTTCTGTATTACCTGCATTGTGTCTTATAATTGTCAAATCTCTGGTCCAGAGAAAGTCCAAGATATCAGCCTCAAGGAAGCTTATGCTGAAGGTTAGTCTGCAACACATTAATTCTGCCAAAAGGTTAGTGTTGTTGGTTGTTGTCAGGGCATTGCTATGTGGTTGCTAGTGAGTTATGGGTGGTTGCCAGGTGGTTACTTACTGGCCCAAAGTCAAAAAGATTGGTACATATACTATAGGTTTATTTTCATAGTTTACTAATGTTGGATAAAGTGATATTATGTATTTTTAACATGTGCAGTAAAACAGTACACTGTTTGGTAGGTTTTGGCAATGTGAAAGTCACCCAGTCATCAGTCCATGTTGAACAGCAAATCAATGATTTATGTGTTTGCAAATGAATTTAGTCATTAACTAACCCGTAAACCCATAACAATGGGAACGTTAATGTAAAGTGTTACCACACTGGTAATAGTGATGTTTGCCTTAACAAACACGAATTTTCTTAAGACAAAGATACCCCGGTAGATGGCAGACATGTGTTTAAACTAAATTACTGTTGACATTTATGTGAGTTAACATTAAAGCACATATGCCTGTGTGTTTACAGAGTTTATTGGTGGCCAAAGCCAAGGAGGAACTGGATCAGGAAGTGTTAGATAAGGAGCAGGAAAAACAGGGGTATCTGTCGGAGAAAGCTCCTCCTCTGCAGATACAGGGCATGTCCTTTGCTGAGCTACAGGTAACCTCATACCTTATACCTGTATCTAAATGAAGTGTTCCCTTTAACTCAACAGAGCATGGTGTTAGCAATGCTAAGATTTAAGATTCTATTCCCAGGAAACCCATGTACTGATAAATTGTATACAAATTAGAGGGCACTCTGTGTTGCTTTAGATCTTAAAAGCATCTGCCAAATGTACAGTCAATCTCCAGATGTTTGTCTCTTTTGACAAATTTGAAATCTAATGGTACAATCACTGCTGCTCACACCACGCCACCCCAACCCCTTTTTGTATATCAACTTTCATAGCCCTAATCCAAATGTCTTGTCCAATGTCTATCTCAATTTGACTAATTGCTATGTCAATAGCCATCCATGTCAGCATCTGACGTCATAATCGTAAGCTCTATTCTGAAGGAAAACGATAAGTAGGAAAATTAGGAAAGTGGTGTTTGGTTGTCATGTTACCAGACCTTTTTTGTTTAAAGCATTTAATGTTGTTAGCTTCATTGTGTAATGATGTGTACCAATGAAGGTTTCAACACAATGTATTTACTTTCTCATCTTCATATAAGCATCCACATCAAATAGGATTTATTTTTTGGCTGCTCTTTTACTGTAGGAACTGTGTCAAGAGCTGCATGGAAAGATTGATGTGGTGGATGAGGAGCGTTATGATATCGAAGCCAAAGTCTTACTGAATAAGCGTGAGGTATGAACATCCACATAAGCCATAGCTTAATGACCAGTTGGACAATGACAAACATGCTATCTTCATCTGGTCTATTTGTAGTCTCCTAATTTTAGTATTTTGGCCTGAGCATTTTGGATTGTGATTTCAGGAAATAAGGACAATAAGTAATTCTAAGGCCACATCCACACTAATGTATTTTTATTTGAAAAGGCATTGATTTCACCATGTTTATACCTTGGTTTTACACTAGAATTGTGTTTTCCTCCAACGACAACAGAGTGTTTTAAAAAATGCTCTCCACCACCTCATGCTTTGGAAAAGAAATCGACTCAGTCGTATCAGTGCTGTATCAGTCGTCTTGGATGGTTTTTCACTTAGTTCAGTAGAGTTTGGTGTTAGCATGTTGCTGAGCTAACAACTTGGTATTCTAATAAGCATAAAAATACATATCACACACAAGTACTGAGTAAAACAGAGCCATTTTAATCAGATAAAACCATTTTAACACTACTTTTTGGTATGCTGTTTAGCTTAGCATGGTGTTATGCTCAGGCACTGAAGTATATAAGCACCAAAATACATAGCACACACAAATATTTGGTAAAATAGTGCACTTTTATGCAGATTACACTATTTTTAGTGCTACTTTGTTGTACTTTTGTTATCTTAGCATGTTGCTCAGATAGCAACTTGGTATTCTAATATGCATAAAAAATAATACAATACAGTAGGTTTTCCAACTCTTGTCACAAAATTATTGGTGCTTGAGAATTTGATGTACCTCAAAACTAGACGAGGGTCGCCCACAAGCGTCTTGTCACTAACACAGCACAAAATACAGCACAATGAGCTTCCGTATCAGATGTCTTCATTTAGGTCAAAATACAGGGATGTCCTGGCTGATATGGGACAGTTGGCAACCTTACAGTCTAGGTAGGCAGTATTTGGAGCAGAGCCATAGAGTTCCTTTAAACTTCAAGATATCTCATAAATAAGTCAATGAATGACCATCTATCCAACAGATCAAAGACCTGAACATTAAGGTTCTGGACCTGAGGGGAAAGTTCAAGCGACCCACCCTGAGGAGGGTGAGGGTTTCTGCAGATGCCATCCTCCGATCTCTCTTAGGCTCAAAGCACAAAGTCTCAATGGACCTCAGAGCCAATCTTAAATCTGTGAAAAAAGAGGATACTGAGAAGGTACAATGTCACTGAAATGCAGAATATTATATAAATGTTATATCAATGGATCACAACTGGTTTTGCTTCAGAATCCAGATTATACATTGGACATCAAGCAATGACCCATTATCATACCAAAATGGTTTATCATACAAAGATAAAAAAAAATGTCCTTAAAATCAAACACTGAAATGTAGTAGTAGTATAGAGTATATATAAAAAAAAATATATATATATATTCTGAACAGTATTTCCTTTTACCTTGCGTTGCTTTGTTTATGATTTTTGAGGATCACGGCATGTCCTGCAACCTGCTGATGTTGGCATAGCAGCTGTGATAAATTAATCTGCACTAAAATATTAAAGAGTTTGATTGAACGCACAACAACAAATAATTTGCAGATTTTACTATCGTAACTATGCATGATTACGGTTAGTTGCACATTATTATTTACATTTAGCATTGTTCTTCCCATATGGGTATGTCAGTGTGAATGTCTGGAGATGAAGCCATATAGAGCAAAACCGCACAATTAGAAATTACACAAGTCTATTTTTAACAGTCTATTGCAATTTGTTGTCATCGAAAGTGATCACAGAAAGGATTTTGCTGGTTTAACAACAGCTAAATGCCTTAGTTGGTTCTAAGTGCTTTGAAAGCTACCCAATGAATGTCTTTATCCCATGTGCGCAATGGCCCACTTTCAAACATATCCAAGATAATGAGAGAAAAATTTTAATCCAACATGGTTGCACTATGACCGTTTTCCAAACATTACCTTCTAAATTTACTCTCAAAACAATCTGGTTTGGCGCTTTGACAACTGCAGATAAAGCTGTAGGCAATGCTCCCTGTGAAGATATGAAAAGAAACAATGCACCATGACTCTTCTTAGATTAACAGATCTCAGAAAGACTGACATCATCACCAACAGCTGTGTGAAGAGCAGAGACTCTTGGGATCTGAAATAAATGAATAAAAGGAGACATTTTTAAAGACCAAACTGACAGAATGATCATTCTTTTCAGTGATTGCCTTGAATGTAATACAGTTTTAGGTGTTGTACAAGAGACTTAAGAGTTGACAACAAAGGTTTGGTACACTAGAAGTAAAGCTTTTGTTTGGGCAACATGATCGCACCGCAAGTCGTATTGTTGCTTCTGAATGTTTAGTACCATTAAATCAGCCCCAATATGCCAAAATCCTGACAGCACCATCTCCCATCAGACAGATTTGCATCAGTTAAAACATGTTTACCTCGTCCTGTGGGGCATCCGGAAGTGTGTCGCATCAGCCACACAGGAGACTATTTAATATTTAAATATTTAAAGACATATTTAAAGTTTAAACACATATTTAAACCAGGAAAAGACCCTGCGGAGACCACACCCGCCCAGCGAGGGGGAGGTAAAAGTGGCGAAATACACCACATGGGCTTTTAGGTCACATGTGGGAAGTAGCACGGTGGTAGATCCCGCCTCTGCGGAGGGAGGAGTTGCTACAGACACGGCAACCGGGGGGCAGCTGGAACTGCCCAAGGGAGATGCAGGTCCACTCGTAAGGAGACTGTACCGTGGAAAATACACACAGGCGGAACGTTCACGTCGGAGCACCTATTCCAGTACAGGGTAGATTTGAGTACCCGCAGTGGATTGGGTCTGCAAATTCCTCCGCCGAATTGCGGACCCACAGGGCTAGGGAGGAGTCATCCAGGAAGCCGATTGAGTGTGCTCTCCTGGGAGAAAAAGCGCACTGTATTACCTCAGCCGAGGGAAAAGGAGCTAGGTGCAAGCAATTCACCCAGTCAATCCGTCAGCGCGTTACCGAGTTCTACTGGCTCGGACCTGTGAAAATACGGGACGAGACAGCCTCTGTTTGGAGAGAGGGTTCCCTTTCCGATGTCCACCGAAGTAATCAAAGAGTTGCTCAGAACGTCTAAAGCTCTGCATGCGGTCCAAGTAGGTACACAAAGCACGTACTGGACACAGCAACGAAGGGGCTTGGTCTGCCTCCTCCTGAGGCAGCGCTTCCAGGTTCACTACCTGGTCTCTGAAGGGCGCGGTAGGAACCATAGGCACGTAGCCTGGTCTTAGGGTCACATGTATGTCTGCCGGACCAAACTCCAGGCAAGTGTCGCTGACAGAGAATGCTTGCAGGTCCCCGACCCTCTTAATGGAGGCCAGTGCGATCAGCTGGGCCGTTTTTAAGGAGAGGGCCCTGAGTCCAACTGATTCTAGCGGCTCGAAGGGGGGTCTCTGAAGGCCCGAGAGGACCACTGAGAGATCCCAGGAGGGACCCAGCTTGGCCGGGAGGGATTTAACCTCCGGGTGCCTCTTAGGAACCTGATAATCAAGTCGTGCTTACCCAAAGACTTGCCGTCTACTGCGTCATGGTGGGCTGCGATAGCAGCAACATACACCTTCAAGGTGGATGGGGACAGCCTCCCCTCCAACCTCTCCTGCAGAAATGATAGCACTGACCTGACTGCGCACATTTGTGGGTCTTCGCCCCAAGAAGAACACCAATTCACGAGCAGGCGCCAATTTAGGGCGTAAAGTTGCCTGGTAGAAGGGGCTCTGGCTTGGTTGATCGTGTGTACAACAGTAGGTGGTAGATCAGCTAGATCTTCTGCGTCCCGTCCAGGGGCCAGGTGTGGAGGTTCCAGAGGTCTGGGTGCAAATGCCAGAGTGTGCCCTGTCCCTGAGAAAGAAGGTCTTTCCTCAGGGTAATTCGCCAGGGAGGGGCTGTCGCTAGGTGTATGAGGTCTGAGAACCAAGCCCGGGTGGGCCAATAGGGAGCCACTAGAGTGACTTGTTCCTCGTCCTCCCTGACCTTGCATAGCACCTGTGCAAGCAGGCTCACTGGGGGAAATGCGTACTTGCGCAGCCCCGTGGGCCAGCTGTGTGCCAGTGCGTCTGCCCCGAGGGAAGCCTCTGTTCGGGCATACCAGAGCGGGCAGTGGGAGGTCTCTCGGGAGGCGAACAGGTCTACCTGAGCCTTGCCGAACCATTCCCAAATCAGATGGACCGACTGGAAGTGAACGCAGCGACTTGCTGGCTCCAAAAGAGGAGACGACTTGCGAGTTGTGACATGTGGCGGGAGCGTACGTATCGTAAATCGCCGCCTTGGCTACCGCGGTGGTGTTGTCTGATTTGATCAAGATGTGTTTGCCCTGAACTAGCGGGAGAAACTTCCGCAGGGCAAAGAAAACAGTTAGCAACTCCAGGCAGTTGATGTGCCAGCGCAGCGGGGCCCCTTTCCAACAGCCCGCAGCTGCGTGCCCATTGCACACGGTGCCCCAACCCAATCTGGAGGCGTCGGTTGTGACCAGGACGTGTCGGGACACCTGCTGAAAGGGGACTCCTGCCCGCAGAAAGCAGAGGTCTGTCCAGGGTTTGAATGTTTGGCGGCAGGCGGGGGTGACCCTCACACGGTGCGTGCCGCGGTGCCATGCTCGTCTCGGGACTCGAGTCTGTTGCCAGTGCTGAAGCAGTCTCATATGCATCAACCCCAGCGGCGCGACCGCCACGGAGGATGCCATATGCCCCAGGAGCTTCTGAAAAAAAAAAGAAAAGTGCCTGGCCTGAAGGTGGAGAGGCATTTCAGCACTGAATGCGCCTGCTCGTTGGTGAGGTGCGCTGACATTGAGACTGAGTCTAACTACATGCCGAGAAAAGAGATGCTCTAAACTGGGGCAAGCTTGCTCTTTACCCAGCTGACTTGAAGCCCTAAACGGCTGAGGTGCCTGAGCACCTGGTCAGTGTGAGCACATAGCCACTCTCAGGAGTGGGCCAGGATGAGCCAGTCGTCGAGGTAGTTGAGTATGCGAATGACGGCTTCTCGGAGCGGGGCAAGGGCTGCCTCTGCAACCTTCATAAAGATGCAAGGGGACAGGGACATGCCGAAGGGGAGGACCTTGTACTGATATGCCTGGCCGTCGAACGCGCACCGAAGAAAGGGTCGATGTCGAGGCAGTATTGAGACGTGGAAGCACGCGTCCTTCCCAATAACCAATCTAGATGCCGGACACAAGTTAAAATATGTTTTTGTGTGAGCAGAATGGCATGCTCGCCATGTACTGCGGAAAAGCAGATGCCCTTGAAGGGGGGGTGGGGGCCTGGCAAACTGAATTGCGTAAACGAGTCGGATGGTCCTGGCCAGCCAGCGTGCGCCATAGATCCAACAGCAGTAATCGCTCAGAGGTGAGAGGGAACAGGTGTTTGACTCGCAGCTCGCTGCATACACGACCATCAGCTCCAAAGACAATTTCTGAATGAAACGGATGCATTTCTCCTCCTTTATACCTGTATGTCCGGGGGCGGGACATGCAAATTCTATCTGCCAACTTCTCATTGGTTTTTTTTCATAGTTCAGAGGTATATTCGGTGCTCAAGAGAGACCCCTAGTGTCACTTCTTCGACACAACGTCAAAGTGAGCAACAGACGGGGAACCAGAAACTCCTCCACCTAGAATAATAGTCCCACCTCAGAAGTTTGATTTGGATTTAGACACCACTAAATCACAAAATTAAATAGCAAAAATGACTCAGAATAAGATTACCTACATCCTTTTTTAAGTCCATCGATTCTCTTTCTTTCTTCAGAAGAGGCCAGTTGAGGATAGTGACTGGAGGAAGAATGTGGAGGCCATGTCTGGTATGGAGGGAAGAAAGAAGATGTTTGATGCGGCAAAAGGTCCCACCCAGTGAACCATTATCCAGTGAGGTTAAGAGGGAAGTTTATGCAACTTTTTGTTTGACAAATGTATTTGATCTAAAAAGGGTTAGGGTTAAAGTGAAATACTAAATATACCAATATTATATACAGTAGTCTAACTTTATTTCAGATGTTGTAAACAGTGTATTGACAAATGTAATTCATTGTAACCGCTTTGCGTTAGAGCCAAATAAATGCAACTTTAAAGTGGCTGATAAGTGAATACCATCTTAGTTTATCTTTCATCACGTTATTGGGGAGAATCAACATTTCTATCAAGGTGTTTTACAGCACCGATGCATATATGTTTACCTTTGATAGATTTGACATGCTTTGTTTGAAATTTGAGTCAAAAAATATAAATAGAAACAGGCCCTTTAAGACAATTAAAATAAAGTTTCTTCCAAAATTGCAAGTAAATTTATAATTGCACTGTTAAAAAAGGGTAGACCAACATGGCTATTAAAACCATTCACATTGAAAGTGAGATAATTTTTTTTTGCATGTTATACCAGTAAAATGCCTGAAGAACTAATGTGTTGTACTGTGTTTCTTTGTTTACTCTAATCTGATGCAAATGTTCTTTAAATTCCTATTGAATGTAGGCCATAGGATTGTGAAGAGATGATTAGCTATGGAAGAGCTGCCACCTGAAGACTGTGGACTCCAAACCTTTATTTGCATAGTAGATATCTCTGTCTCCCCTGTGTTGGCATTGGGTGGGGCGTTCAGGACTCTTACGTTGCTTGCTTTAGTTCTTTAAGGTATAACAGTTCATTATGACATTCTTTATGTTTCTTTTCTCTACTTGGATAACTGAACAGGCTAAACAATAAATACGCTAAACAATATTGCGGAAACGTGTCACCAGTATTGTCATTCCAATAGAGTTCGCCTATTATTTCCTTTTCAGCCAAACCCTAGTGTGCTGGATAGTCCACTGTGGCTTTCAGTTGTCTGCGTATGTATCATATTGGCTCGATCAAAGTACAGCAGGTCTAGCTGTCTCTTAAAGGTGTGGCACTGGGGATTGAAACAAACACCTCCGGCCACTGTGTTTCAATGGATTCTGAACTGTCGACAAAATGCCACTGTAAATAGGTGGGCTAAAATTATGTTCTTTGCTTGAATGCATTTAAAATGTTTTGTTGTGTGAATTTCTCAACTCCTATAAAGTGTTTCAAAATATAACACCCTTTTGAAAGGGTGCACAGCATTTCAGATAATATACACTCAATACAATGCAAGAGTAGAATGTTTTCATTATACTTAATTGATACAATGAAACAAAATTAGAATGATAAACAACAACAACAAAAAATTATTTTATACAACAGTTCTGGTCCTTGAATATAATTTGGCCAAGCTGCGCTCCAAGAGTTATGCTATTTTAGTATAACAGCACTGGGGCACTTCACTATTTACAGTATCACATATTATAACACAGACCAGAGTATGTGAGGGGAGAGGAGTTGTGTGATTTTGTCTGGAGCGAGCAGCTGGTGTTTAAAATTACGAAGGTTGGTGTTCTCTCAGTCCAGAATTGCTTGGTGTGGGGTTTCTCTAACCAGTGAGTAGGTTTTCCAAAGTACATCCACAGAATTTTAAACACTGAGGGTTTAAACAAAATATGGGACCTGTCTAATAAATGTATTGGTTAAATATATACTGTATATACAGTATATATATAATATATTTTCAATATATGTATATACACATACATATACAGTAAATGCATACATATTATTGGGGGCCAAACAGGAAATAATTTGATAAAATCTAAACATATAATGTAAATCCTGAATATTTTGTTGTAATTCTGGATATATACAGTAAATATAAATTAAAATATATAGTTGTAAGTCTGAATATATAAATATAAATCTGAATATATACTTGTAATACTGGATAATACAAATGTGACTATACAGTATACTTGTAAATCCAGAATATATAGTTGTAAGTCTGAATATATTAAAATAAATCAGAATATATAGTTGTAAATCCAGAATGTATAATTGTAAGTCTGACTATATTAATATAAATCAGAATATATAGTTATAACGTCATGGTTACTGTTGTTACCTCCGTTCCCCGAGGGAAGGAACGAGACTTTGTGTTGAATGAAGTGACACAAGGGGTCTTCCTGGGACACCAAATGTACCTGAGAAAAGGACAATGTCAAGTTGGCAGACAGAATTTGCATGCCCCGCCATAGGGGTATAAAGGGAAGTGGGGCAGAGATTGAAAGCCAGGATTTCGCACTAAGGAGCCGAAAATAAGGTACGGCCATTTACAGTGGTAGGTCTAGTGCTGTGGCAGGAGGGACACAACGTCTCGTTCCTTCCCTCGGGGAACAGAGGTTACAACAGTAACCATGACGTTCCCTGAGGGAAGGAACGAGACGGTGTGTCGAATGAAGTGACACAAGGGGTCCCATCAAATAACGGCACGCACTGACCGTGTTACGTGAACTGCCGAGACAGGTGCAAGCAGGCTACTGCTAGAGGCAACTGTGTCAGCTTCACGTAGTCCTCCACCAACGCCCCCACGAGGGGTGAATCGGCTGGGGCTATCTTAACGCTATTTTTTCAGGGGGAAAACACTCTGCGGAGGCCACATCCTGCCCAGTCTACGGGGAGGTAACATGTGGCAAAAACACCACGAGGTTTGTGAAGTCGTATGTTGGAAATGGCACGGTGGTAGGTACCGCCTAATGAGGGGGGACTCTACAAGCACGGCGACTGGGGCAGCAGGGCTGCCCAAGGGAAACGCAGGTCTAAAAACAGGGGGAAATACATCACAGGGAGTTTGCCTGAAAAGGGAACTAAGCCCCTGCAGCCCGACCCCAGTACAGAGCAGCTGTGACTCGTAGTGGGTCCGGCCGCAAATTGCTCTGCTGAATTGGACGGCCAGAAGGCTAGGGAGGAGAACATCCAGGGAGCGATGCTTAGTGGCTAACCTGGGATAGAAGGTGCACTGGATCAACTTGGTGAATGCCGCTGTGTGCAAGCGGAACACCCGGTCGGTTTTGTTGCGTTACTGAGTTCTACTGGCTCGGACCTGACAAAACACAGGATGAGACTGACTCAACCCTGAGATTGTAAAATCTGGCAAAGGAATTGGGTGTTTCCCAGCCCGCTGCTCTGCAGATGTCTGCTGAGGAGGTGCCAGGGCCAGTGCCCGAGGATGCCACACTTCTCGTAGAGTGTGCTCAAACCTGCAAGGGGGCGGGCACGGCCTGGGTGTGATAAGCTAAGCAAATAGCATCAACGACCCAGTGAGCTGTTTGGAGACGGCGTTCCATTTCCGCCATCCACTGAAGCAGACAAAGAGCTGCTCAGAACATCTAGAGCTCTGCGTGCGGTCCAAAAAGATACGCAAAGCACATACCGGACACAGCAACGAGAAGGCTGGCTCTGCCTCCTACCGGGGCAGCTTGCTTGGAGGTTCATGACCTGGTCCCTGAAGGGGGTCATAGGAACTTTGGGCACACAGCCCGGTCCTGAAGAAAGAAGGTCCTTCCTCAGGGGAATTTTCAAGGGAGGTGCTGTCGCGAGGAGCGTAAGGTCCAAGAACCAGGCCCAGGTGGGCCAGTAAGGGGCCACCAGGATGACCTGTCCTTCGTCCTCCCTGATTTTGCACAGCACCGGTGCAAGAAGGCTCACTGGGGGAAATGCGTGTTTGCGCAGCCCCCGGGGCCGGCTGTGTGCCAGCGTGTCTGTCCCGAGAGGAGCTCCTGAACCGGGACGAGCTTGCACTTTCCCAGTTGACCTGAAGCCCTAGATGGCTGAGGTGATTGAGCACCTGGTCCCTGTGAGCGCACAGTAACTCTCGAGAGTGAGTATGCGGATGCCCACTTCCCTTAGCGGGTCAACCTGCCTCTGCGATCTTCGTGAAGATGCGAGGGTACAGGGACAGGCCAAAGGGGAGGACCTTGTACTGATACGCCTGGCTGTCGAACGCGAACCGTAAGAAGGGTCGTGTCGAGGCAGAATGGAGACGTAGAAGTATGCGTCCTTCAGGTCTACCGCCACAAACCAATCTAGCTGTCGAATGCAGGTAAAAATCTGTTTCTGCATGAGCATTTTGAACGGGAGTCTGTGTAAGGCCCGGTTGAGAACTCGCAGGTCCAAGATTGTTTTTTCTTTTGGGTACGATGAAGTAAGGGCTGTAGAAACCCTTCTCCATCTCGGCTGGACGGACGGGCTCTATCGCATCCTTGAGGAGCAGGGTCGTGATCTAAGGTGCTGGCTTTCTCGCCGCTCACGGAAGTGGAGCGAACACCGCTGAAACGAGGCGGGAGCAGGGCGAACTGAATCACTTAGCCGAGTCGGATGGTCATGGCCAGCCAATGCGACGGATTGGGAAGACGGATTGCGCCACGCATCCAAACTCTGCATGAGGGGCACTAACTGGACGATTGCTTTTGGGGCCGGGGTGCCGTGAGAACAGCGCACACCGGCTGGATGACCCAGGGAGTGAGATAAATCGCTCTTTATTGAGAATGTGGGTGCCAAAGCCCGAAGGCGATATGGCAAATGAAACAATGATTCTCCTCCCGGCCCTCCACCGGGGGACGGAGTGGTCTTGGTACCAGCTCCGGAGCGAACGTCTAACTGCCTGGGTCGCCCGGGGGGCGTACGCCGCCTGCAAAGTGCTCGACACTGGGGCTGAGAGCTTATTTAGCCACAGAGGGACGCCCTCGGTTTGGCGGTGCCGCAGCAAGATGTGCCATCATGGCTATGAGTGGCACCCTGACCCGTGAGGGGGGAGCCGGGTCGTCCTCAATCCCGTGAGAAGAAGGAACGATGCGGGGGTGGCTGAAGTGGCTTTCTCTCGTGAGAAATGAAAGCCGTGACCGTAATGTTGCCATGGCTATGTTCTCGCACTGAGAACATTAACCATTCATAAAATGCTTTCTGCGTGTGATCGGAGAGAAGAGGAGATAAATCAACCGCATCTAGGAACTACACAAAGCTGGAAAGACATCTTTATAAAGACATGTCCTGAAAAGGACGTTCAACGCCTGCTGTGTATTGCTCTTTTATGAGTGGGAACTCAAACTCTTTTAGAGGAAATAACACTCTTTCAGGCAATGAAAGCGCTGTCGAAGCGCCCTGGGGTGTGGACTGCACAGCGTGCAGAGAGAGAGAGAACGCCAGCTGGAAACGTGCCGTAGATCCAACAGCAGTGCTTATCACCAGTAGAGGTGAGTGGAACAGTGGTGAACTCAGCTTGCTGTTGCAAAACCGTTTGGCTCCGAATAAAAATTCTGACTGGCACTCGCTGCTCCGCTTCCCTTGACATTGGCCTTTTCTCAGGATCAGAGTTACGAAGACCCCTTGTGTCTCTTCATTCGACACAACGTCGAATGAGCGACAGAAGGTGAACTTTATGATCAGGCATGATCATGGACAGATATTCTTGAATAAAATGTGTAAATAAAAATAGATACTATGTCTACAATGATGATCCAAATCAGTTATCCAGATCATTGGAGTCTCTTTCTGCTTTAAAGAAATTGAAGACGGCGTTTGCATACTCAGATTTCATATATTCAGATCAACATGCATTTATATATTCAGATTTTATATAATTAACCCCCTCCCCCAATACAGTATATATATATATATATATATATATAGAGATGTTTCTGCACTTTGATTGGAGTCCACCTGTGGGAAATTCAATTGATTGGACATGATTCGGAAAGGCACACACCTGTCTATATAATGTCTCACAGCTGAAAATGCATATCAGAGCAAAAACCAAGCTATGAGGTCAAAGGAACTGACTGCTGAGCTCAGAGGCATGATTGTGTTGAGGCACAGATCTGGGGATGGCTAAAAATATTTATTTTTTTACCAACAGTACAGTGCCCTCCGTAATTCTTAAATGGAAGAAGTTTGGAACAACAAGGACTCTTCCTAGAGATGGTCGCCCGGCCAAACTGAGCAATCGGGGGAGAAGGGCCTTGGTAAGAGAGGTGACCAAGAACCCAGTGGTCACTCTGGTTGAGCTCCAGAGATTATGTGTGGAGATCGGAGAATCTTTCAGAAGGTCAACATCACTGCAACACTCCACTGATCTGGGCTTTATGGATGAGGGCCAGATGGAAGCATTTCAGTGCAAGACATGCATTAAGAACATAAAGGACTCTCAGACTGTGAGAAAAAAGATTCTCTAGTCTAATGAAATGAAGATTGAACTGTTTGGCCTCAATCCCATGCATCATGTCTGGAGGAAACCACGTACCGCTCATCACCTGCGCAGTACCACCCCAACAGTGAATCATGGTGGTGGTAGCATCATGCTCTGGGGGTGTTTTTCAGTGGCAGGGACTGTGGGACTGGTCAGGGTTGAAGGAAAGCTGAATGCAGCAAAATACAGACATATCCTTAATGAAAACCTGGTCCAGAGCGCTCAGGACCTCAGACTGGGTCAAAGTTTCACCTTCCAACAGGACAATGACCCTAAGTACACAGCCAAGACAATGCAAGAGTGGCTTAGGGACAACTCTATGAATGTCCTTGTGTGGCCCAGCCAGAGCCCGGACTTGAACTCAATTGAACAGGATCTGCAGAGGAGAATGGCGGAAAATCCCCTAAACCCCATGTGCAAAGTTTGTTGCATCATACCCAGAAAAACTTGAGACTCATCAAGTCATTTGCAAAGTTATCAAAAATCTGGCTTTTGCTTTGCCATTATGGGATATGGAATGGAGATTGATGTGGAAAAAATAAAAGAATCTTAAGCATTTTAGCATAAGACTGCAACATAGCAAAACGTGGAAACAAAATGAAGGATCTGAATACTGTGTGGATGCACAGTATTTTGGCCAGAAAAAAAAAAAAAAAAAAATTAAAAAAAATGTATTCGTTGATTACAAAAGGGAGCTTTTTTTTCCTGTCGCTAAAGTAAATAAAACGTCCATCCTTCATCAATTCAGATATGCTGTCAAGCTGTTCATGTGCTTAAAAAAGACAGAGGCGATGAAGTAACCGCGTAATATCGCAGCACTTTTGAGATCTGTACAGTGGTTGATTGCTCTGGTCATGTGACTTGACTCTTATCAAGGTGCGGGGTAAAGGTACACTCGGAGACAGGGAAGAGTGCGGGACCAAATACACTTGTACAGCCTTTTCACCGGGCGTCAAATAAGAGAAACAGGGATAATGTCCATCAGCCGGAAAAACTGGTCTGCTTTGTCATCGTAGGTAGATTTAAATACATTTAGAGTGTGTATGTTTGTTTGTTTGGTCCGGTTAATGGTGCTGCGATTTCTAACAGGTTGCAGAACAAAAGAGCAGGTGTTAGTGTTTTTATGTAGATGCAAACCTATGAGAGATTAATGTACCATTACAACTATTAGACCTATCACAATACTGCTTGCATTGCAAATAGCCTAGATGTAGATGTTTTTTTTTGTTTGTTTTTTTTTCCCCATTCTGAAAGTTACAAATAAATAAGTTAATTCATAAAATATTTTAAATATGTCTATTTTTAAAAGTAGAAACCAAGGAGCAAAAAAAGGCACATATAAATACATACAAATAAAACTGTAGCTTAAGGCATGCTTACCAATGCTTTAAGGAGATTTTAATCATATTGATTGAGTTATGTTGAAGTTATGTTTTTTTTGTTGTTTTGTTTTTATCTTAATGACTAAAAGAAAAACTGAAAGTAATGTGTCCTGAACTGGACATGTGGTAATTTAGTTTCAAGTTTCTTGGACAGGCTGCAGTGGTCATTTTGACAGCTAGTGTAATATACTCACTCTCTGGCATGTAATGTCACGCTTACAAACACAAAGCATTGAGGATACTTTAACCAAAACAGAGCTTGAAAAACCAGTTATTGAAGAAGGAAACACTGTTTTCAACCTGTAAAATACAATAGTCCACCTCTGGGATGTATCATCAAGACCTTTGATCGTAATTCATCTTCTCATACTTTGAAAAAGGTTGACAGGATGACATTCAGTAGTCATGTTATCGAGGTCAGTATGTCCCAGCCTGTTCTTTACAACATTTGCCTTTCTATACATAGTTTAAAATCACATTGAAGTCATATAAAATAAATCAAAGTTTTTTTTGCCAAAATGTCTGTCCAAAGAAGAAAAAAAAATGACATGTAATATTGATTTGAGTTGAAATTGTTTTATTATACTGGAAGTGATATGAGAGACATGAGACTAACACAGTTATGCAAGAAATAAGTTATGTTGTTATGCTATGCAGGAAATAAGTTTTGTACTGTACAAAATCTTTGAATTCTTTAGTTTAGCAGATGTTGCATACATAATATATGCATACATATTTTACCCCAGAATGCTGCTGTTTGCCAGATGCTCAAATCAACATGAACAGTCAATTATGACTAGAGAGTAGTGCAATGCAAAAAATCACAAATGTTCTTTGACATCAGTAACACTTTATTTTACAGTGTCTGTTACACATATTACATGTTGCTATTATTAATTACTATAGTAATACCAATACAAATATTTAATTGCAAGCAGCTCTACAAAATAATAAGTATTACAGTAATTATTACAAGTGTTTAAATAGTTTTACTCATGTTATGTTAATACACTATAATATGAACACTGTAAAATAAAGTGTGACCATTAATTATTATGTTTATTATGGCTGGTTAAACACTGGAAAACATATTTTATCAGGTTGAAATGTGTGCTTCATGTAGTAACATCTAAAGAAAGTGGTGTTATTTAATTCAAAATGTTATTTAATCTGAAATCAACCTTACAAATAACGTTACACCAGCCAAAGTACTTTTATGATGGTAATTACAAGGGTATTATGCTATAAATGTGGTTTATGAGGACATGTCTAATGTCCCCATAATTCAAATCGCTTAAAAAACACAATGTTTTTGTGAGGGTTTGGTTTAGGGGTAGGGGATAGAATCTATAATTCATACAGTATTAAAAGCATTATGTCTATGAAGAGTCCTCATAATGATAGGTAGACCAACATGCGTGTGTGTGTGTGTGTGTGTGTGTGTGTGTGTGTGTGTGATCTTAAGGCTGACTCGACAATGGACTGTGGAGGATGATGAAGAGTTGGAGAGAGAGAAGAGGAGGAAGACAAGGGGCTCTAGCACTGGCGCGGACCCGGATGAAAGTCCCACTGAAGAGACTAAACCAAAGACCAGTAGGTGCGAAATCAACCGGCCAACAACAAGAACAGGCCAAATAATAATAATTAAAAAAAAAAAAACATTTTGCAGATGCAACAGGAACCTTAAATACAAACTTAAACACAGAAACCCACAACTTCAGGCAATGCTAATTATGCATAATTGTTAACAATGCAAATGCTATTAAGCTTTCCTTTGCCAGTTTAAATTCTTAAGAGCTGCAATTGACTTTAAATTCATAAACTCAGAGATATATTGAATTAAATACAAATTTTAGGATGAATATTTGCATGAAGCAACTGAGCTTGAACACAAGGATGAGTGCTTCAGAGAGCTTGTGATAAGGGTTTATGATATCATAAAGATTCATTTGAATAGTGCCCATCATAATAATACAGTAGTTTGATCACATACACGTTGTCAAAGATTTGAAAGTAAAATAATACCACACATGGATAGACATTGCCTATGTTTACAAAGAAAAACAGCTTGCTTTCAAATGAGATTCAAATAGATCCATTTACAAGTGCAATGAGGTAGCCAAACTTCTCCCAGAGGCATAAATGGGTGATGAATCTTTCAAAACATACGGCAAAAAAATGATAGACTTATGACCCCCATGGAGGGGAAACAGGAAGGCTCACTTCATATATGGAAAATAGATCATGGAAATTTAGTAGCACTGTCATCTCTGTGTAAAAAAAAAGTGCTCTGTGCTTGATGGTGTTTTCATTCCATGTTGACCTTCGATGTGTGCTGCAGAAATAACATTGATCTGTATAGAGTCAAACATCAACATAAGATTGCATTAAACACACTCTAATCTAATACCTCCTGTGTTAGCGGGCCTGCTGAGACTGGTGAATCTAGTGGCGACACCGGTGGCGGTCTGGGCCAGCTACAGTTTGACTTTGTGGAGATGCTACGAGTCCGTGATGAGCGAAGGAGGATGAGGCACGTGGAGTCTCTGAGGAAGCACAATGAGGAAGAGGAGGGGGTCAGAGACGACAGCTTAGATGGGGAGCCTCATGTGGAGTTGCTTGGAGAGAAGCAGGACGAGGAGCTCAGGGATAATATTCAGTGTTGTGTGGAGGCCCTCATGTCACCAGAGCCCTCAGAGACTCATGAGAAGGTAGGAGGACAGCTAGTGCTTCTCTGTAGTGGTGCGTAGATGTTGAAGGAGCATTAAGATTTTCTTTTTGTCATTATTCTTGCAATCAAACCTGACCATGGTGTTACAAAGAGAAGACAAAGAATAAGCATTTTCTGTAATAACTGAAAGTAAATGCATAGTAATGTCAAGAAAATTAACATCAAGAAACAGAAATAAACTTTAGAAATACCGTTAAAACAGAGTATAAAACAGAGTAAATATTTTACAATTTCAAACTTTCTATAGTAAAAAAAATATTTTACAAACAACACAAATGTGTGCTTAGCATTGTGACTAATTTATATGACAAATGTAAAAAAAAGCTCTCTGTTATAGTCTCACCAGTTTATTTGTGTGTGTGTGTGTGTGTGTGTGTGTGTGTGTGTGTGTGTGTGTGTGTGTGTGTGTGTGTGTGTGTGTGTGTGTGTGTGTGTGTGTTTTGCACTGAGGATGTTTCATGAGTTCACTGAGTCTCACCCTGTAATTTTGTTCCGTTTTTTTTTTTTTTTTTTGCATTGTCCGATTTATTGATTGTAAAAAAATGCTCTGCTTTTTGGTCATTCCCATTCATTTTCAATGGTCGGTCAGTCTTGAACGCGAATACCAAAGGCTTTTTTTCTTCTTTTTTTTAAACAACCACTTAGACTTATTGAATCAAGCCCAATTATTTTGTATGTTCAGATGAGAAATGCAGGAAAAGACAACAAGTCTTGTACTGCTCAGATAAAGGAAACTATTTTTATTGAATGAGGAACATTTACATTGGACAAAAATGACTGAATACTGTAGGAAGGATAATGAAAGTGATTACTAGTATTTAAGCACAGTCAGTTTGCAATTACTTAAACAGTAGCTCTGGTCCATGGTTAAAAATACTTAAATATTTATCATTTTCACATCAAAAGCGATCATGTCGCTTTAGAAGACAGTAATTTAACTGCTGGAGTTGTATGGGTGATGTTTATGCAGATTGTCTGTGATTTCTGGAGCTTTAAAAATCTGATCACCATCCATTTGCATTTTAAGGACCTATTGAGTTGAGATATTTCTCTATTTTTCTTCAAATGTGTTCTGCTGAAGAAGAAATGTCAGTCCCATCTGGAATGGCAAGAGTGTGAGTATATGATGAGAACATTTTAATTTTTGAGTGAATTTACCCTTTAATGTAGTCTGCAAAAAAAAAACAACTTTTGGATACTTTATTTTAAATGACCTGCAACCCATTTCTGGGTCATGACCCAATAACTGGCGTTTGCTATGTATTTTTGTGCTTGTTAGAATATCACATTGTAAGCTTAGCAACATGCTAACTTCAAACACTATTAGAATCAACTGTACTTAAGTGACTGTTAACAAAGTTGCTGAATATGCAGAGTGTTTTAAATCCATCAATTGTAAGGTTCCATTTCAGTTAGGAAGTTACCTTGCGCCTGTAAAGTATGCATCGGTTTTGACGCAAACGCAAAGCATCTGCGTAACAGACAGTAGCCTTTCAAAATATACTTCATACAACTGCACATACGCCTAGCGTTCGCATCTGACGGAAGTATCCTTTGGGTTTAGAAGGTATGTAGACCGTGAGGCAGATCACTAGGTTTAGGAAGAAAGCCAGAACAACTTTTTGTAGAATCTTTGTGTTTTTAAATATATGGTTAGAGACACCTTAGAGGTGTACCCCTGCTGAAACTAATGACAACAAATAAAAACTACAGAAATTCGAATGGTTTCCACTACTGATGCCATTTTGAGTGCGGTGTGTTTTGGGCCATATTAAGGGGTTGCAATTACAGATATGTATTGATATCTAATGTAATCTATTTGACATAATATGCCACCAATAGAAGCCATCGCATTACCAGTAGAGACCCATAGGAACCATTATAGTTTCAATTAAAACCATTACAATTCCCATTATGACCATTAAAACCATTATAATTTCTGTTTAGAGTTTCTATTTTTATCCCCCAGTAGTGAAGGTTTCATATTTATTGACTGTATAGAACAAATAACTTGTCGTTAGGGACCATTATCGATGACTTCTTTAAATAAAGTCAACTTGCCTAAATATTCTTTGTAAAGGAAGCAACCTGTCAGTTCTTGCTTATGATAGGGTTTTACATACATTTTCACAGCAGGGAAATACTCATGTTCTCCTCAAACTTATGTTATGTGCCCCATGAAACGGAAGTTCTTGTGTAAAATGAATTGTGTTCAGTGAACCCTGCAAATTATATTGTACCATAATAACCCATTAGGTTTTAGATACAGTAGGCCAGTGACAGTAGAAAAGTTTTACAGGAAACCAGTGTAAACTCACGTCATGTTGTTTCGGTAATAACTGTGGCACCATGTCTCATGGTATTTGTCAATGGCTGGTGCCTTAAGTTCCAGTGAACTGCATTGTTAGCAGAGTAAAATGCTGTTTATCTGCTCCGAAGTCATTCATAGTCAGTAGCCGTCACTTCCACGCAGTGTGAATCTGACAAGTTTCATCATGTGACCAGGGGTCAGAGGTCATCTGTTTACTGTTAAGTTGTCTCTTGTTACCACCCGCAGAGTGGATAATTAATAATCTACAGGATTAACAGAAAAAGCTGCGGGAGGCCCAGTTTACCTTACACACACCTGCAGGGCCAAGACATGAGAGAACGTGAGGTCATTTGACCCATTTCTGAAGTATGTTGTCACTTCTGTTAAAGTTTTCAAAACAAAGGTGAATTCTCAGCCAGTGCAACCTGTAATGAAATGCACAGGGTGAAGAAGAGCTATTGAAGGGCAAATTAACTAAAAAGTTAAAAAAGCTTTAAAAATATGTTCGTTTTTATCTTGTTAGATCAAATTACATGCATGATTCTATTTTAATGGCCTAAAGCCCAAAGTATACTTCAATTTTGACGCTCAGCGTCTGCATACAGTCTAACGTGAGCAAGTCAAAGTATACTCATCCGAATTTGCGTGGATACACAGTGGTTTGCCGCATGCGTGCTACAATTGGATGAGACATCAGGCTATTACTCTTCAGGAGTTTAGACTCATAAAGATGTCTTTATAGTCCTTCATACTCGAGTTATACAAATGCAGGTATCTCTTGACCTCCTCACACATGAGCTCTTGAAGTGCAAATCCACTTTTGTTGTTTTTACCTTTGTCTCCTGTTGTTTACAGGCAATTACATCTTCGTCTAGCACATCTTCATGACAACAATGGCTCAAATATGAGTGTTGCCACCTTGTGGAACTACTAATTAGTAAAAATATTTCCAGGCATGCACATTCTGCACCTTCAAAGATGTGCGGTTAGAAAAATCCGGCTGCACGCGTTCAGTGCTTGAGCTTTCTGCTGATGACAAGAACTGCATGATGCCTCCTGTACACGGATGCTCAGTGTTCGCACCTCACCTAAGTATACTTTGGGCTTCACAGGAATAGTTCCCACAACAATTTAAATTCTCATGTTGTTCAATACCTGTACATTTTTCTTTCTTCTGTAGAACACAAAAGAATATGTTTTGCTGACTGTCCAAGCTGCTATTTTCCATAAAATGAAAGTGGAGAGTGACCGGTTGTTTTCAAGCTACAAAAAGGACAAAAAGCAACATAAAAGTAGTCCATGCCACTCTTGCACTATATTCTAAAGGGGGTCACACATCAGACGCATCTGGTGGATGACATGGTGGGTTCTTTTCAAGGCTACATACAGAGAAATGCATATTGAACATTGCCATTTCTAATCGTTCAGTTACACCAGTTTCAGACACTAACCTGCAAACTCATCGTCATTTTGTTTATGTTTAAAGAAGGACAACTTTTGTATGTATGGTGACTAGATCCACAAATTTGGACTGTCACCTTTACCGCATTGACACATCCTGTACTACACGGGACACGGCACCTTGTAGCGCTTCTCGTCCAGTGTGCAACCGCCTTATGTCTTCTGAAGATATATGATAGCTTTGTGTAAGGAACAGAAAATCCTCCCCTCCACCAAGAACCAATGTATACTTTTCTTGTATGGAAAAAATTACTTCTTTTATTTTCCATTAAGAAAATAGTTGTATGGGTTTGGAACAACAAATGTCATTTTTGAACGAACTATCCATATGCGTTTTTAGTTCTAAAGCATCAAAGATCCCAACTGTAACAATGTTTAAATTTTTTTCAATGGTGGCTCTGACCCATCTGTTTCCAAAAACCAGCACAAATTCCTGAATAAGCCACTTCCATTTTGACCTTTTTTTTTTAGCTACCTGTATGTCTTAAGTAAGTGAAGTAAATAAAATATGTGTTAATTTACAAAAATGGTTTGCATCAATGAAAAGTTGTACTGACCTCCTTCATTGATTTCATTGATACATAAACGTGGTTAGATCTCAATTCAAATTTTGGATTGCTAAAACATTTACTAGGAAATTGGTTGGGGTTATTGTTTATGATTAATGTGTGGTAAGACTCGTGATGGTGGCATGTGTGCAAGAACTCTGTGCTAGTCTCTAGCTACTGTCATTCGCTGTTGGAGCTTGTGACTGTTAGATGCAGACCTTTTTATTTACCACGGGAATTCGCCACTGTCATAATAACCAGAGTTTGCACTCCCCCCAGCGCTAATGCTAAGGAAGCGCTCGGTGAACTGTATGGGGCTATAAGCGAATTGCTGAACGCTCACCCTGACAGACTGTTCATTGTCGCCGGAGATTTCAACCATGCAAATCTCAAGACAAGTGCTCCCTAAATTCCATCAATATGTGGACTTTGCAACGAGAGGGGCGAACATGCTTGATATTGTTTACACAAACATCCCAGGTGTGTACCGGGCGGAGCCCTGCCCCCACCTCGGCTACTCAGACCACATCTCTGTTATGCTAATTCCTGCATACAGACCGCTCATCAGGTGCACAAAACCGCTTCAGAATCTGGCCAGCAGGAGCCATCTCTGCTCTTCAGGACTGTTTTGAATGTACTGACTGGCACATGTTCAGGGAGGCTGCAACATATGGCGATTCTACCAACTTGGAGGAATACACAGCATCAGTGACCAGCTACATCAGCAAGTGCATTGATGATGTCACTTTCTCCAAGACCATCACCGCACGCTCCAACCAAAAGCCGTGGATGACTGCGGAGGTGTGTGCGACGCTGAGGACCCGAGACTCCGCCTTCGGAGCAGGTGACAAGGCAGTCCTAAGAACATCGAGGGCCAAACTGTCCCGGGCCATCAGAGAGGCAAAGCGCGCACTGAGAATCCACAGTCACTTCCAGGTCAGCGGCGACATGCGGCACATGTGGCTGGGCATCCAGGCCATCACCAACTACAGCACAACATCAGTTGCCTGTGACAAAGATGCCTCCCTTCCAGATGCTCTGAACGACTTCTATGCTCGGTTTGAGGCGCAGGACAACATGGTGGCGAGGAAGACCACCCCTCCTCCAATCGACCAGTTGCTCTGTCTTACCACGGCTGATGTGACGAAAACTCTACGTAGAGTCAACCCACGGAAGGCTGCTGGACCAGACAATATTCCTGGCAGAGTGCTTAGAGGATGTGCAAACTAGCTGGCAGATGTTCTTACCGACATCTTCAACATCTCTATGAGCACCGCCGTCGTTCCAACGTGCTTCAAGTCCACCACCATCGTCCTCATGCCAAAGAAGTCTTCAGTGTTGTAGGGCTCACAGTTTAGGAGCGGGTTTGGTTATTAGCAATAATTAATAATTATCATAGATAATTATCAATTATTAAAATAAATATAACACTGATTAGAATCAATGTTTGTTTTTAATCCTTTAAATCAACAATCATCAAATTCAATAGAATATTAAATATTATCAAAGATAATCATTAATTATTAAAATTTATCGAACATTGATTAGACTGAACACTAGCTTATTGATCCTTCAAATTCAAAAATCATCAAAGATAATTGTCAATGATCAAAATCAATAGAATATTTATAAGGATTAATGTCGACAGGGCACCACCCCAGAATCAGGGACTAATACCAAACAGTATAACAGTCTCAATATTAGATTGTTCTCTTAGGAAAATTGATGTCCGTATAACATCAAAATTCAAAAGGAAACAACAAAGGTTTGATTTTGAGCACTGGCATCCTCTGCCATCCTTTGACACATGTGTATGCAAAACAAACAAAAACACTTCTATTTAAAATATAACAAAAGTTTATTGATGCAGTAATATCAATTAATAATTAATACAATGCAGTCAATAAATACTTACAACTACAAACTAAACATTGAAGTGATTAGATATAGCAACCAAATAAGCCTATAACACATGAGAGGATGGTATGTATGTGTGTGTGTGAGAGAGGGTGTGTGTGTGTGTGTGTGTGTGTGTGTAGTGACGCGCACAAAATGGCGGACGTGACTCTCGTGGAGAGTACTTCACGTTATATTTCCTGCCAGATAGTATGGCCGTGAATGTGTCTCCGCTTGTACGATAACTTGGGGACAGTTTATCACTCATAGACGCGTTGAACTGCTCGTAACCTGTCCCGCAGCCTGTCCCGCAGCCTTTGGTCCTTTATTGGATAAACACAGTGTGCCGGTTTCATCCACGATGGCTTAAAAACACAACAGTCCAACATGGTTGGATTACAACACAGCAAACTCTAATTTGTGATAACAGTGCGTTACATTAATACCTTGAGTATTATTAGCAACGAGCTGACTCAGCAGTCCGTAAACTGTACAAACAATAAACTTGATCCACAAGAATAACACACCTAAATATTCTATCTCTGCCAAGACATTAACCTCTTAATTGGATCACGTAATGATGCATGTAGAACGTGTGTTCATCCGTCGTTTGACTCCGACTCGGTTCCTCGAGGCTCAGGTGATGACGGGAGGCCATATCCTTGCTCTGTCAGTGGGTGGTGCGGCTGCTGATTCTCAGCGGGCGGGCAGAGAAATCAGCGATGTTGCCTCAATTGAAGATGGAAGAGAAATCTTCTTTCTTCACTTCTGCAGGCAAACAGATGAATATGCGGAATGCTCTCCTTCGGATCCGTCCAGGCAAGATGGAGATTGTATGGCCACAGTTTCAAGTCGTACATGACTTCCTTGTGCAACGAGGCTACATCTGAGTGCAGCGATGAGCTACGTCTACGTACGGCACGCAAAGTCACTGGAAGCAAGGTACAGAATGATTTTCGAGGTATTTCTACTCCTGATGACATCATAGTTGAGGTGCGTTCTGTTGAGTGCCTCATCCAATAGGAGTTGATAGTTCGATCCTTTGGAATTTCACACAGTTGTAAAGTGAGCAAGGCTTCTTGGGATTTGTAGTTGGTTTTGTACTCCCTTTATTGGATTTTTGCCATGGTTTTTATCAGTAAGATTTATGACTTTGATTTTGTGGGCCTCAGTCAGGCTTTACGGCCTGCCTTTGTCTTGTATCTGGATACATGAGGCCCAACAGTGTCCTGCCTCAATGAATACTGTGCCATCGCACTCACACCCATCATCATGAGAGGCTCGTCATGAGGCACACTAAGACCAAGCTGCCCCCCTTACTAGACCCACTGCAGTTCGCGTATCGTCCCAACCGTTCAGACGACGCCATCACAACCACCCTCCATCTGCCCCTCACCCACCTAGATAAAAAGGACTTATACGTTCTAATGTTGTTCATAGACTTCAGCTCATTATTCAACACAATCCTTCCTCAGCACCTGATTGGAAAGCTGAACCTGCTGGGCCTGGACACCTCCCTCTGCAACTGGATCCTGGACTTCCTGACTGGGAGACCTCAGTCAGTCCAGATCAGGAACAGCATCTCCACCAACACCACACTGAGCACTGGGGCCCCCCAGAGCTGTGTGGTCAGTCCACTGCTGTTCACTCTGCTGACTTACGACTGTGCACAGCTCGAACCACTTTGCCGATGACATGACCATGGTGGGTCTCATCAGCTAGAACGACGAGTCAGCATACAGAAAGGAGGTGCGGCGGCTAACAGACTGGTGTAGAGCCAACAACCTGTCTCTGAATTTGGACAAAACAAAAGAGATGGTTGTTGACTTTAGGAGAGCACAGAGAGACCTCTTTCTGCTGGACATTGACGGCTCCAATGTGGAGATCATCAAGAGTACAACATTCCTTGGTGTTCACCTGGCGGAGAACCTCACCTGCTCTATTACCAAGAAAGCCCAGCAGCATCTCTACTTTCTTCGAAAGTTGAAAAAAGCACATCTCCCACCCCCCATCCTCACTACGTTCTATAGATGGAGTGTTGAGAGCATCTTGAGCAGCTGCATCACTGCCTGGTTTGGGACTTCGCAAAGCCCTGTAGAGGATAGTGAGAACAGCTGAGAAGATCATGGGGTCTCTCTTTCCTCCATCAAATATTTTACACAAAACGCTGCATCCGCAAAGCAACCAGCATTTTGGATGACCCCACACACCCCTCACACAAACTCTACACCCTCCTGCCATCTGGTAAGAGGTACCGAAGCATTCGGACCCTCACGGCCAGACTGTGTAACAGCTTCTTCCCCCAAGCCATCAGACTCCTCAATACTCAATATCCTGTACACCATTCAACTTTTGCACATGTCCAGAGTTGCACTCTAATTTATTGACACTTTATACCTGGCTGCTACCTCAATAACTATGTCTATAGAACACTATGTCATAGTATGTTATGTTTACATTTAGCATTTTAGAAAGTGTCATCTTTTTGCACTACTCAATTACAAATGTGTACTGGTCTCTTACAGGTTATTTTTCTGTTCCTTGTGCTGTTCCTTTTAGTAATTTATTGTACCCTCCTGTACTTTTGCACACGTTTGCATGTGCACTTTATGTAGAAATATTATTTAGTCGTGTAGTCTCATGTGGTTCTGTGTTTGTCCTATGTTGTTTTATGTAGCACCATGGTCCTGGAGGAACGTTGCCTCATTTCGCTGTGTACTGTACTACCTGTATATGGTTGAAACGACAATAAAAACCACTTGACTTGACTTGACTTGATTAAAACTTTTTTTATTGATTCCAACACACAAATACAAAATAAAGCACAACATAAATGAACAGAATCAACTATTATCCCTTTTTAACCCACAATTATTCCCCAAATTCTTTTTCTTTTTTTTGTTGTTGAGAAAATACAAAAATAACGGTCACCAAATAAAGAGAGAAAATAAAAAAAATAAAAATTACAATTCACAATTTCAACCATAATCATGTCTCTCTCAACGTGGTCCTCACTGACGACTTCCAGAAAGGACAAGTATTCTTACCATACACATCTAATATCCCAAGCTGTTTATATGAAATTTTTTAAACCCTGCACAATTTGGTGAACCATTCCTGAAATGAGGGAGTGCCTAACTGCCCCAACGCCCAATATACATACTCTAGGGCAAAATGACATTTCAGTATACAGAACCTCACAGATAAAATTATGGACTCTTGCCCAGAATTCTTGAGTCTTGAGCAAAACCACAGAGCTGGGCTATGTCTCCATCCACCAACTGACATCGCCAGCAGATCGGTGTGTCTTTAAACCAAGCCTAAACAATCTAGAGCGAGTCCAGTTATGCAAAATATTAAACTGAATAAGGTGTATCCTTGCATCCCTAGCCATATTGTAGTTTTAATTTTATTTTAATTCTTTCCCACTCCCCATCATCCAATAGCAAGTTCAGATCTCTATCCCATTTCCTCCTTGTGTTTTTCTGCAAGATGTTTCCCTGCTTTTTCCCCCAACTCAAAGTATGTCTGTCTTGCCCTGAATAACCAAAACTCTACCTTCTGTAACACAATTGTATTGTACCTATATTTTAGCTGAGTCAACTCTCTAAGACTGTTGGATGACATTCGGTGCTTCAGCTGTTTCAGCACTTTTAATACTCTTTTTTTCCAATTTTCCAATTGCATGAATTTCTTTTGATCTTTTTAATGAGTGAGGCATATTGTATGAACTGCCCCAAGAACTGCCTTAAGCACCTCTCATGCTACACCCACAGGACACTGAGGACCAATTGGTTTCTACATAAACATTAACTTTTGTCTTTAACATTTCTTGAAATGCTGGGTCTTGTAGACGGGATGTATGATTTCCTTTTTTCTATATGCAGTAGCATCTCTAAAGCATGATCTGAAACTAAAATATTTCTAATTGAGCAATCAGTGATAAATGGACTCAATTAAGTGACTTAGATATAAAAATCTATTCTAGAGTAAATGATGTGATCTTATGAAAAGAAGGAGCTAAACCAGATGGATTTAAAAGTCTCCAAATGTCTGTAAAACCAAGATTTTAAACATCCTCTGTAGTGTCAACATTGATCTAAAGGGTCTACACAATATTGCATCACAATGATCAAGGACCAGATCAATTAACAGATTGAAGTCACTGCACATTACGGTTCGACTCACCTCAACTCTACTCACTTTACTTTTCTGAGCTTGCATTCCCACTGCAGTTTAGTGCCCCTCAACGTGGGTGGGATTATAGGATGATCGTCATAGTTGCGCCACCTCTACTGCTGTGACATCATCTTAAACCTGACCCAAACTGACCAAAACAATAACACAATCACTAGCTGTTAGCTACTAGCTCATTGTGCTGCATAAAGCAGTTGTTGCATGGTGAATTTACACAAGTGTAACAGTTAAATTGGCCTGGTTGTTTTAGAAGCAAGCTTCCAGTACCGGATCAACTAAATAAAGTAAAGTGTTCAACCAGAGTATAGAGTTAACATAACAAAATGTACCATCCTCCATTGTGACTGAATCCAGGGCACTCTCCTTTCAAGTTGAGTCGAGTTGTACCGTGCAGTGGATAGCCCCAATAAAGGATACCGGCTGCTTATAACTCTCCCTCAAGATCTATAAAAAAGTTCTGATCATCAGATGTTGTCCCTGTATTTCAGCTAAAACAATAATGACTCTCCCTAAATTATCTTTAATCTGTTTGAGATATTTAAATTGTAAATGCTTACTTATCTATATGATGTTACTCAAACCAGCACTACAAAACACATGCCCACCCCATGCCCTGCCAAGTTTTTCAGCTTCCTGTGAAGAAAGGTGCATTTCTTTAATCACACTATATTATATTTCTTACACTTATGAAAATATACAACCTTCCTTCTTTTTATAGGGTGCCCCAGCCCATTAACATTCCAGTTGGAGAGGAACATTTTACCTATATTAAAGTGTGACAGAATGACATGCAAAGAAATTATTGTGTACCCAGGGCTTAATTGGATAGACCACAATTCAATTGATGTTACCATCAAATCTTCAATAACCCACAGAACAAAAAAAGATGCACTTCAACCTCGCACATAGCAGTCCCAACCAGAAGGACATCACTGGACCCTTTCTAGATCCCCTTCAATTTGCTTATTTAGCAAACAGGTCTGTGGAGGATGCAGTCAACATGGGATTGCATCATATCCTGCAACATCTGTACAAACCAAGGACATATGAAATTATACTTTTTGTGGACTTCAGTTCAGCTTTCAACAACATCATCCCAGCTGTACTCCAGGATAAATTAAACCAACTCCCTGTTCCCATGTCTATCAGTCAGTGGATCAACAGCTTTCTGACAGACAGGCAGAAGCTTGTGAGACAGGGGAAATTCACTTCCAACAGCTGTTCAATCAGCACTGTTGCCCCCCAGGGATGTGTGCTCTCCCACTACTCTTCTCCCTCTACACCAATGACTGCATCACCAAAGACCTCTCTGTCAAGCTCCTGAAGTTTGCAGATGACATGTCATCGGCCTCATCAAAGATGACAATGAGTCTGCATACAGAAGGGAGGTTAAACAGCTTGCTGTCTGGTGCAGTCAAAACAACATCTGAACACTCTCAAAATGGTGGAGATGATTGTGGACTTTAGGAGGAACACCCCAACACTGACCCCCTCACCATTCTAAACAGCACTGTGGCAGCAGTGGAGTCATTCAGGTTCCTGGGCACTACCATCTCACAGGACCTGAAGTGGGAGACCCTCATCGACTCCATTGTGAAAAAGGCCCAGAAGAGGTTGTACTTCCTTCACCAGTTGAGGAAGTTCAACCTGCCACAGGCACTGTTGATACAGTTTTACTCAGGAGTCATTGAGTCTGTCCTCTGCATTTCAGTAACTGTCTGGTTTGATTCAGCTATGAAATCGGTTATCAAAAGACTACAAAGGACAGTTCAGACAGCTGAGCAGATTATCAGTTGCCCCTGCCCTCCCTTCAAGAACTATACACTTCCAGACTGAGGAAAAAGACTGGAAAATCACCCTGCCCACTACCTTTTTGAACTGTTGCCTTCTAGCTGACGCTCTGACCAACAGAACCATCAGAAACAGGAACAGTGTTTTTCCCCCAGGTTGTCCATCTCATGAACAGTTAAAATTGCCCCATTGAGAATAATTATGTGCAATTCACAGTCTAGTCTTTTTATATTTATCCAACACATCTAATCTCTGCTGCCATTACATTCCCTTGCACTGTATAAACAGATTTGCACTGTGTATGTGTATATGTATGTATATGTGTGTCTGTGTGTTTATATGTATGTGTGTATGTATGTAAGTGTGCATGTATGTATATGTATGTGTGTGTGTGTGTGTGTGTGTGTGTGTGTGTGTGTGTGTGTGTGTGTGAGCATGTATTTATCACTTTGTGGGGACCAAATGTCCCCATAAGAATAGTAAAACCCGAAATTTTTGACCTTGTGGGGACATTTTGTCGGTCCCCATGAGGAAAACAGCTTATAAATCATACTAAATTATGTTTTTTGAAAATGTAAAAATGCAGAAAGTTTTCAGTGAGGGTTAGGTTTAGGGGTAGGGTTAGGTTTAGGGGATAGAATATAAAGTTTGTACAGTATAAAAACCATTATGTCTATGGAAAGTCCCCATAAAACATGGAAAACAAACATGTGTGTGTGTGTGAGTGTGTGTGTGTGTGTGTGTGTGTGTGTGTGTGTGTGTGTGTGTGTGTGTGTGTGTGAGTGTGTGTGTGTGTATTCTATATATACTTTATTTTTATTAACTTTTCTATTATTATCTAGCTCCTTTCACAAGACAAATTAATTATATGTGTAAGCATACTTGGCAATAAAGCTGATTCTGATTCTGAAGCAATGCAAAGCTCACATCCTGTGCGTGAAGTAACTTCTTACACTCTTTGAATATCTCCCGTTTCGCTTGTGTAACACTGGAAAAGTCTGGAAAAACCATAATGTTGTAATCCTCCCAGCACAAGTTGCCTTTACATGTAAAACAAAGACTCTGTCTGCCAACAGCAAGAATCTTGCCAGAGTGGATCGGGGTCTGTCAACTGCACTGGGAACCGACCGAGAGCTCTGTGCATGCACTCTATTTCCAAATGATGGCCCGCTGTGTCGAAACAAATTTGGAATAAGCCCATCCAGGAATTTTACCATTTATTGACCTTCCTTTCCCTCAGAAATTATATAACTATACAAACAGTATTACGTCTGTTTCGATTTTCCATATTTCTATATCCTCTAATATTTTCCACACCTGATCCATTTCAGTTTTGGTGGCCGGTGGGATAGTCTGCAGCTCTTTTCCGGCTGCTTACAGAAACTCGATTTGCTTTTAAGCCTCATCCATTCTTGTGATCAGGGTGGAAATGTTCACCTCTGTGGATGTGGACGCTCAATGTATTTCTGCGAGGCCCGAGATTTTCTTTAGCGCTGCATAAATGTTTGCAATGTCTTGACCTACATCCTGAGACTTGCTGTCACTCCTAACTGGACCCCCACCATCTTGCTCTTGAAAGGCAACCGTAAATGCTTTTTAGTGTCCCCACAGGCTGATGATTTCAAATTATTTGACATCCTACACTCCCAGCGCAGTTTAACAATCAAAACTAAATCAGATCTCACCAAGTAATATTGATTGAAAGGATAATTGTAGCAAAGTGTAGCAGAGCTCACTACTAGGCTGCTTCCACTCGCATAGCGTCATGTGACTCTGACCGGTTGGGATTATTTTGTATTTCTTTTCACATTTTTCAGTTATATTAAATGGCTGTTTTTGTCTTTTTTTTTTGTAGCAAAATGGAAGCACAAACCAAGATCTGACATCACCAACTCCCACAAAATCCTCTCGAAAATTTGTGAGGTATTCAGATACATTTATGACTATTCAATATGTTGGACTGATTTTATTATAAACCCAGGCATTTATATTGGTATAACTGAAGACATTGATCTGAAAGTAGGCTCTCTGTTCATTGTGAAAATGCAAGTACAATCTTTACCCTGCTCAAATTAGATCATATCATTATTATTCTCTTTGATCAGCTCTCTCTCCATCTCCTTCGATAAGAGTCCCTCATCATCTCTGGCAACCAGCAGAGCGTTTTCTCCTCTGAGCCCCAGGTCTCTAACCTCTCCCGATCCAGGGGTGGAGCCACCGTACAGCCCCTCCAACTCAGGCTCTATGAGCCCCACACCAAATGAAGATACGCTGGTGAGATATCTAGATCTTATTAGTGCTGCTGTTTTGTTTAGTATAGATTATTATAGATCAGTGTTTTCCAACCACTGTGCCATGGCACACTAGTGTGGGTGTGCTCTGGAAAATTATCAAATTACACAAAATATATAAATGCATGAAAAGAAAAATATTTTGCTCTTATGGAAATAAATTAGTAAATGTATTCACCAAAATGGCCTTCAACTGATCACAATGTATAGTCAGGACATTAATAACGTGAAAATGTACTATTACATTTTGAAAAAAAAAATTTCTGAACTTCTTAAACTACTTCAAAGAGTTCTCATCAAAAAATCCTCCACATGCAGCAATCACAGCTTTGCAGATCCTTGGCATTCTAGCTGTCAATTTGTTCAGATACTCAGGTGATATTTCAACCCACGATTCCTGTAGCACTACACACTTTCTGTAGCACTACACACTTCCTGTAGCATTTGCCATAGATGTGGCTGTCTTGTCGGGCACTTCTCACACACCTTACAGTCTAGCTGATCCAACAAAAGCTCAATCGGGTTAAAATCCATAACACTCTTTACCAATTATATGTTGTCCAATGTCTGTGTTTCTTTGCCCACAGCTTAATTGAATTCTACCCACTCAACACCAGTTTCATGTACAACAGTAAAGAGAAGACTCAGGGCTGCAGGCATTATGGGAATAATTACAAAGAAAAAGCCACTTTTGAAACAGAAATACAAAAGGTTTTTTGTATTTCTGTAATTAAATATTGTATATATTCAAAAAAAAAAAATTCCATTTATAAAAATTACATTTTAATCATCAGTCAAGTAAAAATATACCAAAACAAGTCAGCAGAAAAAGAAAAACAATCTTTATTGTTCAAGGATTATTTCACACAAAAATTCTAATTTTCTCAATATTTACTCACTCTCATGCCATCCCAGATGTGTCTGCAGAACACAAATTAAGATTTTTAGAAGAATATTTCAGCTCTGTAGGTCCATATGGTGACCAAACCACTCTGCAAGTGAATGATGACCAAAACGTTGAAGCTCCAAAAGCACATAAAGGCAGCATAAAATTAATCCATAAGACTCCTGTGGTGAAATCTATATCTTCAGAAGTTATATGATAGGTGTGGGTGCTGTTTTCATCAATGATAAAGTCCTTTTTTTACTATAAATCTACACTTTCACTTTCACATGCATTCCAGCATCTACTGGTCTGGGCTGGTCAAAGGTGGCGATCTATAGTACAAAAGGACATAAATATTGATCTGTTTCTCACCTACATCTATTATATTTCTTCTGAAGACATGGATTAAAACACTGGAGTCAAATCTATTATTGTTATGCTGCCTTTATTGGCTTTTTGGAGCTTCAAAGTTCTGGTGACAATTCACTCACATTGTATTGACCTACAGAGTTGAAATATTGTTCTAAAAATCTTAATTTGTGTACTGCAGAAGAAAGAAAGCCATACACATCTGGGATGGAATGAGGGTGAGAAACTGATGAGGGAATAACATTTTGGGGTGAACTATTCCTTTAAGCCCTGCCATAAATACTGAGTAATTACCCTGTTCATATGCATTGGTATTTATATGTTACTCCAAAATAATCCAAAGAATACCATGGTATATTGTATGTCTGTTTTCTTACATCTTGCATATTGCTTATGTCCATAGTGCCTTTGTGGTCAATAGTGCACATTGTTCCAATCCAATGAACACACATAATTATTACTGGGAATGTCATTGAAAGTAACATTCTAGTTGTGTATGTTTATTTTTAGCCCTGTTCTTGCACAATATTTATTTGCAAATCTGTTTTTCCCATGCAAAGTCTTCCACTTGATGCATGTGCTTAGATATATGTGAAATGTTGTTAGGGCTTCCTCTAGAGGAATATTGGCAGTATGACCTTTATGATAACAACCTTTTTGGCAACAATGGAACAATGTGACATCGTTCCTTGGGCCAAAAGAAGCAGGAAGTTTTAAAGGTTATGATTAAGAATCACATCTTCTTTCTACCAATTGATATTACAATCTAGTTGTCCTTACAAATTCTCTTATTTCTTATTTTGTTTGCACATATCGACAGACACGTGAGAATGGGTCACCAAGCAATTTCGAGCCAGCCCCAAAACCTGCTTTCACACGGCAGAGCTCCAGAACGGTGTCTTTTAGGGTAACAAAGCACTTATTTGACTATATAAATATTCTGTGTACTTCAGAGCTATTCAAGCATGATGGCATATAAATGTTGTCATGCAACTCATCAACTTATTACTTATTACAGTGTCAAAGTTTGCATATCATATGGACAGTAAAGTGAGCCACCACACTGTCAAATTTGCCTGCGTCAATAACACTTTCAAGTACCACGTCACATACTTATATAGAGCAAGCACAGGCACAGAGCTGCTTTTCATTATTTATGTCCTATGCTGTGAGGACTGTTGTCGCTCATTTGTTAAATATTTGAAGTCAATACACTCAGCTTTGCTCTGTCCTTCACTCACAACATCTGTTTCAGATGATGAGGAATAAGGAGGAAGACAGGATGCCGATGCCGTTGCAGAGAAGGTAATGATGAATAAACTCACACTCAGACACAAACTCTGTCAATTAAATAACTAATTGTGATTAATATCATAACTGTTTGGGGTTAACATGCTAGCACACTTAGTTCTTTTTAAGGTAAAAAAAAAAAAACATTTAATGAGAGGAATATAACAATAAAAATCATATACATATATATATATATCATTCTATAAATACATTATATCAGGCTTACTGGTTCATTAAAATATGCATTATACATTTTTTGTTAACATTAATCAATGCATTAGAGACCATGAACTATAAATGAACAAAATAATGTTAATTTCTGAAGACACTATGTTTTATTGATTGTTCTTGTTAGTTCATAATGCTTTAACTAATATTAACGTGTATAACTTACAATGTTTCGATTAATAAGTACTTTAAAAGTTGTGTTCGATGTTAGTTGATGTTAACTAATGTACTTACCTATGAAAAAAAAGGTGTTACTTAGTTTTTTTTTTACACAATTTATTACAAATATCAATCTTGAACCATGTGATTTATATCATTAGGCTCTTAATATCAACTCTAAAATCTGTATATACAGGATCTGTTTTAATATGTAATCTATTCACTTGCAATCTCATCAACAGTGCAAGTGTGCGGACTGCAGCGAAGACCTTTGAATCCAATAAGGTGAAGCCATCAAAGACAAATTCATTATAAACTTACTGTATGCTGTCACACAAATACTCAAAATCATCCTGACGTCATTCCTGACAAACTTGTTAAACCCACAGAACCCCGACCAAGAGGATGAGCAGCAGTCCCCATTTCAGAGAAAGTGAGCCCATACCTGTTACCACATTTTAACTGAGCTGTCAGTGTTGTTTATGATAGCAGTAATATGAGGATGCATTAAATTGAATGCTGTCTCTGCTGCTGTTCGACCAGCTCCCGGCAAAGAATATCATCTAGATCCATTCAGGAGAAAATGGAAAGACTGGCTCAAGCTTCACAGGTCGGCATCTCTCCAAAGTTCTTTTAATATGTTATTTCATACTTGTTATACATGAAATGCATGACAAACATATAATCCAATATAACAGAAATAAATAATGCATGAGGAATGGGTTACTTTGCTCTTTTCAACTTGCAGAAATGGGAGATAGTCAAATCGCCAACAGTTCATAAGACTGTTTGTTTAGCGGACGAAGTGTCCCGGAAGAGGGAGCTGTTTGAGAAGGAGCAGGAGGGATCGGAGAAAATCCAAATGTTCTCCAAACAGGTAATGCCAATTTTCAGTCAGTTTCAGAATCGTGCCTTTATTAAATGTGTTGTGAAATAATTTTTTGTCTTCATGAAATTATTCACATATCATTTACAAATCGTCCTCATGAAATAATTAGTTTATTGAAGAGTTCATCTTATTGTTTTGTGCAAAAAACTAAAACTAATATATTTGTGTGAAAAAAATCTGTTGAACCAAAATGCAATGTTAAGTTAACTTCAATCAAAGCTAAATTTAAGGAGCTAAGTTAAGCTAAATGTTTCATTGTCTCTCCCACATCTAAATGTTTTTAATCAAATTCAGAAGTTCCCTGTTTCATGTTGTCTTGGAATGAATTATGGCAAATGGATTTGGAGTGCTGTCTGGGCTTAAGCTCACACAATCAACTTGAATACATTAAGTTACTCCAACAAAAGTCATTTTAAAGTTTAGATCAAATAGATATAGCTCCTTAAGGTAACAATTGCAAGTAACACTTTTACAGCGTGTGTATGCAGGTTATAAAAGTCCAGGCATAAAATACAACACTCGATTTTGTACACCATGTAACAGGGGGTTCCTGCCCAGTCTCCCAACCTTTTTCAGTCCTCCAAGCACCCCTTGGACTGAAAAAGGTTGAAGGCCCCTGCAGCCCTGCCTTAGCTCAGTCTGTCAATGTTGTGACAATTTACTTTGTTTTAGGACTTTTGCAGTTTTTCTTCTGGAATTCCTGATCGAATCAGTCGTTGGGTTCAGAAGCAAACATTTACCGTGTCGCCATCTCATAATCCTTCGGTAAGTGCTGCCCTATGTAGATGAGAACTTACATTACTCCTACGTTTAACTGAGGAACATCACAGGATCACATGAACTGAGTGACAGGATCTCATCTGCTCTAGCTCAATCACTCAGCAGTGTTCCTTCACCAGGTTTTGGCTTGGTGGCAGTGTAACACTTTGCACTGAGCCCATTTTTTAACTTGTTAGTCATCACGCAAATATTTATCACATCTTTTGTGAATGTGGAATAACTTGCACCCAGAAGTGATAGAGTTTCTCAGAAATCAATCATCATTCAGTCAAGATAATGACAGAGGGTTTCCGCATATCCTCAAACAGCCTTTTTTCTTTGCCTCAAGGTCTGAGCAAAAACAAAACAAACAAAAAAAAATTCTAACAATGATCCTTTGCAAAGTGATTGTTAGAAAGACTAGATTTACAATTTAATATCTCACAGTATAGGATCAAGTAAAGAATACAATTTTCTTTTTTAAATGATTGTATATTCTTTGTTGCCATGTTGATGTATTCAATCACTTTACATTCACACACATGGGTGTAAATAAATTGTGTGAATCTCAGCAGGAAGGTCCAGGCCATCTTTCACCCCAAACTCAAAAGAAAAAATACAAAATTACATGTTGTTTATCTTTAGGACCTTTAAGAATTGTTAACGTTATTTATTTTGACAATTAAAACTACATTTACCCTCATACTTTCATTACTGTAAAGTAAAAAAAGATCATTCTCGTTACATTAATACAGTAATCAAAATAAAAAAAATTCAGATACACATAAAGGCAGTGCTTAATTTTTATGAATATATCACAATGCAAAAAAAATTAAAAAATAAAATAAAGGAGTCTACCAAAAAATGTATCTCTTTTATCACATCCCAGATGTGTATGACTTTCTTTTTTCTGCTGAACAAAATTACGATTTTTAGAAAAATATCTCAGCTCTGTAGGTCCATTCAATGCAACCTGACCTGAACTTTGAAGCTCCAAAAATCACATAAATGCATCATAAAAGTAATCTACAAGACTCCAGTGGTTAAATCCATGTCTTCAGAAGTGATATGATAGGTGTGGTTAAGAAACCTATCAATATTTAAGTATTTATTTTATTATAAATCTCCAATTTCACTTTCACATTCTTCTTATCTTGTTTTTTGGCAATTCACATTCTTGGTCAAAGGTGGATATTTATAGTAAAAAAGGACTTTAATATTTATCTGTTTCTCACCCACACCTATCATATCACTTCTGAAGACATGGGTTGAACCACTGGAGTTGTATGGATTACTTTTATGATGCCTTTATGTGCTTTCTGGAGCTTCAAAGTTCTGGCCACCATTTACTTGCATTGTATGGACCTACAGATAATTGTTTGTGTTGTGCAGAAGAAAGTCTTACACATATGGGATGACACGAAAGTGAGTAAATTATGAGAGAATTTTCATTTTTGGTAACTATTCCTTCAATGGTCCTCAAAATAGACTTACTTTTCTTCATACAAAACATAATGCCTTGTTTTTTTTTTTTTTTTTTTTTTATCATATTCATCATATGAACGTATACTGCTTGTTTTGCTACACATTATAAACTTGACTGATTTAAAAGCTTAGAATACAGTATGTAATACTGTCCTGTAGCTTCTCTCATATTCAACAAATGATACATCCTCAATTGTTTTGTTCCTTTTCAGGATCTCAGACACGTGAACATCTCCGGTAAGAAAAGTTTGTTTGAAAGAGGACAAGAACAGGACCATAAGTGACATTCTCATTGCTAAAGGTAAGGTGAGATGATGTTTTTTTGTTTGTTTGTTTTTTGCGTCTAAATAAACATTTTTAAGGTTGAATCTCAAGAAGAAATTTCACATTTCACCCCAAAAGACAAATTATATTTTTCATAAAGAAAATTAGGCATATTGGAGAAAGATTTTATTTGCATTTGGTAATATTTTATTGACAATTTAGCCCTTTTTTATAATGCATAAAAAAAATATTTATACGTTGTGGTTAGTATTTGTAACACTTTTTGTACCACTTAATTTATGCTGATTTAAACAAATGCATTTTAAAAAGTGTCCAGTTAGAATGATTTTCATTTCTGTATTACAGTTTATTAGAATTACTGTGCGTGTGTGTGCGCGCGCATACAATAAGCACAAAATGGAAGGAAAATATGCAGTACTGTCCTGTTTTTGACATTACATGAGATTCACCAAGAAACCCATATGATGGTGAATAGATAAATAAATAAATCCGCTTCATTTAAAAATGTTTGTTTGTTTTGCAGATTCTGAAGATTTTGAAGGAAGCATGTTTGCAGTCAGTGCCAATGATTGTCTCTAAACTCCTTACTTTTGCTTATTTACATTGGCTAGTAATTCATCTGCACTTTTTATAACATTGTACTGATTTGTGTTCTAAATTAAAGGCTTGTGTTATTGTTTGTATCATTTAGATTTTTATAAAGTACTGATTGACTTCAAGATACAACAGCAACTTAATTACAATATCTTTGTAAATAAAATAAGAGCTGAGTTTTTCCAAATGCACCTCTACTCAGAAAATTAATATCACAGGGATAGTTTTACCTAATTTCTCAGGATTACACCCATACTACCATTTTGTGTTGTTGCCAGACAAACTGCACCATTGTAACACGATATACGCTGTCAGTGTAAGTTATTAGAGGAAGTGTTTTTTAGTCTGGACATAACTCATAATATGTCAAAGCACAGTCAACTGTAATATGCTGAATACTGTAGTTTAACCTACTCAAAGTAAGTTTTGATGAATTCTGGAAATCATATACTGAAGCTGACCATTGCAATATGTTTGCTGTTTTTTATTTTTTTTTTCAACTTGCCAGAAACTCAAGTCACAATATAAAAATGCAATTATATGCCAAAATGGACATGCCCTATCAAGCCCTTTGCTTTCTAACTCAGGAAAAGTTTGATCCATTCCAATTCAACAAAAGCCTGTGTTTTTTCCTTTTTTTTTTTTTTAAACCTAAATGACTTGTTATTTAATTGTGGCTTCTGCCCAGAAGGGTTATCGTTAGATGAATAAAGGTGTTATACCTGTGGTCATGTTGTCTCATCATGTTTTCAGTAATTATATGATAGAAGTTATCCATTTGATATGAAACAGGATGTTTGTGCAAGTTCTTTTCTGTGAAGCCTCAAACTTATTTGTTTCTCATTTTATTAAAAATAACCAAAACACAACAACAACAGTAATAATAATAGTAATAACAATTCTAAAATTGTTAATAGGGTATTGTCATTAAATGGATAGTTCACCCAAAAATTTTAATTCACTCACTCTCATGCCATCCCAGATGCGTATGACTTTCTATATTCTTCAGAACACAAATGAAGAGTTTTAGAAGAATATCTCAGTTCTGTAGGTCCATACAATGCAAGTGAATGGTGGCCAAAACTTTGAAGCTCCAAAAAGCCCATAATGGCAGCATAAAAGTAATCAATACGGCTTCAGTGGTTTGATCCATGTCTTCAGCAGTGACATAATAGGTTTGGGTGAGAAACAGATGAATATGAAGTCCTTTTTTACTATCAATTCCCTTCCCTGCCAATAGGTGGTGAAATGCACAAAAATTAAAAAAAGAATGTGAAAGTGGAGATTTATAGTAAAAGAGGACATACATATTCATCTGTTTCTCACTTAAAATTATCATATCACTTCAGAAGACATGGATTTAACCACTGGAGTCATATGGATTACTTTTATTATGTCTTCATGTGCTTTTGGAGCTTTAAAGTTCTGGCACCCATTCGCTTGTATTGTGAGGGCCTAGCTGAAATATTCTTTAAAAAAAAATCATAATTTGTGTTCTGCAGAATAAAGAAAGTCATACACATCTAGGATGGCATGAGGGCGAGTAAATGATGAGAATATTTACATTTTTGGGTGAATGAATCCTTTAATATACTTAAAAGTTTAATATTAGTGTTCAATTGAAACTGAATGCAGTAGGCCTGGCTTTATAAAAATAAGAAATAACTTTCAAAACGTTTTGGCTTAATTTTTATCATTATTATTATTATATTAGTCACTTTTTTTTACAAATTTTTTCTTCAAACAATTTACAATTGTTTTTTCTAGTTATTACTACTTTCTTTCCTACATGTTTGCAAAGCATGCTGAGCTACAATATGGTATGAAGTTTATAACGTATTCTGATTGGACTGGTTTGTACAGTCATACAGTAGCTCAGGCTGTTGGCATCAGCAGAGATATGGAATGGTAAGCATGGTGCCATAATGGAGTGAGTCATACAGGTCCGAGACTAAGCAGCCCCTCATGTTATCAATAAACACCTCACAGAGAGATGTTGTTGTGGACATTTGCTATCTTTATTCTCTCTGCCATAACAATGGCTGCAGCCTTTTAGGGAGTGGTTGCAAGACTGTTTGCCACTTAACTCTGAGGGTAAAAATAAACATGAGTGAGAAGGAATGTTTGTATGACCCCCCTCAAAGACCCCCAACATGAATGATATAAGTAAGAAGATGTGGTGCACAGCTTGCCTCTCGGACATCAAGACATTTTTTCGGTTTGTCTCTCTGCTGTATATCAGGTAAGAGTTTTGTGTGCAATGTTATGTATTGTGTATGTATTATGTACAGAATATTTTTAAAATAAAATATTAACTTTAAAAACATTTAAACAAACAAAATTTATATTTTATTTTAATTGTTTGTTTTATGTATTTTTTTTTATTTTTTATAAATTTGTTTTATTTTCTAAAATAAGGCTCTTTTGATTTTCTCTCTTAAAACACTAAATAGCAACATAAACTACTACAGAACTTTCCTGAAAGCCTGTTTGTCACTATGCAATGCAAAATTTCTATGAGGTCACTGTGTGTAATTTTCAGTAATTTTGATGTTGCATTTAATATATTAGATTTATTTATTGAAGGATTATTCATATTTAATAAGCATTTAATGTATATTTAATAAGCATTTAATGTTTCATATGTATGTAGATGAGAATCCCTTTAATTTTTACAAATATTTTGAGACAAAAGACTTGATTTTGTTGTTGTTCTTAGAATTAAAATGTCAGACAACAAAGTGGAAGAAAATGAGTAAGTATACCAATTCAGTATGTTAAAATTCCACCTTCCAAATGTCTCTTACAACAGTTTATTTCAGTGTTAATACACACTATGCACAAGCATACTGTGCACAATAACTGCATTCTGCAAGTGTTGTAGTGTTCATTCATTTGGCCAAATACCTCACTCATCCAATAATAATGTACAGTATAAATTAAGATCAAGCAGCTGTTGTTTGGAAGGTACATCAGCTATGTGAACAATGGAAATAACAGCACTATTTTCTTCTGTTCTCCAGGGAGCGGGACGGTAAGTCTTGTCTTTTTGTAAAATTCCTTTTAAACGTTTTAATTAGACAATGCTGTTTTTGTTTTCGAATAAGCCATAAATATTGCCGTTGTAGCAATAGTGTGTAAGAGCTGTGATGCAACCAATCATTACATGTAAGAGTACATTATGTAAAGCCTATACTGTACTATATATTGTAGCATGTTTTCAACAAGGTTGTTTAATAATTGTGTCATTACAAATAAATAATACTGGGAATATTTTAAAAAGTACTCAAGGGGTTCACAAGACAACCATTCCTTCACAACTATTTCAATACCAGCCTTTCAGGTTTTTGTGCTGTATACATTACACCTAAATGCTATTATAGATGAACTGATTAGCTTTCAGACAGATTTCTGACATGTAAGTACTGTTATGATATATGGTAAAGCATTATGTAGATTAGTGAATCTGAAAGCTGAGCTTGTCCTGTGAGTAACATAAGCTATTTTCACTATGCTTGTCTGCTTTCAATAAATGCATATGTTTTTCCACAAATCATATCCAAAAATGACACTTCTATATTACGTAGAGCAGAAAGTAACTTACTCCAGACACACTGACACATTATCATAGATAACAGTTGTTGTCGAGCTAGACAGAGATGTGTGTTTTGGTGTATAAAACAATCAGAGTGATGTGAGGTAACTTTTAATCATAGAAGTCCTCCACAAGTACTGTATATGGCTTCTTTGCCCTTGGAAATTAATTCATATAGTCTACACATACACAAACATACATGCACACAATTTGGATTGTTCTAATTTTTTCCACCTAAATGTTGTTCCAGACCAGACAGAATGACTAAGCTCCAAGGAATCTTTACGTAATCTAATTTCTAAGGAAACACAACAAACAAGTCATAGCTGACAGTAAACTCTGGCTGTAACTTCATCCATCCTGTTTCTTCTCCATATTCAGATGCTCCAGATGAGGAAGAGGAGGCAGGGGCAGAGGAGGAGGCCACTCAGGATCAAGGTAAGTACTGTTACAAGTTCCTGTATCAGACCCTCTCAATTTGACCACAAAGTCCTCTAGAGTCCATCCACTGACTCACCTACAACTCTATGGGGAAATTTTAAATATACAGTTATGTTATACAATTACACAGAGTCACAGACTGGTGCAACATCATAAGAAACTATAGTTAAAAGCTGTTTCTGTCCGGAGAGCCATTCACACCATAAGGGGCCTCCAAACCCTGAGGTAATACAGCCTAAAACTGCCAAAGAAAGCTGAACCCCAGGGCTCTCAATCAAGTCAAGTCATTTTTATTTGTAAAGTGCTTTTTACCATACACATCGTTTCAAAGCAACTTTACAGAAAATGATGCTGTGAAAGAAAATGATGCTGTAATGTCTATAATGTCATAGGTTCCTCATTGAACAGTTTAAATTAAAAACATGATTGAAAAATGGGCCTTAAAAATTATTTGTCATTATGCCCCCAGTGATCAAGCCAAAGGTTACTGGGGCAAGAAAACAAACTCCATAAGATGTTAGTTACCAAACTCCATAAGATGTCAAACTTATGTTTGAGCTGGCAGCAGTTCATCCTCTATTAAATATATCATAGCAGATTGAAGTGATGTAGACAGTGATCATCAAACCGGCCCTGGCCATCTAGATGGCTCATTCTGCAGTTGTAGTCATTGCTCAGTGATACATAGCAGTGGGAGTGAGACATCGGACTGGACCAGAGCTGGTTCTGGCAGGCTCTGATAACTTCAGTATATGTATCCCGAGGAAGAGACAGTGAAACAAATAAATTAATATTAGCGTAGATGCTATTCACTTTAATGCAGTATAAAAGTATATGAGAAGTATTTCCGTTTCCGGCAGACTAATTTGTCCCATGATTGATGGACAAATTAGACATATGCCTGACTGAAGATATGTGTCTTTAGTCTAAACTTAAAATCAGAGAGTGTCAAAGAGAGACCCAAACCTTGCTAGGAAGGCTATTCCATAGTTTAGGATTAAACTTAATTATTAAACCTGCAGGACACCCTCCCAGGATGGATTAGAATAATTTATTCTTGAGGTCATGAATACATGAATTAGCTTTTTGGCATCAGAAGCAGAGAGCATGTGTTGTAACTTTGCAATATTTCTGCAGTGGAATGCTGTTAAACAAACATTGGAAATGGGATTTTCAAAGTATAGATTGCAATCAAACATAACACCCAAGTCCTTAACCGTGAAGACAATGTAATAGCGCATATATCGGGAGACAAATTATATTCTAACATCTTGTTTTTAGAGGGTTTTGGTCCAATAATTAGAGCAGAAGGAAAGTTTTAACCATCCAGTCTTTGATATCATTAATACACTCTGATAACTTGGAGAATTGGTAAATTTCACCAGGTCTCAAAGAAATACAAAGCTGAGTATCATCAGTAAACAGTGAAAATAATTCCTTGGTTCCTTGTCTTTCAGGGAAAGCATATACTAGCATAAAAGCAGAGGACCTAATACAGAGCCCTGCAGCACTACATAATTTAATTATATTTGATGTGAATATTCCTTGTTTACACAAATAAAGTGGAAGCATTCAGATAAAAGGAACAAAACCATGTCAATGCCTGTCCACAAAAGCCAGCATAATTTTCAAGGCTATACAAGGGAATATCATGATCTATGGTGTTGAAGGCCTAAGATCTAAAAGCACAAGAAGAGAATTTCCACCATGTCAGATGATTAGAACAATTGATTTGTAACTCTGATAATTGAAGTCTCTCTGATAATTGAAGGAGTTGTTACTATTGAGAAGAGGTTGTGCGATTACAGGAAACATGTCTTTCAGAAGCTTTGTGGGTATAGGATCTGGAACACATGTTGTTGCTTTTGATGCTTTAATACGTTTTGTTTGCTCTTCCTGACCTATAACTGTGAAGGACCTATCACCGTTTGATTACTGTAACATGGTGCGGGGCTTTTCTCTTTACTTTATTTAATCAAAGGGGGTGACACTATCTAGAGTGTTAGTGAAGACTGTATCCATATTTTTTGTCAACATCAAGTTTTCTGAACTTTTTGAAGTTTTTTGGCACAATTAGTATTTTAGACAGTTCTGGAAGATTAATAGTGAAATTATCGTTAGTGGTAAAAAAAATAGTACTACCCAATCGAGAACATGATGTGATGATTTGGTCTTGTCACATTTTGCCTGACCCCAATATATTTGAGAATATCAATAAATGCATAATTTTCATTATCTGTGTGAATGTTGAAGTTACCAATAATTAAAGCTCTATTCACAGTAAATTCTAGGTCTGTCAGAAAACCAGACAATTCTCTAAGTGAGTCTGTGTAGGGTCTAGGGGGTATGTATACAGTAGCAAGAACAAAAGACAATAGAATTGTTTTTGTTATTTTGAGAAATTTCACAATAAACTCAATGCCTTCAAAATAATTAAACTTATATCGTTATCATTTAAACTATAATGTTCAAACGTGTTTAAGCCACGTTTCTGTCAAACAGAGCACATCCAATCTATCAAGTCAAGTCAATTTTATTTGTATAGCGCCTTTCACAACACACATCGTTTCAAAGCAGCTTTACAGAAGATCAGCATTAACAGATGATAAAACTGTAATGTCTATAAAGTCGATGAATCATCATTGTGTAATTAGATAAAATACGATTCTTAATCGTGTTTAAAAATAATTAAATAATAATTGTATTAATAACCCCAGTGAGCAAGCTGTAGGCGACTGTGGCAAGGAACACAAAACTCCTTAAGATGTAGATTAATGGAGAAAAATAACCTTGGGAGAAACCAGACTCACTGTGGGAGCCAGTTTCTCTATGGCTAACATCATGAATATAATGTATATAGTACTTATGTATAGTTAAAGTCATGGATTAAAATTATTAAATTAAGTAAGTGTTAAGGGTCAGTGTTTAAACATCGATTGTGTTTGAACTGTAAGATTAATGACCAAAGTCTTTGAAGTCCATCCTTGATTAATTGCAGAAGTTCACATAGATGCAATTGTCCTTGTTAATTGGCTGATGAAGGTTTTTGTTGGCAATAGTTAGTCTATGCATTCCATTTCAAGATTCCATTTTCAACATCAATAGACCGAGGTGATGCAGGTTGGAGTTGGCATCAGTTCATCCTCTGAAGTCCATCATAATAGACTGAAGTGATGTTTGGCTGGCACTGGCTGCATTTAGCCATCATCATTCAGCGACATGTAGCAGTGGAGTCCAACACGAAGCAGGAATGTTGCTGGATCCAGCCGGTTCTGGTGACCTCTGGATAGGAGTCCCGAGGTTGAGACATGAAAACAGATAAAATAATATTACCATAGATGCCATTACATTTATTGCAGTGTTAGAGATTATGCTCAATGTTTCTGGTTTCTGTAATGACAGTTCTTACAGAGTGAACTGTTTACTAGGGCCCCTAGGCCCTTCATCACACACAGTATGAGCTGATCACTAAGGTCCCTGGACTGCTCAGTGCATAAAGTGCAAGCTGAAAAATAGGCCCCTGATATCCTTAGTCCACACTCTGCGAGCAAGCTGATCACTAGGGCCCCTGAGGTCTTAAGCGCACACAGTGAGAGCTGATTACTATGGCCCCTGGACCACTCTGCACATACAGAGTGAGTTGATAACTAAGGCATCTAAGCTCATCAGTGCAGAGAGTGTGAGATGAACCACTAGGGCCCCTTGGCCCACAAAGTGTGAGCTGATTGCACACAGTATGAACTTATCCCTAGTATCTCAGCAAACACAATGTGAGCTGATCATGAAGACCTCTGGCTCACCCAGTGCATGCAGTGTAAGCTGATCACAAAAGCACATGGGACTCTTTGTGCATACAGTGTGAGCTGAACACTACCTGAAAGACAATTGTTTACAAAAACTTTTTTGCCATCTTGGATGAAAATAGTGAGTAAAACCCCTTGATGCATACAAGGGCACTATAAGGTACCTCTAGGCCCATGGGTTCACTGGTCCACAGAGGCCCCCTTCCAGTTGTTGAGCTTGGGTGGACTGCTGTGTCTGCAGAGGCCCCCTTCCAGTTGTTGATCAGTTGTTGATACTGTGCATTGAACAAAAACTACACAGACAACATTAACGGTTGCACACTGTCAGCATGTCAACAACATGTCTCCCACTGAAAACGTTTCAACAAGCTCCTCCTGCAAATATAGGGGATAGGGACAAATTGTTCCCATGGCAGCGAGCTGTGCCCCATAGGAGTTGTAGACCCTGGGCTTAAGCCCATATAAACCGTGCATTAAGGTGTGTTACGATGTGTGCAGCAGGGATGTGAGGACCCAACCACAGAGTTTAAAACAAAAATACTTAGCATAAAACTCCCAAGAGGGGGAAACAACAAAACAACTAAAACTACCCCATAGGGGAAAAACAGGAATCTATACTGAGGCAGATGGACATAGGGAACCAGGACCGACCAGACAGGAACATGAAAATAGGGCTAATACAGGACTGACTGGAACTAGAGACACACATCACAGGAAACACACAGAGCGCACATTGCCATGACAATGAGGTGATACATTCATGCCAATCAGCAAACATGACAAGAACAGACACTTTTGTGAGAGTTCGGCCACACAAACACCCCCGACACTTTACAGAATTGACTGTGACAGAAACACCCCCCTCCCCAAAGACCACCTGGCATCCCAACACAGGAACTCAAGACAAAACCTCAAGACAAAACACAACACAGACACAAAAAATAGACAAGGAGAAAACAGACCAATCTAGACAGAAATAGACAGAACCAATCAAGGGAGGGAGGATGGGGGAAACAAAGGAGGGGGCAGAAAAACAAAGGGGCAAGGTCCAGTGGCCTGGGGGAATGCCTCAGGGCGGAGGCGAGGTCTGGAGGCCAGGGGGGTGGCTACAGGGCAGGGACCGGTTCAGGAGGCCATGGAGGCAGCCATAGGGCAGGGTTCAGGTTCAGGAGGCCTAAGAGATGGCCACAGGGCAGGGACAAGGTCAGGGGACCTAAGCAGTGGCCTCAGGGCACAGGGGAGTTCTGGAGGCCTGAGCAGTGGCCTCAGGGCAGAGGGGACGGAGTCCTGTGTGGCGCCCGCTGGACAGGGTTCAGGAGGGAGCGGCTCAGCGGGCAGAGCCGTGGAAGTCTCAGACGGTAATGCCATGGAAGGCTCAGGGGTGAAGTCATGGGAGGCTCAAGGAGCAAAGTCATGGAAGGCAAAGAGGGCAAAGCAATGGAAGGCTCAGGGGGCAAAGCCGTGGAAGGCTCAGGGGGAAAAGCCATGTAAGGCTCAGGGGAAAAGCCATGTAAGGCTCAGGGGGCAAAGCTGTGGAAAGCTCAGAGGGCAAAGTCGTGGAAGGCTCCGGCACTGGCTGTGACAGGGAAACAGTCTCCTTGGTTTTGTGCACAAACAGTGACAGGTGAACAACCTCCATGGTCATGAGCACTGGCAGTGACAAGGGAGCTGTCTCAGTGGCTGTGAGCTCAGACAATGATGGAGAAATGGCCTCTGTGGTAGTGGGCACTGGCTGTGTTGGGGTAACAGCCTTTGTGGCTGTTAGCTCAGGCAGTGACTGTGGAAACACATCCATGGTCATGATACTGGCATTGACTAGGCATCAGCCTTTGTGGCTGTGAACTCAGGCAGTGACTTTGGAACAGCCTTTGTGACCGGGAGCGCTGGCAGCAACAGTGGAGCGGCCTCAATGGCTGGGAGCATTACCAGCGACTGGGGAGTGGTCTCCGTGGCCGGGAGCACTGGCAGCAACTCGGGATTGGCCTCCATGGCCGAGAGCGCTGACAGAGACTGAGGAGCATCCTCTGTATCTGGGAACGCTGGCAGCGACTGGAGAGCTGCCTCTGTTGCTGAGTATGCTGACACTGGGATGGCTGAGGCTTCAGAAATGGCTCTGGGATGGAGAAGGCTTCAAGTGCTGGCTCTGGGATGGAAAAAGCTTCAAGCGCTGGCTCTGAGACGGACAAGGCTTCAAGCGCTGGCGTGGGTGCTGGCGCTCCTTTTCTGGGTGATGGGGGCACTGCTGCAATAGCAGCCTCTGTGGCTGTGGGTGCTGACAGTGGCAGGGGAATGCCTCCATGGCCGTGGGATTGGCCGTAAGGCTGTGCTTCCCTTTCCTATGGCGACCTAAGGACCAGGACATGTCTGGGGGGAACAAGGCATGGGCTGAGAGGGGTTGAGGGATCCAGCGTTCTATCTCTGATATCTATCTATATAAGGACATTCACTCCGCCAGCTGGCTGACATGGTCCATCAGATTCCAAAAGGGACAAAAAAAGATCCTTGGTTGTGAGTACTCTAACACCTGTCTCTAATTATAGTGATAGTGGAGGGAGACCTGAAAAGGCATGCTGGAGCGTCAGTGTGAAGGAGAGAGAGTGGCAGAAATGGCACACCGGAGCATCAGTGTGGAGGAGCGAGAGTGGCAGAGAAGAACGTTTTCTCTCTGTTTACCACAGAAAAGCTTACGTTTACCCTGTGTGTTCAAGTTGGCCACTGAGAGCCCTTTTTATGCTAAAGTTTTCTTGTGATGCTAAAGAGTGAATAATTACTCACCCCAACTGTTCATTGTCTCCTGACTCTTCCATCGCCCACAAACTCAAACTTATCACAATTCTGATCTCTGCTGGGTCCTCGAGAGGCCAGTTCGTTCTGTTACGGTGTGTGCAGCAGGAATGCGAGGACCCAACCTCAAAGTTTAAAACAAAAATACTTTGTTAACTAAACAATCTTAAAACTCCCACAAGGAAATCAGGACCAACCAGACCGAACAGGAACACGAAAACAGGGATGAAAAAGGACTAACTGAAACTAGAGCAATAAACACACATCACAGGAAACAAGACCGACTGGGAAACAAGATCACAATATGAACTGGCACTGGACAGCAAACACGAGGAGACTAAAATAGGGAGAGAAATCAACCGATTAACAAGACAGGGCAGGTGTGACTAATAAACTAATAATGGCAAACAAGGAGACAGGGTATAATGTAAGACCTCTCACAAGCAGGCAAAACATCTGATTAGCATGTGCGCACATCACCACGGCAATGATGCGATACACTCATGCCAATCGACACACAAGACGAGAACAGAAAATTATGTGAGAGTTTGGCCACACACACACCTGACACCTTTCCAAAATTACTGAACCTCAGCACAAACATGAAGACAGCTCGGGACCCTGGCATGTGGCACAAAGCGAGTGCAACGCACACCCGCGGACGTGAGTGACAGACACAATGCCAGACAAGGATTATTGACATGAGTGCATGCAGCCAAAGTGACACAAGCACAATGCACCTACATCAATAACAAACAGAAGAGCGCACGGCAGAGAATATAACAGAAGACATGCACTCACAGAGACAGACATGGGTGGATAATGCCACGGCCCTGTCAGACCAGTTTGTACACAATGTTACTCTGGCAGATGTTTAAAGTAAGAAAAACAAATTTTGCATCTGGGAAAGTTAGTCACTTCCATTTTAAACAACCTTGTGTGTAATACTGAATTAATCCATCAATTGAAATGCTACTAATTATAGTGCAGGGTAGTGACAGATTACATGTAATCTTGATTACATAATCAGATTTCAAAAATTCAGTACTTGTAATTGTATTAATTTACATTTTAAAATACTTGTCATCAGATTACAGCTACTTTTATGGATTACATATTAATCAGGCTACAGCAGTAAATTGATTGAAATTTATTGATTCCCCTAATTATTATTTTTTTGAATTTTTTTTTTTTTTCATTCTAACTCAGCTCACATATATACGTTAGACTCATGAAGAATAATATAAGTAACTAAACAGTGCTGATATATAGCTGCAAAATACTATGTCTATATACAGTGACCTTAACTAAGTATTGATTCTGGAACTCTGGATTTCTAAAATTCAAACCTGGAATACAATATTTTCCAAAATAAAATCCTCTTTCAAATAAGAATAACTGACACCATGTTTTTCTGCCATCTTTGTCAAAAATATTAAGTAAAACACACACACACAAAAATAAATCATATGAAATCTCACATTTTTATTAATTATGTAAGTTTTCTTAAATGCATTTAAGCAACATAATGTCAAAATTGTATAGATTATCCTACTCATATGCATAACACAAATAAATAAGCAAGAATTAGGTCAGAGATAATCTAAAAGTAGATCAGATTAGATTACTTAAAAAAAGTGATCCAACAGAATGTTACTGATTGCAATTTTAGTCAAGTAATTTGAAATTTTTACCGGATTGCAGTTCTGAAGTAATCTACCTAGAACTGCACATAATATAGCCTACATATTCACTCACAACACACACACACACACACACACACACACAGAGAGAGAGAGAGAGAGAGAGAGAGAGAGAGAGTGCTTCTCCATCATTATTCTGTTATAAGTTCTATTTCAGTCTCGCTGTCCTTTGCACAATCAATGCTTTTGATTACCCTCTACAACACTCCTCTAACTTACTTTATTTCTTTTAGTGGGAAAAGAAGAGACAGAAGATGGAGAAGGTATTTATTTTTCCATTGTACTAAACATAGGAAATTTCTTGATTTATAGCTCTTGAGCAGCCATTTGCAGCACATAGAAACCTGTACATCAGCAAACACCCGTTCTGAATATTTTTTTCTTCAAAGTATTACGTTATTCTAAAAAAAATAAAGTTATTAACAGACTTAAAATGGCAGCCACATGATACTTTAATTATTTTGGTTATTATCTGGCTTTGTTATTATTTGGGTATTATATCATATATATTATATCTGTAAGTGTCTGCCATAATTTATCCTAATAATTGGCCTGAGAACACAAACAAATATCATGCAAATGAGGCTCCAGGTATTCATAATGAATTGAGTGCTCTTACACAAGTTACAATTGTACCATTTAAAAATCCTCATGTGATGGCATGGATATGAAATTGACTTCTTCTTGTTTGTTAATTTTATTCTTCAGAGGAGGCAAAACCTAAATTCCAAAAGTAAGTTTAGATCCATGGTCCCTTAAATTTGATTTGTTTTGAGAAATCATTACCCATCTAGTATTTTATTTTTGTTTCATATAAAATTATAAAACTGCCAAATTGTATTTTTCAGACCTTTTATGATGCCAAACCTAGTGCCCCCAAAGATTCCAGATGGAGAAAGAGTTGATTTTGATGTGAGTATGAAGCAAAGTAACAGGATTTTTAATGACACCCCCAGACATTGTAAAATGTTGAATAACCTCGCTTAAGTTGTCACATTTGACATATCACTTTTAAGAATAATGCCTTCAGTTTTGCTAAACTCAACATATTTTTCCAAATTCTTGAGGCTAAACACATTCCCCATATAAGTTTTATGAATATAAATTGGATAATTTGTTTAATAATTCATATAATTCCAACATAAAATCCGAAAGGTAATCAGTTTAAATGTAAAAGTATTTTGCAAATCAAGTTGTAGGAGCAATGAACATTATAAATTCGGTTTACTTTTTTCTTCCACAAGTATTACATTTGAATGTTGCACAGGGAGTTGAAATATTATAATGCTATGTTTTAGAAGATTTTTTATTTTTTTTATCGGCTCAGCGATGTGGCTGGGAGGACACATGTCTCGTTCCCTCCATCAGGGAACGGAGGTTACATCCGACGTTGTGTCGAAGAAGCGACACTAAGGGTCCAATTTAAATCACGCCATGCGCTGAGCCATGTACGTGTACTGCATACACAGGAGCGGGCAGGTATTTAACGTGCCAAAGCGACCAGCTATATCAGGCTGCACGTACCCTTTCCCAATGCCCCATAAAGTCATCGAAAGCCTTCTGGTTCTTTACCCTTGTCAGGGGAACAAGGAGACGCTGTCAAGTCTGGGAACGGTGCGAGCCTAGACGTTCTTCTTTTCTCTCTATGTTTCTCGCAGACCCTGCAGAGACCACAACTGCCCAGAGAGGGGGAGGTAAGAGTGGTGACATACACCACATGGGCTTTTAGGTCACATGTGGGAAGTGACGCAGTGGTAGATCCCACCTCTTCGGAGGGAGGAGTTGCTACAGACACGGCGACCGGGGGGCAGTGGGAACTGCCAAAGAGAGATGCGGGTCCGCCCGTAAGGGGACAGTACGGAAAATACACACGGGGGGAAGTCAACGTAGGAACCCTGACCTGTGGAGCACCTATTCCAGTACAGGGTAGATTTGAGTACCCGCAGTGGATTGGGTCGGCAAATTCCTCCACTGGCTCAGACCTAAGAAAACAAGGGACGAAACTGACTCTACCCTGAGATTGAAAAATCTTGCAACGGTATTAAGTGTTTCCCAACCCGCTGCTCTGCATATGTCTGCCAGGGAGGTGCCTCTGGCCAGTGCCAATGAGGAGGCAACACTCTTTCTTGAGTGTGCTCGGACCCGCAAGGGGGGAGCACGGCCTGGGTGCGATAAGCCAATGAAATGGCATCCACCACCCGGTGGTAGAGCCTCTGTTTGGAGACAGTGTTCCCTTTCCGCTGTCCACCAAACAGACAAAGAGCTGCTCAGAATGTCTAAAGCTCTGCGTGCGGTCCAAGTAGGTACGCAAAGCACATTCTGGCACAGCAACGAAGGGTCCGTCACTACCTGGTCTCTAAAGGGCGTGGTAGGAACCTTGGGCACATAGCCCGGCCGTGGTCTTAGGATCACATGTGTGTCTGCTGGACCGAAATCCAGGCAAGTGTCGCTGACAAAGTTCGCTTGCAGGTTCCCGGCCCTCTTGATGGAGGTGAGCGCGATCAGCAGGGCTGTCTTTAGGGAGAGGGTCCTGAGTCCAACTGATTCTAGCGGCTTGAAGGGGGGTCTCTCAAGGCCCGAGAGGCCCACTGAGAGATCCCAGGAGGGGAACAGGCTCGGCCGGGAGGGATTTAACCTCCGGGTGCCTCTTAGGAACCTGATAATCAAGTTGTGCTTACCCAAAGACTTGCCGTCTACTGCGTCGTGGTGGGCTGCGATAGCAGCTACATACACCATCAAGGTGGAAAGGGACAGCCTCCCCTCCAACCTTTGCAGAAATGAGAGCAATGGCCTGACTGTGCACCTTTGTGGGTTTTCGGCCCGAGAAGAACACCAATTCACGAACAAGCGCCACTTTAGAGCGTAAAGTTGCCTGGTAGAAGGGGCTCTGGCTTGGTTGATTGTGTCTACGACGGCAGGTGGTAGATCAGCAAGATCTTCCGCGTCCCGTCCAGGGGCCAGACGTGGAGGTTCTGGAGGTCTGGGTGCGAATGCCAGAGCGTGCCCTGTGCCTGAGAAAGAAGGTCTTTCCTCAGGGGAATTTGCCAGGCAGGGGCTGTTGCGAGGAGTACAAGGTTCAAGAACCAAGCCTGGGTCAAGTCAAGTCAAGTCAAGTGGTTTTTATTGTCGTTTCAACCATATACATTTAGTACAGTACACAGCAAAACGAGACAACGTTCCTCCAGGACCATGGTGCTACATAAAAACAACAAAGGACCAACATAGGACCACATGAGACTACACAACGAAATAAAATACCTATATAAACTACCTATATATACCTATATAAAGTGCACGTGCACACATGTGCAAAAAGTACAGGACAGTACAACAAATTACTGACAATGAACAGGACAATAGACAGTGCAGCGCCGACCAGTACTCAGTAGTGCAAAAAGATGACAGTTTCTAAAAATATAAACATAACATACTATGAGATAATGTTCTATGCACATAGCAGTTATTGAGGTAGCAGACAGTTATAAAGTGACAGTTATTAAAGTGCAACTCAGGACACGTGTGTGTCAAACCAGTCTCTGAGTATTGAGAAGTCTGATGGCTTGGGGAAGAAGCTGTTACACAGTCTGGCCGTGAGGGCCCGAATGCTTCGGTACCTCTTGCCAGACGGGAGGAGGGTAAAGAGTTTGTGTGAGGGGTGTGTGGGGTCGTCCACAATGCTGGTTGCTTTGCGGATACAGTGTTTTTTGTATATGTCTTTGATGGAGGGAAGAGAGACCCCAATGATCTTCTCAGCTGTCCTCACTATCCTCTGCAGGGCTTTGCGGTCCGAAACGGTGCAAGTCCCAAACCAGGCAGTGATGCAGCTGCTCAGGATGCTCTCAATAGTCCCTCTATAGAATGTAGTGAGGATGTGGGTTGGGAGATGTGCTTTCCTCAGCCTTCGAAGAAAGTAGAGACGCTGCTGGTCTTTCTTGGTGATAGAGCTGGTGTTGAGGGACCAGGTGAGGTTCTCCGCCAGGTGAACACCAAGAAATTTGGTGCTCTTGACGATCTCCACAGAGGAGCCGTCGATGTTCAGCGGAGTGTGTTCACCTTGTGCTCTCCTAAAGTCAACAACCATCTCTTTTGTTTTGTCGACATTCAGGGACAGGTTGTTGGCTCTACACCAGTTCGTCAGCCGCTGCACCTCCTCTCTGTATGCTGACTCATTGTTCTTGCTGATGAGACCCACCACGGTCGTGTCATCGGTGAACTTGATGATGTGATTCGAGCTGTGCATTGCTGCACAGTCGTGAGTCAGCAGAGTGAACAGCAGTGGACTGAGCACACAGCCCTGGGGGGCCCCAGTGCTCAGTGTGGTGGTGGTGGAGATGCTGTTCCCGATCCGGACTGACTGAGGTCTCCCAGTCAGGAAGTCCAGGATCCAGTTGCAGAGGGAGGAGTCCAGGCCCAGCAGGTTCAGCTTTCCAATCAGGTGCTGGGGAATGATTGTGTTGAATGCTGAGCTGAAATCTATGAACAGCATTCGAACGTATGAGTCCTTATTGTCTAGGTGGGTGAGGGCCAGATGGAGGGTTGTGGTGATGGCATCGTCCGTTGAACGGTTTGGACGATACGCAAACTGCAGTGGGTCTAGTGAGGGGGGCAGCTGGGTCTTAATCTGCCTCATGACGAGCCTCTCGAAGCACTTCATGATGATGGGTGTAAGTGCGACAGGACGGTAGTCGTTGAGGCAGGACACTGAAGACTTCTTTGGCATGGGGATGATGGTGGTGGCCTTGAAGCACGTTGGAACAACGGCGCTGCTCAGAGAGATGTTGAAGATGTCGGTAAGAACATCTGGGCCAATAGGGAGCTACTAGAGTGACTTGTTCCTCATCCTCCCTGACCTTGCACAGAACCTGTTCAAGAAGGCTCACTGGGGGAAATGTGTACTTGCGCAGCCCCGTGGGCCAGCTGTGTGCCAGTGCGTATGCCCCGAGGGGAGCCTCTGTTTGGGCATTCCAGAGCGGGCAGTGGGTGGTCTCTTGGGAGGCAAACAGGTCTACCTGAGCCTTGCCGAACCGTTCCCAAATCAGCTGGACCGACTGGGGGTGAAGCCTCCATTCTCCACTGGGCAAGTGTTGTCGTGATAGTGCGTCCGCCACCACATTGAGGTTGCCAGGGATGTGAGTGGCGCTCAGCGACTTGAGTCGCGGCTGGCTCCAAAGAAGGAGACGACGGGCGAGTTGTGACATGTGGCGGGAGCATACGCCGCCTTGGTGATTTATGTACGCAACTGCAGTGGTGCTGTCTGATCTTATCAAGACGTGTTTGCCCTGAACTAGCGGGAGAAACCTCCGCAGGGCAAAGAATACAGTCAACTCTAGGCAGATGATGTGCCCGTGGCTGCGTGCCCATTGCACACGGCGCCCCAATCCAATTTGGAGGCATCGGTCGTGACACCTGTTGCAAGGGGACATCTGCCCGCAGAAATAAGAGGTCTGTCCATGGTTTGAATGTTTGGCAGCAGGCGGGGGTGACCATCACACGGTGCGTTCCATGGCGCCATGCTCATCTTGGGACTCGAGTCTGGAGCCAGTGATGATGCGGTTTCATATGCATCAACCCCAGAGGTGCGACCACCGCGGAGGACACCATATGCCCCAGGAGCCTCTGGAAAAGTTTTAAAGCGACCGCAGTGCCTGACCTGAAGATGCTAGGGGACAGGGACATGCCGAAGGGGAGGACCTTGTACTGATATACCTGGCCATCGAACCGTAGAAAGGGTTTTCTATATTGAGACGTGGAAGTATGTGTCCTTCAGGTCTACTGCTAAGAACCAATCTAGGTGCCAAACGCAAGTTAAGATGTGTTTTTGTGTGAGCATTTTGAACGGCAGTTTGTGCAAAGCTCGATTGAAAACTCGCAAGTCCAAGATCGGTCGTAAGCTACCGCCTTTCTTGGGTATGATGAAGTAAGGGCTGTAGAAACCCTTCTTCATCTCGGTTGGAGGGACAGGCTCTATCGCGTCTTTGAGTAAGAGGGTCGTAATTTCCGCGTGCATGGAATTGGCATGTGTACTGTGGTAAAGCGCAGGGGGGCTGGCAAACTAAATAGCGTAACCGAGTCGGATGGTCCTGGTCAGCCAGCGTGATGGGTTGGGAAGTGAAGGCCACACATCCAAGCTCCGTACTAGGGGCACTAGCGGGACGATTATTTTTGATGTACCCGGCGGGGCATCGCAGCGGGGAGGGGCAGGTTGTACGGATTCTCCTCCCGGCCCTCCATCAGGGGACGGAGTGGTCTGCTTACCAGCTCTGGAGTGAACGTCTTGGTCTCTGTCTGGCCCCTGTCTGCTTTTTCACCGCGGAGAACTGCTGGGTGAAGTCCTCGATGGTGTCACTGAAGAGGCCGAACTGGGAGACAGGGGCGTCGAGGAAGCGTGTCTTGTCCGTCTCGCGCATCTTGAACAAGTTCAGCCACAGATGACATTCCTGAACCATGAGTGTGGCCATCGCCTGCCCGAGTGACTGCGCTGTGGCCTTTGTGGCCCTGAGGGCGAGGCTGGTCCCTGAGCGCAATTCCTGCAGCACGTTGGGATCAGGACTACCCACGTGCACATCTTTTATTGCCTTGGCCTGGTGGACTTGAAGGAGGGCCATGGCATGCAGGGCAGAAGCGGCCTGTCCAGTGGCGATGTAGGCTTTGGTAGGCAGTGACGACGTCATCCCACAGGCCTAGGAGGGGAGCACAGGGCGACCCCGCCAGGTGGCAGCGTTCTTGGGGCATAGGTGGATCGCAACCGCCCTGAATCGCAGACCCAATGAACCAATCATCCAGCCACGACGGCTGTGGGGAGGAAGGAGGGTTCCAGTCCAACCCCACGCTGGCGGCAGCCCGGGCAAGCATGTTGGACATTTGGGCATCAGCCTCAGCCCGGGCGTGCTGGCCAGAAGGCGGCAGCCCAGACGAGTCATCCGCGTCAGATGCCGGACCGCTCTCCGATGCAGCGGCTGGAACAGGTGTGAGACTCGCAGCTCGCTGCTTACACGACCATCGGCTCAGAAGAAAATGTCTGAATGAAACAGATGCATGCCGGGGGCGGGACATGCAAATTCTGTCTGCCAATTTCTCATTGGCCTTTTTTCATTGATCAGAGGTATATTCGGCACCCAAGAGAGACCCCTAGTGTCGCTTCTTCGACACAACGTCGAAGTGAGCAACAGACAGGGAACTCAGTTTCATCTTGACATCTTGATACCAACCTCACATGGATTCTAAAACTTATAATGGAATTAATTGTATGAATGCATCAAAATATGTTACTGAACCCAGACTTATCATTTTTCTATGCAAGTTACTGACTTGTTGGATGCATGACACGTGTGGCAAATCGTCACAGATACAGTCTCAAAGGTCAAACTTGTTTTTTCTTCCATCGTAAGCACAGGATATCCATCGTAAACGCATGGAGAAAGATCTGAATGAGCTGCAGACACTGATAGAAGCTCACTTTGAAAGTCGTAAGAAAGAGGAGGAGGAACTTATCAACCTTACAGACAGGATTGTGAGTGAACAATGTTGTCCCAGCACACCTACAATTCTTATTATTATGCAATCACATGGCTGGCCTCTAAAAACCAAATCAGCCAAAACTGACTGGTATATGACTGTGAGGTAAATGATGTGTACCAAACTCAAAACATTCAAGTATCATGGCTGGATTTTTGTCATTTTGCAGAAAATTTTTTTTTCTTGTTGAGTGATTTCTCAGTGCAAGTCTTTTAAAAGTTTCACTCATGTAACTAATTCCACAGGAGAAACGACGCTCCGAGCATGCTGAACAACAAAGGATCCATAGTGAACGTGAGAAGGAACGACATAAGCGTGTGGAGGTGAGTGGAATACTATTGCATGTGCTGAAATTCCCTGCTACATCATACTGAGGGAAGCAAATGGGAAATAGTCGGTTTTACAAAAACTTTTCCTGTTTTGAAATTTCCAGGAGGAAAGAGCTCGAAAAGAAGAGGAGGAAGCCAAGAAAAAGGCAGAGGATGATGCCAAGAAGAAGAAAACACTCACCAGTTTGCATTTTGGCGGCTATATGCAGAAGGTGAGAGCTGTGATGCTCTCACATAAAACACTGTGGGTCAAAATCACAAAAAGTTGCCTACTTTCTGCATTTTAAGAGCTTATTCAGGTGCCTGGATTGATCACAGAGTTGGAGAGAGGCTGTGAAGTAGTGGCGTAGCAAATGTAGTGACAGGGTGGGACCTGACCTACACAAGTTATACCCAGGCCCACCCAGAATATTAGAGATTACGTCAATTCATATTTATTTGTATAGTGCTTTTTACAACACACACCGTTTCAAAACAGCTTTACAGAAAATCATGCTTTAACAGAAAATGAAACATAATATCTATATTAAGTCTTAACCCTCGTACACACGCAGCGACTTTATCGCTTGATGTTGTTAGTATCTATACTGTGAAGTTGCCAGAGGGCATCCCTACTGTTATCGCTCTGACGTTATTGGTAGACTGCATGTCTGGCCATATCTTTTGAAAATATGGTCACAGATGAGGCATTTTCCTAGTAAAACTAAGATTTTATTATCATTTGACAATCAATAATTTTTCTTGTTCTTAAAAATGCACTTTCTGCTGGGGGTTTTATATGAACTGCAGCAGTGCTTAATGCATCATAGCATTAATAAGAGGCACAAACTATCTATGCATGAATCAAACTCTCTCAGACTGCCGACAACTTCTTTTCCATGCATCATTGTTTTTTTATATACAATCGAATAGAACAGTGAAATCGCTCATAAACATAATCTCAAAGAGATGGATGACATGAACTCCACTGACACAGTCTTTACTCCTATTGGTTGTCGCTCCCAAAAGTTTGCATCAAGTTAAACTTTTCTCAGCTTTGTCATCGCCCGCCATGCCCACATCTAGTCACCGGAGGTCACTTGCTCATGTCGCCAGTTGTCATTAGCAATGAATGAGACTAGGTTGCTATGTCGCTGGAAGTCGCTGCATGTGAGTACTCTGCTTTAGATTCATCATTGAGAAAAATAACCTTGGGAGAAACCAGGCTCACTGTGGGGGCCAGTTCCCCTCTGGCTAAACAGCATGAATATAATGTCAATATTAGTTATTTATGTACAGTGCAAGTCATGGTTTAAAATTTGTAAACAAAGTAAGTGTTAAGGGTCAGTGTTTAAACAAAGATTTTGTATGAACTGTAAGATTAATGACTAATGTCTTTGAAGTCCATCCTGGATTAACTGCAGAAGTTTATTTAAATGAATTGTCCTTTGTTAGTTGGCCGATGAAGGCTTTTGATGGCAAATAATTGAAAGTCTATGTATTCCATTTCAAGAGCAGAGTCCATAATTAGACCAAGGTGATGCAGACAGAGATCAGTGAGGTGCTTCGCAGTTCAACCGGCCGGTCATTTCGGGGGTTCAGGTAGTGGCATATGAAGTATCCCATGTCTTACAGTTGGAGTTGGCATAAGTCCATCCTTTGAAGTCCAACCTAAAATACTGGAGTGATGTCTGGTTGGCACTGGCTGCATTTAGTTGTCATCACAGAGACACATAGCAGTGGTGTCTGACACCAAGCAGGAACGGAGCTGGATCTGGCCGGCTCTGGTAACCTCAGTATATTAATTTATAAATTTATTACAGATCTATAGAATATGAAAAATGTTTCTGGTTCCGGCAGACCTAATCAGAAAAAAAGACAGTAATTATTTTTATTCTGGCAGTCAGGGTTATGATGTTCTGTGCACTCTGATGACATCGAACATCCAAAGATTTATTGCATATAGCATTGAAGCCCACCCAAATGTAATTTTCTGGCTACGCGCTTGCTGTACAGTCTCAGAACCAGCATGTGGAGAATTGTGCCATTCAAATCGTGTTCAGCACAATGTTATGGCTGAATTTGTGCCATTATCTAATTTGCATTGATTCCTTTAGTTAACCAAACTACAAAACAGCACAGGCATGTTGGTTACATTAATGTTTAGTAAGTTTAGTAACACTCTATAGATATAATCTGGTATGCCAACTCAGCTCCAAGTAAAGCCCTATACATTTATAGTAATATAATTAGCAATGACAACTGAGCTTTGAAATGTGGAAAACTGCATATTACCACTTTTTACAGTGTTGTAACCTTTTCAATTATTTTGGACTGTCTTGCAAAATCTTCACTAGCTTTCAAAATCTGTGATGTTGCTCTGCAGACGGAGAAACGGGGTGGAAAGAAACAAACTGAGAGAGAGAAGAAAAAGAAGATTCTGAATGATCGCCGCAAACCTCTGGACATCGACAATGCCAATGACTCTGCTCTCAGGTTAACCATAATCTAACCAGAAAAACCTCTCTGAAATTAAAAATGTCTTTTACAGGACTGTCCTGGCCAAGATTGACAGCAAATAAGTCAAAAAAGAAATACATAAATTATATAAATTAAAACAGACATTTACAATACTAAAAACACTTACAAGTCATTGATTCATCTTCAAGTTGATGAATGATACATTTAAAATGTTCCATAGACACCAAGGAAAGAATATAACAATTCTAAGAATGAAGGGAATATTTCCCAACACTGTTCCGTTGGATTAAACAACAGAGATACGAGGGCAATAACTCCAAGATTGCCTTGTAAATAGTTGTATACCAATGCATTTCTCTTCTAGTTAACAAAGAAGCCCAAGCTACTCTATTATACAGTGTACAATGATGTGTTGAGGGTTTACAATTCAATATAAATCTTAAAGCACCATGATACACAGCATCCAAAGAAGAAAGAAGATAAGTTGGAGCAAATTGATACACAAGATCCTAATAATTAAGTATTGATAGGAATGTAGCAGAGATGAGTTTCTTACTTACATTGAATGAAAAACAGAGCTTGTTTGTGAAATAAATCCCTAGCTTTGTTTTCAGTTTTTTTCTTTAGCTGAGAAATGTGAGAACTAAAAGATAAAGAATAATACCAAGGTATTTATACTCTTTCACTAACTCAATTACATTTCCTTTCAAAGACTGAAGAGAAGTAAGATTATTTACTATTTTCTTTTTACTTGAAAATAGCACCTGTTTAGTTTTATCAGCATTCAAAACAAGTTAAATTGTTAAGTCATAACTGAATGGCATCAAAAGCTAATTGTAGATTATGCAAGGCTTTCTGCTTAGAGGAAGCACTACAATACATAACAGTGTCATTAGCATAAAAATGGAATCACACATTTTGAATGTCATGATCAAGACTATTTATATAAATAGTAAATAAAAGGGGTCCCAACACAGATCATTGGGGGACACCCTTAGCAATCTCTAATGACTCTGATTGTTTACCTTTTATCTGTAAATTCTTCCGCTTAAAAGTGTTGGTTTATCAAATCACGCTATATTTTGTTTTAGAAATTATTTAAGTCTATGCAACAGTATCTCATGATCCACTGTGTCGAAAGCCTTTGATAAATCAATAAAAAGAAATGCACAGTAACCTCCCTTATCTAAAGATTCCGCAATATCGTTTAGAACTTTCAAAACAGCAGTTGTCCTGATTGATTATTAGATAAAACTTTATTTGTATTAAGATAACATGTCAACTGTTCACTAATTAGACTTTCTAGTATTTTTGATAGAACACAAAGCTTTGAAATTGATCTATAATTATTTAAAATAGTAGGATCTCCCCCTTCAAATAAAGGAAAAACAAAAGCTGATTTCCAAATTTCTGGGATGTCATTAGTTCCCCTTCTGTCGCTCTCGCCACGTTGTGTCAGAGAAGCGACACTAGGGGTCTCTATTGAGCGCTGATATACACCTCTGATCTATGAAAAAAGGCCAATGAGAAGTTGGCAGCCGGTATTTGCATATCCCCGGACATACGGGTATTTAAGCGGGGCAAATACGGGAGTTCATTCAGAAAATTTCTTTGGAGCCGATGGTCGTGCATGCAGTCTGCTGCAAGTTACACACCAAGTTCCTGTTTAAATCCTCTGACGCTCTGCATGCTGTTGGACTTTATGGCGCACAACAGCGGCTTTCTCCTTCATGCACGGCTGTGCATTCTTGCCCCTGGGCGCTTCGACAGTGCAGACAACTCGAAAGAGTTATTCTAAAAGAGCAAAACACAGCGGCGTTGAACGTCCTTTTCAGGACGCATCTTTTTAAAGATGATTTTTCCGCCCCTGTGTAGTTTCTGGATGCGTTGTTTTTCCCAACCTCTGATGGTCATAAAAACTGCCTTGCATTCCTGGGTTGCGATCACATGCAGGTAGCGTTTTTATGAATGGTCTATGTTTTCAGTACGAGAACATAGCCATGACAGCATTGCGGTCGTAGGCTTTTTCTTGTAGTGAGAGAAAGCCACTTCAGCCACCCCCCGCGCCTCGCCTCCTACGGGATTGAGGCAGGCGCCGCGGGCGATGAAAACGATCCGGGGACAACGACGCCGGGTGAACCCCCTCGAAACTCCCCGCCTCCCCGGCACGCTTGCTTGTTTCCGTCCGAGCTCGGGATAACCGATCCAGAGACCAAGACGGTAGCTCCGGAGCTGGTAAGACCGCTCCATTCCCCGGTGGAGGGCCGGGAGGAGAATACTTTGTTAAATTCATTACATTCTCAATAATAGAGCTATTTCCTTTTGACTCTGGGTCACCTGGCCCACAAATGCCACTTTGCTTCCAGGTCTCAACAGTCCCGGCATGCTGGATGCGGCCACATTCTGCCTTCAGCCCCATGACTGTTCCCTGGCCGGCCGGTTCAGACGAGTCCAGAGGACGTCAACATCAGACCTCCTCCTCAGTCACGAACCTGCCCCCTGCCGTAAGTGATTCGAGTCTGTTCTCAGCACCAGAGCCTCGGGATGCTTCACTGCCTCCCAACGCTGTACTTCCTGTTCCGCCCCGCTGCGAAGCCCCGCCGGGTACGTCCAAAATACTCGTCCCCTGGTGCCCCTAGCACAGAGTTTAGAGGCGTGGCTTTCACTGCCCAACCCATCACGCTGGTTGCACCGGACCATTTGACTCAGTCACGCAATTCAGTTTGCCAGGCTCCGACCCCCTTCGCGGGCAGCAATTTTTCCACAGTATACGGCGAATATGCCAAAGTCCCTGCGTGAGGAAATCGCCTCTCTTTTACTAAAAAAAGAAAAGACGCGACAGAGCCTGTCCCTCCAACCGAAACGAAGAAGTGTTTCTACAGCCCTTACTTTGTTGTACCCAAGAAAGGTGGCGGCTTACCGATCTTGGACCTGCGAGTTTTCAACCGGGCTCTGTCTGAACTCCCGTTCAAAATGCTCACCCAGAAACAAATTCTGTCTGGTGTCCGGCATCTACATTGGTTCGCAGCGGTAGACCTGAAGGACACATACTTCCACGTCTCGATCCTGTCACGACACCAACCCTTTCTTCGGTTCGCATTCAACGGTCAGGTGTATCAGTACGAAAGTCCTCCCCGTTGGCCTGTCTCTGTCCCCTCGCGTCTTCACGAAAGTCGCAGAGGCAGCCCTTGCCCCGCTCCGAGAAGCCGGCATACGCATACTCAATTACCTCGATGATTGGCTCATCCTGGCCCCTTCGCGAGAGTTACTATGCGTGCACAGAGACCAGATGCTTAGGCACCTCAGCCGTTTGGGGCTTCAGGTCAACTGGGAAAAGAGTAAGTTCGCAACGGTTTCAGAGCATCTCTTTTCTCAGCATGGAGTTAGACTCACTCTCAATGTCAGCATGTCTCTCCAACGAGCGTGCACAGTCGATGCTGAAATGCCTTGCTTCCTTCAAGCCAGGCACTGTGGTCCCTTTTACGTTTCAACAAAGGCTCCTGGGGCATATGGCATCCTCCGCGGCGGCCGCACTGCTGGGGTAGATGCATATGAGACCACCTCAGCACTGGCCTCAGACTCGAGTCCTGAGACAAGCATGGCACCGCGGCACACACTGTGTGAGAATCACCACCGCCTGCCGCCAAACCTTCCAACCCTGGACAGACCTCTGCATTCTACGGGAAGGAGTACCCTTGAAGCAGGTGTCCCGACGCGTCCTGGTCACAACCGACGCCTCCAAACCAGGTTAGGGCGCCGTGTGTAATGGGCACGCAGCCGCAGGCCGTCGGAACCGGGCCCCGCTGCGTTGGCATATCAAATGCCTAGAGCTGCTGACTTTTCTTTTGCCCTGAGGAAGTTTCTCCCGTTAATTCGAGACAAACATGCCCTACTCAGGTCAGACAGCACCACAGTGGGAGCCTACATAAATCGCCAAGGCGGAGTACGCTCCCACCACATGTCACAGCTCGCCCGTTGTCTCCTCCTTTGGGGCCAGCAGCGACTCAAGTCACTGCGCGCCACTCACGTCCCCGGCAACCTCAATGTGATGCCGGACGCGCTGTCAAGACAAAGCTTGCCCGGAGGAGAGTGGAGGCTCCACCCCCAGTCGGTCCAGCTGATCTGGGACCGGTTCGGCAAGGCCCAGGTAGACCTGTTTGCCTCCCAAGAAACCTCCCACTGCCCGCTCTGGTATGCCCAGACAGAGGCTCCCCTCGGGACAGATGCTTTGGCACACAGCTGGCCCGCGGGGCTGCGCAAGTACGCATTTCCCCCAGTGAGCCTTCTTAAACAGGTGCTGTGCAAGGTCAGGGAGGACGAAGAGCAAGTCATTCTGGTGGCCCCCTACTGGTGGTTCTCGGACCTCACGCTCCTCGCGACAGCATCTCCCTGGCAAATTTCCCTGAGGAAGGACCTTCTTTCTCAGGGACAGGGCACGCACTGGCACCCACACCCAGACCTCTGGAACCCCCACGTCTGGCCCCTGGACGGGATGCGGAAGATCTAGCCGGCCTACCACCGACCGTCTTAGATACTATCAACCAAGCCAGAGCCCCCTCGACCAGGCATCTTTACGCCCTAAATTGGCGTCTGTTTGCAAACTGGTGTTCTTCCCGGGCTGAAGACCCACAGAAGTGCGCGGTTAGGTCAGTGCTCGTGTTTCTACAGGAGAGGCTGGAGAGGCTGGAGAGGAGGCTGTCCCCCTCCACCCTCAAGGTGTATGTCGCCGCCATCGCGGCTCACCACGACACGATAGATGGCAAGTCTCTTGGTAAGCATGACTTAATTGTCAGGTTCCTAATAGGTGCCCGGAGGCTGACTCCCTCCCGGCCTAACCTGTTCCCCTCCTGGGATCTCTCGATCGTCCTCACGGGCCTCCAGAGACCCCCCTTCGAGCCGCTAGATTCAGCTAGACTCAGGGCCCTCTCTCTCAAGACCGCTCTGCTAATCGCGCTCGCCTCCATCAAGATGGTCGGGGTCCTGCAAGCGTTCTCTGTTAGCGACACTTGCCTGGAGTTCGGTCCGGCAGACACATACGTGATCCTAAGACCGTGACCGGGCTATGTGCCCAAGGTTCCTACCACACCCTTCAGAGATCAGGTAGTGAACCTGCAAGCACTGCCCCAGGAGGAGGCAGACCCAGCCCTTTCGTTGCTGTGTCCGGAACGTGCTTTGCGTATCTATCTGGACCGCACGCAGAGCTCTAGACATTCTGAGCAGCTCTTTGTCTGCTTCGGGGGACAGCGGAAAGGGAACGCTGTCTCCAAACAGAGGCTTGCCCACTGGGTTGTCGACGCCATTTCATTGGCTTATCACACCCAGGCCGTGCCCCCCCTGCGGGTCCGAGCTCACTCCACCAGGGGTGTTGCGTCCTCGTGGGGACTGGCTAGGGGCACCTCCCTAGCAGACATCTGCAGAGCAGCAGGGTGGGCAACACCTAACACTTTTTCGAGATTTTACAATCTCCGAGTTGAGTCAGTATCGTCCCGTGTTTTCTCAGGTCCGAGCCCGTAGAACTCGGTAACATGCTGACGATCTGGCTGGGTGAATCGCTTGCGCCTGGTGCCCTTTCCCTCAGCCGAGGTAAAATAGTGCGCCTCCGTTCCCAGGTGATCCCATCTTTGGGTCCCTGGTTGACTCCTCCCTAGCCCTTTTTGGTTCCGCAGTTCAGCGGAGGAACTAGCCGAACCAAGCCACTACGGGTACCCAATCTACCCTGTACTGGAATAGGTGCTCCACAGGTAAGGCCTCCTGTTCGGACTCCCCCTGAGGGTAATTCCGCGGTACTGTTCCCTCATGAGCGGACCCCCGTGTCTCCCTTAGGCAGTTACAGCTGCCTCGGTCGCCATGCTGTACGCTTCCCCCCTCTACGAGGCTGGATCTACCACTGCACCAACTTTTCCACATAGGTCCTAACAGGCCATGTGATGTATTTGCCACTCTTTGCCTCCCCTGCAGGGTAGGTGTGGCCTCCGCAGGGTCTTCTCCCCCTGAAAGAAGGGCTAAGACCCCCTTCCCTCAATGCGTGTAAGGGCCCCGGCCGTAGTTGCTCTATGCCAGAAACATAGAGAGAAAAGAGGCCCAGCCAGGCTGGCCCGTTCCCAGGTTGGTGGCCATCACATTGTTCCCCCCATCCAGGGTAACCAGAAGGACACTGATGGCTTTTTGGGGCATTGGGGAAGGGTACGTGCAGTCTGATACAGCTGGTCGCCTTTGCATGTAAGAATACCTGCTTGCTCCTGTATCAGCAGTTCACGTACATGGCTCAGCGCATGGCACGTTTATAAGTGGACCCCTAGTGTCGCTTCTCTGACACAACGTGGAGAGAGCGACAGAAGGGGAATGTCTAGGTTACGTATGTAACCTCCGTTACCCTGATGTCATTTCATTTGTTGCTCTCGTTTGTTGCCAGGGGCCCACAGTGTCAGTGGAGGTTACATGTGAGGTGACATGTGAGTTCGACAAGTGGAAGCAATGTATTTTTCATATGACCCAATTGTAAATCTGTATTTCTTTAAACCTTGTTTGACTTGGGTCATCCCGTTGGGTTGTTTTAAGGGGATAGGCTTGCTTTTTAGCCAATTGGAACCTCTCAGTGAAAACATCAATAGCGTCACCGAAGAGGCTCTGCTGATACCGGGGCATCAAACAGGACATCTTTGTCCCTGTCACTCAGATCTGACAAATTTTGCCAGATGTGACATTTAGAGGACACCATAGATCTGCTGAGGGCCTGTGCAGTGGTCTTGGAAGCCTGTAGCGACACATCTGTGGTGCGACACAGCTCTTGAAGGGGATCGGGTTCTGATCCATTCTCAACAAAATCCTTCAGCAGCAGTGGCGGGCCGTGCATTTAAAGTCACCCTATGCCTTTTGGCATCATACATTAGGTCGCAGCTAACTAATAATACAAATTGACATTTTTAAAACATGTCCATGCACAAAAGCCAGAACTTGAAATTACACTTTCTCAAGCAAACCTAATTTAAACTGCAGCATGACTGTTTTGTGAAATTAACTTCTCCCGAACAGACATTCAAAAATCATAATTTCCAAATGAATCTACCAAGGAGGTCTATAATAACTGGAAAAATATATCTAATAATATTTGTGATTTAAATGTTGCAATACATTTTGTTTCGTCAGGGTACACGGCTATGCTGCGTTCCATTCAAGTTGGATGTGGGATATTCCTACTTTATATCTCTGACCATAAATGCATTCCATTCACCGATATTCAGAACAGCAACGCCCCTGTTAGCTTACCAGGGGTTTGACTGTCATTAGAGATGTCTCATAGCAACCCAACTAATAAATAATTCTGCAGTTCTAGCATTTGTGCTTCAGGTGTACGATTATCAAAAGAGATTATAATGTTTTATACACCTGTTTCTGCAGGCGTTTTTTTATCATGTAATTGGGAAACAAACTCATTTATCGATATTACTTAATAAAGTGAATGTTTATCAATTAATTTGTATATCTCCCTGAGTGTCTACATGTTTGTGTGACATCATACCCCTGCATCTCGGTGAAATCGGAGTTGAGAAATTCTGCACAAGCCTACAAGTTGTAATTCTGACTTCAAGATGCATTCCATTGCACTTTTCCTAGTAGGAAGTTGTAAAATCAGACTTTCTGATTTGAATGGAATGCAGCGCTGCTTTTCTATACTTGAATTCTCTAGCAGCCTAATTTATAATTAGAACTTTATACTTAAAAGGAGATGGCATGCGTCAGATTTATGCTGAGGAGCCAATAGAGAGTCCCGGCTATGTCAGCGCCAGTTCAGCCAGTTCAGTGCCACGGCAGAAGGGACACAACGTCTTGATCCCTCCATCTGGGAACAGGGGTTACACAATCGAAGTTGTGTTGATGTAGTGACACTAGGGGTTCCTATAGGAAACGCCACAGGCGCTGAACCGTGTCACAAGGTATGGAAGAGTGGACGCGGGCAAACTGCTGTGTGCCTCGCAGCGAGCACTCGACCCCATCATGACCTTCCATCGAGTGTAGGTAAGGCATCTCCCTAGTCCCATTAATGGGGGAACTTACCCAAGGAGGCTACAACAGTGGCCTTTCCTGATACTTGCTGTTAAGCAATTACCCGCCAAGCACCTTCTAGAATAAAGCTGGGAAGTGCTCTTCCCTCTACAGGAGGGAGGGAACTATGGAGACCACATCCTACCCAAGGGAGGTTAACATGTGGAGAATACCTCACATGGACTTACCAACAGGGAAGTTTACATATGGAATTATACCACTTTGAGGACCCTATCTACGGAGAGGGTGCACAGCAACAGTGGCCAAAGCAAAGCAAGGCTCTGATGAGGGGAAAAAAAGGGTTTACCAAAGGGGAAACCTGAAAAGTGGAAATGCATCACACGGAAGTACACTGAGGGGTGTACACCACGTATGGAGCACTGAGCCCAAGTACACAGGCTCACTTGAAAAGGGGCATACAACAAGTGCTTGGCCTGGTGCACACATAAAAGTACGGGTCCTTCAGGTCAATGTCCGCAAACCAATCCTGATGTCATACTGAAGCCAGGATGCGCTTCTGCATTAGCATCCTGAATGGAAGCCTGTGTAAGGCTTTGTTCAAGGCATGCAGTTCCAAGATTGGGCACGACCCTCACCCTCTCTTGGGCACAATAAAATAAGGGCTATAAAAGACTTTGCGCAACTCGGCAGAATGGTGGCAACCTCCGCACGGAGGACGGAGGCACCCTCGCCCCGCACCATAGTGGAGAGGAGCTGGCCCAAGGGCGATGGTGGGGCTGGAGAGATCACCCGGGCCAGACCGGTCAGAAGCAGTTGCCTCATCCCTGGGCTACCCATATCAGGATCTGGGTCTGAGGTTCTTGGGGGCTGGCTGACGGGCCACAGCCACATCCAGCAGCACAAACACAGAAGGACATCTATAAAACATCCAAGTGTTTGCACGAGCTCTTTTTGAAGTAAATATACTCTTTTTGAATATACTCTTTTAGCACCTGCAGACTCAGCTGCCGAAACACCCAGGGGAAGCACAACACTCGACCATGCAAGGGTGACTGCTGATATCCATAGCAGCATAGCAGCATAGAAAAGGGTGAGATGATGAACACAAGCATGCATTTGGCTCTGAAGAAACAATCTGAACGAACGTCAGAGAAACTAGGCACAAACCTTCGGTAGTAGCCAGCCCCAGAAACTGTCTCACCTCTACCACGATCACTGTGGTTTTGTTAATTTGTGGATGCATCTGGCCATGGCCCAAGTGGAACCCCAGGTTCATGTGACCGGGTAGAGGCAAGAACACACCGTGAATTCCGCTTGCAACTTGGTTATCTCTGTGAGCAGCGACAGTGAGAGGTGGTCTCCACACGGGACCAGGGTGAACTGATTAGGTTTGAGTGTCACCTCTGGTCCAAGCTCCACCCACTCCGGAACTACTGTCACCAAGGCCACAGGGACCACCTCCCTCCATGATTTTATGAGGTTGAGATGGTAAACCTGATGTGCGCTACCCCTATGCATTTGCTTAACCTCATATTCGAGATCCCCAACTTGCCGTGTGACCTCAAAGGGCCCTTGCCACTTGGCGAGTCATTTAGAGCTTGAGGTGGGCAGCAATACAAGCACTTTATCTCCAAGTGTGAATTCCCGCAGTCGAATGCCCCTGTCATACAGCCAGGTTTGACGATCCTGAGCTTGGATCAAATCCCCCTGTTTTAATTGACCCAAAGTGTGGAGTTTTACTCTAAGATAAACAAAGTACTGAATTTAGTTTTTACTGTTTGAATGTCCTTCCTCCCAAGCTTCCCATATGGCATAGAGTACGCCGTGCAGCCAATGGCCATACAGCAGCTTGAATGGGGAAAACCTGGAAAAAAAAAGTCCTGGAAATGCCTTGGATCCCTGTAGCTCCAACAGACTGGCCCAGGCCCCATCCTAAACCCCTGGGAATGGACTCGACAACCTAGGAGGGATAGCAGAGAGGGGCAGAATTATCAGGGTAGACAGGCATGGGGGGGGGGGCCTCCCTAAGCAGGGAAGAAACCTGGTCATCGGACCACCCAGCCTCATGGGGGCAGGAATGGGACAGAAAGAGGAGGGGCGGATGCGGGTTTAGGTACAGGAGAGAGAGAAGAAGACAGAGAGTGAGACTCCAGCCACCATGTAGTCCTTGGCCAGCTGTATCGCTTCCTCCAGCGAGGCCGGACAATGGCACTGGACCCACTCAGCCATCCCACAGGGCAGCTGGGCGACAAACTGCTCCAGTACCACCTTGCAGCAACAACCCCCTTGCGTCTGACCAGGCTCCTCCATTGGACCTGGAGCAGGAGTTGAAAATGCTGCTCCTGCTCAAGCCACAGCTCGACGAGGGCCTGATGTTGGTTCTGCCGGATGCCGACGAGAGTCTTGATCAATGGTGAGGACTCCACAACGACGTGTCTCATCGATTCCCGGGTATTGGCACCAGTGTAACAGATCTCCAGGTTTGGGTATTAAAAGGAGGAGACAGGTAGCAGTGACACGCTTTAGGTAGGGCTTTTATTTCTCTGGTCTTTCTGTGCAGCAGATGTCCTCTTTTCAGGTTTTTCACTCAGTTCAATAATAAACTCGCTCTCTCTCTCTCTCGCTCTTCTGGCATGTTCAGCTGTTTTAAGGCGTCTCACTGCTATCACTGTAATGAAAAACAGCTGTTAGAGATCATGTCAACCAGCTTGACGAGCCACACCACTCCCTCTCTCCCACAGACAGATACACAACCATGCTTCCAACACCACATACATTAGGGCTGTAACGATACGCAAACCGCAACTGAAATCGTGAAACAAACATCCACGATCCTGTGTCACGGTTCCTGAAGACCGAACCGCGACACACGCCCCTCTCCAACCCCAGAAGCCTGCCAACAGTTACAGATGCAGCCCCTTGAGCTCTTTACATGCACTACAATAAAATTCCACTAAAACAAAATTCATTTTCTCATTTCACAGTAAACATTACATGTAAATCATGAAATTATTATGGAGGTGGCAGTGAGAGAAGCTGAGTTGTCTCCTCATATTAAGGGTTTTGCACACATTGAATCGTGTGTCAGTCATACCATTTTGTACAAAATAAAAGCATTTAAAACAAACTTACTGGTTAAACATTAAAGCACACCAGTGTGATACATACTGCAGAATGTTTTCATATTTTATTTAATATTGCCAAAATTATCCACAAATAATGCTTTTTTCACTCAAAAACGGAGGTGCATAAGCTCAGGTCAATGAGGCCTATGATCAATACGCTCCAAAATGAAATACAAAACCTGTGTCAGCTTGACAAAAAACATTGTCAGCTTGTTTATTGAAAGAAAACAAGCTTACAAAAAGATTGAATCCAATATTCGGTGATAATATAGCATAACAAGAGATTTATGAGCAATTTTATAATAGGCCAGTCAGTTTTGATGAGGAACACCAAATTAGGTAAACAGCAGATGGGTTAACAATCTCTTTGAATCATTTAAAAGTATTATAGAGTACAATCAAACAGAATTAATTGATAATTATGACAATTAAGAAGTTAGAAGTTACTCTCTTTTGTGTTGCCCCACTTGCTTACCAGAGATAATGCCAAGGAACTGTGGAGCTGGAGGCGTCAGCTAGAGGCCGAGAAGTTCGATTTACAGTACCAGTTTACCAGACAGAAATATGAGGTAAGCAGAAGACTTCATCACTTATTATATTTGAACGATGTTTACTAGAACTAACAAAGTTATTTATGAAAATGCTTCACAGGAAAAGCATAATTAACAGCTCTTATTTAATGTCTTACTGGTCTACTTCTGTGGAGAGCCAAATTAATATATTGATCTGTGTGTTTTGGCCAAATGTCCAAACAGCTCATTCATCATAATTCTAATATCCTGTGTTCAGTGAGATGTTTAGAACTTTTTATCATGGAAAAGGAGTGAATAGTCTTAAAATGATTATGGATATCTTCTACAGATCAACATCCTGAGGAACAGAGTCAGTGACCACCAGAAAATGTGAGTGAATCTGTGTCTAGAAAAAGTGGTAAATCTATCTGTATTACATGCCTCTTTAACAGTACTGCTTTTATATAATTATGCAACATCTATTCATTGACGAATTTGCATGAAGAGCTGTAAACTTGTCATTTAGATAATTGTCAAGTTGTTGATTGATTTCCTCTAAACGGTTCTGAATTTACAGTTTTGGTTTTAATGAATGTCTGTAACCCTCTCAGGGTTGTTTGGTATTGGCTGTCTATGCTTGAGAGCTTTCTCATTCTAACCAAACTGTGAGTCAACAGCTCCTGCCTCAGGCATGGAACAAAGACTCTTGAATTTTGGGAGTACATGTCGGGCTGCCAGGAATAGTCTTGTTAGCTGGCAAAGCTGCTTATTTGGCAGGAAATAAATGTGGGCGCCAGAACTGAAGGACTTGGGGGCAAGGAGGGTTTAGGTTGCATTATGCTCTACAGAACAGTCAGCATTTCTCAATGTATTACCAACACTAAAATACTGGAACCGGGTTTATGAAATAAACTTCAGCATATAACTCATGTATCAACTTGAAATTGTGTGGGTTGATGAGGAGATGTATGCTGTTACTTGTCTAAGTGATCAGACATATGATATTTGCTTCATGGACAATAAAACATGTGGGGGAAATAATCCAATAGATTTACTGTATATTGAAGTAGGGACCCAAGCTATATATTGTTACATATTATAGAGCTTTGGAAGACTCCTTTGGCTTTTTTTTTAAATTCTTTTTATAAAATATACAAATGATGAAAATTATTATTATTGATACATATTTTTTCTTCTGTAGGACAAAGATAACCAAGAGAGGCCTCAGGAAGTGAATGCTATTTTGAAAAACATGCTAGACCCTTCACAAATCCATAAAGAGCTCATCAAGAGTGTCTGAAAGCTGTATACTTTATAGAGATTCATTTGCATGCATTTAATTCAAAGTCGTCAATGATTAAAAAAATCTGAATTCATCTGACTACAAGTGCACATAAAGAAAGGGGAAAAAACAATAAATGTGAAAATGGAGCACTAGCTTTTTATTATCTCTCTGTTCAACGTTTGCATTTTAAAATACAGTACTTTTGCTTTGTAATCCAAGTCAAAGTCAGTTCAGGTCTGCAGTAAAGTGACCAGGAGTCTTTGTCAGTATGAGGAAGTCTGCTTCCAAGCTTCATGGCACATTATACCATATTAATGGGCCATTTAATTTATGTTGCACACAATAGCTATTTTTTAAATATATAACCATACTAATACCATTTCTACAGTATGCACGATATATAGTGTACAGAGTATGCAAATGTTATGTCTGCACAAAATACCATAACTTACTACAATTGCCAAAATGTGCAGTATACAACAGCACAATGTAATCCACAATGCGCTTGAATTGACCTTCTATTTCCAGTGTGACGAATAAACCAGGAGTAATATCAACCATCATTTTTAACATCTCTTTATTGAAAGATTGCATGTTAAAACATTTTTTTCATTTCAGTCAGATTGGCTTGTTTCTGTGTCACTGTGACGTAGGCAGGCAGAGGTTGTGGATCTATGTGCAGCTTTATTAACAAAACAGGGGAAAACTCAGGACAAAAGGGAAAAAACAAGGAAATCTAGTACAGAGCATAACACATGCAAGAACTAACAAGGGAAACAAGGAAACTAAAGGGCTTAAATACACAAATGGAACAGACAAGGGAATAAGGAACACCTGGGGAAATAATCAGGGAAAGAGAACTAATCAGGGGAAAACCAATCATAAAATGAAACTACAAAGGACTACAAAAACCAAACAGGAAACATGAACTAAACTAAACTTCAAAATAACAGCACAAAAACAAAAGACAACAGAGAACATGACAGTCACTTCTGGGAGTCAGGGTGCACAGCTTCAGAAGAACTCACTGGATTTGCCAAAGCACAGGATGTTCATGGCATTAAATATTTGAAATATATTTAACAGTTTAAAACACTACGAGACACTCTGTAGCAAGTAAAATGTATCCACAAGCAGAATATATTATGCATTGCTTTGCAAGTTATATCTAGCTTCAGATTTACTTAACCTCAATCTCAAATAAAAAGTAATGTAATTGCTCTACAACATAGAGAATTAATAAAAGTTCAAATAATTTTAACTTTTACACAGCCAGCTCATTTCTGCAAATGTCCCCTAAGGGCGTTCTCTCTATTTCAAGGTCAAAAAGGTTGAGTGGTTGTCAACCCAGAAATATGATTTGTTAAAACAAAAACACTTGGTACTATAATTTAAATAATTGTTTGCAAAAAGATGACAATGTGTGAAAATTACAAAGAAAATATTTATAAGTCAGAATATTTGCACATAAATCTCATCCCTTTTTAATTATTTATTTATTTTTTATTACTTTTTTTAATCCAACCCAAAACGGATGACCTGTATGTATATAGTGAGGAATTTGTGTGAGTCATCAAACCTTCCGTCACCCTTCTGTCACTCACTGGACATTGTGTCGATACTAGCGACACAAGGGGCTTCTATCGAGAGCCTCGGATACCCCTGAATATGAAAAAGGCCAATGCCAAATTGGTGAACAGAATTAGCATGTCGCGCCCCCGGACATATGGGTATAATATGGGGCGTTATGACATGGTGTTAAAAAGGTGATTACATGGCCAAATATTTGCACAAAAACTTAAATTAAATTTAAAACATTTAAAGAAAACACATCAAAAATTTACTTTTGTGTCTTGGTTATTACTGTATTAATAATAACAAAAAAAAGATTTGAAACCTCGTTTAGTTTGGTTCCTGTACAACTAGACAATATTTCAGCTTTTCTTAAGCTCTCAAAAATAATTAATTTCTTACACAAAATTTACATTTACTTTAAATATGTTATCTTTTGAAATATTTTTGCCAAAAAAAATATTATCCCTAATTCAGTACATTCATGTCTAACATATATGTGCAAAATACTCAGTTCACAAATAAAAATAAGTCAGTTCACAAATTAGGATGTTTGTAAACTTGTCATCAGCAGATTCACTTAATGAAAAATATAATGTAATTTGTATTTTATATTTTAAAATGAAATATATAATTTGCTGATAAATTGATATTTCTTATCCAGTTTTTCTGTCTTTCTGCTGCTTTTGAACAATATTTTAGGGAGGGGGGTGGGGGGGCATCAACACCTTTAATGTTTTTTCACACAGAGATGCAATGTAAACATGTTCAAGCCAACTAAACAAGAATAATTTCATCATAATAAACTCTAATAAAAATGGTTACATTCAAATTAAAACTAAATTACACATAACAAACAATATTCATAAAATATCGAAATATTGAATTATATTTTAGTAAATCAAAAACAGAAAAGGCACAGTCTATGGTACAATAAAGACAGTAATTCTGGTCAACAATTCCCTTAATGATAATTTTAGAGAAAGAATAGATAATATCTGGCAAAAAAGTCTTATTGAGTTCAACTCTCCTAAAATGTACCAAACATAAGTCACTGGAATAACTGCATGCAAAGCAGCACATTTACTCTGGTTTACAGAGACAGAATCAGAGGCAGCACACATTTTACACAGGAGTTACAATATAGTGGGAGACTATACACTGTGCTTGAAAGGCATAGTTTAAGGTAGCCCTGATGCGCCAATTTCCAGTTATGAAGAACAAGTTCTAAAATCCAAACCCTAGTTTATAGTGAACAGCTGAATCAAATGACAAACAGTGATTACAATCTGTCATCTGCAATTATAGTGTACAATGGGGCTAAAGGCTCCGTGGGGTAAAAGGCTCATTGATTTTTTTTCTCACAAAACACTAAATAGCAACAAAAACTACCACAGAACTTCCCTAAACATCTATTTGTCACTATACACTGGAAAATGTTCCTCTTCCATGAGATCATTGCGTTTAAGGTCTAAAGTTTGATTTTGAGCCAATTTGATCTAATTTTTATTATATATTAAAATGTTGCAAATTTCTGTAGCTAATGAAAATCCCTCAAATTAACTTTTGAGACAAAATACTTATAATTTTCATAATTTGTTTTAGGTTATTATAGAATACTTGATGTAATTTTATGCAAAATGTGTTTGAAATGGAACAGGAAATGACTTTTTTCTGAAGTAGCTATTTTGAGTAAGCATCATCTTAATAGGTTACTCAAAAAAGCATCTTCCTGTCTCAAAATTATTTGCATTAGTTGACAAATTGTTCCCTATAACTATTGCCACGATATCTACACGATATCACTTTAAACCCCCTAGAGGCCTTTTACCCCAAGTGTGGGGTAAAAGGCTCCCTCGCCACCTTTTTTTAAAACAGAATTTTAATCAAAACAACATTACGTTATTATTTATTTTCACCCAAATTATGTTGCTACATTAATTTACAATAAAAAAATAAAACATTATTTGACCTTGATACATTTTGTGTCCAGAAAGAAAGCAACAATTCAGCAACAATTCAACAATTCAGCAACAATACAGCTGTGCCTTTAACCCAGTTGTACCCTACAGAAGGGTTTGCAGACAACAATCACACCCAATATAAAACCAAAGACATCAAATTACTTAAATGAATCTCCTATTCATGAGGGGTAAAGAGCCAGAAGGACAAATTCAGAAAGCACACTTTAGAATGGTATAGAATAGTTCACCCAAAAATTCAAAGTCTCTCACTATTTCCGCACCCTCGTGCCATCCCAGTTGTGTATGCTTTTTTTCTTCTGCTGAACACAAAGATTTTTAGAATAATAACTAAGCTTGTGGGTCTTTTCAATGCAATTGAATGGTTGCCAGACATTTGAAGCTCCAAGAAGCAGATAAGGGCAACATTGAGATAATCCATTCGACTCCAGTTCTTTAATAAATGTCTTCTGAAGTGATCCGGTTGGTTTTGGGTGAGAACAGACCAAAATAAAACTCATTTTCACAGTATATCTTGCATTGCAGTCTCTAGGCATTATCATGATTCATGCTCGATTACATTTCCTGTTTATGATTACACAGTGCTTGACGCATGCGCAGAGCGCTAGGTCGAAATCATGACAGCCAAGGAGACTGCTGATGTCAAGATTTAAAGTAAAAAATTGTTACAGTACATTTGATCTGTTCTCATCCAAAACAAATTGGATCGCCTCAGATGACATTGATTAAACACTGGAGTCTCATGGATTACTTTAACCTTGTGCGACTCTGTGTCATCCTGCGTGAACTGTGTGTTTTGTCTTCTCTATATGCCATGCATTATTTAATCACAGTTCAGGACATGCTGAGCTGTCAGTAAAGGGTTAAACTTTTGATGCAACAAGTTATGTGACAAAACAACATTCTGACGATCTCAGAGGAGTTTGTCTTTGGGAGAAACGCCAACAAAATTACATCTGTTAAGAAACCTCAATTAAGTTTTCACATTGAAACCTCTATAAGTAATATCAAATATTAATATAAAGGAAATATAAAATGCACACAGCAGTTACGCTCAGCTCTCAGGAGGTTAATGTTCCCTTTATCTGCTTTTTGGAGCTTAAAGATTTGTGGTCACCATTCATTTGCATTGTGTGGACCTACAAAACTGAAATATTCTTCTAAAAGTCTTGGTTTGTGTTCAGCAGAAGAGAGAAAGTCACACACATCTGGGATGGCATGAGGGTGGGTAAATGATGAGAGAATTTTCATTTTTGGATGAACTATTCCTTTAGCAAACATACATACAGTAAATAGGCCTCATTGCATCAAGAAACAAAAGTTTAACATCACCTTGTAATATTACAATATATATTTTAATGTATTCAATATTCGTAAAATAACATGAGGACAGTAGTAGGACATCAATACATGAAGAAGAGTGGAATTATTACTCTGCAGGACCAGTACTGCAAGTTTGGCAAGCCCAAGTGTATGTTTCCCATGGTAAACCTGCATATCTGCACATTCAACAGGCCTCTACAAGCAATCCATTTACACATCCACAAATGCCAGACAAGGATTTTATCATGGGATTGGTGATAGATAACACGATGTTTAATGTTTAGGCAAAATATTCCTATTTCCCAGAAATACCTAGAAATTATAGTTTATCTTCTGTGGAACACAAAAGGAGATCTCAGTCACCATTCATTTTTAAATGATGACATAATTTACATTCTTGGAAGATCTATCCTTTTAAGCAACTTTTTGTATTCTTTTCCTGTTAATGTGGAGGTCTGCAATATACATAGTAGGGCTGAAATAAAATGATAGTAGGGCTGAAAATGTAGACAAAAATTTGTAATGACGACAAGAAAGATCAGCACTGCAATTCGCTCCTGATTGAGGAGAGGAAGAATCAGCTCAGATGCACTCTAAACTTAAAGTAAAAGAAATACACGTATATACAAAATACACTTATATTTAAGATACATCCTCTTAAATCAAATCTAAATATCTTATATGTTGCTTCTCATGTAAAATTATCTTGTTTTAAGGATTTTTAGACCATTTTAAATGAAAAACAATACAAAAAAACTTGATAACAATATGATTTTTTGCTGTAACTTTCTTTACTGAATTAAGCTTAATAAAAAGTGTTTTTTCTTTAATTCTGTCATTTAGATTCTTTTCCTCTTTATTGTTAGTAAGTACGTTTAATCCAACCTTTTATGTCAAGGCACAAGCAGAATAATCGGTTATGAGCTAATGATTAATCGTTGCAACAATCGCTGAATAGTCAAATAGTCATTCTAATAATCGTTAGATTAGTCAGTAATAATAAAAAATAATCATTAGTTGCAGCCCTAATACACAGACAGGACAGTATCCTAAAATCCATCATTTATCTCCAGGAGACTGTATCTGCAAATAAAAAAAAAAAAAATCATTTTAAGAAGGAATGTGAAAGCTATTTCAAAATCAAAAGCAAAAAACTAGGTCGGTTTATACTCACTTGTGGCACATATTTGTACGCGGTAGCAGTGACTGCATTGATAAATGTGTCCTTTTTCATCCCTTTCTGCAGAAAGAAATACAAGTTCATGACAAATAAAGTCTAATATGTTAATATAAATGAAGCATTGTTTGTCATTTAAAATGCATCACTATAATAATTAGCACCACAAAGGTTCTGAGAATCAAATGCATGTCATTATTTTCCTCAGAATCATCACATGTTCACACATGCATGTCAAAGCACCTGAGGTGAATGGCAGTCAGGCTAAAGTGCAAGCATGGTGGAACTGGAATGTTTTTTTTTTACTATGGTCTGACTGAGGTTCAAGCATAGATGAATGAGAGGGTTGATTTTTCTCAGTGTTGCTGAACAAAACTTTCTTAATAATCTCAACAACAAAATAAACATTGTACAAATAATTACCTCTTAAAATTATAATTGTTTTGGAGAAGTGGTTCTCAATTTGTTGATCACAGCCCAAAAATGTGAAGCAGGTCTGTTCTGATCACACCTGATCAGGTTTGCATACAGCAAGGATAAAACAATGCTAAATGGAATTAATATAATCATGCAAAGTTAGATAGCAAAATAAATAAATAATATAAAATTAAAGCTCAAGTGTGCAATTTCTGCGCCGCTGTTCCACCAAATGGAATTGTAAAAAATAAACATTGTTTTCAAACATTACATTGCCCAAGTAAAAAGTGCCAAACCCCATATCTCTACAATCTTCTTGTGTTGAGATATGTCTGAGGCTTCTAGCATCCCACAGGGCCAACCAAGGGCCTCAGTACACCCCTACCCCTATGTCTCTAAAATATCTGGAGCTAAGATATAACAGGCCTCACAGGGAAATAAAAAAGGCTAAGTACATGGCCCAAAGTAAAAAGAGCCCACTCCCAAGTCTCTATGATATTCTGGAACTTAAATATTGCAGGGGCCCCCAAATGTGTCACAGAGCCAATCAATTGCATAAGTACACTGCCTTGAGTAAAACTAGCTCACCCCCCCCATGTCTCTACGATTTTCTGATGCTGAAATATATCTGAGGCCCCTAAGGGCCCCCAGGGACACTCAAGGACCTAACAGGGCCAACCAAGGGCCATACTGACACTCATATCTCAGCTCCAAATAGAGATCTCAGTACACTTCCCCAAATCAAATGAGCCCATCTCTATATGTCTCAGTGATATTCTGGAGCTGAGGTATTGCAGGGGGCTCCCAAAAGGTGTCCTTGGGCCATTTAAAGACCTCAGTACACTGTTGCCGAACCGTTCCCAAATCAGCTGGACCGAATTGGGATGAAGCCTCAACTCTCCACTGGGCAAGTGTTGTCGTGATAGCGCGTCCGCTACCACGTTGAGGTTGCCCGGGATGTAAGTGGCACGCAGTGACTAGAGTTGCTGCTGGCTCCAAAGAAGGAGACGATGAGCGAGTTGTGACGTGACGGGAGCCGCCTTGGCGATTTATGTACGCTACCGTGGTGGTGCTGTCTGATCAGATCAAGACGTGTTTGCCCTGAATTAGTGGGAGAAACCTCCGCAGGGCAAAAAGTACAGCCAACAACTCTAGGCAGTTGATGTGCCAGCGCAGTAGGGCCCCTTTCCAATGGCCCGCGGCTGTGTGCCCGTTGCACACAGCGCCTCAACCCAATTTGGAGGCATCTGTGGAGACCAGGACCCTTCGGGACACCTGCTACAAGGGGACTCCTGTCCGTAGAAAGCAGAGGTCTATCCAGGGTTTGAAAGTTTGGCGGGAGGTGGGGGTGATGAACAAACGGTGCGTGCCCCGGTGCCATGCTCGTCTCGGGACTTGAGTCTGGAGCCAGTGCTGAAGCGGTCTAATATGCATCAACCCCAGTGGCGCGACCACCGCGGAGGACGCCATATACCCCAGGAGCCTCTGGAAATGTGGGGGTGCCTGGCAAACTGAATTGCATAACCGATTCGAATGGTCCTGGCCAGTCAGCGTGACAGATTGGGAAGCGAGAGCCATGCGTCTAAGCTCCGTGCTAGGGACACTAAGGGGACGATTATTTTTGACGTACCCGGCAGGGCTTCGCAGCGGGCGGAGTAGGTAATGCGGCGTCGGCGGGCAGACAGGGCACGGCCCGTCCTGGAGGTGGAGGTGTGGTGGGGCATGATGTGAGATGTGGCCTCCGTCTGCTTTTTCACTGCTGAGAACTGGGAGACAGGTGCGTCGATGAAGCGTGTTTTGTCCACTTTGCACATCTCGACCATGTTCAGCCACAGATAAAGTTCCTGAACCATGAGAGTGGCTATCGCCTGCCTGAGTGACCGCGTGTTGACCTTCGTGGCCCTGAGGGAGAGGTTGGTCACTGAGCGCAGTTCCTGCAGCATGTCGGGATCAGGACTACCCAAGTGCAGATCTTTAAGAGCCTTGGCCTGGTGGACTTGCAGGGTGGAAGCGGCCTATCCGGTGGCACTGTAGGCTTTGGAGGTCAGTGAAGACGTCATCCTACAGGCCTTGGAGGGGAGCACAGGACGACCAGGTGGCAGGGTCTAAAGTGCAAATGTGTTATACAATCTATGTGGTGCATGTTTTATTGTTTTGTATGTTTCTGTATGTGACTGCCTGTGTTTAATTAGGTGTTCATGGGTCACATCAAGGAGGTGTGTGTTATGTGAAACGTATCCGTTCCGCCCCTGCCCTTCAACAAAAACAGGCAGAGAGAAAGAACTTGTCTTCCTGGATTCCTCTCCTACCCCATTTAACCTCTGTCAGGGGTAAGTGGGAACAAGTCAGGGCCTGGAAGTGTGTATGTGAAGACATTTCACAGTTTGTGCGATTTACGGAGACTTATTTGATGTGTAAACGAGTGTGCAGATAGAAAAACGGACCGAAGCCAGGGGATTTTTTTACCCCAAAGAAAAAAAAAAAAAGAAAACAACACATCTGTCCACACCATTCTTTATTTAAATCAGTTGATGCTGCTTCTCAGATATCCTTCCAGAATGAGGAAAGATTTACAGTATGAAAACATACCTTACTCTTCAATGGAATCATTTCTAGCATAAAATCCACAAAAAAATACATTATCCACAAACAGACATTATGTGCTCATGTGTGAGAAAAAAAAATATATGATGTCATTCACGTAAGTAATGAGACTGATGATTCTCATTAAATCATCATTACTCAACATGATACCAGGAAATTGACATGCTGCTCCCAGATCTTGCACATGTTGCCCGAAATCAACCCCATTCTGCTGAATTACTGACAAGCACCATCCCCCATCAGACATTTTTGCATCAATTAAAAAGTGTTCACAGTTCCTTGTGGAAGTACTGATAGCACATTGTACAAGCAATCTCTGAGACACGGGTTCTGTCCCATAGAAACCAGGAAGTAATCATGTTTACACCAAGACACTGAATCTGGTCCCATGTAGATAAGTGTGATTCGGAGGTTGCATTTTTGCTCTAAAATAAAAATTTTACTTAATTGATAATTAGGTTTAAGTTTGGAGTTTGGGTTAGGGTGAAGGGTTAATAAAATATGCATTTGTGTTAACAGTATTACATCATTCACAACTAAAAATACAACTCGCATTTTGTGCCACCCTGTGGACATTTCACCTCAACAACTTTCCAGCATAAATAAAATAAAGCTAAATAAAGCTTTGTACTTAAATGTCAAAAAATTAATGCCACAATGCCAAAAATCTTCCAAAAATGCAAAACGTAATAATTAGAAATGTGAAATATTACCTGAAATTGTTCTTGACAAACTTTCAATTTAATGTGCTGAATTCTACTGTGTTGAAACTGAAAAATACATCTTTACATAATCAAAGTAAAGTAGTTAAGATCAATCTTACCTTTTTCAACACATTCTGAATGTCTTTTTGCCCCCACATACTGTAGAGAAGAACTCCGGCACCTTTTCTGGCCGTTTCGAATGACCTACAAGGAAAAGGGAGACTTTTAGACATCTAAAGCAGAAGATATATGCTACAGAATATATCAGATTATTTTAACTTTGTCATAGGGTACAACAATCTCACAAGGTCACATTTCGCCCCAAAATCAAAAGAAACAAATACAATTTGTAATATTTTTTTTTTCATTGTGACATTATCATTACCATAATGCAACAAAAAAAAAAAATCTTACTATTATTTATAATTTAAATTGTTTAAATAGGAGTGTATGAAGTATTTTTAAACATACAGTATATACACACACACACACATATATATATAATAAAAAATATTCAGATAATTAAAATGGATTACATTCTTGTAGCAGAAGAGTTAATCATTGATAAGACAATACAAAAAGCGGCTTTAGAATACAATGTATTGTTTACTACCATATTATTGATCATAAGTCAATCATTGGCACACAGTTCACAGCAATCCATTTCACAAGTGAATTTGTCAAACAGTCTGAGATTTATTACGAGGGCTTGTTTAAGGACCCATCAATTTACACCTGCATCAGACATTTTTTTTTATTAATGCTTACAAAACTTTTACATTTAGAGCTAAGAGGTATATTAAAACAAACAACAACAAAAAGGAAAATAAATAAACAGTTTAAATAAAAATATCAAATTGTTTACATATTTCAATACACTTTATAGCTTTCTTGTTACTCAAATTGGAAATTGTTCTTTGGTATCGCTGAACCTCTGAATTAAAAATTAAAACTAAACTTTGTCAACCAAACAGAAAATTATTCAAATAATATTCCTTATGAAGAGACATGTCATAGCTAAAGAAAAACAAATAAAATGTTTTCAAAACAAAGTTTAAAGTAAACAGGTGGTACTACAAGCTTGCATTTCTCAGGAATCTTCCTTATTATGGTCCGGGGGCATGCGATTAACGCGTTAATTTTTAAATCGACAGCCTTATATATATATATATATATATATATATATATATATATATATATATATATTTTTAAATATTTAAAGATAGCTATGTATAATTATACATTTATATAAATATGTATAATCTTTATATATTGAATTATTGTTATATGATGGGCTTTCTCAGCAAATATTTGTAAATGCGATTAATTAATCGGGACACCATTTAATTAAATTTTAATTGAATCGATTGACAGCCCTAATATATATTTCTATATATATACACTGTATGTTCTATTACAGAAAATACGTAGCATAACTAGCACGGGGGAAATATGCTTAATTGTCATGAAAATGTTACAACGCAATGTTATATTTATATGCAAAATACAATTATGACAGGGCACACCCGGTCCCTTAGGCTAATTAAGCCTCCGAGAGGGATAAAAGCCATCTGCCGAAGGTGGTGCGATAAGAGAGAGATCGTTTACGGTCAGCTGACCGTCATGTGTGTGTTTGTGTAAAGGGATTTATATGGGCAAGAGGAGGCGAGAACTGGCTTGACAATATAAATAATAGTTTCATGAAAAACTTAAAACAAATGACACAAACACACACATGACTGCCAGCTGACCGTAAATTTTCTCTCCCGTCGCACCACCTTCCGCAGTCGACCTTTATCCCTCTCAGAGGCTTAATTAGCCTGATAAGGGACCGGGTGTGTATAATCACGACCCGGCCCGCCCTCTGTCCTGTCACAACAATTTAGGTTTATTTTCCTTTTTATATTATGGTGAAATGTGAACTGGACATGTTTTTCTTTTTTTTTTTCTTAGGTTCTTCACCCTAAAAAACTAGCTTGCGGCACTCCATAAAGGAAAGAGAGAAAGTAGAGCAGAGCAAATATTTTGAAACAATGTAAGTGCTAAAAACATTTTTTCACTTTCACACATGCAAATTCTTTAGGTTTACTTACATATTTTCACTCAGAGCGGTCAGAGAGTCGATAAGTTTTGTGTTCAACACATTCTTGGCACTCTCAGGCTCTGCCAGCAAGAGTTTGTGCATCACTCGGCATGCTGTGGTCATGGTGCTATCATACTCAACCATGCTCGGGGTCACAGCTGTGAGAACAGAGGCGACATCGGGGAGCACTGCCTTGGCTGTGGTTGACAACAACATCAGAAATTTAGGGACCGACTCAATGCAACAATTTTCTAGTTGAGTACAGTAAGAATGATTATAACAACATAAAATATAAGACACTTTTAACTAAGCACTAGCACATCATAACTCAAAATATCAATGAAAATATATTCTTGATTCTTAGATAACAGCATATATTAGGTTTGCAAAAGGTGTGGTGTCCAAGTGTCTGAGACCACCAGTGAAAATGCTTGATTTTAGCATTCACTGCTTAAAAGATCATCCTTGCTGGTCACCAGCATATGTTGTGTTATGAGTGCTGGTCCCTCAGCATGGGATGCTGGTGTGCTGGTGTCCCCATCAGGCTTTTAAACTAGTTTAACCAGCTTCACCAAAAGGACCATGCTGGACACTAGCTAGGTTTTTCTGGTGAAAAGCATGGCTATGCTTGTCCACAAGATAGACCAGCACCAAACCAGCATAAACCAGCCTAGACCTGCATGGGAATTGTATGCTGTTTAAGCTGTTCTTTTTGAAAGTTTTTTTATTATTATTATTGAATTAAAATTTTCTTCATATAAATTTATTTATACTGTATAAACTTAACATTTTGGGTGAAAAGTTAACATGAATAAAAAATTACATGAATTTGAGAATATCTTGGTATATAGTATTGTCCACCAATGCTTTAATGATAATGATGGCATGGACTCCACAAGTTTGTGCAAAACCTGATGTTATCCAGCATCATTCCAAAAAATAGAGTATCTTCAGTGGAAGAAAGATAAACTGACATTTTGAACAAAAGGAATAAAAGGAATAGTTCACCCAAAAATTGTAATTCTCTCATAATTTACTCATCCTCATGCCATCCCAGATGTGTATGACTTTCTCTCATCTGCTGAACACAAAGATTTTTAGAAGAATATGTCTGCTCTGTAGGTCCATACAATGCAAGTGAATGGGTGCCAAAATTTTGAAGCTGCAAAATCCACATAAGGACAATATAAAAGTTCAATATCTTAGAAGTGATATGACCGGTGTGAGTGAGAAACAGATCAATATTTAAGTATATTTTCCTTCACTTTCTCCTTCGACAGTTTCTAGAAATTTGCATTGTTCATGCATATCGCCCCCTAAAGGGCAGAGAGAATTTATTATAATAAATCAGTTAAATGTTGATCTGTTTCTCACCAAACCTATCATATCATGTCTGGACAAATGGATGTAACCACTTAATTCTTATGGATTAATTGTATGCTCCCTTTATGTGGATTTTAGAGCTTCAAAATTTTGGCACCCAGTCATTTGCATTTTATAGACCTACAGAGCTGAAAATTATGTTCTGCAGAATACAGAAAATCATACATATCAGAGATCCCAGGAGGGCGAGTAAATGAAGAGAGAATTTTCATTTTTGGGTGAACTATCCCTTTAACATAGTCAATGTCACATATTTGCTTATATAGTATTAGTGAACTTGAAATGGTGCAAAATCTTGCATATTTTTTCTTCATTCACCTCTCATGTTTTGCTTCCTTGAATTAAAGGCATATGTAGTAGAATAATGCAGGATAAAAGATTATAGTTATTTTGAATTTCCTGAATCACTTCTTCTTGGGATTTACCTGTAACATTTGAGTGAGCAACCGAGATACAAAATAAGGTAACAATTAAGAATAATGGTTAGTCATTAATAGGTAATTATGCAGGAATTAATACAGGATAAATGAGTAGTACTACATTAACCCTTTAGTTACTAATATTAACTAATATGGAAACATGATTAACCAATCAGTAAGTAATAGTGAACTGATGACTGAGGTAGTTCACAGTTAGTGAATTTGATTTTCCTCATTGAGAACTATTAACTAACTAAGGCCATTTTAAAATAACTACTAATTAATTACTAATCAAAACATTAACACGTCTAAAATGTGAATTATCATGTTTTTATTGTGAACAAAATCATGCATGGGTTCTTTGTTGGAATGAATTTATGAATGTCACAGGTCACTAAATCAAGGCTACAGTGTCTGGTGGAGTATCATAGTCAAGGATGTAACCACATATTCAGGATTGATGGGGACCAAATTTAATAATTAACCATGGAAAAAAAAAACATGTGGCAATGATCAATGTTAGCAATGTTGTACCTTAAAGAAATACAGGGATGTATGTGCCCAACCAGTGAATTCCTTGGAATATCTCTTTATTATTAAATTCCGCATGTTTGATATTGCTGAAGGTTGTTTTTAAATAATTCTGGTAACCCAAGTGTTACCATTACTAATGATCTGGACCATTATTTTAAAGTGAGGGTCATGGTAACGCATTATTAATGAATGAGATCTTACTGTTTCCTTCCTTGGGAGTTAAAGGTTATCTGTACCATTATTTTAAAGTGAAAACACATTATAAACATTAATAGTAACTGAGGTGTTACTTGTCAAGTTAGTAATATATCCTCAAGTGTTAACAAACATTCATAGACATTAAAAAGAATTCTGGCATTGAATTATAAACCACTGAATTATGAATCAATGAAATCATTGAACATAATTGCATAAGCTACAAATCTTTAGCAGGATAATGCTTTTAATTGCTGGTCCTCACAGTTACTACATGTTTTAAAAGTCTTATCTCTTAACAAAAAGTTAAATAATAAAATTATGTGTCTAAAGGACAAGTGTGTTGATCTCCACAGGACTTCAACAGAAATCAGAGCGTAAGCCGGCGTGCATTATGAGGCCGATTCCACATGTGTAATTCCACCCTAGACAGCCCACTCTGTAAATGCGTACAGTTTATCAAATTAATTTGACATGTTTTCTCATTTCCCACATGTTCGGTATGAACAGAACAGAAAGTATGTTAATGTTTACCACATGCAGGTGGATCGACGGGAGGGCGGAGCAAAATCGCACTCACTCTTCTTTCAGTGCGAGCCGCGAATATGGCGAACCCTGATTGGATTAGAAGCTTGATGGATGTGACACTCATTCTTTTCTTTTTTTTTTCATTGGATCCATTAAGTTACTCAGAAAAAAAGGACTTTACATCAAATTAAACACTTATTGTAAGATTAAGCTACAGTATCTATGAATAAAAAAATAATGTAAACTCATTTTTGTAAAAAGAAAAACTTTGATGACCCTCACTTTAAAATAATGAGTAATTCCTTCATATGTATGTGGTAACACTTGACTCATTACTTATGGGCTACCAAATTTATTTAAAAAACACCTCCAGCAATATCAAACCTGCCCATGATAATAATTTGTAATGAACATTGAAATCCCAAGGAATGCACATGTTGGCACATACATCTGTAAGCTTACTATGATACTCTAGCAGACACTGAAACTACGATTTAGAGAGCTGTTATGTTCACAAATTAATCCCAACAAAGAACACAGGTGAGGCGCATGTTTCTCTGAAGGTGCATTTCTGATCATGTTCACAATAAAAACATAATTCACATTTTAGACACTGTTTATTTTTTGATAATAATTAATAAGTAGTTACATTAAATTAGCCATAGTAATATGGCTATAATCATAAAGGGTTAGTTATCCTATAAATTACTCACCCTCAAGCCATCCAAAGTGTATATGACTTTCTTCTTTCAGCCAAACACAATCAAGAGTTATATAAAAATATATCTTTGCTCTTCCAAGCTTTATAATGGGAGTATATGGTACCTTAGATTTTGAAGCCCAAAAAAGCGCATTCATTCATCAAAAAAGTAATCCATATGGTTCCAGGGGGTTAATAAAGGCCTTCTGAAGTGAAGCAAATGTGTTTTTGTAAGAAAAATATCCATATTTATAACTTTATAAACTATAATCAATGGCTTCCGTTCACAAGCGAGTGGAGTTCCGGCGTATGATGTAGCCATAGCATAGTGAGAAGTGACAAACGAAAATGTAAATTAAACAATATTTTGGGGCCATTAACATTATTTTCATGACAATTTTTTACATTTGAACCCCCAATTCCCTGACTGCAATGCAAAACAAGATGGTCATTATAACATTCTCATTATCAAACTGTGAAAAAATATAATTTAATGCTACACTATGGGACATTGGGCTCTCTATCGACAACTGTGGTTGAAACCTAAAACTGCCAAAAAAAACGTACTGGGAAAACAGAGCTGATTTATGGCCCAATGTTTTTGACTAAGATCATGAAACACATTGTCACTGACACATTTTTGTGCCAGAGCAACAGGCACAAATATATATATATATATATATATATATATATATATATATATATATATATAAAAAAAAGTCTTACCCATAGTATTCCACAAAAATGAGACCTGGGACATGTTCCCCACCAAGGACATGGCAGTCTTCTGTAGGTCAGGGTTTCCAGATTTCAGCAGTGGGGAAATGACAGACAGGCCGTTTAGCTTCTGAACAATGGTCTGACTCATCTGAGTGGACACCTGCACAGAGGTCAAGAGTATTAAAAAATTAATTAAGTTTAACACAACTGATGGAAATCAGTTTCATTTCACCCTAAAAGAAAAGTATCGGACTGTGAGTTCCCAAAAGTATCGTAAGCTAAGTAAATAGTAGAAACCATTGGCACCAATGGTCCACCGAAAATGTAGGCTCAAAGAAGTCAGGGGTGTACAAAATACAAAAAAATATACTTAAATGTAAGTGATGTGATTAGTTTGTTCAGCTGCCTTTTCACTGTCTTTGACACTGGCATACGACACACTGTGTGTGTGTGTGTGTGTGTGTGTGTGTGTGTATGTTCATAAACAAAATGCAGTCCCAGTGAGAATCAAAAAAGTGTGTGTGAGAGTGTGGGAAATATGCTAAATATAAGTAGAGACCATTTGGCAGAGAAGGGTCACTTCTATTAAAATGAATGGGAGAAATTGGAATGCCCAACCAAGAAGCTCTTTCGCCCAACGTTCAACGGATGTAGAAAGGAAGTCCCACCTTACAGGTAAAAGATCCAATCACCTTTTAGACACAGACATCACCTGTCTACGTATTATCTCATGCTAGGAAAATTTAGTTTTTTGCGTAATCTGAGGTAAAGAAGCAAATTTATGACACCTGCATTGTCAGACTTTACTGCTGATTTGAAATATGTTTGATTGTAATCTTGACCAACCGTTTTTTAGATTTTAGTGTTCCCCCAATAAGGTAGATAGGAGCTGCACTGGCATAACATGAAATAGCCTACCGGGAGCTTTCCGAAGATGAAAATTTGGTTTCCATATTAAAAACGATGTGGTATTTAAAAATTAGCATTTACCTCTCGTGGTAAATGACCGAACACAATAGGAGGGTTAAATTAAGCTTTGATCGTAGTTACTGTAGTAATCTTGTTGGTTTTGGGAGTTTTTTTTCTTAGGTTTGCTACCAAAACAAGAAAAAAGAAATTTGCCCTTGTCACTTCATCTCCCCTGGAAGCACCCGCCCTCATCTCTGCAGTTGACTTATAGGTGCCCACCCGTCCCTGTCCTAAGGTCCTTCTTCCTGCCATCCGCTACGTCCGCAGCCAACACAACAACCCCTGTAGTCGCCACCGAACTGTCCCAATCTTCTACAGACGCCACCCACCAAACCCTTTGCCCAGCTGCCGCAGTCACCAAGCAATCTCTCCTCCCAGCAGTTCTTACTCCGACAGCCATTGAGCCGGGTTGGGGTGCCATGTCTGCCCCACCTGGGTTGACTATCCAGGGGTCTCCAGGTCAGCTGTCTCCTAGGTCTCCCACTCCCAAACAGGGGCTGCTTAAACTCATCCCTGCTCTGGTGCCACCTGACCCTCTTTCTACTTCGGTGCCACCTGACCTCATCCCTGCCTAGGAGCCCGCCTACTCTCTTCGCTCTCCGGAGCCACACAAACCTACTCCTGCTTCAGAGATGATCTGAATCCCTTGGCTTTCTCGCTCACGCTGTGGAACCGCCTGATCTGTTCCCTGAAACCATCTGACCTTTTTTTTTTGCCCCTTCATGGGATGTTTATTTTCCTTTAGCATTCTGATAATTTAATTTAAGATAATAAACTGCTGCTTTCTTTAAACGTAAAGAAAAGAGGGTGTAAAGATGCTGCAAAAACGTATATGAACAGCGACAAATCAATCAAAAGCATAGAAATAAACTATATTAGATTGTAACAAACTGATTGCCTGTTCCACAGAGATCAGACATAATTGTAAAACATTAACTGCCCTGAAGTTGATGCGATTAATTATTTTTTATTACCATAACGCTTTCCCTTGGTGCTTGCCCTTTTCCGTGAGCGTGATCTCAGAAGCAGCCTCTGGACGCCGCGTACAGTGGAATATGTGACACGATTGGATTTGGACCGACAGAATTTAGGCATTTGAATAAAGATTTTTTTACATGCAATAATAATTTAATTTCATGATCGAAGGTACAAATAAATATTTGGAAAGCCAAATAATTCATTCAAATTCTTCTTGTCTCAAAAATCTAAGGGGACACGTGCCCCTTCAGTCTGATTGTGCATGACGCCAGGAACAATATGCCACTTGACCATAAGATGGGGCTGGATTAAGCATGGACAGGTCACCTGGGTGAGGGTGTATGATGTTGCAAGAGCCAAAACACAAGAGGAACCCTGGAACATTACTGACAAACTGACAAACTAAGAGCATCAAGAGATGTTTTTATTCAAGTTCAATCAAGTATATATATATTCCAAGCCTTGTTGTGTGTGTACATACCAGGTTCTTTGAAGCAGTAAGGTTTTGTAGTACTCCACAGCATGCCACCAGGGTTGCTTCATTTTGACTGAAGCTCAGCAGAGACAGGTATAACTGCAGAGACTTTGTGTGGTACAGCCAACTCACTCCTTTAAGCTCAGCCTCCTTTATTTCTGGGAAGCTAAACGTCTGATGTGAATGTATTAAAGACATCTTTGAAACATTTAATCAACCTAAACTGCTATCCAAACTAATGTGAGGTTAACGATAAGCTTGTACCTTTTGTGTCTTGGTGCTCTTTGGGCTGAAGATGTTCCTTTTGCTTGTATTCTCATGTGGGGCCTCATCAGCGATATAATACTGTTTGAAGTGTTCAGGGGTCTCCTTCTCCAACTGATAGCTCAAGTTATGGAGTATACAGACACAGTTTTCCACCGACTGCTCACAGAATCACAAAAACAAAGATAACAGCAAGAGACTTAAGTTACCTCACTGCTTAATTACAGCCAGTTGCACTACATATTTCCAGATATTCTACTAGAAGCCATAAAAAATGTCAAATAATTTTAAAATGGGCAATGTAACATATGGATGCTTTATTTAGAACTAAAGTATGTGCTTGCAGATTACTCGAATAAAAAGGACAGCATGGTAACCTTGTCATCAGACTGGCCCCTTTCCACCTCAGACTGAACATGTGTCATTAGGGAGTCAATCAGTCCTGTGCAGTTACGCATAGATATCCTCTGCTCCTCATTAGCACAGCTGAGGTTTCTGTGAGTGAAACCATAGGTAAGCATTAAAACAGTTTAATGCTGCCCCTTTTGCAAGTGACCCTTTACTGAACCCAAACTTAAAGGGATAGTTCAACCAAAAAAAATTTAAAATCACTTATAATTTACTTAACCTCATTTCATCCCAGATGTGTGTGACTTTATCTTCAGCAGAATACAAATGAAGATTTTTAGAAGAATATCTCATCTCTGTAGGTCCATACAATGTCTTCAGAAACAATATAATATGTGTGGGTGAGAAGAAGAACCATATTAAAGTATTTTTTTACTCTAAATCTCCACTTTCACTTTCAGATGTGAAAGTGAAACTAACAGGCACCACATGTGATATGTGAAGAATTTAAGTCATACACATCTGAGATGGCATGAGGGTGAGTAAAGGATGGAAGAATCTAAATTTTTGGGAGAACTATACCTTTAAATAAATATCTCATTTTGTGTTCCATAGAAGAAATTCATACAGGTTTGGAATTAAATCAAGGGGTTTTGTAATTTTTGGGTAAACTATCTTTTCAAGTGTGTAAATGGCAGATACTTGCCACGCTGCCTTCCAGCCCACATAAGAATAATATCCATTCAATTTCATCATTTTATGAGCACATTTTTATTCATGGAAATCTCTAATTCATGGGATGATCTGTAAAACTCAGACAAAGCAAAAGTAACCAGCAGAGTGTCAAATATTCCGAGGAATCAATGATATGATGATATGAAAGCCAGTGTGTGGTATCAGAGTGCACTGTCAAATCCGCTCTGTCAACATCTTATAATCTGTTTCTAATAACAAACAGAACTGGTATAAAATACCATATTTGATAGCATACCACATACATTAATTATAGGAAATCACCCAAACAAAACCAACTGCAAGTGAGTATTTCTGAGCTTTTTATACTGCACGAGATTATTGGGTCTTGAAGATGGCACAAGATGATACATCTGAGTCATATGTCAATAGTCTCATAAACAAGTTAACCTGACTTTTGATTATTGCCACAGCAAGGGCCATTTCTAAGCATATGTGAACTAGGTGGTCGCCTAGGGTGCCATCAGCTTGGGGCAGCCAACCTGTAAGCTGCCCCCCAGACTGACGAGATCATCAATGATGAGATCGCTCTTGTAGACGGGAGAGCCAATAATGATGTTATTGTGCAAGTCACCAATTCTGCCGAGCGCTGCGCAAATTGTCAAACCCAAGTCCCCAACAACAGCAATCTTGCCTAGGGTGCCAAAATGGTCAGAAACGGCACTGAATACAGCAATATCTGACTGATATTTATAATGACATGTTTATATTTGTTGTTATATTAATATTTTTTTATTTTTTAAGGTTTAGAGGGGGGGTAAATCTGAAATCAATGCTACCACAAGACTTGTTCAGCATGCAAAAAAGTGGTTGCTCATTTCACAAGAAATTACTTTACACCCAAAGGTAATTGTGTTGACTAGCAGCCAACTTGAGCTGTCACAATAAAGAATTTCAAAATTTGACCAGAAGCCAATAAACTTGATGCAAGAAAAGGACTTTTACAAAGAGAAAACTCTAAACACAGGAATGGTAATTAATAACTAGAAGTTCATCCACCTAGAACAGCAGTCCTCCCGCTAATATGATGATATAGACAACTTTAAGGCTCAAATATTGCACATTTGTGAGGACATGCTTTAATAATAACATGAGCTTTACATTTTTGCTTTTAAACATTCCAAGTACAGTACATTGTTGTGTAAACATGATATTTGCTTAATATGAGGTAATCAACATTGTGCTACAATGCTGTTTATAGAGCCTTCAGGGTTAATTCACCCAAAAATGCCAGCTGTGTATGACTTTCTTTCTTCTGGGATGGCATGAGTGTGAGTAAAAAATGTGAGAATTTTCATTTTTGAATGGTGGCCAGACTTTTGAAGCTTAAAAATGCACATAAGGGCAACATAAAAGTACTCCAGACGAAGCTAGTGGTTAAATCCAAGTCTTCTGAAGCAATATGATAGGTGTGAGTGAGTAACAGATCAACATTTAAGTCCTTCTACCTTTCCTTTTCATTTGAAAATCTTGAGCACTACGAGAGAAGCTCATTCTCAGTGGTTGCATGTTCATGCAAGAACTTCCATTGTTTAGCACTAAAAATAATGCAAGTTCTCACATGAAAATGTTGTTTCTCAACAAAACCTATCATATACCTTCAGAAGACTTGGAAAATTATGCACGAGTAGGCTACTTTTATGATACTCAGTTTTGGGTCCTAATTTAAGCTTTAAAGTGACTCACTGACAACTGCTTTCAACATTCATTAAAATTCACAAACATTTGTGTTCCACAGAAGTAAGTTATACAGTTGAACTATTCCTTGAACAACTCTTACCGTAAACAGCCGGTGGTGTTGTAGAAGACCTCGGGGTCAATGAGTTTGCTGGTGTTGTTGTCATTCCAACAGGAGTATGGAACCACAATGTTTTCTGTAAGCAGGTGCAGGGCACATCTGATGAGCTCTGGCTTCAGAGTGTCCGCCGAGGACAGATTCCACAACAGACCTGTAGTACAGTACACACATTAAAGGAATCATACTGTACACTCAATATGGCATTCTGAATATATTATATAAAATTGCAAAAATAATTGTTTCCAAACTGATTTACCAAACACCTTCTGGCCCACTTCTGTCTGCCATTGTTTGGTACAACTTGTCAATCCTGCACTAAACAGCTTATTACAAGTAGTCCCACACTAAATTGACACCATTGGTTGAGCCAGTTGTTGGACTGCTTTAACAAACAGAGCAATGTTATAGAAGTGCCACTGAGCCACAGTGTTTGCACTTTTCGACGAAATAAACCTATGAATAGCCAATTTAGTTATCTTTGCATATTAAGCTGGAAGAAAGCCATTTACAATCGAAAAATCTTTACAATTAAAAAAGGGACTACTCAAATCTCAGCCTGCCTGGCAGACATCTCGGCCTGGATGAAGGAAAACCACCTGCAACTCAACTAAGACCGAACTCCTTGTCTTTCCAGCCAACCTTGCTGTTGAACACAACATCACTGTGCAGCTGGGTGCAACAACAGTAACACCTTACAAAACGGTAAGAAATCTAGGGGTATCAGTAAAAATCTAAATTTCACAGACCACATCTCAGACAGCAAGATCATGTAGATTTACAATATGGTAAATGGTCTGCACTTATATAGCGCCTTTTTAACCTTAGCGGTTTTCAAAGCGCTTTACACTGTGAATCATTCACCTATTCACATTCACACACCAATAACGGCAGAGCTGCCATGCAAGGTGCTAGCCTGCCATTTGGAGCAACTTGGGGTTCAGTGTCTTGCACAAGGACACTTTGGCATGTGGAGTCATGTGGGCTGATTAGTGGACAAGCCGCTCTACCACCTGAGCCACAGTCGCCTCAATCAGGAATATAATATTATGTTCTGTCACTTGTCATAACTAGAGTGGACTACTGTAACGCTCTCATTGCAGGCCTCCCTGCATGTGCAAATAGACTCCTGCAAATGAACCAGAATGCAGCAGCACATCTGGTCTTTAATGAACCAAAAAGAGCACATGTTACTCCACTCCTTGTCTCTCTTTACTGGTTGCCGGTTGATGCATCTATCAAATTCAAGGCTCTGATGCTGGCATACAGAACAGTCACTTGGTCTGCTCCAGCATACCTAAAATAATTTCTGCAGAACTAGGCACCCACTAGAAGACTACAGTCGGCTAAGGAACATAGCCTTGTTGTACCAACACAAAGAGGTACCAAAATATTTTCTTAGACTTTCGGCTTCAACATACCACTGTTGGTGGAATGACCTTCCCAACTCCATCCGTAAAGCTGACTCACTTTCTGTCTTCAAAAAACTGCTAAAAACACATCTTAACAAGTCAATAAAAATAAATAAATCAATAAAAAAAAAAAAAATTACTGTTGCACTTTAATCTGTTTTGAATGCTACTATTCTGATGCTTGTGAAACTTTGTAATATGGCACTTTTCGTACTCCTGTCTCCTTAAGATGATTTGCTTATGTTTTCCTCTTTTATAAGTCACATTGGATAAAATCATCTGCCAAATTACTAAATGTAAAAGTAAAAAAATTACACACTTCAGGTTTAAATTATTAAAAGACAGGTGTGTGTTCCCGGTCTTACCAGTGAGTTGTATCTGAGTTTCTGTGACGTTGGTGTTTCTGATTAAGGTCAGAATGGGTTCTAGTCCTCCACAACTTTCCACTTGAAGCTTGTTATTGGAATCCTTAAAAACAAGGTTGCGCAGTGCAGCAGATGCTGTCTCTTGCAGCTGTAAATTATCAACTTTCAGCAACTGAATAAGAGCAGGAATCCCTCCCATCACCCGTACCTTACAGTAATACCAAACACAATACATTATATAATGTATAAACAGTCATATGAACCTATGAACAGAATATAACACTGTTCATATCAGACAGATAGACAGATAGATAGATAGATAGATAGATAGATAGATAGATAGATAGATAGATAGATAGATAGATAGATAGATAGATAGATAGATAGATCGATCTCTAACTTCCTGCTTGGCTTTTTCTTCAGTGAAGGTGTGGCGTTGTATGAAGGAAGCTCCACAAAGCTGATAGCCCACGTCCGAGCAACTGAGAAATTCCACAGCATCCTGCAGAGTGATGTTAGGCATAGATTCTGTAGTGCCATTCGTACTGATTGGAGAAATGTTTTGAAAATTAAACAGACACACAATTAGTTAAAAATGCTGGAAAAGACTATAAAAAAAAAAAGACAATACATAAAAGGAACACTATGAAAAAAGGCATTTTGTAGTGTACAACACAGCAACTAGTTACAAAAAAATGTATGCCTCAAAAAAAAAAAAATAATAATAATAATAATAATTTATAGTAGGTCAAAAAAATAGTAAGTCAAAGGTGTCTAGACAATGTACCTTTTCCAGTGGATTTTTAAAGTGTGCATCTCTTTCCAACTATTATTGCCAACAAAACCTTTATCATGGTTCACTTTTGACTTTTGGTGAAAAGTGTGTGTGAGGTGTTTTTAAATACATGAAAAAAGGTAATAATTAATTTTAAGCTAGTTATTATATCAACTATGAAAACTAACCAAAAAATCGTCTCTGGTTACTTGAGTGTAACCCTTGTTCCCTGATAAAAGTGAGATGAGATGCTGCGCTGAAAAGTGCTTTGGGAACAACTTTAGGTGCGACCAGATGTGAATATGTGTGCAACACATCAATGAACATTGACCGGAATTTATAGCCTCTGCCAGTGTAATCATTGGATGCACCTGAGGCAGGGCTATAAATAGATGTGCCACAGGTGCATCGTCAGGTATTTTTTCTGAAGAGCAGTCCTGGGGCATCCCAGTGCGGCAATGAAGCGCAGCATCTCGTTCCGCTTTTATCAGGAAACAAGGGTTACACTCTGTAGGGAATTGGGTTTTGATGGCCCACTTCCTGGACGTGGTATGGTCCAAGATGGAAAAAATAAAAATGATGGCCCAACTCGCAAATGCACTATGGTGCAAAATGATGGTTTATTTATATAGAGGTGAACCTTATTTACAAGCGAGTCCCAAACTGTACAAAAATAATCAACTCTTCCACCGGCAAAAATATCTTAACTAAACAAAATAAATAAAATAAACAAAAAACTGTAAACACGTATCCACAATACACGGTTTCACACAGCAAAACATTATTTGATTTGTTCGTGGCACCACAACTGCACACTCACGCATCAGCCTACCAAGAGACCCTGAATGAATATTCAGCCACACTTTTATACTGTTGGCTCCTCCCCTATTGGAGCCAACCATTTACCAAAGACCAGGGGGAATATGAAATTTCACAGTGCTTAAGTACTACATAAACTCGCACTAATAAACATTAAACATAAATATATAACCACAAAATACATACCAACATCACGTAATATTCTTTTAAGACATAAATGAACTATAGACACAAAAACATTACCCAAATCACATGACACATAGTATCCTCCGTTCCGGGTGACGCCATTATTGCGGAGACGTGACAGTGCGCTATAAATAGCCCTCGATACCAACAATCACGTTTAATCTGTCTCTTTCACACCCGGAATCAACTCATCATGAACAGGTAAATCTATTTGAACGTATATGTATGCGTGTGTATGCGATGTGAGTTTATTGTATCAAGACGATGGGTACTTTAGTTTGAATGAACAAGTGCTATGTGTCTCGTGTGCACCCGGACCATAGCGGTAACAGAGGAGCGGCAAATTTGAACGTGTGTGTGTGTGTGTGTGTGTGTGTGTTAGATCCAGCACCAAACTGCCGTCAGATTAGGTCTCCTTCTTTACACTCAATTAACCAAAGACGTTCCCTTTCAAAAAGCTACACTTATGATGCTGCGCTGAAAAGCGCTTTGAGAATGAGAATACCCACGCCGCCGCACTGTGTCTATCCGGACACCCTACGGTTGTGTAGTGTGCTCACAAGAGCGTGAGAGGTCTAAGACAAGAACTTGAGATGTCGACTCGAGGACATAAGAGCCCGGAGATGAACATCTAAACTATAAAATCTGATGAATATGTGCGGAGAGGACCAGCCTGCCGCATCACAAACATGCTGCAGAGGGACACCCCTAGCCAAGGCTTTAGAGGAGGCGACCCCTCTGGTAGAGTGAGCCCTGATACCTACTGGCAAAGCTTGAACATGCACCTCGTAGGCCAAGGCCATAGCGTCCCTCAACCAATGCGACATAGTCTGCACTGACTTACACCACTGGCTAGTGCAGTGGACATAAGTCTGAAGGGCACGGACTGGACAAAGTCTGTGAAGTCTTTCCTGCTCCGGCGTTGCAAACTGCGGGGAGCAGAAGGCCTCGAGAGTGACCGGATGTAAGGTCGAGAAAGGTACCTTAGGCAGGTAGTTAGGACGAGGGTGTAAAATTGCTTTAGCCATTCCTGAGGTAAATTCGAAACAGGCCGGCAAGACAGACAGAGCCTGTAGATCCCCAATTCTCTTTAGAGAGGTAATCGCCATAAGAAAAACCATCTTGAGAGTCAGAAGTCTGTCAGACGCTGACTCCAGAGGTTCGAAGGGGGTCTCAACCAGACCCTCAAGGACTATTGCCAAGTCCCATGAAGGGGTCCTGGTCCTAGCAGGAGGCCTCAGTTGCATAGCTCCACGAATATCTCCGGAATCACCAGAGGTGAGCCGTCGAGGAGAGATATTATCTCCGAGAACCATACCCTGTTCGGCTAGCGCGGCGCTATCAGTAAGAGGCAAGACTCTTGCTGGCGAACTCTGGCCAAGACTCCTGGGAGCAGAGAAACCGGGAGAAAGCATACAGACGCATTCTGGGCCATGTATGCGCCATTGCGCACAGACCGAGGGGGGCTGGATGACTCAGAGAGAAGTAGAGGGGACATTGTGCTGTCTGTTGAGAGGCAAAGAGGTCCACTTCTGCCCTGTAAAATCTCACCCAGATTTGTTCCACTACCTCGGGGTGGAGTTTCCACTCTCCCATCGGTATCTTCTGTCTGGATAGTAAATCTGCTCCCACATTCAGGCATCCAGGTATATAAACTGCCCTGAGTGACAGGAACTTGCCCTGGGCCCAAAGGAGAATCCAACGTGCCAGAGAATTCCGCTGACGTGAACGTAGACCTCCTTGATGATTTATGTAGGAGACTGCTGCTGTGTTGTCCACCCGCACCAGGACATGGCAGCCTTTCAGATGCTGGGGGAAGTATTTCAGGGCCAGAAATAACGCCATCAACTCGAAGCAGTTGATGTGCCAACCGAGCTAATGACACTCCCATTCCCCTTGGGCTGGACGACCACTTAAGACCGCTCCTCAGCCCGTCAGGGAAGAGTCTGTCGTTAGCAACCTGCGATGACAAGACGCACCTAGAGTGGGACCCAAGGTAAGAAACCGGGGTCTGAACCACATAGAAAGGGAACGAAGCGCACGGCGCATAACCCTTATTTGCCTTAGGGGACCGGCCCTTGGATGAAACCCCCTGGCTTTTAGCCACAGCTGGAATGGTCTCATGTGCATAAGGCCTGAAGGGATCACTGTGGATGCAGACGCCATGAGACCTAGTACTCGTTGATACTGACGAACAGTGCAACCTTGACCTAGCCTGACTTTGCTCAGGGTGTTCTGAATGGATGTGATTCGAGCGGGAGACAATTGTGCCCGCATCGTGATCAAACTCCATATAACTCCCAGATAGGTAATTCCCTGGGTGGGAGAGAGAATGCTCTTTGACGTTGAGTCTCAGACCCAGAGAAAGCAGATGAGCTAAGACAATATCCCTGTGCTGAACCGCCAGTTCTTGAGACTGTGCTAGTATCAGCCAGTCGTCTATGTAATTCAGAATGCGGATGCCCCGGAGTCACAAAGGAGCCAGTGCTGCATCCATGCATTTCGTGAATGTGCGGGGTGATAGGGCTAGGCCGAATGGAAGAACCCAATACTGGAAGGCTTCGCCCCCAAAAGTGAACCTCAGGAACTTCCTGTGCTGTGGCAGAATTTCTATATGAAAATATGCATCCATGAGATCAATCGTGACCAGCTAATCGTGATGTTGGGTTTGTGACACAACCGTCTTGATAGTTAGCATCTTGAAATTGAACACCCTGACTGAGCGATTCAAGCCTCGAAGATCTAAGATCTGACGCAACCCCCACCCTTCTTGGGAACCAGGAATAATTTGCTGTAATAACCTGACACTTTCTCTGGAAGGGGAACATGTTCTGTGGTCCGTTTGACCAAGAGATTTTGCAGTTCTTTCAACAGTAGACATGCCTGCTTTGGTTTTACGTTAGTGGGGACAACGCCGTTGAAACATGGAGGGCGGTGAGTGAATTTAATTCTGTAGCCTTTTTCTACTGTTCTTAGGACCCACATAGAAATACCTGGCAGAAGTTTCCACACTGCCAGGTTCTCTGAGATGGGTATTCATTTTGACACTTTTACTTCCTGTTGAGGGAATGTCGAGTGTTCCGCATCCTGGACTAAGGCAAGAAGCTACGGTACACCCAACTTTTCGTTGGAAGCCTCTAACTCCCGAAACACCAGAGGCGGCGGGAATGGAGAGGTTTCATAGGGGTTGTGAGGAAAGAAAGTTCTGACTGGCTCATGAAACACACACACACACACACACACACACACACACACACACACACACACACACAGAGAGTGATCTGAAGACAAAAGATCTGACGATGCACCTGTGACGCATCTATTTATAACCCTGCCTCAGGTGCATCCAATGATTACACCGGTAGAGGCTATAAATGTCAATATGTCAAAAATCAATGTTCATTGACGCGTTGTACACATATTCAAAGATGCTCGCACCTAAAGTTGTTCCCAAAGCGCTTTTCAGCGCAGCATCATAAGTGTAGCTTTTTGAAAGGGAACAATCTAGCATGAAAATAAGATTAAAACACCTTTCCCCTTTTAAAATGGTGATTTTAGCATGGGATTATTAATAAAGTTTGAGCCCTTACTTTCACTGATCATTTGGTTGAAAATAAATACTTTTAAAAAATAATTTTCTAATTGTTGTATTTTACAGAGAGGCATTTCCTGCCCACTCACCCCCATGGTTCTGATTTGCTCCTGTTCATGGCGACTTTCATCATCCCCTGTGACTCACCAGATGGACACTTGACACTTCCTACTAGTAATTGGCTGGCACTGCGCAAATCATCACTGTCACTGGCCTTCATGCCATTGGATGCAGAATTGGCATTCAATTTCATACTCTGAGTCGGTCTTCTCATGGTGTTGCGCACTGATACGCTGCGAACAGTCTGGGGGGGGCAGAAAGAATAAAGTGCTATTACAAGAGAAAATCACTGGGCATTTTAAAGGAATATGCTAGGATAAAAGTGTTCTTTCCATTTAAATTTGTAAAATTGATGTCCATTTGAGTTGGGTCTACAAGAATACATTTTATGGTGTTAATGTAACACTGATAAAACGGGGCAGGGAATTTTCATTTCCCTGTATGCTTTATATAACACTGGATAGGGAGCACAAGTGTTGAAATTAAGTGTTATTTTATGCATTTTTGAGCAAGATGAGAATATAAAGAGATTTGTTCATGTTCATTGTTCTGTTATATTTAAAAAAAGGTGTCTGTTATGCATGCCGCATGGAGTTTTGGGGTTTTTACATTATGAAAATGTCCAACTTGCAGAAAAAGAAAGATAACCTTTGCCAATGCACAGCAAAGACTCGTTGAATTGTTTGAAGGCAAGCAGCTTGCTAGAACAATAGATATCAACTGGGTTCATGAAAGTATTGGTACTACAAAGCATAAAGAATTGTTTTAGAATTGTTCAAAATAGTTTTTCCAATGTTTGAGTTGCAGCTGTATCTCAGTTTCTAACTGCAAAGCATACAAAATATTATAACGGCAGTAAAGAAGACTGTGAATCAGGGCAATAGATGCTGTATGCACATGAAGCCTTCAAAATTATTTGGATATATGGTGCCAAATATACAGCTATATGGAGCAGTATTTAAGAATATATTGCAAGGAAACAAAGCTTTCTTTATGGTAAATGCATCAAGTATTGTCAGGCTGAATTTCACCTTTTAAAAAGGACAGCAAACACATTGCAAAGACTGACTTACTGATGCAAAAAACAATCCTCATAGCAAATTGAACTGAGGGTTGCACAATGACAGAAACCCCAAACTACTGCAGAGAAGCGTGTCTTAACAGCAGCTACAGTATAGTGCGTAAAAACATCAAGTGTAATTTGACCTCGCTCTGTGAGACAATGGACCCTTTTTGCAGCATGTGACGATGCATTTACGCCTTATTTAGCAAAGTAAATCTAGACAAATTTTAAATATTACTATTTTTTTTTATATTTAGTGTAATAAAATGTGTTATTTTACTTTTGCATTGATAAGAAAATAAAATTAAAAAACTAAATGTAGTCAGCACTGACAAAATGATACAGCTGCTAAGTTATCTTTCTCTATTCTAAATGTCGTTATCTGCTTCTCTCTACTTCTTTTTTTTCTTTTTACACTATGAGAACGAGGAAAATGACTGACAGGTAAAAAGCGTCAATGTCTGTGTTCTGCAGACACATATTTGTTTGCAGATTACAAAGTCTACAGCTGTCACAGAGATACCTCAGAACACTTATGTCATTAATATCTTTAAGGAGGAACATTTTTTGCACACTTTTCCATGAAAACATATCGCTTACAGCACCTTACAAAACCTTCATATGCATGAAGAATTTCTATCACATAAAACACTAGAAGGAGAAGGTGAAAGTGGAGATTTTATAATAAAAATGTAATTAAATATTGATCTGCTTCTCAGCCACACTTATCATAACGCTTCTTAAGACATTGATTTAACCACTGGAGTCTTATGGAATATTTTTCCAAATGTATGTATTAAGTATTTTATATCTAAAATACTTTTTAGATTTATGTGATTTTTGGAGTGTCAAAATGTTGGCAGCCATACACTTGCACTGTATGGACCTACAGAGCTGAAATATTCTTCAAAAAATCTTTATTTGTGTTCTGCTGAAGAAAGAAAGTCATACACATCTGGGATGAAATGAGGGTGAGTAAATCATGAGAGAATTTACATTTTTGGGTGAACAATCCTTTTAAATTAGGAAAACACTATGTGACAATACACAGCTATAACAAAGGGTTTTCTTAACATACATTTTTTTTTCCATGAATATTAGTAAAGCCATTAAACAGCTTTCTAGCTTGTACATCTACAAACAAACCAAGATTCACAAGACAAATCTTAAATGTGCACTTTTTGCCCATGTCATCTTGGACTTAGTGACACCTAGTGGTGTGGATGAAACAGCATTCAAAATCAATAGTTTTCAGTTACAGATACCATTGTGGAAATTCACTATTCACAATCCACCATGATTAATTTAATCCATGAGTGAAAGTGTCTAGTAACAAGATGGTTACTGAGATTTAGCAAGTAGCATTCAGCTGGTTATGTGATTCTAGAATGGCAACTCCCGTGATGGCACCCTTCCCGCATGTAGAATAAAACAGCTTCTATAAGATTACGGATATGACTGGAAGCTTCATCTCAAGTGAGCGGTCATGATTTTATACATATGTTTCAAAATGACAATTTATATGTTTAGGAGAAAAAAAAATTAAATGGGGAAAAAATTTCTGAGTGCACCTTTGAGGGTTTGTGGCCGTAAGGCTACTCAAAGCTATTATTGTGTATGAACCTATTCCTTAGCAACACAGAATAAATTAAAGTATACTGTTTTTATAGCCATGCGCACAATGCATTATTTCACAGGCATACTGTGAAAGGTGTGTTTGCAAAGCACAGCGTGAGTATTATCTGAGCAAAATGTATGTTATTGCGTCACGTAAAACGCTCCCTTTGCATTGTATGTGAACGCACCATTAGTTTGAAGAAAATAAAAACTTGAAAAGGCACATTTAATTGCAATTTTATAAACATTTATTATATAATAAATCAAATAATACTTATATGTTTGATCAATATAATAATTAGTCAATCTTTATTTGTTCTTTGATGAATATAAAAAAATATTTTGGACAAATTTTAGGTTAGATACCTCTGTGCGTGTTCCTGACGTGAGAGTGAAACTCTACATAGGCCACAAACTTAAATCATTGTTCTCAAGAAGCATACGTATCATACATCATATTGAGTGCAGTTTTTACCATTCTGTTCTGGTTTGTGCTCATGTTGGAGCTACTCCATTTGAAACGGGTGTCATTCATATTTGTCGGTGAGAACTGGAATTTAGGCTCACTGTATTCTGTCACTGACGTCTGACCTGCAGAAGGTGCAAACAAATTGACAATATACAAACTACACAGATTGTGTTTCATACACTCATTTGGTCAGGTACCAAAATAATAATAACAATAGTAATAATATATATATATATATATATATATATATATATATATATATATATATATATATATATATATATATATATATATATATATATATATATATTAAATATACAAGAAGGCCATAATAGAAGTCATAATAGGGCAAGTCAGAAAGAAATAGCTACTTAAGATAACAACTGCAGATTTTACATTTTTACAGTGCAAGATGACATGAGCATGACTCATATGCAGATTTAAAACTTACCAAAATAATTTTATGTCCAATACACAGTTAAAAATGAATACAATTTATAAATAATAACAATAATAATTTGGTTGAAATTTGACTTTTATATATTACAGTGACTATAGTGTAGGCACAGCTTTTTTGCTTATATTTTTCAAAATACATTAATAACATTGAAAAAATATTAATGTCATTAATAACATTTAGAAACATTATTACATCAATGTCCAGCAGTCTGACATGCAATCCATTACTCTAATTCTTTTATAATTATTAAATGTTCAGTTTTACCGTAGATTTACAGATTACCGTAGTTCATTTTAATAACAACATTCCATTAAATAAAATGTAGTCTTTAAAAAAAAACGTAATAATTTAAGTTTTATAAATGTATTTTAGTTACATATTACACAATTCAATATCAACCTTGTTATGAAATTGAAATGTGCAAGTCTTTAAAAAATGCCTAAAATATATTTGTATATCTATATCATCATGTCTGAAAAACTAGTGAGCTACTGAGACTGAATTTTGAGCATCAAAGGCCTGTACATTATTTTGGACATGATGGGCACATGCTGATATTCAGATGGCATGCAGCATTTTTGGATACAAATAAATAAATAATAATTGCCCCCCCAAAAATTTGCAAGGCAGGCAGCAATTAAGACACACCCAAGTGTTTGGAAGACTGTCAGAAAAGTTGATTTATTTTGGTGGTGGTGGTATTGTATTAATTTAAAATGAATGCAGCTTTGCCTCAAAAACTTGCTGCAGATTGTTGTCAAATTGCTTCAAGATGCACAACAAACAAAACAAAGAAGAAAAAAAAAACCACGTTAATCTAAAAGATTTGCTTAATGTACATCTAAAATAACTGGTTTAATTCAGGTCAAAATATAATCTAACATCACTGAAGAAGCCTGAATACATTGTTACACCGACAAAACTACTTTGGACCAGGTAGAAATAATTGCTCATGGTGGCAGGTTTTCCAATTTTACTGCCAGACAAACATGCAGCAGGTCTGTTTCCTCTATGCATTTAAATGTCAGTCTTCTGGATCTTCACTTTACTCATCGTTAAATGTATACAATTATGCTACTATTATCTGAAAAGAACTTCAGATTATTCATTTAGCATCATTTACCGATTTATGCTTTTTCTTATATTATACATGTCAGCATATAGCCTAGACAGAATTCTTACTTGTTGGTGAAGGAATGGAATCATTTTTAACTGTCTTGTTTCTCCTAATGGATTTGACCTGCTCCAGGACGCGCTGCTGCCCAGTGCGCTGTTTTCTGTCGGACGGCAGCACCAGAGAGGTATCCTCCATCGAGCTGGGTGCCATGGCCGAGCGAAGCGGATCAGCCGTCATTGCTGCTCGCTCTCAATATGTCTGCTCTCTCTCTCAATATGTTTGCTCTCTCTCTCAATATGACTGCTCGCGCCTATCCGCCAAGATCCGTACACTAATGCTGTGGAGAACCACACCTAGACCACGCCCACTTGAGGTGTTGCGCAGCGGACCAATCACAGCCGTGGCCAAAAGTATTGGCAGTGACATACATTTGGTGTTTTGCAAAGTTTGCTGCTTCAGTATTTGTAGATTCTTTTTTAACATGTTTCTATGGTATACTGGAAAACAATGATAAGCATTTCATAAATGTTCATATGTTTTTATTTGCAAAAACATTCAATATATGCAAAGAGTCAATATTTACAGTGTTATTCATAACCTCTGCAATTCGCTCTGGCATGCTGGATATTAGCTTGTGGGCCAAATCCTGACTGATGGTGATCCATTCTTGTTTTATTAGTGCTCGGAGTTGATCACAATTTGTGGGCTTCTGTTTGTCCACTTGCCTTTTGAGGATTGACCACAGGTTCTCAATGGGATTAAGATATGTGGAGTTGCCTGGTCACGGATGCAAAATTTCAATGTAATGATCTCCGAGCCTCTTCATTATCACTCTTGCCCTGTGACATGGTGTTCCATCATGCTGGAAAATGCACGGATCATCACCAAATTGCTCCTGGATCATTGGGAGAAGTTGCTCATGCAGGATGTTTTGATACCATTCTTTATTCATGGCAGTGTTTTTGGGCAGAATTTTGAGAGAGCCCACTCCCTTGGATGAAAAGCGACCTCACACATGGATGGTCTCAGGATGCTTCACTATTGGCACGACACAGGACTCATGGTAGCGTTCACCTTTTCTTCTCCGGACTATCAATTTTTCAGATGTCTCAAACAGTCGGAATGGGACTTCATCAGAGAAAATAACTTTGCACCAGTCTTCTGCTGTCCAATCCTTGTACTTTCTGCAGAATTTCAGTCTGTTCTTGATGTTTTTCTTGGAGAGAAGTGGCTTCTTTGCTGCCCTTTTTGACACCAGGCCATTGTCCAAAAGACTTCGCCTCACTGCCAATATGCTGCCAATATTGAGCAAGATCTGCACTGGTGGTGACACGATTCCGTAACTGACTCCTCAGGAGGAGATGGTCCTGGAGCTTGCTGGACACTCTGGGACGTCCTGAAGCCTTTTTCACTGCAATTGAACCTCTCTCCTTGAAGTTCTTGATGATCTGGTAAATGGTTCTTTCTGGTGCAATAATCTTTGCAGCAATTTCCTTGCATGTGAGGCCATTTTGATGCAAAGCGATGATGGCTGCACATCTTTCTTTAGAGGTAACCATTGCGAACAAGAACACAATGATTGGAAGCACTTCTTCCCTACTTTTATAGCAATCAGTCTGCTCTTATAATCCAATCAGATTGATAGAGTGATTTCACCTGACTAGTACCCGTTCATACTTTCCCAGGTGCTTTGATTTTCAATATGATTATTGAAATGATGTTAGCTAGTAGGGTAAAAAAAACAGTGAAATTTGGGTTTTTGTGATAAAGTTATGAAGCTTTTTGCAATTATTTAAAATGCATTTGATCACTCTGCACAATAATCTGGAAACAAAGTGAATCAACACCACAACTGTAGCAGAAAACTTTGCGACACACAAAATGTATGTCACTGCCAATACTTTTGGCCACGGCTGTACAGTCACATTCACATTTTAAACTCATCAATTACCTGCCGTTTCATAGCAACCGTATTTGAAAGCAAAACAGTTGTTCATTGCAAAAGACGTAAAAATGCAGAGATGGCACTGATAATTGGGTACATCTTTAATCTCTGTGGGAAAATGTGGTGCATTGGCTGACTGTCAACTGCTATTCAAAACACTATATGCAAATGACAACACTATTGATTGGTCCTTACTAGTGTTGGGTGTATAGTCAGATAAGTTTTTATTTTGTCTTGTGGAATATTTGTGAAAATCTGTTATGCCAAATAGCTTCCTCAGGGCAGTACAAAAAAATTAAATTGACCCTTTGCTAAGCTGGTTACGTCGCTCGCTCTGACAAGCTCTGCAGATCTGCCAATAGGAATCAGAATCAGAATGGGCTTTATTGCTAAGTATGCTTACACATACAAGGAATTTGTCAGGGTGACAGAAGCTTCCAGTGCACAAACAATAAAGCAACAAGACAGAGATAATAATAAAAATATTTAATAAAAATAAAAGTGAATAGAAAATAAAGTACATATGGAAATACACAATAGGGAAAAAAAATAAATAAAAAAATACATACATACATATATATATATATATTCCCCTCTTGTCCTGCTACATTTCCAAAGTGGGATTTAAATCTAAAGTTGCTAAAGGTGCTCACATGCCCCCGTTCGAACCATTGGAATCTATTGAGTTGTGTGTGCTCTCTATAATTACTGCACTGCTGTTAGCTCTGGCCTCAGTTAAATGGATTGTGAATATACAGGCACTTTTGACTGACAGTTCATGTCTTGAATTCGGGCCGGGCTTTCAAAAGCCACAATCACACCCAAAAAAGTCCTAAGGTGCGTTCCACGCACCTTCTCTTCCCCGCCTTTTAATTCGGATGAGGAGCAGTTTACAAATGTATTATGCCCTGTGCAGGCATTACACACATATGTGGAGCGAACCCGCCAGTTCAGACGGTCAGATCAGCTCTTCGTTTGTTATGGAGTATGCACAAAAGGCATGTCTGTCCCCAAGCAAAGGATCTCTCACTAGATCGTTGATGCGATCATCTTCGCTTATGAATCACAAGGCGTAAGATGCCCTGTTGGCGTGCATTCAACTAGAGGAATGGCCTCATCATGGGCATGGACAAATGGTATATCCCTGCAGGACATATACCTTGTAGCCGGATGTTCTTCGCAGAACACTTTCACAAGGTTTTATAAATTAAACATGGCATCCATCGCTCTGCGTATCCTCTCTGTCTAGAGAGCTTACTATTCCATCACTCAGCAGGTGAGACCAAGCTCCTTATTACGGACGGGCTGTCTGTGTAGGCCACTATCCAATTTATTCCCACTAGAATAGTCACATGCACTTCCAATAAGAAATGAACCTCCCCCTACCTCTGGTTATGAAGGGGTTCAATTAAAAAATCTTGTATAGCTCTTCAGACTAAGGTTAACTTCAGATAGTTTTCACCATGTGGGGTTATTCATTATCCTACACACTTGAAGACATGTTATAATAAGTAACCTCATTTACATATTCTTTTCCAAGTGTTTATGCCCTGGTGCATCTCGGGGTGTGATGTTAGTGCAGTGTGATGGGTCTCCCTAAGTGTTTGTCGCAATGTGGAGTGAACTGAATCAATAGGGAACGTCTCCGGTTACTCATGTAACATCTGTTCCCTGAGATGAAAGGGAGCGAGACATCACAAAATCTGTCCGCACTACTACTTCAGAGTTTCGAGGTATGAACGATGCATTCTTGTCCTTCAGTCAGAAAATTCTGAAGAAATGGTGATGTTGCACCCGAGGCACATGCACTTATATATATAGTATTTTATTTATTATGGATTTTTATTTAGTAGGTTTATGTTTCACAACAAAAAAATAATAACTGAAGATTTTTGGGGGGTACATTTTCAAAGTCTTGGTTCTTAATATTGTATGTTGCCTGTGTATGAGCCCTAAAAAAGCCTATTGTTCTGGCGGCCATACGTATCATCACTCATTTTAGGTGGTCATTTGCAAAATCCTAAGAAAGATAGGTTGGCATACGGCTTATGTCCTAGACTACACCACAGGTTAAAACCAGTTAAATAACATGCTACCACATGAAGCATATTTAAGGTTAAAAAAAAATTATAATCCCCCAATGCATGCATTTTTCAAATGTGCTAAACAGAATTATTATTTTATTAGATTACTGTAATTGTTCTAATAGTTATATTTAGGCTTTAAAAAAAAAAATAGTTTTCACTTTTCAATTTTATAACAAAATTCAATCAAATTAAATTTGTAAAATTTTTAACTCAAATCAATAAAACTGTTTTTATTTTATTTTGTTAAAGATTACTCAATTCAATTTGATGGGATTTTGTTATGAAATTGAAATGTGCAAATATTGAAATTTTGCAGGTCATATAAAGCTTGTATTCTTTATTTATACTGTCAAATATCATTATTACTAAAGATTAATTTAATAAAATAGGCCTATTGATGCAATTTTACAAAATCATGTTTCACCTTGTTGTGGTCAAATAAAAAGAGCTTTAAAAGTATTTGAAGTCTATATTAGGCTATAATAAGCCCATAGTTGTTGTGTTATAGTTTTTAATCAACCGTTAAATGTTGGTTGATCATTGAGATCATTGGACTTGTGTTTGTCAGAAGTGCATCTTACCATCTTAGTGTATCTTTCACCTTACTTGCTTCGTACTGAATTGTACTTTTCCCGTAAAGTTTTGTTACGTAACAAAATTCCAGTCTTCATGTAAAGCAGTCTGGAATGTCATAGAAACAAAACACTGAAAATAATAGCTCGCTAATACCACCGCAAACACTGTATGCAAAACTTTTGTGTTCTGTTTTTTTTTTTTGCTGTTCTGTATCACATGCCACACACTGACTCACTTATTTGCACACATTATAAAAAATAAATAAACACAAATTACAATGGCTGAATAGTTTAACTTTTAGTTTGTTTTGGGTAAGATTTTTGTATTGCAGACGCAAATATACAAAGTTTGCATGGGACTTTTCCAGCTGTTGTTCTAAAATATTCATAAAACCAATAACATATGGTCATTTATAGAACTTCTCATATACTTCTGCTCTTCTCGTATGCCTTTTTTAGGTTAAACTGTGTTCCATAAGTGACCAATTTTGATGTATTTGGTATTTCTTTCAATGAAGAAAGGATGTTTGGAACTCCATGTCAGGCTTTTGAGACAACTTCTTAAGTGATAAATCCTGTGCTTTTGTGACTAATGTCAATTCAGCTTTTCAGCATTCTGATTTTACATGAGCTACTTGTATTGCATGGGAATGTGTTGATCACTTAATTAAGCAAGAGCACCATCTTGTGGACTGCGAGGAAACTATTTAAAGGAATATTCCAGGTTAAGTACAACTCAGGCTCATTTTATATTTGTCCCATAGACTTTCATTAAAAGCATACAACTGCAAAACATTTGTCATTTTTTGGTTGTTTTTAGTATGGGATGAGTGGAAATTATTGTTTGTAGTAATCGACATGCAACAGATGCTACCAATAGAGCTAAAAGTGATAGTTCACTCAAAAAGAATAATTCTCTCATCATTTACTCACCCTAATGCCATCCCAGATGTGTATGACTTTCTTTCTTCTGCAGAACACAAATTAAGATTTTTAAAAGAATATTTCAGCTCTGTAGGTCCACACAATGCAAGTGAATGTTTACCAAAACTTTGAAGATCCAAAAATCATATAAAGTCTGCATAAAAGTAATCCATATGACTCCATTGGTTAAACTGATATCTTCAGAAGCGATATGATAGATATGGGCGAGAAACTGATCATTATTTAAGTATTTTTTCCCAATTAATCTCCACCTTTGACCAGCCATGCCCAGTAGGTTGCGATATGCACGAAGAATGTGAATCGATAAAAAAGAAAGAAGAACATGGAAGTGAAAGTGGAGATTTATAGTAAAAAGGGACTTAAATATGTATCTATTTCTTACCCAAACTTATGACATCACTTCAGGAGTCATGGATTTACCCACTGGAGTTGTATGGATTACTTTTATGCTGCCTTTATGTGCTTTTGGGAGACTTAAAGAAAGAAAGTCATACATATCTGGGATGGCATGAGGGTGAGTAAATGATGAGAGAATTTAGATTTTTGTGTGAACTAACCCTTTAACTCTATTTTCACCTGCAATGATCCTGGAGTTTTCAAAATGTACAGACCCAGCAACCCCCAATGTACTTTTTCCTGTAATAATTTATAATGTTAAGTAATAACTTTTAACAAAGATAATTTCTTTCCATAATGCAAAACAGATCATTAATGTACCGCATTTAGAAATACATAGAACAGCTTTAGCCTATTTATTTATTTTTAAAGAAAATCCTATGCTGTTTGATTTTATGCCACACAATTGTCCACAGACTCCTGGTTAAAGGTCCTGGCTTTTAAGATCCTTGTGTCACTATGAAAAATTCTGTTAAAATTATCCCATTAAAATAATTTAAGATTTGTTGTGATTTATTCATAATTATGATTAATTGAACTGAGCAGTTCTAAAATGCTTAAAATATGATGCAACAACTCTATTGAAGTCTCTTTTAAGTAACATTAAAATATCAATAAGCACAATTTCCACAGTCAGGATGTGTCTTTGCGGGCTTGAGAAACAATGACACATGCATAGAATTCAGTAATCACCCTCACAAAAACAAATGGGGAAGTTTCAGTTCATCTAAACCAGCCAGAATAGCAGCTCTATTATTAATGCCATCACTTATTGTTTTGAGGTAGGTATTGCCTCAGAACACTGTTCTTGGGTCAGCTTTTCAATTTATACCCTAGCTATGATGTAACATAGAGGTACAGTAACCTGATCCCAGACCAGCACTTAGGGGTCAACCTCCATCTGAACAAACTCACTCCTCCCGTTTAAAGGGCTGGTGTTCTGGAGAACCATCAGAGAATGAAGACTCCAACACCCTATGCCCTGACAGTATAGTCTGGAGGTAATTTGAGGTCAGTTTCATCTGGTCCTCAGTCTCTTTCAAGACTTTGATGTGTATGGCAAAGAAAAGGTAGAGTAGAGCTCCGGATAGCAAGATGATCATGCACACAGCTCCCAGAAGGCCCACTGTGGTGAAGGAGAAGTGGCCTCCAGAGCATAAGCAGGGAAGGAAGGCCATAGCCAGCAGCAGCAGCAGTAGCAGCAGACCTCCGCCTATCAGACACATGGCTTTGGCCTGCAGGACCTCTGTTTGACACAGGCCTTCCTTTATCACTGCTCGAGCCTCTGAGACTACGTCCATCTGCTCTGATACAGGGACTGCTGGAGGAAGACACAAAAATATTAAAGCAAAACTCAACCTGGTCTCATAAAATCACATTACTATACCTACATTTTTGTAAAACTAGTTTTAAGTGGCTCGTTGTACATCTAGCAGCAGTTTCCTGGTCAAATGAACACTAGAGGCGCTACAACAACACAGACTTTCATCAGACACAAATCAGGAGTAAAAAAGCATAAATCACTTACTTTTCCCTGTTCCTCACACAATGTTATCTTATGACATCTAAACACTTTTACTACTTTTAGTTTCACTTGATTAAATTGCACTGCAGCTCAACATGATAGAGCATTGAACTTGCAATGCAACCGATGGGGTACGAGTGCTGAAGAGCATGCAGTTCGACATGTGAGCTGGAAGGGACTTACTGTAGAAGCACCACACAATGACATGGTTGCTTCAACAATTGTGTTTTTCATTTCACATTTGCTTTTCTGACGCTATCGGTTAGGTTTAGGTTTAAAGTTTAAGGTTTAGGGTAAGGAGGTGGGTGGGTTTATTTAATACTCAATCAAACCTCATCTGTTGGGGACAACATTTAACCTACTTTTAGCACCATACAGAAGACATTTCATCTTGGAACTGAAGCGATACGTGTAAGGAACCATATCATATAATTTTGTTGCCAAAAATGTAAAGTTTAAAAACATGTTTAGAGCATTGTAAGATGCGACGCAATGGACAAAGAAGTCCGTCTGGATGCGTACGGCTGTAGTGGCAGTGCTTTAAAGGGGATGAATTAAAAAAACGCAACTTTACAGAGACACCACGTTGTAAGCACTGCCGCTAAGAATATTCACAAAATGATATACTATATCCAATGTATATTTAAGCAATATCAGAGGAGCAAGAGTGTGATATGACCCTACATCAGCACTGCAGTGATTTGGCCACACACACGAGGCCACAGGCTGAGTGCTGTAGGTAATCACAGCAGTGCTGATTTAGGGCCATATAGCACAATTGTAAGTGTGATATTGCTTATATATAACAGTTCAATGAACAAGTACATTTTAAAAATTTTTGAAAAACTGAGTACGGTCATAAAAACTCATTTGTGTGTGGAACTACTTTATTACGTGGCGGATCAGAATCTGCCATTGCTGGTTCAAACCAAATTATGTGTCCAAGCATTCATTCAAAATTCAAAAATGTCACTTCAGAAATAGTATCACGGCTTGTGCTGTTTCAAACAAGTTATTGAATAAACAAGGATGGATGGATGGATATGTGTATGTATGTGTGTGTGAGAGAGAGAGAGAGAGAGAGAGAGAGAGAGAGAGAGAGAGAGAGAGAGAGAGAGAGAGATGGAGCATGTGCAATCACCTGTTACCACACCCAAGCAGAGATGCTGTCAGCTTTCTGAAGATCAGATTTCTCAGTGGAAAAATAGCGGTCCAAGAGGGCTATTTCACCCTATTTCACGGTAGCCAGTGTGCAAGAGTCATTCACTAAAGAAACCGCAATGTCCTCCAATTTAAACAGTGTGTCCACTGTTTATGTGGAAAGTCCGATAAGAGGTAAGAGCCTTCTGTTCCTGTAATTAATCAGTCTGTTGTGTCTCTCAGCTGTAATGAGCAGTAATGCTGAAGTTGTGCGTTTAAAGCCATATAAAGTTATTTCCTAGCTTTAGTAGTAGTAATAAGTGATCATGAAGCATTATTGTATGTAAAATGCTGAAGCAGCTAAATCACCTAACTGGCTCGTATTACACATAAAAATGATCTTTGTAATGTCAATTTTTTTTTAAAAAGGACAAACCATAGCTCTTAACAGATCTGCACTGCTCTTAAACTTTAGTTTAGAACGGCAAGAACACAAGTGTAGTGATACACAAACAGTGAAGCGTCTGAGTGCTGATCTTGTCAGACCATCAGTGCTCATGGAACATCTCTCATCCAATCAGATTCGAGGACCGGAACTAACTGTTGTTATACTATACTATACTATAATATATATGTAGTAAAACCATGGTTATTATTTGTAAGGTAAGGTTAGGGTTAAGGGTGTACATATGTAGGGTGTCTCTGGTACTCTAAATTAACACAAAATAAATTAAACACACTGCTTTTTAATTAGGAGTGAAAGTAGAATAAGCCACTAAGTCTACCTCTGATGGATTGATGGATACAATTGCGAAGATGGATTGCTGTGGACTGTAGGCCAGTGGTAGGTTTTTGTTCAATAATATGGAAATAAGCAATATATTGCCTTCTAAAGATACTTTTTGTAATCATTGCTTTACCCATCTTCCACAATAATGTAGTGTATTTTAATGATCAGAGTTATTAAATATCATATTTCAAATAATTTAAATATAATTTTTTGCAATAATTTTATCATTACACATTAAAAAAAACATTTATTTGGGGGCCTTTCTATGCAAATATTGTATATGCGATAAATTGTGATTAATTCGATTAATTGATCGGCATATCATGTAATTAATTTTATAAAACATTTTAATCGATTGACAGCCCTAGTTTTTAACTATATTTGCATTTTTTTTACTAACTTAACTAACATTCAACCCCAAAACATTTTAAAATGGGTTGGCACTAGGGTTGTCACGATACCAAAATTTTTTAATTAGTCGGTACCATTACAATTCTAAATACCAATTTCGATACCACAACAAAAAAAGGTAACATGCTATTGAACATTCTTCTTTAGTCTATTTAAAAAAGTTAAATAAATCAATGAGAATAATAAAGTTAATAAATTGCATGTTTCCTTGAAGAGTTTCTAAATTAGGTGAACATTACAAGTAGGACCTTTAGAAATCAGCTTTTGAAATTCACGTGTGTGCTGAAGCATGCAGCACATGCAGACTGTATTTATTATTAATAATCACATGGTTTAATAATCACACTAGGAAAATTCACTATTTTATTTTGAATTGATTAATCATCCATTTCAGTGTAAAAGGAGTAACAGCATGCACTAATAAGCGTGTTAGTATTTGAAAGCAGATGTCTGCAAATCATACTGAATTGACTCAGTGCTCTAATCCAATGTACCGGTACTGCAGAAACACTGGTATTTTTACAACTTTTTAATTTTAGTATCGACTTGGTACTGAAGTACCGGTAATGTTGATCCAATCTCTAGTTGGAAAAAAAACATGTTTTGAAAGAGAAATGGCATGGGCTATAAATATTTTTTCTCAATTACAATGTGTACACCAAAATTGTGTGACAAAACTAGAATTTACAAGATATGTATTTAAATAATATATATGTAAATCCCAGTTTACTGAGACTGGTCTAAAATAATCTAGTGTTTTAGGGTGAGGCATAGTGTTACTTTCCAAGACTGTAACCACATATTTTGGATTGAGGGTAGGCCTAATAGTCAAGAATCAGCCTCTATCTTTTGTTCATCGGAATAATAAATAATGGAGGGGACACCTTATATGATGGTCCCCCAATATCTATGGTTGTTAAAGTCCTGGTACTTGGGCGTGATATACTATATATCAAACACATATCAGGTATTTTTTGAATATTCCATTAATCCAGTATTCCGAAACAAACAAACAATCTGAAACAAAATTCCTTATGCACCTACATTCTCCACTGTGCTATTCTCTGAAAATTTTGCCAACATACCAGTATCTGAGTACTCCGTGTTCCTCATTCCATGCTGTCTGTTGTCCTCTAACTGTATAAGGGCCAGTTCAGCAGTCAGGGACTCATGGTCCGAATATGGAAAGGGTTTATCAGCCACTGAACCCTTAGTGGTGGACAGAGACTCACATTTCATGTTCACTCTCTTAGAGCCCTGCACAAGACAAAGAAAAAGCAAGAAAAAATATATATAAATAAATAATATATAATAAATAATAATAATAATAATAATAATAATATATATATATATATATATATATATATATATATATATATATATATATACACACACACACACACACACACACACACACACACACACACACACACACTACCGGTCAAAAGTTTTGAAACACTTGACTGAAATGTTTCTCATGATCTTAAAAATCTTTTGATCTGAAGGCGTATGCTTAAATGTTTGAAATTAGTTTTGTAGACAAAAATATAATTGTGCCACCATATTAATTTATTTCATTATAAAACTAAAATGTATTGTTATTGAAGTTGATGACTTTGACCGAATAATAAAGAAAAGTAGCCAATAAGTGCCCAACATAGATGGGAACTCCTTCAATACTGTTAAAAAGCATCCCAGGGTGATGCTAAAATATAACAGTTTTGATTTATTTTGGATTTTGTTTAGTCACAACATAATTCCCATAGTTTCATTTATTTTATTTGATAACTTTACTATTATTCTAAAATGTTAAATATATATATATATATATATATATATATATATATATATATATATATATATATATATATATATATATATATATATATATTTAGTTCCAATATAAAGTTTTGAAACACTCATTCTTTATTATATATATAATAAAGAATGAGTGAATTCAAAACTTTTGACCGGTAGTGTAATGAAGCCTCAGGCAAGTTGGGATCCATCTGCGGTATTTTATTGAAAACAGCACACAAGTCGTACAGGCAGGGTCAATGGCAGGCAAACAGAGAATGTAGAAGGCAGGCAGAAGAATAACAAGAGCAGGCAGAGATCAGGGCAGGCAGCAAACAATCGTTGAACTGGGCAGGCAAGAGGTAAACAAGGCAGGCAGCAAACTAACAGGGTCTAAACAACAGGCAGGAACGGTACACAGAACGACTAGAATATAAACTGGATACAAACTTGCTTGGTAGAGTCGCCGGAGCAAACAAGACTTCGCAATGAATGAATGAACTGAGTGGCTTTAAATAGAGCGTGGGAAACAGGGAACAGCTGTAGAGTAATCAGACCTAGGTATGCGGGTGTTTGGGAAATGTAGTTCTAGCGATCAATACTCCGGTGAATCAGATCTCCGATGACTGGAGAGGGAGGCGCTCTCTGTGTTCGTGACAGAGCCCCCCCCTGTGAGCGGCTCCGGACGCGAGGATGCGACCTGCGTCGAGGTCTTCCCCGAGGTCGAGGGGCCGGTCTCTCCGGATAGATCTGGTGGAACTCGGTGATGAGGTTGGGGTCCAGGATGTCATTGGCGCTGACCCAGGATCTTTCCTCCGGGCCATACCCCTCCCAATCCACCAGGTATTGGATCTGACCTCGGTGACGCCTGGAGTCGAGCAAGGTGCGTACCAGGAAGGCCTCCTCACCACCCACAACCATGGGGAGGGGCCCGGGAGGTGCCACCTCCTCAGTCCTCGGAGCATCAGCCGGTTTGAGCAGGGAAACATGGAAAGTAGGAGAGATACGGTAATTAGCAGGGAGTTGTAACCGGAAAGAAACTGGATTGATTTGTCTAATAATTTTGAAGGGACCCACATACCTAGGACTGAGTTTTTTGCATGGTAGATGCAATGTGAATTGTGGGCCCCGGTCGGAGACGATGTCCTCGGGGAGTCCGTAGTACCGAAAGACATACTGGAATAGGTGCTCGGCGGTCTCCAGGGCAGTGGGCAGTTTGGGCAACAGGATAAGACGGCAGGCCTTGGAGAATCGGTCAACAACGGTTAGAATGGTGGTATGGCATTGAGAACTAGGGTGATCCGTGATGAAGTCCACAGCGATGTGCGACCAGGGACGTCGAGGGATGGGTAGAGATTGAAGCAGGCCGGCTGGTGGTTGTTTGGGGGTTTTGGCGACGTTGCGGGTTTGGCATTTGTTAACAAAGTCGGCCGCTTCATCTGACAGCGTCGGCCACCAGAAGCGGTTCCGCAGCAGGCGGATGGTGGCTGTGATACCCGGGTGGCCGGAGTACGGGGCATCATGTACCCAGCGCAGGGTCCTCTCCCTCAGACTGGGAGGTACAAAGGTCCGATCAGGCGGGCATTCGGGCGGTGGAGGTGCGGAGGCATGGGCCTGAGAGATGTCCGCCATGAGGTCCCACTGGATAGGGGCTAAAACCAACTCGGGAGGAACTATGGGTTCGGCGCTGCAAACTTGAGGTATGGCTTCGTGTTGTCGGGAAAGAGAATCGGCCTTGACATTCTTGGACCCGGGGAGGTAAGTGATAGTGAAGTCAAAGCGAGTAAAGAAAAGAGCCCATCGGGCTTGCCTGGGGTTGAGTCTCTTGGCAGAGCGAAGATATTCGAGATTTCGATGGTCTGTGAACACTTGGAACGGATGTCGGGCCCCCTCCAACCAATGTCGCCACTCCTCCAGCGCGGCTTTCATAGCCAGGAGTTCACGGTTGCCGACGTCATAATTTTTCTCGGCTGAAGAGAGTTTGCGGGAGTAGAAGGCGCAGGGAAACAGCTTAGGAGGGTTACCTTGGCGTTGGGAGAGGATCGCTCCAATGCCCGTGTTCGAGGCGTCCACCTCCACGACGAAAGGTATGTCGGGGTCTGGGTGGTGCAAAATGGGTGCAGAGGTGAAGCGCTCCTTTAGCTGAGCGAAGGCCAGGAGGGAGTCGGGGGGTCCAGTGGAGCTTGTGTTGATTCCCCTTTACCAGGTTGGAGAGAGGTGAGGCGACGGTGCTGAAGTTTCGGATGAACCTTCGGTAAAAGTTGGAGAATCCCAGAAAGCGTTGGAGTTCTTTCACTGTGGAGGGTTGAGGCCAGTTTAGTACGGCTTGGACCTTATTATCGTCCATAGCCACCCCTTCGGGGCTGATGATGTACCCCAGGAAGGTAACAGACCTCAAGGGGTACTCACACTTCTCGACCTTGGCATACAATTGGTGCTGGATAAGACGCTTCAGGACAGCTCTCACCTGGATGATGTGCTCCTCGAGGGAATCAGAGTAAATTAGGATGTCATCGATGTACACAATAAGGCACCTGTTGAGCATGTCCCTGAAGACGTCGTTCACGTAAGATTGGAACACTGAGGGGCTGTTGGACAAGCCGAACGGCATGACCCGATATTCATAATGGCCGCTGGTGGTGGAGAAGGCGGTCTTCCACTCGTCCCCCTCCTGGATGCGGATCAAATTGTAGGCACTTTGGAGCTCCAGCTTAGTATAGATCTTGGCCGACCTCAGTTGTTCCAGGGCTGAGGGAACCACGGGCAGTGGGTATCGGAATTTCACTGTGACGTCGTTCAGGCCACGATAGTCGATACAGGGGCATAACGAACCGTCTTTCTTGCCCACGAAGAAGAAGCCGGCTGCGGCTGGAGAGGTGGAGTGTCTGATGAACCCCTTGGCCAGTTCCTCCTCTATGTAGGACTTCATGGTGAGGGATTCAGGTTCTGACAGGGGATAGATTCTGCCACGGGGTGGTGAGGCTCCGGGAAGGAGCTCGATGGCGCAGTCGCTGGAACGATGTGGTGAGAGTTGTGACGCCTTGGCCTTGCTGAAGGCCTCACTGAGGTCAGCGTATGCCGGAGGAATCGTGGGGACAGTGTCGGAGTTCCTTATGACGTGGGCAGCCCCCACGGGGGTAGGTCGGCTGGAGCGTAGGCACCTCATAGAACAGGTGGGCCCCCACTGAGTGAGCTGATTCTCCCGCCAGGAAATTTGTGGGTTGTGTAGTCGGAGCCAGGGAAAGCCAAGAATCACAGGGTTGCGAGGAGCTTGGATGACGTAGAAGCGAATAGTTTCCGTATGAAGTGCCCCCACCTGCAGGAGGAGGTCTCGGGTGGTGTAGCACACTCTGCCGGATCCCAGGGGGCGACCATCTAGCGCCGCCACTGTCAAAGGAGGGTTACACGCCGTCAGGGGAATTTTATACTGTACACAGAACGACTCATCAATAAAATTCCCCGCTGCCCCCGAGTCAATCAAAGCTTGGGTGTTAGTACTGGTTGACCGGAAGGTTATTTTAATGGGCACCTCGAGACAGGTGCCTGGTAAAGTAGAGGAAACGAGCAGACTCACCCCAGGACGTGAAGCTTGTGAGGGACGCGTCGGGCAGTTGACGCGCTGATGTCCAGCTTGACCGCAATAGAGGCAGAGGCGGTTGGCGTAACGGCGTTCCCTTTCCTCGGGGGAGATATGTGACCGGTCGACCTGCATGGGTTCAGAAGTGTTGGTTGTCTGGGGCACCGGTGAGAGAGGTGTCGTCCACCGGGCTGGGCGTCTGGAACGGATAAGGTTGTCTATGCGGATGGCCAAGGTTATGAACTGTTCTAGGGAGATACCTTCGTCACGACAAGCCAGCTCGGATTGGAGTTCTGCATCAAGGCCCTTCCGAAAAAGGAGTTTGTGCGTGGATTCGAGCCAGCCGGTTTGAGCTGCGAGGGTTCGAAAGGAGAGTGCGTAATCCGCCGCTGTCCGCGTGCCTTGGCGGAGAGCCAGAAGTTGCTCGCCAGCGTTCTTGCCGCCCTCAGGGTGATCAAAAACATCAATCAGACTTTGTCGGAAGGATTCGAAGGTAAATTGGGCAAATCCGTGGTTGGTCCACAATGCGGTCGCCCAGTCGAGCGCCCTGCCAGTGAAAACGGAGTTCATGAGCAGAATCTTGCTTTCATCTGTGGGGTAAAGTGCCGGCTGCTGAGAGAGGAACAAGGAGCATTGCATGACGAACCCCTTGCATTTCGACGGCGAGCCGTCAAACTTCTCGGGCAGCGTGAGTCGCGGGCTTGCGGAGGTTACTAAGAGGGGCGTGGCGGTCGCCGCCGAGCTGGCTTGTGTTATAGCGGGTGCCGGTGCGGGTGCCGGCTGATGTAGTACCTGCATGGAGCGCATCATCTCCTCAACAGCTGCCGTAAGCCGAACGAGCTGTTGTTGTTGCGCTGACAGCTGATTAGCTTGGGCTGTGAGTTCCTCCGTCATGCGTGAAATCACCGCTGGATCATGGTGTGGCGAAGTCTTCTGTAATGAAGCCTCAGGCAAGTTGGGATCCATCTGCGGTATTTTATTGAAAACAGCACACAGGTCGTACAGGCAGGGTCAATGGCAGGCAAACAGAGAATGTAGAAGGCAGGCAGAAGAATAACAAGAGCAGGCAGAGATCAGGGCAGGCAGCAAACAATCGTTGAACTGGGCAGGCAAGAGGTAAACAAGGCAGGCAGCAAACTAACAGGGTCTAAACAACAGGCAGGAACGGTACAAAGAACGACTAGAATATAAACTGGATACAAACTTGCTTGGTTGAGTCGCCGGAGCAAACAAGACTTCGCAATGAATGAATGAACTGAGTGGCTTTAAATAGAGCGTGGGAAACAGGGAACAGCTGTAGAGTAATCAGACCTAGGTATGCGGGTGTTTGGGAAATGTAGTTCTAGCGATCAATACTCCGGTGAATCAGATCTCCGATGACTGGAGAGGGAGGCGCTCTCTGTGTTCGTGACAGGTAGTGTGTGTGTATATATGTTTTAAAACCATTCATGGTAACATTTGTGAATAAAACAAAATATACTTACTGTATATTTCAGTTCTCATTCTACAGCTGCGCTTAAATGCCACGTAAATAAAAAAAAACAACAACTACAATTTTGAGAATAAAGTCATACAATTTTGAGAATAAATAAAAAATTACAAGAAAAAAGTCGAAGCATTATGAGAATCAAATCTAAATAATTGAGAATAAGTCACAAGCAAAGTATCTTTAAATTGATGAGGTGAACAACAACAAAGTGGACCATCTGGGTCGTTACACACAGTAAAAACCATTAACCAGGGAGATAACATTGGCTGTGCAACGTTTGTGGGAAGTTTTTGCAAGCTCTCTGCTCTCATGAATGAGGTGTGCATTAGTACAGGAGTTTTCAACTTGTGGGCACCTGTCAATGGAGGCGCAAGATACAGCCAACGCTGGACCTCCTCCTCAGTCACTAACCCACCTTGCACTCAAGTGAAGTGAAAAATGATTGGAACGGCTGAATTACATAGGCCCATTTCAAGACATTGTATGTGGTATCATCCTCTCAGTTATAGTATTGTTTTGAGAACAAAAAAAGCATACCAAGCATCACGCACGTCGACTGGGACTGCGCAAATTTCTGTTTGGGACTTTTTCCTGACTACATTTTGTTTCCTGCATAACCGCTGCAGTGTCCGGATCCTAATAATAACTTTTTGCTGAAACACAATGAATTTCTTTATTCCAAATCCTATCCTAAAGTATGAATTGTCTAAATCATCCACATCCATCTCTTGTATTAATGAAGCTGCTGGCTCGGCGTATGATCAATCGTTGTGATAATGACGCACATTTCTGCTTTATTCATGCACTATACAAATTTAATCTCATAATCCTACAACTTTATTTTTGTAATTTTTACTTTATTCTAAAAATTGTTTAAAATTGACTTTATTCTTGAACTTTATGACTTTATTCTCGTAAAAGGCATGATATGAGATTATTCTCAAAACATTTCGACATATTCTCATAATACTCTAGCTTTATTCTCAAAATCATAGTTCCCCGTCTGTCGCTCACTTCGACGTTGTGTCGAAGAAGCGGCTCTAGGGGTCTCTCTTGAGTGCCGAATATACCTCTGATCTATGAAAAAAGGCCAATGAGAAGTTGGCAGACAGAATTTGCATGTCCCGCCCCCGGACATATGGTTATAAAGGAGAGGAAATGCATTCAGAAATGTTCTTCGGAGCCGATGGTCGTGTATGCAGCGAGCTGTTGGATCAATGGCTCCTTCTCTGTACGGCAGTGCAGTTTGCCCCTGGGCACTTCGACAGCGCAATACTAAAAGAGTGTTGTATAAAAGAGTGATTTTCTCTAAAAGAGTATTTTCCTCTTAAAAGAGCAATACACAGGGGCGTTGAATAAAACACATCTTTAAAAAGATGCCCTTCCGCCACTGTGTAGTTCCTGGATGCGGTAGAGTGCTCTCCGCTTCAGACGGCCACAGGCGCTGTCTCGTGTGTCTGGGCTGCGATCACACCGAGGCAGCATTTGTGGATGGTTCATGTTCTCACTGCGACAACATGACCATGGCAACGTTGCAGTGGCGTCTTTCCTTCAACCGAAGGAACGCCACTCCAGCTGTCCCCCGCATCGCTCCTTCTTCCCACGGGATTGAGGACAATGCGGCTGGCGATGGAGGCGATCCGGGGATGGCAGCTGGAGCGGTTTCACTGGGTACGTCCCCGCGAACCTCCTGCCCCCCAGCACGCTCGTTGACTTCCGTCCAGGCTCAACACAACAGCGGCTCACCTCACAGCCAGCCTGCCTATCCTCTTGACCCCCCCGAGTTGGAAGAGCTCGCAGCTGCATCGGAGAGCGGTCCGGCATCTGACGCGGATGACTCGTCTGGGCTGCTACCTTCGGGCCAGCACGCCCAGGCTGAGGCTGACGCCCAGATGTCCGACATGCTCATCCGCTCTCACTACGTCCGACATGCACATCCGCTCTCACTAACCTCGACGGCAGAGCGGCCCACAGGTACACGGTGATTCCCCAAGTGGATAGGGTGGTTGCGATCCACCTGTGCCCCGAGAACGCCGCCACCTGGCGGGGTCGCCCTGTACTCCCTTCCAAGGCCTGTAGGATGACGTCATCATTGACTGCTAAAGCCTACAGTGCCACCGGATAGACCGCTTCTGCCCTGCATGCCATGGCCCTCCTGCAAGTCCACCAGGCCAAGGCACTTAAAGATCTGCACAAGGGTAGTCCTGATCCCGACGTGCTGCAGGAACTGCGCTCAGCGACCGACCTCACCCTCAGGGCCACGAAGGCCACAGTGCAGTCACTCGGGCAGGCAATGGCCACACTCATGGTTCAGGAACATCATCTGTGGCTGAACTTGGTCGAGATGCGCGAGACGGACAAGACACGCTTCCTCGAAGCCCCTGTCTCCCAGTTCGGCCTCTTTCGGTGACACCATCGAGGACTTCACCCAGCAGTTCTCTGCCGTGAAAAAGCAGAAAGAGGACATCTCACACATCCTGCCCCACCGCAACCCTGCCACCAATGGCCAAGCCCTGTCTGCTCACCAAGGGCGTCCCCTGCAGCTAGAAAATGTGCTCCACCTCAACCCGGGCCCAGCTCTCAGCCCCAGCATCGAGCACCCCGCAGGAAGCGCACGCCCCCCATCTCACGGACCCCCTCGAGGACCCGGAAGGCTCCCAGGCACTTCTGAGACAATCGACCCAGAGACCGAGACGTTCGCTCCGGAGCTGGTAAGCAGACCATTCCGTCCCCTGGTGGAGGGCCAGGAGGAGAATCTTTATTGTAATTTATTTCATTTGCTGCACCCCTCCGGGGCTGCGGTACCCACATTCTCAATAAAAGAGTGATTTCCTTTGTCTCTGGGTCACCTGGCCCACAAATGCCGTTATCACGGCACTCTGCCGCCAGACCTCGACTGTCCCCCGGCCGGCTGGTTCTGACGAGTCTAGAGGACGCCAACGCTGGACCTCCTCCTCAGTCACTAACCCGCCCCTTGCCGGGTGTGCGGAGCAAGGTAAGTGCTTTGAGTCTTTTCTCAGCTCCAGAGCTTGGATGCGTGGCTTTCACTTCGCAACCCATATCGCTGGCTGGCCAGGACCATCTGACTCGGTTACGCAATTCAGTTTTCCAGGCCCCCACCCCCCTTCGCGTGTGTCCGCTTTTCCGCAGTACACAGCAAACATGCCAAGTCACTTTGCATGGATATAGAAGACACAATAGAGCCTGTCCCTCCAACCGAGATGAAGAAGGGTCTCTACAGCCCTTACTTCATCGTACCCAAGAAAGGCGGCGGTTTACGACCAATCTTGGACTTGCGGGTTTTCAACCAGGCCTTACACAAACTCCCTTTCAAAATGCTCATGCAAAAACATATTTTAACTTGCATCCGGCATCTAAATTGGTTCGCAGCTGTAGACCTGAAGGACACGTACTTCCACGTCTCAATACTGCCTCGACATCGACCCTTTCCACTCCCGAGATTTACTATGTGCCCACAGGGACCAGGTGCTAAGGCACCACAGCCATTTAGGGCTTCAGGTCAACTGGAAAAGAGAAAGCTCGCCCCGGTTCAGAGCATCTCTTTTCTTGGCATGGACTTAGACTCAGTCTCAATGTCAGCGCGCCTCACCAACGAGCGTGCGCAGTCAGTGCTGAAAAACCTAGCCACCTTCAGAACAGGCACAACGGTTCCTTTAAAACTTTTCCAGAAGCTCTGGGGCATATGGCATCCTGGTTGATGCATATTAGACTTCTTCAGCACTGACTACAGACTCGAGTCCCAAGACGAGCATGGCCCGTGTGATGGTCACCCCCGCCTGCCGCAAAACATTCAAACCCTGTACAAACCTCTGCTTTCTGTGGGCAGGAGTCCCCTTGCAGCAGGTGTCCCGACGCATCCTGGTCATGACCAACACCTCCAGATTGGGGTTGGGGCACCGTGTGCAACGAGCACGCAGCTGCGGGCCGTTGGAAAGGGGCTCAGCTGCGCTGGGACATCAACTGCCTGGAGTTGCTGACTTTTTTCTTTGCCCTGCGGACTGAAGTTGCTGCGTGCCACTCACATCCCCGGCAACCACAATGTGATAGCTGACACGCTGTCGCGACAACGCTTGCTCAGTGGAGAGTGGAGGCTTCACCCCCAGTCGGTCCAGCTGATTTGGGAACAGTCCGGCAAGGCTCAGGTAGACATGTTCGCCTCCCAAGAGACCTCCCACTGCCCGCTATGCCCGAACAGAGGCTCCCCTCAGGTCAGACACACTGGCACACAGCTAGCCTACAGGGCTGCGCAAGTACGCATTTCCCCCAGTGAGCCTTCTTGCACAGGTGCTATGCAAGGTCAGGGAGGATGAGGAACAAGTCACTCTAGTGGCTACCTATTGGCCCACCTGGGCTTGGTTCTCAGACCTCATACTCCTCGCGACAGCCCCTCCCTGGCAAATTCCCCTGAGGAAAGACCTTCTTTCTCAGGGACTGGGCACGCTCTGGCATCTGCACCCAGACCTCTGGAACCTCCACGTCTGGCCCCTGGACGGGACATGAAAGATCTAGCTGATCTACCACCTACTGTTATAGACACGATCAACCAAGCCAGAGCCCCTTCCACCAGGCAACTTTACGCCCTAAAGTGGTGTTCTTCTCAGGGCGAAGACCCACAAAGGTGCACAGTCAGGTCAGTGCTCCCATTTCTGCAGGAGAGGTTGGAGGGGAGGCTGTCCCCATCCACCTTGAAGGTGTATGTAGCTGCCCACCATGACGCAGTAGACGGCAAGTCTTTGGGTAAGCACGACCTGAGGTTAAATCCCTCCCGGCCAAGCCTGTTCCCCTCCTGGAATCTCTCAGTGGTCCTCTCGGGCCTAGAATCAGTTGGACTCAGGGCCCTCTCCTTAAAAGCGGCCCTGCTGATTGCGCTCGCCTCCATCAAGAGGGTTGGGGACCTGCAAGTATTCTCTGTCAGTGACACTTGCCTGGAGTTTGGTCCGGCAGACACACATGTGATCCTAACACCGCGGCCGGGCTACGTGCCCAAGGTTCCTACCACTCCCTTCACAGACCAGGTAGTGAACCTGCAAGCGCTGCCCCGGGAGGAGGCAGACCCAGCCCCTTCGTTGCTGTGTCCGGTACGTGCTTTGCGTACGCAGAGGTTTAGATGCTCTGAGCAGCTCTTTGTCTGCTTCGGTGGACAGCGGAAAGGGAACGCTTTCTCCAAACAGAGGCTCTCCCATTGGGTGGTGGACGCAATTTAATTGGCCTATCGCACCCTGTGCCCCCCCCATTGTGGGTCCGAGCACACTCTACAAGGAGTGTTGTGTCCTCATGGGCACTGGCCAGAGGTATCTCCCTGGCAGACATATGCAGAGCAGCTGGTTGGGCAACACCTAATACCTTTGCGAGATTCTACAATCTCAGGGTAGAGTCAGTCTCGTCCCGTGTTTTCTCAGAGCCGGTAGAACTCGGTAACACGCTGACGGATTGACTGGGTGAATCACTTGCACTTAGCGCCTTTTCCCTCGGCTGAGGTAATACCATGCACTTTAACTGGGTAAGACCCCCTTACCCTCATGCGTGTAAGGTCCCCAGCCATTTTGCTCTATGCGAGAAACATAGAGAGAAAAGAGGCCCGGCTAGGCATGGCCCATTCCCATGTTGGCAAGTGTTGCCTTGTTCCCCTGTCTAGGGCAACTATAAGGGTTTCCGACGACTTTATGGGGCATTGGGGAAGGGTTCATGCAGTCTGATACAGCTGGTCGTTTTGGCATGCAAAGTACCTGCCCGCTCCTGTGTCAGCAGTACACGTATACGGCTCAGCGCATGGCGTGATTTAAATTGGACCCTTAATGTCGCTTCTTCGACACAACGTCTCGTTCCCTCCATCAGGGAACCGAGGTTACATCCGTAACCTAGGCGATTTTTTTTGTAAACATGGCACTAAAATGCCGTACTAACATTCTGTACGTGTCACACTTTTTAATTTACGAGTAATCGGGTACTAATTTTTTTGTGGGTTAGAGTACTCCACAACAAAATTACTTGATAATGCCCACCCCTAATTCAATTACTTCGTTAACATGGTTAGTCATTTTAGAAAGGCTGCTTTACTGTACCTACAATTGTAGCCTAAAACAATGCCTATTAATCTATTTTGCAATTTTATTTAATTTTTTCAATGGCCTGAGTGATGTCATTTGAAAAAGGAAAGTTGTTTTAGAGGTAGAGCAGGTTATAAAATTTTTATGAAATATAACATTTTGTTTTTCCTTTGGAACAATGCAATGATGAATCATGGGAAAAAAGGCCAGGAATATGTAAGAAAGTAAAAAGGGTCAAATTTAATGTCATGTTGACTTTCCATTTTACAGTCAATATAACTATTTGCTTTCAAATCTGACATCACTAATACATTTATAAACAGATTTTACCTTAAATTGTATTTAATTAGTTGTTGCTGGAAATTATAGCTTTTAATTAAGTGTCCTGATGATTATTTTACCTTCATGAGAATGTAGTCAATCCTGATGCCTTTCTCAAATGGAATAAGATCTTGCTTCTTTGTAAAGTGATTGTCTGCTATAAGAGTGTGGCCATCTTCACACCCCTGCCAAGGGCAATAGAAAGTAAAGATTCTCCTTTCACTTTGTGTACAAACAGGAATTACAGTGAAGCGAATGTGCCAATGAAGTGATCTCACATCAAATGTGGCTGCTTCAGTATAGCAGTCTCTGAGTCCAGTGTGAGCTCTTAGGAGACGGTTCCCAAGGTCCTGAGGGTGCAAGTTCAAATCCCCTCCCAGAATGACCATGCCTGCTCCACAGGATGTATGGCTAAAGAGGGCATACAGAATGGAGGTATATAGTGGACAAAATTAAATAAATTAATACATAAAATTGCTAAATCAATAAATAAATGCATACAGATATGAATGTTTAGCATAATTAATTAAGGCATTATATATATATATATATATATATATATATATATATATATATATATATATATATATATATATATATATATAATGAACAAATTATATAGTGGACAGAAATCAATTAATCAATCAATGAACCATGAGATGTTGCAAGTAAACATACTTTCAAATGTGAAATGGAACATCAGGTGTTTATGTAAATAAAAAAATATTTATTTATGTAAAAAAGTAATACTTTATTGCAACATTTCATGATCTATTTAATTATTTCATAATATTTATGTACAGTGCCCTCCATAAGTATTTGGTCAGGGAGAAATGTACATAATGTTGGCAGACTGTCAGATTTTATTTGATAGGATTCACATCCAAATTAGGTAAATGGTTTAGGAATTACAAAATGTATATACACATACCTCCCTTTTCAGGGGCTTAAAAGTAATTGGACAATTGACTGATCATGTTTCATGGCCAGATGTGGGCTGTTCCCAAGTTAATTCATTAAAAAGTAAGCAGTTAAAAGGTCTGGAGCTGATTCCAAATGTGGAATTTGCATTTGGAAGCTGTTGCTGTAAACTCTCATTATGAGGTTCAAAGAGCAGTCAATGCACATAAACTGGCCATCATTAGGCTGAAAATATCCATCAAAGAGATAGCAGAAACCTCAGGAGTGGCCAAATCAACAATTTGGTACATTCTTAAAAATATTTTGTCTTCTGATCACAAAATTATTTCCTTGGAGAAGAAAAACCACTTCATAGAAACAAACCATGTTAGGAACACTCCAGGAGGTAGGCGCGTATCATTGTCAAAGCCTACAATCAAGAGTAAACTTCATGAAAGCAAATACAGAGGGTTTCCCACAAGGCGCAAACCACTGGTAAGCCTCAAGAATAGGAAGTTTGCATTAGACTGCAAGAAAGCATTTAAAAAAGCCTGCCAAGTTCTAGAACACTTTTCTTTGGACAGATGGAGCTACAACCCAGTCTATACCGGGCGTGTCCATTGACGAGATGCAACGGTTTGATGCCGTCTACACTGGAAACATCGTCAGGAACACTCTAAACCATTTATTTGTGTTGTTGGCTGTAAAATGGAATGGGACATGTTTACTGTTGGACACTTCCAGTATAGACAGCATCATTGATTATAATGAGTTCTATAGCTTTTGATGAGACACATTGCGAGAGGATGGGGCTTCACAGTACTGATGGGCAGTGACCCAAAACATACTGTGAAAGCAACCTAAGAACTTTTCAAGGCAAAGAAGTGGAATTTTCTTCAATGGCCTGACCTCAGCCTGATTGAACATGCATTTCACTTGCTGAAGACAAAATTTAAGACAGAAAGACCCATAAACAAGCAGCAACTTAAGACAGCTTCAAGAACTGGCAAAGCATCATTAACCTGACAAATATTGATATATGTGATTAATTGTGATTCTTCTTCTTCTTTTGGCTGCTGCCATTAGGGGTCACCACAGCGGACCATCTGTGATCCGCATATTTGAATTGGAACAGGTTTTATGCTGGATATATGTGATTATTCCGATTAAATAATCAGCTTGTCATGTAATTAATTCGAAAAATTGTAACTGATTGAAAGTTACATTAAAATATGTATTTATTTTGTCCACAGTATGCCATCATAACACGGTACAGGCTTACAAAGTGAATTTGACTCTAAAAATATGTAACCTCAGGTCTTTTGTCAAGTATGCACATCTTTCTTTGTTACTTTCTTCTTTCTTTACCTGTCAACCATCAATAAACATAGTCTCTTACCGCACAAATTGCAGTAGTTCCCACGACTGCACAATTCTGTGTGGCAGGTATTCATCTTGCACTCTGGAGTACTCTGCATGTAACTGAGAGGAAAAGACTATCATTACTAAAATAGCACAAATGTACCAAATAGAACTTGAAGAATATGTCACGAAATGTATTAAAACCAGCCTGGATTGATACTTGATACAGTACTTTGTATATAATTAACCGCATTACAACTACTATACTTGTTCTTTTCTGAAGAAGTGGTGCTTGCACTCATGTAAAATTCATATAGAGAGAAAATAATACAGTAGTTATGCTTAGTTTAGTGATAATCATAAGCCAACAAGAAAGACTGACACAACCGTTGGGTTTATTATTCATGAAACAGTGAGTGTCCTATTTGTAACAGCTAATAACAAAAAGGAATGTGCTGGCAACAATGATGTCAGCAGCTTCCAATTCTGTTTTCATCCCAGTGTGGAAATTTCTTTAAGAAATTTATTTTATTTTAGGTTCTGGCAAACTTTGACTTACATGAGTAACATAGACGTGTGCCTTCAACCTGAACACGTCTAAAATGACCAATCCCACTGCTTTACCTCCAAACCAGTCGCCATGGCACAGCTGAGATGACACACACACACACACACACACACACACACACACACACACACACACACACATTAAGATAGATTTAGAAAATGTGTCATGTAATGCATGGGAGGTTGTAATGTAAGTCACTGTTATGGACCAAAACAGGTATTCCTCTACACGATTTAGTCACATTCAGTCTCATTTTTCAAATCATTACGGCTCTATTATAATTATATGATACACATAAAGTATGTATGTCAGGGATACACACTAAATTCTGATGTAATGTTTGGCCATGCCTTTTCTTAGAACAGCTTCTGTAGATGTTCAAAGGCCATCCATATACTGTACTGTGAATGAACAGTCAGTCGGTCATCATCACTCAGTAAAACCCAAAGTGAAATAGAAGGTCTTTTATCACCCTGAAGTGGTTTATCCCATTTATTACATGGTTGCTTTCCAAAAAATTAATAAATGGATATAAAATATTACATTACATGAGATGAAAGAGACAGCAGAGTGATGCGAGAGTCATGAAACTAGAACAGTTATGTACATAGGAAATCGGTTGCCTGGGAGAATGGTAATATATACAGCTTAGTCGTCATTAAACAAAAAATATTTGACTAGAGAATGCAGCGATTGACCAATCAGACTCAAGTATTCCAAGTAACTCACCATATATGGGTAGCCATTAAGAGAGTACTGGTAGAGCAGTGCATCTTGGATTCTGTGTTTGGAGAACACAGCGAGCCCACTGCCAATAACTCCACTGTAAAGACACCAGTATCGGATAATAGAGCGTAAGTAAAACTAATATTTTCTAATGTACTGAATATATGGATAAAATATAATGAAATATAAATATACATATATCTGAGTACATGTAAGGGATAATCCATGGCTAGGTGTGAGTTAAACTATTTTAAATGCACGACGTGGAGGCGAAGAACCACTTGACGCAACGCCTACGATAAGTGCATTTAAAATCGTTTAACACACACCTTGCTGTGAATTATCTCGCTTATACCATTGTCACTTGCCAGATTTGATTAGTTACAGCTGTCATAGATTTTTACAGTGTACATTTTGACTGGAAGAATACAAAATAGCAGTTAGTTGTATCTAAGGGCTGTTAGATCTATAGCTCCACCTGTTCTAAATCAGAAGCAGAGAAAAAGTAGTGTGACCACATACATAGGTCAGAAATGTGAATTGAAATGCACAATTCAGAAATAATAATATCCACACAATGTAGAGGGGTTGGCACTCCAGAGAAAATGTATTATTTAATTTACAAACATGGCAGTGACCGTAAAAGTAACACTTACTGTACGATAAGGGGAAAACCATTCAAATCCCTCTGGAACCTGCAGATTTTGACCTCTCAAACATTGGTATGGTATCCATCAAGGCTGCAGGACTGACTGAATTAATGAAATCGCAATTTGTCCTTGCACTGTAGTGCTTCACCACAAAAAACAGTGCTTCTCCTTCAGCGTTTGAGTCAGAGATGTGTGAGACAACACACAATACATGAATCGTCTTGCATCACTTTGTCGGACAGCAAAATATGCATTTAATAGGTCCAGATTTCCTTCTCTCACCCTCTTTGCAAAACAAGCTGAATTCCATTATATTAGCTATGCTGGTTAAAGTGGTTACTAAATGTTTTCAATTCCTGTTGTTCACTCTGCTTGCACTGTAATGTTATGTTGCTATGGTTATAAATAGCGCATCAATATCAAACGGTGATTAATACTGACCAGAACTACCTCTGTATTCAACGGTTTAAACCATATGCATTACAGCCAATCAGAATAGAGTATTAAAACAGACAATGATATAATGATAAGGATAAGACAGAAGCTAAGGGTCAACTGCAAAAACTCTGTAAATAACTGAATAATCAATCAAGGTGTTATCTCCAAGACAGACTTTTCAGAAACCTCTTAATGGAAATTTTGTCATCATTTACTCACCCTCATGTAATTTCAAACCTGTATGAATACTTTCTTCTATGGAACACAAAAGGAGATGTTTTGAAGAAAGTTCACGCTGCTGTTTTCCATAAAACGAAAGAATACAACAAAGGGTTGTCCAGTTTGAATGTGCAGAAGGGCAAACATTCATCGTTTTCCAGGATCGTGGAAACCTTGTGTGAATGAGATATTAGAGCAAAATTTTCATAGAATATTTTGTTTTGGTCTAATTATCATTCAAAGCTAAAACATGACTTCAGAAGACTTGGTATATACCACAAAGTAGTCATTTAGACTACTTTTATGGTATGCTTTTTGGTGCTTGATAGCCCCTCCCTAGTCACAGTCTGTGTTCATTGTGTGGAAAAGAGCAGCATGAACATTGTTCAAAATATCTCCTTTTGCATTTCACAGAAGAAAGAAAATCATAAAGGTTTGAAATTATGTGAGGGTGAATAAATGATGAACTTTTCCATTAAGTAGGGATTTATTTCAAGCCTATCCGTTCTCCTTCATACCATCTGCAATAATCTGGAATGTGTGAGAGAGTTCAAAGTCTCTCTTTCAAAATCACAATCACTTTGAAGTACAAAGCAATATTGAAAGTCACTCCATGTCATACTGACCTCTTGAAATAGTGAGTGTGAGGATGAGAGGAGGAAAGTTTATTCTTCAGGAAAAGGAAATCTTTTTCACTCCATACCTAGAAAAGTGAACAAGATACCAAAATCAATACAAATGCCCGTTTACGCAAATTTCACACAATGTTGAAGTGTTATAATTTTACATAAATTAAGAAGAAGAAGAAGTAGAAGTAGAAGAAGAAGAAGAAGAAGAAGAAGAAGAAGAAGAAGAAGAAGAAGAAGAAGAAGAAGAAGAAGAAGAAACATTGCACAAATTTTTCTTATGTGCATACTAGAAAAACTTTCCTGGTCTCTTACACACTGTCCTAAACAGGTACAACATGAAAAAGAAAGTTTGTGCTCCTTTTGACCAATGAAAATCCATGACTTTTCCTATTGTTCATTATAATGAATTATACAAATTATTTTATAGAGATCACACCCATAGAGTAATTTCTAGCAATTAAATATTTGTAATAATTTACAATAAGGTTCCATTTGTTAACATAATTAAAAATGAACAAACAGTGAACAACACTTTTAACATATATATATTTTTCTTGGTTAATGTTTATTTCAACATATACTAATCAAATTCTAAAATCAAAAGTTGTATATGATAACATTAGTTAATGCACTATGAACTAATATGAACTAACAATGACCAATTGTATTTTTATTAACTATCATTAACAAAGATTAATAAATGTAGTAAAAATGTTGTTCATTGTTTGTTCATGAACCTGATGAAGTGATGTTAACAAATAGAACATTAAATTAAAGTGTAAAGTGTTACCATTATTTTAACAGCATTTATGTTAATTAATAAAAATACTATTGTTCATTTTTATAATTTATATTAGATTATACTTCATAAACTAATTTTAACATATGCACATTATACACATAATCATATATGTTTACTTAAAAACGCTAATAACAATTATAATTATATATATATACACTCACCTAAAGGATTATTAGGAACACCATACTAATACTGTGTTTGACCCCCTTTCACCTTCAGAACTGCCTTAATTCTACGTGGGATTGATTCAACAAGGTGCTGAAAGCATTCTTTAGAAATGTTGGCCCATATTGATAGGATAGCATCTTGCAGTTGATGGAGATTTGTGGGATGCACATCCAGGGCACGAAGCTCCCGTTCCACCACATCCCAAAGATGCTCTATTGGGTTGAGATCTGGTGACTGTGGGGGCCATTTTAGTACAGTGAACTCATTGTCATGTTCAAGAAACCAATTTGAAATGATTCGAGCTTTGTGACATGGTGCATTATCCTGCTGGAAGTAGCCATCAGAGGATGGGTACATGGTGGCCATAAAGGGATGGACATGGTCAGAAACAATGCTCAGGTAGGCCGTGGCATTTAAACGATGCCCAATTGGCACTAAGGGGCCTAAAGTGTGCCAAGAAAACATCCCCCACACCATTACACCACCACCACCAGCCTGCACAGTGGTAACAAGGCATGATGGATCCATGTTCTCATTCTGTTTATGCCAAATTCTGACTCTACCATCTGACTCTACCATTCTGTCTCAACAGAAATCGAGAATCATAAGACCAGGCAACATTTTTCCAGTCTTCAACTGTCCAATTTTGGTGAGCTCTTGCAAATTGTAGCCTCTTTTTCCTATTTGTAGTGGAGATGAGTGGTACCCGGTGGGGTCTTCTGCTGTTGTAGCCCATCCGCCTCAAGGTTGTGCGTGTTGTGGCTTCACCATTGCTTTGCTGCATACCTCGGTTGTAACGAGTGGTTATTTCAGGCAAAGTTGCTCTTCTATCAGCTTCAATCAGTCAGCCCATTCTCCTCTGACCTCTAGCATCAACAAGGCATTTTCGCCCACAGGACTGCCGCATACTGGATGTTTTTCCCTTTTCACACCATTCTTTGTAAACCCTAGAAATGGTTGTGCGTGAAAATCCCAGTAACTGAGCAGATTGTGAAATACTCAGACCGGCCCGTCTGGCACCAACAACCATGCCATGCTCAAAATTGCTTAAATCACCTTTCTTTCCCATTCTGACATTCAGTTTGGAGTTCAGGAGATTGTCTTGACCAGGACCACACCCCTAAATGCACTGAAGAAACTGCCATGTGATTGGTTGATAAGATAATTGCATTAATGAGAAATTGAACAGGTGTTCCTAATAATCCTTTAGGTGAGTGTATATATATATAGTACATCTGGAAAGTATTCACAGTGCTTCACTTTTTCCACATTTTGTCATGTTACAGCCTTATTCCAAAATTGATTTGTAAGGGGGCAAGAAGGAAGCGAGAACCGGCTTGTCAATATAAATAATAATTCAGTGAAAACTTGAAAAGCACAAACATAAACACACACATAACGGACATGCCCGTAATTCTCTCTCTCTCTCGAACCATCGTCACCGGCCGCCTTTATCCCTCGGGTGCGCGATATTCTGACCCAGCCCCCGCGGCAGAAATCTGGGGCTGGCCGCTCGAACAGTGGGCAGCCCGCCTAATTCCTCACCTGTCCGGGGAAGCTCAACTTGCGGCATAACAACTGCCGGCGACGAACCTCCTTACTCAGACCTGAAGAGAGCCATTCTGCAACGGGTCAGTCAGAGCCTGGAAGAGAATCGGCAGCTTTTCCGGGGCATGAAGTTAGAGAAGTCAGATCGCCTGTTTGCGTTTGCTCAATGGCTCTGGGACGCCTGTCAGAGGTGGCTGCTCGAGGGGGACCGCGATGTCGATGGAGTGATCAATCAGGTGGTGCTGGAACAATTCGTCCAACGGCTGCCCCGGAAAACGGCGGAGTGGGTCCAGTGCCACCGCCCGGCGTTGCTGGAGGAGGCTGTTCGTCTGACGGAGGACCATTTGGCGGCGATCCAGAGGGCGGACGAGCCCTCTTCTTCTTCTCTCTCTCTCTCTAACGCCTGGGCCGGCCTGTTGGAGGTGCGGAGACCCGGGCCACCTCCGGGATCAGTGTCCGCTGATGGAAGTGGGGACGGTGGTGCAGGTCTCCGACGTCCCGCAGGCTGCCCCCGATCGGGCTGGAGCATACCGGATTCCGGTAAGGATCAGGGGGGGTATATACCAAGCTTTGCTGGATACCGGCTGTAATCAAACCACCATCCACCAACGCTTGGTTCAACCCGGGGCTTTGGGTATAGCTAAACTGGTGACGGTGAGGTGTGTGCATGGGGATGTTCACGTGTATCCCATGGTGACTTTGGTAATTAAATTCAGGGAAAAAAAATATAGTGTGGAGGCAGCGGTTAGTTCCCACCTCGCTCATCCGCTAATCTTGGGCACTGATTGGCCGGGTTTTAGAAATATTTTAGAGAGGTGTGCGGTGTGCGATGCATTGGCTGGAGAGGCGGAGCCGGGGATGTCCTCGGCTGCTCCAAGTGATGAGGGAAGGGGTGAGGTTGCCGCCCCTCCTCTCAGGGAGTTCCCTGAGGGGGACTTCCCTCTAGAGCAGTCGCCGGACGAAACCCTTAAACCTCGACCAAGTGAGAGTTACTGATGGTCAACAGGCGTTTACGCGGGTTAAAGCCGCACTTTGTGGGGGGGGGGCGCTTCTTCATGCACCTGACTTCTCTCTCCCTTTTATTTTGCAGACAGACGCTTCAGACAGATGGCTGGGGGCTGTACTCTCGCAGGTGGTGGAGGGGGAGGAGCACCTGGTGCTGTACATTAGCCGGAAGCTCTCTTTGAGGGAGACTAAGTACAGCACCGTGGAAAGGAGTGTTTGGCCATCAAGTGGGGGGTCCTCACCCTCCGGTATTACCTGCTGGGGCAGGCCTACACCCTCTGCTCGAATCACGCCCCACTCCAGTGGCTCCACCGCATGAATGATACTAACAGCCGGATCACCCATTGGTACCTGGCTCTCCAGCCCTTTAAATTCAAGGTGGTCCACAGACCGGGGGTGCAGATGGCTGTCACCGACTTTCTCTGCAGAAATGGGGGTGGTAGACAGGCCGGGGGCGTGGTAGTGGGGGCGTGGTCAAGCGCCCATCCGGGAGAGGAAAGCGGTAAGGGCACTTACACCTGAGCTAAATTATGCCTAACACCTGTCTCTAATTTCAGTGAGCACGAGGAGAGTGGCATAAAAGCAGACCCAGAGCCTCCAGTCGGGAGAGAGAATCCAACAAGCCAACCCAATGCACTTACTGTTGGTTAAATGTGGTAAACTGTATGGTAGAATGGCCAGACGGAAGCCACTCCTCAGTAAAAGGCATATGACAGCCCACCTGGTGTTTGCCAAAAGCCACCTGAAGGACTCTCAGACAATGAGAAACAAAATTCTCTGGTCTGATGAAACAAAGATTGAACACTTCCGCCTGAATGGCAATCATATCTGGAGGAAACCAGGCACTGCTCATCACCTGGCCGATACCATCCCTACAGTGAAGCATGGTGGTGGCAGAATCATGCTGTGGGGATGTTTTTTCAGCGGCAGTAACTGGGAGACTAGTCAGGATCGAGGGAAAGATGAATGCTGCAATGTACAGTGACATCCTTGATGAAAACCTGTTCCAGAGCGCTCTGGACCTCAGACTGGGGCGTAGGTTCATCTTCCAACTGGACATCGACCCTAAGCACACAGCCAAGATAACAAAGGAGTGGCTACGGGACAACTCTGTGAATGTCCTTGAGTAGTCCAGCCAGAGCCCAGACCCAATGGAAAATGGCTGTGCACCGACGCTCCCCATACAGCCTGATGGAGCTTGAGAGGTCTTGCAAAGAAGAATGGGAGAAACTGCCCACAAATATGTGTGCCAAGCTTACAGCATCATACTCAAAAAGACTTGAGGCTGTAATTGGTCCAAAGGTGCTTCAACAAAGTATTGAGCAAAGGCTGTGAATACTTACTTGTGATTTTTTTTGTTTTTTTGTTTCGTTTTTTATTTTTAATACATTTGCAAAGATTTCAAACAAACTTTCACGTTGTCATTATGGGGTTTGTTTGTAAAATAAAATTATGAATTTAATCATTTTTGGAATATGGTTGTAACATAACAAAATGTGGAAAATGTGAAGCGCTGTGAATACTTTCCAGATGCACTGTGTATATATATATATATATATATATTAGTATAGGTTGAAATTAACCAAGGTTACTAAATGCTGTAAAAGTATTATTCATTGATAGTTCATGTTTACAGGTGTAGTTAGTTAAAATATGTTTTTCTTCTATGCTCAGCTCTAAAATATTTCACATTAACTATGGAAATTTCCTTTATATATCTAATTAGCATGCTTCGAATTCACAATTTTGTGAATTTTCATATTTCCATGATCGGAAACTTTTGTCAGTTGCCAGATATTGGTCGTGTCATGCTCACTGAAAAAATAAATAAAAGAATTGTGTGTGCATGTGTAAATATATATATATATATATATATAAGTAAATTCAACATTCACACATGAAAAAAATGAATGCTCTAGCTTATAAGTAAATATTATTGAAGATTCTTCATTATCTTTTCAATGTGTAAATTAATGAGCTTGCATGGTTTTACTGTTTTCAAGTGTTAACATTACATTTGGTAAGTTTTCTACACAAATTTACTCATTCATGATCAAAAAATATCTGTGTTGAGCTTTGCATGCGCAGCTCATTTGCCTAGTTCATATAGCCAGTAATGCAAAGTGATGTCTCATAGACTAAATACAGTAGCATGCATTAAGCTTCCCTGTAAAAAGCTTCCATTTGTCATATGATACGTGATTTAAAATAAAGTTGTTGTTTTTTTTACATACATGTATTTCATATTTGTCAAAAACTTACTGTATTTACTCAAATGTTTAAGTAAAATTTACTCACACACTTTAATAAATTATTAATTAAATAATAATTACATCAAGTAGATTTAACATAATTTTACTTAGTAATTTTACTTAGACAAAACTGTGTGCAAAGACTTGCTAAATAATTATTAATTAAATATTACAAGTCATTTTTTTTCAGTGTGGGTAGCCCCACCCACAGTTCAACTTCATTGGCCCAAAAATCTCCATGCAGCTGTATGTTAAACATCAAATATGTGTGGCTGTGATTGTGTTACATTGTGTGAAACTGTGTTGCACAACACCTGGTTAGGACAAGGATTTATTCATATATACAGGGAAATTATGTTAAATTAGATGCTAAAGCCACAAGGACATAAAACTGAACTGAATCCCTGAATCCATTCAGAAGACACGGGTTTAAAACATTTGAAACTGTGCAACCTACTTCTTGTAGCAGGGCGACATCATGCTGTTCTCTGTCCAGCAGTTCTGCTATCATCTTGTACCGCTCTGCACAACGTTTACTGAGGAATCGAATTCCCCTAAAAAGCACATCCACCAGAAAATGAGAAACACACTCACAAAACCACAGTCACCATTGTCTTGTGAGACACTTCTTTTAATCAACATGTGAAACCCCAATTACATTAGAATAACGTTTGCACACGTGAAGCCATTATCCTGCGCATACTGTATAAAAACAGCTGACCTCTGACCCCATTAGATTCACAGCTTTGTGTGACATCACATGCATACTTTTAATCAAAAGCTGAGTCTTCAAATGAGTGGAAGTTTTGAAAAACACATATTTCAGTTTTAGCTGTACAATCACAGGCTGATCTCTGCTGACTTTTTGGCTGTTGTTCTGGAACATGGTGCTGACAATGCTGGCTGATCAGCAGAGCAGGAGGCCCACACTGCATGTCATGTGACTGCTGCTGCAGCCCAGTCAGCTCATGTGCTTTCACCTTCATACTTACAGAGACTTCTACAAAACAGCTATAATTAATCATAAAAGTCGATTACCTATTCAATGCTTTGAGATCTGTTATTAATACAAAATGTGCTTCTTTTCTCACATGCTATGAGATCTTTCCTGACCAATGATTTATAAGTGTAATTTTTTTTTCCCTTCTCTTGTTCTGTTCACATATATGGCTTGGTGAATGTATTTGCAGTGTATTTATCTTTATGCGATTTATTGAACTTTTGAATCAAATGTAAATAAAAAAAATATCATAAAAGATTTACCAACACAGTCTATATATTATGGCTAAATAAGACAAAAGTGATATTATTTGGTTAAAACTCATATATTGGATGACAGAACTTAATGGATGAGAAGAACCCGATTACTTCAAAATTATAAAATTTTCTCGGCACTCTTTAACGTGCAGCAAACTGATAAAGCATCCGTAAATAAGTACTTGCATTATAAATTAATGAAATAAATCCAGCAAGCTCCAGTTATCTCATTTTAAACTTCAAAGAGAGCTGGAATTCATCTAAAAATGATTAAACCTCACAAATTGCATTATATGCAGATGCATGCTTATACATGAAAAATAAATAAATAACGTTATAATGGACCTCATTTCAGTAAAAAACTTTAAATGGATGTAAAAGTAAACTACTAAAAATGTAGGCTACAAAATTGTATAATTAATTTAATTCATACTAAAGCGTTAACAAGCGTTAATTAGCCTAATTAAAATTAATTTAATAAATAAATACAGCAAGCTTGCAAGTTTATTAAGTTGAGTGAAAATGACAAAAGAGCGCGGAAATTCCCAAATTCATTGGCATGATAAACCCGCTTTCCCAGCGTCATGTGGCGCGGAGAGTTTCATCTGAGCTCACCAGCAGTTGAGAGAGAAGACGCGCAGTTTGGTAGGCCGCTCCGTTGCCATGGTGCCGCGCAGCTCAGGCTTCAGTCAACTCCAGCAAGAGCGAGTCATTTGAGACCGCTTTAAACCCAAGTAGGTAGGCTATAGCTGCAGGCTGGAGAAATTCAAAAGGGGGCGGGATCTCCAAAAGAGGGCGGTGTTACTAAAAAAAGGTTGCACCTTCGACTAAACGACTAACTTTTACGACTAAAAAACTAGCGGCACACCACTATCCCACAGGCTAACCATCGTCAATATTTTTTCCTTTTCAAGAACTTGTCCATGTTTTCTGTCCATCTTAGTAGCATGTTTACTTGAAATTCGGCTATGCAAAATATATATAAATAAATAAGTCACATAGGTAGGCTACGCTGTGTGGTCAAGTGGTTTTTATTGTAGTTCAATCATATACAGTTAGTACAGTACACAGCAAAACGAGACAACGTTACTCCAGGACCATGGTGCTACATAAAAACAACAAAGGACCAACACAGGACCACATGAAGACTACACAACAAAATAAAATACCTATATAACATACCTATATATAGGCCCTACCTATATAAAGTGCACGTGCAAACATGTGCAAAATGTATGGGACAGTACAACAAATTTCTGGCAATGAACGGGACAATAGACAGTGCAGCGCCGACCAGTACTCAGTAGTGCAAAAAGATGACAGTTTCTAAAAACTTAAACATAACATACTATGAGATAATGTTCTATAGTATATAGTATAAAGTGACAGTAATTAAAGTGCAACTCAGGACACGTGTGTGTGTGTGTGTGTGTGTGTGTGTGTGTGTGTGTGTGTGTGTGTGTGTGTGTGTGTGTGTGTGTGCGTGTATTTATCACTTTGTGGGGACCAAATGTCCCCATAAGGATAGTAAAACCCGAAATTTTTGACCTTGTGGGGACATTTTGTCGGTCCCCATGAGGAAAACAGCTTATAAATCATACTAAATTATGTTTTTTGAAAATGTAAAAATGCAGAAAGTTTTCTGTGAGGGTTAGGTTTAGGGGTAGGGTTAGGTTTAGGGGATAGAATATAAAGTTTGTACAGTATAAAAACCATTATGTCTATGGAAAGTCCCCATAAAACATGGAAACACAACGTGTGTGTGTGTGTGTGTGTGTGTGTGTGTGTGTGTGTGTGTGTGTGTGTGTGTGTGTGTGTGTGTGTGTGTGTGTGTGTGTCAAACCAGTCACTGAGTATTGAGGAGTCTGATGGCTTGGGAGAAGAAGCTGTTACACAGTCTGGCCGTGAGGGCCCGAATGCTTCGGTACCTCTTGCCAGACAGCAGGAGGGTAAAGAGTTTGTGTGAGGGGTGTGTGTGTTTTTAAATGTCTTTGAAGGAGGGAAGAGAGACCCCGATGATCTTCTCAGCTGTCCTCACTATCCTCTGCAGGGCTTTGCGGTCCGAAACGGTGCAAGTCCCAAACCAGGCAGTGATGCAGCTGCTCAGGATGCTCTCAATAGTCCCTCTATAGAATGTAGTGAGGATGGGGGGTGGGAGATGTGCTTTCCTCAGCCTTCGAAGAAAGTAGAGACGCTGCTGGGCTTTCTTGGTAATAGAGCTGGTGTTGAGGGACCAGGTGAAGTTCTCCGCCAGTGTTCACCTTGTGCTCTCCTAAAGTCAACAACCATCTCTTTTGTTTTGTTGACATTCAGGGACAGGTTGTTGGCTCTACACCAGTCCGTTAGCCACTGCACCACCTCTCTGTATGCTGACTCGTCATTCTTGCTGATGAGACCCACCACGGTTGTGTCATCTGCGAACTTGATGATGTGGGGTCACAGGTGGCAAGAGTGCTAAATGGGTAATGAAAAACAACAAATTTTCTTCTTCTTTTCTTAATGTTCTTACAACAAATTACAGGAATGCAAACTCTTGAGGGGCGAAAAAGGTAAGACAATCACTGGTGCACGAAAACATTTTCTGGGGATATTTTTTTTAAAGAATAAGCTAAAAAAAAAAAAGCAATTCCAGACATTTTAGTGATTCAAGTTTAAAATTGTGCAGAAATAGTGACAAAATAAAGAGTATTTTGGTGAGGCTTGCTTCTGTTTCACAAATTTGTTCAATTGTATTAACTGATTAGTTAATGACCACTTCTGGAAATGTCACTAGGTGGCGACAAATGTGTGTGTCAGTGAGTCTCTTAAAAAAACAATTCTCTCTTCAAACATTTTTTTTTTCTCTCTCTCTTCAAATTTTTTTTTTCTCTCTTCAAATTGTTTTTCTCTCTTCAAAAAAAACCCCGTATTTTTCTCTTCAATTTTGGAATGCGTTACCAACCTTGGCCACCAGGTGCCACTATCAGTAAACATGTAATTTAATGCTTTTAACGCTTTCTCTGTTGCTATATGTCATTTACAGACTGTCATTGTGAAATGTAATTATAATAATATATTTTAATACAAAAAGTAGTCTATGCTTTTGAAACACACTGTCTACTGCAGAAGTGTCTACGGCCTATCACTACCCGTGTTCCGCCGGGGGAGAAGATTTTTATTCAAATATATATATATATTTGATAAAATTATGGTCTAATTTTACATTTAATAGTTTTAATTATTAGTAGTTTAGCAACTTGATTCTCATTCTCGGGTGTAAGGTGTTCATGGTAATGTTAATGCACTAAACGCACATTCAACCAGACGACTGAGAGAAAAAATAAAACATTTTGAAGAGAGAAAAAAAATGTAAGACTTAGGCTCAGGAAGGAACTGAGACACATTTTTTTTTCACCATGTTCTTTCGTCATTGTAAAGCGCATTTAACACGAGTTGAGTCGAGGCGTCAACGCTCCGTTCAACTCCAGCGTCAAGCGCCGCATCGCCCTCCACATGACAAGAGTTGCAGAAAGTGTCACAGAGGGGCGATTTTACGAGTTTGTCACATAAAAAGTGGGAGGTGTGCACAGTAAACATTGAAAACATATTTGGAGGAGAGAAAAAAGGCTTGCAGTTGCTTTGATATCATAAAGTAATAAAATAACTCGTTTATGTTTAGGTCTAAGCGTTTTCTTGGTGAATTTAAATTAGTTCAATAACTGGGGTCTCTGATATTCGTAAACGATAAATTTAACACAGCCAAACGGTCGCGCGGTAACGATACGCGATTCATTCCTGAGCGCGTGCGTGACTGTATTGTTTTAATGACAGATCGATAATGAACATCATCCCGTAAAATGGCCTCCACTGTAACATCTATCAGTCACTGTATCATCTGACATTACGCAGCACAAATTGGCCGCTGAGAAAACGCCGCACGAACCGGTGACACTACTGTGTGTAAACACTCGCGTGCATTCTGGGGAATGTAGTCAGTGTTTTCTGATTGGGACAGGGGTCAGTCGTAGCATTTTTTGGATAAATCAAAGGAACTAATTAAGCTACACCATAATATTTATTTCGTTCTTATTATTATTTATTCATTTTTTATTTGCCACAAAAGAGGCACTTTCGTACTCATACCAATCAAATCGTTTTGCCATGTTAATATTATATATTTTTTTAGATAAATATTACAGTCGTAACGTAACTTCATTAAACATGTTTCAGAAAGAAAACAAATAATAATAAAATACTTTGCCAGACATTAAAGGACTCTTGTATTGCACAAAATATTTTGTTTACAAGTGCAACCAATTTGCTATTTGAAATGGCTTTTAAAAGCGGTTTGAGTTGCAGCCTACACTATGACAGGGTATGCAATGTAAGAATTACACGACTTTAAAAAAAGTTTAAAATCCTTTTTTACCCACTTGCCACAATAGTAACATTGATGACATGCATCAATACACTCTTAGTTAAAATGTGAATACAGTTCAACATTATAGATAGCAATAATTATAGATAGCAACAGCTGCTATAGTCTATTACAGCATATGAGCTATTCTAATAATAGTACTTCATTATAATTTCACACAATACTTCAAATCACAATGTAAATATTACAACTCTTAAGTCAAATTAATTTTATCTGGGATTATAAACCGAAAGCCTCATGAATTCACAATTTAACTAAAGTATGCAAATTCCTTTCTTGTTTCTAGTGCATATGATAAAAAACTCAAATAACAACTTTGAGATTTTGGCATCCAGGGCTCCAATGTCACTTTATTAGCATATATAATGAATGAAACACTGTGCAGATATTAAACCCCTTGTTTAATAATAACCAAAGCAAAGAATTATATTTCAACAAAGCAAAAAATAAAGATGAAAAAAAAAAAAAACAGATAAAAACTTTTCCTGTTAACATTCTTAAAATAAACACAACACATTTAGTAGAATGTCAAAATCAAAAACAATTTCTATTGTTCTCTCACATACACGCAAATATACACCCAATTACAAAAACACACACTCACACAGAGGGATGATTTTCCTCATAGATGTCAAACATGACCTGAACCACACAATAAGGCATGACAGGTTTTTTTGTTGGATGTTGGATGTCATTCTGTATAAAAACCTCTTTGGTATTAGGGAATACTCTTTTACAAAAATAACCTATTTTCCACATATATTCAAGTTTGCATGCAGAGTTCCAAAAGGAAAATGTCCCACAAATATGCATTGTATGCTACAGTTATCCTTTATGCAATATATATATATATATATATATATATATATATATATATGTGTGCTTTCCATAAAGCATTGCACAAATTATAAATGTACCAAAATATAACGTCATAAATGATATAAACAGATGATTGAATGTCACTCAGTATTTATGTTCAATACAGTGCCAAGATGCTGGTCTTTCTAAAGAATGTATGTATTAGACTGAAATAAAATGGTTCAGGGACATATAGAAAAAAAATACTGTTCAAGTCAAGTATTTTCTTGCTTATAAATGTTAAAAACATACTTACCCAGTTTTTAAATAAGCACCCAGTTTCATATGGAACAAAGCCAAGTTCAGTGTAAATGTTTGGTGAATATATAATTAATATGTTCTTAGATAAAATTCAAAAATACTGTAAATTTAAGCCCAAGTGTTACCTGCTGAGATTTGTTTTTTTCCTACTGTAACCCCACAGCAGAGTTGTCTTTCTTGTCTTGGAAAATGTTATCTGATCTACAGAATTCTGCTGCCTACTTGCCATTGCAGGTAGGCACTCAAAATGAGGGCACGTAATCAAGTAGAACCAACATATGTCCCATTTTTTCAGTGACATTGGCAAATGGTTTTAAATGAAAATTGGGTTTCAAACCAATGTTTTCAAAATGCTCCAAAAGCATGCATGTATGTAAAAGGTGTAACACCAGGAGGTAGAAGTAGCTCTCACATTTACTCTTTCAAAAAAAGAAACTCAAGCTAAATACAGAGCAACACTTCCAAAGGTGTGTAAAATGCATGAACCAAACTGATGCTGCTCTCCTGTAACTTACATTTACCATCATAAAAAAACTTTAAAAATTCCTTTCCTATATGTAACAGTTTTTTTTTTTTTTCATATTACAATCAAGACTTGCTCATCCTTCTGAGCACAATCTGAACCCTCAATGTGTCAAAGGTCAGAGGTAGTGTGCTGGTGTCAGTGGTGCATCAAAACAAAAGATTCAGAAAAAGCGTGTCCTATCACAAAGTTCCTGATAAGAGACCTTGTATTGATTAGCATTCATTTTCTATTTGCTTACAATCACTTTTAAAAAGACCTTTGTACCTTCACCATTAACATGACAAGGGTATTAATCAGAGTTAACCCACTTTAGACATTCGAGAGCTCTTCTCTCACAAAACAATAAGTACATAGGAAGAAATAGAATTATCCCTGAAAGTTAATTTCCTTTCCTTTTAAGAAACAGAACTAAATATTCAATAAAACCTAGTGCACAGTATTCTGGTTTGTGTTTTTGAACTTTGAACAGCTTTGTCTAATTCTGCGCATACATATTTGAACAGCGTCTCTCAAGCACAGCGATCATTCAGTCTTTGACGAGTCTGTAAACATGATATTGTGCACCATGGTCACTCGTGGACACCTCAAACACGAACGCAATGCAAAGCAAAGTCTCTTGCGTGTCTCTGTTCGTCACAACCTGGTGAAGAGAGTAACAAACATATAAGGGAAAAGTATAACAGAACACTATACTATGCAGTTTTATGCTGAAGACAATGTAATTAATGAGAGTAATGTGGTATGGTATTATTATAGCATAGTATAGAGTATACAGTACAGTACAGTACAATACAATATAATATAGTATAGCATAGTACAATATTGCATAATATGGTATAGTTTAGGATAGTATACTACAGCATCGTGTAGCATAGTAAACTATTGTACAATATTGTCTAGTAATATAGGGTAGCATAGTATAGTATGGCATATAATAGTGTGGTTTAGCATTAAAATTGTAACCGTAAACTCAACATCAATATTTTAAACTTCACAACTAAGAAAAATATTTTATCAATATAAATGTAACAAAAACACCTCTGTTGACTTTCATACATATATTTTATGATTATTATGCTGCTGAACAAATTTCAAAGTGATTTCAGAATGAAGGCATATGATTTAGGTGTAAGAAGACAAAACTGTCCATAATCACACTACTTCTTGCATTCTGTTGACATTTCAGTTATTTGTTGCTTTTCCCCTCTCCACTCAAACATAGACCAAAGAAAGTGAAATCTGCATTAGTCATTACAGCGTCTCGGTTACTGACGTAACCTCTGTTACCTGATGGAGGGAATGAGATGTTGTGTCGATGAGTTGACACTAGGGGTCGCTCCTGCGGAGCCCAGACATCTATGATCTTGAGAAAAGGCCAATGGAAATTGGCGTGTGGAATTTGCATGCCACTCCCCTGGACATATGGGTATAAAAGGAGTGACGCTACAAACACACATCAGGTATCGCACTGAGGAGCCGAGCCAAAGACCCGGCCATTTCAGCGGTTGGTTCAGTGTTGTGGCAGGAGGGACACAACATCTCGTTCCCTCCATCAGGGTCAGTAACCGAAACGTTCCCTATCTGTCACTCACTCGACGTTGTGTCGATGAGTTGATACTGGGGGTCCCAATGGAAAACGGCACAAGAGCTGAACTGAGTTATGCAGACTGGTGGTAAAAACGGGCAGACATCTGTGTGCCATGTAGCCAGCACAACAAGCCGTCACATAACTACCCCAACACACTGGCAGGCATGAAGCGGTCCCCTGCACCTAGGGGAACGGCTAACTGCTCAGGAGTATAAGGACTGGCTGGCCCAGCCATGGTCTTCTCTCTATTGTTCTCCCCAAAATGAATTAAATCTTTCTGGGGACAACCAGTACATGTGGAGCACTTACCTCAGTCAACGTAGTGACGCCCGTACTGGGACAGCAGCGAGACTCGCCAAAGACTCGCCGGCTGCTAGGCTAGGGAGGAAGAACGTCCAGGGTTCACACTTCTTGCGAACAAACTGGGGAAAGAGTGCACGTCTTCGCCTCAAGGGAGGGGAAAGGCGCTATGCACAAGCGATACACCTGGCCAGCTGAACCGAACTTACCTGTTTGTGTCACCTGATAACGTACGGGATGAATCTGGATCAACCCTGAGGTTATAGAACCTTGCAAAGGTGTTAGGTGTTGCCCAGCCCACGACTCTACATATGTCTGCTAGAGAGGCGCCGTGGGACAACGCCCCAATAAGCCGCAACACCCCTGGTAGAATGGGCTCGTAGGCCAGCAGGGGGCGGTTCTTGCTGGGCGTTGTATGACATAGTGATGGCATCGACGACCCCGTGGGCGATCCTCTGTTTGGAGACAGTGCTTCCCTTCCGCTGTCCACTGAAGCAGACAAAGAGCTGCTCAGAGCTTCTAAAGCTCTGCGTACGATTCAAGTAGATGTGAAGAGCACGCACCGGACACAGCAAAGCCAAGGCTGGTTCTGCCTCCTCCTGGGGCAGTGCTTGCAGGTTCACCACCTGATCCCTAAAAGGGGTCATGGGAACCTTGGGCATGTAGCCTGGTCGGGATCTCAGGATGACGTGAGAGTAAGCCAGACCGAACTCTAGGCACAGTTCGCTGACAGAGAATAGAGGTGAACGCCGTCATGAGGGCGGTCTTCAGAGAGAGCGCCTTTAGCTCTGCTGACTCAAGGGGCTCAAAGGGAGCTCCCCGAACGCCCCGAAGGACCACGGAAAGGTCCCAGGAGAGAACGAGGTGCGACCTGGGGGGGGATTAACCTCCTCGTGCCTCTCAGGAACCTGATGAACCTCGTGCTTCCCTAAATACTTCAAGTCCACTGCATCGTGATGTGCCCATATGGCGGCTACATCCACTTTCAAGGTGGAGGGGGACAGCTATTCCTCCAACTTTTCCTGCACAAAGGAAAGCACTGATCCAACTGCGCATCTCTGGGGGTCTTCACCTCAGGAAGAACACCACTGAGCAAACAGACGCCACTTCAGGCCGTAAAGGCGCCTCGTTGAGGGGGATGTCGCCTGAGTGATCGTGTCTACCACCGTGGGTGGTAGGCTACCTAAGTCTTCCGCGTCCCGTCCAAGGGCCAGACATGGATATTCCAGATGTCTGGTCGTGGGTGCCAGATGGTGCCCTGTCCCTGAGAAAGAAGGTCCTTCCTCAGGGGAATTCGTCGTGAGGAGCATGAGGTCCAAGAACCAAATACGGGAGGGCCAATAAGGGACCACTAAGAGGACCTGCTCCCTGTCCTCCCTGACTTTGCACAAAGTCTGTGCAAGTAGGCTCACGGGGGGAAACGCATACTTGCTCAGCCCCAGGGGCCAGCTGTGTGCCAAGGCATCTGTGCCGAGGGGAGCCTCGGTCAGAGAGTACCATAGTGGGCAATGGGAGGATTCTGGGGAAGCGAACATGTCTACCTGTGCTTGGCCGAATCGACTCAAGATCAGCTGGACCGCCTGAGGGTGGAGTCTCCACTCTCCCCTGGGCGTAACCTGCTGCGACAGTATGTCCGCTGTGCTGTTGAAGTGGCCCGGGATATGAGTGACTTGAGCTGGTGCTGACTCCAAAGGAGGACACGGCGGGCGAGTTGTGACATACGGCGAGAGCGTAGGCTGCCTTGGCGGTTGATATACGTCACCGTTGATGTGTTGTCCGTCTGGAGCAACACGTGCTTGCCCCGGATCAATGGCAATAGCCTCCTCAGGGCAAGTAGTACCACCAGCAACTCGAGGCAGTTGCGTGCCCATTACATACGGTGCACCAGCCCTGTTGGGAGGCATCTGTCGTAACCATGACGTGCCTGGGGACCTAACCTAGGGGAACTCCTGCCCGTAGGAACGCTAGGTCTGACCAGGGGCTGAGAAAGCGTGAGGTCCTTTGGGGAATACCCAGCGGAGAGGCTCCCATTGAGGTCCCCATATCGCCCCCAGTGCTAACCGACCCGTAGGTAGAAGGACCGAGTCGGGGAGCCGCTGAGTTGTTATTTATTTTTTCCATTGCATCACAAATGTCAAGGACTCGGCTGGACACAAAGTCCCAAAAGCTGCAAAAATCCCAAGTCCCAAAGGCTCGATTCTATAACTTTGTTATAGTATAGTACAGCACAGTATAGAATTGTGTAGTATAGTAAAGAATATTATTGCATAGTATAGTATGGTATATTATAGTACTGTATAGAATGACATAGTAAAGTGTATTACAGTAACGTATAGCATAGCATACTATAGTATTGCATAGTACAGCGTAATATAGCATAATGTAGCATAGCATAGTACATCATATTATAGTATATTATTGAATAGTATAGCATAGTAAAGCTTAATAGAGTAAAGTATAGTATATTATATTATATAATATAGTATAGCACAGTGCAGTACATTATAGTTTAGAATAGTATTGTATAGTATAGCAGAGTATAGTATAGTAAAGCACAGTATAGTACATTACAGCAAAGTATAGTATAACATAATATAGTATGGTATAGTATATTAATGAATAGCGAAGCATAGCATAGTGCTATGAAAATGAAAATTCTCTCATCATTTACTTACTCTCATGCCATGCCAGGTGTGTATGACCTTCTTTCTTCAGCAGAACACATTTGAGGAAAAACAGAAAACTATCTTAGCTCAGTAGGTCCTTAAAATGCAAGTGGATGGTGATAAGTGGTGATAAGATGGTGAAACTAAAAAAATAAAAAAAAAATCACAGAAAATCAGCATAAAAGTCATCTATCCGACTCCAGCAGTTAAATTATGGCACTTTTCCACTGCACGTTACGGTTTGACTCGACTCTACATGCTTTACTTTTCTGAGGTTGCTTTTCCACTGCCATTTAGTGCCGCCTCAACGTGGATGGGATTATAGGCTGATCGTCACAGTTGCACTGCCTCTACTGCAGTAACATCACCTTAAATGCGACTCAAAACAATAAACAATAACACAACCGTTAGCTCTTAGCGACTAGCTCATTGTGCTGCATAAAGCAGTTGTTGCATGGTGATTTTACACAAGTGTAACATTTAAATTGGCCTGGTTGTTTTAGAAGCAAGCTTGCAGTAGCTGGTCAACTAAATAAAGTGAAGCTTTCAAGCAGAGTATAGAGTTAACGTAACAAAACCTACCAGGCTCCATCGAGTCCAGGGCACTCTCCCTCCTATTGCTCGCCAGTTTAGATAGCGTCCATTTGGTCGAACCACTTCCACTTTTCCTTGATGGTTCTGTAGTCACTTTTAAGTTTTTTAAACTTTTCCCTACTCTGTTGGTAGGTCCGGTGGTAACTGTGTGCGGCCAACAGCTGAGACATTTCCTGAAATACTTTTTTGTTTATCGCTAACGAGAGGAACGTCTGCACCTCATTTATTGACCACGGCGTGGTTTTGCGCACAGCCATTTCTTTTTACAATTCAACAGTCGCGTGAACAAATGACACTGCTATCGATGTAGCTAAAACTAGTGGGTTGATGTCCTGTGTCGAAAATCCAATGACGCTGGTAGTGACGATTCTCTCTGACCAATCAGTGATCTGCAGGGTTTTGACGTCACATTTAGTATCGGCGCGGCTCGCTTGGAATATCGACCGAGGTGGTACTAAAAAAAGTACCAGGTACAAGGTACTATCCACAGTGGAAAACCCCCAAAACTCGAGCAGAGTTGAGTTGTACCGTGCATTGGAAAAGCCCCATTAATGTCTTCTAAAGCGTTACGATCACTTTTGGTGTGAAAAAGATCAATATTAAAGTACTTTTTTAACTATTAACCATTGCTTCCGATCAGAAGCACATGCGACACACCTGGAACAGCAGCACTGTTTACAACTGAAAAGGAAGAATGCTTTACAGAAGCTTTGTTGGTTTTGGTTTAGATCTGTATTTGTGTCTGTATGTTTTTCACAATGGTACGTTTGTGAGCTAATCCTGGATGTCAAAACCAAGAAAAAAACAGATTACTTCCGTAACATGCCAAAGCAAATTCGTCACACGAGAGACCGTGTGAACTCCGCCTTGTTGTGAATCCGCATAAAAGTACTTAAATATATTTTTCACACCAAAACATTTAGCTTTAGAATACATTAATTTAACTACTGAAGTTGTATGGATGATGTTTATGCTGACTGTTTGTGATTTTTAGAGCTTCAAAAGTCTGATCACCATCCATTTGAATTTTTGAAGACTTACTGAGCTAAGATATTTTTCTATTTTCTTCAAATGTGTTCTTGTGAAGAAAGAAACTCATTCACAACTGGGATATCATGAGGGTGAGTAAATAATGAGAGAATATAGATTTTTAGGAGAACTATCCCTTGCATTTTCAATAATAATGTACACACAAACCCACACATACTCTTACCTGTAGTATAGTGAAGTTCTCCAGGACACTGTTCATCATATATTTCTCTGGAAGGTGCTTGAGTTTGTGGATGAAGTTGATCATGTATTCGCACATGGGGGAGCGATGGATCCGGTACACGTACCTCCCACCCTCCAAGTGGGCATAATCTGTCTTATCGTTAAAAAAAAATCAAACTTTCAGTTATACAGAGCCAGATTGCTTCCATGAAACTGCTATGGTCAGTAATGACAAAAGCAAAGTTGTCTAGTTATGCATTCCTAATGAATAAAAGGTTAACTCACTTCAACTTTCTCTACCACCTGCTTCCCAAAAGAGCAGACTTTAGTGGACACAGTGATCGTCATGTTTTCAGAACTGCTATACTGACTGCTGACCCCATAGAATGAGCCTGCACCATCCTGATCATTGCTAGTGTTCAGATCTGCCTGAAAGGTTCAAGAATTAAAGAATAAAATCAATCTCCCAAAAAAAGGTGTATCTAAATTACGAGGAGCTCAGTCTTGCTCCTGGAGACCCAACTTCCTGCCACATTGGATTTGGACTATGTTTGCATGAGTTATTCAACAATTTGATATTATATGAGTGAATAATGACTTAAATTTCAGTCTGTTCATTAATAAAGCATTCAGAACAATTGGAATATGACTCACAATAGACTCATGAGTCACAATAATGTCAATACTACTGTAAAAGTGGACTTTATTTTAAAGGACTGACCCAGAACTTGACCAGGAAGAAGGTGTTCTGAGGGCCTTTCTCATAAAGCTCCTTTAGTCCTCCCTTCTTCTCTGGAAACTTATCGTAGATCTGACGAATATCCACTGCCTCCAGGGGAGGGTCCGTGTATGAGGGGTTTGTCTGGCAAATGTTGACAAACAGGTGCTTGCTGTACTGTGGAAATAGGCGAAGAAGTAGAGTTTATTTAATCTTCAAATGAACACATTGCACATAGTTATTACATAATCATAATCTTAGAAACTCTGCCCACAGATCTCCCATCTGAACCTAACTGCACACAGTAATGTCAAGAGCTTTCTCAAAACGGCAAGGTCTAATCTGATTGGTGACCTGCTTTGCAATTTCCAGGGGTCGAGATGCACAGGTTTTTATCTGGCTTTTTAACCTGTTGATACACAATCGACCGCACACGGTAGTGACGTTACACTGCTTACATTTAATATATAATTTACCATCTATAAATGTAATTAATGTTAACAAATTATACATCTTTTCAAAGGTCTAAAGGCTCAACATTGATATCGGATCTGTTTCACGATAGCAATGCTCCAGAAACAGCAATTTAGTTATTTGTAACAGGAGTACAAATGAAAACATGCAATATCAAAACGGGACTTTTTTTATGAATCCAGTTCGCCACACTTGGGTCAATTTTCCATGACAAGCGTTAATTGAAAAACATCCAATGGCACTTTTTGTCTATAAAAGTGATAAATCTGAGAAATATTGATATATTCTCCATTGTTTACATGAGATATCACCTGAAAGAATTACCCTTCATCATCGTTCTTCAACAAACTATGCAATCTGAGCAGCATTCATGTTGTATAACTGTATATTATCTTATATATTAGAGTCTCATAAACAAAATGAGTCTGTCTCCAAAGTCTATTTTTAAAAATGCAGCATAGTTTTATTCATAATAGCCAAGCAGTGCAGACAGATTTTGTGTCGTCTAGAAAGGCGGAGCCTTAATTTTACTCTTTACACAGGCAGCGATTTTACAGAGAAAAAAGCTTGCAGGAACCTCATATTTTGTTAGATCATCTTCAAATTTGAAACATAACTTCTTTAGACTTGTGGCTTTGAGAACATTGTATTTCTGGGTTGTCTTGGCACTTTTATTTTATTTTTTTAGATTATAATAACATGTTCAGCACAAAATATTTCCATTACTATAAACTTCAGCTTCTCTAACTTTAAACAATAACAACATATATTAATTCTGAATAAAGCCCAAAGTGTCTTCTTTCAAAAGATACTAAAACTGTGTCCATACTCTAAAGTGTCCAGTAAATACAACCATTTAAGTTCAGGTATGTCATTTTCATGGTTTGTGCTAAAAAAGGGGGTGCGTATCAACAGGTTAAATGAAGGGTTTACTATGTATCTACTGAAAACGAACTACCACTGAGATACAGGTGCCACTCATTCTAAATGAAATGCTACTCTAAAAGCTTGTGTTCAGGGTGAAAAACATAAATTTATTTTATATATATATATATATATACACACAATATTCTCTGCAAAACAAATGACACTCACAGTATCAGGGTCCCTCTGGACCTCCATGAAGGCAGAGTACTCCAGCATGCGGAGTTTAGCAGAGGCAATGGTCCGATCCTGCCATACAGGCATTGTAGTTGCGGTGGGGGGGAGTGGGGTGGGTAAAGACTCATAACCTGTTGAGGAAACATCCTAATTTAGTCTAGGGGGACTAATGATTTATACTAACGGCTTTATGTATTCAGTACACAAAAATTAAGTATTTTGTTAGAATACCTTTAGAACACATCTCTCATAATGACCACAAAAAAAGACAGATGTGAAAGAAAAAAGTTTAGTCAATTAATTGAGAAACAATGTTTTTCTAAACACCGCACAAGCACATGCTGCACACTTGTCCTCATGCTAGGGTCACGCTTTTTACTGCAAATCTGGCTAATTTGAAAACATAATTGTGGGTCAAAATGCTAAAAATCGCAGGTTGCGGTTTTTGGGATACTTAAATGAACAGTATACACAAAGTAATGAAAATGCAATGTCCTATTCATGTATACAAATTCTAGTATTGAATGTCTGGCAACTGCACTGGCATAACCGTTGTCTTAACAATCTGCGTGCTGTCAGCTGTGCACAAGTATCAATACAGCCGGCAAAGTTTATATAACATTCCAGCACATGATATATTGGTTGCCGTGATTGTAATTGCTGTGTAAATACATTTATGCAGCTGCAGATGCGGTTTCTGTGCTGAGCTTTGCAGTGTAAAGACTGACGGTTCTCGATAAGCATTTGGTGAGTCACGTCCACATCGGAAACTTGTAGAATGAAGATCTGTTGAAAAATAGAAGTTATAAATAACAATAATATCAACAGGTAAAATATGGGGGAATACTGCAAAGACTGGGAGAGGGAAAAGGACTTGAAGTAGATCAGAGCGGTTTCAAATTACTGAAAAACATTGTATAAACAGCTACTGTAAAGCTTGTGGCTTATAAAGTAGATATATGGACAGCTAGTTCAGTTTGACACATATTGTAAGGCCCCACCCCCAGGAACGTCGGATGCGATCCTAATGTTGTTGACCCTTGCCTGGTGTTTGGATGCGTGCCTATCACTTTCAAACCCATCGCGCTGGCTGGCCAGAACCATCCAATTTAATTCAACAGGTAAGTTTCGTTACGCGGGGCAGCTGGACGGGTGTACCGCTTGTGTACAGTGCCTTTCCCCTCCATGAGGTGAAGCCGTACACTCTTCTCTCCCATGCCTTTTCATGATCTGTGATCCCTGGATGTCATTCCTCCTAGCCCTCTGGCTCACTAATTCAGCGGAGGAATTTGTAATCGGACCAGTACGTGTGCTAACGTGCCCTGTACTGGAGTAAGTGCTCCACAGGTCTCGGTTACCCCGATAACCTCAGGTGATGTATCTTCCGCAGTACGGAATATGACCTTTTTCAGTAGATCCGTGTCTCCTTTGGCAGAGCCCTCTCTGCCCTGGTCGCTAAGTTTGTAGAGCTCCTCCCCTACGAAGGGCAGGACCTACCGCCGCGCCTCTTCCATGTGTGGCCTTAGGCCAATATGACATATTCGCCACTTTTTTACCCTCCCCTTCAGGGCAGGGTGTGTCCTCCGCAGGGTTTTTTCCCCCCTGATGTCATGGCCCCCACAAAGCCCCCCACTGAACATCATGTCTGTCTGAGATTACATAAAGAGACAGAAGAAATTGAGACAGCCTGAATAGATAGAAGAACTGTGGCGAATTCTCCAAGAAGCTTGGAATGTCCTATCTGCCAACAACCAAGAAAAACTGTGTCCAGGTGTACCTAGGAGAATTGGTGATGTTTTAAAAGCAAAGGTGGTCACACCAAATTTTTTCTGAAAAAGATACATTTTTTGCACTCAGTCCAGTGTGTGTGTGAATGGTGAGCTTTTAAATTTGAGTTGTGAAAAATTGCAGGTGGCAGCCCAAAAATGCACCAGAGTTTAACAAGTTAAAATGTTGTTAATATATTAAAATAAGAAAATATTTATAAGAAGATAAGAAATAAGAAAAACATTAGTGCCCAATTCCACATCTGATTTAAAAAAAACTAGCTATGCAGATTCACATAGATGTCAATACTGGAGAGGTAGAGGTTCAGATAGATGATAATGACTTATCGCATGTAAATCTTCCAATTGTGCCTTGCCTTTATACTGTAAATATGTATTCTAAAAGTATTCTGAATAGTTCACTTAATGCATTTAGTATTCAGCCAAGAATTAAGAACTAAGTATTCTGCCCAACCTTGTATACATATATAAATATACAAGATATATAACATATAGCACAAGCACATTTTTTAAGCAAAAGTTGAGGGGAACTGACTGCACACATCTACTAAACTCACTGTAGGACCATTTGAAGTAGAAGAAATGGTATTTCTGAGAAAAGCTCTGGCATAATTTGTTTGCAAATAATGTGATATTTTTAATCTAATGAAATTCATACATTTCTGAGTGAGGCTTAAGTGTCCAAATCTTTTTTGGGACTGGTGTATGTAAAAAAACATCCTTGTTCTTACTTGATAAAGGCGTAGGCAGTGGGGGTTGTAGACTGGAGTATGGACTCTGTGCAAAGGGTTTAATGCTATAAAAACACAAAGACGGTCAGCAGGCGTTCAAAAGAACATTGTGCTCAGATCAGATATTTTTCACATAGAAAGACTTACTCCTGAGAAGATCCAGGCTGTCCTGGGATGGAGCCAGGCCAAAACTACCAAACAAAACATAACACGAAACAACATTATGATGAAGTTTACGTAACATACTTATTCATAAAAGGGTGACTGGTTTATGAGCTTGTAACTAACCCTGGCTGGAGGAGGGTAAGGGTGCTGAGGAAGAGGAGGCAACTGACTCTTCATCAAATGAGGGGAAACGATCTGAGCGGAGGACAGAGCAGCGATATTTTGCAGGGCTTTGTCTCTGGAGGCCTGATCCTGAGAGAGAGACAACAAGGGTCATTAGGGGCACAGTTTGATGGGAAAAACGATACAATGAGACTCATAATACCAGTTCTAAAATTCAATGTCATGCTCATTTTCTAAACTCTATATATACTGTATAGTATTAAATCATTACAAACAAGCTTCACAATCATGAATTTTTATCTAAATATTAAAAATGTATTATATTTTTAAAATATGGTATAATAACTAATTTAATAAAATATACTATTCATTTAAATTACACAGGGCTTTCAAACTGGGATCCATGGAGAAGATATACATACTGTATAAATATACACAGCTCTGGAAAAAATTAAGAGACCACTGCAAAATTATTAGTTTCTCTAGATTTACTATTTATAGGTATGTGTTTGAGTAAAATTAACATAATTTTTGTTTTATTCTATAAACTACAGACAAACTTTCTTCCAAATTCAAAATAAAAAAAATATTGTTTGTTATTAGAGGTCTGAAAACACTGCATAATTTTTTTTATTTTGACCAGTTGTCATTTTCTGCAAATAAATGCTCTCCTCTCTCTCTCTCTCTCTCTCTCTCTCTCATGGGCATGCCATCTGTTGCAGGGCTCCCTGTTCTTCTATTCTAATCTTTTCTATTTGCAAAAGAGAGAGAGAGAGAGAGTCAGCTTTCTAAAGATAATTTTTGTCAAATGCATACTATTTTCTCAGTGGAAAAACAGCCATCCAAGCAGGGGTATTCCTCCCTATTTTGCCGTAGCCGGTGCGTACTATAAAAACCGCTATTTTGAACTGTACATCCTCTCCAATGTGGAAATTCCGATAAGAGGTAAGTGCCTTGAGTTCCTGTAATTAATCAGTCTGTTGTGACTCTCAGCTGTGATGAGCCTTAATGCTAATGTTGTTTGTTTAAAGCCATTTCAAGATATTTCCTAGCTTTATTAGTGTAGTAGTAATACGCGTGATCACGTAGTGCTGTTGAAAACGAACACTGAGTGATGCTGACTCACTTCACATCACCAACTGGCTCATATTACACACAAAAATGGTCTTTTGCGCCACCTGCTGGCTAAAATATGTAATTTCACAATATTAAATGTAAAGAGACAGATAGCTTTTAACACATCTGCACTGCTCTTACACTTTAGTCTAGAACAGCATGAATAAAAGCGGAGTGATACACTCATGGAACATCTCTCATCCAATATTCAGTTCTTAATGAATATTATAAAGTCTGCCCAAGAAAATCGATATATTTTTTTCTATTTTAAAAAGGCTGAAAAACCCTGTTTTAAGATTTACTATTTAATAATAATAATAATAATAATAAGAAGAAGAATAGAAGTAATAATAACCAATAAATATTAAGAATTTAAACACTTTTGTCTATGACAATATGCAATCTTTATAAAAATCAGACATGAAGAATGTACCATTTTTGTTGAAGAATCTTTAAAACATGCAATACATGCAAACTTCATGCAACATATGATATTAAGCTTGAATTTCAATGCAGCAACCAACACAAATCCACAACGGATGTGAAACATTAAAGCATAATGATACCTGGACATTTGAATAAACATTCACTGCATGTAAAGGCATTGCCATTCATTTCAGAGAAAGAACAAGAAGAATTAGATAAAAGCAAAAGGCATAGGTAGGAGTCCCAATAAAGACATTTTTGATGCTGATGAAGCATTGTTTAAACAACACCTAAGCATAAAACAACATTTTGATTTCCTTATAATTATCTTTTAAAATCTATATTCAACTATATGTATCTATATTTTCTATACAAATTTATTATCAGTTTTCACATGTGTGTAGAAATGCAACAATAGATAATAGTAGCAGTAGTAATAATAATAATAAACCTTGTCATGTAACAGAAAAAATATTCGAAATACTTTGCACTGAGCTCACAGTGGCTTTAACAAACAAAAGTTCAAGCTAAAAATGTAATGGTGATCAGCAATGGTGGTGCTTAATTCATCCAAACTGTGAGACATTGGCAGCCAAAGCAATGAACTGCGCAAACCAAAGCATAAAATCAGCGAAAGCTGAGCATCTGCAGGTGTTTGTGAGAATTAAGCTCTGCAAGAAAAGCGGGCTACATAAAATGTTTCACTTACCAAGTTCAAGGCCTAAAATTGAAGGGAAGAGAAACTGTTAAAATGCTGATAAAGACCAATAGATCAGATGGCACACTGATCAAATGACTCAGAAAAGCACAGGTAAACTAAGAGACTGTGTAATCTACTCTCATAGTTTTAAGATATTACAGACTGTAGTGTTGTTTTCAACTGTTCCACTGAAGGAAAAAAAATCTGTTCAGTGGACAATCCATTGTGTTATGCACATTTGGATTGTGTGAAAAAGGTGACCCATAAACTCACAGTTCTCCACGTAACACTTTGACCCAGTGACTTTAGTTACATTATAGCCATGAATCAAGATTTGTTACTTGCTGATCAGTTGCAGGAGGTATAAGGAGGAGAGACATTCGCAAGAGAGCATTTGATTGGACGGAAATCTGTTAAGTGCAAGATGAGTCATCTGTATTTTTGTTCTGTTTTCCTGGTAAAGAAAGACTGTTGCTTTTAAACGCATATTTCTGCTTAAAGTGAATTTTGTCAACATTTAAGAGAACTCTAGAATTTAAATGGCATCAAAGCTAACACACATGAACTAAAAGCAGAAAAACTGAAATATTAATTTCAGCTCTATAAATAAGTCATAAGCTTACTTCCACCAGATTTGGCCCAAAAGTCAAAATATTAACCATGCAAAGACATGTTAAATATTGACAAAAATCAAATGCAAATCAACATTCAATGGATCGCTCTATATGGCATCTATATGATTAAATTTTTAATCATACACTTTTAGAAATAACTTAATTCATCCCAACCATTTTTAATAATTATTATATTTTAATACATTTATTTTGCTTAAATGCAGTGCAAGGGAACAACGTGCAGCCGTTCGCCTAAAACTAAGCCTTTATGACCCAGCACAAGCCTCTGCCAGCTGGTTGCTTCAACAGTGAGCAGAATGAACTGAAAATCGGTAATCCCATTGGCTAGCACTCACTAGTTTTGATTTAGCAAATAAATTCAGGTGAACAATGAGATTATTATTAATGAGCCCAACGGCTAGCACGGCAAGCTCACAGTAAAAAATCCAACTTAAATTTAGTCAGATAAGCTCAATTTCAAAAGTTGATAGAACTATATAATGTCGAAAAAAAAAAAAGGTGTGTTTACTCAAAACTATCAATTAAGTCAAGTTTTATGCCATTTAAGTCAGAGCAACATTTTTAAACAGGGATGAGCACATACTGTTATGCTTGAGTAACGAGGCAGACGAGGAGATGCGGATCCAAACGCAGTTTGAACTTTATTACGTGAACCAAACAGGAAAACACAAAGGAACAACCCACGATGGGGAAATGAAACATAAAATAGCGAATTAAACACGAGGTAAGCAACAGGGGACTCGAGGAGGAAACACACACCAGGTTGACATCAAACGACGATCGACAAAGACTGAACAAAGACACGGGGTATAAATACACAAACAAGGGAAAAAGGGGCCAATGAACGAACAGAACTCAAACAAGATAATAAGGTGATTAACAGAAGCAAACGGCAAACTAATGAGGGCAGGTGAAAACAATGACAGGGAACACGAACGCTAACAAAGGACTATGGAGTTACATAAGGGACTAAAGTGAAAACTAAGAAGTGCAAAAGTGACAAGATGGAAAACAAGAGGGCAACAGTGAAACAAGACAGGGTAACCATAACAGAGCCCCCCCCCCTAAAGGATCGGCTTCCAGACGATCCTTAACAACAAATAACAAAAGACAAAAACCCACAAGAACAACATGAGGGCACCAGGGGCAAACAGACAGTCCAAGTGGGCACATGGGCAGACAGGCAGACCAGGGGGGCACACTGGGCAGGCAGGAAGTCCGGGGGGGAAATGAGACAGTCCACGAGGGCACAAATGGAGGTGAGACAGTATAATATTGAAAATGATGGTCAGCTTTAAAAATGCAAGTCTAATAAACGTAATAATCATTTATATTTTTGAGTTCACTGAACTTGAATTGATAAGTTAGTAAAACTAATTTGCCTAAAGTTGAGTACATTCAAAAATGCTTTGCGGCTGGTTGCCTTACTTTTTAAGGTTACTCAGCACAAAGAGCTGAACTTTATTGCTGTTAAACGGAGGATTTTTTATTTTTTTTTTACATTTCCATAACTTTTAGTGAGTTTTTGATCTCGGACGTTATTATTGTTAGGCTTTTTTCACTGAAAAACTGAATGATCAATAATCTCTCATGTACAACCACCAGCCTGAAGGGAACAAACATTCTGGATTTCTTAGAGTCATGTGTGTGACAACACTACCCTAATGTCATAGTATACTTCTAAACAAGACACTGTTCTTTGATTTTTCCATGTTTTTTCTGTTTGGCCATTATATTGAGTTTAGATTAATGGTAATGGTGATGTTTGTGCCATATTTGATTCTTTGGTTCTGGCTGACTGGACCAATGTTTGAAATGTTTGACAGCAGTCATTAAATTATATGATCATTTGTTTGTTTAATATGACAATTTTCATTTATACATAGTTGCTATATTTTGGTTCTAATTATTGAAGTTCTATCATAAAGAAATGTCTATGATTCTTAAAATATCAGTTGATCTGCTTTCTATCAAATTATATCACATACTGTATTCTTGAAAACATAAAACATTGTCTAAACATTTTCTTATCACATGTTCTCCAAAATTCTTTAAAACGTTCATATTGTGAAAAGAGGCTGATTAGATTTAGAATTTGAACCATCAGGAATTGATTGGATTGTGAAAAGTGGCCATCACACACCAGAATAGATCCGACGGTTCAAGAGGAAGGAATTTGATGTCACATAAAAACGAAAGTAATTTCAGAGGCAGTTATTACAGTTGTTAAACTTGGATTACAAGATTACAGACTTTTTTTTTTTCATATAGGAAGTAAAATAAAATAAAAATTTATTTTGGTTTCATGTTGACTTTAAGCCCTGAAATGGGTATATTTTAAAAAGATGAGGGGTAAGTAGAGATTTGGGTTATGGAAGTCTACATTAGTTAGATTCTGGAAAAAAATAAATCCTTTAATTCATACACACAAACATTGGCCTGCATGTACCAGCATAAATAACATGCACTACTACAATATGCAATCAACCACCAGAGAGCGCCATTAAATGGCAAGTGTGCTGCTCATTTCCAGTCCAGCAGTAAGCTGTACCGCCCACATTTTATGAATGCTAGGAACAATTACGGAGTCTTATGTTTACAAGCAAACTTCACTTAAACTTTGCAATTGGTTTAACATTCTAATGTTTAAAGGATGTATAAACAATGTCAAACTGTTTGTATCAAAAACTACATCATAAAGATGTTCAACAAATTTGTATAACCTTAACATAACATTGATCAAGTGTATGGAGCGTTCCCTGTTAAATGGGTTCACAGTGCAAAATCTGCACAGTGTAGATTACACAACATTATGTAGGCTGGAAGTCAACATTCAGAACCACTATGCAACAGATTGCATTTTAAATTGAATGGGGAAAAGAGAGCAATCACGTTTTATGTTTTAAGCTTCAACTCTTGCTGGAGGAAGGGTTTGCTAAGTTAGGGATAAGGCAAGTCACTTTAAAAACAGTTTAAAGGACTGATAAGAGCATAGATAAGAGCAGAGAAGCCACAGTCTGCAGCGATGTGCATACCTTCAGCTTAGTCTGAATCTCACGGGACTTTCTCCGTGCAAGAACCTGCAGATGGCTAGACACCTGCCGGAAGGAAGTCAGAAGAGGGGGAAAAGAGAATAGAGATAGTAAACAGAGAGCGAGCCCTACCTTTATGCCCGATTGGTATTCCCGCATTTTCTTCCTGGCTAACACCTGTATGTGACTAGACACCTGAGGCAAAACAGGGCCACATACATTTGGTATGATCCAACACATGTACATTATTAAAACATAATTGTAATAATTATTTTTTTTTATCATATTACACTAATATTTATAACACCAATGTACAGTACAGACAATACTTAGCAAACATTTGTTTGTGAATCAATTAAAAATTGTGATATTAAAAGTGCACTAAGTATTTTTCTCTACATAAAAATGTTTCGCAAATATGGTTAAAATGAAGCACACTAAATAAGCATTAAATCATTATTCCAGTAAAATTGGTGGCCTAGAAAAAAGTTATTTTACTGTACATATATCATGTGGCCATCATGTTAAGATGACTAGCCAAATACTACTTACATTATTTTGGTAACCCTTCTATGACTGGACACTTTCATTTGCAAAATAAATTAATCGAGGGGGACAAATACTAGCTTCGATACAAACAGCAAAGCTATTAGCTTAACTAGATTTCTGAGTAGCGAGGTGGTAGGTTCGCATTAGGTAGCGGCGTTGCATTGACAAAAGCTACACCGCCACATCATGCTGTGTAGACAGTGTTTACTGAATCACTCATTTCAGTCAGTTCTTACAATGAACTGGTCAGGCACAGCGAATCAGTTTGCCATTCAATCTAAATGACTCCGAAAGCTCACGTGTGCGCTGCTGAATCATTTGGAGCATTTTCTCAATCTCCAACATGCTAACAGAATACTTTAAAACACGGAAAACAAAGATAATGCTGGTTGAAATGGACATTTATCTACAATCGATGGAAACCAATCATGAGGTGCAGCTTGTGAACGACTTCTGCAGTTACAAATATTTTCCAATCACACACTTTGTAGCCTCCATGAAAACGCATCAAAATGTACCATGGCCGTACCATGTTTTTTTGGACATGTCTTATTACCTGGGAGAACCATGTAAATACAATTGTATATGTATGAATAAGTTAATCATATAGTGAAGTATTATTATCATCATACTAGTGAAGTAATGGTAATACCATTTTATTCTTTGAATTACCTAAGGGCACCATGTAAATACAATCCATAACTTCTACTTTCTCTGAAGTGTAACTTTTAGCTAACTTAGTTAATTTCGCTGTTGAGTAGTTGGTAGCTTAGCTAGCTCAAATTTTTTGAGTAGCTTGCCCAACACCACAAATGCGCCTGCAAATTTCTACAATGGCATCTGCGTAATGCAGCCTCCACACCAACAAGTGTCCGTATTCTAAGTCCAAGACCACTGTAGTATTACTGAAACAAACAAACAAAAAACTACTTAGTGCACCTTTAATGCAGAATCTCTCAAGTTTAATTTTTATATTTTGCTGAAAGTTAAAACAGGGCATGTAAAAAGCTAATGAAAATAAAGTTACCAATTAAATTGTCTAGTGTAGTAAGTTTAACCCTGTTTTGTGACATACACAAAGCCAAAAATAAAAACTACAGAATTAACAAATCAGTTAGAAACATCATAAATGTACTCTTCACTGTTTAACTTTTGATCTCTTTTGTAATCTTTCAAGCAACGTATCAGGTCAGTTGGCCCTTAATATAACAGAGACATACTGATATGTTACCTGTTTCCGTGAGCGTGTTTTCCCTGTTCGCAGTTTTATGTATCTTGCTATCAACTCATTGCGACCTGGAAAGGAATCAGAGAGGAACACAGGATTAGTATTAATACAAAAATACCCCTTGATGTTGATTGACAGGCTGCACTAACATGCATTGCTGCAAACTACAGACAGGTGGAGTGATGTGCCAATGAATATATACAGTAATAAGAAAGTGATGTAGATACAGTCATACAGGTTTAGAATAACATGAGGGGTGAATAAAAGATGACCACATTTTTATGTTTGTGTGAACTATCCCAAAACACATTATATCTGACAATAAACAGCAATATTTCACAGGTCGCTAAATGAGTAGTGTTGTACCACCAAGGTTATGAGTTAGATTCCCAAAGAACACACAAACTGAGCAAAACTGAATGCACTGTATGTGGCTTTAGATAATAAAATGACTCCCAAATGAACATGTCAATTAAGGCTTTCAAATAAAGCTGGTGGGAACAAGGCCTCTTATACACTGAAAAGTACACAGAATGTGGTAATGCCTCCACCAGCAATATCACAGCAGGGTGTAAAGCCTCCTATGTGACCATTAGTTTATTAATAGACTATTGAAAGACAAGGCTTGTGACAGATGAGTCAGGGGATATGGGTGGGTACTTGGCAAAAAAGGGGCCACCATGTGTTGCTTTGTTTGGACAAATGTTTTCAAACAAAATAACAATTTATTCGATAATTATAACAATTAATCTGTTTATGTATTGGCATTAATGTGATAATATGGAAAGAAAGGGACAGAAACAAATAAAGAATGGGGAGGAGGTAAAATGAAGTAATGAGAGATAAAGAGGATTTCATCACAGTTTAAAAAGGGATGACCTTGTGAACAGCTGAGCAAAGTTTCAACCATGAATCTTTCTTGACACTCCCACCCCCCCCCAAAACACACTTCACTCACTGACAGCCAGACTGCCTGCACTCTACACATGAACCTCCGCTCCCTAAGAGTGAGATATATAACAGTAAGAGCTGATATATACATGCAGGTCACCAGTAAACAACAGGGTTGGATATGCATTTGTTGTGAATGCACAAACAAATGAAATAACATATACGATATGCTGCTCAACTATAAACACAGACAACATGATTACATGGGAACTCAATATGTTGCTGCCGAAAGTTCTGGTACCCTGAAATCGACCCCAAATTATTGAGTTATTACGGATTTACGGATCCTTATTACAGATAAGTGGCACCCCCATGAGACATTATTATATTAATTCAAATGTGTTTACCTTGTCCTGTGGCCCTTCTGATAGCACATTGAAAAAGTAGTCTCAAAGACATGGATTCTGGTACCATGGAAACCAGAAGAAATCGTGATAACATAAACAATGATACATTTTTTCCTATACATAATTCAAAATACAACTCTCTTTTGGTGCCACTCTGTGGACCTTTCTCCATGGCCACTAGGGGCAATGGTTCAAATTTTGGTAAGCACAGACCGATTTATTAATGGTTAGTTCACCCAGTAAATACAATTTCTCTCATGATTTACTTTCCTTCTTCATCACAACCGAAATAAATATTTTTACAAGCAGCATAAAAGTAATCCACACGACTCCTGTCAATCAATGAATGTCTTCGGAACCAAATCGATATGTTTGTGTAAAAATGTTACTTTTATAAAACAATTCCTGCCATCAGGCAAAAAGTCGGAAGCATGCGCTTTGTACACAACAGAGGAACGAACATCACGTGAATTAGTTCATTTCTAACAGCAATCCAGCACTGGCCGGAAGCAATGATTTAAAGTTCAAAACATTTAAATTATCAATTTGTTTCTTACACAAACCTATCGATTTGCTTCAGAATACATTAATTGATTGACTGAAGTCATGTGGATTACTTGTATGCTGCCTAAATATGCTTTTTGGACTCAAACAGCCAGAAGCCTGATGGCACCCATTTACTTATGGCTAGAAATGGGCTTTTCAAAATTCTTCATTTTGGTTCTGCTGAAGGAGGAAAGACATACATATCTACGATAGCTTAAAGGTAAGTCAATTTTCATTTTTGGGTGAACTAACCCTTTAAGCAGCAGAACATACAACCTACTGTTCGTGGGACAGAAAATATAAAAATTCAAGAACAAGATCCACTTTCTGTCTTCACATGATTTATTCATTGTAGTGATAGATGGACATATTGGCCAATTTTTTGGGCAACTTGAGATTTTCGACATTGGTTGATAATCTTGCTGGTTTTTCCGATTTACAGAAATTTTAGTTCCTGTATCAAAAACAAAATCTACTTACAGCCTTGTTATGAATAATACACATTTTCATCAATCCTTATTCATAAAACACAAGCAGAACGAATTTCTTTGTACATTTTTTATAAATCCAATCCATCGTAAATTGTCCCATTACTTTGAATTTAACAATTTGATGTAGAATTTTCACAGAAATCCATTCCGCTTGTGTTTCATGGATTAGGCTCAATGTTTTTAGCAAATTTTAAGTAAATACTGTTTGAAGTCAGTGTCTTGTTTGGTATTGTTAAAGCTCAAGTGTGTAAAAACAGCAAAAATAATTACTGTTTTCAAACAATTTCCTCTGTCTTTCATTGATCAAAAACAAATTGATGGTCCCATCTCTCACACTTATACCACTCATTGAGCCAATGTTAGGCTATGTCATGCCGCACATTTTTTAAACATTTCATGACAGGGAAAGACTCATTTATATAAATTAAGAAAACCATACCTGATATGACAAATAATTCATATTCATCAGGAAAGCTCTACTTGATTGGATGAAGAAACTAAAACCCAACCCTGACCCTACCCTAAAACTAATCCTAAACAATAAGGTAGCCCCTTCCACTGCCATCCTATGTTTTGGAAATCCACCGTCAGGGTGCTCCAACAAACAGATTGTAATTCCAATAGTGGTGCAGAAATGACTTAATCTTTATTATGTTTATGTGTATGCATTATGTTAATATTGGTAATATATAGTCTGCTAGCATACAAAAAAAAAAAGACGACAAATCATCGACCTCTAGTTCTTTGAAATACTGGATGAGTAAATGCTTGGCAACCCAATATTATACCAGAGATCCAGTGGTGTCAAACCAGCCCAAACAAATTAGAGCCTCTTCTATTTCATTTAATTCAATAATACTGATGAAATGACACCACAGGTGAACACCAAAGAGGATTAGGCAACCAGACAGCCAAAGGGAGAGAGATATAGAGAGGGAGAGAGAGGGGCAGACATTGAAAGGCAGAACACATGGACAGGAGAAGGCAAACTTTTCTGTTCCAGACAGACAGAGGAGACTGTGATAGAAAGCGGGACTCTGGCTCTTTCCCAGCAGCCTTGAACTCCTGAAACATTCAGAGGACACCAAACTGCAGCTCACCCCATCGTGAGCTACCTGCCCACATTTGGAGGAATACACTACAAATGAATTGCATCCACTGATAGCACCATTTTTTGTACACGCTGTCTGCATTGTTTTAGTGTCAAATTTTCTAAAGGAATCGTCTAAATCAGGTAAAGTAACAGCACTTATGCATCCAAAAAATCATGCCGGCCATTTCTGAGATTTCTGAGAACTCACATATTTTGCTGGACTCTACAGCATCACTCCACCAAGGCACTCCAGGCACCTAATGTTTCTTTTAAAATGCCAAAAGTAAGCTCTTCAACACTGCACATCTAGATTCATGCCTGGATGCTCTTCTCAAAAATGTTTATATCACTTGATAATTGGGTGCCAAGACAACGTATAAAAACACCTCTTTTAAATTAAAATCTGTTTAATAGTCCAAAATTAATTGTGCTAGGCAAATAGTGCTAAGCTTTGTGAACAAGGTGAAATCCATTTACATAGGAGGTGTGTTTGCGCTGAATATATTGAGAATTGTTATTTCAACACTCAGTGCAGCGCTATTTCTGCCCTTTAGTGTCTGGCTTACTGAATAAGATGGTTTTAAGGCAATATGGTGCAACTGTTTGTGAATGTATGACCCTAAACAAATGCCCACTTCCTGGGAGTCTTGGAGAGGAACAATTATAGATAATACTGGGAGAAATCAGCAGGAAATGAGGTACACAAGAAGGCAGCAGATGGAGAGATGAAAGGGGGACATGGAAACAAGAGGTCTGTGTGTGGGGTGGTGGTGCTCAGATGTAAATCAGACTGGACAGGCTGAAAAACAGCTGCTTCTGACAGCAGAGACACACATACACCATGTTCACAGATCTATGAAGGTTTGCATCTATCCATGTAGTAGTTGTCTTATAGAAGCTTTTATGGGAAGTGACTTTTTTCAAGGACAACCCCCACAGAACATCCTGGGGTTCTGTCATGCAGGTGTCAAGGACATGATTGAGATTGAGCTCCCCATCCAACATGCCCATGTGCACCCAACATGGCTTTGCTAGTGGCTGTCATTTGGGCCCTTCTTGGGCAACTAAAATGGGGTCCACAACCAAGCACTTTCAGCCCGTCAAAATTCCCACCCTGACCCCATGCCCAGATGAAACCCATATAGCCCAGTTACAACTCATGTGAGACCAATATGTTGAATAGGTCACGGGACACCACTTGAGTGGCTCGAACCTACACCTTGCAGCTACTAGCCCAGTGTATTACTGGCATTACTCCAGTATGACCTTGTCCCAAATTGTGCACTTGGACTGTGCTTGTGCATGTCTGTTAAGTCCATGAAGCCATACAGTGTCCCATTTGTCATGTTTCCCAGTTTGTATCCTTGATGAACCCATGTAGCGGACTACTTTCCAAACATCTATGAGGCATTACAACATCAAAGTGTGGACACTGAGGATTATGGAAGGGGCTGAGGGTGCATAAGAAAGGGCATCTCCTGCTCCTGCTGTGTTAAATATATGCGGCAGATCACCATGGTTGTGTTTTTGTGTTGACTGCTACAGTTGTCTTCTATTATTTTGGTCTTGTTGACTCAACATATTGGAACTGTTAAACTAATTGATTGCAAGATGTTTTTGGGAGTTGTCTCCTCGGTCACTTGGCAAAAATCCTTAATTTAGAAATCAATGAGGATATTTTGCAGAATATTTCCTCTTTTAGTTTCTCTTCCTTTCATGGATCGTTTTTCACTTTGACAGTTTCCTCCTAAAGTTCACCGCAGTTGACCCTCCATCCCACCAGATGTGTGATTATTGACCAAACCCACCTGCATTTTAACAACTCTCCCACCACACACCTGTTGATTAAGGCCCACTGTAAAAGACAGAGATTAGAAACTGCAGATAAGAGCAAAGAAGGTATAAACAGCTGATCAAAAACAGGTGCCATGACATCCTTCTCTGGCAGGAATTAGATTCTCACAGAACTGTTGCCAGTCCAATCAGTGGCATCTCATAATTCTTATTTTTTATCTCATGATTCTCAGACAATTGGTCAAGATGTGCTGAACTATGCTCCAGGAAATATAAAAGTAAAGAGATAGCAATGATATGTTTTTCCTTGATGCTTGCAAAGCGGACACTACACTGGGAACCTTCTACAATGATTTACATAGGTTTTGTATTAGACAAACTTTGGCTGAATGAAACATTTTAATATTATTAAAGTGACCTGTAAAGTGCCAGTACCATTCAAATCAATGCTGCAAAAAATCGATATTGATTGGACAAGAGGCTCTAAATACTGTACGTCATTTTGGGACCCGTCCAGACACTGCACTTCTCTGAGAGTCTATGGGAGCTTTAAGAGCACTATATACATTTGATCTACATCCAATTGCCTATTGTGCATTGGGCTTTTAAACCTGTGGGATCTGAGGGTGTTTTGGGCCCTGGAGACGTTTTGACATCCCTTGACATTTGTGCTTTTTTCAGTTGCTTAAAAACACATTAATGGCTAAAGTCTGATAACACTGTATTCAGCACAAACTGGGCTACAATAATATGAGAGCAACATGTGTGTGTACTTTGTGTACATGTTTGCAGTTTTGAGAAAATAATGTTTATGCATGGTTTTTGAAAAAACTAAATTTTGAACTCATTGAAATAAGGCCATTTATCACATACTAAACATTTGTCCACAAGCCTTTTGAGAACTGGATCTTGTAGCCTAGAGTTTTTGCTACAAAATTATGTGAAAACCATCCTGATCATTCATTCATACAAAACAATATAGCAATTTAACTTTTGTAAGACACGTTTAGTGTTAGAAAGGTCATATGCAAGGAAGCGTGAACTATAATGAATATTGATTGTAATTCACACCTGAGGAGACAAAAGACCCCTCCCCTGAGCCTATCAATAAGGATTGTGACAGAAAGAGAATGAATGTGAGGAGACTTGATGATCAAAATCAAGTTTTAAGTTAAAAAGAAGTAATCTGACAAAACATTTTCTTCACATAAAGACTTTACTTAATTTTAGACCTACACTACCGTTTAAAATAAGTCTCTTCTGCTTACCAAGGCTGTGTCCATTTGATCCAAAATACAGTAAAAACTGATATTTTTAACTATTTTTACAATTTAAAGGAACAGTTTTCAATTTGAATATATTGTAAAATGCAATTTGTGATCAAAGCTGAATTTTCAGCATCATTACTGCAGTTGTGTCACATGATCCTTCAGAAATCATTATAATATGCTGATTTTCTAATATGGGCATATTTAAAGTGCATTTTACTCATTTAATCTGAACACATATTTGCAAGCACAAGCTTTGTTGATGATAATGAGGCACACTAGTTAAAATATAATCTAAACATTCATATTATTTTTATATCATATTACATATCATATTTATATCATACAGCATACAATTTAAATACCTGCTTTAGCAGAAACAGCATTTAATGTAACTAAAACATGCCTATTAGGACATATTTCAAATTTCAATACTTTGAATCCTGGCTGGCAAGTCTGGAAATAGTCCCACTAGTAAAATATGTACATGTTTATATAAAATAGCATGGCAACTAATTAAAACTAAATGACTTAATCGTTCGAAATTGTATCCTCGTCTGGATCAAGTCTCTCTTCAATATACAAACCTTCATCGGAGTCCCACTCTTCTTCTGAGGAAAATTTTAACTCTTTGTTACTATCCAGGAGTTTTCTCATTTGTGTATCAGGTGTTCAAATACGCAGAAAAGTGAATGAACTTTGTTTTTAAGGCAAAGTCGGGGGCATTTACCATTTTATTTGATCGTCTCAGCACATTAGTGTATGAATAGCACACTCTGGATAGTGGCTGGTACTTTTCTAAAAACTTTTACTCAAAGACGCGATAGAGCCTGTCCCTCCAGCCGAGATGAAGGGTTTCTACAGCCCTTACTTCATCGTACACAAGAAAGGCGGCAGCTTACGACCGTTCTTGTGCCTTACATAAACTCCCATTCAAAATACTCAAGCAAAGACACATCAACTGCCTAGAGTTGCTGTCTGTAATCCTTGCCCTGTGGAGGTTTCTCCTGCTAATACGGGGCAAGCACGTCTTGATCCATTCATACGATGCGCTCTCGTTATATGTCACAACTTGCCCGTCATGTTCTCTCAGGTCTGAGAACTCGGGAATGCGGAACGTCTGACCGGGTGTTCCATTTGCACACAGCACCTTTCCCCTCCACTGAGGTGATCAAGTGTGCTCTTTTCCCCAGAAGAGTCCACTTGATTCACGCTCCCTGGATGTTCTTCCTCCCTAGCCCTCTTGTCCGCGAATTCAGCGGAGGAATTTCCCGACCAGACACACTATGTGTACTAAAATTACTCTGTACTGGAATTGGTGCTCCACAGGATGGGCCCTTGTGGATTAATGCCCCTGTGTGTATTTTCCATGGTACAGTCCCCCTACGGACGGACCCACATCTCCCTTGGGCAGTCCCCGCTGCCCCCCGGTCGCCGTGTTTGTAGCAACTCCTCCCTCACAGCAGGTAGGATCTACCACCGTGCCATTCCAATAATTATTTAAGATGAGATGAGTATTATTTGAATCAATTTTACTTGAACTAAAATATGCATTTGCAGTACCACATGCCTTTGGTGCTGTAAATATGTTGCATTGTTGCATAGTCACATACTCTGTCTAGAATGCTGCATAGTGCAAAGGATAAAACTAAAAATTAAACTGCATAAAATGATGGCCAATTACATAAACAAATAGGGTTAATGATTTCTTGAGATCCAGGTAAAATCTTAATTTACTAGCTCACTTAGGTGTGGAAGAGAATCATAAATGAACTACATAAAGTCACTGGCACCACATATAATGAATACATTTGCAATTATTGCAACTATGTATGTCATGCTCAGTGTGTATATATATATGAGTTAAAACATTTCTGGAAGATCCTGTCTGAATCACTGGAAATCCTGCAGAACATGTTCTGACTTGTTCTGAAATAGATACAAACACACCTAAGCAGTCAAAACATACAAGTCAGAGCAAGAGACGAGTGGACTGAGTTAGGTGCAGGGTAAGATGACCATATGCTCTCTTTTTCAAGGACATGTCCTCTTTTTTTGGACCTGAAAAAAGCGTCCGGCTGGGATTTCAAAATTGCCTAAAATGTCAGAGATTTGGCTTCGTTTTCTTATTAATTAGCTCTGTACAGTTAGGTCTTTCGGTATGTGTATTTGATTCTACACATCCTTTTTCATTCTACCCATCTTAACGTGTCCTTATGGGATTTTTCTGGCTTAGAACGGCATAGTGTGCTTTCTGCCTCTCTCTCTCAAAAAATCTAGTTGATAGCTCTCTCCAGACATATTAAAGACCTCCTTGGCTGGGTCAGTCTCCACTGTAACAGATCACCTTCCAGCCTCAGTGGTCACTTCAGGACAGCACTTATCTGAAGCTGAGAATGCGGTTACGTTTAGCGTTTATGTCTGCTGCCCTGAAACAAAAGCCTCTGTCCCTTTAAGGCAGAGGGGAGGGTCAGAATCCACACCCTGACCTTTGACAACCCCCTGAAGAGCAAACCTCTCCCTACTGACCTTTGAGTTCTTAAGGTCTACTCCTCCCCACATCACTTGTACTCTCACTCCCCTGTTGCAGTCAGGCTTTCTTCTTCACATTAGGTCTTTTACTATTTTATTTCCCATTACATTTTTTGCCTCTTTTTTAGTAGAGGGACATACAATAAGAGAAGTGGTCAACCTATATGTTTTATTATGGCCAATGTTGATAGCAATATCTACATATCAGAGGACGATGGATGATATAATGCTGATACACTATATAAGGTGCTACATCAACAATGAACTGATTTTTACATGTTTTGCTGTGCATATCGTGGCAATTTCCTGGTGAAATGAACACTAGAGGCGCCAGAACAACAATGGGTTTTATTTCCTTTGTGGCAAAATGAACCGCCCCTCCCGCTTGTCATTGTCGCCCCGCCTCTGAGGGCTGTCCTTCAGCCAGGCTCACGACGGGAGTGGGCAGGAGAGAAAAGAGGCGCATAATTAATAAGCCTCGTTTGGGCAGCGGGTTGGAATGAGGCATACCTGATGTGTGTTTGGCCTTGTCACTGGTGCCAAATAAACAGAGCACGTATCTTCTCGGGTAGCCTGCTTCTATTTCCTTGTGTACACACTGGCATCCTCACAGATCCAGGAGCAGAGAGGGGAGGGTTCCGCCCAAATTAGATGCGTGCTGGACAGGCACCCACGGACACCTGCCGCAAATTAGATGTGACGGACACGGATCCACCTTTATTTTGGACACTTCTCCCCTTGGACACTAATTTTCTCATTTATGGACATTTTATTTGTATTATTATTTTAAATAAATGCCTCTCTGGTGCTTGACCCCACACCCACTTTGTCTGTCTCAAGTAAAACAGCAGATTATCAATTCATTAAAACATAATTTTCACCTGTTCAACACACAATACTATCGTGACATCTAAACACTTGTGAGCCGATAAACTGCAATGCTTGCATAGCCAACTACATTTACAAGCTTTTTCAAATGCCATCAAATTGTGTGCTATTTTCCTGTTCAATTTAGTAATTTATTGTACTGTCCCGTACTTTTGCACATGTTTGCAAGTGCACTTTATGTATGAATGTTATTTAGTCTGTGTAGTCTCATGTGGTTCTGTGTATTTCCTATGTCGTTTTATGTAGCACCATGTTCCTGGAGGAACTTTGTCTTGTTTCGTTGTGTACTGTACTATACTGTATATGGTTGGATGACAATAAAAACCACTTGACTTGACAGCTCTGATAGAGCATTGCAATTGCAATGTTACACTTGAGTCAAGAAGTGTCATAGAAGCACCAAAAAATGGTGCTGTTGCTTCAGCAATTGCATTTTTCATCTCATATTGCTTTTATGACACTAATGGTTAGGTTTAGGTTTAAGATTAAGGTAGGGAGGTGTAGGTTTTATTGATTTAAAACTTAAAAGAGCATTACATTTAAAAACCTCATCTTTGGGAGAAAATGTAACTTGCTTTTATTGCACAGTGAAAGTTTCACCTCTGAAATGTTGTAATACATTTCATGAGATCAAGCTGTATTAAGTTGCAGTCTTACAAGTTCTAGTGCTTGCTTTCTTAAAGCTCTTTTTTGAAAACAAGACTTTTATTCATTTTTCTTCAAGTAAACATATCTTGTTTTAAGGATGTTTAGATATTTTACTGGGCAGATATACAGAGTAAGAAAATTACTTTTACAATGTACAATCTAATGATAGCAATGAACACTTATTTACACAACATTTACTCAAAATGATCTAAAAAAGTAAATAAAATAAAAAAAGTGCACCATCCATAGACAAGGCGGTCTGTAGATTTTTGAAAATGACACTAGGCTGAATGACCACTTCTGTTCATTGTCCAATCAGGCACAGTTACTGATAATTTCAAAATGGACAAATAAAGGCCTGTCTGATACATGAGGAACAAGATATAATTAGGGAGAGAGAGGAGTACTGGGACCAAAAACATGTTTCAGGCTGGACTCAAAGCTGAATTTCTCTTACACATTATGCCGTGGTGCTCATATGCGTTAACCACCATACCACAGTTCTGACTTTTTTCAATTTCTCAAATTTGTGCCCATTTCTTGCATCTGGGCTTAAGCAGCTGAGGTGATGTCATGACTCCACTGGTGAGAACAGACAATCGTAACTATCAACAAGCACAATAAATAGCTAATACTAAAACATTCAATTATCAATAATGATGAACAGAGTCACAAATTAGACAAATTCAAAACATACATTCAGATCATTTGTGAAGTGTGACCATTGATCTGTTGTTTCTCAAACCAAAAAGTTTTGACACAATGGCAATAAATTAAAATTATTGCAGGTTGAAAATTTTAAAAAAGAATAATTGTAAGACATCACAGGTGCAGGATGTGACAAATCAAGCTCATTATAGGAGCCAGACACTGGATAGGAACATCAAATTGTTTAACGAGTCTTCCCACGATGCAATGAAAGTGAACTTTATTAGAAGAGCTGCTTTCTGTTAGGAGAAATTAAGCTCTAAGGAGCTTTAAAGAGTGCTAAATGATGGCGTTGATGATCGAGACAAGATATAACTTGATTCTTGAGATTCCATTGCACAAGGAGTTCAAAGACAAAGGCTCCAAAATCTAGAGAGCTGCCAACCTAGAAATCATTGGAAAGGCTATTAGTGGGGTGATCGCTATGAGAGATGTTGCATCAGTACAGCATTTTCAGCTGGTCTAGCTGCTTTCTCTGCCTGGCCAAGCTGGTGTTTATCCAGTTTAGCTGGTCCGCCAGCTGATCTCCCAGCTTGACCAGCAAACAAGTGTCCAAAATCCCTCTAAGACTAGAAAACCAGACTAGCATGACCAGTGGAAACCAGTTTGGTGGCCAAATAAAGCAGACGCCACACTAGAATTTTTTTTTATTGATATTCAGGTGTAAGCTTCATTAACATAATCGCCAGGTGGAGGTAGACGTAGTGCACATTAAGGCTGATTTATGCTTCAGCATAGAACCTATGGTGTAGGCAACACATAGCTTCCACGGTTACAGCGTAGCCTACTCCATATCATGACGTACACATTTTTTTAAATTTAACTGCGTGACGCGTCAACACAGACCACAAAAGCTGTGATTGGTCCACCTAAACCAAAGACCACCCCACAGGATTACAACAAGGCTGTCTGAGGTAGCATCACATTTTATCCAAGATTATTTTTATATCTATACATCATATCACATTGCAGTTTGGCTCGTGACTATTAAAGAATATTTTCTGCAGTTTTTTTTTCTGTTTGTGTTACAAGCGAAACATGACAAAATATATCTGTTTATAACTCATAAAAAAGCACCTGGTAAGAGCTGGTTATATTGTCATATGCATTGTAATGTCTATAAAATGACAACCATTTTGTGCTGTACAGGCAAGTAGTTATTAATTAATTTGACAATGTCTTTTTCAGCACAGTACGTAAAAAGTATGAAAATATATTTATGTATTATTATTTAAGCAACTCAAGAGCATGCATACAGTAAATTCCTCATTTATTTTCTGCCTGTATAATAAATAATATGTATAATAAACATGTATAATAAATAATATGCAGGGCTGGACTGCTAATCTGGCATACCAGGCATTTCCCGGTGTGCCGACACACTTTGGGGCGATCAGGGGCGGACCAGCCATCGGGAGAACAGAGCAGGCCAGTGGGTCGGCCGCGAAATGGGCCGAATGGGCTAAAATGAGTGGCTTCGTTATGCAGAACGGACCACAAAATGGCGCTGTGATATGCAGAAAAGGCCAGGGAACCGAACCACCACCCCCCGCTAAAACAAATTTTTGGGCCAGATGCGATGTAAAATCCAGGGCCGATTCTCTTACCAGTCCAGCCCTTATAATTTGTACCTACATTTCAACATACTTTGAACTGACTTTTAATGCAATAATAATTAAAAAAATACTTTGAATCCAGAAATGACATTGCTTGCATTGCTTTTGTTTATTTATGTTTTGTTTATTTATGAATGACGCAGACACGAATGCAGAACTATAAACGCAAACCAACATGTTGGCCACTACACAGAGCATACGCCGTAGGTTCGACGCATGATTATAAATCAGCCTTTAGCAATCTCTGACTGGAACGCACATTCTATACAGCAATGTTTTGCATAAGAGTGACATAATCAGTCCTTGGATATTTGTACCCATTACAGGAATATAATTTTAACTGGTATATCGATGTATGAGCTAAATCTTCTAAATGAAGAAAATTCAACATTGTAACTATTTTAGCCCATGTTTCAGAACAAATTACTTTGACAATCTTCCATAAAGTGGTAGTGGCCCAATTTACACTTGGTATTAAAATGTGCTTTGGGCAATATGATTACAAGTGGACAGGTGAGACAAATTACTCTTTACACTTGATCATAATATGCATCTTAATGCGTCTATTTTGACCACTGGCATTCTGATTTCGAGATGAGGGTCTCTGATTTCATGTCAATATGTTACAGCATGACAATAAAAGTTTTTATTGCATAAAAGTAAAAGAAGAACAAGAATGCACCAAACACTTGGGGCATGGATTCTTCCAATTATACTATACAAATGTTATGATTTGCAGAGAATTATGTGCAATTGGATGGTAGTTTATTTTTTAAAAGCCGCATGTTACCAGCAAAGTAAACTTTTTTTGTGCAGCGTTCGATTGACATGTGAATGAGTTACAGGTATGCTTCGCTATTATTTGAACACTTTCGAATGTATAAGTATTTACACAATGATTTCAACATGGTCACATGGATTTTCAAGCACCTCTAAAGGTGGTTGAAGTGGAAAAAATCTCCAAAATTGTATTTACATCTGTATTTAGCATTGTCACGTTTCAAAAAGTTTGGACGTGTAAACGAGGCCTAAGACCACAAAAAGGTTAAATGGATAGTTTTGTATGTCTTTCAGGGCTTAAACTCTTCTATGTTACATAACAGTTTGAAGACATCAACACCTGGTTGCAGCTCCAACTCTGGAAAATCTGTAGCTAACAGCAAACTCTGAGGGAGAAAAATCACAAAGTCACTGGGGCAGTTCTCTGATGCCTCCCCCAGATGGCCAGACTATTTTAGTGCCGTCTAGTCAAAGTATAAATTGCAGCTGGTGAACTTGTGTGATCTGGGGATGGCATATCAGGAAACTCCGTCCACTTTTGGAGATTGACATCAGGAGCCTGGCAGGACTACTGGAACGTATCTGTGATGGGACTGTTTGCAAAGAGAGTGAAAGAAGACAATCTTACAGTTATACAGAGGGAAAGGAGAGGGCCCAACGACCTCTAAGGGGCCTAAAGACACTGGATGGACCCCAGTAGCCCATGCTGACCACACAAGGACAAAATAACTGCTGTTGAAACAAGCATTCCTCATCTGTAGAATAGGGGATTAGAGCGTCCGTGATGGACGTGGGTGGATTATTACGATGGAGGACAAGGCCACAGAGCTATGGAATTTGTGTCCCTTTCTAGCCAATGAAAAAAGTAAAGAATGTGGGCTGGTCTGCATAAGCCTTTTCTACAGAGGGGGCAAAGGTCGAAGGACCCCAAAGCCAAATGAGCTCATTTGCACTTACAATCATAAATTACATTCTGAAGTGGCTTAAATAATAGTTTAATAAAAGGATTAGGGGCAAGTCATATAGCAGAGTTAAAAAGATTTAAGACTAATACTAACCCAGTCCTCGCCAATGACTCTGTGTTTACGCTTAGAGAGTGGTCTGTAATATAATTAGTGTACCGAAGAATTACTTCTATCTGCTAAAACTGGCAATGCAGACAATAAATATTCACTAGCTTTACACCAAGATCGATACGACAAATCGAATCAAATTGCTAACAAAAATCGTCCTACAATTTTTGGCCCATAACTATACACACCAAATACAACACAAATTATGCAAAAAGTTTGCATTGCTAAAATGACAAACAAATACTGTATGTTGTCACTCTCGTGTGATCAATTCTGAATTGTGATATAGGAATGGTAGAATAATGGTTTACTTTAAGTAAAAACTCATATTAGAGCTTTTGTTAAATAAATTAGTGCTAATTAGGCATTAAATACATATACTGTATATAGGTTTACTTTAGATTTTATTATTGGTTTCAGAGAAAAAAAATAAATAATAATAATTGACCTATGGATAAAAAAAATCATCTCGGCCAAACACACCTCAGATCTTTGAGAAAAGGCCAATGAGAATTGGCAAGTGGAATTTGCATACCAGTCCCCCAGACATACGGGTATAAAAGGAGCTGGAATGCCCACTCTCATTCAGGTTTTTTGCTGAGGAGCCGAGACAAGGTCCCAGCCATTTCAGCGGCTAGTACAGCGTTGTGGCAAGAGGGACACAACATCTTAAAACAGTAACCGAGAAGTTCCCCTTTTGTCACTCACTCGTTGTGTCGATGCAGTGACACTAGGGGTCCCTATAGAAAAACGCCACAACAGCTGAACCATGTTACGTGAACTGCCAATGCAGGTGCAAGCAAGCTGCTGCAGATGTAACAGAAGGTGCATCAGTCTGCACGTAACCTCCTCCAATGTCCCACAAGACGTCATGTAGTTCCCTACACCCCTGAAAGGAGGAAGCGACTTTTCTCTCTATGTTTTCTCTCCATAGAGTATTAGATTCGGCTGGGGCCATCTAACGCTATTATATGCATTGGGGAAGGTGCTCTTTTCCTTTCCTATTCTTTCAGGGGGAAAAGACCCCACAGAGGCCATATTCTGCCCGAAGGGGAGGTGTGGCAATACGACACGTGGGCTCATCAGCCGCACATGGAAGAGGCGCGGTTGTAGGTCCTGTCTTGAAGGGGAGGAGCTCTACAAACACAGCAACAGGGGATAGAGAGAGCTCAGCCCAAGGGAGAATTGGGTCTGCCAAGAGGGAGACCGTACTGTGGAAAATACATCACAGGGGGTGCCGGAGTAACCAGCACATGTGAATCACCTATCACAGGGCTAGGGAGGAAGGACATCCAGGGTTCACAGGTTTGTGAACTCGCATGGAAGCAGCGCACGTCTTCGCCTCACGGAGGGGAAAGGCGATACACGCAAGCGATACACCCAGCCAGCTGTTCCTTATTATCAAACGTACCTGTTCGTACCTGACAAAACATGGGACGAAACTGGCTCAACCCGGAGATTGAACAATCTCGCAAAGGTATTGGGTGTTGCCCAACCCGCTGCTCTGCAGATGTCTGCTAGAGAGGTGCCACTGGCCAGTGCCCACTAGGATGCCACACTCCTTGTAGAGTGTGCTAGTATTCCCAAAGGGGTGGGCACGGCCTGGGCCTGGTATGCCAAAGCGATGGCATCCACGATCCACTGGCCAAGCTTCTGTTTGGAGACAGCGTTCCCTTTCCGCTGTCTATCGAATCAGACAAAGAGCTCCTCAGAGTATCTAAAGCTCTACGTGCGATCCAAGTAGATGCGCAAAGCATGCATCGGATACAGTAATGACAGGGCTGGGTCTGCCTCCTCCCGGGACAGGGCTTGCAGGTTCACCACCTGATCCCTGAAGCCTGAGACGACGTAGTACTACAGGCATAGGAGGGGAGCAGTGGACGATCCTGCCAGGTGGTGGCGTTTTGCACTGCAAACACCAATCCACCAAACGAGCGTGCTGGGAAATGGGAGGTCCGCGGGAAATTACCCAGCGAGACCACGCCCATTGAACTCCCCAAATTGACTCCAGCGACAGCCGGGCCAGCCTCGTAACCGTAGGTAGAAGGCGCGGCATGGTGGGCGGCTGGAGCGGCTTTCCCCCGGAAGAAGAAAAGCCGTGACTGCACAGTTGCCACGGTCATGTGCTCGTAATGAGAATATGAACCATCCACTGCCTCAGTGTGATCGCGGCCCAGACATGTGAGGCAGCCCCCGTGGCCATTGGAGGCAGAGAGATAACAACTGCATCAAGGAATCCAGGAAGGCGCTGCTCTAATAGAGGAAAATATACTCTTTGCAGAAATATATACTCTTTTAGTTGCGCTGTCGAAGCACCCAGGTGTGTAATCTGCACTAATTGTGCAGAAGGAGAGAATGCCACTGGAATGCACCATATATACAACAGCATAACTCTTTCAGAGGTGAATGGAACAGCAGTGGGATTCAGCTCGCTGATACAAAACCACTCAAGAGTGGGCATTCCAGTTCCTTTTATGCCCGTATATCCGGGGGAGTGGCATGCAAATTCCACTTGCCAATTCTCACTGGCCTTTTCTCAAAGATCTGAGGTGTTTTGGGACTCTCAAGAGCTGCCCCTAGTGTCACTACATCGACACAACGTTGAGTGAGTGACAGAAGGGGAAATGTTGTTAGGCAAATTGTCACCCCAGTGGCAAGAATTCCAGGGATGATCTGTGACTTAAAAGCTTCTTGCATTGCAAATGTTCAATACAAATCACATTCAGATAGTGTATGTCTTCAATGCTATATTTTCACAGGTGCAATAATCTTGGGGAAAACACATTTGAATATACTGAAGGACCTCTCTAAACATATCACTGTAAATGTAGAGTAAAATAAACGCCATCAAACCCAAACTAACATGAATCAATATTCCATTCCAGTATTAAGTGATTCATGTAAACTTAATTGCCATCTTTATGGATCAAGAATGAGGGCAGCTCTGTTTCCTGTCAAGTCTGATTCATTCACTCAGTAATGACTCTAGTGACTGCTAAAAAAAATGTATACTGAATATGAGATAAGAGTTTGACACATGGTGTATTGAGAATGCTGACTCAAATGGGACACACAACATTCCAGTCAGTGGATTCTGTATAGAAACGGGAAAATCAGGAGGTGTGGAGAGTCATAAGTTCATCCTGTGAAACACTTCAGTAAAACTATCATGCAATGACTTGTCCCTGTTTATCTTTGCCCTGTTTCGACTGCTGTATTTTTTCAACAATAGTACTGCTGTACTAATGGATCCATGATTTTTTTTAAGTTGTGTGTAATTTCTGCACTACTAGGGTAAACAAACGGAATAAAAAAAGAATAACTTTTTTCAAACAGGTTGCCGCATTTACACTGTCAGGCCAAATGAAGGCGTGATAGTCCGTGCCAGGGCCATTTGCATTCCCACTGTTACTTCAGGGACTTAATCGTGCCTCCTCTGGGCTTATTCAGGGCCTTTGGCCTGCCGATAACCCTTGGGCCAAAGAAGGCCTACTGGTGATTGAGGCAGGGGCAATGTCAGAGGTGGAGTTTAGCAAGATACTCGTGCTGTGTTTCATTCAAGTCGGATATGGGATATCCCTACTTGAATTCTCCGATCTCTGACTATAAAGGAATTCCATTGCCAGGTGCTTGGAAAATTATGTTTAAACAACCAAAACTGCAATGCTCCCGTTAGCTTAACAGAGGTTTGACTGTCACCAGGGACATCTCATAGCAACCCAACTGTTAAGCAATGCTGCTATGCTAGTATTTGTGCTACAGGAGAACGATCATCAAAAGAGAGTTTAATTTACCTTGTTTTGTGCACCTGTCTCTGTTCAAAAAACTTTAATATCTTGTAATGTAGGAACTCTGACTCATTGATTGATATAATTTAATAAAAGTGAATGTTCATAACTAACTTTGTACATCTCTGGGTGCCGACATTTTTGTGTGACATCACGCACCTGCATCTCTGCGAAACAAATTGTGGGCACATTTCAAATCTGTTAAGATGCACAATGGACAAAGCAGTGCCCAAAGTTAGTACTTTCCATGGTTCGAGATCATGGACAGTGTGTTGGGACATCATCCTGCTGTTAGTGCAGAGACCACTCGGGACACCATGGCAGTTAAAGTCGATGAGTTGTAAGCGTTAACTTATCTTGTTAGCTAGCTAACGTTTACATACAATATAAACTTGATATCTAGTTAACATGCATGTTTGTTTTGGCTTGTGATATGAATGAGGTGTGTGAGACGTTTGTACCAGGGTGGAGTATTAAGGGCGGGTTTTAGGTCAACACTGTGGTGCTTTTGGCCTAATGGTGGGAATGCAGAGCGGTTTTGGTCTCGTGGCTCAAGGTCCGAGATAAGGAGACACATTTGGAAAACTACTTCAGAGATCTCTTATGATTTGTAACGTTGAAGATTTTACTGTTGCTTTGCCACTGAAACATTTGACAGGTTATAATCTGAGCACTATGTAAATCCATCAAGCGACTCTGGCTGGGGGTATTCAGCCCTCTAAGACTCACCATACATCTTCCCTTCGTCTGAGAGAATGATCTTTCTGCGGCCACAGGGTGGGTAGATGGCCAAAGCCTCCTGGAAGCTCTGTTCGATGTCTTGGCTCCAGACGCCCTCTGCATCCCCGTCAATTCCGACCTTGTCCATCCCATCCACTCCATCATCCTGCCCCTCCTCTGGGCTCTCACTGTTGCTCCACTCGTTGGCTGCAATGGTGGCGGCTCCACCTGGGCCACTATGTGAGCCCTTACACCCAGGACTACTGGGAGAGAATGGTAGACAGGAGGAAAAACAGGAAGTCAAAATTAATACCCCATGCAAGGGAACAGGCAAGGGTTAGACTGGCAATAGCAACTATACAAAAATTTTAACAACACTGCTTGTGGACGTTTCAAGACTGTCAGACTTCAAATCGACCACTGTGAGCATTGTTATTATTCACAATATACTGTAGATATTATAACAGTGCTGGGTAAAAAGGTAAATTTTCTGATGAAATATGTAGTTTGACACATCTCTAATAAGGAAAAAGTTAGGTCATACATAACAAAATGTTTTCTTCCAGCCAACAAAATACAAGCAGGAACATCAGCTGCCCTTTCCAGGCTTTTGTTAAATAATTGGTTCATTTAGACAGCTCAAGACCAATAGGAAGGTTGACAGTAGCCATCATTCCAAATGGTGTGACCATAAATGTCCCTTCTGAGCTGGAGCTTCTCCCAACCCTGCTTTAAATACAGAATAAGAATGTTGCCAGATCATGTAATCATTTACACAAGCCCTGTCAATCACTTCATCCCATTATGTTACAGCAGAAAGAGGTGAATTGGAAAGGAAAGACAAAATGGCCGTTGGAGCACTAAAAAGCCAGGAAACGGCAAGCTGCCGAGCAAGGCACCAGATTTTTCAGGCTCCTGATATCAAGTGGAGTTCAGGTGACAAGATATAGGGTTCTCAAGGCGTAGCTAGGGGGTGTGGCCACCATGGATCGAAGCCTGGCCACCCCACTCACAATTGCTGTTTTGGAAAAAAAAAATTCTTGTGCACCCTATGAAAAACTACTGGCTCTACAGTGAGGAGGAATGCATATTTTATAAACTCAACCCCCAACATAAACCTCAAACATAAATCTAACCATCAGTGGAGTAAACATGTCTGAATAAGGTCTTTGGCAGACAGTGAAACGTGGGTATTTCGTCACATGAGCTCACTTCAAAACATATATGCAATATTTTCAATGCAATCTCTAAATGGGCTGAGTGACATACTCTTCAGATTTTTTACAATATTTGATAAATATCTCAATATTTGTTTTGCTCTAAAATGGCTTAAAAGTGTGAATTTGTTTTCCTCCAATCTCTGGAACCATTATTTTGACCAAGCTATTGCCAGAATAAAAATGCATGAAATTAATCATTGGCTACTTCCCCACACTATTGCAATCTTTGCTACAATGGTTTAAAGGTAAAGTGTGTAATTTCTGTGATTCATCCCAAAACAAATTACACATTAGACAAGAGACTGTCTTAACACTCCAACAAGACATCACACAAGATGGAGGTGTAAAACTAGTCTTTGAAAATGTAATGGCCAAATAAAATTAGTATTTTATATCACAAACAAAATCATACTGAATCTATTATGTTAATTGAATATATCACCCATTCCTAATCACTAATGATAAGACAAATAAAGGACTTGAACGAGTCAAAAGAATGTTTTTATAGGCTAACAGTCGTCTCTATCTTTGCAACAGCAATATAAAAATGTCAATGCGATCTATACAAATTCTTTATTAAATATTTGTGATCTGTAATAATTGACACTGGTTAAATTTTAAGTGAATTTATTTAAAACCAAACAGAAAGGCATCCAGCTTTAGGAAACTATTTACACAGGAAGTCATAGAGGCCATTTGCAAAATTAATCTGAACCAAGACAACCAATAAGACTTCCCCACAGAGCATTTTTGTGGTCATGGATTTAATTTCAGTGTGGTGAGCGCTCTGCAGCTGTGGAAAACCATTATTACAATTTTCCCCAGTTATGCAACTTCTGCTACTGTTAAGATTATACCGTTTTACAAACTGATTTTTTTTAGCCCCATTTCATTTAGCTCATAGATATTAAGAAGGATATTAGTATAATAACATTTTCTTTTATAAAACACATGCATTTATAGTTATTTATAGTAGAGTTTGAGCTCTCATACCTCTCACACTTTCACATTTAAACCTACCGCATCGCAATTCCTTAAATGACACGAGGGATCACTGATGCACATTTTTATATATGCACGAACGCAAAGATTTTTAATGAATAGCATCTTAAATCTTAGGTTTTTTTCCTCATACAAAAGTATTGTATTGCTTCAGAAAATTTTTATATACCACACATGTCATAAAGATGACTTTTATGACACTTTCATGGTGCTTTCTGTCCTTTTTGGGACCTGATAGCTACTGGTCACTATGCCTTCATTGTATGAAAAAAGAGCAGTGTAAAGGCCTTTTCACACCAAAGGCATTGCGATTATGAGAGGCGAATCACAGATGAATGGCCTTTGCACATAGAAAGTGACCCAAATGACACATTCACACCTTTACAACAGGTTGCGGTAATTGAAAAGCAATTTTACCACGGTATGGTTGGTGGCTTTCAGCTTATGCCTTATGTCTTATGCCTATGACAGATGAAAAGTATTTGACAAGCAGATTGAAAAAAAAACATTTAAATACTAGATGCAGCAGTAATGAAGAGTTTGATTTTGATTTTCTCAATGAGATTGTGCAAAGACCTTAAGCATTCTGTTAAACTTTCCTTTTTTGTTCCACGGAAGAATGTAAGTCATAAATGTTTGGAAAGCCATGTGGTTTAGTCAGTGATATGAACTATTTTTTATTTTTATTTGGGTAAACTAATCCATTAAAAGAATTGAAAAATGTTAAGGATCCCTCCCACCTTACCATAATATGGCAAATATGAATGAAAGGCCACAAACAGCAAAACTGGACTTTAGAACCAGCATAAGCAGAGCCGAAGCTAAACGAGGTACAGCAGAACCACTGGTATGGACCTACACAGAGAGAAGGACTGAAATTCCAGACATGTCCTTATTCAGAAAGCTACGGTGTACCTAACTCTCTTTCTTTCAGGAGATCCGTTGTGTCATCCACAGCTCCGTCCTTCCCCCTCTGTCCCCTTCTGTTCCCTCTCGCTTACGAGCACCCCAGTCCAAAAAAGGCCTGAAGAATAGGAAAATGGTAGGGGGTGGGAGTGGTAGTCTGGGTTGCCTCACCAATTTAGGCATACACTAAGACTCAGGAACACACAGTGCTCTACCCAAGGACAATACTACTGTTTTAGGTGTACTAGCATGGATCCAGCAAGCCATTGTTATCTATGAATATAAATCAACACCTGGCTAATATAGTAGTTTAGAGCAAGGTCTTCAATCTTCTACACCACTTGGTGGATAGATAGATGGAGTGTGGAGTTTTCACTTTACATTTCAACTTCATATTTATTCTGAATTCATTATATACACTATTTAAATATTTTGTGTTTGAGTGGTCATGTGCATTACTAAACCAGGAATAAAGTAGCTCATGAATAATAATTAATGTTAGTGACTTTGCAATTTCAAACTCAAATTTGAATTTGGTTAAATCTGAATTAAATTAACTGACCCATGATTAAAAATAAAGTATGTAGTATTTGTTCCCTATAGGGACAACAAACGGAATTGCAATAATTCCAAAACAGGTTTCCCTAACACTGCTACTGTTTTCTTTTGGTTGGAAAACCAGAATCTGGCCCAAAATCAACCTACAAATGGCTTCCTTATAGCTATCTCTATGTATTAAGTTAGGATATAGGATTTTTTTTTTTTTTTTTTTTTCATTTATTTATTTATTTTTTACAGTTCAGATTAAGATCATTACCATTAGGAATATTCTCATGTATGTTTGGGTATTTTCATGTATTGCTGATGAGTAAATATTGACCTTGAGTTCAAACATGTCATGAAAAGGTCGCTCGCCAACAGCAGCAGTGTCTGGCCTCTGAAGAAACATTGGGTTACAGAATCAAGTGTCAAACCAAAAGCATCCCACACTCTTCATGGAGAACCAGTGTGAATTATAGAAGCATCTCGTCTAAACCTTTAGCTATCACACAGTGCCATTACACACACTTTGAGAGAGCATGTATTTATTTGACCAAATTAAAAGTGAGCTGTTATATCTCTGGGTGAATTTCACAATTCATATTTAACACCAAAATTGAAAGCGATAAATAGGAAATAATATTCTGCTTAAAGAAAATTAAGCATGTTTTTAGGACCATTCATTTTTTTGCATTGGGACATTACTTTCATGACAACTAAGCATGATCTCCCACCAATTCTCATTACTATAATACAACAAATGATTTTCATTACTATATTGCAAAAAAAAAAAGATATATTAGTTACATTGTATTGTAGTGTGTCAAGTATTTAACATCATGAAAGTATTTGTACTCCTCTTCAGATTATGATCATTTTAATAAAACAACTGTATTAGAGTGATTTTGTTTACTATTATACATAAATACATTAATAAACATTAATGATCATAAAATCAAATTATATTTTAATGGTTTTCAATGTTTTGTGCATAAACTCTTTATGTTGCATTTTTAGAATGAAGTGTCAAGTTAAATTCAGTTGAAACTTTGCAGAACACAACTGCATTTGGAGGACTGATCTATCAAGCTGTCTTTGAACTCGTCCTGCCACGTAAGGCTCGTTTTGTGCTGCCCGCTCTTGACATGTTTTGTTTGTTATCTTTACAGCTGGAGTTGCGCTGACTGCCATTTGCTAAATTGTCCAAAGACTAATAGGGAAATTCATTTTTACGGAATTCAAGTGTGGTCACTCAAGCAAGATGAACTGTCTGACAATATTGTGAGGATGATTATGTGTATAATGCTAATCAAGCAACCTTTATTTATTATGTCCAAGAAGCTTACATTAAAATAGAAAGATATTGAGGGATCCAGACAGATAGAGTTTAATTATTAGTTTTTTTTAATCTAATTTCTATATTTCAAGTCATGCAACATTCCCTCGATACCATTCTACCCTCTATTTTATTCTGTTCTATTCTAATCTAAAAAATTTTTTTTAAAAAAGTGTTACAAAGGCAATGACAATTATGATGTAATTTTGGATATAACTTTACCAAGATAAGGTTATTAAGTGATTTTATCACACTAAAATTATGTTCACACGTATAAAGTTACATCTTGTGACTATACTTTTGTAATTGTGAGTAAATTTATGTTTATTGTCTGCCCCATTCACTTCCATTGTAAGTGCCTTACAATAATAGTGAATAATCTAGCAATATTAGCTAAATAAATAAGAAATATTACATTACATTATTGTAATATTTCTAATAATATTTATAAAAATATATTTCTGTCATAGTTTTGTTGTTTGTATAGATGCATTGGCAATACTGTGTGAAGAACAATTATGCCAAGAAAGTAGCTTTTAAATAAGTGTAAAAATTAAGCCAAAGACAGACAGGCAGACAGACAGACAGACAGACAGACAGACAGACAGACAGACAGACAGACAGACAGACAGACCAAAGCAAGAGCCAATGGGACACAGAAAAGACAAAACAATCAGAGTGAAAACAAAACTATGCCTGCCATTTTCTCCCATAGACAGTAAGAAGAAAAAAAACCTGACTGACACAGCACCTTTATACGGGGACAAAAAGGAAAACTACAATACACACACCAGAATCAGATCCCTTTTATATCAGTTCTCAAATCTTTGTTATGAGACTCTGTTCTCCAGGTTCTCATGAGGGATCTCAACCAACATACATAACAAACTTAGGAGCTTTTCAGTGACCAGAGCCCAGGACTCCATGTCCATTTCAACCCGATCCCACACAAAAGAGCCGCCTTCTCACATCTGAGGCGCCTCATGAAACGCCAGATCTGTTTTTCTTTCTCGCTCACTCCTTACTCTGTAAGCAAATTCTCGTGAGTTTGCATTTCTCTAGTGAGGAAACGGCCACCACAGAAAGTCCTTTGAAAACAGTACAGGCTTCACACAAGAGATTCACTTTCATGTTGGCTTGATTCCACAGTGGGAAAACTGACAGACTGACAGATAGGAAAAAGTTGTGATATTTTGCAGATAAACATGAGAGCCGTTTCAATTAGAAAGAGCAGATTTGTCTTTGATATATTAAAAACAACAAGGGTGTGACCGAAACAGGAAACGTTAGCCACATTTACATTGTTAATGTTGTTTACATTTGTCTCTGGAATTAACTACACAATGGACTGTCAGCACAACTGTGTTTTTAATCTTATTAAACGTTAAACATAAAATCAAAGACGTCATTTAGTAGTTACAAGTAGGGCTGGGCGATATAGCTTCAGAAATTATTTCTCAATATTTTTCAGCAAATTGATGATATTCAGTATATTTATGTTTTTGCTCTGATAAAGCATAGAAGTATTTCTGTTTATTTTTTCAATGAGAGGAACCATCATTGGTTCATCATAAAATCATAATCATCATAAACAGACATTGTAACCAAGTAGAATTACTTTTTGAAAGGTATTAAATACAAATCTATTTAAAAATGATGAAGGAATGTTTCCTACACTTTTTCATTAAGTTAACATTTTCAATAATTTGCACATGTATACATTATATTTAACATACAATCATACAGGGAGCTTAATAAAAATCTTATTTATCTTCATATATTTTTAAAACATTTTCTTTGTGAATGAACAAGATGTGCAAAAACTTTTTTGGAAGTTAAAATGTTTCTGGAAACCAGATGAAAACCAGATGTTTTTGGAAACCAGATGAGCATTGCATCATACTAAATTATTGCTGTGGAACCCAGTCAAGTTTATTATTATAATATAATACCGAATTGTTATTATTTTCAGGATAATATTATTTAAAGATAAATTAATATATTTATGTCCTATTTACTTCATCCTAAACTGGGGTTTTTATTTTGATACTGCAAGTGCAGTCGTGATTATTTTACCTTCACCAGTAGCTTTTATTATGAAATGGGAAGTGCAACATTTGTTTTGCATCTTGTGAACCACTGTCAAACTCTCCTTTAATGTTCTGCATTTGTAGATTTGTTTAGTAACTTAATAGTGGTTACTAATGTTTGCGCGAATGCTTCAACCTGCAGTACTTCATAATGTATAAAAAAACTCTAGCCCATGCACCCCGCCACCCATGCGCGTGCACACAGATCAGCATGTCGCTGGTTCATTCTGAAGTGCACACAGACCATTAATATCTGTCTTTAATCGCAGCCTTTACTATTGTTTCTGGACTGGCCCTCTTCACTATCAACATGTAAGTGCCTTATTGTAACTGTGATTTTGCCTTTATATATATATATATATATATATATTTATTATATATATATATAAACTAGGGCCGAGGCAAGGTTACTTCTATTTTGAGGTTATTGTCGATTGAGCTTAACTTGCATTGACCACGGAAAGTAACTTAGGCCATACCAAAACATTCACGTCATGTCGGAATTACCGGAATTACGAGTTCCAACTTGTAAAAAGCATTCACGTCTTCGGAGAACTTGTAATTACAAGTTGTAAACTTTTGGTGCGGCTATCCTTATGAGGATTCTCCATAGACATATGATTTTTATACTGTATGAACTATAGATTATATCCCCTAAACCTACCCCTCACAAAAATGTTTTATTAAAAATTTAAAAATCCAGAAACTTAGTTAAATATATATTTTAAGCGATTTGAATTATGGGGACACTAGAAATGTCCTCATAAACCACACACTGTAAAAAAAAAAATCTGTAATTTTAACAGTAAAATACTGTAAAAATGCTACAGAAATAAAATGTTAATTGGTTAACAATTATTAACTGTAAAATATACAGTAAAAATGTTTTATATATTTTAAAAGTCAATACAGTAGTTTTTACAATAAAATGATGTAAAAATTAAATAATTTAAATGTAAAAAGAATGCTTTTCCTGTATAATTAATAGTAAAAAGAACAAGAGTTTTTTTTACAGTAAATTATTGTTAAAATTACAGTAAAAAACAGTAATAGTACGTTCCCACAATTCCCTGCATGACCCATTACATTTCATTATATTTTATGGGAATAGTTATGTTTCTTCTTGTTTTTAATATCAGTTATGTACACTGGGGTGTTCTGTGTTATATGTGATGTAATTTAGTTCATGTTTACTGCATTGTTTAAGTCTCACATGTGTTACCATGATGGTGATTAGTGTTTGTGTGAGTGATGTTGTGCGCTGTTTCTATATGTTTATTAGTTATTGCTCCTGGAAGAGGCACTACTGATGAACTTCTTGTCATCATGTGCACTTCAGTAGTCACTATGGTGATTAACAAATACCTCAACGTAAACAACAGATTTTTACAGTTTAAGAAGGCATGATTTTTTTACTGTTAAAAAAAAATAAAAAATGAAAAAAACTGCATTTAACTGTATTTCTTACAGAATTATTCTGGCAACCACAGCTGCCAAATTGTTTTTGTAAAAACAACAGGATTTTTTTTACAGTGCATTTATAGCATAACAGCATTGTAATTACCCATTTGTAACCTAAAACAAATTCCTCGTACACCACCCATCAACACACACACACAATCTCTCTCACTCTCTCTCTCTCTCTCTCTCTCTCTCTCTCTCTCTCTGTCTCTCTCTCACAAAGAACAACAGGTCAACAAGTAGACAGCAGCTGCTGCTGCCCCAGATCAGATTACATATAAAGAAGGCATTTTAAGGCATGAGAAAGCAATGCTTGGTGGTTTAATAGGTGCATTAAATACAAATTATGAATTAAATGCTGTTTCAGCATGGGCTTAAAAACAAATTTTTTTATTTCACAAATTCGACAAGATCATACTAACACTGCCCTATAAGGAGAATATCTTTGAGATTTTTTTAGGAGTAAGATCTTCAAAAATGTCCAAACCAAAAAAGCGAGCCTTTGAGATATACCATCTCCTAAAAAAATAGAAAATTTTGAATGTATATATTTTAAATCATATTTTACATTGCACAAAGAAATGAAGCCTATAGGACCATTTATATATATATATATATTATGCACAAAGAAATCTAATTCTCATTACTGTAAAAGAGTTGTCTGCTCCACCCCAGACTCGAATCTCATGTGGGTTGCCAGAATGTTGACATGCAAATTAGCAAATTCAGTATCAGTTTTAAAGGATTTCTGGGCTTTAAGCAGCCTCCATCTTCCAAAGGCATCGCCAATATTTATACTTGTTTTACTGCGGCTCTGGTCATGGTGGTTTTTAGATGGATGGTGAGGCTTTTTAGGTTGGGTAGAATCTGTTATCTCTGATCCAGTTCATTTGCTGGCTTTCATGGTTGCATCATGCAGTGTTATTTGCCTGCAAACTTGGTCAAATCTGGCAACCCTTTGGTGTCAAAATACTATTGGTGAGTGGGCAGAGGACGGGATCACACAGGTCAAAACATAAACAGAAATTCCAGCCCAAAATGGAAACTTCAAAGTAGAATATACTGGCTGTAGCATTGTTATGGATAAAGCCAGTATTTCAACTTAGCATGTTTCCTAATTCTCTAATGATATAGTATGATCATTTTATGATTTAGTTCAGTAAAACTATTACATATAGCACCTTTAAAGTAATAAGAAAGGTATTTTTTCTACTTTATTACAGGAGGCTACTGTCACTGTCCTTTTCTGCATATCATGGCCCCCCTCGGCTTATCACAGCACCATTTTGTAGTATGCTTCAGCCAGTCGTGGCCCATTCGGCATAATCCGGCAGCCTGTTTCAGCTTATAGCCAACCATTCGGACCAGTTTAGCCCAGGTTCGCGTCCGGCCCACCGGGATAAGTCCCGGTTCTCCCTATGGGCAGACTGCCCTGTTGAACACTAAAAAGCACTTTACATTCGTGAAAACCCCTACACTGAACACACAAAAGAGACTATAAAGACATGTTAAAAGTAGACTGATATGCCTCTCTCTTCCTTCTGTGGACCCAGCCCATGACAAACCTGTACAACCTGCCACTGCAGTTTTCGCAGACCAAGAGTTTCTTACGATAACATAACCCCCTATTTCCTTAAACAGCATCATTTCAATTTACTAAAGCCTATTCAGGACATATTTCTGCTTTGCAGTGAACCTTTGCTGTGAAGAGGTTATATGGGATCAGGAAATGTTGGAAGCCTGATTCAAACTCAAATGACCGGCATGAGCACCAAGGCTCAACATGTTGGATCATAAGCTCTAACCAATAGGTAATTTTGAATAAAGCTGCTCGCACACTAGAAAAAGCTCAGGTGACATGAGGCATTTAATGAATAAGAATGCATAGGATCCGTTTTGAGGGTGTGGAAAGAGCTGGACCAATGTATGCCTACGTCAAAATGCATTGCAAGTTTATATTTTCTAAAATATTGCTCAAAAGATGGAAGCCTCACTTTTTGCAAAAATGTCCTTGCAACACACAATCTCTATTGAAATGAACTGATTCACAGTGTTCTCTGACAGTGTAAACTCTAGTGTTTAGGTGCAAAGCCTATTAATGCTAACCATTAATAGGCTTTGTGTTATGCTGAAAATTTGAGTATGATTTAAGTCCCCTACAGGGCTTCCTGTTGGAGTCCCAGATGGTCACTGTCTATCACCCAATTTCCTCTCCAGACGTCCATACATCTTATACTCCCACCAACATCCTTGCTTTACTATAACATTATGTGGCCATTCCAATGTAAATCAAATCCCTAGACAACACTTGATAAAGCTTAATCATACTGAAGTTAATGCAGCGGAATTATTACTGAGGAAAACACCAAAAATGACATTTTTGCCTTCAATTACTCACCCTCATGTAATTCCAAATCCATCTCTATCCTCCATGGAACAGAAAAGGAAAGGTTTAGCAGAATGTTCACAGTGTTCTTTACTATTCAATGAAAGAGAATGGGGATGCCAGAACAGACACTTTCATGCTCCAAAAATGACAAAAATGTGCCCTAAATGTATAGTATATATAGTATACTGAATGCTATGTTCCATGTCTTCTGAAACCAGACTAGATTTGTTTGAGGAACTAAACTGTTCTCACGGTGAAATCAGAAACAATAGTTTGACATATATTTAGCTAAAATCATTCTGTGCTTTCGGAAATTCAAAACATTGACTGCCTATGTGATCATGTTGGAATAAAAGACCAAAATATGCATGGGAGGCGGGCTAATGAGGAGGCTAAAAGCTACAGCCTATGGTGTCAGTCGCTAGTGCGCCTCTTGAGGCCAGGGGAGAGAGATTTAAACACAACACACAGCTATCATGTACCAGCTGCCTCCCGTTCCATATTGATGAGAATGGGTTGGAACGGGAGGCAGTAAATATGGAGCAGTACGTCACGACACACCACGGAGGATTATTGTCAATGATGCCAAACGACATTGATTTTTGAGTGTAATAATGGGTTTACAACTACATTAGGGCAAATAAATAATTACAACAGTTTTCATTTTTTGTGAACAATTCCTTTAAAGAAACATTATCACATCATTGCCAATGCCAAAGTAATACCATGCAGTACAGGTTATTTACATCATACTACACCCACATTCACAGTATACAGTTTTTCTAAAAAATAAAACCTTTCCAAAAGCTTTTGAGGGCCACATTAGGACACAGTTTACATTGTCCTTTTATGTCTGCCTATGGGCCTCTCTAAAACTGTATCTTGTGTCAGACTTTAACACAAAATTGAACGTTAATTCTTCCATATGGCAAAGAAAACAATTGTCCACAGCATGTGGAAAGAATCCGTCACACATGTCTAAAACTACAGGAAGAACTACCAACAGCATACGACTGACAGGAAATTATATGAAGAGTGAAAATTTTAATGTCTAGATTTACAGACACCACACCTGACCTCCTCACCCCACATGCAAGTGACACAAAAAAGGGGGTCAAACTTAAAAATCGTCTCTAAAAAGGTGCGCAACCTAAAACCTAATTAAGCAAAAACTTAAAAGGTGCAATATGTAACATTTTTCATGTAATATATTTTCCCTAAGCGGGAATGTGATCGTGGTTGAGCAAAAACTAGAGTGAACATCGGCAGGGCATTTGATTCCCTGAGGGACCTTCATTTGGTTTTGGGGTTCAAAACTGACCCGGAATTGGCATTCTTCTTATTGGACAGTAAGCTTACATAACTGCAAAGCATGTAAAATATAGTGCTATAATGATTGATCTGTGCAATTTTAGCTAGCGTGATCTTGCCTGCTAATGCTGACGAATTGCAAGCTACCTTGATTCTTAACTTTCAAATAATTTCAACGATCTTCTCTTTATACTAAAAGTCAGGTATGCTGATTCACAGTAACTGACATAAACAATGTTAATCTGTAATTATTCAGGAAGGTAAACTACAATAACACATGAAATGAATGCTAAACAATGTTCAAGATAATGCAAAAAGACCCATTCATTAGTGTAACATAACTTAGTTATACAGAAAATATATACATTCTATTATTATAAAATCGATACATCAAAATGACAGTCGTGATGGAATCACATCAATACTGAATTGTGTCAACATATTTATAAAGTAAAGTCTATTTTATAAACAGCTACTGTCATCCTTAAAATTTAGCTAACAGCTATTGGTAATTTGCAGACATAGGCGATCGTATAAATGCAGTCTATGAATCATGCAAAGAAAAGTGATTACTTCAAACTACAGTCTCGCATAGCCAGACCTGTAACCACACTTGTTTTAGCCCTGTGCCAGCGCTGGAGAGTCAAATTTAATATTCAGTCTCAAAGTTTGTAGTAAAACAATCATAACTGTGTAATTTTATTTATGCTACCTCATCTGTCAGAATAATGCTGGTGAATCACGTTCAGCCTCTTTGTACATTATGTCATTGTTTTGGTCGATGCTCGCGTCCTTATGGAATGTGTGCACAAGCGCGAGCATGAGCAACAGGTAGATGGCTGCAGTTCACTTAACAGTCACAGGTGTCATTAATAACAAGGGTTTCTGAATCTTACATACTGCACCTTTAAGTAAAATAAAACAAAAACTGATTAACAATTGAATGCAGAGTAACCCAGGACCTCATTCTACACCCTCTACCTCATCCAGTTTTTGGAGTTATGCCCCACCTCTTTAGTATTCCTCAACCTTTCTCTTCTGAATAGTGTAAAATGCAAAAATTACAAAAAATATATGTTTTATAATTGCTTAAGTACCAAAAGTGTATAGGGTCATTAAAGACCTGAGACATGTAATTGTGTCACTTTTTATTTTGCGCTTCCTTAAATCATATTTGTATGATTATTTCATATCTATACAAGTTTACAATCACAGGATATATAGTTATTTAAACAGGACAAATGAGAACTAGATTAATACAATTACTATGAAACTGATTTTTTCTGTAACAATGGTGAATTATCAGTCTCCTTTATGCGTGCGTGTACAGTACACAGACATATTATACATGCCATTTGTAACTCAAGGTGGTGCTGTTGTTTCAGTGATTGACATGATTTATATTTGACATTGCTATTTGATGAAAAAGCAACGTGGAAGTAAACTATAGCAAGTGTAAAACATGAACAGTATGATGTGGCTATTTAAATTTCAGTTCACTACTGAATTAATGTAAGTTGTGCTTCTACATAAACTCAAAAACAACCTGAGGATATAAATGTGTAGCCTATGGGTAGCTCAACATGTGTTTGACAGCCAGCTGCGTCACATGACATTTTAGTGTCGAAGAAATGTATCCCATTCTATAATTTGTTGCATCATCTCTTTGATATATGAAAAGCAAAGCATAAAAATATCTGAATATATTCTATTCTATTCAAATTGGCTGAAAATGTTTTGAATTGAAAATTGAAATTGTATTTGGGTATTTCTTAGATCCATTTGTGATAGATATACCAGTACACGTGTCGGGTCTCTAAAGACCAAGAAACACCCATTCATTTAAGGTTTAAAGAAACTGATTAAGCAAAACAGGACAACTGTTGTAGATCATTAAGTTTATCGCTCCTCACATAGTGTACAGGTCTGAAGCGCAAAGCACACACTCAAATGCTATTTAAAGCCATGAGGTCAGCGAACACACTTGTCATGAAGACCCTCATAGCCAGTGTTAAGAAAATGTCCCCCTCTCATTAGGTTACATTCATAGAGAGTGGACAAATAAGGTCTGACTAAATGTAAATCAATCTGAAAACATCAACTAAAATTCCTTTGAATAAACAAATGCCAAAACAATTGTGAAAATTGATGACACACAGCAAGAGGAGGCCATGGGTGAATTCAAGCAAACTGAGTGACTTTCTGAAATGTATATGACTGTCAAAAGTGGCCCTGAATTTAACTTACAGCTCAAGTAATGTGGTTTGGGAAGAATTTGATGGAAAAATGTTTACTGTAATCTTTGACTTTAGATTGCTTAAGCATCGTATGAGACATTGTTGAGATCTTCTGAAATTCTAAAGGAGATGCGTGATATTACTGGCACATTTTCCTATAGAACAAAAATCTGAGAGGCTGGAAACTACAACAAAAGTCTCCATTTGTTTTCCATTTAATTTTGTTCTAAGGAGAAACGTTTAGATTTTAAAGAAATCTCTTTTCATGAGAAATTTAGAAATACATTTTTCTTCCCTTTTGGAATGACAGAGAGATGAGCCTATACTTCAAGAATTGTTGAAGGAAACTTAAGTATTTTTTTTCGTGGCACCTCTGTTGAAGTCTGTCACATTGTCACAAGAAATTCTCCTTTGATTGCTCATTGTAACCTTACACAACCTGAACAACCTGTTCAATCTCTGCACAGCGAAACTGGGGGGGGGTTCAGTGACACTACATCTGTGTCACTGAACGGACACAGATGTAGTGACTGATCCAAGATGCAAAGGATCTTAAAAACAAGCATTATAAAATGAATGAGATCATTACACTCCCTCTATCAGCTGTAAATGAATCATCATTGGGATCATTTTAAGTGCACAACACAGTGCATTAATATTCAAGAGAAACTAATAGGCAGGATGATATTCATATTACCATAGAATAGGCTGGGTAGTCTGAGTTATTCAAAGAAATATAAAGTAGTTTGCCAATATTTCAGGAATTCTTGACAACCAAATATTCTATTCTAGTCACACAATTATATACTTTAGAACACACCAACACTACAGATCAATCATTTAAACCTCTAACAGTTTTTACAATCAAAAACAGTGATTTTGTGTGTGTGTGTGTGTGTGTGTGTGTGTGTGTGTTGCAGCTGCCTGTTTTGAATAGCCAAACTAAAAAACTTAATGAATTGCCCAAGTAACCTTATTATATTTATTTATTTTAGAATTCATTAAGAATATCTATAACAAAAAATAAGTGCCATGTTCAACAGAAGGTTATGCCATATAGACATATGAAATACAATGACTTACATTTGTTCTGGAGATTAGGCACATTTTTGCATTCCATTAGTATACTACTGTACAGTATTTGCATTATATAGGCCTATTGCTTTGCCGTGAACAATTAATAAAACAAATTCTCTGAACTTCATATTAATGTTGTTTTTATGAAGAATAATGACCCATGTGGATAACTCATGCATTTGGTTAGTTTAGTTGCACAAAGTACAACTTTATTATTATTATTATTATTATACGATACGAAAACCACGTAAGGACTCTATTCTCCATTAGAACATATGTAAGAATTTGAAGGCATGCAACCTTTGTCCTTGATTAAAGAATGCTTGATTAAATTAGTCAGACTTGCTCATACTCATTCAGCGTTGTAGTAAATAATGTGTGTGCATTCATATATCCGCAAAAAGTTTACAGTAAACCCACGTGTGTATGTGTATGTAATGCAGCCATCACTCAAGCAGCTCCGAAAAAATGCCAAAAATGAGAATGATCTAAAAACTCCAGCGCGAGCGCAATGACTGTTTGAAACAAAGGAGAGCACTTAGAGATTTGCACTTACCTTAAAAGAAAACCTCTGCTCTGCTGAGTGCAAATAGAGATTGGAGGCACTATCTCATGAGCCCATTTACAAATGCAAACAACGCTGATGTTTTTGTAGAAATATTTCTCCTGATTTGACAGTAAAGCTGGAATGTGAAGTATGACTTCGTATGAAATCACGGCGAACGCGAGCAGAGCGCTCAAGGAGGAGTCCTGAGGAGGAGGGAGACAAATCTCCACCCCCACTCAAACTTTACGAGCAAATAGGATCGTTTGAGATGCAAAACGCCTCGCCTGGAAAGTAGACGAAAGTAGATGGCTGCAGTCAGGGAAGGAGTGGGTCTCACTTCTCGTACTGGATCAGACACCTTCGAGATCAAAGACAGATATCGCGGGATTCATGTTCATGTGCTGTTGCTGATAAAGTGGGTATAATTAAAATGATGTTGCTTTAAAATGAAAATATATATAATGATTCAATGTACCTGTTGTTTAATTTTTATTTTTAGTTTAATAAAGACACGTATTGTAGATATTTCAGAAATATGACAACAATCGCATATCCTATTCAGAGTGTTGGGAATATTCACATATAATTTATACACATAAAGCATGATATTAGAGATATAAAATCAAACAGAACTGACTAGGTTTTGGGCACCTTAAAGGTTAAAAATATGTGCACTGAAAAAAAAAAGCCCCAAATAATGTACATGATTTAATACAACAACATGTGGTCAAGATCAGTGGCGTAGCAGTAATTTTAAAAGTGGGGAGGACACAGCTGTCGGTACTTACAGTGGAGTATTAATATATTACAGTATATATTAATATATACAGTAAGTATGATATAAGTATTTTATAAATATTATTTACTTTTAATATGTGTAGTATTTTAAAGATTCAAGTATTGCTAAATAATTGCAAAATTAGCTGCAAAACTAAAGGGAATCTTGTGGATTAATTGCTTCTGTTTAGCACATGACCATAAAAGACTGAGCACAAGCTGGTCCTTGAATCAATTATTTAATCAATTACAATAATGACAATGGTGCTTGTGCATTGTGGGATTTAAATATATCCAAGTGGCTTGAGTGTTTTGACTACATTCACCAAAGTTTGTTCAGATCCCTTTAATGATTCAGTGACCATTTCTGGTGATGCCAGAAAGTGGTGACAAATGAGTGTCTTGTGTGAAATGAGTAAGTCATTGAATCAACGATCAAAAGAAAATTTTAATCCTTAAAAACGTGTCTGTCTACAAAAAGTATTTTGTAGAGGTTTTAAGCATTATAAGAACAAATCTATAATTTCCCTACAGTTTGTGAGCTGGTTAGCATAACTTTTATCAAAAGACAACACTAGACTTAATATAATAATTATAATAAGTTTCAATAATGTCTGTACATTTTCATGTACGTATAAAAAAGTGAGTCTACCTATCTATTCGCTTCAGTAAAATGCATGTGTTCTAAGATCACAAAATATCAATCTTTTTCCTACAGTTTGTCTAATTCACACCAACATAGTAGAGGTAAAAAACAGGAGCTGATATTAAAAATAGCTTTACATATTTAACACAGATCTAGTTATCTGCTTAAATTGGCAAAAACAACTGATCAAACTATTACCTCACAGACATAATGTAAAAAGCATAACTTAATGAAGACTCATGCGCTGATATAAACTATATAAACAAAAATCACCATTCTAAAGAGTGTGGGGGATGTGTCCACTTCCCCCGCAGCTGCTACGCCCTTGCCCAAGATGCCCCAAAATACTATCTAGGTAGGTATCTCAGCTGTTAGGTTTAAAGGTCTTGTTTGTCCAGCTTGTTAGGTCACAACCATTGTGTGTTTCATCCAAGAACAGAAATTAGAAATTAAGATATTTATTGAATTTAAATTTCATAAGAAATTATGATCAATGTCCGGGAAAAAATTTAACGGTTAAATGTTAAAGCTGTTGTAAAGTGATTTCGGCTCTACTAGCAACAACAAAAATAATAGCTGTTTCCAAACAGGTTCTCAAAAAAAAAAAAACACAGCCATGTCTTCCATTGGTCAAACACATAGGCAGTCCAGTCCCGCCCCAAACTAATGTTATTGGCTGAGAGCCGCTCACAAGTTTTCTGAATTGCTAACATGCAATGGTTGTGATCAAATACTTATTTATGCTTTTTACAGAGTCTGTTGCAGTCAAGAAGTCAAGTGTGACATTTATTTCAGCTAAGTCTATAGGGACATTGTATTTGTGGAATTCAAAAATTGCGTACAGCAGCTTTTAGTAATGAATTATACTCAAAAAGAGAAAAACTGTGAGTGTCAGACCTACAACCTTCAGAGAATGCAGATGTACTGTAAAAAAAAAAAAATTCTGATATGTTTGTCACTTTTAAATAGTATTAATACTTGGGACGTTGAGTTCATACTGGACAACTGACTGAAACAGGTGAGAAAAGAATTTGTTTTGCTGTAACTTGAATGAGTTCACTGCAGTCTAGTGTAGTAAGTCCATAAAGCCCTGTTGAAACAGCACCACCTTAAGGACAGCTTTGCCAGTTCAACAGAATGGACCCATTAAGCAAAAACAAAGGCAATGATATGATATAATTTTTAGTTGTTGGGTTAGGGTAAACCCAACATATCAACATCAACAAATAGTAGCTTACATGTCTCTATTTCAGAATCCTTTACAGTTCTTCACAGATGATTCTTCAAAAATGGGAAAAAAAATAAGCTTTAATCCCAGTGCCCAGTGTTTGAAAGGTTTCTACAGAAGAATACACAAAGGCATGCAAAATATATCAGAAAAATAATAAAAATGCCAAAATATGTTCAGCTATTACACAATAAATGTATTCTATAATCGTCTTTAATCTTTTAAATTCACATTCTTATACAGTATGTTCTTAACCGCTTGCTCATCAGGTATTTGAGGCAACAACAGAAATTACATTGCTCATTTAGTTATTTTGTTATAAAAAAAATAAATCCATACACACGTATGTTCAAAACTGTCAGTAAAACACAACATAATCCTTCTTTCATTAAAAGGTGCACTCAATAACTTTTTTATTTGTGTCATCTTGGATGTAAAACCTAGTGGCATGGATGAAACATCATTCAAAATCAATAGTTTTCGGTTCCAGATTCCATTGTAGAAATGCATTACTAACAGTCAGTCATGCTTAATTCAATCCAAGAGTAAAAGTGTCCAATAACAAGGTGGTAACTAAGATACAGTGCATCCGGAAAGTATCCTAACCTTTTCCACATTTTGTTATGTTACAGCCTTATTCCAAAATGGATTAAATTCATTATTTTCCTCAAAATTCGACAAACAATACCCCATAATGACAACGTGAAAGAAGTTTGTTTGAAATCTTTGCAAATTTATTAAAAATAAAAAACGAAATAAATCACATGTTCATAAGTATTCATAGCCTTTGCCATGACACTCAAACTTGAGCTCAGGTGCATCCTGTTTCCACAAATTATCCTTGAGGTGTTTCTACAACTTGATTGGAGTCCACCTGTGGTAAATTCAGTTGATTGGATATGATTTGGAAAGGCACACACCTGTCTATATAAGGTCCCACAGTTAACAGTGCATGTCAGAGCACAAACCAAGCCATGAAGTCCAAGGAATTGTCTGTAGACCTCCGAGACAGGATTATATCGAGGTACAGATCTGGGGAAGGTTACAGAACATTTTCTGCAGCATTGCAGGTCCCATTGAGGAACCACAGTGGCCTCCATCATCTGTAAATAGAAGTTTGGAAGCACCAGGACTCTTCATAGAGCTCCCCCGTCCAAACTGCGTGATCGGGGGAGAAGGGCCTTAGTCAGGGAGGTGACCAAGAACCTGATGGTCACTCTGACAGAGCTCCAGCATTTCTCTGTGGAGAGAGGAGAACCTTCCAGAAGAACAACCATCTCTGCAGCACTCCACCAATCAGGCCTGTATGGTAGAGTGGTCAGATGGAAGCCACTCCTCAGTAAAAGGCACATGTCAGCCCGCCTGGAGTTTACCAAAAGGCACCTGAAGGACTCTCAGACCATGAGAAACTATTCTCTGGTCTGATGAAACAAGTTTTGAACCCTTTGGCCTGAATGGCAAGCGTCATGTCTGGAGGAAACCAGGCACCACTCATCACCTGGCCAATACCATCCCTACAGTGAAGCATGGTGGTGGCAGCATCATGCTGTGGGGAGGTTTTTCAGCAGCAGGAACTGGAAGACTAGTCAGGATTGAGGGAAAGATGAATGCAGCAATGTACAGAGACATCCTTGATGAAAACCTGCTCCAGAGCGCTCTGGATCTCAGACTGGGGTGAAGGTTCATCTTCCAACAGGACAACGACCCTAAGCACACAGCCAAGATAACAAAGAAGTGGCTACGGGACAATCTGTGAATATCCTTGAGTGGTCCAGCCAGAGCCCAGACTTGAACCCATTTGAACATCTCTGAGATGTGAAAATGGCTGTGCACTGACGCTCAACATCCAAACTGATGGAAATTGAGAGGTCCTGTAAAGAACAATGGGAGAAACTGCCCAAAAATAGGTGTTTCATGCTTGTAGCATCATACACAAAAAGACTTGAGGCTGTAATTGGTGACAAAGGTGCTTCAACAAAGTATTGAGCAAAGGCTGTGAATACTTATGTACATGTGATTGGTTTCATTTTTTGTTTTTAATAAATTTGCAAAGATTTCAAACAAACTTCTTTCACATAGTCATTATGGGGTATTGTTTGTCGAATTTTGAGGAAAATAATTAATTTAATCCATTTTGGAATAAGGCTGTAAGCATAACAAAATGTGGAAAAAGTGAAGCGCTGTGAATACTTTCTGGATGCACTGTATATCCTGCGTTCCAGAAGAAATAGAAGGTCAGAACATCCAAGTTGAAATTTGCCTCTTCCAACCTCAATGCGTTCCAGTCAATCACACATCGTGACCACATGCACACATGTCAAATACACAACCTTCCAGATGTTAGCTAGCTGGCCATCTACCAGCTATTTAATAAGCAAAATAGATGAAAATTTTGGCATTGATTGAAACAAAAACAATTACTCTTAAATATGCTTTAGTATATTTATTGTATATTGCATATTCATACATTTTGTGCAGTAAAAATTTAGTTTTATGTTTCACAAAAACCTATCTCCGGTTTATGCTCTGTCGCAGCCATCATGGAAATTATGTCAAATGGTGCTTCTTGCTGAAGTAGATTTTTTTCACAAGATGGATGTCCAACTTCGAGCTGTGTTCCAGTCATTATTTTCAAGTAGGACGTGGGAAAATTCAGAGTTATGATTTATCTGGAACACACCATAAGCAAGTAGTATTCGGCTGGTCATGTGATTCTAAAATGGCTGCCCCCATGAGGAGACCCTCTCCATGTAGATTTAAACTGCTTTTATAAGGTTACTGATATGTAAGTGGTCATGATTTTATGCATAGTGTATGTTTCAAAATTACAATTATTTTCTTTAGGACTATGTACGGAGTGCACCTTTAATGTAACCTGCATTCATACTGAATAAATACATCACATGCATACACACATTTATAATGCCCAATATATGCAGCAAATATATAATACCCAGCTCTTGTATTGGCTGCTATTTTGTATCTAGGGGTAGGCAAGGTAAATCTGGAGTCTCCCAATCACATTCAGGCACAATGAAAAATGAAAAATAAATAAATAAATGTTCCCACATCAGCAGATGGGTGATCTTTCTTCATCACTCTTCTCAATGATAATGTTATTGTGTGTTGATTCAAAGATTTGACTACTGGTTGTGGAATTTTGTGCTTTGTTGTCATTCGCAGGCCAGTTTTCCATCAAAGCTGGACAGAGCAATAGCAAAGGCTTGCACTGCACACATGGGGTAATTATAGTCCAGAGTGAACATGTCATCAGCTACCCTTCCAAACTGCATCACAATGTAGCTATCTGAAAATCAAAGCATTTACAGTTAAAATGACAGAAAAGTCACATACATCGTATATTTTAAATCTGATAACATCAATAAGAAAAATCGACATCAATGAAATAGTAAAAACATTGAATTCATTTGGAACGCAATTTATGCTAAAAATCAGGGCTTGTGAAGTTCACACCTAAAGCACGCTTAGATGAAAAGGCAAGGGATGTTGACTGAATTGTCCATATCACCAGTATCACTCACTGTCTTTGCTGTGGACGATCTGAAAGTTCTTGACAGAGGCCTGTGTGACCCGACCTGAGAAGTTGAGGACGTATGATGCGGTGTCATCGTTCCAAACTGGTGTTTTGTTGTGAAGTTCAATCACACTGTCCATCTGTCTGTTCTGGTAGCGTACCAGCAGACTGTCGTTTTCCTAAAGGTAAAATAAAAGAATTGCTCTACTGTAACTGTTCCAAAAACAAGTGAACTAGATGGGTAATTTTCAGGTAATGGTGCCATCTGTGTGCCCTATAACTTACTACTGAAATAATGATAGTGAACAAAATGAACAGTAGATGGATGGATAAGGCAATCCTAAAATGTGTTGAAACAAGGTCTTTTTAAATGCATTACAAAAAGGTATTGATATGAAATAATTCTATATATTAAAACTGTGGTATTTCAACATTGCATTTGTGTGCGCTACAAATACTTGTACTTAATAGAATATCAACTTGTTTGATTAGGCTACGGCCACATTAACACATGTTTGTTTGAAAATACATACATTTTGCTCTGTTTATGCCTCTCATCCTACACCGAAAAACAGAGCATTTCAAAAGTGCTCTCCATTAGCTCATATTTCTGAAAATGATGATGCTAGGAAATGGAAAACTGAGTATTCAAAAATTGCTATCATGCTAAAATTGCAATCAGTTGTTATTGTTAGTCAAATTTATCTTGTGGTTCATGTGCAGGACATTATTCATGTTCCGTGTGAGAGTGGTTAAATGTTGCTGCCAAAGAGTGCCTGAAATCTGTCACTTATGTATGAAATTCATTTCGGTCAGAAATGTTATGCTGATACCGACCCATGAAGGCTAATGTAGGTATTAAACATTGAGTCACCTAGTTAAGTTGAGATGCAGCCAGTGCTCCAAAAAGGGGTGGTCGCTCCAAATCATCATTGAAGATATAGGGAGCCCCTTACCTAACCCTTTCCCTAACCTTTACCATGAGTGGAAGTGACGCCCCCTTTTAGAGCTGGCGCAGCTCCCTTTTGGAGTAACCAGTGGCCTGCAGCAGAAGGCCAGAGACAGACTGAAAGGCAGGATGTGATATAATGTCTTAAACATAACCTGGTTTCATAGAATCATGTTACTATAATTACATTTTTGCAAGATGATTTTTATGTGTTTCATTATTCATTGTACAAATCATGTGAAATGAACACTTAAGGCGCAACAACAACAATAACTTAGCACTATATACTTAGCACTCCTTAACTATTTATTTAAAGCAGACTCTGTGATAGCAAAACTTTATGATAATTTTATATCATTATACATAAACTACGTCAGAGAGAGATGGAAAAATGTCAATAGTTTGCTGCTGTGCATAAAAAGCATCTGTATATTGGCTCCTCATCCTCATATCCTCTTCCTCTCTGACACCAAAGGGCGCTCTTGCCTGTACCATGTGTTGTGTATACCGCACATGTTGTGTAGCATTGCTGTTACCGTAAGCACTTTTGGGAGTAAAGACCAGTCCTCCCTTTGATTGGTGAATGTCTATAAAGCTCCTAAGTCTCCTTATCTCATAACCTCATTATATATAATGCATGTTTTTCTTTGGCAGGAACATGCACAGGGCCTCTGCTGTCATCACTGATCATGAATTCTTTCATCTCAACTAACAGAGCAATTTTTGAAAATAAAATATAAAAAATGCACATCTGATGAACGAAGCAGTGATTGTGTAAAATAAATGGATTGTTTTACACAAAAGTATTGCAAAGAAAATTATAATTAATTGTGTAATTAATTAGGTTAAATGTGTATAAACATTTCCAGCAAGTTAAATGACGAAAGTTTATAAAGTTACGCACAATTATAATGAAATTACATTGATAAGCGCCACTATACTGTTATATTTCAGCATCTCGCACACAGACAGTAGCAGGTCCATGCGCATTTATGTTAAATGTAGTTTTGGGAAACGCTTGTAAAAAATTATGAATGTAAAATTGCTAGTAGAAAACGCTCTTAACCACTAAGATCAATTGTTATTGAGAAACGGGCCCAGATCAGTCCAGAGCTTTTTGCAATACAGTTTCACAGGGAGCCAATGATATTTCCTTTCTGAGTAATACAAAATTTCAACCATATTTTGGACAGCCGCCCTTTAAGCTCTGAAATTAACGTCACCTCTTTTCCCTCATAACGAAGACAAGCAGTTGATAGTAGCCATTTTATTTGAATATTCTTTTGTCCTTTTTTCTTTTTCCTCTTCTGTTAAAATTGGAAAAAATAAAATTAGATTAACAAATTAAACAAAAAATCAGGCACAGTGTTCAAAGTTTTTTCACCCTGTTCCTCAATCAATGTTCTCTAATGACATCTAAACACTTTTACTATTGCGCATGACTTGGAAGGTAATACATTTTCAAGTTTGCCATACATAGCTAACGAATTTGTCAAGCTTGTTCATATGCGAGCAAATTGTATGATAGCTCAACATGATAGAGCGTTACACCTGCGATGCAAAGGACCAGGAAACGAGTCCAGAACAGCATGCGAGTTGAAACGTGAGCTGAAAGTGTCACACTGCAAAAGCCCCGCAAAATGACGTGGTTGCATCAGTAATTACTTTTTTTTGATCTCACATTTGCTTTTTAGGACTATAACGATTAGGTTTAAGGTTTAGGATAGGGAGGTCGGTTTGCTGATTTAAAATTTGATAGAGCATTGACCTTTAAAACTTCATCTGTTTGGGATCAAATTGATCTCGCTTGTAACGCCAAACAGTTGACATTTCACTTCGGAAATGCCACAATATTCAGTTTATATGAAGCCATGTACAGTATATTACTTTTTGCAAAAATGTCACCTCAGTCACGTTTCATGAAATTGGGCTCATTAAACAATGCAAAATGTAGATGCAACTGTGTATCATAAAGTCACCATCTCGCCTATATTATTAGATGTCAGAGATCAGTTATAGTAGCAGGTTAGTAACTGAACTCACTGTTCGTGGACATATCTGTACTCGCTCATTGTCGTCATCCATTCCTGGGATGATCACAGTCATTTTCCTAGGCCCTTTAAACCCCAACACATTCGTCTCCTGGAAATAAACATCAGTTCTTTAAAACTTCGAAAAGATTTCAAATACGTCAGGTAAACCACTGTGGAATTGGTCGAATAGAACACTCACATAAATTATAGCAGCTAGTTCTTTCCGGGCATTTGACATATCTCTGAAGGCACGTTCAGGGTTAAGACCATTGTCAAATACAGTGAACTTGGTACCCATGAGATTTGATCTAAAGACGAGAGAAGGGATTCCACAAAACAAACAAAAAAATTGTAGTAGTCCAGTAAACCGACATGGTCAGAACACATACTCATTAAATGTAAATTCATGAAAGTTACCTCAACTTGCCGATAAAATTATCTCCACCCCGTGACAGGTCAGTGGCATCTATGGAGATCAAATAATTTGATGTTGCACTCTTTTTTCTTTTTCGACCAGCTAATAAAAAGACCTGTTGAACAGCGATAAAAGGATAAGGGAATCCCAAGCTACATTAATAAAAATCTAAGTCTTTACCTCATAGCCTTGTTTTCATTTATTTATCAAACATTTTATATGGCACTAATCTAAAGAAGGTCCATTAGGGGACAAAGCAGCACACCAGGATCCCATGCTGGTGAATGACATCATCAAAGCACTATCTATAAAGCAACAAATGCTGGTGACCAGTTTTTACCAGGACTTTTTACTTATTACTATTTCATGGAACCATAGTTTGGCATCTCCAACCTTCTTCTCATTGTCTAAATGGAGGTAGTAGGTGGGATAGAAGCCTCTGTCCATGCCACGCTTGTCTCGTGTCACTTTGCACTTGATGGTGGTTCCCTGAGGTGCAGACTGAAGAACAAACTCCTCAAGGTCATCAAACTCAATCTCTGGGGATGGAGGCCTCTCCTCCTCCTGCAAAGACAGACAGATAACAGATACAGTTTTCTTTGAGGTTGACATCTGTGTTACCTTATTTCACAGTCTTGATTTTATTGCCTTTATTTTTACACAATGGTGCACTGAAAACCGTAATAAGTTGACTCCATTGATTGAGTAAACTTGTTCTCTCAATTAAATTGAATATTGTCTCGAAAACTTGTATTTTCACTAAATTTGGTGTTCAGATAGAATTAACATAACTATTTAAGTTTTTAGTTGTTAGATGCAAGTAGACTTAACCAAAGTCGTTCTAGCGATTCAGTCAACTGTCAACTATGTTTGGAATGCTCCCGGGAGGTTATTTCCAGTCGTGCCAGTGCAGCTCATCAAAACCAAAATCACCAAAATCTCAAAAACGGTTGGTCAAGATTACAATCAAAGAGCATATTTTAAATCAGCAGTAAAATCTGACAAGGCAAAACTGGTATCATAAATTGTGCTTCTTCACCTCATATTATGCTCAAAATAAATAAATTCCAGCTTTTAAAGCCATTGCGTATGCTCGTTCTTGGGTTGATTGACAAGCAATGTCTGTATCTAAAAGGTGATTGGCTCTTTTAACTGTTGACCGTTGGGCACTAGAGCTCCTTGGTTGGACGTTCCAATTTCTCCCATTCATTTAAATAGAAGTGGCCCATCTTTGCTAAAAAGTCTCTGACTTAACTCAGATTTGATATTTAAAAGTTGTCTTTTCAATTTAATAATTTATACTAAATGGATTAAAATTTGGGTATACGCATCATAAATAATGAAGGTTATAACCTTCAGGTCAGTCATAAAATAAACATATTTCTCCACAGAAACACATATACCTGAAACTCTATTGCACATGCACAATATGATCTTAATTAAAGTTAAAAGATCCAATTTGACCAAACGGGACACAAATCACTCTAATGGTGACATCACACAAAACAACAATTTGCAACAAAACAAAAAATAATACTTTTAAAAAAGCTTAAAAATCTATGCATTCTTAATAACAACTATTTAAATGCCCCCATAAGTTCACTTTGATGAAGAAAAAATAACTAAATAATTCAAGCGCAAGGCATTGTGGGTATTCCCCATAGCCTTAATTTTGTATTCAATTGTTTGAATTTAGACATCTTAAGTCTATACATTTTAAAAAAAAAGAAGTATTTTAGGAACAAAGCTTTTCAATTCATGTTTAATTAAGACAACTTGATTTTTCCAAAGATGACAATATTAGGATTTAAAGTGTGGAGAAGTGACGGGAAATGAAATGGAAAATGGGACTGGGATCAGTACATGACCTGGGACAGATTGAATCTCAGGTGTCCTGCACATAAGTGCCAAGCAGTATGTTGTAGCACCTTTTCAGTACTCCCCACCATGCAATAAGACTAGTCTTACCTTTTTACTTTTTTTTCCTTTGCCTTTTTTCTTTTTGGTCACTTCTGTATCCTCTTCTTCACTTTCATCAGATTTAGCTAAGCCTGCATGTGAAATGAGAACAATTTGATGGGGGGTAGGGACCCATTAAATCTCCATTAAAACAAAATGATGTCTGTTTTGTGGTGCAAGAAACCTTGACTAACATAAAATATTGTATGTATATGACATGATACATTATGATACGATGCAATATGATATGAAATTACCCCTTGGTCCCCTTCAAGCCAGCAAAACCTTCAAGAGTTGTTGAGAAACTAAAATGATGTCTTAATGATTTTAAACGTTCACTCACTCTTTTTCTTGTTATTCTTCTCCTTAATCTTGTCTTTGCTATTCTTGTCTTTTCTCTTGTCTTTATCTTTGTCTTTGTCTTTCTCTCCTCCAGTTTGAAACATGGAGGTAGAGTTGGCTGTTGATTTCTTTTTGGCCTTGCTTGGTTTAGTCTCCGGCTCACTCTCATCACTGTCTGACTTAGCAGCTGGAAATGACATTCACAAATTTCAGTCAATGAAATCCCAAAGAAATTCCACCATTTATTGGTAAATTGACAACACTATTAAGACTATTTCCAAGCATTCTATTACACTACCAATATATGATGTGTGTCATTTCTGTGCTATAGGCAACTGCAACAGATTGCATTATACTGCAACAGCCTCTGCAATTGTCAGCCAAAACAGGTAGTGTTGCACAATACTCATGCCATTGGAGCTAGTGTTCCTACATCGGGCCACTCACACAGAGCAATGGTAAAAACGGCAAAGAGCTGCAGCAGAATTTACAATGTTCAAGGTAAATAAACCTACAAATGGCTTACTTGAAGTAGTCTCTGCATGTCAATCTAGGATAAGAGCAGACTGCTGTATTGCTTTTAACAGTTCACCAAACAAGAAAATAATAAAAACATTTATTTATAACCAAAATGTCTTATCCAATAGCAGAAATAGTTCCAAAAGAAGCCAAATCATCAATCACAACTCGCTGTCTGCACTGCTCACTAATTTGTACTAGTAGTGTTTTGTTCATGACCAAATCTATGTTTTTGAACAAACATTTTAAGTGAAGGAATTGCTCTTGTTCACTTCCATTGTTTCAGTTGTGAACGACTGTGCCAGATGAGTCAATAGTTGACTGATTACTAACAGAAAAATTATAATTTGTTGCCACCTACTTAAGTAAAATTGCAATCTTCAGAAATTATCATTGAACGAATCAATGAATGAAATCAAAATGAACAATAAATTAAAATCCCCAACACTATTTGGACAGTCAAGAACACAAGCAGAGTAATACAAATATTTGTTGGACTATTTATTAGCACTCTTTGAACAGTGCTCGTCTAATCAAATCCAAAGACTAGAACTGTTGTATATAGTATTTTTAACACCATCAAAAAAATGGACACACATGGCCTTTAAAGTATTTTATTACATTGTCTATCATTTAAAACTTCTAGCAGTTATAATAAGCAAAAGTCATTACAAATGCTATAGTCACAGTACAGTGTTTTAAGAAAATAGTAATTACCTTTCTTTTTTGCGATAAAGTCTGGTTTATCTCCATTTATCTGAAACATAAAAGCTGGTTCCTTTTTAGGTTTAGTTGCCTTTCCTTTGCTTTCTGATTCACTTTTGTTATCTGGAGAGAAAATAAACTGGATTAAAAATTTGTATTTTCTACTAACAGTTGATGTATGCGTCATTGGAGCCAATTTAGAGTTCAAGGAGTATTTAGCCAAGATCCCTAATGTGAAAATCATGTTCGGGCCAGTTCCTAGAACTCCCCTGGGGATATTCAGGTGTGGAAGTGAGCTTCAGATAATCAGCAGAGCTTCTAGTATTCTTTCAGTAAGGAAATTATGTCGGTAATGGCACAATGTATAGAGGCACCATAAAAACAACTGCAGGGTTTCCCGTTTGAATGTCAAAACAGGGATAACTCAGTACCAGAGAGTGTTGAGTTCTAATGTCTATTCTCCACTTAGTCTCATTGTAGCCTCTTCAAAGATATTGGATTTGAATCATTCTCCAGGAGTTCTGTCATCATACATTTAACTTGCACAAATGTTATACAAATTGAATAGTACCTGCATGAACACAGGTTCTCTATATTGTAGAAAATCTGTTAAAATGTATTTGTAAGCAGCTGGACTTTTCCCAAGTCATCTTTCTACTTATCTGAGTGGCTTCATTAGACCCCCCCCCCCCTCCCACCCCCTTCACTTGAAGTCCCCAAATTCAACTCATACATCTGAGTGGGGATCTTTAAGACAGCTCTCCTGTATTGTTCTGGCTAATCTTCTTAGCTCATGGGATCTACCGTTAATCCACTTCCTGAGTAGAAAAACCCCCATGCATGTGTGCATAACGACATTAAGAGTTACACACACTGAAGCCATTGTCTAACAGTTACCTCAGACACGATACCTAAAGTGTTTTGCTCTGCCGAGAAAAAACTACTAAAATTAGAGAAAAAACAACATACAATAGAGACAAAAAGTAGTCTATATTGTAAGGGCCATGTCCCAGGTTTTTATTTTTTTAAATAAGGATTGTAACATTTTCCTAGGAATGTTACATTAACACTGAAATGGAAACACATTTTTAACAGACCTTCATAATTAATTTATTTCTAATTTTAAAGGGATAGTTCACCCAAAAATTTTAATTATCTCATGATTTACTCATCCTCGTGCCATCCCAGAAGTGTATAACTTTCTTTATTCTGAAGAACACAAATTATGATTTTTAGAAGAATATCTTAGCTCTGTAGGTCCACACAATGCAAGTGAATGGGTGCAAAAATGTTGACGCTCGAAAAAGTACACAAAGGCAGCATAAAAGTAATTCATACGACTCCAGTGTTTAAATCCATATTTTCAGAAGCGATGTGATAGGTGTAGGTGAGAAACGGATCAATATTTAAGTAATTTCTTGCTAGAAATTCTTCTCCCTGCTCAGTAGGGTGTGAAATGCATGAAGAATGTGAATCACCAAAAACACAAAAGTAGAAAGTGAAAGATAAAGTGGAGATTCACTGAGCAGGGAGGATTATTTATGGTAAAAGAGGACTTAAATATTGATTTGTGTGGCAGTGCAGAGGGCCCAGCCCCTAATCAGGCTAATCAAGCCTCCAAGAGTGTAAAGGGAGTAATGGAAAGGAGGAGACGAGAACCGGCTTGATTATATAAATAATAGTTTAATATAAAACTGAACCAAAAGACACAACACACACACACACACACACACACACACACACACACACACACAGTTGTCGGGCAGCTGCCCATAAATCTGTATTTCTGTCACACCGCCGTCTCCCGTTATCCTTTATCCCTCTCGGAGGCTTGACTAGCCTGATTAGGGGCCGGGTGTATAGCATCACGACCCCGCCCCGCCCTCCGCCCTGCCACAATCTGTTTCTCACCCACTCCTATTATATCACTTCCGAAGACATTGATTTAACCACTGGAGCTGGATTTTTAGAGCTTCAAATTGTTGGTTTCCATTCATTTGCATTGTATGGACCTACAGAGCTGAAATATTTTTCCAAATTTCTTCATTTGCGTTCAGCAGAAGAAAAAAGTCATACACATCTGGAATGGCATGAGGGTGAGTAAACGATGAGAAAATTTTCATTTTTGGGTGAACTATCACTTTAAGCCTTTTCTGTGTAGATTTTATTGTTTTACCCTTATCCCAAACCCAGACATTCAATCTTAAAATATAAAAATCTATTATATGAATATGAATTACTTTAAAAAAAAAATAGGATAAACTAAACAAGGTGTGAAATAATCATAAACCATTTCAATATTCATTACGTAAATTTTTACACAAAATACGACTGTCCCTAATTTCGCCGTCATTACCACAATGCACAAACCAACAGTTTTGCCCCTAATAAAGTTGATGATACATTTATATCCACTGTTGGACATTGTTAGTGGATCAATTAAATCAACTAGTGAGAGTGTGAAAATTATGTTTTATGAGAGTAAAACTTTAAAAGTTACAAGGCAAAAATGGCCACAGTTAAGAAAACACCCCGTTACATTGGAAAACAGCCCCCAGCACAATGTATTTGAAATCAAAATGACTCTTATAATAACATCAATGCTACTTGACCTTTGAAACTAATTGAGCAAAGTTCAAAAGTAACCTTGCCTCCTGTTTATTAGATGCTTTATGTGAATGCACCAAACTGACCTTTGGCCTTTGATTTCTTTTCTTTGGTGCCGGTAGGAGAGCTTTCTTTGGGGATTTTCTTCTTTGTCTTTTTCTGTGGAGTCTCCTCCTCCTCATCCTCAACATCTTCATCATCTGAATCTGATAAAAGAGACATTAAGGACTAATCATGATGACAGCGATGACATTTCAGAGTGATAGCGCCTCAGTTCTTAGGTCAATCTCATGAAAACTGTCAAGGAAAGTCAAATTTTACATCTCTTTTAAGATCATAAAGATTTTATTGCATTGAAAATTAAGCACATTTAAACTCCCCTCCCATGATTCTCAGTGGCATAAAGAAACGTGGAAACATATTATTCTCATTATTGTAATGTATATAAATATATCGTCTATATACTTTAGATTATATATATATATATGACCAATTCTGAAGTACATTTGTGAAGTACAATAGGGAAGCATGCATCCTGGAAGTATTTATTTAACTGAAATAATTTGTCATTTTGATAAAAAAATATTTATAAAATATTTATGTAGATTTCATAACAGTAATGAGAATGTGATTTTATGTATTTATTTATTTATTTGCATAAAAGTACTGAGAATTTGGGGGTAAAATGTGCCTAAATTTCAGAAAAAATGTCTAAATGTCTAAATGTCTAAATAAATGAGTGAATAAATACATAAATGTCCTAAAATATGCTCAGTTTCTTTACGCAAAATATACAGTGAAATATTTGATGTTCTTTTGATATTTGGGATGTTATATGGTCCAAACAGTTTTCATTCTTATATTTAATCTCTACCTTTCTTCTTTTTTGGAGTACTCTTGATCTTCTTTTTTGTGTCCTTTTCTGCTAGTTCTTCTTTAACCTTCTCTGGTTTCTTTTTCTTTACTGATTTGCTGTCTAGTGAGAAATTTAAATAATTGGTTTTAACAATCAATTATTATTTCACATGCAGAATCATGCAAAATCAAAGCAGTTTGAACAGAATAAGGAGCTGCATCTTAAGATTTTGATTTACAATCTGAAAAATTGCTAATATAAATCAACGTTCATGGGTCTTTTGTTTGCCATTCATTTTATTTCCTTAGGAGGTAACAAAGTAGTCCAGATATAGATCAAGATCAAGTCACGGCAGCCATTCCATGTGGGTTTATTTGTGAGATTGCGTAATGCGTCTGACTGACTTTTTGAGGGTGTACTCTCCTCCACGCCTGACAAGTCTTCATTCATTTTAGCCTTGCTCTTTTTTGGTTTTGCATCAGCTCCATTGGCCTTTCCAGAATCTGCCTCTGGCTTCTTCTTTTTGGCCTTTCCAGAATCTGCCTCTGGCTTCTTCTTTTTGGGCTTCTACAAAGGCTTCATAAGGACAATGGGTTGCATTAATATTGTTGTTTTGGTGCATTTGTAAATTTCTGGGCATGGTTGCGTCTGGTAAAATTTATGGCTTACCCATTGCCATACATCAATGAAAGCAAACAAAAAGATTTTACAGAAATCATTAGAAAGATACATCATTAAACAACTTTTATAGTTAACCACCAGGAAAACACATCACAATTTCCCAAGTTCAAATGCAAGGAATTAAAGATTTTTGAATAATTATTATTTTAATTTTTTTTGTGGCAGTAGCATCATAAATTGAATTGCAAAAACTACTAAATAGGTAAAGTTTGTCAAGGCAAATTTGCAAAGCAAAAATTTGAGGTTGGCTTGACAAAGCCATAGACAGAATATTTAAAAAAGGATGGATGGATGGATGGATGGATGGAAGGATTGACGAAGCTGAATTTGCAGACTATATTAACAGTGGGATATGTTGATAACTGTGGTTTCTCCAGGTATTTCAGATATTAATATCTGATGAAACAGAATGTTCGTTTGTCTGTGCATGCATAACAACATTATTCTGGAGGCAAGACGTGTCAAGCAAAATGTGAAATGACAAGCACACATTTTTGCAGTGAATAATAAATACAAATTCAAACTTAAAAATAAATTAAACTAAAATCAATATAGCCTAAGGTGAAAATCCCGTAAGACTATCAGGAATTTTTAAGACACCATTATTTAGTTAAATAATAATAAAAATAGGGGCCTGGGTAGCTCAGCGAGTATTGACACTGACTAACACACCTGATGTCGCTAGTTCGAATCCAGGGTGTGCTGAGCGACTCCAGTCTGGCTTCCTAAGCAACCAATTGGCAAGGTTGCTAGGGTGGGTAGAGTCATGTTGGTTTCACCTCCTTGTGTTCGCTATAATGTGGTTCTCGCTCTCGGTGGGGAGTTGTGCATGGATGCCTCGGAGAATAGTGTGAGCCTCCACACATGTTAGGTCTCCGTGGTAACACACTCAACAAGCCACGTGACAAAACGCACGGATTGACTGTCTCAGATGCGGAGGCAACTGAGATTCGTCCTCCACCACCCAGATTGAGTGTTTCTAGAGTCACTATGCCACCACGCGCATTGGAACTGGGCACTCCAAATTGGAGAGAAAATAAATGAATAAAATAATAATAATAATAATGTTATATTTATATATTGCCTCACCAGAGTTCAAGAACACTTAACATTTTCAAATTTAGCAAAGTTTAAAGAAGAAGAAGAAAAGCATGTTTCAGATTCTTTATTTTACATAAGGAGGAATATTCCTAATAGATGAATACTTTATGGAGCATTTAAACATTATTTTAACATTATTAAACAAATGAATTCTTAACCAGTTAATAACCTTAGATATGAATATAAATGTGGTCAACTTTAAGGGGACGGAAATACGAGCTATATAGACGTATAATAATCACTTCAGGTCAGGAATTTAGCCACCTTGAATGTGGAACTCTTCAGGTATAAGCCACCTCCAGCTATTTTAATAATACAAAAATACTACATTATGTTGCTTTATATTGCAGGCTGGTTATATACGTCATCATATTATAATTAATTATAATTTTCATAAACACACTGGTTTGTAGTACAAATAGTTTGTACTACAGAATGAATGAGAGATCCAACGCTGATAACATTTACATTTATGCATTTGGCAGACGCTTTTATCCAAAGCGACTTACAGTGCACTTATTACAGGGACAATCCCCCCAGAGCAACCTGGAGTTAAGTGCCTTGCTCAAGGGCTCAACAGTGGCATCTTGGTGGTGCTGGGGCTTGAACCCCCGACCTTCTGGTCAGTAACCCTGAGACTCAACCACTGAGCCACCCTCACCTTTTTAAATAAAAAAAAGGCTATATCGGAGGTTTTGCAGATTAATGAAGGTTTACATGGAGACTGTATCGTCACACACTCGGTAAAGCAAGAAGCAGATTTTATAATCATCTCTTCAATACAATACTGCAACTAGTGAATGTTCTACTAAGTCTTTTACTATAAATACTTACATTAGATAATTATTGAGAATGTTATTCTGCTGTATATCCGATGGTTGTGTAATAGTTTATAATCCCATATGACCAAACTCAGGTCTTATTATCCTTATAGTTATTAACATTGTGAATAACAGCGGAACTCTGTCACACCTTCCAGAAAAGCAGCCGCTTGCTTACTTCCACGTTGCAAAATAAGGTGGATATGACAAACACTTGTGCTATAATGTCTACACCCTTTCTTAAAGACAATGGCATCAACATTTCTCAGCCTCATCCCAGGCAAGTATTTGTTTCTATACATTTCATTCAACCATTTGCACTGCTCAAACAAAGGGGTTTAAATCTGCTTAATTGGATGGTTTGGCAAGTTACCTCACATGCACAGAGCGCTCAAGAGAGGCCAGACTCAGTGAAGGATATGGAGAAAGTTTCATTCTTACACAATGTTGGCCGGCCGTCACAGCCTACCCCAGCCTTTTTCCATACTGCATGGAGTGGGGAGCATATAATCCGATTAGTTCCAATATCATATGCATATTTATAGACCTCAATTCAACAAAGAGCAAAGACAGAGAGATCCTTCATTACTGCCTCCATGGGGATTTTACTCAAGTGTTATGGAAAAACCCCTTTATAGACTGTTATCAGTATTTAAGTACAGAAGGAGTGATGGTTAATTTTTAACTGATGATTTATCACAAAACATCTTTTCTGGTTGGTAGACTAAAAAGCATATTAAGACATTCATTAATTGCTTGCCATGGTTGTACTAGTGATGTTTGAACAAATGTACAACCTACATAGCTTTTGAGGCAGAGAATTGTCGATTAGCTAATTTTGTCCAGAGCTGCTAAGTTAATGTTTAGGTGCATTTTTAATTTCAGGTATGTTTCCATGAAAAACAATTGGGTCATTGAGTTTCAATGCCATGCTCCAGTGGCCTTCATCAACCTCTCCCTGATGTACTGTATTCTCTCTCCTTTTCTCCTCCTTTTAAAAGTAAAAATGAGTCCCGAAGAGCACAGGAATCGACACGTGAGCCAAAAGTGATTAAGCAATTGCATTTGTCATCTCACATTTGTTTTTCTCTGACACTATCGGTTAGGTTTAGGTTTAATGTAGGTAGGTCAGTTTTGTTGATTTAAATTTGATAGAGCATTAACCTTAAAAAATTCTTCAGTTTGGGAGAAAATGTAACCCACATTTAGCACAACACAGTCAACATTTCACCTAAGAACTGCCGCGATACATGTAAGGGACCACGTAATGTCATATTGTAAATATGATGGCACGTAATTTTCATGAGATCAGATTGTGTATATAGGCCTATTAACCAGCCAGAACTTTAATTAATTATAAAAAATATATTTAGCACTCTTCACAAAAAAAAAGAATGTACTGAATGGTTTTACTATAAAACCAGATTTTGGACAATAGATTATTAAACATTACTAGTAGATGGCAATCTTAATGATTCTGTAAGTCTTTAATGTGGGTCATATTTCCAGGTAAACATGTTAAAAGACAGCATAATTAGATCGATATCATTTCCTACTCCATGTGATGTCAAGTAGAAAACATTAACAATAGCATTATGAGGAGTCGAGTGGTGCCATGCGAGGGTCAAACATGTGAATGGCGAGCTCTGCACATTTAGTAAGTTTTCATACTTTTTATGTCATAAACCTATGAGATTTGATACACTCTGATTCTTAACTGTCCTAGGTAGACAATATGTCAAAGAATTCAAGATCCTCTGGCTCTGGAGACATTAAAATATGCTTATGTGCTCAAGCTGAGGCCCCTGAGCTGCAGGCCGGAAGTTAGAGACTCAATTTGGCCAGTGAGGTGAAAGAGATTCAGCATCAACTGTTGAACATGTTGGTGATGCTGATAAAGGTTGTTGCTGGCTTGGAGGATCTTGCTGTAATACGTTGTTCGATCACTGCTATGGAGACAAAATTCACTGAGATGGTTACAAGAATGGCAGATGTTGAGAAACGGATTGATTATCTGGAGTCATCGGAGAGAGAATTAGCTGCTAATCCACTAACGACCAAGGGGGATTTGGAGCTCGTCTGGGAAAAGTTGGAAGACCTTGAGAATCATAACTGGTGAAACAACGTTCGAATTGTTTGAATTCCTGAGGACGAAGAAGGCAGAGATATGGTGAAATTCCTAGACAGGATCTCCCTGAGTCTGCTCAACACAACAGGCCATAAGCTGGAAATCGAGCGAGCTCACAGAGTTCCAGCTCAGAGATCTGTAGAGGGAGACTTTCTTGTAAGAACAACAGCATTTTCTTGTTCCCAGACTTTCGAATTTGCGAATTCAAAGAGAGAGAAATGTGATCGATTCAAGGAATGCAAGAAACTCTTACCAATGGAAGGTCGCTTTTGCACTGATGTTTCCAGCCAAACTGAGAATAGATACAAAGGATGGCCGCAAAATATTTACATGCCCACAGCAAGAAACGTCCTTCATAAAGTCAATGACTGAGTCAGTTATTTGTGGTTCTCATGTTGCAGCCGATTGGGCCTAACTCACTGAATATTCACTTGACTTGATTTCTTTTCTTAAACATAAAAAATATGATATAGTGTTTCCTTGAGAAATGTATCTTTCCCCACAGGAAGCTGAACGATTTGGGAAGATATGGGCTGGACATGTTTTCTTTAATGCTGGCTCAAGTAAGACCGGGGAAGTCATTACATTGATAAGTAAGCATCTACAATTCAAATGCCCCAAACAGATTAAAGATAAATTAGGAAGAGTCATTATTACTTTAGCAGAAATTCAGGGACTAAGGTTGATTTTGGCTAATTTTTGAACGCACCTAACGCTGATGATCAGGGCTTTTTTATAGATTTTGAAGGGATGTTGCAAGCCGCTGGCACCCCTCATTGGGAGGAGTCTTTAATCTTTTGATGGACTCGGTCCTTGAACACAGTGAAGCAAAAGTTTGTAAGCCCCCTAGAGCAACAGTGACACTTCACAGGATGTGTAAATATCTTGGTCTTACAGATTTGGAGACGATTGAACCCATCTGATAGGGACTATACTATTTTTTCCATCAGTCCATAAGATTTATTCTAGAATAGATTTTCTTTTTTTATATCTAAGTCCCTCATTTCATCTGTTGCTGATAGTTCAATTGGAATTTCTTTTGTTCTTAGGGGTCGGATCATACATTATGCCTCATTCATCAAAAAATCCAAAGCAGGAGAACTTGTGGAGTTGGAGGGGAATATTGAAAGTGCCGAGGCAGAGCTGAAGAGCTGAATGTCTTCTGATGTTCTCAGAGAATTGACCTGATTGAAATACAGATATAAACTATTTTGTCATAGAAGGTGGAGTTTTAGCTATTCAGGGCAAAAAAGCAGGGAAGCTTTTGACTAGATATATAAAGCAGAGAGAGTCTTTTTCTACCATTCCCTCAGTAAAATCTGCTGGTGGGGAAATATTTACCTCAGCCATTGATATTAATAATGCTTTTAAAGAATTCAATCTTTATCTCTATAGTTCCACATCTTTGTCTACTGATGAAGACCTTAGAACTTTGTTGAACCATTAGAACTCCTAAACTGATGACTGAGCAAATTAATTCTCTTGATTTTGAGATATCCTTGGAGGAGCCTGGCTCCGGAGCTAGATGGCTTTATCGCTTAAATTTTTAGATCTTATGCTACAAAACTGGCTCCAATTTTTTTTAGAAGTTTATATGGAATCATTAAAGAATGGAAAGCTTCCGCCAACCTTGACACAAGCCTGAATCAGTCTGATTCTTAAAAAGGACAAAGATCCAAGTGAGTGTAAGAGATACTGTCCAATTTCCCTGATCCAGTTAGATGTAAAAATAGTCAAAAATTCAGATTTTATACACCGATTAATAAAGTTATGATATCTCTTACATATACATATAGATCAAGTGGGATTTATTCAGGCCTGCAGCTCTTTTCCGATTATCTTACTCTGGATATGGGGCACCCAGCAGGGTTGCCCTCTTTCCCCATTTTTGTTCTCTCTTGCCCTGGAACTATTAGCAGTTGCAATAAAAAGGGAAGATAATTTTCCAGGGGGTGGTGGCCGGAGGTGTGGCACATAAGCTTTTGTTTTATGCAGATGATATTTTATTATTCGTCTCCGACCACATTAGATCTATGCCTTGCCTCCAAAGAATGATTAATTCCCTTTCTAAGTTCTCAGGATACAGAGACAATTGGTCTAAATCTGAAGCTTTGTCTCTGACAGCATACTGCCCAGTAACAGCTTTCTAGCCGGGCACATTCCAGAGGCCCAAACAGGGCATTAAGTATTTGGGCATTTTATTCCCAGCAAATTTGTCAGATTTAGTTTAGTTAATTTGAAAAATGTATAAAAATGTTTTCGACCAATGTGGGCAGGTGGTCTTCCTTACATGTATCTTTGATGGGATATGTTAATGATGAATTAAAATAAATTGTATTCCAAAATTTAACTACTTCTTACAATCGCTCCCTGTAGATCCCCCTCTCATATTTCAAGCAATTTGATAGCATAGCAAAGTCCTTCATTTGGAATGGTAAAAACCCAAGACTACGTTTTAATAAGCTGCATAGGCCGATTAACAAAAATGGTCTAGGCTTACCCAAGATTTTCTTTTATTATTATGCATTTGGCCTCAGACATTTGGCTCATTGGTCACTTGAGAGAGCCCTTCCTTGGTTTTGTATTGAACAGGAAGTTTTTGCCTCTATTTTGCAAAGCCTTTTTCTCCATTGCAAAGCCTTTCTATCAAACTAATCGGAGAAGTTAAGTTACACCCCGTTATATATGTACGGACAAAAGTGTCCAGAGTGTTTAATTTGTACATTTATATAAATGTTGCCTCAAGCATATGGCTGAACCCTAAATTATGTATTAATAAATCCCCTTTCTGTTAGTCAGAGTGGATTGTGAGGGGGGTTGATACATTTGGTGACCTATTTGAAAGTGGAGTGTTTGAAAATTTGGTTCAACTTTCTGGGATTCCCAGATCTCAGTTCTTTAAGTATACAGCTGCGCCACCTGCCATGTATTGTTTTTGGGAGAAGTGCACTAAAGCGCCAGATACTCTGGGAGAGGTAATTACTACTTTTGGAAAAGGTCATGAGGCATCAGTGTATTACTCCCTGTTAATTCAGAGTCTGGGGGTTGGAGCTTTAACTTCTATCAAGAGACTATGGGAGAAAGATTTAAACTTGGTATTGGAGGAGGAAGTGTAGGCTAGGATTCTAAAAAATGTCAAGTCTGCATCTAGAAAGGCTATAATATGGAATATTCTGGGAAGTTAAACTCAATCCACAGCATTTGTAGCTTAATTTTGATCACCACAAAAATGGCTTTTGACTCGTCCCTCCTTTTCTTAAAAAAAAATCTGGGTTCCGGTGAGGCAATTACGATGGAATTGAATGGGAACCAATTTTTTAATATTAAAATACGCCCAGTTTCACAATTTTAGCCAGAAGACATAAAGGATATGCATGTCAACATAATTTTAGAGTGATAAACTCACTTACTAACCTTTTCTGTGTAAAGTTATAGCCAAATGTACAACTTTGTTGCCATGACGATGTAATGTCAACAAACCCTTAAATCCTAAAATGACTTAAAAAAATGACGATTTAAACAACTTTACAGCTCATATAATAAACAAGTTTTAACAGAAGAAGAATAACAGAAGAAGTATAAGTGCAAGTAAAATTTTAAGCTTCACATTTCTGCCTTTAAACTCTCCAAATATTGGCGCCATTCACATCCATTGTAAGTGCCTCACTTGCCGCGATTTTTGCTCTTTTTGTTTTTAAAGAAAAGGAGGATATATATATATATATATTAGTATTTTTTATTTTTTTTAGGGCTGTCAATCGATTACAATTTTTAATCGAATTAATTACATGGTGTGCCGATTAATTAATCACGATTAATCACATTTAATCGCATATACAAATATTTTATTATTGTTATATGAAAGCCCCTCATATAACAATAATTCAATATATAATGATTAAATAATTATACAGTTATCTTATTATTAAAAATTATATATGTATAAAATAAAAAATATTCAGATAATTAAAATGCTTTACATTCTTGTAGCAGAAAAGTTAATCATTGATAAGGCCATACAAAAAGCAGCTTTAGAATACAATGTATTGTTTTCTACCATATTATTGAACATAAGCCAATCATTGGCATACAGTTCACAGCAATCCATTTCAGAAGTGAATTTGTTATGAAGATTTATTATGAGGGCTTGTTTAAGGACCCGTCAATATACACCTGCATCAGACATGCTTTTGTAGCGTCTCGGGTTTGTTGCGTCATAAACATAAAATGTTTAGTTCAATGTTTCAAGTAAAATATAGTTTAATACTCAATCTTTAAACACACCTTGAGATCCCTTAGTTCGCATTTGCACTTCTTCGAGTGTTTTGAACGCAAGAACGTAACGCATGTTTGTGTTGTTCTGCCTACTGGAGTGCTTTCTTCAATGTATAAACTGCTCGTTGCTCATAAAGCTGAAGTTTCACTTACTGCCCTCTGGAGTAAACAGGTGGTACTACAAGCGTGCATTTCTCAGGAATCTTCCTTATTACGGTCCAGGGGCATTGCGATTAATTGCGTGAATTTTTTTAAAGCGTTATTTTTGGTAAAATTAATCACACTGAATTAACTCGTTAAATTGACAGCCCTATTTTTTTGTGTGTGTGTGGTAATCAACATTATGCCACGATTGCAGTCCATTGAGCTTAAATTGAATTGAACCCGGAATATTTATATTAGCATTAACAAATCAAACAAAGAGAACATTAAACTCACATGACTAATTGAGACTTCAAGCAAGACAATTCAGGTAATATCTAGCTCATAGAAATACAATCTTTCTAACCTTCATAAAATGACCAAATAACTTATTCTCAATTCTATTAGTTCTAAAAACATCTTTAGAAATTACTGACAATTCTAACACATTTCAATTACCACCTCTAGAAGCTTTGCTTTGCTGTAAGACAACAATATCAAGTAAATGACTTCATGACTTGAACTTATCTCTGATTCGAAACACTTTGATCATCAACCACCCGGTTAGCAAACCGTACCTTCTCTGCAGACATGGTTAGTGTGATGACATCAGCTCAGCAGAAACAGTAAACGTCCAGGCAAAAGAGTAGAAGAAGCAGTCATGTGTGTTTGTATGAGTGTAGCTGATTATGAAAGCTAGTTTAGTCTGGAGGAGTTGATAATAGGATTCTGTGTAAAGCCCATCTGCCCCAGGAGTGACCAAAACAACACTGAGAGGAACGTACCATCTTCTAATAAAACTAATACTAAACAATGAACATGTTTAATTTCAAATTATTTCATCAGCATAACAATTTCAATAACAAGCTGAATTGAAAAATAGTAGGAATGCCAAAATATCTTTTTAAAGCATGAACTCAACATATTCACGTTGAAGCTAATAATCCTCGTTATCCATCATGATTTGAGAACTTTACAAATTAGCGACACAGAAATAGTGCAGAGCTTAGAATATTTCTTATTCACTTTATGTCATTATTTGTCTTTCTTTTAACCTTTTCAAAGTCCTAAATCTGTGTTCAGTTCCAGGTTTAAATGAAAAATAAAAGCATGATTTTTCATTGAGTTTTCAGATTTCTGAACACCATTGTATATTAGCACCATTGTACATTAAAGCATGCTTGTTATCGAATGGAGGCATTGATTCAAGTACATACATATACACAAACACATGCACAGCTAGACACTTGTTGTGCAACTCACCTGTACTGACCTTTCAGAGTCATCATTAGGAAGGCTAAGAGACAAATCAATATAATTGAGAAAGTAAAATACATTGACATGATTTATGACAAAGCAGAAGTGAGCATGACTCACCCATCTACTGTCCAAACCTCCTTTAAGATCTCTTTCTGCAAAGGCATCAAGTCACTGATGATCACTGGAGATCAACAAAACCTCTTCTCAAATCAACTTTCCAAAGGTCAATCAATCAGTTAGTTCTATATAAAAGTTGTCAACAATACATTTCCATCACCAACCAATTAAATTGACTAAACAAGTGCTGAACTAACGCATACTTTGAAAATGTTCCCTACAATCTTCCATTCTTTCATTTATGTGACCTAACTAGACATGACACAAAACGTTGCCTATTTTGTCTGTTTGCACTTCAAAACAGCAAGTGCTGTTTTGCATCATGCATTTGGCTTTAGCGTGCCATCTGTCAATGATAGGCAAACCACTCACCCACCCCCTAAAAACCAGTCAATATCTCATCCACCTCCAAACCCCACTGCTGGGTTTAATAGGATTGCCATCAGAATTAGAGGGGTTGTCTCTTTGGGGGATTTAGTACATAAAGCTCTGACATAGAAAATAATTATTAAAAATAATGCTGTACCAACAAAATTGCTTTTGCTTTCTGCCTCATGCTGACACTGATGTATTTTTCATGAATTTTATATTTATTTATTTTTTACTTTATTTTTATTTTGCGTATCCCTAAAATCACCCAAATAAAATGTTTACACTTTCCCAGCAAAGATCCAAACAATAACTTAAACTATTTCAGGAGCCAATACATTGAATGACTATGAAGTGAGAAATGTGTGCTTCATAAGTATTTATTGTAAAACTTGAAAATGACAGCCATAATAGCTTATAGTCGAATCAGTTTCTCCAAGACTACTGATTGGTTCAGTAGTCCTATAGATACATAAATTATCCGATATAGTATGTGCCACATTAAGGTCTTTATAAACACACCTTTTCATGGTAGATAAGTGCAGCATCAGATGTGGCTCTTACGTCACCTTTGCAGCATACATTTTCTTTAACAGTTCCATGTTGAGAAAAAAAGTTTATAATTGTATTTATTTGTGAAAAACGATCAAAATCCTAGGGATCGTGGTCCACTAATGGGAGACTTCTGCTTTAGATAAGGGGTGTTTCAACCAAATCTGAGACCAGAGTCCAAGATCCTCATACTATTGTATTTGTTACATAGTATTTTGAGACATGCTGATAAAGTTGCGTAAATTTTACGCAATGACCAGACAATTAACTCCTAACCTAGAGGAAAGCTTGGAAAATGTTCACTTGGCTAACTTAATCAAGAGCCCAATTGTATTGACTAAATAAATAAATAAAAATAAACAAACAAATAAATTCAAAATAAAAAGAATTGTGATTAAAAACTTTGTGACAATAAAATTAACTGATTAAAAAATTGTTCAGATATAGTGAATGGATCAAATATATAATTGATCAAGTTAATGTATTTTGCCTTAATTAAGGAACACCTTTGTAATTATAATTTATGTATTCGTTTAACTATAAATCTTCAATTATTCAAATGTATATATTTAAATTAATTATATTAATTAATTTATAAATTTTATAATGAATTAATATACATAATTGAATTAACAAAATTGTATTATTATTATTAATAATAATAATAATAATTATTATTATAGATTTAGTACAGCTCTTTTTTACACTTCATGCAGTCATATGTAGTTACTTATATCTGCCACAAGAGGGGAGAGGTATTACAGCATATGTTGTGGTGCTGAGGAGCTCATTTACATAAACTAGTTCTACAGCAGGCCTATTTTAAATATGACACCATCTAAAACCAGTGCTGTAGCCAAGGGTAGGCCAGATTATACCAAGGCCCACCCAGAATGTTAGAGATTATTCTTTGACTTCAAATATATATGAATAAAATAATTTAAAAAAAAAACGCATATTTCTGATTTCTAAAAGTGTGAAAGAACTGTTTGAATGCCTTTCTGTTGTTATGGAAAATAAAATAAAAAAAAAAATGGTGAAAATTTGGCCCATCCATTTTTATTGAAGCCCACCCAAAAGTAATTTTCTGGCTGCGCCCTTGTCTAAAACATGTTTAATATACCATTAGCTATTATAATGTGACATGCAATTGATTGCAAGTAACAGACCTTATTCACAGTAGCGCATCTTTGATTTTAAATGTGAATGAAAATGAGGCTGTGAGGGATAGACTTACCATCTCTTCAATAAGCTCCCAGTTCCCTTCTAATTTTCCACAACTCATGTTGTCTGGAATTTTTTTGTCTACTGATTATTCTTGGAAAGATATTTTTTTAATGCTGTCCACAGAACAAGTGGCCAAAATGGGTTTTCTCAGAAGGGTGGCGGGCTTCTCCCTTAGAGATAGGGTGAGGAGCTCAGTCATCCGTGAGGATCTAGGAGTAGAGCCGCTGCTCCTATGCGTCGAAAGGAGTCAGTTGAGGTGGTTTAGGCATCTGGTAAGGATGCCCCCTGGGCACCTCCCTAGGGAGGTGTTTCAGGCACGTCCAGCTGGGAGGAGGCTTCGGGGAAGACCCAGGACTAGGTGGAGAGATTACATCTCCACACTGGCCTGGGAACGCCTCGGGATCCCCCAGTCAGAGCTGGTTAATGTGGCTCGGGATAGGGAAGTTTGGGGACCCCTGCTGGAGCTGCTGCCCCCGCAACTCAACTTTGGATAAGCATTTGAAGATGGATGGATGGATGTCCACAGAACAATCCAGAAACACTTTAAACTGCAGTAGAAAATGGCGCTAGCGTGAATATGGATTATACAGTGTATTTACCTTTTAAAACATATTTTGTATCTCATTAAAATATTTTTCTTTTCAGTTAATTTTAATGTTTGAGAGTATTTGTGCTCTTAAAGGTCTTTTTATCAGACCATTTAATTAGACCATCTAATACCTGGAATAATACACTAATGGAACCTCTACATATTCACACATTGAAGAATATAACCGGACTGTCAAGTGTTGAAATCAGGGACTGTATTTTTAACCTGTAGCTTTAATTAGGAGTGTTTGAGTTGAGTGGCCTGGCATACATCCCCCCCTGACCTGAGGGGTCCAGCTCTATCCTTTATACCCCTCTCTCCCTGGAATGATTATTGCAGTCTAGACTAATGGATCTGCTGGCTGGTCAGCCATCCCAGAATTTGGCACAACGCCTGAGAGAGGCTAGTGAATTGACCCACTGTGGCAAAGCTCCTTGGGCCTTAAAGGGACAGTGCCTCGCTACAATCTGCCACTGAGTGAGTGGGGGGAGTTTATGTGTGTGTTTGTGTGTGTGTTTAGAGGGAAAATGCCCTGGTTAGGTTTAGCGTGTACATTTAGGATTGGAAGAGTTATTATTAGGGCTGTCTATCAATTATTTCCAAGATATGGCGATTAATTAATCGAAATAATCACAATTCATCACATATATCCATATTTTCTGCACAAGGCCCCCAAATAAAAACAATCACTGGGACTTACAAAAACATGAATTTGGTACTTCAAGCTTGATTATCATGTTAAATTGACAGTCCTAGTTATAATAGTGTAACGGGATCAATGGAAAGGAGGAGGCGAGAACCGGCTTTTCAATATAAATAATGGTTTTAATGATAAACTTAAAAGACAACATAAACACACACATGACGGACATGTCCGTAAACGACATCCCGCACGATCCTCCGCAGTCGACCTTTAACCCTCACGGAGGCATAATTAGCCTAATACGGGACCGGGTGTGTAGGATCACGACCCGGCCCCGCCCTCCACCCTGCCACATTCCTCCCTCGTTCTCTCAGGCTGGGGAGCCCTGGAGGGGACAAGGGGTGGGAAACAGAAATAATTAAAATGGGGGGGTACTTCCTGTAACAGAGTAGTACCCCCCCCAAAAACACTGTAAAATTTAAAAGAGGGAAAAGGCCAACACAGAGCGACAGTGAGAGAGAGAGGGGAGAGAGAGATTGAAAAAACAACTCGCCAGTTCTCCGATATGCCGCAGCTTGTTCCTCGGCCACACCTCCACCCTCTATCGGACGACAGCCACACCTCTCTGGGCGGATCAGAGGCAGTCCTCCAGCCCCTGGCGGACGGAACGCCCCGCCGCGTTCTCGAGGAACAGAAGGGGTCTCCCCCGCCCCTGGCAGCGGTTCTCCAGCTCCAGGCGGTCGCCAGTGAGCCCCTCCCCGCTCGCGGTCGGTGGTCTTAAACCCTGCCGCTTTTCAGTGGCCGGTAGGAGACTCCTGCGCCCCTGGCAGCGCCCCTGACAGCTCCAAGTGGTCGGTTAGGAGCCCCTTCTCCCCTCGCGGTCCGTGGCCATCGTCCTCTTTCAGGCGGCTGGGCTCCTCGTCCCCCGGCAGATGGCCGCGGCTGCTCCGTTGGGGTGGATGGTAGTGGCAAGAACTCTACTACGGCGTATCCCTCCTCCTTCCCGGGCTTCGGCACCAGTGTAATGGGATCAATGGAAAGGAGGAGGCGAGAACCGGCTTGACGATATAAATAAAAGTTTAATGATAAACTTAAAGACAACATAAACACACATATGACGGACATGTCCGTTAACGATCTCTCTCTCCCGCACAATCCTCCGCAGTCAACCTTTAACCCTCACGGAGGCATAAATAGCCTAATACGGGACCGGGTGTGTAGGATCACGACCCGGCCCGCCCTCCGTCCTGCCACAAATAGATTTAAACATGCTCAGCTGGCACTTTCTACGAACAGGAGACAAAATAGGGATAGACAATAAAAAAAAAAAAAAAAACTGATCATTATTTTGTTTACAAATAGTAAGTGACAGGAGGTGCTTAACTCTCAAAAAAATGGTGTTTGTCCATATCAGGAGTTAAATATTATATGATATTATATTATATTGAACTGTTTTATTTAACTAGAATATTTTTAAAAGAAAAGAAAAAAAAAAAGAAAAAGAAATACAGTATATTATCAAATATGACAGAATGGGTAACATGGTCAAGATTAAAGGGCTAGTTCACCAAAAATTATCTCATCATTTACTCACCCTCGTGCCATCCCAGATATTAATGACTTTATTTCTTCAGCAGAACACAAACAAAGATTTTTAAAAGAATATTTCAGTTCTGTTGGTCCTCACTATGTAAGTGAATGGTGACCAGAACTCAGAAGGAGCAGGAGCAATATGATAGGTGTGAGTGAGATCAATATTTAAGTCCTTTTTTCCACTATCAATCTCCACCTTTGACCAGCCCTGACCAGTAGGTGTCTAAATGTGAAAGTAAAAGACACTTCCACACCAGAATGTGTAAGTGAAAGTGAAAAAGTAGATTTTCAACTGAAAAAATTATATATTTTATAAATAATTTTAATTTAATAAATTATTATTGTTTCTTACCCACACCTGTCACATAACTTCAGACCATATGGATTACTTTTATGCTGCCTTTAAGTTCCTTTTGGATCTTCAAAGTTCTGGTCACCAGTCACTTGCATTTTATTAGTTGAGATATTCTTTTAAAAATCTTAATTTGTGTTCAGCAGAAGAAAGAAAGTCAAACACATCTGGGATGGAATGAGGGTGAGTAAATGATGAGAGAATTTTCATTTTTAGGTGTACTATTCCTTTAAGGGCTCTATTTCATGGCTGTACCTGAAGCGCAACAAGCATGACTGTGCGCTATGTCTTATCTCATTTTCTTGAGAGTGCTATTTCTAAGTGCAATTTTTGTGCCAGCGCAAAGCGCAAATGAGAGTGGGTAGGAATCTTAGTGCTATCTATGGGTGCATGTGCACAAACTGTGGGTGTATTGTAATTGTAAGTTAATGAAGTGGAGCAAAATTTATTTTGCTATTTTCATGAAAAATAGGTTATTGCATTTCAGAAGCATGTCTGTTCTCAGCGCAGTCTGTTCTCAGCGCAGTCTAAAGTGGTAATAAAGTTAATGTACAAACTCTTAAAACATAGTGGAACTTAAAATTAAGTCCCTGACAACCACTGTTGGAGCTGTTTTCATATAACAAAAATAAAGATTTGTGTTTAGAACTTTCTACAGGTCATGGTTTATTTTTCAATTATATTAATATTTAAACTTTACAATTGTATTTATGATCTAATTTGTATTAGTCATTTTCTACCAGTTGTCATATAGTGATTTTTAGTTCACTGCTAAAGATTCTGGAGACAGTAAAATGTTTGGATTTTGATTTTTTGACCACTTTGTTATTTTGATTATATTCAAATTTCATTTGAAATATAATTTCAATTTAGAAATATTTTTGGTTAAAGTTTTTTCTTCACAGAGAATGGACTATATAATAGGACGTAGACTGTGCAAAAACCGGAGAAGAACTTCTGAATTAAATTGCACATGACTTTAAATTGCAATTTTTTGCCAAACCCACTTGCGCCTAGACATAAGGCATGCTTGCAGAAAAATACCAAACTTACTTAAAATACCAGACCACTTCTCGCTCCAAATAATGTTACTTCATAGGTATCACAAGTTTTATTATTATTTTTATAATAATAAATCATGTGGTAACAGGGTTGTGCACAAAATGTGCAACACAGCTAAATATAACATTTTTGGTAAATAAAATAAGTGAGGTTAATGAATTTAATTACAACTAATTTTATATAATTTAATATTATTTTTGATCTTAAGCATGTCATTTCTGCACCACTAGTGCTAGAAAATGGAAATGCAAAAAAAACAGATTGCCCCGCCCCAAACTCGTGCCATTGGTTGAGCCAATGAAGTTGTGTCGGGCTGGACAGGAAGCTCAAAACAGATTAAATCAACTTACAAATGGTTAACTTAAGAGTAATTGTGTCTATATATTATGCTGAGTAGGAGAACGTGTTAGAGCGTTAAAAAAATGACATGCATCAGATTATGATTATGTAAAAATGATGATGCTGTTGCTCATCAAAAGCATGTTTTAGTTCAGTTATTCACAAATCTACTAAACATTTTTTAAAAGGTTTCATACACTGATGTCGTTCTCTGCATATTTTGCTGACAGGATCGGAATATTGACATGGATATCTTACCCAGGGTAATGCAAACCCTGACAGCTTTTCAACACAGGGTACAAGATACTCTGCAGTGAAGGAAATCAAACAAAAGTAAACAGGAAACTATAGATAATATGAAACTGTCCTTAGGGGGCTGAAGTACAGAGCAGTATGTGACTTATTCTGTACACACACACACACACACACACACACACACACACACACACGCAGGCACACACACACGCAGGCACACACACACGCAGGCACACACAACAAAAAAGGGAGGGGGTTAAACAAAGAAAAGAGCATGGGGAACTAATAAAAAGAAACAAAACGCACACAGGAAATGTTCTCCTTTGTAATAAAAGGCTGTCAGATGATTTGTCAAGCGTTACAGTACAAGAGGTTCCTCGCACTTGAAAGATGGCATAGACTGTCATGCTGATGTCCCCACAGAGAGCAGATGGAGGGCAGGGTGAGCAAGTGCACAGTTTCCCTCGTGGCATTCTTGAACACGCCTGCCCTCTCTTTGTGTGTACACACTCATGTTGTGTATATCCACAAATACAGTCACATTTTGTTGCTATTGATTCTAAATTCTGAAGTGAGTAACTTTTTCTTTGGCATTTTGTTTTCTCATGGGCATAGTTTGAAAGCTTAATGTAATTGTATTGCATTGTCAGCGGCAAGGGCTAGTTCACCCAAAAAATTAAAATCCTAATGTCACTCCAAACCCATAGGACTTTTTTTCTTATATGGAACACAAAAGGCAAATTGATTAAAATATTCACATGCCTAATCATCCAACATGATCACATGGGAAGTCGACATGTTGCTACCAAATGTTCCAGTACCCTGATATCGATGACATTCTGCAGAATCACTTACAAACATCACGTCCCATCAGACATCTTTGCATACATTTCAATGCGTTTACCTGTTGCTGTGGTGTAAATGGTAGTGCATTGCGGCAGCAGGTTCAGTGACATGGGTTCTGGTCCCACACTGAAGCCAGAAAGGAATTGTATTTGCATAATCAGTGATTAATTAAGAGATCCATTTTCTCTAAGGTTCAATTATTACTCCACTGACCATTAGGGTTTGGGGATAGGGTTAATAAAATGTGCATTCCTGTTCAATATATCACATCATTCACAACTAAAAAACAACTCACTTTTGGTGCACCTCTGAGAGCATTTCATGCAGAATATCTGAGCTCACACATGCCCAAATGTTCAAACACTTTTCGCTGCGGCCTCTGCAACCAATTTTAGCTCAAGAAATCTGTACCTCCTGTCACCGAACTCACAGTGAGATCAGTCTGTTTCATCATGTGATTTATCTAATCTCATTAAACCTTGTGACCAAGCAACATGATATCATGACACAAAAAAACAATGAGGTTAGATGTCATTGATGTAGTCACCATATGTCAGTGCTGTACACAGCCTGGATCAATGATTTGATATGAAAGTGAAAAATTGCTAAAATGTATTAACAACTTGCATTGTATGGCTTCAGAAGACTTGGATCATAGTGGCTAAGCCGCATCGACTACTTTTACAGTAGTTTATTGGTGTTTTATTTATTTTATTTTTGTACCTTTTGGAGCTTGACAGTCTGGAGCCACTATTGACTTTTATTTTTTCCCTTTTGTATTATTGAAGAAAAAAAGTCATTCATGTTTGAAACTGAAATGATTTTGATCAAGCAGAAGGTTTAGGATCCATGTGCAGGGTTTATTGGTAAATGCAAAACAAAGAACGATAAATGCACAGATATCCTAAAGAACAGGCAGACTAATCCAAAACAGCAGGCAGAGACAGTATTCCAAAAACAGACATTAAATACAACGAGTAAATCACACATACTGTAAGTATAAACGCTCAGTAATGCACTGCTAAGAATAACAAGACTTTGCAATGAACAGAGCACTTGCACAGATTTATATACGCAGGTAACTAATTAGTAGAATGAGCAACAGGTGATGCGAGTCAGAGTCTGTCAATATTCGGATGATAGTGACCACTGGTGGTCAACTTGAGGTACTGTGACAGAGGATGTTACAGAGCCCATCTCCTGTGAACGGATCCAAATGCGAATGAAACCTCTTTAACGTGGTCTGCTGTGAGTTCATGAGGCAGGATGAGTGGGGTAATTTCTAGAATATAGAAATTATATGTTCTATAGAATATGAAACAAAAGCCAGCAATGCACACATAGATAATAAACCAATTATATGGACAAAATACACAATTTACAATACATAACAATGGAAATATAACAATAACTAATACAAATGGCATAACAACAATAAAAACTTTTAATTAAAATAAGCTTATTTCATTTAGAAATCAGTAATTAACTCAGTAATGCTTCAGTGTGTGGTACTCCTCAAAACATGGGGCAACACACAAGGGAGTGTTGCATGGCACACACATGTATTTGGTGAGGCACCTCTGCTTTGTCCTGCGAGTGCTGGATAGGCAGACCTTGCAGTGCCGCCTGGTCCTGCTGCCCTGGGAAGATGTCTGAGGGACTTCAGAGGGGAAATGCCTAAATTTCAGACGCAGTGGATTGTCCAAGGCAGGGCGGCCTGCTTTGGATAGACACCGAGGTGTACTGTGCTCTTCCAGCAGTCTTCTCATCAGGTTCATCCTGAATTGCAGGGATGTGATGACTTTTCCAATTGATAGCAGAGCACATGGGTAGGAAGTGAGGAGTATGGAATATGACATCATGGTCATTATTGATATGTTGTTCTTAATCTGATGTGCAAATTTCTCACCCGTAAATTGGTGGTGGACAATGTGTCTGTTCAGTACTGAAGTGTCAAGGAGGTAAAAAAATAATTTTGTGTACCATTTTGTGTTTTTTCTGGTATAGTCAAAAAAGCCTTTCATCATGTCAGCCTTGTCCACTGCTCCCATCTTTTTGTTGTATTCCTGCACACAGAGAGGCTTCATCTTTCTTTCTTTGGTGACGTGATCAACCTTTCCAGTGGCTGATATGGTGGATGGATGGACCGTGGTAAGAAGGTGAACATCCCTCTTGTCATGCCATTTCACTGCCAGTTGTGTTCCATTTTCTTTACATTCAACATGGTCCTTTGTCATTTTGCAGGTGAATGTTGGCATTTCCTTCCTGTTGGCTCATACAGTCCCACAAGCTCCTGTGTCCAGAGACAGGAGGTCCTGGAACAGTGTGGGTCTACTGTACCAGTTGTCCACAAACAGGATGTGACCCTTTTTCAAGAATGGTGCCAGTCAACTGACCCAGAAATTCCAAGGCCTTCATAGTGCTGGATGTCGGTGGTGGATCCTGTGTATATGATCATGTTCTGCATGTAACCGTTAAGCACATCACATAACACAAAAATGTTACCCCAAATCTGTGGTGTTTAGTTGGTATGAACTGGCGAAATGCCAGCCTACCCTTGAATTTCATCAACATCTCATTGACACACAGATCCCTGTAGGGCACAAAGATGTTACGAAAGGATGACGTGAAAGCAGTGAAAATGTTTCAGATTTTTTGCAGGGGGTCGTTGATGTTTGCCATCGCATTGTAGGAGAAGTGTAGGCAGAGGAGGAGCAGAAGGAAGCTGTCCTGGGAAAACAAAGTCCTGAAAAATGGTGTCAGGAGCATGGGGTCTGTACTCCAATAATCATTTTTATTTTTTTCACAATTCCCATTAGGAGCACTGCCACCAGGAATGTGTATTTCATGAGAATTTGTTGAAACCCACTTTGAAATCTTCAGGTGGTGTATTCTCCTGCAGCTCTGAGGCATAGCGGTTTGTTTCCTCAACAATTCCCTCAATTAGTTCCTCAATAAGGAACATCTTAAAATATTTGAATTCATTGGGTGATTCTGGAGGGTTTTGCACACCGCATGTCTGGTCATCAAAAGTAACCCCAGGTCCAGGAGGGGTAAAATTACTGGTAGAACTCCAGCTTACCTCATCCACTTCCCTTGGTGTTGTGTGTACAGGAGTAGGAGCAGTGGCTGAGGTATCTTCACTTCCCTGTGTCACTTCCCTCATTGTCAAAATTCCCCTCCTCATCATCAGAATTAAAAAAATATTTCTCTGATCTCTGTTTTCTTTTTAAAGACTGTGGCAATTGTGTAACTAAAACTGTAAATATATCAAATTAACTAAATTGTGTGTTTAAAATATATGACAAGCTCCAATACGAGTATGAGGTAAAAGTGACGTGCCGTGATGTCACTTGTCACTGGGGGAAAGGGAAGACTAGTGATAGGCTATGGTCATAGCCATGATGTTTATTATTATTTATTTTGTACGTTTTTTTAAATTGCAGTGCAGGCCTGTCTAAAATATATATATATATATTTACACAGATTCACAATTAAAAATAATTAATAACATATGTTTCATGTGAATAAAACATTGTGTTTGAAATGTGATTGTTTTACTCGCTGTTGTCATAGACATGAGTGTGTAGATATGGGCTAGAACATTATATTCCAATACCTCTTTTATTTGAATACAATAAAAATGAAAAGACTGTTTGAGTAGCTGTTTTAGATGTAAACGACAAGCATTTCACCAGTCACTCTTTCTATAGCAACGGCAGCTATACAGCAACGCGAAAGCAGATTTGGTGAGTTTATCATCTAGTTTGCTAATGTAATACACAGTGTGTGGATATGGACAGTAAACTTATATGGTCACTATTCTATGTTTGTTTGAATGCATATAACGTAAAATAAACATTTCCTGTGATTGAAAAGACTGTTTGAGCAGCTGTTTTAGACAGGATGTGCTTAGCCAGTCTCTATGTATCAACTAAACAGTACAACAGCTGATATGGTGAGTTTCAGTTAGATTTGCATGGTAATACATTGTGTACATTTTTAGTCTTGTGTTAGTTTGAATGCCTGTAACAAACATGTGGTTGAAAAGATTGTTCAAGCAGATTTTTTAGGCATGTAAATGACATTGCTTAGCCAATCCCCCTCTGTAGCAGCAGCAGCTTAACAGCGTGAAAGCAGAAAATTTGCCAGTTGATGACGTCAGACACAAACATTCTAATCAAACTTGTTTGATGGTACTCCCCAGGGACCACTCTGGAATGATCAAACCAGTGTGATGGTACGTGCGAAAGGGTTAAGGGGAATTAGTCCCCTTGTTGTTCTATTGTAATCTTTTTGGGTTAAGCCTTTAACAGAGATTTGAGCGGAGTGGCGATGGTACAGAAGTTGTGAATTAAATGTCTGTAGAAGTTTGCAAAGCCCAAAAAGTGCTGGAGATCCTTCACAGATTTAGGTTGTAGCCAGTACAGAGCTGCTTGAACCTTTGTGTTGTCCATCGCTACTTCTGAGGGCTCAGAATGTTTCCCAAGAAATATTTAGCGATGCAATTAAATTTGCATTTCACTGACTTGACATACAGTTTATTATAAATCAACCGCTGTAAGACTAGACGAACATGATGGATGTGCAACTGAGAGAGAGGATGAGTAGATAAGGATGTGGCCGATGAACACTATCATTCATTTATTGATCATGTCTCGGAACACTTAATTTACAAATGCTTGGAAGACAGATGGTGAGTTGGCAAGACCGAAGGACATCACCAGATATTGATAGAGCCCGGTGTTTGTCAAGAAGGCAGTATTCCACTCGTCTCCCTCTCGTATGCGGATAAGATTATCAGCATTACGGATATCCAATTTGGTGAAAAACTTGGATGAGTGCAGCTGTTCTAGAGACGGTGGAACTAAGGGTAATGGATAACAATATTTAATCCTGATGGCGTTGATGCCTCTAATCAATACATCAATACAGTCCTTTTTCTCCTCAAAGAAGAAGCCGGCGGCTGCCGGTGAAGTGGCTGGACAAATAAATCCAAGTTTGAGGGCTTCATTGAAATATTCCTCCATGGCCTGTGTCTCGGGTGCTGACAGGGGATATACCTTGCTTTTGGGATGAGCTGGACCCGGTAAGAGCTCGATGGCACAGTCCTGAGTTCAGAGAGTAGGTAGCTGAGTGGCTTTAGTTTTACTATAAGCCTCATGGAGGTCGAAGTAAACCACAGGAATGTCTGTTTCATGCAGGGCATTGGAGAAACAGTGTGAAGACATTGCAGGTGACAAGGTTGGCTCCAACTTTGGATCTGCCTGGTACTGTTTATTAGATCATTAGGGACAAATCTCACTCACCGCATTGTTAATGGTATCGGGTCAAGTTGGGCAGGTAGACAGTAAATGTCCAGCTTGGCTCCAATAGAGACATAGTCCTAGATGTCTGAGTTGGAGCTTTTACTCAGTGGTCAAGCGAATGCGTCCAATCTGCATGGGTTCTTATACCTGCATGGGTATTGTCAGTGGAGAGCTGGGTTTACGAGCTCAAAGGAGATTATCGAACTTGATGGATAGATTAATATATTGATCCAAGTTCAAATTCTAATCCCGACATGCTAATTTGGTTTGTAGCAATTTATTCAACCTGTTGCATTAGAGAGTCTTTAAAGGATCAACTGCCCACCTAGTCTGCACAGCCAAAAAGCAGGAAGTCAAAGCATAATCAGTGACAGTGCTCCTTGCTTGTTTCAACACAAGCAGTTGTTTGCATCAAAAACCCCTTAACACTGAGCCAGATTGCCCTTACATTTCTCTGGAAAAGCTAAAAGTGGATTCCCAGCGGGGAGTGAGTAAACAGGTACAAGGAAGTTGGAGGTATAGATAAATTAAGGAATTTCATCAGATCCTCTGTAAGTGAGGTTAGCATACATAGCTGCTTGTGGTGGTCATTGAAGATGGATTCTTGTGAAGCAATTTGGGCATGTAAGTATTAAAGTTCCGTTGGATCAGTAGGAGGCACTAAGGGGCCAGACTGAAGAGATAAACCAAAGCAAGGGAAAAGGTTGATAAATGCACTGATATCCAACAGAACTGGCAGACTAATCCAAAACAGCAGGCAGAGACAGTTTTCCAAAAACAGGCAGTAAATCCATCAACGAGTAAATCACAAGGAAGTATAAAAGCTCAGTTATGCACTCCTAAGAATAGCATGACTTTGCAATGAACAGAGCACTTGCCAGTGTTTATATACACAGGTAATAATTAGTAGAATGAGCAACAGGTGATGTGAGCCAGAGTCTGTGTCAATATTCAGGTGACAATGACCACTGGTTTTGAACTTGAGGTACTGTGGCAGAGGATGTTACAAAAATGACATTAGGGTAAATTAGAGTAAATAACAACAGAACTTTAATTTTTGGACAAACAATTTCTTTGATGCAGAAAAGGTATTAGAAGTATGCCATTTGTTCTTTGTTTTCCCCGAAAAGTGCAAACACTGTCTTTGATTGTCCCAACCAGACCAGCACAGCAACAATGGCTGAACCAATGGCGTGAGTTTGGGGATGGACTAATAATTGCCCAACCATTGGCTAACATGAAAAGGGTTTAGGATATCTTTTTATTTGTATCTTAATGCAACAATTTTACATAGGTATACATGAGTTTTCATATTTCTTGTAGTTCTAAAAAGCATTCTTAGGTAAACTGTTGTTTGAATTGATGTGACAGTTTACTTAAAAAAATTTTTAACAAGTCTAAATGGGTTTACAAATTTCTTTGTAAATTCTAAATTATTGAATTGAATTGAACATGAATGTCTGACTGTGTCAAGAATGATTTATAAATCTTTTTAACACATTTCTGAAATCTTGATTTTGAAAATTTTCTGTAATACCATCCTATCATACATAAAACATTTCAGAAACATTTCATTTTTTTTCTCAAACAATGAGTGTGTTTACATGCACACCAATATGCTGATAACTACCAAGAATCAGTTTATCAAAAAATCCTGCAAGAAAATCTAGCTTACCTCAGATTTGAAATTATTGGAAAATCTCCTTTTGATGGCAAAACATAAACAGTCATGCGCACAACACACACGCACATTGGATAAGCTGGCGAGAACGCCAGTAATGGTGTTTACATGCAACACAAAATCGAGGTAATAGGCAAAAATTTGAAATTTCTGCTCAAAATGTTGCTTTTGTGCTTAGATTAAATTTAAATTGCACAAGGGAGAAATAGTGCACCATTTTTTCACACTTTCTTTATCATTCTGACTTTGTTGTGGTTTATTATCATGCAGAAACACACTGAAAAAAGTGATTGATGTATATTGTCATAAAACCGAGAACCTGCCCCCTAAAATGTATGCGACCAGGTGTAAACAGTGATGTGTCTCAAATGACCACATGTGATCGGATAATCCGAGACGCATCTTAAAACCAGGTGGAAACAGGGTCAATGAGTCCCAATGTATACTGTAGTTATCTCACTGTCAGAATTGCTAAATAATGCTCTTAAAGATAGCAAACATCTATAAACATCTTAAGAAACATAAACATTATGGAACGAATAAAGACATTTGTAAACCCATTCAATTAAATTTCATAAACCATTCAATTTAGTTTTGTGAACGATGTATTCAAAAATGTACTCTACTCGTGTTTAATGAATAAGGCCCATTGATTTGTAACAATCTTCTAAAAAAAAATCATGTGAAGTTCTCATTAAGGTGAAAACACTTTATCTCACACTTTTTTGTGTGATGATCTACTTTTAAATGACCAACTCAATAAGATCTACCAACTAAAAAAAAACAAAGTTTTGTTTAAAAAAAAAATGCTTGTTGGGACTACTGCATTTATGCCTACATGGAATTCATCTTCTAATTAATAAAAAAAATATATAGTAATGTTCAATGTTGATATCATTCATTTTTAACACTAAACCCAAAACACCTACAGCACAATATAAACAATAGCCAGAGCATTCACCTTATTCTGATGATTTGCACTGAATTGAATCAGACAGTTTTGTATAATCCGGGCATTAGCTGCTGGTAGCTAGCCTAAAAAACTGCTAGTTTTGCAATTTCGCGCTCTGTTCTAAGAAGCCCTTGGAAGGTGCAAACCTAGTTGTCATGGCAACTGAATAAACAAAAATATCGCCTGGTCAAAATGTATTCGTCAGGTGCAAGTCAGACAGATTTAATACAGTTATATTTATTTGTATTAAAATTTTACGAAATACATTTAAATTTTGTGCGATCTACTAGCATTGCCTTTGTGATCGACTGGTAGTTCGCGATCGACGTATTGGGCACCCCTGATGTAGAATATGTGAATTAAAATAGCAAACTATTCCTTTAAGTGGCTTTAGTAGAAAATTTGTTTCTTTACCATGATTTCATGAGTTTTCAGTGTCCAGAAACAGAGATCACTCAATTACTGTGCTGACTCCCAGCTGAGATGGACTGTATGCAATACACTTTCATAAGGTAAGTAGCCTACATTGAGAATTCTAAATAAAATCATAGCAGAAATTAATTAACTAATTCCCCTAGATTTCAAGATTTGTTGTTCAGTAATTTCCATCATGTATCCTGTAATAATAGAATATGTACCCTGTGGTTAAAAAATACCTATGCCTATATATTATAATACCTATGTATTATTACAAAAAGTTACGCAGTGTATGTTCTTCCTAAATTCCTCGCAAACTTAAGATTGTTGTTTAGCATAGCAGGTCATACATAACACATAATATATAGAATATAGAATATTAGAATAGTTACTCCCAGGGCTGGACTTGTAATCTGACATACTGGGCATTTTCCCAGTGGGTCGATGCACTTTGGGGCTGATCAGGGGTGGACTGTCCATATGGAGAACCGAGCGGGCCAGTGGGTCTGCTGCAAAACGTGCCGAATGGGCTGCGATAAGCTTAAACGAGCCGCCGTGTTATGCAGAACTGACCACAAAACAGATTAGCGATAAGGACAGCGAACATCCTTATAGGCATTAAAGGTCATACATACCATATAATATTAAAATAGTAAACACTTAGTTATAAAATACTTATAGTATAAATAATTTGTAATTCTCCATGTTGTTTAGCATTATACGTAATACATACCACGTAATATTGTAAAGTAAACCCTTAGTTATTAAATACTTATAGTATGAATTATTTGTAATTTTCCATGTTGTTTAGCATTATAGGTCATACATACCACTTAATATTAGAATAGTTACCCCTTAGTTATAAAATACTTGTAGTATAAATAATTTGTAAATGTATATGTTATTTTGCATTATAGGTAATACATACCACGTAATATTAGAATAGTTACACCTTAATTATAAAATACTTTTAATATAAATAATTTGTAATTTTACATGTTGTTTAGCATTATAGGTAATACATTCCACGTAATATTAGAATAGTTACCCCTTAGTTATAAAATACTTATAGTATAAATCATTTGTAATTTTACATGTGTTACGCCTTTATTCCTCAAACTTTGCATATTGTTCCCTTATACCTACACGTAAGTAATTTATAGATACACTATTATTACAAAAAGGTATGCTGTAAATTGCGGGCTGTAATCTAAAGCTTTACCTAACAATACACTGAAGTAATAGGGGAGTTCTTGATGTGGCAGAGGCTGGCTTCAACACAATATTCAAACAAACAACTAGTAGTACTTCTTATTATAATATAACAAGTTTTATTATAATCAAACATCAATGAACACTGCCAATACTATATGAATATAACACAATAACATAACAGGGAAATACTAACTAAATAGAGGAGCTATATTCTAGCATATGTATGTATGTATGTATGTATGTGGGGTGTGTCTAGATTCGGTAACAAAGAAAACAAAATGTCAGATTAAACTCCACTTGGAGAACTAGTTACAAAATGGAGGATCAGTTTCAGCATGGATAACTAGGTTCAAAATGGCAAACTGGATTCAAAATGGAAACTAAATTCAAAATATTGAACTGATTTCAAAATGGAAACTAAATTCAAAATGAAGGATCAGGTCAAGCATGGAGAACTAGGTTCAAAATGGAGGACTAGATCGAAAAGGAAGAGCCAACGATCATTTGAATTTGGAGGGAAGGGAGGAAAGAAAAATGGCTGGCTCAGATCCAGAGCAATGGAGCTAATACCACGTGCGGGTGGAAATGAGCAGGAACACATAAAGGAACTGACGAAACAGGAGGGAGAATTTGAAACTCCAGCCTGAGTCAGACATAAACCGTGGTGCTGCTCACTCCATGAATTAAAGTGAGAAAGAGAGAGAGCGAACAAACAGGGGTGCATGTCATTTAACTGAGTATAACCGCTGGTAACAGTGGGACAAAATCGCTGGTTCAGATCACTCAATAAACAACATTTAACCCAATTGACGATCTCACAAATCAAAACAGCAAAACAGCAATCAGAGTTAAACATACAAGATTATTCTCAAAACATCAAACATTCAGCATCAAATATACTATTTAACTGTTTAAGAAAAGTCACAGTTTCTAAACTAAATCTGCCCAGATATCAAGCCTTACTTGGGAAATCCTGTGTGATTTCAGCAGAGTTGTCCATTTGAATTCCTGTTGCATTGAGCGGACATGAGAAAACAATCTGGAATCGAAGTAGGGAAAACTCATTTGTATTTGTAGATACAAGTCTCTTTAAAAACCGCTAGCTTGGAAGCTGGGGGCAGAGAGGACAAAATTCACCTCTGTCTACTAGTTTTGTTGACAAGATGACATCATCAGTCATAGGCCGCTTTTTGACCAATGGCGTTTGAGATTGGGTCCATGGGCGGGACTTCACATCCAGCTGTGAAACTGTGAAGGACCGTGGGAAACTGAGTTAAATGTCTCAACTTTGATCATAGAACAAAGCGCCATGTGGTCTCCGCTGCCATTTTAATTTTGCAAGGCCCAACACCATCATTAGAACAAGGTGATGCAGGCAGAGATCAGTGAGGTGCATCACAGTTCAACCGGCAGGTCATTTTGATGAGGTCTATCCTAAGTCCAATTCATGTCATATGGTTGGAGTTTACATCAGTGAATCCTCTGAAGTCCATCATAATACACTGAAGTGATGTCTGGCTGGCACTGGCTGCAATTAGTCACTCAGAGACTAGTAGCAGTGGAGTCTGACATGAGCAGGAATAGAGCTGGATCTGTCCGGCTCTGGTAACCTTGGGATAGGGAAACAAATATAATTATATTAGCGTAGTTGCCATTCAATTTCTTTGCAGTTATAGAACATGGTGAATGTTTCTGGTTCCGGCAGACCTAACTAAAGCAGCCTAATTGTCAGTGTAAGCATAAATTAGGTGTACACCTGGCTAAATAGATGATTCTTTAGTCTAGACTTAAATTGAGTGAGTGTGTTTGCATCCCGAACAGTGTTAGGGAGACTATTCCATAGTTTAGGAGCCAAATAGGAAAAGGATCTACCTCCTTTTGTGGATTTTGATATTATAGGAACTATTAACTGTAACAGATGGATATATTCAATACAATTTTACATGAGTCAACATCACATGCACACAGCTCAGTTACCAAACATAACTTTATTCTTTTATCCCCTATACATTCTTCTCAAACCCTACTCAAGAGAGCCCTCGCTCCACCAGGATGTGTTCCACTTTTTTTTTCTTTCACAGGAAAACAAACTTAAACTTCAATATCACTGAACACATTATTTCTCTCTCTCTCTCTTTCTCTCTCCCTCTCTTTTTTTTCCTATGTTGAAGGCCAGGGTAGACTACCTGAACCTTCTGACACTGCTGAAGGGATTATTCTGCAATTTTCTTGACAGCAGGTCTTACAATTCTAACATTTTACTCACAAGTCCTATCTTTCAGGATGACAGGAAATCCTTCCCAACCTGGTCATAGTCCCACTGGAACCTGGCTGAGCTAATTCTGGAAGAACTGTGAGATGAGCTATGTTCCTTCTCAATGTTGCCAACTCAGTCTCTACCTGATATGATCAGGGTGTTGATGCTGGACCTTGGACAGTTATGACAGTTAGACCAGGTATGATGACTGGTATGTCTTTTGCTCTGTGTCTGGATTCAAATGTTTCCTGATGTTTCTCTTTTAGTATTCTGTATTTCTATCTGAAAACTTTCAGGTCTGGCCATCTCGGTCTGAGAGTTTGAGGTTCAACTGGTACTGTTGACCTTATTCTCCTCCCCATCATGAGTTCTGTAGGTGAGATTCCATGAGCTAATGGAGTCGTTCTGTAGGCTCATTATGTTACAAGTGTTTCTGGTATGCCAAACCTGTCAAAGATTACTTTTTAAAATAGTTTAAAAATTGTATACTTTTACTTGAGTATATTTTAATTACTGTAACTGTACTATCCCTGGGACATATGCATTGAGCTGCTCACACGCCCATGTCACTGCAAGAGCCTCTTTTTCAATTTGTGTATATTGTGCTTCTGTGGGTGTTAGACTTCAGGATTTGAACATGGCAGCCCTCCATTCTCCTTCTTTTTGTCTCTGCATGAGTACACCTTCAAGTCCATAGGAGGATAAATCTGCGGAAATGACAGTCTAAATTTTTGGACTGTAATTTTCCAGAATAGCTGAGATCTTTCTTTATGTTTGCAGATGCCTCTTTCTATTGTGCCTCTTTCTATTGTGCATCCCATATACAGGTGCCAGTGGTGGATCAGCGGTTAAGGCTCTGGGTTACTGACTGAAAGGTTGGGGGTTCAAGCCCCAGCACTGCCAAGATACCACTCTTGGGCCCTTGAGCAAGGCACTTGACCCTATCTGCTCCAGGGGCGCTGTTTCATAGCTGACCCTGTGCTCTGACCCCAGCTTAGTTGGGATATGCGAAAACAACTGCATTTCTTTGGCCATGTACCTGTACTCTGCACAATGACAATAAAGTTGAATCTTAATCTTAATAATTTCTTAACAGATCTCTTAATGACATTATGAGAGTTGGCATGTGGAGAGAAAACTTCCCAACATACGTAATTAACCATGCCCGTAAAGCATCTCACCCCATCCATATTTTGTGGTTCTGACATATTGAGAATGGCTTTGATCTTGTCTGGGTCTGCTTCGATCACTTGAGCAATTATAAAATACCCCAGAAATGTAACTCTCTCAACAGCAAACTCAAATTTGTCATTTAGAGTTGAACCTGCTTTTTTTACTTTTTGAGGACGTCACACAGTATATCATCATGTTATCTCTTATCCTTGCCAAACACAAGGATATCATCTGCATGGCAGAGAGTTACAGCTGATCCTGCAATGATCTGTGAGATTCTTAGTTTGAAATTCTCAGGGGCTGAAGATGTCCCATAAGGAAGATGCTTGAAGCAGTATCTGCTGAAGGGCAAGATGAATGTTGTCAAATATTCTGAGTCTTTATGTAAGGGAATGTGCCTTTCTCTGCGCACATTCTCGTTTTGTCTTGTGAGATCAACACAAATTCTGATCTTGCCATTAGGTTTTGGCACGATGACCATTACTGCTGACAGTGCATATGGGGTATCTCCATCATTCAGTTTTGCTGAATTTTCCTTTTGCCTTTTTTCACTTGTGCACTGAATGTACACATCACCTTCAGAGGAGTACTATTAGGGCCCAAGTGGTCTTCTTTGCATCGTTGAGTTTACCATGTTTGCCTTCTGAATACATGGACGCTGGAATAACTGTGACCGCAGCTCTTGTATCCAGTTTAAAGGGGATTCTGTATTCACCAGAATTTTATGTTGCCATATCTTGGTCTGAATCCCTCCAATGAAAGCAGACTCATCTGTTCTGTCTACTAACATTTCAAATCTTTGAGCTGATCTGCACACTGCAACAAAATGTCCCCTCTTTCCAAGGGTGTTGAGGGCTTTTCCCACACCTCTTACAACATTCAATCTGTTTTTCTTTCTGAGCTGTATTATGAAATCTCTGGGCAGTTCCACCTGCTTTATGTGATGTTATTCTTGCGTTTGACATTTTTCTGGCTAGAACTGCATACAGAATCACTTCCTTTGCATCAGACTTTTCAGGTATAATTTTGTCTGACCTGGGTTATTATTTTGTCCAATGTTAAATTTTGATCTAATTACAGATTTTCTGAGAACTTTGCTTCTCTTATGCCCACTATGATACAATCTCTGATCATCTCTTAAGTTAGATCGCCGTATTTGCAGTGTTCTGCAAGCTTGTAAACATCCATGATGAAACTCTCCACATACTCACCAGGTTCATGAAGTCAGCTATTTAATTTTTCTCTCTCATAAGTTACATTATGTCTGCCAATAAAGTGCTCACTTAAAGCCTTTTTGACATACTCATATCTATTTTTTTCTTCTTCAATTAGGGGTAAAATATTTTAAATATCATCACTTTTCTCCCCATTGTGTAAAGAAGCGAGTTTACCTGATATGCAGAGTCTTTATCTGCAAGGCCCGATGCAACTCTGAATATTTAAAAGTGGCACATCCACTGAGCGCATGTGGAAAAATACAAAATTATAAGTATTTCGTGGTGCATGGAAGGATAGTGTCTGTAGATACAGAAAGGCACTAAAAGCTGCCAGGTCAGCATATTTTAGTAAACTCATAGAAAATAACCACAAAAATCCTAGATGTTTATTCAGTACTGTGTCTAAATTGGTTAGGAATAAAGCCTCAACAGAACCAGATATTACGTCGCAGCACAAGAGTAATGACTTCATGAATTTCTTTACAGATAAAATTTAAATAATCAGAATTATGTCAGAATTGCTATGGAATTATGCATTCATCTGTCATAGCACTTCAGAAAACAGTGTCTAATAATTTTCCTCTTTTGCAACTTCAATCCTTCTCTGTCATAGGTCATGAAGAGCTAACAAAACTTATCGAAACATCAAAAGCCACATCATGTTTGTTAGATCCTATACCAACTAAGCTCTTAAAAGAGGTATCTCATGTAATTTCAGAACCTCTACTTAATATTATTAACTCTTCGCTATGCTTAGGACATTTCCTAAGAAACTTTAAAATGGCAGTTATCAAACCGCTTATTAAGAAGCCACAACTCGATCCTGGAGAACTGGCTAATTATAGACCGATTTCAAATCTCCCATTTATGTCAAAAATACTAGAAAAGGAAGTATCCTCCCAAATATGTTCATTTCTACATAGAAATAGTATATATTAAGAATTGCAGTCAGGATTTAGGCCTCATCACAGGACAGAGACTGCACTTATCCGAGTTACAAATGACTTGCTCTTATCAACTGCGATCAACTATATCAGGGAATGGAGGTTACAACAGTAATCGAGACGTTCTAAAAACATTGGAAATTAGATTTTCAAAGGACAGATTGGTATAAAATATTTATTCACTTTAGAAGACGATGTAACAGTACATCCATCGAGAGTCAAATTATATTTTAGCTGCTTATTTTTTGAAGTTTTTGGTCCAAAAATGTGTAAGTCTGTTTTGTTGGAATTTAGTAGAAGAACATTTCTGGCCATCCAATCTTTGATTTCATTGATACACTCGGGCCTTGTGAAGTTTCTTTGGGTTTTGAAGAAATATAAATTTGGGGATCGTTGGCATAACAGTGGAAACTTATTCCACAACTCCTGATAATATCCCCCAGGAGAAGCATATAGGATATATTGTGCTTTTGTAAAATAAAGAAAATAAAAAGGGTGAGCTTTCACGTCACAAAACTGAACTGAAACTCTGCGAATACTTATCACACAAACATGAAACATATGTCTAAAGAAAGCTTAAAATGTCTACTTCTAAATAAAATAATTAAAATTCAAAACAAATATTCTCCTGCAATGTAATCTGTATGAAACAAAGCAATATACAGTTTCTCCTGGCTCAGCTAATTATCCCTAATTTGATCACACCCACGGGCAGAGGGCACTATTCATACAGTAATGTACTGAGGAGATCAACGCAAATGATAAATGCCCTGGACTGTGCCTTAAAAACATCAAGTTCATTCACTTTTCTGCACGTTTGGAAGATGGCACGATACACAGGTGAGGATAGTGACGAAGAGTTAACATTTTCCTCAGTAGAACTCCGATGAACGTTTGCATTTTGTAGAGTGACTAGATCCAGCCGAGGATACAATTTCAGATGAGTAAGTAATTTAGTTTTGCTTACATTAGTTGACATGCTATTTTATATAAACATGTACATATTTTACTAGTGGGACTGTTTCCAAACTTGCCAGCCAGGATTCAGAGTATTGACATTTGAAGCAAGTTTTAGTTACATTTAAGTGCTGTTTTGGCTAAAGCAGGCATTTAAATTGTATGCTGTATGATATAAATATGATATGTAATATGGTATAAAATAATATGAATGTTTAGATTATATTTTAACTAGTGTTTATGCTGCCTCATTATCATCAACAAAGCTTGTGCTTGCAAATATCTTTTCAAGTGTAAATGAGTAAAATGCAATATTATAGAAAATCAGCATATTATAATGATTTCTGAAGGATCATGTGACACTGAAGACTGCAGTAATGATGCTGAAAGTTCAGCTTTGATCACAAATTGCATTTTACAATATATTCAAATAGAAAACTGTTCTTTTATATTGTAAAAAGAGTTCACAATATCACAGTTTTTTCTGTATTTTGGATCAAATAAATGCAACCTTGGTGAGCAGAAGATACTTCTTCTAAAACTTTTAAATGGCAGTGTAGGTCTAAACTTTTAAGTAAAGTCTTTATTTAAAGAAAATATATAGTCAGACCTCTTTTAACTTAAAACTTGATTTTGATCATTAAGTCTCCTCACATTCATTAATCTTGCATATAACCTATTGTGGAACCTTCCACTAAGGAAGAGACAGGAAACGGCGTCAAAGGTAAGGTTTTCTTTTTAATATGTATCTTTAATAGTCTTCAAATACTCTGTACAGCTCTACACAGTCATAAGTGTCGGGCTCTCCCTCTCGAGGCTCTGAGCCTGCTGCTTTTTATGCCACTCTCCACATGCTACTGCAATTAGACACAGGTGTTAGACATAATCTAGCTCAGGTGTAAGCGCCCTTACCGCTTTTCTCTCCCGGACAGGTGCTTGACCATGCCCCCGCTGCCACATACCCCCACCGCCCGACTCAGGCCGGGGCATCATCCGGCCTGCCTACCACCCCCCCATTTCTGGAGAGGAAGTCAGCAGCAGCCATCTGCACCCCCGGTCTGTGGACCACCTTGAACTTAAAAGGCTGGAGGGCCAGATACCAACGGGTGATCCGGGCGTTAGTATCTTTCATGCGGTGGAGCCACTGCAGTGGGGCATGATCCGAGCAGAGGGTGAAGGCCCGCCCCAGCAGGTAGTATTGGAGCGTGAGTGCCGCCCACTTGATGGCCAGACACTCCTTCTCTACGGTGCTGTACTTGGTCTCCCTCAAGGAGAGCTTCCGGCTAATGTACAGCACCGGGTGCTCCTCCCCCTCCACCACCTGCGAGAGTACGGCCCCCAGCCCTCTGTCTGAAGCGTCCGTCTGCAAAACAAAAGGGATAGAGAAGTCAGGTGCATGCAAAAGCGGCCCCCCACAAAGTGCAGCTTTAATCTGTGTAAACGCCTGTTGGCACTGCTCCGACCATTGGACCGGATCTGGAGCCCCCTTTTTAGTGAGGTCAGTCAGCGGGCTGGTGACATCTGAATAATTAGGCACAAACCTTCTGTAATAGCCAGCCAGCCCCAGGAACTGCCTCACCCCCTTTTTGGTCTTGGGTCTAGGGCAAGTCGCAATCGCCGCGGTCTTGTCAATTTGGGGACGCACCTGGCCATGACCCAAGTGGAACCCCAGATACCGTACCTCCACACGGCCAACTTTTTCAGGTATGCCGTGAGCCCCCGCCCGCCGCAGCGATCTCAGGATGGCCCTCAGATGTTGCATGTGCCGCTGCCAATCATTGCTATACATGATGATATCGTCTAGATAGGCAGCGGCGTAAGCAGTGTGCGGTCTGAGGATCCTATCCATGAGACGCTGAAACGTTGCTGGTGCCCCGAACAAACCGAAAGGAAGCATCACGAATTGGTGTAATCCAAACGGCGTGGTGAAGGCCGTTTTTTTCACGGGATATTGGTGTCAAGGGGATCTGCCAATAACCCTTCGTTAGATTTAAGGTCGAATAAAACCGAGCAGTACCTAACCGATCGAGCAGTTCATTTTTCACTTTTGCTGATTTAATTAAAAATGGTTTCCTTTATATCAGTGTTACAAGATTTGGTGACTTTCCTCAACTTGCCATCTAAACAAACAAAAAAGCATGATTCGATAAGTGTAAAAAAAATGACACCTTTGTTTTCTGCGGACCAGAGTCCCCCTACAGCAGGTGTCCAGACATGTCATGATCACCACAGATGCCTCTCAACAGAGGTTCCTCCCACTAATTCGGGGCAAGCACGCCTTCATCCATTCAGACAGTTCCGCAACGGTAGCATACATAAATCGCCAAGGCGGCGTGCGCTCTCGTCATATGTCACAACTTGCCCGCCATCTCCTCCTTTGGACTCATATCCCTGGCAACCACAACATGATGGTGGACACGCTGTTGTGACAGGTTTTGCCCAGTGAAGAGTGGAGGATCAACCCCCAGGTGGTCCAGCTGATTTGGGGCCTATTCGGCATGGCATCTCTTTGCCAGGACAACATTCACTGCCCGCTCTGGTACTCCCTGACAGAAGCCCCTCTCGGGACAGATACATTGGCACACAGCTGTTTACGCAAGTACACATTTCCCCCAGTGAGACTTCTTGCACTGGTATTGTGCAAGATCAGGGAGGACGATGAACAGGTCACCTTGGTGGCTCCTTATTGGTCCACCCGGACCTGGTTCTCAGATCTCCACTCCTCGCAACAGCAACTCCCTGGAAAGGACCTTCTTTCTCAGGGACGGGATTCCCTCTGGCACCCAAGCCCACACCTCTGGAACCTCCACATCTGGCCCTTGATCTGAAGATCTGAGTGATCTACCACCTGCAGTCATTGACACAATCAACCAAGCCAGAGCTTCCTCCACCAGGCAACTTTAAGCCCTGAAGTGGTGCTTGTTCGCGAATTGTTGTTCTTCCTGAGCTGAAGACCCGCAGAGATGAGCAGTTCGGTCAGTGCTTTCATTCCTGCAAGAGAGGCTGGAGGGTAGGCTGTCCCCCTCCACCTTGAAGGTGTATGTAGCTGCTATTGCGGCCCACCACGACGCAGTGGACAGCAAGTCCTTGGGTACGCACGACTTAATTATCAGGTTCCTTAGAGGTGCCCGGAGACTGAACCCTCCCTGGCCAAGCCTCCTGGGATCTCTCAGTGGTTCTCTCGGGCCTTCAGAGACCCCCCTTTGAGCCGCTTGACTCAGTTGAGCTGAAGGCCCTCTTCCTGAAGATGGCCCTCCTGATAGCACTAGCCTCCATCAAGAGGGTTGGGGACCTGCAAGCATTCTCTGTCAGCAACAGGAGTAGCACAAACTCACGCTATCCTGAGGCCGCGACCGGGCTACATGCCCAAGGTTCCTACGACAAGCGCTGCCCCAGGAGGAGGCAGACCCAGCCCTTTTGTTGCTGTGTCCGGAAGGTGCTTTGCGTATCTATTTGGACCGCACACAGAGCTTTAGATGTTCTGAGCAACTCTTTGTCTGCTTTGGTGGACGGCGGAAAGGGAACACCATCTCCAAACAGAGGTTAGCTCACTGGGTCATTGACGCCATCTCGCTGGCTTACCAGACCCAGGCCGTGCTCACCCCCTTGCGGGTTCAAGCACACTCGACGAGAAGTGTGGCATCCTCTGGCCACCAGCACCTTCCTAGCAGACATCTGCTGAGCAGAGCAGTGGGCTGGGCAACACCCAATAGCTTTGGGAGATTTTACAATCTCAGGGTCTCGTCGGTCTCGTCCTGTGTTTTGTCAGGTCCGACCTGGTAGAACTCGGTAATGTGGAACAACCGACCGAGTGTTCCGCTTGCACACAGCACCCTTCACCAAATTTATCCAGTGCACCTTCTCTCCCAGATTAGCCACTAAGCATTGCTTCCTGGATGCGAGTCTCCCAAGGAAGACCCCTTGTGTCACTTCATTCACATATCTACCTTCAGGGACAGAGGTTACAACAGTAACTGTGACGTTTTTATTGTTTACTGTTTGTTCTCTTTTATGCATTTATTGTTGTTCATTTCTGCTGGTCACCTCACTGGCTTGAAAATGTCTGTAAAATACATTTTTACTACAAAAAGTTTGAAATTGTAAAATATTTACTGTTTTATTCTCTCATTTAATTTGTCCAATTATGCAGTTTGTTTATGTTAACAGCAAAAACTGATACTTCAAATACATTTTTAAATGATAAACCTTGACAAATAGTAGTCTGAAAATGTCTAAATATATATCCAAATGCATAACTTGTAATACAATTTAAAATTAGGTTACAACAAGCAATCAGACTACAGTAGGTGGCTGCATAAAATACTATTTCAACTTATGGAAGTATAGGTTTTTACACTACTAAAGTTTCATAAATTTGCTTATTTGCATATGCAAATTAATGGTAAAATTGAGAAATGTACATTTAAATAAGGTGAAATAAATCAGATTTATTGTTATTACTTCAGGGAAGAGGGAATTGTATCATCATCATCATCATCATCATAAAAAAAAAGAAATGTTGCGCCTTTGTTCTTTCCAGAATAAATGACCGAGAGGACCAAAGATAAGGTTTATTCATAAAGACAATAGGGTGTTAATTTGTTACTTTGATGGAAACATGACTGCTAACCCTATAAATAAAAGTGGTGACTCTTCAAGAAAATCCAGTTTCAGCTGGTAGCTGTGTTTTGGAACATGGCAGCCAATTTCTAGCTAGTCTAAGATGGTCCAAGCTGGTCATTAGCTGATTGACCAACTGGTAACTGGTTTGTCGCTGTTCCAAGATGGCTTTGTCCAGCTTGTAACAAGATGCCACATTCTAAAACATAGCAACCTGTTTTCCAGCAGAGAAAGGCTGAAATGGTTAATAAGCATTACATGTAAACTGTTGAACATGCTACACATTTACATCATCGCTGTCTGAGTTTGTTCAGAACAGGCTGTACTGTAATTTGACATACCTCTGCTAGCCACCATTTACATTTTAAATTATTGGATCGTAAGGTTATTCTAGGCATTCATCAAGCTGGTAGCTTTACCCCACTAATGATAATATACTTCCACCACACTCACCAAGAAGAGGGAGGACTATATCACTCTCTCAAACACTCCAGCAGAGCTTTCAGCATGGCACTTAGAACCACTTAGCAGCTTCATACTTAAAAAAAATATGTCATAGGAGAAATACATACAAGGTGGATGTTTCTCAGAGAACAACGTTCCACTCAGTGTCTCATGTTTGCAGAAAAACGTATAAAAGTGAAAAGGAAAACACAAACACGTTGTAACATGCAAGATTGTAACATGTAAGATTTGGTAAACAGGGTTCACCTAACAAGTTCCTGGAGAAGTATTTGTTGGGAACAGGGCCGTAGCCAGGGTTTGAAAATTAGTGAGGTCCACGGTGAGGTGTTAAGACTTTTACCAAAATTACACCTACAAATGCAACATATTCTATACATCAAAATTAAAGGGTTGAAACCAGTAATAATACTGAAATACTTTTTAATCGCAAATAAAGTTAACAATATTAATACAGAATTTTTGTCACTTAGAAATGCACATTTGAAAATAAAGCATTGATTTTGAGTTGGGCAGCAAATATTAACTACAGAAATACAGCTTAATTTAATTAACAACTTATTTATCTAGGGCTGTGTTAACTCCAATCAATTGTTTTCCTTTTGCCAGACTCTTAATTATTTGAAGGTGCACTCAGTAATTTTTTTCCCCTTTAAAAAAAAAGAAGTTTTACTCCTGAAGAAATGTATTGTTATTTTGAAACATATGTATAAAATCATGACTTTTCACATGAGATGAGGACTGTAGGCATATCAGTAACCTTATAAAAGCTGTTTTATTCTATATGGAGCAGGGGCGCCCTCATGGGGGCTACCATTTTAGAATCACATGACCAGCTGAACACTATTCACTTAATCTCAGTATTGTTATTGGACACTTTCCCTCCTGGATTAAATTAAACATGTTTGATTGTGAATAGTGAATTTCTACAATGACGGTATTTTCTGTCTGGACAGTAAATCTGCTCCCACATATGGGCATCCAGGGATATAAACTGCCTTGAGTGTAAGGGGCTTGCCCTGGGCCCCAAGGAGAATCCGACGTGCCAGAAATTTAGTTGACGTGAACATGGACCTCCTTGATGGTTTATGTAAGAGACTACTGCTGTATTGCCCACCCGCACCAAGACATGGTAGCCTCTGGAGGAAGTATTTCAGGGCCAGAAATACCGCCATCAACTCAGACAGTTACTGTGACAACCGAGCTGACAACCCTCCCATCCCCTTGAGCTGGACGATCACTTAAGTCCGTTACCCAGCCCGTCAGGGAGGCGTCTGTCATTAGCAGCCTGCAATGACGAGACGCACCTAGAGTGGGACCCAAGGTAAGAAACCGGGGTCTGAACCACATAGCAAGTGAACGAAGCACACGGCGCGTAACCCTTATTAGCCCTAGGGGACTGGCCCTTGGATGAAATCCAAGTCTCATATGGAGCAGGCCCAAAGGGATCACCGTGGACGCAGACGCCATGAGATTATAGTATATCGCCCTAGTATATGTTGATACTGGTGAACAGTGCAACCTTGACCTAGTCTGAGTTTGCTCAGGGTGATCTGAATGGACGTGATACGAGCGGGAGACAACTGTGCCCGCATCGTGATCGAATTCCATATAACCCCCAGATAGGTCATTCCCCGGGTGGGAGAGAGAACATTCTTTGACGTTGAGTCTCAGACCTGGAGAAACCAGATGAGCTAAGACAATATCCCTGTACTGAACTGCCAGTTCTTGGAGCTGCGCTAAGATCTGCCAGTCGTCTATGTAATTCAGATTGCGGATGCCCCGGAGTCGTGAAGGAGCCAGTGCTGCATCCATGCATTTTGTGAATGTGCGGGGTGATAGGGCTAGGCCAAATGGAAGAACCCGATACTGGAAGGCTTCATCTCTGAAAGCGAACCTCAGGAAGTTCCTGTGCTGTGGCAGAATTTCAATATGGAAATATGCATCCATGAGATCGATCGTAATCAGCCAATCATAATTTTGGATCTGAGACACGACCGTCTTGACAGTTAGCTTCTTGAACTTGAACACCCTGACCGAGCGGTTCAAGCCTCAAAGATCTAAAATCGGACACAACACCCCCCACCCCTTCTTGGGGACCAGGAAGTATCTGCTGTAATAGCCTGACTCTTTCTCTGGAAGGGGAACACGTTCATGGCCCCTTTGACCAAGAGATTTTGCAGCTCTTTCCACAGTAGACGTGTCTGCTCCGGTTAGTGGGAACCACGCCGTTGAAACGCGGAGGGCGGCGAGCAAATTTAATTCTGTAGCCTCTTTCTACTGTGTTCAGAACCCACATAGAAATGCCTGGCAGAAGTTTCCATGCTGCCAGGTTCTCCGATATAGGTATACATTTTGACACTTCATTTTAAGGGGATGTTGAGTGTTCCGTGTCCTGGATAAAGGCAGGAAGCAATGGTACACCCAACTCTTTGTTGGAAGCCTCTGTCACCCGAAACACCAAAGGCGGCGGGAGTGAAGAGGTTTCGTGAGGGTATCGGGAGGGCCGAAGTGGATGGTACATGCGCCCCGTCCCGAGAGGAACCACCCCCACAAGGCTGGGTACAAGACCGTCAGGGTTTCTTTCTTTTAGAAATCATGACCCTGAGGTCCTGCTTCAGGGGCTGCTGAGAGCGACAAGCCTGTCCCCAGTCTTTACGAGGGGGAGCATGACTCGCCACGCTCTGCCTAGCAGAGTCGGGGCGGGACTGGGTGGCAGACGGCCCCGCCCCCCTGAGTGTGGCGAGGAAAAAACTGCCCAACAGCTTCCTCGTGGCTTTTCGTCTCCTGGAATCTGGAGATAACTGTATTCATGGCGTCTCCAAAGAGCCTGGAAGGCGAAACCGGGGCATTGAGTGGGAAAACTCTGTCCTTATCCTTGATGCATGAAAGGTTAAGCCATAAATGCCTCTCCGTTGTAAGGTATGGCGGAGGATCAGTGGCCTTAACAGATTCCCGAACAAACAAGAACTTACTGTTAAAAACCCCCCTAATTACTGAAATAGCGCCAACCAGCCTCCACAAGCACAATAAATGTATTGACAAAGAGACAATGAACTATTGACAGAGAACCGCATGTGACATCCGCATGCTCACCACGTGCTTATCGTGTGGACAGGAAGGGAAACTTTGAGCGTAAAAATGTGTGTGTGTGTGTGTGTGTGTGTTTTTCAGTTAAACACAGAACTGCATATTGCTAATGAAATACGTGTAATCCCTGTATGTTGTGTATTTCTGAGGTATATCAAACTCGTTAGAACTGTTTCGTTGTGTGTTTTAAACTCTGAGGCCTCATATTTAATAGCCTCAGTGTATATTCCCTTATTAAGTGTACTAAATATACCTTTCTTGGTATCAAATTAAACCTTACGATTTGTCCGAGCTGAATTCGAATATAAGATCTCTGTAGAATGATATTACGCGATGTTTTACTATCTTTTGAGTCATTCAGCCCAAAATCTCTTACTGTCATAAACATGCAAATGAGCTTTGACAAAGGAACTCTCTCATGCTGTAATGGAGAGTAATGGAGGCCTTTACGACCTCCAAAGGAATGTTCAGAGAAGTGCTGACCCTCCCTTCATTCTCTTACTGAGAAAGAGAAATGAACCCTGTTAATCCTATATATATATTCTATATATCCATGTGATAAATATTGACATGTATCTAATGTGCCATCTCACATTTTCCCTTAAATGTGCTTGATCTATGTTTTCTTGCAAACTAATGGGTTAATGTTTCAGACTTTGCATACTATGGTTAACCAAAATCATATGTGTGGCATATTTGGTCTCTATAACTTGGTATTTTGAAGATTGAAATGACTGTGTACATGATATGTCGATAACAACAACATATTAGTATTAAAAGTATATTTCCTATTTTCTTTCTTGCACATGCAATGGGCAATTTTACAACAAAGAGCAATAAACCAAATTCCCGCCTAGAACTCAAACCCTTCTTATTGGTCGAGCCAATGAGAGGTGGGACATGTGTGCTAAGGGTATAAAATTGCTGCGCCCACTTCTCTCTCTATCTATCCTCGCTCTTATCTCTTCGCTCTGTTATGCTCCTCTGGCTTCCTGCCTCTCTTGCCCTCTGAGCCTTGTGCTCTCTCACTCTCTCGCTGAATGATGCCAAACTAGAAGGCCCCAAGGACTCCCAAGCGTGCGCCAGGCTACGTACGGCCTTGTCTTTCCATTCACCAAAGATATCAAGACAACATCATCAAAGATCAACTGGAGCCTCAACAAATTGCATCAGGACAGTTTAATTCAAATGGGACATGCAAGTATCAAACTTAGTCTCATTATTTGATACATTAAGTATCCTTAACCCCTTTCTAAAAGGGCGTGTCAGAACTAATATGATGGTTTGCTCAGGCTGTTGATCTGCTGAACTTCAAACAATGCTATAACTTCTTGCCTTCCTGTATTCTGCTTCAGCCCTCTTTCCCTTGGTAAACTGTATGAATGTATGTATATGTATGTTAGAGTAGTTTAAATGTTTAGTCTAGTTAATAAAGTCTTGTTCATGTCACATGTAAAGTTGTCTGTGTCTCAAGCTCATATCTAAAGTCACTAATCATAGATTTTGACTACTTGCTCTTAATACTTAGTAAGAAAGACATTTCCCTTGCCCCGGAAATGTACATTTCTATTAATTAATTAATTAATAACCAAAATTGAGTGTCCACGGGATGAACCGAGTATTTGGTTGTAATGTTAATGTAGCTACATCAAGTTAACCCGATTAACTGATCCAAATATTCATAATTGATTATAACAAGTTATGATTGATTATTCATATTTCATAGAGCTGATTCGCTACCTAATGGTGGAAGAATATAGAGCTGATTCGCTACACCGTGTTGACTGAAGCGGACATAGACTGACCAATGGCACGGGCTGTCTGCTTGGTCACACGGAGAGATAAATCTGTGGCCCTACGAAGTTCAGAAAAGACTTCTTCGTCGAGCGTTGCACCCGCACTCAGGTCTTTCAGTAGGTTAGCCTGGTATGCCTGTAACACGGCCATGGTGTGCAGCGCAGCACCAGCCTGACCTGCCACTTGATAAGCCCTCCCCACTAGCATGGAGGTAGTCCTGCATGGCTTAGTGGGGAAAGCGGGTTTCTTGAGTGATGATGCCGAACCGGTGAGAGATAGCCTGTAGCCTCGACCATCCCCATGGCCACGTCCCCTGTTGGCCGAAGACGTAAGAGAAGGAAGAGGGCCCCTTCTCCCCAGTCTCGTCTTGTGCTCAAGACCGCAGAGGTTCCCTCAGAGTCTTCCACAGCTCTACCGACCTCTGCTCCGCCCTCAGAGTCTTCCACGGCTCTGCCGACCTCTGCTCCACCCTCAGAGTCTTCCACGGCTCTGCCGGGTTCTGCTCCGCCCTCAGAGTCTTCCACGGCTCTGCTGGGTTCTGCTCCACCCCCAGAGTCTTCCACGGCTCTGCTGGGTTCTGCTCCACCCCCAGAGTCTTCCACGGCTCTGCTGGGTTCTGCTCCGCCCCCAGAGTCTTCCACGGCTCTGCTGGGTTCTGCTCCGCCCCCAGAGTCTTCCCGGCTCTGCCAGGTTCTGCTCCGCCCCCAGAGTCTTCCACGGCTCTGCCAGCCTCTGCTCGCCCCTCAGAGCCCTCGTGGGCTCCTCCTCTCGAGCCCCCAGGCTCTGCCTCTCAAGCCTCCCAGGGCTTCTCCTCACGAGTCTTTTATGGCTCCACCCCTCAAGCCTCTCACGGCTTCGCCTCACGAGTCTTTCATGGCTCCACCCCTCAAGCCTCTCATGGCTTTGCCTCTCGAGTCTCTCAGGGCTCCTCCCCCTCCTTCCAAGCCTCTCAGGGCTTCGCCTCACGAGTCTTTCATGGCTCCATCCCTCAAGCCTCTCACGGCTTCGCCTCTCGAGTCTCTCAGGGCTCCTCCCCCTCTCAAGCCTCCTAGGGCTTCTCCTCACAAGTCTTTCATGGCTCCACCCCTCAAGCCTCTCACGGCTTCGCCTCTCGAGTCTCTCAGGGCTCCTCCTCCTCTCAAGCCTCTCAGGGCTTCCCCTCTCGAGTCTTTCAGGGCTCCTCCTCCCCTCACGCCTCCCAGGGCTTCTCCTCACGAGTCTTTCATGGCTCCACCCCTCAAGCCTCTCACGGCTTTGCCTCTCGAGTCTCTCAGGGCTCCTCCCCCTCTCAAGCCTCTTAGGGCTTCCCCTCTTGAGTCTTTCAGGGCTCCTCCTCCCCTCGAGCCTCTCAGGGCTCCTCCTCCCCTCGAGCCTCTCAGGGCTCCGTCCCTCGAGTCTTTCATGGCTCCACCCCTCAAGCCTCTCACGGCTTCCCCTCTCGAGTCTTTCAGGGCTCCTCCCCCTCTCAAGCCTCTCAGGGCTTCTCCTCTCGAGTCTTTCAGGGCTCCACCCCCTTCCAAGCCTCTCAGGGCTTCGTCTCTCGAGTCTTTCATGGCTCCCCCCTCGAGCCTCTCGAGCCTTCCAGGGCCCCACCTCTAGAGCCTCTCGAGTCTTCCATGACCTTTTAGACTCCAGAGCTTCCTACGGCTCTGCCTCCCGAGCCTCCTACGGCTCCGCCTCTCGAGCCTCCAACAGCTCCGCCTCCCAAGCCTCCTACGGCTCCACCTCCCGGGCCTCCTACGGCTCCCCCTCCAGAGCCTCCCACGGCTCCACCTCCCGAGCCTCACACGGCTCTGCTCCCAAAGACTCCAGAGCTTTCTAGAGCTCCGCCCCTCGAGCCTGCTACGGCTCTACCCCCGAGACTACAGAGCCTGCCAGGTCGTCGCCTCGGGGACCTCCCACGGTGCCACCTCCCTTGGCTCCACCTCCAGAGCCTTCCAGGCCTACCTCGCTAGAGCCTCCCATGGCGCCACCGTCATCGGCTCCACCTCCTGAGCCTTCCAGGCCTTCGCCCCTAAAGCCTCCTTCGGCTCCACCTCCAGAACCTTCCAGGCCTACCTCGCTGGAGCCGCCCACGGCGCCACCGTCATTGGCTCCACCTCCTGAGCCTTCCAGGCCTTCGCCCCTAAAGCCTCCTTCGGCTCCACCTCCGGAGCCTTCCAGGCCTCCGCCTCTAGAGCCTCCTGCGGCACCACCTGCCTCTGCCCTGTCTCTTGGGCTCCCCATGGCGCCGCCTCCTCAGCCTCTCAGTACCCCGCCTGCCGAGTCTCTCACGGCTCCGTCTTCCAAGGCTCCGTCTCCCAAGTCCTCCACGGCTCCGCCTTTCACGGCTCTTCCCTGGCCCCCTGACCCTGTCCGGTGGCCCCCTGACACTCTCCCTGTCCTGTGGCCTCTTCCCTGGCCTCCTGACCCTGTTCCTGTCCGGTGGTCACCTTCCAGACCCCCGGACCCAGTCCCTGTCCTCCAGTCGCCTTCCAGACCCCCTGACCCAGTCTCTGCCCTATGGCTGCCCCCTAGATCTCCCGACCACCCGCCTGTCCACTATGTTCCCCCTGACCTTACCTTGAACTGCCCATGGACTGTCTCACTTCCCTTTGTCTGTCCCCCGATCATCCTGCACCGCCTCCTGCGGCCGTCAGGAGGCGTCCTATTCAGAGGGGGGAGTACTGTCACGAACCCCGCTCCTCTGCTTCTCCCCGCATCGTCTATTTATTTTTATTAAAGCAGTTTTTCCTCCGGCATTGTGACTGTCTCGTCTTGTGTGTGTGTGTGTGCGGGTTACAAGTCCTCACTGTGGGTTTTTAGCATGTTTGATGATGGGGAAATAATGTGTAATAATGTAGAAATAATAAAACATGTAGAAATAATAAAAACAACTTCCATAAAAGTGACTTTTATTGCCCTAAAATACAATATTTAATAGTTTTGTAGGCTAATAATATTAACATTTATTACAATTATATTTATCACTATTTCTGGCAAATACCATAGTTACTACTACAGTAACTGTCAGGTATATTTCTATAAGGGTGCTGATTTGTGGAATGAAAAGCATGTAATTACCGTTGTGAATGGAACAATGTTTTCCTGTTTACCTCGTCACTGTATTTTAATATGACGGGCTGTTTAATCTTGTTTCAATAGCTTCAGCACTGAGCCTTTAAGTGTCTTGTGTCAGATGGGTTTATAACATAGTTATATAATATATTATATTATATATTATATTATATTGTCATATTAAAATGGGTCAAATGCGACTCGCACTGTGTTTAACTCGGGACAGCACGATGCAAGCACAGAGCAGGTTCGTCAGATTAGTGAGACCGGTCCAGCTTTTACTCTGCTCTGTCCCACTAAATGCACTGCGCAGCTTCAGTTAGCGCCATTTTATCACACTCTTATAGAATTTGCGGACACTAAAGACTCCAGCCAACTGTCCAAACTAAATTATAAACGCATGCAGACACTCATGGGAGTTATCAACAGCTTATTTTTCTATTCAGTTGTACATAGCATCAAAATGTATTTTAGAATATGAAATAATTACAGAGGTCCGGATCTCAGTGTCCTAATAGCTGGCAACGGCCATGGGTGGGAACTTGTTCTAAGCAGAATCTGCAGGTGGATACAAAACAAATATATTTCAATTAGTGACAGTCAGCTACTTAGAACTGCTGTCAATAATTTTTTAGCAATGTTAAAAACTAAAAACTAACACCTGCAGAGTGTACCAAGCCAAAGTTAACAGTTCAGGTTGGAAAGTGAGATGACTCCAGGGCCACAGACCCAAAACAAACACACAGAAAAAACAATCAGCACAGGTATCACAGCATGCCTAATCTGCACTTTTCTGGGCACATGCATTACATACAACATAAGAGTACAGATTTTTTAAACCACATGTGCAGGTTGGCGAGTGACTATTGAAAGGTACACTTTACTGTACTCGAGTAACCAGACCCTTTTTAGAAAGCAGCCGGCGCCATGCTTTTACTCGACAAGATGGCATGTGCAGGAAATCGTGAGTGCAGAGTGAGAGGTGTACACCTCACACACATGAAAGTGTGCTATGATCTGTCCCAGGACAGGCACATGGGGTCTGACCTAGATTCCCCCCATCCAAAACATGGAAAAAAGCAGCACTGCCAAGTAAGGCAGGGTGGGAGTGGCTGAGCCATGGTGCGTAGCATTGACCTATCTCTCTTCTCTCTCTCTCTCTCTCTCTCTCTCTCTCTCTCGCTCTCTCTCTCTCTCATGGGCGGAGTGTAGCGTGGCCTTTTCAAACTCACCCGGCTGGCAAGCAGGCTGGCTTTTGGAAGCAAGCAATCCTGTTTTGAACTGCTTCCAAGTGAGAGGCTCTGCCGGCACAGCTGAAACTTTTACAGCCTCCCCTCACTTCAACAGGAAGAGACACAGGGAGCAAATTTGTAGCAGAGGGAGGGAAAAGGACAGAATACATCTTAGAAGCGTCTGTAACTATGGAACTGTTTGCATCAAGGATTTCCTTCTGCTTTTACAATCCCCTACTTTGGCATAGTGCCATTCAAAATGATTTCAATATTTTTTTTTCACTCTGTGAGGGTCAAAGAGGGAACAGATGTACAAGAAGTGAATAGTTCAGGGAGTTCACCAAATGAGAAATATGTAAATGCATCAGTAACAAAGGAACAATGACATCATGGACTGGGCTGCCTAGGACACTGCCTGCAAGCAGACGGGCAAGCTGGAGAAATGTGGATTTGCTTGACACTATGCCATCTGCATACAATAAAGTGTGTCCTTGTTTTACATCATAAAATTCTTGCACCAGGAAGAGGACCAAGCAAAGTTCGGCACTGTAACGACACATTTTAGTCACTTCCTCTTTCATGGTAAGGAACTTGAGGAACTGAGAGAGCCTTCTAAACTTGCAATAATTTCACCTCTGCTTATTTGAATGCATGTTTCTTTGTTACTCTCCACTGTATGACTGTGTGCATCGTGTTACTTGGATAATTATGTCTAGCAAGAGTTGTGAGTCACAAAATCAAATGAATCAGCCAGGCAAATGGGATCTACAAAGCGTAGTGTGTGTCTGAAGGCTCTCTGAGGTAGTACTACAGAATTCTCATGTCATCTTTCCTTGATAAAGAAATCCAAAATGCAGGCAGTGGCAGAACAGCCTCTGGATGTGTGTAATGATTAGCAGGGACTATAACTGGCAGGCACAAACTACCTGGGACAGATGCCAAATGCTAACAAAAGCAATCGTTGAATTTTCAGTGGCATGCAGAATCAACTTTTCGTCCTCTCGTACCTCTATTTTTGTGTAGGGGGCGGGGACTATTTATATACATCGAAACCACAGAGAGCATTGACTAATAGCTAAAGGGGTTGGTCACATGCTTTGGCTAAAGGGCACAAAAATCATGTATGTATCGACCTATTCTGAGACCTGTTCTCACCACTTCTGTTGTAACTCACTTGGTTGATTAAGAAAGTTTTCCCGTAGATAATCAAGTCTGACCAATATTTTCCAGACTATCTACTGGGAGAAACTGTGGCAGGGAAAGAGTGGTTTACCCTCTTGCATATCTATAAAAACAAGAAATAAAGATTGTGCATGTCATGTTTAGCATGCTACATTCAGTTAACTGTCCTTTTTGACCACTTCACTATTTTTTTGCATGGTGAACTTTCTTTTCTTGATCTCTCCTTTTACTGCTCCTCAAAGTTCCTTTCTTTCTACTCCTCCTCCTCTCTCTCAGTTTCTGTCTTTCTCTTCGCATCCTGTGCCAAAGTGGGCTGGGAGAAATAGCTTGTGGTGAGGCGGGTGAAGCGGAGGCCGCTGTACGAGCACTTTCTTCAGCCACAACCCCATGGAAGAGCATGTTCGGTAGTAACACAGTTCTGGGTCTCTTTCTCTGACATAGGCGTTATACTCTTCTCCTACTCCCTCCGCCATGACCCTACCTTCTTGTAGTTTTTGACGTTCAATCTTCTTGCTTGCAGGTATTAATTTTTTCTTCCATTCATATTTTTTAATATCCCTCATATAGTTTGTTTTCACCTTTTATAGCAGTTTTCTTACAGCATCTTTGTCGATTTTCACCCCATTGCTCTGCTTGTCTTCCTCTTGTAAACGTGTCCGCTTCAGATTCCGCCATTTCTACAATACTAAACAACTTTGGCCAAATTACTTTTGATGTAGAGTTGATAAATCTTTTTTAAATTGAATGCTATTTCTTTCTATAGTTATTTTGCCAATTCGGTAAGTGTGCATTTGAAATAGTGGATGTGTTCCATTACCGTTGGGTTGTTCTGTGCTGTTGATTTTACAGTTTGAATTTGTTTGAGGATTTTAATGAGTTTGAAGGTTTGAACATGCCTATGGTGTTGGCTGCTACCTTGATGCTTTTGAAGGCAAATTGGCAGTACTGTTTGTGACTGGCATGCAGTTAAAATGGCTCTTAAGTCTGTCCTAAAACCTTTAAAAATGTGTTGTACATTCCTGCAGTTTTCTGGACAAAAAAATTATAATATTTCACTCAGTCGACTTCTTTTGTTTTATATTTAAAAGTTTACTAGTACCAATGAAGGCTCAGCAATGATGTATAAATTGTATATTTAGGAAAGCATAAAATTGCTAACAAAAGTTCACATTAGATGAAGGCCAATAGAAAATGGATGCAGCTATTTTGGGAAGGAAAATGGTAATCATTAGCGAATTAACTGATTGAGAAGGAAAGCAATATGCAACATAAAGTAATACAGATTGAATATGACAAAGATGGATATTTTAGTACTCTAATTTGTAGTTTGTTATAGTGCACTCATTAAAGACTACATTTTAGTTCATTGTACCATTAAAAGGCAGTTAAAATCCATCAGCATGATGCATTTTTATACATTAACTTTAACAAATATTTTGAGCATTTATTATTTTGTGCAATTTAATTGTTAAGCTCTGCTTTTTTTAGAGAATGAAGATCAAACTTGATTTTTATATTACAAGGACAACTGTAACCCAGACGAAATTAAACCATTTGACCACTGACAATGAAAATGCATATATTTATTTATATAAATCCAATGCACATTTTAAAATAATGTTACAAAGAAAAGCTCTCAAGACGGTGCCGACATGCCACGTGTTTGTGCACTACTGTACAAAGTGTATTTTACTAAAAGGGGTTTTTCTGTTTGGATTAAATAGATTTTTTAATATATTTGTTCCCTGCATGCAAACAAAAGTGGAAAAGCCATGAAACATTATGGTGTTAGGTTGAAATAACATGATGTGCTGATGCATGTTGATTTAGGTTGAGTATTTTTAATTTTTTTGGATAGGTTTCTTTTTTTGTGCTTTATTTTTCATCAGCAGAAGGAAAGGACGGGTAATTTGCTGCAAGTCAGTGAAGACTCTGCAAAGAGGGACAAAAGTTTGCGTATACATGTTTATTTTGCTCAGAGACAGAAAGATGGCAACAGGAAAAAGTAGAGTGAGGGAGGGAGAAAATTAGAGCGCCCCCCCCTCCCCCCCAACCCCCCCGTTCTCCTCAGATGAACTTATCCTGTAGGTTCATGTTCTCTCTCTCTGTTGCTTTCTCCCTCTCTTTTTCCTTTCCCATACAGCTTGGCTGCCTCCTACATGTACTGTAGAACTGACAATTAGATGCAATCTGAGCTCAGATGCCACATTAGCGAGCAGGAAGTAAGTTTTAAAACATACACAATTTTAACCCTAAAAATACTTGCATTTTACTGCATTTGTATACTACAATCTACTTAATAGTTAAATATTGAGTAACACTTTGCAATAATGTTCTATACATTAACACAAACATCATTTTATAAATTAATTTATTAATTTCAACGTATTCATGTATATGCATTCAAATAATAAAGCCTACTATTTGTAATTTTTAGTTCATTTAAGTTCATTTAGTTTTAACACATAACTTTTAATGTTGAAAATGAATTATTCAGTTAAGAAATTAACATGCTGTAAAAGTATTTTACATTGTTAGTTCATGTTAATTATTAACTACTGTTAATGTATATAACCCTATTGAATAATGAGAGAAAATAATAAAACAAGTGTTTTAGAACAAGCATGTTTAACCATAAAAATACTTTTAATGTATATTAGATCTACTTTAGAATAAAATCCAAACTTAATGCTGGACTATTGAGAGAATATAATGATGCAACTACAGTAAAATGTAATATCTGGTTTTATTATTTATTCATTTATTTATGATGAAAGGGGTATAGTTGAGTAGCTCTGTAAAAATTCATGTTGAGTGAGAAAACACTGCCGTTTGCGTGCAAATGTGCAGACATGCAGCATATGCTCGGAGCCTATTAGTTACATTATGGGCCCAGACGGGGCAGAGATCTAAGTCTAATCTGCAAGGTCTTTGTATAAACAAGGCAAGGCAAAATCCTTATCGTTGAGTTTCGATGAGTAACAGCAGGCTCTCTAGAGACCGCGTGACAGAGTCAACCAAGGTTAAGCCAAACCCAACTTCCTGTTTTTTGGGGACCGCTATTTTTGCTGCATGGGCGTTCTCTTTGGTGTATGTTTATGACAAGGGATCATAAGCAAAATGATTAATGACATGTTTGAAGAGTTACGGCTTTCAATAGCATAACTCTTTTGAGAAGCGACAGAGATGTGTGGAAGGAATAATTGAGAGCAATGATGCAGGAAATCTGAAGCACAACTAACAGAAAGGTTGTTTTGCTGTATAATCGTTAAGTGTTAATGAGCTACATTGTGTAAAAATATTCATATTAATGCATTACACATTGTCAGTCAAACATATGGAAACACTTGACTGAATTTCTTGTTTCTTGTGACAAACTCTTAGATCTAAACATGTATGCTTGAATGCTTAATCATTTTGTAAACAAATAATAATTGTGTCAACATACCAATTTGTTAACAAAAATTTCATTTTTTTCTTCATATTTTCTTTAACCAGTTGTAAAGGAAAGTAAAGAAAAAGTAGTCAAAAATTTACCAGAATACATGGGAAATCCTAAAATATTGTTTAAAAGCTCATACACCTCATGAAGTTGGGTGAGGGAATTCCCAGAGTTTGCAGAGCTGTAATCTAGACAAAGAGTTACTGCTTAAAAAAAAATCCTAAAATTTAAGATTGTAATATTAATTTGCTTAACAAGTTTTGAACACTACAACATTTTCATTCATCCATTTGTGCTATTTCATAATTTTGATGACTGTACCATTATTCTAAATAGTTAATAATCGCATTAATAAAGAATGAGTAGGTGTGTCCAAAATGTTGACTGTCAGTGTACATCAATGTGTGCTGCAACTAAAGATTGTTCAACTCTATGCTGCATGATGGAGCCTCACTTTCACAAAACATGGCATTTTTCCTCTACATCCTTGCAGCACCATCCTTATTGACATTAAAGGATTTGCAACGTTCTCTGACATATTGCAAACTCTAGTATGTAGATGCCCTAAACTATGTAGTCTTTGTGTTATACTGCTACTATGTTTGTGTATAATTTATGTAGAACTTCTTTTCTCTAAAAAATGCTCATAAAAATGAAGTATGAGCAGGTGTGTCCACTGTTGACTGATAGTATAAGTCATGTCAAAGGGATTTTCAATGGGGAAGCTCCCCTCCTACATAAAATTAAAACAGCACAGAGCCATTGTCTCAAGTTCCGTTATGTTTTTTGTTTTTTTATTGTGGCCTTTAACTCTGCCTACATCCCCCACTCTTCAATGCTCTGCTCAGCTTCCCCTTCTCCTTTCATTGAAATTCAGCCTGGCATACAGGCGCTGCCCCTGTCTTGGCATGATACTCACAGACTCGGAAACAGAAAGGAGGGGAGACAATTACAATGCAAACAAGAATAGGTACCAATCGGACAAATTCTCATTCGCTGAGGTCGTGCCAGACATTCCGTCGATTCCGGTGGATCTACTGCCAGCTTATTGCTGGGCATTTTTGTTGTTCAACTTTAGAGAATATCAGAATCACATATGATATTTGCAACTGAAACACTGAGGTAGGCGTTTGGCAGGCTAACTGCTTTGTTTACCTATTGTGATTGGACGATCACAAGGGTTAACGCTATGTCCTTTAATCACTTGGTAAGGTAGAAGGCCTTGGTCAGATTGTATTTGTTTATTTCTTTTTACTTTGGTCAATTCAGTCAGAGCAGAAAGATGTTCATTTGTAACTACAAAATGATTGGTTTATGATTGTGCCTGGTGGTATGGCATTGGTGGCGTGTAAACAAATGCAGGCTGTTAGAAATGGCAGCCATTTATTGAGAGAAGCAGAAGGGGCTTGAGCAATTTGTGATCTGGCATACACAAGCCACTCTGTGTATTTGTTTGGTGGTCATCGTTTTAAGATAAATGTTCATTTTATGAGCTTGAGAAACAGGTTTTGCTCCTGACGCTGAGGGAGGCTGTTCCAAAAGAAAGGTGCTTCAAACATACCTTCTTTTGCCCAAATTCTAAGGCAGCATTGCATGTATCCTTTGTGGGGAAGGAAATTCTATAACACATTGCAACAAGCTCAGTGAAAATAAATCTATCCAAGATGGAGGATTAAACGAGATAAATGTTGATTATAAATGTACTTATTATTATATTCTAATCCAATTTTAAACAGACTATTTTACCAAATATTTGTGTGTGCTATACTGCATATTTTCCTTATTAGAGTATCATGGCATTTGTTTAGGAACATGCTAACACTAAACTTCAAATAAATGTTTTGTACATCTGTAGATCTGCATTCTCATCACTGGTGAGCTCATAACTCACCAACATTTCAGCCTCTAGTACAGAACACATTTTTGTACTAATTGCTTAGCGATGTTGAAGGCCACATTGGTAAAGCACAACAGCACATGACATATACTATCAGTCAACAGTGGACAAACCTACTCATACTTCATTATTATGAGCATTTTAACCATTTTTGAACAATATGACATTCCAAGATGAATGAAACAAATTATCTTTCTTTATTGGTGAAGAATTCCTCCATTGTTGTCATGAAGGCATTTAAAGTCACATTTTAGTCGCCTTTAATTGGAAAGCCCCCTACAGTATGATAACTGAATTGTTGGTAACATATTGATATAATCATATTATTTATGCACATTTAGCGTTTGAGAACATGCTCTGTCTCCTTTGGTATACTATATAATACAGTCAGTTTAGTCATATTTTGGGCTCAATTGTGCCAACTGCTTCCTGACACAATTACGTGAATAAACACGTTTCTAGTACTTGTCCAACTAATAAATTCATCAAAAGACTATTTAAAAATTCCTGCTACATCTACTTTATAGTCCAGTATCTAAGATTCCATATTATATCCCACCCACACTGCCAAATGTGAAAGCAACAGATAATCCTTCATTCTCTCTTAAACACTCATGTCATAAAAAAATAGGGCAGTCGTGTCTAATTTGTGACTAGCATCCATATGGATTTGCATTACATATTAAAAAATTTACCAAAGAGGTAATTTACATATGAAAAAATATTAAATTGGTTATAAAATGGGCTTAAATATCTGGCAAAGCTTTGCTTAGTCTCCATCAAGGCGATTGTGACATATTGGGGAACAGAAGGACAGACTAGTGCCCTGTATAATCTAAAAATGATCCAAATGCCGCATCTGTCAAACCATATTAGCATATTTTCCTCTTTTGAGGGTGAGGCAACAAACGTTGTCCTCTTCTAAAATAGTTCACAGACTCTACTACAAAGTAGAGGCATAAGTTGTGAAAATTACAAAAAAGGAAGAAAAAAAAAATCATCTGGATGGTGAAAGCTGGTAACTAAGTGATTTTTCTTTCTTTAATTATGCCACAGTAAAACAATTGTGATTGAAGTTGATGCCCTTTCTGAATATTATAACACTATAAAATTGTACAGCATGCTGAAAAAAACACAGTTTCTGATAAGACATAAACAGTTACAAACATAGCTACGGTTGTTTTGGTGAAGAGATTATGGTTTTCAACAGATATAACCCTTCTCAAAAGTCAGGAAATACATTTTATGTGTCACAGTGAAGTCATACAACAACTAGTCTCCAGACCAAGCTAGACCTTTGACTGATGGCAATGACAAGGTTATTCTGCCCATGAACCGCCTACTTAGACGACATACAATTGTCTTATGACAGCTCATAATTAGTACAAGATGGTGAAATCGTATGACGAGCTTTTACAAAAAGGTACGACTTTTAGAGCAACCAATCAGCAAACAGAATTGAAAATCGAGAGTCTGTTACTCAATCTGTGTATTTTATTATGCTGTGCAATAAAAATTACAGATGTATGTCAATAACATGTAATATACTTTCATTGTCTCATTCCAAACACCAATGTTTTTGTTTATTTCCACTTTTATTACCCTATTAAATAAATGTTTTGGTTTAGAGTTTTGTATGGGGTGTTAAGGTTTCGGCTTCGGTTTAAAAATAGGGAAAATCCTTATAGCAACATTAGTTGGTCCATCTATTTTTTGTTAAAAAATAAAAAATATAAAAAAAATTTTACAAGCCAACCAATACGATTTCTTACGATTTCGCCATCTCAAACAATTATATCAACATGTCATTAGACCGGGTTGGAAGAGACCATCTAACTTGTAAACCAAACATAGTTTGTTATTTTTTTAGAGTTAGTTTATGGAAGAGTTGATCTGAAATCGATTTTACCACAATAATAGGTGGTGTTGAAAAATAAAGGTAAAAATGTATGAAAATGATGTTGTATCAGTCTCCATGAACGGTTGTACAAAAAATCCTGAACAACTGTGGGAAAGATGTATAGGTTTTATTATTTAAATTTCTGTCCACCACAAAGTAATAAGTACTAATTATTTAATTGACTGACTTGGAAAAAAAAACTCAAATAAACAGTTCTGCTCATGGATATCCAGTTATTTTAACACTAAGCACCTCAAATAAAAAGTATATTTTAAAGATTTGATGCCACTAATCTGGCAAACTTTGACTATCCATGTATAAATTATTTCCCAAAAGCTCTCATTATAAGAACTTGTAAATTGGAAGCCGACTTTGTTTTTCAGGCAGACTGATCAAGAAACCAATAGAAATTAAACTGCAGATTTGAAGCACTTGACTTTTTTTGTGTGCACAATATGCATCGGACCGCCAGTGAACAGTCCGTTCACTGGCGGTCCGATGCATATTGTGCACACAAAAAAAGTCAAGTGCTTCAAATCTGCAGTTTAATTTCTATTGGTTTCTTGATCAGTAGGAGATCCATGGGCATTCTGAGGCTGATACTATACCATACCACTCTCAGCCATTGTGTTCCAGTATACAGCATCTTGTGCCAAATTTTTTCAATCAGTGTCCCCCCAACTACTAAGGCCGACTAAGAGCATGTATATGCTACAGCTACAGTAATTAACAAAGAGGACTTTTGTATGTTAACAAATTGTTGAAAGTCAAATTTGGAAGAGATGTGCATGTTTATTTATGCATTACAGACATGCTCCAACTCTTAATGCCACACAACAGCTTTCATAGTTATTTTTCATATGATTTTGCCTGTCAGTGTACCACTTAGTTGGTTTAGCAGTATTAAAAGAGGATGAGTTTGAACAGTTGAAAGTAACTGCTGTTGAAAGGTGTGTAATACAACACAGTGAAGCTTTTAAGCATGCAAAGATCATGACAGGAAATTACATAATACGTTTGTTCAAGAAAGGCTATATTCCATGTGCAAAGATCTGTATCAAAACATGAAAATATCAGTCCTCAAACCCAGAATGTAGGCTACTTGTTAGTGTAATGCAAACAGATGATAACACTGTCACATGGTCTGATGTTTCCACTGTGTTCTGAATTCAATTTAGCATTTAGGCTACATGCTAATAGAAACAAATATCTAGAATTTATAGCATGTCTGTAAGTTTTGTTGTGTGTGAAATAACGTTATTGACTTGAGGACAAATATTGGCTTTCTTGTTGTTTTACTGATGCCAAACATTGCCCCTCAGTGTGCTGAGAGGGAGACCCTCACTCTTCTAAACAAGCTCTAGTATACATGTGAATGGATTTTCAGGCAAACCTCGCAGAGGTTATAAGGAATGCACAGCACTCGCACCCTAAAATGGCCGAAACGTCGCCATTTTGTTTCCCCTTTATTTTTATGCGTGTAACAGCAGAATCACAGCTTTGTTAAAGCTATAGGAGGCAGCTGAGGGAAGCCATGTTTTACATCGTCTATTTACATCAAAAGCGCAGCTTACGCAAGGTTGTCTCATTGGAATAAGCTTCGTTTTTTTGCAGAATGGGCATGAGTTCCTGGCGAAGGATCAAGACTTTTTTTCTCTTCATGATTCAATGCCAGCCTCGCTAGAATGAGTGAGTAATTTCTTTGGCTCTCAGAATTAGCGCTCCCCATTTAGCCTGCATCCTCAACACGTTCGGCTCCTCACAGTTCTCCACTGTCTCTTTCATGTTCGGAAGTTCTTTCAGACTCAAATAAGCATCGCTGACTCAAGACTGGAGAACATATTTGCTGAGCTATCAAATGTTTTCTTTCTGTAACTAACACAGAAAAATCCTGCATTGTGATCTGTGACAGAAAGATTCTGCTTATGAGATTCTGTGACTGAATTCAGACAATTTATGTCATAACACATACATTGGCCCCCAAAATATTTGCACACTTGAAAATGTATGAATGAGATTGCAATTGATGAAATATTAAACCATATTTTGCATATTTTTTAAAGAAATATAGCACTTATCCAAAATATTTCACAAAAAGAGTTTGTTTGGTTTCAACTTTTAAAACCGAAGACAAAATGTGACGTGTTTTGATTGTAAAACTTTGTGTAAGGTCAATAATTCAAGTGTTGAACTACACATGTGGTCACTTTGCTAGGACACCTGTATGAACTTGAGGGGAACTGACATCATACATCCACTGAAAATCAATTCAGACAACATGACATTTTAAAGTCTGACAAAGTGTTTTTATTTTGAACTAATTAAAGACCACACATGCTCCAAATTGCTGTACATCATTTACAGTAAGTGTTCATAGTTTCAACATATGGTTATGCTAACCAACTTTTCTCTCTCCACAGAAATTCTAGCAGTCTGCTGTCTGGCCAGTTAACATCTATTCTGCTGTCCTTGGGGCTGAGGTAGTAGATTGAATAGTTGTTGAGCCCTGTGCTCTCTCACTGAGATAACTATACAATCTACTGTCTTTCCTAAGGCGACAGCCAAATCATCCACAAACAACATGGATTTATTTTAAATAGAGCCATCTCACACACTTCCTGCTTGGTGACCACAGTCATTCACTTAGTTGGAAAGGAAAATATGGCCTGCAAATGAACCTACAGCAACACACTGGGGCTTTCAGTCTGTGCTCTTTGGTATGAATTTAGAGTCAACATGAAATCAAAAGTGACCCAATTTACTTTCTTAATACACATTTCTAGTCTTTTTGTGAACAATGTATTGGTGCATGTTATTCCAAAGAAAAATAATGCTTGTCTTTGTAATCTTTAATTAAAGGCCCTATGAAACCGCTTGACAAGCGCAGTTTTCTTTCCTGTGTTGACGTATTTACTACTGAAACAGGAACTTGGGGCAGGACATACCGAAGAGCCCCCAACTTTTATCTTTCTTCTAACCATCCGTCATACAGAGACCACGCCCATCTAGCTGTGCTGGTCTAATGTGATATGTAACGTCCACTTTTCATGATCCAGTTAATTCTCAGTGTAAGATGTACCATAAATAATTTTTTTTACTCATTAAAGATCCAGTTTTGCCCTGAAATACCTCACATTATGGAAGTAAAATGGGTTGCGAAATTAGTTTCATGTTGATTCAAATGCATTAACAGGTAGTGATATCCAGTTTGTGAATGAATCGTTCTTTTGAACCGGTTCTTTTCAGTGAAATGGTTGAGTTTACTAGTTCAGAACCAAATCGGACTCAATCTGTTGGAACAGTTTGGGTCTTGAGTCAACACAGATCCACAAGTTACTCAATCGTAACCTGTCCCACGGACGCACCTGACTGTCCTATTATAAATGAGCCGATAACTTGGAGTAATATAATCCTAGAATTTATAATATCTGTTTTTGTTAACTCTTCTTTTCAATGAACTGCTCAGGAGTGCCTTTCCAAAAAGCATCGTTAATCAACTATGGTCTCAAGTTTCATGGTTACCAATGATTTGGTGTTTCCCGAAATCATATTTACAATGAACATTTACAAACAGAATCGCACTGTTGTGTGGTTGGAACTAAAGCTAGTTACCTGTGTTTAGAAGCATAGTTCCTTGCTAGTTTGCTGGGTGGACATCATTTGATTTCACTGAGACTTCTATATCATGCATTCCAAATATATCCTTCATTCTGTCATCACTTTGACCACGTTGACATGCATTTAAGGAAACGCCTTATTCCGGGGTTCTGAAACATCACGTAAATGCGAATGGAGCCATTTAAGGCTGTTAAGAGAAAGCACTTTATCACACATGGTTTCTGTCAAAGAACACAGTTTTTATGTGTTTATGTTAACACATAAGTGGCATTTATATGTTTTTAAGATTGCGCATGTGAGGGAAAACCATCAACTGCAGCGTATGTATCTGTCACATTACACAGTGCATGCAGCTTTCCTGTCTTCAGCAGCTTTGTCACATTAAACGGCTTTGTGGTGTATGTGTAAATTAGTTATTATCATTTAATATTCATGGAACGTATTACTCCACCCTCTGCGAAACGTCATTACGACAGCTCTATGTTGTTGAACCAACGTGGTTTGAACGGTGGATGTTCGACATAGTTACTACGGTCTTGACTAGCTAGTTAATTTCTAAAATGACGCATCGTACTATGGTGGTTATGCATTGAGTTACTATACGTCATTGTATACGGAAAACGCATTCCTGACAAGATCGCAAATCAGGTAACAGCAGTTCTTGAGTCAAAAGTACACTAAACTGAGAACCGCCTCTTTCGGACATGTATGAAAAACCGATGAGTAAGCTGCTGATAATATGAGCATGCGTGTACCCATGATGTGAATGAGGGGGGTGAAATGTACGTTTCTTTACTAACAAATAAAACATACTTGCAATATGCTTACGACAAGCTTTATTAAATAAAATTATTGTTAAAACATGTAAAAACATTTCAGTCGAGGGATGTAAATTAATTTTACTATTTTGTATGCACATTATATGTTGTTATGAGCTGGATCATGGTTTTGGTAAAAAAGGGTGAGTTGATTGAGACTGGTTTATTCTCTTTATATTCTTTAGACACACAGAACATCTTCGTGTTTGTCTGTGTTGGGTGATTTAAGTGCAAAATTATTATGTTGGCAACTTTTCCAAGATGTAAGTAATTTTTGTCATTCTTATTCATTTCGCAAGATCATTGAATTAAACACTGATGCCAATAAAACACACGTATAATTAAATTATTATAATTAATTAAATGAAAGGTAAGAACCTGAATATGTGCTAATATTTGGCCTTATTTGGATGTGTTTTAATGTGTATTGACACGAGAATGTTAGAATTATTTCCTAGTGATGTCATTAGGTGAGGGCGTAAAATAACTAAATCATTTTTTGAACCGGTTCATTGAAACTAACCACCCAAAAGAACCGGTTCACAGATTTGAATAAGACTCTCTTGAATAAGAGAGGTTAGGCGTTGGCGAGGACATGCATTCATGGGAATCCTGAAAACATGTGCAGTGATTAAATCATTACAAACTGCAATCTGGTGCTTTGACAGGGTGAGGTAGTAGGTTGTATAGTTTGGTGGGAGGGATCAAACCCTGTTCAGGTGATAACTATACAGTCTATTGCCTTCCTTGTGGTACCAACTATCTGCTGGCTTGCTGCAAAGCATCCCTGGAGCAACAGCTAAAATACTGTTTAAACTCAAACTCTATGCCTAGCACAACTGAAGAAGACCTGCACAACATACGTGTCTCTAATGCAAGCTTAAGAAGCTATGATATAGGATTTCATGAAGAGAATAAATCAGATTAAATGGAATTTACTGTGCCCAGATTTTTGGCTCAATCAGTAATTTAGCTTTTAAAGTTGACATGAACTTTTGTGACTTTGTTTTATATATAAAATACATTTTTGATTAACACTCTTTGCCTTTGGTGTTTTTCTCATTTTTCTTTTCCATTTGTATTGGTTAATATATGAAAGGTTCTTGTTGTGGTTGGCTGAGGTTGAAGAGTAAAATATTGATATAGTATGATCACTCTAAAAGTAGTTACAAGCCTTTGCAACATGGTCAGGTCTAAGGGTTGTGCATGAAAATCCCAGGAGATCAGCAGTTACAGAAATTCTCAATTCTCAAATGCCGTTTCTTACTCAATGTGTAAGTGATTGACTTGATTTACATTTAACATTGCTATTTGATGAAAGAAGCAAAGAGGAAATAAAATACAGTAAGTATAACACATGAACCGTATGATTTTGCTATTCTCATTTGGGTTTGCTAATGAAATTATGCAAGTTGTGCATCTATTTAGACTCAATTAGTGCCTAAGAAAGTATAGTAAATATAATGCTGTCAATATGTGTAGCTTATGTGTTATGTGCAGTTTATTAGATGTTTGACAGCCAGTTGCATCTCATGAAATTTCAGTGTGCAAGTAATTAATCCAGTTCTGTTATTGTTGCATCACCTCCTGAAAATGTTTTGAAAATTTGACACCATCTGGGCATTCTGTTGATCAAATTGTTATAGATTTAGGTGCCGAGTCGCTAAAGACACGAGTATGTAATGTTTGGCGAAACACTCATGCATTTAAGGGTTAATACAACATATTTGCATGCCAATACCATGAAGCTAATTCATGCACAACTCTTCTGTCAACACCTCTGTGGAAAGCAGTGCGGGCCGATTGGCGTCTGGGCAGAGCGAGGAAGATTAGTGGTGAATGAGTTCCACCTGTGGTGTGCCACACTGGTCTTGCATTCCAGTGAGGGGCGGCAGGAGTATTTAAGGTGTGGAGACACCGGCAGATGAGAGAGAGAGAGATGCATGCGGCTGCATTGTGTGTGTGTGTATGTGTGTGCGTGTGTGAGTCTTGTGTTTTATGTTGTTTTAAGTTGAGTTTGTCATTAAAAATGATGTTGATTGTTCAGCCGGATCCCTCCTTGGCCATCCTTTACTGTTACAACATTTTAATAAATTATGAAAGGTTTGATAACCTTCCCACTTTAAAATTGCTGTTTTCTTACACAGTAGTTTGGTAGCCATATATATTATCATGTGTACACATATTACTATGTAAACAAAACTTGTTCTGAAGCCCTGCGTGTTACAGTCTTTAGTTGAACATGTTTTCCCTGTCAACACATAAAATATTGCATCCAATTGCACCACCAGGTACACCGTAACGTTGGAGAACATTGGGACTATTCTAAAGGTGACAGACAGGCAGTCTAGAAAAACAACCAACTCTCTTCCTGCATGAGTGGTGGTGGAGTAGTGGGCTAATGCACACAACTGTTAATCAGAAAGTTGTTGATTCGATCCCCACAGCCACCACCATTGTGTCCTCGAGCAAGGCACTTAACTCCAGGTTGCTCCGGGGGAATTGTCCCTGTAATAAGTGCACTGTAAGTCTCTTTGGATAAAAGCATCTGCCAAAAAGCAAGCTAAAATAGCAGACAGCTTCATGCCAAAAAAGGCGAGGCTCAAACACAAACATTATCATAAATTCTCCTCCCTGCCATGTAGGGGGCAATATTAATTAAGACTGTGAATCACTAAAAACAGTAGAAGAAGAATGGGAAAGTAAATGTGAAGTGGAGATTGACTGAGCAAGGAAGAGAATTTATAGTAAAAAAAATAAAGATATTGATCTGTTTCTTACCCACACCAATGATATCACTCCTGAAGACATGGATTTAACCACCAGAGTTGTCTGCCCTTATGTGGATTTTGGAGCTAAATTTTTTTGCATCCATTCACGTGAATTGCATGGACCTAAAGAGCTGAAATATTATTTTTAAATCTTTTTTTTGTGTTCAGAAGATGAAAGAAAGTCATACACATCTGGGATGGCATGAGGGTGAGTAAATAATAAAATAATTTTAATTTTTGGTTGAACTAACAATTTAAGCACCTCTATTGTAAATAAATAAATATTTTTATTTTCTTTTTTTTCAATTTTAACAATACTTTATTGTATAAGTACAGTTTATAAAGTAATTAGCCAATATTTTTTAATACCCTATAACACTTTTTACTTAAAACGAAATTACAACATTTTACACAATATTGAACGTCTAGGTTACGTATGTAACCTCCGTTCCCCGATGGAGGGAACAAGACGTTGTGTCAGAGAAGCGACACTAGGGGTCTCTCTTGAACGCCGATATCCACCTCTGATCTATGAAAAAAGGCCAATGAGAGTTGGCAGCCAGTATTTGCATGTCCCGCCCCCGGACATACGGGTATTTAAGCGGCACAAATACGGGAGTTCATTCAGAAAATTTCTTCGGAGCCGATGGTCTGTCGGCAGTTTGCTGCGAATTACACCCCACTAACGTTCCTGTTTCCTCTGACGATCTGCATGCTGTTGGATCTATGAAAAAAGGCCAATGAGAAGCCGGATGCCTTACCTCTGGAGCACCTATTCCAGTACAGGGTACTTTGGGTACCCGTTGTGGCTTGGGTCGGCGAGTTCCTCCGCTGAACCGACCCTCTTGATGGAGGCGAGCGCGATCAGCAGGGCAGTCTTGAGAGAGAGGGCCCTGAGTCCAGCTGAATCTAGCGGCTCGAAGGGGGGTATCTGGAGGCCCGTGAGGACGATCGAGAGGTCCCAGGAGGGGAATAGGTTAGGCCGGGAGGGAGTTAGCCTCCGGGCACCTTTGAGGGACCTGAAAATTAAGTCGTGCTTACCAAGAGACTTGCCGTTTATCGTGTCACGGTGAGCCGCGATGGCGGCGACATACACCTTGAGGGTGGAGGGGGACAGCCTCCTCTCCAGCCTCTCCTGTAGAAACACGAGCACTGACCTAACCGCGCACTTCTGTGGGTCTTCAGCTCGGGAAGAACACCAGTTTGCAAACAGACGCCACTTTAGGGCGTAAAGATGCCTGGTCGAGGGGGCTCTGGCTTGGTTGATAGTATCTATGATGGTCAGTGGTAGGCCGGCTAGATCTTCCGCATCCCGTCCAGGGGCCAGACGTGGAGGTTCCAGAGGTCTGGGTGCGGGTGCCAGAGCGTGCCTCGTCCCTGAGAAAGAAGGTCCTTCCTCAGGGGAATTCGCCAGGGAGGGGCTGTCGCGAGGAGCGTTAGGTCCGAGAACCAAGTCCGGGTGGGCCAGTAGGGGGCCACCAGAATGACTTGCTCTTTGTCCTCCCTGACCTTGCATAGCACCTGTGCAAGAAGGCTCACTGGGGGAAATGCGTACTTGCGCAGCCCCGCGGGCCAGCTGTGTGCCAAAGCATCTGCCCCGAGGGGAGCCTCTGTCCAGGCATACCAGAGCGGGCAGTGGGAGGTTTCTTGGGAGGCAAACAGGTCTACCTGGGCCTTGCCGAACTGGTCCCAGATCAGCTGGACCGACTGGGGTGGAGCCTCCACTCTCCGCCGGGCAAGCTTTGTCTTGACAGCGCATCCGCTATCACATTGAGGTTGCCGGGGATGTGAGTGGCGCGCAGTGACTTGAGTCGCTGCTGACTCCAAAGGAAGAGATGACGGGCGAGCTGTGACATGTGGAGGGAGCGTACTCCGCCTTGGCGGTTTATGTAGGCTACCACCTTGGTTCTTTCTGTCCTGGCAAGGACGTGTTTGTCTCGAATTAACGGGAGAAACTTCTTCAGGGCAAAGAAAACAGTCAGCAGCTCTAAGCAGTTGATGTGCCAACGCAGCAGGGCCCGGTTCCAAAGGCCTGCGGCTGCGTGCCCATTGCACACGGCGCCCCAACCCAATTTGGAGGCGTCGGTTGTGACCAGAACACGTCGGGATACCTGCTGCAAGGGTACCCCTGCCTGTAAATAGCAGAGGTCTCTCCAGGGTTTGGCGGCAGGTGGTGGTAACTTAAACATTGTGCATGCCGCGGCGCCATGCTCGTCTCGGGAATCGAGTCTGGAGCCAGTGCTGAAGTGGTCTCATATGCACCAACCCCAGAGGATGCCATATGCCCCAGGAGCTGTTGGAATCGTTTTAGAGGGACCACGGTACCTGGCTTGAAGGAAGCGAGGCATTTCAGCACCGACTGAGCACGCTCGTTAGAGAGACGTGCTGTCATTGAGACTGAGTCTAACTCCAAACCGAGAAAAGAGATGCTCTGAACTTGCTCTTTTCCCAGTTGACGTGAAGCCACAACGGCTGAGGTGCCTGAGCATCTGGTCTCTGTGCACGCATAGTAACTCTCGCGAGGGGTCCAGGATGAGCCAGTCGCAAGAGCTGGCTCTGCGACTTTCGTGAAGACGCGAGGGGACAGAGACAGGCCGAAGGGGAGGACTTTGTACTGATACGCCTGGCCGTCGATGTCGAGGGCGAATCGAGACGTAAAAGTACGCGTACTTCAGGTCTACCGCTGCAAACCAATCTAGATGCCAGACACCAGATAGAATTTGTTTCTGGGTGAGCATTTTGAACGGGAGTTTGGACAGGGTCCGATTGAAAACTCGCAGGTCCAAGATCGGTCGTAAGCCGCTGCCTTTCTTGGGTACAACGAAGTAAGGGCTGTAGAGACCCTTCTTCATTTCGGTTGGAGGGACAGGCTCTATCGCGTCCTTGATTAGAAGGGAGGCTATTTCTTCGTGCAGGGACTGGGCATGTTCGCCGTGTACTGCGGAAAAATGAACGCCCACGAAGGGGGGCGGAGGCCTGTCAAACTGAATTGCGTAACCGAGTCAAATGGTCCGGTGCAGCCAGCGTGACGGGTTTGGCAGTGAAAGCCACGCCTCTAAACTCCGTGCTAGGGGCACCAAGGGGACGAGTATTTTGGACGTACCCGGCGGGGCTTCGCTGCGGTGCGGAACAGGTAATGCGGCGTTGGGAGGCAGTGAAGTGGCCCGAGGCTCTGGTGCAGAGAGTAGACTCAAAGTACTTACCTTGCTCTGCGCACCCGGCAGGGGACGGGTTCGTGACTGAGGAGGAGGTCTGGTGTTGGCATCCTCTGAGCTCGTCTGAACTGGCCGGCCAGGGAACATTCGTGGGGCTGAAGGCGGGGACACCTCGTCCAGGAAACTGGGACTGTTGAGGCCTGAAAGCAGAGTGCCATGAGAACGGCATTTGCGGGCCAGGTGACCCAGAGACAAAAAGGAAATAGCTCTATAGAATGTAATGAATTTAACAAAAAATTCTCCTCCCGGCCCTCCACCGGGGAATGGAGCGGTCTTACCAGCTCCGGAGCTACCGTCTCGGTCTCTGGGTCGGTCATCTCAAATGAGGTCCTCAAAGGGGTCCGTGAGATGAGGCTGAGAGCTCGGCCCACTCTCTTCGTTAGTTGAGGCTGAGCACCACTTTCTTTCTTTCTTGAAAGCCGCAGGAGGACGCCCATAGCCGAGCAGACAGGGCATGGCCCCTGGCGGCAGGTCTGCGGCAGGGCAAGATGTGTGAAATAGCCTCCGTCTGTTTCTTCACCACTGAGGACTGCTGGGCGGAGTCGTCAAGTGGTGTCTGCCTCCTGTACTGCGACCAGGTCCTGTCCATGCATTGCGTTTCGTTTCTGGACCATCACCTGTTTGAGTGCAGTTCCTGCAGCACGTCAAGAACAGGACTACCCAAGTGCAGATTTTGGAGTGCCTTTGCCCGGTGGACTTGCAGGAGGGAGCCATGGCGGGGACCGTTCTACCACCGAGGGTGGCGAGAGTGGAGGAGCGAGGAAGCTGGGCTTGCTCAGCTCGTCATGCACGTCCGTGAAGGAGGGGGGGCGAGGCAGTGTGCGGCGCACATGCCCGCGGAAACCAATTAAGCCCGGGGAAGCATAGCGGACCGCCGTGCGTCAGGCTCAGACTGGGCGGAGACCCGAAGGTGGCGGCCCAGGTGAGTTATCCACATCCGACGCCGCTGTTACGCTCTCCGATGCAGCGGTGATGTCATCATCCAATGCCGGGGAGCTCGAGGGACCGGACGGTAGGCCGTTAAGCGGACCGCACTAATCCCGAGCTCGGGGGAGCAGGCAAGAATGCCGGGGAGGCGGGAGGTTTCGAGGGGGTTTACCCGGCGAAAGCGTCCCGTTATTCTCCCCAGATCGTCTTTCATTGCCCGCGGCGCCTGCCTCAATCCCGTAGGAAGGAGGTGAGGCGCGGGGGGCGGCTGAAGTGGCTTTCTCTCACTACAAGAAAACGCCTACGACCGCAATGCTTGTCATGGCTATGTTCTCTTACTGAGAACATAGACCATTCATAAAAATGCTGCCTGTGTGTGATCGCAACCCAAGAATGCAAGGCAGTTTTTATGACCGTCAGAGGTGGGGAGAATCACCGCATCCAGAAACTACACAGGGGCGGAAAAATCGTCATTAAAAAGACACGTCCTGAAAAGGACGTTCAACGCCGCTGTGTTTTGCTCTTTTAGAGCGAAATTACTCTTTTAGAATAACTCTTTCGAGTTGTCTGCGCTGTCGAAGTGCCCAGGGGCAAGAATGCACAGCCGTGCACGAAGGAGAAAGCCACTGTTGTGCGCCATAAAGTCCAACAGCATGCAGAGCGTCAGAGGATTTAAACAGGAACTTGGTGTGTAACTCGCAGCAGACTGCATGCACGACCATCGGCTCCGAAGAAATTTTCTGAATGAACTCCCGTATTTGCACCGCTTAAATACCCGTATGTCTGGGGGCGGGATATGCAAATACCGGCTGCCAACTTCTCATTGGCCTTTTTTCATAGATCAGAGGTGTATATCGGCGCTCAAGAGAGACCCCTAGTGTCGCTTCTCTGACACAACGTGGAGAGAGCGACAGAAGGGGAACAGTTTTGTATTGTTAAATATAGCGTAATTTTTCACTGTATGTTAACTTAAAACTAATCAGATATTTATTGTAGCAATTTTACAGTGTTTGTATTTTAACAACTTGTGTAGCCCCTAGTAGTCAATTAGCTCCATCACAAACACCCTTTAGACTGAAGCTTTTCAGTGATATTGTCCAATATACCGTCACGCATCGCTTCTCTCAGACTTTGTCACAGAGTTTGAAAGAGTAAATAGTTCAGGTTTATTAGAAAAATGCAGATTGGTTATTCTCCTAAGTAGTGATTGAAAAGCCAGTGTTAGAGCTTAATGTGATTTAATGACCAGCATTCTGTTCTCCTGGCTGGGATCTCCATGAGGAACTTGATAAGTCTCCATGGCCTCTCTAGCAGAGCACATACCCTCTCCAGATCTCCAGGTAAGCTTCTCGTATCTTTCTGATACGAAGGGCGCAGACCACAGGGTTCAGAGCGGAGTTGGTGTGAGAGAGGAGAATGCCTGCATAGAAAGCAATTAGAGGTACACCTTGTGGGCCGATTGAAAGCAGTACACAATTCATGAGATATAGAGGCATCCAACATATTGTAAACAGTTTTAGAACCAGGGCCAGGGAGCGAGCCAACCTCTTCTCCTTGATCAAAAATGCCCTTAGCTTTGATTCACCAGGCGCTGAAATCTTGTCTACCCTCCGGAGGCGCTTGCATAGACTGTAGAATACCAGAGCGTAAAGAAGCATCATGGCAGCCAAGGGAAGTAGGATGCAGCCCAGGTAGTTGAAGTAGAACATATAAGGCAGTGAAATGACCGCTAAGAAGGTGCAGTTAATATAGGAGGTATTACGGAGATTGGAGGGGAGGGAATCGCCATTATGCCAGCCAAAAAGAGGGGTAAAACCCAGCAGACAAGAAACCAACCAACACACGACCACTGCAGTCCATGAACGCTGCTCATTGGCAATCTCATTGTACCTGTGAGCACACAGCTCCGTTTTTATTAAATGTAAATCATTAATTATAATAAAAGAACAGCTGGACACTCAGTAAATGTAACCATAGACATTATGATTATGTACTACTAAATTATAAACCTTAATTATTATGTAATCTATTTGTAATAATCATATAATAAATTAATAATTACATATTAGAATTGTTTGAAAAACATTATATTTGACTGTCAACATTAAGGTCATGAATGGTGTTCGAAAACACATTCCATTACCAAATATAAACGATGACATTAGGAAACTGAAAACTATAAGTGTATAAGAGTCTATGAAATATTACTATTTGTTAAAGGAATGTTTTAGGTTCAATAAAAGTTAAAAGTTAAGCTCAATAGAAAGAATTTGTAGCATGATGTTTATTACCACAAAATAATTCTATTAATTTAAATGATTAAATTATACAAATTAAAATTAAAATGATTTTGACCTGTCCCTCGTTTATTAAAAACAGAGAGCAAAAATCGCATTACAACAAGGCCCTTACAATGAAAGTAAATGAGGCCAGTCCATGAAAGGTTAAACACACACTGTTTCAAAAGTATAGCTACAAGAGATTAACAGCATATGTGTTAACATGATTTTAATGTGATCAAATCAGAGATTTACTGGCATTACTCTGTTTATCGGATTATAGGGTTTACTGGTCCTACTACCTTTACCCATATAAAGTTATTTTATGACACTAAAAGCATGCTAAAATGTATAATGTTAACGTCTAGTGGCTATACTTTTTTAATTTATGGACTGGTCTCAATCACTTCCATTGTAAGTGCCTTTTTCGCAACAACAATTTTTCCTTTTTTATTTTTAAATGAATGAGTCTAAATAATATTTATTTTGGCAGTTAACATTATGCCACAAATGCTGTCAATAATGCTTAACTTGTATTGAACCCAGAAAATGTATTGTGTCTCTGAGGTCTGGATGTGGGAAAAGCATCTTGGGAGCACAGGAGTTAATCTAGGACAACAATTGTCTTATTGTTTTAAGAACTGCAGTGTATTAAGAGTACACCGTTCATGGATGCTAAAAGACAAAAATCCCAAACCCCAATCCCAAATCCCAAACTCAAGGCCTTTTTGGAAAAACTAAAAACAGAAATGGCTGCAACCTAGTCTCATAGAATGAACGTTACTATAAAACTTGTTCTGCAATCTGAGTTTTAAGTGACAAATTCTACGTTTCGAAGCAGTTTTCTGCTGAAATTAACAATAGAAGCGCTATAACAACTGTGCATTTAATTCTCTTTCACGCAAATCTCGACTACAACGGCTGACTTTATAAACATTTATCCCTGTTTTACTCACACACTGCTATGTTTTGATTTGGATACACTTTAACTATAAAACATAATTTGAAAAATGATACATTTTAATGCTTGTATTACATATCTACCAGTATTTACACACTTATGCCACAATCTTGCATGGTAGCTCACATGATAGAGTGTTGAACTATGGATGTGGAACACTGCAATTCGAGACCAGCAAACATGCAAACTGGAACGTGATACTAGAGAGTCATTGAAGCATCACGGAATTACTTTTCTTTTTTTTAAATTTGATTTTAGAACACATTCTGTTAGTTTCAGTCACCATTCACTTTCATTGCATTGACTAAGTTTTAACAATTTCTTTAAGAAAATAATATCACAATTGTTGATTATAAAGCTCTTACCTGAGAGGTATAGAGACACGCATGTATCGGTCCACAGCAATAGCCAGCAGTGAGAGCACAGAAGCTTGGGTCAGTACCAGCACCACACAGCTGACTGCCAGACAGGCCTGAATTGGTATCTGAACCCACCAGTCCACCAGCACAGACAGTGGTACTGCCACCACCCCCACCAGAAAATCAGCCATGGCCAGAGATGCCACGAAACAGAAGGGTCTGCCTCAAACACACAGCCCATACGACCAGCACGTTCCCCAGGCATCATGCCATGGCGATGAGGAGCTCCAGTGAGGTGTAGACCAGCCAGGCCATGATAACACCAATGGTGTTAAGTATTAAGGTATAAGACAATAAAGAAAACGGAACTGGAGAAATTTTGAAAATATTTCACTCAAGACTTCTGGGGTGAAATCTGAAGATGAAGTCTGTGACCTCAGCTAAGTCTCTCTCATGTTGTGCTTATTGATCCATGTTTATCTCTTTTGTGGAAGCTAAGCTTTCCCTGTTTATTTGTACTTTGCTATTCTCTACAATTACAGAAACACAAGTATCCAGACTCTTTTCTTTTCTGCTCTTGGGTTCGACTGTCAGGGAATTAGCTCAGAGCTAGAGCACTACACACCCGGGTTCGATCCCCGCCTACGGCAGCCCTGTCACAGACCATCTGGCCTGCTCTCCTCCTTGACAGGCACAAACACACACCTTAATCTTCGTCTAGTATGCGTCTCTGGGGGTCTAATTTACACTCATTGGTTTTGTGAACAGACAATGTTTATTCACAGTCACATCTGTATTTAATTCCATTTGCAGGCAGACAAAATAATGATGTTAAATTCCAAGTCACAATCCAAATGTTAAGAGGAGTTTGTTAGCCTATATTGTTTAAAAATACAAATGGCACCCACATTTACTTTAAAAGGGATTGGTCACCCAAAAATATAATTATCTCATGATTTACTCATCCTTATGCCATCCCAGAAGTGTATGACGTTCTCTCTTCTGCAGAACACAAATTAAGAAGAATATTGCAGCTCTGTTGGTACATGCAAGTGAATGGTGGTCAGAACTTTTAATCTCCAAAAAGCACAAAGTCAGCACAGAAGTAATCCATAATACTCAAGTGGTTTAATCAACGTCTTCTTAAGCAAAATGTTAGGTGTGGGTGAGAAAAAAAGATCAATATTTTTTTTTTTTTTACTGTAAATCTCCAATTTCACTTTCACATTTTAATTTAGTTCTTTTGTGATATGCATTCTTCATGCATATCACCACCTACTGGTCAAAGCTGTAGATTTATAATAAAAAATGACTTACATTTTGATCTGCTTCTCACCCACACCTATGATATTACTTCTGAGGACATTGATTAAACCACTGAAGTCATATGGATGCATTTTAAGCTGACTGTATGTGAATTTTGGAGCTACAGATTTCTGGTTACCATTCACTTGCATTGTGTGGACCTACATAGCTGAAATATTTTCTTTGTGTTCAGCAGAAGAAAGTAAGTCACACGTATCATGATGTCATGAGAGTGAGTAAATGATGAGATCATTTTCCTTTTTTTGGTGAAATATTCCTTTAAATGTGTAATTTAGCAGAGGCTAAAGCAGAGAAAGATGTAGATAAAGATATATATAATATATGGACATTAAAATATGCTCTAATTGTCAGGACCCGGCCTAGAACTCTGGTCTCTGGTGTAAGAGCTAGGCAGTAATACCGCTGAACCACTGGAAAGCAGGGATAAGATCCAATTGAAACACAGTGTATGAGGTCTCAGGTAAGATAGTTTAATAAACAAAAGATGATGTCAACAACTACAACAAAAGGGTACCTCAAAATGGAGGTATAACAAAACAAACTCCACGAGGGGAGAAAAAAACCTTACTGTTTAACAGGGTTTCAAACGAAAATCCTAAGAAACTCAGGGTGCCAGGCAGACATCTAATACAAAGACCAAGTAACCAGGGAGAACAAAGACAGAGCTTAAATACACAGGGGGAAACAAGGTGCAGGTGGAGATGATTACATAAACGAGAGGCCACAGGTGAGTGGAATGACATCTAGTGGCAGAACTAAGGAAACAGCAGTCCCAAATGCTGACAGAACCCCCTCCCCTAGGGACGACTCCTGACGTTCCTTCCAGAACACCCTGGTCTCCGGGCATGGAATACCCGAATCAAGCTGCGGTCCAGGATGTCCCTGGTCAGAACCCAGGAGCGTTCCTCTGGCCCGTAACCCTCCCAGTCCACCAGATACTGCAAGGAGTTCTGGACCCTTCGTGAGTCCAATATCCGGCGGACCGTGAAGGCTGGCTGGCCGGCCGTCAATGATCCTGGGGGGTGGAGGAGGTCTGCGTGGGGGGGAAAAGGAGAAGAAAAAACAGGTTTTAACAAAGACACATGAAAGGTAGGGTTAATTCTAAGGGAACGAGGAAGGTACAAACGATAAGACACAGGGTTACTTTCCTGGCAATACGGAAAGTGCCAATGAACTTCTGGGCAAGTTTCTTAGACTCAACTTGAAGAGATAAGTTCTTGGTAGCCAGCCAGACCCGTTGGCCGGCCCGGAAGCTAGGAGCCCTTTGTCGATGACAGTTAGCCTGATGCTGGTACCTCCTGGAGGTCTGGAGAAGTGCACGTCTAGCCTTCTTCCAGGTCGACTGGCAGCGTCGGATAAAGTGTTGAGCAGATGGGACACTGACCTGTGCCTCATCTTCAGGAAACAGTGGAGGGAGATAGCCAAACTGACACTTGAAGGGGCACAGTCCCGTGGAAGATGATCGGAGGGTGTTGTGAGCATATTCTGCCCACACGATGAAGGTGGACCATGAGGTGGGGTTGTTGGCCACCATGCAGCACAGGGTGGTCTCAAGGTCCTGGTTGACCCATTCTGTCTGGCCATTAGACTCACGATGGAACCCAGATGACAAGCTGGCAGACGACCGGACCAATTTACAAAAGGCCCCCCAGAATCGAGATGAAAACTGGGTTCCTCGATTGGAGACGACATCCTGAGGAATTCCAAAGATTCTGAAGACGTGATTCATCAGGAGCGCGGCAGTCTCCTTCGCTGAAGGCAGTTTGGGTAAGGGGATGAATCGGGCGGCCTTAGAGAAGCGGTCCACAATAACTCTGAATGACAGAGTTGCCCTGGGAAGGAGGAAGGCCTGTGATGAAATCCATAGATATGTGCGACCACGGTCTATGGGGAACAGGCAAAGGGTGCAAGAGTCCTAAAGGCCGCTGGCCTCGACTTCCCTTGGCAGCACACTGGACAGGCCTCCACAAAGCTCCTTACGTCCTCCTTGATGGAAGGCCACCAGAACCGCCGCTGGAGGTGGCGGTTACCACAATACCAGGGTGGCAGGTCAGGGGAGAGTCATGACCCCACTGTAGAACCCGGGCTCGGACGGATCGAGGAACGTAAAGGCGACTTGGGGGACCACCTCCTGGGTTAGGTTCTTGGGCTCGGGCCTCACGTATCTCCCTTTCCAGTTCCCAGGGCAGCGGCGCGACGATCCTAGCCTTAGGGATGACAAGTTCTAGAGGCCTCTCATGTGATTCAGGAGAGTAAGCTCGGGACAAGGCATCTGGCTTGACGTTCTTGGTGCCGGGCCTGAAGGACAGAAGGAACTGAAAACGATTAAAAAATAAAGACCATCGAGCTTGGCAAGGATTGAGTTGCTTGGCCTGCTGCAGGTACTCAAGGTTTTTGTGGTCTGTGAGAACCTGAAAAGGGTGTTGAGCCCCCTCAAGCCAGTGGCGCCACTCCTCCAAGGCGAGCTTCACTGCAAGAAGCTCCCGATCCCCGACGTGGTAAATGCGTTCCGCTTCCGACAGGCGACGGGACATGAAGGTGCAAGGGTGCATCCTACCATCCTCCCCTCTCTGAGAAAGGATGGCTCCAACTCCTGCGTCCGATGCATCCACCTCTACCACAAAAGGTCTTTCAGGATCGGGAACTGAGAGTATAGGTGCTGATGTGAAGCGACGCTTGAGGTCATGGAAGGCTCCCTCTGCCTCTGTGGACCAGCGGATCTTGGTGACACCTCCCTTAGTCAGTGAGGTTAAGGGTGCAACCACTGAGCTGAAGTTCTTGATAAACCTCCTATAGAAGTTAGCAAAGCCGATGAAGTGCTGAACCTCCTTGACTGTCGTAGGGGTAGGCCATTTCAGGACTGCCTCGACCTTCTTGGGATCCATGTCAACATGACCTGGGGTGATGATGAAACCGAGAAACTGAGCATAGGTGACGTGGAACTCACATTTCTCAGGTTTCACATAGAGATGGTTATTCAGCAGGCATTGGAGAACAGCACTGACATGCCCTTCATGCTCCTCGAGAGATCTCGAAAAGATTAAAATGTCGTCCAAGTAGACAAAAACAAACTTGTTTAGCATGTCCCGGAGTACGTCATTTATTAGGGCCTGGAAGACCGCTGGAGCGTTGGTGAGCCCGAACGGCATCACCAGGTACTCATAGTGACCTGTGGGAGTGTTGAAGGCCGTCTTCCATTCATCCCCTTGCTGAATCCGCACAAGATGGTAGGCGTTGCGTAGATCCAGTTTGGAGAAAATGGAAGACCCTTTAAACAGCTCAAAGGCGGAGGCCATCAGAGGAAGGGGATAGCGATTACGAACCGTGATTTTATTAAGTGCCCGATAATCGATACACGGCCTATGTCCTTCATCCTTTTTTCTCACAAAGAAGAAGCCTGCTCCTGCTGGGGAAGTGGAAGCACGGATGATGCCAGCTGCTAGGGACTCCTTGATGTACGTGTCCATAGCGATGCGCTCGGGAGGAGACAGGGAAAATATCCGGCCTCTAGTGGGACAGGTGCCAGGGAGAAGGTCGATGGTGCAATCATAGGAGCGGTGTGGTGGTAAGGAAGTGGCTCGGGACTTACTAAAAACAGCCTGGAAGCAGTGGTAGACACTAGGGACTCGAGACAGGTTGATAGGTTCTTGAGACTCAGGACTCAGGGCTGAAACTCGAGAGGGGACAGGTAACCTGGCATGCAGTGCCCCAACTTAGGATGGTTCCAGCTAGCCAGTCGATGCATGGGTTGTGTTGGTGCAGCCAGGGATAACCCAAGATCACAGGGAACTCAGGAGAGTTGATTAGATAAAACTCCTCCATATTTTGATGTTGGAGAACAGTGAGACGAAGAGGGTAAGTGATCTCCGTAATGCAGCCTGGCTCCAAGGGTCTGCCATCAAGGGCAGTAACGGTTTGGGGTCGAGGAAGTAATTGGGTAGGTACTCCAAGCCTCCTGACCAGAGACCGGTCCAGGAAGTTGCCAGCAGCCCCAGAGTCGATCATGGCTCGAACCTGATGTTGATGGCCTTCCCAAGAAAGGGTAACAGGAACAGAAAGCACTGCATTGGGAGGAGGAGCACTAATCTTCCCCATCACAGCCCTCCTGTAACTGGGCGGGGAGGATCGTTTCCCGGAAGTTCGGGACAGAGGAGACGGAAATGCCCCGATGCACCGCAGTATAGGCAGCGCTTCTCCCTCATGCGGCGCTCCCTCTCGGCAGGTGAGAGTCTGGAACGCCCCAACTGCATGTCCTCCAGGGGCTCGAGTTTCTCAGAATTGGGTGAGAAGCGTGCAGGATAGGGTTGTCTGTTTCCAGACAATCGGGGCGGAGACGTCTCGTGACGGGTTTACTCTCTCTCTCTTAGCCGATTGTCCAGACGGATAGCCATGGTGATCAAGGACTCGAGATCAGTTGCGGGTTCGCAAGTAACTAGCTCGTCCAGAATAGGTCCGGACAAACCTCGCTGGAAGCAGGTCATTAGAGCTTTGTTGTTCCATCCACTACCGGAAGCAATGGTCCGGAACTCTATAGCGAAGTCTGCCATGCTACGTGATCCCTGCTTAAGGGTGAGTAGTTGCCTTGAAGACTCCAGGCCACTCACTGGATGGTCGAACACCCGCTTGAACTCCTCAACAAAGAGAGCATATGTAGCACAACAGACATCCTGAGATTCCCACACAGCAGAGGCCCAGGAAAGTGCCTTATCTGCAAGGAGAGTGATGATATAGGCTATCTTAGAGCGGTCAGTAGGGAAGCTTGAGGGCAGGAGTTCAAATGTCAGGGAACACTGAGTCAGGAATCCTCCACATGAATTGGCACTCCCTGAATAGGGTTTAGGAGATGGAAGCCGAGGATCAGCGACTACTTGGGGTCCACCAATGGGACGCGGAAATGGTGCTGGAGGAGGTAAACTATCTGGGATCCATTGAAAAAGCTGGCCAATGGATTTCATCACATCAGCGAGAAGGTCAGAGTGCTTAGCCATCAGTTCCTCCTGACAGGTGAGAACCGTTTCATGGCGTTGATACGCTACCTCATGCTGAGCCATCATAGCCACCAGGTCCTTATAGTTGGCTGTGATGGTTTCTGGAGTCATATTTGACTTGGTCTTTCTGTCAGGACCCAGCCTAGAACTCTGGTCTCTGGTGTAAGAGCTAGGCAGTAATACCACTGAACCACCAGAAAGCAGGGATACGATCCAATCGAAACACAGGGTATGAGGTCTCAGGTAAGATAGTTTAACAAACAAAAGATGATGTCAACAACTACAACAAAAGGGTACCTCAAAATGGAGGTATAACAAAACAAACTCCACGAGGGGAGAAATAATCTTACTGTTTAACAGGGTTTCAAACGAAAATCCTAAGAAACTCAGGGTGCCAGGCAGACATCTAATACAAAGACCAAGTAACCAGGGAGAACAAAGACAGAGCTTAAATACACAGGGGGAAACAAGGTGCAGTTGGAGATGATTACATAAACGAGAGGCCACAGGTGAGTGGAATGACATCTAGTGGCAGAACTAAGGAAACAGCAGTCCCAAATGCTGACACTAATGAATCTGAATTTAATCAAATCACACAGTATTTATTTACCAACCCTAATGGGTTCTAAGGTAATTCAGTAGATCACACCAGTACTGATTGATCAAATGAATTCATATCAATGATAATATTAAAAGATATTTGTGTCAATGAAAGGGTACTTCAGCCTTACTGATGGTGCTGTGGAGGTAAGCATTGCCTTAGGCTATGTTCAAAATAGAAAAATGGCATTCTGCTTACTCTGTACTGTGGAATATACACTAAAAAGTGCCTACTGTTTTTTCAAAGGTGTGTAAAATAATAACCCTATCTATTATGCAAAATATTTGTAATCAGCTAGTATGCTACATGTTGTCGTTCCTCACATGACCTCATTCAATTCCAGGTGTGGCAGAAATATTTAATTATTTGTTTAAACGTTTAATGCAATAAACATAAACATTATGTCAGTCCAATCGTATAATGAGTTCTAAAAAAGATTTCCACTGGAAAAAAATTGCAATTGATATTACTTCTAATTCATCACACTGGAAATTCACGTTGAGTGCATTACATTATGGGATACAGTACATTAGTATGTTTGCAATAAAGTGGCAGTATATATGTCGTAAATTTGCAGAAAACAGAATTTGAACAAAAAAAAAAGGCAGAAAATAACGAAAATTTCAGAGACAAAAAGTTAAAAAACGTAACATTGTTACTCATTCAACTTTCTCAAGACTACAAAAATATTGAATAGATGACAGTACGTCTTTCACGATTCCCTGTTGTCTGCTCAGTGTTTCTCCCCTGTCACCTGTTTTGAACTACACTTCCCATAATCCCCTGCCCTCATCACTGCAGTGTCATTGTTCTCACCTGTGTGTCATTTAATCATTATCCCTGTGTATTTAAGCCCTGTTGTTTGTTCATTTGTTGTCGGTCGTTGTATGTTATGGTTGTCCTTGATTGTGTTCCTGCCCGTGCGCTCTGTGGATGTTTTTCATGTTTATACTTCGTTTTCCCCTCGTGGATGTTTTTGTTTGTTCCCTGTGTTCAGTTATTTTGAGTTACCCTGTTCACCCTTTTGTTCCTTCATTATATAACTGCATTTAGATCCTCACTCCTCGTCTGCCTCACTCCTCGATTCATAACAACGTCAAACATTAATAGTAAAAAAGATACCTTCAACGTCATTCAAATAAATATAAATATAATGTTTAATATTATTACATGTTAAATAGTCCCATTTTTGTAATTCCTTTTGGCTTTACATTACAATTTTTTTTTTTCATTTGTATTTTTTATTTTGAGCATATTTCTAAGATTTACACATTTAAATTTAATGACAAAGAAAATATTAACATAATTAAATTAATTAAATAAAACTTCAATTTATGTGAGTTTTATTTATTTAATTTTATTAATTATTACTCATATAATAAATTTATCAAATTAAAATGCATAAATCTTAAAAATAGCCACAAAAATATGTATAGCACAGTGAAGTAGAGTGGTAAAATAAAAGATAAGTTTGTGAAAATCACGCTTCTTATTTTTCTCTTTAGTGAAAATGTGAAGCTTATAAACCGTCTTTATATTTTCGGAGGAGGTACCCACAAAGGGGTCATCATATTTTGGGGTCATCTTTATTATAATTTTTTTTTTTTATCCCAGGTATAATGCACTTTGGCAGATTTAGTAGGTCTGACTCTACTTCTATGCATACAGAAAAGTTGCAAGCATTGCACAGTGGAAATACTAAATGAAGAAATATTAAGAGAAGATTGGAAGTGCCACCTTTTGGAACAATTGGGAAATACATCAAAGTCTAAATCAGAACAAGTTCTGATCGTGCAGAACAATCAAAATCAATGTCCAAGCCCCCCAAACATTGACCTATAGCCAATATAAATGCCAAATATCAGTGAAAGAACAATATTTTAATATAATAATAAAACTTTCATAAAATATTTTGTACATTTGCCTTGCCAATAAATAAATTAACATAAGAAATAATGAATAAATTAAAACAAAATGCTTACATTGCTTTTTAATTGTAACACAGTTAAAGGGAAAGGAGAAGGCGAGAACTGGCTTGACAATATAAATAATATTTTAATGATCAACTTAACCAAAAACACACAAACATAATTACTCACGGTAATTATGTTTGTGTGTCTGTCTCTCTTGAACTGTTGTCTCCGGCCACCTTTATCCCATCAGGCTGATTGAGGACAGGTCGTTCCAACCCGGCCTGCCCTCCTCCGCTGTACAACCATGTTTTCATTGGTTTCAACAAGACACTGACGCAAATAATGCAAACAACAACTTTCCCTTCTTGTCAATCATTAACAGTTCTGTTTTAGTGGCTGTTTTCCAGAGTACATGTGCTTTGCATATGTGACCATGTATGTGCAAGGATTTGAGTATGGTGCTCTTGTGTCATGGGCTTGTGGAAAACTGCTATTGGATGCAGAGCAAGTTGTTGTCAACTGTGTGATCTGTGATAAGATATCATTACATGACAGAAATCAACAGACTGTAAAAAATGCGGATTAAAAATGCAATGATGGAAGCTGATACTTTGAGAGTATGATGGGGGCAGTAAATCAGGCAGATATATGGCAGACTCAGTTGTGCTATATTTACTGGCCTCTGTCTGAAATTAAATGAAAAAGCATGTATAAATTCCAGATCATATATCACTTTAAAGGCCTGTAGTGATTTTAAAAGATATCATAAAATGTAAACTATTGAACCATTCTTATGTGATCCATATGAATACAGATGCAGTTCCAGACACAATAAATCCTCAGTTAAGACTCAGGACTTCAGGTGTTTATGAAGGTATACTCTGGTAGTGTTTGTTGCTACTGAGTGTTTTGTGGGAAAATAAAATAAAAAAAGGACCTTTAGACCCCTTTATACTGTACAATCCTATCATGTTTTTTTTTTCTCAACATGTACCATAGTAATATCATGGTATTTTCTCAAGTAGAATGGACTAGACTGTAAAGTCATGGTACATACAAACATTTTAATCATTCAATACCATGATATTATAATCTGATACTAACAATGTACCATGGTTCTGCCACAGTACTTGTTTAAACATCATTCTAGCATGAGATGATTTACTTTTTGGTGTCATAAGAATTCAAAGGAAGCTTTGAGTTTCTAAACTATGTCAATGTGAAGATTTTAATAATTGAACCATTTGACATGAGTCACTGTCAGTTTTATTCAGGCACATTGGGTGTATTTGAATTACAAAAATTGGCACTTATTTGATCAAAACAACAAGAAACACAAAACAGATTCAAAACTACATATAACGTAGTAGTGTAAAGCTCAACAATCCTCAGATTTAAATATATCAAAGATCACCTTCAGCTCCTTCATGTGCCATTTCAGACATGAACTAATTAAGATTCTGCATTATTCACAATTACATCTTTTTTTAATTAAGCCCCAATTGCCAAATACAATTTGATAATCAGTGTGCATATGCCCAAATTACAACATGTTAGAGAGGCAAAACCAACCTCAATAAAATACTCAGTATTCGTTTACACTTTCCCAGTTAAGAGAAACTGACTTGGATGGACGCCACATTAACTAGCCACAAATCTTTGAGAGTTGTTCTGAAGCCCTCTCAGTGTTCTCTCAGTAAATTGATAGGTGAGTTTACGCTTCACTTTGCAGATTTCTCCAGTTCGTGAGTAGTTTCGTAAAGCTCGTGCCATTTTCTGGTATGTCATGGTCTTGCGGTTTCCCTTGCGCCTGCCCCACATTTCTGCCAGCTTCTCCTTGTTCTGGGAGGAGAACTGGAACGTGCCGTTGCTGGACTGGACCCACCAAATGCAGCTCCGCATATCTGGTGTCTGTAGCATCTCATATAAGAACTGAAACAGACGTTCTTTCCTTTTACCTGAGAAATGACAATGTTTTATTAATTAAAAAAAAACTGAAAGTAGGATCTATGTGGATGTTTCTTCAACATTGAGCACTTTTTTGTCCCAGGGCATGATTTTCTTTTATGAAACTAACAGATTTAAACTTTTTTTCTATTTGTTACATAGAGGTTACATTAAAACTGATTTGGAAACTTTTCACCAGGTCTTCATCATTTATTTTTTGGACCTTTTCAAATGCCTTGTATGTAGAGATTTTTCTGTTTTAGCCTTGTCCAAACCTTTAGTGTTGAACTACGAACTATAACTTTTTAGAAAATGTAGACCGTTCCACTGTACAGATTCGTCCACCACACCAAACACATTTGCTCCTAATAAATTAAATCTTTCTCCAAAAGTTAGTGTACTCGTAAATGAATTTGAAAAAAAAGTGTCAGTGAATAAATTCTGAGAAGTTTGCAGAAAACTAAGAAAAATCAAGGTAAAATCACTTGTGAGCAGAATTGTTTATTGTGCCACATTTTCAATTAAGCTGTAATTTTGCCAAATTATACAAAACATTTTCTTTTTTTTTTTTTTTTACAAATTATGTGTATTTAGCAATCAAACATTTGTAACTATGAAATTTGCCTTAGCAAGACAAAGAGGTTGGTAATTAAAAACAAATAAAAAATGTAATGTAATTCCCAGCAGCCTCAGTTCCACTACATAATTCTATTAAACACAATACAGAATTTCAGATGTGCTGGAAATGACACTGGTGAGAATTTTCCTGCTTTCACACACACAAACAAATATAAATAAAATAATAATTCAAAAATAGCCAATGGGATTTTGGAACAATAAACAACACACCATTTGACAAAATCTATTTAAACTAATTAAAAATAGAGGTAGACAATAGTAGCCTACTTTAAAGATTTGTTGTACTACTAAAATGAAATATAAATTGCCACGTGAGAGACACTTTTGAGCAACTCTCTGTAAATATTTTTTTTTATCAAACTAAGGGGCGAATTCACTATGTAGATTAGGCTTATTATAGATTGCACTTCATTCACAAAACAAATTAGATCATGCTAATATCATATCAGCACACTTTTTCACCCATTTAGCAGGAATTTTGTAGGCACCTATGCACCATTGTCTGATCAGCATAATTCATATTAATTTAGTGAACTGGGCGCTAAACCACCACAGACAGTGCATGCAAATAACTAGGGTTTTTCCCAGGCGCAGGTCATTCTCAGTGAATTCCCCCCTAACTATCTGAGCAGGCTGATTCACAAAAATGCATCAGCCTTTCCAATGTCCAAATGAAACTGGACTTACTAGGGTCAAGGTTTCTAGTTGAACTCTACAACCAAAATGCATGTTTCTCCATTGACGGCCATTCAAGTAGTTGTGTATTCTGACAATATAACATTCTTGACAAGCAGCATAGGTTGCATATTTCTAGGGCTGCAAGTGCAATCTGAGCAACTGCCAATAACATAAAGCTCTCTCCAGGTACATTAGCATTCACTGGGACAAACAATGCTGTGTCTTACCTGAAAATGGTGCCAGGGCCAAGGAATCACACACAATCTGTCCCTTCCTGTCTGAGGCGGGAGATGGTGAAAATTCATGGCTACCAGAGCTGGTGGACAGGGAGTCTGAATCACTGCACTGGTTCCTGTCATACTGACCGTGTCCCTACAACATATACATAACAACCGAGCACAGGTCTTGTAACTGCACAAAGACCATACAGTAACCAAAACTACAGTCCTTTTGCTCTGTAACTTACCCATTCATTGGGACTGAACTGAAAGAGCCACGTCTGTTGCTGCAGTGGCTGTTGTTCATGTGACTCATCTGTACCTGATATTCCACCATAATGCCACTCATATGCATAGCGACCAGACCAGCTGTTCTCTATTGAAACACATCAAACGGTATTATTACATACAGTATGTTACTCACTACAATCAACACACAGACTGTACAGACTATATGAAATTGGTTATTTCTGGTTATGTGGTGATATTATTATTATTATTACTATGTGGTTTAAATGTGAAATTTGTAATTTTCCTAGTGAATTGTCCTAGCTTTATATGCATAGACAACCAAATTAGCCATTTTTAGGTTGATTTTTTTCAAAAGTATAAACACTGCGGCTAATGTTACATTATAAAAAATATTTTTTGTTTGAGCATCCCGAGATAATGACACTGGCTCGAACCTATGACGTGAGTTTGAAGTGGAACTACCTTTTGGTCAGCCAATGGCAGATGGGGAAAGTGTTTGGAAAACTTGTTTTAAGAAAGTAATTATTTTGCAGTTCCATTTTACGATGCTAGTGTTATAGAAATTACACGCTTAAACTTTTTTTGAATTAACAATTTTCCACCATTTGTACAGTTTCCCCTGAATCAAACAAAACATTTTATATCTGAGGAATGGAATCCACGTATTGGACACATATAAATTTGTCTAAGAGGAAATTACAATACCTTACAAAACTGATAGTGCTTGTGCATTACATTAAAAAAGGAGAAGTGATCCTTTCCTAAGTAGTCTCTTATGGTGACCAGTGCTGTAGTTTTGATTATATAAAATAACTGTAGTTACTGTAACACACCTGCTATACTGTACTCCTCTTCACTTCTCCTCTGGACACATGATCCTGACATCACCTCCACTAAGTGCTCCTGCAGGTACTCCTCAATGACGTCAAGGTCCACATTTCCTGATGATAGCTCTCTGGGGCACAGGTCTTGAAAGTATTTAATCTGTTTATGGGGTATTTGAAAATATATGGAAGCATATGTCAATTAATCTTGGGGAACATAGAATTAGACACAGTACAGACAAATAAAATAATATTAAGAATTTTTTTCTAATTAACTTATTTTAGATAATTAGATACATTTCAAATTTGAACCGAATTTAAAATTCAAATTTGAACAAAAATTCTAAACTCTTTTATGTCAGCTTTTACAAGTAGGCTGCTAAACTGTTATCTGTCCTTTGTATCATAAATTAAAATGCTTTGGTATGCGATTTTACTTGTATTATGAACTATTCAAGATTGAAGCCGTTTTAAAAATAATGTAAAAAATAATAATAAAAAAAACAGACAAAAAATATAGATTTATAATGCCGGCCATTATATAGTTTATCAGTCATATTGGCCTTAGACCACAAATGTCTATATCGGTGCATTCCTACATATGATGCACTGTATTATCTATAGATTCATTGATACAATTATGTTTCTCATTTACTTGAGTTACATTCGTCTATTAAAAAAGTAAAAAAATTACTAGTCAACAAAATTCAATACAAATATTCACTTGAATCTGAAGAATGTAAATGCAATTTAAAATATTTTTAATATATCTTTTTTTAAATAATGCAGTTATTATGCAGTCATAAGTAAGGAGCAAGGTTACAATTGCTCAACAGGGATGTTTACACTAAGAAAATAAGAAAATGTCCATAGATAAGACTAAGACAATGAACATGCCATGCTTGAGGTTATAACAATTTGCCTAAATGTTAATATTCAAGAGAATGTGTAAATCTCCCTCTGGCTCAATGAATGCTGAAAGTGAAATCATGTTTGATGGCTAAATAAAGCAGCAGACGTATTTGCATTGTGAGTGTGAGTAAACAGTTTCACTAGTAATATTATCCATCTATTTTGACAGACAAAGTAGTGCACAGTTACTACATATACAGTACTGTACACACAAGCAAGTTTACAGTAGAGTACAGTACAGTATATGAGCACTTAAATGAAAATGTATGAGTTTCATTCCATGAGATTCCAAATGATCAAATTAATGACATTTATTTTAATGACAGATAAATCATGCACAATTTTCAAGCAAACCATTGCATTTTTTTTTCTTTGCATTTTAAAATGTGGTTTAAGCTTCCAAATACTTTTTGGGGCCACTATACATACAGTAGTACATCATGCATTTGAGTAAAGTAAATGTAATAGTATACTATAATACTATAGTATAATAAAAAGCACATAAAGGAAACAATAAAGTAACCCATATGACTCTAGTGGTTAAATCCAAATTTTCAGAAGCAATATAATAGGTGTGGGTGAGAAAAATAAAAATATTTAAGTAAATTTTTACTCTAATAGTATACTACTGTATAATACTATAGTATGTTTTGAATAATATTTATTGAATATTTTAATATCTATTGTTCAGACTGCTTGTTATGGTGACATAAGTTTCAATAAAATTAGTTAATAATTATCAATATATGAGGTGTTGTCTTTCAATCACAAAAAATCCATGTAAATGTTCCGAATAAGAAGATTCCACAGAGCTGGAATATTAATTATTACCCACACTGTTTTTTGTAAGAACTTTCTTTTAATGCCTGCTTTTTTACTTTTGCTTTCACAATGATATTCTTTACAGTCAAACAAAAATATATGAAAAAATAATACTCACATTTTCAAGGGTTGCCAACATCTGAAAAAATTAAAAAAATAAAAATACAGCACATGAGTACAAAACACAGAAAATGAGAAAAAAAACAACAACTCTGATGTCACTTTGTCACTACATAGAAAGAAAGGAATGCAGTTTGATTACAAACTTTTCTGGAATTTGATATGTCACACAAGTGTAACACAAGTCTTAAACCTAAAACCATAAATACATAAAATAAAAAAATTAAAACTAAACACAATAGACGTTTGAATAACATGTTTGAATTTTCATTTACCTTGTAGTTCCAATGCCTAAGACGGATTTAAATGGATCACTAGTGTATAAGAGTCTGGAATGTTCGTGCTGAACAAGAGTATGGAAGAGAGGGAATGGGATGGTGGAGCAGTGCATCACCTGAAGTTCACACCTGTTGCTTGATCTGTCCCTTTTATATCCTTCAAACTCTCTCTTTTTTTCCCCTCCCTCCCCCTCCCTTCAACTGGCAAATACTAATTTTGCCAGCCTTTCATCATCCAAATGCAAATCTCTATCCATCAAACATTCAGCTGGGTTTAACGGTATGGGTAGGCCAAAGGACCACTCCCCTTTGTGCTGTCTGTCTCAAAGCCTTACGGGCATTTGGTCTGTGTTGTGTCCTAATCGACAGGATTTTACATGTAACTGTCACTTCGATTTTTCAGGTAATTAATGTTTAACACATATCCAGACAATTGTACTCTTCTCTGACTGTCTAAATCCTGCTGTTGAAATTATTTTTATGTTGTTATGCTAAGATACCGATCATAACTCATTTATTTAACATATTTTTTTCTGTATGGTTGAGGGTGTTCTGAGTGATTGCTATGTGGTCAGACTGATTGCTTTAGCACTTTATTAGCTGAAGTTTAATCATTAGCAGCTATCCCTAACTTTAAGAATGAGCGATGCTTGCGTAGCAAACACCACTGCATACGATTTTCAGAACAACAGGGTGATCATTTCTATAAAGATATGACAACACAATACATAACACAATAATTGTTAATTATTGTTACTATATGAGTTTCCTTGTGAAATATCCACAGGGTGGCACCAAATGTAAATTTTTGTTTTTGGTTGTAAATTGTGTAATACAACATCATACGCCCTAACCAACCCTAAACCTCACCATCACTGGAGCAAAATTTTTATTTTAGAGCAGAAATGCAACCTTTGAATCAAACTCATCATTGTTTACATGGACGCAATTACTTCCTGGTTTCCATTGGAACATAAACTATTTGTCCAGTAGCTCCAGAGTGAAAAGGGCAAAAATGGGACATCGCTTGTCAGTAATTCGGCAGTATAAGGACGAATTCAGGGTATATGAACATTGTGACATGGGTGATTATTTTGGGTCTGATTTTTTTATTGGATGTGTCTACTGACCATATGTAAAATAACTATTAGCAGGGTTTTCATTGAGGTCCTCTATAGCCTACTAATTAGGGGTCCACCCCCTAAAAAATATTTTATGTCGGCCCTGGCTATAGGTCTCTCATGACTCTAACATTAGTCCAGATAAAGTTCTTTCACACAAAATCGTATAACTATATTTGATTATTTACTGTACGTCACCTAAAAAACATGTAAATCTACTGTACATACTGCACACATTACGCAAACTTAAAAATATGCAACACAAGAAAATCAGCCTGTGGTGTAATAGCTATTTTGTGACATAAAGCATTGCTGATGTAGAGATGAGAAAGTCCCTGTCCAGAACTCAATGCAATACAGAGGAATCTACACCTCTGTGGAAGAGAGAAAAGGTTTGGAAAGTGAAATGAGGAACAGGTTTAGTGCAAGCTCATGCTCAACACAAGCTAATTCTATAATAGCTGTTTTCAGGCATTCTATCATTAAACTAAAATTAAACACATCCATTATCTTACCAATTTCCAAAATGTCCTGGGCTCCTCCTTCAAAGATGAGGATAAAAGGTGTGGGACAAGCTGCTCTTATGTTTAAAACTTAGGGTATGCCATTTTGAAAAACTCTAAATATGAGCACGTAAGCACCAGTAATAAACAGATCAACCTTGCTGTTTCCAAAAGTAATTCTGTCAGCAATAAAATGATTCTTGTTAACTATAGCTTTTGTACACAGTACTATCATTTAAAAGCATGTCTCTCTGTGGAGAAATTAAATTATGAGAGCCTGTAAAACTTAACAGAGAATTGTTTGTTCAACCTCGAATACAGTGATGAAGTAATAAAAGTAGAAAGTAAGAAAGAAAAGAATCTTAAGGCCACAGAGATTTTAAAATCCAGTACAACCAATGAAATACAATTATATGTAATAAGCAGGATAATGTACAGTTAGCCAGTTGTTACCACAAACTAAATTCCTTCAGGATGATACATTGCCTGATAACCTCGTCAGGTTTATTTTCAGATAACAACCAGCTGAGTGTACATTATTACAAACTTTCAAGCTACAAAAAGCAGCATAAAGGTAATCCATAACAGTCCAGTGGTTTAATCCATGTCTTCTGTAGTGATACAATTGGGTTTGGGTGAGAATGTAACTCCTTTTTCACAATAAATCTTGACATCAACAGTCTCTTGGTGATCATGATCTCAAGGTTGATTACACCTAGCATGTATTATCAAGAAAGTATTATCAAGCTTGAAATCATGACCATGCCAAGATTCCACTTAGTTTACATGTTAGGGACTCTATTTTCTAACAAACGAATGGCACTTAATGAATTTTCTTTGTAAAATAACATTTTAATGAATTTTGATATATTATAATTTTATTACAATTATTATTTTATTAAAGCAATGATTAGGCACATAACAGTGCCTAATATGTCTTTAGCCATTACTATTTTTTCAATATATGTACAACAGTGATACTGCATGTATATGTTGATCCAGACTGATCACTTTGTTAATTTGGCAACAGTAGGCCGACACTTTTGCTACTGAAATTGGTCTGTGTTTACTGACACTTAAACCACTGCTTCAAGTGGACAAAGATGGAAGTGTTGTTCAGGTGAAATGTCCGCAGATTAGCGGCAAAAGCAAGTTGTATTTATAATTGTAAATTATGTAACATAAATGCATATTTGTTTTAACCATACTTCTTAACCAAATCCCAACCCTAAAGCTAAGAATAAGTGGAATAAATATAGAATTTTTGGGTGAAAATTTTATTTCCGAATAACTTTCTCTACTATTTTTGTGAATGCGATTAATTCCTGGTTTCCAAGGGACCAGAACCTGTGTCTCTGAGACAAGGAAAAGTGAACGCATTTTAATTGATGCAAAAATGCAATGACCTTCAAATTTTTTTTTCTAAAAATAACTGCAGGCTATAATTATAAGTTACAAGAAAAGAGACACAGTGGCATACTTGGGAATCAGCAATGATGTAATGTGAGAAATTAACAATTTATTAGCAAATACACACACATATTTGCATGTTGTTTTCCTTAGTTTCACAATTTCTTTATATATATATAAAGCATTATGATCACTTTAAGTGTGAAAAACATAAATATTTAAGTACTTTTTAACTATAATCCAACTCTTCCTGAAAGCTTCACAAGAGGTCGGAGTTTAAGCGGTCTCTTGTGCGACGTATTACCGTTGCCATGATTCGGACGTAATCTTACGTTCTCCTCTTGGTTGAGAAATCCAGGATGAGCATAAAAATGAAGCATTGTGAGTAAAGAAACAGATAAATGCAGATCAAATCTAAAATAAAATCGTTTGGTTACGTATGTAACCTCCGTTCCCCCGAGGGAGGGAACGACACGTTGTGTCGGAGAAGTGACACTAGGGGTCTCTCTTGAGCGCCGATATCCACCTCTGATCTATGAAAAAAGGCCAAAGAGAGTTGGCAGTCAGTATTTGCATGTCCTGCCCCCAGACATACGGGTATTTAAGCAGCGCAAATACGGGAGTTCATTCAGGATTTTTCTGAGGAGCCGGAAATGGTCCGGCCACAACAGTGGCTCGGTTCAGCGACATGGCGGAGGAAAGACACAACGTGTCGTTCCCTCCCTCGGGGAACAGAGGTTACATACGTAACCAAACGTTCCCCTGCTGTCGCTCTCTCCACGTTGTGTCGGAGAAGCGACACTAGGGGACCCATTCCAATCTTGCCATGTGCTGAACCGTGTACGTGAACTGGCGATACAGAGGCCCGGGAGGCATCGGTTGTGACCAGAACGCGTCGGGACACCTGCTGCAGGGGCACTCCTGCCCGTAAAAAGCAGAGGTCTGTCCAGGGTCGGAGTGTTTTGAGGCAGGCGGGGGTGATCCTTACCCGATGCGTGCTGTGGTGCCATGCTTGTCTCGGGACTCGAGTCTGGAGCCAGTGCTGGAGTTGTCTCATATGCGCGACCGCCGTGGAGGATGCCATATGCCCCAGGAGCCTCTGGAAAAGTTTTAGAGGGACAACTGTGCCTGGCTTGAAGGAAGCGAGGCAATCCAGCACTGACTGAGCACGCTCGCTCGTGAGACGTGCTATCATTGAGACTGAGTCTAACTCCAACCCGAGAAAAGAGATGCTCTGAACCGGAGTGAGCTTGCTCTTTTCCCAGTTGACCTGAACCCCAAGCGGCTGAGGTGCCGGAGTACCTGGTCTCTGTGTGTGCATAGTATCTCTCGAGAGTGTGCTAGGATAAGCCAGTCGTCGAGGTAGTTGAGAATGCGAATGCCGGCTACTCGTAGCGGGGCAAGAGCCGCCTCTGTGACCTTCGTGAAGATGCGAGGGGACAGAGACAGGCCGAAGGGGAGGACTTTGTACTGAAACGCCTGGCCGTCGAACGCGAACCGTAAGAAGGGTCGGTGTCGTGGCAGAATTGAGACGTGGAAGTACGCGTCCTTCAGGTCTACCGCTGCGAACCAATCTAGATGCTGAACGCCAGCCAGAATATTTCTCTGCGTGAGCATTTTGAACAGGAGTTTTAACAAGGCCCGATTGAAAACTCGCAGGTCCAGGATTGGTCGTAAGCCGCCACCTTTCTTGGGTACAATGAAGTAAGGGCTGTAGAAACCCTTCCTCATTTCGGTTGGAGGGACAGGCTCTACCGCGCCCTTGGCTAAGAGGGTCGCGATTTCCGTGCGCAGGGAACTGGCATGCTCGCCGTGTACTGCGGAAAAGCGTACGCCCCTGAAGGGGGGCGGGAGCCGGGCAAACTGAATTGCGTAACCGAGTCGAATGGTCCGGTGCAGCCAGCGTGATGCGTTGGGAAGCGAAAACCACGCTTCCCCGCTCTGCGCTAGGGGCACCAAAGGGACGAGTATTTTGGACGTACCCGGCGGTGCCTCGCAGCGGGGCGGAACAGGTAATGCAGCGTCGGGCGGCTTCGTTGCGGCCTGAAGCTGGGGTGCTGAGAATAGACTCAAAGCACTTATCTTGCTCCGCGCACCCGGCAGGAGGCAGGTTTGTGACTGAGGAGGAGGTCTGCTGGCGTCCTCTGGACTCGTCTGAACCGGCCGGCCGGGGGGCAGTCGTAGGCAGGTGGAAGGCAGGATCGCCGTGTCCGGTGTACCGGGACTGTCGTAATCTGAAAGCAGATTGCCGTGAGAACGGCATTTGCAGGCCAGGTGACCCAGAGGCAAAGGAAATAGCTCTTTTATTGAGAATGTGGGCAAATGAAAAAACAAAGGATTCTCCTCCCGGCCCTCCACCGGGGGACGGAGCGGTCTTACCACCTCTGGAGCTAACGTCTTGGGCTCTGGGTCGGCTGTCTCAGGAACGCTTGGGAGCCTTCTGGGTCCTAGAGGGGGTTCGTGAGACAGGGGGCGTGCGCCGCCTGCGGGGTGCTCGACGCTGGGGCTGAGAGCTGGGCCCGGGTTGAGGCGGAGCAGGAGCTGGTTTCTTCGCAGGGGGACACCCTCGGCGGGCAGATGGGGCAGGGCCCGTAGCGGCAGGTGTGCGGCGGGGCATGATGTGAGAGATGGCCTCCGTCTGCTTCTTCACCGCGGAGAACTGTTGGCCGAAGTCCTCGACGGTGTCGCCGAAAAGGCCAATCTGGGAGACAGGTGCGTCTAGGAAGCGGTTCTTGTCGGCCTCACGCATCTCGACCAGATTGAGCCAGAGATGGCGTTCCTGGACCACTAGGGTGGCCATCGCCTGTCCGAGTGCCTGCACTGTGGCCTTCGTCGCTCTCAGGGCGAGGTCGGTCGCTGAGCGCAGTTCTTGCAGCACATCAGGATCATGTCCACCCCCGTGCATGTTTCTGAGTGCTTTGGCCTGGTGGACTTGCAGGAGGGCCATCGCATGCAGGGCTGAGGCAGCGCGTCCAGCCGCACTGTAGGCCTTCGCGTTGAGCGAGGATGTTGTCCTACAGGGCTTGGATGGGAGTACGGGGCAGCCACGCAGGAGGTAGGGCTACCGGGGCATAGATGGTACGCAACTGCCCTATCGACCTGGGGAATCGCCCCGTATCCGTGGTGCTCTCCGCCGTCGAGGGTGGTGAGAGTGGAGCGGGTGGCACCTAGACGAGCGGAGAGTGGGGCTCTCCACGTAGACGTCAGCTCGTCATGCACCTCCGGGAAAAACGGGGGGGGGATGCGTGGCCGCGAACGGCGCGCTGCCCCCAGGAACCAGTCATCCAACCGTGAAAGCTGTGGGGAGGATGGAGGGTTCCAATCCAACCCCACGCTCACGGCGGCCCGGGAAAGCATGTCAGACATCTGAGCGTCGGCCTCAGCCTGGGCCTGCTGGCCCGAAGGCGGCAGTCCAGGGGAGTCCTCGGCATCAGACATCACACTCTCCATCACACGCTCATCTGCTTCGGGCTTGGGAGGATAGACAGCCGGGCCGTGAGGCGAGCCGCTATCACCGCGAGCGTAGACGGGGACCAGCAAGCGTGTCGGGGAACGGGAGGTTCGCAGGGGCTACCAGGCGAAGCTGCACCCGCTGCCGCCTCCAAATCGCCCCCAGCGCCAACCGCATCGTCCTCAATCCCGTGGGAAGAAGGAGCAATGCGGGGTGCAGCTGGGGTGGCTTGCTCTCTGTTGAAAGCAAGCCGCGACCGCAACGTGGTCATGGTCATGTTCTCGCAGTGAGAACATGAGCCATCCACAAACGCCGCCTCGGTGTGATCACGGCCCAAACACACGAGACAGCACCTGTGGCCGTCTGAAGCGGAGAGCACTCTACCGCATCCAGGAACAACACAGGGGCGGAAGGGCATCTTGTATATAACTCTTTTAATACACAGTATGTGTGTGTGTCTGCGCTGTCGAAGCGCTCAGGGGCAACAATGCACGACGTGCAATGCGAAGGAGAAAGCCGCTGTTGTGCGCCTTCAAGATCCAACAGCATGCAGATCGTCAGAGGAAACAGGAACTTTAGTGGGGTGTAACTCGCAGCAAACTGCAGACAGACCATCGGCTCCGAAGAAATTTTCTGAATGAACTCCCGTATTTGCGCCGCTTAAATACCCGTATGTCCGGGGGCGGGACATGCAAATACTGGCTGCCAACTCTCATTGGCCTTTTTTCATAGATCAGAGGTGGCCCCCCTCAAGACAGACCCCTAGTGTCGCTTCTCCGACACAACGTGGAGAGAGCGACAGAAGGGGAAAAGCTTCTTTACAGCATTCCTCCTACTCACTTGTAAACAGCACTGCTCTTTCATGTGTGTCACACGTGCCTCAGATCTCACGTGTCTCACACGCCAATGTGATTACATCATGGGCACATACTGCTGCAGACTGGAAGCAATGATTTAGGGTTAAAAAAACACTTACAAATGTAGCTTTTTCACACCAAAAGTGATCTTGTCGCTTTAGAAGACGCTTTAGAAGATTTTTGGAGACTCAAAAGAGAAATTTCCATTCACTTGCATTTTATGGACTTACTGAGCTAAGATATTTTTCTTTATTTCTTCAAATATGTTCTAGTGAATAAAGTCTTTGTATAATGACAAAAAGAGAGAAAAGATAAAAAAATAAAAAAATAAAAACAAGGACAAGGTAAAACAGCACAGTATGTTCCACTTAAGTTATGATAAAATAAAACAACAGATCTCTTTGTGGGATGTACTGTATATCTCTAGTCAAATCTTCTGCTCTTTGACGTGTAACAACATTGAGTTAAAAGGTCAATGCTCTAACTTCACCCTAACAGGCATCTGCTATTTTTTATGAAAAAATGAAAAACACGAAGGGGGAATTTTTGAGTTGTTGAACTTTATGACATCACATTCAAAATAATGACATGGCTTTAAACTGTTAGTCGTGAGAAGTGATTAGTGATGAAAATGCTGTGTATTCTTTGACAGCTGGGAAAATACATCTGGCTGATTTGTGTTACTTAGTCGGATAAAATGTGCCATCTGGAATATGGCACTTTTTATGAAGTTATCATATCACTCAAATTCTCCTTAACCTCCAACGAGTTATCAAACTGTCCTGAACGGGTGTTTACTCTGTAATCATGCCTTTGAAATCCCTTTGCAACATTTTTCCTGTGAGAATCCCACAACTATTTACCTGTTTGCTTGCGGATATTTTATGGGTTCTGTATCAGTTTATTATCTGGGTCTCTAATTGGTGTAAAAGACACAGCCAAATATGGCAGACTGAATGCTGAGCTTCTGGCACTACATGGGAATTTACTGTGTGACTTTCCCAATTCAAGTCAAGTCAAGTCAATTGTGCCTGCCATCAAGTTTGTTTTATGTTTTACAAACTAATGACCAGTATGCAGTGCATACTACGATTTGGATAAAATATCTGCCAGCTGAAATATGGCCTCGAGGTATAAGTGTGTCAATTTATAGATTTTTTTTTTTTTTTTGCAAAGTATTTTGTTTTGTTTTGACTCTTAGCAACCTAGTTAGGTGTGGAACTGGATTTTTGGAATGCTGTTGTGTGAACTGGATGAACATTAGATAGTTTTGAGATGACTACGTTGCCCAAAACACTTGGATTCTACAACACCTCTGTAACCTCTGCCAGTTTTTAAGCGGGCACATTGGCACTTATTCTTAAAGACTAGTCAAGAAAAGAAAGAGCCTTTTTTTCTGCATTAAACAACATTAAAGAGGCAACTAGTTCTACAAGATTGATGATGTAAACCAGTTGAGCTTGTTTGGAAAAACCCCTGGCTCAAGAAATATCTGGCGGTTGTGTTTTGAGAGGAGAAGTGCACCTGTTGCTGATTAGTGACGGTGAGAGATGAAAAAATAAACAAACAAAAAAAAAAAGATAAAGAGAGTGACAGCTGCATGTGTAGTTTTCAGAAACGTGAGAGAGCAGATTCTTATCATGTGAATATTTCATCATTTTATTTGTAATTCATGCATAAATAATGCAAAGTGACAGACATGAGCTGTACAATAGTAAACAAAGGCACATGGTAGACCTAAGAATTGATCTTTAATTCAATTTATGATTTAAGTTATATTTATGTGCTGTGTTTTAGGTAGGATCATACATTTTATGTTTATCACTTAGACATAAGCTTGAGCTGATGATTATAGCAAAGAATAAACTGAAAAAAATTAGTGAGCGAATACACATCAATCAGTTAATTAATCCATAAAACCTGATTTCCTTATTTACACCCTTCTGGAAAGTGCATTTGTGAAATGAAAATGAATTCTCTCTGAAATAGAAAATAATATTAAACATTTTAGCCAAATACAATTATACTAAAATACATTTTTACATAATTTGATGTGTGTTGTTTTAGGTTGTTTTACCGGGAACTCTGATATTTGGACTATAATCAAAATGCTACTAACCTTGACAGGAATGAGGAAAATGTTTCCAAAAATAACTGCAGGTTTCTATTAATAGTTACAATGAGACACAGTGGCATACCGTGGGATTTAGCAATGATGTAATAATTGTAAGAAATTAAGAACTTTTCTTTCAAATAAAATGTAGAAGCAAATATGCACACACATCTGAACGTTGTTTTCCTCAGATTCACCATTTCTTTAATTATATATCATATTATGTTTTAGTATCTAAAATTATTTTATTATATTATCCATTACTTTTTTATGGTAACACTTTACCGTAACATTCCATTTGTTAAAATTATTAAATAATGTACAATCATTTTAACAGCAGTTATTAATCTTGGTTGATGTTAATTGATAAACCAATTGTTCATTGTTAGTTCATGTTAGTTCATTTTGCATTAACTAATGTAAATATACATATACATTCAAATTTAATGGGATGGGTGGTGCATCACAGGTCTTGGCAGTCCGGTAATGACTAATTTAATCATTGTCAGTGCCGCCCAGTTTACAGTTTACAGTTTAAAAAGAATCCCTAACCGTATTCACATGTAGCAAACTATAAGCAAATCAGCTACGAAGAGGTTTGCTGGGAATTCCCCCCAAAGACCCACAGGCATGATGTTATGGACAGATTAAATCACTGAACAAACAAAGCTAAGCATAAATGAACTGAAATTATAATTCAGGTTATATATATGTTTTATATTAAGAGATAACATATTTGTACAAAGATTAACTGTTTCATTTACACTAAGAATTATCATATGCTGTTGGGCCGATGTATATCACCTGGCATAAATGTGAATTGGCCTGTGTGTTCACAATAAAATAAAAAAACATGAAATAACAAACGCTTGTCAGTGCAATTGTATGTCTGCCATGCAGGGCTGTAGCAGGGAATTTTCTGCTACAGCCCTTTCATATAAAGAAATATAGTTTAATATTTGTTGTGGGCCACCCTGGACCTTTGAGCCCCTAGAATCATTACCACCTATCACTCCATTATCTATGGCCCTGCTGCCAGGATATCACAGAAAAAATCATGAGCTTGGATGATATTATTATTGTAACAACTGAATATATGGATTACATTTTGTGAACGGATGTACTTTAATTAATCAATCAATCTACAAAACCTAATATCCAGCCTTTACCCTCCTGGAAACTGCATTAAAAAGAAAGTGTTTTGAAAAACCGCTTTCAGATATTAATACAACAGCAAATCGCATATTAAAATGTGTCTGCCTTCATCAGTTTAGTTCTAGCACATTCAAATGTAAGTACTTGATTTAAGCTGAAATAATTTTATTAGCTTACTTTTAGAGATGGCAGAGTGACACGAGTAGGAAAATAAGAAGTAGGAAAGATGACATGCAATTCCCAGTTGACAAGTCTGACAATTTATCCCCGGATGTGCAGTCATTATTTAGAAATATACGACTGCTGGATGGTGCAATTGACCAGCCACAATCTAGTTTTCAAGAGATAAAAAGATCAACATGTGATATTGACTTTTAAAGGTATATTTCACCCACAAATTAAGATTTGTAGAAGAATGTCTTAGCTCTGTAGGTCCACACAATGCAAGTGAATGGTGACCATAAATTTGAAGTTCTAAAAAGGACATAGAGGCAGCATAAAAGTAATCCATATGACTCAAGTGGTTAAATCCATGCCTTCAGAAGCAATGTGATAGGTGTGGTGAGAAACAGATCAATATTTTAGTCCTTTATACTTTAAATCTCCACCTTTGTACAGCCATGACTAGTAGTGAAAGTGAAAGTAACGTCCACACCAGAATTAGAAAGTGGAATTGGAGATTTACAGTGAAAATTTAACTTATATTTTGATCTGTTTCTCAACCACACCTATCACATAAATTTTGAAGATATAGATTTAACCACTGGATTCTGATGGATTACCTTTATGCTGACTTTATGTGCTTTTTGGACCTTCTGAGTTTTGGCCTCTATTCATACAGAACTGAAATATTCTTCTAAAAATCTCAATTTGTGTTCTGTAGACGAATGTCATACACATCTGGGATGGCATGAGGGATAAATGATGAGAGAATTTTCATTTTTGGGTGAACTATCCCTTTGAGAGATATCACATGAACAACATCCGTGTTGCTGTTCAGTAGAACCAACATGATCACACGTGAAATCAATATGTTGCTTCTGAAAGTTCATGTGCCTTGAAATAATCAATTCAAATGTGAACACATTTCCCTCTAGTGCTAATGATAGCACATCGCATGAGTAACTTTCGAACCATGGATTCTGGTCCTGTGGGAACCAGGAATTAATTGTGTTCACATAAATGATGGTGAGAGCGATTCGGAGGTTGCATCATTTGCTCTGCAATAAAAAAAATCTCTACAGATGGTTTAGGGTGATGGTTTATGTTAGGATGAATGGTTAATAAAATATGCATACCTGTTGACTGTATTCCATTATTTATATCTCAAAATACAACTCGTCCTGTGGACATTTCACCTCAACAACAATTCAAGCTTCGGCCACTGGGGGTGGTGATTCAAATTTTAGTAAACACAGACCAATTTCTCCAGCAGAACTTTCCACCTACTGTTGTCAAATGATCAGTCTTTTTCCACAGCACATTTGGGATTGTAATATTACATATGTATAACAGTTCTATTAGCAAGAAGTTAGCTTTGAGTAATTTTAAGCACAATATGGCCAGGCGCAGTTATTTTTGTCAGTTTCTGCTCCGCTAACGGTGGACTATCGTGTTCCAAAGCACGATAGTCCCCAGAAGGGACTGACAGGCCATCAGGAGCACCGGAACATATTCTGCAAATGCTTCAAAACAGTTCAACAAATATCCACAATAGTTCAGGGAAAAACTCTTCCCATTTCAAGATAGTGCTGTTTATTAGTACAGCATTATGGCACTTCTGCTGATTTAAAACATATAAAAGACAATATAGCTTGGACCCATCATAAAAGAGTATTGATTTATTCCTGCTAAATGTAAGAATGCAGTTAGTAAAGAGCTACATATCACCCCTTATCCAGAAATGATTTAGAACTAGAAATGGTGGTCAATGAATAGCCTACAAAGCCCTACACAACCAGTAAAGTAATCCCACGGGACACAACTTTCCCAGCGGCTCTCCAAAGGTAATAAACCTCTCTAGACAAACAAAGTTTATTTAATCTGTAGTTCAGAAGAACATCCACAAATGTAAATCATGTTTTCACAAGTGGGAAAGATAAGATAGGGGAGAAAGCCTTCCAGTGCCTTTTGTAGGTCTAGTTTGAAACTGTAGAGATCAAAACAGATCCAGGGTGTGAGGCGTGGAATATCACACACACACCAGACCGAGATAGAAGTTTGCACACATACTCGCAAGCTTTGTTATGAAACGACAAATGTTGTCATCCCTCTGGTTATTCTCACTCCCATTCTCCAGCTGCTGCTGCCATATGAAGCATTTGTTTATTATTTGCCATTAACTTTGTGATTAACACAGAGCCCAGTGCTGTACACAGTTCATGTGTATTCATATAATTGAATTCAGGATAACATGCTTAATGAAGAAACCAAATCATGTGATTAAACGAAATATGATGCAAATGAGGAACCCACCCCCCTGTATTCTCTTCTAAACATTTTATATACATGATAATTATTTCATATTTAAATAATTAGATACAAATGATTTATTTTTTCCCCCTTTAGAGTTATTAACTGTATTTATTAAATACAGGTTTTTTTATTCTACAAGCTTAACAAGATATGAAAGGGATAGTTCACCAACATTTTTAATTCTCTCATCATTTACTCACCCTCATGCCATCCCAGATCCCCAGAGCCTGTTAGTGGACTGTTCTCCACATTTCCAGGAGACTGTACCCCCTCTGCCTAATATTGTGAGTATTTTTACTAGTTAAGCCCTGAACAACTGTGAGCATCATGGCCCTGGTCATATTCAAATCTCTCTCTCTCTCTCTCTCTCTCTCTCTATCTCTCTCTGTCTCTCTCTCTCTCTCTCTCTCTCTCTCTCTCTCTCTCTCGCTCTCTCTTTCTGCCACTATTTTCAGACACATTCATGTATACACCTGCACACATTGAAACATTCTGGTGTTGAATATGATTCCGTGGCACACACACAAACCCAAGGTGATTTTTAGAAGATGTTTTCAGATGTGGAGGGACTTAGAATGGAAGGAGACAGCAACCAACACTTTCAAGGTCCATAAATCACATTTAGGCAGGATAATAGTAATCCAAATATATGGCTCCAGATGCTTCCATTCTATCAACTTACCCATCGAAAACTTATTCTAAAAATCTTCATTTGTGTTCAGCTCAACAACGAAAGTCATACACATCTAGGATGGAATGGAGGCAAGTAAATTATGAGAATGTACATTTTGGGGAGGAATAATCCTTTAAGAATGCGATCAGCTGGTACAATGCACTAAACAGCCGAGACTGTGAGTGATGTGATATAATCATCAACCTTCTTTCTACTAGGACCACTCCTATGCACTGTCTGCATATCCCACTGGTCTAAAGGCCAGACTCCGTGAAGTCTTGGTTAGGGTGGAGATTCTGGAGTGAGAGATGAGGAATATGAAGGACTGAGACTGGAGGGCAAAGAACAGTACATGATCTTCTTGAGGCTCTGAAGGTTAAGAATATCATAAATGAAGAGGCAAAAGAGAGACTCAATTTCTACTCTGGTAAAATGAAAATAAAACTTTTAACTTTATATATATATATATATATATATCTTGTGTTTACACTTTCCCATCTTTTTAGACTTTCTAGTTATTATTGCAAGAGCATGTACTAGTTAGTCTGTGCTAACTGAATTTCAGATCTGACCCGGTCAATATGGGGCCATGAGTACATAAAAGACCAGAGGGAGTTTGCCCTCACTCTCCACTTACATGATCCAAAAGCATATAACTCTCCATCTTGACCTCCCACATACACATATATTACAAAGGTATTCTTCGTGTCATTTTATTGCACTTTTACAAAATACTGATTCTAATAAATTGAAGAACTACTTTTTATTTTACAAAGGTGGATGAGTTCTGTAGATCAATCTTCTGAAAAGAGCAAATATCAGTATTAAAAATAGATCACCCAAAAATGAAAATTTGCTGATAATGCACTAACAGTAAGGACATCCAAGATATATGACTTTCTTTCTTCATCAGAGCAAAACAAATCTTCATCTTCATTAGATGAAGAAAGAAAGTCATATATATCTTGGATGGCCTTACTGTGAGTGCATTATCAGCAAATTTTCATTTTTGGGTGAACTACTCCTAGTGTTGTGTGTCTCTGTGTTTGTGTTTTTTAGGGGGCTGGAACAACAACCCATCTGCAGGCCAGTTCCAGGGAATTTTCTGCATTGGTGCGGTGTCTCTCCAAACACTTCAGGAAATGTGGCAGCACAGGATGAGACTGTGTCCCTGTCTGCTGTTGAGATGTCCTCTGCTCTAGCAGCAGAAGAAACTGATGAGCTTCCCATCCCCTTTTGTTAACATCTCTGCAATTGTGTGGCCATAGCTACCTGCCAACCCACTATTTTTGTTATTGACTGTATTATACTACTGTTTATTCTAAAAATACTATTTGCTATTATCAATCTATTATTATTGTTATACTATTGTATTATATTATACTACTGTCTATACTACACAAAATATTTTAGCCTATTTTCAAGATTTATCCATTTCAATTGAATAAATAAATTCCATCTCATTGAATTGCCTAATCTTTAACAAAATAAAATGTGTAAATCTTACAAAATGCAAGTTTAATTACATTTTCTTCAAGACTATTCAATTCAATTAGATGGAAATGTATTATTCAATTTAAATATTTCTTTTATTGCGATTTAAAAATACAGAAAGCAGACTGACTGCCAGTGTCTCACTATTTGGTTTGTATTTGCCAATTTTGTAAAATTTTTCTCAATGTTGATTAATTATTAGTAGGCCTACTTAAAGATGCACTATTTTATATAAATATATTTATATATATATACTTTTTTGTACTCCACGTAGATCATAAACCATTGAAATCAGTTGAGAAATTTAAACATGGCTCATTTATGTAAAAGTGTTTTTTTTTCTTTCCCATTTGAACAAACTTGGCGATCTGTAGTGCAACATTCTGCTCAAGGAAAAGTGTTATACGGCTACTCTGTGTACATTCTTGAGGGTGCTTGTGACGTTTCAGTGATTAAATTAAATATAAAAGTAGATCTCGGCATCATTGACATGCGAGCAAAAGCAAGCCAGTGACAAATATGTATTTTTTATTTGTGCAATTTAGAAATGTTGAAGTCCCTTCGCACCTGTATGTTAATCTAACTCTTGCAGTAATCATTATCATAGTCATGCAGTCTGTGTTATTCAGTTGAGTGCTGAAAGTCAAACCATCAAGGAGACCTGCATCATGACCCTTTTAGCATGTAAACGGGTAATGTTTTAGAAAAAAATAAGTAAACTCGCCCGCTTTGTGACAAACATTAAAAGTTCTATAAATTTCCTTTTTTTATATTAAAACAGACCCCTGATGTAGAGAGTGTTAAATTGAATAATACATTAACAGAGAAGTAGAGATGGCAAAATAAATGTATAAGCTCAGCCTTTATTCAGTTTTTTAATGCCTGATAGAAAAAGTATCTACCTTTGTAGAGCAAAATAATACTTAATACAATTGCAGAATAGTCTCATTATTCACAGATACACTTCAGAAAATTGAGTACACAACTATTTGTGGGCTTAAAAAATACAAAAACCAAATCAATGCAAAACATTGTATCTAAAAAGCAATACAATGTGGCCCCCTATGCACTACTTAAAGCCCGATGTGGCCCCTTTACCAAAATAGTTGCCCACCCCTGGCCTAAGGACTAACCAAAATTGTTAGCTTAGTTTAAATGTTTAAAAACAAAATACATTTTCAGGCATTTTGCTACCCCAAATGTGGACGTTTCTGTAGAATGACCCACATCAGGTGACTTGAGGTTAATTTAAACACCACTGTGCTTAGATTTATTTGTTTTGCTTAGTCTTTGTACATAATCGTTAGCACATGTGTTGTTTAATGCATTCGGACGATTATTTGTCATAATACTTTAAAATGTGTGCTATATTTGATTTGGGGCAAGGGTAGGTGAGCGGGTTATTGTTTTGTGTATATATGTTTGTGTTTGTGTCTTTTTTTTACTGTGTGGTTAACCTTTGTGTCTGTATAGATTGGTGCAGCACCCCCTTGAAAATGAGATGTTACATCTCAAGGGGTTATCCTGAAATAAATTCAATTCAATTCAAATAATCAGATCAGTGAAATGGGCTAGTGTGAAATTATTAAATGAAATTGCGTGTCACTTACATGAATTATTGCAAAGCAGTTTGCCTCAGGACAAGAGTGTCATACTGTTCCTTTTGTACTAGGGGGCGCTATAGGACATGTTATGGTTTTTATTCCTGAGGTTTTACAGGAAAATTAAAAAGCAGCTTATATGACCAGCACAAACACCACACATTGTTCATGCATATTTCTTTTTTTATCTGAGCTCTTGGTAGGCCTTCTTTTGATAGCCTTTAAAACTATTTCATCTAAAGGCCTATGCTTATGCTTCAAATTAGTTTTGTAGACAAATCTAAATTGTGCCTTTGTATGAATTTATTTACAAAACTAACTTTTATTTCAGTTATTACTATTATTGTTATTATTATTAATATCATTGTAAGTAGAGTGGTAATAATATAATATTTTAATTATTTTAGAAATAGTAATAATACAATTAAGTAGTATATTTTTAAACTTTAATTGGAATGCTGAACAGAATAGAAATCCATTTACATGTACTGTAAATTTAGTAAACATTTGTAAAGCAGTTTGTGGTTGTTTTGGTTGCATATGGATTTAAGATATCATGGATATCATATGTTTTAGTGGCATATGAGATTTTTACCAAAACCTGATGCTGTTTATCTGCTCCCAACTATCATGCATGATTCACATTTACATGCTCGACATTCAAGCAGGTGCTTTTATCCAAAGTAATGTGTGCTTTTAAAAGTGTGTTAGTTTAAAATATGAGACCACCAAGGGCAACAGATGGCAAGCATGCAATTCTGAAAGTTATTATATTACATTACATTACATTATAATAAAAACATATATATTGTTATATTATAGTCAGCACAGGATTATTCTGCATGTTGCGAACAGTCTAAAACAAAGTACTGTTGGAAAGCAGTGAAGAGGTCCCTCATTGTCTTTGAATCTAGGCACACACGCCTCCTGCTTTGCAGGTCCATCATTTTTCTCTGGTTCTGGATGGCTGGGCTCAAATGTAGACAGTTAAATGTTATCAGGCAATGTTAACATTCCATCTAAGCTGTAATCGTGGCTTGCATGCTAGATACAATCATCACTTACCTTTGCCTTTCTCTCTGCATACATATCTGCAGCCTGATCCAAACACAGCTCTACTCAAGTGTGATCCCATGCTGTCTGTCCACTCTCAGGCAAACATCACTATCGAAGTTCACCAAAGGTACAGCAACTGGTTGGTATAATGTTTTGTACCAAAGCAAATGTATACTTCCAGGACTTGGGTGTTTAAACTTATGTTAGTGGAGCAGGGGTTTAGTGGTTAGCACATGTGCAAATTTATTTTGAGCTGTGGTGCTCATGTGAACGAGACGTGTTTGAATCTGGCTCTAGGCATGTCCTCAGCACCTTCCCATAACATGATCACACTGGAAATTGGCAACTGCTTCCGAATGTTCATGTACCCTGAAATCGAGCAAATTCTGCCGAGTTACTGACAAGCACCATCCCCCATCAGACATTTTTGCATCATTTCAAATGTGTTTACCTTTCCCCGTGGTGCTACAGATAGCTTGTCCTGTAAGCAACTTCTGAGAGATGGGTTCTGGGGCCAAGGATACCAGGAAGTAATCGTGTTCACATAAACGATGAATGTGATTTGAATTTACGACTTCGCTCTGAAACCTTCCAAGTATGTGTGTGCGTACAGATGTGTGTGAGTCCATGTGTAAGAGTGTGCGTGAGAGCAAAAGAGAGAGGGGGATCGCAATAGTGCTTTCCACAGATTCTTTTGTTATTTTGTTATATGTAGAAACTATTGTATTGATGTGTTTACATCAAGGCTCTGTTTTTTGGTCATGACGAGTCTATGTGTATTTGTGTGCATATTCATGTGCATCTGTGTGTGTGTGCGCACATGTACATGTGTCAGTGTTTGTATGTGTGTGTTTCAGTGTGGAAAAACAAAGCAGGGCTCCAGACTGTGACTAAAATGATCGCAAATGCAACCAAAAATAATTGATTGCGGCAATCATTTAAAATCTATTCGCCATTGGCGACAGTCGAGGTGTGTGTGTTCATATGTGGTTTCGTCAGATATCATCTTGTGAGTTATTGAATGCATCTTACAGCATGCACCACTAGTGTGTGTTGAGCCACTTTTCACCCATTCTTTTGTGATGATCTCGCTGCACCGCACGGCACGCAACAACAAACCCAGCGAGTCGTGAGCAAATGACTCTTTTTCATGCATCACCCGAAAATAACTGAGGGAGTGAATTCAGGAGCTCAGATTAGCAGTTTGAATCAGATTTACTTTCTCAGCGAATCATCCGTCAGTGTGTTCACATCTGGGAGTGCAGACATTTAAAAAAAGAGTCCCATGCCTATTTCGGGCTTATTTATAATTAAAAGTCCTGCACCACTTATATATATTTATATGATCCAGCTTTTGACAGTTAAGACAACTAAGACTTACACATTGAATGTCGCTTTGGATAAAAGCATCTGCCAAATGCATAAATGTAAATGTTTACTAAAAAATATTTGTATTTATTATTCAGTATGTCATGCGGTGTGATCAGTCTGACCAACAAGCAGCATCCTACTATCACACATTTTTGCATTGGCTCAAGTGTGCTTACCTTCCCCTGTGGGACGACCGGAAGAGCATTGCATCAGTAGCATGGAAGACTTGGGCTCGGATTCAGCATTGAAACTAGGAAGTAATCATGTTCACATAATCATTGACGATGATTCGGGGATGGCATTTTTTCCCTCTAACATTACATTTTTACTCCACTGATGTTTAAGTTGAGGTTTGGGGTACAGTTTATAAAATATGCATTCCTCTTCACTCTATAAGAGCCTTGTGAAGAAGCATCCTGTTGCTTCTCTCCTATCATTCTCTCCAGCTTAAAATGATTACAGGTTTGGTAATGGCAATAGTATTCATTTGGCCAGTGAATGCTTCGTTTGTTTACTTTTTAATCTAAACCTAATTTTTAGCAGTTAAGTAAATAAAAAGGCATGTACCATCTGTTTAATTTACTTATATTTATTAACATTGTTCTCAAGCTATGTTTCAGCTGTATTATTTCAAGTTTTCTTACATTTGGTTTCTTGTGATTCTCTTCCCCGAGCTGGCAGGCAGTGTCGTGGCTTCAGGAAGTGGGGCGAGTCAGATAATGTGCGCCCCTGTCCAAGCCTACTTTCTGTCCTTTAATTATTTTCACAAGAAAATAATTCTTGTTGTTATGTTTTTGTTTTGGACATACATTATTATTAATGTTTGGTTAAATAGTCATTTTATTTGTATATAGAGTGCTGTGTAAAAGTATATACCCCCCATCCTGATTTCGTCTGTTTTTGTGTATTATCTTATACTGAATTGTTAAAAAAAATTCAAACTAAATCTAACATAAAACAAAGGCAATGGGAGTGAACACAAAATACAGATTTTAAATGATAATGTTATTTATTGAAGCAAAAAAGTAATCCAATACCAACTGAGCCTGTGTGAAAAATTATTTGCCCCCTTAGTTACAAAATCTCAAAATCTATGAAATTGCATTCATAATGGGGTTCAGCTGGATTAGACACACCCGGGCCTGATTACTGCCAGCCCTGTTCAATAAAATCAACACCTAAACAGAACTATTTTTAGCAGCATGAAGTTGGCTAAAAGTTCTCACCCAGTAAGCACACTATGCCACGGTCGAAAGAAATTCCATAAATGATGAAGAGAATGGTGATTGAAATACATCAGTCTGGGAAGGGTTACAAAGCTATTTGAAAGGCGCTGGGACTCCAAAGAACCACAGTGAGAGCCATTATCTCCAAAAAGAGAACATTTTGCACAGTAGTGAACTTTCCTAGCAGTGGCTGACCTTCCAAAATTCCTCTAAGAGCACAGCGACGACTCATCTAGGAAGTCACAAAAAAGCCAAGGACAACATCCAAGAAACTGCAGGCCTCTCTTGCATCAATAAAGATCTCTGTTCATGACTCAACTATCAGAAAGACAATGGCCAAAAATGGTATCCTCAAACCTTTTGGGAGAATGTTCTGTGGACTGATGAGTCGAAAGTATAAGTGTTTGGAAGGCAGGGGTCCAGTTACATCTGTCGTAAATCAACCTAAATTAGCCTGAACAGCTGAAAACAACGCACTTCACAACTCACTTTTGGCACCCCTAAATGGACACTACACTTGCCCATACGCACATCAATACTTACCACTTTGGCCACTGGGGAAGTGTTTCAAATTTTGCTAAGCACAGACCGATTTAACCAAAGAAAAGTTAACCTACTGTTTCTGATTTCACAGTGAGCTCAGTCTGCTGTTGTGTACTCGCATCTTGGCAAATTTGTATGGTTATCCAGGTAGATACAGGTTTACAGGTACATACAAAATACTGAAGAAAATGTAGAGTAGTGTAGTAGCATGCTATTCTGAACAGCATATGCCCAATGCAATGCAAGTTCGGCTTCTACCCAAGATTATTTAGTTGTTTAATTACCTGATTGGATTGTATGTATGTTATAACAAATTAAATCATTACTGATTTCTATTACTACCCTTATTTCGGAAGCCAATGATGTTCTCAAAAATGTTAATTCCCAGCAAAACAATGCTTTCACAGCACAAAGAATTTAAATAGATTATTTTCATAATATTTACTTGAGTTTTCTGAATGTGATACAAAGAGTCCCACTTTTAAAAGTCCTTTCCATCCATACTTTCTGGATGAGTTCAGATTATAACCCTATCACCTGTTTGACTCGTCCCTATAAGAAACATGTGCAAGTCCTTGCCTGGAAATAATTGAAGCAATCAAATTTAGAGACGATCGATAATTTATCATCCTTATTTATTGCTGTTTAATTCATCTCCCCTCCTTACCTTAGCATGTATAATTGGAGTGCCAATGGCAAAACTTAAAATAGAAGCAAAAATCTTTTTCTTTCCTCTGATCTCACTTACAGGCTCTGACTCGTGTATGCGTTATCATGTATACATGCTGACCGTATTTTAAGCTGTCAACATGATTCTCACGAGTGAGCCAACATGAATTCAGCACGCTCTCTTTGGAGTAAACATTCTGGAACATGAACCCTTGTGCAAGTTCACGGTTAATGACTTCTGGTAACAGAATTACAAATATACTAGAGCAAAAAGACAAATGAGTGTCTAGAATAAAGGAAAGCAAAATGAGATCTCTCTACACTCTCAAGTGTTTCTCCTGGGCAACAATGAGTGCTTTTACATGCACACCAGTACACTGATAACTACCAAAAATCAACTCATTAAAAAAATCCAACATTGCTAGGAAACCGTTTACATGAGATTTAAAATCATTGGATTATTCTCTGTTTTTGACATCAAATTGCAAACAGGCATGGTCACAACACTTACGCACATTGGGTGTGCCATTATCGACACTAGTAAAGGTGTTTATTGCTTAAACTGTTTATGCCCTTACCTCCCAAAACAAAACTTTACATTGTCACTTTATTAGGCAAACATAGTGTAAGATCATGCATTTGAATGCAGTCATTGACTATATTAAGAGCAACTGGAGAATTTTGTATGCATCTCCTGCTTCTCAGATTTTTGTCAGTAATCTCACATGTCTCCACAAGAGGTTTAAAAAAGATCTCAATAATTTCACAAATTGTACTCAGATTTGCTAATACAACAAAGTCAATTAAAACTCCCCATAACCTAACCCCTAACCTATCCTAACCCTAAGTATTATACTTGTCCTGCACTTTTGTACTAAAAACTAGAGGTCTGCAAGCCCGTCGGGTCCCGACGGAGTCCGACACGCTGAGTCAATTCGGGTCGGGCTTGGGCCAATTTATTTTTTAATAGATAGGGCTCGGGTCGGACTCGGGCTCCTTTAACTTCTCTCCTTTCATTGTGCCCATAATCGCGCACTAAAATAATACAAGTAATATATAGCCTATAATTATAAATAATATAATATATTATAATACTATAATTAATATTATAAATATTATACATAGCCTATATGCATGTACATGTGCGTTTTCAGCACAGCAGGGAGGATGCTGGAGGAGAAGAGAACAGCTCTGAAGTCTTCAACGTTGGATGTGATTCTTTTTCTTCACAACACCGCCAATAAACAGTGACAGTTCAGACTTTGCACAGTTCAACGATTTATTATTTATTTTTTACGTTAGACAGTTGGCGAAGAGTTCTTTGAAACATTGTTCTCCAGTTTCTGTAAAGTTTCTTCACATCAAAGAAAGGTAGGCCGCAGATCTTTATTTACGTATTTGCTGCTGGATCACATAGCTTGGCTATTATCTACTGCATGCTTATACTTTTCTGTAATGGATAGTCGGTAATAATATTTGTGGGCATGATTGCCGGTGGCACTGTAACTTTATATTTGAGGCCTAAAATAACTTTACCTATTAGCATGTGTGTTTGCGTGTATTAGAGAGAGCGAGCATTAAGATTTACACACACACACACACAAACAAACATCACTGAAAGTAGGCCTATATACACTGTAAATTTTTTTATTTAATTTATTTATAAAAAGAAATGACACACTTGTTCAATACAGAATTTGTTCTACTCTGTTATTTTTCATGCTCATATAAATGCTTTGGCAATACAATGTACAATTTGTCATGCCAATAAAGCTCATTTGAATTGAATTGAATTGAATTGCATTAGAGAGAGCACGCGTCAGACAGCTTAAATATTGGCGTCGGGCTCGGGCTGAATAATTGTATTTGTTTTCGGGCTGGGGTCGGGCTATGGCTTGAACGCTATGGGCCAGGGCCGGGCTAGGGCTGGAGTTTTTGGCCCGTGCAGGGCTCTACTAAAAACACCTTACATGTGGCTTTTAAGGAGAGGTGTTATTTATTTTCTAAGTGATCAGACTTAAGCAATTACCACCCTAGCAAGACTATAGAAACCAGAAAATGTACAAATCTTATTCTTTATGTACTCAACACTTGTCTTGTTTGTTTATTTTTATTTCTCCTTAGGTATTTTTGGAGAAACATCTCCAAAGCAATACTGCCAGCAACTCGAGGCAGTTGATGTGACAACGCAGGTGAGGTCCTGTCCAGGAGCCAGCAGCTGCACGCCCATTGCACACTGTGCACCAGCCGGTCTTGGAGGTATCCGCCATAACCACGACGCACCTGGACACTTGCTGTATGGGGACTCCTGCCCGCAAAAACGCAAGGTCGGTCCAAGAGCTTAAAAAGAGGTGAGCAGTGGGCGTAGAGCGAAGCGATGTGTGCCGCGGTGCCATGCGTGCCTCAGAACTCATGCTAAGCATGCCATATGCCCCAGGAGCCTCTGAAAATATTTCAGTGGGACCGACATTTGCCACCTGGATAAGATCAGGCAGTCCAGCACTGACTGCACGTGCTCATTCATGAGGCACGCTATCATTGACACCGAGTCTAACTCCATGCCCAGTAAAGGGATGCTCTGAACCGGGGTCTTTTCACAGTTGACCTGAAGCCCTAGAGCACCAGGTCCCTGTGTACGCACAGTAACTCTCGAGAGTGTGCTAGAATCATCCAGTTGTTAATGTAGTTCAGTATGCGGATGCCCACTTCCCTTAACGGGGCAAGGGCTGCCTCTGCAACCTTCGTGAAGACGCGAGGTGACAGGGACAAGAAGAAGGGGAGGACAATTCGAAATCGAGACATGGAAGTATGCTTTCTTCAGGTCTACCTCTGCAAACCAATCTTGATGCTGTATGCGTCAGCATCTTGAACGGGATCCTGTGCAAGGCCCGGTTCAGAACTCACAGGTCCAAGATTGGCCGCATCCCACCGCCTTTCTTGGGAACGATGAAATAAGGCCGGTGACAGAGGAGAAGGACTTCTGGGGCCGTCCTCGAGACTCTTTACCAGCGGCTGGTCGGGGTGTGGTTTGTGTGGTGCAGTGAGGCACAGGAAGGCGAGGGGCCATGTCCTTGATGCTCGAACTGCATGCGCCCGGTGTGCAGTGGCGGCAGGGGCGGTGACTGTGAACACTAGCGCTGTGACTTGAGGAGAGAGGAAATTGTCTTTTTTTGACAATGTGGGTGCTGCAGCCCAAATGGGGTGCGTCGAACAGAAAAGGAAACAAAGGATTTACCTCCACCGGGGGAAGGAGTGGTCTGTCTACCAACTCCGCTGTTTCCGCAGACATCTCTAACCTCAGGGAGCCCTCTTGGGGGTCTTCGCGGCTGGCCGAGAAGCGGAGGGCATCCCTCTCCTGCGGGGGGGGCTCTACGCCGGGGCCAAGAGCTGGGCTCGGGTTGGGATGGGGCTGCTGGTTGGGTTTGGGTCGCTGCAGGGGGACGCCCTCTGCAAACAGACTGGGTGTGCGCTCTTGAGCCGCACCGGGGCCAGATGTGCTGAATTTCCTCTGTCTGCTGTTTCACCGGCGAGAACTACTGTAAGTCCTCAACAATGTCGCTGAAGAGGCCGACCTGGGAAATGGGGGCATGTAGGAAGCGTGCCTTGTCCACGTCCCACATTTCGACCATGTTCAGCCACACGCAAAAGCGTGGACACCGTCTGCCTGAGTGCGCACACAGTGACTTTAGTCATACAGAGGGTGAGGTCAGTGGCCGAGTGCAGTTCTTGTGACACCCCGGGATCAGAACTACCCTCGTCTAGCTCTTTCAGAGCCTTGGCATGATGGACCTGGAGAAGGGCCATGGCGTGAAGGGCGGAAGTGGCCTTCCTAGCAGCTCTGGAACCAGTCATCCAGCTGCGATTGTTGGGGGGTAGATGGAATATTCCAATCCAGCCCAACACTCGTGGCAGCCCGGGAAAGCATGGTGGTCAGCTCCCCATCGGCCTCAGACTGGGCTGCCACACCCGAAGACGGCAGCCCTGTCGAGTCCTCGCTTTCTGACATCACCAAGGCGCCCTCCGATGCAGCGATCGACATCTCATCAGGCTCGCTAGCGCCGGAAGAGCAAGGCTGGCAGTGAGGCAAGCCTGCATCATCCCATTTCTGGACAGAAGCAAACAAGCGTATCGGGGAGTGGGCGGTCCGTGGGGATTTACCCGGTGGAGCCGTATTCACTGAAGCTCCCAAATCGCCTCCAGTGTCAGCCGAGGCTGTCTCATACCTGTAGATAAGAGGAGCTGCTAGGGGGACAGCCGAAGAGGCTTTTCCTCGGAAGAAGGAAAGCCGCGACTGCAACATTGCCATGGTCATGTTCTCGCAGTGAGAACATGAACCATCCACAAACGCTTCCTCAACGTGCTTATTGCCCAGGCATGTGAGGCAGTGATCGTGACCATCAGAGGAAGAGAGGTGACGACTGCATCCAGGAACAGCACAGAGATGGAAAGGTATATTTAAAAAGACGTGTCTTTAAAAAGATGTTCGACGTCACTGTGCCTTGCTCTAATAGAGAAAACACACTCTTTTAGAGGAAATTGCTCTTTAAAAGCGCTGTCGAAATGCCCAGGGGTGTAATCTGCAGCGGAGAGCAGAGTGGAGAGAGAACCACTGGAATGTGCCTTTTATCCAACAACAGAATGCTCTTGTAGAGTGAATGGGAAATGGCAGTGGTATTTAGCTGGTGGCTCCGAAGAAAAAGTCTGACTGAATCCACATACCGATCTCCCTTTAATACACGTATGTCGGGGGGAGTGGCATGAAAATTCAACTCGCCAATTCGCCAACTTCTCATTGGCCTTTTTTCAAAGATATGAAGGTGAATCGGGCTCCCAAGAGTGACCCCTAGTGTCACTATGCGACACAACGTCGAAGTGAGTGACAGGAGGGGAACTCGCCTTCACACCACTTCACTGTTAAGTCTTACACAAAGGACTCTAGTTTCTAGTTGCTCTCACGTAGTGTTTATTTACCTGTCTGTATTTCCTCTTGATCTTCGTCGATATCTGTTTAGTGCTTACCCTGCTGTTTCGCCTGTTACCTCTTCTTCAGTGTGTGAAGCTTCTCTTCCTTGTGATATCACCTGTACCATTGATCGCACTGTGCAAACCCTGTAAATCCTGTGAATCTCAGTAAATGCTCTCGCACTTGGTTTAACTAACTACAATTTGTGTGGCTTGAATTCCTGACAGTCATATAATCTATATATTTCTGCTCAAGAAAAAGCACAAATAGATAATGCAATGACATTGCTCCATAGATAATTGCAACACAAGAAGATAATGCAACAACATTTCTGCTGGCAGTAATGTTTTTTTATTATTATTTAGAAAATATATATATATATATATATATATATATATATATATATATATATATATATATATATTGTTTTGAAATAGTTTGGACAGTTTTGGTTTGTGAATGGCACTTGGTCTGTGGTTTGTGCAAGTTTCTCTTATAAACAATGATGCTCTTCCTGCCTCCTCCTCCATGCTTGATCTTACCAGCGAGCTTACATCATCCCTTTCATGAGCGCGCGTCACAGAGATGTATGGAAGTGAACATTTGTAGTTAAAAAGTATATATGTATTGTTTTGTTTCTAAAAATAATCAATCGTTTGGGTTAGAAGAACTTTATTTGTCGATTGGTGTCGTGTGGATTATATTGATGCACCCTAAATATGCATTTTGGACCGTCAAAAAATGTTCTACATTCACTTGCATTGTTTAAAGGAGGAGGCCTGAAATTAAATCCTAAAAATCTTAAATTCTGTTTTGATTAATAAAGAAAGTTAGATACATCTTGGATGGCCTGAGAGTGAGTAAATTATCAGCAAATGGGCATTAAGTCTCCTGAGATATGAAAGATCAGCCTCTGAATCTCTTATTCTTTTGCAAATCAAATGTATTTACAGAGCCCATTTAAAACCTACACAACCAGTTCAAGATGCTTTTATTCTGAGACATTCTCGTCGAGTGAACTAAGCAGGTGGTCATTGCAGCGAGATATGACTGTGTTCACCTGCAATTGCCTGTTCCCAGTCTCGGTAAGTGGATAGAACCAAGTCTCCAGTTTCTCTCTCTCATCAGGCAGCCGCTGAATGGACTTCTGCTTATGACAGAGCTCAAATAACCTGTGGCAGATTCAGACAGGTGAGAGCCAGGTAACTGCTTCCCTTTTGTGCCTTAAAAGATTGCTGATGCTTGGATAGAATATGTGTGTGGGGGTGGATATGAGATTGAGAGGGGAGTGTAGGCCTTTGATCATGAGGGGGCAGGGGACGAGGCAAATCTTAGAACGGTCCCTGTAGCTCCAGCCGTATAGGTAACCCAACCCTGTTTTGGCCTCCGACACAGCGAGCAGGTGCCCAGAGGTGGGAACTGTTTGCAGAGCTGTGTATGGTGACAGCACGTCTAACTTTAAACTCCTCTTTTACCGCTGCCACATTGTTCGCAAATCCCTGCTTTTCAGCGACGAAGCCTTTCAGAATTGCTCGCTCTTTCAGTTTTGCTCTTTAGGTGAAATAGTAAGAACATATTCCATTCACGCTCTACAGAAAAACAAACCTCTTCTACATACACTAACAGTCTAAAGTTTGGACACACCTACTTCTTTATTATTACTGTTTTTCACATTTTTGAATAGTAGTGAAGTCATCAACACTATGAAATAACACAAATGGATGTGTGGGAATTATGTAGTGACCACAAAAAATTGAACAAATCACAACTATATAATTTTTTTAACCTCTACATGTCTGCTTAAATAGACAAATATAACTTAAACATAAGGCTTTAGATCAAAAGGTTTTTAACATCTTGAGAGACATAAATTCTGTCAAGTGTGTCCAAACCTTTGACTGGTAGTGTCTAAAAATGCAAGACAAACAAGAACTTTGAATCAAATTTATACTGGAAAGAAAATCACAAATGAGATCTCTTTATTATCAAAAATATACACTCACCTAAAGGATTATTAGGAACACCATACTAATACCCCCTTTCGCCTTCAGAACTGCCTTAATTCTACGTGGCATTGATTCAACAAGGTGCTGAAAGCATTCTTTAGAAATATTGACCCATATTGATAGGATAGCATCTTGCAGTTGATGGAGATTTGTGGGATGCACATCCAGGGCACGAAGCTCCCGTTCCACCACATCCCAAAGATGCTGTACTGGGTTGAGATCTGGTGACTGTGGGGGCCATTTTAGTACAGTGAACTCATTGTCATGTTCAAGAAACCAATTTGAAATGATTCGAGCTTTGTGACATGGTGCATTATCCTGCTGGAAGTAGCCATCAGAGGATGGGTACTTGGTGGCCATAAAGGGATGGACATGGTCAGAAACAATGCTCAGGTAGGCCGTGGCATTTAAACGATGCCCAATTGGCACTAAGGGGCCTAAAGTGTGCCAAGAAAACATCCCCCACACCATTACACCACCACCACCAGCCTGCACAGTGGTAACAAGGCATGATGGATCCATGTTCTCATTCTGTTTATGCCAAATTCTGACTCTACCATCTGAATGTTTCAACAGAAATCGAGACTCATCAGACCAGGCAACATTTTTCCAGTCTTCAACTGTCCAATTTTGGTGAGCTCCATAAAATCGTCAAAGCCTTTTGTTTCTTTACCCCAACATGGGGGAACAAGACGAAGTGCCAAGCATGGGAGCAGGCTCCCATTCGAGTTCTACCGGCTCAGACCTGAGCAAACACGGGAAGAAACCGACTCAACCCTGAGATTGTAAAATCTCGCAAAGGTATTGGGTGTTGCCCAACCCGCTGCTCTGCATATGTCTGCTAGGGAGGTGCCCCTGGCCAGTGCCCATGAGAATGCAACACTTTTCGTTGAGTGTGCTCGGACCCGCAAGGGGGGGCCACGGTGCGATAGGCCAAAGTAATGGCATCCACTACCCAGTGGGAAAGCCTCTGTTTGGAGACAGCGTTCCTTTTCTGCTGTCCACCAAAGCAGACAAAGAGCTGCTCAGAACGTCTAAAGCTCTGCGTGCTGTCCAAGTAGATACGCAAAGCACGTACTGAACACAGCAACGAAGGGGCTGGGGCCTGCCTCCTCCCGTGGCAGTGCTTGCAGTTTCACTACCTGGTCCCTGAAGGGAGTGGTAGGAACCTTGGGTATGTAGCCTGGTCGTGGTCTTAGGATCATGTGAGTGTCTGCCGGACCGAAATCCAGGCAGGTGTCGCTGACAGAGAACGCTTGCAGGTCTCCAACCCTTTTGATGGAGGCGAGTGCGATCAGGAGGGCCGTCTTCAAGGAGAGGGCCCTGTGTCGGACTGATTATAGTGGTTCGAAGGGGCCCGAAAGGACCACTGAGGGATCCCAGGAGACCTTCGTGGCCCCGAGGGCGAGGTCGGTCGCTGATCGCAGTTCCTGCAGCACTTCGGGATCAGAACTACCCAAGTGCAGATCTTTAAGAGCTTTGGCCTGGTGGACTTGCAGGAGGGCCATGGCATGCAGGGCGGAAGCAGCCTGTCCGGTGGCACTGTAGGCTTTGAAGGTCAGTGAAGACGTCATGCTACAGGCCTTGGAGGGAAGCACAGGGCGACCCCGCCAGGTGGCGGCGTTCTCAGGGCACAGGTGGATCGCAACCGCTCTGTCCACCTGGGGGACAGCCGTGTACCCGTGGGCTGCTCCGGCATCAAGGGTAGTGATAACGGATGAGCGAGAGGCACGGTGACGTGTGGAGAAGAGTGCCATCCACGAACTCGTCAGCACATCATGCACTTCCGGGAAGAACAGAACCGGGGGGGGGGGGGCGCGGCTGTGAGTGGCGTGCAGACCCGAGGAACCAATCATCCAGCTGCGAAGGCTGTGGGCAGGATGGAGGGTTCCAGTCCAGCCCCACGCTAACAGTGGCCCGGGCAAGCATGTCGGACATCTGGGCATCAGCCTCAGACTGGGCGTGCTGGTCCGAAGGTGGCAGCCCAGTTGAGTCATCCGTGTCAGATGCCGGACCACTCTCCGATGCAGCGGTGAGCTCATCCGGCTCGGGGGGCTCAAGAGGATAGGCACTGTTGCCTCGAGCCCGGACGGAATTCAACGAGCGTGTCGGGGAGTGGGTGGTCCATGCCCGCTGCCATCCCCAAATCGCCTCCATTGCCAGCCGGGTCGTTCTCAATCACGTGGGAAGAAGGAGCGACACAGGGGGTGGCTGGAGTGGCGTTCCTTCTGAGGTGAGAACATGAGCCATCCACAAACGCTGCCTCGGTGTGATCGCTGCCCAAACACACGAGACAGCACCTGTGGCCATCAGGAGTGGAGCACACTCTACCGCATCCAGGAACTACAGAGGGGCGGGAGGGCATCTTTATAAAGACGCGTCCTGAAAAGGACGTTCAACACCGCTGTGTATTGCTCTTTTAGAGAAAGTGAAAATTTATCTTTTACAAGCGCTGTTGAAGCGCCCGGGGCAAAGCTGCACTGCTGTGCAGAGAAGGAGAAAGTCACTTATATGCGGCATAGATCCAATAGCATATGCTGGTCTGAGATAAGAGGAAAACCAATTGGGACTCGCAGCTCGCTGCTCACACAACCGATCAGCTTCGAAGAAAATATCTGAATGAAACAGATGCATTTCCCTCCCTTTATACACGAATGTCCGGGGGCGGGACATGCAAATTCTGTCTGCCAATTTCTCATTGGCCTTGTCTCATTGATCAGAGATGCAAAAGTCTCTCAAGAGCGAGCCCTAGTTTCGCCTCTTTGACACAACATCGAAATGAGCGACAGACGGAGTACAATTCTGAAAAAAATAAAAATCTTATGGATTATGTGACAAATACTGTTGATTGAACTTAACTTGCCTTTAACCTAGAACATTCCTATAAGACTCCTGAGATAAGAAATAGCAACGTCTGAGCAATACAATTTTAACCTGGGGACTGGCAATTTTCATGTTTTATTTTTCTCAATTTAGGCACTATCTAGAGCTAGCAAACTGTTATTTATCACATTTCATCACCAGTTGTAATTCTTGCTTGACAAGACTGGAAGATAAAATTTAACAAAGAAAGATGGGAGTCATGCATGTTTGTGGATATATATTAAGGCTGTCCTCAGGCAAGGCAATTACCACAATGAGTGTTTTCATGAGAATTGAGTTCTTGATGGTGTTTGGTGTGTGTGAGAGGTCGACCAAATTTGCTGGTGTGTGTAATACAGAGATAATGTGAACCAATGACTACAGTTCAGCTAGGCATTTTTGAGGGAATGTAACAAAGGCTCCACAGAAAATGGGTTCAGCTGAGGAATTTTAATGAATTAATGGAATTCATTTGAGCCCATTGTGAATGATTCAACATCAGATGAATGAGCAGCGCTAGAGTTCCTCACACTGTCTGTAAGGCTGGAAACATATAAAGCATCAACTCATAGGAAAGAAAGAAATAGATTGCATGATAGATGGGGTAACTAAAATGAATGTAAAACAACTGGGGCACTCAAACTAATGTAATTTGATTCTCAGAAATCAATCACAGTTTTATGATCATGACAATCATGACCCCCATAAATATAAACACAAACCCACTAAAAATATTAATAGAACAAGGGTAAACAGGAGAGGAAAATGTTCTTGGACACTCTTAGTCATGAATAGCAGCATTTAACCAAATATTTCATTTTTAAAAAAGAGATGTAAAAAGGCCTCACTGGGACAAATAAAATTAATCTGAATATTTTTTCAACCACTTTATTCATCTTAATGAACTGTTTCACTCAAATAAACCAGACTAACAATTAGAGGACATTTGGAGAGTTTTGATTATAGCTTCTTTTCACTGAATTGTGATGTCATAATCATAATAATTAATTTGAGATGCCAAAAATGTTAGATATCATACGATTTGGCTCATATGAAAAGTTACAACTTTTATTCACAAAGTGATCAACCAATTAACACAAATTATTTTAAATTGTTACATTAAGTTAGCCTCCTATCCAAAACTTTATTTTCAGAAAGGAAAGGTCTGTGAACAAATTTGGTTACTCATTCCATTTATTAATGCAATACATGTGAAGTATGTTGTATGCCAATGTGCACTTACCTCATTTTGTTCTAAACCCTGATGAATTCTTTCTTTTGTGGTACACAATATTTATTTTTCTGTTAAAATCATGGTTAGGTTTAGGGTTTGGGTAAGGGCTTATACTTTATGGTTAGGTTAAGGTTTGGGCGAGGGGTTAAATAAACTAAGGAAAAATCACAAACTGTGGTTTGTTTATTTTTTCTCTGTGTGAGAAAAGTCTTACGTTTTTTCACTAGCCAACTCATATGATTTCGCCATCTATGACTTTTATTAAGACTTGTCATGAGACTGGGTTAAATAATGTGACATGAAACAGACAAATTACCAAAGATGGGCCACTTCTATTTAAATGAATGGGAGAAATTGGAACGCCAAACCAAGGAGCTCTGAGCGCCCAACAGTCAGCGGACATAGACAGGAAGTCCCGTCTTACAGGTAAAAGAGCCAATCACCTTTTAGATGCAGACATCGCCTGTCAATCAACTTGCTAACGTGCATGCGCATTAGCTATAAAAGCAGAACATATTGTGTATTGTATGATTCAATGTTATCAAATTGTATTGCTGATTTGAAATGTGTTCTTTGACCAACTGTTTTTGAGATTTTGCTGTCCCCCTTTTAAGGAAATAGGAGTTGCACTGGCATGACTGGAAATAGTCTCCCGAGAGCATTTCAAAGATGACCAACATTGCCAGAATTGCTAGAAAGACTTTGCATGAAAAACAGCAATACAGGTTTTGTAATGAAAAGTTAATGGTACTGATACTAGTTAGTTACTCCCCAACACTAAATATAACTTTTTGTTTTCTAGACATTTGGAGTAGCATCTTGCATGCAAACTTTAAGGAAAAACTTACACAGCTTGCATGGAACAAGGAAACTTGTATATTGTGGAAAAATACACTGCAATAGTGCTTTTGATAAAGATAATAAAAGTTAAATTGAGCTGTGTCGACTGTAAGGACCCTTAATGGTTTTCAATCAGGAGTTCAAATGATCCTTCTAGACATAAACAAATCTGTGATCTGGAAAATGCCATTGTCTTCCTTCCCAGCTGAAGAAACAGCACTATTCATCAACTTTTTCAAACACTGCGCAATGTAAAATACACCAAACAAGCCATGCAAATTTATTGGATATTCATGCCACTTATGGTAAAAATACTCTGCTGTACAAGCTGGGATGGCAAAGTTTGTTTGGCTGAGTGCCGGTATTCCCACAGCTTAACTCAATTATTGTTACTCGGGTTATAAAATACCATGTAAGCGTTGCTCCAAGAGAAATGGAGCGCAACGATATTCACATATGATTTATATGGGGAGCAACAGCAAGAGAAGTGGTCAGGGCTTGACATCTAAATTCATAAAGCAGGATCTAGGGAAACTTTCCATAAATCCTCCAGACTGGATCTCTGTTTCAGCAGCTGTAGAAAACTAATCTTGAGAGAAGGATTGTGGTGCCTTTAAAATTATGATGGGAAGACACTGACTTGTTTTAGATGATAGATTTCTAGACAGCTTAAGAGTCTACAGTTGCCACTCTCAATGTTTGGCTCCCTTGCTTACCTCTAACCAACCACTCCAGCTGCCCGAGGCAGAAAGTGTGCGCAAAAGAAAGTAGGAGGAGTGGTGATCCCAGAGTCTCCACCCTCCAAAAGCACTGGCCAATCATAGGATGGCTGCAAGCTTCCACTACAATAGGTGAAAGTCTCCTAAGTGAGATGAGATCGCAGAGAGAGAGAGAGTGAGAGAAGACCTGTGCAAGCCCCTCACCAACTCATTCACCCATGGGAGTTTGAAGTGACAGAATTAATCTACAGAGACGAGGCTCTGGATAACATTTCAGAGAGCTGAGAGTGCACAGAGAGATACACATAGACAGACAGAGCTACAACTGAGTGAGACCGCAGAGAAACTGACCCATAACTGCAGATATACAGCACATCCACATACCACAAAAGTTGGAGTCATTGTCATGTTGGTGGTGTCACTGATCCTGCATGCCATCTTGTGTGCCCATTCTCACGGGTTGCCAGGTGCTGCTGTGCCCGTTAAACAGTGCCCATCTGCCTGCCAGTGTGAGGAGGATGGCATCTTTCTCCTCGTGGACTGCTCTGAACAAGGACTATCTGCAGTGCCTTTTGACCTTAGTCCTTTGACATCCTACCTGTGAGTACTTCCACCTTGATCTTTCATTGTCACCTGCTTTTCTTTTTCTTGTCTTCTGTGACTGTTTCAGATGCTAGTTCTTTTTGTGAGATATTGTTATTGATTCAATGAACTTATATGATAATATGATCTTTAAATGGATACCAAGGGATTGCTGTTTTACACCCAAATGAGTATACCCTTCCTATCTGATCTTTTTATTGTCTTCTGAGACAATAAGCTGTTGCAAGTTCTTCTTGAGAGATGTTTTGTTTGACTGAATGAGATACCTTCAGGAAAACACCTTATTGTTTTTTTACGCCCAAACTGAGCTTAACCTACTTTCACTGACGTGCGGTCTGGGTAGGCAAACTAGGCACTGCCTACCCTGCCAAAATTCAAAAATAAAATGTTTATTAAATAATAAACTTGTATTTGTATTTTTACTTTTTATTCTTGTGATTTATATATGCAATATGTGTGTTATTCCAATTGTTTAGACGTTATGATGACAAATGTAGCAGTTACGCATAATCAACTAAAAACAAATGGTAGAATAAGCAGTGCTTTTACGGTCCATTCATTGCAGACGACAAGCGGAAAACCCATGTTACGCATGCGCACTTCGATCCTGTATTCTTTAACATGTACGGCAAAAAGCACAAATCTGCTGTGCCTTTTGACGTAAATATGTTATGCCCGTAATCATCTCCGTTACGTATCAGACATGGACCAATTAAAATCGAGATATTCCTGGACATTTGCGTAGCTAACGTCATTACACCACAGCTAGCGTACATGCCTAATCCCCGCCAAATTCAAAATCAAAATGACAGCACCGGCCGTAATCACGGAATTAAGAATTTTTTCCAAGCTCGATTTTAATTCCAAATATGAGTTAATTGCAAGAGTGAGGTCTATGCCAGCCTTAGATTGACTAGTACAGCAAAAGGGCACAAAAATTATCCGATCATTTCAAACTGATTGGTATGTAAGAAAAGATTGGCTATGTGGCTGTGCTAACAATCAGCGGCTGTACTGCTATCCCTGCCTGCTTTTTTCAACCAGTCAGACTGTTTGGACTTCAGCGGGATATTGTGATTTGAACAACCTGCCCGCAGCTTTAACCAAGCATGAAAAGTCATCAGCTCACATCCAGTGTCAAATTACACTGAAAACCTTTGGAAAATCTCGGATCGACCTTGCACTTGACGAGCAAAGGAAGCTGTATATAACCTACCACAATGAAAAGGTAAAGGATTGTTGTATTGTATCTTCTGTTATAAAGATGAAGATTGCACATAAAAAAATAAGCACATAATGTTGTAAAAATAAACAACTTATGTTCTGTTATATGTTCTGTGTTTTGACTACTGAATTTTGTGTAATAATATCTAATGAAGATATATTAACAAAATCGTATATATTATATATAACACATATATAAAATACATACATTTCTTGATATGCCGCGCTTGTGCGTAACGTTCACTGTGTGTGTGTGTGTGTGTGTGTGTGTGTGTGTGTGTGTGTGTGTGTGTGTGTGTGTGTGTGTGTGTGTGTCTGTGATAGAGAGAGAGAGAGTACACGATATACATCCTGATTTTTTTTTTTTTTTATTGACAAATAATTAATCCTGATTTTTACATTTATTGATATGCCGCGCTTGTGCGTAACGTTCACTGTTATTACGTGTTATTAGCTTAAACAATAAATCAGGTAATCTGGCTTTCATAACTCAGTGCCTAGCCTCTTTAAGACATCACCGCACGTCACTGCCTACTTTCCTGAACTTTGATAGTCTCCAGCTTTTCTTTTTCTTGTGTTCTAAGACTGTTTTGAGCAAATAAGGTTTTGCAAGACCTTTTTTAAAGATGTTTTGATTTATTACATGTAATACCTTCTAGAGAGACCATCAGAAAAGTAATTTTATACCCAAATTAAGTATTTATGAGAAAGAACATGCTCAAGAGTAATAACGGAATCTGTCACTGGTTAATTTTAAAGTGTATACGATGCATGTGATCCGTCTTGAGTGATCCGTGCTGACATGCGCCTTCAATCGGGAATGTTATCCTTACTCCACTCACACTTGCACAACTATTTTGACCCAAAACGAGCCACCTGTAGCATGTGTCATCCTGTACTGAATGTAAAAAAGAAATGCATGTTTCTCATGTGTCCTGTGACAGTTCATAGTGCATCAGTATCTGATGGGAACATGTGTGTAGAGTGATGCAGTGGGGCGCTCTGTACAGTATTGGGTTTCTTCATGTCAGCTGGAAGCCTGTTGGGTTTAAGTCCATACTAATCGCTAAGGCATGCCATATGTCCCCTGATTGTGAATGATGACGCAAAGGAAGACTCAAATGTTTGCTCATCAAATGTTGCACAGCTCACGTGAATCAATAACTGAAGAGAGTTGTGTTTCAGGCTTTGGAGTAAGCGTACATCAGGGTTTGGAAATTGGATCGCAAACACATGTACCCCAACCTTTCAAACATATTGAAACTTCTTGAGCTGTGTCTCTGAACATTTTTATATTGCCAATGTTGTATGATGTTGTATTGCCATTTTACAAATTAGCCATGTAATATGTGCAATATATTGCAAGACTTCAGAGTTTCAGACTCTATTTTTAAGCAAGCTGTCTGTTTTTGAAATATATTAAAGAGCTGATTTAACAAAATAAAGTAGTGCAATCTTGATGGTTTACACCCAGAGTATTTTAATAAGGGATCCATGAACCCCTGGGGTCTCTGAAATTATTCCAGGGGCCAAAAGAAAAAAAAACATACAAGTATAAATAATAACTTGAATTTGTATAACTTTCTAACAAAATATCTGTGAATCACTGAATAATGTAGTAATGATCGAAAGGTCTTATGTAGTGTATTTATGAAAATTTAACCCAGGAATTTAACCCAGAAACCCCTGGTATATCCAGACCTGAAAACGAATATCACAAGTGAATATTTGTTTAAAATGTTCTTTCAACAATCAAGCCAACCCTGTGTTGGTGATGTTTATTCATTTGGATATATCTTAGATTTTGTTTTTCTCCATAAAATGTGATTATATTTTGAGTCTGTGTAGATCTGACCAGCAGAAAAATCCTTGAAAAGCAATGCCTCATGTAATACTTTTTTTCTTCTCTCAAGGAGAGTAGATTGCTGTAAATAATGACTGAGCTTTGATTTGCATGTCATTGCTGAGATGTCAATGTGTGTGTTTAGGTACGAAGAGGACATGCCGCTCTTCTGAAGCTTTTTATACAAAGTGGAAGAATTAAAAAAGATATTTGAGCAATTATCGAAATATATGACTTTTGATTTAGGACTTTGGTATCTTGCCAAACCTTAGCACAGTTTGAGACATTGTTTAGATCTCTTCTGAAACTCTAGAGGAGGCATGTGAGATTACTGGGGTCTGGAGAAGCTGGACACTTCAGCAAAATTATCATTGTTTTATTTCATTGCTGTCTAGGCGAAATAATTGAGATATTCAAGATATCTCATTTATTCAAATCTCATTTGTGATTGTGACTTTCATATGGAAGGTGGGTTACACCTTAAATTTGCATTAAACGGGTCATAGATATAGAGGTATAAGTGGGAGCTATGTGAACGCGCTACTGAAAGCAGAAAGAGAGTAGCACTGCTGGACATTCTGCCTGTATTAAATGCCTGTCTCACTCTGCAGTAATCGCCCATATGGGACAACAGGTGCCCTGAGGCATGGAAAAAGTCTGTCACTAAAAGTCTGTTTTTGCACTGGTTTTTGTTTGTTTCTTTTGGTTTCAACAGGAGTTGACTCTGAGGTACATTAGATCGCTGTTCTGTACTCTAACATGAATAACACATGCATGCCCATTCCTGAACACATGCACAGACACTAATTGTTGATTGATTTGTAAGTTTAGGTATGCATATTGTTCTTATGTAAAATATCTGCAAATTATATTATCTTGCAAATTAAGTCTTCTTACATCCAGAAGAGGCACATGAGATATACAAATTTGAACTCATTTAACCTCTTTTAATAGCAAAATAGTTAAATAATGCATGCCATTCAACACAATTACAGATTTATTTTATTTTATAGTCTTTTAGATGAGGTTAAAGCTTGAATATGATATGAAGGTTTCCTTAAGTAACATTTTAAGTTAATGCGCTTGATGCAAAAGTAATCATGTGCACTTTGCTTAAAGGGATAGTGTAAGGGGGTTAATGATGGGCAAGGAGGAGGCGAGAACCGGCTTGTCAATATAAATCATAATTTAATTAAACTCAAACCAAAAGCACAAACATAAACACACACATGACGGACATGCCCGTAATTCTCTCTCTCTCAAACCGTCATCATCGGCCGCCTTTATCCCTCGCGCGCCCCATCAGGCCGATTGGGGACCGGGCGTGCGACATTCTAGCCCGGCCCCGCCCTCTCTGCTCCACACTCCTCCCGGAGATACCTCAGGCCGGGGTGTCACCGGCATGACCTACACCCCCCACCCCCTTTCCCTGGGGAGGGGCGTGCTTTGCGCCCCGTCAGGTCATCCCCGCCTTACTCGACCTGGGAGGAGACAGGAGGGGAAAACAACAACAGCAAAAAATAGGTGAGGGAAAAGGCCAACACGGTGCAACAGACAGAGAGAGAGGAGAGAGAGAAGAAGCTCACTCACCGGTTCTCTGATGTACCGTCGCGTGGTCCTCGAACACTACGCCACACTCTCCGGCAGACGACAGCCGCTCCTCTCCGGGCAAACCGGAGTCAAATCTCCGACCCCCAGTGGACAGGACGGCCCTCCGCTTTTCTGGCGGCACCTGGGGACATTCCTCCACCGCTGGCAGCGGACCTACCGCTCCAGGCGATCGGGGAGTTACTTCTCTCCTCCCCTCGCGGACGGCGGTCTAACCTTGACCCCTCTGCATTTCTGGGGGACGGCAGGGCACTCCTCCGCCCCTGGCAGCGGCTCCATCGCTCCAGGAGGTCGGGGAATCCAGTCCCCACTCGCCCCGCGGACGACGGCCGTTCCCTGCGTCCGGGCGGTCGGGCTACTCCGTCACCCGGCAGATGGTAGCGGCGCTCCACTGGGTGGATGGTAGTGTCAAGGAATCTGTGATGGGCATCCCTCCTCCTTCCCGGGTTTCGGCACCAATGTAAAGGGGTTAATGATGGGCAAGGAGGAGGCGAGAACCAGCTTGTCAATATTAATCATAATTTAATTAAACTCAAACCAAAAGCACTAACATAAACACAAACATGACGGACATGCCCGTAATTCTCTCTCTCTCGAACCGTCGTCACCGGCCGCCTTTATCCCTCGCGCGCCCCATCAGGCCGAATGGGGACCGGGCGTGCCCCCCTCCACTCCACAGATAGTTCACCCAAAATGTTTTATTCTCTTATCATTTACTCAGCCTCATGCCATCTCAGATGTGTATGACTTTCTTTCTTCTGCTGAATACAAATTAAGATTTTTTTAGAAGAATATCTCAGCTCTGTAGGTTCATTCAATGCAAGTGAATGGTGACCAGAACTTTGAAGGTTCATAAAGGACAAAAAGCCATTATAAAAGCAATCCATTAGACTCCAGTGGTTAAATCCATGTCTTTAGAAGATAAATGATAGGTATGTTTGAGAAAAAAATAAATATTTTAGTAATTTTTCACCTTGAATCTACACTTTCACTTCCACATTCTGGTGTGGAAGTGTCTTTCACATTCAGATTCAGCCACATACTGGTTGGGGCTGGTTAAAGGTGTATAAACATTTTACACTACATTATTTATGACAGATTCTCAAATATGCCTATTAAGCGTTTCACGATATTCCTGACACCAACATTTAAATACCTGAAATAAAGATAAAATCCTGCAATTCAAAGAAAACACTGAAAATGTCTGTCGAACTGAACTGACACCACTGAACATCAGGTTAGCTTGAGTGAAGTTGAATGCAAGCATAATTCAACCAGCCCAAACCTCTAAGCTGTCAGCCATTCCCTGAAGCCAAGGACCATATATTTTCATCTCTCTTAGGGCAATTATCTACACAAACACAAATTAATGTTGAGCTCAAGCCGAAGGCTGCAGACACATGTTTTCGCTTACTGGCCTGCCTCAACTTCCAGTGCTTTAGCCTTGAAACCTTTTAGAGTCAGAGAGAAACAAGACCAGAGGGAGAGTGTGAAAGATGCCTTCAAGTTCTGATGTGTGTTGTGTTATCCGATTTTAGGGCCATGAATCTATTTGCGGCCCTTTTGACCAGTGATTTATATTTTAATTGTCAAATGTACAGAGCTAACACCTAAATCTTAAAGTAACAAATATTACAAACAGCTGGAGCTAATTTTAGAAACACATATCAATTATGTCAAATAACCATGAAACTGCTCCAAATTTAAGATTCATTTTTCAGTAACACCTTTAAAGTCAACATGAAATGCCAGTCCAATTTATTTTACTTCCATAATCTGACGGAGAGTTTATATGAGTGAAATTGGATAAACAATGAGAAAAAATGGAAGCCGAGACTTAATTTTATCCATAAATACATTGAATTCTTAAAAGTATCAGAATAGAGTCAGCTAGGTTAAGTGGAGGCTTTCAAAAACTAGAGGGATTTGTTAAGTCAGTCAAAAAGGAACGTTTTTCAGAGGTGGAGCAAGTTATTATGCAAGGGCGATTCTAGGATTTCAATCTTAGGGGGGCTTAGCCCCCAATGACACTATTAGATGTGCACATTTAATGTATGTCAGCACTCTTTAGCACAGATAGTGTTATCTTTTTTTTTCTTCTTTTTTTACTGTGTTCTCATCATTCAAGCCAACTAATGTACATTCCGAATATTGTCTTTTTTTTATATATATATAATAAACACACTTATAAAGTTATAAATAAAACTAAAACAATTTAATGAACCATTCAAAGAGGGGCCTGGGTAGCTCAACGAGTATTGACGCTGACTACCCCTGGAGTCGCAAGTTCGAAACCAGGGTATGCTGAGTGACTCCAGCCAGGTCTCCTAAGCAACCAAATTGGCCCGGTTGCTAGGCAGGTTAGAGTCACATGGGGTAAACATCCCTGAGGCCACTATAATGTGTGGTTCTCGCGCTCATGGTCCTCCACTCATGCTTCGTCTCCACGGTAACGTGCACTACAAGCACCGTGATAAAATGCGCAGATTGACAGTCTCAGACGCGGAGGCATCTAAATTCTGTCCTCCGCCACCTGGATTGAGGCGAGTCACTACGCCACCACGAGGACTTAGTGTGCATTGGGAATTAGGAATTTCCAATTGGGGAGAAAAAAGAAAAAGAAAAAAACATTCAAAGATTTTTTGAATTTATTTTCAATTTTAAACCATTTTATATATTTGTTTTTTATAGAAAACAATAATTTTGAAATTTCTACAAATTAAAATTATATCAATCACCACACACACACAAACAAATATTATCACGATAAATGTCTATTTATATATATATATATTTTTAGTAAATTAAATTAACTCTGATGATGTTTCTCTGTGTCATTAACTCGTTACTCGAGTCTTTTGAATTCAAAATTTTAAATTAAAAAGAGATTTTAGAAAGAGATAATCCCTATTAATATATATTACGCCAATAGGTGGCAACAAATGAATGTCTTCTATGTCTTTTGGGGTCATTAAACATTGACAAATCACAGAAATGTTCACTACCAGTGTAATTATACTTTATTAAATCATCATGTCTGCTAAGAGATTTTGGCAGTGTTTAAATATCATAAGCAGTTTCCCCATAAATGATAATACAACATATCATTTTGTGAACTGCTGTGCATGACAATCAAGGTAGCCTATACAACAAGGAAAACATAGCCTGTAAGTAATTACAGGTTTTAATTACATCCTGTTGTCATTGTAAAGTCATTAGTCATTATTTATCCAGCCCCCCTCTCTCCTTGTTAAACTAGCAACATTTTTTCTCACCTTCTATCCATCAAAAGACACTTGCTGATCCATGCTCATTCATGAACTGAATGAAGTAAATGGGGTGTAATCGTTCATTGGGTCAAACCAATGATATGCTCCTTCACAGCCCACACTCCAATGCTATTGGCTCATGCGCTAGTCAGTTTTTAATGGTAGAAAAGGCACCAAATTGCCTTATGCGTTGCAGCTGCAGCTGTTTAAAACACTTTCGTTCTGATTGCAAAGTCACAGATTTTATTTTGGGGGGCTGAGATGAATTTTAGGGGGGCTATAGCTGAAATCCACATCTGGTTTGCGTCAGAGTTCTGTTGGTGTTTACTTTGTAATTAATGACTGTCTGACTGCTCATTATGCATCTTATTACAAGACTATTTGCCAAATAAATAAATAAATGCACATGAAACATTGATTTGTGTTTGTACAATGGAAAGGAGGCGGCGAGAACCGGCTTGACGATATAAATGATGGTTTAATGATAAACTTAAAAGAAGACACAAACACACACATGACGGACATGTCCGTAAACGATCTCTCTCTCTCCCGCAAAATCCTCTACAGTCGACCTTTATCTCTCACGGAGGCATAATTAGCCTAATACGGGACCGGGTGTGTAGGATCACGACCCGGCCCCGCCCTCCACCCTGCCACATTCCTCCCTCATTCGGGGGAGCCCCCAGCCTGACGTACACCCCCCTTTCCCTGGGGGAGGGCATGCTTTACGTGTAGTCTGCAGGCAGGTCGTCCCCATCTACCTGGACGAGGGAGGGGACAAGGGGAGGGAAACAGAAATAATTAAAATGGGGGGGGTACTTCCTGTAACAGTGTAGTACCCCCCCCCCAAAAAAACAAATTTAAAAGAGGGAGAAGGCCAACGCAGAGCGACAGTGAGAGAGAGAGAGGAGAGAGAGATGAAAAAAAAAAAACTTGCCAGTTCTCCGATACGCCACAGCTTGTTCCTCGGCCACTCCTCCACCCTCTATCGGACGACAGCCGCGCCCCTCCGGGCGGATCAGAGGCAGTCCTCCAGCCCCTGGCAGACAGAACGCCCTGCCGTGTTCTCGGGGAACAGAAGGGGTCTCCCTCGCCCCTGGCAGCAGTTCTCCCGTTCCAGGCGGTCGCCAGTGAGCCCCTCCCCGCTCGCAGTCGGCAGTCTTAAACCCCGCTGCGTTTCAGCGGCTGGTAGGCGACTCCTGTGCACCTGGCAGCGGCCCTGACTGCTCCAGGAGGTTGGTTAGGAGCCCCTTCTCCCCTCGCGGTCGGCGGCCATCGTCCTCTTTCAGGAGGCTGGGCTCCTCGTCCCCCGGCAGATGGCCGCGGCTGCTCCATTGGGGTGGACGGTAGTGGCGAGAACTCTACTACGGCGTATCCCTCCTCCTTCCTGGGTTTCGGCACCAGTGTAAAGGGATCAATGGAAAGGAGGAGGCGAGAACCGGCTTGATGATATAAATGATGGTTTAATGATAAACTTAAAAGAAGACACAAACACACACATGATGGACATGTCCGTAAACAATCTCTTTCTCCCGCACGATCCTCTGAAGCTGAGAGACCTTTATCTCTCACGGAGGCATAATTAGCCTAATACGGGACCGGGTGTGTAGGATCACGACCCAGACCCGGCCCCGGCCCCGCCCTCCGCCCTGCCACAGTGTGGAAATAATTGTATTAGCTTACTTGTTGCGAATGGACAGTGAACCAAGAAGTAAGAAAGATGACTTGCAATACCCAGATGGTCTGACACATGGAGGTGCGGTTGTTACAGAGAAATATAAGACCGCTAGATGCCGCCATTGACCAATCAGAATTTAGTAATCCAGAGAGCCATGTAATACATTTTGATACAAGATTTCAAATACTTTTTTTTTCTTCAGAATAATGTGCACCAATGAATTGTGGAGAATAGCGGCAGAAACATATATTAAGAAAGTTAATGAGGTTTTGATTTCATGTTAACTTTTAAATTATAAAAAAAGTAAAAAGTTCAAGTTGTGTATTGCGGATGTGATTCCATTCTGTATGTAAGGTCCTAACACTCTCAGGTGTAAACATATCTCTGTCTGTCCTACAGTCTGGAGAGTATGTTGTTCACCCTGACCCCTCTCACTCACTCACTACATTGCACATCGGTGTGGCAGATTCCTTAGTCTGTTTGAATTCTCCAATGCTCTTCATAGATCAAACTCCCTGCTCGTTGCCTTTCCACAACTTTTCCTGATACAGAAAGCAGAAACAGTCACAGGTAAACAGGCCACTTGTGTATCATGAGCTCAGGTCTACCATCACTTTGACACAGAAGAGTCTAAGCAGACTTCCCTTTTCTACCAGACCTAATACGTTACTATCACCTGCTTCTTATTTCGGTCACAAACCCATGGTGAAATTTCGGCCCACCAAACACACATATCTCTGTATACTGTGGATTTCATTAGCTAGAGGTTTTATTAAACTCACCGTTCCAGATACCCTGCCGACATTTGGAGCCTCATTTGAAGGAAGTTTCTTCTCCTTACACCTAAGCCAAATTTGTCCATGTGTTTCAAATATTTGTTAACTTTCAACTATTACTTCTCAGGGAGATTCTGGGTTGGGGTAATGAACTGTTGATGGGGGTATACGGAGAGCAATATAAATCCACCAGAGCACATGATTCTGAAGTTATTCTCAGCTCTTTGCTCTACGTAAGTCCTGCTGCGTTGCTTTCAGTGTTGCCGTAAGCATCAAAGCTATGAGGGATTGTCCAGGCAGTTTGTCTGCTAGCACTCCCTGAGGGATCAGTCTACAAACTTGCCACATTATAAAGCTCAAAGTGTTCACCACTTCCAGGATGAAAAGAACATTATCGCCCTGTTACGTTGAAGAGCTTAGGTGGTTAAACGGAGGGAACATAAGAGCTCTTGGAGCCGTTTAATGATGCAGACTACCAGAGATGAATTCACTGACACAAAAGTGTGTAAACAACCCTGAAGATCTGAGGCCTTCTAAATGCTGAACTGAGCGCTCACTTTTGCTAAATGTTTAGGCAATAACAGATTTTACAGTGATTACATTGACATTCCTCAAACATTCTGGTAAGGGTTTGTTCCAGTAGTGTAGTCTAGGGCAAACAAAGGCATTCGCCGTATGCCCACCTATCTTTCTTTTTTTTTTCTCCCAATTTGGAATGTCCAATTCCCACTAGGTCCTCGTGGTGTCAAAGTTACTCACCTCAATCCGGATGGCGGAGGACAAGTCTCCGTTTCTGAGGCCGTCAATCCGCCCATCTTATCACGTGGCTTGTTGTGCATGACACTGCTGAGACTCCCAGCATGTGGAGGCTCATTCTAACCTCCGCAATCCACGCACAAGTTACCACATGCCCCATTGAGTGAGAACCTCTAATCGGGAACACAAGGAGGTTACCCCATGTGACTCTACCCTCCCTAGCAACCGGGCCAATTTGGTTGCTTAGGATTCCTGGCTGGAGTCACTCAGCACACCCCTGATTTGAACTTGCGACTCCAGGGGTGGTAGTCAATATTCTCTGAGCTACCCCACCTATCTTTGTTAAGATTTAAGTGAATTCCCACCTAAAATGAGAGATGAAACATATGGCCGCCAGAACAATGAGTAGGCTTTTCACCAGGAACATTTTCAATCCACTAACGTGTTGCTGCAGCACCGTTGAGCAAATTATTATTTTATTTTTTTTAGTGTACAGAGATGCTCTCTAAATGTGCACGGAGCTGCGGGAGTGCAACTGATGTCACTGGCAAGAATGACAGTTCATTGGAACGTTGAATGAACATTCATTTCAGATATTATTTGACATTTGCTAGTCAAGCACATTTTCATTTTCAATAAGGGGCGGGACTTTCCAGCATGAGGCACAAGCATCCAAATTTATTTTCCTGGTAAAGTATATATTCTGTATACATTTAAATTTACCTTATGCAATTAAACTTTGTGAAAATACTGAATGTTATTGCACCCGTGCTAGTTCTTTGTGAAGATTCTCTGATATTAGTTAAGCCCAGCAATAAAACAGACGTGATGTATTAGTCTGTAATTACAATGGAGCAGTTTCTGAGACCACCAAATTCAAATGGGTCAAACCCAAAAGACGATGATACAATGAACATTATTTAAGTTTAGGATTTACATGGACAGGATCAGTTGATGCACCATGACCGTTATGTATTGTTTGTCAGGGGATTTTTGCTAATGACAGCATTCAACCTGCTGAACTCCGCAGACACTTTGACACCAAATGTATTTCCAAAGAAAACTTCAAGACTATCAAGGTCAGAAAATGTCTGAGAATTTGTCAAATTAAATATAAAGGCCATTGAAGCTTCATATCACGTTGCGTAGCGTATTGCCAATGCGGACAAAGCACATAACATCAGAGAAACATTGATTCTGCTGGCAGCTAAAGATATGAATTCCTTGATGGTAGGAGAGGCAGCAGCCTCAAAGCTTTATTCTATTCCACTCTATGACAACACAGTGGGTCCGCGCATCTCTGACATGGCACAGGATGTGAGGGAGAAAGTGTTAGACAGCATCAGGCACAGCCCATTTTTTTGCACTCCAGATCAAAAAATCCACTGATGTGGCCACCTTAACATAAGTGAGGTACGTGAAAAACATCGACATTCAAGAAGAGTTTCTATTCAGTAGTCCTTCAGCCCCCCCCACACACACACACTCCTCCTCTCTTTTACAGATCTTCTGACTGGTTTCACTGAGATGGACCGTTATTGGAATTTAAATTTATATTCTTTTTTTTTTATTATGAACTAGCATTGTTCCATTTTGAATCCATCATTTTAAAAATGATATAATATAAAAAGTTTAAAATAAATAGTTAAATTCAGCTGATAACTTCTGCACTTTTCTTGTTAAACAATAAATTATAAAAAATATTAAATAATGTCAAACAATTATCTCACAATATGTTAAAATGTGTTTGTGTGGGTGCCATCATGCATGTTGTGTCACAAGTGAGGCCTATTGTCTTTGACTTTGAAAACCCCATTCTAAAGCATTTAACTTCAACTTAACTGCAATTATTTCAACTCAAACCGCCTAGTGCACAGACACCATTTTCAATGTTGTTTGGTATGTTGTTTTAGCTATGGATGTGCTATATTTAGTTTCTGTAAGCTTTACTTTTTAAGAATGTTAAGATTTAAGTTTGTATTGAAGTCATTTCCAATAGAGCACACCAGTCTGGTTAAAGAAGTTAAAATCCCATTCATTGGTTTTCTAAAGTAAATTACTTTTTAACACTTACCTTGAGCTCTGAGGCTGTTAATCTACTGTTGTCCACATGATTTTTGTTTTGCATCTATTTCCAATCTAAATTGTGACTGGTCTTTTCTTTCTAATGTCTATTTATCTATCTACTTTGAATATAACTATCAATCTCTCTCTCTCTCTCTCTCTCTCTCTCTCTCTCTCTCTCTCTCTCTATGTCTACTGCTAATTGTATTTAGGTTTACAATTATTTTTGTAATAATTTAAACAGGAAATGATGCGCCTAAGAGAAGGGAACAGGATTGGGAAATTATATGATTCAGACTCGCATTGTCTGCATTAAAAAACACACCTTCACATGTTGGAGCATGTGCAATACCATGAAGCCATGACTACAACAGGGAAATATGCTATTAATATTATGGTTTCAAATAGAGTTTACAATCGTTTGGTCAATTGCACTTATACATTCTAGAACAACACTCTAAACATTCTCTTCATTTTTGTATGTGATGCCTAATTTTCACAATTCATTCCATTTCTAATGTGCATAATCAAATCCTGGCCTGCATTTTCTATTGTTATTTATCCTATTTCAGTTGGAAATACATAAAATTACAGATGTAAAATGGGTTGCGAGCATTGTTTCATGTTGACGGTAAGGTTGCTATTTTGCTCTTGCAAATTTATGTCAATGATTAACCTTATGAATTAATAAAAAATAAAAAATCTTGTATGTAAATGGTGGTCTGAAGAACATTTCACACAATTTGTGGAAAAATAGCAATGCATTCTTTCATTCATTTTCAGCTCCTCAATTCAAATTCCGAATGACAAAAAGCTGAATGGACAAAACAAAAACCCAATCCCATTTGTATACAACCCAGTACACAGGAGAGTCGCAGAGGCAACCTCACCCTCACACAAACTTAATTTCCTCTTCTTCCTATTACCTAACAGTGAAACGAGAGCAATTAGTGCCCTGTGAAGTCAGCCCGAAAATAGTCAGAGCCCATACAGGACAAATAAACCAGCAGACCTACCGCAGACTGCCTCATCTCAAGGACATCTTTAAATAGATCCAGAGCTGGAGGTGAAGACCCGACCCAAATGCTTCTGCACACCACACTCTAGTATTACCAATCTAGAAGAACAAAATTTCCACAAAATTTGTGGGATTGCATATATGTAGGCCTAGGTCAAATCAGTAACTATATCATAGATTCATCAATAATATCTATGACTAACTTCCCCTCAAGATAATTTGGTTTAAGTAGGAAACAGTTGTCAAAGGACCACTGAATTTTCAATAATTCAACAGTACAGTCTCAATTATTCCACCTATACCATGGTTACTACATGTACATTTCAATATTAAATGTTTATTTTAAGAGTTTTATTTTTATTTTATTTTTTTTAAGATTTTTGTTCCTAAAATATTTTAGAGTGTACTACTTCCTTATGCTACCATTGTATTATCTTGATTTTAACAGCACAAACCACTACTACTAGTTCGTAAGAAACGTGGTGACATGGTATGAAACTGTAGTGGGGTCAGAAAACCAGGAACTTTCATATATGCACTTATATATATATATATATATACACCTTGAAATGTCTAGAAACCAATCAGAATCAATAATTCAACAGCAGCATGGTATAAACTGGTTTATTGATGAGATTCTGGGCCAACGCTGAGATTAAGATCACACACATAAAACTTTTCTCTGGTGAGTGATGGAGTGGATAATAATTGATTAAATGGCTGAGAAGACAGAGATTCGGCCCTGTTCAACAGTAGAGCTTCATAAATCACCCCCTGGGCAAACACGACAATTCATCACAGGCCTCTGTGGGGGGGCTTTATGGGTTTCTCTTAACCTGTGTTTAAGTCCTTAGCCATATTTCACCATCAGCTATTTGGATCTGACAGAAGCTATAAACTGTGCTTTTGAGGTGACATGTTCTCACCCCCTTAAACACCCCCAAAAAAACTGTAAGGACAAAGACCCGGAAAGAAGATACCCAGGATCCTACTCTGTCGTTAAGTGTAAATGGTTTATACAGAAGCTCACATTTCTGATTCATGAGCATAAAGGAGCACATCAGAGAAGTAATGGTTAACATGGGTCCACAGAGGTCTCGTTAGGAGTGCAAGAAGCCTAATTCTCAAATGACGGAGCAAATTGAACATCCTGAATTTAAAAATAGATTACTGTATATTTATACACCATTAAATAGTTCCTCCAATTTTTTTTTTTTAATGAGCTTACAGTCGCTGCATTGAGAATACACAACTCATGCCAGATTGCACTGTGTGGATCAGGAAGGATCATTGGCCAGACAAAGTCAGACTCAAAACAGGAATTTTTAACAGATGTTTTTCCTTATCTGAACTATTTAGGGCTGTGCCTTGCATCAAGAAAGATTACTGGCTGACTCCTGATTGCTATCTATGTATCAGGCTTATATGAGGTGGATTATTTCTCAACAGACTAGTAATGGTGAGTCGCATAAACTTAACCCCTGTCACTTGTCAAGGAACATTTGCGTCATAACAGCAGTATCAGGAAACATTCCGTAATGAGACAAGACAATAAGCTGAGTGAAGTTGAGTCATTTTTGGCTGTTTCGGAGTATGTAAAGTTAGTAGAGTTTGGCTGTTTCTTTTGGATGGCTGCATTTTATGGAGAGTGTCGTATCAAAGAGGAAAAGATGAGAGAATTGTTACTTAAGAAGCAAGCCATGAGGTATGTGTGACATGGCAGAGTAGCATCACTTGCAGCTGCACATCCCAAGTGTAGAGAAATAAAGTGTGCTACAGTCCGAACAAATCCATTCAATGCCCATGTAACACTGCATCATAAACCAATCAACTGTGTCATCTAATATCCAAACAACATCACATCTCTTGTACCATAATGCAAGTAGAGTCCCTGATCTATGAGAGATCTACACATCAAGAACCTTGTAAATAACATCTTTGAACATTACAACTTCTTTTGATGCTACTTAGGATTGTGCCAAAGAAAAACATAGTTTGCATTTTAAGAGTAACTCTGGAAGGATGATTTAAATTGAAGCCATTTTTTTGTAATAAATGGATAATTACCCTTAAAAAGTTGTTTCTCAGAAGGATGGAGGAGGCCCACCTAAATGTGAATCATAAAGTAAAATGGAAACAATTTTATTGTGATTTCAGAATGAGTGGGATGTTTCTTCAGCTGTAACTGGTAGAGCATGGCACTAGTGATCTCAAGGTCATAGTTTCAATTCACAGGGAACATATACTGACAAAATAAATGCTCTGAAAGTCACGTCATATAAAAGCTTCTGTCAAATGCATGAATGTAAATGAAGAAAGGGATGTGTCCCAACTGACTAACCAATATGTCCATGAATAGAGGAGATAAACTAATGTAATCAGTTTTCAATGATGGCATGAAGATACTCCTTGCAGGATCCCTGCGGTGTCTGAAGTTAAAGTCCTTTATGACTGCAACCACTGTATGCTCTTACTTGCCAAATTGCAGGAAAATATCAAAGGTATTAGCGGAAAGGAATTACAGATGATCCAGAGCTTTGAATGTGGACAGTTATTCTGCTTTAAGTGGATCACTTGCCTACAAACATATTATAAATGGCCCAACATATCTGATTGAGAAAGTAATGAAAAGATCTTATCTTGAGGCGACCATTTGCAATGCATTGCGATCTAATGTGTTCTATTGCCTTTGACACGTAGACATGCATGCATTATGTTTTCCAACTTGTGCACAGCATGGAATTGAAATTAATTTTCTATGGAAAAACATTTCTTATCACGCAAAAAAAAAAGAAGCATTTCTCATGGCAATTTCTCGCAGAGTTTGGCGGACCATCCCGTACGTCTTTTTGGGGGTTTCAGGCAGGATCAGGATCTCCAGGGACAGGGTGAGCTCTAGTGAGTGAAGAGGAAAGACATAGAGGGTGTTCTCTCCGCCCAACCTGCAGCTGCTTCAGCTGCTCTCCATTGGGGACACCAGGAAATGTATTGCAATGATCATCTCTCCAGGCAACACAGTAAATGTTGCATCCTGCTTTGAAAAAGGCTTTGAAAGACATTCACTTTGCCACCTCCTGAAAAATTCATTTTATAATCAAGTATCAAACCCTTCAGTCTTAACATGTAGACAGATGTCTGGTATATTTTATTTTATTCCTTTGTTGTTAAAGTGGATGATTGGACATTTTTTGTAGCAATTTGCTTGCCAGCGCAAGTGGTGGGAGGGTGGGAGTGTTTGCGCTTACGTGTATGCTCGCAAACTGTGGGTGTATTTTATGTAAACTAAATGGCACTAAGCACTATTTGCTATTTTCTTCTGAAATAAGTGATTGTGATAAAATGTTTAAAAAGCAGGTCTGTTTTCGTTCCATACTCAGTTCCTGCATTTGCATTTAGAGATTCATGTGGTAATAAAGGTCATGTTCAAACTCTAAAAATAAAGTGGAACATCAAATTATGTCCCTGACAGTCCGTGTACCTACGGATAATTTGTTTACTCATTTTTGTCTTCAAAAATACACTGTTTACAAATGTATACAGATTAATGTGGATGAAAAAAAAACATTTCCCTTACCCTTTATCATGTCCTGTCCTCTCTCTTTTCTGTGCCTGTACATAAATGTGATGATAGTGTAGCAGAACACTTCAACTTTAAAAGATTTCCTCATTTTAAAAATAAGTATTCTTTAAAAAAAACAAAAAAACATTCTATATATATATATATATATATATATATATATATATATATATATATATATATATATATATATATATATATATATTATGGAGACCTCAACAACACATACACTCTATGGACACATACACCAGTTAGACTAGGCGTTCCCAGTGTCTGTTAGGAATATGTAGTGTGATTAAATTAACATACATTCAAAAATTGCTGTTACTAGGGCTATATCTCAGACACCAGTGACATACCAGAGCTGAGACAGAATATTTCTTCATCTTTCAAAAAATCTCCTACAACGGTAGACTAGCATTTTTAGAAGCATTTGAGGCCTGTCTGAGCTGAACGAAATATGAAATGATGCTAAGCTTTGGAAAAGTACTTTTAATATGCTACATGATGCAACTAGGTGCCTCATCTCAGTTCATATTTTTTGCTGTTACCACTCTCTGTGGCAGCTCTGACAGAAGGTTAATCCACAATTCAGCCGTGACATGCAATCACAAGGTCATATTTTAATGTCATATGCCAAAATATGGTGAACCAAACCCACAGAGACACATCTGGGGTCTGTCTGTCCGTCCACAAGATTTTCTTCCATTCCTCATCAATTCATTACACTTATCCCTTCAATCTCAGATATTTGCGGCTCTATCCTCCAAATGAAAAGCAAAATACTCTTGTCTTTCCGTCTTCTTTTTGCTTATTTTCCCTGTGCAACCACAAATTGCTGTCATTATGTGACACATTACAGTGGTGATGGCTAACCAGAGTCTGGCCTGTGGAGAAAACCACGACAAGCGAATTAAGAGCTGCAGGGTCTGCCTGTGTATGTGTGTTTGTGTGTATTCGGACCACCCAGACTCTCATAACCAGAGGGTAAGACCACAAGCAGGAGTGGCACTGTTCGCTGCCCGCATCTCTGTCCCTTGCCTTCGTTGTCTGTATTTAGAACTATTTGTTTCTCCTTTGTCTCTTTCCCAATAAATGTATTTCTGTGTCTCGGTCTAACGCTCTTACCTTTGAGGTTGTATAAATTGAAGCCGATCCCATTTAAACCCACATGTTGACTTCAACGGGCACATCATTGGTATTTATATTATTATGGCTTTATAATTTAATGTGCTGTTTTAATTTTGTTTGTGTTGGGGTTCTCTTCATCTAAGGACATTTTAATGTCCCTGGGTTTCAACTTTCCCTTTTTGATATACAGTATGAAGGTCACATTGTTTCCAAACAAAATTGTTTTGGAAAATTCTTACTATACCATTTTCATATACTTATGCCTTTTGTGTAAACAGTAGATTTTGTTTTGTTTTACCCTTATCCCAGACACAGACATTCAATATTAAATTCAGCATAAAAAATGATGTATTCAACCTGGTCTCACAGAATCACGTCTCTATGCCTAAATTTTTGCAAAATAATTTTTACATGCCTGGTTGTATGTATTGTGGCAGTTTCCTTTTGAAATGAACACTAGAGGGTGACAGCAACAATGACTTTTATTCCCTTTAACACATCAGCAGATTATATGTTCAGAAATGCTTTCTCTTTGCTCTGTTCCTCACACAATGCTATCTTAGGACATCTAAATGTTTTTGCAACACATTCTCACACCCCAACTTGTCACATACGGACGCTAGGGCAGGACCCCTTGGCGTCACTTATTGATGCGCCGGGTGTACCTTTGGCGTCATTTTACGACGCGTCCGGTTTTGAAACATCAAAAAACAGTTGGAGGGCCATTGTAGCCTATTCCTTTTTATTTTTATTGATTGCGGTCTCGACTCTCGACCCATTCGAGCTATTTGAATGCTACACGCTCCGGTTCCGAGATACATAGAAGTCTATCGGACTACCCTGCGCATCGAAAAATGACGACAAAGGTATACCCGGCGTGTCAATATGTGACGAAACTGCCCGAGCGTCCGTATGTGACGAGTTGGGGTGAGAATGTGTTGGTTTTTACTGTAGCACATGACTTGTTAGCCATACATTTTAGTTTTTGCATTACATAATCAACTGCATTTATAAGCTTGTTCGTTTGTGAAAATTTGCATGGTAATTCAACTGATAGAGTGTTGACGTTGTAATGCAAGTTATCGGAGTCCTGAGAGCCAAAAGCATCATAGAAGCACAACAAAGGCTGTAGTTGCATAAGAAATTACGTTTTTCATCTATATTGGCTTTTTCTTACACTACTATTTTGGTTTAGGATTAAGGTTTAGGGTAGGTTTTTTTCAGTAATTTAAAACCTTAACCTAATGAACTCGCTTTTAGCACCACACAGTGGACAGTTCACCTCGGAACTGCCAATATACTTACAGTACATATTTCGCACCATTTCCACCACATCCAACCATTTTGCCAGAAGAAGACAACACTGTCAGTGAAGAGCATGCCATAGATTAACTTTGAGACATATGATGAAAACTCAATGAAAATATAACTTGTGAAATAGTGAAAGTAAAAAAGTGTGTTATAAGGGAGTTTATTTTCTAAAATTCCACCGAACCAAAAAGTGTCCATAGTTGAATAAACACTATTTTATGTCTATATATCAATTGAAGTGTGTGTCATTGCCTTTGGACTCTCGCTTACAGCAGAATAAATAAACCTATTTTTTAATTTAGTGTGTCATAACACCACAGAACTGAATGGATAAGTGCTGTTGATGCCAATGAACACACATTCCTATCAAACGGTAAGTAGGAAACTTTTGTGTGACTTGGCCATTCAAAGTCTTGCTTCTCTCAGTGACTTCCTCTAGACTTACTTTTAGGTTCACCCTCTTCCGTATTGCATTACTCTTCATATATAAAAAAGATTACATGTGGATTGCCCATTATGTCAGCAGCGTGATGGTATTGTCCCTGACCCAGGTCAACTCACACTGTAAACAGGACTGTGTTCAGAGGCGGACTTTTGGGGAGAGAGGAGCCATGCTCAAGCCAGACAAAGGGACAAGTCCACTATCAGCCTTAGTATCAGGCTAGCTCCAGACTGCTCCCTCTCAAACTCTGTACAGACCTGGAGTCAACCACACCCCAACCTCTTCCATCTTACCGGAGAGCAGGGAAGTGAATGGGTCATGCCTTGTGAGTTGGTTTGTGGCTGGTTCATCATGTGGCTGTAGAATCTGCAATGCACAATGATATATTTACAAGTAACCAACAGAGCTGCCCTTTGAAGATACATACATTTACAGTAAAAGTGCGTTTACAGTACAATGAAAGTCTGGCAGCCTGTCTACACCAGTCACTAGCAGCACGGCGTGGTGTGGTGCCATGCAACAAAAGCAAATCGCTCCCAATATAATCAATGATGCTGTCTACACTTCACATGTCGGTTGCATCGTGCCTTGTTGCGCCGACAGTTAACGGATTCCCAATTCTATTTTGCACTGCTGGTGCTACTCCTGCCAACAAGACAAATAAACTGTTAAGAGTGTTCGCTTTGACGCATCCAGTGTAGACATCGCTCACATCCGGTGTAGGCAGGGTGTACGTGTATGGAGGCTAGGCATTCCATGCACATATTAATTCTTCTGTACAACAATCTGTTTTAGTCTAGGTACATAATTCATGTGGGTGGAGTTTTCTCTATGTAAAAAATCCCTTTCTGATATTCATTCATGTATTGTGCGAAAGTTTACTGGCTTTACATGGTTATGACATGAGTTGAAAATTGGATTTAGCGTTGCACCGACAAGGTTAGAAGGTGATTGAATGGCTGCAGTCTCATGTTAACATGTATAATGTAATCCTTCAAGTCTTGTGGCTACACCTTTAAAACAGTGTGCAATAACATTTATTCTGGTGCAGTGCCATGGTCCACATACTGTATAATATTGATTTTATTTTTAATAATTTATTCTATATTTGTTTGTTAAATACCTGTGTCTTGCATTGTCTCATAAGATATGAATGTGGAATTGTGCTTTTTTTGGTGCTATAGTGTGCTGCGTGAGGCAGGTACACATTCAGAAATTCACCGGCTCTGTGTTTGAAGAGTCAAAGGAAGTGTGTTGACAGGGAGTCTTTTGAGGAGGACAGGGCACGGTTTGATGTTGCTCACATTTCTGCCGCCTCACTGTGTGTTTGGCTGTTTGCCAGTGCAATGTTGTTAGAGAACAGCACTGAGTGAAAGATGGATGCCTGTAATTACTCGAGGGCCAGTACATTGAGGAGCCCACACAGTTCAGATGACCAGAGATTCTCTATAAGGTGCTCCATGAGAACTCGTTTTGGAGACACTATGCCTTACAGTATCGAATTAACTCTTACAGTATTACATTTAAATACAATCACAAAAGTATTACTAATCAATGTGTTTTTCAGAATCAGAAATCAGAATCAGAAAAAGAATCAAATGCGTTTTTTATGCATATAAGGAATTTGTTTTGGTGCTGTAGGCGCGTCACCCATTCTCTAAATATAAGAACATTTTAAAAAGCTGTGCCACTACCAGCAGTATTTTCATGTTCCAATCATATAAATATGAATATAATGGATAAGATATTAAACATTTGTATTTTTTATTATGGAAATCATATTACACTGTAGTTAAATTTTTTTTAGTACTTTAATACAAATAAGTGAACATATGGGGGAATTTTTAATAATTGTACTACTATGGACTGAGTTGATGTTGCCATGCAATGCACTAACTTCTAAAATGAAAAACCTTATTAATTAATATTCCATATTAATAAGATGGCACCGCAGAGTGCCAACTCAGTGTGGAGCGCTCCAATTCTTTTGTTGTTTTTGTTTGTCGGTCATGTGTTTATTAATCTTTTTCCAATCAGTTTTACCAGGGATGAACTGCTGAACATTCGTCAGCATATATTAGACAATCTTCTCCTATTCGGACACTTTGCTGGACATTTTAGTTGAAGGTGCAGCTGTGCTGTTCAAGAGACACAGGTGAGGGAAACGAGCTGGCGCACTGGTCAAGCTCCGTCAAAACTGCTTTCGAACAGCCCTTCCAAGAATTCATCTAGCAAATCTCCACTCACTTCCTAACATAAGAGACAAACTAAATCTCAACACCCATACAAACAAGGACTTTTCAAACTCTGCAGCCTTGTGCTTCACAGAAACCATTGAGTGAAGCCATTCTGAAAAGGGCATTACACCTGTTGGCCATCCAGCTATTCAGAGCGGATCTCATTGCAGATTTAATGGGGAAAACAAGAGGCGGTGAAACATGCTTTTATATCAATGAAGGCTGGTGTACAGATGTAACAACCTTAAAGAAGATGGGCTGTTCTAATATGGAAGCATTCTTTATCAACTGTAAGCCTTTCTATTTGCCGCTGGAGTTTTCATTGTTTATTCTGGTGAGTGTGTATATCCCGCCACACGCGTACGTGTACGCAGCGCAGCAACAGCTGGCTGATCAAATCACAGACACAGAACAACAATACCCAGACTCAGTTATTATTAATCTTGGAGATTTAAAAATACAAACAGCACATTACATGCTCCACCAGAGACAGAAGTATACTGGATCATTGCTACACAACAAAAAAGGATGCATATCGCTCTGTCCCTAGAGCAGCTTTTGGACTATCTGATCTCTGTCTGGTTCATCTTCTTCCAACCTACAGACAGAAACTAAAATCTGCTAAGCCTGTAGTGAAGAATGTAAAGATATGGACTAATGAAGCAGAGCTGGAACTACAAGCCTGCACTGATTTGACTGCACTGATTGGAGTGTATTTGAGGCTGCTGACACCAATCTCGATAAGCTCACAGATACTGTAACATCATAGTTTCTGTGAGGATATATACATTCCTAATAGGACTTATTTAACATTAAACAATGACAAACTATGGTTTACAGCAGAACTCAGACAGCTTTGTCAGGCCAAAGAATATGCTTACAGAGGTGGGGATAAAGTATTGTATAATCAGGCCAGCAACACACGGAATAAGGAAATCACAGTGGAAAAAGAAGATACTCTAAAAATAAATAGAAAAAATAAGAAAGCTAACAGAATAATAATAAACAGAATTATAAACATATACTATAAATTGTTAAACTATAACATGTTATATAACTAAAGCATGTTAGCATAGCATGTTAAATTAACTACTAAATGAAAAATAACATCAGCTGTGTGAGCTTTTCAATTAATGTCCTATGATTATTAACAGTTAACAAATAATGTAGGTGTGTGACAGCACAGCCAGACTGGCTGTGCTGTCACATATACTATACCCTTTGTTGCGGCCCCATGGCAAACGGATAGTTGCCCTGACTTAAGCCACTAGCTACTGTGGTGGACATAAGCCTGAAGTCTTTCATGCTGCGGCGTTGTAAACGGCGGGAAGCAGAAGGTTTCGAGAGTGACCGGATGTGCGGTCGAGGAAGGAACCTTAGGCAGGTAGTCAGGATCAGGGTGCAAAATTGCTTAAGCCATTCCTGGATAAAAATCTAAGCAGGCTGGCAAGATAGACAGAGCCTGTAGATTCCCTATTCTTTTTAGAGAAGTAATTTCCATAAGAAAAACCATCTTTAGAGTCAGAAGTTTATCAGACTCTGAATCTAGAGGTTCAAAGGGGGTCTCAACCAGACCCTCAAGGACTATTGCTAAGTCCCATGAAGGGATACTGGTCCTAGCAGGAGGTCTCAATCGCATGGCTCCACAAATGAAGCGAGCGAGCAGATGATGTTTCCCCAATGGCATCCCGTCAATCAGGGCGTGGCAAGCCGATAGAGCAGCCACGTTAACCCTGAGAGTGGCGGGGCATGTGCCTGCTGATTTTTTTCCTGCAGAAAGTCCAGAACTGAAGCAATCTTGCAGTTAACTGGATCCGCATTATGTGCACTGCACCATCTTTCATAGACACCCCATTTATTGGCGTAACTTCTAGTAGATGGAGCTCTAGCACTTAGAATGGTCTTGATAACTTCAGGTGAAAGCCCAGTGTCCCTCAGTTGGTACCCCTCAGGGGCCAAACATGAAGGTTCCACAGCTTGGGCCAGGGATGAAATATTGTCCCTTGTGCCTGGACAGAAGGTCCCTCCTGTCCGGAATCGCCCAAGGCGAGCCGTCGAGGAGAGACATTATCTCCAAGAACCATACCCTTTTCGGCCAACGTGGCACTATCAGTAAGAGGCAAGACCCTTGCTGGTGTACTCTGGTCAAGACTCCCGGGAGCAGAGAAACAGGAGGAAATGCATACAGGCGCATTCTGGGCCATGTATGTGCCATCGCGTCCAGACCCAGGGGGGGCTGGGTGACTCAGAGAGAAGTAGAGGGGACATTGCACTGTCTGTTGGGAGGCAAAGAGGTCCACTTCCGCTCTGTAAAATCTCACACAGATTTGTTCCACTACCTCGGGGTGGAGTTTCCACTCCCCTGTCAGTATTTTATGTCTGGACAGTAAATCTGCTCCCACATTCAGGCATCCAGGGATATAAACTGCTCTGATTGACAGGAGCTTGCCCTGGGCCCAAAGGAGAATCTGCCGTGCCAATCTGTTGAGCTGGCATGAATGTAGACCTACTTGATGGTTTATGTAAGAGACTACTGCTGTGTTGTCCACACGCACCAGGATATGGCAGCCTCTCAAATACTGGAGGAAGTATTTCAGAGCCAGAAATACCGCCATCAACTTGAGGCAGTTGATTTGCCAATCAAGCTGATGACCCTCCCATTCCCCTTGAGCTGGACGACCACTTAAGACTGCACCCCAGCCCGTCAGGGAGGCGTCTGTCAATAGCAATTTGCGACTGCAAGACGCACCTAGAGTGGGACCCAAACTGAGGAGCGGGGTCTGAACCACATAGAAAGGGTACGAAGAGCACGGCGTGTAACCCTTATCTGCCTTAGGGTACTGGCCCTTGGATGAAATCCCCTTACTTTGAGCCACAACTGAAACTGTCTCATGTGCAGAAGGCCCAAAGGGACTTTGCTCAGGGTGTTCTGAATGGACACGATTCGAGCGGGAGACAATTGTGCCCGCATCATGATCGAATTCCATACAACGCCCAGATAGGTAATTTCCTGAGTGGCAGAGAGAACACTCTTTTTGACGTTGAGTCTCAGACCCAGAGAAACCAGATGAGCTAAGACGATATCCCTGTGCTGAACTGCCAGTTCTTGTGACTGTGCTAGTATCAGCCAGTCGTCTTTGTAATTCAGAATGTGGATGCCCCGGAGTCGCAAAAGAGCCAGTGCTGCATCCATGCATTTTGTGAATGTGCGGAGTGATAGGGCTAGGCCAAATGGAAGAACCCGATATTGGAAAGCTTCACCCCCAAAAGGGAACCTCAGGAACTTCCTGTGTTGTGGCAGAATTTCTATATGAAAATATGCGTCCATGAGATCAATCGTGACCAACCAATCGTGATGTTGGATTTGAGACACGACCGTCTTGACAGTTTGCATCTTGAACTTAAACGCCCTGATTGAGCGATTCAAGCCTTGAAGGTCTAAAATCGGTCGCAACCCCCAACCCTTCTTGGGAACCACAAAGTATCTGCTGTAGTAACCTGACTCTTTCTCTGGTAGGGGAACATATTCAATTGCCCCTTTGACCAAGAGATTTTGCAGTTCTTTCTACAGTATACATGCTTGTTCCGGTTTCAAGGTAGTGGATACCACGGTGTTGAAACGCGGAGGACGGCGATCTAATTGAATTCTATAGCTTTTTTCTATTGTTTTTAGAACCCACATAGAAACACCTGGCAGTAGCTTCCATGCTGCCAGGTTCTCTGAGATGGGTATACATTTTGACACTTCCTGTTGAGGGGATGTCGAGTATTCCGTGTCCTGGACTAAGGCAGGAACACACAACATTTTTCTGGTAACCTCTGACTCCCAAAACATCAGAGGCGGTGGGAATGGAGAGGTTTCGTGGGGGTATCGGGAAGGTACAGGTGAATGCTTCACATGCCCCGACCTGAGGGGGGCAACGCCCACAAGGCTGGGTGGAAGACCGTCAGGGTTTTTCCTTCTTAGAAATGACTGCCCTGAGGTCTTGCTTTGGGGGATGCTGAGGGTGACGAGCTGGCCCCCAGTCTCTACGAGGGGGAGCACGACTCGCTGCGCTTTGTTTTTGAGTCTCCCTTCTAGAAGGGGTGGGGCTGGGTGGCCGACGGTGCCTCCCCCTGAATGTGGCGAGGAAGGAACTGTCCGAAGGCTTCCTTGTGATTCTTTGCCTCCTGGAACTTGGTGATAACTACATTCATAGCATCACCAAATAAGCCAGAAGGCGAAACCGGAGCATCAAGAAGGAAAAATTTGTCCTTGTCTCTGATGCCCGACAGGTTGAGCCATAAGTGTCTCTCTGTGCTGACTAAAGCAGACATAGACCGGCCATTGGCGCGAGCCATCTGCTTGGTCTCGTGGATAGACAGATCCGTGGCTCGACGAAGCTCAAAGAAAGCCTCTTCGTCGACCGTGGTGCCCGCACTCAGATCCTTCAACAGATCAGCCTGGTATGCCTATAACAGTGCCATAGTGTGCAGGGCAGCATCCGCCTTACCTGTTGCCTGATAAGCCTTCCCCACAAGTGTGGAGGTGGTCCTGCATGGCTTTGTAGGGAGAGTGGGTCTCTTTAGTGATGATGCAGAGCCAGGTGAGAGATAACCCGCAAGTGTCTCTTCTACCGGCGGCATCACTGAAAACCCCTGTGTCTCGGCACCCACGATAGTCGAATATGTCGACATCGAGGGCACGAAGACATGGGAAGTATAAGGTTTCCTCCATAAACGAGAGAGCTCGTCATGGAGGTCATCAAAGAAAGGAAGGGACTGATATAGCGTTCCCTTCCTTTTTTCTTTTTTTTTGGCCACCCAGACAGAAATCTGTCTTCTAGTTTGGAGCGTTTGGAGGACTCTTGTTCACATGGCCAGTCTAACTGTAGTCTGGCTACAGCCTGAGTAACCACCTCGAGTAATTTCTCAGCTGCTTTATTATTGTGCGTGGAATGTTCAGAGGTTCAGCGTCCCCCTTGTGAACCGAAGAGGCGGCGAAGTGCGCTTCAGGCTTACAAGAAGGATCAGCTGGATCTGGGGAGAGAGTGAGCGATAGGGACAGACCCGTCGCTCGCTCCTCAGCCAGATCTATACGAGAGCCCCATGATGAAAGAGGTTTCCTGGGGGTATCAGGAAGGTACAGGTGAATGCTTCACGTGCCCAGACCCGAGGGGGGCTACACCCACAAGGCTGGGTGCAAGACCGTCAGGGTTTTTACTTCTTAGAAATGACTGCCCTGAGGTCTTGCTTTGGGGGATGATGAGGGTGCTCTCCTTGCGTTGTTTATCAGTCATTCTTTTTCTTATTCTTTTTTTTTTTTTTAAAGAAAAGAGAAAGGTTTCTGTGTACTGCCTAACAATTCTTACTCCTAGCAGAGGAAAGTAGAAAGATCTGACAGTCAAGAAGCACAACACACACAGAATGGTCTGAAGACAAAAGATCTGACAATGCACCTGTGGCACATCTATTTATAGCCCTGCTAGCAGAGGCTATAAATTCTAGTCAATTTCATTGACGTGTTGCACACATATTCACAGCTGGTCACTTCTAAAGACGTTCCCAAAGCGCTAAATCAGCGCAGCATCAAAGTGTAGCTTTTTGATAGGGAACCGTCAGGCACAGGAACAGTTTTTTCCCTCAGGCTGTCCATCTCATGAATAGTTAAAACTACCCCATTGAGCAACAATTATATGCAATTCACAGTTTACTATTTTTAGATTTGTCCAACACCCCTCTTCTACCATTCCCTTGCACTGTATATAACAGATTTGTATTTGCACTATATATATATATATATATATATATATATATATATATTATATATTATTGTGTATTCTATATATACTTAATTTTATTTTTATAAATTTGTTTATTATATTTTAATGTTATCTCTGTATTGTTGCTGTATTGTATTGTTGTGCACTGGAAGCTCCTGTCACCAAGACAAATTCCATGTATGTGTAAGCATACCTTGCAATAAAGCTGATTGAGATTCGGATGCATTTCTTAATATTTTCCCCTTTTTAAAATGTATTTCTTGGACATTTTAGTTGGTAATCAATTTGAATATCTTCAGTATTGCTGGTCATTCTATTAGTCTTTTGTAATATACCTTTAACCAATAAATGCCATTTCTGTAATGTCACCATCCTCCAGCAATTGACATCAATTATATTGGGAAAACAACAGCATAGGTACAATTCAATTTGAAATCTGAAAGAGTTCAGCAACACTGTTACAATGCCCCTGAATATGTCCATAAACCCAGCTCTCCAACAGCTCTCTCAAAATATTACATTGCAATACAAAATCTCAGCGTGAATTTTGCCAAATGGCACCAAAAGTGCTAGAGAATCAGACCATCTGTTTGCTCACTTTGAATTTCATTACTCAATTAGGAATGACAACATTAGTGTTGGGTTGTAACCTCTGGATTAGTGGATGGCCCTCATCCAAGGACATTATGGTAACTGCACTATTCACCATTGCCTTCTTCCACAATGTTGTTTAGGCAGATAGTCTCAGGAAGACGTTTTGACAGCAACAATGGCGTGGATAATTCACTAACTTCTTAAGCACTCTGGTTGAGCTACAAAATCCACTTTATTTGTTAATTTAGATATTTAAATATTCAAATACAAATATCTGTGGAGAGTTGTTTAGATAGAAAAATAATCATTTAGTGTACTGTAAATCATTTAGTGTACTGTAAATCGAGGATACATACTTCATTTATTAAACCAGTGTAAATAATGTAATAAATACATTTTTTGGGTTAGACATAAATTAAGCTAAAGATTCTGCCGATTACCACAGATTACATTTTGACATCCATCATATTGTAAAAACAAAACTCTGGTGAAAAAACACGAGGAAGCCTTTGTGCAATTCCTTCCTCACCGCACACAGGGGGAGAGGCTGTTGGCTACCCAGCCTCGCCTCAGTCCTTCTAGTAGGGAGGCTCAAAAACAAAGTGTGGCGAGTCGCGCCCCCGCTCATAAAGATTGGGGACCGCTTCGTTGCCCTCAGCAGCCTCCAAAGCAAAACCTCAGGACCCTTATTTTCAAAAAGAAGAAGTCCTGATGGTCCCAACGTTGTTGGGGTAGCCCCCCCTCGGGACGGGGTGCATAAAACATCTACCTGCTCCTTCCCGATACCCCCACGAAACCTCTCCATCCCCACCGCCTCTGGTGTTTCAGGGGGCAGCGGTATCCATCAAAATGTTGGGTATTCCATTGCTTCCTGTTGTCGCCCAGGACACAGAACATCCGACATCCCCTCAACATGAAGAATCAAAATTGGTACCAATTTCAGGGAACCTGGCAGTGTGGAAGCTACTGCGAGGGATTTCTATGTGGGTCCAAAAGACAGTAGAAAAGGGCTAAATAATTCAATTCGTCAGCGTGGTTCCCACTAGCGTGAAACAGGAACAAGCACATTTACTGTCACAAGAGTTGCAATATATTCTGGTCAAAGGGGCCATATAATATGTTTTCCTTCTTGAGAGAGAGTCAGGTTACTACAGCAGATACTTCCTGGTTCCCAAGAAGGAAGGGGGATTGCGTCCGATTTAAAATCTTCAAGGCTTGACCCACTCAGTCAAGGCACTCATGTTCAAGATGTTAACTGTCAAGACGATTGTGTCACAAATTCACTTGGTTAGTCACGATCAAACTCATGGATGCATACATTCATATAGAAATACTGCCACATCACAGGAAGTTCCTGAGGTTTGCTTTCGGCGGCAAAGCTTACCAATATCAGGTTCTTCCATTCGGCCAATCCTTATCACCTTGCACATACACAAAGTGCATGGATGCAGCATTGGCTCCATTGCAACTCCAAGGCATCCGCATTTTTAATTATATAGACGACTGGCTGATACTAGCACAATCACAAGTACGGGCATTACAGCACAGAAATATTGTCTTAGCTCATCTGGTTAACTCAATGACAAGAAAATCGTTCTCTCTCGTGCTCAGAGAACGACATATTTAGCTGTCTCCTGCTCAAATCGAGACCATTCAGAATACCCTGAGAAAAGTCAGGCTAGGTCAAGATCGTACTGTTCTTCAGTATCAACAGATGTTAGGTCTCACGGCATCGGTGTCCTCTGTGATCCCTATGGGCCTATTGCATATCAGACCATTCCAATTGTGGCTCAAAGTCAGGGGATGTCATCCAAGGGCCAATCCCCGAAGGCAGATAAGGTTTACGTGCCACGGGCTACGTACCTCTCTATGTGGCTCAGAACCTGGTTCCTCACCTTGGGTCCCACTCTAGGTACGTCTTGCCATCGCAGACTGTTAATGACAGACACCTCCCTGTCGGGCTGGGTAGCGGTCTTAAGTGATCGTCCAGCTCAAGGGGAATGGGAGGGTCATTAGCTCGATTAGCACATCAACTGTCTCAAGTTGATGGCTGTATTTCTGGCCCTGAAGTACTTCCTCCAGCATCTGAGGGGCTGCCGTGTCCTGGTGCGGATGGACCACACAGCGCTCTTACAAAAATCACCAAGGAGTTCTGCTGTCGTGCCAGCTAAACCAACTAGCACGGCAGATTTTCCTTTGGGACAGGGGAAAGTTCCTGTCACTTAAAGCAGTATATATCCCTGGATGCCTGAATGTGGAAGCAGATTTACTGTCCAGACAGAAAATACCAATGGGAGAATGGAAACAAATTTGGTTAAGATTTTACGAAGCAGAGGTGGACCTCTTTGCCTCCCAAAATACAGCGCAATGTCACCTCTACTTCTCTCTGAGTCACCCAGCCACCCTGTGTCTGGACACAATGGCACATACATGGCCCAAAATGCACCTGTATGCATTTCTTCCAGTCTCTCCGCTCCCGGGAGTTCTAGCCAGAGTTCGCCAACAAGGAGGCCGAATGGAGTATGGTTCTCGGAGATAATATCTCTCCTCGACGGCTCGCCTTGGGCGATACAGGAGAGCAGGGACCTTCTGTCTCAAGCACAGGCCTACAAAATTCAGGCCTACATCCACCATTCTTGCCAGTGGTGTAAGTCAGGGCAACTATTTGTTTGTCATGAGTTTCGCCAGTAGGCATCAGGGCTCATTCTACCAGGGGGTTGCTTCTTCTAAAGCTTTGGTGAGGAGTGCCCCTCTGCAGCATGTTTATAATGCGGCAGGCTGGTCCTCTCTGCACACATTCATAAGATAACATATAGACCTTTGGCATTCTTGTGAGCACACACTACACGACCGTATGGGGTCCAGACACCCACAGTGCGGTGGCGTGGGTATTCTCGTTCCCATAAGTGCTGAATCAAGCACAGCATTAAGTGTAGCTTTTGATAGGGAACTTCTCAGTTTACTTACTGTAACCATTGTTCCCTGCGCTTCACTGCCACACTGCAATGAATGTCCTAGGACTGCTCTTCAGACAAATATACCTGACTATGCACCTGTGGCACATCTATTTATAGTCCCTGGTACTGGCACATTCTGATGATGTCACCAACAGAGGCTGTAAAGGTTCTAATCAATTTCATTCACAGCTGGTCACTCCTAAAGACGTTCCCATAAGTCAAGAATCAAGCGCAGCATCTCGTTCCACTTTTTCAGGGAACAAGGGTTACTGTCAAGTAACCTGAGACGTTCTATTCAGTGCCTGATAGTAAATCTTACAATATCTTGAAGATTTATACAGTCTTAATCATGAAAATGCATTCATTAATGTGTGTAAGCTATGTATTACATATTTCATGCTATAATCAAAGCAACAAATGTACAATCAAATCACAATCTCTTTGTGTTTCTATTTAGCAATTAGCCTGCTATGCTAATATTCTATCATAGATTCAGTTCAGTTATCCTACTATACTAACATATTAAGCGCATGTACTTATCATAATTAGACCAGAATGCTGAATTTAGTCCTAAAAGGTAAATGGAAGTGGTAATAATCTATTTAGTGACAGTATTTACATGAGTAGAGTCTCGCTACTAAAATGCTGATGCTGTCCTTAGAGCACATATTGCATTGAACCTGGAACATTCCTTTAAAAATTTTCTTCTGAAAGGTTTCTGCCAATTGTGCCCCCTGAACCTTTAACCTCTTTGAATATATTGAACGTCACTTGATTTGGTCACACTGTTGTATTGCTGTGCCTTTAAAAAAGTCCCACAGGACCCAAAGAAAGACACAGAAATGTTGGGAACAAACACAAAGTAGCTTCCGCTGAAGACAAAGGTACATATATAATCCTGAGGAAGGAGGTGGTGGGCATGAGGTTTCAATCACCTCACCTTTAAAAAGTACACTGCCTTGGGACAGATGCTAGATGACTGGGTTGTTATACCAACAATAGTCAGGGTAAGGGGAAGAGACAAAGAGGAGAATTGGTTCAGCCACCACAATATTTCCTGTTTCTGTCAAAGGAATAAAGAGAGCTAAGGTGTCAGTGTCAATGTTTGCACTCACGCTTTGAGATTGTGGAGCTGATTCAAAGTGATGATGGGAGGAGAGGAAGTTTGAGATGATATTGTGGGATGTGTCCAGTCTGTACTTGCAGGAGCTTCTTTAGAAAAGGCCTTACAAAGAACAGCTTATTTATTGAAAGATATTTGCCAATCTTTTGAAAGAGCAAACAAAAGACAGTACCTCCAGTTTGTTGCCACATTCTCACTGATCCAAAGTGATTTGGAGTCCCTGAGTGTGTTCACATGTACAGTCTTATACTGGTTATGTGTAATAACACAACATTATGTATAAGGTTATGCAAATACATTAAAATTAAATGTATCAGTGCAAGGTAAACTGTAAACCATTGAAGCAAATAACAGTATGCATATACTGTATAATGTAGATTTTTGCTTATGACACAAATTTCACTCTGCATGTAAACATCTTCACTAGTATGCGACTTATTAAATGTGCACGTCTTGCACATTTGATGTTTTGATAACAAAACCCTGATAATTTTAAATGTTTTCGTGTTTTTAGAGTGATATGATTTTTGATATTGTAGTTATTAGCATACTGCATGTAAACACACTCTTTGGCTACTCTCATACAGTCTATCGCAAGGCATTTTGACAATTAATCATGTGTAGCCAGAAAATTTATTCTAGGTATCAACAATTACATTTTCACTTGTTAAAAATATTTTATGTGCATGTTTTACAATCACTCTTATAGGGTAGGATGAACACGCTCACATTGCAGAGATTCCTCCTACTCCATGCTGGACCCCTGTCCTGTCATCAAACCGAATTCTCTGCCACCACAAAGAGGGCATTGTGTTCAGTCCCAGACCCAAGCAGACTGTCCTCAAACCAATCATGTTTGGCAAAGCGAGCCTTGTTAGAACAGAAGGATTGACGGGAAAATGAGAGCTGGAGCTGCTGACAAGATGATGTATACAGGAACTCCTCTAAAACCTTCAATGAAAAGCAGTCAGACATTAATGTAATATGGGTGAAAACAAGTTTGCATTTCATAAAGCCAAAAACGTATTTCTTGAAGTTATAGTTCACATATAGTTAACATTTTTTAATTCTCTCTGTATTTACTAACTAATGTGTTTCAAAACCGCATTTTTCCCCCTTGTGGAACACAAATGAGAATTTTTGAAGAATCTTTTTACACAACTCTTTCAGAATCTTTAGTTTTCATTGTTGATGGGTTTTCGAACTGGGGGAAATCACCAAACCAGGCACCAGGCTCTTCACATTTGTCTTTTCTCTCTCTGTAGAAAGTGGTGGGAGTCTGGCATTTCAAACAGCTATCAGGCTCATCTCTCTCTGTTGCAGCAGGTGACAATCACCAGTAGGGAATGTACCTCAGGCATATGCGGCCAATGTGATATATTATCAACAAATTATCAAAGCTTTTCATTTTATTTCAAATCATTATTTTGAAGAGTATCAAAGTTAAGCAGTTAAATATTGAGATAATTCATGTTTAACAGTGTTAAAAGTTTTGCAAGAGAAATATGTCTTTCCCCTTCTGTCGCTCTCTCCACGTTGTGTCGGAGAAGCGACACTAGGGGTCTCTCTTGAGCGCAGATATCCACCTCTGATCTATGAAAAAAGGCCAATGAGAGTTGGCAGCCAGTATTTGCATGTCCCACCCCCGGACATACGGGTATTTAAGCGGCGCAAATACGGGAGTTCATTCAGAAAATTTCTTCGGAGCCGATGGTCTGTCTGCAGTTTGCTGCGAGTTTACAAACCACTATTACGTTCCTGTTTCCTCTGACGATCTGCATGCTGTTGGATATGACGGCGCACAACAGCGGCTTTCTCCTACTTTGCACGGTGTGCATTGTTGCCCCTGAGTGCTTCGACAGCGCAGACACACACACATACTGTGTATTAAAAGAGTTATTTCCCTTAAAAGAGTGAATTTCTCTAAAAGAGCAAAACACAGCGGCGTTGAACGTCCTTTTCAGGACGCGTCTTTTTCAAGATGCCCTTCTGCCCCTGTGTTGTTCCTGGATGCGGTAGAAGCCTCTCCGCTTCAGATGGCCACAGGCGCTGTCTCGTGTGTTTGGGCCGCGATCACTCCGAGGCGGCGTTTGTGGATGGTTCATGTTCTCACTGTGAGAACATGACCATGACCACGTTGCGGTCGCGGCTTGCTTTCAACAGAAAGCAAGCCACCCCAGCTGCACCCTGCATTGCTCCTTCTTCCCACGGGATTGAGGACGATGCGGTTGGTGCTGGGGGCGATTTGGGGGCGGCAGCGGGTGCAGTTTCGCCGGGAAGCCCCCCACGAACCTCCCGTTCCCCAACACGCTCGCTGGTCCCCGTCCACGCTCGTGGCGATAGCGGCTCGCCTCACGGCCTGGCTGTCTATCCTCCCGAGCCCGAAGCAGATGAGCTCCCCGCTGCATCGGAGAGTGTGATGTCTGATGCCGAGGACTCCCCCTGGACTGCCGCCCTTCGGGCCAGCAGGCCCAGGCTGAGGCCGACGCTCAGATGTCTGACATGCTTTCCCGGGCTGCCGTGAGCGTGGGGTTGGATTGGAACCCTCCATCCTCCCCACAGCCTTCACGGTTGGATGACTGGTTCCTGGGGGCAGCGCGCCGTTCGCGGCCACGCATCCCCCCGGTCCCGTTTTTCCCGGAGGTGCATGACGAGCTGACGTCTATGTGGAGAGCCCCGCTCTCCGCTCGTCTAGGTGCCACCCACTCCATTCTCATTCTCGGAGAGCGCACGGATACGGGGCGATTCCCCATGTCGATAGGGCAGTTGCGTACCATCTATGCCCCGGTAGCCCTACCTCCTGGCGTGGCCGCCCCGTACTCCCATCCAAGCCCTGTAGGACAACATCCTCGCTCAACACGAAGGCCTACAGTGTGGCTGGACGCGCTGCCTCCGCCCTGCATGCGATGGCCCTCCTGCAAGTCCATCAGGCCAAAGCACTCAGAAACATGCACGGGGGTGGACCTGATCCTGATGTGCTGCAGGAACTGCGCTCAGCGACCGACCTCGCCCTGAGAGCGACGAAGGCCACAGCGCAGGCATTCGGACAGGCGATGGCCACCCTAGTGGTCCAGGAACGCCATCTCTGGCTCAACCAGGTCGAGATGCGTGAGGCCGACAAGAACCGCTTCCTGGACGCACCTGTCTCCCAGATTGGCCTTTTCGGCAACACCGTCGAGGACTTTGCCCAACAGTTCTCCGCGGTGAAGAAGCAGACGGAGGCCATATCTCACATCATGCCCCGCCGCACACCTGCCGCTACGGGCCCTGCCCGTCTGCTCGCCGAGGGCATCCCCTTGCGGCGAAGAAACCAGCTCCTGCTCCGCCTCAACCCGGGCCCAGCTCTCAGCCCCAGCATCGAGCACCCCGCAGGCGACGCACGCCCCCTGTCTCACGAACCCCCTCTAGGACCCGGAAGGTTCCCAAGCAACAGTCGACCCAGAGCCGAAGACAATAGCTCCAGAGGTGGTAAGACCGCTCCATCCTCTGGTGGAGGGCCAGGAGGAGAATCCTTTGTTTTTTCATTTGCCACACCCCCTGACGGGGGCTGTGGTACCCACATTCTCAATAAAAGAGCTATTTCCTTTGCCTCTGGGTCACCTGGCCCGCAAAAGCCGTTCTCACGGCAATCTGCTTTCAGATTACGACAGTCCCGGTACACCGGACGCGGCGATCCCGCCTTCCGCCTGCCCACGACTGTCCCCTGGCCGGCCGGTTCAGACGAGTCCAGAGGACGCAAACATCAGACCTCCTCCTCAGTCATGAACCCGCCCCCTGCCGGGTGCGCGGAGCAAGGTAAGTGCTTTGAGTTTATTCTCAGCACCTCAGCCTCAGGCCGCAACGAAGCCGCCCGACGCTGCATTACCTGTTCTGCCCTGCTGCGAGGCCCCGCCGGGTACGTCCAAAATACTCGTCCCTTTGGCGCCCCTAGCGCAGAGCTGGGAAGCGTGGTTTTCGCTTCCCAACGCGTCACGCTGGCTGCACCGGACCATTCGACTCGGTTACGCAATTCAGTTTGCCCGGCTCCCACCCCCCTTCAGGGGCGTCCGCTTTTCCGCAGTACACGGCGAGCATGCCAGTTCCCTGCGCACGGAAATCGCGACCCTCTTAGCCAAGGGCGCGGTAGAGCCCGTCCCTCCAACCGAAATGAGGAAGGGTTTCTACAGCCCTTACTTCATTGTACCCAAGAAAGGCGGCGGCTTACGACCAATCCTGGACCTGCAAGTTTTCATTCGGGCCTTGTTAAAACTCCCGTTCAAAATGCTCACGCAGAGAAATATTCTGGCTGGTGTTCAGCATCTAGATTGGTTCGCAGCGGTAGACCTGAAGGACGCGTACTTCCACGTCTCAATTCTGCCACGACACCGACCCTTCTTACGCGTTCGACGGCCAGGCGTTTCAGTACAAAGTCCTCCCCTTCGGCCTGTCTCTGTCCCCTCGCGTCTTCACGAAGGTCGCAGAGGCGGCCCTTGCCCCGCTACGAGTAGCCGGCATCCGCATTCTCAACTACCTCGACGACTGGCTCATCCTAGCACACTCTCGAGAGTTACTATGCACACACAGAGACCAGGTGCTCCGGCACCTCAGCCGCTTGGGGCTTCAGGTCAACTGGGAAAAGAGCAAGCTCACTCCGGTTCAGAGCATCTCTTTTCTTGGGTTGGAGTTAGACTCAGTCTCAATGACAGCACGTCTCACGAGCGAGCGTGCTCAGTCGGTGCTGGACTGCCTTGCTTCCTTCAAGCTAGGCACAGTTGTCCCTCTAAAACTTTTCCAGAGGCTCATGGGGCATATGGCGTCCTCTGCAGCGGTCGCGCCGCTGGGGTTGATGCATATGAGACCACTCCAGCACTGGCTCCAGACTCGAGTCCCGAGACAAGCATGGCACCACGGCACGCATCGGGTAAGGATCACCCCCGCCTGCCTCAAAACACTCTGACCCTGGACAGACCTCTGCTTTTTACGGGCAGGAGTGCCCCTGCAGCAGGTGTCCCGACGCGTTCTGGTCACAACTGACGCCTCCCGGTCCGGGTGGGGTGCCGTGTGCAGTGGGCACGCAGCAGCGGGCCATTGGAAAGGGGCCCCGCTGCGTTGGCACATCAACTGCCTGGAGTTGCTGACCGTCCTTCTTGCTCTCAGGAAGTTCCTCCCGTTAGTTCGGGACAAACACGTCCTCGTGGGATCGGACTCAAGTCGCTGCGTGCCACTCACATCCCCGGCAAGCTCAACGTCGTAGCGGACGCGCTATCACGACAACGCCTGCCCGGCGGGGAGTGGAGGGTTCACCCCCAGTCGGTCCAGCTGATTTGGGAACGGTTTGGCAAGGCCCAGGTAGACCTGTTTGCCTCCCAGGAAACCTCCCACTGCCCGCTCTGGTATGCCCTAACAGAGGCTCCCCTCAGGACAGACGCGCTGGCACACAGCTGGCCCTCGGGGCTGCGCAAGTACGCATTTCCCCCAGTGAGCCTTCTTGCACCGGTGCTGTGCAAGGCCAGGGAGGACGAGGAGCAAGTCACGTTAGTGGCCCCCTACTGGCCCACTCAGACTTGGTTCTCGGAACTCAGACTTCTCGCGAAAGCTCCTCCCTGGCAAATTCCCCTGAGAAAGGACCTCCTCTCTCAGGGACGGGGCACACTCTGGCACCCACGCCCAGACCTCTGGAACCTCCACGTCTGGTCCCTGGACGGGATGCGGAAGAGCTAGCCGGCTTACCGGCGACCGTTGTGAATACAATCAACCAAGCCAGAGCCCCCTCTACCAGGCACCTTTACGCCCTAAAGTGGCGCTCGTTCACAGATTGGTGTTCTTCCCAAACCGAAGACCCGCAGAGATGCGCGATCAAGTCAGTGCTCCTGTTCCTACAGGAGAGGCTGGACAGGAGGCTGTCCCCGTCCACCCTCAAGGTGTATGTTGCCGCCATTGCCGCCCACCACGATCCTGTAGACGGCAAGTCTTTGGGTAAGCACGACCTGATCCTCAGGTTCCTGAGAGGCGCCCGGAGGTTGAATCCCTCCCGGCCAGGCCTAGTTCCCTCCTGGGATCTCTCGGTAGTCTTGGCAGGACTCCGGAGACCTCCCTTCGAGCCGCTTGAATCAGTTGAACTCAGGGCCCTCTCTCTTAAGACGGCCCTGCTGATCGCGCTCGCCTCTATCAAGAGGGTTGGGGACCTGCAAGCGTTCTCTGTCAGCGACACTTGCCTGGAGATCGGTCCGGCGGATACGTCTGTGATCCTAAGACCGCAAGGTTTTACAACCTCCGCGTCGAGTCAGTTGCGTCTCGTGTTTTCTCAGGTCCGAGCCCGTAGAACTCGGTAACACGTAGACCGACCGGCCGGGTGGATCGCTTGCGCCCAGCGCCCTTTTCCTGACGTCAAGGTAAAGTAGTGCGCCTTCTTCCCAGGGCGCCCCACTCCGAGTCGGGACCCTGGTCGATTCCTCCCCAGCCCTCCGGGTCCGCGGTTCAGCGGAGGAACTCGCCGACCCAAGCCACTGCGGGTACCCTGATGGCTACCCTGTACTGGTATAGGTGCTCCACAGGTAAGGTCTCCTGCTCGGACTCCCCCTGTGTGTAATTCCACGGTTCTGTCCCCTTACGAGCGGACCTCCGTGTCTCCCTTAGGCAGTTACAGCTGCCCCGGTCGCTGTGCTGTAGCAACTCCCCCTTTCGAGGCTGGATCTACCACCGCATCATACTTTCCACACGAGCCCTAAGACGGCCGTGTGACGTGTCTGCCACTTTTCCTCCCCAAGAAAAAGGGCAGGTATGGTCTCCGCAGGGTCTGGGTAAGACCCCCTTCCCTATATGCGTGTAAGGGCCCCGGCCGTGATTGCTCTATGCGAGAAACATAGAGAGAAAAGAGGCCCAGCCAGGCTGGCCCGTTCCCATGTTGGCAAACAGCGCCTTGTTCCCCTTCCAGGGTAACTAGAAGGATTCCGATGTTCTTATGGGGCATTGGGGAAGGGTACGTGCAGCCAGGTACAGACGATGCGTGGCACTGGATGAAATCCCTGCCCGCCTCTGTAACGGCGGTTCATGTACACGGTTCAGCGCATGGCAAGATTGGAATGGGTCCCCTAGTGTCGCTTCTCCGACACAACGTGGAGAGAGCGACAGAAGGGGAACATTTGGTTACGTATGTAACCTCCGTTCCCCGAGGGAGGGAACGACACGTTGTGTCTTTCCTCCGCCATTTCGCTGAACTGAGCCACTGTTGTGGCCGGACCATTTCCGGCTCCTCAGAAAAATCCTGAATGAACTCCCGTATTTGCGCCGCTTAAATACCCGTATGTCCGGGGGCGGGACATGCAAATACTGGCTGCCAACTCTCATTGGCCTTTTTTCATAGGTGGATACCAAACGTTATTCTTTATAAAATTATTTATATATTTTTCATTTGAAATCCAGGTGGATGTTTAACTAAAATAAAGTCTTTATATGGTGGAATTTATCATTGAAGGTTGACATATTAATAGCCTATCACCAGGGTTGGGAGGGTTACTTTTGAAATGTATTCCACAATAGATTACAGAATACATGCTGCAAAAAGTAATTTGTAATGTATTTTGTTAGATTACTCAAGGTCAGTAACGTATTCTAAATAATTTGGATTACTTTGGAGCACTGGTACATTTTTTTCACTTGATTTGACTAGAATAACTCTGTATGACAAAAATACACTGAAAAACCTAAATATCTTATGCAGTGTTGTTTCTAAAACAAGATAAATCCAAGTGATCTTGTTTTAAGGATTTTTACAGGAAGATAATACAAAAATTATTATCAAGAATATGGTTTTTAGCAAAGGTAAATATCAAAGGTCTTACTAGAAAATAGAAGTTATGATCCAACATGAAATTTCATGATACAAAAATATGATCATGCCTGGTAACGTGTGCATGTAAAATGGCTATAAATAGCATTTTAGCTTAGCGTAAAGCTGACAATTTACACAAGGCTTATTTCTATTTTGTCTGCTCCAAACTTATTTCAAACTTACTTCTCTGTCTGCACGTATGAATGTAACACATCATAAGAAAATCTTACCGCTGTTCAGATGCTCTTTGGATCGCATAATTTATAAGTGAAAATGATTTCCATCTGAAAGGACTAAATATTAAATGAAACAAATTACAATAAAATGCAAAGTAATCTCTTCAGGCTGGGTTAGAATCCGTTTTGCAGAGATTAATGAACACATCCAAATCAGCAATCACAAACGTAGTAATAAAGGCAGAGGTTGGCAACAGGTAATCAATCCAATAAGGCAAACAATACAAAAGGGGTACTCCAAGAACGTAAAACCAATGAACAAGCAGAAGATCATAACAAGAAGCAAAACAAGATAACAGGTAAACGCTTGGTAAGGCAGGGAAACTGGCAATACTTTGCAATGTGACGTGAGTGTACATGGCTTATATACAATACAATCAGGAAGTGACATGGCAGGAACTGATGTGGCAGGAAACAGGAATTGACAGATTTCAGCATTCAGGTGAGGGCTCCCTCTGGTGGATGGGAGACCGCTCAGATGTTACAGAATGGTAAGGCAGGTAAACTGGCAATACTTCGCAATATGAAGTGTGCATGGATTATATGCAAACAAATAGGACGTGACATGGGAGGAACTGATGTGGCAGGAAACAGGAAGTGACAGAGTTCAGTATCAGGTGAGGGCTCCCTCTAGTGGGCAGGAGAACGCTCAGATGTTACAACGTAATCCCGTTACAGGTATTTCGTTACTCCCCAACCCTGCTTATCACGCATGAGTGAAACGCAGTCATTGTTCAAAAGTGAACACCATTGCTACCATAGCAAATACAACTTTGTTACAAGTCAAGTCAAGTGGTTTTTATTGTCGTTTCAACCATATACAGGTAGTACAGTACACAGCGAAACGAGACAACGTTCCTCCAGGACCATGGTGCTACATAAAAACAACATAGGAAATACACAGGACCACAAGAGACTACACAACTAAATAAAATACCTATATATATCTACATAAAGTGCACATGCAAACATGTGCAAAAAGTACTGGACAGTACAAGAAATTTCTGACAATGAACAGGACAATAGGCACAGTGAGAGACAGTGCAGCACTGACCAGTACACAGTAGTGCAAAGAGATGACAGTTTCTAAAAACGTAAACATAACATACTATGAGATAGTGTTCTATGCACATAACAGTTATTGAGGTAGCAGACAGTGCAACTCAGACACGTGTGTGTGTGTGTGTGTGTGTGTGTGTGTGTGTGTGTGTGTGTGTGTGTGTGTGTGTGTGTGTGTGTGTGTGTGTGTGTGTGTGTGTGTGTGTGTGTCAAACCAGTCTCTGAGTATTGAGGAGTCTGATGGCTTGGGGGAAGAAGCTACATTGGTTGAGATTGGTTGAAAAAATCATGAGATTAATTGCGATTAATTGTTTTAATCTATTGACTCTTTTTAACTCTTTTTTTTAATCATACATTTTGTTTAGGTTAAACAAAGCAAAATCCAATAATTCTTCCATACCTTCTGAAAACTGCTGATGTACCCCCTGGGTTATGCATATCCCCGGTTGAGAATCACTGCTGTATTTGATGATGGATGCATGTATGCGAGTAGTATGAATAGATTTCAGAGATACTTCCGGGGACGTGTGTATATACCTGTGACCAAAATATATGACATAAGAACAACAACAGCGGAAATAATCTACTCTGGTTTTGTTAAACAAGCACTACTGAAGCACAATGGAGCTCTTTCGTGGGATATATTGTATATCACTTATGGTTTACTGCCATTGCCTGTAATCCAGCGCTTTGAACATGACATCTCCTCAGTTCCCAAGGCATTATGGGATCATAAAGGGTCCAGTCGATCCCGCAATTTTACCATAAAAATTTAAAGCCGGAACCCAAACTGAACCTAAAATCACATAACAGTAAAACAGTCACATTTTTTAAGTCATCTTTGCAAACCTTTCAGAACATTGTATCTTTCTAACACCTGACCTCAAAAAAGTTAGACGCAGCACAATTAATTAAACAGAACGCAGGTGTCTCCAGATACATTTCTTTTTAACATGAAAAAAGTATTAAAAATGAGGTGGTCCTGCATGAGATGATGAAAAAAATGTCGAGGTGTGGCACAACGATTAAAGACGTTGCTCCAGTGCGTGTTTACATAGAAAAACTATTGAAAAACAATGCAGACGTACACAAAAACACATTCTGTTTGAACAGACCCTAGCTCATCTGTTTTTATTCATCATTACTTAAAAACCCGAACCCGATTCAAAGCCAAAGTTGTATTTGAAAAATTGTCCCAGAATATATATATATATATATATATATATATATATATATATATATATATATATATATATATATATATCACACAAGTAATTTAGAATAGTATTATTGTGCTCACTTGCACAGATGGGGTCACTATGAACTGTTGTTGTATATGGAAAATTGCTGTGTGAAGATTCTTCTTTTGTGTTACATGATAAAAAATAAAACAACATACAGGTTTGGAACAACTAAATAATGGAGTAAATAATAACTGACAAAAACATTTAATTAGCAAATAATGACAGACTTTTTTCCCCTTTTTTTAAGGGAACTATTCCTTTAAAGCTTCAGATGATGGAATATCACATAGCGAACAAGAAGGTACAACTTCCTATCATGTTTGGTACACACATTTCCTTTAGTGTTTGAACTTCTATTATCCAGTATGGTTCAATAGCTTATTTGGACATCCTAAAATTATTAAATAGCTCTCAAAGTCTTTACTCAAATCTCTAAACTTGCTTGTCTGCTTAGTGAGATCTTGACCCCAAAAACAAATCTTTGTCAGCACACTTAGCATGACGTGGCAGGCTGCAGTCAGCATATACCAAGGGCCTAGCTCTCTCTGTAAACTCCTCACCCACAAATCCAGGGCTCAGATCTGTGGCCAAGTGTGGTGAGCAAAGCCTGCTCAAAGCACCATTCCAGCAAAAGCCAGATCTGCTGGCAGGCAGGTGATAATCTTTCCCAGTGTTAATGACACTTAATGCATGCCCAAATCCTTGCAGTAGCATCAAAGAAGATAAGAGTCCTTAATGCTACTCTATGGAAGGGGCGGATAACACGGCAAAGAAAAGGAGAATGTGTTGACGAGACAACAACAAGCCAGAAGAAGAGTGGCAGATCACAGACACTTATCGCCAAATAAAGGTGGTGGGGACGTGGAGGAATGTGTAGTTGGTGTAGTATGGGGGTGTTAGGGTCATTGAGCAAGTGGGGAGGAAGTTGGGAATAAGACACTTGAAATATCTATTAAAAGAAGCAGAGTAATCTTTGTGCCCTTTCCCCCTCAAAAAAAACTGGTATAGTTGATCAGCCAACTGGTAGGTATGGGCAGGGACCTAGCGATGCAGTATTAAATCGATATCTGGTTCATGAAATAATTATATTGTGATTCTTCAATATTTTCTCATTGTTACTAGTTTCTCATTCATCTTTATTAGACTTTATTGCATTCATGCATTAAAAAAAGTTTAGATGCAGCACAATGAATGGAAAAGAATTCACATGTCTCAAACGTGTTTTTAAACATCGAAGTTATTTTAATTTGCACATGACGCTGAAAAGCATTGAGCGCAGCGGTACAATTTTTTCATCTTTTGTATGTTTACATAGAATGATAGTTAAAATAATGATAAACTTCTGAATAAACAGCTCCTTAGATGTTTTGCTCAACAAGTGAACTTTGAGCTTTATTCTAGAGCATTAGAAATAGCATAGATCATAGATACGTTAATACCAATCTATACTTTGGTCAGACGCGAACGCAAGGCATCTTAGTACTGGATATGTGACGCTAATTCATTAACTTGTGCGGCCCGATTTTTTACTCTGAACGTGCAGAATGGGCATAAGCATGAAATTATTTGCACTAGGCCTATTTAATGGATCCACAAGTTAGAAACACTTACATCTGAGCCTTTGCTCTCAAGAAAGAGCGCTTGTAGAAGATGTAATTGCCACTAAACAACAGGAGATGAACCTGGAAACAACGATAGTGAATCCACATGTCAAGAACAAAAAGGGGATTCAGGAGATGAGGAGGTCAGGAGATACCTTTGTATAACTAGAGCCTGAAGGAATATAAATACATCTTTATGGGTCTTAACTCCTGAAGAGAAATAGTCCAGTATCTCATAGCAGTCATACCGTGCATGTGGCAACCGCTTGTGAAAACACACAGTCAAATGAAGTACACTAAAATACAGCGATGCTTTACCATAAATATAACTTTTTCCCACCTCTACAAGCTGGCCTCAAACCCCTCAAAGACCATCAAAACAAACCAGCCTAACAAGCTAACTAGTTAAAACTTTTTTTTTTCACCATGCTTGTAACCTGATATTGAAACCAATATAGACATTATTTGTAGGACACAGGCAATTTAAATAGTGTCTTCTTGGAGGCTAATGTGTCAGTCTCCTTGAAGAAAGCTGTGATATGACAAGAGTGTAACTGGCAAGCCGTTGAAGAGTTCAGACAGAGTCCAGAAGTGCTCTCTTAATGAATTACTCATCACTAAGAACTGCATATAAAATAGTAGATGATGTGCTTAAACTGTCATCTCAAATTCCAAAGAATTTGTTTTGTATGTAAGATGATCTTTAAGAGTCCTTAAATGGATCAATGATGGAATTCAGCCTGTAATCCAGGTATTTCCATTAAATTTGGTTACGTTCCCAGTCCACTAACATTTGAATGCATTTGCATTTTCCATTGCATTGAATGATTTCCACCTAATATAATGTTTGATACGTACTCATAACGTGGTATCTTTCTTTTGCCACGAAGTAATATTTTATCAAGAATCTTTGGGGATCAACTTTGAGAAAATCTTTGACTTGGATCATTGGGAAATCCTGGGGTCTTCCTGTGGAGAGCCTACACCCTAAGTCCACATCCACACTAATATGTATTTGTTTAAAAACTACATCAACTACGTTTTACTCAACCAGATACATTACTGTAGGTTTTTAAAGAACGCTCTCCATTTCCGCATACCATGGAACACTATTACATTAGGGAACTAAGAATGGGGATTTCAAACTTAAACAGATTAGTGTGTCAGTCAGTAAGTCATTTTTATTTATATAGCACATTTAAAAACAAAAACTGTTGAACAAACAGCTTTACAATATACCAACTTAAAAATAAATAATGCATTACAAAATTCATAAAAACACAAGGATAAAAATCACATAGACAAGACAACAAAAGTAAAACTGCTACTCTTGCTTATTTCCATGATCTATACAAAATAAATTCATTATAAGAAGAGATTTAAAAGCTTCAAAAGTTGGAGAGGATATTATATGGAGAGGCAGATTATTCCAAAGCCATGGTGATGCAACTGAGAAAGCACAATCACCCTTCAATTTAAGGCGTGACCTGGAGAAATTCAACAGAAAGATATCTGATGACCGTAAAGGTCTAGAAGTCTGATTATGAGATAGAATATCAGAAATATAATGAGGTGCCAAGCCATGCCCTTATAAACAATCAATAAAACTTTAAACTGGATTCAGTATTGAATAGGAAGCCAGTGGAGTGAAGCCAGCACTGGAGAGATACTTTCTCTTTTTTTAGTTCCAGTCAGAAGTATAGTTGCTGCGTTCTGAACTAGTTGAATGTGTGAGAGAGAAGACTGAGAAATTCCCAGGTAAAATGTGTTGTAATATATATATATATATATATATATATATATATATATATATATATATATATATATATATATTAATCAATAATCAATTCTAGATTAAATAAAATATTTTACAGTCACCAAGTCCCTCAATGACAGAAATTATTTTAATTTTGCAATAGCCCTAAGCTTTATTTGTTTAACTTAATTTTGTAGTATGTGTATGTAAATTACTGGATAAAGGTAGCAGACTTTAGCAGATGGCTAAAGATTTTTATGGAATCAGGAGGGCCAAATACTATGAATTGTGTCTTGGATTCATTGAGTTGGATAAAGTTGGCTGCCATTCAGCTTTAAATGTCCTTAAGGCAATCAAACATGGATTGTAAAACAGAGGTATCATTTGACATTAGAGGAAGATAAAGTTGAGTGTCATCTGCATAACAGTGGTATGAGATGTTATGTTTTTGAAAAATATTTCTCAAAGTGATCATATATAAAGAGAATAGTATTAGGCCTAAAATGGAGCCTAGTGGAATCCCACAGGAAACATGTGCAGAAGGTGAAGAGAAATTCCTGATATCAACTTTGTGATGAAATTCCTGATATCAATCTCTTTGAGGTAGGAGGCAAACCAGTTAAGCACATTGCCTTGAATCCTAACCCACTGCTGGATGCATTTCAGAAGGATAGCGTGGTCAATAGTGTCAAATGTCGTACTAACATCTAGCAGAACCAGGATGGCCCACTTCCCAGAATCAACAGACAGTAATAAGTCATTTGACACTTTAAGGAGAGCAGACTGATCAAAAGCCAAACTGATATTTAACTAAAATGTCATTTTCCTTTAAGAAAGATGAATACTGATAAAAAACAACCTTCTCCAATTCCTTAGAAAGAAATGGTAATTTTGACATGGGGTGATAGTTTGTTAAAACTGGATCAAAGAAAATCAAGACTGGTCTTTTTAAGCAGGGGCTGTGCCACGGTATGTTTAAAACAGTATGGAACAGTCCTACTGATTAGACAAGTGTTTACTATAGACAATGGTGTACAGTGCCAGGGGACAATGGTGTACAGTGCCTCCACAAGAATATGAAGAGGGACAACATCCAATTAACAGGAAGTGGGCTTCATATTCAGGACCATGTTTACCAAATGAAGGAGTGATACAGGCTCAAATTGAGTTAGATGAGATAAACATGAAGCTACCTCAAAAACATATAATGCCGGGGGAGAGATGCTAGTCCTTATATCATCTATCTTATTAACAAAACACTTTTTTTTTTTAAATCACAGAGAGGTAGGATCGGGAAATGAAAATAGTGTGGATGTGGCCTTAAACACTGATTTTAAAGGGATAGTTCACCCAAAAATGAAAATGATCTCATTTACTCACCCTCATGCAATCTCAGAGGTGTATGACTTTCTTTCTTCTACTGAACACTAATGAAGATGTTTAGAACAACATTTCAGCTCTGTTGGTCCTAACAATGCAAGTGAATGGTGCCCACAACTTTGAAGCTCCAAAAAATCACATAAAGGCAGCGTAAAAGTAACCCAAAAGTCTCCAGTGGTTATATCCATATCTTCAGAAGTGATATGATAGATGTGGGTGAGAAACAGATCAATATTTAAGTAATTTTTTACTATTAATCTCCACTTTCACATTCTTCTTTTGTTTTGGCGATTTACATTCTTTGCTAAACACTTCAAACTCATGCAAGGCACCATCAAGTATGTGGGTCAAAGGCTAACGGTTATTCTAAAGAGTGAACAGTCTTTTTGTGAATGTTTCTGTGGTTGTATGTAGGAAGCAGGACTATTACTCCACTTACTGTGAGTATTGTCAAACTTGGTGACTTTGACTTATGCCTCTGGTCTGAAGGACTTAATCATTTGTCAATATGCAAAAAGAGGCAGACGGAACAGAACAATATCTGTTCTGCCTGTGTGCGTGTGGGAGGTATAGGGTGTTCTGGGGGCATAGAAAGCCTTCTGTTTTAAAGTGCATGTGTGTGTTGTGTAGGCCTTCTTTCGGATGCAGTTGTTTGTATCACATTTGAATTTCTCTGAATTCAGTTAGCTGTTTGTGCTTTTATGAGAGCACAAAAACATCCTCTCGGGGCATAATTATTTTTAAGCTTAGCAAAGCCGAGATTTCTGTTAGTGATTCGGCTCTTCACAAACTTATTCATAAGTGCATTAGAGGATATTTGACAAAGAGATGCAAGAAAATAATGAAAATTAGATGGACCTAAGGAATCTCAGATGGATATTCCAAGTTTTCTGAATCAATACAATAGATTTGTGGGGAACTGATGGAAATTTAAATCATTATTACTTAAATAATTAAATCGTGATTACATTATTAAATTATGATTACAGTGGGCTGTTAACTCAAAAGCCCCTGCTGCCGGATCATAGACTTTCGAATCAGTCTGATTTGTGAGCACATTTTTGGAGATTAAAGGGATAGTTCACCAAAAAATTTAAATTCTCTCATCATTTACTCACCTTTATGCCATCCCAGGTGTGTATGACTTTCTTTCTTTCAGAATACAAACGCATATTTTTAGAAGAATATCTCAGCTCTGTAGGTCCTCACAATACAAGTTAATGGGTGCCAACATTTTTAAGCTCAAAAATGGACATAAATATAAAATAAATAAATAAATCCATACAACCCCAGTGGTTAAAGCTATGTCTTCTGATTTAATAGGTGTGGGTGAGAATGAAACAGTTAAATATTTAAGTCTTCTTTTTTTGTTTTGGTGATTCAAAGTCTTCGTGATTCAACAGCTGCCAACTCCACTCTAGTCCCATGTTCTTCAGTTAAACACACACACATGCACTCAAAGAAAAAGTAGGCCCTCCAGACATATACTTATATATATATATGAACATTCTCCAAATTATCTAATTGATTTATTCCTCAAAAGAAATAAAATAATAATACTAATAAAGTAATACAGATTTGGAATGACATGTTTGTGAGTAAATGTTGACATTCGTCTCTATGTCAACTTAAAATAAAGGCTTCAATGAAAATTATGATCAACAGGTATACTTAGCCCTATCAGTGCTTGTGTGCACTAAATAAAATGACATCCTTCCAATGCCCTTAGGGAAAGTGAACCATAAAGCTGAATTCCCATGACGTTTCCACAGACTAAACATCTAATTTAAACACCCAGAGGTCTGATTGTCTCTCTCTGCTTCTTTTTAAACCACTAAGTATTTGTGGTGTATGGAAAATAAAGGATGACCAATGAGAATATGTCTTTCCCTCCCTCATTCATTCTGTCCTCATTTTTGTTCCCTCCATGTTCTCCTTTTTTATACCACGTGTTGTGTTTTTCGCTCAGGTGTAAGAGTGTCCTCTTGTTCATTGTGTTTGAGTGAAAGGGAGGCAGCTCTGAGCAACAAAAGACAGAATATGGAGCTCAGGAATCTTGACTGTAGGTTAAAGAAAAACATAAAGCCGAAGGAGGGGAAGAGAGCATTATTTCCTCCTTCCTGTGCCATTGTGATTCTTTGTGGAGAATACTAAGCTAGGTAGCCTTTTCTATGCTTGAGGATGGGCACATTTTGTTGATCTTTTCTTTTCACCAATTTTGTCTCTCTGTTTTCCATCCAATAGTGTCGAGGTATCATATCCCCATTTAAGCCTTAATTGTTGAGTTCGCCTCAGTCTGTTACATAATTGACATTCCGAATGTTTTTTTATTAATTGCTCGGCAAGCATTTCCTTTTCAAATCCATGGCACCGGTTTCAAAATGTGCCTTGTAATGATTAAAGCAACTTAGCAAGCACTGAAAATCATTTTTGAAATCATTCTTGTTTCCGGCAGCATTTTCTTTTATTTATTAGCTGCCCAATGCTGGGAATGCGTGTCAAGACTTGTGTGGCAAGTAACATTTCAGTGGAGAGATGTACAAGTTCTTTCTTGAAGTCATTAAAATCTTTTCTATGCATTAATATTGAATGGGGACAGAGCTTTCAGAGCTCCCAGGCTTCTATTTGATATGTGTTTACATCTGGAAGATGTATATTTTAGGTTGTTTGTGCATCTGCAATATGTCTATAAGACATGCTGCAGATGTCTTATAGATGTTTATGATTTAGAGTGTCTGTAAATCTGATCTCTTTAAGTTGTTTTTCAGATGGCAATTAGATTGTGATGCTTTCTAGATGAAACACTCTTAAACAGACATCTTGGAGATGTGTAAGTGCTACCTGGGGACATATCATCCCTTATATCATACGTACATCATGCAGATGTCTACAGTATTTGATGTGCATTTACATATGGAAGATGTATTTTTAGGTTGTTTGCTCATCTGCAATATTTATATTAGACGTATTCTCTCGGATGTCAATGACATTCAGCAGATGTCTTTGAGATGTTTATGATTCAGAATTTATGTAAATCTGATTTTTTTTTATATATTTGTCAGATGGTAATTAGATTGTAATGCTTTCCAGATGAAACACTCTAAAACAGACATCTCGAAGATGGCATGTGCTATCTGGGAACATTATTAAACAGCTTCAGAACACTTGGAATTTAGCACATGGGTCGTATAAAATATTTTGATGATAATGTAACAGTTGAAGGTGGGAAAGGAGGAGGTGGGAACCGGCTGAACAGCAAACGTAAAGTTTAATGATCAAAATCAAATCAAAATCAAATCACTTTATTGTCACACTACCATGTACACAAGTGCAACAGTAGGTGAAATTCTTGTGTGCAGTTCCGAGCAACATAGCAGTCATAACAGTGACGAGACATATACCAATTACAGTAAACAGCATACTCACACAACACAATTTACATATCAAATGTACACATACTTACACAACACAATAATTATATACAATGTACAGTAAACAATACACACAATATAGAATACACAATATACAATACAATAAGTAAGGAGTATATGAAATATATATATATGTATATGAAGTAGTATATTGAGGAGAATATGTTGACAGTCCAGTGTGAGATTATAGATTAATAAAGTGCAGTGCTAATTATTGATCCTGATAGAGCAAGTGTTCAACAGTCTGACTGCTTGGGGGAAAAAGCTATCATGTAGTCGGCTGGTGCATGAATATATACAATTAAACTTTAAAAAAAACAAAAAACATAAGGACACAAAGACACACATGCAGTGCGGCCACATGTGTCTCTCTCTTGAACTGGTTTCTCCAGCTCCCCTTTATCTTGGTCTTCCGCTGATCAGCTGATTCAACGGCCACATCCTCCTCCTCATCACACTCTTTCCACAAACGATTCAGCACCACCGGACTTTACCACTGGACTTACCATCTCTGGAGGTGAGACACTGCCCTTCCAGCAGTTCTGTCAGCCGGTGGTCCACTCTGTCTCCTGGGAACCTGGGGGAGAGACGAGGGGAGGTGTGGGGAGAAGGAAAGGGTGAGCGAGAGACAAAGACAGAGAGAGGAGAGAGAGAGAGAAAATATGCCTGCCGGTTCCCAGACACACTGTCGCACAGTCCTCAACCGCTCCTCCGCCCTCTGGCGGATGACAGCTCACTTCCGACACCTCACCCCCGGTGGATGGTAGCGAGCCCCCCGAACCCTGGCAGACAGAACCACTCCTCCCCATCTCGGCGGACAGCAGCAGTCCCCCCGGCTCTCGCCGGCTGGCAGAGACCCCTCCATCCCCAGGCATATGGCCGTAGATTCTCCTCTGGTGGACGGCAGTGGCAAGGACTCCGCGACAGCGCATCCCTCCTCCTTCCCGGGTTTCAGCACCACTGTAACAGTTAAAGATGGGCAAGGAGGAGACAGGAACCGGCTGAATAGTAAACACAAAATTTTATGATACAAACCCTCCTCCTTGTCACAAACATAAAACATAAGGACACACATGCAGGGCGGCCGCGTGTGTGTCTCTCTCTATCTCAAACTGGCATCTCCGGCTACCCTTTATTTGAGTTTTAGAAAAATTAAGATAAAGCCGCAATCTGTTTAAGGAGAAAGAACAGCGAGATAGATAGATAGATAGAGAGAGAGAGAGAGAGAGAGAGAGAGAGAGAGAGAGAGAGAGAGATGGATATGTCTGGAGGGCCTACTTTTTATTTGAGTGCATGTGTGTGTTTAACTGAAGAACATGGGGCTAGAGTGGCAGTGTTGATGACAGAGAGCTTTTGAAACAGATCCAATGCTTTGAAGAGGACAGCAGCACCTGAAGAAGGCCTGTTTGTCTTGTGGCTTTCCACCAGTGGCTCAGGATTCACATAACTGTGTTATGTTTACCCAAACATGTCAGCTTTTAAGACTGGAGGGTGATGAAGGGGAGGATTAGATCTGCCAGCCTGAAGGAAGATGAGAGTATGAATGAAAAAGAAAATGCTGAACAAGAGACAGAGAGAGAAAGTCATATGGAGTCTTGCTTAGTGGGTGAGGTTCGATGGAAGAACAGTGCTGAAAAAAAAAATATTGTATTTTATTTTTGTGTTGTTTTCATATTAAATGTTTTAGATCTTCAAGCGAGATATAACATGAAACAAAGGCAACCTGAGTAAACATTTATATATATATATATATATATATATATATATATATATATATATATATATATATATATATAATTATTATTTTTTAAGCAAAAAAGTTATCCAACACCTATATCACCCATGTGAAAAATTAACAGACCCCTTAAACTTAATAGCTGGTTGTGCCACATTTAGCAGCAACAACTGCAACCTAATGATTCTGATAACTGGATATCAGTCTTTCACAATGCTGTGGTGGAATTTCGGCCCACTCTTCTTTTCAGAACTGCTTTAGTTCAGCCACATTAGAGGGTTTTTGAGCAGGAATTGCCTGTTTAAGGTCCTGCCACAGCATCTCAATCAGGTTCAAGTCAGGACTTTGACTAGGCCACTCCAAAACTTAGATTTTGCTTCTTTTAACCATTCAGAGATGGACTTACTGCTATGCTTTGGATCATTGTCCTGCTGCATAATCCAGTTGCGTTTGAGCTTCAACTCATAGACTGATGACCAGATGTTCTCCTTTAGGATTCTTCTGGTAGAGAGCAGTATTCATGTTTCCCTCAATTACTGCAGGTCGGCCTGGCCCTGAAGCAGCAAAGCATCCCCACATCATCACACTACCACCACCATGCATAACGTCTCGGGTTACATGTGTAACCCTTGTTCCCTGAAAAGAGCGGAACGAGATGCTGCGCTGCTAAGCACTATGGGGAACAATCCTAGTTGTGACCGAGCTGTGAATAATGTGTGTAACACGTCAATGAACATTGACCGGAATTTATAGCCTCGGCTGATGTAATCATTAGATGCACCTGAGGCCAGGCTATAAATGGATGTGTCACCAGGTGTCGTCAGATACTTCTATTTGAAGAGCAGTCCTGGGACGTCCCAGTGCGGCAAAGAAGCGCAGCATCTCGTTCCGCTTTTTTCAGGGAACAACGGTTACACATGTAAGCCGAGACATTCCCTTTACAAAAAGCTTCACTATGATGCTGCGCTGCTAAGCGCTATGGGGAATGCAATACCCACGCCACCGCACTGGGGGCTGTCCGGACCCCTACGGTTGTGCAGTGTACTCACAAAAACACAAGAGGTCTCAGACATGAGCTTAAGATGTCGACTCAAGGGCATAAGAGTAGCATAAACATCTAAACCATTACATTTTGAGGAATGTGTGCGGAGAGGACCAGCCTGCCGCATCACAAACTGGTTCAGGCATGAGCTGAGATGTCGACTCAAGGGCATAAGAGCCAAACTATAAAAGTCCAATGAATGTGTGCGGAGAGGACAACCTGCCGCATCACAAACTTGTTTAGGCATGGGCTGAGATGTCGACTCAAGGACATAAGAGTCCGGAGTAGCAAAGCATCTAACCCATAACGTTCGATGAATGTGTGTGAAGAGAACCCTATCGCAACACAAACATGTCATAAAAACTGATGAATGTGAGCGGAGAGGACCAGCCTGCCGCATCACAAACTTGTCCAGACATGAGCTTGAGATGTCGACTCAAGGGCATAAGAGCCCAGAGTTGCAGAACATCCAAACTATAAAAATCTAATGAATGTGTGCAGAGAGGACAGCCTGCCGCATCACAAACTTGTTGCAGAGGGAGACCTCTAGACAAGGTTATAGAGGAGGAGAGCCCTCTGGTAGAGTGCGCCCTAAAACCTACTGGCGAAGCTTGACAACGCGCCTCGTAGGCCAGGGCAATAATGAGGATGCCTCTTAGAGGGCACCCCGCCCACCAAGCCGTGGCAAACTGCAGTGGCCACATAGAACCTGGCAGTGGCGAGGCAAGTTCTACAGAAAATCCAGAACTGAAGCAAACTGGCAGTTAGCTGGTTCTGTAATATGAACTTTAGTAGAAGGAAACGCATGCAGGCGCATTTGCATTCTTAAGTGACGATGCCGAGCCCGTCGAGAGATAGCCCTCAAGCGTCTCTCCGACCGGCGGCATCACTGAATACCCCCGTGCCTTAGCACCCATGATAGTCGAATATAATGACGTCGAGGGCGAGAAAGCTCTTCATGGAGGTTATCAAAGAAGGGAAGGGACTCATGAGGCGTTCCCTTTCTTAGACAAGAAGATAATATCTATCCCCTAATTTGGAGGGTTTGGGGGTCTCTTTTTCACGTGGCCAGTCCAACTGGAGTCTGGCAATCGCATGAGTAACAACATCGAGCAATTCCTCCATAGAATTTTTATCGCGGACGGAAAGCTCGGAGGCGGGAAGAGAATCGTGATCCTCCTCATGATCCGAAGAAACGTCGGAACGCTGTGAAGGACCAGCTGGGTTTGGGTAGAGAGCAAGAGAAAGGGATAAACCCGTCTCTTGCTCCTCAGCCAAATCCATGCAAGAGCCCCACGAACAATCTTTTTTTTCTTTTTCGTGAGTGCTGACTCCCGGAAGCAAGCGAAGCGAGCGCGAAGCACTTTGCCTGAAAGCAAATCGCAGTGCTCGCACCAGCCCTGCTGCAACGCGAGAGCAGCGTGCTCTTCCCCCAAACAAACAGAGCAAAAACAGCATCATTTGCGGCTTTCAGTCATTCTCTCTTTTATTTTTAAATATATATATATATATAATATTTTCTAAACAGAAGAGAAAAGAGAAAAGGTTCACTGCACACTGCCTAACAAATTCTAACTCCTAACAGAGGAAAGAAAGTTTTGACAGGGTTTGTGAAACACACAGCCACAGAATCGCTCTGAAATAAGAGGATCTGACGACACCTGGTGACGCATCCATTTATAGCCTGGCCTCAGGTGCATCTAATGATTACATCAGCCAAGGATATAAATTCCAGTCAATGTTCATTGACGTGTTACACACATTATTCACAGCTCGGTCACAACTAGGATTGTTCCCCATAGCGCTTAGCAGCGCAGCATCATAGTGAAGCTTTTTGTAAAGGGAACAGTAGGTATGATATTATTTTTGTGCAATTCTGTGGGATTGATTTAAACCAGATGTAACAGGACCCTTCCAAACAGTTCCACTTTTGACTCATCAGTCCATAGAACATTCTCCCAAAAGGTTTGAGGACCATCAAGGTGTGTTTTGGCAAAATTCAGATGAGCCTTACTGTTCTTCTGGGTTAGTAGTGGTTTTCTCCTCACCATACTTCCATGGATGCCATTATTGGCCAGTGTCTTTCTGATAGTTGAGTCATGAACAGAGATCTTTATTGATGCAAGAGAGGCCTGCAGTTTCTTGGATGTTGTCCTTGGCTTTTTTGTAACTTCCTGGCTGAGTCGTCACTGTGCTCTTGGAGGAAATTTGGAAGGTCAGCCATTTCTGGGAAGGTTCACTACTGTGCCAAGTTTTCTCCATTTGGAGATAATGGCCCTCACTGTAGTTCTTTGGAGTCCCAGCACCTTTCAAATAGTTTTGTAACCTTTCCCTGACTGATGTATGTCAATCACCTTTATCCTCATAATTTGTGGAATTTCTTTCGAACTTAGCTTAGTGTGCTACTGGGTGAGACCTTTTAGCCAACTTCATGCTGCTAAAAAAATTATATTTAGGTGTTGATCTGATTGAACAGGGCTGTCAGTAATGGGGGTTTGGTCAAATACTTTTTCACAAATGCCCAGTTGGTATTGGATCAATTTTTGCACATTATTTAACATTATCATTTAAAAACTGTATTTTGTGTTTACTCAGATTGCCTTTTTTAAATAATTTAATATTATACATACACAAAAATAATTTCAGGATGGGGGAAAACATTTTCACAGCACTGTACTTAGAAAGAAAATCAACTCTTAATTTTAGTTTCCCCCACCTCCAAAATCCCTGAGTATAGCACAAGCACAACTGAAGTAATGTGATCCACAACTAGTCAACACAGACCCAATGTGACTACTAGTGGCAGAATAAATTAACTAGTTGACTAATTGGTACTCAGGCAAGTGTTGTGACAAATCCTGGCCATGGTTGCATTGTGCAGTAGTTATAAAATATTCTTTCAGCATATTGGCACTGTGAAGCTCTTGCGAGAAGACAGGTTACCACTGGTCCAGATGGCATCATGTCCATCCATAGCAAGCTATATAGAGAAAAGTTTCAATGTGCTCTCATGCGTTGAGTGTTATGGCCTGGTGTTCCATTGTACAAAGATGAACCCCTATCCTCCTTCTGTCTTTTAAAGGGCAACTATGATTTTTTTCTTTATCACATGTTATGTTGTGAAGCTATAACTTCAACCACTGCTTCCTCTCCAGGGTGGTCTCCTCTGAAGCTAGAGTAAAGACACTTTCAGAAGCTTTGGCCCCTGAACTACAGGAAAGTGTTTGTGAGTTAGCGTCCATGGAAGCCAGACAAAAAACAGGAAACATGTCAACAATGCTCAGATTGTTCCAGTAGAGCTGATAAATGGCTTGCTGTCATCAAGGGGGTGAGAAAGACTGAGAATATCTCTAAAGCCAAGTGCATACCACAAGAATGAAGCTTGTCTCACTGTTGATTTATTTATTTTTTAAATCTGCGACTACATTTCAACAAAACACCTGGAGTGGCAGGGTGTGCCAGCTGCCAATACTCTTCTAATATGTGACAAGTCACAGACGCTACATACAATTTCTAGTCATTTTTAGAAATCTAGTCATCCAGTCTTCAGATGTGCACATTTCCCAGACAAGCGAGAGAGCAGGAATGACCAACAGTCAGGGAAAGAATGAGAGAGAGTGCACTAGAGAAGAGCGATACATTTGGAAGCAGGAGCTAAAGAAAAACATGCATCAAACTGATCATCCATATTTTGTATCCATCCTTTTTTTGTTTTACTTTTTTCTATTCAGTGTAAATTAGTGCAAAAACAGCAAGCCCTACCTCCCCTTGCAGATCCCTTGCAATAGTTTTGCGTTCTGCAACAAAAAAAATGTAGTTCCCTTGGAATAGTTTGCATTCCCTCACAATAGTTTACGTTTTCTCGCAAAAAGTTTTGCAATCCCTCGCAATATTTTATGTTCCCTTGCAATAAATTTTGCATTCCCTCGCAATATGTTTTTTGTTCCCTCGCAAACATTTCCATTCTCTCGTAATCATTTTTGCATTCCCTCGCAAAAGTGTATGTTCCCTTGCAATAAGTTTTGCATTCATTTGCAATACATTTTGCGTTCACTTGCAATAATTTTTGTGATTCCTTGCAAATGTTTCTGTTCTCTCACAATAAGTTTTGTATTCCCTCACAATAGTTTGTGTAGCCTCACAATACATTTTGTGTTCTCCTGCAATAAGTTTTGCGTTCCTTCACAATATATTGTGTTCCCTCTGAATACGTTTTTGTTCCTTTGCACTAAGTTTTGTGTTCCCTTGCAATAAGCTTTGCCTCCCCTTGCAATAGTTTACATTCCCTTTCAATAAGTGTTGTGTTCCATCGCAATAAGTTTTTCTTGTCCTAGCAAGAGTTTATGTTCTGTCACAATAAGCTTTGTGTTCCCTCGCAATGAGTTTTGTGTTCCCTTACAATGAGTTTTGCATTCCCTCACAGTAGTTTGCTTTCCCTCACAATACGTTTTGTGTTCCCTCCAAAAAATATTTATTACAGTCCCTCTAAATATTATTTTTGTTTGTTTCCTCACAATAGGTTTTGCATCTCCTTGCAATAGTTTGTGGTCCATCACAATAAGTTAAGCTTTCCCAGAAAAAAGTTTTGTGTTCTTAAAAAAAAAGAGATAGCTTTTAAGAGATAGCTTTATCTCTTAAAAAAAACTAACCCTGATTTTACTACAGTAACAATAGTTGAACTAAGGTATTTGTAGTAAAATCTTTGTAACCAAAGGAACTTGTATAGTTTAACTATAGTGCCTGTAGTAAAAAACATAAACACAAAATGTAACATGGTTTTCTACAGTAATCAAATGTTAACAAAATCAACTGGTACAAAATTTTACATTTTGCTCTGTCCTCCACACACTGTTTCATCCAAAAAGGCTTGAGGATTCTCACCATGGTGACTCTACTCCAGTTCTCCCAAACAGGATAATAATTTATGTATCTGTCACTGAGTGACCCACCCCAGAAGTTTCAATACAGATTGCAATGGGCCCACCCCAAAAGTTTTGCAAATGTGGTATATCTGACATTGAAATCTAATCAAATCATCATCATCCTCCCCATCAATGTCACCATTATCCTCATCAAGTTCTGACACACCTTCATATTTCTGGAAATTACTCAATCTTGAGCAATGGTTCTCCCAAAAATTTAAATTGTATCATTATTTATTCACCCTTCAGTCATTGAAAACTTGTTTTAAATTTTTTTAAAAGACCTTTTATTTTCATAATATTTTCATTTATGAGCAACATTAAAGATTCCATATTATGTGTAGCTTCTGCAGTAGAGACAACACTTAACCCACATTGATTCTAGACAAATTATATTTATGGGAAAAAAGGTAAAACATTAGGGGCTGTGCTATTTTGTTTTATTTATTTTCGATGTTAACGTGCACTAGACAGTAAAAAAAATAAAAATAAACAGTTTTTCAGCGTCTTGTGCATGAGCATCTAATTTTTTATAAAGCCATGAATTCTTTAAAAAAATGTTTTGAAACACCTTTATTTTGTTCTATTTGTTGAGCTGGACTTTTTTTTTAAAGCAATAATGCATTTGGTCTGAACCTTGTTAACAAGTAATGTGTAGGCAAATTAGACATTGGCATTTTTAGAGTCATTAAACAAAAATATTTGTTGAAAATGGCATAAAAATATTTAAACATATAAAACCTTTTAAAAAATTTATTTCTAAGAACTTGGCATGTGCATTTTAAACATCTCGGTTAGTGTTGTAACCTCCGTTCCCTGATGGAGGGAACGAGAAGTTATGTCGATGTAGTGATATTAGGGGTCGCTCTCGGGAGCCCCAGATACCTCCAATCTTTGAGAAAAGGCCAATGAGCATTGGCGAGTGGAATTTGAATGTATAAAAGGAGCTGGAATGCAGCCACTCATTGAGGTTATGTGCTGAGGAGCCGAGACAGCGGATAGTACAGTGTTGTGGCAAGAGGGACACAACATCTCGTTCCCTCCATCAGAGAACGGAGGTTACAACAGTAACTGAGATTTTCCCCTTCTGTTACTCACTCGACATTGTGTCGATGTAGTTACACTCGGGTTCCCTGTAGAAAAACCCCACAACAGCTGAACCTTGTTACGTGAACCACCTATGCAGGTGCAAGCAAGCTGCTGTGTGCGTAATAGCAGGTGCGTCAGTCCACACGTAACCTCCCACAACACACCGCAAAACGCAGTTCCCGACACCCCTGAGGGGGAGAGCGACATAACTAGCATGGTAGCAGGCCGCGCCAGCCGCAGCCTTTTCTCTCTATGTTTTCTCTCCACAGAGTATTAGATTTGACTAGGCTTTAATGCTATTATACGCATCGGGGAAGGTGTTCTTTTCCTTTCCTATTCTTTCAGGGGGAAAAGTCCCCATGGAGACCACATAACACGTGGCAATACGACACGTGGACTCATCCACTGCACATGGAAGAGACGCAGTTGTAGGTCCTGCCTCAAAGTTGAGGAGCTCTACAAACACAGTGACCGAGGCAGAGAAAGCTCTGTCCATGGGAGACGAGGATCTGCCGACAGGGAGGCTGTAAAATGTAAAATACATCACAGGGAGTTACTGGAGTAGTCGGCACCTGTGGAGCACGTATCCCAGTACAGGGCATATTAGTACCCATAGTGGGTCTGGCTGTGAACACCTCCGCCGAATTTGCAAGCCACAGGGGTAGCGAGGAAGGCATCCAGGGTTCACGGGTTCATGAACTCACATGGGAAAGAGGCACACGTCTTCGCCTCACATAGGGGAAAGGCGCTGTACGCAAGTGGTATACCCGACCAGCTGTACGTAACCTTACCTATTCCTATCTGAAAATGCACGGGACGAAACCGGCTCAAATCAGAGACCAAAAAGTCTCTAAGATATTGGGTGTTGCCAAGTCCGCTGCCCTGCAGATGTCTGCTAGAGGGGTGCCACCGGCCAGTGCCCACGAGGATGCCAGACTCCTCGTAGAGTGTGCTTATATTCCCTCAGGGGTGGGCACAGCCAGGCCTGGTATGCCAGTACAATGGCGTTCATGATCCAGTGGGCAAGCCTCTGTTTGGAGACAGTGTTCTCTTTCCACTGTCCACCAAAGCAGACAAAGAGCTGCTCAGAGCATCTAGAGCTCTGCGTTCGATCCAAATAGGTGCGCAAAGCACGCACTGGACACAGCAACGATAAGGCTGGGTCTGAATCCTCTGGGGCAGCTTCGCTTGCAGGATCACCACCTGACCCCTAAAGGGGTTGCTCTGTACCAGGGAGAGTTTTTCCCAGTTGACCTAAAACCCTAAACAGCTGAGGTGCCTGAGCACAAGGTCCCTGTGTGCGCACAGCAACTCTCTCTAGAGTGTGCTAGAATCAGCCAGTCATCGAGGTAGTTGAGTATACGGACGCCCACTTCCCTTACTGGGGCAAGAGCTGCCTCTGCGACCTTCGTGATGACGCGAGGGGACAGGGACATGCCGAAGGGGAGGATCTTGTACTGATATGCCTGGCCATCGAAAGCAAACCATATGAAGGGTCTGTGACATGGTAAAACCAAGACGTGAAGTACGCATCCTTCAGGTCTACCGTTGCAAACCAATCTTGATGCCGGACGCACGCCAAAATGCATTCCGCATCAGCATCTTGAATGGAAGTCTGTACAGGTCCCGGTTCAGAACTCGCAGATCCAAGATTGTCCGCAACCCACCACCTTTCCTTGGCACGGTGGAGTAAGGGCTGTAGAACCCTTTCCTCATCTCAGCTGGAGGGACAGGCTCTATCGCACACTTGCGCAGAAGGGTCGCAAACTCAGCACGCATGGTGGGGTGTTCTCGCCCTGCACCGAGGCGAAGCTGACGCTGGTGAACCGGGGTGTATGCCTGGCGAACTAAATCACTTAGCCAAATCGTATGGTACTGGCCAGCAAATGTGATGGGTTGGAAGCGTTAGCCACTCATCCAAGCTCAGGATGAGGGGCACTAAGAACAATCGCATCTGACGTACCTGGGGGTGGGGCATCGCGGCAGGAGGGAGTTGGAAACTCCTCATCAATGAGCCTCGTTTTGTCCCGAGGTGGCTGCGCTGAGAGGAACCGTGAAGCACTTACCTCGCTCCATATACCCGGCATCGAGGGGGTCGGCAACGGGGCAAGAGGGCATTTTGACCATCCTCGTAGCTCGTAACAACCGCTTGGCCGTGGGTGTGAGTGTGGTGTGGCCAGGTGCGTGAAGGCCGGGGCCCACATCCGTGGCATCCAGGCTGCAGGTGCTTGGTGTCTGGTTGCCATGATAATGGAGGTCTGCGTGACTCAAGGAGTGAGGAAACTGCTTTTTGGTTAACACAGCAAACACAAAACAAAAGGAAAAACAAGATTTACTTCCTGGCCCTCCAGCGGGGACAAAGTGGTCTGAATACCAGCTCCAGGGTTCCGTCTCAGGTGCGCTTAGGAACCTTCCTCTGGGTTCTAGTGCCAGGCCGTGAGTTGGGGGCATCCGCTTACAGCGGGCGGCTCTATGCTGGGGCAGAGGACTGGGATCGGGCTGTGGCAGAGCCACCTGGGCTCTCGGCACTGCAGGGGGACACTCTCAGCAAGCAGATGGTGTATGGAATCTTGAGCCATACCGGAGCAAGATGTGTTGTATCACCTCAGTCTGCTTCTTCACTGCTGAGAACTGCTGGGCAAAGTCCTCGACGGTGTCGCCGAATCGGCTGATCTGGGAGATGGACGCGTTGAAAAAGCAAACCTTGTCAGCATCCCTCATGTCAACCAGTTTCAGCCATAGGTGGCGCTCCTGGACCACCAAGGTGGACATCACCTGCCAGAGTGCTCGCGCCATGACCTTCGTGGCCCTGAGGGCGAGGCTGGTTACCGAGCACAGCTCCTGCATCACATAGGGATCAGGAATACACACATGCAGCTCTTTCAGTGCTTTGGCCTGGTGTATTTGCAGGAGGGCCATGGCATGAAGAGCAGAGGTGGCCTGTCCAGCCGCCATCAAGGGTAGTGAGAGCGGATGAACTGGGAAGTGGGGTTCGGGCAGAAAAAGGTGTCCTCCACGACCTTGTTAGTTCATCGTGCACTTCCGGGAAAAAAGGGACCGGGGTGAGGGGTCGCATGGCTATGAGAGACGCCACAATCCCAGGAACCAATCATCTAGCTGCAAGGGCTCAGGGGAGGGAGGAGGGTTCCAGTCCAACCCGACACTCGCGGCGGCCCGGGCAAGTATAGTGGTCAGCTCTGCGTCGGCCTCAGACTGGGCGGGCAGACCAGAAGGTGGCAGCCTATTCGAGTCCTCACCGTGCGACATCGCCAGCACACTCTCCGATGCAGCGATCGAGGACTCATTCTGAGGCAAGCTGGTCTCATCTCGATGCTTGATGGGGGCAAACAAGCATGCTGGGAACGGGAGGTCCATGGGTGTTAACCTTGCGAGACCGTGCCAATTGAAATCCACAAATCCTCTCCAGCGCCAGCCGATCTGGCCTCAAACCCATAGGTAGAAGGGGTGGCGAAGGCGGAAGAAGGAATGCCGCGACCGCAACATTGCCATGGTCATGTTCTCGCAATGAGATCATCTTTTGATCATCTTGGACACCCTTATTTGTCATTGAGCCATATGCTGTATGTAAATGAATATGCTTACATGAGAAAAACAAACATCATCATTTATCATTATATTAATTACTTTTATAATAAATATTGGTAAGTAATGCAGCACACACATATATTTTTAAGTCCTTTACTCTGTTTCACCTTTTTTAACTTCTGAGGGCATACAGGGAGACATAAGTGCTGGTAGAAGATCAACACCACTGCTGTTCAAAACAAGTATTGAGAGTCATTCAGCTCAACACATGCAAGATTTCTCACTAGGCAGGCTTGTCTTGTGTCCTTAGAGGGCTAAAATGCTTTTTAACCTACACTTCACCTCTTTCCAGAGCATTAAAGAAATGAAAACATAGCTGGGGGGACACGTAGGTCAAGTTCAGCTTCAATTTCACTTCATCATCCACTACTCCTAAATATAAAGAGAAATGCAACAGAGAATAACATGTTAAAGCAATAGTTCACAAAAAAAAGTTATTATTTACTTTCCCTCTTCTTTCTTTGAACAGGCATTTATATTTCTTTTATGGGTGCTCATGAACGTGCCAAAGCTAGAGGAGATGTCAAGATTTTAAGAAATACATTTGACCTGTTCCTCCCACAAAGCTCTCAATGGCTTTAGAAGATTTTAAAAATAGAGTCGTGACTTCTTTCAAGATACATGTGTGGTAATTTTTTGGATTTTCCACATCCTCATTCAATTTCATCATATGGAAAAGAGTGACCAGGATATTTTTCAAAACTTCATGTTTTGTATTCTACAGAAGAAATTCATACATGTTTGGAGCACCATGAGCTGTGTTTATGATGACAGAATTAATATTTTTGGATGAACCCATCCTGCTATTCCTATATATAAAATCAAAAGCAACAGAAAATAACATGTTAAATATACAATATGATGGGAGGTTGGGATGGGGGTAGAGTGCAGCTGTTTGAAACTAGTAAAGTCTTCATTGGATGTGTTGACATTTATGAGGATCATCTTTCTGATGCTGTGCATCTAAACCCTTGCATGTGCAAACACGGGGAAGAGATTGCAACACAGCCTCGATATATACCCTCACCTGCAGGGCATGCTGATGACCTGCTGAAAGAACTGCCTAAAACAAATTAAATTGTTTAATTAAAGGTGGTTTGCTGGTCTTAACTGTTTTAAGCTGGTTTAGCTGCTCTCCATGCCTGGCCAAGTGTTCAGCTAGTCATTCAGCCTGAGTATGCTGGTGTTTTAAAACTAGCATAACTGGTCGGCCATCTGTTCTGTGCCTAAAACCTCTCTAAAATCAATAATCTAGACCAGCAAGGCCGGCAAACCACATCATGATGGTTTAAGCTATTTTTCAGCAAGGTGGGATGGGGGGCAATATTAGCCCCATTGCAACACTTAGTAATAATTTAAATAATTGACAGGAACCATGTGTTCAATGCTGAAACATTGCTGCCAGATATTTCCTTTTGTCTTAAACGGTTCATGATATGTTGTGAACTGGGACTGTGTCCATCACATCTGCCTTTGGCTAATTAAAAAAAAAAAAAAAAGAATAAAAAAAAGGATTGTGGTGGTTGCAATAAGGTGCTTTGTGTACAGCGTGAAGAACATGATAGACTTTCTCTTTAAAGGCAGCTTGAAATGGATTAAACACTTTAATGTCTTACATAAACTTTGCCCCTTAGGCTGAAAAACAAAAATGTTTTTCATTTATCTTAATTATTCGAATAAAAATAGCAGTATGTGTTACTTGCACATGGAAAGAACTTTTAATTTCCACATGAGGAAATAGTGCTATATTTATATTTAATCAGTTGAATAGTTGTCAACAGATCTATCCAATGAATTTGAATGGCAATTTATTTTGAGAGAGAAATAATTCACAAATTGAGATATTGTGGGTTTATGATAGATTCCAATTTTGCCTCATTTTTGATTAATGGGTAACCAAAAAGATTAAAAATATGCTCAGGCTTATTTTATTATAGTGTGTCTAAAATATAACATTTCTGATGCAATGCTCATACTTTTTACATCCTGTAACTCTGTTAAATGATTAAATTTAGCTAAAACAAAATTGGAAATCTATAAGCCGCATGCCTTTGCCAGCCTTGTTGAAGGCTAATAGATTAATGCTAAATTGGTTCTTTCTTTTTTTTTTTTTTTTTGTGAAACCATCAGAGACTGTGCCAGCATTGTATTTCCCCGTGGCTGCAGTCAGCATTAGCTGGTCTATGGTGCAAAGTAAAACTTTTCTAAGTATATATTTGGTGCTAATATAACGTCTCGGGTTACGTGGTGTAACCATTGTTCCCTAAAATAAGTGGAACGAGATGCTGTGATGAGAAAAGGGCTTTGGGAACAATCCTACATTGTGACCAGCTGTGAATATGTGTGTAACACATCAATGAACATTGACCGGAATTTATAGCCTCGGCAGGTGAGATCATTGGATGCACCTGTGGCCAGGCTATAAATAGATGCGTCACCAGCGTATCGTCAGATATTTTTTTCTGAAGAGCAGTCCTGGGACATCCCAGTGCGGCAAAGAAGTGCAGCATCTCGTTCCACTTTTTTCAGGGAACAAGGGTTACACCACGTAACCCGAGACGTTCCCTTTACAAAAAGCTTCACTAGGATGCTGTGCTGAGAAAAGCGCTTTAGGAACGAGAATACCCACGCCGCCGCACTGAGGCTGTCCGGACCCCTATGGTTGTGAAGTGTGTTAACAAGAACGCGAGAGGACATAAGAGCCTGGAGTAGCATGAACAATCTAAACTATAAAATTTGATGAATGTGTGCGGAGAGGACCAGCCTGCCGCATCACAAACTTTCTGCAGAGGGACCCCTCTAGCCAAGGCTTTAGAGGAGGTGACCCCTCTGGTGGAGTGAGCCCTGATACCTACTGGGGAAGTTTGACCGCGTGCCTCGTAGGCCAGGGCAATACCATCCTTCACCCAATGCGACATAGTCTGCTTGTAGGTGGCCGCCCCCCCGGTTGCGGCTCCCATGACAAACGAATAGTTGCCCTGACTTATGCCACTGGCTAGTGCAGTGGACATAAGTCTAAAGGGCACAGACTGGACACAGTCTGTGAAGTCCTTGCTGCTCTGGCGTTGCAAATGGCAGGGAGCAGAAGGCTTAGAGAGTGACCTGATGTAGGGTAGCGTAAGGCACCTTAGGCAGGTAGTCAGGATGAGGGTGCAAAATTGCTTTGGTCATTCCTGGGGCAAACTCTATTGCTAAGTCCTAGGAAGAGGTCATGGTCCTAGCAGGGGATGCTTCTCAAAGGGCACCCCGTCCATCAAGGCGTGGCAAGCCGAAATGGTGGCCACATAGACCCTGAGAGTGGCGGGGCATGTGCCTGCTGACAGTTCTTCCTGCAGAAAGTCCAGAACTGAAGCAATCTAGCAGTTAACTGGATCTGAATATGAACATTTAGTAGAGGGAAATGCATACAGGTGCATTCAGGGCCATGTATGCCCCATTGCGTCCAGACCCAGGGGGGCTGGGTGACTCAGGGAGAAGTAGAGGAGACATTGAGCTGTTCATAGAGGCGAAAAGGTCCTCTTCTGCCCTGTAAAATCTCACCCAGATTTGTTCCACTACCTAGGGGTGGAGTTTCCACTCCCCCGTCTGTATTTTCTGTCTGGACAGTAAATCTACTCCCACATACGGGCATCCAGGGAAACAAACTGCCCTGAGTGACAGGGGCTTGCCCTGGGCCCCAAAGAGAATCCGACCTGCCAGAAATTTAGCTGATGTGAACATGGACCTCCATGATGGTTTATGTAAGAGACTACCGCTGTATTGCCCACCCGCACCAAGACATGGCAGCCTCTGGAGGAAGTATTTCAGGGCCAGAAATACAGCCATCAACTCGAGACAGTTACTGTGACAACCGAGCTGACGACCCTCCCATTCCCCTTGAGCTGGACTACCACTTAAGACCGCTACCCAGCCCGTCAGGGAGGTGTCTGTCATTAGCAACCTGCGGCAGCGAGATGCACCTAGAGTGGGACCCAAGGTAAGAAACCGCGCATAATACTTATTTGCCTTAGGGGACCGGCCCTTGGATGAATCCCCCTGGCTTTTAGCCACAGCTGGAACGGTCTCATGTGCAGAAGGCCCGAAGGGATCACCGCGGACACAGATACCATGAGACCTAGTATTCGTTGATACTGATGGGCAGTGCAACTTTAACCTAGCCTGACCTTGCTCAGGGTGTTCTGAATGGAAATTATTCGTGCAGGAGACAATTGTTCCTGCATCGTGATCGAATTCCATAAAACCCCCAGATAAGTGATTCCCCGGGTAGGAGAGAGAATGCTCTCTGACTTTAAGTCTCAGACCCAGAGATACCAGATGAGCTAAGACGATATCCCTGTGCTGAACTGCCAGTTCTTGTGACTGCGCTAGGATCAGCCAGTTGTCTATGTAATTCAGAATGCAGATGCCCCAGAGTAGCAAAGGAGCCAGTGCTGCATCCCTGCATTTCATGAATGTGCGGGTTAATAGGGCTATGCCGAATGGAAGAACCCGATACTGGAAGGCTTCGCCCCCGAAAGCGAACCTCAGGAACTTCCTGTGCTGTGGCGGAATTTCTATATGAAGATATGCATCCATGAGATCGATGGTGACCAGCCAAACGTGATGTTGGGCTTGTGACACGATCGTCTTGATAGTTAGCATCTTGGACTTGAACACCCTGATTGGGCAGTTCAAGCCTTGAAGATCTAAGGTTGGACACAACCCCCCACCCTTTTTGGGAACCAGGAAGTATTCTCTGTAATAACCTGACTCTTTCTCTGGAAGGGGAACATGTTCTATGGCCCCTTAGACCGAGAGATTTCACAGTTGACGCCATTGAAACACGGAGGGAGGCGAGCAAATTGAATTCTGTAGCCCTTCTCTACTGTTCTTAGGACCCACATAAAAATATCTGGCAGAAGTTTCCACGCTGTCAGGTACTCTGAGATGGGTATTCATTTAAGACTTCCTGTTGAGTGTTCCGCGTCCTGGATAAATGCAGGTAGCAGCGAAACACCCAACTGTTGGAAGGCTCTGCCTCCCGAAACACCAGAGGAAGCGGGAAAGGAGAGGATTCGTGGGGGTACCAGGAGGGGCGAAGTGAATGATACACATGCCCCGTCCCGAGGGGAGCTACCCCCACAGGGCTAGGCACAAGACCGTCAGAGCTTTTTCCTTCTAGAAATTACTTCCCTGAGGTCTTGCTTTGGGGGCTGTCGAGGGCGACGAGCCAGTCCCCAGTCTCTGCGAGGGGGAGCCTCCTTTCTAGAAGGACCGGGGCGAGACTTGGTGGCTGGCTGCCCCTCCCCCTGAGTGTGGCGAGGAAGGAATTGCCCTAAGGCTTCCTCGTGACTTTCTTTTTGCCTCCTGGAACCTGGTGGTAACTATATTCATAGCATCACCAAATAAACCAGAAGGTGAAACCGGGGCATCGGGAAGGAACGTTTTTGTCCTTGTCTAAGATGCCTGATAGGTTAAGCCATAAGTGTCTCTCCGTGCTGACCAAAGCAGACATAGACTTGCCAATGGTGTGGGTCGTCTGCTTGGTCATGCAGAGAGACAGGTCCGTTGCTCGACGAAGCTCAGAGAAAGCCTCTTCATCGACCGTGGTGCCCACACTCAGGTCCTTCAACAGATTAGCCTAGTATGCCTGTAACACTGCCATCGTGTGAAAGGTAGTGCCAGCTTTGTGGGGAGAGTGGGTCTCTTTAGCGATGATGCCAAGCCAGGCGAGAGATAACCCGCAAGTGTCTCTTCTACCAGCAGCATCACTGAATACCCCGGGCTTCAGCACCCACGATAGTTGAATATGTCAACGTTGAGGGCACGAAGACACGGGAAGTATAAGGTTTCCTCCGAGAACGAGAATACTTGTTATGGTGGTCATAGAGAAAAAGGAAGGGACTGATATAGCATTCCCTTCCCTTCTTTAATTTATTTATTTTGGCCACCAGACAGAAATTTGTCTTCTTGTTTGGAGCTTTTGGGGGGGTTCTGTTGTTAGCCGTTTTATTATTGTGCGTGGCACATACAGAGATTTAGTGTCCCCCTCGTGAACCGAAGAGGCGCCGAGGCGCGCTTCAGGCTTACGAGAAGTATCAGCTGGATCTGGGGAGAGAGCGAGTGAAAGGGACGCACCTGTCTCTCGCTCCTCAACCAGATCCATGAGAGAGCCCCCTGAATGAAGTGTGGGCACTGACTCCCAGAAGCAAGCGAGGCGAGCGTGAAGCATTTTTCCCGAGAGCAGATCACAATGCTCGCACCCGCCCCGCTCCAACGCGAGAGGAAAGATAGTTTTGACAGGCTTGTGAGACACACACACACAGAATGGCTCTGAAGAAAATAGATCTGACGACACGCTGGTGACGCATCTATTTATAGCTTGGCCACAGGTGCATCCATTGATCTTTCCAGCCGAGGCTATAAATTCCGATCAATGTTTATTGACGTGTTACACACGTTCACAGCTGGTCACAATGTAGGATTGTTCCCAAAGCGCTTTTCTCAGTGCAGCATCCTAGTGAAGCTTTTTGTAAAGGGAAGATGTGATTGATGGATTGATGGAGATTTACAGTGCTAAACACTTAGCATATTAGCACAGATACTGTGAACCTACAGTATTACCCTAGCCCTCTATGGCATGACTTTTTATTTTGGGGGGGAAAAAATATGTTACCCCATTTTTTGGGAGCTTGGGGGTCCCTGATAATATATCCATCATAAAATGTGACCCCCCCCCCCCCCCCACCCCTGAACAAAATATTGGTTTGTTGCCTCAGGGCAACAATGTGCTACGAGGGTACTAAAACACCAAGGTTTTCTATATGGAGTGGAATAAGGAAAACATGTAATATATTCATTAGAACACGTTTTATTTTGACAAACATCAATAACAAATGGTTCCAACCAATCAAAAAAACAATGAACAATCAAATAAACAAACTACTACTAATTACAACACCTCATGTATAAATGTTTCTTACATTTCATATAAACATATTAACCAACATCCGAATGACTGTGTGTGTATGTGTGTGTGAATATGTGTTTGTGTGGTTTATTGGATATTGTTTGAATCAGTGCTTCTCTTTTTGACAAAGCATATGATTTCCTATTCTGTGTGAAACCTCAGAAAGCAGTTGTTGGTGGATGTAAAACAGAGGTGAACATCACATTTAGCCAGATTATGAGATGATAGGCTTGAGTGACCAAACTACATTTTCCATAATTCTCTGTGGCAACATAAAAATAATAATAATAAAAATAATAATAATAAAAAAACATTAATTGCACATATAATATGCATTCACAGAGCTTCCCAGGAGGACTTGAATGCACCATGTGGTCCTAATTTTGCATCCAATCACATCTCCCCACTTTAGCATATTGCCCGGAAAAAAAGTGGTCTAACTGCACAATGTTGCCCTGAGGCAACGAACAAAAAAACACAGTTTTAGTATATAAATAAAATCTAAATATGTCTTTAAACAATCAAACATACTTCTTTACATACTGATGCACATACATATATTTTTTTTATATAAAGTTATTTAAATTTAAACATGTTAAAAAGTGAAATTGATCTTACCAATTGGTGGCACTGTTTCCCATGCGACTTTGCTTCCAGAAAGGACTGCCCCACCCCCCAAAAAAAGGCCACAACCACTTTAGCCCCTCATTTGATTGGACAGACATATCAGGTGATATTATACTTTTTTTTTTTATAAAAAAAATTAAAGGGGCAGTGTGAGGTCCAAAAAGGTAGTTTGTTGCCTGAGGGCAACACCATTCCATAGAGGGCTAGGATTATGATTTACAACCTAAGATTAATATAATGTACAAAGTATTATTAAACTCTTAAATTATAGTAAACCCTTATTATGCTAACCTGTTGACAAGAAGAAAAAAAAAGAAAAAAGAAACAGCTTAAACCCACCAAAGTTGGTAAGCTGATCTTCTAGCCTAGCTTTTTATACTAGCTAAGCTGTCCTGTTTTGATGGTTTCTGTGGGTTTGGGGCAATTGTGAGAATTTGAAACCAGATAGACCAGCCGAACACCAGCTTGACCAGGCTGAGAGTTTAGCTAACCCAGCTTAAACCAGCTAGGCTTGTTTAAGATATTTATTTCAGATGCACAGTTCTGCCTTTTTTGATAGCTTATAATTTTATCATAATGATAGATTTTATCCATTTATAGGGGTTTTATCTCAGCGTGCCGTTTGATATGCGATTGTAAGTGTGAAACTTTTATTTTCCTTTCACATGCCAATACATGTTTATTTTTTGATCGGGATTCAGTACTTAAGTCTGTTTTACATTATATAGTTGCTGAAGACTAGCCTTGATGGCAAATGCTAATTAAGTAATATACCAGTTCATGTGTGCGATATTGGGAGTAGTTCAAACCCCAAATATTCCCTACAGTTTAAATGGTTTGTGTTGAATGCATTCCATGCCACCATGTCAGTGGAAAACAGTGTTGCTCAGGTCAACTTGTTCTGTTTCTGTTACCCGGTGAAGTTTTCCAGGCCTCATCTACAGCAAATTAGCTTTTCACCTTGTCATGGTTGACACACTGACAAAACAAATAAACAGTAAAGTATCAAAGTCGCTGTGATGAATATTTTCAGGACTTTCAGTTTATCTTCACAAGCCTGGTGGTCTATGGTTATGAGAATCTGCCCTTTTGGCTGTTCCAGACCTCTTGGGACAACAAATGAAGAAATGTTGCAGTTTGGTTGCATGTCTAATCAAGCAGGCTCAAGAGTTTAAATTGCCTTGTTAAAAATGTTCAATTTCAGTTGTACAAGTTTTTTCTTTTATAAGTACATTCACTTCACACAATTCACTTTACCACTATACCAACACAATATAAATTGTATTGCTCCGGAGTGAATAATATAGCCTATACCTGTTGGTTGAGTAACACCATCAAAACCCATTTGGATGTGGTTGAAACCTGAAAATGCTGCAGGTGAATGATGGAGGTAGGTAGCAGGCATGCCCAGATACAATGTGTGCATAACATCCTTTCCTCTAAGGTGTCATTATCCGGTTGATTTTCTTGAAGGAAGTATGTACTCTTTGCTGCCTATGATATCATACAAGAAAAATGGCATCAAAAAGTGGTTGGAAGAAATTAATTAACAAATGTCATATTTTTTCTTTCTTTCTTTCTTTTTTTTTTACGTTTGATAAACTTGTGATTGCATCTTTATTGAGATATAAACATTGAGCCCTGCTGGACAAAACATCTTAAAGGGTTAGTTCACTTACAAATTTAAATTCTCTCATCATTTACTCACCCTCATGCCACACCAGATGTGTATGACTTTCTTTCATCTGTTGAACATAAATTGAGATTTTTAGAAGAATATTTCAGCTCTGTGGGTCCATACACTGCAAGTGAATGGGTGCCAAAATTTTGAAGCTCAAAAATCCACATAAGGGAAACATAAAAGTACTTCATACGACTCCAGTGGTTGTGATATGAAGCTTTTGAGAAAAACAGATTAATATTTAAGTAATTCTTTTATGTAATTTCTCCTTGCTAAGTCAATCTCCACTTCAATTTCTCCTTCTTCTGTTTTTGGTGATTCACAGTCTTAATGCATATCACCCCCTCAATAAGAAGGGTAAAGAGAAGAATTTAAGATAAAAATGACTTAAATATTGATATATTTCTCACCGACACCTATCAAACTGTGTCTGAGTCGTATGATTACTTTAAGCTCCCTTTATGTGGATTTTGGAGCTTCAAAATGTTGGTACCCATTCATTTACATTGTAAGGACCTACAGAGCTGAGATATTCATCTAAAAACCTTCATGTATGTTCATCAGAAGAAGGAAAGTCATACACATCTGGGATGCCAAGAGAGTAAAACATGAGATAATTAATTTTTGGGGTGAACTATCTTTTTAAACCAGCCTCAGCTTACCTCCCAGTCAAGTCAGACAGGTCTGTTTGCGGTTTTAAGCTGGTTAGGATGGTAGCCCAGCTACACCAATGCAAATCTCTTAAAATGAGCAAACCAGCCCTGGTTTAAGCTTTTTTTTTTCAACAGTAGTCATTCAATTTTCTGTCTACTGTAAATCTTGCTTGAATCTGTTTTAGACCATTAGTTATGGAATTATGGTGCCTTGAAAGAAGGTCTGAAATTAATTTCCATAGGAGATACCTTAATACAAAAACGCTGTCTGTTTAGTCATTGACTAACTGGGTCACCTTAGTGTTCAGACACAGCAATGGATGAACACCATCACAAGTCAGAGGTCAATTAAGACAGAGCTAACTTCAAAACACACTAGAGATGATGAGTGAGGTATAAAGCTGGAAATAAATATATACACTTGACCCTTGACTGAACTGTTTTGTGATGGAATATTTCAAATTTTGAAGAGTAAAAATCTAACATGATCAGGATGGTTTGATTAGATTGAAGACAAAAAAACATCTGGAACACAACTTCATACAGCCGCACACTTACTGGAAAACAGGGTGGAAATTATATCTGTTGAACAATAATTCAGAGTGGAAAATGTTCTCTCTTATTGTTTTTTCACTCTTCCTCTCTGATGGATGGTAAAATGTGCAGGTGTGGGTTTTCTTTGATATGAGAGTCTTCATGTTTCATTCACTTTCTTGGCTGCTTTTGGTTGAAACAGTTGAAGCCAGAACTTCTCATCAACTGACCCAGAGATTGTCCAGGTCACAGACTAAAGGTGTTGTCTATATCGAACAAGGTCTGTAATCAACACTACTGATTAAATAGTCGCAATTGTCGTAGCTGATAAAGCAATGCGATTTTAGATTCTTCTTGCCTTATTGGGTGAGGGCAGTTTGTCACAATCACGACACTAACTCTGGGTCTGGATTTTATCAATTAATGGAATGGGAAATTGAGAGAGGCAAGCATAATAAAAAAAAAAACAAAGCCAGATTTCAAATGTTGTAATCAAGGTGTAAGAGATCTAATAATAAGGCAGTTCAGGTCAGTCAATCAGCTACGACAATTGGTTTCCTCAATGTCACACAAACAGCTTCAGTGACATACAAAACAGCACTGAGCCTTCAGCTTCAGAAATATCAAACTATGCCATTCTTAGTGGTCATTTATATACACCACATCTCATATCTGTCTGTCTCTCTCTTCCTTCCTCTTCCCCGTGCTCACTGAAATTAGAGACAGGTGTTAGACATAATTTAGCTCAGGTGCAAGCGCCCTTACCGCTTTCTCTCCCGGACGGGCACTTGACCACGCCCCCGCTGCCACACAAGGGTTGTATCGTTTTTACAAGATTTTGTAAAAATTTTGGATTACAAATAATTACTCAATGAGTCTAATTAATATTGTACAGTTTTTCATCTTGATTGCACTAAATGTTAAATGAGTATCATAAGGACAAAGATCAGGAAGGTCTGTGGAAGCTGCACAAGTGCATACGTTTCCATTCATCAGCTCCACCTGTTACCAGAAAGGTAAAATGTGTGGCTCTGGATCTTATGATATTAAATTTGCCCGTAAACCAAGTGCCAGAATTTCACAATATATCTGACTGTTTCTGCACCATGTTGACCTAAATTATAAAAATGTGCGGTTATCGAGTGGTGTAACACCCATCAATGGGTCACAGGTCTGTTCTGATAGAATCACAGACAACAGGGAATAACAATAATACCCTTTCTTCACTGGACTTGAGTGACACATTGTGTCATGTTAAAAGCAAATGTATCTCATTATAATAAAGGAAATGGTCTACACTGCAAGTGTACGTTGTGTCATGTCGTGTAGCGTCGACAGTAAACGGTAGGCAGATGCTATTTACACCCCAGTGGAAATAGTGGCAGATATTATTTGCACCTATATTTAAATACTAACATAAATTACATGGGCATCACTGAAGTGTGTTTATTGTGTTTATTTAGAGACCCACAGACACACTACATTAACCCCTAAACCTAACATTACCTTAGGGAAACATTACCTCCCTAAAGTAAACCGTTTCACCATGGTTACTATATTACCACCATGTTACTGTACTAACACCATGGTCAATTGCATTAAAACTATGGTTTCTGCCAAAAACAGGGTTACAGTATTAGTAATACAGTGATGCAATTTACACACAATTGATGTTGAGCCACAGGAATGAGTTCGATCAACAGACCCCCTTTTGGATCAAACCCTTCTCTGCACACCCTGACATTCACGTAACAAAATCACTGTGATGAAATCAACATTTATATACATTTTTATTTATTATTTTAACTAGTGTTAAAATAAATATTAAGAGTGGAAACAGGAAATTGGATGGGAAAAAGAGAGGGACAAAATGCAGATTCAAACCGAGGATGCTAGGACAACACTACATATTCACACACAACATCTTTACACCCCACACCTCTGCAGCAACACATGGGTAGGGTTGCACTAGTTTTCTTTAAGGTCTCACTTAAGTTGGGACATAAAGTAAACTAAGGGCTTAGCAACTATTAGTAAGTTTGTAACTAAGTCTGTGCTTAATTTGGTAGCACCACCTGTTCTTAAGACAAGACTTGACTAGTAAGTCGTAAGCTCTCCGTAAAGTAATATGCAGTCGCATAATATGATGTTTACCTTAATTAATCCAAATGGCGGTCTTCAAATTTGTACACAGAAGTGTTAAAAAGCCATGCCTATAGTTTTATCTTGTTACGGTTTATGTTCAAACCATTTTTGCTCACGTAACAGTCAGCTGTAATAAATGATATTCCCATTGAAATACGACACATAATAAAAGTAGATTTAATAAAAAGTAGATTTAGCCAATGTAAATAACATTATTCAGGCACTGTCTAAAATGAATAAGGGTAATAAATACATAATAATACAACAGGCTGGAAAAAATTACATTTTAAAATCCTATATATTTTGTATATGATGAAACTTGACACCGGGCGATGCACCCCATGCACCGCTAGATCGGTTTCATGCTGAAGGGCCGCTAAGAAGCAAATTTACATATTATTCTCTCTCATAAATGTAAACGAGTGTAAATATCAACATCATCGTATGTTTTAAAGATGATATTCTGTCATGCAAAACATGAGCTCAATGATGTCATTAAATCAGTCTGTTTTTTAATGGTGCAAATCTCAAATATTTAGTTGTGCGTAAATTGTGACTTAGTGCCCATTTACGCATCAACTAGGCTAAATTGTGACCCTGTCGATTTGTTCGTCATATTTGTGTGGATCCACCAGACTATTTGGGTGCAAATAGCTGCACTGTGTGGCAGATGCTATTTACTCCGGGTGCAAATAGACACTCTGTGCCATTGCTGATGTGCTGCAGAGCTGCTCCAGCCACTTTATTTTCCCATCCATGTAAAAAAAAAAAAAAAAGGATTTCAGAAAAAATATCATCTGTTTAAAGTTTTTGCCATGAATTTTGTTTGATACATATTAATATAACATTAAAGCTAGATCTTGATGTTTCTTGTCTCGGGTAAACTAGTATTTTTTTTATGCAGATGTAGGCTATCTGTCATTTAGTAATATGGCTAATTCTACTACAATATTTGGCCTAGTGTTTGTTTCATGAGTTAAATCGGTAAATCACACTATTGTTTTTGGTTATACATTTGTTGGACCTATGTTGTTAATGCTAATATTTATAAATTTCATATTTTTGTGCAATAAACAATTTAAGGAAGGTGCTGGATCGCCACTTGAAAAAACTAGTACATAACCAGCAAAACCAGTTTAGAGCTACTGATCTAAATAATATACAGTACATATGTGCATGTTAGAAATCGATTAAATATTAATTAGAAACTGATTCATGTTTCTTCCAAGTTTTTCTTTGTTCAAAGCCATACAAATAGTTGGCTGAATTTTACCCAAAGACTCTCAGCTATCATGAATAATGTAACTGATATCATTGTGGCTGACCCCTGTTTCCTTTCTCTCTGATTTTAGGGATCTCAGCATGAACAACATCAGTGAGATTGAGACCAATGCCTTGCACAACTTGCACTTCCTCAGTGAACTGTAAGTACTTTGAAACCTGCCGTGTATTTCAATTATATGCAATATGCCATAGTATGGTATAGTGGTTTGTGCAATATTTAATGTGCAAGTGCATGTTAATTGTAGTTTATTTGTATGTGTGCTGCTATGTTGACTGTGTTGTGACTGTGTCGAATGCCCAAGACAAATTTCTCCTAAGGGAGACAATAAAGACTAATCTAGTCTAATTGTTCACACCTCTGTGGCGTTGCAAGTCTACAGATGCAAAAAAAAAAAAAAAAACTGCAGTGATGAGTGGTTATTTATTTTACATGGTTCAGTGAAGTTTAAGTTGGAGACTGATGCAATTTCAGATGTTTTTTACAAGAACTTGATAGACATTTACCTTAAAATGGTGTATAAATAAATTAAATCAGCAGCTCAAGTGATAAAGTGCTTGGTGTGCATTATGCATCATGTATTTGATAGGTTGACAAATAACATATCTATGAGCTTGTTTCTCTAGAAATGCTTAAGCATATGATATTACATTAGCCATTCTGGAGCAACTCCTCACTTTCATTTACATTTCTTTATTTAGCAGACACTTACAACCAAAGACTTTCAGTGCAGTTAAGCATGGTGTTGTTAGCACCAGTTTGACTGTAGGAAAACTTTAAAGATCAAATGTATATTATACCAACATTCAGCATGTACATACTCTGTCCAGACCTTTAAATTTCAAGCAGCGATCACAATAATTTGAAGGCTAAAGCAATATAGCATGTCTTGCTCACACTTTTCTCCCTGAAGGACCAATTAGCTCAGGTGAGACCTAACATAACCTCTTTGAGAGACTCTGGAGAGCATTAACTTTGAAATGAAAAGCACCTGGCAAGATGGCAGGTTGCACATGGTGCAGGCAACAGCAGCCATAGGTCTGCGAACCAGCTGGGCCACTCTGCCACCTCACGGAGGCAAACAGGATGAAATGGGAATGTCCAGACCTGACAGAAAGTGGTTAAGATGGTGGGAGGGCTGCAGGAAATGTTAATTTTTGTAGGAGTCAATATTTATGGCGTGACTGTCAAAGCAAACTGACAATTCCTCAATCCACTTCACCGTGATAGTCCTTGCTCCCTCTGGGAATGATGTGATGTTGTTACATTTCAAACAACAGGGAGGATGTGAGGGAATGCAGTGAGATGAAGCTTCAACAAAGTGCAAACCTGAAGCTATCTTCATTTTTAAACCTGAAAATGTATTTTTTTCAAATGAACAGCAATTGTGAGATATCAATATCCTTTTGTATCTACACAGCCCTGAAACTAGCCAAGCATTGATTTGATTAATTCCTGAAATCATTGTATACTTAAAAAATAATTATTCAACTGCAGTTATTGTTAAGAAATATAATAGACTCCTTTGTTTGATTCAATAACGCATTATGAACAGTGCAAAACTCCTAGAGACAGTTTGCCTGTAAATATATATTACAGTGGTATTAGGGGGAGATACATTTAATGTTTAGCCTCTTTTGATGTGCTGCTGGGAAATGATTCATTTGTGTGTTTTTACCCTTTCTGGTACTCATTTACATTCCCTATGCACCGCAGTCTGCTTTAGAGGATCTATGTTCTATGCCCCCAGGACAACGGTAGGCTCTTTGGGAGTTTTTGCTTTTCATTATTACGCCTTAAGCTGCCTACCAAAATTGTATGATTAATATGAAACATCAAATGTGTTAATGTGTGTAAATGATGTGAAAAATCAGATACAGTAATTCTCTTTTTTATCATCTAGAGCGGTGACCCAAATGCTGTCCCTCAACATACTGTGTTTAAGTTATGCAGTGTCTGTCCACTTCAATCAGAGTTCAAACTGAGCCATCAATATCTTCTATGCTTGTGTAACATTATAACCCACCAGAGTCCCCACCAGCATTATATAAAATACTCCCATGACCTGCGGCTGTCAGATTCTGGCTGCTGTCCTATCAACTCCAAAATCATTTGTGAGCATGGAAGGGGGAGAGGAAATCTTGTTGTGTGCCTTCGGGACATATGAAATGCAAGCTGAGCTGAGAATGTCTTTCTCCTTCATAAACTCCAACTTTTGACTTTTGCGCTGCCTTAACTTCCTCAGAGTAGATGATTTCTCAGCTGAAAAAAAAAACAAAGCTGGTCTCCAGCCTTACCAAAATGGTCTTCAGCAGGTCCTGATGGTCTCCAGCCTGGCCAAACTGGTCTTCAGCAGGTCTAGCTGGTCTCCAGGCTGAGACCTAGTTGAGATGGTCTTCAGGTGGTCTAGCTCATCTCCAGCCTGGTTAAATACTGTATCCTTCATCTGGTCTAGCTGGTCTCCAGCCAGGACAATATGGTCTTCAGCAGGTCTATCAGGTCTCCAGCCTCGTCAAGATTGTCTTCAGCTTGGGTATCTGGTCTCCCAGCCTGGCCAAGGTGGTCTTTATCAGGTCTAGCTGGTCTGCAGCTTGGTCAAGATACAGTAGTCTTCATCTGGTCTAGCTGGTTTATAGCCTGGCCAATATTGGTGATCTTCAGACTGAAAGACCAAGATTTTTTTCATCAAGGACATGCAATGTTACCTTAGAATTTGATACCTAGAATTAGGTATCATAAATAACATAATTTGGCTCCCTACTGCATGGGAAAGTCTTTGCGCTGGGAGCAAGCATATAATGCCTTAAAATGCTGCCTATCCTGCTAAAACCAGAAGTTTGTTTGTTGGTCTTTGCTGGTCTCCCAATGTGGTCAGGTTTTAGAGGGCTTTTGGATTCTTGTCCTGGCTGGAATATCAGGTAGACCAGCTAAAGACAAGCTTGGCTAGGCTGATAGACCAGATTGAACCAGCAAAGTAGCTTAGGCTAGCTCCAGGATGTTTCACTAGATTTTCAGAAAAAAAAATTTAAACCCAAGATATCTTTATACAAAACCTAAATTGATACATATTTAATGTAGCAAAACAGGCACAAAGAAATCCTGAACCTTGTATGCATCATTTTTAGTTAAGTGTAACTTTGATCAGTGGAATACCAATGTTACAAACTTCACCAGCAAGCATCATTTAGCACTCAAGCTTCAAGCTTCTTTCCCAGGCTTTAAAAGTGACTGACCTATCTGCACCATTAAGAAGGGAGCACTCTGATGTTAAAGACCTGCAATTCCTGTCTCACACCCATCCTCCTGTTTTCTTAAGTCTTCTAATCTTCCTCTTCCTGTGTGAGACACGAGGCCACAGCCAGCTCCCCTCCTCTCCCACCATCCCCTCTCTATTCATTCTATTTCCGTAATGGCTCTCAGCTGAAATCACAGTTCATGGCTCCTCTGTCATCAACCAAACAAACTCTGGCCAGATCACCCTGTTGCTTTATTATTGCAAGCTGATGCTGGGCCATTGAAGGGCAAAAGGTACCTCCAGCACACTGCAGTCTACAGGACAGGCGCTGTCAATACTGATGGAGTTTAGTGGGTGCATTGTTGCCCCATTTGAGAACAGTTAATTCCTCATGTGATGGCTATTATCAGTAGCTCTGATGGCATCATGGCAAGCTGGAAATGCTGCTGGTGTTTGGTTTACAAATTGCAATTTGTAATCAGCGGGAAGCTCTCACATTCTCTCTAGTGAAGGTTAACAGAAGGCTCTAGCATCGTTTATACCTGGTATTAACATCCATCCCGGGTGATTTAACTGCTTGTCACCAGAATAAATTGCTCCCACCCTTTGGACCAATTAATTTCCATGACTTTTCCATGACCATTCCTGGGATTTCTGATAACTAGATACAGTTTTGTTTTAAAATCATTTTGATTCTGACAGATTTGTAAACCATATAGACTTATCATTGAAAAGAACGGACTCAGAGAACATTTCACTGACAAATCAGACATAACTATGGCTTGTAATAAAGTTCAATCAATATCTAGCTCATTAAATATTTTAGAGCGGAGAAAAACTAGACAAAATATATTTGTACTAATAATATCCATAAGTTTTCCATGACCTTTGAGATTTGATGAATTTTCATGACTTTTCCATGCCTATAAAACACAATTTAGTGCTTTACACTGTGACTCATTCACCCATTCACACACACATTCATACACCAATGGTGGCAGAGCTGTCATGCAAGGCGCTAGCCTGCCATTGGGAGCAACTTGGGATTCAGTGTCTTGCCCAAAGCATGTGGAGTCGTGTGGGCCGGTATTCGAACCACCAACCCTGCGATTAGTGGCCGACCCGCTCTACCAACTGAGCCTTATAATCTTTAACTTCCTTGAATAAGGGCTTTGACACGATGAGTATGCTTTCTGTACAGGTATATCATCCTGAAGGTTGATGGACATCTGCAGGCTTGGTATGCAACCAATATCCTTACTGTCCGGGCAAAAGCCGCAGATTCCTCACGCAACATTTCACCAATTATACTCAGCCTTTCGTACTGCCTACTGGGCTCTTATGCTTGTTTGTGCTTTCTCACACAAAACAGCAATAGCGCCAGAAAGCAGGGAGATTAAATTTAATGCGATGCTCTGGTCTGTCTTGAATACGTTCCTCTACAACATTAAATCCTAGCAACAGTCTCTCAATTGGCAGATGACTCACTAGGACAGGGACATGGGCAGAAAGGTTATGATCATCATTTTCTGGTAAGTTTACGGTTATTATGGCCCAACCATAGAACGGAATAAGTTCTCCATTCACTGCATACACTTCTAATTTCTTTACTCCGAATTAACTCAGCAAGTGGTCTTAGATCCACATCTGGTAAGTGTTGGTCTTTCTAATCTCTATCCATCATGCTGACTTGTGCGCCTGTATCGAGTAGGGCTCTTACCACTAGGCCATTTAAGTTGCATTAAGTCAAAGATTTTCCTGATGAGTTTAACAATGGGCTCATTCTTGACCCTCTGTTGATATACAGTGTGAGTCTCTGTTCAGTGTTGTTTTCTTTTGTTACCAGATGCTTCAAAGTTAGCATGTGAGAATGTTCTTTGGGGATTAACTTTCTCAGCATCAGCTTCTTGTGAACACTTAATTTGTCATTGGGACAGTGGTGGACTGGTCACTGATTGTCCCGCTGCAGTAGTCACTTCCCATTTCCCTGACGCCTGGGTTTTCGGAGGCATCCTATGGCCAGGCGCAGTAGCAGATCCTGGCATAGGCAATACAGGCAGCCGCTTAGGGTGGCAATGCTCTCTGAAGTGGCACGACAGGTTACCTAAGGAACATAAGATTTGTGAAGAGCCATGATAAACAGTATAGGTACACCATTACACAGGATCGCATCAGTGGTCTTGAGAAAATTAGTATCAACCATGTGATTGCTGGGAAAATATTACAAAGTCATTGATGATTTTGCAACAATGAAAACTAGGAGGGCAAGGTTACATTTTAAATGAGGGATTAAGTAGTGTTGCCACTACATTATAAAAAAAAATCTTTTTTTTTAAATAACGAACACGTCAATTCTTAATGGTTTATACATATTTTTATTTTTTTTAATAATTTGTATTTATTTTATTTGTTTATTTTTTCCTTCACCTGTACTTGTCTTTATGATTGTATTCATACATTGATTGATCTTATTGAACATTTATATAGAAAAAACTCAATTTGTGGACATTTCAGCCAGTACCTTACCACACCCTCCACAGCATTAGCACCCTTTAGCATAAAGTGTGGACTTTTCAGACAGTCCCTTACCCAACATAGGCACATTTTCCAACTTATATCAATGTTAAATTGCTGATCTGGAACGATTTCACCATGATGCCATCTGACCATCTTAAATATTCTATCCCGTATTTTATGGGACGGGTGGCAACCCTAAGATTAAGTGTAATAGCATAAGCAGCAAACTGATAATATTTCATTTTCTTTATTTATCATAGGTAAATATAATGTAAATGTTAATATAATTTTCCATATATATATATATATATATATATATATATATATATATATATATATATATATATATGTATTAGTTACTTCAATTCTATATTCATTGTCTGGTAATTTTTATTTAAAGGGATAATTTACCCAAAAATGAAAATTATCTCATCTTTTACTCACCCACTCTCATGCCATCCCAGATGTGTATTACTTTTTATTTTGCAGAATACAAATGAAGATTTTTAGAAGAATATTTTAGCTCTGTATGACCATAAAATGCAAGTGAATGGTTGCCAGAAAGTTTAAGCTCCAAAATGCACATAAAGGCATCATAAAAGTAATCCATACGACTCAAGTGGTTAAATCCATGTCTTCAGAAGTGACATGATAGGTGTGGGTGAGAAACAGATACAAATTTAAGTCCCTTTTTAATCTAAGATGTGAAAGTGAATCTAAGCAGGCATCACATGTGACAATCATTTGATATGTTTTATGTGTTAAAGCATAGTTCTGTATTAAAAAGTTATCAACATCATAAAATGCCCCCCAAAAAATCTATAAATCTCGCCCAGGGCACCAAGTAAGCCAGAACCGCCACTGTCAATCTTGCAGCCCCATTTCAACATACTTTGGATAGCTATAGGGTTTTCCTTTTCTTGTCTTGTTTACCGAGCACTAACCACTACTTTCAGGTTGGTGTTGAGGCTCTCATTGAATCTTCCATGCTAGAGAGTGAATCAGTTCTAGCCGTGAGTCAATTGATGTGGACATCATCTCTTTTCTGTTTGGGAATCTCTTTCACAGCTCTTTTTTCTGTTACTTGTTGCCCTTTTAGCTGAGCACAACTTGCCAGGCTTGGTTTGGAATGACTTAATAGACCGAGTATTATCAATCTTTCATTTTCATCACTTGTCGCAATATCGCCTCATCAGTGACATTTATGTTGGTCAGCAAAGGTTTAAGTTCACTGCAAATGTCTTTATGTTTGTGTCCCAGACAATGATAGATGGTATGTAAAAACACATCTTGAATGGTGGCTGGACTGTATATCACATCAGTTTTTGTCAGTTTGGCAACAAAAAGGATCTTTAGCTTGAGACCAATAGCTCGATACAAGAACTGTTGTGGTGTTTTGTGTTCACTTTGCTTTGTGCACTTCAGCCCTTGAAACAACTTTGTGCTGTTCCTATCTCCAAAGTGTGACGGAAGAAAACAGAAACCAGAGTTATTCAACAATCATATCCTCTTTGTTCAACAACATATCTTTGAAGTTTCCAGGCTTTTTCATCTGGAGAATAACCCTCACGATCTTTGCTTCACTGAAATTCTCTTTAACGCCATCCTCAATTTGTCTGCACACTGTTTTAGGTAATGTCTAAAGCGTAATCACCAATTTGAACCTCATGTATTTTGAATTAATGGTGTTGGAGGTAAGACAGGTCTAGGCTCCTTCTTCAGATTTTGACAGTTTGACATTTTCAGCATGGTCACGAGACTGTGTCATGTCTTCTTCTGTGTTACAGGTTGTGTCTGGGTTGGGTTTTGTTTGGATATTTCTATATAATGGAGAAGTTTCTAACTCAACTCTTCATAAATGGAAAGCATTCAGTGTACTTCAGTATTTGGAATGACATTTCCTACACTAACATACCCTGTGTAAGTTAAAATGGAGGATGATACGCTTTGGACAGTGTCAGCAATGTTAGTGCTATCAAGATCAGTGGATTGATGTGTTGTGGGTGTGGTTTGTGTGTTGTCAACATCATTTTGCATACAAACAGGTACAACAGTACAGGTCTACTTGATGGAATCAAAAGTCTCTTGTAAAGCTACTGGACATGTAGGCGTTAATGTACTCAAAGCGACTCTCTTGATCCTCTGCATAGAGTTCAGACTGATCCTCCCCCACTGCTGGGCTGATGATTTTGATGACCTCGAATAGTTCATCAGTAGACATGTTGAATAGGCTTTTTCTGATGTCCCACATCAGGCTCTTCCTTACACAGTCCGACATGACTCCTTTCCACGATCTCTTCACCATCACCAGAATACAGAATCAGGCTTTTCCTCTATCTTGCAGGCTCTGGTTCACAACAGCAGCATCACCTCTACAGTCACCGGCATGGCAGGCTGCAGCATCACCTTCGCACTGGTCCCAAGGTCCATAAATCTTTTGGATAGACTCTCTGCTTACATGAAGTGCCAATCCCAGATGAGCCCCCACAAATCTGTTGCAGACCCCGCCCAGGAGGCCAAGTCAACAGATGAGAATGATCTGTCAAACAGAAGAAAATAAAAGAGACTGGAGAAAATGGGTGTCTGTTTGTCTCAACTCCTCACATGGAATTTATTAAACATTTCCAAATCAATCACTGTTTGTCCTCAAAAGCAATACAACTTCTTATAAGTGTCTTATATTTGTCCTCACAACATTACATCAACAATATTCAACATTGACTCATTGTACACATTAGCAGTACTAAATTATTTTGTTTGGCATTAATTAGGCTCAGTTTTTACCTCAGTGACATTTAGAACACATTGACAATTTTTAGTTAATCAATAAAACATGACAAACGACAGCACATTTAGCATCTGTAAATTCAGACGTGTCTTTAAAACATTTTGAATAAATCTAAACTGTTGTCACCCTTAGAAGTGCAATAAATATTAGTTTGAATGTATTTTTCAGCATTGAACAATTCATCATCATGAGCATTACATCAAGTGACCAGAGGAGCACCAAACTGAGAACATCAGCTATTCACCGAAAATGTATTAAAAATAGTTGATCTTCCAGAAACTAACTAAGTAAACAAACTGAAAATCTTATTAATGCAAACCAATAAATATTATTACTCTTTTTCTGAGACATTTGTACTTCAGCACTAAACTCACTGGAGTGTGAGTAACTTATAATTAATCATCAAACTCTGTAAATTACCATTTGAAAATATAAAATGCAGCATTCACAGCTTCAATACACTTGTTTAAACATTCAATCGAATGATACAGATACATCTTGCACAGATTTACAAAAGAAGAAAATAAAGGAGACCGGAGAAAATCGGCATCTGTTCCTCTCAAATCCTCGCTTGGAATGAGGGGATCTTCTTCTTCTTCTTCTTGCTGTTTTACCATGGTTCGCAAACCCATTGGTGCATTACCACCACCTATCTCCCATTTGGACCATCAACACTCTATTTACAAATAAAATAACTACACCACCCTTTCTACCTTCACACTTAATTTGGAATGGGGAGTCAGGCGCAGTAGAACTACTTTACCTGCGATCTCCCAAAATCCCAAGATCCCGTCATAATAAAAGTCGCTAACGAATAAAAGTCTCTCACTCACGTAACATGAGTCTTTAGGGCTGGCACATATCTCACCCTGTTCCCCTTCTGTCGCTTTCTCCACGTTGTGTCAGAGAAGCGACACTAGGGGTCTCTCTTGAGCGCCGATATATACCTCTGTTCTATAAAAAAAGGCCAATGAGAAGTTGGCAGACGGTATTTGCATATCCCGCCCCCGGACATACGGGTATTTAAGCGGGGCGAATACGGGAGTTAATTCAGAAAATTTCTTCGCTGCCGATGGTTGTGTATGCAGTTTCTGCGAGTTACACACCAAGTTCCTGTTTAAATCCTCTGATGCTCTGCATGCTGTTGGACTTTACGGCGCACAACAGCGGCTTTCTCCTTCGTGCACGGCTGTGCAGCGCAGACAACTCGAAAGAGTTATTCTAAAAGAGTAAATTCGCTCTAAAAAGAGCAAAACACAGCGGCGTTGAACGTCCTTCTCAGGACGCGTCTTTTTAAAGATGATTTTTCCGCCCCTGTGTAGTTTCTGGATGCGGTTGATTTCTCCCCACCTCTGACGGTCATAAAAACTGCCTTGCATACCTTGGTTGCGATCACATGCAGGCAGCGTTTTTATGAATGGTCTATGTTTTCAGTACGAGAACAAGTAGGCTTTTTCTTGTAGTGAGAGAAAGCCACTTCAGCCGCCCCCCGCGCCTTGCCTCCTTCCTACGGGATTGAGGCAGGTGCCGCGGGCAATGAAGACAATCTGGGGACAATGACGGGCTCCGTTTCACCGGGTGAACCCCCTCGAAAGCCCCCCGCCTCCCCGGCACGCTTGCTTGTTTCCGTCCGAGCTCGGGATGAGCATTCTCTCCCCTTGGTGCCCCTAGCACGGAGTTTAGAGGCGTGGCTTTCACTGCCCAACCCGTCATGCTGGCTGCACCGGACCATTCGACTCGGTTATGCAATTCATTTGGCCAGGCCTCCGCCCCCTTCGCGGGCGTCCATTTTTCCGCAGTATACGGCGAACATGCGAAGTCCCTGCGCAAAGAAATCACCTCTCTGCTAATCAAAGATGCGATAGAGCCTGTCCCTCCATCCGGCCATGTGATGTATTCGCCACTCTTTGCCTCCCCTGCAGGGTAGGTGTGGTCTCCGCAGGGTCTTCTCCCCCTGAAAAAATAGGAAACGGGGTAAGACCCCCTTCTCTTAATGCATGTAAGGGCCCCGGCCGTAGTTGCATTATGCGAGAAACATAGCGAGAAAAGAGGCCCAGCCAGGCTTGGCCCATTCCCAGGTTGGAAAGCATCACCTTGTTCCCCTCTCCAGGGTAACCAGAAGGATTCTGATGGATTTAACGGGGCATTGGGGAAGGGTACGTGCAGCCTGATACAGCTGGTTGCCTTTGCACATAAGAAATACCTGCCCGCTCCTGTATCTGCAGTTCACGTACACGGCTCATGCATGGCACATTTAAAAGTGGACCCCTAGTGTCGCTTCTCTGACACAACGTGGAGAGATCGACAGAAGGGGAACGTCTAGGTTACGTATAATGACCGCCTAAGGGCTACTTTGGCAAGCCCTAAAACTAAAATGCTGTTTTATTTAGCAGTACAACCACAACCAATGCTGGATTTTCAAGACACCTGAAAGATGATGCAGTTCCCACTTTGTATGCTTGATTATTTGTCGATTTATTTGCTACAAAAGTTCAAATGCGGAGTTTTGTGTTGAAGCTACTGTGTACACCCAGTACACAGCTGTAGGTCTCTGGTAACCTGCTAGCTAATGTTATTGTGTTGAAATAGTTTTGCTAATCAGCTGTGTGTCCATTTTACCTACAATTGTGTAGAATAATGCAGATTGTTTGTCATTCTTACTTTCATGAATAGTGGTTATTGATAATAGTGAGCAAGAGTGGAGATGGATTTATTTTTACACACAGTCATTTTATGTTTGCAATCCACGGTAGTGCTCGGCTAACTTTCTATGTAATGTTATTGTTTTGGAAAGGGTATCCTATTCAGCTGTGGGCCGATTTGACCTAAAACTGTGTAAAAAATGATTGATCTCAAGATTTATTTAATTATATAATTAGCTGCCCATTCTATCAAGTAGTTATATCAATTAGCTCAAGATGGTGCCAGGTATGACTACTGCATTAAGAGCTCCGACCCAATGTTGCATTTTTCTTTTTTTGTCTTGGATGTTGTCTGCCTTATCATCTACGCTAGACAAACATTTTTGGACATTGGTTCTGCAATAGCACACTGAAAACTGGACTTTAAATACCTCAGTGCCGACCCACTGTTTACAAACATGACTTGCAGCCCGGCCACAGAAACGTAGCCGGAAAAGGGGAAAGAGAGCCGGTGTTCTCATCGGACTAAGACGTTGCACAAATCGACCCATGCTACACAGCATTCTACTGGCAAATGTTCAGTCTCTGAACAACAAGCTCTGCGAACTGAGAGTGCGGATCTCTTTCCAATGAGAGACGAGGGACTGCTGCATTATCTGCCTTATAGAAACTTGGATGTCTGCGGAGATTCCAGACTCAGCCATCGAACCCATGGGGATCTCCATGCACCGAGCGGACAGAGTTCAACACCACCGAATCTAGAAGCATGAGGCAGGGATATCATCTCGGACGTCAAAGGTTATAAAAACTCTGCCATGAACACCTCTGCCTCTCTCCCGGATGAGCTTAAAGGGTTACTTCACCCAAAAATGAAAATAATCAAATCATTTACTCACCCTCAAGCGAAGCGATGAATATCCATATTTATAACTTTATAAAATATAATCACTGGCTTCTGGTAATGGCCGTCCGTGCATTCACAAGAGAGTCGAGTTCCGGCGTATGACATAGGCATAGTGTAAGCTCCGGTGAGAAGTGACGAACGTTGAAGCGCAGAGGATAGAGGAAGCCAGTGAATTTGCGGACGACCGTTAACTTGAAGCCAGTGATTTTAGTTTAGAAATTTACTGGAAGCTTCGCTTCAGTAGGCCTTTATTAACCCCCTGGAGCTGTATGGATTACTTTTTTGATGGATGGATGCTCTTTTTGTGCTTCAAAATCTAAGGTACCATTAATTCTGATTATAAAGCTTGGAAGAGCCAGGATACAAGGTCGCGTTACAGGATGAGAGTAAAAGTAGAGTCAGAGAAGCATAGGTCAAAGAGTTATGTTTTGAGATTGATTTAAAATCACGGAGAGACATAGAGTTCCAAAATGAAGGGGCAAGTGTGCAAAAAGCCCTACCACCTAGTGAGGTCAGCTTGCAATGTGGAATGAATAATAGGCCCAAATCAGATGACCTGAGTGAGCATAGTGGGGTATAGCGGCATACAAGTTCAGTGTTGTATGAGGGGGCAAGACCATGTAAACCTTTGAATGTTGTAAGGAGAATTTTGTATTGGATACAATAGGAGACAGGTAGCCAGTGTAGCCTACAAAGTATGGGAGTGATGTGAGAGGATTTCTTTGAGTAGGTATCAAGTCTAGAATTAATAAAGGCATGAACAAGAGTTACTATATCTTTGGTGCGAAAAATGGGACAGAGTTGCGCAATGTTACATAGATGATAGAAATCAGTTTTTGTGAGAGAGGAGATGTGAATGTGGAAAGAGAGTGTGGGGTCAATGTTAATGCCAAGATTAGGAACAACAGTGGAGAGTCTGACTAGGACACCATTGTTATCCCTGATCATTATTATAATCAGGGAGACGTGATAAAACACTTAGAGACCCAACTATCAGTATGTCAGTTTTATCAGAGTTGAGTTTTAGAAAGTTACTGATCATCCAGTTTATATCTTTAATAAATTCAGAGAGGGAACTTGTGGGGGATGGGGCAGTGTGTTTAGAGCTGATATAAAGTTGAGTGTCATCAGCATAACAGTGAAGGTTGAGGCCATGATGGCGAATAATGTGACCTAGAAGAAGCATATAGGCGATGAAGAGCAAAGGACCAAGTACAGAACCCTGGGGGACACCTTGAGAAACAGGAACAGAATTAGATTTTTACAGACGCAATGTAGTTTTGGCGGCTAGAGAGGTAAGAGATGAACCAGGACAGAGCAGTGCCTGAGATGCCAATTGCAGAGAGCCTAGCGATGAGTATGCTATGAGAGATAGTGTCAAAAGCAGAACTAATGTCTAAAAGGACCAGGAAAGTGATGACTCCAGAGTCCGCAGCAATCAGTAGATTGTTAACAACTTTGATGTGTGTAGTCTTAGTGCTGTGTAGAAGACAAAAACCAGATTGAAAACATTCAAAGAGAATGTGTGTGGCCAGAAGCTGAGATGCAACCACTCTCTCTATAACTTTATGCAGAAAAGGAAGATTCCATATAGGGCGGTAATTTTTGAGATCCGTGCGGGTTAAGCCAGACTTTTTTAATACTGGAGTGACTTTTGTCTCTGGAGAGACAAAGCCTGTACTAAATATCCTGTTGATAAGATGGGAAATAGGTGCTGAGATCACAGGCAGACGTTGTTTAATCAAGACTGTGGGTGCAGGATCAAGCTGGCAGGAATTATAATTTTAATTGTTAATTAACTCAGAAACTGTAGATGGGGAGGTGGTGGTGGCAAAATTAGTAAAAGTGCCAATCTGGTGGTTTGTGATAAAATCCTGAAGTGGATCAGGAGGAACATTAGAAGGGAAAAGTTTGTAAATAGAGTTGATTTTATTCTGAAAGGAGTAAAGAAATGACTGACAGAGTTCAGTAGAGGCTGAAATAAGGGGTGCAGGTGGGTTAATGAGTTTATGAGTTGACAGTAGAAGTCTAGAAGATTTGTTATTGATAATGGATGAAAATTAAGATGAGCGTGCATCGTTGCTGATTTGAAGGTGAACAGATAGACCAGTTTTCATGTAAAGACACTCAAGGCTGCATCCTGTAGCTTTAAGAGCACGTAATTCATTGAGTGGAGTCTACTTTTAAGAGGGGCATAAAAATCAAGGGCATTTGAGATTGTTTTGTTGTATTTAGTATGTCAGTTGGACAGGAAAGTTGCATGACATCTGTACAGAAAGATGTTTGAAGTGATGCAGAGAACGATACAGGGTTAATGGAAGTAAAGTTGCGAAAGGAAAGCAAGGTTTTTTGAGCAGACCTGAGAAATGGAGTCACAGCTCAGTTCTATGAATAGATAATCAGACAGTCCAATCTGAGACCCAGAAACAGTGATATTATTTAGGCCATTAGTGTAAACCAAATCTAAATTATGACCATGTGAATGAGTAGGGAAGTCCACATGTTGTACAAAGTTGAAACATTTTAACACAGACATGACAATATGAGCTGATGGAGGGGATATCAGAAGGGGACAAGTAATGGAATAGAAGCTTGTGGAACGATGGATATAATGTGGGTGGCGAGTAATCCCAAGCTTGTTGCAAATGCCGTATGTAGCTGTTTCCAGCCGGGGACGGATAATCAAACATAACTAAGTGCCATTGTAAGAACACAACTGATCAAAAAGAGTTGACAGTCTAATCAGGCCATGGGCGAGTGATTCAGATCTGATGGTAAACATGATTAGACGTGGAACATCACTGAGGGCAGCACAACGTAATAACTACTGTGAGCCAGAGTATTAACACTCTGTTGCCGTTAATACAGAGACACTGTAGCCTTACCAGATATCAGAGAGGCGTGGTCTAAACACTGACCACGTAGTTAACAAGAGAGTGGATACTCACTCATCAACCATGCTGGGAGGTACTTTGGGGTTTCACAGGGGCTGGTGGCCCAGCAGCAGAGAGACATACAGTAAGTAGCAGAAGCGATGCAAACCCAAAGTAAATCCAAATAGAGAATCCAGCTGAAAAATTGTGTAGTTGGCATATAATCCAGAGTGGTCTGGTGTAGAAGTGGAAGATGTTATGGAAGGAAACAGATAAGAGTCCAAGACAAATTCAAACACACAAAGAAACAAACAAACAAGACTCCCAGTGAGAAATGGCAGACAGACGCGCTAAACTTTCTCTCAACGGAAGCATTATGTCAAAAGTGCTTGTTTTGAGGGAAATAACATCGCCCTCACGGAGAGAGCTCTCATGGCTGAAGCTACAGAGGTTAGTTCACTTGGTGAAGTTAGGTCCAGATGGCATTCCGGGCGCATCATCAGAGCATGCGCGAACCAACTGCCTCATGTTTTTATGGACATTTTCAAACTTTTCCTCTCCTTGTCTGTGGTCCCCACATGCTTTAAACACCCACCATTGTGCCTGTACAAAAGCAATCCAAAATCACTTGCTTAAATGTTCCTGTTGCTCTGACACCCATCATTAGCAAATGCTCTGTGCTGCCTGCCTCACTGGACTCACTGCAGTTTGAATACTGCAACAAACACTCCACTGTTGATGCCATTGCATCTACACTACAAAGTGCTCTCTCCCACCTGAAAAAAAGTAACATATATGTGAGAATGCTATTTGTAGACTACAGCTCAGCATTCAACACCATAGTGCCCTCCAAGCTTGATGAGAAACTCTGGGCTTAAACAGCTCACTGTGCAGCTGGATCCTGGACTTCCCGTCAAGCAGATGCCAGGTGGTTAGAATAGGCAGCATGATCTCCTCATCACTGACCCTCAACACTGGAGCTCAGCAGGGATGTGTTCTCAGCCCACTCCTCTATTGCCTGTACATAAATGACTGTGTGGCAACACAGAGCTCCAATGCCATCATTAAGTTTGCTTATGATACTATGGTGGTAGGTCTGATCACTGACAATGATGAAACAGCCTACAGAGAGGAAGAGCACAACCTCCCCCTCAACATCAGTAAGACCAAGGAGCTTGTGGTGGACATCAGGAGAAAAGACAGAGAACACAGCCCCATCACCATCAATGGAGCACTGGTGGAGAAAATCAGTGGCTTTAAGTTCCTCAGTGTCCATGTCACTGAGGAACTCAGATGGTCCGTCCACACTGAGGCCAATGTGAAGAAGGATCACCAGCGCCTCTTCCTCCTGAGACGGCTGAGGAAGTTTGGAATGAACCACCACATTCTCACATGGTTCTACACCAGTACTGTAGAGAGCATCCTGACTGGCTGCATCACCGCCTGGTATGGCAACAGCACCACCCACAACCGCAAAGCCCTGCAAAGGGTGGTGCAAATTGCCAGACACATCATCAGAGGTTAGCTTCCCTCCCTCTTGGACATCAAAACCAGGCGGTTTGTGAAAAAATCTCAGAGGATCATCAGAGACTCCAGCCAACCGAGCCATTGGCTGCTCTCACTGCTACCATCAGGCAGGTGGTGTCGCAGCATCAGGACCTGCACCAGCCAACTTCATGACAGCTTCTTCCCCCAAGCAATCAGACTTTTGACCTCTTGATCGATCACAATACATATATAAGCACCACATTTTATTAGCCTCAAACTGGACTCATAATTTATACTTCTCTTAATAACACACTGGCAACTGACTATCAGCTTAATGTCAACACAACACTTCATATTTATTTCCACTTTATTTTGTGGAAACTATTGTATATTATCATTATTTTTATTTATTTTTGTATAAAGTCTTCTTTTTTTGTGTATACTGTATATTGTATATTATTAGGTGTATATTGTGTTGTAAACTAAACTAAAGTGTATACCGTGTTATGTGTAAATCAGATGTTTATTGAAATTGTCATATTGCTACAGTTGAAAACAAAATTATTAGCCCCCTTTGAAATATTTAGTTATTTTACAAATAATTCCCGAGTGCTGTTTAGTGGAGCAAAGATTTTTTTCAACATATCATTTCTAAACATAATAGTTTATTTAGACAACTTAGAGTGTTTATAATACAAATAGAAACTAAATTATAACCAAGAATAAAAGAGTCTACAGGTCAAAATTATTAGCCTCTGATGTTAATAGTCAATCGTGTATCCCTTTTGCTTGATAACAGCCTTTAGTCATTTAGCCTTTAGCCTTTAAGGCATTTCTCCTGAGGAGTCGCAGCCCATTCCTCCTAAGTAAATCTCTCAAGCTCCTCCAGATTTGTTGGTCTCCTGGCATGGACTCTAGTCTTCTGGGTGCCCTACAGATTTTCTATGGGATTCAAGTCTCAGCTTTGTGCAGGCCAGTCAAGGACGTTCACTTTGCTCATTTGGAGGTAGTTCTTCACCAGAAGTGAGGTATGCTTTGGGTCGTTACCAAGCTGGAAGACGAAATGTTGACCCAAACCAAGTTTTGTTGCAGAGGTTGTCTTTCAAAATCTTCTCATAGTCTTCCTTTTTCATGATTCCTTCGACCCTGATGAGATTCCCAGTTCCAGATGCACTGAAACATCCCCACAGCATTATACTCCCATCGCCATGTTTCACTGTGGGCGCGGTGTTCTTTGGGTTGAGCGCATCTCCCTTCTTTCTCCAAACATAGGCAACATCTCTATGGCCAAAGAGCTCTAGTTTTGTCTCATCTGACAAAAGGACACATTTCCAGTATGCATAATTTTTCTCTAGGTTGTCCATGGCAAACTTCAGTCTAGCTTGGAGGAGTTTTTCTTGGTCTGCAACATCACAGTCCATTCCTGTGCAGGGCTTTAGTGACTGTCTTCATTGAGACATCAATCCCAGACTTGGCTAAATCATTCACTAGTGTCTTGGCAGTTGTTCTTGGGTCTTTAGAAACCTCTATTATCAGTTTTCTTTTCAAGGTTTTTGAAATTTTTCACTTCCTGCACCAGTCTTGTTCTCCACTTTGTGGGTCTCTTCAAACTTCTTGATAACACTTCTTACGGCAGTTCTTGACACCTGAAAATGCTTTGATAAACATGTATATCCTTCTCCTGCAATTGTGAGCATTAACAATTATTTTTCTCAAGTCTAAACAAATTTCTTTTGTCTTTGCCATGATGACAGTTTTATATTACTTCACTAGTTGTTTGCAAGATACTAATCCTCAGTTTGAAGTGCAACTTAAAGGCTTGGGGGATTAATTTGGTTAATTAGGCGAGTTAGGTTAATTAGGCAAGTCATTGGATAACAGTGGTTGGTTCCGTAGCCAATCAAACAGATAATATCTTAAGGGGGCTAATAATATTGACCTTAGCAGTTTTTTTATTTTTTTATAATTGTTTTATTCCAGGCAAATTGAAATAAATAAGGATTTCTCCAGAGGAAAAATATAGTAAGAATTACTGTGTTAAAATCCCCTTGCTCTGTTAAACATCACTTGGGAAAGAATGGAATTTTAATATCTGGGGGCATATATTTTTGTCTTCAACTGTATGTTTCTTGGAACCATACCCAAGACTTTCACCACTGTTGTACTTGTGTATATGGTTGAGTGACAATAAAGGGATTTGATTTGATTTGATAATTCAAGCTGTAATGTTTCAGCCACTATCGTTAATCCATGGCTAACTTGATCACTAACTCTCTGATACCACCGGTAATATCCAACCGGAAGTAAGCCTCTGTTCTCCATTCATATCTCGGGCGAAAAACGTTCAGCTACACCCATTCCAGTAAAAGATGACTAACTTAAATGCACTATGTGTCTTTTACTTGAAGCTTTGTTAGGTTCACAATAATCAATAGTGTACTTGTAAGAAAGCTACGAAATTAAAACTTACAACTGTGAAACGTCCTGCTCAAGTCATGCTTGCAAATGTGGTTCGGGTTGATCAGCTAGTTCTTCCAAACTTTCATTATTTAATTCATAATTGGACTAGAGCTGGTATGGGAAAAACCAACAGCACTGTTACCATAGTTAAACTTTTACAGCTGCTCACGCTGAAACTTGGTTATGGTAAGGGACACACGCCCTACAAGTTTGACCAATCACAACAGACTAGGCCAGCTGATTAATCAGAGCAGACTGAGATTTTCGGAGAGGGGGCTATAAAGAGACAGGAAGAAAATCAGAGTGTTTGAGTCAGAGGTAGAAGAGATGGGAAAAGATATATACAGTATGAGTAAAATAACGTTTTTCTTTTTTTTTTTTTACATTAAAGCATGTAAATCTATTCTAGTAGACTGCCAAAATAAAACGATGAACCTGTAAATTAGCACAGATTAACAGACGTTAAGAGAACTAAAGTCAAATAGCTGTCAGACAAGAGGGGGAGCTGAGGATGTTGGGGAAATGTTAAGTTCAGCCTGTATCCATGCAAACTAAAGAATGAATGAGCTGTGAATGATTGAATGAATGAATGAATGAATGTGGAACTTCAAAATAACTACCCTGAAATGTGTCTGAATTGTATTTTTTGATGTCATGATCAACTGAGCATCATCAGATTGCAAGCTTAAAGAATGTGGCCTGCCTGGCATAATGCGATGCTAAGTGACGGAAGAAATATTCAGATAATTTATTTAAGTACAAGTAGCAATACCACACTGTGAAAATACTCCACTACAAGTAGAAGTCCTGCATTCACAACTTTACTTAATTAAAAGTATGTAAGTATTAACAGCTAAATGTACTTAAATATAAAAAGTAGAAGTACTCATTCTGCAGTAAAAGTTTCTCTGTCAGTGTTTTACTATGGTATATGATGTTTTTGGATTAATATTACTGCTGCATTTTTACTGCTGTTGATGTTTAATGCTGAGCTAATTTGAACTAAATACTTTTGGGGAGTTTAATCTACAGCAATGCATCCTATTCTATAAGAACATCATATGTTTGTAGCATCACTGTCCTGTGAGAACCGTGTATCTCTTTAGAGATATGCTCAGAAAAACAGCCTTATTTTCAGTTTTGTGACTGCATTTCAGCTAATCCAAGAGGGTTTTTTAAAATTGTTTATATATCTTAAAAAGTAGGAGAATGTTCTCAACCCATAAAGGAACACTTAATCTGAATTTGTCAGAAAAATTTAAAATCACCAAATTTGGATATACATAGTTTTCACTGGACTTGAAGGGTATGAACATTTTTTATCTGAAAAGTAACTAGTTACTAAAGCTGTCAGACATATGTAGTGGAGTAAAATGTAAAATATTTGCCTCTGAGATGTTGTGGAGTACAAGCATAAAGTTGCACAAAATGGAAAAACTCAAGAGAAGTACAAGTACCTACAATTTGTACTTAAGTACAGTACTTGAGTACTTCCACCACTGTCAATACTTAATTTACCTGCCTGTTTGTGAACATGTCACACTATAAAAATAAAAAAAATTAAAGACTGTTGGTTTGCGGTATAAAAAGAATAATCTTTTACCATCTTATTTAGCAAATAAGGCAAATTTGGCACTCATTATTTTTTCATATGCAAATGAGCTTGATATTCACCGCAAATGTTTGCAAGAAGTTTGTAGCTCTTCACTGTTAGCAGTGAACTTGCAGCAAACCTTTGGCATCATTGAAGAGTTTGCTCAATTATTAATGAGTGACGAATTTGCAGCAAGTTTGCGGCATCTCGAGATTTTTGAGTAAAGGTAAGACTCAACAAAGTCAACACATTTTCTCAAAGAATATCAAACGTTTACCTGGAGTGACTTATCCAGATGTGTACCAAAATATTGTTGATAATGAGCATCTATGAAAGAGAGGCGATGAAAGTATATCATAGTTTAGATGCTTATATTTATTTACTCAGCAAAAATGTCAGGAATATTGAATCACTTTTGTTATATTCAATGAAGCTGTTAATGCTGCAAGCACGTGACCTGAAGACAAGGTATGGGGTTTTCTTTTAAATCATAAAAGAAAAATTGTTTTTGTGACTCTTTCTTCTGCAGTTGCTTCTGTACTACTCCAGCTACTTTTAGAACTTGACAGTATATCTAATGCTAAAGATATTGTTGACTTTTGTGTTACAAAATGCTTGTTATATTACTTATTTGTGAGTTGCATAGAATAAAAGCATCTGATAAATTTAAATGACTTGCGCAGCTTCATTCATTACAATGGGGGCAATCTATAAGGTCACTTTAAGGGCCCATAAAGAAATAATCTGACTTAACTAGCCAGCTAAACTCTACCTATCTAACTTACAATTAGTTTACAAAAAATGTGTTCACCTACCAGAGAGAAGATGTGAGCTACAGTTTTTAGTACTGCACTAAATCCAGCTGTCTCGCTTCGCTAAACAGTTCATGTGTCCATTTTGGTTGCTTTTTCGAAAATATAAACACATTAATTTCTGTTCATTCAAGGCATCGAGGAGCATCCAGCCACCAATCAACATTGTCCACATTTTAATAATGACATTTTATGACAATCATGTTAACGTTAGTAATATTATTCATGTTAAAATCACTATGAATGAAGCGCCTCCTGCTGTTGTTTTGAATGGGTTTGACAACTAGAAGGAAATGTTCAAGCAACAAAGACTTTTCTTAAATGAATAGTCATTGAAATTGTCTATATCTAGACTCAAGCGTTCAGAGGAGGTGCAATTGAGATGCACTTTACTACCAGGTGTAAACAGTCTGTCTCGGTTGACCACTTATGTTCGGATCTCCCGTGACAGATGCCGGGTGTTAACAGGGCCACAGTCAGGAAAAGCATTCAGACAGTTTCCTGGTAGGTTCATGGATGAAAGAAATGGGAAAGAAGGAAAATCAACAGCCAAACATTGAAGTATACACGACATGATTGTGTCTAAATGAGTGAGAGTTTTTTTGTGCGAGTGCGGTTGCACTTAAGTGTAAACACCTGGCCCTATATATAGATCTCACGTCACTGGCAGATTTCGGCCTTGGAGGAGTGCAAAAGGTTTTGTTGGTCCCATTCTCTACTTCCATGTAGTAATATTGTATTAGACATATTTGTTGCTTTGTTTTGCTTCCAGTGAGGATGTGACTGCCATGGATTTTTATAGTGTTTTGACCCATTTAAGGACAGAGTAACAACCCTTACAACATTTTTTAATTCTGGCAAACTAGCCACACACTTGCCACAAATTTTCTGCTCATCATTTTCACATGCAAAAGAGCGTTGCAGCAAACTTGCAGCAATTTGTCCTCTGTTGCCAAAGGTTTGCTGCAGGTTTACTACTACCGGTGAAGAGCTGCATACTTCTGGCAAACATGTGACTATGTTTAGTCAGTAGTGATGAACCTGCAGCAAACCTTTGGCATCAATGGACAATTCGCCGCAAGTTTTCTGCTAAGGTCATTTGTATGTCAAAATAATAAGTGGTGAATTTGCGGCAAGTTTGCTGGCAATTTGCAATAAACTCTCTCTTATTGTAAGTGAAGGCATGACCGAGATGGATAAATGTATGGATGGATCAACAGCCCTAATAGATTGTTTAATTAACTTGGCTTTGTAAAAGAATAAAGACCTGTGTGGGGACACAAACAGAAGTGCAACTGTGCTCAGAGTGGAAAAAAAAATTGAACTGACCTCAAGCAAAATGGAGAAATGGTTGGTAAATTATAGTTTATGATATAAGGGGAGGTAAATGATGGTGTAGCGTAATTGTCCAAAAAATACAGAGGGGTCCTCAACAAATTTACTAAACATAAACCACAGCAAAAACAGAAATCACTTCTTGACAATGTTTGGAATTCACATCTGTTTGGTGTATGTTTATACATGTACTTTGTGTATTTTCACACAAAAAATGTGTTTACATTTGAGCCGCAATGAAAATCTACGTAACGAGAAACAGTTTGAGATGAATAAAGCTTTTTTGGTATGCAGGAGACAGCAGATTTTGTTAATACTGATAAAATGAATTTAATGTATTTGTCAAGCTGTATGTTCAAAATCGTCATGCTATGTTACAATCTTTACTCACAAGATTCTTGTAATCTCAATTACAGCCTCATTAGAAAAGTCATACAGCAACAAAAATCACATCAAAATCTAAAACAAAAAAGCAATGTTTAGGTTACACATTTCATAAATTGGCCTAATGGGAAAATTAAATTGTGCCATCTCGTGTCATGTGACCCAAAGGAGCAAGTACTGATTCATTTTGACTGACGCCTGTCAATCAGTCACCTACCGTAGAGTGCTGGATGCCTTTCCTCACTCCGTCCTGCCATAATAAACCAGAACCCAACCAGCAGCCCCTCTCATATGGAGCAAATTAGAGCCTGTGTTGCGATTCCCCTCCCCCCCATACACGCACATACAATCACACATACAGGTTCGGTGTTGTAATTTGTAGCATGTCTTGCTCAATGTGATGACCCACATATCAACGTGAAGTGATGTGGAGAGATGAGCTGCACATACACTTATGGAAACAGAGAACCACACACAGAGAAATGTCTTCACTTCAGGGGAAGCTTCTGCTGAGGCACTCATATATTTTTGGCGTGAAGGCTGATAACATGCATTTATAATAACACCTTGCACAAAATGCAGAAAAGAATATGACACGGTGGCTGCGTTACGCAGCAGCAAGATAAACAGCAAGCTGCCACAAACTAAATCAAAGTTCTGCCATTAGCTGGAGAGCATAACTTCAACAATCCCATTAAGTGCATGGTGCGAGTCTAAAGATCGGGTTACACACATCAAACGCAATCATCTATAGAATATAAATACTAAAGGTCCATTAAAACACCCCTTGCAGATGCGCAGAATGAAACATGTTGTGGCAGGGCTCGGCGTGGCGCCAAAACTGCCATTACTGTATTTAGATACACTACACTCTTGATTCCTTGGCTTTCGTCTGTTTCCGTTGTGCATCTATAGACACCATTGTGCATCTCTGTAAAGTTTTTTTTCTTCCCTTACAAAAAATATTAACAATTATGTAGTATCTTTATGAACCTTTCTTTATTGCCACATGACAAGGCCAGGCCACAGTGGAATTTCTTTCCATGATTTTCAGGAACGTTGGTGTGAACTTCTAATTAACAGTTCTGTGAACTTATTTTGCCATTTTAGAATACCTGCATAAACATATTATGACCAACGACATAAACTTATTTTGCCATAGAAAAGCAGCATGAACATATTTTACCACAGAACAGCAACACAAACCTTTTTCACCAGTGCATGACAGCATCAACATACATAAAACAGTGGCATAAACATATATCGCCATAGAACTGCAGACACATAATATGTAATTTGAAAAGTGAACATATTACAAGCAGTCCATGATGAAATACATACATATTACCAAAATAATAAAAAAGACATAGTCAGTATGCAGTTGTAGAGCAAAGTATTTGTCCTTTATGTGAGAATACCACATTAATGTATGTATAATGTGAAGTAAATATATACATTATTGCCATAATGTTTATCTGATACAATAATATTACAGGAGGCACATTATGTGTTATATTTTTGACGAAGTCATCTCACTGAAAGATGTGTGCATCTCTTTGGTCACTGTGCAGTTAAAGTTAAATAAATAACTAGACTGAATGTTGACACCCTCTTATTTTTGCAGACAATCTCCTGAGGCGCACCACACCCCTCTCCCCTCTTTTAATTCACTCCTTTTTAGTTTCTCATTGATCTTTAATCCCTGTCATTAAGCATTAATTTGCTGTTTTAGACTGAAGTTTGATTAAACCATCTTTATAGTTCAGGGTTTGTATTATAACCTGAAATGTATGATGGATAATTTGTCTTCAAAACAAAAGCTTCCAAATCAGCTTTTTGGCACATCTGTCTTAATAACTTGGTTTATTATGATAACTATTAAACATTTTATAGTTTAATTTCTCACTGAACTGTCACCTTCCCTGTAACTGGAGACTTTCCACTAAACTATGATCTCATTTACATTCCCAATAGAAGCAGATTCACGCTTATGACACAACCATAAATAAGACATAATCAAAACATTTTAGTCTAGTCAGTGTTATAGTTTTTGATTAGACATATGAATGGATGATTACTCATTATAGGCCAATATATGTATTTGAAAGTTACATGAAAAATTGGAAATCTGAGTGGGCACATATTAAAATGAACATAAACAGAACCGCACATTAAGCAGACGGCTCCATCTAAAAGATGTACAGATGTACAAAATAATCTAAAGAGGTTTACTGGTGCAGACAGATCTGTGGACTTGGGTGTTTGACGTGATTTAATTTGTGATGTAACTGAAATTGCTTTACAACAATACAAAAATCTGGCTTGTTGCGATATAAAGATCTCACTTTCAATTTCACAGTCTAGCAGAAGGCCAAGGGTATAGCGTCAAGTCATACAATGTTTATAATGCGTGTCTCTGAAGCCACACACCTTAAATCTTTAGGGTTCATATCATCTTTAGGGTTCATGTCATCATGATATCATATCATAACATATATCATTTATAAAGTATGAAGAAATACAGTATTATAACTTTCAGAGAACTTTCTTCCCTGTCCAGTTACTGTTGTAACCTCCGTTCCCCGAGGGAGGGAACGATATGTTGTGTGGAATGAAGTGACACAAGGGGCCTTCCTGGGACGCCAAACATACCTCTGAACCTGAGAAAAGGCCAATGTCAAGTTGGCAGACAGAATTTGCATTCAGATGTCTGCTAAGGAGGTGCCATGGGCCAGTGCCCACGATGATGCCACACTTCCTTTACAGTGTGCTCAAACCCACAAGGGGGCGGACACGGCCTGGGTGTGATAAGCTAAGGAAATAGCATCAACGACCCAGTGAGCTAACCTCTGTTTGGAGACGGCGTTCCCTTTCTACCGTCCGCCGAAGCAGACAAAGAGCTGTTCAGAACACCTAGAGCTCTACGTGAGGTCCAAATATATACGCAAAGCACGTACCGAACACAGCAATGAGAAGGCTGGGTCTGCCTTCTCCCGGGGAAGCTTGCTTGCAGGCTCATGAGCTGGTCCATGAAGGGGGTTGTAGGAACCTTGGATAACGTGAGAATGTGCCGGACCGAACTCCATGCAGGTGTCGCTGACAAAGAACACAAGCAAGTCCCCAACCCTCTTGATGGAGGCTAATGTGATCAGGAGGGCCGTCTTCAGGGAGAGGACCTTGAGCTCAACTGAAACAAGCGGCTCGAAGGGCGGTCTCTGAAGGCCCGAGAGGACCACAGAGAGATCCCAGGCTAGGCCGGGACTGTAGAGTTTTGGGGCCGGGATGCCATGAGAATGAGGTGCTCGATGCTGGGGCTGAGAGCTGGGCCCGGGTTGAGGCGGAGCTACCTGTTGTTTAGCTGCAGGGGGACACCCTGAGCGAGCAGGCGGGACACGCTGGTTTGGCAGCGCCGCGGCAAGATGTGCCATCTGCTTCTTCATCTTTCTGACATATGTGCGTCAGCCTCAGATTGGGCGAGCAGACCCGAAGGTGGCAGCCCAGACGAGTCATCAGCATCAGACGCCGCTGCAACGCTCTCCGATGCAGCGGCGATGTCGTCATCCAATTCCGGGGGCTCAAGGGAGAATGCCGGCTGGCCGCGAGGTGAGCCGCACTCATCCGGTGCTCGGACGGAAGCAAGCAAGCGTGCCGGGGGGCAGGTGGTTCGTGGGGATTTACCCGGCAAAACCGAGCCCTAATCATCCCCAAATCGCCAGCCGGGTTGTCCTCAATCCCGTGGGAAGAAGGAACGACGTGGGGGGCTGCTGAAGTGGCTTTCTCCACGTTTATTTAGCAAGCAATTTAATATCACACCAACCATTTTTCTCACACAGTTTAAATGGTACTATGTACCTGAAAATATGTAGCTGCCTCTATATTTTATGAAGGGGGTCCCTCACAATGGAATCATTATATTTGGGGGTCCTTGGCATCATAAAGTTTGAAAACCACTGCTTTAAAATAAATCAAAGTGGCACAAAAGCAACCATTCCTGTCAATATAATCTCCTTTTAATGTGGATTTCTTCAAACACTAAATACTGCCAAATACCACTGTTTAATGGTGTAATCTGTCAGACAGTGGCCTAATATTACAGTTACAATGTTGGATGCAAATGAACACACCTAGATAAAGGCCTACGTAAAAACCCACACCGACCAATGTGTTTGCAGATAACCACTTCTCCATTCTCCTCTCTTCTCTCATCTTCCCTTCTTTAGAGATAATACCATCTGGAAAGATGTGAGATGGAAATGCAGTCAATCAATGCCAATCACAAGCGGCCACTGCATTTTTAACCTCACCCCAGCTACCCACATTTTGTTTCACTTTAGTAACCAAAACATGGTTTCAAACAGCGTTTTGCTTAGCTTATTGTCATTGTTCCATGACTCCAGCTGTCTGAATATCTCTCACAATTCATGTCAGATCAAATGAAAAGTCCCTCACGAATTCTTTAAAATATTAGGTACTGTGGGACACTTCAGCCATTATTATAAATGTATGTACAAAAGGAAATGTTAGACAAAATGACAGACTCAGTCATTCATTTTCATTGACTGGAAAAAAAGATGAGTAAATTATGAATCTACATTTTTAGGTGAACTCACCCTTTAAGGGGATTTTATAAAGTGCTATGTGGACTGAGAATGTGAAAGAATCGGTCTTAAATCTTATCGGTTTTCATGTAATTTTCATTTTTGGTTACTCTTATCTGAGATGTATGACAGCACAGACAAATCAAAGGATTTTTTAATCTTCCTTCTCACACAAGTGCCCTCATGGTACGGAGCGTGAGCTCCTCGATAAAGATCTGTGTAAATGCCATAAAATCAATCCAACATTTTACTAGAGAATCAAAAGAGGCTGTGCGCAGCCTACTGAGCAGGTCAGAGTTTATAGTGATGATGAATACATATTCTAGAAGACAAGGTCGCTTACAGGAAGCTGGTGAGAGTTTGCAGTCACAGCTTGTACATTTTTCCATTTGGAGATCCTCCTCAGGCCAGGATCCAGTCAAAAATTATTTAGCCACGGAAACCTTTCCATTGCACTATGAAATCAATACCGTCAGAATCTGAGTTGCAAATAATGTGATTCTTAGATTCTTAGGGAGCTAAAACATTTATATTTTTTATCAGTTGGAGAAATCTTGAGTGTGACTGGTTCAATGCAGTAAAAATCTCTTTGTACAGGTTTACATAATTGCAAACATAATTTAATACCTAGACTGACAATGCAATATAGCTCTAGGGCATAGTGAGCATTTATCTCTAAGCAATGCATCATGTAGTCACAAATAAAAAACAAATGTGTTCATTGTTTAAAAGTGTACTGCAATGTGAATAAATAAAAATCTGCCATAAAAATTCCTGAGTGCAAAATATTTTAATCATGGCTACGAAATGGATTTAACCAGACTGATCTCACATTGAAATCGAAAACAAGTAGGTTGATTTTTCTTTAGCTAAACTCAGTCTGTGCATATCAAAATATGAAACACTGCCCCCAATGGCCAAACAGTAAGTGATCTTGGGTGTATGGCATGTGTGAGCTCAATCTTCAAAGTGAAATGTGGAACGTCAAAAGCGAGTTGTGAAGCAAGCTTTTTCAACTATACAGGATGTAATACAGTCAAGAGGAATGCCTATTTTATAAACTGAACCCCCCCCCAACCCCAAACCTAAAATGTAAATGTTAGAGGGAAAATTGCAACCTCCGAATCCCACTCGTCACTGATTTTGCAAGCGCGATTACTTGCTGATTAGTTCCAACGTGGGATGTGAACCTGGGTCTCCCATGTTGCCAATGCAACGTGCTTCCGGTCACACCACAGTTAAAGGTTAACGTCCAATCCTACAGGAACTCTCAGAAACCACATGCCAACTTCCCATGTGATCATGAGGATTTTAACATGGTAAAAAAAATAAAAGTGTGACTTAAGTCACACCTATCCCCACTAGTATGTATCACATTTCAGGGAAATTTTTTTCAAATACTGTACTTTGAAACAACAGGTTTCAAGGTGATTTTTAGTGGATGACTGTAGTCAGTTCCCCTCAAGTTAATGATTAAATCATTAACTATGTACATATCCAACTAACTTTGAAAACCAGAAAGTGTCCAAATAATTGTTGCCATAATTATGAACAATATATCTATTGTTTTATTATTTGAAACCAAACAAACTTGATAAATGTCTTTAAAATACATGGCAGTTCCCCTTCTGTCACTCACTTGATGTTGTGTCGATTGTACTGACACAAAGCAGAATTTGCATGCACCACCCCAGACATACGGGTATAAAGGGAGCGGGCGAGCGAATGCCAGACAGATTATTTCTTCGGAGCCGAACGGTTGTGTGATCAGCGAGCTGAGTGACACACGACTGCTTCACCCACCTCTGCAAGAGAGCTTGCTGTTGGATCTGACGGCGCATTCCAGCAGCTTTCTCCTCTCTGCACGCCGTGCAGACTCTGCCCATGGGCGCTTCGACAGCGCTTCTCTTATAAAAGAGTTGACGTCACTGAAAGAATTTATTTTCCTTTAAAAGAGTTTTATTCTGGTAAAAGAGCAACATACAAAAGCGAGCGTTTAACGTCCTTTTAAGGACGCGTCTTTTTAAAGATGCCCTTCCGCCGCTGTGTAGTTCCTGGGTGCGGTCGATTTCTCTCCAATTCTGACGGTCATAAAAGCTGTCTCGTGTGCCTGAGCTGTGAACTCACGCAGACAGCGTTTTATGAATGGTTTATGTTCCCAGTGCGAGAACACAGCCATGGCAACATTGCGGTCACGGCTTTCTTTTCTCACGAGAGAAAGCTACTTCAGCCATACCCCCTTTCTTCCTGGAAGTGCCTGACGAGATGACTAGTTCATGGAGGGCACGTTTTACTGCCCGGAACCGACCTCATCACTTGTCCGCTATCACTACCCTGGACGGTGGGGCGGCCCACGGGTACACGGAGGTCCCTCAGGTGGACAGAGCGGTTGCAATCCACCTGTGTCCCGAGAACACTGCCACCTGGCAGGACCATCCGGTACCCCCTCCTGTAGGCCTGTAGGACAACGTCGTCACTGACTGCAAAATCCTACAGCGTCACTGGACTTTTTAAAGATGCCCTTCCGCCGCTGTGTACTTCCTGGGTGCGGTCGATTTCTCTCCAATTCTGACGGTCATAAAAGCTGTCTTGTGTGCCTGAGCTGAGAACTCATGCAGACAGCATTTTATGAATGGTTTATGTTCCCAGTGCGAGAACATAGCCATGGCAACATTGCGGTCACGGCTTTCTTTTCTCACGAGAGAAAGCTACTTCAGCCATACCCCCCCCCCCTTTCTTCCTGGAAGTGCCTGACGAGATGACTAGTTCGTGGAGGGCACGTTTTACTGCCCGGAACCGACCTCATCACTTGTCCGCTATCACTACCCTGGACGGTGGGGCGGCCCACAGGTACACGGAGGTCCCTCAGGTGGACAGAGCGGTTGCAATCCACCTGTGTCCCGAGAACACTGCCACCTGGCGGGACCGTCTGGTACCCCCCTCCTGTAGGCCTGTAGGACAACATCGTCACTGACTGCAAAATCCTACAGCGTCACTGGACAGGCCAACTCAGCCTAGCATGCCATGGCTCTCCTGCAAGTACACCAAGCCAAGGCACTCAAAGATCTGCACCTGGGTAGCCCCTCTCGGCACAGACACGCTGGCACACAGCTGGCCCTCGGGGGCTGCGCAAGTACGCATTTCCCCCAGTGAGCCTTCTTGCACTGTTGCTGTGCATGGTCAGGGAGGACGAGGAACAGGTCACCTTGGTGGCTCCTTATTGGCCCACCTGGACCTGGTTCTTGGATCTCACGCTCCTCGCAACAGCCCCTCCCTGGCAAATTCCCCTGTGGAAGGACCTCCTTTCTCAGGAACGGGGCACCCTCTCACGCCCAGACCTCTAGAATCTCCACGTCTGGCTCCTGAACTGGAGTGGTCTACCCCCTGCAGCTGTAGACACAATCAACCAAGCCAGAGCTCCCTCTACCAGGCAACTTTATGCCCTCAAGTGGCGTTTGTTCACAAATTGGTGTTTTTCCAAATCTTGAGACCCACAGAGATGTGCAGTTCGGTCAGTGCTTCATTCCTGCAGGAGTGGCTGGAGGGGAGGCTGTCCCCTTCCACCTTGAAGTTGTGTGTCGCTGCTATCGCAGCCCACCACGACGCAGTAGACAGCAAGTCCCTTGGTAAGCACGACTTTATTATCAGGTTCCTTAAGAGGCACCCAGAGGTTGCACCCTTCCAGATCAAGCCTATTCCCCTCCTGCAAACTCTCAGTGGTCCTCTCAGGCCTTCAGAGACCCCCCTTCGAGCCGCTTGATTCGGTCGAGCTCAAAGCCCTCTCCTTGAAGATGGCCCTCCTGACCATGCTCGCTTCCATCAAGAGGGTTGGGAACCTGCAAGCGTTCTCTGTCAGCGACACTTGCCTGGAGTTCGATCCGGCAGATGCTTACCTCATCCTAAAACCACGACCGGGCTACATGCCCAAGGTTCCTACGACCCCCCTTCAGAGTTTAGGTTGTGAACCTGCATGCAAAGCTTCCCTGGGAGGAGACAGACCCAACCTCTTCATTGCTGTGTCCGGTACGTGCTTTGCGTACCCATTTGGACCGTACGCATGGCTCTAGATGCTCTGAGCAGCTCTTTGTCTGCTTTGGAGGATGGCGGAAAGGGAATGCCATCTCCAAACAGAGGTTAGCTATTTCCCTAGCCTATCAAACCCAGGCCGTGCCCCCACCCCTTGCGGGTTTGAGCACACTCTACGAGATGTGTGGTACGGCACCTCCTTAGCAGACATCCACAGAGCGGCAGGCTGAGCAACACCCAACACCTTTGCTAGGTTCTACAAGTCGGTCTCATCCCATGTTTTGACAGGTCCGAGCCAGTAGAACTCTGTTATACGGAACACCCGACCGGGTGTTCAGCTTTCACCTTTGCTCCCTTCGCCAAGATGATCCAGTGCGCCTTCTTTCCCAGGTGAGCCAGCAAGCTCTCGCTTCCTAGATGCTCTTCCTCCCTAGCCCTCTGGCCGCAGATTCAGCGGAGGAATTCCCCGCCAGACCCACCACAAGTTGAGTGCTCCGTGTTGGGCTTGGGCTGCACAGGCATAGTTCCTGCTTCAGGCAACTCCCTGTGACGTATTTCCACAGTACGGTCCAACCACTGGCAGGAACCACGTCTCCCTGGGGCAGTCCTCGCTGCCCCCCGGTCGCCGTGTCTGTAGAAAATCCTCCCTTGTCAGGCAGGATCTACCACCGCACCATGTCCACGGGTGGCTTGACAACCCCTGTGTGTATTAACCACAAGTTACCCCCAAGTTTGGACAGGTCATGGTCTTACCCTTTAAAGAATAGGAACAGGAAAGGATGCCTTCCCCAACGCATCTATAGCATTAAGATTAAGGGCCGGCAGGCTCCCGTGCAAGTCATGTCGTCTGTTTCCGTACGGGTACGGGGAACCTAAGAACGCTATATGACACCTTTTATTGGGGGCGTTGGGGAGGTTTACGTGCAGCCGACCCAGCTGCTTGCACCTGGCTCGGCAGCCACGTAACACGGGGTAGTGCATGACGTTTTTAAGTGGGACCCCTTGTGTCACTACAATCGGCACACCGTCGAGTGAGTGACAGAAGGGGAACATCTTGGTTACTGTAAGTAACCTCCGTTCCCCGATGGAAGGAATGAAACGTTGTGTTCCCCTTGCCACGTCACTATCCCTGCCACTGTGATGCACCGTAACCGTATTCTCGGCTCCTCAGTAAAAACTTGTCACTACAATCGACACAACGTCTCGTTCCTTCCATCGGGAAACGGAGGTTACAACAGTAATCATGACGTTAGTTATTTTGTAATATAATGGAAATACATTCATACTTTAAAGAGGTGAAAGTACTAAATTCTTATTGGAAGCTGAAATGATAATCAAAGTATACAGGACATTTAATAAACCAACATGTATGGGGCAGGGGATGTGTAGAATTTCATGAAAGAAAAGAGCAAATCTGCAGAATTCTGCACGTACAGATTCCATGTGGCCCTTTGGATGAGGAAAACACTTCACAATTCAAATTCCTCAGTGATATGGCCATGATTTGAGGCTAACAGAGTATATATTAGGAGTTCTTATTTTTCTTTTCCTTTTAGCAATTCCTCTCTCTGTAACAACTGCAATTATCTCTCCACGAACAAACCAAAATAAAACCAAAAATAAAAAAATAAGAGTATGATTAAAGTTTTATGGTATTTTGGCTCCCAATGAGCTAACAGAAGACAGATGGATTACAGGGGGACAAACACTAACCAGCCATCCAAGAATTTTTTTTTTGCCTTTGACTTGCACTGCTTGTTGTCAACATAGGCTCCAGTGGTCTGAAGACAACGGCCTCCACCTTTTTGCAAACGCTATCTGCGACACAGCCGATTCTTGTAAACTATCACCGATAAACATGCGGGTGCCATTTTATGAGGTCGCAACTGATGCTAAAAATGGTCTGGAACTGCAAAAACTGAGCTGATAGTAGGTTGTGATTATGCTTTTGGACAACCAAATGTGTCCTGACACTTATTTTCAACAAACATCTGCTGTAAAAGTTACTGCATGAAAAGCCTCAGCTCACACTTCATCCGATGGAGTTTTATTGTTTGGTTTGATCCTGAAAGATGCTGGAAATCTCTGTTAAACACACTAGAGCAAGTAAATATGCCTTGTGTAACTTGCGTCCAACATATTGCATGAATTCTGTGTTTTGAAAAACAGTTTTTGAGTTTTACACCATTTGAGCTTTTGAAATAGTTGCCACAAATAGTATATTATTCTCATTCACACCTTCCTTAATCTCACCATTTAATTTTTTGGAGTGTTTATGGTAGTTTGAACAGTGTTGGACCTGGAGCAAAGACAAGTGTGCTGGTACAGGTCATTAGACACGGGTTCAAAGAGGTTCTGCTTAACACGTTTCAATTAGATATCGGCACAGCTGTAAATCACCAATCAAATACACCCAGATTAACATTTTATTGCTAAGATGTTGCTCTTTCATAGTTCTGGAGACTTAAAGGAGGTCTCCTTAAAGTTTCCTTAAAGTATTAGGCATGATTAATTTATCCTAAAATTGCTCTGGAAAATTATAACAAGAAACAAATGCAAGTAAAAGAATAATACATTTATTTGGATGCCACATCTCTTGGTCTCTGAAGAATTTGATGAGAAAAACTGATATTGCTTGGCACAGTTTGTGACATTGTTGGGATCTCTTCTGAAACTCTAAAGGAAGCAGTGGTAAGAATGTAAATTTGCTCTCCATTTAATCTCATTGTTGTTTAGAATTAACAACTGAGATATTCAATAGATCTCATTTGTGATTTTCTTTCCTGTGGGAAGATTACATTTTGAACACAATATACAACATTCCTAAATGGATAGTTTGCACAAAAATAAAGATTATCTTATCATTTACTCACCCTCATGCCATCCCAGATGTGTATGACTTTCTTTCTTCAGCAGAACACAAATGAAGATTTTTAGAAGAATATCTAGGCTTTGATAGTCAATACAACACAAGTGAATGTTGACAAGAACTCAATGTTTAATGCATGTCTTCTGATGCGATATGATAAGTGTGGGTTAGAAACATATCACAATTTAAGACCTTTATTACTGTGGCAGCGGGTGCGTGGTCAAGCGCCCGTCCGGGAGAGGAAAGTGGTAAGGGCGCTTACACCTGAGCTAAATTATGCCTATCACCTGTCTCTAATTCCAGTGAGCACGAGGAGAGCGGCATAAAAAGCAGACACAGAGCCTTCAGTCGAGAGAGAGAGCCCCACAAGCCAACCCAGTGCGCTTATACACTGTTTGTTTATTGTGAATCTCTGTGAGAGAATACGTCATTAAAAGCCTTACCTTAGTTCCCAATCTCGTTTTCTGTGTCCTCCTTCCCTTGAGGGTCTTACAGTGGTGCCGAAACCCGGGATCCATTTCCAAGTGCGTCCAAGCATGGAGAAAGGTCGCCCCATAGAGTCCTACCAGCTGGCGGAGGTCCTCCAGTCCCTCGTGGCGTTACATAAAAGCCACCAGCAATCCCTTCTTGAGCTCCGGCAGGACCAAGATTGCCGATTTTTCGAGATCATGCGGGCTCAGGCAGAGGACCGGCACGCCATCTGTAGCCTCCTCAGCCAGGAGACCGCGTCGGCCACAACCGCGACCCCGGACACCCGCGCTACGCTACCCCCGCCCACGTTACAGAAGATGGGGGCAGCAGATGATCCTGAGGCCTTCCTCGATTTATTTGAGCGTACGGCAGAAATCTGGGGCTGGCCGCTCGAACAGTGGGCAGCCCGCCTAATTCCTCTCCTGTCCGGGGAAGCTCAACTTGCGGCACAACAACTGCCGGCGATGAACCATCTGGCTTACTCTGACCTGAATAGAGCCATTCTGCAATTGGACGGTTGGAGCCTGGAAGAGAATCACCATCACCAGAGAAGTCCGATAGGCCATTTGCATTTGCTCAACGGCGCCGGGATGCCTGTCGGCCGGGGCTGCTCACGGGGGACCGTGACGTCGATGGAGTGATCAATCAGGTGGTGCTGGAACAATTCGCCCAACGGCTGCCCATGCAGGAAAACGGCAGAGTGGGTCCACCTGGCGTCGCTGGAGGAAGCTGTTCGTCTGGCGAAGGACCATTTGGCAGTGATCCCGAGGGCGCGTCTTCTTCTCTCTCTCTCTCTCTCTCTTCCCCGCCCCTCCTCTTCCCCTGTGTCCTCTCGCTCTGTTCTCTCCCCAGGGCCCATTCCTGCCCCGCGCAGGCATGGAGTATTGGTCTGACCGGCTTCCCGGCGTTGGGAGAATGTTCCTTCCCGGTCCTTCAGCCGCTCTCCTCCTCAGGTGGGGGTGCCCGCCAGCACAAGTGCGGGCGTAACACCTGGGCCGGCCTGTTGGAGGTGCGGGGACCCGGACCACTTCCGGGATCAGTGTCCGCTGATGGAGATGGGGACAGTGGTGCGGGTCTCCGACGTCCCGCAGGCTGCCCCCGATCGGGCTGGAGCATACCGGATTCCGGTAAGGATCAGGGGAGTATTTACCAAGCTTTGCTGGATACCGGCTGCAATAAGACCACCATCCACCAACGCTTGGTTCAACCCGGGGCTTTGGGTTTAGCTAAACTGGTGAGGGTGAGGTGTGTGCACTACAGACTCGGGAAGGGAGTGCCGGCTGATTCCACCAGGTGGCGGCGCTCAGCGGACACAGGTGTGCCCCGATCACCTTATCCTCCAGGGGAATTGTGGCATAACCAAAGGATCGGGCAGCTAAAGGTGCCCTCCCCGACCGCGTTTGCTCGTCATGCACCTCCTGGAACAAGGCGCGCCGACCCGAGAAACCAGTCATCCAGCCACGAGTGATCAGGGGAGGGCAGATGATTCCACTCATGCCTGACACTCGTGGCGTCCCGGTAAAGCATGGCAGTGAGTTCGGCATCCGCCTCAGTTCGGGCTGCCACACCCAAAGGCATCTGACACCGCTAGGACACCCTCTGATGCAGTGATCGACATCTCATACGGGCCTCGGGCACCGGGAGAGACATTAGGCTGGCACTGAGGCGAGCTGCCTGTCTCATCCCAGAGATGGACAGAGGCCAGCAAGCGTGCTACGGGGTGGGCGGCCCACGGGATATTACTGATGACTGTGAAACGTCTCCAGCGTCAGCCACATCGGTGCTGTACCCATAGGTAGGAGGGCCGGGAAGGGGGATGGCTGAAGAGGTGCTCCCTCGGAAGAAGGAGAGCCACGCTCGTTAAGTGGCCATTGTCATGTTCTCGCAGTGAGAACATGAACCATCCACGAATGCTTCCTCAACACGACATTGGCCCAGACACGTGAGGCAGTGTTCGTGACCATCAGAGGCGGAGAGGAAACGACCACTTCCAGGAACTGCACAGAGATGGAATGGCATCTTTAAAAAGACGTTCAACGTCACTGTTTTCACTATGTTTTGGGCTCTCAAGATCGACCCCTAGTATCATTTCATCGCCACAACGTCGAGTGAGTGACAGAAGGGAAACAAATGTTTGCGACTGGGTGGCAGCACACAGCCTTACCCGAAATAGAGTCTATGGTGTGCCATGTGGTCTGGCACAAGTTGAAGTGATAGATATTAAAAACCTCAGAGACTTCAAGGCTCATTGGTGACAACAAAAGTGTGTGTAAAAGAAAGTGTGAGGATCTGTCAGATCATTGACCCAATTCTGGGTTTTGTCCAACTTTGTGTGCGTGTGAGGGTTCGCTTAGCTTGTGGTTGGGGCCAAATTTGTAAGGTAAATCTGAGAAAAATCTTCTATACTGACATTTTTATATAAATAATCAATTCTAAGATTGTTTGCTGAACTTTTAGCTGGTTTAAGTGGGTATCCCAGCCTGGCCAAGCTGGTGCTTAGTTGGGTCTGTTGCTCATTAAACTAAAAAGGGTTGTGTTGTAAATTGTTAAATATATATATATATATATATATATATATATATATATATATATATATATATATATATATATATATATATATTTAACAATTTACAACATCTCTGGATGTTCTCAAACCCTGCTAAAAAAAACACCCTATACTTGTTAGCTGGTCTTAGCTGGTCAGTTGGCAGGTTCTAGAGGGGCTGTGGACCCTTTTAAGTATATATATATATATATATTAGGGCTGTCAATCGATTAAAATTTTTAATCTAATTAATTACATGATGTCCCGATTAATTAATCGCATATTATTTGCTGAGAAAGCCCCTCATATAACAATAACTCAATATATAATGGTTATACATATTTATATCAATATATATAATAATCTTTAAATATTAGAAAATTATATATACATATATATATATATATATATATATATATATATATATATATAAAATATTCATATAATTAAAATGCATTCTTTTCATTCATTGATAAGGCCACACAAAAAGCGGCTTTAGAATACAATGTATTGTTTACTACCATATTATTGATCATAAGTCAATCATTGGCATACAGTTCACAGCAAAGTGAATTTGTTATGAGGGCTTGTTTAAGGGCCCATCAATTTACACCTACGTCAGACATCTGGGGTGTGTTGTGTCATAAACTTAAAATGTTTAGGTCACTGTGTCAAGTTAAATATAATTTAATACTCAATCTTTAAACACATCTTGAGATCCCTTAGTTCGCATTTGCGCTCCTTCGAGTCTTTTGAACCCAAGAACATAACGCATGTTTATTGTTCTGCCTACTGGTGTGTTTTCTTCACTGTATAAATTGCACGTTGCTCATACAGCTGAAATTTCACTTACTGACCTCTGGAGAAAACAGGTTGTACTACATGCTTGCATTTCTCAGGAATCTTCCTTATTATGGTCAGTGGGCATGCGATTAATTGCGTTAATTTTTTTAATGCGTTATTTTTGGTAAAATTAATTGCACTGAATTAAAGCGTTAAATCGACATCCCTTATATATATATATATATATATATATATATATATATATATATATATATATATATATATATAAAAATTTTACAGGCGGTATTATGTCAGCCGCGATGCAACAAGTTTCTGCCATAAGCAGTTTGTCTGTTTAAGTTGTAAGCAAAAACTGAATGCAAAACTGAATGCAAAGCTGCGTGACATCATACAATCACAGCCAATCGGAAGATATTTTATGTTTTGTGGATTGTGAATCAATGGCTTTTCACATCGGGTTTGGCTATCCAGTGCAATGGCACAAAATGTGTTTATACATATTGAATAAAACAGCTAAATCAGGTTTGTTGGTGGTATAAGAGGGGTTTTGGACATTTTTATGCAGATCAGACAAGGAGGCCCACTTAAACCAGGTAAGACCAGCTAGGCCAGTCTGTAAGACCAGCTAGACCAGCCTAAACCAGCTAAGACCAACCAATCATGTTTAAGAAGTTTTTTTTCAGCAATGTTCAATTCTAATTAGCTTTATATAAAGATAATATAATTCTATATTATATCCTCATGTAGATAGCGAAGTGTGTATGTTTGTGTGTTTCATTCTGTTCTCTGGGCGCATGTCACCATTACTGTGGTTGTATACAGCATGGTTGTTTCTTTGCCAGAGCTGTCGAACCCATCACATTAGCTAAGTTGACTTGCTTGCTAAACATTGGCACATTCTTCAATTTTGTCTCGTCACACAAAAAGAACCATTTGGGTAACAGGGAAAGAATGAGGCTACTCAGGCAGGATTGAGTGACTTTTTGAGACGTGTGGAGGTACGGGTGGTCTTCAGCCCTGGTGATCCCAGAGCTCTGTTTAGGCTGTCATGACACCTTGTGATGCCTCAACAGATTTTCCTCAAACTCTGCCACCCTGGAAATGCAGGCACAAATGCTTATTAAGTGATTTGTTTCATATACAAATTGATTAGTCCGGATGGGTGAGTCTACAGCTGGCTGATATTTACTCTGACTCCCTCCGGGAATGTCTTCCCCATGTCTCGAGGACTGTCAGAAGCATCTGCCATGTTGCCTGGGTAGGACCAGGGTGTAAATACAATGAGTTTTCTTTTTAAAAGGAATTACTATATGCAATTTCCAGTGGTGATTGTTGTGATTTGTCATTAATTATCTAAAATGTGATGTGTATAATTTTTGGATGATAAAATACTTTCTACAATGCAAGCTTAATCTGCAGAGCCAACTCTAAGTAAAAATTCGTTTGCGCATCACGACCAGCATGACACAGCAACATTGGCTCAGCCAATGTCGTGAGTTTGGGGCGGGAGCATCTGTTTTGAGCAACCAATGGTAGACTGGTGGAATGTTTGGGAAACCTGTTTTAAATACAATCATTAACTTTCCATTTCCATTGGGTCATTCAAAACTCTAAAGTGTTTGCAGGCAAAAACTGGCATTTGGTCAGGTGATGCACTCTGAAAAAAATCACTCTAACCGATCATCTTCAGGTTACTGAAGGGTTGTCTTAACATACTGCTATGTTTTTTTATATCTACATTTTTAAGACCCCAATCCTATTGTTTTTATTCTTTACATCCTGGCTATGGCTTGAAGACCTCAAAAAAGTAGCAAGCTTATATTTGTAAAGAGCACCAAGGTCTAATCCTGTTCCAAAGAGAATATTTTCCACTTCATTAGCAATCCATTTTATCTTTGGCCATTTAATATAAATTCAGTAGTACTATGATATGTTTGTTGCAACTTGGGGCAAAAGCAGCTTAGAGTCGGTTCTGATCTTGGCTCATCTTTCAAAATGTGTTGATATGTTTAATGATCATCCAAAAGAGAGATTTCTGGATGTGAGCGGAAAACTCACCGTCTAGCAGCCAGATAGATTTGAACCCCAGCTGTTGTGGTTCTTGTGTCCTAGGAGACCCATCAAGTTTTGAGAGTTTTCACCATGATTTCTTGAACGCACACACAATTGCACACACATGCCGTTATGAATTCACCAGATTCCCATCTGTCTGCTAAAGTCATTAATGTGTTGGAATGCAAATTAACCAAAGCATTTCTTTTATTCCTCCACAGGAGACTCTCAGGCAACCACCTGAGACACATCCCTGGCCCTGTGCTCCAAGGTCTCTACAACCTCAAAGTCCTGTAAGTAACTAAATTAAACAGTTGCAGCAATATTGTGTGCTGTAATTAGCACAAACCTGTGTCTTATTCACTAACATGATGTTACATGATGCTACAGTCTACTGTAGTTTAACAAGGTGCTAAATGTGCTTGAAATCAATTTATTGTCTGTCTTTTCAGTGCTTAATGTACAAAACTTAACACCACTCTATTACCGCTCATGGAGAGCAGTAAATTTAATTTGATTGAAAAGAGATGTTTGTGTACATTTCTGTTGATCGTGGCAGCAGTAATTCTTTAAGTGGCAGAGAAGAGTATTATAAGTGAGCATATATCCAGATGTGCAGTGTGGTTGAGCACACTTTCAGCATTTTAAAGAAGATTCAGGTGACTGTTCACTTTGATGCTGTAGAGTCCCAGTAAAGTACTCCAGGTTGTGGAAGTCTGCTGCATCCGCCACAACCAAGCACTCAGGACCAACCCTCAAGATGGGTAATAGTGCTGTGTTAATTGTGTTTGCAATCATGTTTGCACCATTACAGTACCTGATTTACATACACTAGGTACACCTGTACACCTAATTATTCATGAGATTATGCAATGCCTTTTCATGCTATCCTGGAAGCTTGTTGAATTACAATACCGGGCTAATCCAACAATACACTGGCAGATTGCAGACCTCAGGAAATTAGCCTGCCAAATCAAATCCTTTACCTGCAGCAATAAATGGAAACTAAACTGTCTAAATATTCTAATTTTTACCTTTATCTTGTGTCAAGACATCTTCAGTAATGAAGATGTATGTGGTCTGTGCACACAGGGAGTGGGTTGGGTTTTACAATAGTTTAATGTCTTTCTTTGTCTGCATGCTATACACACTGTTGTGCTGTTACAGTGCATCCGGAAAGTATTCACAGAGCTTCACTTTTTCCACATTTTATTATGTTACAGCCTTATTTCAAAATGGATTAAATTAATTATTTTCCTCAAAATTCTACAAACAATACCCCATAATGGCAATGTGAAAGAAGTTTGTTTGAAATCTTATGTTGTTTATAACATGAAATGTATATAAAAAAAAGGAAAAAAAAAAACAAACAAACATGTACACAAGTATTCACAGCCTTTGCCATGACACTCAAACTTGAGCTCAGGTGCATCCTGTTAACACTGATCATCCTTGAGGTGTTTCTACAATTTTGATTGGAGTCCACCTGTGGTAAATTCAGTTGATTGGACATGATTTGGGAAGGCACACACCTGTCTATATAAGGTCCCACAGTTAACAGTGCATGTCAGAGCACAAACCAAGCATTGAAGTCCAAGGAATAGTCTGAGGACCTCCAAGACAGGATTGTATCGAGGCACAGATCTACGGAAGGGTACAGAAAAATTTCTGCAGCATTGAAGGTCCCAATGAGCACAGTGGCCTCCATCATCCGTAAATGGAAGAAGTTTGGAAACAACATGATTCTTCCTAGAGCTGGCCGCCCAGCCAAACTGAGCGATCTGGGGAGAAGGGCCTTAGTCAGGAAGGTGACCAAGAACCCGATGGTCACTCTAATAGAGCTTCAGCATTTCCCTGTGGAGAGAGGAGAACCTTCCAGAAGAACAACCATCTCTGCAGCACTCCACCAATCAGGCCTGTATGGTAGAGTAGCCAGACGGAAGCCACTCCTCAGTAAAAGGCAATTGACAGCCCACCTGGAGTTTGCCATAAGGCACCTGAAGGACTCTCAGACCATGAGAAACAAAATATTGAACTCTTTGGCCTGAATAGCAAGCATCTTGTCTGGAGGAAACCAGACACCACTCATCACCTGGCCAATAACCATCCCTACAGTGATGCATGGTGGTGGCAGCATTGGGATGTATTTCAGTGGCAGGAACTGGGAGACTAGTCAAGATCGAGGGAAAGATGGATGCAGCAATGTACAGTGACATCCTTTGATTAAAACCTGTTCCAGAGTGCTCTGGGCCTTAGACTGGGGCGAAGTTTCATCTTCCAACAGGACAACGACCCTAAGCACACGATAACAAAGGAGTGACAATGGGACAATTCTGTGAATGTCCTTGAGTGGTCCAGCCAGAGCCCAGACTTGAACCCGATTGAACATCTCTGGAGAGATCTGAAAATGGCTGTGCACTGATGCTCCCCATCCAACCTGATGGAGCTTGAGAGGTCCTGCAAAGAATAATAGAAGAAACTGCCCAAAAATGGGTGTGCCATGCTTGTAGCATCATACACAAAAAGACTTGAGGCTGTAATTGGTGCCAAAGGTGCTTCAACAAAGTATTGAGCAAAGGCTGTGATTTTCATGTGTACATGTGATTTTTTTTTTTTCATTTTTTATTTTTAATAAATTTACAAATATTTCAAACAAACTTCTTTCACATTGTCATTATGGGGTATTGCTTGTATAATTTTGATGAAAATAATGAATTTTATCAATTTTGGAATAAGGCTGTAACATAAAAAGATTTGGAAAAAGTGACATGCTGTGAATTATTTCCGGATGCATGGTTAACCACCAAACTTTTCTAAGGCACAAGTATTTGACCTTGCCTAGTTTGATTGAAGTAATGTTAAGTCAAGTTCAGATGAGCGAGGCAGATTCTATTTTCCCCTGTCAGAACTTTTATTTACCTCAAAATAAGAGTGAGCTTTCAATTCAAATGAAATAATGGAAAGGAAGCTCTGACATGACTTGAGTTGAGAAGCCACGTTCCAAAATTCTGTATTTATTTTAGCTCAAGATGACACAATACGATTTATAAGCACTTAAAGATAATCTTTGTCTAATCGAATCTTACTGAAATGTTTCAAATAGAAAAGGCATCCGTTTTATAGAACGACTCGAATCTCACACCAAGAGAAATGGTTAGTCAAAATATGACAATCCTACATGAAAATGAAAGTGTGGGGAAAATTAATGCTTGCTTTGAGGCATTCCAATGAAGAACAGAAGCTTGTTCGCAATATCTTATCAAGACTTCTGGACATTTGAAGTCTACGTTCACAATGGCTGAAGTGGCACCATGACTGTCTTGATAAACAAAGTATGATGCCTGGCCACAAAGGCACACTTAATCCTGCAAACACAGGCAAATCTCTGCTATGTGGTCAAAAGAAAACTTCATTTGATTGGACATGATAAAGCTGTCTACATTGTAATAAAAGCCCAGCGTCTAGGTCTGCATGCTCTCACATTGGAATAATTTGCTTAGTTCAAAGATCTCAGTATCATTGTTCTACCACGTCCTCTCTTTTTCTGTCTTTTATTCGACGAGTCCTGCAAGCATGACATCAGTGGCCCACCCAGGCAGTTTCTCTTCCTTCATTCTGGTTCCGCTTCTTCAGTCTTTCCCTTTAATTCTGCACCTCCCGTGTTCTGGTGTGTCCATTGAAAAATGTACCTCACAGTACCTGGAATCATATCTCAATATTGATTGTTGTGGCAGGTAATCTTGGGTTAACCCTCTGAGGTCTGAGGGTGTTTTGGGCCCTGGAGAAGTTTTGAAATGCCTTGACATTTGTGCTTTTTTCAGTTGCTTAAAAACAAATTAATTTCTAAAGGCTGTTAACACTGTATTCAACACAAACTGGGCTACAATAATATGTGAGCAACATGTGTGTATATTTTTGTATTTTTGAGAAAATAACGTTTATGCATGGTTTTTGAAAACACAAACATTTTAAGTAATTGAAATAAGGTCATATAACACATACTAAGCATTTGCCCACAATACTTTTGATAAATATAACTTGTAGTCTTGAGTTTTTGCTACAAAATGATGTGAAGACCATCCTGATCACTCATTCATACAAAACAATATAGTAATTTAACTTTTGTAAGACACTTTTAGTGTTAGAAAGTTCATATGCGAGGAGGCGTGAACTATCAGGATGGTCTTCACATCATTTTGTAGCAAAAACTCAAGACTACAAGTTATATTTATCAAAAGTATTGTGGGCAAATGCTTAGTATGTGTTATATGACCTTATTTCAATTACTTAAAATGTTTGTGTTTTCAAAAACCATGCATAAACGTTATTTTCTCAAAAATACAAAAATATACACACATGTTGCTCACATATTATTGTAGCCCAGTTTGTGTTGAATACAGTGTTAACAGCCTTTAGAAATTAATTTGTTCAGGTATTTCTCACCTGAGGAGACAAAGACCCCTCCCCAAGGCCTATCAATGAGGAATGTGACAGAAAGAGAATGAATGTGAGGAGACTTAATGATCAAAATCATGACTATACATTTTCTTTACATCAAGACTTTACTTAATTTTAGACCTACACTACCATTTAAAAGAAGTCTCTTCTGCTAACCAAGACTGTATTTATTTGATCCAAAATACAGTAAAATATTCTGAACTCTTTTTACAATTTAAAAGAACAGTTTTCTATTTGAATATATTGTAAAATGCTATTTGTGATCAAAGCTGAATTTTCAGCATCATTACTGCATTATTCAGTGTTAGATGATCCTTCAGAAATCATTATAATATGCTGATTTTCTAATATGGGCATATTTAAAGTGCATTTTACTAATTTAACCTGAACACATATTTTCAAGCACAAGCTTTGTTGATGATGAAGCAGCATAAACACTAGATAAAATATAATCTAAATATTCACTTTATTTTTATATCATATTACATATCATATTTATATCATACAGCATAGAAATTAAATACCTGCTTTAGCCGTGAATGAACTTGTTGTATTTAAGGCACAGTCGGGGGCGTTCACCATTTGCGTTGATCGCCTCAGCACATTACCGTATGAATAGCGCCCTCTGCCCGTGGGTGTGATCACATTAGGGATAATTAGCTGAGCCAGGAGAAACTATACATCACTTGTTTCATACAGATTACATTGCAGGAGAATATTTGTTTTAAATTTGAATTATTTTATTTAAAAGTAGACATGTTAAGCTTTCTTTAGACATATGTTTCATGTTTGTGTGAGGAGAGTTTCAGTTCATTTTTGTGACATGTTTCAGAAATATGCTTGTGAACAAAGAGACTGCTGTGAGCTCACCCTTTTTATTTTCTTTATTTTACAAAAGCACAAGGTTTTGTTGTTATTGTGAGGGTACATAAATAAAATTAGACGCTTTATAGTCTCTAATGATGTCTTACACTTACTTGTATGCCCCAAAATTATGGAGTATTGTATGTTGTTTCTGCTGTAATGCCGAGGACGTGCCGGAGTATACGTCGACCCCAGAGGGTTAAATTGCCTGTCACCCTCTTATCTCTGAGAGCTAACCATGCTGACAAGCTCCTTACAATATACAGTGCATCCGGAATGTATTCACAGCTCTTCACTTTTTTCACATTTTGTTATGTTACAGCCTTATTCCAAAATGGATTAAATTAATTATTTTCCTCAAAAGTCTACAAACAATACCCCATAATGACAACATGAAAGAAGTTTGTTTTAAATCTTTGCATATTTATTAAAAATAAAAAATGAAAAAAATCACATGTTGTTAAGTATTCACAGCCTTTGCAATGACACTTAAAATTGAGCTCAGGTGCATCCTGATTCCACTGATCATCCTTGAGGTGTTTCTATAATTTTGATTGGAGTCCACCTGTGGTAAATTCAGTTGATTGGATATGATTTGGAAAGGCACACACCTGTCTATATAAGGTCCCACAGTTAACAGTGCATGTCAGTGCACAAACCAAGCCATGAAGTCCAAGGAATTGTCTGAAGACCTCTGAGACATGATTGTATCGAGGCACAGATCTGGGGAAGGGTACAGACATTTATTTTGCAGCATTGAAGGTCCCAATGAGCACAGTGGCCTCCATCATCCATAAATGGAAGAAGTTTTAAACCAACATGACTCTTCCTAGAGCTGGCTACCTGGCCAAACTGAGCGATTGGGGGAGAAGGGCCTTAGTCAGGGAGGTGACCAAGATTCCGTTGGTCACTCTGGTTGAGTTCCAGAGATCATTTGTGGAGATGGGAGAAACTTACAGAAGGACAACCATCACTGCAACACTCCACCGATCTGGGCTTTATGGCAGATTGGTCAGATGGAAGCCTCTCCTCAGTGCAAGACACATAAAAGCCCATTTAGAATTTGCAAAAAAGCACCTAAAGGACTCTCAGACTATGAGAAACAAGATTCTCTGGTCTGATGAACAAAGATTGAACTGTTTGGCCTCAATATACTTAATAAAACCTGGTCCCAAGCACTCAAGACCTCAGACTGGGCCGAAGGTTCACCATCGAACAGGACAATGACACTAAGCACATATCTAAGACAACGCAAGAGTGGCTTGAGTGGCCCAGCCAGAGCCTGTACTTGAACCCACTCAAAAATCTCTACAGATGCCTGAAGATGGCTGTCCACCGATGACCCCCTTCCAACCTGACAGAGCTTGAGAGGATCTGCAGAGAAGAATGGCCCAAATCCAGGTGTGCAAAGCTTGTCGCATCATACCCAAAAAGACTTGAGGCTGTAATAGCAGCCAAAGGTGCTTCCACTAAATACTGAGTTAAGGGTCTGAATACTTATGTCAATTATGTTCAGTTTTTTCTTTTTATTAAATTTTCAAAGTTATACATAAAATCTGTTTTTTGCTTTGTCATTATGGGGTATGGACTGTAGATTGATATGGAAAAAAATTTATAATTTAAAGCATTTCAGCATTAGGCTGCAACATACCAAAATGTGAAAACAAATGAAGGGGTCTGAATACTTGAATACATTGTGTGTACAGTATTATGATATACTGTAACATTTCTGATACACCACATAGCAAATTACACATATGGGCATGACAAGTCATGACTTTTTGTATTTCTTTAATAAAACCGAACGCCACCCATTGCTGCTCACTGTGGCGGACTGGGACTAAAAATAGCCCTGAACTTCCTGGCCAAGAGCGGCCCACTTCATCTGGCCCATAATACACGATAACATAACATACCGGCTCATTTATTTTATTTTCTGGCCCAATTAAAACATTTTGTGTTGAAAAAATAAATTTCTATTGACAGCTAATATTTGTAAAAGGGTCCATTTTTTTACTGAAGGATCCTGAATTAGTGGGTATTTATCTTAATCAAACATTACATTCCTAAAACCATTTAATTCCATTTACTTGATTTCCATTTCACTTGATAATTTCATTACTTGCACAGTTCCAGAAAGAAGCTTGGACATCTGGCTGAATGAATGTTTCTCATGATATAATGGTGGATTAATGATTAAATAAATAATTGAAATGAGTCTTGTGGACTAATCGTGCCTGTGGACTGGCAAGTGAAGGAAAAGCAGCGAATTAGTGCTTTTTTTTTTATTAATGAAAAATTATTTGATTAATTGTTCCTGCAATGCATGAAATTTCATGTCAAATACACACATAACTGTGTAAATGTTTGTTTCCTGCAAAACAATAAAATAAAAAATGGCCAGAATATGTGCAAAAGTGAGTGTTAAAACACCAGTTAAAATAAGGAAGCAAAGTTGGGCAAACGATATAAATAAAATTACATATTTTAAATAAGGCCTATAAACACAACACCTTAAAGATATATATATATATATATATATATATATATATATATATATATATATATATGTAAAGTATAAAAATATGTTCAGTCTGTGTGAGCGTTTTTCGATGACATGCAAAAGTGCAAAACACTAACACAGCCATCCTTTAAATAAAGTAAATCTTTCAAGAATTAAATGAATATTTAAGACACAAAGTAATATTTTTCATAACTTATTTTTTTGCATTTTTGTCAGGCGTGAGCATTATTCAGCAAAGTGCGCAATATATGTTCAATTTCAAAGTGAAATTAATTGATGTAAACAATGTGATTATATGTATATTGATTATTCATGTATTTTTGTGCAATGAAATGTTTGTGTCCTAGGCGTCTGCCTATATCACTTTAGGACATTGCTCAGCATCCCACTGGGAAAGCTCCTGGTGCTCACGATGGCCGCCCCTGGATGCTCAGATAGTAGGCTAGCTATATGCTAGACTAATTATGAGTTAATAGTCATTATGGTTAATATTTTAAGTTATATATAATTATTTAGCAACCATCAGAGCATGACAAATTATTAAGGAAAGCATTCACTATTGCTCATACTTAAGAATAGGAATTAAAAAATAAACACTAAGTATTTAACTTGGAAGTGTTTCATCCTGCAAAGTTTGAGATGAATAAAATCTCAAATCATTCGGCGTGTTGAGGAGAGTTGTGCTACAACTTTTCTAAGTGATCGGATCTGCGATTTTGAACTAGCAGACGATAAAATGAAAGGAAAAAACTCATAGACTTACATTGAAGCAGGGACATAAGATATATTCATCTAGGGATGAGATAATCATGGTGAGTTAGGGGTGAGCTCCTTTGACTTTAGCCAGCAAACAACCATCTAACAACAACCAAGAACACCCTAGCAGATACCTAACAATGCCTGGTAATTATCCACAACACCCTAGTATCATGTCGGTAACATTTGCACGGGCAAGCACTGCTTACGTTTTCTCAAGAACATGTAAAAAATCTTGTTGTAATAATCATTTACACATGGTTTCTTTGCAGGATGTTGCAGAATAACCAGTTGGAGAGATTGCCCAGTGAAGCCCCATGGGAATTACCCAATTTGCTCTCTCTGTAAGTACAACACACTTTAAGAGATCACAAGCAAATGTGGGATGTAAGAGATTTACATGGAACGGTGGCATATATTAAAGCAACATTTCTTTCCAAGTGTAAACCTCCCAGTTTTAACCACAACACAGCTTAATGGCTGAAATACAACACAATTGACTTTTAGTGATTAGTTTCTTCTGAAATGTAATTTTGCTTCTAAAATTTTTCAATCATACAACAAATTATTATATTACTCTTTCAGAAAGACCAATTTAAAAAAGAAAAATGAATTAACAACAAAATATCTGAGAATAAGTGGAACTGCTCACTCTCAAAATACCTCTTTGACCATGTATGAAGTTCATGTGTCAAATGTTATATCATATGTACTATACAAGCAGCATGAGTAACACAGTAAACTATTTAGTACCCCAGTCTCTAGCAGTGGGGATATTTGGCCTATCACTGTAATCTAGCTATGAGGTAACTCTCTTGATGCAAGAAAGCCCAGTTATTTATATGCCTATTAGGACCATTAGGCTCTTAATCAAGAACTCCCCACCAGGGAGAATCATGTTTGCAATTTATGACACACATGGCAGTTGTAAAACAGGTTTTCTTTGACTGTACAATTGTCAAGCATGTACAGGTTTTGGTTATAGATTTTCTTCTAAATTTTTCAATCACTGGCATAAACATAGCCAAGGACATATGTATTTGGACAACCTTGTAGTTCACGTCAGATGCGATCAAACAAATAAAGAACAGATAAGTAAACAAATTCTTAGTAGTTTTTGTGTGGTCTGTACAATCCAGATGATTACAAACTGAAAATGAATTGAGCAGATTTGGGTTTATAGGTTTTCTCAATGAGATATTAGCTTTAAGATAACTCACAAAAGAGACAAATTATCCAGAGAGGCCAATCAAGATACTTGAGGAGGTAAAATATAACGTTGTCACATTTAATATCAGAACAATCAAACAGATGAACCTTTACAGGGCTCCTTGCGAATCTGGAACCCATGAGGGAACTGCCAGAGACTGTGCTCTGGCTCCTGAGTGAGCACTGGTAGATTCAATGAGCAGTGAAGAGCATAATTTTCCATCAGTTACTCTTCCCTTACCTTTAGGTCCAAATGTTTCCCTCCTAATTGGAATCACACCCCCTTGCTAACTGGTCAGAATCCAAATATTGTCTGGGATTTTGTCTGGCCTCATCCATCTGCTCCACTCACATCCACCCCTTGATTCCTTTCAGTTACTCCGTTTTCCTGATGCCAGTCAGCATCCCAGAGTGGAGCCACACACCCACCTTTTCCAAATGAATAATTCCATGTAAATATCCATGTGCTCATTTCCTTCTACCTTTGCAAGGATGTTCTCTTACGAGAGGTTCTCTCGTATTGCGTAAGCTAGCTTACGCTACGGAAAGATTAATCTTTTCTGAGATATTGAAGCCAAAAAATTATCCTTAATTTTAGTATCCATTGTCAACGCAGTGCGGCAGCTGTGGACCTTGAGCGGGCTAGCTAGCGAGCTCATAGGTTGCTCTGCGGCAACTGCCGTAGCCTATAGACGAGCTTGGGCGAACTCGCATCCAATGAAAGGCGTCCTGGGACTGGGGCACGCAGAGCTCGCCCTTACTGAGGGCAGATGCGATTTCTGCGAGGAGCTACCGATGTCGACCCTGCGGGCTCGACTCGAAGTGCTCAAAGCAGAAACCGCCGCGCCGCCTTACCTTCAGCCGCGCAGGAAGAAGCGCCGCTCACAAAGGCTGCCGGAAACTGTGGTTGAAGCGACTGCCTCGCCGGAGCCTCTCCCTCGAACATCGCTTTCACCCTCCCGCCCCGGGCGCAGCGCAGTTGCCGCCGGCGGCCGCACTGCTGCCATCTTGGATGACGAGGCGGAGGATAAGGGCCGCTGTTCTATCATGGCTCGGACAGCAGGAGTGGTCAGGCTCCCAAGCCTCCTCCTCGGCCCAGGAATCCAGCAGGACCAGCGCCGGGTCGAAGGGGAGTTAACACGCCTCCTCACACAGGCCGTCGACCGCCTCGGGCTCGAGTGGTCACCGCCCCTGAGCAGGCACCCAACAGACTCGGCGGCTGCTTTCTTCAAAGCCATCGCCGCTCTACACCCGCGGCCGGGCCGCTCCCTTCCTGCCGGAATTACACACAGAATTTGCAAAGTCGTGGAGCAGCTCCTTTTTCAGCCAGGTCCCGTTCCCACGTCTCCACCTCTCTCGCGTCGGTGGGCGGCGCCACTGAGAGAGGCTACTCCTCCATCCCCGGTCGAGGACTTCGGTAGCAGCACACCTTTGTCCGCCCTCCGCGAGATGGCGTTCCAAGCCTGTGCTCCCGTCTAAGGCCTGCAGAGTGACTTCCGCCTATGTTGGCCGCGCCTATTCCGCCGCCGGCCAAGCGCATCTGCTCTGCACTCAATGGCGTTTTACAGATCCTACAAGCAGACCTTCTTCGGAGTGGGATGAGAAAGGCAGGCACCCAGAGGCTGTTACTGATCTACTGGCCGACAGACCTCGCCGCCAGCTACCAAAGCTGCAGCCCAAGCTCTAGGGAAGTGCATGGCCTCGCTGACTGTGACCGAGAGACACTTGTGGCTAACACTAGCCGACATGGGAGAAGCAGAGCGCTCCACGTTCCTCAACGCACCGCTCTCTCCGACCGGTCTCTTCGGCTCCGCGGTGAGTGTTTGTTGACATTGTTGACCGCTTCTCAGAAGTCCAGAAAGCCACCCAAGCCATGAACCTCTTCCTGCCGCGTCGCGCTAGCTCCTCTGCAGGCCGCTCACGTGATCAGCCTCCTGCACGAGCCTCTTCACAGCGCCCAGTTCAACAAACTCAGACTTCTCAGCGTCGACAGGGCGGCCGCCCTCGATTGCACTCAGACAGCCGCCGCAGACCGCCGCCCCCCCGCGGGCCTCGATCTAAGGTAACGCTGAAACCCGAGCAGCCGAAGTCTTCCTAACTGTGTTGAACAAACGACAGCTCAGTCCCGCCGAGGCCGGACTACCGTCAAAGCTTCGCCCCCTGTCAGTCCCCTTCTCTCAGGCTACTGCAGTGGTAAATTTAGCAGCCAACAAGCCGGTGACACTGCCCGCTTGCCTGCACTCAAACGCCGTTTTCACAGCGACCCAAATAAATCTTGTAAAGAGCAAACATGTCTTATGTGTAGAAAATGTGCCCACAACCCAGTGTTCACCCCTACACACAAGCATAACACATCCCGTGCCCCTATCAGAGCACGCTCTCATAAAGCGGTTACGAACCGCTCGAGCGCTAGAGTCAATAAATGCGCCCTTGAATACGTGCGCGCGCCCATTCTCTGCCCGCTCTGTTACACGGCCAGCAAACATTCCTCTGTGTGTAAGTCCCGTGCCCATGACTATGCTTGCGCATCACGTAACAGATGTGACTTTTTCCCCATTCATTCCGATCGGGAAGTCACTCACAAAACAGCCTGTTCATGCTGTCTGCGAGCAATCATGCATAAACACACTAAACGCCCCCACATTTTGTTCAGCGCTCTGTGTGCGGCAATCAGAGCGAATTGGCCATTCACCCTCTAGCGTTACGCTTCAAAGCGTGGGAATCTATTCCAGGGATATCCAAGTGGGTGTTAAGCACAATACAACAGGGCTATTTGCTACAGTTCGATCACCGCCCTCCTCGCTTCAGAGCGCGGCTCGAAACCACTGTGAACACGGAAGCAGCATGCATGCTTCGTTCAGAAATAGCAAGCCTTCTGTGCAAAAGGGCCATAGAGAAAGTGCCACCCTCTCTGAGCGAGTCGGGGCTTTACAGCCGTTATTTTCTTGTTCCCAAGAAAGACGGTGGCCTCAGACCCATATTAGATCTCAGGGTTTTGAACAAGGTGCTTGCAAAAAGACCGTTCAAAATGCAGTTCGATCGCCGCCCTCCTCGCTTCAGAGCGCGGCTCGAAACCACTGTGAACACGGAAGCAGCGTGCATGCTTCGTTCAGAAATAGCAAGCCTTCTGTGCAAAAGGTCCATAGAGAAAGTGCCACCCTCTCTGAGCGAGTCGGGGCTTTACAGCCGTTATTTTCTTGTTCCCAAGAAAGACGGCGGCCTCAGACCCATATTAGATCTCAGGGTTTTGAACAAGGTGCTTGCAAAAGACCGTTCAAAATGCTTACAATCAGGAAACTCCTCGTGCATGTGCGCCAGGGGACTGGTTTATTTCTCTCGATCTGAAAGATGCATACTTTCAGATTCAGATAAATCCCGTCACAGGCCATTCTTGAGATTCAGCCTGACGGCCAGGTTTATCAATACACCGTCCTTCCGTTCAGCCTGTCCTTAGCACCCGTACTTTCACGAAGTGCATGGATGCTGGCGCTCGCACCCCTCGCGGAGTCAGGGTTTGTGAATTTTGAACTATTTGGACGACTGGCTGATTATGGCACAGTCACATATGGAGCTTCTGTCTCACAGAGCAGTTCTCCTCAGCCATCTGAACAGTTTGGGTCTTGCAGTCAATTGGACCAAGAGCTCACTACAGCCCAGTCAGACAATTTCCTTCCTTGGAATAAAACTAGACTCCGTGGCAATGTCGGCTCAGCTTATCTACACAGCTGCAGCCGTGTTCAGCGACTAGCCGCATCTTTTCAGATGAACAGCCTCACGCCTCTGAAGAAATTCCAGAGAGTGCTAGGTTACATGGCCTCAGCCGCAGCAGTACTTCAGCTGGGTTTACTGCACATCGCCCGCTTCAGCATTGGCTAAACACCCGCGTCTCGCCGGGCTTGGGCCACAGGCCGCCAGCCCATCAAGGTGACTCAGACCTGTATTTCAGCTCTGCAGCCCTGGACAGTGGCCGAATGGTATCAGCGGGGAGTGACAATGGGAGCTGTATCTCGCCGAAAAGTCATCTCGACAGACGGCGTCCAACACGGGTTGGGGCGGTCTGTGAGGGCTCTCGGTTTTCGGCCTATGGTCAGTTCAGGAAAAGCTCCTTCACATAAATTGTCTGGAAATGATAGCGGTCGAGTACGTGCTCGTGCGCTTTCTCCCGGTCATTCAGGGTCACCACGTCCTGGTCCGTTCGGACAACAGATCTGTGGTATCCTACCTAAACCGTCAGGGCAGTGTCAGATCCAGGAATCTATTCCATCTGACGAAACGCATACTGAGTTGGTCCCAGTGCCACCTGCGCTCGCTGAGGGCAACGCATGTGCCAGGCCACCTGAATGACGGCCCGGACAGACTGTCCAGAGACAATATTCCCCCAGGGGAATGGTCCCTGCACGCTCAAACAGTCCAGACTGTAAGGTATGGCGGAGGATCAGTGGCTTTAACAGATTCCCGAACAAACAAGAACTTACTGTTAAACCCCCCCCCCCCTAATTACTGAAATAGCGCCAACCAGCCTCCACAAGCACAATAAATGTATTGACAAAGAGACAATGAACTATTGACAGAGAACCGCATGTGACATCCGCATGCTCACCACGTGCTTATCGTGTGGACAGGAAGGGGGAAACTTTGAACGTAACAATGTGTGTGTGTGTGTGTTTTTCAGTTAAACACAGAACTGCATATTGCTAATGAAATACGTGTAATCCCTGTATGTTGTGTATTTCTGAGGTATATCAAACTCGTTAGAACTGTTTCGTTGTGTGTTTTAAACTCTGAGGCCTCATATTTAATAGCCTCAGTGTATATTCCCTTATTAAGTGTACCAAATATACTTTTCTTGGTATCAAATTAAACCTTACAATTTGGCCTAGCTAAATTCGAATATAAGATCTTCAGTAGAATGATATTACGTTATGTTTTGCCATCTTTTGAGTCATTCAGCCCAAAATCTCTTACCGTCATAAACCCAGCCAGAAACATGCAAATGAGCCGTGACGGAACAAAGGAATCATTCTCCTGCCCAGAGTAATGGAGGCCTTTACGACCTCCAAAGGAATGTTCAGAGAAGTGCTGACCCTCCCTTCATTCTCTTACTGAGAAAGAGAAATGAACCCTGTTAATCCTATATATATATTCTATATATCCATGTGATAAATATTGACATGTATCTAATGTGCCATCTCACATTTTCCCTTAAATGTGCTTGATCTATGTTTTCTTGCAAACTAATGGGTTAATGTTTCAGACTTTGCATACTATGGTTAACCAAAATCATATGTGTGGCATATTTGGTCTCTATAACTTGGTATTTTGAAGATTGAAATGACTGTGTACATGATATGTCGATAACAACAGCATATTAGTATTACCAGTATGTTTCCTATTTTCTTTCTTGCACATGCAATGGGCAATTTTACAACAAAGAGCAATAAACCAAATTCCCGCCTAGAACTCAAACCCTTCTTATTGGTCGAGCCAATGAGAGGTGGGACCTGTTTCCCGAGGGTATAAAATTGCTGCGCCCACTTCCTCTTCTTAGCTCTATCCTCTCTCTTATCTCTTCGCTCTGTTATGCTCCTCCGGCTTCCTGCCTTTCTGGTTCTCTGAGCCTTGTGCTCTCTCACTCTCTCGCTGAATCATGCCACACTAGAAGGCCCCAAGGACTCCCAAGCGTGTGCCAGGCTACGGCCTCGACTGCCCATTCACCAAGATCCTCTGACTCTCACTGGTTCTCTCTCTCATCAAGACAACATCATCAAAGATCAACTGGAGCCTCAACAAATTGCATCAGGACAGTTTAATTCAAATGGGACATGCAAGTATCAAACTTAGTCTCATTATTTGATACATTAAGTATCCTTAACCCCTTTCTAAAAAGGGCGTGTCAGAACTAATATGATGGTTTGCTCAGGCTGTTGATCTGCTGAACTTCAAACAATGCTATAACTTCTTGCCTTCCTGTATTCTGCTTCAGCCCTCTTTCCCTTGGTAAACTGTATGAATGTATGTATATGTATGTTAGAGTAGTTTAAATGTTTAGTCTAGTTAATAAAGTCTTGTTCATGTCACATGTAAAGTTGTCTGTGTCTCAAGCTCATATCTAAAGTCACTAATCATAGATTTTGACTACTTGCTCTTAATACTTAGTAAGAAAGACATTTCCCTTGCCCCGGAAATGTACATTTCTATTAATTAATTAATTAATAACCAAAATTGAGTGTTCACGGGATGAACCGAGTATTTGGTTGTAATGTTAATGTAGCTACATCAAGTTAACCCGATTAACTGATCCAAATATTCATAATCGATTATAACAAGTTATGATTGATTATTAATATTTCATAGATCTGATTCGCTTCCTAATGGTGGAAGAATATAGAGCTGATTCGCTACATAATGGTGGAGAATGTGCGGGCATGATTAAACAAAGGTTATGAGCTTGAACCACTGTCAACCTAAAAGTGTGCATTGAATAATTCCGGTCAGAATAGGACATGACATGCGAAACGGCATTTGCTTCACTAGTTGCTGGCTTGTTTGGATGCGGATAAGGTGATGGCTTGAATTGACATCTCTACTGTAGTTGAAAGAGTTTTAAAACATTTAAGCATATTTTCAAAAGGTATCAGTGTACGAGTAATATGATTTTAGCGGAGAAACCCTAATTTCAGTATTAAAGTGTAAGTCTGTTTTGATGAAGGAATCTCAGCTCAGCGGCATGTAAACTGTACCAGAATTGATTGCTTAACCTGTTTCTGATGAAGAAATCTCAGTACAGTGTTATATAAATGTAGATTTGGGCGATGCTCCCCTTTTCACAGTATAAAGGCCTTACAAATTATAGTTAGATTGATGTCCTTCATCTAAACTTTATCTGTGCATCTAAAAGGCTTAGCTTCCTGGTGATCAAACCTGTGTTTCACTCACTGAAACTCTGAAGTGCATTGGTTCCCATGACAACGACTTGTCACAGGAAGTGCTCACTCCAGATAGCACGTGTTTCCTTCCGACGCCATTTTGTAAACAAACCAGCCTAGATGGCTAAGCTAACCCAACTTAGCAGCCCCTTAGCTTAGGCTAAGCTAACTAATAGCTTCAACAGTTAGCTGCTAGCATAATTTACATGAAGCCTTTATCTACAGCTTGTGTGCATGCAGAGTGAAGTGATCTAAACCATTTTCCTTTAACCCCATTTCTGGTTTCTGAATTTTCACTTTCTCTTTCCTTAACTTTAATTCTTCTCATCTAACTTCACCTGCACCTTTCAGGTGCATCCCTTACTGAACGCTGTTCAGCTAAATTTGCAGTTACTTTGTTAATTAAATCTAAAAACTTAATTACATGTAAACTGTTTAGATAGAGAATAATTTTTATAGTTATTGGGAACTTTCAATGGCACGTTGACTAAACTTTATAGAGGGACAAACACATTGTGTGGTCTTGAACACGCAACAGCTGTGACCAACTATAGAATGATGTCCAAAGCAAATCTAATTGTTAATCATAAGTGCTATTGATTATTCCCAATACAAGGTTATTCTGCTATTTTAATCACTTCTTCAAGTCTTTTTATTATTTTTACTAATAATAGAAGTCAGCTATTAATTTTCCCATTTAACCCTCTTGGTCTAGTGTGGTTTTATTTCCCCATAAAACTGCAAAAGTAACTAGACATACTTTTCTTCTCGATTTTGTGTTTATTTGCAACAAGTTGCTTAAATTTTATGAGCCAGCTACACTAGTAATCTAGACGATTTCTATGGCATAATTTTGAGCACCACTAATAGACACAATCTAATAGGAAAGCTCTTTTCTTCCTCTTTCTTTCTCCTCTTCATGTGTTCAAAGATCAAGCCTGTTGTATGCTATCAGTAAGTGCTGATAAATAATTTGACCCAAAGAAACATCTTAAGTCATTTATTAAATCTAGGCTTACGCTCTTTTAGCAAAGCCACTCAGATCCACACAAATCTGAGCATCCTGCTATTTGCAGCTAAGATAGTAATAATCAGGAACACATTTCAATTGTTAACCACACCTAGCAAAACCTAGCTGTACATTATACACCTTGCTGTCTCACTTTGCCTTTAGCTCCAAATTCTGTTTGATCTTGCATTAGTCTCTTGCCCTTACTCTCACCAGAAGTGTGCCAAAATGTTGCAGATGCTCAGCCTAACTGCCCAGATGGCAGGCCAAAAGGACTGGCTAGGTGTTTTGAGGAACACCCTTTTATCCATGGCTGCTGACGACCTTCAGCAACAGAACAAAAAGCAACTGGAAAACGAGGGAAAAGAACTAATGACAGACGACTCAAACCAGAGGTATGAGCACAAATATCTGACTGAGGTTATCGTCCTGGCCCACAACCTCACAGGTTTGAAACAGGAGGTAAACAACCTCAAACGCCAGATCACTGAGTCCCAAACGGAGCTGACACATGCTAAAAACCGCATAGACCAGCTAGAGATGGAGGCTCAGGACAGACACAAGGACCCTGGCAGAAGGGAGTCACAGGAGGTAATCCACAGACTTCAAACGGCTCTGACAGCTGCTAAACAACAAGAGCAGTTGGAAAAGACAGCTAGAGAGCACCTGGAAAAGGTACTTTTTCACAAAGATTCACTGTTAAAAACAGCAAATTCTGAACTCTTGGACAAAGATGCCAGAATCATGGCCTGTGAAGGTCAACTGAATGTGTCCAGAGCTGAAGTTAAAGTGCTGACTCAGCAGCTGGAAAACACCAAAGATGAACTTGACATGGTCCAACGAGAACTGAGACACTCTTACCTGCTGCAAAAGGAACCACAGCAGGAGAGACATCTCACTCCCCACTTGCAATCAGCAGAGAAACCTCCCCCAGCCAAGCACAGATTTACAAAGGGGAGACAAACCCCACTGCTTAACACGTCATCGGACAGTTTCCTTAAAGCTTCTGCAGCCGCGGAAGGAAAAGGATTGATTCAGACGAATCTTGAAACGACACGTGTAGCGACACTCAAAGACCTCAACCGAATGGCCAGACATATCCCTGCATTTACACCAGAGCTTGCAGGAGACCACGACGTCCACGCTTACCTGCGAGACATTGACTTTCACCTGCAGTCTTTGATGAGTGTGAACCATCAAGATAGACTCCATCTGATCTGGATCACGTCCAGCCCAGAGTTGCGACGCTTTCTGGCTCGACAGCCAGAAAACATCCAGTCTAACTACCAGCAGCTGAAACAAGCCATCATAAGGGAATTCTCAGAGTCTAACAACGGACTGATCGCTGCCCTAGACACCAAACAGGGTCGGCATGAAACTCCCTATGTTTACTACCACAGACTCAGACGAGCTTACTTCGGAGCTCGCAACAAACCTGGGATGGAGGAGGACACCAGCTTCAAGAGCCTTTTCCTCCGAAACCTCCATCCTATGGTAAGTCACCATTTAGGCATTATGGCCTGCCCCCACACAATGCCTATCCAACAACTGCGTGACCTGACACAGAAGGCCTTTAACAAACACAAGGCCTCACCCAGCAAACACCACAGGACGTCCCACAGCAGTCTACAACAACATCCTCCTGTACACCTTTCAAACAGGTGCCAAACAGAGGCTGCACAAAGACAGCTAGAAACGCCTGTTACTGAGTTACAAGAGCTGCTAGCACTAGCAAAAGAGCTCCTGGAACAGAACTCCCCTGAGGAGTACTGGGAAGAACAAACCTCTGACTCTTGCCCAACACCACTCAGGCAAGCTCAAGTCAGCACTGCTGCCAGAGCAGAGTAACACTGCAGACTTCAGACACCTGGTGACTGGGTGCCGAACCAAGGGCGAACGGCCACCTGCTGCCCTTTTGCTACCAGTACTAGGTCAGTCTGAAACTCTCTCCACACTACACAATGCCCATAACCACTCCCTGCAGCCACAAACAAGCACCTGCCTCAAACGAACTGACTTCATAATGACAGGTGACACACTGTCAAGGCACCTGCTGCCTCTGCACCTGCTGCAGAGACCTGGATGTGGCTACTGTCTACATCACCCACCGTGGAACAACCACCTGCTACAAAACCCTCATGATTCACCTGCCATCCGCCATTGTGATGATTGTCGTCCGATGATGTCTCCAACAGGGACACCACCTGGCGAAAAAGGGGGACTGTAAGGTATGGCGGAGGATCAGTGGCTTTAACAGATTCCCGAACAAACAAGAACTTACTGTTAAAACCCCCCCCCCTAATTACTGAAATAGCACCAACCAGCCTCCACAAGCACAATAAATGTATTGACAAAGAGACAATGAACTATTGACAGAGAACCGCATGTGACATCCGCATGCTCACCACGTGCTTATCGTGTGGACAGGAAGGGGGAAACTTTGAACGTAACAATGTGTGTGTGTGTGTTTTTCAGTTAAACACAGAACTGCATATTGCTAATGAAATACGTGTAATCCCTGTATGTTGTGTATTTCTGAGGTATATCAAACTCGTTAGAACTGTTTCGTTGTGTGTTTTAAACTCTGAGGCCTCATATTTAATAGCCTCAGTGTATATTCCCTTATTAAGTGTACCAAATATACTTTTCTTGGTATCAAATTAAACCTTACAATTTGGCCTAGCTAAATTCGAATATAAGATCTTCGTAGAATGATATTACGTTATGTTTTGCCATCTTTTGAGTCATTCAGCCCAAAATCTCTTACCGTCATAAACCCAGCCAGAAACATGCAAATGAGCCGTGACGGAACAAAGGAATCATTCTCCTGCCCAGAGTAATGGAGGCCTTTACGACCTCCAAAGGAATGTTCAGAGAAGTGCTGACCCTCCCTTCATTCTCTTACTGAGAAAGAGAAATGAACCCTGTTAATCCTATATATATATTCTATATATCCATGTGATAAATATTGACATGTATCTAATGTGCCATCTCACATTTTCCCTTAAATGTGCTTGATCTATGTTTTCTTGCAAACTAATGGGTTAATGTTTCAGACTTTGCATACTATGGTTAACCAAAATCATATGTGTGGCATATTTGGTCTCTATAACTTGGTATTTTGAAGATTGAAATGACTGTGTACATGATATGTCGATAACAACAGCATATTAGTATTACCAGTATGTTTCCTATTTTCTTTCTTGCACATGCAATGGGCAATTTTACAACAAAGAGCAATAAACCAAATTCCCGCCTAGAACTCAAACCCTTCTTATTGGTCGAGCCAATGAGAGGTGGGACCTGTTTCCCGAGGGTATAAAATTGCTGCGCCCACTTCCTCTTCTTAGCTCTATCCTCTCTCTTATCTCTTCAGCTCTGTTATGCTCCTCCGGCTTCCTGCCTTTCTGGTTCTCTGAGCCTTGTGCTCTCTCACTCTCTCGCTGAATCATGCCACACTAGAAGGCCCCAAGGACTCCCAAGCGTGTGCCAGGCTACGGCCTCGACTGCCCATTCACCAAGATCCTCTGACTCTCACTGGTTCTCTCTCTCATCAAGACAACATCATCAAAGATCAACTGGAGCCTCAACAAATTGCATCAGGACAGTTTAATTCAAATGGGACATGCAAGTATCAAACTTAGTCTCATTATTTGATACATTAAGTATCCTTAACCCCTTTCTAAAAAGGGCGTGTCAGAACTAATATGATGGTTTGCTCAGGCTGTTGATCTGCTGAACTTCAAACAATGCTATAACTTCTTGCCTTCCTGTATTCTGCTTCAGCCCTCTTTCCCTTGGTAAACTGTATGAATGTATGTATATGTATGTTAGAGTAGTTTAAATGTTTAGTCTAGTTAATAAAGTCTTGTTCATGTCACATGTAAAGTTGTCTGTGTCTCAAGCTCATATCTAAAGTCACTAATCATAGATTTTGACTACTTGCTCTTAATACTTAGTAAGAAAGACATTTCCCTTGCCCCGGAAATGTACATTTCTATTAATTAATTAATTAATAACCAAAATTGAGTGTTCACGGGATGAACCGAGTATTTGGTTGTAATGTTAATGTAGCTACATCAAGTTAACCCGATTAACTGATCCAAATATTCATAATCGATTATAACAAGTTATGATTGATTATTAATATTTCATAGATCTGATTCGCTTCCTAATGGTGGAAGAATATAGAGCTGATTCGCTACAAGACGTTATGGCACCTATTCGGCAGAGCAGAGATAGACCTCTTTGCGTCCAAAGAGAACTCTCACTGCCAAATATTTTTCTCGAAAAGCGAGGACGCGCTGGCCCAGGACTGGCCCAGACGCCTGCTTTACGCCTTCCCTCCCGTCTCGCTATTGCCACAGGTAATGCAGAGGATCAGGGAAACGCGTCACTCGGTGCTCCTCATAGCCCCGCTGGGAGAATCAGACATGGTTCCCGGAGCTTACGCAACTGTCACTGACAGCGCGTGGCCATCCCAGTGAGAGCAGATCTCCTCTCTCAAGCTCGCGGCACAATCTGGCATCCCCACCCAGAGCTGGGCGCTGCATGCGTGGGTGATCAACGACTACCCGTCGCTCTGCCAGAAGGAGTAATAAACACCATCATACACGCTAGAGCCCCTTCCACGAGAAGACTCTATGCGTCAAAATGGTCTGTGTTCTCAAAATGGTGCACCGACAGAGACCTGGACCCGCGGACATGTGGGGTGTCGTCGCTGCTCAGTATTTCTACAAGAGCTGCTGGATAAGGGCAGATCCCCATCCACGCTCAAAGTGTATGTGGCGGCTGTTGCAGCGTTCAGCTGAACCCCTGCACGGCCAGTCATGGGGTAAAAACAAGCTGGTCATCCGCTTCCTCAGGGGAGCTAGAAGGATGAACCCCCGCGCCCCATCGGTTCCTATCTGGGATCTTTCTATAGTTCTCGAAACTATGAAAGCCCCCTTTCGAATCACTTCAATCCGTGGATTTGAAATACCTTTCACTCAAAACCGTTTTCTGACTGCCCTGTCATCAGTCAAACGTGTGGGAGACCTTCACGCGCTGTCTGTCAGCGCTGCGTGTCTTGAGTTTGGACCAAGTGACTCCAAGGTCATTTTAAAGCCTAGACACGGCTATGTTCCCAAGGTGATCGGTACTCCTTTCAGAGCACAGGTCATTTCCTATCGGCGCTGCCAGCATCCGATAGCTGACGCGACGCCAATCTCCTTTGCCCGGTCAGAGCACTGAGATTGTATACTGCGCGCTCCACCGCTTTCAGACGCTCTGAGCAGCTTTTCGTTTCGCTCGAGGGCGCACCAAAGGTCTCGCCTCGAAACAGACACTATCTAGATGGATAGTGGACGCTATTGCTGCTGCATACGCGTCAAAAGACCTGCCATGCCCGTTGGGCATTAGGGCTCACTCCACTAGAGGCATGGCATCCTCGTGGGCATGGTCCAGCGGGATTTCCATTCACGACATATGTGTGGCAGCGGGATGGACTTCCCCTCCACCTTTGTCAGATTTTACAATATGGAAGTGCCCGCTCTGCAGGCAAAGCTACTAGTGGTTTAATACGCTACAGCTCCCTGGTGAGCTGCACTGATGGGACACATTCCACACAGACCGGCACCGCCGCTCTGTCGCTCCCTTCCCACTATGTGCTTATGTATTACACAATCAATGACCCGCATTCTTGCCGGCCAAATATTATTTCCCCACTCATAAGGGCTCCCCGGGTCCCCCCTTAATTCCCTGGGGCTCATACAGTGGATGCTTGGCGCGACGGCGTTGACAATGGGTTCCCGTAGCGTAAGCTAGCTTATGCAATACGAGAGAACCTCTCGTGAAGAGAACGTATCGGTTACCTAACGTAACCTCGGTTCTCTCTAGATGAGGGAACGAGTATTGCGTAGCCGGCACGTGCTTTCGCGCCACGGCGACTTTTCGCTTCAGTCAATGAAAACCAGGGTTCCAGCCTACTGAACTACACTTATATGCACTCAAGTCACGGCCATTTTGGCGGGCTTTGATGCAGTGAGCGCGCGGACGCCTCTCATTGGATGCGAGTTCGCCCAAGCTCGTCTATAGGCTGCAGCAGTTACCGCAGAGCAACCTATGAGCTCGCTAGCTAGCCCGCTCAAGGTCCGCAGCTGCCGCACTGCGTTGACAATGGATACAAAAATTAAGGATAATTTTTTGGCTTCAATATCTCAGAAAAGATGAATCTTTCCGTAGCGTAAGCTAGCTTACGCAATACTCGTTCCCTCATCTAGAAAGAACCGAGGTTACGTTAGGTAACCGATACGTTTTCATTAAAGTCATGGTGTACAAATTTAATTCCTTTGCCACCAACAGAGATTTTTCCATATGGAAAACATGCCTTGATTCAGAAGGGGCTCCAGACGCTCACAGACTGTGTCCAGATCCTCCCAGCAGTGAGGCAGAGTTCTAGCATAGGTCCAGCCGATTTACGCTCACTTTCAAACACCCATAACAAAGAATATGCAGTGATTCAGCTAGGTGCTCTATCCTGAGTTCCCACAACAGTATAAAGGCATTTAGTTCTCAAAAAACATGTAATTTAGGGTAATGATAATATAGGGATCAGTTAACCACTGGAGGGGGGCTGTAAGGTTTAAAGTCCACTGCAGCCCGATGTAGACAGAGGGAAGATGGGTTGGGGCAGGACTGAGAATTGGGGATGAAACTAATCTTTGTTTCATCACTAGAGTTTAGGACTTTAGGCTATACTTGCTATGCTCAGCACAGAGCATACTTTGATTTCAAGGCCACTCCCCACCCCAGGATTTCATCTTTGAAATACTGATCTGATAAAGACTTGTATCTAGTAAAAAAATAACACCTTAAACCAAGGCAGTACAATACCTCTTCATCATATGCTGCCAACAAATGAGACCCAAAAAGTAACAACAAAAGCAATGTTACACACGTTGTTTTGGGTCTTGACCATCTTTAGCTTGATGTTTGAGATATCACCAACAAGATACCAGTGTTCAGTTTTGATCACCACAACATAGCATAGTGCAAAATTAAGTATTCATCAAGCCAAATGGCATTGTGCTTTGAGTTCAAGTTAATTTTCCTTTGATGCTCTCTTTGAATTTCCCTGAGCTTTCAGACTCGAGGTTTGAGGAGGGCAGAAGGGAGGTGAGAAATTGTTTGAGGAGGGCAGAAGGGAGGTGAGAAATTGCCTGTGCAAAGGTGAAAGGTCTTGCTTGCGGCCAACTCCACGTGTTCTGCTGCTATCATACATCACAACTCTTCTGAGCGCTGTGGTTCGGCACAACCCCACTCCGCCCACTGAATCCAGGGGGCAACATTTATTAGATCAAAGGCTTAACTTGTTGACATAAGGAGGACATTCATCTTGGTTGTGGAGATGTCAAGGTCTGTGAACAACCAGCTTGCAAAGAAATGTAGGCTTCACTCCATTCTTAGATTGTGAGAATTCCAAACGCCTGCCCTTTCAATTATTTCCAGCAGCCTCTGATAGTTTCTTCACAGCTTTTATCTTTAGCTCAGTTTCTTTGTTTAAATGCCAAAAATCAGAGGGAAAAACAGTTGATTTAAGAGTGTCTTAAAGCTTTGCAGTCAATATGGCACAACAATTGCTTGGTGGCTTTAACCAAATCAACTCACCATGCCGCAAAAGCTACAAACCATGAAATTATCAATTGTTGTTTTATTGCACCATATGAGCACAAGCAAAATGAAAGAGAAATAGCTCGTTTTCAAGAATGCCTTCATGTGGTTGGACCAAGTGTGGATTAATTGCCTCGGCAGCCCTTGTACGCCTGGCTCTAGTGATTGCACAACTTTCCTCTGTATACTCTAAACCCACTTGTTTGATTTAGCACTCTTTGTTTCTCCAAAAGATTTAAATTCACAGACATAAAAATCCACAAACCAGAGCACACCACCTGTGGGCTCCTGATGCTCCGTTCTCAAACGTTAAGGGCAGTGAGTGTGCCAAAACTCTCATTAAACAAGTCCATGCTGGAGCAACTAAAGATTCATAAAACACTCACATAACACTCACACTTGGAGAAAAACTAAAGCGCTCAAGTGGTGCCAATCCATACAATCCAACAGAAGAACAAAGGAAAGAAACAAAAGAAGCCAAGAACTTATCTTTTAATCATGTTATCATCAAATCAGAAACAGCAAAACCACAGCACATATCTCTTTTGTTAGCTTTTGTTGGCTCTGCTTTTTCTTTTCCTTTTTTCCTTTTTTTTTTTACCTGTTGAGGATGGTAGAATGAAAGGAGTTGATTCCATGACAGGACACTGCATGGACTAGGAGTGTTGCTTTTGACTAGGTCACAAGTAACGTGTCATGCCAGGTCAGGCCTCAATAGAACAACAGGTCTGAAGTTAGTAGAGGTCATTAAGTATATTTTGATAAAGCGTGGATAGTGTATAGTGCCTTGTTGACTTAGGCTCAGAGATGTCCATCTACATAGAAAGGCATAATAGAAAGCCATAATAGATTACTATTAAAACCAAATGGCTTGCATCTCTTAAATTTCCCCCTTTGTCCAATTTTATTGCTAATTTTCACTAATTCCTCCTGTTATTTTGACATGAAAGGTGAGAGTTTGAGCCACAACCTGGTGACTGGTAAATATAACTGACTGCCCCTCCTTGATTGTTGAACAGCCATCAATCATCATAGGAATGGTGCCGCACAGTGGTTAAGAATCTAGGTTGGTAAATGAAAGAAGTGATGTAAAAGCCATCAAGTGTATGCCCTCAACACTAGGTTGCACCAGGGGGATTGTCCCTGTAATCAGTGTAATGTAAGTTGTTTTGGACAAAAGCATCTGATAAATGACTGATTACTTTTCATAATCTGCATATAGAAATAAAATAAAATCCGATAATAAAAACATTGAATATCTGCTGTGTTCCTCTCACCAAAAACAGACGTCTGGATGCCAACCTGATTGTGGAGGTGCCGGCAAGGACCTTCTCAGGTATGCGGTCCCTGCGTCACCTGTGGCTAGATGACAATGCCCTGACAGAGATCCCAGTGAGCGCACTCAATGACCTGTCCTCGCTTCAGGCAATGACCCTCGCCCTTAACCGCATTACCCACATACCAGACTATGCTTTCAGAAACCTCTCCAACGTGGTTGTGCTGTACGTATCTACTCCCTACTTCTTTATTTAATTATTTGAACTAGGATGCGCTTCTGGATACACATAATTTGTTGGTAATATTCCAAAAAATGATATTGCTAACCCTACCCCTAACCCAACCATAACCCACCCCTAGAATTAGAGGCAATGTATAGGTTTATATGAATGTTCTTGAATCAGCCTGATTGGTTGATTGTAATGTTGTTCTTGAATAAACAAGGCTGCCGAAAGAGCATGTCCATCTTGGGTAAATCATGCTAATTACTGTGTGTGTAAGTTTAAAGGAATGATATTAGTAAACAAGGTGAGGATGTTAGAACACGTGTCTTGGTTTGAGCGGACACCACAAGAATCCCAAACTCTTTCAATTACAAAGCAGTGAAATTATAGTGTGGATTAGGTTTATATCTCATCCGCCACCTGTTTACATTTATTTGAAGCAATGTGTGCTGCTAACAGGTGTTTGTATTGATGTTTACCATAATCACAATGAATGTTTTCATGTTCAGGCATCTTCATAACAACATGATCCGGACTCTCGGACAGAACTGCTTTGAAGGACTGAACAGCCTCGAAACCCTGTAAGTAAGATTGTCCCTTTGTGAAACAATAAAAGCAACATAAACCCATTTCCTGTTTTAATGCAAGCAGACTCTGCTCTGTTATTTGATTTTGACATCTTATAGGAATCCATATGGAAGGGGCTGCTTCTATAAATATTAAATGAAATTACTAGCAAACTAGTTTGTGTGTAACATAAACTTTGTATGGACTGTAAACAAAATAATTCTTTACACAATACTCCAGCTGTTGAAATATGCACATTAATTGCTGTGCCTTGTTTAAAAAAACACAATCTTACTTCTTATTAAAATCAAAGGATGTATGGCATACTTTCAGTTTCTGATGGTAAGCAACAATAGTGTCCTGGTAATGACCTCAGTGTTGTGTGATTTCAGTAATGTTCCATTCAGAAGCACATATACATTATTAAATAACAGTGTTGGGGAGTCATTAACTAAGCGAAGTGGCGCTACTAATATAAAGCTGCAGTGTGTAACTTTTCAATGTTAAAATATTTTTTCCAATCCCATCTTAAAGTGCAAAGACAACTATAAGTAATCCATTTGTAGGTTGATTTCCTCGAAAACTGTAAACACTGCCTCTGTGCCATTATAAAAAAATATATAATATATATTTTGAGTGAGTGACAGAAGGTAATTAGTAATTAGTATTGTGGTAATATTGTAACGTCATGGGTGCTGTCGTAACCTCTGTTCCCTGATGGAGGGTACAAGACGATGTGTCAATGTAGTGACACTAGGGGTCGCTCTTGGAGCCCCGAACACCTCCTATTCTTTGAGAAAAGGCAAATGAGAATTGGCGAGTGGAACTCCCCCAGACATACAGGTATAAAAGGAGCTGGAATGCCACTCCATTCAGGTTTTGTGCTGAGGAGCCGAGACAAGGTTCCCTCCATCAGGGAATTGAGGTTACGACAGTAACCTTGACATACACCTTCTGTCACTCACTCGACGTTGTGTTGATGTAGTGACACTAGAGGTCCCTATAGAAGAGAGCCACAACAGCTGAACCGTGTTACGTGAACTGCTGATGCAGGTGCAAGCAAGCTGCTGCGTGCGTAATAGCAGGAGCATCAGTCTGCACGTAATCTCCCTCAACGCCCCAAAAGACGTTATGTAGTTCCCACACCCCTGAGGGGGTGAAGCGACGTAACTAGCATGGGAGCAGCCACAGCCTTTTCTCTCTAGGCTTTCTCTCCACAGAGTATTAGATTCGGGTGGGGCCATCTAACGCTATTATACACATCTGGGAAGGTGTTCTATTCCTTTCCTATTCTTTCAGGGGGAAAATATTCCGCAGAGACCACATCCTGCCCAAAAGGGGAGGTCAACATATGGCAATACGACACATGGGCTCAGTAGCCACACATGGAAGAGGTGCGGTGGTAGGTTCCACCATGAAGGGGGGGGATCTCTACAAACATAGCGACCAGGGACAGCGAGAGCTCTGCCCAAGTGAGACGTGTTGTCTGACAGGTAGACCATAACGGTGAATATACATCTCAGGGTTTACTGGAGTAATCGGCACCTGTTGAGCACCTATCCAAGCACAAGGCATATTATTGATTGATTCATTTATTGTCATTGCTTTTACAATTAAATGTTGAGTAGGATCATCTCCAAATAGCTCACACAAAGTCCTACACCTATAGAAAAGTGCACAAAATAATAATATTAAACATATATTTGCATGCTGGGACATTACACAATGTGGCAGGACTTGCAACAAAACAAGTGTCTCTTCACCTAATGTGATGTATTCAGGGACCATGTCATATCTTTTGTTATGTAGATTCCCAGGAATTTTATACTCTCTGCCCTTCCCACCTCCTCTCCATTGATGTAGAAGGCAGAATGAGTGGATTTCCTGGTCTTCCTGAAATCTAATATGAGTTATTTTGTTTTTGAAGTGTTTAGGACAAGATTGTTACAGAGCACCACTACGCCAAGTTTTTCACTTCCTGCCTGTAGGCTGTCTTGTCGTTGTCATTTATCTGTCCTACCAGAGTTACGTCATCCACAAACTTGACAATGGTGTTAGTAGAGCAAGTTGCAGAACAATCATATGTAAAACGTTTTTATAGAGAGCAGGGCTTAGAACACAGACTTGTGGCGCTCCAGTGTTGAGAATCAAGGTGGAGGAAGTTTGGTTTCCAATTTTAACTTGCTGGTGTCTGTTTGTAAGAAAGTTCATAATCAAATTACAAAGTGAATTTCCCAAACCCATGGTGCTGAGTTTCCTGACCAGTTTGTGAGGAACGATGCTATTGAAAGCTGAGCTAAAATCAATGAAGAGCATCCAGACATATGTGTTCTGCTGGCCCAAATTGGTTAGGGTAGCGTGCAGTGCTATTGAAATTGCATCATCCATGTACCTGTTTGCTCAATAGGCAAATTGATATTGATCAAAATTGATTGGAATAACCGACTTAATGTGCGCCAGAATTAATCTTTCTAAGCATTTCATAGCTACAGATGTTAGAGCAACTGGCCAATAGTCATTCAGACATATTAGACTTATAGTGGGGCTGGCTGCGAACTCCTCCGAGTTCATGAACCATAGGGCTAGGGAGGTAAGGACATCCAGGGTCCATGACTTTGTGAACTCAACTAGGGGTAAAAACACATGTTTTTGCCTCAGGGGAGGGGAAAGGCGATATACGCAAATGATACTCCCAGCCAGCTGTTCCGTTTTACCAAACTCTACCTTTTCATACATGAAAGAACACGGGAAGAAACCGGCTCAACCCAGAGATTGTAAAATCTCACGAAGCTATTGGGTGTTGCCCAGCCCGCCGCTCTGCAGATGTCTGCTAGAGTGGTGCCATTGGCCAGTGCCCACAAGGACGCCACACTCCTTGTAGAGTGTGCTCGAACCCGCAAGGTGGCGAGTACGGCCTGGGTCTGGTAGGCCAATGCAATGGCGTCAACAATCCAGTGGGCAAGCCTCTGTTTAGAGATAGCGTTCCCATTCCACTGTCCATGAAGGCAGACAAAGAGCTGCTCAGAGCATCTAAAGCTCTGCATACGATCCAAGTAAGTGTGCAAAGCACGCACCGACACAGCAACGACAGGGCTGGGTCTGCCTCTTCCCAGGGCAGTGCTTGCAGGTTCACCACCTGATCCCTGATCCCTGTGTAAGAAGGCTCACTGGGGAGAATGCATATTTACGCAGCCACGTGTGTCCGTTGTGGTGTTGAGGCTGCCCACGATATGAGTCGCCCGCAGTGACCTGACTCGCGAGTTGTGACATGCGACGAGAGCATACGCCGCCTTGATTATTTATATATGCTACTGTCGCTGTGTTGTCGGACCGGACCAACATATGCTTGCCCTGGATTAACAGCAATAGCCTCCGCAGGGCGAGAAGTACAGTCAGCAACTCTAGACATTTGATGTGCCAACCCAGTCGGATAACTCCATGTCGAGAAAAGAGATGCTTTGAACTGGAGAGAGCTTGCACTTTTCCCAGTTGACCCAAAGCCCTAGACGGCTGAGGTGCCTGAGCACCAAATCCCTGTGCGCACACAGCAACTCTCTCACGTGTTAGATTCAGCCAGTCATTGAGGTAGTTGAGTATGCGGATGTCCACTTCCCTTAAAGGGGCAAAAGCTGCCTCTGTGACTTTTGTGAAGATGCGATCAGGCCATTACTGCGATGAAGTAAGTGCTGTAGAACCCTTTCCCCATCTTGGCTGGAGGGACAGGCTCTATCACACCCTTGCTAAGAAGGGTCACGCACACAGGGTGAAGGCGTTCTTGCCCTCCACCGAAATAAAGCAGACACAGTTAAACCGGGACGGCCGCCTGGCAAACTGAATTGCGTAGCCGAGTCGGATGGTCCTGGCCAGCCACTGCGATGGATTGGAAAGCGCTAGCCATGCGTTCAAGCTCCAGGCGAGGGGCAATAAGGGATGATCACGTCTGACATACCTGGGGGTGGAGACTCGCAACAGGGGGAGCAGGCGACATCACTTCAGGGAGCGTTGATTCGACCCAAGGCGGCTGTGCTGAGGGGGAGCTCAAAGCACTTACCTTGCTCTGTGAAACCGGCATAGGGCGGGTTAGTGACTGAGGAGGCAGGCCTCTTGGGCCATCCTCGAGACTTGTCACCACTGGCGGGGTGTAGGTGTGGCTCCCTCGCCTGGAGCTTGATTACGTGACCCAAGGAGTGAGGAAACCACTCTTTTTTTGACAATGTGGGTACGGCAGCCCGTTCGTGTTGTGCGGTGAACAAAAGAGAATAGGAAACAAAGAATTGACCTCATGGTCGTCCAGCGGGTGATGCAGTGGTCTGGATACCAGCTCTGTAGCAGACATCTCGCTCCCTGGGAATCTCTGGAGCGATTAGGAGACTTCCAGGTCCTCGTGCCGGCCTGAGAGATGGGGGGCATCAGCTTCCTGCGGTGGGCTCTACGCTGGGACTGTGGACTGGGCTCGGGTTGAGGCGGAGCCACCTGGGCTTTCACCGCCACAGGGGGACGCCTCAGCGAGCAGATGGCGTGTGGGATCTTGAGCCACGCCGGGGCAAGATGTGCTGGATGGCCTCCATCTGCTTCTTCACCGCCGAGAACTGCTGGGCGAAGTCCTCATCTGTGTCGCCGAAAAGTCTGATCTGGGAGATGGGCGCATTGAGAAAGCGGGCTTTGTCGGCATCCCTCATCTTGATAAGATTCAGCCACAGGTGGCGTTCCTGGACCACCAAGGTGGACATCGCCTGCCCGAGTGCTCACGCTGTGACCTTTGTTGCCAGGAGGTCAGTCGCCGAGCACAGATTGAGCAGCACATCGGGATCAGGACTACCCACGTGCAGTTCTTTTAGTGCCTTGGCCTGGTGTACCTGCAGGATGGCCATGGCATGTAGGGCGGAGGCGGCCTGTCTAGCGGCAATGTAGGCTTTGATCGCCAAAGACGACGTATTCCTACAGGCGTATTCCAGCAGGTGGAGGGTTCCAGTCCAACCGGATGCTCGTGATGGCCCGAGCAAGCATGACAGTCAGCTCTGTGTCAGCCTCAGACTGGGCGGGCAGACCTGAAGGTGACAGCCCAGTTGAGTCATCGGCGTCCGACATCGCCAGTGCACTCTCCGATGCATCAATCAAAGACTCATCCTGCTCGCAGGCCCTGAAAGAGACATCAAGAATGGAGAGGCATTCCAGATCCTTTTATACCCATATGTCTGGGGGAGTGGCATGCAAATTCCACTTGTCAATTCTCATTGGCCTTTTCTCAAAGAATGGAAGGTGTTTGGAGCTCTCAAGAGTAACCCCTAGTGTCACTACATCGACACAATGTCGAGTGAGTGACAGAAGGGGAACCATGGTTAATTTTGTGGTTACTGAAAATTTACAAAAAATACCATGGTGAAACTATGGTTACTGTAGTAAAACCAAAGTAATTTTTTTCTAAGGTAAGATTAAGGTTAAGTTTAGGGGTATAGGTTAATATACACTCACCTAAAGGATTATTAGGAACACCTGTTCAATTTCTCATTAATGCCATTATCTAATCAACCAATCACATGGCAGTTGCTTCAATGCATTTAGGGGTGTGGTCCTGGTCAAGACAATCTCCTGAACTCCAAACTGAATGTCAGAATGGGAAAGAAAGGTGATTTAAGCAATTTTGAGCATGGCATGGTTTTTGGTGCCAGACGGGCCGGTCTGAGTATTTCACAATCTGATCAGTTACTTGGATTTTCACACACAACCATTTCTAGGGTTTACAAAGAATGGTGTGAAAAGGGAAAAACATCCAGTATGCGGCAGTCCTGTGGGCGAAAATGCCTTGTTGATGCTAGAGGTCAGAGGAGAATGGGCCGACTGATTCAAGCTGATAGAAGAGCAACTTTGCCTGAAATAACCACTCATTACAACCGAGGTATGAAGCAAAGCATTTGTGAAGCCACAACATGCACAACCTTGAGGCGGATGGGCTACAACAGCAGAAGACCCCACCGGGTACCACTCATCTCCACTACAAATAGGAAAAAGAGGCTACAATTTGCAAGAGCTCACCAAAATTGGACAGTTGAAGACTGGAAAAATATAGCCTGGTCTGATGAGTCTTGATTTCTGTTGAGACATTCAGATAGTAGAGTCAGAATTTGGCGTAAACAGAATGAGAACATGGATCCATCATGACTTGTTACCACTGAGCAGGCTGGTGGTGGTAGTGTAATGGTGTGGGGGATGTTTTCTTGGCACACTTTAGGCCCCTTAGTGCCAATTGGGCATCGTTTAAATGCCACGGCCTACCTGAGCATTGTTTCTGACCATGTCCATCCCTTTATGGCCACCATGTACCCATCCTCTGATGGCTACTTCCAGCAGGATAATGCACCATGGCACAAAGCTCGAATCATTTCAAATTGGTTTCTTGAACATGACAATGAGTTCACTGTACTAAAATGTCCCCCACAGTCACCAGATCTCAACCCAATAGAGCATCTTTGGGATGTGGTGGAACGGGAGCTTCGTGCCCTGGATGTGAATCCCACAAATCTCCATCAACTGCAAGATGCTATCCTATCAATATGGGCCAACATTTCTAAAGAATGCTTTCAGCACCTTGTTGAATCAATGCCACATAGAATTAAGGCAGTTCTGAAGGCGAAAGGGGGTCAAACACAGTATTAGTATGGTGTTCCTAATAATCCTTTAGGTGAGTGTAGTGTGTCTGTGGGACTCTTAAACACAATCGCACTGCAGAGCCCATATACTGTATGTTAATAGTTAAATTTGTGTGCAAATAGTATCTAACTCTATTTGCAACAGGGTGCAATAAGTATCTACCATTATTTGCAGCAGGGTTGGAGTGCAAATAATATCTGCCACTATTAGCACTGGGGTTTAAATAGCATGTACTATTATTTGCACCAGGGTGCAGATAGCATCTGCCATAAAAACATTGCTCTGTTTGTTTAAGCATCCCAACCACCTGAAGCAACATTAACTCAACTTGTAGCATGAGTTTGGCACAGAACTTTAGAATATATTTCCCTCTCTTAATTAAATAGCTACAATGTAGTTATTTACTCTCAATAGTAACATGTAGTGTAGCAAACTACTTGTTTAAAAGGATAGATTGTAACAGTAACTGATGGCTGTCCTTTAACTGTAGTTCACTTTAAATTATGGGTAGCTTGAATTTTTCAATACCGTAATTACAGTGGTGTCAGAAAACAAAACAAAAACAATAACAGATATAAATGGCTGCTGTTTTCATACCGCAGCTGGACAATTGCAAACATTCTTTATCCAATTCAGGCTGTGTAACATTTTGAACAGCACCAAGCATGGTAGATTGAAATTAAATGTAAAATAGGTCCAATAAATACATGAGAAATGTTTTTAAAATTCATGAGAAATTTTGAAAGGGGGCTAAGAACCAGAGCCAATATATGCTTGCTAATGTAATGTATGAAAGACATTACATAGACCATGCAATGAAAGCTTGGCTTTCAAGGAACAAGCATATGCCGAAGTCATGGTGGTCTCCAGGATACCGAAAGGTTCACACCTGCTTTTTAATAGTCTGCTGAAGTGCTAAAGATGACGTTTTCCTCTTTACGAGAAGGATTTTAGCCTTGGGATTTGCACACTTAAGCGAACACTTCATTTGAGAGCAATCAGTGAGAAATGGTGCACTGAGACTTCCCTCATGAACCATGCTGTACTCCCCCCATGGAAATTCTGTTGCTTGATAGATTTGGCTATTGGAAGTAGATTTTAGTTTCAAGGAGAACATGTTAGTCACACTAGATATAAACTCTTGAAAATAGTGAAAATAATATATTAAATTTGGTGATGGGTCAATCAGTTACAATAGTGTAGGCAGGGGATTCAAATTTAGGAATCATCTGTACAAACTAGGGCTGTCAAACACTTACAGTTTTTAATGAAATTAATTACATGCTATCTTGCATTTAGTATTTTGCTCAGTACAGCTGTGTTTTAACGCAGGAACATGCCGAACCCCTCTACGAAGGGGGAACCAGCAAGGTTAGCAAGGCAAAGCATAACGGAGCAGTACACTGGCAAGGAGACCAGAGGCCATTCTGTTTGAATGCATTTCAAAGGAGGAGAGTCAGCTGTATGCTAAATTAACTGGTCATCACTTAATGAACTGAACACCCTGACCACTAATTTTCTAAATGTTTTACACTTAAGAATTGTTTTAGAGTGAACAATGTGTGAAGTTTACTATGACAAAATTGCTGTTTTTTTTTGTTTATTTTTTTTTTAATAATTTACATACAACTTTGTGACAGGTAGGTGTCAGTTTGCAGCTCAACCCAGTAATTTGTATGGCATCCTTAAATGGTTAATTACAGTCGAAACACTGCATGCGGTTCATTGTCTTCAGTGCCATTATATGATTGGCTTAGAAAGATTCAAGTGATCCAAGTTGAATGTTCTCCTATAGTAAAGCCGTAAAGCTTGATATCTCAGTATAACAGAATCTCTGGAATGCGTCAGCAGCTTGTGATGTCTGCTGTCAGTGTTTTGTCTCCTGTACAGCTGCACATTGCCTGTAAAGCTGGAGTTGCACTTACTGCCCCCTCCTGACTAAGATTTGTAAAAACAAGAAGGTGGTACTTCAAGCTTGAATTGCTCTTATGGTTGGAAAATTTCTTATTACTGTACAGGGGCATAATTAATTGTGCTAAAGGTGCACTCAGTCATTTAAAAAAAAAAAGTGCATTTCCCCATTAAAAAAAGATTTTCTCCTAAAGAAATTAATTGTAATTTGGAAATATATGTATAAAATCATAACTGCTAACATGAGATGAAGCCTTCAGTCATTTCAGTAACCTTATAAAAGCTGTTTTATTCTACATGGAGGAAGGGTGCCCTCATGGGGCCTGCCATTTTAGAATCACATGACAAGCTAAATACTACTCGTTTAATCTCAGTAACCGTCTTGTTATTGGACACTTTCACTCTTGGATTAAATTAATCATGGTTGATTGTGAATAGTGAATTTCTACAATACAATCTGTAACTGAAAACGATTGATTTTGAATTATGATGCATCCACACCACTAAGTGTCAGCGTAAGTCCAAGTTGACACAAATAAAAAAATTCCACATGCACCTTTAATTATTTTTGTGCATTTTTTATATATAATTAATCACACTGAATGAACACATTAAATCAACAGTCCTAGCACAAAACCTTTATGTAAAATGAGAATCAGTAACACACTACCAGTCAAAAGTCTGGACACACTTCACTAAATTAATGTTTCTCATTACCTTAAAGAACTTATCTCAGTTTTATTCTTAAATGTTTTGTGCCTATGTTTGAAATTATTTACACAACTAACGCTTTATTTATTTAAATGGCCAAGTTGGAGTGACTATTGAAGGAAAATAGCACCAGATGGCACCGCCAAAGAAGTTGCGCGAGAAACTGCCTAGAGTGTGCAGATCTGTAATCTAGATAAATAAAGACTACTTTGAGAAAGTTAAAATATAAAATAGCTTTTAAATGTTAAAAATGTTTGGTTGCTACATAATTCCCATACTTCCAATTGTGTTTTTTCTTAGTTTGATGGCTTTACCATTATTCTAAAATGTGGGAAATGGTAATAATAAAGAATTATTACGTATGTACAAACTTTTGACTGGTAGTGTATAACAAGTTATAAGTATTATGATTGCATGCTTTAGATTCATTGTTATGTCACACTTAGTCTATAAAAATAAATACAATAATATATATTATACAAATTCAACTGCTGTTATATTCAGGATATTATCAGGACTTACTGGTACCAGAAACTGTAAAATGTTGTCATGCATTGCATTGCATATAGAATAACATTTTAATTACCGTCATAACGATAGCTAAGAAACAAACTAATCCTTCCTAAGGCAAATACTTATACATGTAACATGACACACTGGAAGAAATCATGTCAGCTGTCTCAGTCCTGTTGCACATGTGCCCTGTGTATGTGTGTGTGTGTGTTTGGGAAGTGCAGAACTTCAACAACCAAGGGAAACAAAATTGAGCTTTTTCTAAGTCAAGAAAGAGGTTTTAAAAATCACATCCATATTACCACCGGTTCATCCATTACATGGAAATGGAAGGGCAAGTGGAGCACATAGTATAGCAGATACAGTATGCCACACAGTAAGCGCTGCTGTACACTGATCATTTTGGTAAATGTGGTAGGTCATGCTGGTAATCTACGCATTAAGAAAATTTGTATAATGTGCAGAATTACCGTAATTGTCATTGAAAATGCATTCAGACATAGTTTCTACCACAATGTTGTTTTGTTGTGATGCTTGATGATTTAACTTTCAAACAGAGCACTGACTGCTTTTAGAAATTGTAAATAAAGATAATTGTCAACTCGGGATTACTCCCGTTCTAAACAATGTGGTCTTCCCAGGAAATGACGAGAATTACTCCTCTGTCATATCAAAGTAATGTCTCCAAACAAGAATGATGGATGTTCTAAACAAAACCAGGACAAAACAAGCCAAAACCATGCTGCACGTCTAACTCACATTACTGTATTCATAGCAGTCTCGCTGCATGCATGGTCCCATTTTATGGAATGGTTTGACCAACATCACTTTAACACTTAAAGGACTCACTAGAGGTGCACAAGGCAATGAATAAAACAAAGTTTGTTCTCATTAACATAATTTGCCTTAATTGCTCATATAAGCGTTATGCAATTAATTTGGTCATGTTGGTTTTGCTGTGTTTGTATTTTAAAGGTACAAAGGCAAAAACAAGTACATTCATTATTTATCTCTTTCTTGTGCAACCAAGACAAACTCACACATGCACACACACACACACACACACACACACGTACACGCACTCACAAATGCATGCTGGAATTAAGCAAGTGCTTCTCCCATTCTGGATGGCAGCCAACACGGGTCCACCCCTATTTACCAAGCTATTTTCAAAAGCACTGGCCACCTGCCAGAAACTTTTTTCCCCTTAAAAAAAGAGAGTAAAATATATAAACATTTGGGCTGCTTTGAAGGCTTACATTTAACACTACATGAAAAGACATATAATTATGGGTATGATGAGACACATTCAGCGTTGCATATTATGACTGTGGGGAGTGGATGACATGACTAAGCCTGGGCCTTGAGGAGGGGATACAGGGCCAAAGGCATCTGTTTACCCTATTCCCAATTGCTTTTACTGGGCAAAAGAGAGGTTTTGTGGGAAAAATAAAAGCTCCCATTCAATAATAGGATTTCCCAGATAATTACTCTTTGAAAATCTCCAGAAGAATTGGAGATGAAAAGGAACTTTCAAATCCAAGAAAAACAACATAGTTTCTGGGATGCGAACTATGGTTATAAACTCATTGTTCTTGCACCTGCATGTAAGGAGGTTTGCCCTTAGCAACCACCTGTGTTTTGGTACAAGCGTGGTTTTTGGACGCACGTTTCCTAGAGAGCTAATGAAATGCATACAACAACAATAATGTATGCAGAGAAGAGGTCACGTCATATCAGATTAGCTTGGAACAGCTGTCTTGGTCTCCAAGGACGACCAACACAGAAAGCACACAAGGTTGCTGGGAAGGATTTTGACTAAATGCAAGTACAGTTACTACTAAAGCTGCATTCACACTGCCAGCTACTTTGTCGCTCCATGTCGCCTGTGGCTGGCGGTTAGGTTGCTAGTTGTGTATGGAGAGTCTAAACAGCACTGTTTCTTTACAATTAATATTATTATTAAAATATTAGGATCACGTGAGCTCTACCGTCTTCTCTCGTATTGGCTGTCACTCCCGAAAGTCGCTCTTCATTTGCATAAATTTCAACATTTCTCAACTATGTCGCATCGCTGGACACGCCCACATCCGGTCGCCAACGGTCGCTCGTATTGCCGGAAGTCACCAGCTCTCATTGAAAATGAATGAGATGAGGTTGCGTTGTCGCTGAGTGTCAATGCAGCTTAAGAGATTGCTTATGATGCAGACACTTAGGATGAAAGATCAAATTAAAATGTTAAAATAGTTGGTCTAATATGTGACAAGAAAGCTAATTGTTGTATGAAAGGTGGTCTTATGCAAGACATAACATAAAAAAGAGATAGTTAGATATATTCTGCCCCTGCAAAGTCAAAATGCTGTAACTACACATTTTGTCAAAATTGAGTTATATATCGGTGTACAAAACTTGTTTCTGCATCAATCTTTGCTGTTATTTTATTAATTTTTTTATAGTTTTGCTATGTTAATATGTGCTAAATGGTCCTCTTTGACCAATGCACCACGTCTCTCTGTTTTTGGCTGGACACTCAAAAACATAGAAGTCATTTTTCAGCTTCAGTGTTGCTGTAGTTACTGCGTTTTGGCTTTTTGTGGCAGACTTGTTGTTATAATTATTATGCTGATGATTTGGATGCACAAGACCTTTATCTGAAATAGCCTACTTGTTTCCATGAAAAAGTTATCTTAGCTTGTGTTCTTCAATGTTCTTCTGCTCTTAAAGGTTGTTCTCTTTTCTAGGGAACTGAATTTCAATGACCTTCAAGAGTTCCCTGTGGCCATATGCACGCTGGCCAAGCTTCAGGAATTGTAAGTAACCTAGACCAACCCACCCAGCATGCATGTGTCAGTGTGCTTCCTTTAAGTGGACCGCTTGGCCTGGACTATTGAGCTCCTTGTAAATCTTGGTTATTGCCTAGAATATGGTTCTCAAGCAAAGACAATCTTGCAAAAAGCAGATGGTCACAGATTAGTGCTTAAGTCCTTCCTTCTCAAGTATCCTAAAGTGTTTTTGCCTGTGGGATTGCCTCCCAACAGGTGTTTCTATAAGATACAAAGGGTGTTTACATCAGCAAACTTGAACTGACGCAACCCAATGACTCACATGTGTGCTTACAGGAGAGTTTTAAGCTGCCAATGAGATAGAAAGCAACTGAACTTGACTTTCCAAGCTTTAGAATTCATTTTCTGGACCACCCCTTTTAACCTTATATATTTAACACATGCAATTATTTTAGTCTGCAGAATTTTTGAAATTCAATTCACCAGCAACATACAGTATGGGTATGCACTATAAATTACAAATTCAGACAATTAAAAATTATAAGCTGTTAAATGTGTGAAAAGTAGTTGAATGTGTGGCCACAGATGCAGTTAGCAAAAACACTGGAAAGCTTGTCTATAGACTTCCTGATCGCTGGATTTCCTCATCCTAAGGTGGATTGCGTTCAAGTGTGTAGATGGTGAAACTATCTCTCTCTCTATGTGTCTTCCAGGGGTTTCCACAACAACAACATCAAAGCCATTCCTGAGAGAGCATTTGTGGGGAACCCACTTCTGCAGACCATGTGAGTATCTCGTCTCAGTAAAAACTGGAGGGGAGTGCACAAGACATACACCATGACTGAAATAAAAGACTTTCTGTGTTGACTAAACATGCCTTAATGCATAACAGACAGACAGGTTCTAACCATTTGTTTATCTGAGCTGAAGGTCCAGGAAATATGTGACACATAGTTGGGTCTTTCAACATAATGGGAGCCCTTTGTGTCCCTCATTATTTTTTCTAAACGCAACAACAAAAATGCAGTTATTATTAATGCAATATATTAATATATATATATATATATATATATATATATATATATATATATATATATATATATATATATTTTAGCACTATTTTGCATCCATTTTCTTTTTAGGGTTAATTTAACATTTACGAATGTGCTTTGTGTCTTTCATTTTTAGGGTAATGTTATCGTCACTCAGTGAACGTGGGTTGAGTGAAAACAATAATTTTTAAACTAACCTTCTGGTTAGTTTAAGCATGCTTTTTTCACAACGCATCTATGGCTGGGCTTGGTACAATCAGAGATGTCATGTTGACTTGCAGATGAAGTTGCTAACCAAAATGTTGAAAATTACAGTTTCTGTTTCACTCTTCATCAAACTTTGCATGTTTTGCTTAAATGAAAAAGATCCCAAAGCAAGCTCTTAAATGAAAATGGAGGCAGAGAGCTATTGTTTAAATAAAATTGATTCAAAGCTAGTGCTGAAATGAAATATATGGGAGATTTTATGTACCGATTTAATGATGCATTTATTCACTATGCATTTAAATATTTATTTAACGATTTAATGATGCATTGAATCAATTCACTATGCACTTAAAAATGTATTTAAAGATTTCAATGTAAAATGATTTTTTTATGGCAGATGCTTTTTGCACCTTGGTGCAAATAATGGTATATACTATTACACCCCAGTGCAAATAATGGTTGATACTATTTGCACCCAACTTTAAATACTAACATACAGTTTATGGGCATCACTGCAGCATGTGTATTGTGTTTATTTAGAGTCCCACAGACACACTATTTTAACCACTACCCATAACCGTAACCTTAAACTCACTTTAGAAAAAAAAATATTTGTATTACTACAGTAACTATGGTTTCACTATGGTATTTTTTTTTTAAATTTCCACTAATCACAAAATGAACCAAACTTACTATGTTACCACCATATTACTGTAGTAACACCATGGTTAATTTCATTAAAACTATGGTTTCTGCAAAAAAAACAAAAAACATGTTTACTACAATATTACCAATACAGTGATGCAATCTACACACAATCGATGCAGAGCCGTGGGAACGAGTGTGACCGACAGGCCCCGCCTCCGGATCAAATAATTCTCTGCACACCCCGACATTCACCGTAACCAATTCACTGCGATGAAATCAACATTAATATTAATTTGTATCTATTATTTTAAATAGTATTAAAGGAACTATTAAGAGTGGAAACAGGATTGGAACCACAGTCACTAGGACTAGGACAACACTACACATTCACACACAATGTCTTTACACCCCACACCACTGAAGCCACACCTACAGTTTCGTTTGTTGTATATTTCTGTGGTTCCACCAGAATAATTGGGTGCAAATAGCTGCACTGTGTGGCAGATGCTATTTGCTGTGTATTTAATGATTTATTTAATGATTTAAATATTTCATTAGTTAATTAATGATGCATTTAATTAATTCACTATGTATTTTATTATTTATTTAAATATTTTATTTTTAGTAATTTGGCCCTCCATAATTTTTCTTCTCTCTTCAGTCATTTCTACGAGAATCCCATTCAGTTTGTTGGCAAATCAGCATTTCAGTTCTTGCCAAAGTTACACACACTGTAAGTACATACTATGTGTGAAATGATAACATAACCTTTATAGTACTAGTTGGCAAATGTGTATAATTTCCATTTCATCATCGCTTTCATTTTGATGTATGCTGTAATCTTGCTCAACTCTTGCCATCAGTGCTCACATAAGAAAACATTAAACTAAAAATTTGTCTCCCTAAAAAAACAGCATGTTTCAATTATAACCTCATAAATGTCAGAATATGATATTTAGCATTTAATTAAACAGGTAAAAAGTAATCGATCACTCTCTGATTACACAGATAATGCATACGAATTTTACGAGAGTGTATTCGGTATTCGTTATTTTGATATAAAGTCTACGGTCCACAGTGTTGCTGACTTTGGCCAGTGTCGCAAGTGTAATCAAAATGATGGAGTCTGGAAGACTAATATTTACTTTAGATGACAGTGAGCTGAGTGTGTGTGGTAACAGTAGACATCCCTGTGGTTTTGCTGGACGACAACTTCATTAGCAGAAAGATCCTCACTAATGAGTTATCTAATCTCGTCTCAGCTCTTTGAACGGGGCCACTGAGATCCGAGAGTTTCCAGATTTGAAAGGAACCACCAGCCTGCAAGTTCTGTGAGTGTGAGATCAAATGTCCCCATTTCACTCTGGATCAGTTTCACTTAAGAGACTTCCAGAAGTTATTCCCACCGTTGAAGACAATGGAATAACCGTTGACAAAATTGAAATGCTTTTACTGATCTCTTACCAAGTCAGTTCATTTTTTACATGGTTAAAATATGCTCAGACAAGACCTTACTAAACCAAACTGATTCTTTTCCACTCGCTGCACATACTGATCGTAAAAGCCATGCATCATTAAACTTTTCATCAGAGTTAATGTATTTACTAGGTTTTTAGGTTTATAGTAAAAAAAAAATCATAAAAAGCCAGGTCCAGAAAATAACATTTAAGTTTTGTTTTTTTTATCAATATCTTAAACATCCTCAAAACAAGATCAATTTACCTGACAAGCAGGTTTTCCGAGAATTTACAGTGGCCTGAAAAGTATTTGGACACTTTAGCCACACTTAAAAATACAGTAAATTTTTTTTTTATAAATTTAATTGCAAAGACAACAAAATATCAAGCTACTATATGATGCAAAAGAGCTTTTCTCAGAACTAACCTCACTTTTAGTAAAAATGACACTTTGTTTGATATTTTGTAATCTTATGGAATAACATTAATGTATTTAAGAGTGTCAAAAGTGCCCAAACCATTTTAAGGCACTGTATCTTGAATACAATTGTATTTTGTCTTATTTTCTTGTTATATTTGATAATAATTTGTCTTATTTTTGTCTTTGTATATTTATTGATTGATTTATCATTTGTTTTAAGCATTAATCTTACTAAATGTAGAATTTTATTTCTTATTTTCTAAAAGCCAGATTGTATTGCAGGTACATGCATTTATTTGTCCCTTGTGGATGTACCAAGAGTGAAATGTTTTTTTTTTTTTGTTTGTCCTGTTTTTCTCATTCACTGTTTATTATTCCTGTCTCTCACACACATACACACATTGAAAATAAACTCCTCTTTGATTTTCACTCAGCACGTTGACCCGAGCTGGACTGACCGGCCTGCCATATGATCTGTGCCACCTGCTGCCTAAATTAAGAGTGCTGTGAGTTTCCAAACACAAATATGCACCTGCAGCACACACACAAGTCTAAATGATTCCTAGAGATCCAGGCTGGCAACAAGAGTTCATTGAAATTCACCCTGAGGGATTTCATGTAAGTGAACTTTCCAAGAGTTGCAAAGGCCTCATTTAACTTGAACTCGAACACAACATTAGCAGGTGGAGAGCAGGCTAACTTCTTACACACAGAGAGAATACATGGTTGAGTATTTGCACCATGCTATTGCAAGGTATTTGAATTATTAAGTAGATTTAGATTGCAAGACAGTGATATAATAGCATTTAGTGTTGGTTCTGTGAAAATTAATGCTGCATCAGAGATAATTTGCTCGGTTTCTGTCAACTGCACCCAAGAATCAACACATAGTGACTATGCAGTGAAAAGGTGGCTATAAATGGTTTGATGTATGAAAGGAAAACAAGACTAATCGCAATTCAGTAAGCAAATTGGTGTTAAGGCTCGGTTATCCTTTGTTTTTCTGCATGCCATTCCATCTCGTGCACAGTCAACCATTCTAGCCTTTCGAAGTATACTCTATTGATCATGATCCCTTTCAGATGTGTTTGGCACAAGCTCATCATGACTGCTTTGTGATAGTCTTTTAGCACAGTCAATAGCAAGTGTATGCGTCAAGATTCAGGCTAAATTAGGGGATAAGGGATAATGTATAGCCAGCCGGTTGTTACCTCAAGATCAGTGTGCAATAATGACCAGACTGTACATTATCCTGCCTATTACACGGCAACTTACCAAATAAACAATTATATGAACATAAAATATTGATTTGCCTTGTCATTATGTTATTTTATGAAAATAAATAGATTGTAGAGTCTCTGGAAAAACCTCTGGTTTGCAGATTTCTGGTGGTGTTTAGTTTGCAAAATTAAATGTCTGACTGCTCATTATCCTGCTTATTACAAAACTACTTGCCAAATGAATAAATTAATGGATATGAAACATTGATTTGAATTGAAATTATTTTATTAGCTTACTTACAGAGATCACAGAGTGATACAAGAAGTAGGAAAGTTGACTCGCAATACCCGGATGACCAGTCTTATATAATTTAATCCCCAGATTATTGAGAAATCTTTGACCATTAGAAGGGTTGATTGACCAGAATCAATCTGGAATCGAGTGTTCCAGATAGTCGTGTAATAAATTCAGTTAATTTAAAGGTTAATGCAGTATTGACCAGAATTTTGGAGGAGTTTCAATACAGTACTGCCTTGAAAGCACTGTTATCATTCTTTTGGTACCATTATTTCTCAGGAATAATTTTTCAAGCATATTTTCCTTATTGTATTCCTAAGGGAGAGCATAGGGTTTTTGACAATGGTGCAGGCCACTTTTAGGTAGAAAAGTTCCATTAGAGAGACCCCGAAAGGAAAATAGATTTAGTTAACTGTTCTAAAGAAGATTTAGACCTCAGGAGAAAGTAGCTGCAGCACATGCCCTTCTCTTTTAATGTGTATCCTTAAAGTTCAAGCACATAAAATAAGAATTGGGAAATAATAATACACAGGAAATAGTTTTAAAACCAGAAAGAATCATTAGTACAATGTGATTAGGAGCAATATTAACAAATGAACTACAGACACTTTAAAATAACTTTCATTGATAGCATGCATTATATGACATTACATAATGCACTGCAAATCATTAATGTACATTAAAATAGTTAAATGTCATGAATAATTTATATTCAGAGATGTAACTGTTGATCTGTTAAGAATTATATTAATCACTTTAAATTCAAGTTATTATGAACTCTTACCATTGAGCTAATATCATTTTATTATGGGGTGACTGTTTTTTTTTTTTTTAGATGAAAGGGCCTTGTCCACAAAACATAATGCTCATGCAAATAGATGTCAAAGAAAGTATTACACTTGACTGACAACAATGGCCAATTATGTGGAATCCTCCATGTAAAGACATCACTATTCTCTTCACATGTGTGTTTTCCAGGGAGCTGTCTCATAATCTAATCGAAGAGCTGCCAAGCTTCTACTATTGTGCCTGCCTCCAAGAGATGTGAGTTAAGCGGTCTCTCTCCTTTGTAGTAAAAGGGTTGAGAAGTATAACTAACACATCTGTGATAACTCCAAAGACCCCTGATAGCTCTCACAGTAGAAAAAGCGTGACAAATCACGGTCATTACTGTTGTAATCCATCAGTGTCCACATTCTGGACGCTTCAAGCGTACACATGGACGCTAAGTATGATATCTGCATAAACGTGTATGGCTGGCATGGTGTGTGTGTGTGTGTGTGTGTGATAGACTGAAGTAATAGCAGCATTTTTGTTTTGACTCGGCAGAGGCCTGCAGCACAATCTGATCAGACAGATAGAGATGAACACATTCCAACAACTCAACTCTCTGCGCTCACTGTAAGTACTGCACATTATCTCTTTCCTTCTATTAACCTCTAAGGATAACACTATTTCACACCTCACAAATGGAACTGCCTGGCTCTCTCGCTGCTATTCAAAAAGATATTGTGGGTTATATATAAATGATTAACAAGATTTTGAATACTGATATTTTGTTAGCGTCTCACATCAGCAGTTTTTACTTTAAAATGCATAACAATTTTTACTCAGCATTTTAGTATTTGGATGTGTTTTTTGATGAAATTGTGAAATGAATCGGTCATTTGGACCAGCACACTCAACAATACATCCTCCCCCCCAGAGGCCAGGACATTCTCCACAAACTAACCAGTTAAAATGTACTTTAAGCAAAAGCAAGATTGCCTCAAACACACATTTTGAATGATAATAATTGCTATTAGAATTTAAGATCAGAACAATTTTTACATATCGAATCTTGAGTATAAAAGCTTTGAAATGCTGTAAAGGTTGTGAATATTAATTAATCAATGTTAATAAATAAATAAAACATTTAAATTCAAAACTATTTAAAAAAATCAGAACACTACTAGAAAATAATAAAATAACAAAATATAAGGTTAAATAAATAAAAACAACGACCGTGATAAAAAATTTAGAAAATCTTTTGTAAAAAAAAATTTAAATGTTATACTGGTTTTCAAGATTAAATGTAATGAACGTTACATTTATATAGCACTTTTCTGACACTACACTGAAAGCCCATTACACAGTGAACATGGGAATCTCCTTAACTACCACCTGTGTGCAGCATCCACCTGGATGATGCAACAGCAGCCATAGTGCACAAGTACGCTCACCACACATTAGCTATAGGTGGAAAGGGGAGAGTAGAGTTATAGAGCCAATAAGTGGATGGGGATTATTAGGAGGCCATGATAGATGAGGGCCAATGGGAGGAATTTAGCCAGGACACCAGGGCTATACATCTACTCTTTACAAGAAGTGCCCTGGGATATATATAATGACCACATAGAATCAGGACCTGGGTTTAACGTCTCATCTAAGGGACAGTGCCTTTTTACAGTATAGTGTTCCCCTCACTATACTGAGGCATTAGGACCCACACAGACCGCAGGGTGAGCACCCCCTGCTGGCCTCATTAATACCCCTTCCATTAATGATTAATGATAAAAATACAAATTGAATGGAAAAACAATTTTCAAAAACAAATCACGTCTATAAAAAAAGTATTATCAAAAACAAATGTAAAAAAATTACTCTAATAAAACACTTCTGTAAAAAAAAGATTAAAAATAAGTAAAAAATACAGTAAATGTAAAAACTAGTGTCAAAAACATATAACTATAAAAATTTAAGTAAAACTAAAAATTATTGAAATAAACCACTACTGTAAAAACAATTGAGCATAAAGCTTTGAAATGCTATACTGATTGTCAAGGTTAATTCATGATTAATGTTAAAAAAATAAACAAAAATAAATCTGTAAAAAAAAAAACAAATCTCTAATATTTACATTTACATTACATTTATTCATTTGGCAGATGCTTTTATCCAAAGTGACTTACAAAAGAGATATAGATATTTAAGTAAAAACAATAAATTAAGTAAATCAAAAAATATATATACTGTAACACAACAATACGTTTGGTTACGTATGTAACCTCCGTTCCCCGAGGGAGGGAACGACACGTTGTGTCGGAGAAGCGACACTAGGGGTCTCTCTTGAGCGCCGATATTCACCTCTGATCTATGAAAAAAGGCCAATGAGAGTTGGCAGCCAGTATTTGCATGTCCCGCCCCCGGACATACGGGTATTTAAGCGGCGCAAATACGGGAGTTCATTCAGGATTTTTCTGAGGAGCCGGAAATGGTCCGGCCACAACAGTGGCTCGGTTCAGTGACATGGCGGAGGAAAGACACAACGTGTCGTTCCCTCCCTCGGGGAACGGAGGTTACATACGTAACCAAACGTTCCCCTTCTGTCGCTCTCTCCACGTTGTGTCGGAGAAGCGACACTAGGGGACCCATTCCAATCTTGCCATGTGCTGAACCGTGTACGTGAACTGCCGATACAGAGGCGGGCAGGGATTCATCCAGTGCCACGCATCGTCTGTACCCGGCTGCACGTACCCTTCCCCAATGCCCCATACGAACATCGGGATCCTTCTAGTTACCCTGGGAGGGGAACAAGGCGATGTTTGCCAACATGGGAACGGGCCAGCCTGGCTGGGCCTCTTTTCTCTCTATGTTTCTCGCATAGAGCAATCACGGCCGGGGCCCTTACACGCATATAGGGAAGGGGGTCTTACCCAGACCCTGCGGAGACCACACTTGCCCTTTTTCTTGGGGAGGAAAAGTGGTAGACACGTCACACGGCTGTCTTAGGGCTCGTGTGGAAAGTATGGTGCGGTGGTAGATCCCAGCCTCGAAGGGGGGAGTTGCTACAGCACGGCGACCGAGGCAGCTGTAACTGCCTAAGGGAGACACGGGGGTCCGCTCGTAAGGGGACAGAACCGTGGAAATACACACAGGGGGCGTCCGCACAGGAGGCCTTCTACTTTACCTGTGGAGCACCTATACCAGTACAGGGTAGCCATCAGGGTACCCGCAGTGGCTTGGGTCGGCGAGTTCCTCCGCTGAACCGCGGACCCGGAGGGCTGGGGAGGAATCGACCAGGGGCCCGACTCGGAGTGGGGCGCCCTGGGAAGAAGGCGCACTACTTTACCTTGACGTCAGGAAAAGGGCGCTGGGCGCAAGCGATCCACCCGGCCGGTCGGTCTACGTGTTACCGAGTTCTACGGGCTCGGACCTGAGAAAACACGAGACGCAACCGACTCAACGCAGAGGTTGTAAAACCTCGCGAAGGTGTTGGGTGTTGCCCAACCCGCGGCTCTACAGATGTCTGCTAGGGAGGTGCCCTTGGCCAGTGCCCACGAGGATGCAACACCCCTTGTTGAGTGAGCTCGGACCCGTACGGGTAGGGGCACGGCCTGGGTGTGATAAGCCAGTGTGATGGCATCGACAACCCAGTGGGCGAGCCTCTGTTTGGAGACGGCATTCCCTTTCTGCCGTCCCCCAAAGCAGACAAAGAGCTGCTCAGAGCGTCTGGTGCTCTGTGTGCGGTCCAGGTAAATGCGCAGGGTGCGCACTGGACACAGCAATGAAAGGGCTGGGTCTGCCTCCTCCCGGGGCAGCGCTTGCAGGTTCACTACCTGATCTCGGAATGGTGTGGTAGGAACCTTGGGCACATAGCCCGGTCGCGGTCTTAGGATCACAGACGTATCTGCCGGACCGAACTCCAGGCAAGTGTCGCTGACAGAGAACGCTTGCAGGTCCCCAACCCTCTTGATAGAGGCGAGCGCGATCAGCAGGGCCGTCTTAAGAGAGAGGGCCCTGAGTCCAACTGATTCGAGCGGCTCGAAGGGAGGTCTCTGGAGTCCTGCCAAGACTACCGAGAGATCCCAGGATGGAACTAGGCCTGGCCGGGAGGGATTCAACCTCCGGGTGCCTCTCAGGAACCTGAGGATCAGGTCGTGCTTACCCAAGGACTTGCCGTCTACAGGATCGTGGTGGGCGGCGATAGCGGCAACATACACCTTGAGGGTGGACGGGGACAGCCTCCTGTCCAGCCTCTCCTGTAGGAACAGAAGCACTGACCTAATCGCGCATCTCTGCGGGTCTTCGGCTCGGGAAGAACACCAATCTGCGAACAAGCGCCACTTTAGGGCGTAAAGGTGCCTGGTAGAGGGAGCTCTGGCTTGGTTGATGGTATTCACAACGGTCGCCGGTAAGCCGGCTAGCTCTTCCGCGTCCCGTCCAGGGACCAGACGTGGAGGTTCCAGAGGTCTGGGCGTGGGTGCCAGAGCGTGCCCCGTCCCTGAGAGAGGAGGTCCTTTCTCAGGGGAATTCGCCAGGGAGGAGCTGTCGCGAGGAGCCTGAGTTCCGAGAACCAAGTCCGAGTGGGCCAGTAGGGGGCCACCAATGTGACTTGCTCCTCGTCCTCCCTGACCTTGCACAGCACCGGTGCAAGAAGGCTCACTGGGGGAAATGCGTACTTGCGCAGCCCCGAGGGCCAGCTGTGTGCCAGCGCGTCTGTCCCGAGGGGAGCCTCTGTTAGGGCGTACCAGAGCGGGCAGTGGGAGGTTTCCTGGGCGGCGAACAGGTCTACCTGGGCCTTGCCAAACCGTTCCCAAATCAGCTGGACCGACTGGGGGTGAAGCCTCCACTCCCCGCCGGGCAGGCGTTGTCATGATAGCGCGTCCGCTACGACGTTGAGCTTGCCGGGGATGTGAGTGGCACGCAGCGACTTGAGTCATAGGAGGAGACGGCGGGCGAGTTGTGACATGTGGCGGGAGCGTACGCCGCCTTGGCGATTTATGTACGCCACCACCGTGGTGCTGTCCGATCTCACGAGGACATGTTTGTCCCGAACTAATGGGAGGAACTTCCTGAGAGCAAGAAGGATGGTCAGCAACTCCAGGCAATTGATGTGCCAACGCAGCGGGGCCCCTTTCCAACAGCCCGCTGCTGCGTGCCCGCTGCACACGGCACCCCACCCGGACCGGGAGGCGTCGGTTGTGACCAGGACGCGTCGGGACACCTGCTGCAGGGGCACTCCTGCCCGTAAAAAGCAGAGGTCTGTCCAGGGTCGGAGTGTTTTGAGGCAGGCGGGGGTGATCCTTACCCGATGCGTGCCGCGGTGCCATGCGTGTCTCGGGACTCGAGTCTGGAGCCAGTGCTGGAGTGGTCTCATATGCATCAACCCCAGTGGCGCAACCGCCGCGGAGGATGCCATATGCCCCAGGAGCCTCTGGAAAAGTTTTAGAGGGACCACTGTGCCTGGCTTGAAGGAAGCGAGGCAGTCCAGCACCGACTGAGCACGCTCGCTCGTGAGACGTGCTGTCATTGAGACTGAGTCTAACTCCAACCCGAGAAAAGAGATGCTCTGAACCGGAGTGAGCTTGCTCTTTTCCCAGTTGACCTGAATTCCCAAGCGGCTGAGGTGCCGGAGCACTTGGTCTCTGTGTGTGCATAGTAACTCTCGAGAGTGTGCTAGGATGAGCCAGTCGTCGAGGTAGTTGAGAATGCGGATGCCGGCTACTCGTAGCGGGGCAAGGGCCGCCTCTGCAACTTTCGTGAAGACACGAAGGGACAGAGACAGGCCGAAGGGGAGGACTTTGTACTGAAACGCCTGGCCGTCGAACGCGAACCGTAGGAAGGGTCGGTGTCGTGGCAGAATTGAGACGTGGAAGTACGCGTCCTTCAGGTCCACCGCTGCGAACCAATCTAGATGCTGAACGCCAGCCAGAATATTTTTCTGCGTAAGCATTTTGAACGGGAGTTTTAACAAGGCCCGATTGAAAACTCGCAAGTCCAGGATTGGTCGTAAGCCACCGCCTTTCTTGGGTACAATGAAGTAAGGGCTGTAGAAACCCTTCCTCATTTCGGTTGGAGGGACGGGCTCTACCGCGCCCTTGGCTAAGAGGGTCGCGATTTCTGCGCGCAGGGAACTGGCATGCTCGCCGTGTACTGCGGAAAAGCGGACGCCCCTGAAGGGGGGCGGGAGCCGGGCAAACTGAATTGCGTAACCGAGTCGAATGGTCCGGTGAAGCCAGCGTGATGCGTTGGGAAGCGAAAGCCACGCTTCCCAGCTCTGCGCTAGGGGCACCAAAGGGACGAGTATTTTGGACGTACCCGGCGGGGCCTCGCAGCGGGGCGGAACAGGTAATGCGGCGTCGGCGGCTTCGTTGCGGCCTGAGGCTGAGGTGCTGAGAATAGACTCAAAGCACTTACCTTGCTCCGCGCGCCCGGCAGGGGGCGGGTTCTTGACTGAGGAGGAGGTCTGATGTTGGCGTCCTCTGGACTCGTCTGAACCGGCCGGCCGGGGGACAGTCGTGGCAGGTGGAAGGCGGGATCGCCGCGTCCGGTGTACCGGGACTGTTGTGATCTGAAAGCACATTGCCGTGAGAACAGCATTTGCGGGCCAGGTGACCCAGAGGCAAAGGAAATAGCTCTTTTATTGAGAATGTGGGTACCACAGCCCCCGTCAGGGGGTGTGGCAAATGAAAAAACAAAGGATTCTCCTCCCGGCCCTCCACCGGGGGACGGAGCGGTCTTACCACCTCCGGAGCTAACGTCTTCGTCTCTGGGTCGGCTGTCTCAGGAATGCTTGGGAGCCTTCCGGGTCCTGGAGGGGGTTCGTGAGACAGGGGGCCTGCGGAGTGCTCGACGAGTGCACCTAGACGAGCGGAGAGCAGGGCTCTCCACGTAGACGTCAGCTCATCATGCACCTCCGGGAAGAAAGGGACCGGGGGGATGCGAGGCCGCGAACGGCGCGCTGCCCCCAGGAACCAATCATCCAACCGAGAAGGCTGTGGGGAGGATGGAGGGTTCCAGTCCAACCCCACGCTCAAGGCGGCCCGGGCAAGCATGTCGGACATCTGAGCGTCGGCCTCCGCCTGGGCCTGCTGGCCCGAAGGTGGCAGTCCAGGGGAGTCCTCGGCATCAGACACCGCACTCTCTGATGCAGCGGCGAGCTCATCTGCTTCGGACTCAGGAGGATAGACAGCCGGGCCGTGAGGCGAGCCGCTATCACGTGCGTGGACGGAGACCAGTGAGCGTGTCGGGGAACGGGAGGTTCGCGGGGGGCTACCCGGCGAAACTGCACCCGCTGCCGCCCCCAAATCGCCCCCAGCGCCAACCGCACCATCCTTAATCCCGTGGGAAGAAGGAGCAATGCGGGGTGCAGCTGGGGTGGCTTGCTTTCTATTGAAAGCGAGCCGCGACCGCAACATGAACCATCCACAAACGGCGCCTCGGTGTGATCGCGGCCCAAACACACGAGACAGCGCCTGTGGCCGTCTGAAGCAGAGAGCACTCTACCGCATCCAGGAACGACACAGGGGCGGAAAGGCATCTTGAAAAAGACGCGTCCTTAAAAGGACGTTCAACGCCGCTGTGTTTGCTCTTTTAGAGAAAATTACTCTTTTAGTAAAAACTCTTTTAATACACAGTGTGTGTGTGTGTATGTGTCTGCTCTGTCGAAGCGCTCAGGGGCAACAATGCACGCCGTGCACTGAGAAGGAGAAAGCCGCTGTTGTGCGCTGTCAAGATCCAACAGCATGCAGATCGTCAGAGGAAAACAGGAACATTTAAGTGCCGTGTAACTCGCAGCAAACTGCAGACAGACCATCGGCTCCGAAGAAATTTTCTGAATGAACTCCCGTATTTGCGCCGCTTAAATACCCGTATGTCCGGGGGCGGGACATGCAAATACTGGCTGCCAACTCTCATTGGCCTTTTTTCATAGATCAGAGGTGAATATCGGCGCTCAAGAGAGACCCCTAGTGTCGCTTCTCCGACACAACGTGGAGAGAGCGACAGAAGGGGAACTGTAAAATATCTTGAATAATAAGCTTAGAAATAATATTCTGTTTTTAAAAATTAATTAATGGACAAAAACAACAACAAAAAGGACATTTAAAAACTACTGTACTAAAATACTGCTGTAAAGAATCTTGAGTATACAAGCTTTGAAATGCTACAGTATACTAGTAGTCAATATGAATTAATTATAAAAGTTTAAATATATTTACATTAAAGTGTAAAACTAAAAAAACAATGACTACTGTAAAAAGTAACAAACCAAAAATAAAAGTAAAACTAAAAACTACTGTAATAAAATAATACTGTAAAAGCTTTGAAACACCATACTGGTTGTCAAGATGAATTAATGGATAATGTATTATTAAAAAAAATAAAAAAAGAAACATTAAAATAAAAAAAGAAAACATAATTATTGTTAAAAAACACTACTGTAAAAAGTAATAAAAACGTTAAATATATGAACTAATGTTGAATGAAAAACATAATTCTTGTTAAAAAATATATTAAAATAAGTAAAAACACTTCTCTGTTCATTCAAAGCTAAATTTCCATCCAGCAAATCTTAGTTTGACTACATTCAGCAGTAAATATTTTTTGCAGTGATTTGAGAACATTACAAAGTGATTGTAAATAGTGTTAGATGAATGAACAAGTAAATGATTGTCATTACAGGGATCTGAGCTGGAACAGGATTGAAACTATCCACCCTGATGCCTTTTCCTCTTTTCAGTCTCTTGTTAAACTGTGAGTATGCAAATTAAATCATGCCACACACTGCCACACAGATTCAAGTAAGATTAACATCAAGCACCTGTAAAAACCTTGCAAAACTGTAATTAAACTCCCACTTGGCACAACTGACCAATTTGCACAAACACAGAGATTCCATGATGCACATTTTGGAGTTTCTGTCATCTGTGCAATGCTTTAGTTGGCTCAAACTGAAACACTGCGGTTGTAATCATGGTAAAAGGCTCTGTGCAGTGGTGATAACTTGCATCGTCACTCACAGTCGATTAAATGTCAGCAGCATTGAGTAAAGAATGTGATGAATGAATGAGAAAAACTGATAAAGAGTGACAGAGTGTGCCTGATAAACCTGTAAACAACACGACAGGGTAGGACATGAGCACTGAGGTATTTATAAACTTGTCATAAATTATTAAATAAATAGCAAAGCACTGGTAGAAGAAAATCAAAAACAGCTTTATAAAAAAGTCTTGCACATTTTGTCCTTGCTTATAAACATCCTGAGGAACTTCACCTCTGCTCAATTTTGATATTTAAAATGTATTTACAATGGTGCCAAAAATGTACAATAGGAAGTATTTTAGGACATTTGGACGTAGAACACAAATAGTGCAGTAATTGTGATTTTACTAAATGTTGTGTTTATGCAGAAAAACACAACATTTAGTACAATCATAATTACTGCACTTTTGAATTTACAATTTGTATTGTAAATGTTTCTATATGGTTTCTATATGGTATCTTCATTATTTAACTTCCAAATGTCTAAAAAATCTGAATTTGAGAACACTTAAAAAAAAAAAAAAAAAAAAACATGGCAACCAGCTTCAGGGCATTTAAAATTTTTCCTCAACTTAAGGTCAAATTAGTTCAATTAAGTCCAACAAACTCAGGAATAACAGTGATGTCTACATGTGTTGTGAAGTTCAACATGCTTCAGGTTTAGCTGGGTATAAATACTCAGAACTTGAACAACGCAAACACAAATCACCCTGATTGTTACTGAAAGCAAAAACAAAAACTTTTACAACAACAAGACTTGATACAATTTTTTTTACAAATCTATTAATTCTAAACAACAATTAGTTGCACGTCCTCATATAGATGCTTTGACCAAATACACATAAGAAAATTCAAGCGTAAGGGATTATGTATATTGCCTCCAGTCAAAATTGCTTCTCCAATTGGCATGCTCAGTAGCAGATGAAACAATAAAGTTCATAATGCTTAGCCTAACAGGGTTCCCACATTTCTGTCCCATGAATTTTCCAGATCTTTCAATGACTAACAGATGTTCATGATTATTGAAAAATAATTATTCTGCCACAAATGGCTTCCTGAAGTTGATCAAACTGAGCATGCTTTAAGAAATAAATGTAACATTGTGTGCTCTTTCTGTTTAAAACACTGTTATCTACATTAGATAATGCAATCAACTTTTAAAATAGTTTCTCTGACAAAATGAGGCACAAATGTTGGCACATGTTGGCACAAGATATCTTAAATTGGTCATTTAAGAGCTGCACCACTTGCGATCCATTGGAAACTTTTGTATGTGATAATCCTTCAAGATTTGAATGACACTGGCTGAATCTGTTCTTCCTCTCTCCATCCAGAGACCTGACCGGGAACCAGTTGAACACTCTCCCATTAGTTGGCTTGACCAGTCTAACTCATCTTAAACTGAAAGGCAACTTAGCTCTCTCTCATCCCTTTAGAGAGGAGGACTTCCCCAACATAAGGTACATTTATGACAACCAGTAACCGCCAAAATGTCAATCAACTCTCCAATCTCGTAAACACGGGATTAGACAGACTTAAATACACTTCAAAGAAAATTCACATGTATCTGTGGTTATTGAGTCCCACAACACTTGCTTTGAATTGCTTGAAAACATGAGAAAATGTAACTCAGTTTTCAGAGAAACAACCAACTGTTTATAGAATTGTGAGTTTCATGATACTAACATTTTGGAACAATCGGCGGCCCCAGGAACATTCCGTTCATCGATACGAGTAAACGATTTATGTTTGTTAATTCTCCAAACAAATCTGGTTTGTTGCGAGTCGTCTGACCGGCAGAAAGATCATTTCAAAGTACCTATGCTCTCAATACAGAGAAAGACTGGGTTTTGAATCCCATGATGGGAAATTCTTGCTTTGGTAAAATAAGGTTTTATGCAGTCCTGAACTGTTTTTTCCATGTTTATGAATGATTATTTATTACCATTGTTGAAACAGGGTAATTGAGATGCCATATGCCTATCAGTGCTGTGTGTTTGGAGCCTGCAACAGCTACAAAGCTGCCAGCCAGTGGGAAGATCAGACAGGGAGTGAAGAAGATCTTCAGAAGAAAGCCCTGTCCCTGTTCCCGACTCACACTGACAACAACTGTAAGCTCTATAACTCCAAGCCAACTCACAGACCTGAGTAAAAACAGTATATAGCTTAGTAGCTGCATTTTCAACCACATATTTCTATGCAACTTTTGGTATATTGCATAAAAACAATTATGGCTGGAAACACCAAGATGTGAATAGTTTTCAAATAGTGCAAACAAAAACATATACGCTTGCTTGAGGTGGATACATTTTTAATTCTATTATGCATTTCATTTTATGTTCTCTGAAGTACCTTAGTAAAATGTTTCTATATTGTACATACTGTATATACAGTATAAGTATATTAAATTATATAAGAAAAAATTTATTTTCTCATGTGGACTCATGTACAGTATATAACTGAATATATTTCTTTTTGGTATGTCCTCTTTTGCTTTGATGGCAAAATGCACTCAAGCTGGCATGAATTCTACAAGTCATGTTATCAAGCATGATTTCAGTTCTGTTCTGTTAGATACAGTCTTCAACTAGACCAGGGGTCCCCAAACTACGGCCCGCGGGCCGAATACGGCCCGCCCCTACATTTGGACCGGCCTTCTGAACAATGCCATGCAGAGAAATATTTTTACAATTTAATTTTAAATATGTTTTAATCATATCATATTTGTGTTTGATAATACATATTGGCTTTCAAAATAAAATTTCCCTTAGTTATAATTATTAAAGTAGCCAAATTATTTGTTAGATTCACCCGGATTAACATTCCATCGTGATCGAGCGGGTGCACGCGATCCAGCAAGAAAATTTAAAGTGACAACAAAATGGCCAAACGGTTGGGAAAGAGAAAAGTTCATTCAGAATGCAGGGTATTTAACCAAAAGTGGACAAGTGATTATTTGTTTGACTCATCTGTCAAGAAACAGTCTCCGTGTTCAAAGAATACAATCTGCGCCGACACTATGAAACCCGCCACAGAGACAAGTATGCGAGTTTACAAGGCCAAATGAGAGCAGACAAAGTGTCGAAGCTAAAAAGTGGACTATCTGCTCAGCAAAATACGTTTGTACGGCAAATCCAGTTGAACCAGTCATCCATTCGAGCTAGCTTTCAGGTAGCTAAACTGATTGCAACCTGCGGTAGGCCATTCAGTGATGGTGAGTTCGTTAAAGAAATGTATGAATGCTGTTGCGGAGGAGGTGTGCCCCGATAAGAAAGACGTCTTAAATGCGGTGAGTTTGTCCGCAAGTACAATCACCAGACGAATTGAAGAAATGGGGTATAATATGCCCAGCTGAAGGAAAAAGTGAAAGAATTAGATTTTTTTGCATTAGCGCTGGATGAAAGTAATGACGTGCTGGACACGGCACAGCTGCTCATTTTTCTTCGCGGAGTTAGCTCAAACTTTGAAGTGTCCGAGGAGCTGGCAGCCCTAAATAGTCTCAAAGGTACTACGACAGGGGAGGATATTTTTGGTAAAGTGTGCCAAACGATAGAACAGTTGGATCAAGACTGGTCTAAGCTGGCCAGCATCACGACTGACGGAGCTCCTAGTGTGGTTGGCGCGTCAAGGGGACATAGTTCACACTGATTAGCCTAATACGCATGAGTAAGTAAATAATTAGATTTCAATAGCAATGAATATGAAAAAATGTCATTACGATAGTAATAATGCTCTTTTAATAGGCTATGTATCACTTGATACTGTATGTATGGTGCATAAATAATAAATTAATCTAGCATTAGGAGGCATAATACTGTAAATCCATTTAAAATCATAATAAAATCTCCACAATAAATCACTCCGGCCCATGCCATTTTCTGTTAGACTACGGCCCTCCATTATAGAGAGGAAAAATGATGTGGCCCTCATAGAAAAAAGTTTGGGGACCCCTGAACTAGACCTCTCTCTCCATCAGAAGATAGTAAATATATCCAAATATCAGAGTGTTATATACAAAACCAGTCAACATCACCAGCATGTTATGTTAACTCACTCTTATACAGCCCAAGAGTTTGGCAGAGTCAGGAGGGGAATATAGCAAAAGGCAGGAGACGGAGAGATAGTAAACAATAAGCAGTTTATGGAACGATCTTAGATGCGTCTTTCTCGATGCTCAGTCTGACTTCGTCTGACCGACACAAGTTCAACAAGTGTTATTAATAAATTATTATACCAAGCAAATGACAATGGATAATTACTGATTCACAACGTAATGTGACGTTAAGACCTTGAATTGAGAGCTATTTATCTCTAGTGTGTAAGACAATACAGCACACAAAATAAGATGAAACAGAATATAATAATAATAATAATGCATAACAAGAGCAAGAAACAGTATAAACAGGAATCAAGTACAAATGAATATATAAATGAATAGAAAGAAATCAGTAACTATAAAATCAAATAAACAACATAAATGACATACAACACACTCAGGTTACCTTTAAAAACTCAAATTAGAACCTTAGATTCTTCAATTCCAAAAAGCGCCATGTGTGCTTCAATGAAGCAAGGTACAAAGGAGTTAACATGGTCATTATAACAAATTTGCTATCATATGATTAGTGATGAAACCATGTCTTTTTCTGATATTGAAAAATAAAATTATCTATTCAATATAAAGGATACTGTACAAAAAAAAGTGGCATATTTCCAAAGTGCAATAATGTATTGTTTCAAATCACTCAAGATCATACAGTAAACGTTTTATCAAAGTTTCTGAAGCCAAAATTGTATTCACTCCACTTACACAAACATGTTTCTTATATGATAGGAACGTGAAAGCACCATTTGTAGCAGTTTTCCAAAAAGTTATTCTAAAAATAGTGTCTATTTTGATCTGCTTTCCTTTATTTGCCAGTCTCTTGATCTTTAATTAGCACAGTAGAAACATGTTAAGGCCTCACAGTAACCGCAGGTATTTGACAGATGAAATAAAATGTGTAATTTCTCCAATGAGATCTGATCATGTTTCTGACATGAAAGAACATCTCTGTAATTATATTCCATATGAAATTAGATAAACATTGAGGAGTCTAGGTCCAAAAAGTACCAGTTGGCTTATCGGAAAATAAAACCAGTGCGAACAAAGCCTGAATATTAAGTTTAATTACACTATGAAGGATAAATGGAAAGTTACAATTGAGATGTGAACAGTGTTGAATGGTGCTAAAGCCCTTTGATCAGTGTTTCCCAATCCTGGTCATGGAGAACAGTGAGGGAAAAAAGTATTTGATCCCCTGCTGATTTTGTACGTTTGCCCACTGACAAATAAATGATCAGTCTATAATTTTAATGGTAGGTTAATTTGAACAGTGATAGACAGAATAACAACAAAACAATCCAGAAAAACACATGTCAAAAATGTTAGAAATTGAATTGCATTTTAATGAGGGAAATAAGTATTTGACCCCTCTGCAAAACATGACTTAGTACTTGGGGGCAAAACCTTTGTTGGCAATCAAAGAGGTCAGACGTTTCTTGTAGTTGGCCACCAGGTTTGCACACATCTCAGAAGGGATTTTGTCCCACTCCTCTTTGCAGATCTTCTCCAAGTCATTATGGTTTTGAGGCTGACGTTTGGCAACTGGAACCTTCAGCTCCCTCCACAGATTTTCTATGGGATTAAGGTCTGGAGACTGGCTAGGCCACACCAGGACCTTAATGTGCCTCTTCTTGAGCCCCTCCTTTGTTGCCTTGGCCGTGTTTTTTGGATCATTGTCATGCTGGAATACCCATCCACGACCCATTTTCAATGCCCTGGATGAGGGAAGGAGGTTCTCACCCAAGATTTGACAGTACACGTTCCCGTCCATCGTCCCTTTGATGCGGTGAAGTTGTCTTGTCCCCTTAGCAGAAAAACACCCCCAAAGCATAATGTTTCCACCTCCATGTTTGATGGTGGGGATGGTGTTCTTGGGGTCACAGGCAGCATTCCTCCTCCTCCAAACATGGCGAGTTGAGTTGATGCCAAAGAGCTTGATTTTGGTCTCATCTGACCACAACACTTTCACCCAGTTCTCCTCTGAATCATTCAGATGTTCCTTGGCAAACTTCAGACAGGCCTGTACATGTGATTTCTTGAGCAGTGGGACCTTGCGGGTGCTGCAGGATTTCAGTCCTTCACAGCGTAGTGTGTTACCAATTGTTTTCTTGGTGACTATGGTCCCAGCTGCCTTGAGATCCTTGACAAGATCCTCCTGTGTAGTTCTGGGCTTATTCCTCACCGTTCTCATGATCATTACAACTCGTGGTGAGATCTTGAATGGAGCCCCAGACCGAGGGAGATTGACAGTTCTTTTGTGTTTCTTCCATTTGCGAATAATCGCACCAACTGTTGTAACCTTCTCACCAAGCTGCTTGGTGATGGCCTTGTAGCCCATTCCAGCTTTGTGTAGATCTACAATCTTGTCCTGACATCCTTGGACAGCTCTTTGGTCTTGGCCATGGTGGAGAGTTTGGAATCTGATTGATTGATTGCTTCAGTGAACAGGTGTCTTTTATACAGGTAACAAGCTGAGATTTGACTCCCTTTAAGAGTGTGCTCCTAATCTCAGCTCGTTACCTGTATAAAAGACACCTGGGAGCCAGAAATCTCTGATTGAGAGGGGGTTGAATACTTATTTCCCTCATTAAAATGCAATTCAATTTATAACATTTTTGACATGCGTTTTTCTGGATTATTTTTTCTCTCACTGTTCAAATTAGCCTACCATTAAAATTATAGACTGATCACTTGATGGTCAGTGGGCATACATACAATACCAGCAGGGGATCAAATACTTTTTTCCCTCACTGTACCCCCACCACTGCACATTTAGCTTGTCTCCCTTATTTAACACACCTGATTCAACTCATTAGATCTTTCGTAATGGTTCCATGAGCAGAATTGGGTGTCAAATAATGGTGGGATCTAACATGTGCAGGGTTTGGTGTACTCCAGGACCAGGACTGAGAAACACTGCCTTAGATTAATTCATATGTCCTAATTTATTTAATGTCCATGAAATGATTTATGTTCTGCCAAACCGAGCACATCATGCCATCTTGAAGTACACTGAAGACAACTTCATCACACTCTCATACATGCAAAAGCTAATGTGTCTCATTTTCCTTGTGCTGTCTTTACTTGCAGATGATCTTGACTTGGAGGAATTCCAGTTAGCTATTGAGGAGACCAAACTACAAACTAGCATCCAGTGTACCCCCATCCCAGGTGTAAATATGGAAATTATTTACTTGTAACTCATAATCATCCCTGCTGTTAAATAAAGCTAAATTGTAGGTCATGTAATATGTATGTCAATATGACATGGATTGGGATGTTTGGATTATGAGGGCAGGGTTTCTCATTTCATGATGACACCAATCATTATTTCAGTGTATTACTGCATGATGATAAAAAGAAAGAATTGGTGCACCGTTTCTCCCATTATACTTGCATTTAATTATCTTAGTGGAATACCTGTATTAACAAAGTTTTGGATATGCATGCCTCATATCTGTCACTGTGGCACTGCATGTTGATATCTTTAAGAACTTTTTGTTGATGTCCTGTACTGTATATGTATGTACTTTTTCACATTTTTAAATAGGCCTTAGGATGTTGTTTTCTTTTTGATCTAATTCTAAATCTAACTGACCATTTCACCCCCTTTAGGTCCATTTAAGCCCTGTGATAACCTGTTTGACAGTTGGGTGGTACGCTTTGGGATGTGGCTCATCTCTTTAGTCTCGCTGATGGGAAACAGCTTTCTTCTTGTGACAGTCTTTGCCTCCCCCAGCTATCTCTCACCTGTCAAGTTCATCATCGGCACCATCAGTGGAGCCAACCTACTGACAGGCCTATGTACTGGCACCTTGGCACTGGTTGACACTCAGACATTTGGAGCATTCGCCCTGCATGGTGCACAATGGGAAATGGGTGCTGGTTGCCAGGCAACAGGCTTTCTTTCTGTGCTGGCCTCAGAGGGATCCATACTCTTCCTCACCTTGGCTGCAGTGCAGTGCAGTGTGTCTGTATCCTGTGCTCGGGCCTACGGAAAGTCACCCTCTCTGGGAAGTGTGCAAGGTGCATCAGTAGCATGTTTGTCACTTTCATTAGCGGTCGCTGCTTTGCCGCTAATAGGGATCGGGGAGTATGGGGCAACTCCACTCTGCATGCCGTCACCACTGCCAGATGGAGAACCCTCCACGTTGGGATTCATGGTAGCCTTGATCATGATGAACTCCCTCTGTTTCCTGGTGATCACAGGAACCTATATCAAGTTATACTGGGACCTGATGAAGGGCGACTTTGACAGCATTTGGGATTGTGCTATGATCAAGCATGTTGCCTGGCTGATCTTCACCAACTGCTTGCTCTACTGCCCAACGGCCTTCCTCACGTTCTTCTCTCTTCTGGGACTCTTTCCAGTAAACGAGGAGGTGGTCAAATCAGTTGTCCTGGTGCTTCTGCCTCTGCCCGCCAGCATCAACCCCTTGCTCTACCTCCTGTTCAATCCACACTTCCGCGAAGATGTACGTCTACTCTTGAGCAGACCTCACCTACCCCATGACAGCAACCTGGATTCTTTTGTGTCTGTTGACACTGAGAAAAGCTCATATGACTCCACCCAAGCCCTGGTGTCCATTGCCACTGAAGCAGACGCAGTGTTCGAGGGTTCATCTGTGCCAGTGCCAGTTGCCCAGTTTTCATGTCCACCCTCAGTTCCTCTCATCCCATGCCAGCTGCTGATGAAACCCTCAACAGAGAGGGAGAACACTGGAGAGGACATGGTCAGGTCAACATCAGGTCTCAGTGCGAAAGAGAAGGAACATTCGAGGAGCAGTGGGCTGGACACTCATAATGGAACCTCTTTCTCTGGAATCTACCACTCACCTATTCACTCATCTCATTCTTAAGTCTTCCTAAACTCTGCAGTTTTCAAGGACCTTCCTGAGTGTGAAAAATCTTGAGCCCATGAACTGACCCCAAAACCATCAGAGCTAATGAACAATGCACTGACTCTGATAATTTGGGACTGTATACCTGCAATTTATAATCCCCTTTACTATCTATGGGGGAGGTGGAAAAGAGAACACCCCAATAGCATATTAGGACACAATCTTATGGGTCAAACTTATTAAACAATTTAACCATCAATCAAAAAAAGCTTTGTCATTTATTTTGTGCAACTTCATGCAATACTGGTATTACAAAATATAGATTACACTTAAAGGAATGTTTTGTGTTCAATACAAGGTAAATTCAATCAATAATACCTGTGGAATGCTGTCGATTATCACAGAAAATAATTCTGACTCGAACCTCAGTTTGTGAAAAGCAAAAATTACAGGTGCTGTAATGCACTTACAATGGAAGTCTGTCAGGCAAAATATTGCACTGGGAAAATCATTAAATGAATATTACAGTTTCAATACAATTTAAGCTCATTTGACAGCATTTGTAGCATAATGTTGATACCACAAAACCTCATTTGAACTCGTCCCTCATTTTCTTAAAAAACAAAAATAAAAATGTAAAAAATCTGGGTTACAGTGAGGCACTTGGAAGTGAATGGAGGCCAATTTGTAAATGTTCAAATACTCAGTTTTAAAAGTATAGCCACAAGATGTAAAAAAATATTCTTGTAATATGGTTTTAATGTGATTAAAAACCACTTACATTTCTGTGTAGTTATTTTCAATTTAACAACTTTGTTACCATGACATAATGCCATAAACCCTTTAATCCCAATAGTGATTTAAACAACTTCTCAACTCAAAAATGCATTTACTAATAGAAGAATCAAAGTAATTTAATAAAATTGGCCCCATTCTCTTCCATTTTAAGTGCCTTTGCATAAAATTTATTTTTCTTTTTTTTAATAGGAGGGACCAGTAAAAATTCTATTTTGTAGCAATCAACAGAATACCACAAACATATTGAGCTTAACTTGTACTGAACCTGTAATATTCCTTTAATACAATTTCAAAGTACAGCCATACAAGCCTTACATTATGTTAACGATGTGCAGTTATGAAACCCACAAAACTCCTTGATGTTGATAGAGATTTACTTGTTTGAACCTGGTACATTCCTTTAATAAGGATATCACAGGGATGTTTGCTGATGCAAATTAGAAACATACATTTGTGTACATATTTCAATGTGAAAATGTACTCATAAATATGCTTTAATTGCAAAGTCTGTATATATCAAAGTCTCATAATTGCATCTTAATTATTTTCAAGTCAAAACTTTATTACCTGCCACTGGTGAATGAGAATAATTTACAGGAAGGTAAATACCTATGTACATTGGTAAATAATATTTAGTGAATGAAAACCCAGAGACACCATGCTAAAATGTAACAATGTTTATTTTCAGAGTGTAATATTTTAAACACGTCATGTTTCTCTTTTTAGATCAAGTCCAGAGGATTATGGAAAAGCAACTGATATTGGGTTTAGTAGCATTTTATACTGAACATGCCAATGATATATAACTGAAGATATATATATATATATATATATATATATATATATATATATATATATATATAAATGTGAGTGGTTTGGTTAGGTTGTGATAAAGTTTGATCAGATTCTTTTACAGATTGTAAAGTAGGCTAGCTATTGTACTGTAAAATATAACTACCTCTGATCTAGCATGCTATAACTTTTTATCCAGATTGATTTATTTCTCTTCTTTTTTATATTTTAAATGTATATTAAAAATGTAATTTTTTATATTGGAATTTAAGATCTTTGTACAACAGACACAATCCTGAATGTAAATATTTTCATATTTCTGTATACATGTGATGAAAAATGATTTAATAAAGTTATTAGTTTCATAAGTGTATGTCTTGAGGACTAGTGACCAATTCAGTAAGATGCAAACAGAGTAACTTTAAATTTTATTACATATATGAAACATGAAACATATTTACATAGGACAAAGAAACTTTTTAATCTTCAAACGCATATTAAAACATAAACTGGAGTCATTGTAAAATACATTACATGCATAATTTCTTAGGTCGGTCTAAATTCTCCTGTTCAGTAAGTGCCTCTCTCTTGTGTGCAGTTTTATTTTTACTCTCAAGGGCCTTTTCTTCTGTCTCCACACAACCCTTTAAACACAAAGCGGAATCGGACTGAGAAAAAAATTACAATGTCATCCCCTAGTGGCTGATATATGTAAACATTTTGTTTAGCAAATCTAAACGTTTTTCATTCATGACAGCCCCAAAAAATGACATCTTACCATGTTCTTCTGGATTGCATGTTCAGCTGTCCATTTCTTTGCCTTTTGTAGATACAGTGGTTTGTTGTATTTAAATTCAGAGGACTGGAATGTAGGACACACAGTTAATTTTCAAGAGCAATGCTTGAGCAACAACAGAACAGACATGTAAACAGAAAAACAGATTGGTCTGTTTGATGCCCCTACAGTTGTGCAGAAATTACTTCACTTTAAAAGATGAGGGAACATAACGGGAACGTTAAAACTCACAATATCAGCCATGAGCGGATCATCAGGATTGGGTTCGGCCATGAGTAACTGAATGGAGGTGAGCACTGTTGAAATGTTGAGCGAGGGCCTCCAAGCTCCCTTCCAAAGAAAAGGTATGTTAATCTCAGCATGTGACAATTGAAAGTAGGTATAGCTGCAGGCCAGATATCTTCAAAGTGGGAGGAATCTCATAAAAAGGGCAGGGTTATTCCAGAAGGGGGTGGGGTTTCCCCAAAAAGGGGGTTGTGCCAAATCCAAAAGGGATGTGGCTTTCTTGTCAGTCACTTCTCACACACCTTACAGTCTAGCTGATCCCACAAAAGCTCAATGGGTTTAAGATCCATATCACTCTTTTCCAATGATATGTTGTCCAATGTCTGTTTCTTTGCCCACCCTAAACTTTTCCTTTAGTTTTTCTGTTTCAAAGTGGCTTTTTCTTTGCAATTCTTCCTATAAGACCTGCACCCCTGAGTCTTCTCTTTACTGTTGTACATAAAGCTGGTGTTGATCGGGTAGAATTCAATTAAGCTGTCTGCTGAGGACATGTGAGGCATCTATTTCTCAAACTAGAGACTCTAATGTACTTATCCTCTTGTTTAGTTAGAGCCAGTTGTCCTTGGTTTCTGAAGACTGTAGCGTACACCTTTATATGATATCTTCAGTTTTTTGGCTATTTCAAGCTTTGTATAGCCTTCATTCCTCAAAACAATGATTGACTGATGAGTTTCTAGAGAAAGCGTTTTCTTTTTTCCCATTTGTGACCTAATATTGACCTTAAGACATGCCGGCCTATTGCATACTGTGGCAACACAAACACAAACACAAAGACAATGTTAAGCTTCATTTAAATAACCAAATAGCTTTCAGCTGTGTTTGATATAATGGTAATTGATTTTCTAGTACCAAATTAGCATTAATTCACAAGGATAAGGTGTTGACTGCTTGAAATGGGATCTGTCTAGATTTGATCAAAATGTACTTTTTTTTTCAAATAGTGATGGTGCTGTTTTTTTTATATCAGTAATGTCCAGACTATGCTTTGTGATCAGTTGTATGCCACTTTGGTGAATTAAAGTACAATTTTCTTATGAAACAACAAAATCTATACATTATTCCAAACTTTTGTAAGTAAAACGTATTCTATTTTTAAGACTAAGATTTTTTGCATTGCAGCAATTAAAGCACTTAGTAACGTGAAAAAAAGAATGAAATACTATTTAAATTATTCATCATTAATATGCATTTCTTGAGCTGAATTCCATTTATAAAATAGTAAATAAATTATCATATAAAGACAGGGTAACTTTCATCACTCCAATACCTAAAAATGCAAAACATCTTGTTGATCTGAAAATATGCTTTATTCTTTATGCAAAACAGAATTTATTTTATATTGATTTTAAGATGAAACATGACCAGGACATGTCTTTGTAATAGTCACCTGTCAACTAATGAATATCCATTGATTCGCCAGACACATTTTAATTTCCACAAATATATTTAACAGCAAAGCACATAATTAATGACTGAATTTCAGACACAAAACATGCAAAGTGATAAATGGTGCAACTGCTCAAACTAAGGGTGGGTTAATTCAGACCATACCTTTGGTGGCAATTTCAGAGCATCCAGACAAATACGTCCTGCATTATCGATGTTCGGGTGATAGATGGGTGTCAGGAAACTCATCTTGGGGGGCTCAAATGGATACCTTTTAACATGAGGGAAGCAAGTCTAAATCCTATTTTTTAACATTGCACTATGATTTATTTATTTTAGATAATTAAAAACCAGTCTCACCTCACAGGTATCTTGATTTCCAGTGTAAAAATGCCTCCTTCATAGGGAGTGCTTGCACCACCAATAATCTCTATATCAAACACATTAACAACACACAAGATGGTTTATATTTTCATTGCATTAGTGTCAGTATACGAAAAGGCATATGAATACAGACTGACGGGCTTGTAATTCATCCACCCGCTCCTCCATCTGCCAACATGAGACACCAGGAGGAGGTTCAGCACTCAGGAGCTCCAGCTCGCGCTTCAGACGACTGATCCTCTGCATACCGACTGTCTATGAACACGGCACAGTTATTAAAACGACTACACTCTTTCATACTTGACTAATTCACAATAAATAACCACTTTAAAATAGACAAATCCGCCATAATAATACCAGCTTTTTTCTCTCTAACCACCAGCTCAGTATTTATGTATGAAATTAAACTTTGTCAAAACACAATACAGCAATGTATTTTTACTGAACTCTTATAAAAGGTATTTAGCTTGGTATCTTCACTTACTAGCGTTGTTAGGTTTACTGTTTAATGGATAAACAGCGTCCAAATGGCATTGACTTCCGCAGACAGTAGTTTTGATTCTACCGCTAAATATTATTACGTCACTTTGCGACGGCGCTTGTTTTCCCCACGAAGCATCATGGGTGTTGTAGTTTTTCATCCAGAAGAACGCCGTGGGTTTTTAGAAATGGAGGTTTTCATGAGTAAAATAGGGTCTGTGTAAAACATTAATTTATGATACATGGACGTGGACAGCCCTTATTTTTCCTCATAAATGTCAGGTTTGGCCAGGTTATTACATTTGTTTAAGATATTGCAGTTTTTTAAGTTCATTATTACAATAGTGCTCTTCAGATTGTAGTCCAAAAACCCAAAGAGAATTAGCATTTTCGAGATATGGCAGTTTTGAGTTGCTAGATAAGAACTAGAAAGTAAAACTAGTAAAAGTTTCATAATTGTTTTACAATTTGATAATGCTGAAAAGCTATAATGGTAAATAGCCTATAATACATTAAATAAAAACATATTTTGTTCAAGATTACTTTATTTTTGTACTTATTTACATATTATTAATATGTACATATTATTTCAGTATCCTTCTTAAATCAGTATCAGTAAACCTTAGTTCTATACACTTTTGGTAAATTAACTGTAACCTTTTTTCATGGTCATAATGGTGGAAATGTTTTATAGGTTTTTTGTTTGTTTGTTTTTTGGACTAACACTTTAAGGTGTGTGCTTATACAGTATATAAGCATATTTTATAAACTGTAATATACCGTATATGCTGCATAAGTACATATACAGTACTGTACTTTATTGTACAGTACAATAGATAATTTATTTGTATTCAATCTGATTAAGTGTGAAAGGTCAGATACACATAAATTTATTGGATAATTAATCTAACAGCATTGGAAAAAATTGCTTGAAATGTGATGAGTTTGTCTATTTTGTTCTCCATTCAGATATCTGTGAATCCAGAAGACTGCAAGGCTTCCAAGACATCAGGACGCCAGTTCTCCCGTCTGAGCACTTTGACTGAAGCTGTTTTGACAAGACTGTCTAGCCTAAGTGTAGAAACCATAAGTTCTCCTGGAGGGACAGAAAATAATTATATTCCTTTTTTTCTGAAAAAAGTTGTGACTATGACCCCTATAAAATAAAATAAAATAATGAAAGTAACCAAACTTGTTGATGAAGACAAAAGGAGCAATATAACTGCCTTACATTACCATTAATATAATCTAATACAATATCATCAAACTTGTGAATATATTTGCATAAATACATTAACTTCACAATATCAATAAAGATGTCTTATCTCAACCCTAAAGCTGGTAATGATTAACAATAGTCAACATATTAACATTAATTAAAGTGAACTTTATTTACTTTATTGAGTATTTAAAAAATACTTTTTACAGCGTTTATTAATCTTAGTAAATGATCATTTTTACATGCATTTTCATCAGTTCTTGCAATGAACAGTAGTATATTTATTATTTAACATGAACCAAGCTTATAAATGCAGTGATAAATGCAGTGTTAGTTCATGATACCTAATGAATTAACTAATGTACGTGTTGTAAAGTGTTACCAAAATACCTTAGCAACTTAGTTTAAAGCTATTTCACATCAGGAATCAATTGATTTTACATTATTTTAACTTGGGGCCAGTTGTGCTTTCAGGGATGTAATTATGTAATTACAACAGGTCAGGGTGAACATCACCTTGTCCAATACTCTTACCATCACTACTAGTGATGAGTTGGTTCTGTTACATTTTGTCTGACTCCAAGAGAGTTGAGAATATCGATAAATGCTAATCCCAATGTGTCATATTCATTATCTTTGTGAATGTTGAAGTCACCAACAATTAAAGTTCTATCTACAGTAACTACAAGATCTGATAAAAAATTCAGCAAGGAAATCAGAATAAGGCTCGGGTGATCTATACATTGTAGCAAGGACAAAAGACAACAGATTTTTTTATTTATATCTGACGGTGTCACATTAAGCATTATTAGTTCAAAAGACTTACATTTATATCCTGTCTTCTGAGTAACACTAAAAACTTCACTGTAATTTGTAGCAATACCTCCTCCTCGACCCTTCAGATGAGGCTCATGTTTATAACAATAACCTGGGGGAGTAGATTCATTTAAACTAATATCAGGTTTAAGCCAGGTTTCAGTCAAACAGAGTGCATCCAATCAATGATCTGTAATAATTTCATTAACAATTAGTGCTTTGGTAGAAAGATATCTAATGTTTAGTAGCCCTATTTTTATATGATGTGTATTTTTAATTTGTTTGTTTTGTTCAAGTTTGACCTTAATCACATTTTTTCTAAATTATTTAGTGAGGGTATTGTGTTTGGTAGTTCGGGGAACAGACAGAGTCTCTATGAGATATCTAGGTGATACAGTCTCTATGTGTTGTAGTTTATGTGACCTGTGTGACGTCTCAAGGCAGCTAGCAAACGTTCGGATTAACCAGTTTGTCTCCTTCCTGACCTGGGTCCCAGTTAGTCAAATACTATCATTATTAAGACTATGAGCCAAATTACTAGAGAGGAGAGCGGCACCTTCCCTGGAGGGATGGAGTCCGTCTCTCTTTAGCAGGTCAGGTCTACCCCAAAAACTCTTCCAATTGTCTATAAATCCTATTTTATTCACGATGAGTAGGGAGGGGACCAGAGCATATTACAGTCTCTGACATCGTTTCTGCAAATTCGCACACCTCTTTAACATTATCTGATGTGTGGATTTAGTTCATTTAGTCGGTTTATTTTCCATTTTGTATTAAATTATTTGTCTCCCTCTGACCTTTCTCTCCTTGCTGTTTACAGTCTAGAGACAAAGCCTGTTGAAGCACTGATGATTCTGGTTAAAATATTTGTCATCATGAAATGCCAAATCATTAACAAAGTTTTGTGTGTTCTTTCTAGTCTACCCTCATGCAACCACTCTCTCTTTGTGTTTATCAATGCAATCCAAATTCCGGCATCCAAATGCAACCATGTCCAGATATTAATTGCAGAAAGGCGATTGCTTTAACAATCCAGTGAGAGAGCCTTTGTTTGAAGACGTATACTCCTTTTGTGCATTCTCCATAACGAATAAAGAGCTGAATCTGACAGCCTAAGCTGACGGGTGTGCTCAACACGTGTATTCAATGCCCTCACCGGTCGTAACATATGCCTAGATTGCTCTTCATCTGAATTAAAATGTGGAAAAAAGAAGGATTGCTAACGAACCACCTGAGCCCTGAAGGGCGTTAATAAATCCTTAGGCACATAGCCTTTTATAGATTTAATGTTGTTTAAATTACATGCCAGTCTCCAGTGTTCATCACAGACTGAGCCAATTCTGGCTCATCTGACGTGCTCCATTCAGAGGCCACACGCATTGGTTCCACAGCTCTGGCTGGGGATGCCAAATCATACCTTGTGCTTGAAAGAGAAGGTCTCTCCTCAGCGGTATTTCCCATGGAGGGTATTTCTATCATCTCCGCAAGCAGGACTGATTGGGAAATTTCGGCGCAATTAACAGAACTGATTCCATGTCCCCTTGGACTTTGCTGATGACAGAATGAAGGAGGCGCACCGGGGGAAACGCATACTTGTGTTTCGCCAGCCATTTGTAAGCCAGTGCGTCCATACCTAGTGGGGCTTGGGACATGGAGTACCAAAGGGGACAGTGGATGTTCTCTGCGGAGTCGAATAGGTCGACATCCGCTTTGTCAAATATTTGTGTATTTGCGCAGCCCCCAGGGCCAGCTGTGTGGCAAAACATCTGTCCCAAGGGGGGCTCCTGTCAGGGAATACTAGAGCAGGCATTGAGGCAGAGCAAGCTCTGAAAGAGAGCTTGCTCTTTTCCCAGTTGACCCGAAGCCCAAAATGGCTGAGGTGCATGAGCACCAGGACCCTGTGCGTGCACAAAAACTCTTGAGAGTGTGCAAGAATCAGCCAGTCATAGAGGTGGTTGAGAATGCAGACACCTACTTCCATTAATGGGGCAAGATCTACCTCTGCAACCTTCGTGAAGATGTGAGGGTACAGGGACAGGCCAAAGGGGAGGACCTTGTTCTGATATGCCCAGCCGTCGAAAGAAAACCATTGGAAGGGTCTGTGTCGAGGTAAAACCGAGGTGTGAAAGTATGCATCCTTCAGGTCTACCGCCACAAACCAATCTTTATGCCAGACGCACGCCAAAATGCATTTCTGCATCTTCAATGGGAGCCTGTGTAAGGCCCGGTTCAGAACTTGCAGGTCCAAGATTGGCTGCAACCCACCACTTTTCTTTGGCACAATGAAGGAAGGGCTGTAGAACCATTTTTACATTTGATATTGTAGTATCAAAGTATACTTCCACTAGTACCTCTTTCATTGCTAAGGCTTACATCTGTCTCCAGCTTTATGAGTGCATCCAAAGTAGATTGTCCAGGACTAAATCCACACTGATAAGATGCTGTTAAGCCTCTACACTCATATAGATGGTTTACTATATTTTTTTCCATCAGTTTGAAAAGGTTAGAAGTGAGGGCAATCTCCTGTTACTGCAGACTCTTTCCCTGGTTTGGCAATAGGAATTATAACTATAAGTTTGTTTCAAGGTCCTAGGCAGCTATCCTTCTAACCACACTTTATTAAAAAGATCCAGTACTGCTTTAAGCACCACTTCATCTACATGTTTAAGCATGTAATAATAAATCTGACCTTTTCCATGGTCAGTTTGTTTAATGCTCATAAGTACTATTTTTAGTTTCCACATTTCAAAAGTGGCATCTAAATCTGTCTGACCACTTGGTTTTTGATTATATAACTCTTGATGCTGCTCTAAAATTACCTTCCTTTTTTCTTTACTCTTCAACTAAATTATTTGAACTATGTGCACTTGTGCAGATTAACAGTTCTGCTTTTCTGTTTCAGTTACCACATTTTCCCTTCTCCTGTTAATACTGGGCTTCCAATTATCGTCTTTAAAACACTACACAATTATCCTAGCTGTATCTTCCTTCCTATTGTTGAGCAAAATATTTGCCAATATTTCCTTTTAGCTTGTTTAATAACCTTCATGGCCTGTGCTCTTTTACTTTGAAAAATTAGTAGGGTTGCTGGTACTTATGTTCTCCTTAATACCCTGACTGACTCATTTCTGTCTTTAACTGCTTTAGAACATTCATCTTTCCACCAAAGATTCACCTTCCTCCTACCCTTGCCCTTTGATTTAGGAATGGGCCCTTCCGCTACACTTATTATTGAACTTAATTGATCTGCTGCTATATCTATCTAATCATCCACATTAAAATCTTTCAATCTCTCAGAACAAAGTTTGTTCAATGTCATTCTGTCAGTTTTATCAAACCTCCATTTATGTTGTATCGCATCGCTGTGGATATCCTATGAATTTCCATTCCTATAAAACATATTATTGTGAAGTGATCACTCACTATTTTTGACTCATCTAGAACTTCCCACTGACACTTTAATGCCATTGATCCTTGTACTAAAGTGAGATCTAATTTACACTGATATAGCCCCCATATTTAGTCTGGTCCCCATACCATCATTTATACACTAAAACATGCTCCTCTGTATATTCTTCGCCTACTATTCCATTACTATCTGTATGAGAACTTAGTCAAAGAACATTATGTGTGTTACAATCTCCACACCTTATCACATTCCTGTCATCATTACTTTCTACATTATTCAGATCTAATGATAATTTATTGCATGGATTATAAAAATAACTATCCTTACATTGCCTAAAGATGTCCACACCTCCACCACAACACATTCACACTGTGACTCTGTAATTATGTCTCTAAAAGCTACACCATCTTTCACAAAAGTTGCACATCCTCCACCACTATTCATTCCAATGATATCCTTCCTCACCGATGTATACCCAGAAATGAAGAAATTCAACTGCGGTTGAAGCTAAGTTTCCTGAATGCATATAACATCAGGTTACACTGTTAATTAATGTATAATTATTATTTTTTTTATTTCTTGACCGTTTGCAATAAAACTTTGAGCATTCCATTGTAATATTGTAAATTTCATTTCAGAATTGTACCTCCTTGACTGCCCCAAGAATCATGAATCATTACAGATACTTCGGATTGCCTAAGAAGTAACTGAATCTGTTCGACTGAAATTTCAGTAATACCCAGGTGTTGAGCAGCTGCAGTCAGATATTATGATTTTCAGTTTTTCTTTTAGTTGTTTGGGCTAAGCAATTAATAACTTCAGCAATGAATGCAGCAAAATTTATCTTACACACCACCAGTGTGTTTACGCCAAGGACAGTTGTGACTGCAAGATCCCCTAGACTGAGAAAGGCTTTTCCCCTCAATATTGCCACAAACAGCCTGAACTTGCTTTACAGCTTTTGCATATGATACATTGTTTAATGTTTTATATTTAATTGCTTCAGTAGCTTGTTTATGTGCCTTACATCCTAGAAAAGCTGCATTGTGAGGCCCACCACAATTGCAGCATTTAGGTTCATCCCCCTTTCCACACTGCCCATATTCATGATCTCCACCACATTTACAACATCTCATTTTCCCTTTACACACTGTAGCAACATGACCTAATCTTTGGCAATTGAAGCATCTCAATGCTGGATGCACATATTGTCGTACTAGATAGCATACATATTCAATTTTGATACGTTCAGGTAAACCTTTGCAGTTAAATGTTATCACCACAGTGGTACTCACTCCTCTTTTACCATTTCTACTGGTTGGCAAACACCTAATCTGTCACCATTTCACTCATTATTTGTGCTTTTAGCACATCATCTGATAAAATTATCAGCACCCCCATGATAACTCCTTGAATGTTATTAGACTCTCCTGGTATGCAACATTTTATAGCTACACCACCCAACTCCTTGAATTTCAATGTAGCACTCTATTGTTTGTCATATTGCTGATTTAATGTTCCAAGTGATTTTTTTTTATTATTTTCATCAGCTACCATAACCTTGTGTTCTGCCTCCATCCACCTTGTCAGATTCACTATTATTCACTACTTGAGACCACTCACTATATATTATTGAAGATTAATCTTCTCCATCATCATCCAAACTACTTCCATCCTCTCCATTCAATGCACAGTTGTTGCTAACCCACCAATCTGCCTTCAAGGAAAAAACCAGGCAATGTGATCCATGGGTGTGTAAACTTGTTCAGTCAATGCGGACATGTTTTATTACATCCAGTCAACGCGATCCTTCTGGGTACACCTCAGTGTTGTTCACAACAGAGGAGCATAGATATTCATACTGTACTTACAGTAGATGCCTCATTTGGATGGGCCATCTTGGCACAGGGGCGTCGCTAGACTTTAGTGTCATCCGGAGCTTAGCCCACAGGCCATATTATAATATAAAAATAAGAAGAATCCTTCCTTCCATGCAGAGCCGGCCCAAGTCATAAGCGAAATAAGCGGCTGCTTAGGGCCCCCGTGGCCACCAGAGGGCCCCCAAGAGCACATTATATAGTATGTCAATGGACAATGTAATTATACAAAAACACAATATTAAACGCAATATAATATTAACGGGCTGCAGGATGTAAGCACAGTCCGACTGTGATGATTGAAGTTGATTGAAGAGGCAGCAGTACTGCAGAAAACCACAATGTCACAAAAGAGGACATAGCCCTCTGGGATGCAGAGAAAAGAAAAAACTGCAAGATAAAGGTATGTTAACTTAAGTAGCTAGGCTATGTTGCGAGCTAACGTTAGCTGGCTAGTTAGTTAACATAGCCTAGATAGCATATCTTGTTTTAGGAAAGTTTACATTTGATTAAACATCCATAAATAGCCTTGACATCTTAATATATTTTAATACAATATATTACTCTTCTGTGTAAGAAACTTGTTCCTGAGTATATATTTTTGTAATAAAATTTAGCTTTAGTTCTATAAACTTGGTACTGATAACAGCTTAACATTATTTACATTAGCCTACCATTTTGGGGTCTTTGCTATAATATTCCAATATCATTACGCCTCAATTAGCTAGTTATAGATTAAGAGTTGTTGTTTTAGGTGCACAGATGGCTTGCTGCTGTGCATAATTTATATTGTTAAAATAACATTCTGTTCTATCAACTATGTACTCTTATGAGACTTCCCTAGGAGCACTGTTGAAATATTTTGGAGGTGGGGCACAACCAACACCACCTGTTCCAAGTGCCAGTTCTACAGATGGTGATGATACAGCAGGTGAGTTTTCAACAATCCCAGATCAATATATTTACTTGGATAAACCATGCCTTTTGAGAGATCTTTTTTTGTTTTTGACAGACAGTTGCATTACCTTCTAATATGCCATCAAAATTGGCTAGCTTTTATAATAATAATTATTGATATTATTATTATCATTTTCATCAGGTCCATCCTTTGCAGGCAATGAGCATTTACCAGAACCTGCATCCACTGATCCTCCTATTGTTCCTTCCATGTCTGTCTCAACCTCAGCGGATGTGGCAGGTTAATTAATAGCACAGCAGACTTTGTATTTGCTCAGTTTACTGTAGAATATCCTGAGATTAATATTTCTAATTATAATTATATAATTATTAATTTCCTTATAGGTCCTTCTACTTCTGTGGTAATTGATGGAACATCTACTCCTTTAGCAACTTCCAGCCTAATGTAACGTTGCTAACAAACAGGCAGAGACGATGATGGTGAAGGTAAGATGAACCCAAGTGCAGTTTTTTCTTCAAACGTGGAAACCACTATCCCTAACTATAAATGTGAGTGAAACAAAAACAAGAAACCAAGGACCAAACTAAACATGATAAAAACTAGATATGACTATGACTAAGGCTATGGCTAGACTAGAACAGAACAAAACAACAAAGATTCATGTACAGTGGCTAGACTAAACTTTAGCAAGTCAACATGGTTACATTTAAACTGGCTAGACTAAACTTTGGCAAAACTACAAGGTTACATGACCAATACCTGACAAGAGACAATGGCAAACATGAGGGCTTAAATACACAAGACATGGGTAACAAAAGCCAATGAACAAACAGAACTCTAAAACAAGATAACAAGACAATTAACTAAAACCAATGAGAAACTAGATCTGATAACAAAGTAATCAAACAATGAACCAATGAAAGCAAGACACATGAACACAGAGGGAAAACAGGACATCACATGACTAGGAAACAGGAACTTTTATTTTGAAATTCTTGTTAAAGTACAAAAACAAAAGACAACTGTGAATGTGACACCTACACTATGAATCAGCAGCTCCTCCAGTTGACCCAGCTGAGTGGACATCTATCCTGTCCGACTCAGAAAGGACTGATCTGGTAAGCAGAGGGCCACTGCCTATAAAGAAAAAGACTTCACAATCCCTAAAAAAACCTGATGGCCGAAGCTTCCACTACACCTACAGACAATTAATCAATGGGGGAAAAAAAATCAAGCGGAGCTGGCTCATATATTACAAAAGATGCAGTCTACTGTTTCTGCTGCAAATTGTTCTCAACGAAGTCCACAAAACTGGTAACAGAGGGACAACAGGATTGGGTCAATATAGGTGCACTACTGAAACATCATGAAAATAGCCTTGATCATTGCAACAACATGGTGAAACGGAAGGATCTCTTGGAAGCAGAAAAGAATCACTGGAGAGATGTTCTCACACACTTAATCAGTATTATTCAGTCCTTGGCAGTAATCTGGCACTCAGGGGATCTGTTGATACATTATATCAGGAGAACAATGGGAACTTTCTAAAAGAAGTGGAACTGATAGCTAAATTTGATCCTGTTTTGAGAGATCACGTGAGACGAATCGACATTGGACCACAGCATATCACATACTTGGGGAAGACTATCCAAAATGAGCTGATAAGCTGTGTCAGTGACAAAATACTGGACAAAATGGTGGCAGAAATCAAAAGACTCCAAATATTATGCCATAATATTGGATTGCACCCCAGATGTTAGTCACCAAGAACAGATGTCTGTTGTTGTGCGCACTGTAAGTCTTGGCAAAACACCAGAGATAAAGGAACACTTCTTGGGATTTCTCATAGCTCCTGAATCTACTGATCTAGGCTTGTCCACACTAATTCTTAACAGGCTTGAAGAATTGAACATCCCATTCCAGGACTGTAGGGGACAATCTTATGACAATGGTGCAAACATGAAGGGCAAAAATAAAGGTGGGCAGGCTAGGCTGTTAGCCAAAAATCCACGTGCTTTTTATGTGTCTCATGCGGCATTTTAGTGGTGCAGAAAAAGAAGTCCCCCCAGCAACATCAGTTAATACTAGGCAAACATTGACTCCTTTTGGATTAATCTTTATTTCAGATTCAATATTGATCAAATGCGAAAAGGCAGATCCTTCAAATTACACAGGCATGTAAACTGCGGTCTTGGAGACCCCATGATTTACTTCACAGCAGTGGCAAAAATAGCTTGAAATGTAACAAATTTGTCTCTTTTGCTCTTCATTTGGACATCTTTGAATCCAGAGGACTGTAAGGCTTCCATGTAGACCTCAGGACGCCAGTTCTCCCCGCTGAGAATTTTCATTGAAGCTGCTTTGATAACACTGTCTAGATTTAGAGTTGTAACCATAATTCCACCTGGGAGGACACAAAAATCACATTATTAAAAAAAATTTAAAAAAGTGTCCGTGTCTGTAACCCTGAAGTATCCAATCAGACAATTTTGTTTTGTTTGTTCAAAATGAAATTGTGTATGTTAAAAATGGGACGCTGTTGCAGTAATATTGATAGCTTTCAAATCTAAGAGCTCATAACACATGCATATAATTCATATACTTCACTAAATACATCAATGAACATCATTGTATAGTCAAAAACACCCAGTGTATTCACACATTTCTGCTTTGTTAGAATTAACCATGTTTGAGATAATCAAATTAATCACAGTCCAATTGTCAACTACTTTAATGCACCACATCATATAGTAAATTGTAAACAAATATAATGGGAGATAGGATGTAAACCGTGCTGATTTCTGCAAAATGAGCAATATCATTAATCTACAATTATTGTCGCTATCTTACATAATCATTCTCTGCAATAACATAAGTAAAACAAATGCTTAAATCGAAGACCACATTTTAATCTGGGGTAACCTGGAAATAAAAAGGTGCATCCAGCTTATTATTGCTGTAGATATATTTAATATGTACTTGCATTCCAAAATTAAGCATTTGAAAGAATGTACTTTGTGATTTTCACAGAATAACGCGTGCACACACACACAAAGAATTGCTGTCATCAAGCTTGAGGTAGGTTTAAGAGCAGGGTCAACAATGTCACTACAGAGTTGATTACATGCACTATAGGCTCTTTAGCTTCATATCCAACATTGCTTAATATAAAATAATCTCAAACTCAACACTGCAAAGCACTTATTTTTTTAAAAAGGAGAGAAAAGACCAAGATATTTATGTATCATTAACGAAAAAAAAAAGTTAAAGGGATAGTTCCCCCGAAAATGAAAATTCTCTCATGATTTACTCACCCTCATACCATCCCAAATGTTTATGACTTTCTTCTGCAGAACACAAATTAAGATTTTTTGAAGAATATTTCAGCTCTGCAAGTCCATTCATTGCAAGATCATTTTTGCCAGAAGTTTGAAGTTCCAAAAGGCATATGAAGGCAGCATAAAAAGTAATCCATAAGACTCCAGTTGTTAAATCAACGTCTTCTGAAGCGATACAATAGGTGTGGGTGAGAAACTGATAAATATTGAAATCTTTTAACTACCTGCACATTAGGTGGTGATCTGCATGAAGGAATGCAAATTTCCAAAAAAGAGAATAGTGAAAGTTCTTAAATATTGATCGGTTTCTCACCCATACCTATTGTATCACATCAGAAGACATGGATTAAACCACAGGAGTATTATGGATTGCCTTTCTGCGGCTTTTGGAGCATCAAAATGTAGACCTAAATTCACTTTGTGTTCAGCAGAGGAAAGTCATACACATCTGGGATGGCATAAGGTTGAGTAAATGAGAGAACCAGTGGTGTAACTACCAGCAGTGCATGGTGTGCAGCCGCACTGCTTCAAGGGGAGAGATGGAGACCCGAAAGCATAGGTGGACTGGCCATTGTGAGAATCGGGAAAGTGTTTCGGGCTGCGAAACAGATTATCAACCAAAAATGAATTCTCGCATTATTCACTTACCCTGATGCCAACTCTGATGTGCACGACAGTCTTTCTTCAACAGAACACAAATTAAGGTTTTAAGAAGTTACATCTCTGTCATGTCCCTATAATGCAAGTAAATGGGTGCCAGCACTTTTCCAAAAGGCACTTTTAGGCAGCATCAATTTAATCCACACGACTCCAATTGATTAATGAATGTACTCTGAAGCGAAAGGTTTATGTAAGAAACAAGTCGATAATTAAAACGTTTTTAACTTTACATAGGCGCTTCAATCCAGGGCTCTGATGCTGTTTGAAATGTCTGAGTTCTTGCATGACGTCGCCGAGGCGCTTAAAATCACACGACAGCTACGTGTCAGCTACTGGCGGGAAGCACTTTTTAAAAGTTAATGACCTTTTAAATATCTATTTATTTTTCCAAAATGTATTGTTTTGCTTCAGATATTTATTGATCAACTGGAGAGGCATGGATTACTTTTATGCTGCCTAAATATGACTTTTGGACCATCAAAGTGCTGGCCCCTTTTTCCTTGCATTATAAGGACCTGAGAGAGCCCTCTCTTATTCTAAAAATCTTAATTTGTGTTCTGCTGAAGAAAGACAGTCATACACATCTGGGTAAGTGAATGAGAGAATTTTCATTTTTGTTGAACCATTCCTTGAAGTATTGCTGCAGTTTTCTGGTGGAAAACACTAGGTGAGTTTTATTCACTTTCAATAAAAAAAATTAAACTGGAGATTAGCACTTAAAAATAAATTAAAAAAAAAAACCTTATGATATCAAAACAATGTTACCATAATGATTTCAACAAAGACACATTTTAACGCTTGTATTGCATAACCAACTACTTCACAAGCTTGTGTGACTAGGTTGTGCAACTTGCGGAACACTAACCTGGTTTCATCACTCTGTGAATGGCACTCGCTCCTGCGTTCAGATCCGGCCAGAAATAATAACAGTTGCAGTGAAACACCTTGTCAACGCTGTTTTCAGCTATCGGCATAGCTGCCAAATCACAGCAATGCAAAATAACCCTTCCTTTGGCTATCTGCTCCTTCATGAGCTCACTGGCCATCTGATGCATGTATACTGAGTAGTCCACCCCGAGCAGCTTTCCTTTCGGCCCCGTGAGAAGCTTCGAGGCCGCCTGGAGACCCAGACCCGGCCCATGACCCAGCTCCAGTACGGTGTCGACAGGTTGAATGTTACTCAGTTTCACAGCATTCTGCTCCAAAATCCCATTGTGCCATTTCAGGAACTTGGTCACCAGCCATCCAGTTAAAGAGTAAGTAGGGCGCCCCAACTGTTTGCCCACTTTGTCTGCCAACATCTATAAAGAAAAACAAAAGTACACCTAAGTTTTATACAAAGACATTAGTTTTGACCAGAGTAGAGAATGCCATACAAGAAATTAAACTTTGAAATTGAATGACAACAAAACTAGTAGCCTGATCTTCTGCATAAAGTCAGTCAGACGCTTTAGGTCAACGCAAGAAGAGTTTAAACCAAGTCTACTTTTCATTTATTTTTAATTTTTTTAAGCATTTGCATGCATAAAAACATTTAACATGTAATTTCTATCATAATCCACATTACCAGGACACTTTTGCTCGGTTCATTAGTTGCAGTCACGTGATTCTTATGACGCGCGAAATTCAGATGAAGGGCAGGAAGTGAAAAGCAGAATGGGCGAGATGGAGGAAAGTCCATACTGTACTAGTTTAGATGCGATTACGAGAGAATGATATAAACAGAAAATCACAACGTTGGACGTGATCCTTATTCAACTGAATTGAAATACTTGCTTGTATCTAATGCCTCGATGGCAGACAACTACCTTGTCCTCCAGAAAACAAATTAAAGCATACAAAAGCATGGAGGCATACAACTTTTTTTTGTTAGTGGTTGGGTCAACCACCCGGGTACTCAGGTGCTCCACAATGACTGTCGTTTGGTTTAATGAGTAGCATTTATTTTTTGTCCTGTGGATTAACCTAGCAACAAACATTAAACGCTGTGGTGCCTCTTGTTGAATCGTATTACTGTTGTTTATGCGATTAGGTTAACCACGCGCAAAGGTCTGCCGGAACCCCACTAAAGACATGGATCATCGCAAAACAAGACAGAGAAGTAATTGCATGGCAAGTTGTTTACGGTCGCCTGCAAATACATTGTTATTAGCTTTGCTATAGTTACTTATATTTGTTCAGTTACAGAGGTACAAACTCAAAAAGAAGAAAAACTTTAAAGTACGGAAACGGTTAACATTACATAAAAATAGCGACAGAAGTTGTATTAACTTACCTTATATTTGTGTATTTTGACTCTAACCCCACAAAAGAAAATATCTGTTTTGTCATTAATTACATTTTTTCCTAAGAAAGTTTTACATTCACAAAAGCAACCCAGTATCTGTTAAGAAAGCTATAAGGACTGTTAGTATTTGCTATGCTTTTGGGCTCTTCATGTGATCTTTTTATGTGATATAATGGCCCTCATATTTTTATAATTGTTATGTACTGTACATTTATTTTAGTTTTAAATTGTTTTGTTGAATGAAAAAAAATTACTTTGACGAAGTGTACTGCACACATGAACATTATCGACTTGGCTCTGCCAGAACGCAGACGCAGGTTTACAATCCATTTTTCCAGCATTTCAGTCAATTTCTTGCATTTTCCCCCTTATGAACAACAACTTTCGGTACACGATAAAAGCTCCTTGTGGTTTCTCTGTTTGAGCAACCATAAACAACGCAAAACATGGGCATTTTGAGTTTTTGATAGTGCTTCCTGATGTAGAAAATCACTTCCTGCCCTCCTGCATTTCGCGCCACAGCAACGCAGTGCCGTGACGTCATGTGCAAACAAGCTCAGAAGAGGGAGGGACATAAACCTATGGCTGTGTGAACTGCCTAGACAGCATTTTTGCGCATTAGCTATATGTGCTTGCAGACTTGACCGCGGAACTCTGATGTCTAAAAATGCTGTCTAGTTAGGCTGCCTACGAGGTTTTGATATAAAAGTGAGGCGCTGCGCATTCTCATGTTTCATGAATATGTGACGTGGCGTTAGGGAGGAAACAGGACAAAATTCTTTCGGTATCCGAAACGGAGGATGAATGTTGAAGGGAGAATGTTGAGGGAATGGCAGCCGCCAACTAACCGCAGCTATAAACAGTCCGTACCGAAGCTAATCGATCGCTTTTAAGAGCTTAGTTGGTATAGGATCTAACAAACAAGTTGTGGCTTTTGATGTTTCAATAAGTTTTGTTAGCTCTTCATGACCTATGATAGCGAAGGATTGGAGTTGCACATGAGGAAAATTATTAGACACTGTTTTCTGAGGTGCTATGACAGATGATTGCATAATTCCAATTTTATTTCTGATTATTTCAATTATATCTGTAAAGAAATTCATGAAGTCATTACTCTTGTGCTGCGATGTAATATCCGGTTCTGTAGAGGATTTATTCCTAACCAGTTTAGCCACAATACTGAATAAACATCTAGGATTGTTGTGGTTATTTTCTATGAGTTTACTAAAATATGCTGACCTGGCAGCTTTGAGTGCGTGTTTGTAGCTACAGACACTATCCTTCCATGCACCATGAAATACTTCTAATTTTGTATTTTTCCACATGCGCTCCATTTTCCGAGCTGCTCTCTTGAGAGCATGAGTGTGATCAGTGTACCATGGTGCAGGGCTTATTTCTTTAATTTTCTTTAATCGAAGTGGGGCGACAATATCAAGAGTGCTAGAGAAGTCTGCATTTATATTTTTTGTTATTTCATCAAGTTCTTCTGGGCTTTGTGGTTTATTGAGTGTATGAGATAGATCTGGAAGAGTATTAGTGAAGCTATCTTTAGTGGTCGAAAGAATAGTTCTACCTGAACGATAGCGTGGTGTAAATTGAGTAACATTAGCTGATTGCATCATACAAGAGACGAGGTAATGATCCGAGATGTCATCGCTCTGCTGCAGAATTTCTATATTATCAACGTCAACTCCATATTAAAGAATTAAATCTAGCATATGATTATGTCGATGAGTTGGTCCTGTTACATTTTGTCTGACTCCAAGAGAGTTGAGAATACCGTTAAATGCTAATCCCAACGTATCATTTTCATTATCTATGTGAATGTTGAAGTCACCAACAATTAAGGCTCTATCTACAGTAACTACAAGATTTGATAAAACATTTGCAAATTCACTAACAGGGTTCTTGCACCATTTTAAAAGTAAAATGTAATGCTTTTTAAGACCTTTTTAAGACCTCAACAAATATAATTTAAGACCCAAAAATGTCATAATTTCTTTGGAATACTCAATTTATTGCCTCCTACAATGGAAATCAAAACTTAAAGTTTTCCATTTGTTATCAATTATGTGCAATGTGTAAACTCTGCAAAAATACTTTTTCATGAGACCTTTTTTTCAAATTAGGAGACAGTATAATAACTAACAATAACCCTTCCAACACTGTTTGGCCAATATAGATGTAAACAATCAAAGCTCACAGTTGGCATTTTCATTTTTGTTCCTTTGTGATGCAGAACAGAGCCAACATAACATACATAAGTTGGATTACACTAAACAACACAATGCATTGCATGAAGGAACCATATAGAATAATGAAAATAATAACACTTGAAGTGGACTCCATCATGGCTCAGTGGGAGACAGAATAATAATACTTCCAACACTTAAAGCAGTCTCCATCATAAATAAGCTCAATAATGAAAGTCCTCAAAACAGCCTTTCCCAAGCCAAAAAGTTGACAAATAATGTACATAAGTGTTTGAAAAGTCCAGAATCGCAAATGAATGTCCATTTGTTTGCTCTTTGTCGTTTTATTCATACTTTCGTCAAACATGACCTCTGCCTTTTGGGTGTCTGGCAGTGAAATGAAACTTGTTATAGCCGACTGAGAGGTGGCGTCTGAACTTATAACTTCGTTAGGTCGTGTTGCAAACAATGCAGGGATTACCCTGGCCCCGCTATGTCTAGCTGCTGCAACGTAACGCTGGTGCTTTCCTCCTTTCATATGCGACTCGACGGCTTTGAGCCCCATGGTCCCAAATGAAAAGGTCTTTTTGCATAATTTACACATTGCCTCATTGTTGTTTTCAGCCGGCGCCTACCACCTCCTAAATGCATCCTCTTCCATCCACTTGTCGTTAAATTTGCACTTCCCCATCTTCTTTGCATTTTGAACCTCACATCGACAACCGCATAATGGCGACACGCAGCCTGACGTCAGCGTCTGTAGCCGACGTACCGTAAACAGCTATTAAATCGCGGCGACTCATTTCACACAATACTAAATTAATCAACTATTAGATGTTTTACAGTGGGCCACTGTACTTTCTAATCGCCATTAAGTGCACCGGCAAAAAATGTAATACCTACAGCAATTTTATGGTAAATTTAAGACAATTTAAGACCTTAATTACCCGAATTTTAATTTAAGACATTTTAAGACTTAAGGACCCACGGGAACCTGACTAAGGAAATCAGAATAAGGCCCAGGTGATCTATACACTGTAGCAAGGGTAAAAGACGACAGAGATTTTTTATTTATATTTGACGGTGTCACATTAAGCATTATTAGTTCAAAAGACTTACATTTATATCCTGTCCTCTGAGTAACACTAAACACTTCACTGTAAATTGTAGCAACACCTCCTCCTCGACCCTTCAGACGAGGCTCATGTTTATAACAATAACCTGGGGGAGTAGATTCGTTTAAACTAATATAGTCTTCCGGTTTAAGCCAGGTTTCAGTCAAACAGAGCGCATTCAATCTATGATCTGTAACCATTTCATTGACAATTAGTGCTTTGTTAGAAAGAGATCTAATGTTTAGTAGCCCTATTTTTATATGATGTGTATTTTTAATTTGTTTGTTTTGTTCAAGTTTGACCTTACTCAAATTTTTTCTAAATGATTTAGTGAGGGTATTGTGTTTCATAGTTCGGGGAACAGACACAGTCTCTACGAGATATCTAGGTGATACAGTCTCTATGTGTTGTAGTTTATGTGACCTGTGTGACATCTCAAGGCAGCTAGCAGACGTTCGGATTAACCAGTTTGTCTGCTTCCTGACCTGGGCCCCAGTTAGTCAATTACTTTCATTATTAAAACTATGAGCCAAATTACTAGAGAGGAGAGCAGCACCTTCCCTGGAGGGATGGAGTCAGTCTCTCTTTAGCAGGTCAGGTCTACCCCAAAAACTCTTCCAATTGTCTATAAATCCTATTTTATTCTTCAGACACCACTCAGACATCCAGCCATTCAGTGACACTAATCTACTATAAACCTCGTCACCACGACGAGCAGGGAGGGGACCAGAGCATATTATAGTGTCTGACATCGTTTTTGCAAATTTGCACACCTCTTTAACATTATCTTTAGTGATCTCCGACTGGCAAAGTCAGACATCGTCAGTGCCGGCATGGATAACAATTTTAGAAAATCTACGTTTAGCAGGCACTTGTAAATTTGATTTGATGTCAGACGCCCTGGCCCCTGAAATGCAATTAACAATAGTGGCTGGAGTCTCTATTTCCGCGTTCCTTACAATAGAATCACCGATAACAAGGGCTCTTTCAATATGATTCTCAGTGGGTGTATCACTGAGTGGGGAGAATTGATTGGAAACCCTAACAGGAATGGGAGAGTGGTGTCTCTTTGCCCTACGAGTATGCCGCCGAGACGTCACCCAAATGCCCTGCTTCAGGGGCTCTACAGCCGGAACCAAAGTGTGTGTGTTGCTCTCTGTACTACTCGCGTCCGAAACAGTATCTACCGGCTTCTCTTTCTCACTGACCTCTACTAGCGTTCGGATGCGAGTCTCTAACTCATTAACCTTCTCCATCAGCCTGACTAATTCCTTAAATTTATCACAAGTGAATCCCTCGCTGCTGATGGAGGAGGCTATTTTAAACATGTGACATGCAATGCAGGAACAAATAACATGAGCGGATACCATGTGCGGGCCCACTGTGGGTACGTGTGGGTTTTCTGTGGGACAGTGTGGGCAAGGGCAAACCCTTTGGGGCCCCATGTGGGCATGCACACTGTGGGCTTGCCTACAGAAAACCCACACAGGCCCCCAGTGGGTTAGTCCATGCGGGGTCCATAGTCGTTTTGCCCATTTGGGCCCACATGAGGATTTACTGTGGGCAACCCACAGTGGGCTTGCCTACAGAAAACCCACACGGCCCCCAGTGGGTTAGCCCATGCGGGGCCCATAGCAGTTTTGTCCATTTGGACCCACATGAGGATTTACTGTGGGCAACCCACATTTAGCATATAGTTAAAAATAGTTACATTTTTAGTTAAAAAATAGTTAAAAAGTTGTGGGTGTTTTTTAATTGCGTGTCTTTATGGTTGCCAGATTTAGTCACAAACCCAACTAATCTCATATGGTATAGCCTACAATTTTTTGGGTGGGAGATGTAGTCCCATCCAATGACCATTAACATAGGCTGTAAAATAGATAAAATCAATTCCCATGATGTTTTTTTTTTATTATTATTATTTTGCTAAAATAAATGTTATTGTATCTGTTGTTATTAAAATATACAATTATAAGATTGCTATATATTATTACATACTTTACATTTATATCACACATTCTATTCTATTCTCCATTTTGTAATTTGTTAATATAAATGATATATAAAATGTATACATTATATAGCCTAGTATCTAGAGTACCTGTCAAGGTACCTGTATTCAGCATCATTACTCCAGTCTTCAGACACATGATCCTACAGAAATCATTTTAATATGCTTATTTGCTGCTCAAGAAACATTTCAGTTGTGCTGCTTAACATTTTTGAGGAACAATGATGTGGTAAGATTAAAAAAGACAGATATTCATATTTGTATTCATCAAGGATGCATTCAATTGATCAAAAGTGACAGAAGACATTTATAAAGTTACAAATGATTTCTATTCAATAAATGCTTTAATAAAATTAATAAATGCTGTTTATTAAACTGAAAAAAGTATAAATTTCTACAAAAATGTTAAGCAGCAAAAACAGTTTTCAACATTGATCAATTGTAATAATATTTCACAATTTTTACTGTACCGTTTGATTAAATAAATGCAGCCTTGGTGAGCACAAGACTTCTTATAAAATCTTAACTTCATACATGTTTAGTAAAACTTATGGTAATTGACTTTGTCACAGGACAAAAATAGCAAAAATAGGGGGCACCACCACGAGTTTACCATTTAAAGAATTAACATGGATTATGGCAGTTAAAATGTCTGTGGACATCCTGACTGTACTGAAGACATCCTGAAGAAACAGGTTTCCTGAGGTAAAATACTTTTTAAACTATTGTATTCAAATAACTTAAAACTTATAACGCCAATACAAATATCAATGACAATTAAAAGTATTAAGAAAACGTATATCAAATCTTGAATTATGAAAAAAGGACCCGGTCTTGTTTTTCTCAGGCTATTGCAGTTTCAAACACATTAATAATAATAATAATATAAGCCCTTTTCACATATAAAACCCAATGAATTATCAATTGACGGACTACCTTTTACCAACTCTAATGTTCACGTAAACGGGTTTTGCTACCGTCTACACCGTCAATAACCGTTAATGTCGTTATACCTGTGTGACGTCATTTGGGCATTTGCGCTAATGGAGAATATCTGGTCAAATTGAAAATATCATATTTCCAAATTTCACTAAATTAAATGTCAGTCATTTTTAAATACCAAGGAGTTGTTGTCGTGGTGAAACCTCCAAACATTTGGTATCTCTGAAAAGCCCTGAATGTGCTCTTTAAAGGACACCCAGAATGTCAAGTCAAGTCACCTTTATTTATATAGTGCTTTTTACAATACAGATTGTTTTGCATTTTTCATAGAGAGCATATGACGTAATTTAGATATATTTTTAAGATTTAAAAATGCAGTTTTACAGATAGTTTTTCGAGTCTATTTAAAAGAATGTTGTGGTCGATAGTGTCAAACGCAGCACTAAGATCTAGTAGCACTAATAGAGAGATACAACCACAATCGGATGATAAGAGCAAACCATTTGTGACTAATGAGAGCTGTCTCAGTACTATGATACAGTCTAAATCCTGATTGAAAATCCTCATACCATTTCTTTCTAAAAAGGAACATAGTTATAAAGATACTGCCTTTTCTAGTATCTTTGACAGAAAAGGTAGATTCGAGATCGGCCTGTAATTGACTAATTCTGTAGGATCAATTTTCATATTTTCTCTGTCTCACTGTTTCCTTGTCTGTCTTTCTGTCTGTCTCTCTCTCTCTCCAGCAACAGAACGTCACATCATTTCTCAGTTAGAACACCTGAAAGGAGAGGTTGCTGTCATAAAGCAATTACTATTTAAGTTGACCAAACAGAGCTCTCTGGATGCAAATCTGCCATTTGCCTCTGAAAAGCATGATGGACCTTCAAAATGTAGAAAGCAAACTGAAAGATGAGGCGCGCTACAGTGCAATGGTACACTTGGTTTTATTAAATATTTGGTATTTAACACCTCTTTAAAAGCCTGCTAAATTAATAAATGCATTTAAATAAATAAAGTTTTGTACTTTTTCACTACAGTTTCAGTATAGCTGTACTGTGAATATACTAATGTGTTACTGCTTTAATTTAGGCAAAGTATCTGGCAACAGTTGGGGGTACAAGCCCAACCTCCAACACCAGACGTATCCTGTTCTGCATGCTGACCACCCCACTTGCCCAGCAACTGTGCTGGAAGGGCTCTGGCCAGAAGATGGCCTTTGGGCAGATGATGGTCTGCAAAGCAGTTATAGGTACAGTATATAATGTTTATATGTGATAAGCCCGTATAACAGGAATAAAAATGAAAAAAAAAAAAAAAAAAAAGAAAAAAATGGGAAGGAAAAATCAGTAGTCAGGTGTAAATGTACAGTAAATGAACAATGTTTGCTCTATCTCCATGTTTCCTGTAGCCAGTAATCCTCGTCAAAGTGCAAAGGAGGTTGAAATGGCGTAACAGTACTTGAACAACCCTTATTTTTTTTTAACATTTGTATTTCAATTGATCCTTTCTCACTTAGATGCTGTGACAAAAAGCAGCCAAGCCACTGCATGCGAGGTGGAAGCGTCCATAAAAACATGGCTCCGTAATGCAAGGGACAGAGATGGGGGAAGGCAAGGAAGGGCCAGAACTGCAGTGAGGGAAATACCTACTGAGGGGATTGGTTTTTAATTTACTTTCATATGTGTTTTAAGTATTCTGTGGTTCTGTTTTTGTGTGTTTATTGCTGTTTTAAACTGCTCAATTGCTTTTTTTTATTGCTGGTTAAAAATAAATCTCAATGTATTATTATTAATGTCTGTAAATAAATTATATAAAAAAAAAACATGACCCTCGATTTATTGCTGCTACCTTTAACAAGTGCAATTGTTCTGTATATAGTAAAGTACCCACACTCCGTGTGCTCAAATTTGCACCTACACCCACAGTGTGCACACATGAGGGCCCACTCTAATTTGGGCTGTCCCACTAGGGCCCCACCTGGACCCCATAGTGTGGGGCCCATGCATGCCACACATTTCACGCCGGTATTTGGGCCCACAATAGGCTGCCCACAGTGGCCCCTAAGGGGTTTGCTGTGGGCCCACAACTGGCCCCAATGGGGGCCCACTCTACTTACTGTGGGCCTGCCCACAGTCAGCCCACACTTTGGGGCGTACCACTGGGGCACCACCTGGGTCCCATCGGTCATTGTCAGGTGACGTCACACTCGTGAATCGCGAAGTGCATTATCGGCGTAGCCGCCATTTGTAAGGTATCAATGCTGGTGTATTCTGCTTGGAGAATTGTGTTCATAAATGTGATAAAATGGTGCGTTCTTGTTGTGTGATAGGCTGCAATAGTAAGTCTCACGACAGAAAGGGTCACAAACTAAACAACGGGGAAAGGTTTTTTAGCTTTCCCACTTTGAAGAAAGGACATGGACAGCATGTCGCGGACGTAACAAAAAGGCGTCGGATGGCCTGGGTTGGAGCTGTGCGACGCAAAAACATCACCTTTGCAAACATATCTCCGTTTATGTATGTCTGCTCTCAAAATTTTCATAAAGGTAAGACATAAAGGTGATGATGTTGACAAAGTTGACACATTTGAAGTATTAGACTTTTATTGTTTATACTGTAAAATGTTATGCAATCATCTTATACATGGCTATAAAATAATTATTTTACTTCACTACAGCACTTATTATTTTTGGGGTTTGTACCTTTGTACTTTACTCAACTGCAATGTCAACTAAATGGATATAGATTTAGAATGGAAAAAGGTAAATTTAACAATTTGTAAGGCTTGAAAGTTAACGTTACTCACTGTGTTTTTGCAGAAAATTTTTATTTCACTTCGGTGTGACTTGCAGTCTGAAAAGTGCAGCACTGTTTTAATACTTTTTCAGTATTAAAAAATTATTTAGCTGAATTATATTTGCTCAGTGTCTGTACTAATACTTTATTATAATCTATGATTAATGTTAACACTTTTGGTCCCATGTTTTGAAGATAAAAACTGTTTCATGTTATTGCAGGTCAACCTGCATATGAGATGATGGAGACTGACCCAGACTGGGCACCCGCCCTCCATCTGGGTCACACAGAAATCTCTCACACCAACACTACATGCTCGGCAAGACGAAGAGGGAGGAAAGAAAAAACACACTGCAGCCAGCTGAAGGAGGTGGTGAGCGAAACACTGAGGAGACACAAGAGGCTGATGGAGATGTTGTGCCACATGCTGAGGAGACACAAGCGGCTGGAGATGGTGAGCAACACACTGAGGAGGAGACACATGATGCTGTAGGACATGGCGAGCAACACACTGAGGAAGGGACCCACACAACTCAGGGGATGGCTGTGACACAAACAGAATGTAACTTATGTGTGCACAGATCTGCAGAAGTTAACCGCCTGTTGGAAGAAAACGTACAGCTGCGACATGAACTTGATGAGCACAGGATGACTGATAGTTTTTTTTGGAGACAATGATGATAAAGTACTACACAGGACTGCCAAACCTGGGAACCTTTATGGCCTTACTAAATTTTTTGGTGCCTCTCATGTCAGACCAAAAGAAGAAAGTTCTTAGTCCATTTCAAATGCTTCTCATAACCTTTATGCGCCTCAGACTGGATCTGCCTGCACAACATCTAGCCCATCTCGTTCGTGTTTCCCCCAAAGACAGTATACAGAACATTTCATGAAATTGTGTCATTTATGCAAACCTGAGCCGTTCCATCATATGGCCAGAAAGAGACACTTTACAAAAAATTATGCCTCACCAATTTGTGGAGTCCTTTGGACGCAGAGTAGCAGTGATCATTGACTGTTTTGAGATTTTCACAGAGAAACCATCAAATCTGAAAGCACGTGCTCAAATGTTTTCCAGCTACAAGCACAATCACACTATGAAATATTTGATAGGTATTACACCGAAGGGATCTATTTGTTTCATATCAAAAGGGTGGGGTGGCCGTACAAGTGATAACCACTATTTTCTGTAATGTGTTTTTCTTGAAAAACTGTTGCCAAGGGACATTGTATTGGCTGATAGAGGTTTTGATATAAAGGAAAGTGTTGGCATGTTGTGTGCAGAGGTCAAACTCCCAGCCTTTACAAGGGGTTACTGTCAGCTAGCTGCAAGAGATGTGGAGGAGACAAGAAAAGTAGCTCACCTAAGAATCCATGTTGAAAGAGTGATTGGAAATATTTGTCAAAAATATAACCTTTTAACAGGAACCATACCCATCAACATGATCCTCCCATGTGAAGGTGAGGATATCACATTTTTAGGTAAGATTGTCACTGTCTGTTGTGCGCTGACAACCCAATGTCCAACTGTAGTGTAGTACAGTGGTTTTCAACCCTTGTCGTGGGGTCCCATCATTTTGCACTTTTTTTTTTTGTCTGATGTTCTGAAGTTAAACTTAATTTCAATGCATGCAACTTTGTTTGTACTCCTTCCACTGTGTCCATCTATTGCAATATGCTGATGCTTTATCCTGCTCGACCAGCCTTGCATTAACAATGAAGCATGTTTGACAAAAAATTTCATAAATATATTGTTTTTTTTTATTCACTTTGACAGCTAAATAAAGTATGAAAACGAACACATTGGTAAGGCTTAATACTTGCATATTTTGACAATTACAATAGTGTTAACTGTTCAAATCACATGAACAGAATATTATATAATTTATATATTTGTGAATGCAAGTAATAACTAACATTAAAGTGCAGAAACTAACACTTTAGGTCATGCCTTTTTTTTTTTTAGCATTGTATGTTTTAAAACAAACATGTTTTTGATATGTCTAACCTGAACAGTGTCAACAACAATACTTTGAGAAAAACCTGAGTGTGTTTGCTTAAAGGAAAACGTATAACATGCAAGACAGCAGCTTGGGCTTATGTGGAACAATGAGAACAGATCCAAATGTCTTCTTCGGCAGGTGCATGTTGTAGCCCCACACAAAGTTAGATGAAACCACACAATTGTGCAGTTTTGGTAAGTCACAGGCTACCATGTCGTACTTGCTTTCTGGTCCACGGCAAATGCACCACAAATTCTCAACACTGTTATCTTATGTACTTCTACTCTTGCAATCTCTTTAATTCTCACTCACTCAGTCAGTCGCGATACCTCAAAAATGGCGCCGCGGTGACGTCACACACAACAAACCCACGTGTCTGACAAAGACCGATAGCGTGGTGCCCACACGTGCCCGGCATTTCGCGCCGGTGTTCTGACGATTTGTGCTACCCATCGATATGTGCTACTTACTGGTTGATGCAGATGATTACTGCGTTGTATGCTCCTTGCTTGAAAAAGATGCAGATCAGAGCATGATTGAAATGGTAAAGTATAACATAAAAATGCATATATATTGTACCTCAATGAGTTTTATGTATCTAATGCTGATTTTTATTTTTTTGTAGGTGCAGTGTGATTTGTGCTGTAGGTGGGCACATTTTCAATGTGCCAAATATGAAAAAGATAGTTGTGCAACATATACGTGCAAAAAGTGCCAGAGTGTGTGAAATGTGTACAAAGTAGGTAGCAGCACTTGACAAGCAAGTAATCAGAATGTGCTAATGTTCATGTAGTGTGATTTGGCGTGAGGCTTTAAAATAAATAAACAAATGTACTGTTTTGCCAGATTCAGAGTACTTTCATCATTTATTTAGTTTAAAAAAACTGGGAGCATTATTTGATCTATCAAAATATGCAACTCCTGACATCTTAAAGATGCTATTACAGAATATGCTGCTCCTGACATCTTGAAGGCATAATTACAAAATATCTCAACATACTCTCCATATTCATAAGGTGCATATGGAGTAGTGATGTAAAATAAAGTGAATTTGCACTGGGAGCATTATTTGATCGGGCACGTTGGTCTATCAAAATATGCAACTCCTTACATCTTGAAGACATTATTATGTAGTATTGTTTTTTCTAATGACAGTGAACATAAGGTAAATATTCATGTGGCAAAAAATGCTAACTACCATATGAATATTTGTACGGTCAGCCAGCTGAACAAGAATAACTGAAAGTTTCAGTTAGGAAAGGTGTGCTTTGACAGGTCAAAGATGAATATGATAATTTTTACTTTTCACACAGTTTTAAAAATAAAAACAGTACAGTATACAGTACTCATAACTTATAATTTTATTATAATTGTATTTCATATAATATACAATAATGTCATTTTTACTTGTTATATCAAATGTGATAATTGCTGGTTCATTTAAAATATAAAAATATGCTCCCCATACGCTTACCCTGTTTTAAATGAAATAACGATGTCTTAATATTGTCACTGACGTGCGGTCTGGGTAGGCAAACTAGGCACTGCCTACCCTGCCAAAATTCAAAAATAAAATGTTTATTAAATAATAAACTTGTATTTATATTTTTACTTTTTATTCTTGTGATTTATATATGCAATATGTGTGTTATTCCAATTGTTTAGACGTTATGATGACAAATGTAGCAGTTACGCATAATCAACTAAAAACATGGTAGAATAAGCAGTGCTTTTACGGTCCATTCATTGCAGACAAAGCGGAAAACCCATGTTGCGCATGCGCACTTCGATCCTGTATTCTTTAACATGTACGGCAAAAAGCACAAATCTGCTGTGCCTTTTGACGTAAATATGTTATGCCCGTAATCATCTCCGTTACGTATCAGACATGGACCAATTAAAATCGAGATATTCCTGGACATTTGCGTAGCTAACGTCATTACACCACAGCTAGCCAAATTCAAAATCAAAATGACAGCACCGGCCGTAATCACGGAATTAAGAAATTTTTCCAAGCTCGATTTTAATTCCAAATATGAGTTAATTGCAAGAGGGAGGTCTTCGCCAGCCTTAGATGGACTAGTACAGCAAAAGGGCCCAAAACTTATCCGATCATTTCAAACTGATTGGTATGTAAGAAAAGATTGGCTATGTGGCTGTGCGCTTGTGTGTGTGTGTGCGTGAGAGAGAGAGAATACACGATATACATCCTGATTTGTACATTTCTTGATATGCCGCGCTTGTGCGTAACGTTCACTGTTTACGCGCTTGTGTGTGTGTGTGTGTGTGTGTGTGTGCGTGAGAGAGAGAGAGAGTACACTCTGTATATATACATCCTGATTTGTACATTTCTTGATATGCCGCGCTTGTGTGTAACGTTCACTGTTATTACGTATTATTAGCTTAAACAATAAATCAGGTAATCTGGCTTTCATAACTCAGTGCCTAGCCTCTTTAAGACATCACCGCACGTCACTGAATATTGTGAGATTTACATCATTATGGAAACAGTAGCTAGAGAATGAATCGACATTCTCTGTGATCGATTCGCGCTTGGGTAGCATTTTTCGACAAGGCAGCACAAAAATCGTCAGAACACCGGTATCTGGGCCCACAGTGGGCTGCCCGCAATGGCCCCATTCGGGCCCCAATGGAGCATGTTCGCTGGGGACTTACCGCAAATTGTTTGTTGTTCCTGAGCGGTGAGGGTTTGAGATTGATGTGAATCCCTCACACAATTGTTTGTTGTTGGTGGTGGTTGTTGTTCTTGATAAGCGGCGCTTTGAGGTCGATGCAATAATCTGTGTACCGCAGAGGAGAAAAAACGGGTGCGCGCTGAAAAAATGCAAGCAGTTTAATCGCGATAAAAATAGAACGCGGATACAGGTGAAATATGCGAGCAGTTGAATCGCGATAAGACAATAATACGGTAAGACCCGATGCGTGCTTAAAAATGGCAGATGTTTAAGGATTAAAGGCTGAAAACAGATATATAAGCGATGCTAAAAAAAACTAGCAGGCTACAAACACAGACTCTAGCTAGGTGTCAGCAGCAACCGGTAAAATACACGCAGATGAAACAGGAGAAAAACGGAAAAACCTGAAACGCGGTAAAATGACGTTTGAGAATAAGCAATGCTAAGCAGGCCACAAACAAACTCTCGTGAAAGTGCGTGCGTGCTGTGCCGTCAGCAACAGGAAGGGTGGTCCTCAGGCACTGGCGTGAAAAGCAGTTCCATACAAGTGTGCCGCACAAGCCATCAAAAGTGAAGCCAAAACGTCTCGATCGCCCCCCGGTGACTGGTCCTAGTATAGGTCATAAACCCAGCCTCCCCATGTTATTCAACGGGACGTGAAATCAACTAAACAATTAAATTACACTTCACATATCTTTTTTCCAAAGATAGTTTCTGTCATTTACTGTATTTTCTATCACGTTGATGTAATTTCAAGTGTTTGTTTTCAAAATACGTTTGTTTTTAGTTCTTTTTTTAAATTTTTTTTTATTATTCAGAACAAATAAATAACATTACAAAAAAAAAAACAGGCATAAATAATACAAGCTCCAAAGATGATTAAATGAAAATAAAAAAATAAAATAAAAAGAGACATTCATAAGACATCAAATACAGATTCATAATATTTTACAATAGACATAGCTTTTGAATTTTTTACAATTTTAAGAGACTTCATTAACAGGATGAGTTCGTTAGAGAAAACCTTGTATAAAGGGGGAGATTTTGACAATCTACATTTATGAATGAAAAATTTGCCATTCAGGATGATAAAATTTACAAAATTGTTAATATTTTTATCATCATTCTCAAAATAGCAAATAATTTCCTTCACATTCAGAGTTATCGTTAGATTAATTTTAACTGAATAAGTAAAAAAACAATCTTTCCAAAATGACTTTACACTCTGGCAATCAACAAACAGATGGTTTAAGGACTCCTCACAGTTGTTACAAAAGGAACATTCTTTCCCAATATCCATAAAATTAGAAAGCCACATATTAGTTGGATATATTTTGTGTAAGATCTTCAGGTGAATTTCTCTTACTTTGTTAGAAATACAAAATTTGTAAGGGAGCAGCCATGCTTTCCTCCAATTAACATCTCTTAAAATGGAATTCCAGTAAAATTTCCCTCTTGGAGTAACTCTCTTTTGTTCATTAAATATTTGTCTTATATCTTTGTTAGTACATTTTTTATCAAAAATATATTTACCATTTATAAGGAGATCGTAATCTTTATTTTCAACTTTAAAATAAGTCAAGTGGCTGCACATTAAATTAATAAGCCCAGAGGGAATAGCTTTAATTACTACAGAAAATTCTTTAAATTTTATAGGAAAACTGAATTTGGACAGGAAAGAATCATAAGAGTGAATTTTTATAGATGAATCAAATAAATCACTTAAATACATTAATCCGTGATCCAACCATTTCTCCAAAAATAAACTCTTGCCATTAACTGTAATCAATTAGTTGTTCCATATTTTCATTCTGTGAGGAGAAAAATTATGCACAAAGCACAATTTCCAGGCCAAGAGTGCTTGCTCATGGAATTTAGACAGTTTAATAGGTAATCTAGACGGTACAAAATTGCAAGCTAAAAGAAATTTAAGACCACCGACCCTTTTAAAAATATTATGTGGAATAAAAGACCAGATTGAATCAGTATCAATAACACACCTTTTGATCCACTTAATCTTAAAAGTATTGTTCATGTCTACATAATCCAGCATTTCAAAACCTCCTTCAGAATTCTTTTCAGCTAATAAAGTTTTATAAGATGGTGGTGCTTATTTTTCCAGCAAAAATCAACTAATAATCTATTAATTTCTTTACCAGTAGAATCTTGAACAAATAAAGACAGCCCAGGAAAAATGAATCTGGATAAACCTACCTTTGTTAATAAGATTCTGCCTAAAATAGATAAATCCCTTCTTAACCAATTGTCAAAAATCATTTTTGTTTTTTTAATCTTGTTATTAAAATTGAGATGCTGTCTAATTGTCAGATTTTTAGATATATAAATTCCTAAATATTTAACATATTCTTTCACTGGAATGTTAAACATTGAATGTTCAGAAGAATCATGCACTGGGAGAATTTCACACTTTGTAATATTTAACTGGAGACCCGAGGCATCCGAAAAAGTTTGAATTAATTCAATTGCATTCTTAATTTGAGTCTTATCTTTTAGAAATAAAGTTGTATCATCAGCTAATTGTGATATTTTTATTTCTCTATTAAATAATGTTATACCATGTAAATTTGGATTTTTAATTATACTAATCGCTAATAGTTCCACAACAATTAAAAACAAAAATGGGGAAATTGGGCAACCCTGCCTCACTCCTCTGTTGATAGAAAATCTTCTAGAAGTATTGTTCTGTAATATAACGGAACTATTAATGTCTTTGTAAAACATTTAACAGTCTGAATGAATTTATTTCCAAAACCAAATGCAGGTAAAGTCTGTTATAAAAATTGGTGATCAATTGTGTCAAACGCCTTGTAAAAGTCAAGGAATAAAATTAGTGCATCTGAATTAACAAATTGGTTATAATCTAACAGGTCTAATATAAGTCTAATATTTGAGCTAATATGACGCTTTGCCATAAAACCAGTTTGAGATTCTCCAATTATTTTATTTAAACCACTCTTTAATCTAGTAGCATAAACTAAGGCTAAAATTTTGTAATCAATATTTAATAAAGTTATTGGTCTCCAATTGTCAATAATCAAGAGGTCTTTGTCTGGTTTTGGAATTAAACTGATAATACCTTGTTTCATTGTTGTGCTCATTTCTTTCTGTTCTAAACATTCTTTATACATGCTAAATAAAGGGTTTCCTATCAGATCCCAGAAGGCACAATACAATTCAACAGTTAACCCATCTGACCCAGGGGATTTTCCTTTCTCCATTGAAAAAAGAGCTTTAGAGATCTCAGCTTTGGGAATATCATCTTCACAATATTCACTATAATCATTAGAAACTATTGGAACAAAATGTTTAATTGATTGTATATAAGTGCTTATTTTTTCATTGTGAGAATGGGAAGTATAAAGTTTTTCATAAAAGGAATACACAAAAGATGCTATATCTGAAGGATTATTAGAGATTCTTTCATTTATAGTCAAAGATGAGATAGAGTTTCTTGTATAATTTCTTTTTTCAAGAGAAAAGAAATAACTAGTTTTTCTTTCCCCTTCCTCAAACCATTTAGCTCTTGATCTCACATAAGCACCCTTAGCTAATTCTATATATAGATTATCTATTTCTAAATTAAGAAGATATAATTTAGACTTGTCATCTTCAGATAGAGTATTTTGTTTAATTAAAGTATTAAGTTGTTCTGTTATTTCTGTAATTTTCTTAAGTTTGTTTTTCTTTAATTCTTTACCTCTTCTCATAGCAAATACCCTGACTTTAAACTTAAATAACTCCCACTTTTGAACAAAATTTAAATTATTATTTTCAAAAATATTAGCTATCAATTTAACTTGTTCCACAAAACAATTGTCAGAAAGTAGACTTTTGTTCCCCTTCTGTCGCTCTCTCCACGTTGTGTCAGAGAAGCGACACTAGGGGTCTCTCTTGAGCGCCGATATTCACCTCTGAACTATGAAAAAAGGCCAATGAGAGTTGGCAACCAGTATTTGCATGTCCCGCCCCCGGACATACGGGTATTTAAGCGGCGCAAATACGGGAGTTCATTCAGAAAATTTCTTCGGAGTTGTCTCGTGTGTCTGGGCAGCGATCACACTGAGGCTGCGTTTGTGGATGGTTCATGTTCTCATTGCGAGAACATGACCATGACAACGTTGCGGTCGCGGCTTGCTTACAACCATAAGCAGGCCACTCCAGCCGCCCCCGCATCGCTCCTTCTTCCCACGGGATTGAGGACGATGCGGCTGGCGATGGAGGCGATTCGGGGATGGCAGCGGGTGCAGCTCCGCCGGCACGCTCGTTGACTCCCGTCCCCGCTCGAGGTGGCGGCGACTCGCCTCACAGCCAGTCTGCCTACCCTCTTGCGATGGAAGCAGATGAGTTCGCCGTGACATCGGAGGGCGTGGCCTCTGATGCTGAGGGCTCCTCTGGGCTGCCGCCTTCGGGCTTGCACGCCCAGGAGGAGGCCGACGCACAGATGTCCGATATGCTTTCCTGGGCAGCCAACAGCGTGGGTCTGGATTGGAACCCTCCATCCTCCCCACAGCCATCATGGCTGGACGATTGGTTCTTGGGCGTTGGGCGCCGCTCACAGCCTCGCCCCCCCGGTTCCTTTCTTCCCGGAGGTGCATGATGAGCTGACGTCTTCGTGGAGAGCACCCCTCTCCACTCGTCGCACCGCCACCTGCTCATCCGCCCTCGCCACCCTCGACGGCGGAGCGTGCCACGGGTACACGGAGATCCCCCAGGTGGATAGAGCTGTTGCGCTCCACTTATGTCCCGGAAGCACTACCACCTGGTGGGGCCGCCCTGTACTCCCTTCCCGGTCCTGTAGAGCAACATCCTCGCTCACCGCGAAGGCCTACAGCGCTACCGCACGCTGCTTCCGCCCTGCATGCCATGGCTCTCCTGCAGGTCCACCAAGCCAAGGCACTTCGCAACATGCACGGGGGTGGCCCTGATCCCGACACGCTGCAGGAACTGCGCTCAGCGACCAACCTCGCCCTGAGAGCGACGAAGGTCACAGCGCTCGGGCAGGTGATGGCCACTCTGGTGGTCCAGGAACGTCAGCAATGGCTGGACTTGGTTGAGATGCGTGAAGCTGACAAGACGCGCTTCCTCAACACCCCTGTCTCCCAGTTCGGCCTCTTCGGCGACACCGTTGAGGACTTTGCCCAGCAGTTCTCCCTGGTGAAGAAGCAGACGGAGGCCATTTCGCACATCATGCCGCGCCGCAAGCTTGCCGCCACGGCCCAGGCCCCACCTGCTCGCCGAGGGCGTCCTCCCGCAGCCAGAAGACCTTCTGCTCCGCCCCAACCTGGGCCCAGCTCTCAGCCCCGGCGTCGAGCAAACCGCAGGAAGCGTACGCCCCCTGCCTTACGGACCCCTTCGAGGACCCGGAAGGCTCCCAAGCGTCCCTGAGACAGCGGACCCAGAGGACAAGAAGTTAGCTCCGGAGGTGGTAAGACCACTCTGTCCCCCGGTGGAGGGCCGAGAGGAGAATCTTTTGTTTTTTCATTTGCTGCACCCCCTGACGGGGGCTGCGGTACCCAAATTCTCAATAAAAGAGCTATTTCCTTTACCTCTGGGTCACATGGCCTGCAAATGCCGTTCTCACGGCACTGTGCTTTCAGGCCTCAACAGTCTCGGCACCCAGGATGCAGTGCTCCCGCCCTCAGCCCCACGACTGTTCCCCGGCCGGCCGGTTCAGACGAGTCCAGAGGACGCCAGCATCAGACCTCCTCCTCAGTCACGAACCCGCCCCCTGCTGGGTGCGCGGAACAAGGTTAGTGCTTTGAGTTTATTCTCAGCACCAGAGCCTCGGGACACCACAGCGCCTCCCGACGCCACGTTACCTGTTCCGCACCGCTGCGAAGCCCCGCCGGGTACGTCCAAAATACTCGTCCCCTTGGTGCCCCTAGCACGGAGCTTAGAGGCATGGCTTTCACTGCCCAGCTCGTCACGGTGGCTGCACCGGACCATCCGACTCGGTTACGCAATTCAGTTTGCCAGGTCTCCGCCCCCCTTCGTGGGCGTTCGTTCCTCCGCAGTGCACGGCGAACATGCCCACTCCCTTCTAATCAAGGGCGCGATAGAGCCTGTCCCTCCGACCGAAACGAAGAAGGGTTTCTACAGCCCTTACTTCGTTGTACCCAAGAAAGGCGGCGGCATACGACCGATCTTGGACCTGCGAGTTTTCAATCGGACCTTGTCCAAACTCCCGTTCAAAATGCTTACCCAGAAACAAATTTTATCTGGCGTCCGGCATCTAGATTGGTTCGCAGCGGTAGACCTGAAGGACGCGTACTTCCACGTCTCAATTCGCCCTCGACATCGACCCTTTCTACGGTTCGCGTTTGACGGCCAGGCGTATCAGTACAAGGTCCTCCCCTTCAGCCTGTCTCTGTCCCCTCACGTCTTCACGAAGGTCGCAGAGGCGGCTCTTGCCCCGCTACGAGGAGCGGGCATACGCATACTCAATTACCTCGACGATTGGCTCATTTTGGCCTCCTCGCAGGAATTACTATGCGCACACAGAGACCAGGTGCTCGAGCACCTTGGCCGTTTAGGGTTTCAGGTCAACTGGGAAAAGAGCAAGCTCACCCCGGTCCAGAGCATCACTTTTCTCGGTTTGGAGTTAGACTCAGTCTCAATGACAGCACGTCTCTCCAACGAGCGTGCTCAGTCAGTGCTGGAATGCCTCGCTTCTTTCGAACCAGGCACCGTGGTCCCTTTGAAATGTTTCCAACAGCTCCTGGGGCATATGGCATCCTCCGCGGCGGCCGCGCCACTGGGGTTGATGCATATGAGACCACGTCAGCATTGGCTCCAGACTCGAGTCCCGAGACGAGCATGGCGCCACGGCACGCACGGCGTGGAAGTTACCCCCACCTGCCGCCAAACCTTCAAACCCTGGACAGACCTCTGCTTTCTACGGGCAGGAGTACCCTTGCAGCAGGTGTCCCGTCACGTTCTGGTTACAACCGACCCCTTCCAAATTGAGTTGGGGCGCTGTGTGCAACGGGCGCGCAGCCGCAGGCCAGTGGAACCGAGGCCCGCTGCGCTGGCACATCAACTGCCTAGAGCTGCTGGCCGTTTTTCTTGCCCTGAAGAAATTTCTTCCGTTGATTCGTGGCAAGCACGTCCTAGTCAGGACAGACAGCACCACGGTGGTGGCCTACATAAACCGCCAAGGCGGAGTATGCTCCCTCCACAGGTCACAGCTCGCCCGTCGTCTCCTCCTTTGGAGTCAGCAGTGACTGGAGTCACTGCGCGCCACTCACATCCCCGGCAACCTCAATGTGATAGCGGACGCGCTGTCAAGACAAAACTTGCCCGGCGGAGAGTGGAGGCTCCACCCCCAATCGGTCCAGCTGATTTGGGACAGGTTCGGCAAGGCCCAGGTAGACCTGTTTGCCTCCCAGGAAACCTCCCACTGTCCGCTCTGGTATGCCCTCACAGAGGCTCCCCTTGGGACAGATGCAAGTGAGTGAGTACGCTTTTCCCCAGTGAGCCTTCTTGCACAGGTGCTATGCAAGGTCAGGGAGGACAAGGAGCAAGTCACTCTGGTGGGCCCCTACTGGCCCAACCGGACGTGGTTTTCAGATCTAACACTCCTCATTACAGCCCCTCCCTGGCGAATTCCCCTGAGGAAGGACCTTCTTTCTCAGGGACAGGGCACGCTCTGGCATCCGCATCCAGACCTCTGGAATCTCCACGTCTGGTCCCTGGACGGGACGCGGAGGATCTAGCCGGCCTACCTTCGGCCGTCATAGACCCTATTAACCAAGCCAGAGCCCCTTCGACCAGTCATCTTTACGCCCTGAAGTGGCGTCTGTTCGCGGACTGGTGTTCTTCCCGAGCCGAAGACCCGCAGAAGTGCGCAGTTAGGTCAGTGCTCGTGTTTCTTCAGGAGAGGCTGGAGAGGAGGCTGTCCCCCCTCCACCCTCAAAGTGTATGTTGCCGCTATCGCGGCCCACCACGACACAGTAGACGGCAAGTCTCTTGGCAAGCACGACTTAATCGTCAGGTTCCTAAAAGGTGCCCGGAGGATGACTCCCTCCCGGCCTAACCTGTTTCCCTCCTGGGATCTCTCGGTTGTCCTTATGGGACTCCGGAGACCCCCCTTCGAGCCGCTTGACTCAGTTGGACTCAGGGCCCTCTCTCTCAAGACCGCCCTGCTGATCGCGCTCGCTTCCATCAAGAGGGTCGGGGACCTGCATGCGTTCTCTGTTAGCGACGCTTGCCTGGAGTTCGGTCCGGCGGACACTTTCGTGATCCTAAGACCGCGACCACGCTAAGTGCCCAAGGTTCCTACCACACCCTTCAGGGATCAGGTGGTGAACCTGCAAGCACTGCCCCGGGAGGAGGCAGACCCAGCCCTTTCACTGCTGTGTCCAGTACGTGCCTTACGTATTTACCTGGACCGCACACAGAGCACTAGACGCTCTGAGCAGCTCTTCGTCTGCTTTGGGGGACAGCAGAAAGGGAATGCTGTCTCCAAGCAGAGACTCGCCCACTGGGTTGTCGACGCCATTTCCCTGGCTTATCACACCCAGGCCGTGCCCCCCCTTTGCGGGTCTGAGCCCACACCACCAGGAGTGTTGCGTCCTCATGGGCACTGGCTAGGGGCATTGCCCTAGCAGACATTTGTAGAGCAGCGGGCTGGGCAACACCTAACACTTTTGCGAGATTCTACAATCTCCGAGTTGAGTCAGTATCGTCCCGTGTTCTCTCAGGTACCGAGCCCGTAGAACTCGGTGGCACGTCCACGATCTGACCGGGTGAATCGCTTGCACCCAGCGCCCTTCCCCCTAACCAGGGGAAACAGTGCATCTTCTTTCCCAGGAGATCCCAGGTTTGGGACACTGGTTGACTCCTCCCTAGCCCTCGTGGGTCGCAGTTCAGTGGAGGAACTCGCCGACCCAAACCACTGCGGGTACCACTAGCTACCCTGTACTGGTATAGGTGCCCCACAGGTAAGGCCTCCTGTTCGGACTCCCCCTGTGTGTAAAACCACGGTTCTGTCCCCTCACGAGAGTTGACTCCGTGTTTTCCTTAGGGAGTTACAGCTGCCTCAGGTGCCGTGCTGTATGCTTCCCCCTTCTGCGAGGCTGGATCTACCACCGCACTACTGTTCCGCATAAGACCTAAGTATAGGCCATGCGATGTATTTGCCACTCAAAATTTGCCTCCCCTCCCGGGTAGGTGTGGCCTCCGCAGGGTCTTCTCCGCCCTAATAAGGGCTAAGACCCCCTTCCCTCAATGCGTGTAAGGGTCCCGGCCGTAGTTGCTCTATGCGAGAAACATAGAGAGAAAATGGCCCAGCCAGGCTGGCCCGTTCCCATGTTGGCGGCCGTCACCTTGTTCCCCCCTCCAGGGTAACGATAAGGAATCCTGATGGCTTAAATGGGGCATTGGGGAAGGGTACATGCAGCCTGATACAGTTGGTCCTTCTGCACGTAGGAATACCTGCTCGCTCCTGTATCAGCGGATCACGTACACGCCTCAGCGCATGGCTCTTTTTAAGTGGACCCCTAGTGTCGCTTCTCTGACACAACGTGGAGAAAGCGACAGAAGGGGAACGTCTAGGTTACGTATGTAACCTCCATTCCCCGATGGAGGGAACAAGAAGTTGTGTCTCCCCTGCCACGTCGCTGAGCCGAGCCCCTGTTGTGGCCGGACCATTTCCGGCTCCTCAGAAAAATCCTGAATGAACTCCCGTATTTGCGCCGCTTAAATACCGGTATGTCCGGGGGCGGGACATGCAAATACTGGTTGCCAACTCTCATTGTCCTTTTTTCATAGTTCAGAGGTGAATATCGGTGCTCAAGAGAGACCCCTAGTGTCGCTTCTCTGACACAACGTCTCGTTCCCTCCATCGGGGAACGGAGGTTACATACGTAACCTAGACGTGAAATTTCCAGTATCCACGAATAGTACTACTCTTACACCTATCAAAACAGATTGATATCAATTTGTGATCTGATAGAGGGGCATAAGTAATTTTTGTTTCTGTAACATAGTTGATTAAATCATAAGAAATCAACCAGTAATCTATTCTTGATTTTAAAGAAAAAGAGCTATTATTAAGTTGGCTTGTGAGAGCCAACTTACTGAAATCCTATTTAAACTTATTATTGTTATTATTATTAAGTTGGTTGTGAGAGCCAACTTACTGAAATCCTACTTAAACTTATTATTAAGTTGGCTTGTGAGAGCCAACTTACTGAAATCCTACTTACACTTATTATTAAGTTGGCTTGTAAGAGCCAACTTACTGAAATCCTATTTAAACTTATTATTATTATTCTGTCAAAAATTTACAACTCGAACTCCTCCTAGAGCTTTAACTCCACATACTCCAAACTCGGCTCAGACACTCAAACTGTTCTGACTCGGTATGCAATATCTTTTCTAACTGATCAGACTTATGGTTTTCCTAAAAATGACGATCAAACTCGGAAAAAACTCCCATTGACTTAACATTGCGGAATGTTCAGATTTTCAAACTCCTCAACTGCCAAAAATTCAAATCTAAATCCCTTGAAACCAGAGACTAAATCAAACTGCCATTCTATATACTATATGAGCCACTGAGACTCATTTAAACTAATAAACTCATCTATCTATGACATCTATCTATCTATCTATCTATCTATCTATCTATCTATCTATCTATCTATCTATCTATCTATCTATCTATCTATCTATCTATCTATGACATCTATCTATCTATCTACTTTAAACTAAATTCAAACTAATTTAAACTTCAAACTAATGTTGTTAAAATCCTCTTGTTTCTAAACTCAAACTTGTACACTAATAAACTCATAAATTCATACACTTATGAACTCTTAAACTCAAATGAACAAACTTATAAACTCTAAACTCACACACTGAGTGTGTAAGTTAGTGTGTGTGTGTGTGTGAGCGTGTGTGAGCGAGTTAGTGAGCATGTATGTGTGTGTGAGTGTGTGAGCGAGTGTGTGAGCTAGTTAGTGTGTGTGTGTGTGTGTGTGTGTGTGAGCGAGTGTGTGAGCTAGTTAGGTGTGTGTGTGTGTGTGTGTTTATGTGCATTAGTGTGTGTGTGTGTGTGTGTGTGTGTGTGTGTGTGTGTGACAGTTAGTGAGGATGTATGTGTGTGTGAGTGTGTAAGTGTGTGAGCGAGTTAGTGTGTGTGTGTGTGTTTATGTGCATTAGTGTGTGTGTGTGTGTGTGTGTGTGTGACAGTTAGTGAGCATGTATGTGTGTGTGAGTGTGTAAGTGTGTGAACGAGTTAGTGTGTGTGTGTGTGTGTGTGTGTGTGTGTGGGTGTGTGTTTATGTGCATTAGTGTGTGTGTGTGTGTGTGTGCACATAGCAACCACTCAGAACACCCTAGCAACTGACAAACAACCACCCAGAACACCCTAGCAACCACCCAAAATACCTTACAACACCCTAGCAACCACCCAGAACACCCTAGCAACCACCCAAAATACCTTAGAACACCCTAGCAACACCATAGCAACCACCCAAAATACTCATCTATGACACTTAAACTATTAAACTCATAATAATTTATTTTTAAATTAAAATTAAAGTAAAATAAAATTTACTTTACACTTCAAACTAATTTAAACTAATTTAAACTTTAAACTAAATTTAACTTCAAACTACTAAATGTACTTCATTTAAACATAAACTTTCATTAAACTCATGAATTGATACACTTACAAACTCTTAAATTAATAAACTCTGAACTTTTAGACTTATATTTAAACTTATAAACTCAAACTTATAAACTCGTATACTTATAAACTCATGAATTCATACACTTATAAACTCTAAACTCAAAAACTCTGTGTGAGTGTACGTGTGAGTGTGTGTGTGTGTGTGTGTGTGTGTGGATCAAGAAAGACAAAGTCAAGTAATTATGCTTAAATTATTTTATTTAGTTAATACCCATTTGGATCGCACTTAGTCTGGAACCTCACCCTTAAGCAAACTGGAGTAAAAAACTCTAGAATGATTCACTCTTGGGATCACTGGAACACACAAGCCTTTCCACCACGTCAAGGTGGCGATCCTTGGAAAGGACATTCACTCTCCATTCATTCCTTATCTAACACATTCACACACACACACACACACACACACACACACACACACACACACACACACACACACACACACACATGTTGTGTTTCCATGTTTTATGGGGACTTTCCATAGACATAATGGTTTTTATACTGTACAAACTTTATATTCTATCCCCTAAACCTAACCCTACCCCTAAACCTAACCCTCACAGAAAACCTTCTGCATTTTTACATTTTCAAAAACATAATTTAGTATGATTTATAAGCTGTTTTCCTCATGGGGACTGACAAAATGTCCCCACAAGGTCAAAAATTTCGGGTTTTACTATCCTTATGGGGACATTTGGTCCCCACAAAGTGATAAATCACACACACACACACACACACACACACACACACACACACACACACACACACACGCATGTTGTGTTTCCATGTTTTATGGGGACTTTCCATAGACATAATGGTTTTTATACTGTACAAACTTTATATTCTATCCCCTAAACCTAACCCTACCCCTAAACCTAACCCTCACAGAAAACTTTCTGCATTTTTACATTTTAAAAAAACATAATTTAGTATGATTTATAAGCTGTTTTCCTCATGGGGACCGACAAAATGTCCCCACAAGGTCAAACATTTCGGGTTTTACTATCCTTATGGGGACATTTGGTCCCCACAAAGTGATAAATACACGCTCACACACACTATATCAAACACATTCTCACACACATACACACAAAGTAGACAACATGGGAACAGTTTAGTGGTATACATTTATTTGTATTAACATTATTTTTTCTTTAAATAAAGATGTTATCTTACAGCAGTGTTGAATGTGTGATGCAGATTTTTATATATTTGATGCATCTATTCTAAAACACAATACACCGGATCATGATAGCTGTAATACGTCTGTAGAACTCCTGCTCTGACGTTTGAGTATGCGCCGCTTATGAACACAGGATCTAGAAGAGTGTTTTTTTCTGTTGTCCCGGTGCTGATTAGCTGTGTGTATCCTTTATCTTCAAACAAATTGAGAATAGGTTTGTTGCACTGAGAAAGCTGATCTTCATTGAAGTCGCCACAAACGATTAGAGGCCTCAAATCGATGATCTCCAGAGATGTCAAGAGTGCGTTCAGATGTGCCAAAAACTCTGCCAAATTATAACTTGGTGGTCTGTAGATAACTGCAAGAAGTGCTTGTTTGGGGGCTTCTATCTTCAAAACCAAATATTCCAAGTCAGTAACATTCTGTATATACATCAGAGGACAAACTTGAAAGCTGTTCTTCACATATATGGCCACACCACCACCATTCTTGTTTGCCAAATGTGCATAGTTTGTGTAGGATGCATGCCTGTTGCGTTTGTACATGGTGTATCCATCCAGGAACATCTGAGCCTGACAGGTGTGTTTCAGTGAGGCACAAAACATCAGCCAAGAGAAGCTCATGGTGGCATTTTAAATCATCCATATGGCACTCCAGTCCCTCTGTGTTATTGTGAATGATTTTAAGAGCTGAATTCCAGTTGGAATCCTGTACAATATGTAGGATGGGCTGGATACTGTGAAAATCTGCTTTTGGCATGTTCTCCAAGGAGGCACTTATTTCTGGATCACAGAAGATTTTCTTTTCTTCGAAGTCATTAATGTGCAGGCCACTGAGTGATGTTGTTCTACTGAGTGCAACGTATGCCATTCCTGATTCGAATATGTGCTTCAGAGATACAACAGCGCGATCAGTCGTCATTCCTTGCACTTTATGGATGGTACATGCAAAAGCAAGCTTCATGGGAAATTGTCTTCGAATTGTTCCTTTTCTTTTCAGTGGTTCCTCTGACCTCTCAATATAGACTATGTTGTCATCTCCATCAGGTGCTTTGTTGCGATGTTTTTGTCCAGCAGTCACATTATCTAAATGAAGACCAATTAATTGAACCAATCCATCTCGGATATGAGTTATTTTTGCCACCTTGCCAAAAGTGCCATTAACCAGTCCATCTTCCACATCAATATTTCTGGTTAGCATCACTCGTGCACCAATAGCAATCTGCAGTGTGTCAATAAGGTCACGATTGTCTCCTTTAAATGGTGCCGCTTGTCTTTTCATTTCTCCTGTTCGGGGATCTTTTTTGTAATCATGTGCATTTATGGTACTGATATTTGAAAAGCGGGAGGATATGGCTTCAGTGTTGTGATTGTCTACCTCTTTATTGGTTGCATAGATGTGTAACGCATCAGTGGGACACTCTTCAGGGGAGGATCTTGTGACAGCTCCTAACATGCACCTGTCTGCATCAGTCAGCTTCTCATGCTTCTTTTTTACTCTCAGTCTGTTGAGCAGCTCAGCATATGCAAGATCATCTCTCTGTCTCATGATCTGTGTCATAGTTATCATTTGAAAATGATCGGTCCAGAAGTCCAGCACATGGTCCTCATACACACAGAGTGGTTTTGCTCTTCCCACAGGTGGTAATTGATAATAATCTCCTACAGCTAATAAAGATAAGCCACCAAAAGGTTTCTGGTTTCCTTTAATCTGTTGCAGTCTCCAGTTCACATAGGCAAACAACTGTTTTGACACCATTGATATTTCGTCAATAATTAAAATGTGTGCATTAGATAGGTCTGCCCTGATTTCATCCAAGCTGTTTCCCAGGCCTTGGTATGGAGGCTTCAAGCTTCTTGGGAGTTTCAGTAGACAATGGAGTGTTTTTCCATTGATTCCAAAGGCTGCAGTTCCCGTGAATGCGGATAAAAGAACGGTTGGCTTGGAAATGTCAGTATGCTCTTGTATGCATGGAAGTCTGCACAAAATCTTGGTTGCTTCTGCATAAATAGATTTGATAACGTGTGATTTACCAACTCCTGCTCCTCCATTCAAAAAATACAGAAATTGTTGTGGGTTTTCACCAGAGACACATCTTTTGCACCGGTCTCGGACTGCATAAAATATGGAAGCTTGTGTTTGATTCAAGCTCTGGTACATTTTGCGAATCTGTGCATGATTTTGTTGGGCAGCTTCCACGAGTGGCATAGCTGTGTTACTGACAGAGGTAGATGCTGTGTATTCAGGGACATCGTCCTGCTCGTTCACATCATTAGGATCAGTGGGTTCACGTTCTGATATGCTCTCCAAACGGATCAGTTCATTTGCTGGAGCCAATGTAGACCATGCATCTTCAACTGGACCATTCTGTTCAAAATCCTCAATTGCCTTTTCTATAGCCTCCTTATGTTTTTCATATTGCTCATGGTTTTCATTTACAATATCTATCTATCTATCTATCTATCTATTTGAGGGTCAATATCTATCTATCTATCTATCTATCTATCTATCTATCTATTTGAGGGTCAATATCTATCTATCTATCTATCTATCTATCTATCTATCTATCTATCTATCTATCTATCTATCTATCTATCTATCTAGCAACTAAGTTAAACTTTTAACTACTTTAAACTACAAACTACTTTAAACTTTAAACTAATTTAAACTTTAAACTCATTTAAACTATAAACTACTTTAAACATCAAACTACTTTAAACTATAAACTACTTTAAAATTCAAACTAATTTAAACTTTAGACTAATTTAAACTTTAAACTAATTTAAACTATAAACTAATTTAAACTTCAAACTACTTTAAATTACTTTAAACTTCAAACTTTCTGGTCCAAACTTTCACAAGCCAACTTAAAGTTTGTCTCGACGAACTTTTTCTAGTTATACCGATTCTTCTTCTTATTCTTCTTAGCGGTGAAATTTCGGTATCTAACTCCTCCTAGAGCTTTTAAGCTACAGGCACCAAACTCGGCACAGACCTTCAGACTAATCCCAAATAGTGTGCTATATCTTTTCTAACTGATCGGACTTACGGTTTTCCTAAAATGACGATCAAACTCGGAAAAACTCCCATTGACTTAACATTATGGAATGTTCAGAAATTTAAATCCCAACTGACATTTTCACACACACAGACAAAAAGGGCCTGTCAGCCCTGCATCTCTCCCTCTCTCTCTCCCTCAGAGGATTTATTTTATCAAGCAGCCAAAAAGTAATGACCTAAAATCTTCATAGCCACACGCTAAAACATGCTAAAAACGTGCTAGCATCTATCTGAGGGTCAATATCTATCTATCTATCTATCTATCTATCTATCTATCTATCTATCTATCTATCTATCTATCTATCTATCTATCTATCTATCTATCTATCTATCTATCTAGCAACTAATTTAAACTTTTTTAACACTACACTGTAGAACTGGCTCATTAGAGCCATTCATTTGGGAATCAGACTAAACTGGTCACACTGTAAGTTTCACATTGATCCAAGGTAAGGGTCCTGATCCAAGATGGCGGCGCGGGAGCACGCAGCGGCCACTCCGGATCCACAATGGTGCTATTTTTGTTAAAAAAGCCCGACTTTTGCAACACATGGACATCGGAGCAACCAGTGTTCGTGTCTACCATCGCCAGACACTACTCAAATATAAGACTCATGCAAAAACCAAGCTGCATGATGACCTGCAGGAGGCGCTACGCGTACTCAGCTTGCTGCGGAGACCAGGCCTCCAGCCCTCGGCGTCGCCTGATGCCGGTGGCCGGGGGAGAGGACGTCATAAGCGGTGTGCGAGAAAGCGAAGCGGAAAGAGGGCGGGGTCCATGCTAGGCTAAAACAAACCCTAGCCGGCCGGCTCTCCCGTCTATCCTGCTCTCAAATGTTTGCTCCTGGACAATAAACTGGACTATATCCGACTCCAGCAGGCTACGCAGCGTGAGTTTAGAGACTGCTGCGTCTTTGTTTTCACGGAGACGTGGCTCAGCGACAGAGTTCGGATGCCGCCATTCAGCTAGACGGGCTCGCCTCGTTTCGTGCCGACAGAAATACAGCTCTCTGCGGTAAGACTCGCGGTGGTGGCTTGTGTGTTTACATCAACACGGAATGGTGCAAGAACTCTATGCTAGTCTCTAGTTACTGTTCATCGCTGTTGGAGCTTGTGACTGTTAGATGCAGACCTTTTTATCTACCACGGAATTCACCACTGTTTGCATAACCGGAGTTTACATTCCCCAAGCTTAACGCTAAGGAAGCGCTCTGTGAACTGTATGGGGCTATGAGCGAACTGCAGAACGCTCACCCCGACGGACTGTTTATTGTCGCCGGAGATTTCAACCATGCAAATCTCAAGACAGTGCTCCCTAAATTCCATCAGTATGTGGACTTTGCAACGAGAGGGCTGAACGGCTTGATCTTGTTTACACAAACATCCCAGGCGCTGCATCGGGCGGAGCCCTGCCCCCACCTCGGCTACTCAGACCACATCTCTGTTATGTTAATTCCAGCATACAGACCGCTCGTCAGACGCACAAAACCGCTTCAGAAGCAGGTGAAAACCTGGCCAGCAGGAGCCATCTCTGCTCTTCAGGACTGTTTTGAGTGTACTGACTGGCACATGTTCAGGGAGGCTGCAACATATGGCGATTCTACCAACTTGGAGGAATACACAGCATCAGTGACCAGCTACATCAGCAAGTGCATTGATGATGTCACTTTCTCCAAGACCATCACCACACGCTCCAACCAGAAGCCGTGGATGACTGTGGAGGTGCGCACGCTGCTGAGGTCCCGAGACGCCGCCTTCAGAGCAGGCGATAAGGCAGCCCTAAGAACAGCTAGGGCCAAACTGTCACGGACAATCAGAGAGGCAAAGCGCGCACACGCCCAGAGAATCCACAGTCACTTCCAGGACAGCGGTGACACGCGGCGCATGTGGCAGGGCATCCAGGCCATCTCCAACTACAGGACAACATCAGTTGCCTGTGACAAAGATGCCTCCCTTCCAGATGCGCTGAACGACTTCTACGCTCGGTTTGAAGTGCAGAACGACGTGATGGCGAGGAAGTCCACCCCTCCTCCCAACGACCAGGTGCTCTGTCTTACCACGGCAGATGTGAGGAAAACTCTATGTAGAGTCAACCCACGGAAGGCTGCTGGACCAGAAAACATTCCTGGCAGAGTGCTCAGAGGATGTGCAGACCAGCTAGCAGATGTTCTTACCGACATCTTCAACATCTCTCTGAGCAGCGCCGTTGTTCCAACGTGCTTCAAGGTCACCACCATCATCCCCATGCCAAAGAAGTCTTCAGTGTCCTGCCTCAACGACTACCGTCCCGTCGCACTTACACCCATCATCATCAAGTGCTTCGAGAGGCTCGTCATGAGGCAGATTAAGACCCAGCTGCCCCCTCACTAGACCCACTGCAGTTTGCGTGATCGTTCAAACCGTTCAACGGACGATGCCATCACCACAACCCTCCATCTGGCCCTCACCCACCTAGACAATAAGGACTCATACGTTCGAATGCTGTTCATAGATTTCAGCTCAGCATTCAACACAATCATTCCCCAGCACCTGATTGGAAAGCTGAACCTGCTGGGCCTGGACACCTCCCTCTGCAACTGGATCCTGGACTTCCTGACTGGGAGACCTCAGTCAGTCCGGATCGGGAACAGCATCTCCACCACCACCACACTGAGCACTGGGGCCCCCAGGGCTGTGTGCTCAGTCCACTGCTGTTCACTCTGCTGACTCACGACTGTGCAGCAATGCACAGCTCGAATCACATCATCAAGTTCTCCGATGACACGACCGTGGTGGGTCTCATCAGCAAGAACAACGAGTCAGCATACAGAGAGGAGGTGCAGCGGCTGACGAACTGGTGTAGAGCCAACAACCTGTCCCTGAATGTCGACAAAACAAAAGAGATGGTTGTTGACTTTAGGAGAGCACAAGGTGAACACACTCCGCTGAACATCGATGGCTCCTCTGTGGAGATCGTCAAGAGCACCAAATTCCTTGGTGTTCACCTGGCGGAGAACCTCACCTGGTCCCTCAACACCAGCTCTATCACCAAGAAAGCCCAGCAGCGTCTCTACTTTCTTCGAAGGCTGAGGAAAGCACATCTCCCAACCCCCATCCTCACTACATTCTATAGAGGGACTATTGAGAGCATCCTGAGCAGCTGCATCACTGCCTGGTTTGGGACTTGCACCGCTTCGGACCACAAAGCCCTGCAGAGGATAGTGAGGACAGCTGAGAAGATCATTGGGGTCTCTCTTCCCTCCATCAAAGACATTTACAAAAAACACTGTATCCATAAAGCAACCAGCATTGTGGACTGACCCCACACACCCCTCACACAAACTCTTTACCCTCCTCCCGTCTGGCAAGAGGTACCGAAGCATTCGGGCCCTCACGGCCAGACTGTGTAACAGCTTCTTCCCCAAGCCATCAGACTTCTCAATACTCAGAGACTGGTTTGACACACACGTGTCCTGAGTTGCACTTTAATTACTGTCACTTTATAACTGTCTGCTACCTCAATAACTGCTATGTGCATAGAACATTATCTCATAGTATGTTATGTTTACATTTTTAGAAACTGTCATCTTTTTGCACTACTGAGTACTGGTCGGCGCTGCACTGTCTATTGTCCTGTTCATTGTCAGTAATTTGTTGTACTGTCCTGTACTTTTTGCACATGTTTGCACGTGCACTTTATATAGGTATATATAGGTAGTTTATATAGGTATTTTATTTCGTTGTGTAGTCTCATGTGGTCCTATGTTGGTCCTTTGTTGTTTTTATGTAGCACCATGGTCCTGGAGGAACGTTGTCTCGTTTTGCTGTGTACTGTACTAACTGTATATGGTTGAAACGACAATACTTGACTTGACTTGACTTGTAGATTCAAAAGAACCGGCTCATTAGAGTCATTAATTTGGGAATCAGACTACACTGGTCACACTGTATGTTTCACAGTGTAGATTCAAAAGAACCGGCTCATTAGAGTAATTTGTTTGGGAATCAGTCTACACTGGTCACACTGTATGTTTCACATTTTAGATTCAAAAGAACTGGCTCATTAGAGTCATTAATTTGGGAATCAGACTACACTGGTCACACTGTATGTTTCACACTAGATTCAAAAGAACCGGCTCATTAGAGTCATTAAATTGGGAATCAGACTACACTGGTCACACTGTATGTTTCACACTGTAGATTCAAAAGAACCGGCTCATTAGAGTCATTTGTTTGGGAATCAGTCTACACTGGTCACACTGTATGTTTCACACTGTGGATTCAAAAGAACTGGCTCATTAGAGTCATTAATGTTGTAATCAGACTACACTGGTCACACTGTATGTTTCATACTGTAGATTCAAAAGAACCGGCTCATTAGAGTCATTTGTTTGGGAATCAGTCTACACTGGTAACACATGCTAGCATCGCCTAGCGGAGTGCTAAAACATGCTAAAAACGTGCTAGCATCATGCTAACGCATGCTAGCATCGCCTAGCGGAGTGCTAAAACATGCTAAAAACGTGCTAGCATCATGCTAACACATGCTAGCATCGCCTAGCGAAGTGCTAAAAAATGCTAAAAACGTGCTAGCATCATGCTAACACATGCTAGCATCGCCTAGCGAAGTGCTAAAAAGTGCTAAAAACGTGCTAGCATCATGCTAACACATGCTAGCATCGCCTAGCGAAGTGTTAAAACGTGCTAAAAACGTGCTAGCATCATGCTAACACATGCTAGCATCGCCTAGCGAAGTTCTAAAACATGCTAAAAACGTGCTAGCATCATGCTAACACATGCTAGCATCGCCTAGCGAAGCGCTAAAACATGCTAAAAACGTGCTAGCATCATGCTAACGCATGCTAGCATCGCCTAGCGAAGTGCTAAAAAATGCTAAAAACCTGCTAGCATCATGCTAACGCATGCTAGCATCGCCTAGCGAAGTGCTAAAACATGCTAAAAACGTTCTAGCATCATACTAACGCATGCTAGCATCGCCTAGCGAAGTGCTAAAACATGCGAAAAACGTGCTAGCATCATGCTAACGCATGCTAGCATCGCCTAGCGGAGTGCTAAAACATGCTAAAATCGTGCTAGCATCATGCTAACGCATGCTAGCATCGCCTAGCGGAGTGCTAAAACATGCTAAAAACGTGCTAGCATCATGCTAACGCATGCTAGCATCGCCTAGCGGAGTGCTAAAACATGCTAAAAACGTGCTAGCATCATGCTAACACATGCTAGCATCGTCAGCCGAAGTGCTAAAAGATGCTAAAACGTAGCAAGCATCATGCTAACACATGCTAGCATCACCTAGCGAAGTACTAAAAAATGCTAAAAACGTGCTAGCATCTATCTGTCTGTCTATCTATCTATCTATCTATTTGAGGGTCAATATCTATCTATCTATCTATTTGAGGGTCAATATCTATCTATCTATCTATCTGAGGGTAAATATCTATCATGCTAACACATGCTAGCATCGCCTAGAGAAGTGCTAAAACATGTTAAAAACGTGCTAGCATCATGCTAACACACGCTAGCATCGCCTAGCGAAGTGCTAAAACATGCTAAAAACGTGCTAGCATCATGCTAACACATGCTAGCATCGCCTAGCGAAGTGCTAAAAGATGCTAAAAACGTGCTAGCATCATTCTAACACATGCTAGCATCGCCAAGCGAAGTGCTAAAAGATGCTAAAAACGTGCTAGCATCATGCTAACACATGCTAGCATCACCTAGCGAAGTACTAAAAAATGCTAAAAACGTGCTAGCATCTATCTGTCTGTCTATCTATCTATCTATCTATCTGAGGGTCAATATCTATCTATCTATCTATTTGAGGGTCAATATCTATCTATCTATCTATCTATCTATCTATCTATTTGAGGGTCAATATCTATCTATCTATCTATCTGAGGGTAAATATCTATCTATCTATCTCTCTATCTATCTATCTGAGTGTCTATCTATCTATCTATCTATCTATCTATCTATCTAGCAACTAAGTTAAACTTTTAACTACTTTAAACTACAAACTACTTTAAACTTTAAACTAATTTAAACTTTAAACTCATTTAAACTATAAACTACTTTAAACTTCAAACTACTTTAAACTATAAACTACTTTAAAATTCAAACTAATTTAAACTTTAGACTACTTTAAACTTTAAACTAATTTAAACTATAAACTAATTTAAACTTCAAACTACTTTAAAATTCAAACTAATTTAAACTTTAGACTAATTTAAACTTTAAACTAATTTAAACTATAAACTACTTTAAACTTCAAACTTCTTTAAAATTCAAACTAATTTAAACTTTAGACTAATTTAAACTTTAAACTACTTTAAACTTCAAACTTTCTGGTCCAAACTTTCACAAGCCAACTTAAAGTTTGTCTCGACGAACTTTTTCTAGTTATACCGATTCTTCTTATTCTTCTTAGCGGTGAAATTTCGGTATCTAACTCCTCCTAGAGCTTTTAAGCTACAGGCACCAAACTCGGCACAGACCTTCAGACTAATCCCGAATAGTGTGCTATATCTTTTCTAACTGATCGGACTTACGGTTTTCCTAAAAATGACGATCAAACTCGGAAAAAACTCCCATTGACTTAACATTGCGGAATGTTCAGAAATTTAAATCCCAACTGACATTTTCACACACACAGACAAAAAGGCCCTGTCAGCCCTGCATCTCTCCCTCTCTCTCTCCCTCAGAGGATTTATTTTATCAAGCAGCCAAAAAGTAATGACCTAAAATCTTCATAGCCACATGCTAAAACATGCTAAAAACGTGCTAGCATCTATCTGAGGGTCAATATCTATCTATCTATCTATCTATCTATCTATCTATCTATCTATCTATCTATCTAGCAACTAAGTTAAACTTTTTTAACACTACACTGTAGAACTGGCTCATTAGAGTCATTAATTTGGGAATCAGACTACACTGGTCACACTGTATGTTTCACACTGTAGATTCAAAAGAACTGGCTCATTAGAGTCATTAATTTGGGAATCAGACTACACTGGTCACACTGTATGTTTCACATTGTAGATTCAAAAGAACCGGCTCATTAGAGTCATTAATTTGGGAATCAGACTACACTGGTCACACTGTATGTTTCACATTGTAGATTCAAAAGAACTGGCTCATTAGAGTCATTCATTTGGGAATCAGACTAAACTGGTCACACTGTATGTTTCACATTGTAGATTCAAATGAACTGGCTCATTAGAGTCATTCATTTGGGAATCAGACTACACTGGTCACACTGTATGTTTCACATTGTAGATTCAAAAGAACTGGCTCATTAGAGTCATTAATTTGGGAATCAGACTACACTGGTCACACTGTATGTTTCACATTGTAGATTCAAAAGAACTGGCTCATTAGAGTCATTAATGTTGTAATCAGATTACACTATGCTAGCATCATGCTAACACATGCTAGCATCGCCTAGCGAAGTGCTAAAACATGCTAAAAACGTGCTAGCATCATGCTAACACATGCTAGCATCGCCTAGCGAAGTGCTAAAACATGCTAAAAACGTGCTAGCATCGCCTAGCGAAGTGCTAAAAAATGCTAAAAACGTGCTAGCATCATGCTAACACATGTTAGCATCGCCTAGCGAAGTGCTAAAACACGCTAAAAAAGTGCTAGCATCATGCTAACACATGCTAGCATCACCTAGCGAAGTGCTATAACATGCTAAAAACATGATAGCATCATGCTAACACATGCTCGCATTGCCTAGCGAAGTGCTAAAACATGCAAAAAACGTGCTAGCATCATGATAACACATGCTAGCATTGCTTAGCGAAGTGCTAAAACATGCAAAAAATGTGCTAGCATCATGTTAACACATGCTAGCATCGCCTAGCGAAGTGCTAAAACATGCTAAAAATGTGCTAGCATCATGCTAACACATGCTAGCATCGCCTAGCGGAGTGCTAAAACATTCTAAAAACGCGCTAGCATCATGCTAACACATGCTAGCATCGCCTAGCAAAGTGCTAAAACATGCTAAAAACGTGTCTATCTATCCATCTATCTATCTATCTATCTAGCAACTAAGTTAAACTTGAAACTACTTTAAACTACAAACTAATTTAAACTTTAAACTAATTTAAACTATAAACTACTTTAAACTTCAAACTACTTTAAACTATAAACTACTTTAAACTAATATAAAATTCAAACTTCTTTAAACTTCAAACTACTTTAAACTATAAACTACTTTAAACTAATTTAAACTAATTTAAACTTCAAACTACTTTAAACTATAAACTACTTTAAACTATAAGCTACTTTAAACTAATTTAAACTAATATAAACTTCAAACTACTTTAAACTAATTTAAACTACAAACTAATTTAAACTTTAAACTAATTTAAACTATAAACTACTTTAAACTTCAAACTACTTTAAATTATAAGCTACTTTAAACTAATTTAAACTAATAAAAACTTCAAACTACTTTAAACTATAAACTACTTTAAAATAGAAACTACTTGAAACTAATTTAAACTTCAAACTACTTTAAACTTCTTCAAACTTTCTGGTCCAAACTTTCACAAGCCAACTTAAAGTTTGTACTCAAACTTTTTAATCTAGTTCCAAGTATAATCACAACAATTTGGATTCAAATATCTCCACACATCAGAAACTTGTAATGTGTCAGTTATAAAATCAAATAAATCTGAAATTCGTGAACTATGTTTGGGTGGAAAGCGGTCAACAGAATCGTCTGGAGCATCGTTGAAATCACCACCAATAATTACATATCCATCCTTATACTTCTTCTTTAAACCTATTATTGTATCACAAATCTTCTTAAACATTTCTAAATTGTGTACTCGAGTATTAAATCCATAGACATTGCAAATTATTAAAGTGGAATTGTCTAGTTTAACAGTCAGTATAATCCATCTTCCATTATCTGAACGAAAAGACTCCAAAACATTGCCTTTGAATTTGTTAAATAAAATTGCGACACCTGCTGAGTGATTGGATCCATGATTAAAAGTTGCATAATCTCCCCATTGGGTTTTCCAAAAATTCGAATCAGAGTCACAAGAATGAGTCTCTTGAAAAAAAAGTATTTGAGCTTCTGTATGTCTTCCAAAAAGAAATATAGCTTTTCTTTTAACAGCGTCACGAATGCCTCGAACATTTAAAGAAATTAATTTGAACTTACCAAATTTGTAGTCAGCCATTACAAAAATTTACTAATTAACTAGTATAGAACAGTACCTTTGGAGAAAGTGAAAACTGAGAAAGCATGAAACATTACATCAATCACAAAACTTGCGTTGACCCCGATATGTATCCATAACTGCTGACGGGAAACATCCGCTCAGGTAATGTCAGGAACACTGATGCGCACCCCTTCAATGTAGGCAAATCCTCCTCGAAAGCCAGCCTTCTTACCCTCTTCTCTCGCACGTTTCACCAGTGGCCATGCTTTTTTCTTGCGGCTCGTTCTTCCGAAGACAGATCTTCTTTGATTTGTAGCCCGTTTTCCTTCAGATAGTGGTTGTTTTTGGCATCTCTCCACACTGTATCTCGATAAAGACGCATGGCAAACTGAATAATTATCACTCTGGGGCGACCATCATCTCTTCCCTGTCCCAGTCTATGAACCGAATCCACGACATCTGGAAGTTTGTGTGTAATCTTTGGAGACACTTTGGAGAGGATCTTGATAACAATATCGACTCGGTTACTAACGTAACCTCGGTTCCCTGAGAGGAGGGAACGAGTATTGCGTAAGTAGCTTACGCTATGGGAAAACTCAGTTTCTCGAGAAATATTGAAGTCTTTATGTAAAATGCATTGCAGCTGCACAGCAGACAGCAATGAGCGAGGCAGCTCGGTCATTGGCTGTGCTGCGGCAACTTGCTCGAACCAATGCGGGGTCGAAGGCCGAGCCCGGCCAGTCGTCGGATGCAGCGTCAATGGAAAGGCTGTCATCCTTTTCACCGTCGTCCCCTGATGCGCCGAACGAGACGAGACCCACCGCTCCGGAGGGGTGCTGGTCTGCCTGCATGAATTGAACTGGCGGCAGGGATTCCTCGGGTGGTGGTGAAAAGGGATTCCTCGGGTGGCTCTGGCGGCCTCTGTGAGCGGCGCTTTTTCTTGCGCGGCTCGAACAGAGGGGATGGCAGCACGGTGGTAGCAGGCTCGTTTGCAGCGAAGGCGGCAAATCGAGCGCGCAGCTCGGTGAGGCCCAGGGAGTCACATTCGGGGCATCCGCCTCGAGTGAGTGCATCTTCTGCGTGGTCAGGTCCCAGGCAGCGAGCGCAGAAAATGTGATGGTCCCCGTCAGGAAGAGGGCCTCTGCACGAGGCGCAGGTCGAAGGCATTTGAAACAACGCCTCGAATTTGCTCTTTTACTAAATGACAAAAAAGCGTTGCAGAGGCGAACACTTGCAAAGTAGCTTAGTAAAAGGATATCAAGGTGATGCGCGCCGGATGGCGTAGCAGAAGGCTTTGAAGGCGGCTGAAGGCGCCGGCGTCCTCGTAGCAGTCCTGCTGTAGGCTTGTCGACGGCGGGCGAAATAATCCAATAATCCAATAATCCGGAGGATCCAGCGAAGAGAAGGTCTTTGCTGAAGGAGATTAAATCTAAAGAACTCTCATGACGGGGCACCTAATATATAGCCTTAGTCACGCTCATCTTGGCGGGCTCTGAGCCTGGCTGGCAGCGCTCATTGGTTGCGCGTTCAGAGTCGCCCCGTCATTGGTTCGAGCAAGTTGCCGCAGCACAGCCAATGACCGAGCTGCCTCGCTCATTGCAGTCTGCTGTGCAGCTGCAATGCGTTTTACATAAAGACTTCAATATTTGTCGAGAAACGGAGTTTTCCCATAGCGTAAGCTACTTACGCAATAGGAGAGACCTCTCTAGAGGGAACTCGTGTGTTACTCTCCTTGTCCGGATTACTTTCCTTTAACCCATAAATCCTGAGATCCCATCTTCTTTTGTAGTTCTGCATCCCCATACACATCTCCTTCAGTTGCTTATTTTCTTGCTGCAACGTAGCAACATTTTTTTCGAGTTTCAGAATCTTCTCTTTGTGGGACATGCTCTCACGTAACAAATCACTTACGGTGGAAGAAAGAGAGGTAATAGAAGAAGCTGTACTTTCCAATACCTTCTCCATGGACTCAACTCTCTGGAATGTTCCGTCACACTTCGATGTAATTTCAGCGACAGCATTAATGAGTGAATCAATTTTCTCATCAATGTTCATCTTTAATTTCCCCTTTTTTCCCGGTGGACTTTTACTCGGAGTGCATGGAAAAGATGTCGCAGATTCTTCTTCTGAGTCCATCTCGTCGACATCTTTGCATTTGTCAGTCGCCATGTCTGTATTAACCTGAATCTTATCTCTGCTTCTTTTCTTACCCATATGGACCTGACAAACCACACAATAGAAGAAGAACAACTAAACTAATAATCAATCAAATTTATCGGAGTTTTCAGAAGTAGTTTCATGTTAATCTCTTAGTTGCCTGACGACATGCTCAAAACGTGTCTGCATAGATGAACGCCATCTTGGCCCCCCTCTTTTAGTTAGTTATTTGATGCTATAAAAACGGTCCTGTGACATCATGATTGACAGCTGTGATTGACAGGTTCTCTGAGCGAAGTAGTCACTGAAGCAACAACAGACCTTTTTTCGGGATCTTCGGAGGACTGAGGAGATTGGAGCTTTAAATTTAATATCTACATTTCTATAATTAATTATTTCACACAGTCAAAAGTTAAAAGTGCAAGGGCGTGTGCTTGCGATTGATTCAGTGAGAGTGAGGGCGGGTCCATCTTTTTTTACAGTCTATACATAGAACTTTTTTTTTATTTTATTTTTTTTCAACAGTGTTTTTTTTTATTAAACAGAAATCAAATACAAAAATTTATGGCATAATACAATAATCATCCATATGTTTTCCGTGTTGATACAACATATGTAAAACAAACCACACACAATGAAATAAATAAATAAAAAAAAAAGATTAAAAAAAAATAAGAATAAATAAAGAGTGAGGATCTTAATCTAATAACAAAAATAAGTTCAAGGCAGAAACAAGTTTCAGGGCATTACTGTCAGTCATCCTTTGAAGAGATTTAGCAAATAACTTCAAATCATTCTTCCAACCATTGAAATGGGGTTTAATCTTTAAGTATTTACATCTGTGAATAAACTGTTTACCTAAAACAATCAGGTTATTTATCAAAAATTCTAGGTTCTTATCATTCAAAAACACTCCAAATTTAATTGAGATCACATTCAAAGGATGTAGCGATATACCTTTAGATTGAATCCAACTTTGAAATGAAAGCCAAAATTCGAGTACAAATTCAGACTGAAAGAAAATATGTTCTACCATTTCGATTTCTTTCTCACAAAATCCACAAGAATTGTTCTCCCAATTAAATCTCTCATATAAAAAACAATTGGATGGACAAATATCGTTCAAGATTTTAAATGTCACTTCTTTAGCCTTAGGATACATTGGGAAAGGTATGCTAAACCAAAAGGAGTCTTTGTGACCAACAAAGGAATTCAGCCCTCTGCAATACTCTTAATCATGTCAGCTTTTCTGATGTAACGGCATTTATCCTTCCAAATAAAGTTGAAATTGATCTTGTTTAATAATTTGATCATGTTGTCTGAAATTTCTAATGAAAAGGCAGGGTAAATAGCTCTTGATATACTCTCCATCTTGGATAGAAAATTGTTATATCCCTTTGTAGCCAGGAATTCAATATAAATTTACATTTATTCATATTTCTAAGAATGTTTTCTTTTTCCCTTATTTCTTTATTTCTGGTGACCGTGATGCCCAAATATTTGACTTCTGTTTTAACCTGTATGTTATCAATTAAGTGAGCTGGTTGATCATGCAAAGCAAGAATTTCACATTTATTAGTGTTCAGTCTAACACCTGATGCTTTCGAGAATTGACTGATTGAATCTAACGCTGTGGAAATTTGCCTTTCGTCTTTTAGAAATAAAGTTGTGTCGTCTGCAAATTGACTTATTATGATGCGTTTTCCCATAATATTAAAGCCATTAGAGTTATTAATTCTAATCATAATAGACAGTAGTTCAGCGACGATTATAAATAATAAAGGAGAACTGTTGCAGCCTTGTCTAATGCCCCACTTGACTAAGAATCGTGCTCATGTGCCATGCTCCAGAGATACACAGCTGTTAATATCCTTGTAAAGTAGGCTAATTACATTTATGAATTTCTGTCCAAAACCAAAATGATTTAATGCTTCTAATATAAAAGGATGTTCTACCGAATCAAAAGCTTTGTAGAAATCTAAAAATACAATGAAACCCTGCTCTACCAATGTATGATTGTAATCAATTAAGTCTAGTACCAGTTGTATGTTATTATGGATAAATCTTCCAGCAAGGAAGCCAGACTGAGATTCATTTATTATCTGGGGCAGGCCTTTTTTCATTTTAGTTGCAATAATTCCGGATAATAATTTATAATCAGTATTTAGAAGTGTAATAGGTCTTAGATTATCTGACAATCTTTTATCTTTGCCATGTTTAGGAATAAGTATTATTAGACCTTGCTTCATGCTTGTCATTAATTCGTTCTTCTTTATGCATTCTTGGATTGCCTTAAATAACACCTGTCTGATATCTTTCCAAAAGAATCTATAGAAGTCGACTGTTAGCCCGTCGGTACCAGGGGATTTATTCAATGCCAATTTCAAGCTCATATCATCCAGTTCTTCTATTTTTATACCTGACTCACAAAATTCTTTAAACGAATCATCAATCTTGGGTATGAAGTCCTTAATTTTATTTAGAAAAGTTGAGGAATCGACTTGAGAATATGCAGATGTATAGAGATTATTATAAAAAGTGAAAACTTCCTTTTCAATAGTTTTATTATATTTACACTCTACTCCATTTATCAGTAAACTTGATATTGCCTTAGTTTCCTTTCTTCTCTTCTCTAAATTGCAGAAATATGAGGTGTTCTTTTCTCCTTCTTCTAACCACTTTGCTCGGGATCTCACAAAAGCACCTTGAGCTCTTTTGCAATACATATCATCTAGTCTGGCTTGCAATATCAATAGTTTGTCTTTATCTTCGCTATTTAATTCTACCTTATCACAGTACTTACTAATTTCCTGGAAAAGATTACATTCTTCTCTTCTTTTTTCCATGGCAATCTCCTTACTAAACTTTATGGAACATTGTCTAATTCTATATTTTATAAATTCCCATTTATTGCAAAAACTGTCTATGGTCTCATTATTTTCAGTTTCAATTATTATTTCTTTTATCTTTCTACAGTATTCTTTGTTTTTTAACAGACCGGTATTACATTTCCAATAGCCTTTATTTTTCCTTATTCTATCAACTGGATTTAATTTAATTTCTACAATACAATGATCTGTTAATGGGGCTTTAGAAATCAAGATGTCTGAGCGAGTAATCAACAAGCCAGTAGTCAATCCTGGATTTACAGGTGTTATTAGATTTAAACCAGGAGTATTGTTTTACTCCTGAATTTAAACTTCTCCAGATATCTACCACATGATTTTTATTCATAAATTCCCCAATTGCATGATTAAAGTGGTAGCTGTCAAATTTAGTGGGCCATCTATCTTCCCATTCATCGGGTGTCACATTCCAGTCACCTCCCATTAGAATAAAGTCTGTTGGATAGAATGTTTTTAGCTCTGATAAAGTGTTTGTAATATCTTCAAACATTTTTTTTATTTTGGGCAGTAGTTCTATGACCATACACGTTAGTTAATATAAAAAAATTACTATCCATTTTTAAAACTTTCTTGTAGTAATAGACATTGTGGTTTTCGCCCTTTACAAAATAAAAATAGTGCCTTTCTTTTGACCAAATCTTTTAGACCTCTCACATTTAACGAAGCAAAAGAGACTGAACAATTGAACATTGCTAAAGATAATGAATAACTATAGAACAAAGAGAATGAAAAGAAAAAACAATAAAGAACTTAGTTCAAATCTTATTTACGCTGATTCACAATTACAAAAATAGTCCCATATCCTCTTGACACACTCCTTTTATATCCAGTGAAAGTATATCAAACCATTCCTTCGTTTAACCGATCCGTCGACCCTCTATGTATCCATGCGGTCCGCGGTAGTAAGCACGCTTTCCATCCCGACGAGCCTGTTCAATCTGCGGCCACAATTTTTTACTTGCCTCCCTATCCTCTAGCTGTAGCATCTCCGCGAGGCGGACTCCTTTCTCTCTGCACACCGGGGAATCCTTGCAGCGATGCCATAACTTCTCCTTAACAAGTCTCCGGACAAATAAGGCAACTATGTGTCTATTCCTGTTGTCTTCTTTTCGGCCAACTCTGTGCACAATGTCAATTGCTTCTTCAAGCTGTCGCTTTTCAATGTCGGGTGCGATCTCATTAAAGACTTGTACGACATCTGCTCTAATGTTCTCGTCCTTTCTTTCCGATAAACCTTTCAGTTTCAGACACCATCGCATCTTGTATCTCTCCTGGTCCCTGATTCTCTCTTTAAGTTCTGTATTTTCTTTACACAGATGTTCGTTGCACTTTTCCAGCTCGTTGATTTTCCCTTACATTCCTTCACTTCTTCAGCATTGAACTGCACGGCTTTAGTTAGGCTAGCAATCATGCTGCTACTCTGTTTAGCTTGCTCTCGAAGTTGCAACAATTGCACATTAAAGTTCTTTTCCAAGCTTTGAATGGCTTCCAGTATGGTTAGGTTAGAAACCTCGCCTTCTTTTGGTGTAGTTTTGCTCTTCTTTCCTGCTGGAATCTTGCTCTGAGTTATTGGCGCGGAATCTTTCCTTTTACTAATTGTGCTAACCTCCATATAATCGTGGTCGGCAGATTGCTCTAGCATCTTTACCTCCTTAGTGCTCATCGCAGCTTGCGTCTTTTCACTGTCCTCGTCTTTGATTATCAGTCTGGTCAGTTTGATCTATTTTTTAATATATATTTGGAGTGCCTTCACAAGCGCATAATCAATATTTGGGACAATTTTGCTTCCGTCTCTATTGCGAGTGACTGTTCAACACGCCATCTTGCCGGAAGTCCTCCATTGGTGAGAACTGAAGCCGCCAATGTCCCGATATGGTGCTGACATTTCGGGACCAGACCTGCGCAGTAGTGAGCAGGAAGTAAAGCCGCGAAATCAAGGCCCTGCCCTCACTCTCGCTGAATCAATCGCAAGCACACGCCCCTGCACTTTTGACTTTTGACTTATGAGGTGTGAAATAATTAATTATAGAAATTTAGATATTACATTTAAAGCTCCAATCTCCTCAGTCCTCCGAAGATCCGGTGCTTCAGTGACTACTTCGCTCAGAGAAACTGTCAATCACAGCTGTCAATCATGATGACACAGCACCGTTTTTATAGCAACTAAAAACAAACTTATTTTGAAAACAAACACTTGAAATTACATCAACGTGATAGAAACTACAGTAAATGACAGAAACTATCTTTGGAAAAAAGATATGTGAAGTGTAATTTAATTGTTTAGTTGATTTCACGTCCCGTTGAATAACATGAGGAGGCGGGGTTTATGACCTATACTAGGACCAGTCACCGGGGGGCGATCGAGACGTTTTGGCTTCACTTTTGAGGGCTTGTGCGGCACACTTGGGTTCCATACAGTTATATTTTATAGGATCCCTAAAGGCCTATGATTGGACAACCAATGCACCCACAGGTGTGGTAGAATAATTATAAAAAATAACTGCAATGCTCACTGTTTGTCCCACTACGAATAGAACAAAATTCCAGACGCGAGTTATGCGCCATGCGTAGCGTTCTGTGCGATTAAATTTAGTTATTTTCTTTAAACTATTAATAGTTATTTTCTATAACTATTATTATATTATTGATTACTATTAAATCAAACATTATTTTGCCTATTTATTCCGACTTTGTATGTTATATATTCCACTGTCACTTTATAATTCTTTTTTTTTTTTTTTTTTTTACTTTTAAATTTTATTCCTTGTTTATTTCCCACTAGCTTGTGATTTTTGGGGTTTTAATCTTTCAAATCTTTCATGAAACAGATGGACAACTTGACAGTTATGCACGAAAACACGTAATCCCTCTCTTTTCCCTGAAGTAGTGTTAGTGCATTTTTAAAGTACACACCCTTCACAGATCCGGTCTCTTTCGTTTTCATTTCCCGGAAGGATTCTTAATATTGCAGGCAGTCGGCAAAATAAAATAAGAAAACTCGTCTGTGCGAGGCTAAAACTGTACCCGTCTGTAAATGTTTTTTTACACTCTGTATGTATCAGTTATTGATCAGCGAATATTTTGATGTGTTTGTGTAGTCTGGTTAAAGAACATGAGCGACGTCTCCACACCGCCACCTTTAATAAAGGTAAGAACTAAGGTACCGTAGATACACACATTTTATTGCCCAGTTAAAAGTGGATCAATCCTTTTGATGCTTAATCATTGCTTTTTTTAGTACCACAAACAAACCAAATATACTACATTTGCAATTACTTTGAAACATGTCACTTAGGAAAACAATTATTCAACTACCTTTTAAAAATGTATTATGTAAACCTTCTGAAAACCCTAATGGAAAATCAAACATATTCTAACTTATTGGTATAGATTTTTAGGAGTAATATAAGTTTATTATCAACTCAGGCAAAATTGAAAATAAAAACTATTGCCTGCCTCAGATTTACTTTCACTTTTGCTGTGTGCATTGAGATTTCACTTTGTTTTGATACAAAAAAAAGAAGAAAAAAAAGAGTCACCATAGTTACTTTCTAAGTGTAAGAAAGAAGTGCCATTTAGACCTTCTGATGCAAATAAATACATTATTATGTACAGAAATAATAATTCAGAAATCACTGATAGCAAAAGCTCTCACCACCTTAATAAATGTTTCATTTTGTTTTCTTTTCCAACCTTAAACAGATTTGTAATGGGAACGGACCTCCAGTCTGTTCTTCAGTTCGGTCAAACCCTCAAAATGATCTTCCTTCCATGTATGAAGCTATGCCAGATGAACTGTGCAAGCTACCTGGAAGACTACGTATGTTCCCCTCATAAACATTTCTTTCTTTTTTTTTCTTTTTTTTTTTTTACAAAAATTGCTGTTATGACATCAGTTGACCATTAGACTGAATTTACAAATATTTTTGAATCTACGTAGTATTTTTGAATTTACATAAATAAAAATATAGATGAAATATGAAATCAGCATATGAAATATGCTGAATAAAAATAATTACTTATGCTGTTCTACCATTATAATTTTCTTTTTTCTATGGAACACAAAAGGAGAATGTTTAACAGAATGCCCAAGCTGCTTTTTTCCCAAACAACATAAACATACATACTTTGAAAAAGCAAATTTTAAATGAAAAACATAATTTTATGGTGCTTCAATGCTACTTTCAATTAACGTCTCGACTGGCTTGCTTTTCAGGACACGTACCCCTTTGAAATCTCATTCAAGCTTGCACATATTAAAATCCATTGTCTCAAGAAACATCATGCAAGATTTGTCTTGGTTTTTGCATGTCTTATATTTCAGTCTGTTCCTCACACAAAGCTATAATATGTACTGTATGTCAGATTACTTGGAATATGTTGGAATATTTTTATTTTTATTTTGGAAAAGACCAGCTAGCACATGCTGCAAAATAACTTCTTATGTTTTTGCACACATGAAAGAAAGTTATATGGGTTTGAAATGTAAAACTTGGGTTAGTAAATGAAGATAGAATTTCAATTTATGGATGAACTAACCCATTATCATGTCTGGAATTTTTGTGGCTGAAATGTACAGGGATTAATCCTTCTCTGTGGGATACAGAGGATGTGAATCTCTGGCTGCGATGGGCTCAGAGGGAATATTCTCTGCGACGTGCGGACCACCAGAGATTTGAGATGAATGGAAAAGCACTCTGTCTCCTCACCAAAGAGGATTTCCGTCTCCGCTGTCCCAGTTCTGGTCTGTGAGACTAAAATTTAAGTTATAATAATTCGTTTTGTCAACACTATTCAAAATAACAGTGTATTGTTTTTGTATGGCAACTGTCATGTTGGAAACAGGTGATGTACTCTATGAACTCCTTCAACATGTGAAGCAACAGAGGAGATGTGCTATCTTCAGTCCACTATCCAGCTCCAACACACTGTCACAACAGATACTTGCCTCGCATGGAATGGCAGGTGACGGCTTTTCACTTTTCATAAAATCTGTCTGTCTATGCATGCATTATGGGATAAAGTTTAACAGTTAAGATTTTACAGCATGAGCCTAAATACTGTATCCATATGTACTATACCTCTTCAAAGGACATGCTTGGACAGTATTATTTGGTCAACTGGTTTTTATTTCCTTTTTGTTTGGTTATTTAATTTTTATTTAGGTGTTATATTGTTATTTATGCATTTGGCAGACGCTTTTATCCAAAGCGACTTACAGTGCAATTATTACAGGGACAATTCCCCCGGAGCAACCTGGAGTTAAGTGCCTTGCTCAAGGACACAATGGTGGTGGCTGTGGGGATCGAACCAGCAACCTTCTGATTAACAGTTATGTGCTTTAGCCACTATGTTATGTTGACAACATGACTTTCGGAATCACCTAATGTAAGAATCAGTAATGATTTAGAGGCAATGATCCTTGTCCAAATCAGCAGTGGGGAGAGTGCCAGATCAAACATTTTTTTTACATTTACATTACATTTATGCATTTGGCAGACGCTTTTATCCAAAGCGACTTACAGAGTCCTTATTACAGGGACAATCCCCCTGGAGCAACCTGAAGCTAAGTGCCTTGCTCAAGGACACAATGGTGGTGGCTGTGGGGCTTGAACCAGCATCCTTCCAATTACCAGATTACCAGTTATGTGCTTAGACCGCTACACCACCACCACTCCTTTTTAGATGATTCACAGAATTTTAAAGCATTTTTTAGGAACTAGATTGTAGAACTCATCCTTGTTCAGGCTTTGTTCTGTAATGCTACTATTAAAGGGCATTTTGATAAGTCTTAGACTACCCACTTGAACAAGTGCCAAAGAGGAGATGAAGTCAGATATCTTGATGTACAGTGAGGGAAAAAGTATTTGATTCCCTGCTGATTTTGGACGTTTGCACACTGACAAAGAAATGATCAGTCTATAATTATAATGGAAGGTTAGTTTGAACAATGAGAGACAAAAAAATCCAGAAAAAAGCATGTCAAAAATCTTATCAACTGAATTGCATTTTAATGAGGGAAATATTTATTCGACCCCCTCTCAAGCAGAGATTTCTGACTCACAGGTGTCTTTTATACAGGTAACGAGCTGAGATTAGGAGCACACACTTAAAGGGAGTCAAATCTCAGCTTGTTACCTGCATAAAAGACACCTGTTCACTGAAGCAATCAATCAATCAGATTCCAAAATCTCCACCATGGCCAAGAACATACAGCTGTCCAAGAATGTCAGGGACAAGACTGTAGATCTACACAAGGCTGGAATGGGCTACAAGACCATTGCCAAGCAGCTTGGTGAGAAGGTGACAACAGTTGGTGCGATTATTCGCAAATAGAAGAAACACAAAAGAACTGTCAATCTCCCTCGGTCTGGGGCTCCATACAAGATCTCACCAATTGGTAACACAATACATCGTGAAGGACTGAAATCCTGCAGCGCCTGCAAGGTCCCCCCTGCTCAGTAAAGGACATGTACAGGCCCGTCTGAAGTTTGCCAATGAACATCTGAATGATTCAGAGGAGAACTGGGTGAAAGTGTTGTGGTCAGATGAGACCAAAATCAAGCTTTTTGGCATCAATTCAACTCGCCGTGTTTGGAGGAGAAGGAATGCTGCCTATGACCCCAAGTACACCATCCCCACCGTCAAACATGGAGGTGGAAACACGGGGTGTTTTTCTGCTAAGGGGACAGGACAACCTCACCGCATCAAAGAGGCGATGGACGGGGCCATGTACCATCAAATCTTGGTGAGAAACTCCTTCCCTCAGCTAGGGCATTGAAAATGGTTCGTGGATGGGTATTCCAGCATGACAATGACCCAAAAAACACGGTCAAGGCAACAAAGGAGTGGCTCAAGATGAAGCACATTAAGGCCCTGGATTGGCCTAGCCATTCTCCAGACCTTAATCCCATAGAAAATCTGTGGAGGGAGCTGAAGGTTCGAGTTGCCAAACGTCAGCCTCGAAACCTTAATGACTTGGAGAATATCTGTATAGAGGAGTGGGACAAAATCCCTCCTGAGATGTGTGCAAACCTGGTGGCCAACTACAAGAAATGTCTGACCTCTGTGCTTGCCAACAAGGGTTTTGCCACCAAGTACTAAGTCATGTTTTGCAGAGGGGTCGAATAATTATTTCCCTCATTAAAATGCAATTCAATTTCTAACATTTTTTTTACATGCGTTTTTCTGGATTTCTTTGTTGTTATTCTGTCTCTTACTGTTCAAATTAACCTACCATTAAAATTATAGACTGATCATTTGTTTGTCAGTGGGCAAACGTACAATATCAGCAGGGGATCAAATACTTTTTTCCCTCACTGTAGCTTGTAGTAAATATACCATTGCCGCTGTTTTCCCATCTATGTCTTTTAGTCCTTTTAAAAATAAGCTTTCTTCATATAATATGTACTAAAAATTTTATGTCAGTACTGAGTTTATTTGCAAACACTGATCAGCTTCATTTGTTAATTCAAAACAGGTACGATGGGGTTAAATAGCTCTCATTCATTTGCGTAAGAGAAGGGGATTTCGTGGTAGCATAACAACTAGAGCTGTTTTCAATTGGTGTGGATAACTCAGGCTTACCTGTTCTCTGTCAACAAAATACAGTGCAAAGATGAGAGTGTATTTTTCAAGTAGAAAACTAGTAGCACAAACAGTCTAACCATGGTTCCCTGAAAGAGGGAACGACAGTAGACGCAGCCAACTGACAGATCGCTCTTGATGCTCTGCCCCTGATGCACATCATTACGGGTCCATTAACCAGAGCACAGTGCTACTTCTTTAGGATCTTTAGACTGACGGGAAGAGAGCGCATCTCTCAGTCCCATAACAGGGAGAAATCATTAGTGCAGCTAGCATATGCACCGTCTCATTCCCTCCTTTCAGGAAAACAAGGTTACACTCATAACCAAGATGAGATATTCTTTTTCAAGTCGGTCACTTTGACATTGCTTCAGTAGCTGACACTATGGGACCGTATACCACAGCGCCATGCAACTGATTTGCACACACAAGGCAACGCTTACTAGCCAATAGGACAGTTGAAAGTCATCAACAAGGTCCCACATCATATTGAAAAATAGGAAGGAAAGAGAGAAGTACAATAACCATGTATGGTTATAAATTATAACAATTACACTACATACAGGGTAGTGAAACATTTTTCAGAAATACTCATCCACATAGTGACAGGGAATGAGTTCAGGATGGTCAATGACCAACAGAAAAATCTAATGCAACCAACCAATAAGGTAGCAAACCTTAAACACATTACCCTTTAAATCAGAAGTGACAAAGACAACAGGTCACAAAACCAATGGCCAGTACACAATGACACAATCAGTCATGGCAATGAACATAGAGAAATAAACTCTCCTTCGCAGCAAGGTCTTGGGAAGAGTGAAGAAACATCCAAGTTATAAAACCTGGCAAAGATATTAGGGGAAGCCCAGTTTTCAGCCAGACAGATGTCTTCAAGGACACCCATCGTTCAAGCCTAAGAGGAAGCCTCTTGTCCGAATGGGCCTTGACCCCATGGGATAATGGACTTGCAAATCATAAGCAAGTGCAATGGCGTAGACAACCAAATAAAAAATAATTGACTCTTATGGTCAGTGTACATTCGTAACACACTCTTGGGACAGAGCATGTGTAGTTTTTGTGTCATCTGAATCAAACGGAGGAGGGGAGAAATCATATCAGGTTACTACCTGAGCTCTAAGGGAGTGGCCAAAATCTTTGTGACAACTTTACCTTTTGGTAACTTGGCCAAGTGCAATTCGCTTCTGATAAAACACAGAGTTTTCCAAATTTCCATATGAAAGTATGCTTCTTTCAGATCGAATGACACAAACCAGTCAAGAGGTCAGACATGAGAAAAGATCTGTCTCTGATTTACCATCTTGAATGAGTTTACAAGAGTCTTAAGGACCTTAAGTCCAAAATTGGACTCAGCCCACTGTCCTTCTTAGCGATCAGAAAATAATGGCTGTAAAAGCCTTTCTATGCATTACAATTTCTGTCACGTTCTTGGCAAGGAGGCTTTGTTCCTCTGAGTGCAATATAGGCACGTGCTGCATCATCACATTGTAGGATAGAATGCCAATAAAACTTGGTGGCCGACTCACAGACTTAAGCATGTAGCGATGTTAAATTCTGCACAGTACCCAAATGGCAATACACAATGACACACCTCTGTAAAGCAAGACAGAGGACACAAAGACTCGCCTGTGTTCACTTGGGTCTGAATGTCGCCCACCATTAGGAAGTGGTCATGCAGTCAGAATTCACCTTTGGAACTGGAAAAAGCTATTTTTCATGTATATACTTTTATTATTGGAACTTGACAAACATTTGTCAGGTATCTAATAACTGAAAAAACAACAATTGTGTTGTGGACATCTTCTTGATCCTGGCATTTATCATCAGAGGGAGCGAGCAAAACTCTGCGGGGACACGGAGGAGTTTAGCCATGGCTGCTGGGGCCTAACCACTGGCTTAGTCTCCACCTTCTTGAGAGCTGACATTGCAGGTGCACTGAGCTTAACAGTGCGCTACCTCAAGGAACAGCGTGAGAGAACCAGCTGGGACACAAAAGTATTTTGACTAGGCAAGAGGTGTTTGCATGCTTGCGGTTGCTTTTTTGCTGTTTGAAACCACTCAATGAAGACACTCAAATTGTCACCGAAGAGGCCCTGCTGTGACACCGGAGCATCAAGCAAAACAGCCTTGTGCTTGTCACAAACAGCCTTGTCATTGCCTACGAGCAACACATTTTGTGTCAAGCGTCGTGAAGGCTGCTGCACCAGAAACGTGCTTTTGGGCAGAGTAGGGCAAACACCATGTTTTGACCAGCTGGTTGTGCAGCTCTGGGAATAATGGCACCAGGTGGCGTGACTCAACATCAACATTTACAGTATAAATAGCATTTCAAATGTAGCCGTGATAAAGGATACGCTGTTCCTTGGAGCACAGGCAGGGAGATACTCCACTCCAATTATGCAATATCAATGACAAAGAGAAGATTTCGGCATCCAGTGCATGAGAGGTGTATTTGCGACCCTGAGGAGAAATGTTCTAATGAAATGCCGTTGTGCTCACGATTTTTATGCCCATGATGATGTGCATCAGGGGCAGAGCATCAAGTGGAATCTCCCAAAAGATTGGCATGTGACGCAGCAGGGGCATGGTCGAGCGCCTGTCCGGAGAGAGAGAGAATGCGATAAGGGCGCTTGCACCTGAGCTAAATTATGTCTAACACCTGTCTCTAATTCCAGTGAGCATGGGGAGAGCAGCCTATAAACCAGCCTATAAACGGCCACACCACCGCCAGACGGGAGAGAGAGAATGACACAAGTGACCAGTGACTGACGTGTCTTCCTGAGTGTTGAATTTTGTTGTAAAGCTGAAGACTCAGAGAAGTTTATGTTGACAAAGTATTTGTTGCACTGATCTTATCAAACCGAGAAAAGCACAGAGAAGAGTGCATGCAGAGTGTTGAAGGCAGAGAAATAAAGAGCCTTACTTGACTGCATCACTGCTCTCCGTCTCCTCCCTTCCATCTCCGAGCTTGAACTTGTTACACTTGTTTCGAAACCCGGGATCTGAAAGTACGCCCCATGGAGTTGTCGATTTTATTTGACATTGGATTTGACAATGGGCAGGTGTGTCCCCATATTGACAAAACTGCGGCGATTGCGACCTTCCCGAGTCCCAAGCCCAAAAAGGGGGTGAGACAGTTCCTAGAGCTGGCTGGCTATTACTGGAGATTTGTGCCAAATTATTCAGAAGTCACCAGCCCGCTGACTGATCTCACTAAAAAGGGGGCTTCAGACCTGGTCCAGTGGACAGAACAGTGCCAACAGGTGTTCACGCAGATTAAAGCCACACTTTGAGGGGGGCGCTTTTGAATGCACCTAATTTCTGTCTCCCTTCCCTATTCCCTGAGGGAGACAAAGTACAGCACCGTGGAAAAGGAGTGTCTGGCCATCAAATGGGCAGTCCTCACTCTCCGGTATTACCTGCTGACCGGGCCTTCACCCTCCGCTCGGATCACGCCCCACTCCAAAGGCTCCACCGCATGAAGAATACCAATGCGCAGATCACCCAGTGGTACATTGCTCTCCAGCCCTTTAATTTCAAAGTGGTCCACAGACCGGGGGTGCAGATGGCTGTCGCCGACTTCCTTTCCAGAAATGGTGTGCAGTGGTAGGCAGGCCGGATGGCTCCCCGGCCTGAGTCGAGCAGTGGGTATGCGTGGCAATGGGGACATGGCCTGTCCGGAGAGAGAGAATTCGTTAAGGGCGCTTGCACCTGAGCTAAATTATGTCTTAACACCTGTCTATCCAGTGAGCATGGGGAGAGAGGCATATAAATGGCCACGCCACAGTTAGACGGGAGAGGGAGAACGACATGAGTGACCAGCGATTGCCGTGTCTTTCTGAATGTTGTATTTTGTTGTGAAGCTGAAGACTCATGTTGACAAAGTATTTGTTGCACTGATCTGATTGAACTGAGAAAAGCACAGAGAAGAGTGCGCGCAGAGTGTTGAAGGCAGAGAAATATAGAGCCTTACTTGATTGCATCACTGCTCTCCGTCTCCCTTCCATCTCCGAGCTTGAACTCGTTACAGCATGACTTTAAAGAGCTTCAGAGATTGTCAATTCTAAGAGGAGTACAGCTTCAGACACAGCATTGAAGTGACATACTTAAAAGGGAACCAGTTACACACAAAACTATAATACTGTGGCAAAGGTTTTGTTTGAATCCTTAAACAAAAGTATGAGCTATGGTATTAATAATACTTGCCTTTGAAGGCAGCACTAATTCATACACATTTACCTTTTGCCTGCTTTCTGCTTCAGGCTTGACTGTTATGTAATGTGAATTGAAATGTCATGAGAAAAAGATTGACTAATTTGCTTTGTCACTACAACTGTAAACAAGCTGTAAACTATACCTTATCTCGATCCCTCTTCTTCACACAGAGCATCTCTTTATCACTCTCTGAACTGTCTCGCAGGTCCTTGCATTCCCACTGACAGAGCTGTTCCTGTTTGTACTGTGAATCCAAATTCACAAGTGTCAACAGCTGGCTGGAGCAGCGATAAGTGCCAGGAGGGGAAACCTAGATGTGTTGACTCTGGGCATCTACAGGACAATCAAACAGGTTAGAGATTCAACCATATTTAAAACTTGTAATACAAGATATTTAATTAAGAAATATTGAAATTAATGGACATTGCTAAGATCTAAGTCTAAAAAAAAAGGTCTATTTGAATTGCCAATTTCACCACTGCTTCATGTAACATCTGAGAATGAAGCCCATACTTTTTCAGTATTTAAGAATGCTCAGATTCATATTGTGGGGGAAATAAAGTGCAATATTCTTGTTCCGGAGGTAAAATTCCCATTTATTTTTTTCCATAGGTGAATGATTTTTACCAATTACTTTTTTAACACTCTTTTTTTTTACCAATGTACGAGGAGGAGGGCGGGGCCGAGCTGTGAGTCCACACGCATTTGTCCCTCTCCTCGGCTGATTAGACCGATTGGGGGCCGGGCGTGCATAGTCATGGACCAGCCCTGCCCTCCTCCATGCCACACGTATAAACCTTTCAAGAGAAACCTTCCAGAAGCTCTGAGGTCATTAAACAATGGTATCTACTTCTGTTGAAGCCATTGGTCCATGTTATTTTAACTTCTTTGTTTCATTGTGTAAAAATCAAGTTTAATTTTGTAATTCCTTTTTAAGAACTACAATACTGTATCTGTTATCCAGCAAAGAAAGATCCACCATACAGAAAATCGTAGCAAATAAAGCTCTCTAAAAGAGCTTTGTAGCATCTGCCCAATTCAATGAGTCACGTATCAAACTACTTTAGAATTTTTTGAATATTTTTCAATAAAATGTAAATAAATTGTTTATATACTTATAATAAACAACTTTGAATTAATAGTTTTTCAGCAATTGTAATTTGATTAAGTCATTTGCAATGCTTAATCAAATTATGAAAGACTTGCATCTTTGTTTTTTGACTGATTTTCAAATAATTCTTTTGCTTCAAAGAAAAGTTTGTAATGTTTTGATTAATCCCAGAACTGGTTTATTTATGGCTTAGAATTATTTTATGAAAGATTTTATATTATCCTTATGTAAGTATTGAATGGGAAAAATACTTCCGGAACCAAGACGGTTAAAAAAGTGGATGGGCACTGCTGGGAGCCGGTGCCCTTGTGAAATAGTATATGGAGGATATATCATATGGAGTTGATAGTCTAGTGATAAATTGCACTTTTACATTTAAGTTTTGTTCATACTTTATCCATATTTTGCAGTGCTTTCTCATCATTCTCCTGAGGAAAATATGCAGCAGGTGTCTCCAGACAAAAAGACTGGAGAACTTTACTGTACAGATGAGCCCCTCAACCTGTCAAATAAACATGAGAGTGCTGGAAACACAATGCACACCTCTGAAGCCAATGGAAAGATTGCAGGTACACATGCATGTTGTTTCAGAGACCAACAACAGTTGATATTTTATTTACTAAGACCTTCTTACAATAAGTCATCATTTTTATTTGTATAGTGCCTTTCACAACACACATTGTTTCAAAGCACCTTTACAGAACATCATGCATTAACAGAAAATGAAACCGTTATATCTATAAAGTCTTAGTGATCATTGTGTAGTTTGATTAAATACAATTATGAAGTGTGTATAAATATAATTACATTATAATTGTATTTAGAAACCCAGTGAGCAAACCAAAGGTGACTGTGGCAAGAAACACATAACTCCATAAGATGTTGGTTAATGGAGAAAAATAACCTTGGAAGAAACCAGACTCACTGCAGGGGCCAGTTCTCCTCTGGCTAACATCATGAATATAATGCCTATATTAGTTATTTATGTGCAGTGCAGGTCATGGTATAAAATTATTAAACTAAGTGTTAAGGGCCAGCGTTTAAACAAAGATTTTGTAAGAACTGTAAGATTAATGTCTTTGAAGTTCATCCTGGAATAACTGCAGATGTTAATTTAGATGCAATGGCCTTTGTTAGTTGGCTGATGAAGGCTTTTGTTGGCAATTTATTGTTAGACCGCAGTTCAACCAGCCGGTCATTTCGGTGAGCTCTATCCTAAGTCCAAGGTTCAGGCAGTGGAATATGATGTATCCCATGTCTTATGGTTGGAGTTGGCATCAGTTAATCTGCTGAGGTCCATCATAACAGACTGAAGTAATGTCTGGCTGGCACCGGCTGCATGTAAGAGACACGTGGCTGTGGATTCTGATACCAAGCAGGAATGGAGCTGGATCTGGCTGGTATTGGTGACCTTGGGATAGGAGTCCCGAGGTTGAGAAATGGAAACAAATAGAATAATATTAGCGTAGATATCATAATTTGATTTTCAGAGTTATATAGATCATGATCAATGTTTCAGGTTCCAGCAGACCTAACTAAAGCAGCCTAATTGAGCCAGTGTTTTGTGATCATAATGAACGTGATTATACGTGAATATAGTGTGGTAGAAGGTCACTTAAGTACTGTGAAGCTAGACCATTCAAAGCTTTGTATTTAGTTAACAGAATTTAAAAATTACTATGAAATTTAACAGGTAGCCAATATAACGTTGATAAAATGGGGCTAATATTATCATATTTCTTAGTTCTAGTTAGCACTCTGGCTGCTGCATTTTGAACCAATTGAAGTTTATTTATTGAACTTGCTGGACATCCTCCCAATAATGCATTACAATAATCTAGTCTTGAGGTCATGAACGTATGAATTCGTTTTTCAGAATCAACAACAGAGAGCATGTGATGTAATTTAGCAATATTTCTTAGGTGGAAGAATGCTGTTCTACAAACATTGGTAATTTGTTTTTCAAATGACATATTGGTATCATCAAAAAAGTTATTTGCTGTTGAAGACGATGTAACAGTACATCCATCGAGAGTTAAATTATATTTTAGAGGCTTGTTTTTAGAGGTTTTTGATCCAATAACTAGTACCTCTGTTTTGTTGGAATTGAGCAAAAGGACATTTCTGACCATCCAACCTTTGATTTAATTTGAAATTTAATCGGGTTTCGAAGAAATATAAAGTTGGGTATCTTCTGCATTGTCACATGTCTAGGGTTGAGTAGGGGTAACAAGGAAATGTATGAACAGAATATATATATATATATATAAACTTGACAGCAACTGAAGAGCTCTCCTCTCCTGTCCCAGCACTGCACAAAAATCAAAAATACGCTAACAACATGTTCACTAATAAATACAACAAGAAGAGAAACACTTAAGCAACAATAGCACAATTGCTAAAGTCTGGGGCAGGAGAAAAAAGTCTCAGCAGCCTGGATTCAAATGGCCTCTCCAAAGTGAGTTTCTTCTCCAACTTTATCCACAACCTCACCCTCCAGCAGCCAATCAGAGCAAGCCAGCGACTGATGGTAACTAAAGTCAGCTGGTGTCCATTAACCTGTTTAATGAGAGAGAGAGAGAGAGAGAGAGAGAGAGAGAGCACAAAACACCTAACACTGCCACAATACCCACTACACACACACACAGTCAGTAGTACAATCCATTACTGCACATGTATAATAACAAAAAAAATTTACACCCTAGGACATAACAGGCATAAGAGTGGAAACTTATTCCATGATTCCAGATAATATCTCCCAGGAGAAGCATATATAAGGAGAAAAGCAGAGGCCCTAAAACTGATCCCTGTGGCACTCCATTTAACGTTGTCACGAACCCCGCTCCTCTGCCCCATCTCCGCGTCCACGAGCACGCACACATGCACTCCGCGAGCGTGCTCGCTTCCCGCTTCCTCGCTCCGCCCCCTTGAGCTCGTACGCTCTGTTTCCTCCCTCGGGCTTCCACGCCCAGTTTTGCCATTACGATCTCTCGCTCGTAAACTATCTCCCCCCTCTGACTCATGCTCGCTTCTCACGCGCATCAGCCTGAACATTATGACCACTTGCACTCACGTGCTTCCTATCTTCACCTTAGTTTCACCTGCACTCGTCTCGTCACCTTCATTGTTCACACCTGCACCTTCCCCTATAAATACCCAGCACTTCCGTTTCACGGGTGTTGGTTATTGTATGTTTAGATTCCCGTGTTTTGACCCCCGCTAGTCTCGTCTAGTTTTGCCCCCGCTAGTCTCGTCTAGTTTTGACCTCCCTACTTGTTACCTCTTAGCTTGCCAGCTCCTCTTGTTCCCCTGTCTTTTGCTCCCTCTAGTCCCCTCTTGCTACGTGTTTGTTTCATCCTGTTTACCCCGACATTGACCCTCGTTCCCCTCGACTACTCTCCCGGATTTGCCCCCTTTATATCTTTGAATCCCCGGCTTTTGACCTTACGCTCCCCCTTGACCATTCTTCACTGGACTTGCCCCTTTTTGTACTATTGCCTGCTTTATTGTTTTATAAAGCAGTTTTCACTCAACATTGTGACTGTCTCTTTTTGTGTGCGCGTTACAGAATAACCAACCTCACCGTTGACAGTCACAATGCCCCGCGCTAAGGATTCGTGCAGCTCACTCGAGCGGAGAAGCACGTCACATTCGGCGCGAGGAGCTAAAGTGTGGAGAGAGGACCACGCGCTCACGGCCCGGGGGCAGCAGGTATGCACTATGTCTGATTTATGTCACCCTGTTTCACCTGTGTCTGCCCCGAGTCCGTTTATGCATCCAGTGCATTTCTGAGCGCCGTGAGCTCTCCATCCCCGGAGAGGTTGTGCGGCTCTTTTGACGCTGACCAAGGGGTGTTTATGCGAGGCGGCGGTTGTGTGGCCCATGGCTCCGCCCTCAGCATTGTGGACCCAGCGGCCCAACTCGTGGGTTTGCGTCAGGGGAGCCAAACCGTGGAGGCTTATATTATGGATTTTTGTGTCCTGGCGTACCAGGTGAATTTTAATGAGGTGGCTCTGAAGACCATTTTCCAATGTGGACTGAATGAGCCAACCTCATCATTAATGCCTGGTGGTCGCTGCCCCCTTAACCTGGTTCAGTTTATTGACCTCGCCCTACTGTACTCTGGTTCCTCGTTCACTGTGGGGGAGGCAGACACTGAACCAGCGCTCCACACCAAGACCCCCGTCTCGAAGCCTACCACGGCCCCCGTCTTGAAGCCTTACACGGCCCCCGTCTTGAAGCCTTACACGGCCCCCGTTTTTAAGCCTTACACGGCCCTAGTCCCGAAGCCTGACACGGCCCCAATCCCGAGGCCTGTCACGGCCCCAGCCTCGAAGCCTGGCACGGCCAGCGAGTCAACGCCCATGCCTGCCACGGCCAGAGAGCCAGCGCCCATGCCCGCCATGGCCAACGAGCCAGCGCCCATGCCCGCCCGCGCCAGCGAGCCAGCGCCCATGCCCGCCACGACCAGCGAGCCAGCGCCCATGCCCGCCACGACCAGCGAGCCAGCGCCCATGTCTGCCACGGTCAGCGAGCCAGCGCCTGTAGCCTCGACCGCCCCAGAGCCAGCGCCTGTAGCCTCGACCGTCCCCATGGCCACATCCCCTGTTGGCCGAAGACATCAGAGAAGGAAGAGGGCCCCTTCTCCCCAGTCTCGTCTTGTGCTCAAGACCGCAGAGGTTCCCCCAGAGTCTTCCACGGCTCTGCCGGGTTCTGCTCCGCCCCCAGAGTCTTCCACGGCTCTGCCGGGTTCTGCTCCGCTCCCAGAGTCTTCCACGGCTCTGCCGGGTTCTGCTCCGCCCCAGAGTCTTCCACGGCTCTGCAGACCTCTGCTCCGCCCTCAGAGTCTTCCACGGCTCTGCCGGGCTCTGCTCCGCCCTCAGAGTCTTCCACGGCTCTGCCGGGCTCTGCTCAGCCCTCAGAGTCTTCCACGACTCTGCCGGCCTCTGCTCGCCCCTCCGAGCCCTCCTGGGCTCCGCCTCTCGAGCCTCCCAGGGCTCCTCCTCTCGAGCCTCCGAGGGCTCCTCCTCACGAGCCTCCCAGAGCTCTACCCCTCAAGTCCCTCAGGGCTCCCCCTACTTCCAAGCCTCTCACGGCTTCACCTCTCGAGTCTTTCACGGCTCCACCCCTCAAGCCTCTCACGGCCTCGCCTCTCGAGTCTTTCAGGGCTCCATCCCTCGAGTCTTTCATGGCTCCACCCCTCAAGCCTCTCACGGCTTCGCCTCTCGAGTCTCTCAGGGCTCCTCCGCCTCTCAGGGCTTCCCCTCTCGAGTCTTTCATGGCTCCACCCCTCAAGCCTCTCACGGCTTCGCCTCTCGAGTCTCTCAGGGCTCCTCCGCCTCTCAGGGCTCCGCCCCTCGAGTATTTCATGGCTCCTCCCCTCAAGCCTCTCACGGCTTCGCCTCTCGAGTCTCTCAGGGCTCCTCCCCCTCTCAAGCCTCTCAGGGCTCCCCCTCTCGAGTCTCTCAGGGCTCCTCCCCCTCTCAAGCCTCTCAGGGCTCCCCCTCTCGAGTCTTTCAGGGCTCCTCCTCCTCTCAAGCCTCTCAGGGCTCCGTCTCTCGAGTCTTTCAAGGCTCCCCCCCTCAAGCCTCTCGAGCCTTCCAGGGCTCGGCCACTAGAGGCTCCTATGGCTCTGCCGCCCGAGCCTCCTACGGCTCCCCCTCCAGAGCCTCCTACGGCTCCACCTCCCGAGCCTCTCATGGCTCTGCTCCCAAAGACTCCAGAGCTTCCTAGGGCTCCGCCTCTCGAGCCTTCCACGGCTCCACCACCCGAGCCTCCTACGGCTCTGCTCCCTAAGACTCCAGAGCCTTCTAGAGATTCGCCTCCCGAGCCTTCTACGGCGCCACCTCCCACGGCGTCACCTCCCACGGCTCTGCCTCCAGAGCCTACCAGGGCTTCACTCCTGGAGCCTTCTATGGCGCCACCTCCCACGGCGCCACCTCCTATGGCTCTGCCTCCAGAGCCTACCAGGGCTTCACTCCTGGAGCCTTCTACGGCGCCACCTCCCACAGCGTCACCTCCCTCGGCTCTGCTTCCAGAGCCTTCCAGGGCTTCACCTCTGGAGCCTCCTACGGCGCCACCTCCATGGGCTCCACTTCCTGAGCCTTCCAGGCCTTCCCCCCTAAAGCCTCCTTCGGCTCCACCTCCAGAGCCTTCCAGGCCTTCCCCCCTAAAGCCTCCCTCGGCTCCACCTCCAGAGCCTTCCAGGCCTTCGCCCCTAAAGCCTCCGTCGGCTCCACCTCCGGAGCCTTCCAGGACCCCAGCTCCAGAGCCACCTACGGTGCCGCCTCTGACGGCTCCGCCTTTCACGGCTCAGCCCGGACTTCCTGACCCTCTACCTGTCCTGTGGCCTCTTCCCTGGCCTCCGGACCCTATTCCTGTCCGGTGGTCACCTTCCAGACCCCGGACCCAGTCCCTGTCCTCCAGTCGCCTTCCAGACCTCCTGACCCAGTCTCTGCCCTATGGCTGCCCCCTAGATCTCCCGACCACCCGCCTGTCCACTATGTTCCTCCTGACCTTGCCTTGAACTGCCCATTGACCCCCATGGACTGTTTTATTTCCCTTTTGTACCTTCTATCCCCCTTGGACTGCCCTCATATTGTTTGTGTGTTTTGTGGGTTTTCTGTTCCCTCGAGCTTACACGCTCGTTCTGCCCCCCGCGAGCTCACACGCTCGTTCTGCACCCCGCGAGCTCACACGCTCGTTCTGCCCCCCGCGAGCTCACACGCTCGTTCTGCCCCCCGCGAGCTCACATGCTCGTTCTGCCCTCGCGAGCTCACACGCTCGTTCTGTCCCCGCGAGCTTACACGCTCGTTCTGTCCCCTCGAGCTCACACGCTCGTTCTGTCCCCACGAGCTCACGCGCTCGTTCTGTCCCCTCGAGCTCACACGCTCTGTCCCCTCGCGCTCCTCGCAGCCAAGCGCGGCCGTCAGGAGCCGTCCTATTCAGAGGGGGGAGTACTGTCACGAACCCCGCTCCTCTGCCCCATCTCCGCGTCCACGAGCACGCACACATGCACTCCGCGAGCGTGCTCGCTTCCCGCTTCCTCGCTCCGCCCCCTTGCCATTTACATCTCTCGCTCGTAAACTATCTCCCCCCTCTGACTCATGCTCGCTTCTCACGCGCATCAGCCTGAACATTATGACCACTTGCACTCACGCGCTTCCTATCTTCACCTTAGTTTCACCTGCACTCGTCTCGTCACCTTCATTGTTCACACCTGCACCTTCCCCTATAAATACCCAGCACTTCCGTTTCACGGGTGTTGGTTATTGTATGTTTAGATTCCCGTGTTTTGACCCCCGCTAGTCTCGTCTAGTTTTGCCCCCGCTAGTCTCGTCTAGTTTTGACCTCCCTACTTGTTACCTCTTAGCTTGCCAGCTCCTCTTGTTCCCCTGTCTTTTGCTCCCTCTAGTCCCCTCTTGCTACGTGTTTGTTTCATCCTGTTTACCCCGACATTGACCCTCGTTCCCCTCGACTACTCTCCCGGATTTGCCCCCTTTATATCTTTGAATCCCCGGCTTTTGACCTTACGCTCCCCCTTGACCATTCTTCACTGGACTTGCCCCTTTTTGTACTATTGCCTGCTTTATTGTTTTATAAAGCAGTTTTCACTCAACATTGTGACTGTCTCTTTTTGTGTGCGCGTTACAAACGTGCATGTCTTTCGATACATTTCGATAAGTTGTGTTAGCTCTTTATGACCTATGATGGCAAAGGATTGAAGTTTCACGTGTGGAAAATTATTAGACCCTGTTTTCTGAGGTACTGTGACAGATGATTTGATTTCTGGTTATTTCAGTTTTAACAGTAAAGAAATTCATGAAGTTGAAAGTGAGAGTGTATGTTAATTCACATATCTCACTGATTCTTCAGATAAAAGACAAAACATGTCTTACATACAAAAGTCATCTTTATGTTAAAAATCAAGAAATCCATAATAATACAAATACTAGAAAATTCAAATCTAAAAGAAATGTGTATAATCAGTACAATATATTTTTTTAATAATTCAATTATATAAATTTTTTTAAATGTTCCATCCTTGGAACCACAACTGTGCTCAGCAAGAGGTCACAATATTCTGTCAAAAGTGTTTAAAAATGCAATAAATTCATAAATATAAATTTCAAATGAAAAGATTAGGAAGATATCAAACAATATACAAAGTAAACTTTAAATTATATTTTCCATAAAAACTGTCTATAAAAGTTGTGTCCTACTTTTGCAACAACAAGATTTGTTTTTTTATAATCCTGTATCAGACAATCAGACAATGTCATGGTCAGCTATAACTCTGAGTACCTCTTGTGGACCTCTGCTCTTGGTTGATGCAACAGTAGGACACGTAGCCTGGTATATTTTAGGATTTTTCATATTTTAAACAAACAATATTGAAGTCTCTTCAACATGTCAATTCCATAATTCCCATTGTGAACATTTCTATTAGGATTGTGGTATACATTTTGGAGTTTTAGTTTAGGTTATTGAGGCAGCTTCAACTAAGGACAAAAAAATATATAATAATAATTGGCTCCAGATTACAATGCATGGATAAGATGAAATATTTCAATTTTGTTCAATTTTCAGCATTTTATCAATTAGCTCCTTTACTGAACACCATTATTAAACAATGCACTTTTGTTAGATGTATCAAATTAAAATAGCATGGGTTTTAGTGTGTCTGATGGAGTTGACACAAATGATAGTAAATGTAAGTTATTAAGTGAATAAATGTCAAATTTCCCTTACATGGTTTGAGAACTTTGCCTACAAATAGTTAATATCAAATTAATTTAGTATTTTTTTTTAAAAATGTATTTATATTTTTATCCCCTTTTCTCCCCAATTTGGAAATCCTAATTCCCACTACTTAGTAGGTCCTCGTGGTGGTGCAGTTACTCACCTCAATCTGGGTGGTGGAGGACAAGCCTCTACTTCTGAGACCATTAATCCATGCATCTTATCATGTGGCTCATTGTGCATGACAACGCGGGTTTCACATCCTTTGATGATACCGTGTGACAACGCTATGCTCTGCCATTCTTCTACAGCCTTTTCGACCACCTGCCTGCTCTAAATATTAGATAATTTGATGCATGTGTCGTGCACATTTTAAAGTGTTTTTTTTTTTTTTTTTTCTGTTTATTGTTATCAAAAACGCTGGAATACAGTGAAGAGGAATGCATGTTTTCTAAAATGTAACCCCAAACTCAAAACTAATCCTAACCATCAGTGGAGTAAAAATGTAATGTTACCACCAATTGCACTCGTGACTGATTATGCAAACAGGATCACTTGCTGGTTTCAACGAGGCTTTCGAACCTGGGTCTCCCATGCTGCTGACGCAACATGCTTCCGGTTGTGTGACAGGGGAAGGTAAACATGCTGGAGCCGATGAAACAATTATTAAAATTAATCAAACAAGATATTTGATGCCGCTTCTCAGTGAGTCCCAATAATGTGTTTAGTTGTTGGGTACCAGAAATATCGGAAACAACATGCCAACTTCTCGCATGGTCAAGTTGATCCTGCTACATAGTACTGGACTCAGTATGCCACTCAGTAAAACTCCTTAGCAACAAACAAAAGTATTTCACAAGCCCTCTTGTAATCTATAGTAACATGCCTGTAACCACTCCAACTTTTCATTAGACTGCAAACTCTTATGGGATTACGTGTACCACCTGCTGTCAGACAGCAGGTACGAGGCCTACATACGATGGGAGGACCCGGAGGCCATGATCTTCAGAGTGGTGGATCCCAATGGACTGGCACGACTCTGGGGCAACCACAAGGTAACAGGTTTGGCCTGCCAACTATGACTTCTTGATTTCTCTGTTAAGGTTATTGACAACCTTTTCGTCTGTTTGTTTGGTATTGCAGAACAGAGTCAATATGACATACGAGAAAATGTCTAGAGCGCTGCGTCACTACTACAAACTCAACATAATTAAGAAGGAGACAGGGCAGAGGCTACTCTTCCGGTAAATGGAGGCATTTTCTTTTTAAAAATCTTTTTAAGTACTTTTTTTTATTTTATTTTTGTATGACATATTGTAGTGGTCGGTCGATGTGAGCTTTTTCAGTCATCAGCCTAGATATACAGTATTATGGATAATTCCATTTGAACGATGGTAAATGAGACACACTGGCAGTCGAAAGTTGGAATACAGTTCTTGAAGGGATAGTTCACTCAAAAATGTATATTCCATCGATTTAATTTTATATTGTTCCAAACCTGTATGACTTTCTCTTTTCCATGGAACACAAAAGGAAGTGTTACACTGAATGAAAACGAATTCTGCCTAACATCACCATTTCTGTTTCAAAGAAGAAAGTCAAACCGATTAGAAACAATATGAACATGTGTAAATGATGACACAATTTTCACTTTTGGGTGAAATATCACTTTAAAAACCTTTTTATCTAGAGGGTTATGCTTAAATGCTTGAAGTTGGAGTTTGACCAAATATTGAGAGGAAAGCAACTTACAAGTCTCAACTCCTTCAATGCTGTTTAAAAAGCATAAGGATGCACTTCGAGAAATTGATTGAGATAATGTCCAGTGTATACAGAGCTGAAATCTAGACAAATAAAAATGTCCTTCAACTATAACAAATAGTTTTGATTTGTTTAACTTTTCTTTATTATTATTGTATAATTAATATTGAATAATTGGCAAACTTGTATTTGTGGTTCTTCATAGTTTTGATGACTTTTCTGCCAAAATGTGGATAATAAACCACCTGAGACCTTAGCGCACCTGTTGTGTGCATTTTCCATTTCACGTATTGATTTGTGACTAGATAAAAAAGAAATTTGAAAATTGAAAATCAAAATGTTTTTCTAAATATTTTTGTCTGCATATGGGGACTGCAGTACTTAGTTGTGTAATTTTAAATAATACCAAGCTATAGAAAGTGAAATTGTTTTTTTAGTATACTTTTCTTTTTATCAAATTGTTTATTTTGTTTCCAGGAGTGTTGGTTATTCATGTGTTTGAAAAGCATTTTACCAATCAGAAATGAGCATAATTAATACAATTAATCGTCAGCATCGTCCAGTCACAGCCAACCATGTTCAAATATAATTTAGCATTATAAATTCTGAATCTAAGTACTGATTATCATTGTCCCGTGCCTGCCAACCATGTTGAGTGGTCCAAACATCATCTGCAGCCTAAAACTGAACTTTTGTTCTGAAGTTTGGATTGAATGCACTTGGCTGCATAGGAAAGCTATAGGATTCTCCCTTGCTCCCTATTTAGTGAATGACTTAACCTCCAGTGCACTGTCTGTCTGCACTGGTCTCATAACAGTTTGAAGTGCACATTATTTTCCTTCTAACTCCATATAAAGCCTCTGAAAGCAACATTTTCCATCTTTTGGATGAACCCATCGATTCTCAAAGTGATAATGCACAGTGAATATAGGATTTCGAAGGGAACTGTTGCATTAAACAGCATGCCGTTTCACGATAATTCAGTGAAATTTTTATCGGATGAAACTAGAGACTAATCTTTTTACTCAAACAGGTTTCAGTGTAAAAACTTTTTGTTGCCATTTTGAGATCAATCAGTGTAAATTAAATGTAATTATACAAAGCGTACAGTGAAGACAAAACATAATATTTGCGCATGCGGACTTGTTATCAACAAGGATAAAGAATGAGTAGGTGTGTTTTTTTATCCTTGCACAGATTTACTAGAATATTTGAAAGCTTTTAATGCTGTTGGTAGATTTGTTAAATTGCATAATGTGGAGCTTACACCTCTGTTAATATTTTTGGCTGATTTCAGTAATCCCAAAATGTCTCCCTCTCTCTGCTGCAGGTTCCTGAAGACTCCCGAGGAAATAATGCAAGGCAGGTCAGACCGCATGGAACCTTCAGAGTCTCCTGACAGTCCTGCATCACCAGACTACAGAGAAGATACTCTGGAAGTATCACCTGAATCGACCCCTGCCAGCCCAAGCCCCAGCTCTGATCACAACTTCAGCATATCACCGCTCCCATGAACTCACCTCTAAAAAAAATGTTGTCAAAAATTTGAAAAAGATAGCACTTTTTACATAGAAACATATTTTTTTTACATGGAAACAAATTAACCTGTGCTTTTAGAATGGGAAACCCAAGAGCTGGTGTTCTTTCAATGTCTATAGCACCACTGATTGGTGACATGCATTATGATACCATAGGACTCTGTAAGACTTACTGTTTTGATTCAAGGCAGTAAATTGCAGTAGTTATCAGGTTTCAGTTCTCTATAAGTGATGTCTTAAAAGCTGAAAAATGACACTAATTCCCCAACACATTGATTCTGTCATGTTTTCATTGTCTTTGTCATTTTCTTTCTCAGGTTTTGAAAATGTGCAATGTTGTAGATTTATGAATTGAAGCATTATATTGTTTTTTGTTTGTTTGATTTAATAACCATTATTCAAATTGCATTAATAATCTGCACTGAAACTGTCAATTCAACAATGAACTGTATAAACGTAATTATACAAATTAATGAAAACATGGATATTAACTGTTTTCCTCCAAATTAAGATTTGAGGTTAAATTGAATATGAATTTATAAGGGAGCATTTATATTGTGAGTGTAGTATCTATAGTAACCATCTTTAAGTTTTTTCAGCATTCTTTCAATCACCTTTTTGCTGTTCATTGCAGTTAATAGTCGTTTAGTATGATAAATGAATTAAAATACAATTAAATAAAAAATACAAATATTCCATTAGTGGTCATAAAAACTGCATAGGCCCTAAATAAGAATTGTTAAAAAATAATTAGAAAATGCTATTCAAAATAGTTTTCAATTAAGTAATTTAAGTCTGCAAGACAGCTGTCACTGCCTAGCACCTAACATGTCATCTCAGTTACCCATAATCTGATGATGATGATGATGATATTATACTGCCTTGATCCTGCAACGTAATACAAATAAATTAAAAGGTAATCATTACTTAAGCAAGCATCTAAAAATTTGGACTATATTTCTCACAATGGTGACTTAATTTCTCCTAATTACAAGCTGTAAACTGTTGCAACTGCAATGTTTTATCAACTTTGTATCGCACAATTTCATATGAGTTCATAAGTTAATATGATGCAATTGTGACATCTTTAATATTTTACGAAAATGTTATAACTCACAATTGCAAGAAATAAAGTCAAAATGTATATATAGTCAGAATTAGGCTACAGTACCTCTGGGATCCGGCTTCCTTATGATGATGATGATAATGATGATGATGATGGGGAATATGTGTATATACAGTGAGGAAAATAAGTATTTGAACACCCTGCTATTTTGCAAGTTCTCCCACTTGGAAATCATGGAGGGGTCTGAAATTGTCATCGTAGGTGCATGTCCACTGTGAGAGACATAATCTAAAAAAAAAATCCAGAAATCACAATGTATGATTTTTTAACTATTTATTTGTATGATACAGCTGCAAATAAGTATTTGAACACCTGAGAAAATCCATGTTAATATTTGGTACAGTAGCCTTTGTTTGCAATTACAGAGGTCAAATGTTTCCTGTAGTTTTTCACCAGGTTTGCACACACTGCAGGAGGGATTTTGGCCCACTCCTCCACACAGATCTTCTCTAGATCAGTCAGGTTTCTGGGCTGTCGCTGAGAAACACATAGTTTGAGCTCCCTCCAAAGATTCTCTATTGGGTTTAGGTCTGGAGACTGGCTAGGCCACGCCAGAACCTTGATATGCTTCTTACAGAGCCACTCCTTGGTTATCCTGGCTGTGTGCTTCGGGTCATTGTCATGTTGGAAGACCCAGCCTCGACCCATCTTCAATGCTCTAACTGAGGGAAGGAGGTTGTTCCCCAAAATCTCGCAATACATGGCCCCGGTCATCCTCTCCTTAATACAGTGCAGTCGCCCTGTCCCATGTGCAGAAAAACACCCCCAAAGCATGATGCTACCACCCCCATGCTTCACAGTAGGGATGGTGTTCTTCGGATGGTACTCATCATTCTTCTTCCTCCAAACACGGTTAGTGGAATTATGACCAAAAAGTTCTATTTTGGTCTCATCTGACCACATGACTTTCTCCCATGACTCCTCTGGATCATCCAAATGGTCATTGGCAAACTTAAGACGGGCCTTGACATGTGCTGGTTTAAGCAGGGGAACCTTCCGTGCCATGCATGATTTCAAACCATGACGTCTTAGTGTATTACCAACAGTAACCTTGGAAACGGTGGTCCCAGCTCTTTTCAGGTCATTGACCAGCTCCTCCCATGTAGTTCTGGGCTGATTTCTCACCTTTCTTAGGATCATTGAGACCCCACGAGGTGAGATCTTGCATGGAGCCCCAGTCCAAGGGAGATTGACAGTCATGTTTAGCTTCTTCCATTTTCTAATGATTGCTCCAACAGTGGACCTTTTTTCACCAAGCTGCTTGGCAATTTCCCAGTAGCCCTTTCCAGCCTTGTGGAGGTGTACAATTTTGTCTCTAGTGTCTTTGGACAGCTCTTTGGTCTTGGCCATGTTAGTAGTTGGATTCTTACTGATTGTATGGGGTGGACAGGTGTCTTTATGCAGCTAACGACCTCAAACAAGTGCATCTAATTTAGGATAATAAATGGAGTGGAGGTGGACATTTTAAAGGCAGACTAACAGGTCTTTGAGGGTCAGAATTCTAGCTGATAGACAGGTGTTCAAATACTTATTTGCAGCTGAATCATACAAATAAATAGTTAAAAAATCATACATTGTAGATTTCTGGATTTTTTTTTATAGATTATGTCTCTCACAGTGGACATGCACCTACGATGACAATTTCAGACCCCTTCATGATTTCCAAGTGGGAGAACTTGCAAAATAGCAGGGTGTTCAAATACTTATTTTCCTCACTGTATATAGATATAGATATATGAATGAATGTTACATTTATATAGCGCTTTTTGACACTACACTCAAAGCACTTTACAGTGAACAGGGGACTCTCCTCATCCACCAGTGTGCAGCATGCACCTGGATGATGCAACCGCAGCCATAGTGCACAAGTACACTCACCACACATTAGCTATTGGTGGAAAGGAGAGAGTAGAGTTATAGAGCCAATTGATGGAGGGGGATTATTAAGAGGCCATGATTGAGAAGGGACAATGGGGGGAATTTGGCCTGGACACCAGGTTTACGCCCCTATTCTTTTAAGGGACAGTGCCTTTTTACAGTATAGTGTTCTCCTCACTATACTGGGGCATTAGGACCCACACCTAACCTTTCCAGCAGCAACCTTAGTTTTCCCTAGGACGTCTCCCATCCAGGTACTGACCAGGCTCAACCCTGCTAAGCTTCAGTGGGCATATATATATATATATATATCATATATATATATTCTGGTTTAAGTATTTCTGTAACTGCTGATTTCCTGGGATTTCATGCATAAAAGTCACTAGAATTTACTCAGAAAGGAGAAAAAACAAACAAACAGAAAAAACATCCAGTGAGCAGCAGATCTGCAGAAGAAAATGGTTTGTTGATGAGAGAGGTCAACAGTGAATGGCCAGACCTGTTTGAACTGACAAAGTCTACGGTAGCTCAGATAACCACTCTGTTCAATTATAGTGAGTAAAACAGCATCTCAGAATGCTCAACACGTCAAACCTTGAGGTGGATGGGCTACAGGCTACAGCAGTAGAAGAATATGTATACAGATGAATATATATATATATATATATATATATATATATATATATATATATATACACACACACACACACAACAGTTAGTTCCGGTCCTCGAATCTGATTGGATGAGAGACGTTCCATGAGCACTGATGGTCTGACACCATCAGCACTCGGACGCTTCACTGTGTGTGTATCACTACACTTGTGTTCGTGCCTTTCTAAACTAAAGTGCACGAGCAGTGCAGATCTGTTAAAAGCTATGGTATGTTTTTTTTTTTGTTTTTTTTTTACATTACATATGTTAGCCAGCAGGTGGTGGCAAAAGATAATTTTTTGTGTGTAATATGAGCCAGTTAGGTGACATGAAGTGAATCTGCATCAACCACTTTACATACAACAGCTCTTTGTGATCGCTTGTATTAATACTACTCACAGCTGAGAGACACAACAGACTGATTAATTACACAATGGTTGCTGTTTATAATGGCGGAGGACATTGCGGTTTCTATAGTGATCAACTCTTGCACACCAGCTAACACAAAATAGAGAGAAATACCCCTGACACAATATTTCCACTGAGAAAGCTAATCCTCGGAAAGCTGACAGCATTTCTGCTTGGGAGTGGCAACAGGTGATTGCACATGCTCCATCTCTCTCTCTCTCTCTCTCACACACACACACACACACACATCCATCCTTGTTTATCCAATAACTTGTTCGAAACAGCACAAGCTGTGATACTATTTCCGGTGTGGCATTTTATAATTACTAACAGAGGCTTGGGCATCAATTGTTTTGAACCAGCAACGGGAGATTCTGATCCATATAAAGTAGTTCCATGCACAAATGCATTTTTTTTTTATCACTCTCGGTTTTTCCTAATATAAAAAAATTTACCTGTTCAATGAACTGTTATATATAAACACAAAAGCAAGAGTGTGATATGGCCCTAAATCAGCACTTCTGTGATTAATAATAATAATAATAATTCATTATATTTATATAGCACTTTTCTAGGCACTCAAAGCGCTTTACATAGTATAGGGGGAATCTCCTCAACCACCACCTGTGTGCAGCATCCACCTGGATGATGCGATGGCAGCCATAGTGCGCCAGAACGCCCACCACACACAAGCTATTGGCAGAGAGGAGATGGTAGATTGATGTAGCCAATTCAGGATGGAGATTAATACAAGGCCATGATAGATGGGGGCCAATGGGGGGAATTTGGCCAGGACACCAGGGTTACACCCCCTACTCTTTACGAGAAGCATCCTGGGATTTTTAATGACCACAGAGAGTCAGGACCTCAGTTTAACGTCTCATCCGAAGGACGGTGCCTTTTTACAGTATAGTGTCTCCATCACTATACTGGGGCATTAGGACCCACACAGACCATAGGGTGGGCACCCCCTGCTGGCCTCCCTAATACCACTTCCAACAGCAACCTTGGTTTTCCCCAGGAGGTCTCCCATCCAGGTACTGGCCAGGCTCAACCCTGCTTAGCTTTAGTGGGCAACCAGGCAAGAGCTGCAGGGTGATTTGGCTGCAGCAGCCAAATCACAGCAGTGATGATGTAGGGCCATATCGCACTCTTGCTAGTGTGATATTGCTTAAATATATATATATTTATATATACTGTGTGTGTGTGTGTGTGTACATATATATATATGTACACACACACACACAGTATATACAACTGTACTGTATATTACTGTACATTTCACTTTGAGGACACAGGAGATACACAGTGTATTTTAAGTATTAAATACACACTGTATTTTAAATAAAATATTTTTTTTTTAAGTACACAATGGCCTTCTAGGGTTTGAAACAAAAACCTTTGGGTTACCAGCCCAAGTATTCATCCACTAAGTCAAATGCAGTGTTAACCTTTCAGTTTCGGCTTTAGTGAAACCTGTGATTCATAATCGTGATATTTGGTTGATATTTCTTGCTTAACTCCATAATTATATATTCTATCAAGTTCTGGATGCAAAGTTCTTAAAAATAAAGTGTGTTGCCACTAGATCGCATGATAAAAAAAATATTTTCTAATAACACATTTTTGCCTAAAAGAGTTCTTGAGTTGGCTAGTTCTCCAGTGTCATCAGACTGTGTATGCTTATTTAAGTTTACTGTAATGTGTCAAGTTATTCATTTTCTTCAGTGTATTTATTTTTCTCCCCTTTCTCCCAATTTGGAATGCCCAATTCCCACTACTTAGTAGGTCCTCGTGGTGGCACAGTTACTCACCTCAATCTGGGTGGCGGTGGACATGTCTCAGTTGCCTCCACTTCTGAGACAATCAATTCGCACATCTTATCACTTGGTTCATTGTGCATGACACCGCAGAGACTCACAGCACCGTAGGCTCATGCTACTCTTACCACGCGCTCCATTGAGAGCGAAAACCACTAATCACAACCACGAGGAGGTTACCCCATGTGACTCTACCCTCCTTAGTAACCAGGCCAAAAGGAGAAATGACTGGAGTCACTCAGCACACCCTGGATTTGAACTCGTGAATAGGGGTGGTAGTCATCTTCAATGTATTTCTGATTGCTCAAATGAAAATATGAATGCAGATATTTACTTATGATGCACAGTGAGTGTTTTCACACATATATTAGACATGCATACTCCAGACAGCATGCAGTGGCAAATTGATTTGGGACAGAATTTCATTCTTCTTGGTTGTTTGACATCATTCGTGATGTCCAAGGGAAGGATGGACTTCTGCGCTCTTATCGAGTTAATAATACCGTGACCTCCTCTTTTAATACACTGCACAATGATGGGACTCCACAAAAGTGTGTTAAAGATCTGAAGAACCATCACACAACCGAGGAGATAGTTCTAGTCATGTCATCGCCTTTATGTATTCTTTCTCAAAATGAGAACCTCTCAGTGTCTTTCTGTGGTTCTGGCTTTCTAGCAACATACCAGCTTGGTGTTGCACAGAGTCTTCTGGATAATGCACCGTGGATCCTACAAAGCGCTCCAAGAGTCTACGGCGCATCTGCTGGGTCTCTCGTTGCTGCAGCTGTTGTTTGTGGGTCAAATCTAGGTAATGTGAGATATTTTCTATTAATAACCTCCACTGATTTTATTTTTTATGTCCATTATAAACTATAAAAAGTGGAAACATCCTGTTGTTAACTTAACAACACACTGTAAAAAGTGGTCACCTTGTCTAACCCTTAAAATTTGTTTTGTTGTTGTAACCTTATGTAATTAAGTTAATTCACTGATGTTACATTTTTATTTATTTTTTTCTTGACTCATACGTGTTGATTTAGATGTGACCACATTAAGCTCATTTTTGAATCATGAAACCAATAAAAAATGTAATTAATACTTAACACCAGTTTGTCCCAGTTGGAGTGTTCTTAAAGGGATAGTTGACCTAAAAATAAAAATTCTCTCATCATTTACTCAGCCTCATGCCATCACATATGTGTATGACTTTCTTTCTTCTGCTGAACACAAACAAAGATTTATTTCATCTCTGTAGGTCCAATTCAAGTAAATTGGTGCCAAAATTTGAAGCTGCAAAATCCCCATAAGGGCAACATAAATGTACTCCAGACGACTCTGGTTGTTAAATCCATTTCTTTAGAAGTGATATGATAGGTGTGAGTGAGAAACAGATCAATATTTAAGCCCTTTTTCCTTCACTTTCTCCTTGTGTTTTTGGTGATTCAAATTCTTCATGCATATCGCCCCCTACTGGGGAAAAATGTCTAAATTATTGAATTTGTTTCTCACCCACACCTATCGTACAGTGTCTGAACACATGGATTTAATGACTGAAGTCTAATGGATTATTATTATTTTTGTTGCTGCCATTATGTGGATTTTGGAGCTTAACATTTTTGGCACCCATTCACTTGCATTGTATGGACCTACAGAGCCGAGATATTCTTCTAAAAATATTCATTTGTGTTATGCTTAATAAAGAAAGTCATACACATTTGTGAAGGCATGAGGGTGAGTAAATGATGAGAGAATTTTCATTTTTGGGTGAAATATTCCTTTAAGTGTACTGTAAGAATCACTTATGTAACTTTTGGATAAAAGGCTCACTGTAAAAATGTTTTGTGAATCAACATCGAATTTACTTCATGTTGTAACATTGAAAATAATTTGTATTAACATTTTTTATTAGGTTACACCAATACAAGTCTTTTTTAACTCTAATGTCAAGTAGCCTTGAAAAAGCGCTTTATGCTGACAACTGAATATATACATTTCTTAAAGTGCAGCTAAATGACTTATGATTTACTTAAAATAACTAATCATTAAATCACCTCTTTCTTCTCATAGGTCGCGTGCGAGACCAGTTTTTGGAATTTGCGCGATTCACAAAACAACATCCACTTGGTCTTCTCAATCCAACAGTAGATATTTTCAGATGGTTGGAGGTCACACTGCAGCGCACACTGCCTGATAATGCCTATGGTCTGGCCAGCGGCCGTTTGCATGTTTCCATGACTCGCATCCCTGACAGAAAAAACATCCTAGTGTCAGAATTTCATTCCAATGAAGACTTAATAAAAGTAAGCATTGCAAATGCAGGAGCAAGTGTTTCAGAAGTATCTTCAATCACACTTCACATTACAGTGTCCATTTTATAGTGCAATTCAATTTTGAAGTACTTTGTAACACAAATAAACATCAAGTTCTTAATGAGCGAGGATTGATAATTAATAAACTTTGTTATTGCTTCAAAATTAATTCTATTAATATGTAACATGTGTAGCATGATTGGTTAAAAGTAATTGCAATCATAGCTCAGAAAAGTGAAGTTATAGGAGATTCTTATAGGAGAACCTTTTTTAATTTTTATTCTGATCTGAAAACAGATCTCAAGAGCTGGCCTCCAACAATACTTCAATAATGTTCTGAAACTGTGCAGTCACATTTTCTTCTCTCACCTTTGCCTTTAATAGTCTTTTCCCCCTCCACTATAAGGCACTTTTGTGCAGCTGTTTTGTTCCTGTATACTCTGGCATGATTCCACCACAGTATAAAGGTGAGGTGAGTAGAAATTCTAATTTCTATTAAAACGTACATCAGAGTTCTCTGAAAGCCTTTCAAATATGCTAAAAATGGAAAACCTCTACACTTAATTCCAGCACTACATGGATGGAGGTTTCACAAACATCCAGCCCTTTGAGGATTCCTCTCCCACCCTCACCATCTCCCCGTTTGCTGGTGAGATGGACATCTGTCCCTCTGATACCTCCACCACCCTGTGTGATGTGATCATCCAACAGCTTTCCCTCGAGTTCTCTCTGACTAATTTCATCAGACTGGTAGATGCTATGTTCCCTCGGGACTGGCGGGTGAGAGCTTCAAACAACATGTCATCACATGAATTTAAAGGGATAGTTCACCCAAAAATGTCAATTCTCTCAAAATGTACTCACCTTCTTGCCATCCCAGATATTTCTTCTGCAAAATTAAGATTTTTAGATGAATATTTCAGCTCTGTAGGAGGGTGAGTAAATGATGAGAACATTTCCATTTTGGGTAAACTTTTCCTTTAAAGGAACTGTCCATACAAAATTTATATTTTGTAATTTACCCACTGTGAGTTTGTTCCAACCCCATTACTTTTAAGGAAAAGTAGATATTGGGGTGGGTTCATTCAGAGATGTCACATTAAAAAGTTCATGTGAGAACTGCAGTCTGCAAACAGTACTGCATCTTCTTCTGTGCTCACCTAAGACCTGTTTACACCTTTTCTGGGACTTGGCATGCAAAAGCATTTTTCTTTTTTCTTTTATTTGTGTATATATATATATATAGTTTCACTAGTGTTTTTCCATTCACCGGCATAGTTTCCTTTCGCTGATGGTCACAAATATGGCAGTGTGGAAATGTGATGTTACTGTAACATCAGTATGCACTGAAAACAGAATAAATGGTCATTGTTCATTCGGATGAAAAAGAATAGAATGGAAAATAAATGCAAAATAAAGTTTTGTTATTTATATAACTTTGTGTTCCACATAAGAACTAAACTTATGCAGGATTCAAATTGCATGAGGGTGTGATGACAATACATTTTTTTTGCTAACTATTCCTTTAGATCCTTAAATACTTAATTGGTTTGATATTGTTATTTGTTGTTAATCAACAGATTCTGAAGAAGGCATTTTACAGTGGATACCAAGATACTGTTTATTTTCTGCAGCGGAACAGTGAGTGTCAATATATCACAAATACACAGAAACAGTGGAACATTTTATCTTAAGGATTTATTTCTACTTCATCTAACCCATAAAAATTAGTTTTGATAGTGTAAACTTGTATCTTGTAGATAATGTGTGTGTGTGTGTGTGTATATATATACATATATATATATATATATATATATGTACAGTATATAATATTATTATTTTATTTTTTACAACGATGGTTAAAGCTGCATTCGCAGTAATGGTTCCATCAAAAAAGAAACTTCTGTCAACTCACCTCATGTTGTTCCAAACTCATTTGCTTTTATTTTTTTTCTATGGATCACTGAATTAGACAGTAGACTCTTGCTCTTTCCATATAATAGCAGTTCATATTGACAACGTGTTGACAATGGCTTGAGGGTAAATAAATAATTATAAAATGTAAATGTTTGTGTGAATTATTCCTTTAATAACTTTCTCATGCACCTCAACAGACGCTTTGCATTTGTACCCTGAATTGAGAAGGGATTCTGACGTGTCTGATGATTCACGGAGCTCAGATCACTGGATGCTAACACAGACCGATGATGCAGAGGGACGAGACCAGGAAGAGGAATTACAGCAGAACTCCCTGGAACACCCTGAGGAGAAGAGCGTCAATTGGGTGGGCTTATCAATGAGTCCATCCCATCAAGAGCAGGCAGTACATAAGAATTCATCAGTAAAGGTTCAGGAAGGTATTGTCTTATTTAAATTTCTAATTAAAACATTGATGGATGATGCAATAAAGAAGAGAAAATACATTCTTATTCCCCATTTTCAGTGCTGCTGTGTAATATCATAGGTCAGATAGAGATTATGAGTAATGCGAATGTCTCGTTATCTCAACGGACACTATCGTACCTGCTCTTCCTGTTCACACTGCCAATCTGGAGTGCAACAACATTCATGGACAGGTATGTATTCAATTATAATTTATTTCAAAGCATTGTCCATTTTCATAAGATGCATAAAAGCAGCAAATTTAAAGCAGAAAGGAATAGTTTACACAAAAATAAACAAACAAACAAATGTACTTTACTCAAGAAGCATTATGGCAGGTTTAATGTCAATGATGTTTGTCAATGATTGATCACGAGACAAGTGAGAACTTAAGGCTAGAAACATCGCTTACACAAGTTCATGAATGCGGATGCGAGTGCTTGGCCAACTCATTGCCAACGTGTCATCCGGCTGAACATGCTTAACGTGCATTCATGCATGGTGGTGACAAACCTCAGTACTCAAGGGGGCAGTGGAGTTACCATCAAAAGATTATGCTTTAAACCCGAATGTCTAACTATTCAGGTAGGTTGCTATAAAACACATTAACTTTACCTTACTAGCTTAGCAATATTATCTTCCAACTGTTGCTCTGCCATGACCATGGTTCGCTTGAAAGAGAAAACTCGCCAAATGTGCAGACAGTTCACACTAACATCCACTATAGCACCCCTTGTGGCAACATTGCGAATGCAATGGTCCCTTTTTTAAGAGTGCTGCTCTATGCTATAAGTCATACACGAAAAATCAATAGGCATGGTCATGAACTTTTGGCATTTTTGTGCAAGCATGCGCTAAGTCTAAGCGCAAGTGGGTTTGGCAAAATCATGCATGTAAACTGCTAATGGGCTGGATTAAGTGCAATTTCATTCTGAGGTTCTATTCAGATTATTAGCAAATAACACTTTGCCCCAATTCATTACCATAAGATACACGCACAGTCTACCCACATACACCCACAATAGCACAAACACTCCCACCCACGCCCACTTGCGCATTGCACTGGCATACGCTATATTAGAATACGCGAACAGAAGTTTACCCTTAGTTTGAAGGGTCAACATGATCACATGTGAAAATCTAAATGTTGCTACAAAATGTTCAAGTACCCAGACATCATCTACATTCTGCTGAGTAACTTACAAGAGCCACCCCCATCAGGCATTTCTGCATCAGTTCAACTGTGTTTACATGCTCATTTGTCGCGACTGATAGTGTGTTGCATCAGCAGGATCACATCCCACGTTAAAGTAAACGCACTCACACAATCAATGACGAGTGTGATTTGGAGGTTCCATTTGCCCTCGAAGATTAAATTGTTACACTACTGACGCTTAGGTGTAAGGTTGGGTTTTGGTTTGGGGTACCGTTTATAAAATATGCATTCCTCTTCACTGTATTACAACAATTATAACAACAAAAGCTTTAAAACTCCCTTTTGGTGCCCCTTTGTTGACATTTCACCAGGAAACTGGAAGTCACACATGCCCATACATTTGAAAAAAAAACAACAAAAAAAAACACACGCTTTTGGTAAGCTTTCAAAGTACTATCGCCAATTTCAAGATGAGATCAGTCTGGAAGGGTAGGGAAGATTTTCAACAAATAACAACTTAAATTTCAGCCTTTTCTTCATGCAAAGCTCTTGAATGTCTTAAAAGATTCAATTACTCTGACGTCACACCACAGGAAACGGTTCTTTCGAGCAGCAGATGTCAATGGTGGAAATAGGCAGCACTGCAGTTTTAATAGTCTTTTAAGCTTTATAGAATGTAATAGCTTTTAATATTAATAAAATGGATTATAAATGGTTTATTGTTCAGCAAAACAAGTTTCAACTTTGTTCAATGAACAGGTATGATTATGTCGGACATGTAACCGGTTGATGAATGCACATTCCCACATGTTTAAAAACGCTTCTAAAGCCTAAGAAATGTGATATATAAAAATAAAATCTACCACTAGAAATGCAATGCGTCTTTCCTGCTTAAATTGATATACAATAAATAATATTCTTACTTCAGTATGATCATATTCCATATCAAAATTTAATAGCAGCAGTTTTTGATTGAACAATATTATTTACTGCATTTAAATAAAATGCAGCATGCTTTCCCAATCACTTTCATATATGGAAAAGAGTGGCCAGGACATTTAGCAAAATAATTCATTTTATGGAACAACTGTCAAAACTTATTTGTGTGAACTACTCCTTGAAGCATTGTCAATTTCTAGGTTTACACACTGTAACGCAGTTCAATGGAAAGGAGGCGGTGATAACCGGCTTGGCAATATAAATAATATTTTAATGATATACTTAAACAAAAGAAACAAACACACACGACGGTCAGCTGACCGTTAACGATCTCTCTTTCATCGCACCACCTTCCGCAGTCAGCCTTTTATCCCTCTCAGAGGCTTAATTAGCCTGATATGGGACCGGGTGTGTATAATCAGGACACGGCCCCGCCCTCCGCCCTGTCACACACACATTTCTAATTTGAGAGACAATATTTTGAGACCACATGTAAGTAATTGTGATGTTTGGATTTGTTGTTTTGGAGGTATCAGAAATGGATCGAACATGCTACGGTGGTGGTATACTGGCTCTGGCAGGGGGTTAAACTCTTCATAATCTTTGTGCTCAACATTTACTTGTCTACTCTGAGGAAAGGCCTAAGAGACATGTAAGTGCAGTACTGAAATTTGAGGTGTCATTGTTTAAATCCAAGTCTCATGGCTTCTGTTCTGTTTTTTTTCCCAAGGCTGCAGGGTCTGTTCAGTTTTATCCCTTTGCTAGCTCACGCTGAGTATCACAGGGCAAGAGAGTGTGCCGAAAGAAATGTGGCCTCTGATCTGAATGGTCAGGTCCCTACTGCTTTTCAAGAGAGTCCCTCTGTGGAACACACCCTCCCTAAACTCTACACACTTCTGTGTTCACTAGAAACGGAGAGCAAATGGAGAAGACACAGGATTGAGGTGCAACACACATTACAGCAACATGTTGGACATGTGAAAAGACATTAAACACATACAAACCGAGATTTGTAATGTTAATCATTATGTCCAGATTGATATATCAATCCATTAAAAGCATCAAGCATGCATAATTTATGCCTTGAATAAAAAATAAAATTAAAAAAAGCTCTAGTAATGTTAAAAGACTTGCAAAGTAAAACAAATAATGCAGCTTACGCTTATCACACTTTTCTCCTGTGGCCTAGATAGTGTTATTTTTTTTTATTGTTTCTATCATAATCATTAGGGAGAAGTTTTGATGTGTTGAATCAAGTGTTATATAATGTTGAAAGGTTTTGAAATAGAAGACATTCTTTTCAGTATAGTGTAATTTGTGGTTTACTTACATTCTAAGTAACAGTATAATATTCTGTTTCTGTAATATACGTATATACAATAAATAATAGATGGATAAAAATTAACATTACAAGCATTGAATTTGAATGGGACATGTGTACTGTGCACCACAATTTGCTGATACATTATGTATATATATATATATATATATATCGCATGACCTTTTTTACATCAAGCACTGGCATTCAAACTCTAGGATTCAGATTAGATTGATTAGCAATGGTGCTCAACCGGAGACTTTCAAATGACGAGGGTGGTGGCTAATACAGTTCCAGGCACAACTTCTTCAATGCCACCATTATTTGATTTCAAACCATTTATAAATCCATTATCTCATCGAAACAGAGAATAAAATGGCAAAATATGTTTTTAGTAAAAGAACCCTATATTAGAAGCACAATGGCATCAAACAGAGCATGCCTAAGCATGGCCTCACTTATGCAGTGGTAAGTCCTGTGATACCTCATTTATCCCATCAAGACAAACATCTACAGGTGACGTCACCTTCCTCAGATAAAAAGCTTGACCAATTACTGTGCATTATGTCCAAAGAGATGCTCAACCTGACTTAGCCAAATAAAATCACATGATAATCATCATATCGTTCATTTTCAGTGCAAAATCCAATGTTATTTAGCGTAAATGGGGAAAGGTCATGAAAGAGTTGAGCTCAAATGCACCCCCAAAATAAAATAAACAAATAAATTATAGTTTGAGTAAAGACAATGAGGGCTATTATAAAGACCATTACCATTGTCTGTAACTGTTACGAATGGAGGCAGCGAAGCAGACGAGGAGATGCGGATCCAATCGCAGTTCAACTTTATTAAGTAAAGAAACAGGCAAAACACAAAATACGGGAACAAAGGAAAAACCCTCAATGGGGAAATAAAACATAAAACTAGAAAACACGGGCAGGGAACACATACCAGGCTAACAACAACATTCAACGAACGACAAGGAGTGAACAAAAAGCAGGGCTTAAATACACAGTGAGTGATGACAGAATGAGACACAGGTGAAAACAATGAACAAAATGGCAGTGATGATGGCAGGTGGATTCTGGGAAGTGTAGTTCTAAACAATGACAAGTGAGACAGTGGAGCTAAACAAGGGACAAAAGTGAAAACTATGGAATGCAAAGGTGACAAAAATGGCAGACAGAGGGCAACAGTGAAACAAGACAAGGAATTCCTAACATAGCCCCCCCTCAAGGATCGGATTCCAGACGATCAACATAAAACAAAAAATGTCCACTGACTGGGGGGGGAGCTTATGGTGGGCAGACAGACCAAGGGGGGCAACGACGGGCAGACAGGCAGTCCAGGGGGCAACGAAGGGTAGACAGGAAGTCCAAGGGGGCACAAAGGGCAGGCAGGAAGTCCAAGGGGGCACAAAGGGCAGGCAGGAAGTCCAAGGGGGCACAGATGGCAGGCAGGAAGTTCAAGGGGGCACAAAGGGCAAGGACAGGTTCAGGTGGTCTGGGAGCTGGCCACCGGGCAAGGACAGGTTTGGGGAACCTGGGAGGAGGCCACTGGACAGGGACTGGGTCAGGAGGCCTGGGAGGAGGCCACAGGACAGGGATTGGGTCTGGGGGCCTGGGAGGAGGCCACAGGGCGGGAACAGGGTCAGGAGGCCTGGGAGGAGGCCACAGGACAGGGACTGGGTCAGGGGGCCTGGGAAGAGGCCACAGGGCCGGGAACAGGGTCAGGAGGCCTGGGAGGAGGCCACAGGACAGGGACTGGGTCAGGAGGTCTGGGAGGAGGCCACAGGACAGGGACTGGGTCAGGAGGTCTGGGAGGAGGCCACAGGACAGGGACTGGGTCAGGGGGCCTCGGAAGAGGCCACAGGACAGGAACAGGGTCAGGAGGCCTGGGAGGAGGCCACAGGACAGGCACTGGGTCAGGAGGCCTGGGAGGAGGCCACAGGACAGGGACCGGGTCAGGAGGCCTGGGGGAAGGCCACAGGACGGGAACAGGGTCAGGAGGCCTGGGAGGAGGCCACAAAGGCGGTGACCTGGAAGGCTCTGGCGGTGAAGCCGCAGGAGGCTCGGGAGGCGGAGCCGCAGGAGGCTCGGGAGGCAGAGCCGTAGGAGGCTCAGCTGAGGGAGGCTCTGGAGGCTCAGAGGCCTCAGGGGGCGGAGCCGTGGGAGGCTCAGGAGGCAGAGCCGAGGGAGGAGGAACCATGGAAAGCTTGGGAGGCTCAGGGGGCGGAGCCGCAGGAGGCTCGGGAGGCGGAGCCGTAGGAGGCTCGGGAGGCTCAGCTGAGGGAGGCTCTGGAGGCGGAGCTGAGGGAGGCTCTGGAGGCGGAGCTGAGGGAGGCTCAGAGGCCTCAGGGGGCGGAGCCATGGGAGGCTCAGGAGGCAGAGCCGAGGGAGGAGGAACCATGGAAAGCTCGGGAGGCTTGAGAGACGGAGCCCTGGGAATCTCGGGAGGAGGAGCCCTGGCAGACTCGAGAGACTTGAGAGATGGAGCCCTGGGAGGCGGAGCCCTAGGAGGCTTGGGAGGAGGAGCCCTGGGTGGCTCGGGAGACTTGAGAGGCGGAGCCCTGGAAGGCTCGAGAGGCTTGAGAGGCGGAGCCCTGGGAGGCTCAAGAGACTTGAGGGGTGGAGCCCTGGGAGGCTCAAGAGACTTGAGGGGTGGAGCCCTGGGAGGCTCGAGAGGCTTGAGAGGCGGAGCACTGGGAGGTTCGAGAGGAGCCCTGGGAGGCTCAAGAGGAGCCCTGGAAGACTCGAGAGACGGAGCCCTGGGAGGCTCGAGAGGCTTGAGAGGCGGAGCCCTGGGAGGCTTGAGAGGCGGAGCCCTGGGAGGCTCGAAAGGCGGAGCTCTGGAAAGCTCGGGAGGCGGAGCTCTGGAAAGCTCGGGAGGCGGAGCTCTGGAAAGCTCGGGAGGCGGAGCTCTGGAAAGCTCAGGAGGCTCGGAAGGCGGAGCTCTGGAAAGCTCGGGAGGCTCGGAAGGCGGAGCTCTAGGAAGCTCGGGAGGCGGAGCTCTGGAAAGCTCGGGAGGCTCGGGAGGCGGAGCTCTGGGAAGCTCGGGAGGCGGAGCTCTGGGAAGCTCAGAGGGCGGAGCTCTGGGAAGCTCGGGAGGCTCGAGGGGCGCAGGCTCTAGGACGGGCATGACCATTGGCGCTGGCTTTTGGTCAGTCCAGGCTATTGGCATTAGCCCGGGAACGGTCGAGGCTACAGGCGCTGGCTCAGGGACAGTCGAGGCTACAGGCGCTGGCTCAGGGACGGTCGAGGCTACAGGCGCTGGCTCAGGGACGGTCGAGGCTATAGGCGCTGGCTCAGGGACGGTCGAGGCTACGGTCGCTGGCTCAGGGACGGTCGAGGCTACAGGCGCTGGCTCAAGGACGACCAAGGCGACAGGCACTGGCTCACTGACCTCTGAGGTGACAGGCACTGGCTCGCTGACCTCTGAGGTGACAGGCACTGGCTCACTGACTGTGATATGCGCTGGCTCACTGACCTCTGAGGCGACAGGTACTGGCTCACTGACCTCTGAGGCGACAGGCACTGGCTGGGTGACTGTGGTATGCGCTGGCTTGGGTTCGCTGACCGTGGCTGACGAGGGCTCTGGCTCGCAGACCGGGGCAGGCGAGGGTTCTGGCTCGCTGACCGTAGCTGACGAGGGCTCTGGCTCGCAGACCGGGGCAGGCGAGGGCTCTGGCTCGCTGACCCGTAGCTGAGCCGAGGGCTCTGGCTCGCAGACCGGGGCAGGCGTGGGCTCTGGCTCGCTGACCGTGGCAGGCGGAGACTGGGGAGCAGAAGCCTTTCCTCTTCTCCTCCTCCGCCGGGCGGACGAAGCTGGCAACGCTGGCTCGTTGGCCGTGGTAGGCGTGAAGGGACGAACCACGGGCGAAGGGAGAGTTACCACTGTGGGAGGAGTGGCAGGGTTCTCCTCGATGACGCACACAGTAAACGGTGAACCGCAGGCCAGCAGAGTCTCCTCCACGCAACGCGTGGAAGCGTCCAGCCGCGTTGCCTGTGGCAACCGCTCCTTGAGCGCACTGTTCAGGCTCGCCGGAAAAACCCCACCAGGTCGGAGTCAGGGAATTCGGTGGCACTCGCAATCGCGAGGAAATCGCGGATGTGGTCCTCCACCGGACGATTTCCCTGACTAAGGCTGAGCAGCTGACAGCTCGCTTTTCGAACCGCTGGATCCATGTTTGGTCGTTCCTTCTGTTACGAATGGAGGCAGCGAACCAGACGAGGAGATGCAGATCCAATCGCAGTTCAACTTTATTAAGTAAAGAAACAGGCAAAACACAAAATACGGGAACAAAGGAAAAACCCTCAATGGGGAAATAAAACATAAAACTAGAAAACACGGGCAGGGAACACATACCAGGCTAACAACAACATTCAACGAACGACAAGGAGTGAACAAAAAGCAGGGCTTAAATACACAGTGAGTGATGACAGAATGAGACACAGGTGAAAACAATGAACAAAATGGCAGTGATGATGGCAGGTGGATTCTGGGAAGTGTAGTTCTAAACAATGACAATGGAGTGAGACAGTGGAGCTAAACAAGTGAGACAGTGGAGCTAAACAAGGAACAAAAGTGAAAACTATGGAATGCAAAGGTGACAAAAATGGCAGACAGAGGGCAACAGTGAAACAAGACAAGGAATTCCTAACAGTAACATTATGTATGTGTGTGTGTGTGTATATATATATATATATATATATATATATATATAGAATAGAATTCAAAAAATATTTTATTCACATTACTGTATTCACACATTCTTAAATTACGTTTGTAGCATGAGTAGTTATTTAGTAATATTAGAAATTAGCGTAATTTAAACCAATTATTTCTACATCATGGTAGTATGTTTTTTAACTGCCTTTATGCTGATCTTATGTGGGTCATTTTTATTTGTATAGCACCTTTCACAACACACATCATTTCAAAGCAGCTTTACAGAAAAGCATGCATTAACAGGAAATAAAACCGTAATATCTATAAAGTCTTAAAGAGTCATCAATGTGTAGTTTGATTAAATACGATAATGAAGTGTATAAAAATAATTAATTAAATAATAATTGTATTTAGAAACCCAGTGAGCAAACTTGCATGCAAGGACAAAAACGGCTCAAGGAACAAAAACGAACAAAATATTTAGCAGAATGTAACAGAAACCGGGACAAAGGGATTTTCAATTGATCCAGAGTGAAACATTTATTTTTAAATACTGGTAACCGTTTAATTTTGTTCCAATTTTTTTATTAAATCAAAGGCCAAAGGGTTTATAACAACTATACCACTTTATGTTGCCTGAAGAAATAAAACTTGCTTTGATCATAAAGGAAACTGCTGCATCACACATTTCTTTGATATGATGCATTAACACAGATTTGATGCTGCAGGGTTTTGAGTGAGCAGCAGATCTGTAAATAAAATTATGCTTAACTGTTAATGAACTGCTTGTTATGATTTCTATGCTGACAAATCCACCATAGGGAAAGAAAATTGCATATTTCACTTATTTTGGTGAGGCAAGTGGCTTATTTTGAGCTTGTTTCTCTTGCGAGATCTGGTAACACTGCAATTGGTATTTCACACACCCTTAAGCGCAGAGTATTGTTAGAGAATATTGTAACTGTTCATTTATTTTGTTCTAACTGGTAACCTTTTGGAAGAGACCAGATAAACTGACATTTTTCTGTTATTCAGCCAAAAGAAAATCACCACATGGTGGAAAATAATCACTTCTGTAAATGTGTTCAAGCATAAAAAAAGTTTTTATTTTAAAAACCATCAAAATAGTAATTTAGTAATGTAAACAAGAGCAGTTTGCAGGTCTCAACTCCAACATCAAAAACACACTATTCTAATTCCTATAGTGGTAACCAGTTCTTTCTGGACCACTATTCATCTGCAGCACCATGGACAAAATGTATATATTAGCTCAGTTCTGTGCATGTGAATTGTACAGTATGTGACCAGAAAGACAGACATATCTTTCTGTTGTGTTGTCCACACTGACTGTCATCTCCTCTCATTGCAAAACAAATCCTATAGAAAACACTGGTAGTAACACATGAGTTCATTGTATAATGACTACTGTATAAACATACTACATTTGGATAAATTCACAAAAGTATCAGCACATAGAGTATATCAAAGTACTTTTTTCCCTGAGTTAAGGCTATTGCACATTTCTATGACTTCACATTTATAACCTCAGAGCCATCAGTCAGGATCACTGGTGTTCTGTCCTTCCAAATCTGCACAGACCTAATTGGACATAAAACAATATTTTTTTATATATTAAAACAATATAAAAGATGACAGACTGTAAGGCGTGGACTTCCTTTCTACATCCATTGACTGTTGGGTGCTAGAGCTCCGTGGTTGAGCGTTCCAATTTCTCGCATTCATTTGAATAGAAGTGGCACGTATCTGCTAAATAATCTCTGCTTATGCACTCTTTTATAGTTAAAAACTTCCTGTGCATTCCAGAACATATCTTATATTATGTCTAAAAATAACATTTTGCTTTAGGATATGAAGACCCACTTTATATTAAGTGTCTTCAACTACTATGTACTTAAGCATTTGATACTTATTATGTAATAATTATGCACATGCATACGGTATAGTTGAATTGCACTACCATTTAAAGTACCTGCATTTAATTACATCTGTAGTTACACTGTTATCCCTAAGCCTGACCCAACCTTAAACCTACCAGTGCAGCAACCCAAGTAGCATCAAATATGAATTTTGTGAGAGTTTTGCAGAACAACATGTAGTTACTCATAAGTACATTGTATTGTATTTTTATGTTAGTAAATAGTTGTTCAAGACACTTAATATAAAGTGGCAGAAGATCCAGATTTTACATTACCAAAGTACCAAAACTGACTATCACACATAAAACAAAAATGTCCTTAAAATGAAGCATTGAAATGTATTTTTATGAATTGAATTATGATTAAATGCATAGGCCCATTAATATGTAAAATTATTAAAATAGGCAGAACTGGAAAGTTTTGTAAAAAACAATTTATAAATGCATAAACTATGCATAAAAAAGGATCGATATCTTATTATAGCTCTGATAAAAACAGGTGAGGTAAATGATCAAATCATTTAAATGTTCCCTTCTGTCAGCCTTATATAAAGAAAAAAAGAGATAAAAAATATTGTCTTCATCACAACCCAAAACATTCATGACAAGTTCAAGATGTAATAATTTACTGGCTGGACAACCAAAACCCTTTGAAGGATTTTTTCTCAGTTTCAATGTAGTTACTATGTTTCAGCTTTATACTGTAGAGCAAAATTCTGGTCAACTACTTTAAATAGCATTTTTAGGCTTATACATTTCAGCTTTTACTGTACCTGTGTGTGGGCAGCGCACATTTGTGTGAAGGAGTCCTGCAGGTATTGATTACCAAATCCCATGATTCGACCGACTGTCTGGCCGCACAATCCAGCCACTTTGGCCGTAAAGTCCAGGGTGAAGGCAAGTCTGACCAGTTCCGGAGAAGCGTCTGTGCTCTTGGGAAGAGGACTGGGGATCTGGGCTATGTAGCCATCTGCCAGCTGCTGGAAGGAGCTGTAAGACAGCCTCTGGAGGAACACTTGAACACTACTGTTCCTTTTGATCTAGAAAGAAAATTATACAGAAATGCCATTAAGGGATCAAGCAACAGTTCAGTCATGAGAACTCTCAGAAAGATTTTGCATTTTAATGGGAAATTACACACTGATAGGATATTGGTCTTGGTGGACTAGATCAGTTATGCTGCTGCTGCTGCTACAGAGCAAGTACAGATACTTGCTACTGCTAGAACATACACAGACATGCTGAATTAAGCATGTGGACATGCTGCTACAAAATTATAAAAGCACAAAACATGCTGCATCAAAAATGTATAACATGCTGCTCCACAACTAGACATAAATACAATCCCTGTGTGGTAGATTTAGACCGGTGCTGCTGAGGTGAAGTTGTGCTGCAGTGAAACCAGCTTATCTTCAAAACTGAGCACATTTAAATGTTAGACAAAGAGAGAGATGCAAGTTGATTGGCTACCCAATTACATGTCAAAGGACTAATCAGCTTACGCCATGAGAGCCAATTGGCTTCACATATCACATGTGAGCAGCCGATTGGCAAACAGATGACAAGTTCAAAGAACCTATCAGAGTTTCATGCCTGAACTTAAGTCATTTATGTCAATATGCTAATTGGAGTCGGTAATTTAATGGCTATTTCCACAAAGAACTCGAGCAATATTGCATTTTGCCAAATATTTAGGATTCTATATACATCTTCAAAATATCTCCTTTTGTGTTTGACTGAGAAATTAATGTGAATGAACAAGTTGCAGACATCAACAAGTTACAGATATCAAACAATTAAAATGCATACCTTTTGATCAATAATATCTCCATGCTGCTTCAGTAAGCTGATAATTCTCTTAGTAGTGTCATCACCTATGGAGATAAATGTGTGATATACAACCTGTAGCATATGAATGTCAAAACTGTTAGTAGTTTTTAAATTGAAATGGGCTTGGTGTTTTAAAAATTTACATATGCATAGACCAAATAGAGAATAGTGTGGGAATTTTTACTGTTCTCAAATGTACTACTAGGTTTATGAGAGGGTGTCACCTGCAGGGCTGCTGTCATCTCCTAGACAAGCAGAAGAGGGCAGTAGATCAGAATCTTCTTTTGGACTGAACTGAATCGCCTTCACAATCGACTCTAGCTCCTCTGACACTCTCTCAAAGTATGCATTAGTAGAGTCCACACTCACAACTAAACAGAGCAGAGAAAGACAATGATTCAAATAATATGGTTATAAGTTATCGACCACCTATCAATTTAACAGAAGATAACTTTAAATGTTGTGGCCAACTACACAATAATACAAACTGCAGACAAAAAAATTATTAAAAAAAATAGGCAAGAAAGAGCTTCATCTAAGTCACAAATCAATATCTAATAAATGCAATTTCAAGATGTCAGGGTGCACAGGTTTATTTGAATGAGCTAAATTGTTCACATATTTTTATTATTGTTGTGTAATCGATTTACAGTCAAACTAACCCTGCTTACTTTCTTTATACATGTCCCTGGTCCTACTATGAATAATTCAACTGTGTACATTTATCCAAAGAAAAAAGTTTGCATTAAAATGAACGTGTTAATGCATGCGCTTTAAAACATTTACATGTACATTTTTTGTAGACGCGATTAACGCATTTAGTGTTAATAAAGCATAAACCAGCATAAACACTGGTTTGAGGAGCAATGGTAGGTTTGCAATGTGTCTGCCTGGAATCATTACACTGACGCACACACCAATACACACAACACAGTGATTCCGTGTCAATGGTCAATGATGGAGAAAGGATGATAATTATTGTACAAAACATGCTCAGCTTGCACTTGTGACAAAAATTCAAGAAGTTTGCATCCTCTGTAACGCACAATTTAATTACCAAAGAAGCAGGTAAAGTCTTAATTATCACTAAACTGTACGCTCACTACTGCTGTAGTAAAGCTGATAGCCACTGGGTCCATTCCAAAACTTAGAGAGCTGCCTCACTGTCTACTGCCTACATAGGCAGCTGCCTTCTATGGCAGCATCCTTACTGAAATGATGCCTCTTAAGAGAGTGATTTGGAATGCTCTACATAAGCAGCTGCTCCGCGTATCATTCAAATAGAGCTCCTCACGCCCAGAGAACGAGAGAATTATGCCGAGTTTACAATACCGATTTTCGCTCACCGACAGTTTTGTGGTGATCGCCGATAAAAGCCCAAAATCGTAGGCAAATCGGAGCTCACTCCCGTGAGCGACGATCGCAATGTACGAATTATCAAACACGCGATCTCAGAGATTTTCCGACGCATCGCCGATGTCAGCGAGATATTTTGAATGTTAAATATCTGGACCTGTCTGCAACTCCAAATCGTGCAATGTGAAATATGTTTTGACTGAATACAACTGCAGCGTTGACCTACAGCCAATGAGAGACCAAGAAACCGGGCACGGGAAGTTTCAGTGTGATGTACCTGCAACAGGCAACGGTATCGAGAAAGTCACATTGGACCGAAGCAATGGAGGAAAAACTAGTGGAACATTGGCAGGAGCACCAGATTTGATGTTTCTTCTGAACTGTACCACAACCGGGATGAGAAAGAGAAGAGTTGGAAGGAAATTGCCAATTCTCTTGGACAGTCAGGTAAACAAATAGATAGATTTTTCAGTACGAGGTACTTTTTCATATTGTAACCAATAAAATATATGATGCCTTTAGGCCATTAAAAACATACACATCATATTCTGAAATGCATAACATGTGATCATGCATTTGTTTTCATATCTCGTATCACTCCTCGCGTGTACTCTGTTGTGAAACGTAATTTGGAGTCCAGGCAGAGCTGTCGGTGATTCGTCAACAGTGAAATGTCTTGTAATGTGTTCACCCATGTCGCCGGTTCCTCTTGTAATTTGAAAATGCTACGACTTAGGCTATATGACAAGACAGACAGTTGTGTAATATGAATAGTACCACGATCCGACGTCTTTGAAAGTCGTGTAGTGTGTAGGAGGCATTAGCTCACAACGGATTTCATCACAGTTGATGCGAGAGAAAAGACGTGATCCTCCAATCCTCTAATGACCATAAATATGCACAGCACACACACATTTTGGGTAAAATAGTCAGTTTTGTATCTCATTAAATTGTTATTTACTGATCATTTTCAGAATTTAATGGTTTATATGTATATTTATCGTCTAAATTTCTCTCGCTTCGTCCGCCATCTTGGATTTATTTTTCCACCGAGCTCATCGTGGTGCATTCAGGGATCGCCTACAGGATACATACGATGATACCTTAGAATTTGGCCAAAATGAGATATCTTAAGAGGCAGCATAATTAAGATACCTTTCGGTACAGCCTTCGCATTGGGAGCACGCCTATATATTAAAATCCTTGAAATGTCTTAAAATTTGCCTGAATGTTCATTTTATGCTCAACACTCAGTGTGCTGAAAGTTAAAGTGAACCCGTTATGCAAAATTCACTTTTACATGGTGTTTGTACACAAATGTGTGTCGGCAGTGTGTGTACACAACCACCCTACAATGTTAAAAGTCCACCAACTCCTCTTTCTTATATTTCTATTAATCAAAAACAGTGTGTCAAAATGAATGGTTTTCGTTTCTGCACTAAAGTGACATCACATTAGAGCAGGCCTCGCCCACGACTGGTGATGGACTCCACCCTATTATCATAGATCCTCCCCTGAGTGATCTACACACAGTCCGCCATTGATTTCCACTATGGAGCAAATACAGTGAGAAGAATAATGTATCAGCTTCGTAAGCATAAGTGGCATAAGTGTTCTGTTTTTGGCTGTAAAAGTGAACATAAGAGTCTTAGTGTACTCACAGCATCAGAGCCACTGAAGACACAGTGGACAAGTTTTGTTTTTGAAGGATATATGCCCCAAAACATATAAAAATGTGTGTGTGGTTGTGCAAATCATTTGTGTGTGGTTTGCAAATCGCCTTTCCGATTTTGCTTGTTAGCTGATTCCACGGCTAATGCAGCTAAAGTTACAATTGTCTCTGTAACGGGGGCGGGCGCAGCAGCTCATTTGCACACACACGAAAACAGCATGTTTTTGATTCCACCCAAAAAGAGGCATTTACAACATGCTATAATAAATTATCCGTGAGGTATTTTGAGCTGAAACTTCACAGACACATTCTGGGGACACCTGAGGCTTATATTACATCTTGTAAAAGGGACATAATAGGTCTCCTTTAAAATGGTCTGATTCTGCCGTCTCACCATTTTGATTGCTGAACGAGATCCTCTTCAGAGATTTTTTTTTCCTAACCATCTCACTGTGGACAGATGAGCTTCCAACCGACTCATTAGGCCTCTGTTCTATTGTAGACTGTCCAGAGTCTGTTTCTAAAACACTCTTCCCTTTCAACTTCAGGTCAAACTTCTTCCTAGTGAAGAGGTTGAGAAAGCCCCTAAAGAACGATTTGCTTCTGCTTGGTGTTTTCCGGCTCTTTCTCTGGAAAGCAGGGTCTGCTATTGTGCATTCCGTGCACTCAGTGGTCTTTACAAGCCATTCGACGGACAATCGGTGAGCAGAGCTGTCACTAGATGCCCGTCTGGCTTGGCTTCCTTGCTCCTGCTCTTTGAGTTTTTTGCGTTGTTTCAGTTGATGTTTCTTGCCTCCATCATTCAGGCTGAGGCTGCGCTTGACGAACGTCTCTAACAGACATTTGGTGCATTTCTGATCCAACGAGAGCATTTGAGGACTATGAAAAACTGGCTTGGACATGTTTGTACTCTGCATCCAGGCTATCTATAAAACATGAAATAACATCATTATTACTGTCACAATGAAAACATACATGTACAAAGTTTCTTTATTCATGCACTTCTGAAAATGTACCACTGTTCATGTACTATAACTATAGTATTTGATATTTATCAAAAGGCAATTGCAAACTAGGGCTGGGACGAGTCATCGATTACAGAAATACGTCGATTTGCATAACATGCATTGGTGCGTCGCAATGTAATAATTAAAATGGCAGCCCCCAGTTTAAGCATGGATTCCCCGAAGAACAATCTGCAGCAAATGGTGATCTAAAGCTTGGGAGTATTTTAGGCGGAGTCCCAACAATGTGGTGCTGCGTAAGATATGCAAATTGGAAATGGCTTGAAGCGAAACACTTGAAGCGAAAGCATCCCGGAGCGCTTGTCAAAATGGTAGCACCGTATGTCCAGTTGACATAGTATTACAACACGTGTTTCTGTTAGTAGTAGTCACTTAAAATATATTTTCTAAATGTTTCCTCATCGCCCCCATGTTAAAAGTAATTTCTGCACCGCTGCTAACGTAACTTTACACCATGCGACATCTAATTTTGTTATTTGGCCGTTTTATATTTTCTGTTTACTTTAACGGCCATGCAGCCCTCTACATTGCGAGTAAATTTCGCATTATGAGACCAAAAACGTCTGTTATTAGCCACTGGCATGTAAATTTTCGCCAGTGAGCGCGGAGGAAAAATAACTTGTTTGGAGTATAAGTGACTGAGACACATCTCAGGGAACCGCACCGCTGACATCACAAGAGCAGCTCTCTTGAGAGTGTGTGAAGATAAACCACTTCTCAAGCGCTCTGCAAAACTCACGCCAAAATATAAACAAGGTATAAACGGATTCGTTTTGTGAACGCAAAGCGCTCCGGTTTCACTTTATGGCCATGTAATGTCAAATATCCGTGGTCATTGTGGGTTTATTCACGCAGTGTTAACATGCAGTGAGACAGAGGAGATGCTCTATTTCTGTGGAGATGATCAAATTCAAGAAACAGAAAAAGTCTTCCTTCATGAGAAATCAGGGCTTGTGAGTTAACCAGAGAGCCTTAAAATAATGTGTGAAAATGAAGAATATAAGGCAGAAATATTTTACTATTGCATAATATAATATATAATATAATAGCTACAGGTTAGCTGGGTTACAAAAGAAGGAAAAGAAAGCAAAACATTGAAAGTCCAATGGATCAAAAGTACATCGGACAGATAGGAGAGATATATTTGAGTTATTTAGACATATTTTGATAATTAAAATATTATTTAAATTATTTTATAATTTTATTTGACTGTCATTCATATGTTTTTGAAGCCTGAAAAGAAAGTCATATACCCTTATTTTATTATATGACCCAAGCTAAATTTGTATAAATTATTTTGTTGTGTGCATGAAGCACACATAGTGAGTTTGTATGGTAATGAATAATCATATTCGTGAAACACCTAAAACAGACAATTAATCATCATAGTCCTAAAACAGTAATCATAGTCATAATCACAATTATTTGTTTGACAATTTATTGTCGGCCAAATTTCACAATCGTGACCCCTAATTTTCATTTTTAGGTTACTACCTTATGAATTGTTTTGTTACAAATGTTTCTTTTACAGAGAGTTGATTAAGAATGCACAAGTTTTAGTTATTCCTGTTAGAAAAACATTTAAGTGTTACTCAAATTGCACTAATTTTATTGTAAAATAATTTTATGTTGGACTGCTAAACTCGAGGTTGCACAATGTTTTGATATTCCTCCTGAAAGTGACTTGAATTTTACATTTTGTTTAATTTATTTTGTTGTTGGATTGCTAAATGTCCTTTTACTCGAATTGTAAATGTAAAATGGTCTGCACTTATATAGGTGCCTTTTTAACCTTAACGGTATTCAAAGTGCTTTACACTGTGACACATTCACACACACATTCATACACCAATGGTGGCAGAGCTGCTATGCAATGCACTAGCCTGCCATTGGGAAAAAGTTCTTACTTAAAACAACAAAACAAATGTAAAATTCAAGTCACTTTCAGGGGGAATATCAAAACATAGTGCAACCTCGAGTTTAGCAGTCCAACATAAAATCTCTCCAAAATAAAATTAATGTTGGACTGTAAAATGGAGATTACCAGTTAAGACAGGGCTATTTTTGTTGCAGAATAATGCGCTGCAGTGCACAATTTGTTTCTTGTGCATTTGTTTGTGTTTAAGAGAAGATAATTTATTAAAATATTGAAATATTAATGAGACAAGTTTTTTATATTTATTTTGGGTTAATTAATTGTTATATTAATCAATAAATAATAATACAAAAATATTTAGAAAACATTATATTGATTACCACAACGTTTTATTTTGACTTGTCACTCCTTTTCTTTACAAAGCAAAACTCGAGGTTACAGTGAGACATCTACAATAAAAGTAATTGGGGACAAGATTTTGGAGGGTTTAAGGGTAGAAATGTGAAGCTTATAATTTTATAAAACACTTCTATACAATTTTCTATTGAAACTCCTGCACTGATTAAGCTGTATATTTGTTTAAATTGTCATTTTTGCGGTCGTTTTAGGGTTTACAGTGTTTCGTTGTCATTGCAACAAAGTTGTAAAATTGTATGTAACTTTACAGGTTAGTAAGTGATTTTATTACACAGCTCTCTGGAATACTCTATTCTGATTAGTCAATGGTGCCATCCAGTGGTCAGATATTGCTCTGTAGCAACCACACATCTGAGGATTTAGACATATCAGACCATTCATCTGGGTTATGCAGTTTTCTCTCCTGCTTATGTCTCCAGTTTATGCCTTGTGGCTATACTTTAAAAACAGTATTTTCACGTTTTCTGATTGGGTCCCATTCACTTCCATTGTAAGTGCCTCACTGCAAATGAGATTGTTTTGCTGGTTTTTGAGTGTGTGTGTGTTTATATATACATATATATATATATATATATATATATAAAATGAGGGACAAATCAAAATAATTTTTATGGTATTCAGAATTATATCACAAATGCCGTTGATTGAGCTTAACTTCTACTGAGCCAGGAATATACCTTGTACACTTAAATAAACTATAACTGCAACAAGCTGCTTTTTATGCAGAGTAACTACTATAACTATAATAATAAACAAGCTTATTACATATCATCTTACAACTATAAATGATAACTTATTGCAAACTAAACATTTAAATGAAAAAAACATATTTACAAAATTTCAACCAAAATACCAGTTAATTAAAACATAGTATACATGTGTAAGGGTGCATTTTAAAAATTAGGATGATATATTACATTAAAATATGATTTGATGAAATACTTTAATTTATAGCAACAGTTGTGCAAAATGGCCGAATGTGAACAAACAACTGAAATGAAACGGGGCGGAAGTAACACTAGTTTCCTCTGCAAGTGTAGGGCATAATTTATCGCTGTTTACTATGTCTGCCTTCTGGAGCCTCAAGCTTTATGAATCTCAAACTATTGCACATATGAACACATTTAGGAGAAATGCTTCTGTTCAGGTTAGATAGAATTAAAGTTAAGTTAAACTAAACCTCACCTTCTGGAAAGTTGATGACTATTGGATGTAAAAGCAGAGATTTTTGATAGAAGACACTTTAAAGCATTTTGCTAGCGGATAACTCTCCGGTAGTTTCTTGATCTACACAAAACTGCAAGGTCACGTGACATCGCTGGACCCGCCTACGTCATGAATATTTATGACTAGCACCTCGTGAATAATCATTACAGGATTTTAGCAGATGTCGAAAAGAACTCCAGCAGGATTCATTTAAGTGGTATCTCGGTACATCTGTAAAAGACACGTCATTGTTGCATATTCACGAATGAAGAGTAATGCACCTTAAAACTGTCCACACGATGGCGCAATTTATTTAAAGTTAATTCACTTATCGCTGAACAAGTGTTTTCTCCTGCTGCTTGATAGAAATCAATTCAAGACAAGTTTATTCTTAAAGCACATTTAAAAACAACAGACGTTGAAAAAAAATGCTGTGCAATAAGAAATCCAAGTATAATAATAAAGCATACATTTTTATAATTTAAATTAAATGGAAATCACACTAGGAAAACAGTAATTAACAATTACAAAATTAACAGAAATATAAAAAGGCATAAACAAAGAAACACAACTAGGATACAAAAATTAAACCTCTTTTCACCTCAAACTGCTTTAAAAGCCGAATAAAAATAAATAAATGTATAATAATAATAAAAAAGTGCCATTCAAATGGATTTAAATATAGCAAGGGTCGGAGAACACCTAACTGTTCCACAACTAATGGGAATACGTATTTAAAATAAAAAATATAAGTAACTGTATTCCACTACAGTTACAATTTAAATCATTGGTATTTAGAATACAATTACATTAAAAAGTATTTTGATTACTGAAAAGATTGCTTTGCAATTTTTTGTCATTTGTTTCATTTACTATTTTGTCCTTTCAGATGGAAAACATTTTATCCATATAAATGATGTGATCCAAAGTAAGTTTAGAGCAGAAGAAAAATAAATAAATCTTGTGTAAATTGTCAGCTTTACGCTAAGCTAAAATGCTATTTCTAGCCATTTTACATGCACGTTACCAGGCACAATTATATTTTTTATTAAGAAAATTCACGTTGGATCATAATTTCCAAGACCTTTGATATTAGGGCAAAAATGTATTCTTAATAATTTTTGTAATGTTTTCCTGTAAAATATATATATAAAAAAAATCCTTAAAACAAGATCAGTTTGATTTATCTTGTTTAAGAAAAAAAACTGCATAAGATATTTAGGCTTTTCAGAGAATGTATTTTTAATGTGTATTTTGTCTTACTGTACTGGCAGAGTTTTATAATCAAAACAAGTGAAAAAGTCTACCAGTGCTGAATCAGTAATCCAAAGTATTTAGCACATTATTGACCTTGAGTAATTTAACAAAATATGTTACAAATTACAATTTACAGTATGTATTCTGTAATCTGTAGAGGAATACATTTCAAAAGTAACCCTCAAAACCCTGGCTGTAATCAAGGAGGCTGGCGTCGGGAAGTTGCTGTGCCACTACCTGCACCTCCTTGGAGAGTAAGAGTAACAAGCGGGTCGCCCACTGATCAGGAGGCCACCTCCATACCTCAGCTGTCCTCTCGAAGAGGTCGACGAAGGCCTCCGGATCATAATTTTGGCCCCATCTTCATCAGTGCCACAGGTGGGGTAGGCTCCAGGGAGGTCGCAGCACCAGCCCCCTCCCTGGCAATCAGGCTCCAGAGCACCTGCTGGTCCTCCGCTTGTGCCTGGAGCAGGACTTGGAAGCGTACCTCCATGAGGGCTTGATGCTGGTTCTGCTGGATGCTGGTGAGGGTCTTGAAGACTTCTCCCAGCGGTGAGGACACCATCATAGCGTTCTCCTCCAAAGCTGGGTTTTCACTGTGATGTGATCGGTTTGTAGGCAAAGGAGGACTCAGGAGACAGTGAACAGTTGAGTGTTTTATTTGACACTTCAGCTTCACACACACACACACACACACACACACACACACACACACACACACACACACACACACACACACACATAGCAAAAATGGCTCTTGGTGGCCAACACAAAATAGCTTTCTGTCTGTCTCAGGCAGTCTGTGTTGCTCTGGGCCACCCTCTCTCTCCCTTTTGCCACTCTGGTGAGACTTATCAGGTCTCCCTCCGCCATCACTATAGTGAGAGACAGGTGTTGGACTAATTACAGCCACTTTCCCACTCCCACGGACAGACACGTGACAAATTTCATTGTTGAGGTTTATGGTGGCATATTGCCTTCATATGTCTCCTACTAAATTGGCATAAGTGTAGTTATGGGCTATGCAATTAATTAAAACTATGCCTATGTTTTGCATGCTTGGCCATGCAAAACTTGCTGCCTTGATCCTAGGGTGTTGTGGGTGGTAGCTTTGCACTGGGGCCCATAAGATCCAAGTTACACCACTGTTGGGAGGAGTTACGCACCGTTTAGTACTTTTTGTGGTTTTGTTTATATAAAAATTATTTTGTCTTTTAGTTATCATAACCTAAAATGTAGAGTTAGAATAATTGCCCTGGATTTAACGTTTTTGTTGGCTAAACTTGTGATAAGTTATCAAACTTAGAAAAGTAATTCAGGGGGACTTGGGTAGCTCGGCGAGTATTGACGCTGACTACCACCCCTGGAGTCACGAGTTCGAATCCAGGGCATGCTGAGTGACTCCAGCCAGGTCTCCTAAGCAACCACATTGACCCGGTTGCTAGGGAGGGTAGAGTCACATGGGGTAACCTCCTTGTGGTCGCAATAATGTGTGGTTCTTGCTCTCAGTGGGGTGCATGTTGAGTTGTGCGTGGATGCCACGGTAACACGCTCAACAAGACACGTGATAAGATGCAGATTGACAGTCTCAGACGCAGAGGCAACTGAGATACATCCTCCACCACCCAGATTGAGGCAAGTCACTATGCCACCATGAGGACTTAGAACACATTGGGAATTGGGCATTCCAAATTGGGGAGAAAAGGGGAGAAAAAAAAAAAAAAAAGAAAAGGCCATCATGCTCTCATATTCAGATTCCCAGCATGCACCAAAGCATGAATCATTTATGTAAATTGCAGTGTTACTGTCTTACTTATTTTTACTGTTTGTTACTTTTATTCATGCTGTCGGTTGTTGTGTTTGTGGTCACTTTTAATAATTTGCTGTGGCGCAGTAATCCATAGCTCATGTTTTATTTTTTTATAAATGATATGTATGTTGATTGTCACCATAATTGTGATTTGTGTGTTAAGTGTTGATGCTCATTTGTCTGCTTAGCAACAATCTTAAATCTGAATGTGTAAGAAAAAGAGGTATCATATTATGGTCTGTTACCAATAACTTGCCATTTACTAGCACATGAAACAGCCCTAACTACTTCCATGATTATCAATATGAATAATTAATGATAAAATGAATTGCACTTCAATATTCAGTTTGAACTGAATCAGGATAAAGTTGACTGAAAATAAGTTAACAAATGATTTACATTTAAGTCAACTTTGTGTTTTTTTAAACAACATTCCATCTCAAGTTGTCCTGCGATTTTAAGGCAGCACAAACACTTACTTTTTTAAAGTTGAAACAAGCTTTCTTTTTTTTTTTTTTTGTGTATGGTCAAGAATAATAGTGCTTTTGCCTAAGGAAAAGGGAGATGAAGATGACAATTGTTATTAGGTTGGCTTGTAAGAGCCAACCTACTGATCTACTATTTAAGCATCTGCTTCTTCTAAACAAAAATGTAAACAGTATCTCATCTGAGAGCTTTAAAGCTACAACCACCAAACTCGGGTCAGTCCTTCAGACTGTTCTGACTCGGGTTGTTTTATCTTTTCCATCTGATCGGACTTCAGGTATTCCCATATCGGACTTCTGAACAGGACTGATTTTACATTGACTCCCATTCAAGGTGTGAAAACCTTTTCCTGTAATGACTCCTACTTACATTGCAGAGACTTCTGGGTTATTTCACTCAGGATAAGAAAGGAGTCATATTAAGTTTCACCTTGTTACCTGCTTAGCAACCAAATGTGGTTACCCTAGCAACCAAGTGAGAAATCACAAATCTCTGCACCAGAATATCGTAGAGACTTCTGAGTTGACTTATTTCACTCAGGATGGAAAGGACGCTTGATAAGTATCACCCTGGTAACTAATAATATAATATTTCCCAACCTTTTAGTAATATATATATATATATATATATATATATATATATATATATATATATATATATATATATATTACTAAAAGGTGGGCTGCAAGAAAGTCGAGTGCCGTAAGGCTGTACATATTACGTCACACGCACAGGCACACACTGCCTGCTCGCAATGGGAAGAGTGCAATGGTGCACCTGCAAAATTTCTTTCCATCTGTTGGGAAATATTATATCTTTACCATTACTATTTTATTAGTAGTTGTCGGAGGAAAAATATGTAAGTTTGTGGATGTCATTTATATTTAACTGCGAGGTCTAAACTGAGGAGTTTTCATGTGTGCTGGATTTTCCGTTTGAGAGGAAACTTTGTGAAGGACACAAGATCGAAAGGGAAGATTTCTGCTCATACACACATAAACTGAATTGAGTTCCACAAATGGACATTTATTAAGGGGAAATTTTCATATCCTGGACACATTTTGGAACTTTGAATTCCTCAGCAGATCTCCATCTAAATAATCAAACATATATTGTTTCTTTATTTTATTTAAAATTTCTTATGTTTATTTATTTTATTTTATTTTTTATTATTTATGTGCTAATGTGATGTTAAATAAAATGAACAAGTTATATCTACATGTGCCTTGTTCATACAAAGTTATGTTTTGGATTATGTTCTCATCTTTGAGTCAAAATGGTGAAATTCTGATACTTTGGCAAGTACAATTAATTGATTGGGTATTCGTATTTAGAATATCATAGTCAGAAATATTGTGAAAACCCAGAACTCCAGAATAGGGTACACACTGTTATTAGAACAAAAATCACTGTTGTTAGAGCACAAAAATGCAGACTGCCATGACATCTGGGGTAAGTAGATAAGACTCAGCATAAAGATGGTCGATGCCAGTCAGCAACTACACAATTTACAATGACTAGTTTTGTTGATAATACATTAGATGATTTGGGTGACCAGCTCTTAGCACAGATAAATAGTCTAGCTCAGGGGTGCCCACACTTTCTTGCGTGATGATCTACTTTTAAATGACCAACTCAATAAGATCTACCAACTAAAAAAACACAGTTTCATTTAAAAAAAGAAAATGCTTGTTGGGACTACTGCATCTATCCCTACATGGAATTCATCTTCTATTTAATAAAAAAAATATAATAATGTTCAATGTTGATATCATTCAGTTTTAAAACTAAACCCAAAACACATACAGCACAATAGATTACAATAGCCAGGGCATTTACCCTATTCTGATGACTTGCACTGAATGGAATCAGACAGTTTTGCATAATCCGGGCAGTAGCATAGCAATTTCGCGCTCTGTTCTCAGAACCCCTTGGAAGGCGCATATGCGCAAACCTAGTTTTCATGGCAACTGAATAAACAAAAATCTCGCCTGGTCAATATTTACTCGTCAAGAGCAAGTCAGACAGAAACTAAAAGAAGGAAAGACATTATAAAAATAAATATAAAAATGTAACGAAAGTACATTTAAATTGTGTGCGATCTACCAGCATTGCCTTTGCGATCGACGTATTGGGCACCCCTGGTCTAGCTCAATTGCGTTGTGTTAATGCTGATGAACTTAGCCAACAGGTTGCAACTAATCTCATCAGGTCTGAAAGCTCTGACAGTGGTCCTTCAACCTCCACATCTGCTCAGAGAACACGATCGACCAACTTGCCAGCCACAGCTGCAGAGTCTATTTCTATTTGTCTATTTTTCATTATGGTAGATTTACCTGTGGGGAGAAGGTTGGAGAATGGAGCATCTGCTACATTCACTACACCACCGGAAGTACAGAGAGTGATTGTAGAACATGTAGTGAAGCACGATACAGAATTCATTGCACAATCATCTTCACCAACTAAAATACGTATCTTTTCTGGCACTTGTCCCAGACCTAATAGTGAGGTTTATTTTGCCATATGGAAAGTGTATGTCAAACAAGTACTGACAAATATGTCTCTGTCTGACAGTGGTAAAAGAAGGCATATCCTAGACAGTCTTCTTCTCCCGGCTTTTAATGTGCTCTTAGTGCTGGGGCAAATGCACCACAGAAGTAGGCAGAATTAGCTAAGTCTAGGACTAAAAGTAACCAGACATTAAGTAAGAAACAAGCAGATAGTCCACTGCAACCAAATGCACAGGGTATGAAGGGTGGAGAAGGCCATCAAACTCTGTCAATATCCAAACCTCAGGATAAATCAGTGCAAACTGGTAGGTTTTGCTACCGTTGCGGGGAAGATTCACATTACTTGCAGCATTGCACCAATCTAGATAATGCATCCGTAGTACAGCAAAAACTGGTGCAGAAACATGAACAAAAGTATAAAAAAAGATTTATAGAAGAGTCAATGTCAAAAATTCAGTATGCCTTACCAGTAGTCTTGGTGAGAAAGAAAAATGGCGATTTTAGAATGGTGGTTGACTACAGGAGACTAAATAGTCTAACAAAGAGAGATGCATATCCTCTTCCCAGGATCGAGGAAACTTTTGCTCTGTTGTCAGGTTCAAAGTGGTTCTCAGTGTTAGACTTGAAGAGTGGATATTATCAGCTAGATGTGGAGGAAAAGGACCATTCCAAAACAGCATTTTCCACCCCCTTAAGGAAACTGGCAATTCACAGGGGGTTATAAACTCTCCTGCAACTTTTCAGAGAACAATAGAGAAAGTGATGTCTGGTCTTAACATGCAGAAAGTTATAGCATTCCTGGATGATTTAATGATCTTCTCGGATACCCTCGAACAGCATGAGGAAAGATTAATGAAGGTACTTTATTTTATCTCCGCATTTGGGCTGAAATTGGCACCCACCAAGTGCAAATTCTTTCAGACTTCTGTAAAGTACTTGGGGCATGTAATTTTTGCCCAAGTAATACAGCCAGATCCTGACAAAATTTCTGCCATTAAGGATTGGCTAGAACCAAAAACTGTCAGGGACCTTAGATCTTTTCTAGGGTTTGCGGGATACTACCGCCAATTTGTGGAGAACTTTTCTCAGATAGTTAGACCTTTGAATGCATTACTCCAAGCAGAGTTCTCAATTAGACACAAAGCATCATCTCATCGTACAAGATGCAAAACGCAGTCTTTATTCGGTAGGTGGGATGCTTATTGTCAGGCTGCCTTTGAGAGGGTAATCCAAAAACTCACGTCTGTGCTGATTCTTAGATTTGCAGATTGGAAACTACCTTATATCCTCCACACTGATGCTAGTGTCACAGGCATAGGTGCAGCCCGGTATCAAATACAGGACGGTAGAACCCAAGTTGTTTCTTATGCTTGTCGTGGTCTTTCCAAAAATGAGAAGAATTATCCCTTGAACAAGCTGGAATTTTTGGCTCTAAAGTGGGCCGTATGTGAAGAAGTTCATGATTTTTTGTATGGCGCAAAGTTTACAGTGTTGACAGACAACAACCCACTGACTTTTTTGCTTACCACTGCAAAATTGGACGCAGCTGGTCACAGGTGGCTTGCTGCTGTATCGATGTATGATTTTGACATAAAATACAGAGCAGGAAAGACAAATATGAATGCAGATGGGTTATCTAGAAGGCCTCAAGAGCCTGCAGTGGATGATGATGATGATTCTGTGCAGATTGATGAGAGGGTGGCCCATACTCATGTGCCCCACATGTGTTTGGGCAGCTCGAAAATGAGGTGATATGCTTGAAACATCTTGTTCATTGTAGACTGAACAGAGTACAGCTAAATGGAGATGGCAACATGCCGCATTATTTGGACAGCATTACTCTGACTGTTGAGATGCTCATGTGTGATGAAAGTGCAGTCCCAGATGATCTGAGTGAGACTGAGCCATGTCAACTGAACCAAATCAACTTTACCCAGTATGACCCCTAAGGGTGATTAAGTGATGGTGTGCTATATCGACAGCCCTAATATATATACAACTGTTAGTTCCAGTCCTCATATCTGATAGGACGAGAGACGTTCTATGAGTGCTAATCGTCTCACACCATCAGCACCCGTACGCTTCACTGTGTGTATCACTCCGCTTGTGTTCGTACCATTCTAAACTAAAGTGTAAGAGCAGTGCAGATGTGTTGAGAGCCATCTGTCTTTTTACCTTTAATTATGTGACATTACATATTTTATCCAGCAGGTGGTGGCAAAAGACCACTTTTGTGTGTAATAAAGTTAATTTACTTTATATGATGCTTTAAGCCAAGTGTCATGCTTAAAATAATAATATGGTGAGACTATGTTAAGAAGAAAGACACAAGAATTTCAGATGGGTCTATTGCCTGCCTGATCACAATCACTCCATATCGTATTGCTTCCAGTGAACAGTAGACAAGCCAGAGTCCAAGTGTCCATCCAGAGTCCAGAGCCATATCCAAAATCTTTCTGTTCTTTACCAAAAAAAACAAAAACAGGAAAGCCATCAGATGCCTAGACCTCCTCTGTCACATTTATGTGTTTAGATCTTTTTTTCATTTCTTTTATTTTGGATGTTCAGTTCATGTTTTATGGTCATGTGATATCCTGTTTCCCTCCATGTTCATGTGTCTTGTTTTCATTGGTTTATTGTCTTATTAACTCATCAGTCTTGTCATGTCATTGGTTCATGTATTAGTATCTAGTTATCTTGTTATTAATTATGTATTATGATGTTATTAGTTTAGTGTTATTATGTTTATGTCATGTGGTTACCCATGTCCTTGTATTTATCCCTCATGTTTGCCATTGTTTTTTGTCAGGTATTGTTTATGTAACATTGTTTGGAGGTCAAGTCCAGTACATTTATTTTTCTGTTTCGTTCACCATGGCCACCGAGCCAGGGTTCCCCGTCATGGCCACCGAGCCAGCATCCCACGTCATGGCCGCCAAGCCAGCATCCCACATCATAGCCGATGAGCCAGCATCCCACGTCATGTCCAACAAGCTTGTGCCACCTTCTACTGCAGATCCTGAGTCTACTCCATGCCATGTCACAGCCACACCTCGCCCAGCTCTATACCATGTAACAGCCATGCCTGAGTCTGCTCCATGTCACAACCATGCCTCAGCTTGCTCCATGCCATGTCACAGCAATGCCTCGGCATTCTCCATGTCATGTCTCAGCCACACCTAAGTCTGCTCCATGTCATGTCACAGCCACGCTTCAATCTGCTCCATGACATTTCACTGCCATGCCTCAACCTGCTTCATGCCATGTCACACCTCGGCCTGCTCCATGCCATGTCACAGCCAAGCTTCAGTCTGTTCCATGCCATTTCACAGACTCGCCTCTGCTCCACGGCCCACGCCTGCTACGGGGAATGAGCCAATGCCCATGACTGCTACGGCCAACGAGCCAGCTCCCATGCCTGCCACAGCCTACAAGACAGCTCCCACGCCTGCCACAGCCAACGAGCCAGCGTTGCAAGCCCCGTCCATCCCAGAGCCAGCATTGCAAGCCTCAGAGGCCACGTTATGCCATGCTGCCATTCCAACCTCATCTTGCCATGTTACCATGTCTGTCATGTCAAGTGACCCAGCCTTGGTCCTTTGAGCCTCCTGCTCCAACCTTGCTTTGAGTCTTCGGCTACTCTCCAGGTTCCCAGTTCTCCAGTTTCGCCCCTCAAGCCTCTCACGGCTCCACATTCCATGGCTCCAACTTCCACTGGCTCCACTAATTTTCCTTATAGGTTTGTCAGTTAGTAAGGGATCATGTATTGATTGATTAGATATTAAGGAGTATAGAATGTAAACAGTAACACAAATAAGAGTGAACATTATTGTCCAATTGTGATATGCTATATAATCTTTGACTATTCAAGTCTTTTTTGGAATTAAAAAACTGGGATTACAAGCAACACATTTTCAGGTATTCCATGCCATTAACAGCTATGACGATATGGTTGGAGGAATTCCTGACCCCCAGCTGACCTTGGTGGTTGCATATGTGTTTTCCTGGCCAAAAGATTGAGTGGTTATCTAGTGTGGATAAATGAGCTTAACCTGCATGTCATGTAACGTTTTTATCGGGCTCCATTTGAGAGAGTGAAAAAAATGACCACAGCTTCACCAGAGGGTAAAGATGAATCAGACAATAGTCAGAGAGTCCCATCGCTGCTCTAGGGACAGAGCGATATGCATCCTTTATTGTTGTGAAGCAATGATCCAATGTATTTCTGTCTCTAGTGGGGCATGTAGTGTGCTGTCTGTATTTTGGCAGTTCACGGGTGATGTTGGCTCTGTTAAAATTGCAGAGAATAATAATAAGTGATTCCGGATATTGTTGTTCCATGTCTTTGACACATATGGAGGAATATAAACGCTTACCAGAATAAATGAGAAAAACTCCAGCGGTGAGTAGTAAGGCTTACAGTTTATAAAGAGTGCTTCCAAATTAGGACAGCACATCTTCTTTACAGTTGTTACATCTGTACACCAACTTTCATTGATGTAAAATCATGTTCCACCATCAGGGTTCAGATAGACTTAGATAGAAGTGAGTAGATTTCACTGAGCTGCTACAAACAAATTGCTTCACCTACAGCAAATGTCTTTGCTTTTAATCTCCAACTTGGTCAAGACCTGGATTAAAACACCAAATCTCCCAACTAAATTAAACAACACATTAATTCCAAACTAAGCATTAAGCTCTGGCAGAAACAGAAAGTCTTTCTCTGCTGAGAAAAACAAACAAAACAGTTGTTTGCAGTAAAGGACAACATTCTGCAAATTAGACAGAGATGCAATAAGCAGCCATCTCCACAATGTAGGCCATAAAGTAAAACATGTTTAGAGCCCAGTCAAGTGATAACATCCTCAGAGATAAAGCTAAAACTGGAGGGGTTTTCTTAAAAAGGCTATTCTTAAAAAATAAATTAAAGAAATAAAAGAAACACTGTTAATATTAGGAATGTGCACAAGTTATTGATTAATCGAGTACTCATTCAGCTAGATGAAAACACTACTCGAATTTAGCACATTTATTTTCCTTTGTGCCATTCCCTGCCGTGGGCAACAAACAAAACTCCTTCTCTCACCTAAATATTGCCGTTACAACACAATCTATTGGTCTGTGCTTTGAATACATAATGTTGTTAAAGGAAAAGTTTACCCAAAAAGAAAATTCTGGAAATCTAGTAATAGTATGGCTTCAGAAGACTATGTTTCTATTTGTGAGTGCAAATGGTATTATATTTATTCATTTATTGTGTGTGCCATTTTTTTTAATCAAGATGATGTCATGGTGCTATTTTTTCTTAATAATAATAGGTTCAGAAGTTGAACTTAAATTCTAAATTTCAAGTTATTGATTACTCTCTTTTTTAAGATCTCTACAACAAAATTACTTGAAATATCCATCCTTAGTAAACATATACATTTTCCAGATAACATTTTAACAATTTGTTTTGGCTTTAGCAGGACAAATAAAAGGCTATTATTTAATATTGGATACACAATGTTGTTTTTATAATGTCACACTTACTATTTGTCACAAACAGTCTCAATCTGTCTTTATACAGTAGGATGTAGCTGCCTCTAGCTATATTTTAGAAAGAGGGTCCCTTGCAGGGGAATCACTTTGAATTCCTTAAATTTGTTTCTGTCAAAAATTGCAGAAATGCCGAACTTTATGCACAGGAAGGTGAAGAATGTAGGGCAGCAGACATTCACTATTGGATGAAGGCATGCTTAGAATACATTGATTGTGGTTATGTACCCGATTTAACAAAAGTGTATAAATTGATAATTTGTAGGTGCTAGGGTTGTTTTACAGCACCAAATCAGAGCAAAAAAGCTCTTACAGCAACTTTTCAAGGTCCAGCTAAAAAAAAAAAAGAAGATCAGTAGTGCTACATTATAAACGGGGGCAATTCTAGGATTTCAATATTATGGGGCTCAGCCGCCTATGACACTATTAGATATATTTAATGTATTTCACACATTAGCACTGGTAGTGTTTTTTGTTGTTGTTTTTACTGTGTTTACATCATTCAAGATAGCCAGCTTATATTCATTCAGAATATTGTCATTTTGTGTAATAAACACACTTATAAATTAAAAAAAAAATTATATATATATATAAGTACTGTCAGTAAATAAACATTTCAAATCACAATTAAGCTTATACATTTTTGTAGTTAGTCACAATTAATCACAGATTTTGAGAATACTGAAATTCGACACTATATATACTTCTTTTTCTGTCAATGCATTTTTTTTTTAATTTTTGGAAAGAAAGCAAAACAATATATAACAATACAATGGTTAATTGACATTTTACATTTGACGAAAATCAAAAAAGCACTGAAAACATGTAAAGTTTTAAAATAACTAAAATGTATGTAAAATATTGTGTCTGGCAATGTAACATATTATTATGGTGATAATGTGTAAATACCTCTTGTTCATATGGCACTGAACAAATAAAAAAAAAATATCTACAACCTTGATGTAATGTTTCGTTTTCTTCTAAAATGTTTGATTTATTTATCTCTAATATCATGTTTTATGTTTATAAATGATATGTGAATATTCCCAACACTCTGACAGTCTATGGGATATGCAATGTTATCTAAAATACATGTCTTCATTGAACTAAAAATGGATGGAAAGACACATCTTATTGGCAAAATTAAATAACAGGTACATTGAATGTCTTTTTCATCATATTTATTTTCATTTTAAAGCAACAGAATTTTAATTATACCCACTTTGTCAGCAACAGAGCATGAAGGTGAATCCCGCGATATCTGTCTTTGATCTTGAAGGTGTCTCATCCAATATGAGAAGTGAGAACTGTCTGACTTGACAGCACTTATTTCACTCCTTCACTGACTGCAGCCGTCTACATTTAAGGTGAGGCGTTTGGCATCTCAAACGAGCCTAAGGTTAAACAAGGTTACCTAACTAACCGAGCAACATACCTCCTCCCTTTCAATCGGTCATAATAAGATGCTGATCCTCGCCTGTTCATGAATCGAATAAGGAAATGGGGTGCATTCGTTCAGTGGGTCAAACCAGTGATATGCTCCTTCACAGCCCACACTCCTATGCTGTTACCTCATGCTACAGACAGTCTTTACAGGTGGGAAAAACCACCAAAGTGCCTCGCACTTCAAACAAGTGCAACGATGCAGATGCTGCTGTTTAAAACACTTACATTCTGCTAATTGCAAAGTCACAGGTTTTTAGGGGGGCTGAGATGAATTTTAGGGGGGCTGAAGAAGCCCTCATAAAAAGGGTCTAGTAACACCTATGATTAGAATACTGTAACCTCTGTAGACTACCCTCTGTTACTTATTATCTAGGGCACATTCTGCATCCCTTGCACATGACTATGAGGAAACAGGTACAAATATTAAGTGTGTATTTTCAGACATAACTCAACGTCAGTGTATTTACAGACGTAATAAATGGTCATCCAAAGAACAATATGCATCACTTGTTACCTCATGTACCTGAAATAACTCATGATGTACTGCTCTCTTTTATTATTATGTATTATATTATGTATAAATACTGTATTTTTTTTAAATGATTTACCATCACATGAGATGACTCATGTGATATCAGTTGCCTAATAAAAAATAGGTCCTCCTCATCGGAGGACCTATGTGAAGACCTGCCAAATATTACTTTTAAAATACACTTTTGCTCATGGAATAAAATAATTATGGTTGACAGGGAATACAGAGTGCTGTACATGTACTCAAGCACAAGGAAGTGTAATCAAGCTTTAAAAAATGATCGCGCTAGACTGATGATGTCAATATTGATTGTTAAAAAGGAGTTACACTTTGGTCTTTTCTCACCCAAAACCGATCGTATTACAGAAGACATGGATTAAACCGCTCAAGTTGAATGAATTACCTTAATGCTTTATGCCATTTGTGGACCTTGTAAATGTTGAACACCATTGACTGGATTTTTCTGGATATCTTCACATCATATCTCAATCCAGAAGCATAAAAACATTCTAACACCCTGTCTACACCGGACATGAGCGTTGGGGTGCGTCAAAAGCAATAAAATCCATTATAATAAAAATGCTCTCTACACTGGAAGTGTCCATTGCCATGAGCTGTGTTGTACAGACAGTAAACGGGTGTCCTATTCCATTTTTACGCTGCGCACGCTTAAACAAAATAATTATAAAACAATTTAATGACTTCTGTCAAACATTAAAAAAATTGGTCCAGTCAGCCAGAACCAAAGTGTCAAAGCACAAAAAATGTCCTGATCAATTTCAGAAGCTCTCTGTCTACACTGTTGACGTAGTCACTGATATTTTTTTTTCACAACCCGGTCCCGCCCTTCACCCTGCCACACACCATCTTTCTCTTCTAAGAAAATTTACAAAAAACTTCTCTGAAAGCAGAGATGGACTGAGATAATAACTCAGAAACAATGTGAGAGGAAAAGGGGGTTTATAGAGAGGTGGGGGGCCTCAAAGACCTGACCGCCAGATAACTGACTGGCACACCTTCTTTATGTTCCCTCTTATTAAACAGTTATTAGAGTAAAGGTAGGCTGTACATTAATAGAATGTCAAATTTTGTTGACAATTAGCTAAAATAAAATCCAGATTTTTTATCCACTTAAAAAATAAATCTAAAGCTTAGATCTAAATTTTATATTTAAATCTATTTAAAAACAATTTAGCTAAATTGATATCTTTGAGTGACATCAACTAACACTATTCTTTAAACACAAATGCATGTAAAATGGCATTTAAAATTTAACTTAATTTTTTTTTAAAGCACATCCAAGCTAAATTATTTATTATTAATATTAATTTTAAAGATTTACTTAAATTACAGCAGCAGCATTTTATATTTGGCATCACATGGTTCCAAAATAACCCTTTAAATTTATGTTTTACCCAAAAACTAAAATACTCCCTCATATCATTCCAAACCCAGCAGGTGGTTCAGTGTTGTGGCAAGAGGGACACAATGTCTCGTTCCCTCCATCAGGGAACGGAGGTTACATCAGTAACCATGAAGTTCCCTATCTGTCACTCACTCGACGTTGTGTTGATGAGCTGACACTAGGGGTCCCAATGGAAAATGCCACAAAAGCTGAACCGAGTTACGCGAACTGGCAGTGCGAGACGGGCAGAACTCTGTGTGCCTCGTAGCCAGCACAGCAAGCCATCGCGTAACTACCCCCAACACACACTGGCAGGCATGAAGCAGTCCCCTACACCTTGGGGAGAGGCTAACTGCTCAGAGGTTGAAGAACTGGCTGGCCTAGCCGTAGCCTTCTCTCTATTGTTCTCCCCAAAAAAGGAATGAAATTGTTCAGCTGGGGGCCATATAAGGTCCATGTTGGGGGGTGTCCCTCCAAAGAGGAGGACACCGCAGAGACCACACCCGGCCCAGAGAAAGGGGGGAGGGGGGCGTCTAAGTGTAATACAGCACACAGTCTTATAGGGTCGAAGTGAAAGCACGTTGTGCGGAGCGGCGCAGTGGTAGGTCCTACCCAAGGAGGCGAGGAGTTACTACAAACATGTTGACCAAGAACAGAGGGCCCTCCACCCAAGGAAGACGCGGTTTACCAGCGGGGAAACCATTTTGCAGAATATACATCACACGGGGTCACCTAAGGTGACAACCAGCACATGTGGAGCACCTACCTCAGTACGGGGGCCTAAGTGACGCACGTACTGGGGCAGCGGTGAGCCTCTCCGAAGGCTCGTCGGCTGCTGGGCTATGGAGTAAGAACATCCAGAGTTCACAATTTTTTGCGACTGCAACTGGGAAAAGAGTGCACCTCTTCGCCTCAAGGGAGGGCGAAGGCGCTATACACAAGCGGTACACCCGGCCAGCTGACTGGAATGTACCTTTTTGTGTCACCTGATAACACATGGGACGAAACTGGCTCAACCCTGAGGTTATAAAACCTTGCAAAGGTGTTAGGTGTTGCCCAGCCCGCAGCTCTACAGATGTCTGCTAGAGATGTGCCGTGGGAGAACGCCCAAGAAGCCACAACACCCCTGGTAGAATGGGCTCGCGGAAATCCAGGCACAGCTTGCTGACAGGGAACGCCTGCCGGTCCCCTACCCTCCAGATGGAGGTGAGCGCCGTCAGGAAGGCGGTCTTTAAAGAGAGCGCCTTTAACTGAACTGACTCAAGGGGCTTGAAAAGAGCGCCCTGAAGGCCCCAAAGGACCACAGAAAGGTCCCATGAGGGAACGAGGTGTGGCCTGTGGGGTTTAACCTCCTCGTGCTTTTCAGGAACTTCCCTAACTTCCCAGTGCTTCCCTAAATACTTACCGTCCACTGCATCGTGATGCGCCGATATAGCGGCCACCTACACTTTCAAGGATGAGGGGGACAGCCGTCCTTCCAACTTCTCGAGAACCAAGTCCGGAAGGGCCAATAAGGGGCCACTAAGAGGATCTGCTCCTCGTCTTCCCTGACCTTGCAGAATGTCTGTGTAAGTAGGCTTACTGGGGGGAACACATATTTGCATAGCCCCAGGGGCCAGCTATATGCCAGGTCATCTGTGCAGAGGGGCGCCTCGGTCAGAGAGTACCAATATGGGCAGTGGGAGGATTCTGTGGAAGCAAACAGGTCTACCTGTGCTTGGCGAATCGACTCCAGATCAGCTGGACCACCTGAGGGTGGAGTCTCCACTCTCCCCTGAGTGAAACCTGCCATGACAGCGGGTTGTGACATTCGATGGGAGTGTAGGCCGCCTTAACGGTTGATATATGCAATTATCGCTGTGTTGTCTGTACGGACCAACACATGCTTGCCCCAGATCAATGGCAATAGCCTCCTCAGGGCAAGTAGTACCGTGTTGGGCCTCATGTATTCAGATACAAGACAATGGCAGACCGAACACAGTCGTAATGCCTGACTGGGGCCCACAAATACAAAGCAATAAATATTACTGATAAAAACTGTGCCAAAATCAACACCGACTACAAATCCCAAGAAGCCTTGCTCACTTTACGACTGTGTGAAATTCCAAAGGATCAAACTCTCAACTCCTATTGGATGAGGCACTCAACAGAACGCACCTCAACTATGATATCATCAGGAGTAGAAATACCTCGGAAATCATTCTGTACCTCACTTCTAGTGACTTTGCTCGCCGTGCATAGACGTAGTCATCACTGCACAAGGAAGCACAAGGAAGTAATGTACGACTTGAAACTGCGGCCATACAATCTCCATCTTGCTGGACGAGATGAGATTACGGTGTTCCACTGAAAACTTTAACAGATCCGAAGGAGACTGCCGAGCAATCTGCATCTTCATCCGTTTTCCTGCAGAAGTGAAAAAAGAAGAATCCCCTTCCCTCTTCAATCAAGTTGACGTTGTTGAATTCTCTGGCAGCCCGCCGAGAATCAGCAGCCATACCGCCCACCGACAGAGCGAGGAAACGGCCTCCCATCATCACCCGAGCCTCAAGGAACTGAGTCTGAGTCAAACGATGGATGAACACACGTTCTACATGCGTCCTCACATGATCCAAGTAAGAGGTTAAGGTCTGGGCAGAGATATAATATTTAGGTGTGTTATTCTTGTGGATCAAGTTAATTGTTTGTACAGTTTATGGACCGCCGAGTCCACTCATTGTTGCTAATAATACTCAAGGTATTAATGTAACATACTGTTATCACAAATGAGAGTTTTCTGTGTTGTAATCCAACCTCACAAACATTTGGCATTTGTGATAAAAATCAGCTTTGTCCCCAAATTATCATACAAGCTGAGACATTCTGATTATTACATTTATGACTTTCGTGAAGGTGCAAGGAGACAAGGACAGGCTGGAGGGGAGGACTTTGTACTAGTATGTGTCCTACAGGTCTACTGCCGTGAACCAATCCTGATGCCGGACGTCAGCCTACAGGCCCTGGACGGTTGCCTTGGACAACTCCACCAAGTGGCAGCACTTTGTGCACCGCAAGTGCACCGCAAGTGCACCACAACCGCTTGGTCCACTTGGGGAATCGTTGAATAGCCCCTTGCCACCCCGCCAGCAAGTGTAGTAAGAGCGGAGGGGCTCACGGACCATGTGCGGGCAGTGAAAGGTGCCTACCACTAATGCATGAGCTCATCATGCACCTGTGGGAAGAAAGGAACAGGGGCGGAGCATGGCCATGAGTGGCGCTCTGGCCCCAGGAACCAATCATTCAAGCTGCGAGGGTTTGGGGTGAGTGGAGGATTCCACTCCAGCCCAACACTTGCAGCTGCCCGGGCAAGCATGCCCGTCAGCTCCGTGTAGGCCTACGACTGAGCTGCCGCACCTGAGGGTGGGAGTCCAGCCGAGTCCTTATTTTCAGACATGATGAGCCAGGTGAGCAAAGATGAGCAAAGTGTAGCTTTTTGATAGGGAACACTGTTACCCATCATCTGAAATAGACACATTGTAACATTTGTATTAGTGACTCACCTATATTTACACACTTATTCCAATATGATTAGAGTCCATGGTGGCTAACCTGATAAAGTATTGGACTTTGAACCTAGAAGACTGTGGTTTGAGCCAAGTCAAACATGCAAGCTGACATGTGAGATGAGAGTGACTTAGATGTGACACAAGATGACATGGTTGCTTCAGCAAATGTGCTTTTTATTTCTCATTTTGTTTTCTCAGTTAGGGAATTAGGGTAAGGTTGTCTGTTTTGTGTCTACCTCTCATTTGATTTTAGATCACTATTGGTTAGGATTAGGTTAAAGTTGATCTGATTACAACACCATTTCACTCACTTTCAGTGCCCCCCCCAGTGGACATTTCACTGGGAAACTGAAGTCAAACATCTCATTAGGCAAGTAATTTTGTTTTGCAATAATGTTGCCACATCAGGTAATGTTCATGGCGAATATTAATTCTCGCAAGTTACATCACAAATCGGCTTGCATAGTTTAAGCATTAGAGCTGTTGCAGAGGGCAAGATTTTCAGTTTAGTTATAATATAGTACTGCATTTAAGTCTTAAAAACTACCTTTATGGTACTTTTTTTGTTGTTGTTGACATTTTTGGAGGTTGACAGATTTAATTTCCAATTACTTTCATTGGATGGAAAATATCTGCTGTTTGTGTTCCACAAAATATTTTTTTTTAAACGCATTTGGAATGACATGAGTAATATGCACCGCTCGATGACAGAACTTTTATTTTTGGTTGAAATTTGCCTTTGAAAAAAGCTGCTGAATACTAATACTAATAGAAATAGCTGCAGATTATAAATAGTAACAAATAATATACACACACTTTATATACAGTGCAGCACTTAACACAACTATTAGCACATTAAATGGCTTTATTTTGTCACATATTTACAGTCTCATAAATAATGATTATAAAGCTATGATCATTTCTTGGGCTAAGCACATGATATTCAAGTTCTTTCAACTCTCAGCCTTATGATGAATATTCTGAAGGCTTTGAACAATTACTAATTAATAATTAAATTCTCATTTTAATTACTTAATAAAACAACTTAAATTCAAATTCTGAGTTCAAATGCTCAGTCCATTCTCTGGATCATTTAGTCTGCAATGGTCTACAAATAAAATGACATTTAAAAAGAGACATTTCCCATTTGGACAAATTGTCCTTTTAATTCAGAGAGTTTTTCTGTCTCTACAAATATAGTATGACAACTTTAGGTATGTATAAAATAGCAGCAGTTCCCCGTCTGTCGCTAACTTCGACGTTGTGTCGAAGAAGCGACACTAGGGGTCTCTCTTGAGAGACTTTTGCATCTCTGATCTATGAGAAAAGGCCAATGAGCATGTCCCGCCCCCCGTACATATGGGTATAAAGGGAGGGAAATGCATCTGTTTCATTCAGAAATTTCCTTCGGAGACGAACGGTTGTGTATGCAGCAAGCTGCGAGTCACACACTGTTCCTCCCATCTCTGACCGATTGCTGTTGGATCTACGGCGCACATCAGCGGCTTTCTCCTTCTCTGCACGGAAGTGCAGTTTTGCCCCTGGGTGCTTTAACCACCCGCCCCCCGACACGCTCGTTGACTTCTGTCCGGTCTGGAGGTAACAGCGGCTCGCCTCACGGCCAGCCTGCCTATCCTGCATCAGAGAGTGGCCCGACGTCTGACGCGGATGACTCGACTTGGCTGCCGCCTTCGGGCCAGCTCGCCCAGTCTGAGGCTGATGCCCAGATGTCCGACATGCTTGCCCGGGCCGCCGTTAGCATGGGGCTGGACTGGAACCCTCCGTCCTCCCCACAGCCATCGTTGCCCTGTGCTCCCCTCCAAGGCCTGTAGGATGATGTCTTCATTGACCTCAAAAGCCTACAGCGCCACCAGAGAGGAAGCTTCTGCCCTGCATGCCATGGCCCTCCTGAAAGTCCACCAGGCCAAGGCTCTTAAAGAACTGCACTTGGGTAGTCCTGATCCCGATGTGCTGCAGGAACTACATCTGTGGCTGAACATGGTCGAGATGCGCAAAGTGGATAAAACACGCATCCTTGACGCACCTGTCTCCCAGTTTGGCCTTTTCGGTGACACCGTAGAGGACTTTGCCCAGCAGTTCACAGCGGTGAAAAAGCAGACGTAGGCCAAATCTCACATCATGCGATCCGCACCTCCACCTGGTTCGCAGGAAACACATAGCTCCACCTCAATCCGGGCCCAGCCCTCAGCCCCAGCATCGATTACCCCGCAGGAGGCACACGCCCCCTGTCTCACAAACCCCTTCAAGGACCCGGAAGGCTCCTAAGCGTTCCTGACGGACGACCCAGGGACCAAGATGTTTGCTCTGGAGCTGGTAAGCAGACCACTCCGTCCCCACTCCGTCCCCCTCCGTCCCCTTTCAGTTAAGTTTACTTACTTTTCTGCACCCCCTTCGGGCTGCGGTACCCACATTCTCAATAAAAGAGCAATATGCGTCTTCACGAAGGTCGTAGAGGCAGCCCTTGCCCAGCTTCGAGAAGCAGGCATCCGCATTCTCAACTACCTCGATGACTGGCTCATTCTGGCCCACTCCCAAGAGTTACTATGCACCCACAGGGACCAGGTGCTCAGGCACCTCAGCCGTTTAGGGCTTCAGGCCAACTGGGAAAAGAGCAAGTGAGAAACATAGAGAGAGAAAAGGCGTGGCTTGCATGGCCTGCGCCCATGCTTGGCACGTCACCTTGTTCCCCCCTGTGGGGGGGTAAAGGACCAGAAGGCTTTGACGATTTTATGGGGCGTTGGGGAAGGGTACGTGCAGCCTGACACAGCCGGTCACTTTGGCACATAAAATACCTGCCCGCTCCTTTGTCAGCAGTACACGTTAGCATGGGGTTAGCATGCTAAGCGCATGGTGTGATTTAAATTGGACCCCTAGTGTCGCTTATTCGACACAACGTCCTCCCGGCCACGTCGCTGAACCAAGCCACTGTTGCGGTCCAACCTCATTGTCGGCTCCTCAGAAAAATCCTGAATGAAACAGATGTATTTCCCTCCCTTTATACCCGTATGTCCATGGGGCAGGACATGCAAATTCTGTCTGCCAATTTCTCATTGGCCTTTTCTCATAGATCAGAGATGAAAAAGGCTCTCAAGAGAGACCCCTAGTGTCGCTTCTTCGACACAACGTCTCGTTCCCTCCATCAGGGAACAGAGGTTACATCCGTAACCTAGACGTTTTTAACATAAAAAAACACAATGAAAATATATGCTTATATACTTTATATCCAGTATGTTTATCATGGGGAGCAGCTTATTGAGTTCCCGATATTATTATCATTCTTCAAAAGTGCAAACTAACTTGTATAATACAATAAGGCTTTGGCTCAATCATTGCTCCCTCATTCACTCCCCTAATTTTTTTCTTATGATTATTTCATTATGTTATGTAAATGTAGTCTAAAATTTGTTGAGGCAACTGTTGAAAAAGCATCTGAGAAAGTGAGAGGTCTGTAGGTCTGAAGCTCTATAGCTATAGTTTACCACTCTAGACAACATTTTACATTAACAAAAGGAAAGAAATAATTCTACTCAATATAAAACCTGTATTGCAGAATGCCTGAAAAATAACTTTAATTAATCAATTTACTGTAAGTAAAAGGCACTGTTATGCTCATAAAAATGATTATCATTGACATTTAGGACTGCTGGTGGAAAACTGTAAATACATGTCTCCCTTTCATTGACTGAGCTTCATTTAAGGTGCCTTAACAATCCCTGTAACAATATGTAACCCACTTCAGAGTATGTACACCCTAGGTTCCTAGGAGCTGATAAGTACAGTAATAACCAAGCAACACCAAGGTAACGTTTGAAATGTGTAAATTTTTAGTTCAACAAAATATTTCAACACTTCACAACAATTTTGTGCACACTAGATATGGGCATAAAATAAATGTAAAATATAATAAAGTGTCCTTTTTTGAAAATGTTCCTTGGAAATCGTCCTTAGGAATTCCAGAGTTCAATCCAGAGTTCGAGTCAGTTAGTCAAAGGGGAATAGTCAAAGTCAAGGGTAAATAGTCGAAAGGAACAATCTTGTTGGTGCCAGTTTGGTGGACTGACACAATCCTACCACAGGCTTCCGGAATGCTGTGGTGGGGGTTCACGGCTCATTGGGAAGGCTCGCCATCTATGGATCAATGGTTCACTTGGTATGATTCGAAGACTGGATCATCCGGAACTTCTGCTCGCCTCATGAAAAAAAGACCTGACCTGTATATAAAACAGGTTCAGTCCAATATCTATGATATTAACTAGTTCTTGAAGTGTTGTACAACAATATATTACTGTTCGAAAATATCATAACATAGTTCACATGAAGAACCAATAGCTATTTTAAATTGTATAGTCCGAATATACCATTTTAACCTTATGTCGTTACAATGAAATGTAATCACAGGAACACATTGTACTAATGAACCTTTTCTCGGCTGTTAATCCCTTTTTACATAGGATTTTATAGATTTTGAATCAAAATGATTGAAATACAGTTTTTTAATTGAAAACCATTTATCCAAATTACAGTATTTGCTTATTTAACCACTTTAATGACCTTAAAATGATATTTTATATTCTCCTGTATGTAACTTAACCTTTAGTCACATATATATCACAAGGTAAAATATCACAAAAGCATATTTTTGTAATGCACGCCAACTAGTTTACATTTCTCTTTAAACCATGAAATAAATGTATTTTATCATGTTATATCCCTTCAATACAACAGAAATATTTGAATAATAACTCCTTGGAGCTAGCATAGCCACCTCGTGGTTTTTTTCCATACAAAATCATTGAACACATTAGCTTACCAAGAGAGGATTTTCAGTATGAGAAGCCAGGACAGATAAAAGCGATTTTCTGGATGGCTCTCCAACTTCTAAAACAAAGTATACAAGCGTTTACATAAAGAACTAAATCATATTTAACTGTCATCAAAACAGACAGGTTTTCATACTTTTTTTTCAGTTTTCTTTCCAACTCGTGGGAGAACCCGAAGCAGCACTCCATCTGATTTGAACAGCGTTATTCAACAGAAGTATTTTTAGCGCGCTACTTCCGGTTTCCCGCAAAATTAAATTTATTTTTCAAAATAAAACCCCCATTTCTCATAACGTAACATGGGTAAATAATGATAATAATTAAATACAATTTACTGGTTAACCCCTTTTTAGGCGGGTTACATCCTCCTCCTCTAAATTAACATGAGTCCCTTCATGTTCGTACTAGGACAGGAGCGCCTTCAAATGTTTCAACCAAAACTTTGTTAAACCCGTCTAGTATAGTTTGTGCAAATGAAATCAAAGGTTTACCAAGCTGTGGATAAGTAAACATAGCAGGTGGCTTTCTCAACCGTTCAGATCTGCGTATTTGGTCAGCAGTCTGATTGTTTGGAGCATCATGATCTGCTAACTCAAGAGAACTAGCATCTTGTTCAGCATTGTCCTTTTCAGTAGATTGTCTCTGGTCAATGTCTTTAGACTGTTCGACTTCCTCATGAGTTTTGTTTTGAGAGTAATTGTCCAGTGGGTCATGTTCCATTTCGGTAAGTCCACTCTCTTGTTCATTTTCAGGTTTCAGTTCATTTTGTGTCACTTCCGCTAAGTTTCCATTTTGATTTGTCCTCCGTTTTTCCACAGGTTGATCCAAGTCCCCGGAAGGTAAGTCCATATGTAAGTTTTCAGATTCCTCAACAGTGGGGAGATTCTCCTGAGTAGCATTTGTTAAAAGGCAGGCAAAACTGCTAAAAATACATAGATTTGCCCCTTGAAGGTCTCTGCGTTGTTCTGTCTTTTCTGAGCACTGAAGTAAAGCAATTATTGTTAATAATTTGCACTTTACACATTCATCCCGTTATTAATTTTATCTGACTCCAATTTTAAGTTGACCTCTGATTTAGATTAAAGCTCTAAATTCTTTCTGATTATTCTTTTATTTTAATCATTTAAGTTATTGATTACCCTGAATCCTCTTCTATTCATTTACCTTTTGATCAGTTTCTAATGAGATTCAAACTGATAGTCTTTAAGTGGCTTCCTCCTACATTAAAGCTTCAGTTATGATAGAAATGATTCTTAAAATGGGATTCTCCTGCTCGGTTCCTCCAGAGCGGTTTCTCCTATTTTAAAGACCCAGTATTGATATAAATGATTTCAGAGGAATACAGAATAAATCAAAAAGTAACAATTTATTTGCCAGGTAGGATTTAAAACACAAGTTAAAGAAACAAGTCAAAGAACATACCTGGCAGTTGAGAAAAGTACATGTAATTGCAAAGCATGGGAAATCTGAATGCAGATTCCTATTATTACAGTTACACACATTGAGGTGTGGGATCATCTGACTACAGAGAACCTTGAGCTCTGGGCCAGCCTTCCTTAAATATCCAGACAGAATACACATTGTGTACCAAATGGTATTATCCTTTGTTCAATGAGAATTTGGGGGTGAAAGGGTTCTTGGCTTCCTGGTGTTAAACCTTCAAGGAGGGGTATAGGCCTCCAGAATTATTCAGTATTTGGCATAGACCTTATAACTTTGTTGTCATTAAGTTTTATAAAGCTGGGGACAAAACACTATACCAGACGCACCGAGACATTTTAAATGATACCAAACATGTTACAAAAGTTACATTATTTGTATACATCAGATATGGTACATACAGATCTTAGGTGAGTTTGGGGTGATTCTGGGCTTAAAGGGAATGGATGAGGAGGAGGAGAGGGGAGAGAATGGGACAGATGTGGAAGGGCAACAATGAGGTGTGATTTTTCAGTCTTCGCTCAGTGGGGTGTGGTGCCTCAGGAAGCATTTGCTATTTGCCTTTGAATGCAAACACATTGGCACCCCGCCTTACACATTTGTGTTGGAATTCACATTGTTTGGTTGAATAACCCTTGTGGTTGTCCTGATTGTTGTGGGGTAATAGCTCTGAATATAGTCATCATCACTGTCAAAATCAAGGTTATTTTCCTCTAGTGAACCGAAAATTTGCCTTGTTTTGGGTTTTGAGGCTTTCTTTGACTTTGCCATTTTCTCATCCTCTTCAGATAGAAATCTGCAAGGGAGCAGTAAATCGCGGTGGAGTGTGCGCAAGGGTCCTTCCTGATCCTCAGGACAGACTATATACACAGGCATATCTCCAGCTTTCTTTTGTACAACATAAATAGTGGACTCCCACCGATCGGCGAGTTTATGTTTGCCTCAAAAACTGAGATTTCGCACTAGAACTCTATCGCCTGTGTCAAGTGTTGACTCCCTTACTCGCATGTCAAATCTGCGTTTGTTTTTGTCAGCGATTTTCTTTGCATTAGCGGATGCTAACTGATAACTTTCTTTCAAGTATGTCTTAAGGTTTTTTACATACTGCGAGTGCGACATGCCCAGACTGTTCTTAACTGGTAAACCGAACGCAATGTCTATGGGCAGTCTAGGTTGGCGCCCCGAACATTAACTCATAAGGCGAAAACCCAGTAACGTCACTCCTTGTGCAATTGTATGCATGAGTGAGGGGTCGGACATACTCGCACCACCTAGTTTTCTCTTTGTCCTTGAGCGTACCCAACATACTAAGCAACGTGCGGTTATACCGCTCGACGGGGTTGCCCCGAGGATGGTAGGGGCTCGTTCTTACTTTCTTAGTACCGATCAAAACGCACAACTCTTTGACGACTTGTGACTCGAAGTCACGGCCTTGGTCGCTGTGAAGACGTTCAGGAAACCCGTAATGGACAAAGAACTGTTCCCAAAGGCATTTGGCTACCGTTAGGGCTTTTTGGTCTCGAGTCGGAATAGCAGTTGCATATTTAGTATAGTGGTCAGTTATGACCAGAATGTCCTTATAATTATGACTGTCGGGTTCAATGGACAAAAAGTCCATGCAGACCAGTTCCATCGGCCGACTTGCCTGTATGTTGACTAATGGTGCGGCTTTGTCGGGTTGGCTTTTCCTTTTAACACACCTTGGACAGCTTTTAATCTTGGACTCAACATCGAAAGACATTTTTGGCCAATAAAACCGAGATCTGGTTAGCTCAAGAGTTCTTTCGGCTCCTAAATGGCCCATTTCATCATGTAAGCTGTAGCGCATGGGATTTCTCAATGTTTTGGGTAAGACAAGCTGGTAGATGGTTTTGTTGTCACACTGTCTTTTCCGATACAACAGACTGTCTCTAATTTCAAATCGACTCATTTCTTTGAGCATGAGTTGGAGTTCAGGACAGTTATTGCCAGCAGGGACAGGTTCTGCTGACTCACATGACTGTATGATTACACTGATTACCGGATCAGCTCGTTGCAACTCAGCTATCTCAGCATCATTGTACTTAGGGATGGTTGAAAGACCACTAAGATTTTCGTCGTCAGAAAATGCTGAGGGAATAGCATCTGGATGCACGGCCAGTGACTCAATGTAACATGGAGACAGTTCAGTGTCATTTTGAAAAATAGTGTGGAGTTGACATGTGGCTTGGACAACGTTCACAGGTGCAAGATGGTATGAGGTAAAGTCATGTATTCTTTAACTCTCTTCTTGAGATACACTGTCACTGATTAGTTCACCATGTGGTCTCCTTGACAGGCCATCGGCGTCCTGATTTTGCTTGCCGGCGCGATATTTGATGTCGAAAGTGAACGTAGACAAGGCTGCTAACCATCGATAACTAGTAGCATCTAGTTTGGCTTTGGTTAGTACGTACCGCAAGGGATTATTGTCTGTAATGACTGTGAACACGTTACCATATAAATAGTCATGGAATTTTTCGGTAATGGCCCACTTTAAAGCTAAAAATTCCAGCTTGTGGGCTGGATAGCGGGCTTCACACTGCGAGAGACCCCGACTCGTATACACAATGACGCGGGTCTGGCCGTCCTGTTCTTGGTATAACGCTGCGCCCAGTCCTGTTGTGCTCGCGTCACTATGAACAACATAAGGCAATCTTGGATTTGCATACCTTAAGACAGGCGCGGATGTTAACTTTTCAATGATCTGATCAAAAGCGTCTTGGCAGGATTGAGTCCACCTTTCCCCGAAAGGTTCTTTGGGATTATGGTACTGGGCGGCTACATTGGAAATATTTGCACCTTTACGCACGGGAGGGTAGCCAGCTGTGAGGTTGTTCAAGGGCTTCACTAATTTAGAATACCCCTCCATGAACCTCCTATAGTATCCGGAGAACCCAAGAAATGACCTAAGGTCTTTTAAGGTCTGAGGTCTTGGCCAGGTCTTAAGTGCTTCTGTCTTTTGAGGATCAGTCTCAACTCCATTGCGTGATACTATATGGCCTAAGTAACGAACCGAAGTTTGAAAGAAACGGCACTTCTCAGGAGATAACTTTAAACCGTTCTCTCGCAAGCGGGACAGGACGTTCGTGAGACGGGTTTCGTGCTCCTCTAGCGTTTTGGAAAAGACAATAATATCGTCTAAGAACACGAGCACCTCTTGCAAATTGATGTCGCCCATGCACTTTTCCATTAAACACTGGAAAGTGCTGGGCGCATTTGTGATCCCCTGTGGCATACGATTCCACTCCCAAAACCCAAAACCTGCTTTTCAGGTCCATTACTGAGAACCACTGAGATCCGTTCAGGGCTGAGAAGGATTCCTCAAGATTCGGTAGTGCATACGCATCTTTGATCATCTGCATGTTTAATCGCCGGTAGTCTACACATAATCTGACATCACCGTTCTTCTTTTTGACTACGACTATTGGAGATGCAAAAGGGGACTGTGATTCGCGAATGATCCCCGCTTCAAGGAGAGACTGCAGGTGACGCCTCACTGCGTCAAAATCCTGAGGATGAATAGGACGTGGGCGTTGCTTGAAAGGTGTCTCATCCTTGAGTTTGATTGAATGTTTCACTTTTGTTGCATGTCCGTAGTCAAGATCGTGATGAGAGAAAATGTCTGAGAATGTGTTTAACTTATTTGTCATACAAACTTTCCACTCCTCGGGAAGTGATTCTCCAAAGTCGAAGGTTAGGTTTGAACTTGACGGCTTGTTTATTTGGCTAGTGAGCTGCTGGTGGCTACTGCAACTAGCGGTGCTCTGAGTTGGAACAATCTCCTTAACAGCACTAAGTTCTCCAATGATACACCTAACAGGAAGACAAATGTTTCAATCAGTTTCATTCCTTACCACTACAGGTATCTTGTGTGGGGTGCCTCTTGGGACATTAATCAGACAGCATTCAAAAAAATTCCTCCAGGTAAGGATGACATGGTAGGTTGCTCAAGTAAAACACATCTTTCATTGCTTACTTTGTCAATATTTGTCAATATCTTTTCACCAGCATAGATTACACTTGGCTCGTTATTTCTCAAGTTGACGAGACCTAGCCTGCCATTTAAACTATGCTTGTGTCTAATTTGTAAAGTTCTCAAGACTTGGTGGTAGCCACAGTAAGTGCTCTTTCGAAATGTATTATCATCACAAAACTGTTCGTACAGTGGATCGAGTGTGTTAGTTCCAATTAACAACGGGGTGAGACTGTTGGACCTAACATCTGGCACTACGAGGGCAAGTGTCTCTAATTCAGGCTGACTAACAATGAACTCTTTGGGAAACTGGAGTGTACTGACTGACTGACCGTTCGCCCCTTCAATCTCTAGTAAGTCAGCTACTGGGTGAATAGTCTGATCTGAAAGGTAACGATTATAAAACGACAGCGACATAGTTGTCACCTGAGACCCGGTATCAAGTAGTGAATTGCACTCAAGTCCATTAACTTTTACGTTAGCGGTGCTCTGGCTACCAACTAGCCCTTTAGGTAAGGTTCTGGTTTATGTCACTTTGTGCTCTTTTAACTTGACTTTACATTTGGTTTTTGATTCACTTATGGGACTTCCAGGTTGATTTGTTTCCATTTGTCCCTCAATAGAAACACTGTTCAGTTTAAATGTTTATCGGAAATTGGATTGTCTTTTTCCCAAGCTTGTTGTTTCTCCTTTAGCAGAGTTCTTTTTGCAGACACTAAAGTGGGGTTGGGAGGATCATCACAGTTCGTGGCAATATGCCCACCCTCGCCACAACTGAAACAGTACCATGGTTTTGGCTTTGATCTAACTGTTGTGGATGTGGCTTCTGAAGTAAGTTTTGATGTTGATGTCTTTTTGTTAACAGGTTTCTCTTGTCGTTTCTCCTTTTCCTTTTTCTTTTCAGGTTTGTTTGTAGGTGGTGTCTGTTGTTTAGGACTCGATAGGGCAGCAATTTGAGCTTGCAGTTCGACAATTCGTTTTTGTAGTCGTTTCATAGCTGGTGGTTCTGAAGAGAAAGACTGAGGCGAATCATATGTGTCTCCCATATATGCCTCATGCACTTGCACTGCAACTTGAGCTTTTGGTTTTTGAAATCCCAAATGTTGCTTCATCCTGTTCGCTTTCGTAGTTTGTTTGTCCTCCTCAGTGCTTAAAAGGAGTAAAAGCTCTGGAAAAGTGGGTGGATTCTTTTTGCATTGCTCAAGTTGAAGGTTATTAATCAGCACATTGTTCCAGCAGCCCCTACAGAACTGCTTCAAGAGGTGCTTGTCTGAATCTTGAAGCAGAATGGTTTTCATTTTCACGATTCTATTCAAAAGGGTCTGCAATCTCTGAAGATAGTTGGAAGGTTTCTCGCCTGAGTTCTGATTAACATTTAAAAACTGGGCAAAAAGTTTGTCCCCATCTTCCACTGTAGCATAAGCTGAGTCAAGTAGAAAGCTTTTGGATTTGCTTGGTAACCAAGCGACTTGACAACCGAAGCAGCAGGGGGAAGCAAACTATCAACAATGCGTCTTACCAGCTGTGCACTGGAACAGTAGGATCAGCCAAGTGACATTCAATACTGTTCCTCCAGGTCTCATAATCGACTTCAAAGTTTGAGCAAGGAATTTTGCCGGAAAAAGGTCTAACTTTTACTGATGCGTGTATTTGCGAAGAGAGGTCAGAACTTTTGACAATGTGTTCGACCACTACACGCTGCACCTCAGGCGGAGTAAGTTGTTCAGCAGTTTGCAAGAAGGAAGATACTGGCAATTGAATGGGCATAGCATTTGCCATAGGTCTGAAAGGAGGGCTAAGGGGGTCAAGAGAACGTTGCTCATCATTGTCTGATTCCATCTGAGTGACATCAAGGAAGACGGAATCTGTGGCTGTTTCAGCAGGTGCCACAACTGTACCCTGAGGTCTACCAGACTCACCTCGCTCTTTCAGTAATCCAGTAATTCGTGCTAACTCGTCATGTAGCAGGTTTTCAAAAGATTTTCCACTTAGTTTTGCAATATTTTGGAGGTCAGACAGAAATGTTTTGGTAAGATCAGTACCCTTTTCACTTGAGTATAAACTGGATAAAGCTTCAACGTGGAAGACAACATTGTCATCTGTATCACTGGTTCTATCAAAAGGTAAATCCCTCTCAAGTGTCTCCACTGTGGCACCAGATGCATATTCTACAAAGGCTTTACCATAGAACTCAGATGTTTTGTCTAAAACCTTGACAATTCTGTTAACAGACCCAAGTTGTTCTAAATCTTCATAAATCTCTTCGTCTAACTCAGTATTTGTCAAACCTGATACAATGACGGCATTGGGAACCTTAATACCTTCGTTCTTAATCACATCCATTTTTGGAAAACGAAAATTTACACATTAAGGATACACTTTTTTTATTATTTTTTTCTTCCGTAAAAATACTTGGTTATTACTTACTCAAAGCTCCTGGCTGGCTCGCCAAATTTTACCGTGTAACCCACTTCAGAGTATGTACACCCTAGGTTCAACTTTTAGTTCAACAAAATATTTCAACACTTCACAACAATTTTGTGCACACTAGCTATGGGCCCAAAATAAATGTAAAATATAATAAAATAAAGTGTCCTTTTTTTGAAAATGTTCCTTGGAAATCGTCCTTAGGAATTCCAGAGTTCAATCCAGAGTTCGAGTCAGTTAGTCAAAGGGGAATAGTCAAAGTCAAGGGTAAATAGTCGAAAGGAACAATCTCGTTGGTGCCAGTTTGGTGGACTGACACAATCCTACCACAGGCTTCGGAATGCTGTGGTGGGGGTTCACGGCTCATTGGGAAGGCTCGCCATCTATGGATCAATGGTTCACTTGGTATGATTCGAAGACTGGATCATCCGGAACTTCTGCTCGCCTCATGAAAAAAAGACCTGACCTGTATATAAAACAGGTTCAGTCCAATATCTATGATATTAACTAGTTCTTGAAGTGTTGTACAACAATATATTACTGTTCGAAAATATCATAACATAGTTCACATGAAGAACCAATAGCTATTTTAACTATTATAGTCAGAATATACCATTTTAACCTTATGTCGTTACAATGAAATGTAATCACAGGAACACATTGTACTAATGAACCTTTTCTCTCTGCTGTTAATCCCTTTTTACATAGGATTTTATAGATTTTGAATCAAAATGATTGAAATACAGTTTTTTAATTGAAAACCATTTATCCAAATTACAGTATTTGCTTATTTAACCACTTTAATGACCTTAAAATGATATTTTATATTCTCCTGTATGTAACTTAACCTTTAGTCACATATATATCACAAGGTAAAATATCACAAAGCATATTTTTGTAATGCACGCCAACTAGTTTACATTTCTCCTTAAACCATGAAATAAATGTATTTTATCATGTTATATCCCTTCAAAACGACAGAAATATTTGAATAATCACTCCTTGGAGCTAGCATAGCCACCTCGTGGTTTTTTTCCATACAAAATCATTGAACACATTAGCTTACCAAGAGAGGATTTTCAGTATGAGAAGCCAGGACAGATAAAAGCGATTTTCTGGATGGCTCTCCAACTTCTAAAACAAAGTATACAAGCGTTTACATAACGAACTAAATCGTATTTAACTGTCATCAAAACAGACAGGTTTTCATACTTTTTTTTCAGTTTTCTTTCCAACTCGTGGGAGAACCCGAAGCAGTGCTCCATCTGATTTGAACAGCGTTATTCAACGGAAGTATTTTTAGCGCACTATTTCCGGTTTCCCGCAAAAAACATTTCTCATAACGTAACATACAGGTGAAACTCGAAAAATTAGAATATCGTGCAAAAGTTCATTAATTTCAGTAATTCAACTTAAAAGGTGAAACTAATATATTATATAGACTCATTACAAGCAAAGTAAGATATTTCAAGCCTTTATTTGATATAATTTTGATGATTATGGCTTACAGCTTATGAAAACCCCAAATTCAGAATCTCAGAAAATTAGAATATTGTGAAAAGGTTCAGTATTGTAGGCTCAAAGTGTCACACTCTAATCAGCTAAACACCTGCAAAGGGTTCCTGAGCCTTTAAATGGTCTCTCAGTCTGGTTCAGTTGAATTCACAATCATGGGGAAGACTGTTGACCTGACAGTTGTGCAGAAAACCATCATTGACACCCTCCACAAGGAGGGAAAGCCTCAAAAGGTAATTGCAAAAGAAGTTGGATGTTCTCAAAGTGCTGTATCAAAGCACATTAATAGAAAGTTAAGTGGAAGGGAAAAGTGTGGAAGAAAAAGGTGCACAAGCAGCAGGGATGACCGTAGCCTGGAGAGGATTGTCAGGAAAAGGCCATTCAAATGTGTGGGGAGCTTCACAAGGAGTGGACTGAGGCTGGAGTTACTGCATCAAGAGCCACCACACACAGACGGGTCCTGGACATGGGCTTCAAATGTCAAACGTCTTACCTGGGCTAAAGAAAAAAAGAACTGGTCTGTTGCTCAGTGGTCCAAAGTCCTCTTTTCTGATGAGAGCAAATTTTGCATCTCATTTGGAAACCAAGGTCCCAGAGTCTGGAGGAAGAATGGAGAGGCACACAATCCAAGATGCTTGAAGTCCAGTGTGAAGTTTCCACAGTCTGTGTTGGTTTGGGGAGCCATGTCATCAGCTGGTGTTGGTCCACTGTGCTTTATTAAGTCCAGAGTCAACGCAGCCATCTACCGGGACAATTTAGAGCACTTCATGCTTCCTTCAGCAGACAAGCTTTATGGAGATGCTGACTTCATTTTCCAGCAGGACTTGGCACCTGCCCACACTGCCAAAAGTACCAAAACCTGGTTCAATGACCATGGTATTACTGTGCTTGATTGGCCAGCAAACTCGCCTGACCTGAACCCCATAGAGAATCTATGGGGCATTGCCAAGAGAAAGATGAGAGACATGAGACCAAACAATGCAGAAGAGCTGAAGGCCGCTATTGAAGCATCTTGGTCTTCCATAACACCTCAGCAGTGCCACAGGCTGATAGCATCCATGCCACGCCGCATTGAGGCAGTAATTAATGCAAAAGGGGCCCAAACCAAGTACTGAGTACATATGCATGATTATACTTTTCAGAGGGCCGCCATTTCTGTATTTAAAATCCTTTTTTTTTATTGATTTCATGTAATATTCTAATTTTCTGAGATTCTGAATTTGGGGTTTTCATAAGCTGTAAGCCATAATCATCAAACTTATATCAAATAAAGGCTTGAAATATCTTACTTTGCTTGTAATGAGTCTATATAATTTATTAGTTTCACCTTTTAAGTTGAATTACTGAAATTAATGAACTTTTGCACGATATTCTAATTTTTCGAGTTTCACCTGTATGGGTAAATAATGATAATAATTAAATACAATTTACTGGTTAACCCCTTTTTAGGCGGGTTACAAATATAAACAATAATGGTTGTCATTTCAATTGCAAAATTATTAAAATTAAGAAATAAACTTCTTAATTTGAAATTGCATATGCAAACACATCCATAATACAATTCACTGTGACATTGCTGTTGGAAATAAACATTAAAGGCATCTGGTTACCCAATATTTACTGTTGAAAATATCAAGCCACATGATGAGAGGAACTATAGTGCAGTTATCAAAATTAGACATTTAATTTCAGGGTGATTATGTCTTTCTGTAATTTTTATTTACAGATAGTAGACTCCGGATGTGGTAGGTTTATGAGATTATAAAATGGTTTGGGTTTTTATTATTATTTAATAATGGGATTATGCAACAAAGTTGAAAATCTACAAAAAACAAAATAGATGTTACTTACGCTTTCAGTGAAATGGTTATCTCATTCATATAATTAAGAGTGGGATACCTTTTTATAAAAAATATATGTTGCCAATAATTAAAAAAATCTAGCTAATAATAAAAGCACTAAAAATGAAATAGTGAATCTTATAAATGTGCCAAGAACTTACACGGGTTATATTTACAGTAAATCCAAAATCACAGAAAAAATAAATAAATACAATTTTGTTTAAAGAAAATAAAACCTATTTTTAGCCCATTAATAGTATCAGCATATACATTTCAAGAGTAAAAGTAACAATTAAGCACACCCCACCTTTCTCATTACCATAATGAAAAAGAAAATAAAAACTTATTTTCATTACTATAAATCTTTTTTATGATTTTGAGTTTTGAAGTTTTCTCAAAAAATAATATGTATTAAGTATATATACTGTAATTGTGTGTGTGTGTGTGTGTGTAAACACATACAGTGCTACACTTATTAGATTCTAATGAGAAATACCTATGTGAATGAAAAAAATAAAACTCTTTAAGCATCCACATGCATTACGGTAATGATAATATGTGGGGAAAATGGTCTTAGAAACAGGCTTCATTTTCTTTAGAAAATATTTATTTTTAGGAATGAAATATGATCACAACACGTTTTCATGAGATTCACACTGTTAGTTTCGATATATATGTTCATGTTTTAACACTTTGATTTGTCTGTCTGCCAGTTCCCATTTGCTTTGTTCAGAGAGGAAATACTTCTATGTTTTGTAGCGTTCCCTGACTTTACAGTTTGATCTGTAACTTCAGCTATAGGCTGCTTTTCCTCCTGCTCAGTCTCTCTGTGGTAGAAGTAGTTGAAATTTGAGACTATTACAGGCACTGGCAGGGCAATTGTCAACACTCCAGCAATGGCACATAGAATGCCAACAATCTTACCACCTAATGTTATGGGACACATGTCTCCGTAACCCACTGTAGTCATGGTAACAACAGCCCACCAGAATCCATCAGGAATACTAACAAACTGAGTGTTGGTATCATCCACCTCAGCGAAATAGATGGCGCTGCTGAACAGAATGACCCCAATAAAGAGAAAGAAGATGAGCAGCCCAAGTTCCCTCATGCTGGCATTTAGCGTTTGGCCCAGGATCTGCAACCCTTTGGAGTGCCTTGATAGCTTGAAGATCCTAAAGACTCGCACCAGTCGGATGATTCTTAGGATAGCCAGGGACATATTCTGCCCTGTATTGGACTTATTGGTGGAGGTCACTATTTCAGTTATCAATGTGACAAAATAGGGAATAATGGACACAATGTCAATCATGTTCATGATGTTGTTGAAGAATTCCTGTTTGCTGGGGCAGACCAGGAAACGCACACTCAGCTCAAAAAAGAACCAGATGATGCAAGTGGTCTCAATGATGAAGAAGGGGTCGGAGAAGGTGCTGGAAATAGTTTTGGGAGTGGTGCTTGGTGAAGAACCTACGGGAAAGCTCTTACCCTGGGTCTGGTTCAAGAAAAGACCCATGGTTGGGAAAATCTCGAGGTCCTCATGGAATTCAGGGAGAGTCTCCATGCAGAATATGATGATGGAGATAACAATAACAAAGATGGAAACAAGAGCAACTCCTCGGGCTGCATTGGAGCTCTCTGGGTATTCAAAAAGCAGCCAGAACTGTCTGTAGAACTCACTGGAAGGCAAAGGGATCTCAACATCTTTGATGAAGCCTTCCTCCTCGCGGAACTGTTCCATGGCTTCCTGTCCTAGCTCGTAGAAGATGATCTCATCTGTGAAGATATCTATAGGTACATTTGCAGGTCGACGGATCTTGCCTCCTGACTGATAGTAGTACAAGATCCCATCAAAGCTTGGACGATTGCGATCAAAGAAATACTCATTTCTCATTGGGTCAAAATAGTCCATTCTTTTCATCGGGTCTCCCAGTAAAGTATCAGGGAACTGGTTGAGGGTCTTCAAGTGTGTTTCAAACTTAAGACCAGCAATGTTAATGATGACCTTCTGTTCCCCATCATCGAGACCTCGCTTATCAACAAACAAGTCCTCGTAGCATTCTTTAGCGAGTTTACTGAAGATAGTGTCGCTTTGTGTCCCTTCAATGTTCACAAGTAGTTTCCAGTTGGAAAGGATACTAGCACAACTAGCACGACCTCTCCTGGCTTGTGGAGGCAAGACGGGTGATTGCTGTACCTCTAGATTCTGTGGGATCTTCTCTTTATATGACAACACTTCTGTAGTATAAGTGTTGCCAGGCCCACAGTCTGGTATGTCTACCATCAAAACAGTCATCTCATTGGGATAATCTGGATCATTGAAGTTGTCCATGCTGTTGTCAACGTTCTCCATTCTCTCAAAGTCAACTAGCACCACCTCTGTCCTTCCATCTTGAACAGTCATGTAGCCCCAGATATCACACCACCAACAACTGTGTCTCCACCAGAACAAAAACACTGGTTAAACAGTTGAAATATTATTCACCACTGATTTTGAGTAAGAAGTCAGGACATCGAAGGTGAATACATGTGATGGGACCTGCAAAACAAAGAAGATGAGTTAAAACATGCTTGCCTTCTAAGAGTGTGTATAGTTAAAGTAGTAAATGATGACTGGGAGGCACATAGCTTCTTGGTTACTGTTCTCGATGGAAAGCTGTGGAAAGCAGTTGGTAAAGGTGAGAAGACATATTTTTGGAGATGTCAGCATCACAGCACATCCAGAAATGTCAGTCACTGCAGGGTTATTTTTGTTTTTGCTGTGAACTGGTTTTGCAAAGCAAATGTGGAAGTGATGTTAAAAAGTCTGTGACAGTCCTTCAAGAAAGGACTAAGCATTGAATGTCCTCTTATGGACTGATGTGTTTTGCTCTTGTTTATGGTCATTATCATTATTACCTAATGCAGTTGAATTTCATGAAATCTGACAAGATGTCTGGCTCATATTTAATTCCACAATCAAATAAATTATATTTTATTTAAAATGATCCATCCCTGATGTGTATGACTTTCTTTTTTCAGCAGAACACAAACAAAGATTTTTAAAAGGATATCTCCGCTCTGTTGGTCCACACAATGCAAGTGGCTGGTGACCAGAAGACAGAAGGTCCAAAATGGGCATAAAGGCAGTATAAAAGTAATCCCTAAGACTTCAGTGTTTTGATTGGATAGGTGTGGGTGAGAAGTAGATTGATATTTAAGTCCACTTCTGCTTCCACCTACTGGTCGGGCTGGTAATAGGTGGAGATTTATATTAAAAAAGGACTTAAATATTGATCTGTTTCTCATCTCTCATCATATTGCTTCTAAAGACATGCATTTAACTGCTTATGGATAACTTTTATGCTCCCTGTTTGTGCTTTTTTGTAGCTTCAAAGTTCTGGCCACCATTCAGTTGCATTGCAGCTACAGAGCTTAAATATTCTATAAAAGATCTTAATTTGTTTTCCACAGAAGAAAGAAAGTCATACACATCTGGGATGGAATGAAGGTAAGTAAATTATGAGAATTTTCATTTTTGGGTGAACTATTCCTTTAAAGAAAATTAAGTCTATTTTTAAGAGTTTATGCATTGAGGCATTATTTTCATGACAGTTCAGGACATTCCCTCATCAACGTGGTACACAAAATTGTATTCTCATAACTGTGATATGAAATAAATACATTGTACATTATTTATATTTGGCAGTATTGCTGCTTTTAATCTATATTCAATACCACAAAAATATTTGTATTACAGAATTTATTTTTACTGTATTAGTACTACATACTAATTACAAAACAAAAAATGCATTACAGAAATACGTTTTGCTAAAAACTTAAACTTTCACAGAAATGAAAATGTATTAAGAATCACCATCGAGCATAATAAGAGTTCCAAAAACGCAAAAGGAAAACATCCAGATGTGTTTCAGTAATGCATGATTTTGGGGGAAACGTACTTAAATGTCATGACAATACTTTTTTTTATCTTTTTGCAAAATTAAATTTCTTAATTTATTTCATTTGATTTAAGGAATGAGCTTTACCCATGACCATAAACACACAAATATTGATTTTAACACAGTATTTATGCACGAACAAACAGGTTATGACACTTCTTCGCATTCCTGTGGATGCATTTCATGCTGTTATGTGACAGACTGTTCCTGTATTTATGCTGACACACCTCTGATTCAACAGTCGGCCAGACATCACCTCAGGTAAAGAGCAACACCTGTCAAACACTTGACACCGATGTCCTGGCCTGTGAGGCAGAGTAGGAGAATAAGAGAGCAGCTGAAAAAGATGAAAGGGGGTAGTAGCAGGGGGTCGGAAGCAGACAGAGAAAGACAAACGGTTGGCCTAGTAAAGACCAATACTGTAAGAAAAACAAACCCCCCTCATCTAATTCACTTAATATTCCATTGAACTGCACTGGGTCTCAAAGGAAGTGTTGCAGTGCCATCGGCCAAGCAGTACTACATGTAATTATTAGCAGGACCTATTCAGAACCAAAAAAGTAACGCTAATCTCTAGTTTTAGAACAGGTTAACCAACACTTTATTTTGGCTTTTCTTTGTCCAACCTTATAATCTTCAACGTTTCAATTAAAAGCAGAAACAGCAAACTAGCAACACAAAAATAATTATTAGTGGTGCCTGCTAGTGGTTGTCTGTTCATACAGTTAAAATGAATGGTGGTTATGGTTATGGTTAATTCTGTCAAACATTTGTGTTCTACGAAAAAAAAGAAAGAAAAAAGAAAAGAAAGTCATATGTGATCAGCACAACACGATGGTGAGTGATGATAACAGAATTGTAATTTCAGTTTTTACCTCTGTATGTGTTAGGACAAATGTGTAAATATAAAAAGGTCAAATCTCACATAGCAGGGTGGAGGAGAGGCATGGGCAGATGTTTAATTAAAGACGCCAATAATGAGTCACCCTGCTCAGCTGCCACAGACAAGAAAACAGAGAACATGTGCGTCACGGAGTAATTGTGTGTGTGTGTGTGTGTGTGTGTGTAAGAGAGAGAGAGAGAGAGAGAGAGAGAGAGAGAGAGAGAGAGACTGCCATTAAGCAACAGAAGAAAAACCACACTAGGGGAAGAGACAACAGGGGAAAACATATTTGAAAAACTACAAGTAGAGAAAAAACACTTTACTATTAAGATAAGTCATTTGAATTGTTACGTCATGTTAAAATACATTTACAGGAATCTCACTTATAATTTGAGATTTTCAGACTCTGTCAACCTCACAAAAAGGCAAACTGATGTTCTGCTGTCAGAGTTTTTAAATCAAGTTTTGTCAATCAGCAATTTTAATTGAGTAAATTATTCATTTAACAACAATTTTTTAGAAGTAATTTAAGTAAATTCCACTGAACCTGGTAGTGTCTGTTCTGTTCTATTCGATTCTGGAAAAATGCAAGTAAGTTAATTTGCTGAAACATTTGAAATAATATAAATAATCAAGATAACAGAATATTCTATTCTATAAAGACATATCTGGTTGTTCCATTTCATTCAGCTGTTAAAACACATTTAAATGTATCACATTTTGAAAATCAGAGTATCATTCTATTCCGTTCTATTCTATTCTAATCTATTATATATTATATTCTTTAAATACAGGTAACTGAGGTTGTTCTGTTCAGCTGTTAACACATTGTCAGGAATCTAACTTTTAATCAAAATATCAGAATATTGTATTCTGCTCTATTAAAGTTTTTTGTTCTATTCTGTAAAGACACTTAACATTTACATTTACATTTATGCATTTGGCAGATGCTTTTATCCAAAGCGACTTACAGTGCACATATTACAGGGACAATCCCCCCGGAGCAACCTGGAGTTAAGTGCCTTGCTCAAGAACACAATGGAGGTGGCTGTGGGGATCGAACCAGCGACCTTCTGATTAACAGTTATGTGCTTTAGCCCACTATGCCACCACCACTCCACAAACAATTATAACACATTTAAAAGAATCACACTTTAAAATCAAAGTATCCATATATTCAATTATTTTCTGTTTTTTATATATATATATATATATATATATATATATATATATATATATATATATATATATATATATATATATATCTTGAGGTTGTTCAGATCTGTTGCAACATTTGCAGGAATCTGACTTATATTCAGAGTAACAGCATATTCTATTCTATTCTATTCTATTCTCAAGACACACAACTGAGGTTGTTCTGTTTTCTGAATCAAAAAGTTTGGATCCATACTTTGAAAATTAGAGTATTCTATTCTAATCTAGTCTAGTCTAGTCTAGTCTATCCTATTCCATAAATACAAGTAATTACGGTCATTTAGTTCCATTTAGCTCTTAAGTATTATTGATAAAAATATTATAAAAGATCATATTCTATTCTATTTTAAAATGTCAAGCCATTTTCTCTTTCTGATTCAGACATTTTCTTAATTGGCAAATGCATTGAGGCTACACAATATCTAATTAACCAACAGAGTACACATTCTTCAGAGCGTATAGAGCATACTAAGAGCAGCACTTTCATTTACACACATAGAAAAAAAAATTTGAACAGAATGTCAATTAATATTTAGTTACCTTCCGCCATCAGCACACATACACACTAAAAGACAACAGGATGTCTGAACTGATGTTGCCTAATACGTAATTAACTACCACTCTGAACACACACGCACACACACACCGACACAGACCTACCTCTCGTGAGAGAGGGGTCTCCTGTTGAGCTGTTGTCTGCTGCTTGTTCTACATTTGGGTTCAGAATGGCTTAATCTATTAAAGCCGACATTGAGTAACCTTATGCTGGTAGGAAACAAGAGCTGGGATACACACACAAACGTGAACTCTCTCTTACACTCACAGAAACATTTGTTTAAAGAAACACACCGTACCTGCTCACAAACACACAAAAGGACATAAAACAATGACAACTGGATTTCAGGATATATGGGTGTTTCTATTGACATTAATGATAATCTCAATATAGGATTAAATAAACCATGTTTCATGTTCCATTTTTAAAAAAGTATTATTATTATTTAAATTAACAGTTAAAAAAAAGTTTTATCAAAAGTTAAAGTGTGCTTGTTTACCAAGGACAACAGTACCAACAGTAAAGAGCCAGTTTGAGATGTAATCTGAGACAACTGATGTGTGAACAAAACAATCAAGGTAACAAATCACTAATAATAATATACTGTATATATTTATATATTTGCATTTTCTTTTTTTTTGCATTTTTTATTCTGATTATTCTCAATAGTGATTCTCATTAGATTTTCATTCCTATAATTCAGGTACTCGGTTTCAGTAAAAAAAATACTTTAATAAAACTTTTTTTAGTAATTAATTTCATTTCCAGTAACTCAGTAGCATATATTAAAGGCAGTACAAAAGATACAACATGATGTGTTAAAACAGTTTCAAAATGTACAAAAAATTATAATATTAAAAAAATAATTAAATAAAATGTCATTTTCAACACAGACTATTATCAAACAAAATGCACAATTAGAGATATGGTGAAAATAAATAGTTGAGAAATGACAGGAAAAACAAACAATATAATTTCCTGTTATATGTGTTTATCTAATTTTGGACATGATTATAAAACAAGTGAGAAAAGTGTTTTTTTTAAATACACAGGGCCAATTATTTAGTAATTCTGATGCATTTATTTGCCATGCAAAATCCGCTTCCCCATCTGACACTCACTTGACGTAGTGTCGATGAAGTGACACTAGGGGTCATTCTTGGGAGCCCGAGACACCTTCTGATATTTTATAAAAGGCTAATGGGAATTGGCGAGTGGTATTTGCATGCCACTCCCCGAACATAGGGGTATAAAGGAGGGGCGTGCATACTGCTTATTAAGATTTTCTCTTCAGAGCCAAGCGGTTGCTATTTCATTGAGAAATAAGCGAGCTGAATTCCCATGGCTTCCATTCACCTCTGCTGGATTCTGACGGCACATTACAGTGGCTTCTCCCCCTCGCTACACTGGTGCACTGCAGAGATCGCCCCTGGGCACTTCAGCAGAACAAACTAAAAGTATATTCTAAAATATACCTTCCCCCTTCGGTTGAGGTTGCCCAGTCACACGATGACACGAAAATTATGGATGTGCTTTTCTGGGTATTCGTGAGTGTCGGGCTAGAGTGGAACCCTCCGCTCTCCACTGAACCCTCGTGGCTCGATGACTGGTTCCTGGTCCCCGTGGCGCCGCTCACAGCCACGCCTTCCCGGAAGTGCATGAGGAGCTGACAAGATTGTGGATGGCACCTTTTCCTGCCTGGTCCCGATCTTTTGGCTCCCCTGCCTTAACTACCATCGATGGTGGGGCAGCCAAGGGCTACTCAGCAATGTCACCAGTGGATAAGGTGCTCGCAGTGCACCTATGCCCACAGAGCGCCGCCACCTGGTGCGGGCCCCAAAGCTCCCGTCTACCCCCTGTAGGTTTACATCATCCCTGGCAGCCAAAGCCTAAGGTGCCACTGGACAAACTGACTCTGCCCTGCACGGCATGACTCTCCTGCAAGTCCACCATGCCAAGAAAGAGCTGCACGACTGGAACTGTGTTCGCCGACTGACCTCGCCCTCCGGGCGACGAAGATCATGGCTTGGTCTCTCGGGCAGGCGATGTCCATCTTGTTGGTCCAAGAGCGCCACCTTTTGCTCAACCTGGTCGAGATGAGAGAGGCCGACAAGGCACGGTTCCCAATGCCCCCATTTCCCAGGCTTGCCTATTCAGCATCACCATCGAGGACTTTGCCCAGCAGTTCTTGACAGTGACGCAGCAGACAGAGACCCTACTGCCCAGAAAGCAGCGCAGCTCAAGAACTCTGCTGTGGCCCCGCACCAGCGTCAAGCTCCCTGTATGAAGCAGACACCACCCGTCTCATGGCCGGCCACCAAGAAGAAAGCTTCGAAGTGCCCAGGAGACTTCGACCCATGGACCAGGAGACCCGCTGTTCTGGAGCTGGTGAACAGACCACTCCATCCCCTGGTGGAGGGCCGGTAGGAGAAACTTTTGTTCCTTTTTCATTTAATTTTGCCACACGCTCAAGTAGCTCTGGTACCCAAAAGTTTAACAAAAGAGTGGTTTCCTTATTCCCTGGGTCACATAACCGGCGTATATGGCTGTCATTACAACCACCGTCCAGCATTCCTTTTTGGCAGGTCTGCCCTTAGGTGCCCAGCTGTGGCACAAACGGATGTTTCGATGGACCATGGGGACGAGGTACCTCCTCCCCTCTCCTCTACCGATCCGCTGGTGGGTATCAGGTGTCAGGAAAGTGCTTTGATGTATCTCGACTCAGCACAGCAACAGGGCTCAAGCCCCGTCTATGTGGCCTGTCTGGCTCCACCCTGCCGTGAGGCCCTACCCGCCGGTACGTCCAACGAGATTGTCCCTTTGGTCCTCCTTGCCCATAGCTTGGGCGCGTGGATTGCGCTCTCCAACCTGTCGCGATGGCTGCCCGGGCAGTCCGAGTCGGTTACGTGATTCATTGTATTTTTTAAATTGATGTATATTACTGTATTTACCGTAATGGCTTTTAGCGCCAGTGCACCGTTTTTTTTCTTCTTCTATTTAGATACAGTTGTTTTTTCTTTTACTCAGATTTTGATAGGCTTTGCATGAAGGTACAGAATCAGATTAGGAGCCACAGCAGTGCCGCAGGTTGTGCCGGCGAGGGAGCTCAGCAGTACAGTTCTGGAGATCACCCATGTGATACACCGATGAAAGAGCTTTGTACAGAGAATTTTATCCCTGAGGTAAAAAAAAAAAAAGAAATTGTGTGTGTACTGACAATTCCCGCAGTAGTCAGAGTTGTGCACCCGAATTTAACTTGAAACTGAAATTTGCTAACGGCTTAACCAAACTAAAAGTTATATTATAAGAACAATAGCCTTTCTTCTTTACAAAAAGAGGACTCTGTGCACATTTCAAAACTTTCACAGGTATTGATATCTGTGATTGAGTAGGAGAGGCTCTTCAAACCAAGGGGAAGAGGATCATATATCTCTTCCAAAGACAGATTCAGAACAGAGATATTCGAGGTCTTCTACAGGACATTGAAATCGACACAACAGCCATGCAGCAGAGCAGGACAGGTAAAGCAGCTGTTCAAATAAGCACTTCTTTGAAAAAGAGGACTCCATCTTCATTTTGGCATCATCTAAGTAGGCAAATAATCTTGTAATTCATGTATTTTTTTTTATTGTTAGGCTGTATTTTAATCATGTTGTAATCACAGGCTTTTTTTGTTTGTTTGTTTTGTTTTAAGGACAACTGCAACAGAGCCATCCATTGACAATGCGCCTGCCAGCCACACCGTGACTGATAATACTTGGTAAAAGAAGAATTGCTTATGATTTTCAGAAAGGTTAATGTTTTCCATTTGTGGTATGCCTTTTAAAAGTGTGTAATTTGTACTTGTTGTTTTTCAGGCAACACATTTCGTTCTGCAACAAAGTGGATGGTGAGCATTGACGGAAAGGTGGCCTATGTTTTGGAGGAGCACCTGGGTTTTGCAGATGCCTTATCTGTATTTGGATGCTTCTATGTTTTAAACATAGAATACCAGGAGCCTGCATGTGCACCATTGGAACTCATACAACGGTAAGTACATGAATAAATATTACTTATCCAATCAATGTTTTGATATCTGAAGTATCCCTGTACTGTCTTATTATACAAATATCTTAATCATGTAAATGATTATTTATTTAGACTTGGGAAAATGTCCTCATTAAAAATGAGAGTGAGTTATGTTCATCTTCATTACAGTAAATACTATCAGATAAGCTGACGGACAAGACACCTCAAAAAATGAATTATAAATATCAAAATGTTTATTCTGAATACAGATTTATACATTGTAAGGTCTGTGCATACAACTTAATTCGCCTTGTACAGTTATTCACTGTGGTTATGCAATTGTTATGTAATACTGTTTTTTTATCAGTACAGTAACTTAATGTACACGATTCAATGATGTTTTAAACGTTGGTAAAATTTACATTTAATATAAAAATAACAGTTAATTCCTATGAGAACGGACATGCTAGTAAAAAGTAAATGAATTCACGCTGTCCAGCCTGCAGCCCTTTAACTGTTGATGTCTTCAAGATTTCTCAGTCTGAAGTGGATGTTGTCAAAGACGTCATAAAATAAAAAGATACTATTCACAACTTATTCAGAGAAATAACACTGGCTGTTGCTGATGGACGTTAATTATTTCCAAACATTTGTTGCTCCAAGCAAGACCTCGATAGTATTATAGGCACGTCTTATAATATTTATTGTATTTGAATCGATTTCTGCTAATAATCACACACACACACACACACACATATATATATGTATATGTATATATGTGTGTGATCATGTTTAATATATAATGCATAATTACATACATAAACATAGTTTGTTAAGTGAATTACCTGTGTCAGCAGTGAGTAAATACAGTAGATTCACACATCCTGGCTTCACTTTTCTGATTGCATATCCTTTATATATCCCTTTCTGTCTCTCTGTCCTTGCCAAAGTGTTTTGTGTCTTCTTCCTGCCTTGTGACATGTATTTCTGTCTTGCTGTGCTGCTTTCCTTTTGCCGTTATTAGTTTTGTTTTCTATTTAGTCCAGTTTGCTCCAGTCTCTGTTTGTTTCATTTTTTCATTGCCGTTACACCACCGACTGTATTGGACTGCCCTCCTGGTTTTGACCCTAGCCTGCCTCTGATTCTCATTCCCTGGCTGTGAAGATAAGGACTGTTCTACTGTTACCGACCTCTGCCTGTCTTAATCTCCATATGCCTGAGACAGTGTTGCCAGTAAGTTACTGTAAAAACCATTTGAAATGTCTAACAGAGTAGCAACTGCCTAGCAACCATAAAACCACACCCTAACACCACCCAGATTGCCCTTGCAACTGCCTTGCAACCACCAAGCAAAATCCCAACCACAACAAAAACTATGGAACACCGCAATAACCAACAAGAACACTATAGAACACTACCAGAACATAGAAACTGCTCAGCATCCACCTAGCAAAATCCTATTCACCATCCAGAACCCCTAATAACTTCCTAGCAACCAAAGAGCAAAAACCTAGCCACCATCCACATATTCCTAGCCACTACCTAGAAATCACTAAGCAACACCTCTCCACCACCCCAACCTAGCAACTGCCTAGGATTTATGGCACAAAAACTTTGTCACCATTCAGATAATCTTAGCAACAGTCTAGGAACCACCAAGCAACACCCTGGACACCAACAAAAACATCCTAGCAACCACAGAGTAACACTATCCTAGCCACTACCCAGAATGTCAAAGCAAATTTCTTGCAACCAAATAGATACACTCTAGCCACCACCCAGAATGCCCTTACAACCACGTACACCCTAGCAACCAACCAACCTTTGCATCTGCCTAGCAACTACTAAGCAAAACAAAACCAAAACCAAAAACTGGGCAACACCCCAACAACCAACAAGAACAACCTAGAAACTCCCTAGTAAGGACCTAGCAAAACCCTAGCCACCACCCAGAACATGCTAACAACTGCCTAGCAACCATCAAGAAATACCAACCCAAAACATCATAGCAACCACACAGTAACACCCTAGCCACCACCCAAAACACCGTAGATACTGCCTTGCAACCACCAAGCAAAGCCCAAGTCACCATCCAGAAATCCATTGTAACTACATAGCAAGCATTAAGCAACACCATAGCCACCACCCAGAACACCCTAGCAACTGCCTAGGAATTATAATGCAAAAACTTTGCCACCAACCAGATCATCCTTGCAACTGCCTAGCAACCACCTAGCAAAACCTTACCCACCATCCATATCTTTCTAGCAACTGCCTAGCAACAAGTTAGCAAAACCTTAGCCACCAGTCAGACCACCCTAGCAACTGCCAAGGAACCACTAAGCAAAACATTTACCACAACTCATAAGGGCCTAGCAACCAAAAAGAAACATCATAGCTACCACTCAGAGCACCATAGCAACTGCATTGCAACCATCAAACCACAACCTAGCCACCAACCATAATGCCCTTACAACTGCATAGCAACTACCAAGCAAAATCCCAACAGCAACCAAAAACTGTGCAACACCCCAAACAACCAGCCAGAACACCCTAGAAACTGCTTAGCAGCAACCTAGCAAAACCCTTGCCACCACCCAGAACATACTAACAACTGCCTAGCAACCATCAAGCAACACCATGGCCACCATCCAAAACATCCTAGCAACCAAATGTAACCCTAGACCAGCCAGAATGTCAAAGCAAGTGCCTTGCAACCACATAGCTACACCTTAGGTACCACTCAGAATGTCCTAGCAACCACCAAGAAACACCCTGGTACCAATCAGAACACATTTGCAAATTCCTAGCATCCACCAAGCAAAACCACGAACTAAAAATTGGCAACACCCTAACAACCAACAAGAACACCCTAGAAACTGCCTAGCAACCACCTAGCAAAACCCTAGCCACCATCTAGAACTCCCTAACATCCACCTCACAAATCCCTGGCCACCACTCAGAACACCCTAACAACTGCTTAGCAACTACCAAGCAACAACCAGGCCACAACCCAAAATATCCTAGCAACCACTAAGTAACAACCAAGCCACCATTCAGATCTCCCTAGCAACTATCTAGCAACCACTAATCAACACCCTAGCCACCACCCAGAACACCCTAGCAACTGCCTAGGAATTTTAGATAAAAAAATGTGCCACCATCCAGATCATCCAAGCAACTGCCTAGCAACAACCTAGCAAAACCCTACCCACCATCAAGATCACCTTAGCAACTGCCTAGGAACCACTAAGCAACTCCCTATCCACAACCCAGAATGCCTTAGCAACCAGCAAGATACCCACTATCCACCACTCAGAATACGCTAACAACTGCCTAGCAATCACCAAGCAACACTCTAGCCACCACCCAGAATGCCCTTGCATCTGCCTAGCAAGCACCAAGCAAAATCCCAACCACAAACAAAAAATGGGCAACACCCTAACAACCAGCCAGAACACCCTAGAAACTGCCTAGCAGACACCTAGCAAACCACCATCCAGAACTCCTTAGCTACTGCCTAGCAGCCACCATGTATTACCCTAGCCAGCATCCAGATCACCATAGCAACTGCCTAGCAACCAGCTAGCAAAACCTAAGCCACATTCTAGATAACCTTAGCAACTGCCTAGGATCCACCGAGCAAAACCCAAACCACCACCCAGCAACTGCCTGGCAACTATTTAGAGTACCTAAGGAACAGCTCAACAACCACTCACAGCACTCTTTTTAAACTTCCCAAATACTCAAGCTAAACAAGGCCTAAATAGCCTTCAGAGTTTAAGGCTCTTTTCAACTTCCAGACAAGGCAACTGATTCTTATTATCATTTAATACTGAAGAATCTTTATATTCTGCATAACAGAGTCACATATTAAGAGAACTAATCGGACTAAAGCTCAGTGATATAAGCTGAGGGATCACCTCTCACAACTGAACATTAGCCGCCATATGACTGTAACTTAGACAGACAAACAGAAATACGAATAGATACTGTAAATGACAGACAGACAGACAGACAGACAGACAGACAGATAGATAGATAGATATTCTTCATTTCAATTTTAAAGTAGAGAAATGTTTACACTTTTTAATGCCCTTTTAATGCTTTTGGTTGTCATTACTGTGGAAATTTCCTTATGGAATACTTGCAGTACACATTCCTAGTGTTATTGTATTTATTTATTTTTATAGTAAGGTAAAGCCTATTATAGTAACACGTTGAACACATTTTGAGGTTTATGTTTTTGTCAGCATATGTTAATATCTAGCTTGTGTCAGTACAAATACACCTGTAAAGTATGATAGCATTGGTTTAACAAGGCAAGCATTCCAATGTATTTATTTTATCTATTTCTTCCATCAGTTTTCCCTCTAAAATTCAACCAATATCAGTTAATGGTAAATACCACACATTAAGCCTATTTTTACTTTTTGAAGATTCTAAATTAAATCTAAGCCTTTCCAAAAGGCTATTAAGCTCATTTTTGTAAGGTTGCCAGTTTGTACTTGCACAAAATATTTTGGTATGTCCTGCTATTTTGCCTGAACTGGGAATCTGCAGATAATGCCAAGGTGCAGATTTTCGGCTGCATCTTACAGTACTGCACTATTTATTTTAGATTACTTTGCATTTATGAATGTGGATCTATATTATTATGTATTTCAAAGGAATTGATTCTGCCTCAATCTCTCTCTGATATCATGTACATCTGTATGTGTGCTCTTATGCCCATGATGCTTAGGGATTCTCCTTGGCACAATGTCTGGGATTTGCGATTAAGAGGAAGCCTTTCCTCCAAGAGATGCTAAAACTCTAAATGAACAGCCTGTCCATCTGAGTACTCTGCTTTTGCATAGTGTGCCCAGAGAAACACACATAGACACATTCACTGGCCATCAGTAGCCATTCGTTTATAAACTTTGCAAATATTCTTTAAAAAAAAAAAAAACTCAAGATGTTACCTCTTCTCTACTACTTCAAGCTCATCAAATAATGTGATACTATGGCAGTGTACAGAAAAGCGCACTGTCAGAAAATTACAAGAGCAGAGTAAATTAAGTCTGATTAACATACATTTACATAAAGTAATTCAAGTCAATTTTATTTGTATAGCGCCTTTTACAACACACATTGTTTCAAAGCAGCTTTACAGAAAATCCTGCATTAACAGATGATAAAACTGCAATGTCTATAATGTTGATGAGTCATCATTGTGTAATTAGATAAAATAAAAATTGTAATCATGTATAAAAATAAGTAATTAAATAATAATTGTATTAATAACCTCAGTGAGCAAGCAGAAGGTGACTGTGACAAGGAACACAAAACTCCATAAGATGTTGATTAATGATTAAACAACGCGTGTTGTAAAAGGTGCTAAATAAAACTGACTTGACTTGAACTAAAGTGAACTACAACAACGCTGACTCCAGTCTTTTCATACAGTACAAACAGTAGAAAATGTAACCATTTCAGTCACCCTTAAAGTATTTGGACCCTTCTGTCAAACTTGAAATTGATGAATGCCACTACATTAGATAATAAAGTATCAAATCATGTGCAATCTGCAAATAAATGATGCTAGACCTTTTCTCAGAAATAACTACGTGCACATTTCTGAGCTAATTTGAGCAATTACTTTAAATAAACTGGTGTGATTTGTAATGGATGCTTGAAGTCTGTTCCATTGAAGTTCACATAGGTGTCCTGGCAGAGTAACCACAGGTCAAGTACATCACATTATCTATGGACATGATCCAGTAAAATCAGACAACCAGAAAGTGTCCAAATACTTAGGAGCCTCTGTAAACCAGAAAACCATTGTGGTAATACTTAATGAAACCTAATTGCAATGTCATCCTTCTAATATTGATACAACTACATTAATAATGTTGTTGTGGCAATTTAGCGATGAAAGCTCGCTTAGATCTTTTGTTTTGCCCTGTCTAACGTTGCCATTACCTGTATATCAGGTGTAGTGATGTGTCGCTGATAGCGCGCGGATGTGCAACAGCTGGTCATGACAACAGGCGCGCAAGAAAAACTGAAAAATACACAAGGATCGTCGTGTAACGAGGTTATTTTTCTCCACTAAAAAGTATAAATTGCATAATAATCGAAATAAACAGCGTGTAAACGCATTCCGATTGTTGGTGAAGTTAGCTTTCATTGATTGCAGCGTGTCATCATGTTCCAGTGTGTAGTGATGAGCCGGAGGTGAAAGTGGGCAGGACAGGCACTGTCGGGCAAATTCACCGACTCATGTGTCGTAATAGACACTTTTTGTTTAGAAATCAACGCAAGTTTTCAAAAGAATTCAGAGTGATTTTACTGAATGTGTGAGTTTACAGTATTGACTACTATTTTCCAGAATTTCACAGTATATTTAAAAATAAAAATTGTGTCCTATAACACAAATACACCTGCTGTGAGAAATTTAATTAAAAGTAAATAAGTCAAAGTTCCCATCCAAAGGAAACAGTTGTGTTATTTAATTAATTTGTTGTTTGATGACATAAAATGGCTGCATTGATTTTACAGTACAATTAAGAATACAGCATTTCATTGTAATAATTATGATGATAATAATTATAATCTGTCAAATCCTGGCAATTATTTATTTACAGTACTGATCACAATTAATTTCTGAAGGTAGATTATATCTTTCGTAGATTTAAGATTCAGTCAAGCAATTTTGGATTTCCATCCGACTCCAGACTTTTTCCACAAGAATTCTGCCACATCTGGATGCAATCACTCATGAATCATACGCCCCCTGCAGGCCACTGAGTATATTAGCACATTACAATACTAATGTCGTTTGTTAAAGGCCTGATTATTACGTTCTGAATTTGATGTGTGCAGAATTTCTGTCAGAATAACTACATGAGAACACCCGTGTATTTTCACCAAAGGGAGGTGTAAGAATATAATAATAATAATAACAACAATAATGATAATAATAATAATACTAATAATAATAACAATAATATATTTTAAGGAAATACATTTTAGCTATATGCTTGTGCAAATTGTATGCAATAAGATATATATATCATGACACAATTTTATGATATTACATTATACCTAAATATTGACATTCTTACTACCTTCTCAAAAATATGGATTTTTCCATTATCAGCATGCTTGAAATGTGGGACAGTTGACATCACTGATAAATAAAATATTAATTAAAACTCAAGCCTTTTACAGTAGAAGGAAAGGTCAATATAACCATCACCATAAATACATAGTTTACAGAGCACATTTTCATAACACTTTGCATTATTACTTTACATGTTCCTTTTGTTTTGGGCTCATTATTGACTAGTAATTCATTTATAAATGCATTATAAATAATTGATTATAATTGAATAACATCATGCAAATTGTGAAAGAATGCAATACCCTTTTAAGGGTTAGTTTACCTACAAGTGAAAATGTTGTCATTATTTACTCACCCCCATGATATCCCAAGTGTGTATGACTTTCTTTATTCAGCAGAACACATTTGAAGGAAAATAGAAATATATCTTAGCTCAGTAGGTCCTTAAAGGTCAAATTTATTTATAAAGCACATTTAAAATCAACAAGAGTTGAACCAAAGTTCTGTACGATTAGAAAAGAAAAGCCATAGAACTCAATAAACATGATAAATAAATAAAAAAAAAACATTAAAATTATGACAGGGCTACAGAGTTACAACACACAGAGTAAGAATTCAGGGTGTCGAGCTCTACACTCGTTGAACGGCAATGCGAAGAGGTGGGTCTTCAGCAGTGACTTAAACATTTCTATAGTCTGAGCAGTCCTTATATGGAAAGGTAAGCTGTTCCATAGATTAGGAGCACCCACCGCAAAGGCTCGAACACCTCTGTTTTTGAGCCTGGATCTCAGAACATCAAGAGCATCTGGTTGTTCGACCTCAGTGCTTTAACCGGGGTATGATGATGCAAGAGGTCTGCTAAATAAGATGGTGCCAAGCCATTTAAAGCCTTAAAAGCAAGCAATAACATCTTAATAACATCTTAGAGGTAATATAAGCATGAATAATCTTTTCAAAGTAATTGGGAGAGATAGGCCTTTACCTTTGCTAAAAATCTTAACTGAAAGAAGCTAGTTTTGACAACTGAGCGATCTGTTTATCAAATTTAAAACAGCTGTCAAAAATTACTCCAAAAATTACTTTTTCACAACAGATCGACTATATGAAGCCAAAGTGTCAAGAGTCAGGATTCTCCAAAAGGCCTGGATGTCTAAAAAAAAAAAAAAACAATCTTAGTCTTACATACATTCAGATCAGAATGTTCAAATCCATCCAGGTTTTAATATATTTTAAGCAATCCAGCAAGGGCTGCATTGACTCTACACTTTTTAGTTTTAAAGGCAAATAGATTTGTATATCATCAGCAAAACAATGAAAAGGATTTTTATATCGTCTGAAGATAGACCCAATTGGTAACATATAATAATAGAGAACAGGGCCCAAAATGGGGTCTTGGGGAACCCCACAAGTAAGCGGGGCTGTAGTCAAAGAATAAACACCCAAATGAACCGAGAAATTCCTATCTGTCAGATATGATTTAAACCACTCTAGGACAGTACCTTTAATTCCTACATACTGACGTGATATAAGGATACTATGATCCACAGTGTCAAAGGTAGCAGTCAAATCTAAGAACATCAGTATAGCAGAGTTCCCTGAATCAACCGTTAAGGAAAGATCATTAAATTTAAGAGAGTTTCAGTAATATGACATGATTTCAAACCAGACTGAAACTTTTTGAAAATGCCATGGTAATCTAACATTTTTTCCAATTGAGTAAGAACTTCTTTATCCAAAACTTTACACAGAGTGGTCTAAATTGTTCTTTTTGATATGAGGCTGCACCACAGCATGTTTAAAAGCAGCTGGAACGCACCCTGAGGTAAGAGATGAATTTATCAATACAAGAACATGTCCCAATAATACAAAAAACTTCCTTGAACAGGCGAGAGGGGACACTGTCTACTCTAAGGGACACTTTGTAGGCTGCATGTTCTGAACAACTTCTATTAAAAAGGAGAGTGGCACAGACTCAAACTGATACAGGTACAGAAGGGTCAAGGGTAGAGTGAGTGGATGAAGACCTATGAACAGCGATCTTGTCATCAAAACATTTAAGAAAGTTATCACAAATTGAGTGTGTAACAACAATAGCAGCAGTATCACAGGGATTTATAATAGAGTTAAAAACATTAAAAAGAACTTGAGGCTAGTTGGAAACATGGTTAGCTATATACACTGTTTTAGCAGATTTGATAAGCTGTCTCATAGGATTCCCAAGGACACTTGGAGCTTACATTTCTTCCACTTTCTCTCAGCTCATCTACATTCACATCTATGAGCACGGGTGGTATCATTCAACCAGGGCTCCGATAGTAGTTTAGTGAGTTTAGACCTAAATGGAGCAACAGAGTCCAGAATGTCAGTACAAGTAGAGTCAAAAATGGTGGTATGCTCCTCCACATTCAAATCAGAACAGCCATCCAGTCTATGAAGTATAGTGTCTTTAAAAGTAGTAGAAAACTGCGCAGTAGTTAAAGGGTTAATCACACATAGGCAGTTTGCAGTAGCGCAATCTTTTAAACTAGAGCAAGGGACTGTAACAGTTAATAAAACATGCAAATGATCCGAAATACATATCTCACAGATTTCACTGATATATACACATAGTCCATAAGACAGCACAAAATCCAGTGTATGTCCCTTTTCATAAGTTGTGAAATTAAAAAAGTCATTAAGATTCAAAAATTCCTTGACCAATGTCTGTTTTCACAGCATACATGTATATTAAAATTGCCAACAATTAAGAGATGATCATATTTCATTATAATCCCCCAAGAAGTCTGCAAAGTCTTAAACTTAGGTGGACGATACACCACCACGCACAGCACAGGAGGAGAAAAGTATAACTCCCAATAACTGCAATTCAAAACTGGAATAGGAGTCAAACGGAATCTGCCAACAGTGGAAGCTGGATATGAATACAGACGTCAGCTCTCCACCCTTGCTAGTATTCCGAGGAGAGCTAAAAAATTTACAATTTGGAGGAAGAAGTTCAGAAAAAGGGGCCAACTCACCAGCGTGAATCCAAGTTTCAATCGCATACAGAAAATCCAAGCCACAAGACGTGAAGAAGTCATTGAGCAAATGGTCTTGTTTGCTAACAATCTAGCATTAATCAAAGCCATAACAGGAGTGAGCTCTGCACTGGCCGACGTGGTGGCACATTCCAGCAGATGAAGATTCCCGTTTTCCACGCCACTTCCATGGTCCCACATCCGCCAGGGCCGATGAGGCTCCACCGGCAGGTCAGAAACATCAGGGACGACAGGCCGGATCCACCGGCATACAAACTCCGATGAGCCGTAGAAGAGACGAGTATCAGTCACCCTTGAGGACACCAGGTAAACCATGAATCTCACCAGTACACCAACCAGATTAGCCCGTTTTTTACGGGGAGTGTCACACGGTATACGGCACAAGATTGCTGGTATATAGGACAACACAGGAGGAAGTCTTGTAGTCTTACAACCCAAATCTTGCCAAGACAATATCTCAGCAACTGCTCGGATGTAAAAAAGCACTTGGCGATCATTAAGGAATAACGCAGAATCATCCTGAAAACATATACAGAGCAACAAAGCAAGAGCAAGTAATAGCCCAAGCGGACATGAGAGACGATTCACCGTACACACTGGAGCCATCTTCGCAAGTCGATGGTGATCCAATTTTTGAAGCTCCAAAAATCACAGACAGTCAGCATAAATGTCATCCATATGACACCAGCTGTTAAATTAATGTCTTCTAAAGCGATACGATCACTTTCGGTGTGAGAAAATATACAAAATTTCAGTGGAGTTCACGGGCCTCTGGTGTAGAGCTGGGCGACATGTCTTAAATTACGAATCAATATTTTTCAGCCTATTGATGATATTTGATGTATATCTTGATAATTATGTATTTGCTCTTAAATAGTTCAAAAGATTCTTTTTTTTTTTTTTTTTATCAGAGGAACCATCATTTCATCCACAGCCATTGCAGCCAAGTAGATTCAATATTTTTAAAACACTAAATAAAACTCTATTTAAAAATAATTATTGTTTTCATTAAATAAACACAAGGGAGAATGAAATTCAATAATTTTCATCATTATGCAATTTATATTTATATTTCATATACAATGATTCATAGTAGCTTAATAAAAAGCATTTTTTACCTTCAAATGTTTTTACTAACACATTTTTGTGAATGAACAAACTGTGCAAAGCTACTTTACTGACTTATTTTTGAACCCCCGGTTGAACATTACATGATATTTTACTGTGAGTTATTACTGTGGGACATGTCAGGTTGATTATTATTATGTAATGCTGAAATATCATTATTGTTTTGATTATTAGATATATAGTTTTTTTTTCGACACAGAAAAGGCCATGTGTATTTGACAGTTTACAATGTTCTGCATTTCCTGAATCACTGTAATAATGTTTGGAATTGTGCAAATGCTTGAATCTGCATTATTTTATTTCGCAATGCATGCGAACTGATCTGAGAGCACCGCCATGTGCATGCATTCAGATCAGCGTGTCACTGGTTTGTACTGAATCACACACAGACCATGGTTATCTCTCTTTAAATCGCAGCCTTTTGTGGATTAATACTCACATAAGGCCAACTTGCCATTCCCCTTTTTCTCCCCAATTTGGCAGGCCCATTTCACAATGTGCTCTAGGTCCACCTGGTGGTGTAGTGAATCTCATTTACCTCCTTGTCTGAGACAGTCAATCCATGCATCTTATCACGTGGCTTGTTGAGCACGTTACCGCGGAGACCTAGCGTGTGTGGAGGCTCATGCTATTCTCCATGGCATCCACGCACAACTCACCACGTGCCCCACCGAGAGCAAGAACCACATTATAGGAGGTTAACCCAATGTGACTCTACCCACCCTAATAACCGGGTCAATTGGCTGCTTTGGAAGCCTGACATGAGTCACTCAGCACGCCCTAGATTCGAACTTGTAACTCCAGGTGTGGTAGTCAGCGGCTTTACTTGCTGAGATACTGCCAAATGAAAGCACATTAAAATCTTCGCAATATTCACGATATTGGTCAGTTTTACATCGTCACCAAAATTATCTAGATTATATTGGTAATATTTGATATATCGCCCAGCCCTACTCTGGTGTGACATATTTGCGATGCCATGTTACGGATGTATTCTCAAATTCTTCTCTCAGTTGAGACATCCAGGATTAGTACACAAATACACCATTGTTAGTAAACAAACAGATACAAATACATATCAAAACCAAACCAACAAAGATTCTGTACAGTGTACTCAGTTGCAAACAATGCTGCTCTTCCACGTGTTTCGCACGGTTCTCACGTGCCAACATTATTACGCCACACGCGCATGCCCCTGCTGACTGGAAGCAATGATTTAAAGTTAAAAAAGTACTTCTATATTGAGCTTTTTCACACCGAAAGCGATCGTGTCGTAAAAATCCTTTTAATATTGAGCCATATATTCAACATTAGTAACCCATGTAAATGTACCTATATGTACATTGGACACATATGAAGTTGCCAAAATTACTACATAAAGTTCATTATGGTTTAACAGTCATCAGGACGTATTACATATGATACATGCTGTTAATAAGCAGGAGGAGGACTTTAGATAACTAAAGTCTAATAGGTAAGTTGGGACAGCACTCGAGTAGCTTTTGACATCAACGTGACGATGAAACTCTCAACTCAAATAAATAAAGACATCACAGCAATGCATATAAAAACAAGATGGACTGTATGACAATTCCTCCATTTCATCGCACTTTAATATTCTGTGTTGGCTGCATTGAGACATAAATCAATAATTACAGTATTTTATGTTTTTTATTATTTTAAGTATGAATAAGTGTATTTGTGAAGCATTTCTAACATGCACGTTACAATGGTCATTATTTACGAGGTATTGCATGATAGTCGCCATTTTTATTCATGTTTTTTAACTGCATATCAATGCTTTATTATGCATTTGTTAATTATTATTTAATCATTTATGAACTCCTTAATAAACCCTTAACAAAGGGAACATTCATGTAAAGTGTAACATACATTTTACATAAATTATGTGGGGGCTTGGAACAATATTTTAAGGGCTTGAGCCCCGAAGCCCACTTGCAATGCCACAATGGCCTACATCAGTGCTGTTTAAACACAATAAACAGATAATTTAAGAACAAATGTTGGTATGGCTCATTCAAATAGGCAGAAGTCTTGAGTTACAGAATATGACAGCGAATAGGATAGTACTAAGTCATTTCATTTATTCTCATCTCATCCCAGCAGACAGGAGGGGTCTTAAAATATCCCACTCCAATGAATATTTTACCACAGCATACTCTCTCTTCTATCATGACTTGCACTCCATTTTTCTCTCTCGTTCTTAATGTCTTCACCAGTTTTCAGTACATGGTGATAAAAAAGAGCAAAGACTGAAAAAGAAAATCCAATTGGCAGAAGAAATCAGCACAGCATTGTATATTTTTTTAAAGAAATAACGTTTCTACAACTTCTCTGTTAAGAATCCATTCAATCCATTATAATTCAGTCCATTGAGAGGTGTCTCCTGTGTTTCTTTCAGGCCTGTAGCTTGTCTCTCCTCCTCACTGAGCTCTCAAAAGCATATTAGTGCTGAAGTGGTTGATGTGCTGAGTGACCATTCAAGTCAATGAGTCAATGACCATTATACTCTGACAATTCCCACTCCAGTGGAAGCACATCCTACTATTGTTTTGGTGACTATATGCTTGTCTGCTATTCCTCTACAAACCAATATGTTTTTTTTTCTGAAAACACACTAAAAGCCAAATAACAATCTTAACCATCAAAAACACATTTGAAGAAAATTAGAAAAATATCTTAGCTCAGTAGATCCTTAAAATGTTAGTGAATGGAGATTTCTATTTTGAGTCTCCAAAAATCACAGACAGTCAGAATAAACATCATCCATACGACACCAGCTGTTAAATGAATGTCTTTTAAAGTGACAAAAGATACATATTTAAAGTTAAATATTGTGATGTAATCGCATTGGCATTTGAAACACCCAAGAACTGACGCAAGTGCGTCATAGCCGGAAGAACAGCGCTGTTTACAAGAGAGAAATAGGAACCTGTACAGTATCTTGGTTGGTTTTGGCTTAGATCTGTAGTTATCTGTTTCTTTACTCACAATGTTGCATTTGTGTGCTCATCCTGGATGTATCAACAGAGAGGACAATGTGAGATTGTCTCTGTATCATGGCAACAGGAATATGTCACATGAGACAACTTGGACTCCACCCTCTCATGAGGCTTTCCAGAAGCAGTGATTTCGATTAAAAAGACAAATATTGATCTTTTTCACAAAAAAGTGATCATAACGCTTTAAAAGACATCCATTTAACTTCTGGAATCAATGTTGTTTATGCTGACTGTCTGTGATTTTTGGAGCTTCAAATAAGAAATCTCCATCCACTTGCATTTTAAGGACCTACTGAGTTAAGATATTTTGTTGTGGTGTGTTGTGGTGAAGAAAGAAAGTCATACACATCTGGGTTATCATGAGGGTGTGTAAATTATGAGAGAATTTTTGGCTGAACTATACCTTTAAGTTAAAAACATCATGCCCATTAAAAAGTATTTCCCTTTAATCATAGTTGAATGCTTTGTTTGTAAATTGGGGGTTGGAAACTATGTCCCTGATTAGATGTGAACGATGTCCAGCGACATCCTTGGTTTTAGTGAAAGTCGTACGAATTTGCCAAATTTAGAAATGTTGCATGACTCCTTGCGATTTTGCCATGAGATTGTGTAGGTAATTACTGAGTAATACTACATCATGGGTGTGGTCTGGTTGCCCTGGTTTCACTCAAAGACGTGCAGGTTAAGTGAATTGGACCCCCGTAGGTTTGAGTGGGAGTGTGAAGGTGCTTGTCTGTGTGTGTTAGTCCTGTGATGGACAGGCCACCTGTCTCCAGGGTGTTTCCCTGCCTTCGGCCCGAGACAGCTGGGATAGGCTCCAGCACCACCTGTGACCCTGCATAGGATAAGCGGCTAAAGAAAATGAATGTATGTTAACATTAGCTAATGCATTATGAACTAACAAACAATGAAAAACACTGAGTCAGAGAATTTCATGGACTGTGAAAATGTTATGATTCACATGGACAGTTCATGATACCTAAAGTATTAAGTAATGCTAACATATAAAACCTTCTTGTAAAGTGTTGCCCTTTCATTTACTCTTCTAATGTGCAAGAGGTGAAAGGGGCAGAGCCTTTATCATTTACCATTGACCCAGAGCTTTATCGATCCACTGTAGTCTCTGCACTTCCTCATCAGTTCAAGACATGGAATAATTCTGAGCAAGTGCCTTACATTCTGTGATATCTGATCAGTCAAGGTTTTGTATATGCAGGCTTTGTGTCTCCAGTGCTGCGAGACCCCTAATGTGGAGCCATAGCTAACAGAGCAAGCAGACTCTCTACTCTCTGTCTGGAGATGATGTGCTCCTTCTGATCCACTATTGGTCCAGCATACAACCAATCAAAATACTGTTGGGTTATCTTGTATATTGACAATTAGGCACATATAAAGTGATTTACTTAACAGATACACATATTAGACACACTAAATGCTCCAGGGACACATTCTAATTCAACTTCTTTTTTTTTGCCCTGGAACAACATTTCTGTCCAACATTTCCCAACACTTTCCTTAATCTCAACCAAACTACAGAGGTTAAATAAAGCTATTTAATTCTAGTATTTGTTTAGCATGTGTTAACATGTTTTACACACCTGTCTCTGCAAACATTTGCTAAACAGGTTGTATTATCAGGCTATCAGTTGAGCTACCGAGCAATTTGATGGCATCTGAACAACCTTATAAATGTTGTTGGTTATGTAATACATATATTAAAATGTATGGCATTTATATAATGATAATCTAATTATATAATGATTAAAGTTGTTGTGTAGTTCCTCTAGTGTTAATTCCAACAGGAAACTACCACAATATGTACAATGAAGCATGTAAAAAATGACTAAGTTGGCAGAATGTAGCATAACCTTAACCCTGGCCCTAAATCTAACCATTAAATCTGATTGGTTGATAGGAATGTTGTTCTAGGACCAACAAGGATGTTGATCTACAACACTCTACTTGGTGAAATCATGGTTATCTTTCTTATCTGTCTGACACCAACTACGCCCTTCTTTATGATTTTAGCAGGGTTCTCCACTCAGCTAATGAGAAGTGTAAGCAGATGATATATGTAAGCAGATGATTAAGTGGCCAGTAGAAGGGTGTTAGGAAACTACCCGCTCCCAACTGGCACCAGGCTCCATTACTCTCTGCAATGCTGTAAATTAATGTAGTTGTACTACTAAACATTCCAGTGGATCCTTCCCATCAGTTCCCTGTCCTACTTTTCCTGACCAAGTAGAAGAACTAACAAAACTGGGGTGGAAGAACAATAGTGGTCATTCCGTCAATGCGTATATGCAGGGCACTGGGGAGCACCAGACCTCTAAACCATACAATCATCTGAATTCGTAAGAGGAAGTTGATTTGAGAGCTAGTAAATTAGTTGGTATTTTCTAAGTAGTTATACTGAAGATGGTGTTGCCTCTGAAATATGGTGAATGAGTAAGTGATAAGAGTTAACTATTCATATAATATTTGTCCTTTTTGTATGTCATTGATAAATGTGTGTCCCAATAATGGTTTACATGGCCATCTAATGTTTTTCCTATTTAAATTATTATTCTTGGTTCAAGTCAAGTTAAGCATTTGTTGAATAATGCTGATTACCATCTTCAATATTTTGGACTTACCTCTACTTTCTTAAAAAGAAAAAAGAAAAAAACGAAGTTACAGTGAGGCAATTCAACGCTGAGATTTTCATGGTCACAAACCCAAAAACTGTTCACAGGTTTGTACTGATAAAGTCACAGACATCAAGGAAACAGCAATGCTAAATTCAAACAATAAAATGCAACTAATCAAGTATTTTAGTTATATAGCATAGTTAGGATAACAAAATAGGCCTAACAGTTATTAAGAGGGAGAAGATAATGTGTCCCATTTCATGACATCAAAGCTGTGCATCCAATCAAACTCTACAGTATTTTGACATAAATGTATCTGTCACATAGTAGAAGCTGGTGGAACTAGGCAGAAAGCAACATGGATAGATTGCATGACATGCCTCGAAAAACACAAGTAAAACTATTTAAGGTAAAAGAAAATTCAAATGTGCCACTAGTTCACAAATCTCGTTCACTACAACTGCCATGGTGACAATATTAGAAAGAACCAATTTGTGCACACTGTTCTCTTCACTGCCTTTTCCTTATAAAGTGGAAGGTGCACTCAGTTAGCTAAGCTTACTGTATCTCAACAAAGATGTTGATGCATGCACACTAGAAAAAAATCAGTGAAAGGCAAGATTTTCAGTGAATTAAGACTTAATTTCAGTCTATTCCTCACACAATGTTTTATATTATTTTGGGATGTTTTCAAAAGTTTTCAATTGTATTTTTCTTCATCAGGAAGATTAAAATGAAGCTGACAGAAATGCAGTTTATGTAGTTTTTTATTTCAAAGAGTGCTGTGAAAATGGGGCCCTGGCAGCTCAGGGAGTATTGATGCTGACTACATCCTGGAGTCACAAGTTTGAATCCAGGTTGTGCTGAGTGACTCCAGGCAGGTCTCTGAAGCAACCAAATTGGCCCGGTTGCTAGGGAGGGTAGAGTCACATGGGGTAACCTCCTCCTCCATGATCGTGATTAGTGGTTCTCGCTCTCAGTGGTGTGCATGGCAAGTTATGTGTGGACCGCTGAGAATAGCATGAGCCTCCACATGCTGTGAGTCTCCACGGTGTCATGCACAGCGAGCCACGTGATAAGATGTGCAGACTGACGGTCTCAGAAGTGGAGTCAACTGAGACATGTCCTCCGCCACTCGGATTGAGGTGAGTAACCACACCACCATGAGGACCTATTAAGCAGTGGGAATTGGGCATTCCAAATTGGGAGAAAAGGGGAGAAAAAAGAGTGCTGGTAAAAAAAAAAAACCACTGCATTAACTAATGTTAACATATACAACTTGCAATGCATTAGTGTATGTAGAAATTACATTAACCAAAATTAATAAATAATATTCAAGAATTGTGCATAGTTTATGTTAACTATTGCACTAATGTAAATTAATACAACCTTATTGTAAAGAGGTACTGTAATATTACAACATTTTGATGTTTGATTTTAATGACATTTTGGTTTTGGCTCTAAGTTAGGTCTCCACTCAATATCTTCATAATTTAAAAACTGAGTCTTATAATACTGAGTCAAAAATTCTGTATTTTTTTAACCCCCCTAAAGCATCACAACTGTTCAAATAAATCACTATAAGTTACTAATATATTGTAGTGACAAATGCAAAGATTAATGGATTTTAAAACTTTGGCCAAAGACAGTTTGTCTGAGCTTTCACATTCTCCCCGAGTCCTCACATGGCATTCCCTGGATCAATAGCCATCAGCTGCCAAGACTCCAATCTACTGCATGCTATCTCATCTCAGTCTGTCTGCATGCATATATTCATACCAATAACAAGAAGCAGAAATAGGCGCAGAGTATTGTGACAGTGGGGTGATAATAGTTTTAGACAGGTAGCTGAGCTGCACTATAACAGATGGGAGAGCAGGGCTGGTGTACGGGTTAGATCGCCGACTGTCGCAGTGCTGGAAATTTTTGCTCTCCAACAGGTTATCAACCGGCCCATACGGAGTGGATTATAAATAGATGACTTTGTTTCTCTGTGCAACACAAAGTGCATTTTGCTTCACTTAGGACCACAACACAATGCATTTGGACAGCTCTCTCTCTTTTTCTGCTTGCTGCCGTTCGATAGTAACAGAAAAATATATAATGTACTAGTGTGCTGCAAAGAGAGCCCTTTGGCCCTGGCCATCTTCAAACACTTTAAAAATGTATTAAAATAAATTCCCTTTCTAGATACCTTTTGAAATCCTTGAAATAATAAATAGTAACAGAAATAAAATTAAAATATATATAAATAAACCACAAAAATAGAAAAAATCAAATATAATACACTAACATTGTAATAATTTTATATTATATATGTATACAGTGTATAAACATATAAATACAAATATTTAACAAACTATCAAATGTAAAAACAATAAAAACGTATTATAGATAGACAGACAGATAAATAATAATAAATCATATTAAAATAAACTATAAACATATATAAAATATAACTTTAATTAATTTAGTTATAGTAAAATAAATATAGTTAAGTAAATCCAGTATCCACAATCAACCAACAACCAAGTTACACAGAAATAAACAAGAGTCGTTGTAAGCTTTTCATGGTTTATAATATACTCATCCTTATAATCATTATCATCATTATTCATAGATCTCTTTACAGTAATAATCTTTTGGAAGGAAGAGATGCATCTCTTGTTCTCTTTTCAAGATTGACTTTTAAAGTTCAGCATTAGCATCCAGTGGTCCTTGTAAAGTGCATGACATCACTTTTATCACATCCAGTAAATGTACCTATGTACTCCATGTCTTCATTCTTCTCTGTTGCTTTATTGTGTTCTTTTTTTTTTTTCATTTATTATTTTTGTTTTAGTCTTTATCATAGAAAACAAATGCTTTGTACAAGAAATGGCAGATCAGGCCTCCTGGATGACAATGTAGGGACAATGTCACATATAAACATAGATACATGCAGACCAACACCAAATACCTCAGCTCATTTTCTTATATGCGTCATTCATTATCTCTACAGACATAGGGGTGAGCTTTATGTATGAAGATGAGCTATTCCACATCTTTCCATACTTCTATAAGGCCTTGTTCAGACAGGCAAAAAAAAAAAAAATTGTTATTTGTGACCAACTCAAAACACATTTGACTTTCTGTATACAGTACGGGACTGTTGCAACATTTTTGCAAAATGGTATTACATGATTCCTTGCATGTATCACGGCAGTGCTGAGGTGAAATATCCACTGTGTGGGAATGAAAGCAAGTTAAATGATCTAACAAACACCTCCCTTCCCTAAACATTTAGAGATTAAGTATGTAACTTTTTCTGTTAAAATACCTTCTCCTGTCCCATCTTAATATGCAGACACAACTATAAGAAAGCCATTCATAGGTTAATTTCCTGAAAAACTGTAAGAGCTGTCTTTCTGTGGCACTTTGAAAATTGGGGGGTTTGGGTGTTTGGTATAGGAATGTGATACTAGGACACCAGGTTCAAAAAGTCTGTTTTGTGAAATCTAGTCCAAATCACAATTTTGTGTCATTTAAAATCTTATTTAAACCAGATTTTTGTAAATGCATTTTTAATATTAAAGGTCAGACTGGATTTCAAATGAGTTTCTCATCATTTGCGACGTGACATGTAATACCAAAGACAATTTACAGTAATGTTTCTAGTCAGTCTGAATTCACAAATTTTCATCCTCTCATTCTCCAAAAAGTTGTAATGCTTCTGCTTAAGTCATTACTATTATGCTGAATGATTAATCAAAACAAAAGCGAAATTGCAATATGATGCAGTGCAGTTATCAAACTGTAAGTGCTGTGATTTAATTGAATGAATAGTCTGCACGTACTGCTCGCTTCACTTACTGTATGTAAGTGAACTGTATGCTGTATGCAGCACTGTTCTCTGTTGCACATACTCAAAACACACGTTAGGCTACTGAACTGAGAGCTTTATATTTACTAAACTCTGGATTCGCTAATTGCACATTTGCGTAATTCCAAATATGCTTGGCCGGTAAGTTACTTTCCAAATCTAAAGTAAATTGAGCATCTTGTCTGTCAGTGGAAGCATGAAAATCTGACCTCTGAATTTTGTAGAAATGGGTAAACATGGTCAATGTCACAAATGTTCTTAAATTACTGACCTATCATTAGTGCAAAATAACTAATCAGTAATTTTCTTTCTTTCTTTTTTTTTCCAAATCAAAAACTTTGTTTTATATCCATGTTTGAATGATCTCAGACAATGGACCACACTGTAGATATGATTGACTACACTGTCCCAACAAAAGGATGTTATTTCATCACTTGCAAAATGACAGTGCAGACATCCATTCCAGAAGATCGGACATGGAAAAACAAATAGTATTTATGTGCAGTGTGTGAACAAGGCCTAATTTTTACTTTAAAATAGTGGCTGACTTGCTACACTAGCTCATTGCTTCTCTGCCACTAACACCAATTCCAATACATCTGTTTGTTCATTCGTCCACCCATCCATACCTATATATACACTGTATATCCGTATTACATGTACATGTTTATAGCAAATGAGGGCTTGTGTTTTTTTCTCTCTCTCCAGAAAACATGCCTGAGTGTGAACAGTAAATCTTGTAATGGCATTCAGTTGAATACTGATAAGATATAAAGGCTTGATTTGATTGCTGATACATTTATATACCGCAGTAATCAATAGGCAAAGCTTCTATGATAATTACAGTTAGAGGTTCTTTTATTCCCAGTGTTTGTGCTTAACGTATATTAAGTATACCAATATACAATACATCTAGATTTGGATAAAGGTTTAAAATATATAATTGCAACTGTGAATTCCCCAATATTATTAAACTGCATTACATTGTGGAGGCGTTTTATAAAGCTGTAGCTTGTGTTAAGACAATGATGAAAGCAGCAGAATTTCTTTGAAAGTATTCTCACAAAGCTGTTTGTATATAGGCGTTAAAAGTACTCGAAGTATTACAAACGTACAGACCAACTATCACAGTGAATATATTAAAAACAATATATTCACAATTTCAGACAGAACGAGGCAGCTATGGAGATGCTATTAAATAACATACTTTGAGAGCATATTTCTCTATTAAATACTTACAAAAATTCTGACATCTTGTTAAGAATTCATCAACTTCAAAGGACAGGATGAATTATTAGCCCTGGCAGTGGAAAAAGTGGGCTTGTCCAATTGCTGCATACCATCCTTTGCATGGACATCCATTATCAAAAGGGCTTCTGCATGCATTTGACAACACGCACAGAAACACATTGAAATAGTCGGTTTTCCTGAAGTGATCGACAAACATCCTAAGAGTGGTGTATAATATATAGTGTACAGAGTCAAAAAGACAGGATACTTCTTCATGAAGATGAAAAAAATGAGGATGAACAGAAAATAAGAAATCCATTATGATCCTAAACAATGATTTTCTTGGTAGAAACCGCAAGTTGATAGTAGACATCTTAAAAGCCAAAACATTGTTTTATGTAACAGGGAAAAAAATTACATTTGATTTAATTCATTTTTGGGTGTATTATCCTTTGAAAGTCCATCTTGTCCAGAAATATGACACCATTAATGCCAAACCTAAAAGTAATGCGTGCAATATGTCGATACATTTTCCCAGTCTTCAAGACACCTAAACCAAAGCTCTGCTTTCCTTAACAAACCTGGGGAAATCAGCCAGCATGGCTTAGCATGGGTAGATATGGGTTATTACCCATAATCCTCACTCAATTACATTCTGAAAAGGGGAACAACAAGCTATGTTCAGAACAGCATACAGTACTACCACATAACACTTCCTATTTCTGCATTACACAGTACAAATCTATTATGCAGTACACTGGTATTCCATTCTGAAAATAGCCACAGTAAAGTTTAGGGTGGAGTGAACACAGCATCACTCTGGCATATGGCAGTATTGCCTAACTGAGAAGGCTTTCTGAGGGAAATTGTGCTGCATGGATGACCAGATGCCTACATTTCATACAATGTGGCACTCTGTCAGCCTCACGGCCCTCACCATAACATTATGGAACAATAGGTCAGTATGTCAGCAAAAATATTGGCAGGGAGATCTGATCCAAGAACACTGGCAGTGGAGTCAATCTTCTGACAAAAAATAAACAATAAAATAAAAGATAAATGAATAAATAAAATAAAAATACTTGGGCAGTTAAATGTATTTAAACTGGTGTTGTAGGTAGGGCTAACCTCCCTAAGGATCAAGTTGATCAAATTAATTACATGAAATGCTGATTAATTAATTAGATTAATCAAAATGTATGTCATATATCAATATTTGCTTATAAAGCATAAAAAATATAATTCAACATAAATAAAGTTCTATTAGTTGTCATTAGTAAATGCATTAGGAATCATAAAATAAAAGAACAATATACTTTTTACAGCATTTATTCATCTTGGTTAATGTTAATTTATGAAAATATATTTTATCTTTGATAGGCCATGTCAGTTCATTATTCATTAACTTATTTTAACATGTACAATTGTGGCAGGGCGGAGGGCGGGGCCAGGTCGAGATACTACACACCGGTCCCGTATTAGGCTAATTATGCCTCCGTGCGGTTTAAAGGCTGACTGCAGAGGATCGTGCGGGAGAGAGAGATCGTTAGCGGACATGTCCGTCATGTGTGTTTATATTGTCTTTTGAGTCTCTCATTAAAATATGATTTATATCGTCAAGCCGGTTCTCGCCTCCTCCTTGCCCATCCTTTCCATTGATCGCTTTACAACAATGTTTAATTTTAAACAATTTATTAGTCTATACTGAAATTAACATAAACCGAGATTAGTAAATGTTGTAAAAGTACTGTCCACTGTTTGTTCAGGTTGACTAATGTTAACTAATGCAAACAAATATAACCTTATTCATAAAGTGTTACCAATATCTGTAAAGCAGTGATTACACAGCCTTTACCACAAAGCACTACAAAGCATTGAGCACAACTCTAAAATTTACATATTGAAGGGCTTGTCATTTTTAGTAAAGAGCCAAATATCATTTAATTTAAGATACACTGACTAACCATGATTTGCTACTTGCTATCACTAGTTGGTGGCAGGTGGTTATTAGATGGAGGTCACATTATATTTATAATTTTGGTCAATAATTTCACTGAAGAATTTCAAAGACATTTTAAATGCATATATCTCCTAAAAGGTTATATTTGTTCTTTTTTGGATTACACTAATATATACTGTAATTGGCCTCCTAGCTAACAGACATGGAATACAAGCTAGAAATCTCCTATTTTGATTGCACTTGGTTTTTAAAATCAAGCACAAAGGATTTGAGAATACTCAAGAAACTAGCACTTCGACATTATGCGGCTATAATATCCCAACATTTAAACATTATAATGGGAAAAGAAAGCAAACCCTTGATCAGAATTAAAACTGGGGTTATTATATAAAGCTTGATCTTCTACATATCTAAATGTGGTGCTTTGGGCAGCTAGTTTTAATTGGTGCATTTCACTCTACCAACCTAGATTATTAACCAAATGAAGACATGAACAACCTTGATAATATTAGACCCTGAAAGTGGGCTATTACATTCCACCTAATGTATTAGCCTACTAACATAGACAACTATATAAAATAAAATAAAAAATAAAACCATTTATAATATTGCACATACTGGTAGTCTCACAGAGAAAAATATTTATATGTTAAAGATATGAATATCTATTAATAGTTTTGTGTGTAAGTATAATTCTTACTAAATGCATGCTATTAGGGATGTGAACCAGACATGCACCACAAAAGTAGTTGAATATTTCCTATGTCTTACAAAAAGCTATTTGAGGAAGCATCGTTTCCATACAAGTCTTACCCAAACTCTCCAGCATCATATTATGAGCAGGTGCATCCATGAAATGGCACTAAAATGCCAAAACAACAAAAAAATGCAATAAATGGCTGCAGTGAAGTTCATCTTTGGTGACCTGACTAGCGAGCTATTGTTTTGCTGTCACTGGCTGCAATGTCACAGTAAACTATCTACAAGCCTGCATCTGCCCCATTAGTGCTTGATGTAGGGGTCGATCTTTGTTTACAAAAGACATTTCTCAAACACATGGAATGCTATGAAGTTTACAATGATGGGAACAGGAAGTGACTGGAGGAAATGATGCAATGGAGGACAGCTGGTCATGCAGTATAGTGGAATGAAGATGTCAGAATAAAATAGAGGGGAACTTCTCCACAAATTTTTTAGGTCATATTACTAATACATGGTACACGCTGAGAACCTAGTATGCTGGCAGCGAAAGAGTAAAAAAAGTCATACAGATAGAAAGGGAGGTCTGGAACTGGCCTTCCAAGCCTCGCAGATTGGTCAGGTATGTATTTCTCCATCACAAGATGGAATGTAACATTATTTAGGTACCACACAAAGTACGCCATTGTGGCTGGCAGGACAGGCAGCATTTGTGTAAAGAGAAATACATCCTTTGATGGTGATTCTTCAAAAATATGTTATCTCCTTTATGTTATTTATGCCACAAATACATTTGGAGTGACACAATTATTGGAATTCCCAGGTACAAATAACCTCTTGTCTCAGAAGGGACTCAAAAGGGTCCTCAGGTTGGCAGTGAATGGGTTGGGACGGGCGTCATGAATTGGTCCCTCTACGCTACGCTTGTACAGGTTTCTACTGGTTAGACTACGATTTGGCTACTGTCGCAAGCAGAACGACTACTGGAACAGTCACATAGGTAAGACATTTAACGTAACTCCATGCAGACACTGAACACAAGGATGCAGAACATTGCCTCCCACCAAATCAAGGTTTCCAGAACTGGGAGAGACACGAGAGGGATGAAGATGGGACGATAGACAGGTCTTCTTCATTAATCCTTTGTTCAAACAGACTTTTTCAGTTCTCCTCTTTCAAAACTCTTGCATTTGGCATGTAAAGCCTTCGAAACAAGGGTGTTGAATCCACTTCTTAAAGCTCTTCATGTCACCTTTTTAGTCAAGGTGTTTCAAAACAGTTAAACATCTGTAAGCATTTTGGTGATGTTAACATATTTAGTGTTGGTTAGGGTGCAGTTGCCAGTCTTGATGTTCTCTTCTCGAAAGTCCTCGTTACTGTTGTTAACAGCCTCTTGAATTTCCATGTAGTCAGACTTGCTCATGGTTGAACCACTACGACTCTTTTTTAGGTCTTCTGATGAATCTATCTTAGGGACACTGGTCACATTAAGGTACTGGGCCTGCTCCTCACCCTCTGTCTCCCTATGGTAGAAGTAGTTGAAGTTTGAGACTATGACAGGCACCGGCAATGCAATGGTCAGCACACCAGCGATAGCACACAGGGATCCTACAATTTTGCCACCGATGGTAGTTGGAACCATATCACCATAGCCTACTGTTGTCATTGAGACCACTGCCCACCAGAAGGCATCAGGGATGCTTACAAACTGTGAGTCTGCTTCGTCTGCTTCTGCAAAGAAGACAGCACTAGAGAAGAGGATGACACCGATGAAGAGAAAGAAGATAAGCAGACCCAGCTCCCTCATACTGGCCTTGAGCGTTTGGCCGAGGATCTGGAGCCCTTTCGAGTGTCGAGAAAGTTTGAAGATCCTGAAGACTCGTACTAATCTGATGACCCTCAAAATGGCAAGTGACATAGCTTGCTGCCCCTGTTGACCATCTTCTGGCTTCTCTGCCAGCTCTGTGCCCAAGGTGATGAAGTAAGGTATTATAGCCACAATGTCAATGATGTTCATTATATTGACAAAGAAGCCTGCTTTACTGGGACATGCAAAGAACCGCACCAGGAACTCAAAGGAGAACCATATGATGCAAAGGGTTTCCAGGATGAAGAAAGGATCAGTGAAGTAGGTGGAGGTGGAGTTAATTGTTGAGTTGGAGTTGGTTGCTTTTTGCATCTCCGTTTCCTCATTGCGAAAAATTGGAAGCGTCTCCAAGCAAAAACTGACTATAGATATGAGAATGACCATGACTGAAATTATGGCGATAATTCTGGCAGGCCCTGAACTTTCAGGGTATTCAAAGAGCAGCCATACCTGCCTCTGAAACTCATTTTCGGGCAGAAGTTTCTCCTCCTCCTTAATAAATCCCTCATCCTCCCTGAACATTTCAATGGCTTCCTCCCCAAGCTCATAAAAGCGTATCTCCTCTGAAAAAATATCCAAAGTCACATTGACAGGCCTTCGCAACCTGCCGCCTGATTGGTAGTAGTAGAGAATGGCATCAAAACTTGGGCGATTTCTATCAAAAAAGTACTCATTCCTCAGAGGGTCAAAGTAGCGCATTCTCTTTTTGGGGTCCCCAAGCAATGTGTCTGGGAACTGAGATAGAGTTTTGAGCTGTGTCTCAAAACGTAGGCCAGAGATGTTAATAACCACCCTTTCGCAGCACTCATGGTCTGGTTCTGGGTCATACGTGTCCTGTGGCTGACCCGGGAGAGCTGCAGCTTCATCAACTGGGTCGCCTGTGACAACAGTCATACTGTGAATTAATGCAACCTGTAATTTGTGGTCAGGATTCAATTCTGTTGCCTCTAAAAAAGTTTGTGGGAAAGAAACAGGAAAAATAGAGGCCTCTTCTCACCCGTTGACACCTCTCATGTGCATTAGAATCCAGGAAACCCTGAAATAAACAGAAAAAAGTACTTAGGGAAAGCAAGGATTCTTTTAAACATGCATGCTGCTGGAATCCACCGTGCTTACTTATTACGCATGTATTCTATCCTACTGTGAAGTGCCAGTGGGATTATTTGGATTCCATTATATTTCCAAGACAATGCAGAACATACTAATTTAGTTTTTGAACTAATGTAGCAACTTACTCAAACACCATCAAATCTGTTGAAACTACAGTGAGCAGATATGAAACCACTGTGCAAAGAAAATAAGCACTGCTGGTGGTGAAAAACCAGGGCATCTAAAAACATCTATCAATCACATGAAGAAGTCAGCATGACCACTTTACATATTGTATTTGCTTTTATCTGCCAAGTAGATCAATACTTGCTATGGCAAGACTGTATCATTCCTCTTAGGATTCAATTATGCACTGTAAATCTAATAAAAGCCAGAGTGCACTTAAATCATAATTGAATATTCCAAAACCTACCCAAATGCATTTGCACCAAGACAGCAAGGCTGCTTGAAACAGAAAGGCTGAAGCAATACAATATTGTTCTACTTTTTTCTGCTCCATCAATGGGTATTTAAGGCTTGCCTGTGCAGTGGGGTCCAAAAGTCTGAGACCATTTTGAAAATCTGGTGGATTGAAAATCGAATTTAAACCTAGAGATAAACCAAAAGTTTTAGGATTGAAAAAAAAAAAAAAAAAAAAATCCAACAACATAAAATGAATATTTAAGATTCTGCACAACTTCTAAGTAAATGGTCTGGACATATATAGCACCTTTTTAACATTAGCTGTGTTCAAAGCGCTTTACACTGCGTCGCATTCACCCATTCACACACATGCAAGGCGCTAGCCTGCCATTGGGAGCAACTTGGGGTTCAGTGTCTTGCACAAGGACACTTTGGCATGTGGAGTCGTGTGGGCCGGGAATCAAACCACCAACCCTGTGATTAGTGGACATCCCGCTCTACCACCTGAGTCACAGCCACAGCCAAAGTCTCTATGGTGTATAAAGTGGCAACTCAAAGTTGTTACCTATACCTAAGCTATTTCTACCTGAACTAACCCTTAAAGTAATTGGTTTTGTTGGTGTAACCTAATGCATTCGGGTTGATTCGGTGATGTTAAATCATATTTTTGACTCGAATAAACCCAGTTAGTTTAGACATTATCACATTAAGTATTTTTTTTAGGTTAATGTAAACAACTGGTAGCTCCTTTGTACAAAATGCTTGGTTAACATGGATTGTTAGGTTTTGCACATACTTGTGAAGTTCATGCCAGCCTGAGTCATTGTAACGACAAACCAAATACAAGGAATTCTGATGTACATTTTCAATTCAACTTTCCAGCTAAATTATTATTAAATTAGAAAAATGCAAATGGAAGCATTTCCACAAGTGGACTTTTGGACCCCATGCTCTGTACATTTGAAGAACATAAATCAGCTACACCCTATCATATTAACAATGTGTAAATCTACATCAAATATCTTAATCAGTGCAGCTTCTTGTAAACTATCTAATAGAAAACGTTTGTATTGCTTCAGGGTGTCATTCAAATAATCAACAACTTAATGTTTTCAATAAGTCAGCTAACTTGAGTTCCTTAGCAAAAAATGTACCTCCAGTGAGTATAAAGGCAGCAAAGCAAACAGTAGGTTACACAAGCTTACCTGCAAGAACTAACCCTCCCCAAAGCTCAAGAGAAATCATTTGCAAAATGATTGTGCCAGTCGGCTTGTTTGCATGACACCAGCAGAACTAATAAAATGCTTTGCTCCGAGAGTCAGTGCAGTGGTCTCTTTAAGAAGTCAGTCATTACAGGTACTGCAATGTTCCTGGTCTTCCACCCGCCCGCTGCGCCACAACTGCTGCGCTGGACTCGAATATATCCACCCGTATCGCAGCCTTCAGGATGAGCGGATAACTGTAAGCCTGAGATGAGCGGAGGTAAAGCCAAGGGGACTCGCTTAAGGTGTCATTTTCAAAGAGCATCCCATTGCAACGGTCCAAATATGCTAAGGTCAGCAAAATATGACGCCCCTGTGTCCTCATAAGATGTGACGTGTTCTGCAACAGCGGGAGTGATGTCTCGACTCACTTCAGAGATCTGCAAAGAAACACGGCAGCTGTTTACGTTGGGCGTCGCCTCAAACATGCTCACATTTCAAGAGATTTACAAATTGGCAAGAGATTGGGGAAGATCGCCTGAATACATGTGGCCACCTCAAGTCAGATAGCCGAAATGATGTTCTGAGGAGTGGCAACATCTTGTTGTTGAGCAAACGTCCCCATTTCCCCAGAACGACTCTATCTTATAGGTCAAAATCCATAGAGCATCACGTTTCAGATGTTCCCAGTCATGATTGTGTTGTTTGTCTGGATATTTATTAATTTATTTGCCGTTGCGCAAAAACAGCGTCGCTTTTAACGTTATTCCATTGCCCAAAATAACGTTTTGTGATTGCCGGACACATTCAGATTCCAGGCTCATGCACCCATGGAAAAACACACCACACTGGCTGTGATCAGTGTTTATTAGCCCTATCAAGCAAGCGCAAGGTGTCGTCTGCAGTGACATGCTTCAGCAATAGGTTCCTCTCTCTAGATGGATCAAAGCATGCCCATGCATTATTGTGCTAAAAGCATTCACTTATTTATCATTTTGTCAGTCAAGGCAATGCATTAAAACATGCATTAACATTAAAAAAGTCAACCTTCCCAAGTTGTTTTCAAGATGCACGCATCCGGATAATATCCATCACAATATGCACGGGGATTCCTCACGTGCTTATTTTTGTTCTCCTCGCTCATGTTTGGGAGTGGCGCGTCGCGCGAGCGAGCTATTTCTTGTCAAAGTCCAACTTTTCGCCTTTTACTCATAATTGTGCTGTCTGAATGAGCGGCTTAGGCTGCAGTTGGGCACTGCCGCGCATACAAAGGGACTACAGTGAGCTGCTGCTTCTCACCACTCCTTTACTGTTGCACAACGTGGGCAAATTAAAGGGAAAGCGCCTCCTCTGCGCTAATAGAGCATCTGCTGGTACCTAACGACAATCTGAACTTGTCAGTATGGTTTTGTTTTGTATTAACTAAATATATCGAAATATTTTCTTATTTTATTTATTAATTTAAAAGATTAAAAAAAAAAATCAAATGTAATGTTGGAAAATACATATATTCTTATTCTACATGTTGTTGCATTTTTATAAATATGTGTGTTCAATAAAATAAATAAATATATACTGTATATTGTTATTAGTATTATTATTAATTATTTGTATGATACAATATTTTTGCATTCTATTTGTTATTAAATTTTAATATATAAAATATATGTACAATTTACATGTAACATTATTGTTTATTATAAATATTGCATGAATATACACTACCGGCACATATATAAACTATGGAATAACATAAATGAAACTATGGGAATTATGTTGTGACTAAACAAAATCCAAAATATTCAAAACTGTGTTTCTAGCATCTTCAAGTCACCCTTTGCTTAGAATCTGCAGACATGTACTTTTGACATTTTCTCAACCAACTTCTTGAGGTATCACCCTGGGATGCTTTTTAAACAGTATTGAAGGAGTTCCCATCTATGTTGGGCACTTATTGGCTACTTTTCTTTATTATTTGGTCCAAGTCATCCATTTAAAAAAAAAAAAAAACATTTAATTTAATGTTAGTTTTATAATGAAATAAATTAATATGGTGGCACAATTATAATTTTGTCTACAAAACGAATTAAAAAATTTTAAGCATATGCCTAAAAAGATTTTTAAGATCATGAGAAACATTTCAGTCAAGTGTTTCAAAACTTTTGACCGGTAGTGTAATTTTATTTATTACAATTAAATGTTTAGAATGAAATCAATATTTTATTATCATTATTAGTATTATTATTTATTTAATGATACAGTATTATTGCAATATATTTATTAATAGTTTTTTTTAAACATAAACATTGTACATTTAACGTGAAATGTAATATTACTGTGTGTAATAAATATTACATACATGCATTTTTTTACATACATTTTATTTATTACATTTATATAATATATAAAAAAATATTGTATATCAGTTTGTATGATAAAATAATATTGAATTTATTTTCCTATTTCTCAGGCTGGAAGTTGATTCCATAAAGAATTGATTTTCCGATTCCAAGGCACTGGGAATTGAAAGTCGACTCCGCTCAGGGAAATCAATTCTGCTCAGGGGTGTAACATTTTTTGCCATTTGTACTATTATTATCTCAATTATGTGAAGCATGCTTTTATGTTATGTGAACGCTTAGAATCAATTATATATATATTACTAATACTAATTTAATACTAATTATTTTTATTTTATTAAAAAAAAAATATATATATACTACAAGAGTGAGTGTCAGGGAGCTGTTTTGGCTCAATTAGACAGTTATAGACGGCTCACTTGTGGCCCAAGAGGGAAGGGAGAAATTCTGTTGAGCAACAATACACACTAGCTGTTCTATTGGTTGTGTGTTGAAGGAACTATTTCCATTGTATATAGTTGTTTACTGTTAGGAGGTTGACCACCTGGTGACCTGGTGCAATCAAAACAACCTAGAGCTCAACGCTCTGAAGACAGTGGAGATGGTTGTGGACTTCAGGAAGAACTCAGCCTCACCTGCACCTGCCCCCATCACCCTCCTGTGACTCCACAATCGACACTGTGGAGTCTTTCCGCTTCCTGGGAACTATCATGTCCCAGGACCTCAAGTGGGAGCTGAACATCAGCTCCCTCATCAAGAAAGCACAACAGAGAACTTCCTGTGGCAGCTGAAGAAATTCAACCTGCCAAAGACAATGATGGTGCACTTCTACACAGCCATCATCGAGTCCATCCTCACTTCCTCCATCAATATCTGGTACGCTGCGACTACTGCTAAGGACAAGGGCAGACTGCAGCGTGTCATCCGTTCTGCAAATTCCTTGTATGCGTAAAAAACATACTTGGCAATAAAGCTTTTTCTGATTCTGATTCTTATTTATAGATTTATTTTAAATTTGTATAGTTATTTATTCCTAATTTATATTTTGTTATTTGTAAATTAATTATTATAATTTATTTTTTGCGATATGTGTAGTTCATCAATTCCAATTTTAAGTTAATATATTAAAATTTTGTTTTAAGTCTGTATTGTGGTGTCATACTCTGTCATCTGGGTTTAGAGCCTCATGAAGGTGAGGTAATGATGACAGTCCCTTTAAGAATGTGTTCTTTAACAGTACACACACATTTCAGACTCACTGTAAACCTGTAGTAACTCTTAGAGTCTGTCGGCACAGAGTCCTGGACGCTTGAAGACCTGAATATATCTGTTCATTTATAAAGTGAAATCAGTAGGCTGAAGTTACAGCTGGTATATTAAGGAGGTGCCGAAGTCTCTTAGGGGACTGCTGCTCCATTTGTACAAGTGAGAGAGGACAAAATGTGTGAGCCTGCATGCACAAGGATAGAGAGGCTGATCAAACACTGCTACTGAATGTTTACAAAAACATTAAAATAAGCACCATCTGATGATTTGAACCAAATCGTCTTCACAGCTGTTCTGTAAGTAGCACGCATTGATTCTGTTGGATTGATGTGCTGACGAGTTGATGAAAGTGAGTATTATGAATAGTATTATGAATAGTTGTTTGGATATATAAAGGAGATTAGGGTGTATGGAGACTGACTGATTTGTTATAAGAAAAAAGGTTGAGATGTGAAACATAGCCTCCATGTAACCTGTTAAAGAGATAGTTCACCCAAAATATTTACTTCAATAATTATTTACTCACAGCACTCCAAAACTGTATGCTGATATTTTATTATAAATATTATTATTAAAAAAAAAGCTTTTTTCCTTCTTTTCTCCCCAATTTGGAATGCCCAATTCCCAATGTGCTCTAAGTCCTCATGGTGGCATAGTGACTTGCCTTGATCTGTTCCTCACTGAAAGCTATCATATTTTTTTTAAGAAGACTTGGAATATAATGTACAAGTCATATATCAATGCACTTTGATGGTGCTTTTATTTAGCTTTTTTTAATTTTTGGAGCTCGACAGATGTGGTCAATAACTACTGTATGAACTTTGTTTGGGAAAGAGCTGTGTGGTGATTCTTTAATAATTTTTGCATTTTATGGAGAAAAAAAATAACAGCATATTAGTTTGGAATGACATGAAAGTCGGTATGTAAATGGATCTAAGCAGCATCTGCCAGCAGGTACTTTAAAACTCAAGCATGTGAACTCCAATTCCTTAGAGCGTAAAAGAAATGCTTACTTTTAGCAGAGTAGTTACTAAAATCCTTTTGAAACTTTATGACTTACATGGGTTTTGTTCCCCTTCTGTCACTCACTTGACGTTGTGTCAATGCCCCCACATTGTGTCCTTCTTGCCACAACACTGTACTAGCCGCTGAAATGGCCGGGACCTTACTCTCGGATCCTCAGCTCAAAAACTGTCTGAACAGATGCACACTTCCCTCCTTTTATACCCGTATGTCCGGGAGGGGGGCATGCAAATTCTGTTCACCAATTCTTATTGGCCTTTTCTCAAAGATAAGAGGTAACTGAGGCTCTCAAGAGTGACCCCTAGTGTCACTACATCGACACAACGTCTTGTTTCCTCCATCAGGGAATGTAACTGTGGCAGGGCGGACGGCGGGGCCGGGTCATGATTCTACACACCCGGTCCCTTATCAGGCTGATCAAGCCTCCGAGAGGGATAAAGGCCGACTGCGGATGATTGTGCGGGAGAGAGAGATAGTTTACGGACATGTCCGTCATATGTGTGTTTGTTGTCTTTTAAGTTTGTAATTAAAATATTGTTTATATAATCAAGCCGGTTCTCGCCTCCTCCTTTCCATTGACTGCTTTACACTGGTGCCGAAAGCCTGGGAAGGAGGAGGGATACGCCGTAGTAGAGTTCTCGCCACTACCGTCCACCCCAATGGAGCAGCCGTGGCCATCTGCCGGGGGATGAGGAGCCCAGCCGCCTGGAAGCGGACGATGGCCACCGACCGTGAGCAGAGAAGGGGCTCCTAACCGACCGCCTGGAGCGGTCAGGGCCGCTGCCAGGGGCAGAGGAGTCCCCTACCAGTCGCTGAAACGACCCTTCTGTTTTCAGTAACCAAGACGTTTACATGGTTTTCCTGATAGTCGGCTAACTACTAGGGTTACAATTAAACTCAAACTGTTTTTATTACAAAGCAGCTAATACTAACATGCTAATGCACAACAGCCCATCAGAAATTAACTCGCTACCACCCTATTGGCCCCTTAAAGATATAATTGCTTTGTTTACGTGGATAAACTAAGATAACTGAAGGTAGTGTTTGATCCAATCATTATGCCCTACTCTTTGTTGCCTTCCATCTCTACTCAGCTAAATGCAGATCTTAACACACTCTGTAGGGCCGCCTGCAGACTGCTCTGGTGATATACTAATTATTTATGAGGAAAACATACCATTATAATGAAAGCATTAAAATTCACCCTCTTCCCCTGAAACAAAGGAAACAAGAAACAAGAGGAAAAGGAAAATGTTTACATTGCATCAGCTAGACAGACTTAATTTTTCCGACAAGGTTTATGGCTTCATGGATTCTTCTTCACTGGTTTCATTAATACTATTGTAACATATTAAATTGTACCACTATGGTCATTTTCGATAATCTGAATTGCTAACATAATTTCAGTTACTAGGGGAGATTGGGGCTATATTTATAACACTCTTTACTCAAGTAAACATTTCTCAGAATAGGTTTACACTTGGAAGTTAATTTCTGTATAGATATATACCTTATAGTCTTGGCAATAAAAGCTATTGCATATTTATATAATTATTGTCCACAGAATAATAAGATTTAGTTCATCTAACACATGTTTAACTTTTGTGACTTGCCTCATGTTGTCACACTAAATTGGCAAAATTGGTAAAATGGGAACCTGCAAGTTTAGCATAAACATTTCATTAATCAATTGTATATAATCTTCAATATACTATAAAGGTTATCCTGTAACTTGCCCCAAAATGAAATAAAAAAGTGTTGTGAGAACACAGTTCAATTTTAGTTAAAATGTACTTTCATTATTTAGTTGACCCTTGCTTGAAAGTATTGCAGTTGTATTATGTTTGCAGTTCACATTTCAGTTTGGAGGACAAAATTCTCTAAAAATATCCCAATTTAAGAAAATGTTGTACAAAACCAACACACAAAACCTCAGTTAGAGAAAACAAGCATGTTTGCAACTAGATTATTGACTCAAAATCTTTTATTAGATTTATACTAGTATTGCATTATACTGTATATATAGTGTTGCAAATCTCATGCAAATCTCAAGACAGTGCTCCCTAAATTCCATCAGTATGTGGACTTTGCAACGAGAGAGGCTGAACAGCTTGATCTTGTTTACACAAACATCCCAGGCGTGCACGGGCGGAGCCCGCCCCCACCTCGGCTACTCAGACCACATCTCTGTTATGTTAATTCCAGCATACAGACCGCTCGTCAGACGCACAAAACCGCTTCAGAAGCAGGTGAAAACCTGGCCAGCAGGAGCCATCTCTGCTCTTCAGGACTGTTTTGAGTGTACTGACTGGCACATGTTCAGGGAGGCTGCAACATATGGCGATTCTACCAACTTGGAGGAATACACAGCATCAGTGACCAGCTACATCAGCAAGTGCATTGATGATGTCACTTTCTCAAGACCATCACCACACGCTCCAACCAGAAGCCGTGGATGACTGCGGAGGTGCGCACGCTGCTGAGGTCCGAGACTCCGCCTTCAGAGCAGGCGATAAGGCAGCCCTAAGAACAGCTAGGGCCAAACTGTCACGGGCAATCAGAGAGGCAAAGCGCGCATGCGCCCAGAGAATCCACAGTCACTTCCAGGACAGCGGTGACACGCGGCGCATGTGGCAGGGCATCCAGGCCATCACCAACTACAGGACAACATCAGTTGCCTGTGACAAAGATGCCTCCCTTCCAGATGCGCTGAACGACTTCTACGCTCGGTTTGAAGTGCAGAACGACGTGATGGTGAGGAAGTCCACCCCTCCTCCCAACGACCAGGTGCTCTGTCTTACCACGGCAGATGTGAGGAAAACTCTACGTAGAGTCAACCCACGGAAGGCTGCTGGACCAGACAACATTCCTGGCAGAGTGCTCAGAGGATGTGCAGACCAGCTAGCAGATGTTCTTACCGACATCTTCAACATCTCTCTGAGCAGCGCCGTTGTTCCAACGTGCTTCAAGGCCACCACCATCATCCCCATGCCAAAGAAGTCTTCAGTGTCCTGCCTCAGCGACTACCGTCCCGTCGCACTTACACCCATCATCATGAAGTGCTTCGAGAGGCTCGTCATGAGGCAGATTAAGACCCAGCTGCCCCCTCACTAGACCCACTGCAGTTTGCGTGATCGTTCAAACCGTTCAGCGGACGATGCCATCACCACAACCCTCCATCTGGCCCTCACCCACCTAGACAATAAGGACTCATACGTTCGAATGCTGTTCATAGATTTCAGCTCAGCATTCAACACAATCATTCCCCAGCACCTGATTGGAAAGCTGAACCTGCTGGGCCTGGACTCCTCCCTCTGCAACTGGATCCTGGACTTCCTGACTGGGAGACCTCAGTCAGTCCGGATCGGGAACAGCATCTCCACCACCACCACACTGAGCACTGGGGCCCCCAGGGCTGTGTGCTCAGTCCACTGCTGTTCACTCTGCTGACTCACGACTGTGCAGCAATGCACAGCTCGAATCACATCATCAAGTTCGCCGATGACACGACCGTGGTGGGTCTCATCAGCAAGAACAACGAGTCAGCATACAGAGAGGAGGTGCAGCGGCTGACGAACTGGTGTAGAGCCAACAACCTGTCCCTGAATGTCGACAAAACAAAAGAGATGGTTGTTGACTTTAGGAGAGCACAAGGTGAACACACTCCGCTGAACATCGACGGCTCCTCTGTGGAGATCGTCAAGAGCACCAAATTTCTTGGTGTTCACCTGGCGGAGAACCTCACCTGGTCCCTCAACACCAGCTCTATCACCAAGAAAGCCCAGCAGCGTCTCTACTTTCTTCGAAGGCTGAGGAAAGCACATCTCCCAACCCCCATCCTCACTACATTCTATAGAGGGACTATTGAGAGCATCCTGAGCAGCTGCATCACTGCCTGGTTTGGGACTTGCACCGTTTCGGACCGCAAAGCCCTGCAGAGGATAGTGAGGACAGCTGAGAAGATCATTGGGGTCTCTCTTCCCTCCATCAAAGACATTTTCAAAAAACACTGTATCCATAAAGCAACCAGCATTGTGGACGACCCCACACACCCCTCACACAAACTCTTTACCCTCCTCCCGTCTGGCAAGAGGTACCGAAGCATTCGGGCCCTCACGGCCAGACTGTGTAACAGCTTCTTCCCCAAGCCATCAGGCTTCTCAATACTCAGAGACTGGTTTGACACACACACGTGTCCTGAGTTGCACTTTAATAACTGTCACTTTATAACTGTCTGCTACCTCAATAACTGCTATGTGCATAGAACACTATCTCATAGTATGTTATGTTTACATCTTTAGAAACTGTCATCTTTTTGCACTACTGAGTACTGGTCGGCGCTGCACTGTCTATTGTCCTGTTCATTGTCAGTAATTTGTTGTACTGTCCTGTACTTTTTGCACATGTTTGCACGTGCACTTTATATAGATATATATAGGTTTTTTTTTATATAGGTATTTTATTTCGTTGTGTAGTCTCATGTGGTCCTATGTTGGTCCTTTGTTGTTTTTATGTAGCACCACGGTCCTGGAGGAACGTTGTCTCGTTTTGCTGTGTACTGTACTAACTGTATATGGTTGAAACGACAATAAAAACCACTTGACTTGACTTGACTTGACTTGTTGGGTGTAATCTGATTTCAAAATAATTGGTTACTTTAATCATATCATTTTTAATATAAAAAAGTAGTGTAATGCATAGAATTTTAAATTCTTGTAATCAGATTACAGTTACTTTCAACTGAGTTAATTACTTTTGAGAATATTACTTGAATATTTACATAGAATAATACGTTTAAAATATGAATTATGTTCTTATGTATGTCTGTATGTACTGTAACTTGCGTGCAACAATAAACAAGGAGGAAAGATAGAATTTTGAATTTGTTGTAGGAAAAAAATAAAAGTTTACAAGAAAACAGTTTTAGAGAGTAAATAGGTCATTAATAATGTGATTACTTTTTCCGTGAAGAAATCAGTAGATTAATTTGATAAAATTTTAGACAAGTAATTAGTAACTGGTAGTGGATTACTTTGTTGACTAACTTACCCAACACTGATAATATTTAATACAATATTTTAATAATGTTGATATTTAATTAGCTTGATATTTATAATTACAGTTTGTACCTTTGATTGAGCACAGCATTACAAAACCTTAATTTACTAGTAATATTACTATTACATTATTAGTAATCGTTTAAGGGTATTGAATGTGGGTATTATTGAGCATTTGTGACAGTCTGCATGTGTGCAAGAGAGATATGGCAGTGAGGGTATACTCATACCCTTTTGAGCTGGGACCGGTTTGCTCAGGAGATCTCGATGCTTCACTGTATAGCAACCAGAGCAGGAGACTGCAGTACACAATGACTCAGACTAGTTGCAATCCTAAACCTAAACCACACACACACACACACACACACATACACACATACACACACACGCACACACACACACACACACACACACACACACACACACCTCAGCAGACCACCAAAAAGATCCTTACCGATATCAATAACTTATCTTTATGCTTGTTAAATTTCATTGGAAAATTTTAAACTAATGGGATGGTTCACTCCAAAATTAAAACACTGTCATCCTTACTTTACATAACATATGTTAACATCTTCTTTTGTGTTCCATGGAAGAAAGAAAATCAAATGGGTTTGGAACAATATGAGGGTGAGTAAATTATGACAGCTTTTTATTTTTTTGGGGGGTGAACTATCCTTTGAAAACTGCATAAAAAAGTCTATTAGTGCTTTTATTTATTTCAAAAACAGCATCAAAATGCAGAAACAAGAGCACAATGGGAGAGTATCCATATCTAGCGCTCAAACTGAATAATACATATGTCTTTAGTGTAATGCCGAAAATTACCCAAAATCTTCCAAATCTCTTTTGTTGTTTATTTTCAGCATAAACAAACGTGCATACGCTCTAGTGATATACAAGGCTAATTTAGATGGGAGTAATGGAAACCCGAAACAGAATGAAAAAAGGAAACTTGTTAGTGGAGAATCTCCCTTTGAGATATTATCTTTGGAACATAAAATAATGGGTTTACACATGATGACATCACTTCCTCCCTCGCTGCATTACGGTAACTCTGCTGAAGGTGCACTTCTACTAATAATTTTAGTTAACCGTCTGCCCTGTGAACGCTTCTGATAGAGGGGGTGGGGGGGGGGGCTCCTCCCCCCCCTCCATGCATTTCCATAAAGGAATGGGTTCCAATAGCGTACAGCCACCATGGTGTCATATTTTGCATGCTGCCTCTCTGAATGGATCACTCCTATTGATTTTAGGTGAGAGTTCACTTCCCACCCATTCCAGCGGATGGAAAAATCTTTACAAAGTCTTCTGCTCAATACCTGTAGAGCTTTTGCTGGAATGCACAAATACATTGACTGGAACAAAACAGACAGATCTGGTCTGATAAATTTGGCCTTCATAAGCTCAAACATTAGATGCATATTTAATTCATGGCAAATAGCATTGGAACACTCTTATATGCATATAATGTACTGTACATTCTCCACGGTTTCTCCCCAAATGCATGTGTAAATATCTATTCACATGACAAGTCATTAGGCTACATTTGTTTATCTTTCTGCTGCAGGACACATAGGCAATTATTATCTGACAATGTGATACTTCAGTGCTGTTTCCAAACAGGCCTTCCTCTTTCTCTCTCTCTTTAATTATTTTTTTGTCATGACATATTATATATCGTATGTTCATTATAGCAAAACATTGGTAGTTTATCTACAGTTCATAAAAAATAAAAAATAAAAAATAAAAATAAATATATATATATATATATATATATATATATATATATATATATATATATATATATATATATATATTTAAGCAATATAACACGGTCAAGAGTGCGATATGGCTCTACATCAGCAATGATGTGATTCACCTCGGGCACGGAATAATCACAGTGCCATAGGAAATAACAGTAGTGCTGATTAAGGGCCATATAGCACGATTGCAAGTGTGATATTGCTTATATACAACAGTTCAATGAACAAGTAAATTAAAAAAATTATGGAAAAACTGAGTGTGGTAATGTTGCCACACCCAAGCAGAGATGCTGTCAGCTTTCTGAAGATCAGCTTTCTCAGTGGAAAAATAGTGGTCCAAGCGGGGGTATTTCTCCCTATTCGTGGTAGCTGGTGCGCAAGAGTCATTCACTAAAGAAACCGCAATGTCCTCCATTCTAAACAGTGTGTCCACTCCAATGTGGAAAGTCTGATTAGAGGTAAGCACCTTCAGTTCGTGTAATTAATCTGTTTGTTGTGTCTCTCAGCTATGATGAGCCGTAATGCTGAAGTTGTGCGTTTAAAGCCGTTTAAAGCTATTTCCTAGCTTTAGTAGTAGTAATACAAGTGATCATGAAGAGCTGTTGTATGTAAAAGGCTGAAGCGGCTTCACTTCATACGCCTAACTGGATCATATTACACATACAAATTATCTTTTGCCACCACCTGCTGGCTAACATATGTAATGTAAAAAAAAAGACAAACCATAGCTCTTATCAGATCTGCACTGCTCTTACACTTTATTTTAGAATGCATGAACACAAGCGGAGTGAAACACTGTAAAGGGATTATGGAAATGAGGAAAACGAGTACCGGCTTGAAGATATTAATGATATTTTAATAAGGAACTGCAACAAAAAGACAAAAACACAAAGGTGTCAGACAGCTGCCTGTAAATTTCTCTCTCTGTCTCACTGCAGTCTCCAGTCGGCCTTTATCACTCTCTGAGGCTTGATTAGCCTGATTAGGGGCCAGGAGTGTAGCATCACGACCCGGCCCGCCCTCCGCCCTGTCACATTCCTCCCTCGTTCTCTCAGGCCGTGGAGCCCCCGGCATGACGTACACCCCCCCCTTTCCCTTGGGAAGGGGCATGCCTAACGCCCCTTCTGCCAGCAGGTCATTCCCGTCTACCTGGATGAGGGAGGGGACAAGGGGAGGGAAACCTACACTGTGGCACCTACACGCCGTAATGGCGATCAAGCCAAATTAACAAAAACTTTTTTAAAAAGAGAGGGAAAAGCCAACACGGAGCAGCAGTGAGCGAGAAAGAGGAGAGAGAGAAAAAAAAAGAATACTCGCCGGTTCTCCAATACGCCGTAGCTTGGTCCTTGGTCCCTCCTCCGCCGGACGACGGCCATGCCTCACGGATGGATTGGAGGCAGTCTTCTGGCCCCTGGTGGAGGGAACACCATGCCGTGTTCTCGGGAAACAGAAGGGTTCTACCCTGCCCCTGGCAGTGGCCAGCCAGGAGCCCCTCCCCACTCTCGGTCAGCGGTTTCATATCCCGCTGCGTTTCAGTGACTGGTAGGGGTCTCCTCCAGGCGGTCGGTTAGGAGCCCCTTCTTACTTCACGGTCAGCAGCCGTTCGTCCACTCTCAGGCGGCCAGGCTCCTCCGTCCTCTGCCGGATGGCCGCAGCTGCTCCGTTGGGGTGGATGGTAGTGGCGAGGACTCTACTACGCCACATCCCTCCTCCTTCCCGGGTTTCGGCACCAGTGTAAAGGGATTAATGGAAAGGAGGAGGTGAGAACCGACTTGAAGATATGAATGATATTTTAATAAGGAACTGAAACAAAAAGACAAACACACAAAGGTGTCACAGGTGTGTATCATCACGACCCGGCCCCGCCCTCAGCCCTGTCACATACACCACATAGTGAAGCATTGGAATGCTGTTGGTGTCAGACCATCAGTGCTCATGGAATGTCTCTCGTCCAATCAGATTTGAGGACCGGAACTAATTGTTGTATATGTAGTTGTATGAAGATTTCATACAAAGGTGTACACTACAGTCTTAAAAAACAAAGGACAACAAGCTCTAACAAGGACAGAAAGAGATGTGGAAGGCCAGATGTACAACTAAACGGATAAGTACATCAGAGTCTCTAGTTTGAGAAATAGATGCTTCACATGTCCTCAGCTGACAGCTTCATTGAATTCTACCCGCTCAACACCAGTTCCCCGTCTGTCGCTCTCTTCGACGTTGTGTCGGAGAAGCGACACTAGGGGTCTCTCTTGAGCACCGAATAGACCTCTGATCTATGAAAAAAGGCCAATGAGAAGTTGGCAGCCAGTATTTGCATACCCCGCCCCCGGACATACGGGTATAAAGGCGAGGAAATACTTGAGTTCATTCAGAAAATTTCTTCGGAGCCGATGGTTGTGCATGCTGTTCGCCTGAAAACACACCTGTTCCTGTATTCCTCTGATGCTCTGCATGCTGTTTGACTGAGGGCACATTACAGTGGCGATTTCTCCTTCTTGCATGGCAGTGCAGATTGCCCCTGGGCGCTTTATAAAGATGTCTTTATAAAGATGTCTTTCCGCCCCTGTGTAGTTCCTGGATGCGGTAGAGTGCTCTCCGCTTCAGACGGCCACAGGCGTTGTCTCGTGTGTCTGGGTAGCGATCACACCGAGGCTGTGTTTGTTGATGGTTCATGCTCTCACTGCGAGGGCATGACCATGACAACGTTGCGGTCGAGGCTCGCTTTCAGCCGAAAGCAAGCCACTCCAGCCGCCCCCCGCATTGCTCCTTCTTCCCACGAGATTGAGGACAGTGCGAGTGGCGCTGGAAGCGATCTGGGGATGGCAGCGGGTGCGGCTCCGTCGGGTACTCCCCCTCGGACCACCCGTCCCCCAGCACGCTCGTTGACTCCTGTCCATGCTCGAGGCAACAGCGGCTCGCCTCACAGCCAGCCTGCTTATCCTCTGGAGCTCGAAGCAGATGAGCTCGTCGCTGCACCGGAGAGCGCGGCGTCTGACGCGGATGACTCCCTTGGGCTGCCGCCTTCGGGCCATCATGCCCAAGCTGAGGCTGACGCTCAGATGTCCGACATGCTTTCCCGGGCCGCCGCCAGCGTGGGCTTGGACTGGAACCCTCCGTCCTCCCCACAGCCATTACACTAATGCTACACTACCTAGTCCTTGACACATGCGCAGAGTATTAGAAGGTGCTAGGACGTGCAATTGAGCTTGACATCATGATAACTGAGAGACCGCTAATGTCAAGATTTGTTGTGAAAAAGGAGGTACATTTTAGTCTGTTCTCATTCAAAGCCGAATGGATCACGTCAGAAGACATGAATTAAACAACTTGAGTATTATGGATTACTTTTGTGCTGTCATTATGTCCTTTTTCTAGCTTGAACATTTGGTCACCATTCACTTGCATTGTATGGACAAACAGACATCATACAGTGTCTCCATTAAAATATCTTCATTTGTGTTTCGTGGCATAAAGAAAGTTATATGAGATTTAGATGATATAAGGGTGAGTAAATGATCAGAGAATTTTCATTTTTGAGTGAACTAATATTTTAATACTCAGAATTAGCAGTTTAAGACCCCCTAAGACACACAATTATGTTCATTAAATAGTAGTGATACTTGCCTTTCAAAAGAATAATATAAAGAAAAAAAAGATTAGAAAACATCTTAATGAGTCTGTTTTACCAATTATGTCCCAAAGCGTTGGGATTGGCAGAGATTACACAAAATGTCACATGACTCTCCCGGATGAACTTTAGGAAATGGGCTATGAGAGAATCCTACAGGAAAATCATGTTGGAAAAGCCACTGGTGATCCCTGCATGATGAATCATGCAATGAGCCAGACCTGGAGGCCAAAAGAAAACACATTCAGCTCTAATCTCTTCTCTTACCTCTCTTTCAACTTTGGCAGACAGTATCTTGGTAGGGTTCTGGAAAATCCCCTCCAGTATGGCATTCTGGCATTGAAGAAGCCTGCAGTGTGGGGTGGACACAGAGAAAGAAGACCATCTGGTTTGGGTTAGTTACCACTACATAAGGAGATTTATAGTTATAGGAGTATTATTGGTGTATTATTATGTTTGCGTGAATAAAAATAGCATACATACCTAATTTATATGGTGATATGTTGGATGCACAAAGTGCAACAGTAGTAGTAGTAAAACTTTTTCATTAAAACATTTTCTCCATTAAAACCTATAGCACAACCGGTAATGCCTTGCATCAATGGCATGGGAGATCCTGGTTCGGATTCCAACATTTAAACCAGGAATTAATTGCATTTGCATGATTAACTGCATCAAAATAGATTACATTTCATAATTGATTTAAACATTTTAGATGTTTCTTGCAGGTTCCTTTTTTTCTGCAATTTAAGTTGTTTTAAAAAAAATAAATCCACTTTACATGATTGATTTCATTAGAAGTGCTCCGGATGTTGCATTATAAGGTAAAACTTTTGTTTTTGTAATCAGACACACAAAATCCATTTATAGATTTATTGGCAAATGTATCGGTTAATGGGCACCAAATACAATGAATTATCGGTTATCGTATCGGCCAACATTTCCCATAATGGAGCATCCCTTCTACTGCATAAATCCATGTTAACATCTGTGTTAAGTGTAAGTGCCTTTTTGTACATGACTACTGTTTTATTCAGCATTATATATGATTGGGCCTGTGGAATATTGTTCATTTTCACCATAATAATTACTAGAAACTGGTTTCCAAACTTGCAAGATTCGTCCAAATATGACAAGCATCCTTAAAGTGATAGTTCAACCATAAATGAATATTCTGTCATCATTTCCCCACCCTCATTTTGTTCCAAATCTATGTGACTTTCTGCATTTTGTGGAACCCAAAATATGTTATACAGAAAGTTATAGACTGACAGTCTCAGTCACCATTCCTTTTTAAAATATGGAGGAAAAACATGAAAGAAAACATGCAGTGAAAGTAAATGGTGTCTGAGGATAACATTCTGTCTGACATCTCCTTGTGTTGCATTGAAGGAAGAAAGTCATACAGGTTTGGAACAACATGAGGGTGAATGACGAAATAATTTACAATAATAATAATAATAATAATTATTATTAAATTATAATTATTATTATTCTGTAATACATTTTAAATATGAATTATGTAATGAGACATTGGGGAGTAAATATCTATTATGTTACTAATATGAAAGTAACTAGTTACTACTTGAGTATTCTTTTAATTGGATAAGTTGAATGTTATTTAGTCAAGTAATTAAAAACATCATTACTTTTATTTCTACTTGAGTAATTATTTTTTCAAGTAATTGTACTTTTACTTGAGTACAGATTTTGGCTACTCTACCCACCTCTGGCTTCACTGTATGCAATGCATAATTAAAATGAATTAAAACCGACTAAAAACTGTTCACAAAACTCTTTACTGTCAATTAAGGGTTAACCTTCTGGTACACTGCATCAAGTGCAGTTTTCATTCAAACTTGTTTGGTTGTAAAGAGTAGCAGTTAGTCCACATATGTGGATATTAGGACCGCATTCCCTCAAAAGTAAAAAAAAAAAACATGTTAGTTATTTTGAATAACTTTCAACATTAACACATCTGTGGGTTAGTTCGCTTCATTTTAATATGAATGTTGTTATTTTCTTTTTTTATTTCACTGTACAATACGGTTCTATTCATTAACATTAGTAAATGCATTGGTGGTTAAGTCATTCTCTAAATAGGTTGCAAGGGGGCATCCTATATCTTTCTATGCAGCTAAGTGCATTTCACTTCAGACCAAAAGTTCAATTTTAGACTGCAGATGATGTTTGGACCACTCAGCATGTTTGGCAGATATGGGACAATGATAATTGGTACATAGATTCAGAATTGTATAATTTTATTTTAACATGGTTGGCAGTGATTTGATGATGCTGGTCATTTCTTTTAATCAGAATAAGTTATTCAGCTTTATGTGTTTGTTACAGCTTTAATGTCTGTAACGTCTCATAAATATGAATAACCAACACTCCTGGAAACATAATAAACTATTTGATGAAAAAAATATGACGTTCTATAGCTTGGTATTACTTAAAATGTACAACTCATTCCTGCTGTCCACATATGTGGACATACCTTTTTAGGAAAACTATTTGCTCTAGATTTTTTAAATTTATTAATTAATAATTTTTTGGCGTGTTTATTTGGTGCAACTAGTTACAAATCAAAAACGGAAATGGATAATGCACACAGCAGTCACATGGACGTTAACAGGAAAGGTCAGGAGGTTAACAGAAACCAAGGTATTCAGTTTCTGTATTCAAGTTGGGAAGCATTGATTAATAAAAGAGTTATTCAAATACACCTGGTGCTTCATCCATTAGAAAGCGGTACAATATATTATTCCAATACTTAAAATGGATGACTATGCCTTTGACCTTTGTCCTTTTCTTTAGATTATCAAAATCTGGTCACAAAGTGGGCGGCTATTGTTGTACTCTATTACACACAAATTAAAATATAATCAACCTTTTGGATGATAGTTATAACAGCTTCATTCAGTTATTAGAAGCTAATCATGAAGAAGTAAACAACTACAACACAAATAAGAGAGAGAGAGAGCGAGGGACTCCATCTGGTCACAGTGTGACAGCATTTCCTCTCTCTCTCTCCAAAATGGTGACAATTCAACCCATCTTTGGCCACAACATGACAGCCTCATCAGCTGCAGTCAAAAATGTGGTCTGTTTTCTAGGCCTAGACCAGTGATTTTACAACTGGTGTTTGGTGTACCACTGGGGATACCTGATCAGGTTTTAGAGGGTACTTAAAAATATTTGTACAGTATGTTAGTGTGACGAGGCAGTCGAGGAATGTGGATCTAGTACACAGCTTTATTAACAAAGAAAAAGCAAACAAACTCAGAATGTAAAGAAAACCAAAACACAGGGAACCAAGCACAGATCATGAAACTAAACATGCAAGAACTGACACAGGAAACAGGGAAACCAAGGGCCTAAATACACAAGGGAACAAACAAGGGAAACAGGAACACCTGGGGAAATAATCAGGGAGACCCAATCAAGGAATAAAACAACAAAGGACTACAAAACTAACAGGAAACAGGAACTAAACAAGAATTTCAACATAAAAGTACAAAAACAAAAGACAACAGGGAATATAACAGTTTGGTTGTTACACCTATAAGCCATAAGACTAAGTCTTAAGACTGTCAAAGGATTAAAGTAATAGTTCACCCAAAATTAAAATTCTCTCATCATTTACTCCTTGAACTCGATTGCCTTTCTTTTTTCGTGTAACATAAACAATTATATTTTGATGGAGATATGATGTCTGTTTGTTCATACAATGCAAGTGAATATGGACCAAAACATTCAAGCTCCGAAAAGGACATAAAGGCAGCAAAAAGTTAATAAAGGTCATTCAAATGACTAGTATAGTTTAATCCATGTCATCTGAGGCAATAGGATGTAAAGCTTTACATCTGCAGTCTCCTTGGCAATCATGATTTTAAGCTTGATTACATGCGCAGAGCACCTGTACAGCATGTGATATATTTGTATTGTAAGAACTTTACATTTCGTGGATCTTTTATACAGAGTTTGGACCCCATTGATTTGCATTGTAAGGATATAAACAAATCATATGTCCTTTAAATAAAAAACATTTGTTTGTGTTCCACAAGAGTAAGAAATTCATACTTTTTTTTTTGAAACGGCATACGGGTAAGTAAATAATGATAGAAATATATACAGTATGGCCTTAAATATGAGTAAAAAGGAACAGATTTCTTGTTTGTTGTTGATGAAGGGGTATTAAGCCTTACTGTTGTTGGACCAAAGACTTAAAGGGTTGGGAAACTAGAGTTGGGGTACTCGAGTCAAGAGTCCAGTTTTTATGGACTTCAACTTGTCATGGATTCGGATGCATTTTTACTTGGATTTGACTTGGAATTGAGCCTTTGGGAATGACATGGACAGTCCATGACATTTGTGATGCAATGCAAAAAAAGAAAATAGCAAAACATAAATAAATGAACACATTTATGTCTGCATGCAGCTGTATTAGCCGCTGAAGTCATAGACGTAGCCAGAGTTGTTTCATTGTTTAAGCAAACATACGCACAAAGACATACGTATTTGCACAGGCACACTAATCAGTCAACCAATACAGAGACTACTGTATGACATTGATTACCGAGGTTGTTGGCACAACAAAACATAAAGATGGATATGTATCAAAAGTAATATAAACTAAACAAGGCAGTTTCACACGACAGGGGACCTGACAACTGGTAAAACTGTGTGTGGCGTTTGTGCAGCAAAGATGTTGCTCGCATTGTGAATTCATCGTGGTTAAAAACCTAAAATCAAGAACTTCATTGAGTCAAGTCACCCATATCATGTCTCTCACATATTACTTAAAACAGCATATTGAAATAAAAATACATTAAAATATTATTAATAATGGATATTAAGTCTTTTTAGGCATAATGTATCTACACCTGTAGGCTTCTCTTGTGGTCCACGCAGTGTTGTCAGCTTGAACTGGTTCATAATAGCTTGATGAATTAACTGTGTAACTTTTTAAATAGTCTGGGGAAAATGTTTTATTGATAAAGCAGACAGCAACTCTAAACAGATAAACAGCACCTATGTATTATTGATTGACTACTTTCAAAGCACTGACGAGCTGATTAATATACATTATATTACAGCATTTGTCCACCATTCACAACATTCAACCATGCACAATAAAATATTAGGATATTTTGGGCAGTGAAATGTTTTGTTTATAATTTAATTATAGACTATAAAATAAATGTATTATTCAATGAGTTTGTGTATGAAGCTAAACTTCATGTTACAAGATGAATTTAGTTGGTTGTGTTGGTTTATTTCAAATTTGTATTTTACCACATAAAACTAAATTAAATTGAATGGACAAATTGATCAAAAAAGTAGAAATAAAAACTAAATTAAAATTCAAAACATAATAACATTGGTTGTAATGACTATTGCAGCTTTCACTTTCTTTGGTCTATGTTTGAGTGGAGTGGGAAAAGCAACAAATAACTGAAATGTCAACAGAACGCATTAAGAAGTGTGTTGAAAGACAGTTTTGTCTTCTTACACCTAAATCATATGCCTTCATTCTGAAATCACTTTCAGCAGGATAATAATCATAAAATATATGTATGAAAGGCAACAGAGGTGTTTTTGTTACATTTATATTTATTTACATTAACTATTTTTCTTAGCTGTGAAGTTTAAAATAATCTTAAAATATTGATGTTGAGTTTACAATTTTAATTCAGATTCATGAACAGATTCATTCAGACTCAATCGGCTCTGACTCGGCCTGTTATGGACTCGTTCTGAGTCCTACTCGGCTCATTTGACTCGGACTCAATTGTTTAAAGACTCGGACTTGACTCGGTCTCGACTAATGTGGACTCGTACCCAACACTATAGGAAACACTGCTCTACAACTTAATGCGATTTATATATGTAGAGAGAAAAAAGAAAAGAAAAGAAAAAAAGGAGGAACAAAACATGCTTGGTTTGAAAAGAAAATTCATTTAAAGGTTAAGCATTCAGGCTAACTAGTCAGAAGTCACCCATATGTTGTGCATAAAGGAGATTGTTCATGAACCTCTTGGTTATGATGAAAAAATGTGTTTCCAACCTCAGAAAAGCACCTGATTATTAAAAAAACCTGAAGCATAAGCACTGATTCAGCCCTTTCTAAACATCTACGACAGAAAAAAAATCATAATATATACCATTCATTTAGAAAAGTCAGCAGTTACATTTTGCTTTTTCATGAGAAATGCATGCTTGGGGAAAAGTCACAAAGGCATGCTCAATTTATTTTGCTGTCTTTACACAAATAGTACATCAGATTGCAAATTAAAGTTAAAGGGATAGTTCACCAAAAAATTGTAATTCTTTAATCATTTACATCCCAGATGTGTACGAATTTCTTCAGCAGAATGCAAAGACTTTTAGAAGAATATTCCAGCTCTGTAGGTCCATACTGTTATGAATGCGGACGGAGGCAGACAAAGGTTGAGGATCCAAATGCGAGTTTATTGAACAGAACAACCACGATGGGTAAAAATGAAAGCAAAACACAAAAACGATGGAACACTGGAACTAGGAACACGAGCATGGAAGCGAACATCAACAACATTCAACAAACGACAAGGTAATGGAGGAACGGGCAGGGTTATATACACACAAGGCAGGATGATTACAAACAAGACACAGGTGAGAACAATGACAGTGAACACGAATGCTAACAAGGAGACTATGGAGTTAAATAATGGACAAAAGTGAAAACTAAGGAGCAAGGTGAAACACGACGGTAATACATGACATAGCCCCCCCCCCTCAAAGGATCGGATCCCAGACGATCCTAAAAACAAACATACAAAAAAAAAAAAAACAGAATCGTCCAAGGAATGAGGGGGGACTGGCAGACCACGGAGAGCACAAGGGGACACCAGACAATCCAGGGGGGGACAAGGGGCAGATAGGTAGACCAAGGGGGGCACAGAGGGCAGACAGGCAGTCCAAGGGGGCACAAGGGGCAGACAGACAGTCCAAGGGGGCACAAGGGGCAGACAGACAGTCCAAGGGGAGCAAAAGATGGGGACTGGGTCAGGTGGCCTGGGAGCTGGCCACAGGGCAAGGACAGGTCTGGGGGACCGGGGAGGAGGCGCCATAGGAGGCTCTAGAGGCGGAGCCGATGGAGGTGGCGCCATAGGAGGCTCTAGAGGCGGAGCCGATGGAGGTGGCGCCATAGGAGGCTCTAGAGGCGGAGACCTGGAAGGCTCTGGAGGCGGAGCCGATGGAGGTGGCACCGTAGGAGGTTCTAGAGGCGGAGACCTGGAAGGCTCGGGAGGCGGAGCAGTGGGAGGCAGAGCCGTAGGAGGCGGAGCCGTAGGAGACTCAGGCGGCAGAGCCTAGGGAGGTGGCGCCAAGGGAGGTGGCGCCGTAGGAGGCTCGAGAGGCTCAGGGTGCTCGAGAGGCGGAGGCCTGGAAGGCTCTTGAGGCGGAGCTCTGGAAAGCTCGAGAGGCGGAGCTCTGGAAAGCTCGGAGGGCGGAGCTCTGGAAAGCTCGGGAAGCTCGGAAGGCTGAGCTCTGGAAAGCTCGGGAGGCGGAGCTCTGGGAGGCGGAGCCCTGGGAGGCTTGGGAGGCGGAGCCCTGGGAGGCTCGAGAGACTTGAGAGGCGGAGCTCTGGGAAGCTCGGGAGGCGGAGCTCTGGGAAGCTCGGGAGGCTCGGAAGGCGGAGCTCTGGGAAGCTCGGGAGGCGTTGGCTCTTGGATGGTCATGGCTGCTGGCGCTGGCTCAGGGACGGTCGAGGCTACAGGCGTAGGTTCACTGCTGTTGGAGGCTACAGGCGTAGGTTCACTGCTGTCGGAGGCTACAGGCACTGGCTCACTGCTGTCGGAGGCTACAGGCACTGGCTCACTGACATCGGAGGCTACAGGCGCTGGCTCACTGACATCAGAGGCTACAGGCGCTGGCTTACTGACATCGGAGGCTACAGGCGCTGTCTCACTGACATCGGAGGCTACAGGCACTGGCTCACTGACATCGGAGGCTACAGGCGCTGGCTCATTGACATCGGAGGCTACAGGCGCTGACTCACTGACATCGGAGGCTACAGGCGCTGGCTCACTGACATCGGAGGCTACAGGCGCTGGCTCATTGACATCGGAGGCTACTGGCGCTGGCTCACTGACATCGGAGGCTACAGGTGCTGACTCACTGACATCGGAGGCTACAGGCGCTGGCTCACTCACATCGGAGGCTACAGGCGCTGACTCACTGACATCGGAGGCTACAGGTGCTGACTCACTGACATCGGAGGCTACAGGCGCTGGCTCATTGACATCGGAGGCTACAGGCGGTGGTTCACTGACATCGGAGGCTACAGGCGCTGGCTCGGGGACGGTCGAGGGCTCAGGCTCGCTCACCGTGGCATGCGTGGGCTCTGGCTCGCTCACAGTGACATGCGTGGGCTCTGGCTCGCAAGCCGTAAGAAGGCGTGACTGGGGAGCGGAAGCCTTTCCTTCTCCTCCTCCTCGGGCGGACGAAGCTGGCAGCATTGGCTCCTTGATCACGGCAGGCATGAAGGTTGGTTCGCTGGCAGATGTGAAGGGACGAACCACGGGCGAATGGAGGGTTACCACTTTGGGAGGAGCTACGGGGTTCTCCTCGACGATGTCCACGGTGAACGAGGAACCGCAGGCCAGTAGGGTCTCCTCCACGAACGCGCGGAGCGTCCAGCCGCGCGTTGCCGGTGGCAACCGCTCCTTGAGCGCACTGTTCAGTTCGCGTTCACAAAAACGCTGGAACACTGGAACTAGGAACACAGGCATGGAAGCGAACATCAACAACATTCAACAAACGACAAGGTAATGGAGGAACGGGCAGGGTTATATACACACAAGGCAGGATGATTAGAAACAAGACACAGGTGAGAACAATGACAGTGAACACGAACGCTAACAAGGAGACTATTGAGTTAAATAATGGACAAAAGTGAAAACTAAGGAGCAAGGTGAAACACGACAGGGTAATACATGACACATACAATGTAAGTGAATGGTGATCAGAGCTTTGGAGCTCCAAAAATGTCATAATGAAAACAACAAAGTAATGCATAAGACTCCAGTGGTTAAATACATATCTTCAGAAGGTGCTAGTTCACATCTGAAAGTGAAAGAGGAGATTTAGAGTAAAAAAAAATAAAAAAAATTAAATATTGTTCTGTTATATTGCTTCTGAAGACATTCATTTAAACACTTAAATGTCTGATCACAATTCACTTTGTGTGGACCTACAGAGCTGAGATATTTTTCTAAAAACCTTCATTTGAGTTCAGCAGAAGAAAGAAAGTCATACACATCTGGAATGGCATGAGGGTGAGCAAATGATGATAGAATTTTCATTTTTGGGTGAACTATCCCTTTAAAGGTCGGTGTGTTCCTGCTTGACATTAAACCGCAAAAAAGTCATAAAAGACAAAGAAATTGCAAGATGCATCTGAAATTTAATCTAAGCACAAATGGAACATTTAGAGCATAATTTTATGTTAATTTAGTGGATCATCTGTATTAAAGGCACTTTAGATGTGCGTGCTTGCCATCTGTGTCTGAGCATGTTTATATCAGACACACTTTAGAAGATCTTTGAAGATTCATGTGTGTATCCATTTTTTTTTTGTTTTTTTTTCATCGGACGGTTATTTCTTTTAAATCCTCTCAGAACCGGAAAAGTTTAAACACTTGTTTTAGCACAGCAGTTAACTGACAGGTCAGGGGTGGTGCTTCAGACCTCGAGTAGACCTGTGTTTTGAGCTGACTCCAAGTGATCGGATCACCTGAGAAGCATCTTATTACCAGGTGTAAACAGAAAGTACTTTCTGTTTACACTGTTTACACCTGGTACAGTGAAAGTGAATGGTGATTAAAGCTAACATTCTGTCTAAAATCACCTTCATACAGGTAAATAACCATACAAGATTATAGAGTCTTCACTGATCTGTATTTAGTATTGGCGACTCATATCCTGAATTCGTAAGCTTATGTGTTGTCCCTCTTTTTACATAAATGGTATTAAACATGATGAGCTCTTCATTATTCACTGAGAAATCCATAGGAAAATGTTCTTATTGATGTGTGAAACAAAACCATCACAGTACTAAACTTTGGAGCCTTTAAGGTGAGAACTATATGTGCATACTCAAATCGTCCTGTCCTTGGACTCCAAAGGGACTCTCTGCAGTATTTGAAAGTCATGCAACTGGGCCACTGCAGTTTTACGCAGGCACACCGAACGACAAAATAGAGGCAAAGTTGCTGTATATTTTTTCCCACGAGTCATGACCACAATTTTTTTACTGTGTATGTTGTTTATTTCCACTACTTCTTATTTCTTTTTGCATATGACTTTGAATTAAGGTTTTCAGTGATGCTTACATTGGTATTTATTTGATTGCTATTGTAATTCTGCAACCTGTTATTGCACAATAGTGATGCTTAAGTGGACCTAAATAATACTAATAGTTTAATTCCACACTATACAAATAGGCATGACAAGAAAAACCAGTTCACCTACTGTGTATATCACTGTGAAACATCCATAATGATTTTGTGTGCTAAAATTGTTCTTATTGTTTACCGACAGTACCGCCGCTCCCTACACACATACTACGCAGTCTGCATAGGGCACCAACTCCCTAGGGGGGCACCAGAAAGTCCACTGGCTGCACTTACTCGCACGTTATATGTTATTCAAGGACCCGAAAGCAGTTTTGGAGCACAGATGATCGCTTCATGCTCATATCACTGAAACCCCACTAAAAGATGACAAGAAAGCAATCACGTTTATGACTATCAGTTTATGCAGCAACGTCAAAGATGATATCACAGCCTGATGACACATGACAACTGATGGATCTAGCTTAACTAGCACAACCATCCAGAGAGGGCTGAGCAGGACCACTTATGTTGAGTTAAAGGGAAAATTACTCAAAAATTTCAAATCTGTGATAATTTCCTTACCCTCATATTATTCCAGTCCCTTTTGACTTTCTTCCACAGAACACAAAAATAGATGCTAGGCAGAATCTTTCTCAGAGTCTCAGTCACCACAATCTTTTCATCTTTTTTCTATTCAGTTAATGTGAATGATGACTGAGGATTACAATCTGCCTACCACCTCTTTTTGTGAAATGAAAGAAAGCCATATGGGTTTGGGACAACATGAGGGTGAGAAAATAATAACAGAATTGTAATTTTTGGACGAACTCTCCTTTTTAGAGACTTACATTTAGCAGCAAAAACAGCACATGGACACAGGAGTCCATCTTCTTCTGGTAAAGACACAGAATACAGAACACAGAAAAGGCAAGTGGTGCGCAGGGGCTGCCTAGCCAGGAGGAAACAGGGCCCGGAGGCTATTTAGAGCGGAATTGTTTGAAGGCACCTCCTCCTATTTGTATGGAGGAGAAGGGAACAGTTCACAAGCTCCTAGGTTTGGCAAGCTGGGGTCCACACAGGCAATCCGGCCTCAAGACATTTACAGTAACTCCTTTAAAATGCCATTGTCTTCTCCTTTCTCATTGCTGTTGAAAAAAAAAAAACAATGCATGAAAAACTGTAGAATAGTTTGAAGTAAGTAATCACTTGTAATCCTGTAGAGTGCTTGCCGATGTTAGGACGTTGCTAGGCTGTTGAGTGGTTGTTTGTGCATTGCTATGTGGTTGCTAGGATGTTCTGGGTGGTTGTTAGGGTACTCTACGTCATTCTTTACTGGCCCACTTCCAAGTCTCTATGATATTTTAGTCTCTAGATGTTGCTCATGTCACTTCTTTAATGTACTTCTATGGGATTTTTAGCCCGTTTTATCATCATCCGAAAGAAAAGACTGATCATAAGTCAGATTGCTTAGAAATGTAATAGCATGCATCTTCTCAATATGCCACATAACTGAGGTATTATATAATCATCTCAGTAGCACAAACAATACAGGAGGTATTATTAATTTTTCTTCTTTAAATTCCTAAACCTATGAGCAGCAGTGATATTGATGCATGCTTTAGCAGACACCACTAATTGTATAGAAAATCAGCAATATTTTACATTAATGTTACGTTTGTTAAGGACTTTCCAAATGCATTAGAAATCATTGATATGCGTTTATAACAACATGCATAACAAGGGCATCATGCGGGGGTCCTGGGTAGCTCAGTGAGTATTGACGCTGACTGCCACCCCGGAGTCGCGAGTTTGAATCCAGGGTGTGCTATGTGACTCCAGCCAGGTCTCCTAAGCAACCAATTTGGCCCGGTTATTAGGGAGGGTAGAGTCACATGGGGTAACCTCCTCGTGGTCACTATAATGTGGTTCTCGCTCTCAGTGGGGCGCATGGTGAGTTGTGCATGGATGATGCAGAGAATAGAGTGAAGCCTCCACACATGCTAGGTTTCCACGGTAACGTCCTCAACAAGACACGTGATAAGATGCACGGATTGACGGTCTCAGATGAGGAGTCAACTGAGATTCGTTCTCTGCCACCCGGATTGAGGCGAGTCACTACACCACCACGAGGACATAGAGCGCATTGGGGATTGGGCATTCCAAATTGGGAAGAAAATCACACAAAAAAAATAGAATAAATAAATAAATAAATAAATAAAAGTATGCAATACTTGCCGAATAGTGAGTGAGTTTACCTCAAATGTTATAAATGCTTAATATCACTTATTCAACATTAATATACTATGAAAACGTACCTTAATGTAAAGTGGACACATATGAAGCATTAAATTGTGAGTTACCAACATTAGAAACCTTTGTACATAAGAATCAGTATGGTTTAATGTCACCCGGCTTTATTATATGATATTTGCTATGAATGAGCATTCTTTTTTTTTTTTGCAGAGGACTTTAGGTAACTAGGACTAGGTAAGTTAGGACAGGACTCAGGGTACAATTATTTTGACATCAATGTGACAAGGAAAGTGACAACAAATGTCACGACAGTCAAGGCATTACTTCTATTACAGTACTTAGCATAAACACAAGATGCACTCATGCAAAATTACATATTCCCTCCTTTAAATCTCACTATAATAGTCTATTTAAATGAAAAAGGGTAAGTATCAAGCATTTATTGCACGTGAGTTCAAATGCTCACTATTTGGCAAGTGCTGCATGGTGCCCTTTTTATTCATGTTGTTATAACTACATATCACTTATTTTTGTATGTAATTGTATGACTTATAATTCATTAAAAAAACTAACAAAGGGAACATTCATGCAAAGTGTTACCAGAAAATCTCCTGTTTGTCAACCTTTAATTAAGGAAACTATCTAATTAAGTGAAACTATCACTATCAGTCTACACATTATTTCTTCACTGTCTTTGTAACTGACCTAAAAACAGGAAGTAGATCTTGCTTGTCCTGAATAAGGAGGACTTTCATTTAGGTCTATTATGCAATGTAGAAGGCAAAAGTAGCAAAGCCTTTTAAAAGCACAGAAATCCCTCTGAGGCTACACTGGTCAAAGAAGACAGTTGCATAGGACGCATTCAAGTTCAGAGGAAAAAGTAAAGGATAAAATGTGTGCAGAAGGCATGAGGATTGATTCAAATTACAAGTAGCCACTAGAACTAGACAGACAGGAGCTGCTTGTGGATGCAGCCGTGCAGAAGAGCTCTCTATTGCTCCCCAAGAAACGCAGCTTGTCCTCAATTCCTTGCAATGACATGCGCAATGTTGCAGAATAAGCTATCAAATAGCTAAGATGGATAGCTATTTGCGTATTTCTCTGTGTTTAATGGGTTAGTTCACCCAAAAATTAAAATGTGTTCACCAGAACACATTTGAAGTATAATATCTTAGCTCAGTAGGTCCTAAAATGCAAGTGGATGGTGATCCGATTTTTGAAGCTCTGAAAATCACAGAGAGTCAGCATAAAAATCATCCACACAACTCCATCTGTTAAATTAATGTCTTCTAAACCGACAACATCAATATTTATGTATGTTTTAACTATAATCAAATACTTCCGCTAAGCTTCACGAGAGGGCAGAGTTCAAGCGGTCTCTCGTGTGATGTATTCGTGTTGACATTTTAAGGACGTAATCTCACGTTTTCCACTCGGTTGAGAAATCCAGGCTGAGCACACAAATGCACCATTGTGAATAAAGAAACAGATCAAAACAGATCTAATCCAAAACCAGCCAAGCTACTGTAAAGCATGTGTCATTCTCACTTGTAAACAGAGCTGCTCTTCCGGCTGTGCCTCAGTTCTCTCGTGTTTCACATGCCAATGCGATTACTTTACATACGCATACCGCTGCTGACCGGAAGCATGATTTAGAGTTAAAAAATACTTAAATATTTCTCTTTTTAGCACCAAAAGTGATTGTGTCACTTTAAAAGACATTAATTTAACAGCTGGTGTCGTATAGATGATGTTTATGCTGACTGTCTGTGATTTTTGGAGACTCAAAAGAGAAATCTCCATTCACTTGCATTTTAAGGACCTACTGAGCTAAGATATTTTTCTTTATTTCTTCAAATGTGTTCTGCTGAAGAAAGAAAGTCATTCACACCTGGGATATGATGAATTTTTATTTTTGAGTGAACTACCCCTGTGCAAAATGTAAGTGTCATGTGTAATACCCTGATGGTGTTTTATGTTTATATATCATTGCTTCCGGATGGGTGACTCTTGATGAAATTTAAGTCATCATGTGGTATTTTGTTTTACCACCTGAGTTACTATGGTGGTTACCTGTACATTTAAAAGTCGAAATCAGATGTTTGTAGTACTTGTAGTATACTTTATTATGATATATATGGTACTCAGCTGGGAAATATACAGGGAACAAAATGACATCAGATAATGCCTGAAACATGGTCACTATTTTTTAAAGTGAATGTCTGGCAAGCATAGTTGCTTTATTTATTTTTGCCATAAATTTTAAATTATTTTTAAAAATATTTTAAGGAGTGTTGGTGGCGTAGTGGGCTAAAGCACATAACTGTTAATCAGAAGGACGCTGGTTCGATCCCCACAGCCACCACCATTGTGTCCTTGAGCAAGGCAATTAAATCCAGGTTGCTCCGGGGGGATTGTCCCTGTAATATGTGCACTGTAAGTCGCTTTGGATAAAAGTGTCTGCCAAATGCATAAATGTAAATATTAAAAAGTGTAGAACACATACACTTATTTTAGCAGCATTACATTTAATTAGGACATAGTGACAATATATTACTGTTACTTTAATATAGTACCTTTTTTTCAATGGGTCATCATGACCATCTCATCATTTTAAAATTCAGACCTTTGTAAATTCTTGGACGTTTTGAAATATTTAGCAATCATAATCTTTAATATGGGTTAACCACTAATACCTAATAAATGAGGTAGGCCTATAGCAGAATAAACATTTCTGATTTTAATTCAGACAAGGTGGCAGCACTTTGATAGTTGTGGCATGTTTACTCTTCAAATCAATGTCAACTGAATGTGAGCTTAGGTGGGGCAATAAATGCTAAGAGGTCCTGCAAGACACATGCAAAACAAAATATGCTTGATGGATACGACGGGCAAAACATGTATCATATTTATTTTGAAAACTTTTTATTCAGTTTTGTTCAAGGTGATAAAATCAAAAGAGTTTAAATAACTGTACAGTAAGTGAAAGTATAGTATTTGGGATAGAGAAGAGATATGTGGTGCCGTGTTCACCTGTTTTTTAAGACAAGCCGAGATGTCCATCCATTCTCCAAGCATTTGGTGTAGATAGAGCAGCACCTTGTGGACGATCAATGTGTAGCCAGGCGCTGCTTCACACCCATTCATATTTTACTCCTGTCTATGCCTGTTGGACAGTGTTAATGTCTATAAAAATTCAAGTGATGGAACTTCCACATATATTGCACTTTATCCCAGAGTGTGGCGTAATAGTTGGGGATTTTTGATGAATCCCCAGAAGAATTTCTTAATATGGATCATGTTGTGGTGGTCTTGTGGTTTCACTTTCACCAGTTTAAAGAATTCAAAAAGGTAGCGAGGTCACATGTGTCGAATCTTCAGCCAGACTTCCAAAACATTTTGACGGATTTCTGTGGAACCCCAAAAAAAGGATTTAATGGCAACAAAGGGGGGTTACCGAGGAAACCATCGTTACTATGGAAACTGCATCACTTCAACGTGATTAGAGGTATCCAGTTGAAAACGCTTTCAGTTTCTGATCTTTAACTTCCCTTTTGTCTCGCACTCCAGCGATTAAAAAGCATTTAAAAGCCTTCGCATTTGTGCTTGAATCATTACCATTTTAGATCTGTATTCTTAGATCTTTTAAGTCAGCACGCATTGTCGCACAAAAAGTTCACATTTAGCATCGTAGGCATCTTGCGTGTTTAATATGGAAAAGGCTGTTGACGAGACAACAACACACAGATTAGAAGCACACAAACAAATTCACTATTTAAGATACTTATACCAACAATAAGTGATATGCTATCTGAACACCACTCGTCCTTGGTAACACCTTTAAATACGCTAACGTTTCTTTCGTTGCATTTAGCGTTTTTTCCCTTCCTCTACATTCCCATATTAACTGGGTTAAGCTCTCAATTTGAAGTTAAAATAGGTTGCGTAATGCAGTGCCAGTCGCAATCGTCATCGAAGATATACTGCTTTCACATATTGCCTGCATGAATTAATGCACCCTACATAGTGTCACTGTCCTCGCAGTAAAATGGTTCATTCGAACAGGTGATCGAAACACCGCATGGGACCGGCGCGTAAAAGCATCTAATACTTTCCTGTATCGTGGAAATGGAGGGTCGACACACTCAGCGCTTGACTGTCATGACATTAACCTAAAGTAGCCTACAGCGTTGCCTTTACGCACACTTGCACTGACACGTCACGGTTGGAAAGCTTTACGCGCTCTACACATCTGTAAACATCTGTTTAATGTTGATGCAGTTTTGGTTGTTCTGAGTGGGGAAGTTTGGCGCTTTGAACGCGCTGTTGATGCCCTCTTCACTGGCCATGTATTCCGACTTGCTGAGCGAAGACGTGCTACGCGTCTTCTTCAGCTCCTGGGAGGAGGACAACGGCTGACAGCTGCCGATGTGGAGGTACTGAGCCTGATCCTCGCCCTCAGTCTCTCGGTGGTAAAAGTAGTTGAAATTGGACACGATAACCGGCACCGGTAACGCGATCGTCAGCACGCCCGCAATCGCGCACAGAGAGCCGACGATTTTGCCCCCTATGGTGACGGGGTGCATGTCGCCGTATCCCACCGTCGTCATGGTTACCACCGCCCACCAGAACGCATCAGGGATGCTGTTGAAGCCCGAGTCGGGATCGTCCGCCTCGGCGAAGTAGACGGCGCTAGAGAACAGGATGACCCCAATGAAGAGAAAGAAAATCAACAATCCCAGCTCTCTCATGCTAGCTTTCAGAGTCTGCCCCAAAATCTGGAGACCTTTCGAGTGCCGTGATAGTTTGAATATCCGGAACACCCGGACTAGTCTGATGACCCGGAGAATGGCCAAAGACATCGCCTGTTGGCCGTTGCCTTGCCTTTCTGCGAGCTCCGTCCCCAAAGTGATGAAATACGGTATGATAGCCACGATGTCAATGATGTTCATGATGTTTTTGGAGAACGTGGCTTTGCTGGGGCATGCAAAGAACCTGACCAGCAGTTCAAACGAGAACCAAATGATGCAAAGTGTCTCGACGACGAAGAACGGGTCAGAGAAGGGACTCGTGAAGTACGGGAGAGTTCCGTTCATTAGCGGAGACACCGTCGGGTCTTTGTCATCCCGAAACTCGGGCAACGTTTCCAGACAAAAGATGACGATTGATATTAAAATGACCAAAACAGAGACAATAGCGATGCCCCTGGCTGGACCCGAGCTCTCGGGATACTCGAAGAGCAACCACACCTGTCGCTGAAATTCATGGGTGGGCAAAGGGCGCTCTTCCTCCTTTATAAAGCCCTCGTCCTCTCTGAATTTCTCCATGGCTTCCTCCCCGAGTTCGTAGAAGCGTATCTCCTCAGAAAAGATGTCAATAGGGACATTCACGGGTCTCCGTATGCGCCCCCCTGACTGGTAGTAATACAAAATGGCATCAAAGCTCGGGCGGTTTCTGTCAAAGAAATACTCGTTTCTAAGTGGGTCGAAGTAGCGCATTCTCTTCTTGGGGTCTCCGAGTAAAGTCTCCGGGAACTGTTGGAGAGTTTTGAGCTGCGTCTCAAAGCGCAAGCCTGAGATGTTGACGACAACTCTCTCACAACACTCGTGGTCTTGCTCGTAGTGGTGACCGGGCAGCGCCGCCGACTCCTCCAGCATGTTGTCGCAAGCAACAATTGTCATGGTGTCTTGCTCGCTTTCCGTGTAGCCGTGGTTAACGAGGTTGGCGGCCCGGTGCTTGTTCGAGGGAGGCGGAGGCGAGTGGAGGAGGCTGAGGTGGTCGTCCATACAGCTATTTAGGTGGAGGGGCAGTGGAAGCCGCGCCTCCTCCACGAGCTCCAGTCAGCCACAGCCGCTCGTCCTCTCGCTTTCTCCTCGCTCGCTCTCTCTCTCGCTCTCTCTCGAAACGTTCTCAGGCCAGTCTTCCCGCCCATGGCGCGCGCGTACTGTGGTTTATAAACATGCCTATTCCCGCCCACGGCGCGCGGATACTCGTCACACATTTACACGTAGCCCAATCGGAAACCCGACAGACATAAACATGAACCCCAGACGCGCGTCACAGATTCCTATCGGCAGTTGCTACTGTTTTAGGGGACAAATGCAACAATTAGCTGCCTTTAAGCTAAGAAAACTCCCAAAATTAATCCAAGCGATATTTGTTACAGTAAAAGAGAGAATGAGTAAAAACGGAAGAAACTGGGACATTGTAAAACGCTTAACGTGAAAAACGCTTAACGTGAAAAACGCTTAACGTGGCTTACTGTAGCCTAATACAGTGATATTGAAAGACCCAACTCAGTACACATCATATTAATAAACCATACTATGTATAATAAAATGAGTCCAAAATATGAACGCAACGCGTTTAATTACACGTTAAGCATTTTCCTCCCATAGAAAACCGTTATAAGAAAACGCTTAACGTGGCTTACTGTACTAAGACAGTGATATTAAAAGACCAAACTCAGTAGGCCTACACATCATATTAATAAACCATACTATGTATAAAAAATAAGATGAGTCCAAAATATGAACGCAACGCGTTTAATTACACGTTAAGCATTTTCTTCTGAAAAATGAATTTCTATGGGAAGAAAATGCTTAACGTGTAATTACACGCGTTGCGTTCATATTTTGGACTCATCTTATTTTTTTATACATAGTATGGTTTATTAATATGATGTGTACTGAGTTGGGTCTTTCAATATCACTGTATTAGTACAGTAAGCCACGTTAAGCGTTTTTCACGTCCCAAGAAAGTTAGTTAACGAATAGTCCTGCATTAAGAATGAAGTCATATGGTCAGTGAACGCCATTAGCGTCGCTTGCGTGCTTAAACTGGACAATATTCGGCAAAGGCGCGTGAATTTACATTCAGAATGTCAGGTGGCATGCGCCTTTACCCCCACATACCTTGAAGATGAAAGGACACGCATTATGGTCGCTGTGATTGACATTTGGAGGGCAGCAGGGACTTCATCTTTATGCAAACCCTCCCGATGTTACACACCCACAATTTTGCATTGGTTAATTTGATAAATACACACGGGTAGAGTTTGCAATTGATGATCTTTTTAGACCTGTAAGGGGTGTTAGCAACACAATGAAATACTTTCAGATTTATACAGTTTGTTTACATTTTATCCAGTGAAATATTGTCGTCGTTTGACGCCACATGTCACAAGAGTATCATTAATCGCGAAAGTGATTGAGAGAGAGAGGAGACAGACGCGCTTTTTGTAGAGCGTTTGTGAATTTTGCACGACTTTAGGCTAAAAAGACAGGGAAATACATGGGAGCTGTCCATAGTTCTGAATCCAGGAGAATAACATTCCCACTTGAGCTCAACGAGTCTGTCTGTCTGTCTGTCTGACTGTCTCTCCGTCCGTCCATCCGTCCAACTGACTGACTCTCTGTCTGTCTATCTATCTACACTGTAAATATAAATAAATAAATATCAGTGTGAGTTTGCAGTACAGTCCTGGCTACTAGTTGCCAGACTTTCGCAGTATATTTTACAGTAGTTGTCCTACAAATTAGTGCAAATAAAAGGCAACTATATGCTATACATTGACTGTGCAGTGATCAGACCCAGTAAATTACTGTAATATGGCAGTGCTGTCTTGTAGAATCACAATCATTATCTGTATTTTATTTATGTATTTATTTTATCTACAATGTTTATTGATTGTCACCATTGTTGAGTTTTGTTCCTGGTTGACAACTTTTACAAAATCAGGAAAGCAAACAACCAATAGCATAACCTAAGATTTGCAAACATTGCTCAATTATTTATTTAAAATGCTTACGTAAAATTGTTATTTATTATAAAATAGAATTACACCTCAGTATTGACAGTATATTATATTACATTACATTGCATTGTATTATATTATATTATGTGCAGAGTTATGTGACAATCACTTAATTTTCCAAATGTTATATGTGACACTCCTGTTCTACACGCTCCATAAGGGACTCGAACCGGGTCTCTGGCATGGGAGGCGGGTGCGCAAACACCTAAAGGCTAAAGACTACACGCACGGATTGATGGCGTTGAAATGTCTCCATGTAAGTGCACTCAAAGTCTGTTTTTTTTTAACACACATCAATTTTAAGGTGCAACAGTGTTGCTTTAGAAGAAAGTCAGCTTTGTTGCTTGTTGTGGTCTGAGTAAATCAAATTGCATGGCTTTTGTATTCATTTTATTTTATACAACAAAATCACAATATTTTTTATTGACTTTTTTACAGTCAATAACACTTTTTTAGACTTATGTTTAAAGTATAAAGATGAAAGATGAGATCGCAGTTATTCAGGTGAAATTTACGTTTTTATACAGTGTAGTGTAGGTCCCTCTCATGCCGCCAAAACAACTCTGACCCGTCAAGGCATGGACTCCACAAGACCTCTGAAGTTGTCCTGTGGTATCTGGCACCAAGACATTAGCAGCATGTCATTTAAGTACTGTAAGTTGCAAGGTGGGGTCTCCATGGACTTATTGGTCCAGCACATCCCATAGATGCTCAATCGGATTGAGATCTGGGAAATTTGGAGGCCAAGTTAACACCTTGAATTCTTGTCATGTTCCTAAGACCATTCCTGAACAATTTTTGCAGTGTGGCAGGGCACATTATCCTGCTGAAAGAGGCCACTGCCATCAGGGAATACCATTGCCATGAAAGGGTGTACGTGATCTGCAACAATCTTTAGTTTGGTGGTATGTGTCAAAGTAACATACACATGTATGCCAGGACCCAAGGTTTCACAGCAGAACATTGCCCAGAGCATCACAATACCTCTGCCGGCCTGACTTCATCCCATGGTGCATCCTGCTGCCATTTCTTCCCCAGGTAACTGACACACATGCACCCAGCCATCCACATGATCTAAAAGAAAATATGATTCATCAGACCAGGCCACCTTCTTCCATTGCTCCATGGTCCAGTTCTGATGCTCACATGCCCATTGTAGGCACTTTCAGCAGTGAACAGGGGTCAGCATAGGCACTCTGACTGGTCTGAGGCTACGCTGACCCATACACAGGAAGCTGCGATGCACTGTGTGTTCTGAAACTTTTCTATCATGTCCAGCATTAAGTCTTTCAGCAATTTTTGCAACAGTATCTTCTCTGTGGGATCGGACCAGACGGGCAAGCCTATGCATCAATGAGCCTTGGGCGCCCATGACCATGTCGCCGGTTAACCAGTTGTCCTTCCTTGGACCGCCTTTGGTAGGTACTAACCACAGCATAACGGGAACACCCCACAAATCTGCCGTTTTTTTAGATGCTCTGACCCATTTGTCTAGCCATCACAATTTGCCCCTCGTCAAAGTTGTTCAGATCCTTAAGGTTGCACATTTTTCCTGCTTCCTATTTATGAAATTCAAGAACTTATAGTTCACTTGCTGCCTAATATATCCCACCCCTTGACAGGTGCCACTATAATATAAAATGTTATTCACTTCACCTGTCAGTGGTTTAAATGTTGTGACAGATTGGTGTAGTTTGAGACAAGAACTAATTGTTTTTTTTATTATTTGTGCAAATTGTTTAACCCCTTTCATAAATTTTCTCCTCTGCAAAGTGTAAAATTAAAAGACCAGTCAATTTATTGTTCCGATTACCTGCAATAACCCAAACTGAAATATTCTTATGTAATAATGTCATCATGGTCATCATGTCTATTGTGTCATAGTTCTTTACCTTTTTTAACTAATATCAGCACTTCAGTCTTTGATTCCATTCTTTTTCTTTTGAAGAGTTCACATCATACCTGTCTAAAACATCATGCCAAGCAATGCGTTCTTACACATTAAACAGCATTCGCTCTATCTGTCCTCTTTTGAGGAGAGAGGGAGGTCCAGAGTCTTTGTCATAGTTCAGCGATTACAGGGCTGGATTGGTAATCTGGCATACCGGGTATTTTCCCGGTGGGCCGACGCACTTTGGGGCCGATCAGGTGCGGACTGGCCATCGGGAGAACCGGGACTAAGCTGAAATGAGCCGCTGCGTTATGCAGAATGGGCCAAAAAAAGGCACCGGGATATGCCGAAGGGGGCAGCGATATGCAGAAAAGGACAGCGGCAGCTGTTTCCTTATTGATTTGATTTGCACAATGTAAATAGCAGGATTCATCAGTAGATGAATGTTGTACATTGCGCCAGCACACTTTATTGTAAAGGGAGGTGAGATAAAATATGTTACAACACCTCAAGAAATGCATTCTAGATAAGCGTTCTACACCTTTTAAAACTGTTTTATTTGCATTATACTGGTCTACAACAACAAATGGATTGTATAGGATGTGTAATATCCAAGCAATGCTACAGTATTCATTTTCTAATTTCATCTCCCTATTCAGGCCATAGTGCTATAAAAAAAGTGCCAATCGTTTTCTGCCGAGAGAAGAGCAATGGGACAGCCACAGGGGTTTTTAGCATGGATTCTACTTGCTTGACTAAATATAGAAGTCTTATTAACCCGCTAAATGAAGCTTCCTAAGCAAAATGTGCTAGCATTTTTTTTTAAATAAGTTCTGTTCTGTGGTGCAAAACCCATCAGTATGAAAGTGCTTTCGTATTAAGGCACAACAGAGTTGACAAAGGAACATTGCTTCCAGAACCATAGCAGCTTCAAATTCTTCTAATACTTGAATATATGAATGCATCCTCTTTGAGCATTACATGACATGGCATTAACAGATATTAAAGTATAAAGTCATTTATGCTTTAAAGGTGTCATTTTGAGATTATTTGAGGTCACAAAATATGGTTCTGTTGAACAAAACTCATTGTCAGAGTTAAGGAGGATTTAAGATAAAATGAGCATTTGGCGATTTGATATAGCCACGTGTTTTGCCTAAGGTCTGTTATCTGTAGAGATTTTGAAATAATCTGAGTGAACCAGTAATACAACTCATAAAAATGTGCCAGAATTACATTGCTGAACTCAAGCTTTAAAATTTGTTTCCAATGCTACCCAGCATGGCCCCTTTCCCTATATCAATGACTTTAACAATGAAATAAATGAAATATACAGTAATAAATGGGTATATTGTACATACCAGTGTTTATTAATTATTTAATTTATGCCATTTTATGCATGTAAATTGCTTGTTAGTATAGAGAACTGAACAGCATATACTGTAGATAACTATAAACAAACATCATAGAGTGTTTTAAAATTGAATGTACAGTATATCATATAAAAACAGATAAGTAATACGTAACAGTAAAGTGTTGCAGAATAGTATGCAATATATTATGTTTATATATAAATTATATATAGTGTGTTCTATATAGACAACATCATCCTTAGATATAAATAAGCATATCAAAATTAAACACATCGTGGGATATAACAGATACAAACAAAGGAAATATGAATACACTGTAAAATAGCTTTAAAAAAATACAGTGGGCTATTTTTGCATGGTTTTGTAGGGTGGCTTGCATAGGTCTGTCTCATGTATTTCATATAGATTTAATGGATTTCATAGAGTCATGGATTGGGAAAACCTTGATCACAGCTGTCTATCTGCATTGCTTTTTAAAACAGCCTTCAAATCTCACAAAACCTGTCAAGGTTTGTAATTTCAGAAAAAAAAGTATATATATAGTGTATATATACAGGTATACGTGCATATATAAAGACCATTAATTTGAATAAAACAAATTATAAATAACATACATAAAAATAATAGAAATAAAATAAAATACATTTAAATACAGCAATCACTGTATTACAGTATTTTTTTTTTCTAAACCAAAAATGTAGTTTTTTTATATAGAAATGTATTTTTATTTTTTTTAGATTTATCCTCTTGTCATCAAACAATGACCAATCACTCCTTGCCTTTGAAGATTATAGCCTAAATGTGTGCAACAAACAGAATCTGACATATGAAAAAAAAAAAATATTAGTTGCTTGTGTGGATATGTATGTTGATTCTATGTGATGATTCACTAATTATTGGTTAAATTGTTGCAAAATATTACAGAGTATTATATTAGCAGATACAATTACAAGGTTATTCCTTAGTCTGTAAGTTCTTACACTCTCATGAGCAACTAGCTGATAAAGTTTTTTCTCCTTTGTCCATCAACTTAATGAATCTTTGATGGTAGGGAGCAGGAGCCTATTTCTACCAATGAAAACAATAGACAACCCAAGGCAAGAGACAAGGAGCATGGAGAGAGAGATGGGCTGATTGAAAAGACTAGAAAAATATACAGCAATTTGCACTGCATTGTGCTGTGGTCCATTCAAGTGGTGCAATCTCTCAGGTATTTAAGCCATGCATAGTCAGATATGTGGAGCAGTACCCGATAGAAGTTAGTGATATATATATATATATATATTGTATCCATTTGTCATACTTGAGTAAAAGTAAAGTTACCTTCATGGAAACTGACTCAAGTAAAGTTTAAAGTACCTCATGAGAAAATGACTCAAGTAAAAGTATTAAAGTAACTGATATTAAATTAACTTAAATATCAAAAGCACATGTAAATTTCATAAATTATGGAACAGTTCATTAAACCCCTGGCAACTTATTTGATTGGTAGTGCTCATCATTTACTTGCCCTCATGCAATCCCAAATGTGTTTGACTTTCTTTCATCAGCAGAACACAAACAATGATTTTACAAGAATATTGCAGCTCTATAGGTCTATTCAATGCAAGTGAATGGTGGCCAGACATTTCAAGCTACAAAAAGCACATTAAGGGAGTATAAAGTCATCCATACTACCACAGTGGTTAAATCCATGTCCTCTGAAGCAATTAAGTTGGTTTTGGGTGAGAACAAACCAAATTGTAACTCATTTTTAACTGAATATATTGCCATTGCAATCTCTAGGCACAATCGTGATTTCAAGCTTGATTTAACTTTCTAGTGCTTGGCGCATGTGCAGAGCTTTACATGGTGCTATAGGAGGTGTAATCGAGCTTGAAATCCTGATCACCAAGGAGATTGCTGATGTCAAGATTTATAGTTGAAAAAGGAGTTATATTTTGGCCTTGTCTCACCAAAAAACTATTTGATCCGTTCAGAAGTCATTGGTTGAAAACTAATGGTGCATTCAAGTCAATTTAGAATGATCATATGGGATGAGTGTAAATGAACACCACAGTCCATAAAAATTGGAACACTGAAGGTGGGAGTTGAGTCATATTAGTGACCAGAACAGAGACTTGTGGGGCTGGGCTCTTTTTATTTGGTCCAATAAGCAACCATCCAGAACACCCTGGCAAATGCATAGCAATGTGCTGAAACACAGTTGAAACAACTTTACAATAGCATTGCAACAACCTGACAACCACTTAGAACACCCTGTAAATTGCAGAGCAATGTGCAAAAAACACTGAAAACAACTTAGCAACAGCATAGTAATGACCTGGCAACCACATACTGTAGCAATGCACCAAACACACAGCAGAGATCATCTTGACAAAAAGCATAGCATGCCCTAGCAACCATCCAGAAAACCCTAGTAAGCACATACTGTAGCATAAATATGCTACAAAGCAAATATAACATTTTAGCAACCACCAGAAAACTAGTTTTGCTTAGGCCAAGACCATTCACATCTTCATAAAATATATAAATTAATATTTATGGACATATTCATGAGAAAATATCAAATAAATATTGTTGAAAATTGTCATGAGCGTTGGTAATTATTCAAACACATACCTTGTTTAAATGGAATGTGATTGACTTTTATATGAACAGGTCTCCTGGAATGGCTGGAGACTGATCGCATATAACTTCATTATTTAACAGATTTCATAATGTTTAAGCTTAAACTTATCAAATTAATTAGTCAAAAAAATTACTAATTACTTACATGAGCAGTTTCTTTCCTTCCCCAGTAGAGGCAGGCAGAACACGTATTCTGGCATTTGCTTGCTTGTGATTTTGATTCAGATTTGTAATTCACAAAACTAATAATTCAGACCGCTTTTTGAATCTTTTTGTTCAGTTTAAATGAATCAAATTTTAAAGATTCAACTCTTTTGATTCTTTCAACGAATCACACATCACTATCGACAATCTGCATGCATTTTTACACATACAGCTGTTTTATTTTTTGCTGTGTTCAGTCGCAAAAGTAAATAAAGTTTCTGGAGATATTCATCAGAGAAAAAGTTTCAATAAACAATTTTCTCTTCAAAATGTAGTGAAGTGAAAGTAAAAGTCCAAAGAAATATTTATACATATAAATATAAATTTGAAAACTGTTCATAGGTACAGTAGCGAAGTATTTGTACTTTGTTACTATACACCTCTGTATATATATATATATATATATATATATATATATATATATATATTAGGGCTGTAGATTTAACAAATTAATTCAGTGTGATTAATTTTACCAAAAATAACGCGTTAAAAAATTGTACGAAATTAATCTCAATGCCACTAGACCATAATAAGGAAGATTCCTGAGAAATGCAAGCTTGTAGTACCACCTGCTTACTCCAGAGGGCAGTAAGAGAAATGTCAGCTCTATGAGCAATGCACAGTTTATACAGTGAAGAAAACACTTCATTAGGCAGAACAACACAAACATGCGTTACGTTCTTGCGTTCAAAACACTTGATGGAGCACAAATCCGAACTAAGGGATCTCAAGATGTGTTTAAAGATTGAGTATTAAACTATATTTAACTTGACACAGTGACCTAAACATTTTATGTTTATGAAACAACGCACCCGAGATGCTACACAAGCATGTCTGACGTAGGTGTAAATTGACTGATCCTTAAACAAGCCCTCATAATAAATCTCCAACTGACTGACAAATTCACTTGTGCAATGGATTGCTGTGAACTGTGTGACAATGACTGGATTATGACCAATAATATGGTAGAAAACAATACATTGTATCCTAAAGCTGCTTTTTGTATGGTCTTATCAATGATTAACTCTTCTGCTACAGGAATGTAGTCCAAAGCATTGTAATTATAATGCATTGTAATTATCTGAATATTTATTTATTTATTTATTTATTTATTTATTTATTTATTTATTTATATATATATATATATATATATATATATATATATATATATATATATATATATATATATATATATATATATATATATATTTAAATATTTAAAGATAACTATGTATAATTATATATTGATATAAATATGTATAATCATTATATTTTGAATTATTGTTATATGATGGGCTTTCTCAGCAAATATTTGAATATGCGATTAATTAATCGGGACATCATGTAATTAATTAGATTAAAATGTTTTATCGATTAACAGCCCTAATATATATATATATATATATATATATATATATATATATATATATATATATATATGAATGTATTATTGTATGCTATAATGAATGCATATTACTACATCACTAAATCCAGCATTAAAAAATGAATTGGGCCAACATAATTTAATTAGAGCTACAACTGAATATATTTATAACTGTAATGGGATGACATGCAGACCTGTGGATCTTCACTACAACATCAACATAGAAGATATCTAGTACATTAACTACTGTCAATAACAGTTTCGTTTCAAGTCTGTAACTTCGACTTCAGTTGCTGATGCTATGGAGCACTCCACCTTGCAGTGACAATCTCTGAAGCCCTTAACAATCTCACCAATCTATTGGCACATTGCATTTTTCATCAGGCAGAAAAGGCGAGAGCACAATGCCATTACATTCAAAATGTTCTTCTTTATGGTCGCAATTCAGTACTTCTCTCATGCTCTAGATGCCCAAATCTACACTTTATTGTTGAATCTCATACTTTTATGGCGAGTGGATTATTTCTACTTAACAGTTGTGCTCAGATGAGACTTCAGTTTCTTTTAGCAAGCTTGTGCATTTAATAATGCTGTTGATTTGTTTTTGTGTTGTTTTCTGTGTTCACAAGCACTAAAAGAGACATTTGCTTAACAACGTCTTTCTAAAGATGCTGTTTGTAAATATTTTCCACCATATGAGCGTTATATCCTGCTCTCCAACAGGGATGAGCTCTGTGTTCGGTGAGACAGATAGCATTCACTGCGAGGGCATGAGATTCAAAATGCTTTGCTCTTGGCTTGCCTTCTTTCTGAAGGAAAAAGCCAGTTCTCTCCCTGCCCTCCATACTCCTTCTATGGCTCCAGAGGGACCACACAAAGGAGGCGTGCGAGGCCGAGATACAGAGTGCAAAGAATTGGAAGAGGATATGTCACTGGCTTAAATCTTCCCCATTTTCACACTACAAAACATTTATTTTTGTCTTATGTTCCTGTAAAATTATCTTAACATTCTTAAAACATGATTAATTTACTTGTCAAGCAAAATGGCAGAAGACATTAATTCTTGTTTTAAGAGAGGTATCTGACTAAATTTAGTGACCTTTAGACTTAAAATAAGAAAAAAAATCTGCCATTGGGGTTAGAAAAATAAATGTGTTTTCCCTTTGAATTAAGAAAAGTTTTCTTACCCCACTGGCAAACAGTTTTTGTTTTACATGTTTTAAGCATAATTCTCACTAATTTCAGTTAGATTTCTCTCAAAACAAGACTTAAAATCTTATGACAGTTTGCTTGTCAAATAAATAAAGAACGTTTAAGAATGTTTATATATTTTACTGGAAAACAAGACAAAAATACTTGTCTTGAAAATAATTTTTTGCAGTTCACAAACAGCATTTTTGCCTATTGAATATGCCTGTGATGAACTGCGGCCCACCATTGGCGTGCATGTTATGAAAATGTTTGGTGATTATGATGAGGAGTGTGGCGGGATATCACTCGCCACATCTGAAGGCAAGGACTGGTCACGCTTGGCTGATGAGTCTAAGTGCATTTCTCCCTGCAGGGTAGAAAAGCACACTGAAATCTCTGACACCATATTAAATCAGGTTCTCTACCAGGTGGTCAAGAAACTCCAACTTGAATGGCCCACGCCTGACGAGCCACAGCGTTCATGACTTGATCAATTTCTACCTAATCGGGGTGACTACGCATCACACCATCCGGTGCAGTTCTTCCCAGTACTGCTTGACAAGCTGATCAAAATGGGGCCTGCACCTTACACTAATTTCCAATGCAGTGGCCTTCACAATGTTCAACTACGCCACGATAAATGGTGTAAAACAGTTAAAGGATGGGCAAGGAGGAGGCGAGAACCGGCTAGTCAACATAAATCATATTTAATAAAACTCAAAGCACAAACATAAACACACATGACGGACATGTCCGTAATTCTCTCTCTCTCGAACAATCGTCACCGGCCGCCTTTATCCCTCGCGCGCCTCATCAGGCTGATTGGGGACCGGCGCGCGATATTCCGACCGGCCCCGCCCCCTCCGCTCCACACTCCTCCCGGCGTTATCTCAGGCCGGGTGCCACCGGCATGACGCATACCCCCCATCCCTGGGGCGGGGTGTATCTTGCGTCCCGCGTGGTCATCCCCGCCTTCCTCGCCCTGGGAGGAGACAGGAGGGGAAGACAACAACAACAAAAAAAAACAAAATAGGCGAGGGAAAAGGCCAACACGGTGCGACAGGGAGAGAGAGAGGAGAGAGAGAAAAAGCTCACTCACCGGTTCTCTGATGTACCGTCGCGTGGTCCTCGAACACTCCTCCACACTCAGGCGGACGACAGCCGCTCCAACACCGGGCGAACCGGAGTGAAACCGCCGACCCCCAGCGGGTAGAACGCGCCTCCGCTTTTCTGGCGGCAAATGGGGACACTCCTCCGCCCCTGGCAGCAGCTCTACCGCTCCGGGCGGTCGGAGAGTTTCTTCCCTCCTCCCCTCGCAGGACCAGAGCCCACAGATCTGTTTGCTTCAGCTCTGAAGAAGGCCCAGACCAAGTCTCAGTGTCCTCACAGAGTTTTATTTGATTTTGCAACTGCCGATTGCCAGGATCAAGAAGTTGTATCAGACAGTGTTTCTGTTGTTGTTGGCTCGGCCCCAAAATGTTGTCACCTCGTTGCACATGCTTGAGTGTTGTTAGGTACTTTTGTTATGCAATATATTTGATTGATTACTCTTGATCTGCAGTCCCCGTCTCGATTAGGAGTCTCAGCTGAGGGAAGAAAGAAGTGACAGACACCAGAGCGTATCAGATCCTTCTTCAACGTTTATTGTCCAGCTCATCATTATATATGTTTGAGCTACATGTGATAGGTAAGAGTACTGAAACAGGAAATACATTCCTATTGACACATCCTCTTGCAGAACAGGAAACAGCTTACAACTTTTTCTTTTAATAATGAAGTAAGCTATACTAACAAGATAACAAGTTGTTGAGCGGCCTTTATTATTTTACATTGCCCACTTTGATCCTGAAATGATCACGTAGGCCTCTCAACCAACTTCAGTATCAGGTATACGTACATAGTGGAGCATGGCAATATTATGCCTGTTTATCATCACATTCAACTTTTGCATTAGTAATTGTAGCAAACATGAGCCAAATAGTAACATAAGCAAAATACAAACAGCAATCGATATAATGGAGGACATGCAGGGTGAACACCACCCAAACATATTGAAAAAACTTCCCCATATTCCGGGATGTCCGGCATTATCAGCTAATTCTCTATTCAAAGTATCCATTTCCTTTAATACCTTTGTGAATTCACCATCATCATCAGTGTGATCAGGCATGTATGTACAGCATTTGTCACCAAACATTTTACATACTCCTCTGTCTTTAGCCAAGAGGTAATCCAGAGCTATATGATTCTATTTAGTCATTTCACTTGCGGCATGTAATTGTTCTTTTACCAAATCGAAGGCCCGTTTAGTTTAATTAAAGAAACGTTGCTGATTATAACATAAGTAATTGATCCACTCAGTGTTTTTATTTGGGGTAATCTATAAAAAAAAGATTGATTCAAAACCACTAGCAATTTCGTTTCAGGCTTTGAACTGGTTTGGAATACCTCTAGGCTGTCCTACAATGTCTAGATATACTTCAGGGTCACTTGACATCACTTTCTAGGCACCTTCGTTTCCAGGTGATTACCTATATCTTCATAGCAGAAACATCTTCCTGTAACATTACCATAAACCATCAAATGGTGTTTGGGGTGCGATAAGGAGTTCTGAATCATTACCAGAAAATACCCACCACACATCTGCCTCCCCTCTCATATTGTTAAATGTTTGTGTGGATATACCGATGCTTTGATTTGGGTGTGTATGGTTGGCCTTGGTTCCCATGACCTGAGAACAGTATTTGATCCGAAACAATTTTTTATTGGAAGAAATTTTGTTACTTGTATCAGAGAATTTGTAACATTCAGTCTTCTTGAACTTGACCCAGGAAACCAGCTTGGGTGGACTGGCACCTGGCCACTGGCACTGTAAAGTAAACAGTTAAAGGGCACACTGACTCATTCTGAAGCACTGTTGTTATATTATGGTCGGTGCACGTCCAAGTTGTTTTGTCGGTACTGAATAGTGGCGGATTGATTGTATAGGTCAAACATGGAGGCCTCCTCTTAATCAGCTCCTCCTGATGAGTAAAGCATGTTGTTGTATTCATTGGCAGGGGGCTAACATAAGAAATCGATGCAGGTGATCAAGAGTACACTATACATAATTTATCAGCAGCGGTGTAGTTCATTCACAGCCACCATACATTATTTCTAGGAATTGGAATTACAATCCTTGCTGATGTGTTGACACTGAACGGGCGTAGACAATCATGACCTAATTCACAGATTCCCGGTTAGCCACTGGCACTGCGTGTTCAGCTCCTCCAGTGCGTTCACCAATCACCCTTGAATCAGTAAGGCCCTCTTCCAGTGCAGGCTTCACGCGGCGTGCGTGGATCCACTGTGGTTGATGGTCAGTCAGCACTCCCGTTCTGGTCACCACCAATACAGTAGTCAGACCCAGGTAATTAGGCTCACCTAACTTGGTTGGTTTCAGACTATTGCGGTATTGGGTAGAGCCAGATGCCCTTTTTATCCCTTATCAAATTAGTCTGGTCTGGTTTCACTTCATTTGTGGCCCAATGTTGAATGTCAGATTCAGATGGATTTGCCTGCAACAGTTTTATGTCAATGTCTCTTATCAGAGTTTATTGCATCATGGAATCTTCAGCTTGATTCAGATCTGGGCTTACCTCAAATTCCTTTGCAGCCCACTTTGCCACTTCATCACCTAATAAATATCCCCTTGCCTCCCCCAGTTCCCCTGTCATGTGTCCTGCAACTTTTATTACAGCCAATATTGCAGGCAACTGTGCTGCTCTCAATAATTCTGAAACCAGGTTATGATGTGAAATGGGCTTGCCTTCAGCTGTCTGGAAATCTCTTTCCTCCCACATTCGAGCAAATTCATGTACCACCCCATAAAAATACTTTGAGACTGTGTATATATTAATTGATTTACCTTTAGCCAATTGGCATGCTCTGATCAAAGCAAACAACTCAGCAACATGTGCAGATTTATATGGGAGCGAATAAGCTTCAATAATTCTATTCGGATGTTCCATTACAGAATAACCACACCAGTATACGGAATCATTTGGCTTGGAACAGGACCCGTCAATGTACCAATGGTCTCCCTCCTCCATGGTGGAAGATGAAACATCCAGCCTGCAGGAAGTACATGTTTTCAGGCGATCTAGGCAATCATGTGATCGTTGGAAATTCCACCTTTAGCTAACAATTTGTGTAATGAGAATGTCGGGCTGTGTACAATGGAGGTTGGATTAATGGTCAGATTAGCAGTAGCCATTAAAATATATTCATACCCCGATCGACGTTGTGCTGTCATGTGTTGTGTGGTATTGTTATGCATGATTGCTCCTACCTGGAGAGAGTTGTGCACGACCAATGGATGTGATAGAACAATACATTCTGCATGTTGTACCACCAACGGCGCAGCAGCCACTGCTCGTAAACATGTAGGGAGTCCTTTGGCAAATTTTTTTACCAGTATGCCACTGGTCTATATGTTCCGCCATGGGACTGTTTGAAGATCGCTGCTGCTGTGCCTGCCACCTCGTGCACGTACAGATGAAAGGGTTCACCATAATTCGGTAAGCCTAGTGCAGGTGGAGAGCTGAGGCTGTTTCGTAGATTTTTGAAAGCCATGTCCATTTCAGCAGTCCATTTGATAGGTTCTTCAGCCCTTGAGAGTGTTGCTTCTCTCAGGATATTGTTGTATAAAGAGCATCTTGGCACCCATGCTTGACAATAGTTCACCAAACCCAAGAAGCTTTGCATTTGAGTCTTTGTTTAAGGGTGTTGGAAGGTAGTAAACATCTTCACTCTTTCTGTGGAAAGACAAACTGTTTCTTTCTGTAGCTCATGACCCAGATAGTTAACTTTCAGTTTCACCCATTGCAGCTTGTCTTTGGAAGCCTTGAAACCTGCATGAGTGAGCATGTTGCAAGCAATCCTTAATGCCATAGTACAGGACTCCAGAAACCAAGATATCATCAGCATATTGTATCAGACAGGTCTGTGGTGGCAGCTTGGTGTCTTTGAGAGTAGCATGCACTACAGCAGAGAACATAGCAGGTGAGTCTCTAAATCCGTGGGGCATTCTGGTCCAAGTGTACTGTTGGCCTCCATATGTAAATGCAAACAGGGGCTGCGTAACGGGTGTGACTGGCACACTTAAGAAGTCAGAACACAAATCAATAACAGTAAAATGAGTGTGGTCTGCTGGAATTTAGTTAATGGTAGTGCACACATCTGGCACCACTGGTGACAACAGAATAATTAAATCATTAATTTTCCTCAAGTCTTGTGTTAAACGCCATGTACCATTAGCTTTCTTCACTGGATTAATTGGCATGTTATATGGTGAGTGAGTAGGTTCCTGAATTATATTATTATTATATTATTACTGTATTATTGGGCCAATGCCTTCCTCTTTTTCTTTTGATAGTGGATACTGTTTGCATACTGGTTTGTTAGAGCAGAGTTTAGCAACATATTTGTGGGCTGCCCACAGTGCTGGGTTGACTTTGAGCAGTTCCTGTTTTACATTTACATTTATGCATTTGGCAGATGCTTTTCTCCAAAGCGACTTACAGTGCACTTATTACAGGGACAATCCCCCCAGAGCAACCTGGAGTTAAGTGTCTTGCTCAAGGACACAATGGTGGTGGCTGTGGGGATTGAACCACCAACCTTCTGATTACCAGTTTACCAGTTATGTGCATTAGACCACTACACCACCACCACTCCCACACCACCACAAACAACACTTTTGCAACAGAAGTGTTGACAGACGTTGAGCTGCAAACTTCTCCGCAATGTCCTTTATACAAAGACTGACAATATAGTGAGGGAAACAGTAATTGTAGTTAGTTAGAATCAAAAGTTATTTTTGCCCCAATTTTGTGCATCAGATCATGACCCCGTAGGCAGAAAGGAGAGTCAGGCAAAATCACAAAATCATGCATTTTAAACAAATTTGGGTTATCTGGAGATGTTACGGGTAATTTTGGTGTAATTTGAAAACTTAAGAGGAGTTGAGAGAAACTTAATGGGAACACCATTAATTCCCACAGTGTTTAGAATGCATCCCGTAATAGAGCCCTCATAGCAATGTGCTGTTAATAAACTTTTAGATGTGCCAGTATCGATGAGAAAGGTATGTGGTTTGTGGTCAACATTTAACGATAAAAAAGGCAGTGCATTTAACGATAAAAAAGGCAGTGCTGAGTTATCGAAACGCAGCATTGATGCTAATGCATAAGTGGAGGGCTCAGTGCTCTGTGTGCTTCCCTAGCGGGGTGTCCATTCTGATGGGTATCGAGGTGTGGAGCGGTTGTTTGTGCCACATTCTCATGGTGGGTCAGAGCGGACTACCTGTTGTCTGTCATGTCGGTCACGCCACTGTGGTTCTCTCTGATCTCTCATTTGTTTACGATAATCTCGCTTGAGATGTCCTTGCTTTCCGTAGTAATGGCTGTGCAAGATTCATACGATCTGGGCCATTGCGGGGGGACCGTTTTAGATGAGGTACTCTGACAGCCTTCGAAGGCACTAGTGTTGGACAGCACACGAAGTTGACATCCGAATTTGGAAATTGTTATCCCGGTCAATCCAGCAGTTGTGATGCAAATTATTTGAGCGGTATCAGGGTCCATTTTGTTTAAGAAGGAGTTTATAAATAGGATTACTTGGTCATCATCAGTTGAAAGGGATGATTCATAGGTCCACGAAGCCTTAAACTGATCAAAGAATGCCACTGGACCTTCGTCCCTTTGTTGTTTCCTATAAGCCGCATGTGTAATATCTTGTCTGGATGGAATTTGAGGAGGTCTTTAAAAAACATCAGTAATGCGTCATCCTCTCCCCACGCCCAGTCTATGGTTGTTCCCTTAAAGTCTCTTCCTGACCTGGTTTTTCCTTCCTCTACTCATGACTGGTCGAATTTCAAGTCCAACAAAGGCACTTTGTCCAATGACACTGTTTCAGTTACGTCTGAAGGTAATGTTTTGGACAAGATGAATCGATAATTGTATCCTGTCAATTGACTGTATTTCGTGAGTTTCTTTAAAATACTCACGCACTGTATTGCAGGGGAGATTTAATTGGTCTGGTAATTCTTTGCATATAGCCAGCGCCTCTGACATTTTTAGTGGAACGATTTTATATCTGTCTGGGCACCGGAAAAAAGGAAAAGCAGCTGTTGTACCTTCGCTCGTGTCTTTCTTTGACTTTGAATCGGATACAGCCGTGGCTGCAGTGAATGAGTTGCCTTTAAATGGTATTAAGTCAGGATATAATAGTGTGCATGGTGTCATTGGGGTACTAGGGGTTAAGGCGCTGTTCACGACAATATCATATTTAGGCAGTTGTTCTGACACAGAGACCGCAGCGTGCATTTGTTTGGCCTCTTTTCTTTCTGGACCTTTGTCCCAGAATGGTTTAATTTTCTTCCACACCTCCTATGACTCTTTCATGTACTTATGATCCCACTGAGGGTCCCTCCACCCTCTTTTAACCATAGATTTGGATTCACTCATGAATCGATCACTAAATGAGCCATCTCTAGGATATGAATCTAATTGTGTTTTTCCTTCTGGCCATCCGACCAGAATATTGATATATGTTTCAGTGTTGAAACCCTGATTAACATCAACTGTTTTGGAGTTTTGTTCAGTAACGGGCGACTTATTTCCTGTCCCATAATGTCACCCTTTTAATAATATGGTTCGAACAACACTTTCCTGATCGACACAGTTCATGCAGAACAATTCTTAAATGTATTCTCCGTCTTTTCCTCAGGACAATTCCGTCCCCTTCTTATTCACATCAGTATAAGATAACCTTTAAACTGCTGCAGCGGTGATGAGGTAAAACCTCCTTCTTATTTATTATAGGGCAATATTGTCTCTAAGAAGAGGCCCCCGAGTTATTAACAATATCAAGCCAAATTAAACTACGTCCTCTTCAATCTCTCATCAGATTAATACTTGGTTAATACTTGGTAATACATCAGTCTTACCTGTCTGAAGAGATCCCGGGCGAGCCCCCAGGTCAGTTAGGTACTTTTTGTCATGCAATATATTTGATTTATTATTCTTGATCTGCAGTCCCCATCTCAATTAGGAGTCTCAGCTGAGGGAAGAAAAAAAGTGACAGCGTATCAGATCCTTCTTCAACGTTTATTGTCCAGCTCATCATTATATATGTTTGAGCTATGTGTGATACGTGAGAGTACAGAAACAGGAAATACATTCCCATCCTCTTGCAGAACAGGAAACAGCTTGCAACTGTGTCTTGTAATAACAAAGTAAGCTGTACTAACAAGAGAAGTTGTTGAGAGGAGTTGAGAGAAGTTGTTGCGCAGTGACATAAAAGTTGTGCAATCCTGGGTTTCGGTACCAGTGTAGAGGGGTTCGAGTAGGAAGACCAAGGGAGCCGGTTTCACAGTCCATGTGTCAACTTTTAATACAAATGATTTTCAGCTTCACAACAATGTATTGGCTTTTCAGAGCTCACACAGTGTCTTTGGTCTCTCTCTGCCAGTCTGTTGCTCCGGCAGCCTTGTAAAGCCCGTCTCTGTCATCACTGAAACGAGACACAGGTGTTTAATGTTAACAATCACCAGGTGATGCACCTTACCGTTTCCTCTCTCCCCAGTGACAGACACACTGTTACAAAATGAAGGCAGCGAAGGCAGACGAGGAGAGCGGATCCAAATGCAGGCTTACTTTATTGATAAGCAAAACAAACAAACACAAAGGAAAAACCCTCAATAGGGAAACAAACATAAAACTAGAAAAGCACGGGCAGGGGAAACACACCAGGCTAACAACATTTCAACGATTGACAAAGACAGAACAAAGAACCAGGGTAAAAATACACAAGGACAGGATGATTACAAATTATAAACAGGTGTGAACAATGACACAAAATGGCAGTGATGACGGCAGGTGGATTGTGGGAAATGTAGTTCTAAACAATAGACTGGTGAGACACAGAAATCAGGGCAGACAACAGGGAAACGTGACATAGCCCCCCCTCAAAGGAGCGGTTTCCAGACGCTCCTCAGAAAAAAGGCAAAAAAATCATCCAAGGAGAGAGGGGGAAGCTTGAGGTGGGCAGACAGACCAAGGGGGCAACGAGGGGCAGATAGGCAGTCCGGAGGGCAATGAGGGGCAGATAGGCAGTCCGGAGGGCAACGAGGGGCAGACAGGGAGTCCAAGGGGGCAGAATGGGCAGGTAGGAAGTCCAAGGGGCACGAAGGGCAGGCAGGAAGTCCAAGGGGCATGAAGGGCAGGCAGGAAGTCCAAGGGGGCACAGAGGGCAGGCAGGAAGTCCAAGGGGGCACGAAGGGCAGGCAGGAAGTCCAAGGGGGCACAAAGGGCAAGGACAGGTTCAGGTGGTCTGGGAGCTGGCCACCGGGTAAGGATAGGTTCAGGAGGCCTGGGAGCTGGCCACAGGGCAGGGCCCGGTTCAGGAGGCCTGGGAGCTGGCCACAGGGCAAGGACAGGTTCAGGTGGTCTGGGAGCTGGCCACAGGGCAAGGATAGGTTCAGAAGGTCTGGGAGCTGGCCACAGGGCAAGGATAGGTTCAGGAGGTCTGGGAGCTGGCCACAGGACAAGGATAGGTTTGGGGGACCTGGGAGGAGGCCACTGGACAGGGACTGGGTCAGGAGGCCTGGGAGGAGGCCACAGGACTGCAACAGGGTCAGGAGGCCTGGGAGGAGGCCACAGGACAGACACAGGGTCAGGAGGCCTGGGAGGAGGCCACAGGATGGGAACAGAGTCAGGAGGCCTGGGAGGAGGCCACTGGACAGGGACAGGGTCAGGAGGCCGGGGAGGAGGCCACAGGACAGGGACTGGGTCAGGAGGCCTGGGACGAGGCCACAGGACAGGGACTGGGTCAGGAGGCCTGGGAGGAGGCCACAGGACAGGGGCCAGGTCAGGAGGCCTGGGAGGAGGCCACAGGTCAGGAACAGGGTCAGGGGCCCTGGGAGGTGGCCACAGGACAGGGGCCGGGTCAGGAGGCCTGGGAGGAGGCCACAAGATAGGGGCCGGGTCAGGAGGCCTGGGAGGAGGACACAGGTCAGGAACAGGGTCAGGGGTCCTGGGAGGAGGCCCTAGAGGCGGAGACCTGGGAGGCTCGAGAGACTTGAGGAGCAGAGTCCTAGAGAGCCCGGGAGGTGGAGCCGTAGGAGGCTCAGGAGGCGGAGCTGTAGGAGGCTTGGGAGGCTCCAGGAGCAGAGCCATATGAGGCTCGGGAGGCGGAGCCGTAGGATGCTCGAGGGGTGGAGCCCTAGAAAGCTCTGGAGTCTCTGGGAGCAGAGCCATATGAGGCTCGGAAGGCGGAGCCGTAGGATGCTCGAGGGGTGGAGCCCTAGAAAGCTCTGGAGTCTCTGGGAGCAGAGCCGTAGGAGGCTCGGGAGATGGAGCCGTAGGAGGCTCTGGAGGCGGAGCCGTAAGAGGCTCAGGAGGCCCAGGGAGCGGAACCATAGGAGGCTCGGGAGACGGAGCCGAGGAAAGTGGCACCGTAGGAGGCTCTAGAGGTGGAGGCCTGGAGGGCTCCGGAGGAGGAGCCGTAGGAGGCTCGAGAGGCAGAGCCGAAGGAGGCTCGGGAGGCTCTGGGAGCGGAGCCATAGAAGGCTCGGGAGACTTGAGAGGCGGAGCCCTGGAAGGCTCTGGGAGCGGAGCCATAGAAGGCTCGGGAGACTTGAGAGGCAGAGCCCTGGGAGGCTCGAGAGGCTTGAGAGGCAGAGCCCTGGGAGGCTCGAGAGGCTCGAGAGGCGGAGCCCTGGGAGGCTCGAGAGGCTTGAGAGGCGGAGCCCCGGAAGGCTCGAGAGGCCAAGCTCTAGGAAGCCTGGGAGGCGGAGCTCTGGAAAGCTCGGGAGGCAGAGCTCTGGAAAGCTCGGGAGGCTCGGAAGGCGGAGCTCTGGAAAGGTCGGGAGGCGGAGCTCTGGAAAGCTCGGGAGGCGGAGCTCTGGAAAGCTCGGGAGGCTCGGAAGGCGGAACTCTAGGAAGCTCGGAAGGCGGAGCTCTGGAAAGCTCGGAAGGTGGAGCTCTGGGAAGCTCGGGAAGCTCAGAAGGCGGAGCTCTGGAAAGCTCGGAGGGCGGAGATCTGGAAAGCTCGGAGGGCAGAGCTCTGGAAAGCTCGGGTACTGGCACTGGCTCTTGGACGGACACGGCTACTGGCACTGGCTCTTGGATGGTCACGGCTACTGGCACTGGCTCTTGGACGGTCACGGCTACTGGCACTGGCTCTTGGACAGTCACGGCTACTGGCACTGGCTCTTGGACGGTCATGGCTGCTGGCACTGGCTCTTGGACAGTCATGGCTACTGGCACTGTGACGGACAAGACCACAGGCGCTGGCTCAGGGACGGTCGAGGCTACAGGCGCTGGCTCAGGGGCGGTCGAGGCTACAGGCGCTGGCTCAGGGGCGGTCGAAGCTACAGGCGCTGGCTCACTGACCTCTGAGGCGACAGGCACTGGCTCACTGACTTCTGAGGCGACAGGCATTGGCTCACTGACCTCTGGGACGACAGGCTCGCTCACCGTGACATGCGTGGGCACTGGCTCGCTCACAGTGATATGTGTAGACTCTGGCTCGCTCACAGTGATATGCGTAGACTCTGGCTCGCTCACCGTGACAGGCGTGAGCCGGGAGGCGAAAGCCTGTCTTCTCCTCCCCCTCCGGCTCCGGGCAGACGAAGTGGGCCGTACTGGCTCGCTGGCCGTGGCAGGCATGAAGGGACGAACCATGGGCGAATGGAGTACCAACACTGTGGGAGGAGTGGCAGGGCTCTCCTCGATGACATCCACAGTGTATGGTGAAGCGCAGACCAGCAGAGTCTCCTCAACGAAGTCCTGGAGCTTCCAACCGTACGTCGTCGGTGGCAACCGTTCCCGGAGCATACAACTCAGGTTGGCCCGGAAAAACGCCACCAGGTCGGAGTCAGGGAAGTCAGTGGCACCCGCAATCAAGAGGAAATCGCGGGTGTAGTCCTCCACCGAACGGTTTCCCTGCTTGAGGCTTAGCAGCTTGCAGCTTGCACGTAAAGCCGCTGGATCCATGTGGCGGTCAATCGTTCTGTTACAAAATGAAGGCAGCGAAGGCAGACGAGGCGAGCGGATCCAAATGCAGGCTTACTTTATTGATAAGCAAAACAAACAAACAAAAAGGAAAAACCCTCAATAGGGAAACAAACATAAAACTAGAAAAGCACGGGCAGGGGAAACACACCAGGCTAACAACATTTCAACGATTGACAAAGACAGAACAAAGAACCAGGGTAAAAATACACAAGGACAGGATGATTACAAATGATAAACAGGTGTGAACAATGACACAAAATGGCAGTGATGACGGCAGGTGGATTGTGGGAAATGTAGTTCTAAACAATAGACTGGTGAGACACAGAACACAGGGCAGACAACAGGGGAACGTGACACACACAACCACGTCCCGCTCCACTGTACTATTTATATTAATTTATTTGAACATTAATATCTTTGTTGGTTTTACTTGGCAATGTAGTTTGTATCTCTCTGTGTTTGTATCTAAAAAAATATTTTTTTTATTTATTCATTAACATGAAAATAAATGTTGATGTTGGTTTTACTTAACAGTCCACCACAACTGAAAACAAAAATGTTACAATAACTCAATATAAATAGGTTTGCTTGACAGAAATAATCTCATCTCATGTACTTCGTGTTTCCTGTTAAATTTTTTTGGTTAAAAAAAATGCATGCAGATTGTTTTCTAGAAATTAGAAAACTGCTAACAAAATTAGAGTGTGGGTTCAGTCTGGATTTTAGTCTATTCTTCAAAAAAGATGCACAAGTATGTTTTCTAGTGATCATTAGGTCTGATGATTTGAATGTGCTTTTCATATGGTCATTACGTTTGTTAAAAATTGCAACATTTTTCAGGGCTGCACAATAAATCATGCCTTAATACATTGTGAAATCAAAGTATGGCAGGTTTAATCATTCATGCAATTCCAAGTTATTATAGAAATCTGCAAATGCTGCACAGTATAAAGCAACAGAAGGAGATGACAGCATTTCACCAGACGTGGAACACTGTCCTGTCAAAATAAAAGCACCAGGTGAAGGAAATAGGACAGGAATAGATTGCTTTCATGTAAAACAAGCAATGATAATTCAGTTTTATATTATAATAAAAAATAAAGACAGATACTCCATTGGCTGTCCTTACTCACACTTCGTTATTCATGGACCAGATAGCAGTTGTGGAGCACAGACGATCGCTTCGCACTCAAACTTTCGAACCACTCCTCGCTCAAACAAATTAAATAAAAATATCAAACAATATCGTTCAAAAAATAAAAAGTTTGATATTCTTCGATTATGGATTCTGAGGGTAAAAACATGGAACCGGTATGCCACATGACTTTCTATGAAACCTTTCTGTTTTGACTATTCCAAAATCTGCAGACTGCAGCCAACTAGCAAAGATGTGAACTTTCTCAGTGCAACTGCAAATTGGGGCTAAAATATGTGTTAAAGTCATGTAGTTTAATTCAGACTTAAAGGGCCATTCATACAGACAATGATATTTAGCAACAATGCAACCTGAATTCATTCAGAGTTTCTCTCTCAAAGCTCATTTGCATGTGAAAATTAATGAGTGGCGAATATACCATTCGCTTATGGTGCCCCTGTCACAGAGTGCTGTGTATTTAAAACTGATTTCACCTGTGTACTTGTATGTACATGAGTGATATTGTGCTCCTGTGGTTGAAGAGCCTTTGCTAGAGGGATCGCTGAGCTCTCGGTTAGCATTCTGCTGTTAAGTGTTGGTTTTTGTTCTAAAGATTATGTGTTTATTTTTTGTTTTTTGTGAGTGTGAAACCTATCGTGAATCACACAGCTTTTTTACCAAGCAATGTGATCTTAATTACTTTTAATGGTGTAATAAGTGTCTACTGCCTTTTTGACTCATCTGCAAATATATTGAAGGATTTAAAAAAATTATGTTTTTTGTAAACTGTATCCACATCTCTTGACCTCTTGTTTGTTTGGAATTTTGAACCTGTGTGCCCTTTACACTGATTCTGTTATTAATAGTGTTAATAACAGGATGGCGTAGTCAGCTTTATCCCTCTCTGCACTCAGCCACAAACCTGTAGAGTTCTAAAAACTGGCTGAAAAATTACCGCAAACTTACAACAAATTAGCTGAAAATTCTATTGGCATATGTAAATGAGCTGTGGCAAACTCTTCATGGTCGCCAAAGGTTTGTTGCAGGTTCACCAATATCAGTGAAGAACTGCGAACTTCTGGCAAACAATTATGTCAGAATGTAAGCTCATTTGCATGTTAAAATAACGAGTGGCAAATTTGCGGCAATGCAACCCACAAATACCTTAGCAACCACATAACAACACCCTGGCAACAACACACAACACACTTTCTTTCTTTCCTCATAAACTCTGCTCCCTCTTAAACATAATATGTTATTTCCTGCTCTAAAGCCATGGTAACAGATGATTACAGCACTTCCCTTTTCTCTGTGAATAGGATGCCAGTGGTGATTTCCGTTTTGAAAGACTCAGCTGTTAGTTTCTCGAAGCACTCCTTTGCAGAGAACACACACACTCTTACTAATTAACATAGCAGATAATCAGTCTCAACAGCAGCTGCTAACAACAGTCATCTGCGGCCAACTAAGAGCCATTAAAGAGCTCTGCTATTGAAGGAAGTAAAATATCTTTAGTACAGAGGAAATCCATACACTGCGATAGACTCACCTATTCATCCCATAATTATTGGTGCTTGCTTACTAAGGTAAGCATCAGTATTACTTCTACTCAAGAGTTCTTTAACCAGACTCGATAGGACGGGAGAGACCAATGGGTTTCGAGCTGGGTTTGGGTTAAATTTTTAAAGCATTCTGGTTTGGATTAGTAAATAATGGAAAAAATAAACAGGTATACCTAACTTGTTTTGCAAACAGATGAGTTAGGGGACGTTCACACTGAATGTGTTTCTGTCTGCATATGCCCTGTTTTCCCATTGTTTTGCTAAGCTAAAACATGCTTGACAGACGTCTTTGACTGCTGCACTGTGTCTCGCTGATTCTTCAGTGTCTTGCGCTGGACCGGCACATTTTTTAGACACTGTGTCACATTAAAAAGTACTTCAAGTTTCAAAAATACATTTCTAGACACATGATGTTTCTTTCATTGCGCTGCATCTAAATTGTTTTTAGCACAGGTGTCACAAAGATTCAACATTCTGAACAAGTTCAGGCTGCAGAGAAGTGACTTAGGGCTCTTTTGAATTTCCAAATTAAATACTGTATAGCTCATAATTGTGTTGAAGACAGGAATGGGAGGCCATGTTGGAGTAGGATACAATTAAATTTTCAAGTTGATCACATTAATATTAATCATCATCATACTTTAAAAATTACCCAACCAGATATGAGCATTCCCACATCATGCCAAAATCAACCTGTTTCCAAATGTGCTTCTCACACTTTTACTTTAAATACCCCATAATCAGACACCGAGTGAGTCAGCTTTGCTATCTGGCTGATGGCTTTACATGACAGACAGAGACATTAGTCTGTTCATCATTGCATCTCTGCTTGACAGATATTTTGGTAGAGCTGCATCTCCCGGCATGCATTGCAAATCGAGAAGCTACAGCCAAAGCCCTCAATCCTAAAGCACTCAGCAAGAGCAAATACTTTATGAATATCCTTGCACCATTTTCTACTTAGGTTTGTACTTCTCAATTGGACAAAGTGACAAAGATGAGACACAAAGTAAAGTTTAATGTAAAGTGCTATTCCCTGGTTTCTCTTTCTCTCTCGCTCTCTGGAAGGTACAGTGGTGATTAGTAATTTATATCGGCCAATGTGCACCTCTCCTCCTGGGTGGCCTTCCTGTCCTTCATCTGTGCAGCCTTGGACTGGCTAAGTTTAGTAACTAGGTCATTCTGTCTTTGCCAGGAGCAACCATCTAAATAGACCCACTTTGTCTTGCTCTCCCTCCTGAGAGTTCATCGATGATGTGAAGGACACTGGATGCTCCTTCTATTATTATTATTATTATTATTATTATTATTATATGCTCTCTGCAGAACATTTATCATCCCAAAAGGAGGCCAGTGGAAGAGCATGGAATGACATTTAAAATAAATAATATAATAAATAAATTGTCACACATTATACATACATTTCTGCATATACATGGTGAAATTATAAATTTTTCACGTATCCCAGCTAAGCTGGGGTCAGAGTGCAGGGTCAGCCATGATACAGCACCCCTGGAGCAGATAGGTCCAAGGGCCTTCCTCAAGGGCACAACAGTGGTGTCGGTTATATAAGAAACTTGGTTACCAGCACACCTGCATCCACAAAAATACGATCACATGGGAAACTACTGATAACGTGTTGTACAAGCGATATCCGAGACATGGGTTCTGGTCCCTTTGAAACCAGGAAGTATTCGTGATCACATAAACAATGGTAAGCGTGATTCAGAGGTTGCATTTTTGCTCTAAAATTAGACTTTTACTCTACTGACATTTAGGTTTAGGTTTGAGTTTGGGCCAAGAGTTAATAAAATTCCTGTTGTAATTTGTAACTAAAAATACAACTCACTTTTTTTCAAGCCACTTTGAGGACATTTCACTCTGAAACCGGAGATTGCATGCACCCATACATTCAACAAAACTTCCAGCTTCAGCCACTGGAGGCTTTGAAATTCATTAAACACAGAGTGATTTCAGTTGAAGAACTTTTGACCTTCTGTTGCTGAATTCACAGTGAGATCAGTCTGCTCCAGCATCCAAAACACTAAAGCACATTAAAACATATGCTGATGTTTTAAACAGGTAATTCAGAGGTCTAATTGGGTTCAAGCACTCATCTTAAACTTAAAGTCAACATGAAATCAAAAATATTGGATATACTGTTTCGTTCAGAAATATCCCAGAATGTGGATGTAAAATGGGTCACAAATGGCTAAGGGTGGCAACTTTTTAACCACACAAATATGGGGCGCTGGGTCCCCCTCAAGCGTTGTGCCATCCAAAATACGGGATGTCATGACTAATACAGTTCTGTTCGCAACCCTACAAATGGTGTTTAAAGATTTAGCTCTTAAGGTTATAGCAGTGCCTTGTGTTTGAAAACACATGGATGATGCACCACAGGAGAGCTGTTTTTTTAAGCCATTTTCTGATGTGCTCTGACTAACATCCTGTCAGTATTAGCAATTACAAACTGTTTACCTCAGTGGAACCATGAGTAATCCTATATAGTATATAGCGATGCTTGCCTAGCATAACTAAAATTTTTGGATGGTGGCCAATTCATTTTAAATTCAAACTTTTTATTTAAAAGGGGAATTTTTAAAAAGTCCGCACAGTTTTTACAAGACTGTGGTCTGTCAAGCTTAAAAAAAAAAAAAAAACACACACACACACACACACACACACACACATAACATAAAATCAAAGTAAAAGCAATCCAAAGAAATAATGCACTATTCCAATTCTTCTTAATTGATGCAGGGAGCATCCTATAGCTTTCTATGCAGCTAAGTGCATTCACTGCTAACATCCAATCAAAAGTTCAGTTTCAGGCTGCAGATGATGTTTGGGCCACTGAACTTGTTGGCCAGACACATGACAATGGAAATCAGTGCATACTGTAGATTTAGAATTTATAATGTACCATTATATTTTAACATGGTTGGCAGTGATTGAACAATGCTGGCCATTACTTTCAATCAGAATTAATTATGCTAATTTCTGATGGGTGAAATGCTTCAGCACTGGCTATCATTTGTTTGTTTGATAAATAAAAAAATCTCAATGTTCTCTCTTTGCAAAGTAGAAAAAAATACATGACATTTAACTTACAAGTCAAATATCTTTTATTTTTTATTTGTGCTTTTCCAAATAAACATTGTTCCAAAGCAGCATTACAGAAAATCAACTGTAATATCTGTAATATCTCAAAAACATGAATAAACAACACTTGTGGAAACAAAATAATGGAAAAAAATAATAATTAGATTTTCTACAGCTTGGTACTATTTAAAATTTCACAAATTAGTCCCGCTGTGCACATATGGGGACATACATTTTTAGGAAAATTATTTGCCCTAGAAATAAATACTTAAATAATAATCAATCAATATATATATATACATTTGGCAGATGCTTTTATCCAAAGCAACTTACAGTGCAATTATTACAGGGACAATCCCCCTGGAGAAACCTGGAGTTAAGTGCTTTGCTCAACGACACAATGGTGGTGGCTGTGGGGATCGAACCAGCAACCTTCTGATTAACAGTTATGTGCTTTAGCCCACTATATATATATATATGTATGATTGATTGATTATTATTTAAGTATTTATTATACATATATGCAGTATCTCACAAAAGTGAGTACACCCCTCACATTTTTGTAAATATTTGATCATATCTTTTCATGTGACAATACTGAAGAAATTACACTTTTCTACAATGTAAAGTAGTGAGTGTACAGCTTGCATAACAGTGTAAATTTGCTGTCCCCTCAAAATAACTCAAAATAACATGCAGCCATTATTATCTAAACTGCTGGCAACAAAAGTGAGTACACCCCTAAGTGAAAATGTCCAAATTGGCCCAAAGTGTCAATACAAATGTGTTGCCACCATTATTTTCCAGCACTGCTTTAACCCTCTTGGGCATGGAGTTCAACAGAGCTTCACAGGTTGCCACTGGAGTCCTCTTCCACTCCTCCATGACGACATCACAGACCTGGTGGATGTTAGAGACCTTGTGCTCCTCCACCTTCCATTTGAGGATGCTCAATAGGGTTTAGGTCTAGAGACATGCTTAGCCATTCCTTCACCCTCACCTTCTTTAGCAAGCAGTGATCGTCTTGGAGGTGTGTTTGGGGTCGTTATCATGCTGGAATACTGCCCTGCGGCCCAGTCTCCGAAGGGAGGGGATCATGCTCTGGTTCAGTATATCACAGTTCATGTTGGTATTCATGGTTCCCACAATGAACTGTAGCTCCCCTGTGCCGGCAGTACTCATGCAGCCCCAGACCATGACACTCTCACCACCATGCTTGACTGTAGGCAAGACACACTTGTCTTTGTAGTCCTCACCTGGTTTCCACCACACACGCTTGAGACCATCTGAACCAAATAAACTTATCTTGGTCTCATCAGACCACAGGACATGGTTCCAGCAATCCATGTCCTTAGTCTGCTTGTCTTCAGCAAACTGTTTGCGGGCTTTCTTGTGCATCATCTTTAGAATAGGCTTCCTTCTGGGACGACAGCCATGCAGACCAATTTGATGCAGTGTGCGGCGTATGGTCTGAGCACTGACAGGCTGACCCCCCACCCCTTCAACTTCTGCAGCAATGCTGGCAGCACTCATACGTCTATTTCCCAAAGACAACCTCTGGATATGACGCTGAGCACGTGCACTCGACTTCTTAGGTCAACCATGGCGAGGCCTGTTCTGAGTGGAACCTATCCTGTTAAACCGCTGTATGGTCTTGGCCACCGTGCTGCATCTCAGTGTCAGGGTCTTGGCAATCTTTTTATAGCCTAGGCCATCTTTATGTAGAGCAAGAATTCTTTTTTTCAGATCCTAAAAGAGTTCTTTGCCATGAGGTGCCATGTTGAACTTCCAGTGACCAATTTGAGGGAGTGTGAGAGCGATGACACCAAATTTAACACACCTTCTCCCATTCACACCTGATACCTTGTAACACTAACAAGTCACATGACACCGGGGAGGGAAAATGGCTAATTGGGCCCAATTTGGACATTTTCACTCAGGGGTGTACACACTTTTGTTGCCAGTGGTTTAGACATAAAACTGTGTGTTGAGTTATTTTGAGGGGAAAGCCAATTTACACTGTTATACAAGCTGTACACTCACTACTTTACATTGTAGCAAAGTGTCATTTCTTCAGTGTTGTCACATGAAAAGATTTAATCAAATATTTACAAATATGTGAGGAGTGTACTCACTTTTGTGAGATACTGTATATACATGTATACGTATATATTATACGTATATATATATATATATATATATATATATATATATATATATATATATATATATATATATATATATATATATATATATATTAGGGATGCAAATTATCGATTAATTCATTAATCATTAGTTGATTAACCTTATCGATCGATTAACGATTAACTGACAAGCGGCAATTTTCCTGAGAATGTACATTTCTCACAGTATCAATAGTGTCTTTAACATAAAAAGTTAAATATTGCTTATATACTGAATAAAAATGCATGTTATATTGCTCAATTGATGTTTTATTATAACAGTTGGGACAGATAATGGCATTTATGTATTTTAACAAAATAAATTATACACAGAAAATTAAAATACATAAAAAAATAATTGTGCACTGGTTCACCTCTTGCGATTTAAACATAGAACTGAACAACTTAAATCATCCCTGAGGAAGGTGACAGTAAAATTAGAGGGCATGCCTTGGAACAGTCAAATGAAGATATAGGCTACCTCTCCTGAAACAAAAACATTCCTGTCTCAATGTGTTTTGAATAGGCTCCTGACCTAGACCCCTATATTTTTGTTCAAGAAAATAAGCATATTAACATGGTCAGGAGTAAGTCGTGTGCACAGCCTGTTTACAGTGAGGCCAGCTTCTGAGAATACACGTTCAGATGGGACAGACGTGCCCGGTATGCACAGATATCGTCGTGCCACATTTGCCAGCCTCGGAAATCTTCCTTCATTGACTTTCCACCATTCTGTGGGACTGGAATCAAGGAGTGGTGAGGGATCCTTCAGAAACATGTCCACTTCCTTTTCTATGTCATCGTTGCTGCTGGTGGTATAGTTTTCACCCAGTAGAAGAGTCATAGCAGAAGTGTGTCTCTGAAGTACAGCTCCCTGGACTGGCACATCATCTGCAGTGGTGGCTTCATTTGTTGATGTGGAGCCCACGTGTTCTGCCATAGCCAGTTCAAGCAGTTTGGAATGAGCTGAGATCCTGCTTGCTGGGATCAGAAATCCCAGGTGCTTATGCCGAGGGTCCAGCATCGTTGCTATCATTGGTGTTGTTGATGTGAGGTCTTCAGACTCAACCTGTTAAAATAAATGATAAAGCTAGCATCAGAGTTTTATTTAATAAGGTTTGACATGACAAGGGTACAACTGCATAAAAACGCAGTTTACACTGTGACAATGTGTCAGTGATAAGTTATTCACCCCATAATCTGTAAATAAATAAATAATATATATATATATATATATATATATAAAAACAGATTATGGGGTGAATAACTTATCACTGACACATTGTCACAGTGTAAACTGCGTTTTTATTCAATTAAGAGTTTAATTAATTAATCACCATAGCTTACCTTCATCCGTTCACCCAACGAAGTGCGCACTTTAGATTTGAATTCCGCCACTCTGCTGCTGTCTCCATCTGCCGTCTTGAGATGCGTGTTGATCAGACTGAATGTGATGGGGTACGTGTTGGATATGGATACTTCAGTATCTGCAGACATTACAGTAGTTGCACATGTCCTCCATCAGCTGCCAGAAGTCATCTCTCAACTCCAGCGTCCTCGCATCTGTAAGCTTGGTCTCTGAGCGGTCTGATAGTACAGCACACACGGCCCATCGCTGTTCTACGAGTCTGCCAAACATTTCATGTACAGAGTTCCACCTGGTTTTACAGGACTGAATGAGCCGATGAGCTGGTAGCTGCATTTGTTTTTGTTTTGCTTATAGCGCTTTCGTTGCTGGTGTGCTGTGGTTGAAGTGTTTGACCAACCTGCCAGCAGCTGCAATTACTCGGTTGACACCAGCAGCAGCGAATCCGTCGTTGACGGCCAGATTTAAAGTATGTGCAAAGCAAGAAACTGATTTCCAACTGACTCGTGCGGGGTTGTTTGCTGAGACAATGTTCCGAGCGTTGTCATGCACACAGGCTATTACGCGCCCGGTGAGTCCCCATGACTCCACAGCCTGGTTGAGTTTGTCAGCTAAATTATCAGCTGTATGTCTCTCTGAGAGGCTCTCCGTGAGAAGGACTGCTAACTTTACCTGCCAGTCGTTTTCAATGTAGTGGCAAGTAATTGTAATGTAGCTTTCTGTAGTCAGTGACGTCCAACAATCCGTCGTCAGAGCCACATTAGCCATGGCTAATTGTGTTTTTAGCTCAGCCTTCTTGTTTTTGTAGCGTGCTTCCAAGTGGGTAGTTATGGTCGCTCGAGAAGGGATATTATATCCTGGCTCCATGAAGCGTATTAACTCCCGAAATCCCTCACCATCAGTGGTGCTAACTGGCATCATATCTTTTTCGATCATGCCGCAAATCCTCTGAGTAATGCCCTCCGTTTTCCTGTGGTCACATACTCGCCTTCCCACCACAGCAGCGATTGTAGGTTGTGAAGGCGACAGACTTCCTCCCTGCAACACGGCTGCATGCAAGTTAAGAAGGTGGTATCTTAACGAACTCGTAGAGCTGTTGTACTTAATTGTAGTACCGCAGAGTTTACATTTGGCGTCTTCGTCATCATTAATTAATTTGAAATGCTCCCACACTCCACTCCGTTTTGACCGCCTCATGTTCGTTTCTTTTTGCCGCATCAAGTTTTTGTCGGGGCTCTAGCGAGTCGCCGCCCGTGAGAATCTCGAGTCACGTTCACTAATGCCGATAATTAATTTAATTTAATCGAGTAAATTCTTGTCGACAATTAATCGATAATCGATTAACCGTTTACATCCCTAATATATATATATATATATATATATATATATATATATATATATATATATATATATATATATATATATAAAGAAAGTGCACTCATAGTGTCATCATCCATCCCTTGATTTTTGCAGTTCTTTGAACAGGTTTTAAGCAGAAATTCTTTGCTAGGAACACCAATGTTTCGTCTAGAAGTTTTAGCCAAATACATTTAAACACAGTTTTTCACAATTCCTGCCATTTCATCGTAGAAAACATTCCCTGTCTTAAGTCAGTTAGGATCACTACTATTTTAATAATGTGAGATGTCAGAATAATACAAAAGAGAATTATTTGCTGAATTTTTAGCCTATTCCTCCAGACAGAACTGGTGTAACTGAGTCAAGTTTGTAGGCCCTTTCAACCTAAGTGTATGTACAATTCTGACTTCAACCGAATACTACAACCTCTACATACAGTATGTGTTCAGTTTGATAAATCACTATTTTTACATTTTATTTTTCATATTTATACTATTACCTTTACAAACCCACACCCATTTTAAGATAAATTCCTTTCTCTTTTCTTGTATAAAAACTTGTACACAAACTATTCATCTTATCCTGTAATTCAGTGTCTTGTTGTTATACTTCTGTACTAGAAGCTTCTGATCAGAGGCCAAATTTCTTGTGTGCCAGCACATCTGGGCAATAACAAAGTTAAATCTGATGGTAAATCGTGAACCGATTCAGACTGCTTTGCTATCACATTTGACCAAATCATTGTAAAGAACTGACTCACTGAGTCTTACAGTCATGCCTGTAAACAGATCTGCTTACTGAGCTTAGCACCAAGATAAGTTACGAAACTTGATACACATAGACAACAGGACATTCTGAGGATGCAGGTGTAACAGAGTTAAAAATGCACTTTAATAATTCTTATTTTTAAATTAGCATCTGTGAATTTTATTTATCATTTAATGATTTTATTGAATATCTGTGAATTTTATCTCATTGAGTTATTTTTATTTATCTTTATTTTTGCGAATGTGCCTGTGGAAATGACCTTACCTGCACACTATCCCTTCTGTACCTCCTAAGCTTCCGTAGTGCTCCGTCTCCCTCAGTGTCGTTTTACACTGCTGAGGGAAGCAGAGGTGCAGTAAGAGGAAGCCAGAAGGCAATTAATGTGCATTGTGTTCTACAGGAGCCAATAAATTGTGAAAAGAAAAGAAGTCATCTTGTGAGTCGTCCTTCACATAACCTGATCACACACCCCCGTTACACACGCAAAGTAAAGAAAAGTTTGCCTATGGGGCGCTACAGCAACAAAAAATGCTCATAACTCCGCAACTGTATAATCAAGTTGAAAATTAGTATGCATCTTGTAGGGGCCAAAGGCTAACATATCCAACAATATCACTCAGATAAATAAAAAAACATAGCCACCAGCAGCCAATCAAATTTCTGCAGCTTATAACATAAAATATGAATGGCCGACCATTACGTTACAAGTACCATTACAAAAAGAACTGGCCACAAGGTGGTGCTATAACAAAAACATTTATGTTTTTGCTAATTACTCAGCAACCAAGCACATTAAATAAAAATGCTTTTTTACCTCTAAATCCTTGCATCATGTCTTACAAAATGTATATGTCAGTTTTATTTCATTTTATAAAATGTTTCTGCCATTCTAATTTACTGAAAACCATACTTTTTCAAACTCCTCCTAGGGTGTTAATCAGATCCTCACCAAACTTGGCCCAGGTTAGTGCTAGACCATGCAAGCAAAAAGTAATCAAAAGAATTTTGATCCATTAAATTGTCTAGAAGAATATATACTATATTTAACTAGTGTGGCCCATTGTGATTAATATTCCTGTATCTTGTGTACACTGAGGAAATATGCAAAACAGGACATTCTGAGGAATCATTCTAAATTTCATGGATTTATGATGAACAGGGGGCTAACTTTAAATAATAAGCCATTTATCTGACCAATGAAAGCGGTAATACTATTTTTGTCCACCAGAGGGAGCCTCAAGATAAGAAATCCTTTTAAGTCTAAGGCTTTCAAAGGTGTATGAATGCATATAAACTTATAATATTAGTTTGTAATTAAACCTGTGATTCCCAAATTGATTATTGTCATGGCACACATTCGTTTGTTATGTTTTAGCACCACCTTGTTGTAGTTTGTGGTAACAACAAAATTAACATTGTTAACAATGAACTGATTTCATTGGATCATGTTGGTCAATAAATCTCTTCTCTCTGTTTCCTTTACATTTGTGCCTTGGGAGAGCTCTTGCTTGTATGTTTGTTATCTTGTTCTTTTCAGTGCTTTATGCAAATGTATATGTGTATATATTTGTAATTCATAGGTTTGATCTTAAAAAACTATTCTACAGTGATTTGATAACAATAGTAACAAGAATATGCAAAGCTAAATGTAATCTTTTGTATACATGTTCAAATAATATTTGTACACAGTGGGAATTCATTTGTGTTTATTTTGACAACATTTTGTAACAAGACATTTGTAATTTTTGTATGTTTTAGTTTTACAAAAAAAAAGTCAACAAAAAGAAAAAGAAAGAAAAGGAAAGAACATAAAAGTAAAAACCCTCAACTTTACTCCAGCGTCTGACCTTTTCTGACTCCTGTTAGCTATCTGTCAATTTTGCGTAGATGAAACACGCATCTAGGACAAAATAGTAAAAAAGCAACCTCTCAGCAGGCACTATAGTTCAAGGAAAGCAAGCTCTAACTCGATCATCCTCGATCATCATCACGCCTGGTAAACCTAGACGGCATTAGCGATACATGATGGTGGAGAAAGCTACTGAGTTTGAAGATGCAGAAGAGAAAAGTTAAACATTAGAAACAAGGTCAATATCTTCTGCTTCAACTAATAGATCAAGAAGCTCATCAGCTAGCATAGCTGCTGCAAAAGCTCACGCTAAGCTGGAAGCCGCACAAGCCAAGATTGAATTCCTTAAAAAAGAATCTGAAATCATGTTTGAAAAAGCTCAACTGAAAGTGACAGAGGCTTGGATGGAAGCATCTCTATCAGCTTTAAAGCATGAAAGTGATGTAGCAGCAGCCATCGCTGAGGCAAAGGTGCTGGAAGCAGCAGCAGAAAGTGAGCTCGGAAAAGATCTTGATATGAGAGAGGGTTACAATCGCACTCGTGATTACATCACGAGCCATTCTCAAATGGGATTAATGCCATCAGCAGGTGTTGAGTCATATCAAGCTCCTCTAGAGCCCATTGTTCATGTAATTGGGCATGAAACACCTCCAATGCAGCATCATTTTACAGCCTGGGGTGTCAGAGATTCCTGTAATAAACTTGATACTGTGAGTATAACACAGCAGCCTCAAAAATCAATGCAAACAATTTGTCACAATCCCCAAGTTCCACCACTCACTTCCTCACCATATAAGGAAACACCATAGCCACCATTCAACAATGACTCTAATATGAGTGAGAGTGCTAGGTACTAAGCACGCAGAGAAATTGCTAACTCAGGACTTTTCAAGTTTGATGATCGCCCGGAAAATTATCTTCCGTTAATGCTATTGAAGGATTGAGCATTTCAGCCACTGAGAAGTTAGACCTTCTGTCAAAATGGTAAGGAGTACAGTCTTCACATCATGTGCGTAGAGCCATGAGTACAAGTAATCCAGACTCAGGCTTAAGAAAGCCTTGGGAGTGCTTGGAATATTGTTATGGCTCTCCAGAAATTATTGAGAAATCTCTCTTTGACAGTATTGATAACTTTCCAAAGATTAGTAACAAAGATGCTAAAAAACTTTGAGAACTCTGAGATCTTCTACAGGAAGTTGAGTCTGCGAAACATGATTAAAACATGTTTCGCAGGTTACTTACTCAGACTTACTTATCTTAACACTGCACGTGGTGTAGCTCCCATTGTAGATAAGTTACTTTATAGTCTTCAGCAGAAGTGGATGACTCAAGATTCTCAGTACAAATCTGTACATCGTCTCATTCTTCTGCGATTTCATCTGCAGAGGGGCTCGAAGACGCAATGATCCAAGTTTTGCTCTGTCTTTAGGAATGTGTTGAAACTGGGCAGCCAGTTAAAAAACAAGTGAAAAGCTCAGTTTACACTCACAAGACAGAAGTCTCATCATATACTGTGAGTCAGACCGCAGCTCAAATAGTGAGTTGGATAATGTGGATAAGAACTGCTCAATTCATAGGAAGCCCCACCCTCTAAAACATTGGAGGGGTTTTAGAAGCAAACCTTTAGATGAACATAAGACTTTCTTAAAGAATAAACAAATTTGTTATGGGTGTTGTGCTACTACCACTCATCTGGCCAGAAATCGTAAAGCGGTTATAGAATGTAAAGAATGTTCTATCAGGAAGACTTGCAAACTTGAGTGAAATTTAAGATTTAAGAAATTTAAGATGACATTTATTTGATGAATTTGATGAACATAAAACCGAATAGTGATGTCTCTCTTTGGAGTAGGCGTCTGGTGGTCCGAAGAAGTTGTACTCGTCATATCCTGCCAGAGATAGGAGGCAGGGGTGAGGAGCCTACCCCCGTGCAGGATGGGACTCAACTGGAGGTGGTGGAGGTTGCCGTGTTAGCACTCTGAAACAGCAATGTGATAGATTGTGAGCAGACTTATAAAGCAATGGCTTACAGTACATGTGATTGGCTGGAAATTACCCAGCTAATGGTTCGATGATGTACAGCTGCTAGTCTTCCCACTAGAACTACGCTGCACTTACATTTCTTTCAGGAAGACTTGACTTGAGTGAAAATTAATATGACATTTATTTGATGAATATAAAACCGAAAAGCAATGTCTCTCTTTGACGTAGGCCCGTCTGGCGGTCCGAATAAGTTGTACTAGGAAACCATCATATCCTGCCAGAGATAGGAGGCAGGGGCGAGGAGCCTACCCCCAAAAGAGAGAGAGAATGTAGAATACTACCCCAAAAGAGATGATCCAGTCAAGTACGAGCCAGGTCTTTTGTTCATTCTGGAGAAGAGGAGAGAGAAAAGAGATGTGAACACCTAGATTTTAAATGAAATGCACAATGTCATGGTTGTGCATTACCTTTGCAATAGGAAAAGCCATACAAAAGGAAAAGCCATGCATTTTTTTTTCTCCTGGAGTTTGATTGTCCTTGTGCGTTTTTTTTCTCTCCCTCCTTTTCTTTGTCCTCGAGTGTGATTTTGGGAACTCCGTTGAGGGCCCCTGGTTGTGCAGAATCTTTGCCAAAAATAAACAACATGGTATGCAGTCCTACATTAGGCCAGTGTTGCTGTCCAGTATCTTTGTAAAAAGATTAACAACATTTGATTATGAAAACCCTCCAACGAGGGAAGAGTTGTATGAGGTATCTTTGCCGAAAGGTGAACAACATGCGTAAAGCCATACGATTATGGCGACATTACATGCAATCCCTTCATTGAAAGAAAACAACGTGTGATTATGAAAACACTCCGATGAGGGAAGAGATGTTTGAAGTATCTTTGCCGAAATGTGAACAACATGCATAAGGGGGCATGTCACTGGAGATTTGCGGCAACCATCATCAATTGATATGTAGGAAAGGTTGTCTATGGAATGAGCTAGTGTGAGGAGGCGGCAAACAAAGGAGCGGCCTTGAGGAATGATGCACATGGCAAAATTGAGGTGGCGTAAAAGAGACAGGAGATTGCGTCATGCGACCCAATCTGACCAGAGAACGACGTGCAAGTAGACCCGATCCTGTCGAGTTTCTTTAGGCAGGGAAGCTTGTGTGTTTAGAGAATAGAGCTTGATGCCTAGAAATTCAAGAGACGTGGCTATTTTTTTCCCCTCGAGCTGGAGCAAATACAGTGAGAAGAATAATGTCTAACTTCGTAAGCATTATAAGTGTTCTGCTGTTGGCTGTAAAAGTGAACATGAGTCTTAAGTCATGTACTTCTGGCATCAGAGTCACTGAAGACGCAGTGGACAAGTTTTGTTTTGAAGAAAATATGCCCCAAAACATTCAAAAATATGTGTATGTTTGTGCAAATCATATTACACCGGACTGCTTTGTGAATGAGTATCAATATAAATCAGGCTCTTCAAAAAATTAGATTCTCAAGCATGGATCAGTACCAACTGTTCGGGTTCCAGCTTTACATCATACTTTATATTTTGTGAATGTTTGCAAATCGCCTTTATGAATGTGCTTGATTGCTGATTCCACGGCTAATGCAGCTAAAGTTACCATTGTCTCTGATTGTATTCACAGAGACCAGATATACATATACGTATATATATATATATATATATATATATATATATATATATATATATATATATATTTTCATACAGATATGGCTGAACTCTGGTATTTACGCTGTCAGTCATATTGGTTCTGATTTGTTGTTGCTGTAGTGTCCGAAGCACAAGCTGTAAAGGCACAGCCCTCTTCTGGAAAGGGTTCAGGGCGCAGCAGCTCATTTGCATTTAAAGAGACACACAAAATCAGGTTTTGGACTCCACCCAAATGGAGGCATTTACAACATGGTATAATAAATTATCTTTGTGGTTTCTTGATCTGAAACTTCACAGACGCATTCTGGAGACACCTGAGACTTATATTACATCTTGTAAAAAGGGGCATAATAGGTCTCCTTTAACGGTAACAAGATGATATTAATGAGCTTGACTCGGCACAGGTTTTATCCAATGATTGCCAGACCTACTTACCTGCTACTAAAATATAACGTCCCTGACCATGCACATTAAAAGTGAACGGCATCATATCGAAATGCTTTGATACTTAAAAGTAATGTAGTTGGGCTGACATGACTGTTAGACTCATGAGCTTTTAAATTTGGAAAATTGATAAAGCCCCAATGTTTGAAGGTCCCCATAGATTGAAACGTGGTCGAACAAAGATGAGTGAATGATTTATGAAGACATACAATGCAAATTTCTGCACTTTAATGAACTGAACTGAATGAGTAACAAAATGTAAATTTGTCGTGAAATAGGAATTACTCCCTGTATGACCTGATCATATGGCGATATGCATTACGCTGGTAATTAAATAATCTGATGAATAAGGGGATGCGGTGCGGAGTCTGCCGCTAGGTGTCAGAGGCGTGCCACACCAGTGGTGCTTCTGATGAGAATGTGGAAGTATTTATAGAGTAAGAAATCGATGCATTTTACAGATCGGCATTAATGCGCCCTTGGAGGCGCTTGGGTAGGGAACACCACTTCTAAATGTTGTACCGAACAAAATAAATTATTTATTTCACCAAGGACCCTTTCACAAGACTTTAGTGAAGGCTATATTAACTGTGATACAATGCTCCCTCAGGGTGCCCATGTCGTGAGCTCTGTCTTTCCTAGTGAGTAGGGCATACGGATGATAAATTGTATTGGAAAGCACCCTCTACGTGATTAGAGTGAAGGCGACCAACAAAACAGGGATTTCTTACTGAGTGGAGTGATGGGACCCCGTACAATTAGCACTGACTGTACATGATGATATGCCTGAATAATTATCTTAATTCCCTGATTCACTCAGGCACGCAACATGGTGAATGACATGCGAGTGAACCATGACTGACTTACCCTCACGTGATCACGCTGTGAATGCGTGATTGCCTGCACTATGAGAGTGAATGCGCTGTTTACATGAAATATTGGCTTTTGATATTGATGTGGATGCGTTATGATGAACAGACAGCATGGCAACTTATGATGAACAGACAGTATGGCAACAGAAGGTCTAGACCTATGATTAAATCAGAATGCATTTGATGGCTATGATATGAACTTAAGTGTATTTCTGATGGAAAACAGCTGCTGCTTGAGCTGATGATTTTGACAGACTTGGCGAGGAGTGCACTCCTTCCTCGCCGGGTTGTGCATACCAATTGAGGATGCGGTGGCTCGATTGAGGGAGATCTCCTAAGTGAATGAGATATGGATGAAAATCTGTGTTTGCTAGTTGTTTACTCCCCATGGGTTTGATGTGAGCAGAAGTTGAGAAAAAGTGATGACATTGTTGGAAAGGGAAGGAGGGTTTCCATAGATGTTCTGTACACTGGTTCTCCTGTGGCCTGGAGAGGTTGTAACATGTATATTATCATTCCAGGAGGGCATGATCCCACTGAGAATCCAGAAATGTGCAGACGTGTGTTGCTGCGAGGACTGCTGCTACTGGATGAGAGGTAAGGAGCAGTGAATAAGTCTGTGTCCATGCTGGGTTTTAAATAGTCAGATAGCGAATTGGACAGTGCTATATAATGATAGTTCCGTGTTAGCACACTGAAACAGCAATAGATAGATTGTGAGATTGTGAGCGGACTTATAAAGCAATGGCTAACATGTGATTGGCTGGAAATTACCCAGCTAATGGTGCGATGATGTATAGCTGCTAGTATTCCCGCTAGAACTACGCTGCACTTACGTAGGCAGTGATGCTCATATTGCAGCACTTCATCCAGGACCAACGCTTTCAACCTTATCAGAGCATGGAGGAATTGAAACATCTCAACCTGCTGTTATTTCCAAGTGCACTGAGGTCTGTGGATATAGCTAAATCTCTAAGATTTGCCTGGCTAAAGTTTATCCAGAGGGCTATCCAGAGAAAGCAATCAAGCTTTACGAGATTCTGGACAACCAGATCAATAGATCACTCACCAGAACTAAGTTCTTTGACTTGTTGCACGTCAAAGGAGAGAACTCATCACACAACCTACAAAGATGGTGTGTAAAAGAGCCACAGGTTTTGATATGGAGTCTTTAAATGGAGAGACAAAAGTAAAACTGGCAACTTTGATTGAATACAATAATATGCCGGACGACAGGACCGAGATACCAACTCCTGACGTAGCACACTGGCATACTCGCTTGAAGCCCATTGCTCATTGCATTCCTCCTTTACCCAAAAGGAGAAGAATTTGGGCTTCTGGATCCAGAGACATCCTACAGGTTCATAAAGTACGGGAGCAACGAAATGGACCTAACAATGTACCTTAAAGTATGCACAGAGACTAGACTTTGGTTGGGTCTTAATAGGAGACGTTTGCCTAGGATCAGTACAGTGCAGTACTTAGTAATTAGAACACGGGGGTAGTAGAGAAGGACGTCCATTATCAAGTACATGGGTGTGATAACAATCTCAGTGTCAAAGAAACATTCAACGTCAAGCCTTTGCCTGAGATATCACTAGCGTGTGACACTTTCATCTTCGAAGACTATGCCATTGGGAATACCATATTTGTTGGATTGTCTATTGAAGACGTTTTCTAGAAATCATGGATAAAGATATGTTCATAGATGAGAGCAATATCTAGCTAGCACCAATCCAATTCAGAACACCACGCCAGAGACACCCTAATAATAGAGACCAGGCATTAACACGCTTAACCTCTCTTCTGCACACATTAGAGAAGAAGCCTGAGATGAATACTCCCTTTGTTACTTTCATACAGAACATCTTTGATTATGATCATGCCAAGGTAGCCCCTCCTTTGCAAGAAGCCCAGGAGTGTTGGTATTTACCTATTTTTGGGGTGTACCACCCACAGAAACCCGATCAGATCAGAGTTTTCTTAGACTCCAGCGCACAAAAACAAGGCATCTCCCTTAATGAAGTTCTTCTCTCTGGTCAAGATTTAAACAATAGTCTGGTAGGGTTCTTACTGCGTTTCAGAAGGAAGCTTGTAGCTGTAACTGCGGACATTGAGCAGATGTTTCACAGCTTCATTGTGAAAGAGGAAGACAGGAAATATCTTAATTTTCTCTGGTTTAAAGACAATGACACCAGCAAAGAGATCATTGAATACCGCATGAGAGTGCACATCACAATTACTTGTGGAACATTACCATGATCGAGTCAAGCATCAGGGTCAAGTGATCACTGAATCCGCTATCCGCAATGCAGGATATTGAATTATTGGTGTTAGGAAGCTTATCAACAGCATTCTACACAAGTGTGTCCTATGCAACAAGCTTCATGGGAATGTAACAGAGCAGAAAATGGCAGACATACCCATTGATCGTCTAAGTACTGAACCTCCTTTCACGTACAACAGACTTGATGTATTTGGACCTTAGACAGTCGACGTGAGACACACACGAGGAGGGCAAGCGCAATGCAAACTATGGGCTGTTCTCTTCAGAAAATTGTGGTGTGTCTACTATGAACCCTCCTGACAAAAAAAAATATCACAGGAATTTTGAATCATCAAAGCGTTGCGATATAAGCCAACAAATTGGTCAGGTGTTGATATTTTGTATGTATTGACCAATATCTACCAAACGAAAAGGCCAAATGTTACGAAACTTGATAAACATAGACAACAGGACATTCTGAGGATGCACGCACAGTCGTAAACAATTTTGCCTTTAGGGGGCGCTACAACAAGAAAACACTAATAACTCTGCAACCGTATGATCAATGAAGTTTAAAATTGGTATGCATCTTGTAGGGGCCAAAAGGCTAACATATCCTACCATATCAGTCAGACAAATAAAAAAAACATGGCCAAGAGCAGCCAATCAAATTTCAGCAGCTAATAACATCAAATTTGAAAGGCTGACCATTACGAAACTTGAGATATTTGTAGACAGTGTTAGAATGAGTCTGTGTACCAAGTTTTATGAAAATCGGCCTATAACAAGGATATACACCTTTTCAACAATAACTCTGCAACGGAGTTGAATAATCTCAAAATCCTTTTTTCTCTTAATTCCTTGTACCAAGACCTATGTATGTCTTCGTTTTATGGCATTTTATAAAATGTTTCTGCTATTCTAATTTTCTGAAAAAGCTACTTTTTCGAACTACTCCAAGGCTGTTAGTGTTTGTCTACTATGAACCCTCCTGATAAAAAGCTATCAAAGGAATTTTAATTTGTCGAAGCGTTGCGAAGATATAAGCCAATTAATTGGTCAGCCGTCATACATTTTGTGTGCATTGACCAATATCTACAAAACAAAAAGGCCAAATCTTACGAAAGTTGATACACGTGTACAAGATCACATTTTGATGTTATGTGATGTCATAACTCAGCAACTGTATTATCAATGAAGTTGAAAATTTGTGTTCTTCTTGAAGGGGCCAAATGCTTACAAATTCTACAATATGACTCAGACATCTAAAAAAAATGGCCACCAGCAGCCAATCATATTTCAGCAAAATGGCTGTATCAATGGTGTGTAAATTATTGTATATTATCCAATGTTACCTGCTATTGTGAAATACATCTAGGACTCCCTAGGTCAATAATTATCAAAGGAAAGTTGAAATTTTGTTATTTATTTAGGGGTTGCATTTATCATGTGGGTTTGACCAAATGTATCCAAATGCCTATAATTCCTAAAATAAATATTCAAACGTTTAAAATCTTTTTGGAGATTGAGTGCTTTATAACAGTTAAAAAGTTAAAAAAATACCACCATAACAATTATCCTGTTTCAGGATCATTGAACACAAGACATCAGTCATATTTAACACCAGTCTGCAAATTCAGCAATTTACAAAGTACATATACATATACAAAAACATACATTTTTTGCATACTTTGAAAGTTCTTAAAAGGCTTGAACCCCATTAATTGCTGCTAGCAGCTATATTTATAAAATGTGTTTGCATAATGTGTTTGACTTAAGAGTCAATTTGAATAACATTTACAGTACATATTCTCCTCATACTGTTAAATGGGAATAGAACGTTCTGTCTTTTACTCTGTGGTGAGGGCCAGCATTCTTATCAGTGGATTACTTCAGAACATTCATTTCGACTTGCATTGTGGTTCTTTTCACCACCTTAATTACAGAACAAGATGAAGCCTGTATTGACTAGTGTAGACGTGTGCTTCGTAGCATGATTAAATGACAAGTGGGAATGACAATCAATCTGCTGTGATAATTTGAGGTAAAACTATTGTTGAGCTTGCTGAAAGTGCTGTCAGTTGAATCTGAGCAGAGCATTCAATATAATTGTTGTTTGTTTTCTTTTTAGGTGTGAGTTACATATCTCAAGCTACATTTTAACCAAATTTAATCTTGCTTATGAAGACATGTTACCCAATACATGTATTTTCAGTGCAAGTGTGTCTTTTCATACAAAAGTTTAATTCCCAAAGAAGTAATTCATAATATATTATGAAGATATACTGTATCTGTCCTTAAGAAGTGCAACTACAATTCAACTATTTCTAACTCTCCTGATTAAGTCTTTCTAGCAACCTCTCTTGAGCATTAAGATGGATAGAAATAAGTAATAATAGAATGGTTTTAAGATGTGCAATAACATCGGATATCCCTGTAAAACTGCACTACAGAACGTCTAGGTTACGTATGTAACCTCCGTTCCCTGATGGAGGGAAAGAGACAAAAACACCAATATGCGAACAAGCGTCACTTCAGGGCGTAAAGTTGCCTGGTAGAGGGGGCTCTGGCTTGGCTGATCGTGTCTATGACGGCAAGTGGTAGACCAGCTAGATCTTCTGCGTCCTGTCCAGGGGCCAGGCGTGGAGGTCCCAGAGGTCTGGGTGCAGATGCCAGAGCGTGCCTGTCCCTGAGAAGGAAGGTCCTTCCTCAGGGGAATTCACCAGGGAGGGGCTGTCGCGAGCAGTACGAGGTCCGAGAACCAGGCCCGGGTGGACCAGTGAGGAGCCACTTGGGTGAATTGCTCCTCATCCTCCCTGACCTTGCACAGCACCTGTGCAAGAAGGCTCACTGGGGGAAATGCGTACTTGTGCATCCCTGAGGGCTAGCTGTGTGCCAGTGTGTCTGCCCCAAGGGGAGCCTCAGTTCGGGCATACCAGAGCGGGCAGTGGGAGGTCTCTCGGGAGGCAAACAGGTCTACCTGGGCCTTGCCGAATCATTCCCAAATCAGCTGGACCGTCTGAGGGTGAAGCCTCCACTCTCCACCGGGCCAGCGTTGTCATGACAGCGCGTCCGCTATCACATTGTGGTCACCGGGGATGTGAGTGGCGCGCAGCGTGCATGTGGTGGGAGCATACGCCGCCTTGGCGATTTATGTATGCTACAGCGGTGGTGCTGTCTGACCTGACTAGGACATGTTTGTCTCGAACTAATGGGAGAAACTTCAGCAAGGCAAAGAAAACAGTCAGCAACTCTAGGCAACTGATGTGTCAGCGCAGCGGAGCCCCTTTCCAATGGCCCACGGCTGCATGCCCATTGCATACAGTGCCCCAAACCGATTTGGAGGCGTCGGTCGTGACTAGGACGCGTCGGGACACCTGCTGCAAGGGCACTCCTGCCCGTAAAAAGCAGAGGTCTGTCCAGGGTTTGAATGTTTGGCGGCAGGCGGGGGTGATTGTTACCCGGTGCGTGCTGTGGCACCATGCTAGTCTCGGCACTCGAGTCTGAAGCCAGTGCTGAAGCGGTCTCATATACATCAACCCAAGCGGCGTGACCGCCACGGAGGATGCCATATGCCCCAGGAGCCTCTGAAAAAGTTTTAAAGGGACCGTTGTGCCTGGCCTGAAGGTGGAGAGGCAGTCCAGCACTGACTACACACGCTCTTTGGAGAGGCGTGCTATCATTGAGACTGAGTCTAACTCCAGTTCTTTTCTCGGTTGACCTGAAGCCCCAAATGGCTGAGGTGCCTGAGCACCTGGTCTCTGTGAGTGCATAGTAACTCTCGGGAGTGGGCCAGTCGTCGATGTAATTGAGTATGCGGATGCTGGCTTCTCGGAGTGGGACAAGAGCTGCCTCTGTGACTTTCGTGAAGACTCGAGGGGACAGAGTCATGCCGAAGGGGAGGACTTTGTACTGATACGCCTGGCCGTTGAACGCGAACCGCAGGAAGAGTCGGTGTCGAGGCGGAATTGAGACGTGAAAGTATGCGTCCTTCAGGTCTACCGCTGCGAAGCATTCTAGATGTCGGACGCAAGTTAGAAGGTGTTTTTGCATGAGCATTTTGAACGGGAGTTTGTGCAAAGCACCCTTGAAATCTCTCAAGTCCAAGATCGGTCGTAAGCCGCCGCCTGTCTTGGGTACGATGAAGTAAGGGCTGTAGAAACCCTTCTTCATCACAGTTGGAGGGACAGGCTCTATCACGTCTTTGAGTAGAAGAGTAGCGATTTCCGCTCGCAGGGATTTGGCATGAACGCCGTGTACTGCGGAGAAGCGGACGGCCACGAAGGGGGGCGGGGGCCTGGCAAACTGAATTGTGTAACCGAGTCGGATGGTCCGGGCCAGCCAGCGTGACAGGTTGGGAAGTGAAAGCCATGCATCCAAGCTCCGTGCTAGGGGCACCAAGGGGACGATTATTTTTTACATACCCGGTGGGACTTCGCAGCGGGTGGAGCGGGTAGTACGGCATCGAGAGGCGCGGACGCGTCCCGAGGTTGCGTCTGGTGCTGAGAAAAGACTTGAAGCATTTACCATGCCCCGCACACCCGGCAGGGGGCGGGTTAGTGACTGAGTAGAAGGTCCTGTAGCGGTGTCCTCTGAACTCGTCAGAACCGTCCGGCAAACAGTCGTGGGGCTGAGGGCGGAGGGTCCGCGTCCAGCGTGCCGGGACTGTTGAGGTGTGGTGGCAGAGTGCCGTGAGAATGGCATTTGCGGGCCACATGACCCAGAGACAAAGGAAATAGCTCTGTTATTGAGAATGTTGGCAAATTAAATAAACCCAACAAAAGATTCTCCTCCCGGCCCTCCACCGCGGGATGGAGCGGTCTTCTTACCTGCTCCGGAGCTAACGTCTTGGTCCCTGGGTCGATCGTCTCAGGAGCGCCTGGGAGCCTTGTGGGTCCTCGAGGGGGTCCGTGAGACGTGGGCGTCGACTTCCTGCAGGGTGCTCGACGCGTGGGCTGAGAGCTGGGCCCGGGTTGAGGTGGAGCAGGGAGTTTCTTCGGCGAGCAGACGGGGCATGGCCCATGGCGGCAGGCTTGCGGCGGGGCAGGATATGCGAAATGGCCTCCGTCTGTTTCTTCACCGCGGAGAACGGCTGGGTAAAGTCCATGGTGGTGTCGCTGAAGAGGCAGAACTGGGAGACAGGGACATTGAGGAAGCACACTTTGTCGGTCTCACGCATCTCGAACAAGTTCAGCCAAAGGTGACGTTCCTGGACCATGAGTGTGGCCATTGCCTGCCCGAGTGACTGCGCTGTGACCTTCGTGGCTCTGAGGGCGAGGTCGGTCGCTGAGCGCAGTTCCTGCAGCATGTCGGGATCTGGGCTACCCCCGTGCAGATCTTTGAGTGCCTTGGCCTGGTGGGCTTGCAGGAGGGCCATGGCATGCAGGGCGGAAGTGGCGTGTTCGGCGGTACTGTAGGCTTTGGCCGTCAGTGACGACATTGTCCCACATGCCTTGGAGGGCAGTACAGGGCGACATGAAGTGTGCCATTGATCCAACAGCAGACAAGCATCAGAGGAAACAGGAACAGGTGTGTAACCAGCAGCTGACTGCAATGCAACCATCGGCTCCAAAGAAAATTGAACTCGACGTATTTGCCCGCTTTTATACCTGTATGTCCGGGGCGGGGTATGCAAATACTGTCTGCCTAATTCCCATTGGCCTTTTTTCATAGATCAGAGGCATATTTGGCACTCAAGAGAGACCTCTAGTGTCGCTTCTTCGACACACGGTCGAGAGAGCGACAGACGGGGAACTTTGGGCTCTCTATCGACATCTGTGTTTCAAACCTAAAATTGCAAGTAACTTGCAGAGGGACATTTTACATTGATTGAGTTTTGCCACTACTCTTCTGCATGGATATATCATGGTTTGAGGTTATCTGGACATTTTTGTGATCACTGTCTGAGTCATAATGTGCTGTTTTCATGGTGCTATTATGGTATTCGATTAAACATTTATAAACAATATATTATTTGCAAATTGTCCACTCTCTTTAAACATACTACAAAAAAGGCAATGCAAAGTGTTACTTTCTGTTGGGTAAACTAAATTAGAAAACACTGGTGCACGCACACACTTAGGGAACCTCAAAACTGCATCAATTTTACTCATAAGTCATGAATACTATTAAATATCATTACAACAGTAACTTCACCAGAAAGTGAAACTTAAACTATTTTGCGATCGGTAAACACAATATCCACAGAGTAATGTTTGATTCATTAAAGAATGGCAACTAATATAGGCTTCAACAATCCTGGTAGAAAAAAACCCAGTTTAAACCAACTGAAGACTACCTTGGCCAGGCTGGGAGACCAGCAGACCATCTTATGATGTAAGAATATAATGAACACAAACATTCTTAGCTAAAAATGATCAAGAGCACACCTAAACCTGTTACACTTTGCCAGCAAAAACTTCATTCAGATTAATTCATGAATTCTTCATTGATTCATTTATTGACCATTTCTTCAAGTTCCGTCTTTGCACTTGTAGATGGTGCCAAATTACCATCTTTTAAGTAATTGCATTGAACCAAAAGCAGTCATTCACAGCCAGAATGAGTCTAATTATCAGTTTCCGTCTACAATTCTACTAAGAGACTTCAGCACTGCAGTTTCAAGCATCATAAGCCTTTCCCCATAAATGGCAACAAAGAATATCTATCATGCTGTGAACTTTTTATCAAGCTATACAAAAAGATAACAATCCCAGCCTAAATAATAATTATGAGTTTCAATAAAGTCCATATCTCATTGTAATTTGTGGTCATTGCTCACTTTTATTCATAATTAATCCAGCGTTTTTTTTGTTTTGTTTAACGAGATTGACGAACTGAATGAACGACATGCAGCTCCTCCTCTCGTTCATGAACAAGATGGCTGATTTATTAAATTAGTTTGCGAATCAGTTTACCAGTATATTCAGTGACCAACTAGTTCAGTTAAGTGGTGTATTCGTAGAGTGGGACAAACCAATGTTTTGCTCCATCATAGCCCGCTCCTTGAATGCTATTGGCTAGCACCAGTGATGAATTCTCAGGGCCAGCAAAGTCTTCTCTGTTGGCCTTAGATGCCAAATAAATATAAAATGTTAATCTTTTCATTTCCAATCAAATTTTGTGTTTTAAATCGCTTTCCGCTCTTAATTAATCTACAAACAAATAGAGAAAAACAAAAAGTTTATCCAGTCAGAATTTATTCTTTGATTCTTACAAGCGAAGCATTACAACTATTTCACAAATCACATGCCCAAAGCAGCGCAAGAGAGATTGAGCTCCACCCCGTCAGACATTTCCACAGAATCCCTCAACAGTGCAAATGAATGCACATCTAATGTCAGATAGACAGATTCATCAGCCAATCAGATTGATTTATTTTTTCTTGGTAGGTGTGATCTTTAGGATATGTCCCGGTCAAGGCCTTCTAGCTGGTCTTTAGTGACGCAATCACACTTTAAGTGATGTCATTTTAAAGCGAAGAGCACGAGATCTTATCTTGCTGACAAGTCGGCTGTTATCAATGCTAGTATTGCCGATGAGAAAGAGATCCCTATGGATTTAAAAACCTGAGATGTTCTGAATGACTGTGCGATTGCTTAATTTATTAAAAGTAAATTAAAAAGTAAAAAGTAATTTTACTTCAAGCAAATTGGTAAGTGCTTTTTGCAGTGTTATAGCAACATCAGGAGTTTTCTAAATATAAATTAGGCTGCTTGAGAATTCAGTGTCGGATCAAGTATAGAAAAGCAGCGCTGTGTTCCATTCAACTTGGAAAGTCGGATTTTACAACTTCCTACTAGAAAAAGTGCAATGGAATGCATCTTTAAGTCAGAATTACAACTTGTGGGCTTGTGCAGAAATTCTCAACTCCGAGATGCAGGGGCATGATGTCACACTTTGTATATCTCCCTGTGTGTTGACATGTTTGTAAGTGATAAACATTCACTTTATTAAGTAATATCGATGTATGAGTTAATTTCCACATTACATATTAAAGCTTATTTAACAAACACCTACAGAAACAGGTGTATAAAACAATATAATCTCTTTTGATAATCGTACACCTGATGCACAAATGCTAGCACTGCAGCATTGTTTATCAGTTGGGTTTCTAGGAGACATCTCTAGTGAGAGTCAAACACCTGCTAAGCTGACAAGTGCATTGCAGTTCCGAATATCTGGGAATGGAATGAATTTATGATCACAGATATCAAGTAGGAATATTCCACATCCAACTTGAATGGAACGCAGCATAACCGTGTACCCTGAAGAAACTAAATGCATATTGCAAGCAACATTTAAATCGCAAAAATTATTATATAGATTTTTCCAGGTATTATAGACCTCCTTGTTTGATATGATTAAATTACGATTTTTGAATGACTGTTCGGGAGATGTTCATTTCACAAAACAGTCATGCTGCAGTTAAAATTAGGCTTGCTTGAGCAAGTGTCGTTTCAAGTTCTGGCTTTCATGCGTGGACGTGTTTTTAAAATGTTGATTGGTATTATTAGTTAGCTGCGACATAAGGCATAGGGTGTCTTATTCATTGTGAAACTGTGTTTTCTTAATGGCATGAATCACACTGAAGGCCTAGACTTTAATTGCATAGCCCACCACTGGCTAGCACTATAGTCAGTCTTTAAAAGCAGGACAAAGCAAATAAAAAGACCCTATTCAGTCTTCCAGGTTTTGGAACACTGAAGTAAACGATTGCAAGCTAAACCTTGATAGTGGTGAATGGGAGACTACTGCAAATCATTTTTTATAATTTTTGCTTATCCATTTGCTTCAAGATCAAAATGTCACTATCTCAGCTGCTGTATTAAGCCTCATCACAGCTGTGGTTACTAATTTAAACTAATTTCAGGATAATATAATACAATGTTTTCCACTAAATAATAAAAAAAATCTCTGAAAGGATCCCATGGAATGTGCATGTCTACAAATATACAAAAACACTAAAAATAGAGTTTTATCACCATAACTGTTTTCATCACAAATGGAAGGTTATTTCTTTTCCTATATTTTGTCTAATGATGGGCTTATTTTTACCTAGACAAAGAAAAGGTTTAAGAAAAACCTAAATATTTTACACTGTGTATCAAAGAACATTTCCATTTCCATTCACATTTCATTTAATTTTATTTGTCTGTCTTCAGTCATTTTAACACATTCATAAATTTGGGATTATGTTTTGTTCATAAACTTTCCCTTTCTCTCCTTTGAATGTTATTGTCTCACATGCTGAACTGAACAAACAACAACCCTCCTCTCGTTCAGTCATTCAGCAGATTCTCATTCATAAATGAGATGATTAGTTAACTTCTTTCGTGAACAAGTTTACCAGTACATTCAGTTCGTTCATGAACGACACCTCTTGTTCAGACTCAAATGATCACCTAGTACTAGTTCAGTGGTGGGGTGCATTAGTTCAGCAGGTTGAACCAAAGATATGCTGTCTCACAGCATGCACTTGAACGCTATTGGCTCATGCTATAATCAACAGTCAATATAAGCCACCAAAGCATTCTTGCGCTAAAAACTTCATTTACATTTATATTAACATTTAGCAAAGGGACTTACAAATGAGGTGAACAATCGAAGCGACTCATCCTAAGGGAGACATGCTGTAATACATGTTTTAGAAATTGCTTAGAGAAGTACACATAGCAAGGAAAGTTAGAGAAAGAGGAAGAATGGATATTTTTATATATGTATTTAATTTTTGAAGTAGATAGTGCATCATTTAGGCTCTAACTCAAAGCTAATGAAACTAAACCTCATTAGCTTTAAAAGGCAAAGACGATTCATTCACTTCCAAGATTAATTCAAGACTGATTCTTTAACATTTTATGTAATGTTAGGAAGGAAGTGACGAAAGCTTTATGAAAAGAGTTTAATAAGATGAAGAAAACAAAGTACAAACGGTGTAAACACAGAAACAAATGAATCATCCATGATGGGGAAAAAACAGGAGCAAAGGAAACATTCACGAAGGGAATTGGTCATACACAGAGGGTCAAAATACATAACAACTGACAAAGAACAAGCAAACAACAGGGCAATATACACAATGACTAATGAGTTAATGAAACACAGGTGAGGACAATCAAGGACAGGCCCGCAGTGGTGAGGGCAGGGAATTATGGGAAATGTAGTCTGGGAAGAACAGATGACAGGGAAGAAACACAAGGCAAACAACAGTGAATCATGACAGATTCATTCACGAATGAAACATCACTACTGGACAGTGTATGTCTTGATTACTTGATTCAAGGGTGCATTGATTCAACAGGTGAATTGAATGTAAGAAGTCATTAATTTAATAGTCATATCAATTTACAGTCTGAACCTCAGATAGCATGCCCCAGTCTCAAATATATGGCAATAACTTTTTCAAAATGGCAAATACCAATCAGGTGCACTGCAGTTCATATATGCCCATTCATTCAACAACATTCCCAGCTTCGACCCCCTCGACAGTTTGAATTTCGGTAAGCACAGCCCCATTTCAGCTAAAGAACTTACAAACCTACTTTTATAGAATTATCTTTCCTTACCATGACAGGCACAGAAATTGAGGCTGCAAGAGTCCAAAATGAATAAAATCCCAAAGCAGTTTAGTGTGCATCCAAATTCCCATAATAACCAGAAAAATTACGATTTGGTGCATAACGCTGGTCTGAACACTGTGTAACAATATATATTTTTTTTTGGTTGTATGGTAGTAAGTGTTATTTCCTAATTGCTTATGCCTCAAAAGTATAGAAAATGTCTATTATTCACCACAAACTTTGCTTTTGTTACCAGGACAGTGATATTTTGAAATATACCTATTTTCCAGAACATTCCATATTGATTCAGTGCTGAGTAACTTCTAGAACTTTTTAGAAATTTCCAGTAATATAAATAGTAATATAAATACAGGGGCCTTAAGCCAACCAGTTCAGTTTATTTCCAGCTACCTAAGTGGATACATAGCTGCATTTTTCCGAGATGGCATCAGAGGCTGCAAGCATCCGGTAGACACATTTTGCTATATCTGCGGCCAATTTATCAAGACAAGAGTGAAAAAGTACTCCATGGAAGCATCTGCTTAGATGTGTGAGGCCAACAAAGCATGTTTCGGTATGCCTGTCGGGATAAAGACAAACCCTGGGCACCTCATTTCACCTGTGAGCACTGAAAAAAAAAACAAATCCGGAAGGTATGATGGACAATTGCACCCCGTACCTGCTCCTCCTCCGGAGAGCAGCCATTTTTTGAAGAGAGCAGCAATTCAGAGAGCGAGGAATGTTATAGATCCAGATGACAATTTCAGAGGTGGAGCTGAGGAGAGAAACCCATACTACCCCAACCAAAAACACCTCAACGACTTGATTAGAGATCTTGGTCTCACCAAGTCCAATGCCGAGATTTTTTACATCTACGCTCAAGCAGTGGAACTTGTTGGATAAAGTGTGCAAGTTGCAGATCAGAGGAAGCTTCACCAACCTTTTTACAGCTTCTTCACCCATCATGATGGGCTCTACTTCTGTCACAATGTGACCAGTCTGTTCTAGGCAATCTGACTTGCCTGTAACCATAATGAGTGGTACCTCTTCATTGACAGCTCATCCAGGAGCCTCAAAGCTGTGCTGCTCCATAATGGTAACATGTACCCTTCTCTTCCCCTGGATCACTCGGTGCACCTCAAAGAGGATTACAACAGCATCAAGACCTTGCTGGACAACTTGAAGTATGATGAGTACATTTGGGGGCTGATTCATGAAAGCGATTTACAGTATAACGGTAAATCTAAAAAAACTGCTCACTTCTAAATCTTTTGTAGTCATTTTTGTATTACTTTAGTATAAATACATGTTAATTTGGTCATATGTTGTATTTTTCAGACTTTATGCTAACGAAAAAGACACAAATTCGCCCGTTCTCTCATTGGAAATAGGTACATTTCAAAATATCACTGTCCTGGTCACAAAAGCAAAGTTTGTGGGGAATAATAGCCATTTTCTATATATTTGAGGCATAAGCAATTAAGTCAAGTGTTTTTTATTGTCATTTCAACCATATACAGTTAGTACAGTACACAGCAAAACGAGACAAAGTTCCTCCAAGACCATGGTGCTACATAAAAACAACATAGGACAAACATAGAACCACATGAGACTACACAACTAAATAAAATACCTATATATACCTATATACCTATATAAAGTGCACGTGCAAACGTGCAAAAAGTACAGGACAGTACAACAAATTTCTGACAATGAACAGGACAATAGACAGTGCAGCGCCGACCAGTACTCAGTAGTGCAAAAAGATGACAGTTTCTAAAAATTTAAACATAACATATTATGAGATAGGTGTGAGAGCACCATTTTTAAAGTTTAGCTGAAACATGCTGATGTGATCTGTTTTCACTTAGAGAGGATTGACTGAGAATTTAAATGACAATGTGCATCTAAGCCAGAAGAGTTTAGCAAAGAGTCTTTGCTAAAAACCTAAAAGATTCATCACTCAGCAGAAATGTCCAATCTGCACCCTCACAACATCGGTGTACAAGTTCCTACAGTTATCGCAGTGACCAGCACTCAACTACACAAAGGGGCCCACAAGCCAGACACACTCCAGTAAGAAGAGAGCAACCAACCAGACCACAACACATCGAAGCCCAACCAAACACCTCTCAGCCCAGCTCCAGTAAACCTACAAACATTGACCCTCACACACAACAGCAGGAGGCACCAGACAGAACTACACAGCCCTTCCCGCATTCACAGCAGCTCACTTATGCTGACATAGTGAAGGGCAAAATACACACTGACTCCTCAGACATTACAGAGGTGAGATCTTCTACATCTCATCAGTAGAATACTGGGGTATGACATCTGGACCACGAAAACACCTCATTTTATTTCACAATGACTTCTTTCACTATAAGTTCTTGGAATATTCAAGGCCTCTACTCCACAATCGTAGAGGCCAAGACTTTAAAAATAGAGTTTCTGAAAAACATTTATAACCAAGACATTATTTTTCTGCAAGAAACTTGGTGCAAGTCAGACATGGACAGTCACTGCCCTTTAGGATACAGGGAAATTGTATTGCATCACTTAAAAACTGTAATGTGAAATGCGGAACAGACTCTGGTGGGGTCATCATTTTGTACAAAGAGACTTTAAACAACAACCTAACAATCATGAAAAAAAAGACTCAAAACATGTTTGGCTTAAACTCAAAAATGGCATCATTGACTGTGATAAGGACATTTATATCTGTGCGCCCTACAGTACATACCTCCACTGTTGGGGAGTAACGAATACATGTAACGGGATTACGTATTTAAAATACAAAATATAAGTAACTGTATTCCACTACAGTTACAATTTAAATAATTGGTAATTAGAATACAGTTACATTCAAAAAGGATTTTGATTACTAAAGACATTCCTTTCATTTGATTGTCATTTGTTTCATTTAATATTTAGTCCTTTCAGATGGAAAAAACATTTATAAATATAAATGATGTGATCCAAAGTGCATCTGAACAGCGGTGAAACACTTTCTTATGATGTGTTACATTCATACAAGCAGACAGAGAAGTTAGTTTGAAGCAGAAGAAATAGAAATAAACCTTGTGTAACTTTTCATCTTTACACTAAGCTAAAATGCTATTTCTAGCCATTTTACCTGCACATGTTACCAGGCACGATTATATTTTGTTATCAAGAAAATTCACATTGGATCATAATTTATTTATATTTTTGATATTGATACTTTGATATTAGGTAAAAAATCGTATTCTTGATAATAATCTTTGTATTTGTGGCAGGGCGGAAAGCGGGACCGGGTTGTGATACTACACACCTGACCCCTAATCAGGCTAATTAAGCCTCTGAGAGGGATAACGTCTGACCGGAGACGGCAGTGCAACAGAGAGAGCGATTTACAGGCAGCTGTCCGACACCTGTGTGTGTTTTTCTTTTTAGTTAAGTTCTTTATTAAACTATAATTTATATTGTCAAGCCTGTTCTCGCATCCTCCTTTCCCTTTTACCTTGTTACACTGGTGGCGAAACCCGGGAAGGAGGAGGGATGAGTCGTAGTAGAGTCTTCGCCAATACCATCCACCCCAATAGAGCAGACGCGCCATCTGCCAGAAGACAGAGGATCCCAGCCAAATCAGAGTAGACAAACGGCTGATGACCGCGAGCTGGGAGGGGCTCCCGGCCGACTGCCTGGAGTGGGAGAACCGCTGCCAGGGGCAGGGGAGACCCCTTCTGTTCCCTGAGAACACGGCAGGGCATTCTGTCTGCCAGGGGCCAGAGGACTGCCTCCGATCCACCTGGGGACGTGCATCTGTCATCCATTAGAGGGTGGAGGAGTGGCCGAGGACTAAGCTATCGTGTATCAGAGAACCGACGAGTAAGTGTTTTTTTTTTCCTCTTCTTCCTTTCCCCTGTCCCCTCGCAGATTCAGGAAGGTGGGGATGACCTGCCGGCAGAGAGGGCTGGAAAAATATCTGAAAATCCTTAAAACAAGAGCAGTTTGATTTATCTTGTTTTAGAAACAACACTGCACAAGATATTTAGGTTTTTCAGAGACTGTATTTTTAACATGTATTTTGTCTTACTGTATTGGCAGAGTTTTTATAGTCAAAACAAGTGAAAAAATCTACCAGTGCTAAATAAGTAATCCAAAGTATTTAGAATATGTTACTGACTTTGAGTAATCTTACGGATTATGTTACAAACTGCATTTTAAAGCATGTATTTAGCAACTTTACTTTTTAACACCCTGGAACCGAGTGGAATGATAAAAAGGCAGAGTGAAACAGAAAGACAGCACACAAGAAAAATTGCTGTCTATGAAAGCAGAGACTATTGATGTGGTGGCCTTGCCAGGCCATTAGCTGATGTTTTGATTAATGGATACAATGGCAGCATATTAAAGCATGCATAAAAGGCAAAGAGAAAAGAACTGAGTTGAACTTATAGAGAGGAGAAAGAGATTCAGTGATTTATATCTGGTTTGACAGTCACATCAGAACTGATTCACTGTTCTCATGCTTTTTGGACACAGACGCAACCAAATCATGATTTTTGTCAGTGAAATGTAAATACTGCCAAGATAACTTATCTTACATTGTTGCAAACGAAAAGGTGGACAGGGGCAAGCAAGTCACTGTTAAAAGTGTTGTTGAACACATGGGCATGTGTGAGCTCCACTTTCCGGATTAAATGTATTCAGAGTGATGCCAAATGCAAGTTGCAAACTCCAACCCTAAACCTAACTGTCGGTGGAGTAAATCATTTTTGAGAGAAAATACAACCTCTGAAACACATTCACCATTGTTTATATGAACATAATTACTTCCTGGTTTCCAATGGACCAGAACCCATTTTTCAGAAGTTTGTCATGCTATCAGTAGTGATAGAGGGAATTGTGTTGAATTTACAATGCACATTTAAAGCTGGAGAAATTAGGTTGTGTATTTTAGATGTTTATGAGGAAGATCTGGCATCTGTTTGACTGTTCTGTAGGTGTAACATTGCTGGCTATGATGAAGACGTGAAGATGAACCCAAGTGCAGTTTATTTAAACAAAATGTGAAATCCAAAAACCCTAACATTAAATGTGAACTAAACATAAACATGAACTTGACTTGACTTGAACTAAAACTGGATTAGGCATGAACTTGACTTGACTCAAGTCAAGAATTTAGGGAATCAGGAAATAAACTTTTCAAAATAAAAGACATGGAATCAAAACATGAACAAAAACACATCTAAACATGACAGTAGGAAACAGAAGAAAAAAGACTCTCCTTTAAACAAAAGGAAAACACCTGTGGGGTATATATGCAAGCCCCCAGATATCAAACAAAAAACGGCAGGCCCCTCAACCACCAAAGCCTGCGGGCCCAGCTCGCCCTCCGCCTCCTCCTGTGAGAGCTCTTCGGCCTCTGCCACAACGCCAGGGCTCACACCCTCCTCATCTGCTCGAGGTGAACCAAAAACAACTGATACCAGCTCTCAGTGATATGTGTCGGGTCCCAGTTATGATAACAGTAACTTTCTCAAATGTTTACAAAACAAGCGGGAACCCGGTGTGCCTGTATCTTTCTCTATTGCTGTTCGATTACATGATAGAAAGTCTAAGGCCTTCAAAAGCCGTACAGCAAACCCATCTAATCTGGTGCCTATTACACGCCAAACTAAGATTGCTGTGGGGACAAAAAGTAAGACTGTTAAGTTAGCACTTTTAAACATCCGCTCACATAAAAATAAATCACTTCTAGTCAACGACTTAATAAGCACATACAACCTGGATTTTATGTTTCTAAATGAAACTTGGCTAGAAGACAGCTGTAGTGCAACAGTCCTTAATGAAACATCCCCTCCTAACTTTACTTATTTGAGTGTCTGCAGAGAAGGTAGGAGAGGTGGGGGTTTAGCTGCTCTTTTTAAAGATGTCTATCAATGTAAGCAAATATCATTTGGGAATTACCCGTCTTTCTAATATCTGGGTTGTGTGTTAAAAGGTGCTCCACACATTTTACTTATCATTATTTACAGGCCTCCAAAATACTCTCCAGCCTTTGCTGAGGACTTTACAGAACTGTTATCAACAATTACCTCAGAGTTTGACTGTTTTACCATTGCTGGAGATTTTAACATTCACATAGATATTGCAGAAACCAATATGACAAAATAAATCATAACTGTTTTAAAAACTTTTGATCTGACTCAGCATATACATGGACCCACACACAATCATGGACACACTCTAGATTTACTTATCAGTAAGGTTCTAAGCATTTCATCGATTTTTATTAAGGATGTAGCACTGTCTGATCATTTCTGTATTTTCTTTGATATTTTGATCTCTCCTGCCATTGAATCTAGATCTGTGTCTGTCAAGAAGAGATGCTTAAATGAGAACACTAGTGTAATATTTATGAAGGCTATATCTTTAACACCAAGTATATCTGCTGACTCTGTTGATTTACTCCTTGATTCTTTTAACTCAAAAGTTAAAAGTGTAATTGATGAGATTGCTCCTGTGAAAGTCAGGAAGAAGAGTGGCAGACAAAAAGCACCTTGGAGAAACTCAACAGCAGTGCAAAATATGAAAAGACAATGCAGAAAAGCAGAGCGCATGTGGCGGAAGACAAAACTTGTAGTCCATTATAACATCTACAAAGACAGCATCCATGCTTTTAATATGGAACTAGGCAAAGCTAGACAGACTTTCTTCTCGAATATTATAAACAGCAACTTAAACAACACACGCACTCTTTTTGTGACTGTAGAGAGACTGACAAACCCCCCAAGCCAGATTCCCAGTGAAAGGCTCTCAGACAGCAAGTGCAGTGAGTTTGCTTCTTTCTTCTCTGAAAAAATCAATAATATCAGAAAGGTGATCAGCACATCCATGAGTTGTGCTGGGGTCAGACAAATCAAACCACAACCTGAGAAAGTAGTTACTATGTCTGATTTCAAAGAAATTGATGGCAACATTTTGGAAGAAACCATACAGCACCTTAAAACATCAACCTGCGCCTTGATGCACTTCCCACATCTTTTTTCAAAAGTGTGTTCAACTGTTTAGAAGCAGATCTCCTAGAAGTGATAAACTCTTCACTTCTCTCTGGGAGTTTTCCAAACTCACTGAAAACTGCAGTTGTCAAGCCCCTCTTGAAAAAGAGCAATCTGGATAAGACCATATTAAGCAACTATAGACCGATCTCAAATCTTCCATTCATAGGCAAGATCATTGAAAAAGTTGTCTTCAATCAGCTGAACAAATTCTTGAATTCGAAGTGGTGGTGGCGTAGTGGCTAAAGCACAGGGCTATAAATTGGAAGGTCACAGGTTCTAACCCCACGGCTGCCACCATTGTGTCCTTGAGCAAGGCACTTAACTCCAGGTTGTTTCCGGGGGGATTGTCCCTGTAATAATTGCACTGTAAGTCGCTTTGGATAAAAGTGTCTGCCAAATGCATAAATGTAAATGTATATGAATGAATACTTTGACAATTGTCAATCTGGTTTCTGATTGCATCACAGCACAGAGACAGCACTCATAAAGAAAATAAATGATATTCACTTAAATACTGATACAGGCAAATTATCAGTACTGGTACTACTTGACCTCAGTGCTGCATTTGACACTGTTGATCACAACATACTTCATGACAGGCTGGAAAACTGGGTGGGGCTTTCTGAGATGGTCCTAAAATGGTTCAAGTCATACTTAGAAGGGAGAGGTTACTATGTGAGTAAAGGAGACCATAAGTCTGAGTGGATGTCCATGACATGCGGAGTCCCTCAAGGCTCAATTCTTGCGCCACTCCTGTTCAACCTGTATATGCTCCCAATGAGCCAAATAATGAGAAAGAATCAAATTGCTTACCACAGCTATGCAGACGACACACAGATCTACTTAGCCCTGTCACCTAACGATTACAGCCCCATTGACTCCCTGTGATGAAGTAAACAGTTGGATGTGCCAAAACTTTCTTCAGTTAAACAAAGACAAAACTGAAGTCATTGCATTTGGAAACAAAGATGAAGTTCTCAAGGTGAATGCATACCTTGATGCTAGGGGTCAAACAACTAAAACTCAAGTCAGGAATCTTGGTGTGTCTCTAGAGTCAGACCTTAGTTTCAGTAGTCATGTCAAAGCAATAACTAAATCAGCATACTATCATCTGAAAAATATTGCAAGAATAGATGCTTTGTTTCCAGTCAAGACCTAGAGAAACTTGTGCATGCTTTCATCACCAGCAGGGTGGATTATTGTAATGGACTCCTCACTGGCCTTCCCAAAAAGACCATAAGACAGTTGCAGCTCATACAGAACGCTGCTGCCAGGATTCTGAGCAGAAACAGAAAATATGAACATATCACACCAGTCCACAGGTCTTTACACTGGCTCCCAGTTACATTTAGGATTGATTTTAAAGTATTATTACTGGTATATAAATCACTCAATGGGCTAGGACCTCAATATATTGCAGATATGCTCACTGAATATAAACCCAACAGATCACTCAGATCATTAGGATCACATCAGCTAGAAATACCAAGGGTTCACTCTAAGCATGGAGAGTCTGCTTTTAGCTATTATGCCAGCCGCAGCTGGAACCAGCTTCCAGAAGAGATCAGATGTGCTCCTACAGTAGTCACATTCAAATCCAGACTCAAAACACATCTGTTTAGCTGTGCATTTACTGAATGAGCACTGTGCCACTGTGTGTCCAACTGTTTGTACTGTATTTTATTTTATTTTATATTCTAAACTGTTTCAATTATTCTTATTTTTTTTTTATTCTTATTTTAATCTCTCCTATGTAAAGCACTTTGAATTACCATTGTGTATGAAATGTGCTATATAAATAAACTTGCCTTGCCTTGATAGTGATTGTCACGAACCCCGTTCCTCTGCCCCATCTCCGCTTCCTCACACACGCACACTATCTCCCTTCTCACACACGCGCACTCCCTTGTGCTTACTCGCTCGTTCCGCCCCCTTCGAGTTCGGACGCTCGCATTGCTCGCTCGAGCCCTCACGCCCACTATGCTTCCCCGGGCTCTCTTGTTCGTAAAATATCTCCTCCCTCTGGCGCACTCGCCTCAATCAGCCTGAACATTATGACCACTTGCACTCACGCGCTTCCTATCTTCACACATTGTTTACACCTGCACTCACGCGCTTCTTGTCCCCACACATTAGTTACACCTGCACTCGTCTCGTCACCTGTCATTGTCTACACCTGCACTCGCCCCTATAAATACACTATCCCTCCGTTTGAATCCCGTTGGTTATTGTATTTAGTTCCCCGTATCGTTGCCCTGCTAGTCTCGTCTAGTTTTGACCTCCCTACTGTTTTACCTCTTAGCTTGCCAACTTGTTCCCCTGTCTCCGTTCCCACTTGTCCCTAGTTGTTAACTGTTTTCCCGTCTTCGACCCTTGTTTATATCTTTGATTCCCCGGCTTTTGACCCTACGCTTCCCACGACTACTCTTCACTGGATTTGCCCCTTGTTTGTACCTTCGCCTGCTTTTATTTATAACAAAGCAGTTTTTTCATCATTGTGACTGTCTCTACTTGTGTGTGTGTGTGTGTCGGGTTACAGAATAACCAACCTCACCGAAGACAGTCACAATGCGTCTCGCTGAGGATTCGCGCGGCTCAATAGAGCGGAGGAACACGTCACATTCAGCGCGAGGAGCTACGGTGTGGAAGCATGATCGCGCGCTCACAGCCCAGGGCCAGCAGGTACGTGCGATTTTTGATTTTTGTCACCCTGCGTCACCTGTGTCTGGCCCTGAGCCCGTTTATGCTTCCCATGCGTTTTTGAGCGCCGTAAGCTCTCCACCCCCGGAGAGGTTTTACGGCTCTTCAGACGCTGACCAAGGGGTTTTTATGCGAGGCAGCGGTTGTGTAACCCATAACCCCGCCCTCGGCATTATGGACCCAGCGGCCCAACTCGTGGGTTTGCGTCAGGGGAGCCAAACCGTGGAGGCTTATATTATGGATTTTTGTGTCCTGGCGTACCAGGTGAATTTTAATGAGGTGGCTCTGAAGACCATTTTTCAATGTGGTCTGAATGAGCCAACCTCATCATTAATGCCTGGTGGTCGCTGCCCCCTTAACCTGGCTCAGTTTATTGACCTCGCCCTACTGTACTCCGGTTCCTCGTTCACTGTGGGGGAGGCAGACACTGAACCAGCGCTCCACACCACGACCCCCGTCTCGAAGCCTGACCACGGCCCCCGTCTCGAAGCCTGACACGGCCCCCGTCTCGAAGCCTGACACGGCCCCCGTCTCGAAGCCTGACACGGCCCCCGTCTCGAAGCCTGACACGGCCCCAGTCACGAGGCCTGTCACGGCCCCAGCCTCGAAGCCTGCCACGGCCAGCGAGCCAGCCCATGCCGCCACGCCACGAGCCAGCGCCATGCCGCCACGCCAGCGAGCCAGCGCCCATGCCCGCCACGCGAGCCAGCCATGCCGAGCCAGCGCCCATGCCCGCCACGGCCAACGAGCCAGCGCCCATGTCTGCCACGGTCAGCGAGCCAGGGCCTGTAGCCTCGACCGTCCCCATGGCCACGTCCCCTGTTGGCCGAAGACGTAAGAGAAGGAAGAGGGCCCCTTCTCCCCAGTCTCGTCGTGCTCAAGACCGCAGAGGGTCCCACAGAGTCTCCCACGGCTCTGCAGACCTCTGCTCCACCCTCAGGGTCTCCCACGGCTCTGCCGGGTTCTGCTCCGCCCTCAGAGTCTCCCACGGCTCTGTCGGGTTCTGCTCGCCCCTCTGAGCCCTCCCGGGCTCCGCCTCACGAGTCTCCAAGGGCCCCTCACGAGCCTCCTAGGGCTCCTCCTCACGAGCCTCCCAGAGCTCTACCCCTCGAGTCTTTCATGGCTCCGCCTCTCGAGTCTCTCAGGGCTCCATCCCTCGAGTCTTTCATGGCTCCACCCCTCAAGCCTCTCACGGCTTCGCCTCTCGAGTCTCTCAGGGCTCCATCCCTCAGTCTTTCATGGCTCCACCCTCAAGCCTCTCCCGAGTCTCTCAGGGCTCCTCCGCCTCTCAGGGCTCCGCCCCTCGAGTCTCTCAGGGCTCCTCCCCCTCTCAAGCCTCTCAGGGCTCCCCCTCTCGTGTCTTTCAGGGCTCCTCCTCCTCTCAAGCCTCTCAGGGCTTCGTCTCTCGAGTCTTTCAAGGCTCACCCCCTCAAGCCTCTCCAGCCTCCCAGGGCTCGGCCACTAGAGGCTCCTATGGCTCTGCCTCCCGAGCCTCCTACGGCTCCCCCTCCAGAGCCTCCTACGGCTCCACCTCCCGAGCCTCTCATGGCTCTGCTCCCAAAGACTCCAGAGCTTCCTAGGGCTCCGCCTCTCGAGCCTTCCACGGCTCCGCCACCCGAGCCTCCTACGGCTCTGCTCCCTAAGACTCCAGAGCCTTCTAGAGATTCGCCTCCCGAGCCTTCTACGGCGCCACCTCCCACGGCGTCACCTCCCTCGGCTCTGCCTCCAGAGCCTACCAGGGCTTCACTCATGGAGCCTTCTACGGCGCCACCTCCCACGGCGTCACCTCCCTCGGCTCTGCCTCCAGAGCCTTCCAGGGCTTCACCTCTGGAGCCTCCTACGGCGCCACTTCCATGGGCTCCACTTCCTGAGCCTTCCAGGCCTTCGCCCCTAAAGCCCCCCTTGGCTCCACCTCCAGAGCCTTCCAGGCCTTCGCCCCTAAAGCCTCCGTCGGCGCCACCTCCAGAGCCTTCCAGGCCTTCGCCCCTAAAGCCTCCGTCGGCTCCACCTCCGGAGCCTTCCAGGACCCCACCTACGGTGCCACCTCTGATGGCTCCGCCTTTCACGGCTCAGCCCGGACTTCCTGACCCTCTACCTGTCCTGTGGCCTCTTCCCTGGCCTCTGGACCCTATTCCTGTCCGGTGGTTACCTTCCAGACCCCCGGACCTAGTCCCTGTCCTCCAGTCGCCTTCCAGACCTCCTGACCCAGTCTCTGCCCTATGGCTGCCCTCTAGACCTCCCGACCACCCGCCTGTCCACTATGTTCCCCCTGACCTTGTCTTGAACTGCCCATTGACCCCCATGGACTGTTTCATTTCCCTTTTGTGCCTTCTGCCCCCCGCGAGCTCACACGCTCGTTCTGTTCCCCGCGAGATCACACTCTCGTTCTGTTCCCCGCGAGATCACACTCTCGTTCTGTTCCCCGCGAGCTCACACGCTCGTTCTGTTCCCCTCGAGCTCACACGCTCGTTCTGTCCCCTCGAGCTCACACGCTCGTTCTGTCCCCTTGCGCTCCTCGCAGCCGAGCCGGCCGTCAGGAGCCGTCCTATTCAGAGGGGGAGTACTGTCACGAACCCGTTCCTCTGCCCCATCTCCGCTTCCTCACACACGCACACTATCTCCCTTCTCACACACGCAGCACTCCCTTGTGCTTACTCGCTCGTTCCGCCCCTTCGAGTTCGGACGCTCGCATTGCTTCGCTCGAGCCCTCACGCCCACTATGCTTCCCCGGGCTCTCTTGTTCAGTAAAATATCTCCTCCCTCTGGCGCACTCGCCTCAATCAGCCTGAACATTATGACCACTTGCACTCACGCGCTTCCTATCTTCACACATTGTTTACACCTGCACTCACGCGCTTCTTGTCCCCACACATTAGTTACACCTGCACTCGTCTCGTCACCTGTCATTGTCTACACCTGCACTCGCCCCTATAAATACACTATCCCTCCGTTTGAATCCCGTTGGTTATTGTATTTAGTTCCCCGTATCGTTGCCCTGCTAGTCTTGTCTAGTTTTGACCTCCCTACTGTTTTACCTCTTAGCTTGCCAACTTGTTCCCCTGTCTCCGTTCCCACTTGTCCCTAGTTGTTAACTGTATTCCCGTCTTCGACCCTTGTTTATATCTTTGATTCCCCGGCTTTTGACCCTACGCTTCCCACGACTACTCTTCACTGGATTTGCCCCTTGTTTGTACCTTCGCCTGCTTTTATTTATAATAAAGTGTGTGTGTGTGTGTGTGTGTGTGTGTGTGTGTGTGTGTGTGTGTGTGTGTGTGTGTGTGTGTGTGTGTGTGTGTGTGTGTGTGTGTGTGTGTGTGTGTGTGTGTGTGTGTGTGTGGTTACAGTGATACAGCTGGCATGAAGTTCAGATTACGCACACGATTATACTTTTAAAGCATTATGATGTTAAAATGCAATCTTTAATTTACCTCACAAATCTTCTTTACGCCGGTATTTCCAGTCTCACACAACACAGATTTGCATTCAAAAGTGAACAAATTATGTACATTGTGATTTGTCTTTTAACAGGAAGTTAACATTTTAATATTAATATTTTTAATGCAGAACAGATTGGAAAGACCTCTACACTCTTTACTGTAAAGACAGGGCTTTATGTATTTATATTTAGCTCTTCTAATAAATAATTAACATTTTATAAACTTTATTGTATCAATTTTCTTTTATTCATTTTATAGAATAAAATTATGATTGCTCCCACATTCTATTTACAGTTAATTCAGTCAATGAAAATGTATGTTATTTCTAAAATAATATTCCATAGTATCAATATGCAGGTAATGTCTGCCACTTAAAAGCTTAAGCAATTAATCACCCATTATTATTCTTCACTAACTAGATAATATGTGATCATTTCATGGACCACAGATATAGCATAGAGGTTAGCAATTTGATTCTTTATCACTTCAATTAATGAACTTTACATAAAAGTGCACACATTTCCAGACTTGTTCATTGTACTATCTTTATTATCTGAAAATATAAATGAGACATACTGTCATTTAGTCGCCTACTGTACAGTGCAGTGTCCTATTTTAGCTGATGGTCAAGTTATTCAATGAAAAGGTGTATCTCTCTGATGCTCAGCCTCCTCTACATCATTTGGAGATGCATATGGTCCTTCTCTTTATTACATTTTTAATCTGTCTTTCAATATGGATCTTTTACAGCTTCCTGTTCAACAAGGAAAAGAAGAGTTACTTTGAGATCATGAACATCTATAATGTATAATCAGCAGGTGTGTAAAGTAACGAATTACAAATACTCACGTTACTGTAATTAACTACGTTTTCCCAAGAATTGTAGTTTTTTAAGTAGGTTAAATATTTTATACTTTTAAAATATACTTGAGTATATTTTAAGTGCTGTATCTGTACTTTTACGGTGCTATTTCCCCACCGTCTGTGTTCGCTACTTCCCTGTCCTGAACTTATTTTTATCTATCAACATGATTGGCTAGGGAGAGTCTCATGACTCATGACAACATACAGAGCGACCAGTGTAGACCCATTCCAGCCTAGTTCCACAAACATTTCGTGACTATGGCAAAATGATGTACCTTATTACATGTTTTGCTGCAGTTTTCCAGTGAATTATCCAGTGGGGGGTGCCAAAAGCTAGTGAAATGGTGTCATAATCAGAATAGGTTTTTAAAGGGATGGTTCACCCAAAAAAGAAAATTCTCTCATTCCCCTTCTTTCACTCACTTTGACATTGCTGTCCACCAGGAGGTGCCCTAGTATGCTGCTGATCTCCAGGAGGTGCCTGAGTCTGCTGCTGACTTCCAGAGGGTACACAAATCTGCTGCTGACTGCCAGGATATATCTGAGTCTGCTGCTAAGCTCCAGGAGGTGCCAGAGTCTGCTGATGACCACCGGGAGGTGCCCATGTCTGCTGCTGAGTGTCAGAAGTTACCTGAGCCAGCTGCAGTTCTTCCCACCACTTCGAAGAGGAGGCGGCCACCGCCGAGCCATGCCTCTCCTCAGTGATCATCCTTTCAGCCCTTGGTCCCATGCCTTTTCCAGCGCCTCAATCCACCTGACCTGTTCCACCAGGCCTGGCTTCCCTGTCGGTTCTGCCAGTCTTCCTGGTCTCACTCCATCCCATGCTCCACCAGAACCGCCATGGTCTTCAGTTGTGCCGGTCCACACACTGCCTTTATGCTCTTCCATTTTTTTCCAAATGTTTATTGTTTCAAATTACTAAAAGAATCATATTGTAACCACAATCCTTAAATTCCTTATGCAAGTATCTCTTTAATATTATGTAACAAATCCTGAAATGTATATTTGTACATTTTATCAATATTTTTGGCTTATGAGACATAACGTTTTGCTAGGAATTGTAGGCTTGCACTCAAGCTAGTGTAGAATGAATGAATGAATGGTCATTGTAATCCATATTCACTAGACATTTATAGTATCAGGAATATGCCAAGTTAACTGGTTTTTGTAAACAAGCCTATTGTCTGCTTCCAGAATATTAACATCTCTTTATTTTTATTTAATGTAGCATGCACACTTCATTCTACCAATGCAGCTCACATTAGGGTTGCATTCTACATTAATGCTGTTTCACAGAATGGATCTTTATTATTCTCAGAATTTCTAGACAGAGATGGATTCTGATAGCCATACCAAATATGCTTGCTATGCTAATGTGAAACATCTGTAGTTCACAAAACTGTAGTTACATTGTATTTTGTTCTGTAGAAGAGAATTTGTCGTTAGATTCATTGTCATCTGTAAAAGATGTTCTGTAGAGTTCCAAAATATTCAACCAATTTTGTGACAATAGCACTTTTACTGCCCTCTAGTGTACAATATTGGACACCACCGTGTCCATTTTTTGGGGGGGGGGGGGAAGCACTCCAGCAAATCTAGTACAATTAACATCTTCAGAGTTGCAAAAAACATGACATAATTCTGGCTGAAAGAAAGCCTTTCATTCATGTTTGTGTGGGGAGGGGGAGAAAAGATATTCATTGTCTGGTCACACAAAAGGCACAACAAAGCAGCAGGGATACTCTATTCACCTGCCACTGAGACAAGCAGGCAGAGCATAACGGGATCGGTTTTGTTGCTGTATTAAGGAGAGCTCCAGTTTCCCAAACCTGCACCATATGCCCCGACACCAGATTTATGGACCATGCCACACCAGGGGGCTCTGAGGTGAACTAAGGTGACTGGAGTTGGACTTACCAAATGTATGAATTTCCACACACACACACACACACACACACTGTATGAGAGCAGGTTTGGCAACGTTTGAAAACACATCTATTCTCATGTTGATTGTTACTCAAAATAACCAGACGGGGGCAGCAGATGAAAACATTAAAATAGAGTTTCTGTGTGAAATAATGCTTCCTTTTTTTCCTATTCTGCTCTTTTTCTGTTCTGTTATGGCAAAATATGCACTTTCTGAAAGTCACTTTGCAATAAAATTGGCATTTTACAAAAAAAATGGGTGCAAATAGGACTAGCGCACTTTTTGATGCTGAATTTTCAGAAAATTATGTTTTCTACTTCAGGAAGTCAAATAAGATATTATATGTATCATTTTATTTTACATTTATATGAGGACCACAACTTATGAAACCCTGACAAATTTGGGACAGGGATGCAGTTTACAACTCCAAATTGCGTGATTGTATAAATAATAATGATATTCTGTGTAAAAAGTTCTAATAAAGTGACATATTTCAACAAATACCCAATAAATAAAATATATTTCACTATAACTTTGGTAGCGATGTTGAATGGTTGAGCTTCACAAATGCAGTTAACACTCAAATTTATGTAAAAAAGAAAAATGGAAATGGAATGTTTTATCGCTACACTGTAAGGGTCCAAATCGTATTATTATCTGTTTCAGTTTTATGGAACATTAAATATTTTGTAACAGGGGGAACATAATTAGGTAACAGGGATGCTCGGGACAAAGCAATTATTTATGTATTTATTTGATAATTAAAATGTATTAATGTTAAACTTTAAAAAAAAAAATATTAAAAATAAATTATATAAAAAATCCTAAATAATTTTTTTATATAAAAATATAAATCCTAACAAATAAAGAGTGATGACTTATGAATGCCCAGAGGGCTTGACACATGCTCACTTAACATCCTCTGACTACATGATATGCTCAGCTGCCTTAACAAACAGTCTGACAGCCAAATTCAATATGAAATGTGTCTTTATTCCATTCAGGGATTCCCTTTTGTGTCATTTACAGTAAACTCACATTATTCTGGCTCAGTGAATGGAAAGAAAGAACTGTTAGTTTCCACTCAGTCTTAAAAAGGCAAACAGGTGAATGTTTAATCTCATGAGTCATGCTAGAACTGCAAATTCTGTTTGACAAATATTGTTAAAAGGGATGTTCTGCATTATGAGAAGCTGTTGAAAGGTGAAAATGTAAATGGTGCTTGTACAAAACTCGCTGCTTGATGGTTTTTAGTTTTTAGTTCATTGCTATGGTGTTTTGAGTGGTTGCTGGGTGGTTGTTTACTGGCCCAATTCAAAATAGGCTATACCCAAGTCTCTATGATATTCTGGTCCCTATATATGACCCAGGTACCTCCTTCTATGTAAGTATATGGGATTTTTTTTTTAGTATGTTTTGATGTGCACCATCAAAAATTACAGTTGGTTATGCTATACAGTTTATTACTTAGGGTTAGAGATTTTTCATAGGATTTTTCTTTAGAAGTATGAGAAATATTAACAATAATAATTATACTTATAGTATTTTGTATGAGCAATAATTATAATTGGCTTATCAGACACCATTCATTAAATAAAATTTGTAGTATCATTCTGAAATCCTAGCATTGTTGGGCTTGCATTTGCATTTCATATGGCTTGCATGGTGTGTCAAGCTTGCTACTAACACATTCTGCAGCCATGATGATCACTTTAAACAAACTGAACTTTCAACAGTTAAAAAACAAGTTTGCAAGGACAGAGAAAGGGTCTGTTTGTATGTGGATTCAGGAGGCTGTGGGTGAACTGCTGACAAGTGCTGGAAAACATACATAATAAAGACATACTGTAATATAGAGATTACAATACAATTAATAGGGCCCTCATTTAAAAGACATCTGGCAGGCACAATAAATATCAAGGTCATAATAAATATGGTTTATCCCTCAATGGACCACATTATGAAATTACATAATTACATTCACAAATGATAATTTTTGTAATAGTAGCTTTTTATATATACAGTCAGGTCCATAAATATTGGGACATCAAAACAATTCTAATCTTTTTGGCTCTATACACCACCACAATTAATTTGAAATGAAAAGAACAAGATGTGCTTTAACTGCAGACTTTCAGCTTTAATTTGAGGGTATTTACATCCAAATCAGATGAACGGTGTAGGAATTACAACAGTTTGTATATGTGCCTCCCACTTTTTAAGGGACCAAAAGTAATGGGACAATAGGCTGCTCAGCTGTTCCATGGCCAGGTGTGTGTTATTCCCTCATTATCCCATTTACAAGGAGCAGATAAAAGGTCCAGAGTTCATTTCAAGTGTGCCATTTGCATTTGGAATCTGTTGCTGTCAACTCTCAATATGAGATCCAAAGAGCTGTCACTATCAGTGAAGCAAGCCATCATTAGGCTGAAAAATCAAAACAAACCAATCAGAGAGATAGCTAAAACATTAGGTGTGGCCAAATCAACTGTTTGGAACATTCTTAAAAAGAAAGAACGCACCGGTGAGCTCAGCAACACCAAAAGACCCGGAAGACCACGGAAAACAACTGTGGTGGATGACCGAAGAATTCTTTCCCTGGTGAAGAAAACACCCTTCACAACAGTTGGCCAGATCAAGAACACTCTCCAGGAGGTAGGTGTATGTGTGTCAAAGTCAACAATCAAGAGAAGACTTCACCAGAGTGAATACAGAGGGTTCACCACAAGATGTAAACCATTGGTGAGCCTCAAAAACAGGAAGGCCAGATTAGAGTTTGCCAAACAACATCTAAAAAAGCCTTCACAGTTCTGGAACAACATCCTACGGATCCATTGTGGTGGTGTATAGAGCCAAAAAGATTAGAATTGTGTCGATGTCCCAATATTTATGGACCTGACTGTATACTAATATATATATATATATATATATATATATATATATATATATAATATAGATTTTATTTTATTTTTTTGCTATATGACTTTTGGTCTAGACAATAAAAGGGTAACATGCTTCTTACAAAACAATAGTTTAAACGATCTACAGTATGAGTTGTTGTCTAAAATGGAATGCAAACCTCTTTGGAATTAATTGTGTATGTTTATTTTCAGTTTATTATTCTTTGACAATCACATATTAGGAATTAATTCATTAGATTTATCAATGATCAAAACCTTTATCAATCAATCACTTACTTTATAGATATTTTTATTTTTGATTGATCAAAAATGTTTATGAATACTGCCATCAATATAAATATTATAATAATCACCTATATCAATACTTTTCAATATACCTTATCTGTGCACTCAATTTGTATTCCATGATGGCCATTTTCATTCATGCAAGAGCGTTTTTAAACTATTTGGAGCCAAAAATATTTCACTATAACTAATTGCTTGCCTATCTAACCCAGTGCAATATCAGCTTAGTGGGATTTACAGAATATATTTCAAAATATGCATACCACATCTATGACCTTCAAAATGTTGTGCCAAATTCTTCTATCATGTAAACTAGGATTTAGTGAAAAGCAAATGTTTGATGTTTTTAAGAGTAAAACTTTTTTGGTGTGAGTCTATAGAAAGTTAAAGTTGAGGTTGAAAAAGAGGTTGAAAACCGAGGTAAGCATTGCTATAATACAACGCATACCATATAAGATGAGACTTCATTAATCCTGAAGGCTAAGACGAAACTGCTTGCAATGAATGATAATAGACAAAATGTTTCAGCTTTGTTTGAACAACATAGAAGAGATTTCTTCTTTTTAAATGGTCACATTAAACTTGGAAACTTTTTAGCCAACATTCATCTTTTATTTTTTATGAATAGGGTGTATTGTTTTACCCTTTCAGTCTTACAAACTCATCAAAACGATCATAATTAATCATTATTACAATGTTATAATTTTTAATGTTATAATGATACTCCTTGGTTACCAAGGAGGCAAAAGTGTTAGTGAAGTGCTGTCATGTTCACTGTTGTCTTATATTTTTGTGCTTTTATGTTGAAGTTTAGTTTAGTTCCTGTTTCCTGTTTGGTTTTTGTAGTCCTTTGTAGTTTCTATTTATGATTGGTTCTCCTTCCCTGATTGTTGCCCCAGGTGTCCCTCATTCCCTTGTTTGTTTCTGTCATGTTCCCTGTTGTCTTTTATTTTTGTGCTTTTATGTTGAAGTTTAGTTTAGTTCCTGTTTCCTGTTTGGTTTTTGTAGTCCTTTGTAGTTTCTTTTTATGATTGGTTCTCCTTCCCTGATTGTTGCCCCAGGTGTCCCTCATTCCCTTGTTTGTTCCTTTGTGTATTTAAACCCTGCTGTTTCTCCATTTCCCGTTCAGTCGTTCTGTTATGAATGCAGGCAGAGGCAGACAGGGAGTTTGGATCTAAATGCAGGTTCTTTATTAACTGAAATGAGCCAACACAAAACAAGCAGGAACAAATGAAAACATCCACGGGGGGACAAAACTGAAATGAAACACGAACACAATGGAGGAACACGGAACTAGGAAACACGGGCAACGGCGCAAACATAGGAACGTCAACATTCAAGGCAGTGGGAACATGAACCTTCAGCAACAACATTCAACGACCGACAGGGGAATGGAGAAACAGCAGGGTTTAAATACACAAAGGAACAAACAAGGGAATGAGGGACACCTGGGGCAACAATCAGGGAAGGAGAACCAATCATAAAAAGAAACTACAAAGGACTACAAAAAACAAACAGGAACTAAACTAAACTTCAACATAAAAGCACAAAAATAAAAGACAACAGTGTACATGACAAGTGCTGCATCATTCCCAATCAAGATGTCATTTTGTCAAATTATGTGAATATTTTTTTTAATTGTGTGCATTTAGGACACATTAAATGCTAGCTATAAATTTAGCCTTAGGAAGGCAGAGGAGTCTACCTTTCTTATGTTAATATTTCCACCACAGAATGTTAGCAAACAAAATACATAATTTGAGATGTGGTGAAATGACAACTGTTGGTTCAGAAAAAAATGACAGAATTGTCCTGTGATGAGTCAACAATTATATATTGCTAAAAAACAAAAAACAAAAGTTTATCTAATTTAAGTCCAAAATAATCCAGAGTTAAAATATCACCCTATTGAAAATATATATGAAAAAAATTAAGAAAAGAAAACTTGGAAAATAGCAAAGCATTATTCCCTCAAACCTAATATCTTACACAAAAAAACATGCATTTACAAACAATGTCATCTTAACAGATCAAGCCAGTTTTTGCTCAATAGGCAGGCTCTTGGTTTTCTGTCTGGTCTGAGAAGACATTGTTTTAGTTGAACTGTACATATATGTGGCTGTGGGCTGTTTGATCCCATCCCTAATTTCAAAGAGAGAGAAACCTGATACAAGCTGATTAGAAGGATATAATGAGAGGTTTCTCGGTTCATGCTTTCAGAAGCTCTCTTACCTAGGTGGGTCAATCAGGAGAAAGGGGTGCTCGGCACAGTCACCTGACCCTCCCAACAATCCCCTATGGCCTCTCTGGTCGGCTTGAGTTCAATATGTAATACCTATATCTGATTTCACAGATCTGTGAAAAAGTTAGATTTGAGAAAAGGGGAAAGCTCCTTTTTTGTGAAAGTGATCTTTCTTTTTTCCCAGTCGCTATTCATTTTGGCTGTTGCACTGTTGCTGGTTTGCTTTCATCTTTTGCTTAATTTATTGCCTAGTTAATCTGTTTAGAGTCCACTTAAGGAATATTAAACAACTTAAATACATAAAATTCTGTATTACCAGACCAAGCACACCCAACATCCACTCAAGGTGAGATCAAGGTCAACAGAGGTGCAACTTTCATACTGGGTACTTGTCCACTGTAAATCACCCCCTAAAGCTTGGCCTGTTCTAAAGATAATTTGAGCCAATCTTGTTGAGAAATGGACAACATTTGTAGCAAAAGTAGAAGAAATAGGAGTTCAATATATGAGCAATAGGTGGCGATGTCCTAAAACTGCTCAGTTTTTAAGTTTCATTTTTAATAAACAAAAGCATTGCAAAGATACAGTAATTTACAATTAAACTCAAAATGGTGGAAAGTCAATGTGGCTGACTATGGAAAAATTTGAAAGTTATAAGCAGATTTGATTTTCTCACCAGTTCAATGCCATCACCAAACTTGGCACCTATGCTCAAAGCACAGTTGTAGTGATGCATACTGAGTTTAATTGGAAAAAGCAGTCCTGAGATACAACACAAGAACTATTTTTCATCAAATTAGTAAAGGCATAATTTCGTGAAAGCAATACAATTAGGTTTGGTCTAAATATCATGTGAACCAAATTTAGTTAAAATCAGACAAGATTTGTAGGAGTAGCTGTTAAGAAACTTTTAATGATCTGACAACATTTTATTGGATAATCAAGATGGCAGAAATTGATGACACCTGGTTCAATAAAAGTTAAACGGAAAACAGGTCAAACTTTGAACTGATGATGATGCTAGAGGGTATTAGTGGGAGATCCCAAAGTTGTTCAGAAGACTTTTGAGGCCCACCCCAATAAGTGTGCCAAATTTCACAACTTTCCACCAAACTGTTCTAGGGGCTGTCATAGACTTCCATAGCATAGAAACAAACACTTCATTCCACAACGACTGCTTGTTATAACATTCAGACATGAACACAGTTTACAACACAAAATACTTGTGTTACAAATAAATGATCATTGTTTAACCTTAGGCAATTTCTATTCCTAGGAAAGATTTGATTGCAGTTTGTTGAGCTTCTTGGTAACAAACACTTCCTTAGAATTTGTGTTCACGACCTCTATTTACAGTACATGTGTTTATGCAAGCTAAACAAGACTTCCTCGACATTTAAACACAACCATGACATGCACAATGTTAGCATACCTGTAAAAGTTGGATTAGTTATATATCAATAAACTAAAATAAACAATTGCCACCCTAAATTTTCCATGTGCTTCTAAGAAACTTCTGACAACCCCACCCCTGTCGGATGGTGAAATGACCAAGTTGCAAAAGTGACCATCCAGTGACCTCTTCACAGAAGTCCAAAGCTTTAAGCTAATCCGGTTCTGAGGACTGACAATCTATTTTTCTTATACTGTTTTAAGAGGAGAAAAGGAGCTTCTGCAATTCATGGCTCAACATAAAAGCATCTGCTTTTAGGCAGTCCGTCAAAAAGTAGTCTTAGCCATACATTCTTGATTCTTGATATTTGTGTCAGCCTTTTGAAAATAACTGAGCCTAACCGCTATCACTGGAACAGTTGCAAACCTTTACAGCCTAAAGAGACTATGGAATTGATAAGCTCTTGATAATGTATGTGTCGACAGTGCATGGGGACTTAGAAGTTGGCACCAGTTTTAGTTCCATGTAAGATGAAATCTTGGTGTCCAAGAAAGTCAGAGCCAGTAAAATTAATTGTTTGAGTCAATTTTTCACAGATTAATTGTCAAGGCTGTAATCCATTCAAGACACTGGCATGAATTCAAACTACTCATTGAAATGCTGATGATGAATGAGTGCATTCAAGCATACTGTGAGTAAAAAATCACAGGCTGCTATGGGGAATCAAACTCCGTTCCTGGAGGGCCACAGCCCTGCAGAGTTTACTTCCAGCCCTACTCCAAAATGCCACCTTGTAATCTTCAAGCACTCCTGAAGACCTTGATTAGCTGCTTCAGGTGTGTTTAATTAGGGTTGAAGCTAAACTCTGCTGGACTGTGGCCCTCCAGGAACTGAGTTTGATACAACTATCATTAATTGATTTAATTAATAATGACCTGATTTACCTGCTGAAAATGTATAAAACAAGCTTAAGGTGGTTTCTGATCTTAACTGGTCTACGCTGGTCTACTAGCCTGGCCAAGCAGGTTTTAATGTGGTCTCCAAACCTGACCATCTAAAAAGTGCCCAAAACCCCTCTTAAACCATCAAGCCAGACCAGCCAGAACCTTTTTTCTTATATAGAATAGATGTTAATAGGATCATAAAGGTCTCATAAACACCACTAGCTTCCATAAAATGTTTCTAATGGTGTTAGTCTAGATATAAAGCTACTAACGTGATGTAATTTCTGTCACCCCTAAAGCCAACCATCCATCCATCGCATCTGCCGGAGCACAATTCCACACAAGAGGAATACATTATGCATGACTTCTTGGAGAAGCTGTGGTCTTCAAAGAGAGAGGAAGGTACATTTACAGTAATGGGCTGTACTAGACACATCTCATAGAGCTTTTATAGCTTTATAGTCAATTTCGTCATTCTTGTTAGTGTTCTTTGGCAAATCCTCTCTGACAAATGATGGATCATTTTGAGGCTGACCTTACTTCTCTAAACACACTAGGCTAATTGTCAGTCAGCTGGTTTTAAAAAAAAAAAACTGTAATAAAACACAAATAGTTTTCCCTTGACTGATTTTAGACATTTAAACTAGAGGCACAGGATGTACCCTTCTAATGCAATGTTCTTGTAAACAGTTTACCCTTTTAGTGGTAGATGGCCCAGTGTAAGTGCTGACATGCTTTGCTAGTAACAGCCAGGGGGTAACTGCTTGGTTGTTGAGTATGGGCAGACTCTACTGGTTCATGCCAAAACTACACTATTCTGGGGGCAAAATCCATTAATGTCCATTCAAAATGTATTCTGAATTTAATAAAATTTTGCAAGCAATATAAAAATGGCAAATATAAAATTTTTATCATTGTAGATGTTATACCAGTGCCTGATATTTTTGGAGGACTCTGCATTTGACATGATAGCTCAACAGGATAATCACAAGTGTAGTGCTTGGGTCTGCTCACGTTCTTATGGTGCCATCAGCCAATTCGTTGTTTTTTTGCGAAGTGCTTAGTCACATGACAATTACAGCTCAGGTGATTGAATAATGGAGTGGTTATTTGCACCCAAATAGTACCTGTCACACTGCGTGGCTATTTACACCCGAGTAGTCTGGTGGAACAAGAGAAAATGACCACAAAATTCAACACTAGAGAAGGTTGGTCCCCTTCGAGCATTTCCCAATATCTTCATTTTGGCCAAATACAGGACGTCCCTGCCATTACGAGACAGTTGGCCATCCTAACTCCAAATATACATTCTGCAGTGATGTACCCCTGATGTATACTGTTAGTATTTCATTTGGGGTGCAAATATTGAATATTGCAAGACATGATCAACATGATTACACAGGAAATCAAAATGTTGCTCCCGAAAGTACATATACCCTGAAATCAAACCCATACTGTGAAATTATTGACAAGCACAACCGCCCATCAGACATTTTGCATAATTTATTACACAGCTCTCTGGAATACTCGATTCTGATTGGTCAATTGCACCATCTAATGGTCTTAAATTGCTCAGTAACAACCGCACATCCATGTATCAGGCATTTGCGAGCCATCGTTCCTGCTTCTTGGATCACTGTGAAATCTCTATAAGATGAAAAATGATTTCAACTCAAAAATATGTTTCATATGCAATTATTAATTTATTTGGCAACAAGTATTGTAATAAGATGCAAAATGAGCAGTCAGACAGTCATTAATTACTAAATAAACACCAACTGAACTCCAATGCAAACCGGAGGTGGATGTCAGTTGTTCAGCTATTTTAGATTCTCAGTTATTAACATAATTTCAATGCAAATCAATATTTCACGTCTGTTTATTTGGCAAGTATTCTTGTGATCCTCTTTGCTTTGGACTCCTGATCACCCTGTAGGGGTTTATTTGGGGAAAACAACCGAAAGACTGTCCATTATCCCTTACTTTAACCATGGTCACCTTTTCTAACACTACTGATGATGTGTTGCACAAGCAACCTCTGAAACATGGGTTCTCCTCCCATGGGAACCAGAAAGTAATCACGTTCACATAAATAATGTGAGCGCAATTTGGAGGTTGCATTTTTGCTCTTAAATATTTTTACTCTACCGACGGTTAGGTTTAAGGTTGGGGTTTGGTTTTGGTTTAGGGTTAATAAAATGTGCATCACTGTTGACTGTACTACACCATTTACAACTAAAAATACAAATTACATTTGGCACCACTCTGTGGACATTTCACTCTGAAACTGGAGCTCACACGTGCCCATACAGTCAACAACAATTCCAGCTTCGGCCACTGATGACAGTGCTTTGAATTTCGGTAACGATAGACCGATGTTAACAGAAAAACTGTTGACCTACTGCTACCAAATTCACAGTGTGATGATCAGTCTGGCCATCCGAACAACTTTATTTTCCCAATCATTGAGATGATTGGGAAAGCTAATGAACAGGTTTATCAGGCACTAAACATCCTTGTTGACACCAAGCTATTTGGCAAAGACTTTATTTACCATGCTGAATTTCCCCAGCTTCTATTATTTATAGGATCTGTGTTATGTTTGTGCCGGTAAACAAGCAGTCACATCTCCAGTGAAAATATAATTCTAACAGGTTTGTATGTCAATGGCTCATACACAAAGTCCTATTACAAATGCACAAATTAGTTAGGTAAGATTTGTTAATAATTCTTGTTAACCTGACCAAGGTTGCCCTCTTAGGACAATCCTCCAACATCCAAAACAGCTTTTTGTTCTTTTTGAATAATAATCAAAGGATTTGTTTCCTAAAACTGAATCTAATTAGACACATGTTGGCAATTTAGGCATGTTTACGACAGCCCTTAACCTTTAAGTTTGATAAGCAACAGCTGATAATGATCTTGAGTTTTACCTTTATAATGAGAAAATTGATGTAATCATCCATGTAGCTCTTCCTACAGATCAGAGAACTAATCCAAGGCTACTTCTAATCTAGTCTGTCTTTCACCTTTATTTATTGCTAAAATGTAATTAATTAATCAATCAATTGAAATGTAATCAATCCTTTAATTAACATTTTCTTCTTATTTTTTTATTTTTTTATCACTCATTGACAAGTGAAAAGAGTTTTAGAGTTTTGTTAAGTTTGCAATGAATTCAATGTCATGTTGCCTGATAGGGAAAAATCCCATGTTCACTTTACAGGAGTTCAAGGCAGGGTTTAGCACTGTGCTGTGGTTTGCCACAGCTGTATATCATTATTGTCAAAAAAGTGGTTCACATGAGAAAAGTCCTTGAAATCATCCTCAGCTTGTAGCCTCATAAACCAAGAACTTGAGACATGATGGAATGAGACCATCTTTAGTTCTATTTTTATTAGTGCTGGTTGTTCAGGCAAACATAACTGTTACTATTCCCCAGGTTATGGATTGTAACAAACCCCTAATGCTAAAGGTCTGTTCTTAGTCAGCTTAGTGATCTACCTTGCTGTCTCTTGTCTACTTACACAGCTGTTTTCTATGGCAGCATCCTAACTGAAATGGAGCCTCATAACTCCAACTCGCAACTCCATGCGTTATTCAAATAGCGCTCCTCACGCTCAGCAAACAAGAATCAACTCACAATTGTTTTCAATACAGGTGACACAAGAGGAACGACACGATACTCAAATTAACAAAAAAATACATGGCACACACAGCTTTTGGAGAAAATTTTTATATCATATTAAAAACAATTATCTAGACTTTTCAGTATTTCATGGATTATAAGTATAATTATAATCAAAATCTTGCTTCATCCGCCATCTTGGATTTATTTTTCCACCGAGCCCATCCTGGTGCATTCTATGATCTCCTACCACAGGATACTTATGGTGATACCTTAGAATTTGGCCAAAATTAGATATCTTAGGAGGCAACATAATTAAGATACCTACCTTTGGAAAAGCCTTTGTGTTGGGAGCACGCTTATTATGTCTTAAAATGCTGCCTCTGGAGGCAGATAACTAATATTTAGAACGATCTTTGGTAAGTAACTCATAATGAAATCTCAAAAAGAGCTGCTTGTTGAGGATAGGGTATGTCATTACTTTCCTCAGCAATCTGGCACTTGATAAAACTGTGAGGAATAAAATCATAGATTTACGGCTGCATCCACATTAATCTGGATAAATCTGAAAAAGTTTTTTTCATTTTCAAATACCTCTCCATCCACACTGCCATTTTCAAAAGTTTTCCAACTGTTGCTCATCCACACCAAAATGTCTGAAAGCGTCTCGGGTTACATGTGTAACCATTGTTCCCTGAAATAAGCGGAACGAGATGCTGCGCTGCTAAGCGCTACGGGGAACAACTCTAGCTGTGAACCGAGCTGAAATAGTGTGTGTAACACGTCAATGAACATTGACTGGAATTTATAGCCTCGGCTGATGTAATCATTAGATGCACCTGTGGCCAGGCTATAAATGGATACGTCACCAGGTGTCATCAGATACTTCTTTTTGAAGAGCAGTCCTGGGACGTCCCAGTGCGGCAAAGCAGCGCAGCATCTCGTTCCGCTTTTTTCAGGGAACAAGTGTTACACATGTAACCCGAGACGTTCCCTTTACAAAAAGCTTCACTTTGATGTTGCGCTGCTAAGCGCTACGGGGAACGTAATACCCACGCCGCCGCACTTGGGGCTGTCCGGACCCCTACGGTTGTGCAGTGTACTCACAAAAAACGCGAGAGGTCTCAGACATGAGCTTGAGATGTCGACTCAAGGGCATAAGAGCCCGGAGTAGCATAAACATCTAAACCATTCAATTTTGATGAATGTGTGCAGAGAGGACCAGCCTGCCGCATCACAAACTTGTTCAGGCATGAGCTGAGATGTTGACTCAAGGGCATAACAGCCCGGAGTAGCAAAGCATCTAACCCATAAAGTTTGATGAATGTGTGAAGAGAACCCTGTCGCAACACAAACTTGTCATAAAAACTGATGAATGTGAGCGGAGAGGACCAGCCTGCCGCATCACAAACTTGTTCAGGCATGAGCTGAGATGTCGACTCAAGGGCATAAGAGCCCGGAGTAGCAAAGCATCTAACCCATAAAGTTCGATGAATGTGTGCGAAGAGAACCCTATCGCAACACAAACTTGTCATAAAAACTGATGAATGTGAGCGGAGAGGACCAGCCTGCCGCATCTCAAACTTGTTCAGGCATGAGCTGAGATGTCGACTCAAGGGCATAAGAGCCCGGAGTAGCAAAGCATCTAACCCATAAAGTTTGATGAATGTGTGCGAAGAGAACCCTATCGCAACACAAACTTGTCATAAAACTGATGAATATGAGCGGAGAGGACCAGTCTGCTGCATCACAAACTTGTTCAGGTATGAGCTGAGATGTCGACTCAAGGACATAAGAGCCCGGAGTGCAGAACATCCAAACTAAAAAAGTCCAATGAATGTGTGCGGAGAGGACAACCTGCCGCATCACAAACTTGTTTAGGCATGGGCTGAGATGTCGACTCAAGGACATAAGAGCCCGGAGTAGCAAAGCATCTAGCCCATAAAGTTCGATGAATGTGTGCGGAAAGGACAACCTGCTGCATCACAAACTTGCTGCAGAGGGAGACCTCTAGCCAAGGTTTTAGAGGAGGAGAGCCCTCTGGTAGAGTGCGCCCTGAAACCTACTGGCGAAGCTTGACCGCGCGCCTCGTAGGCCCAGGCAATAATGAGGATGCCTCTTTGAGGGCACCCCACTCACCAAGCCGTGGCAAACCGCAGTGGCCACATAGAACCTGGCAGTGGCGAGGCAAGTGCCCGCTGACAGTTCTTTCTACAGAAAATCCAGAACTGAAGCAAACTGGTAGTTAGCTGGTTCTGTAATAAGAACTTTAGTAGAAGGAAACGCATGCAGGCGCATTTGCGTTACTACGTTCAGTCCTCCCGAGGGGGAGGGGGGGGACTGGGCGACTCGGGGAGAAGTAGAGGAGACATTGCGCTATCAACAGAGGCGAAGAGGTCCTCTTCTGCCCTGTAAAATCTACCCAGATCAGTTCCAAGTGGAGGGAGCCCTAGCACTTGAAATGGTCTCGATAACCTCAAGAGAAAACCCTGTGAACCTCATTCGGTACCCTTAGGGGCCAGACATGAAAGGTTTTACAATTCGGGCCAAAGATGAGAAGGTCCTCCCTGTTCGGAATCGCCCAAGGCGAGCTGTCGAGGAGAGGAATTAACTCTGAGAAACATATCCTGTTCGGCCAGCGCAGCGCCATTAATAGGAGGCAAGACCCTTGCTGGTGAACATTGCCAAGACTCCCGGGAGCAGAGAAACCGGGGAAAGAAACGCATACAGACGCATTCTGGGTCATGTATGTGTCTTAACGTCCAGACCCAAGGGGGCTGGGTGATTTCAGGGAGAAGTAGAGGAGACATTGCGCTATTCATAGAGGCGAAGAGGTCCTCTTCTGCCCTAAGATCTCACCCAAACTTGTTCCAAGTGGAAAAAGCCCGGCATTGAAAAAGGTCTCGATAACCTCAGGAGAGAGCCCTGTGTCACTCAGTTGGTACCCTTAGGGGTCAAACATGAAAGATTCCACAATTTGGGGCAGGGATGAAATATTGCCCTGTGCCTGAGATAGAAGATCATTCCTGTTCGGAATCGCCCAAGGCGAGCCGTCGAGGGAAGAGATTATCTCAGAGAACCAAGCCCTGTTCGGCCAACGCGGTGCTATCAGTAAGAGGCAAAAACCCTTGCTGGCGAACTCTGGGCAACTAATACCTTAGGGTGGAGTTCTTAACTCCCCCGTTGGTATTTTCTGTCTGGACTGTAAATCTGCTCCCATATACGGGCATCCAGGGATATAACTGACCTGAGTGACAGGAGCTTGCCCTGGGCCCTAAGGAGAACCCAACTTGTCAGAAATACAGCTGACAAGAACGTGGGTCTCCTTGATGATTTATGTAAGAGGCTACCGCTGTATTGTCCACCCGCACCAAGACATGGCAGCCTCAGGAGGAGGTATTTCAGGGCCAGAAATACAGCCATCAACCCGAGACAGTGACTGTGACAACCGAGCTGACGACCCTCCTATCCCCTTAAGCTGGACGACCACTTAAGGTGCTACCCCGCCCATCAGGGAGGCGTCTGTCCTTAGCAGCCTGCGACAACAAGACGCACCTAGAGTGGGACCCAAGGCAGAAAACCGGGGTCTGAACCACATAGAAGGGGAACTAAGCCTGAGGCGCGTAACCCTATTTAGCCTAGGGGTTTTGGCCCTTGGAAGAAATCCCCTGTCTTTTGGCCACAACAAAAACGGTCTCATGAGCAGAAGGTCCAGAGGGATCACCGTGGACGCGTTCGCCCTGAGACCTGGAAATCGTTGATACTGATAACAGTGCAACCTTGACCTAGCCTGACTTTGCTCAGGGTGATCTGAATGGACTCAATACTAGCGGGAGACAGTTGTGCCCACATTGTGATTGAACTCCATACGATGCCCCGATAGACAGTGTTCTGAGTGGGAGAGAGGACGCTTTTCTTGGCATTGAGCCTCAACCCCAGAGAAACAGATGAGCTAAGACGATGTCCCTGTGCTGAACTGCCAGTTCCTGGAACTGCGCTAGGATCAGCCAGTCGTCTACATAATTCAGAATGCAGATGCCCCGGAGTCGCAAGGAGCCAGCGCTACATCATGCATTGTGAATGTGCGGGTAAAAAGGGCTAGGCTGAGTGAAAGAACCTGACCATGGAAGACTTCGCCCCTGGAAGTGAACCTCAGGAACTTTCCATGTTGTGGCAGAACTTCTAAATGAAGTATAGAAGTGCGTCATAAGATCGAAGGTGACCAGCCAAACGAGTTGTAGGGCTTGAGACACGACCGTCTTGACAGGCATCATCTTGGACTTGAACACCCACGGGTAGTTCAAGCTTTAAGATCTAAGCCAGATGCCATCCCTCACCCTCCATGGGAAACGGGAAGTATTTAGTGTAATAACCTAACACTCTCTCTGGAAGAGGAACACATACCATGGCCCCTTTAACCAGGAGATTGAGTTTTTTGTTTTTACAGTAAGAAACCGCTTCGTAGTGAGAACACCGTTGAAACACGGAAAAGCGGCGAGTGAATTAAATCCTGACGCCCTTATAAGACCCACAGAAAAGAATATATCCGGCAGAAGTTTCCACGCTGCCAGGATCTCTGAGATGGGTATTATATTTTAACACTTCCTGTTGAGGTGTTGTCGGGTGTTTCGCATCCTGAATAAAATGCAGGAACAGCGAAAACACCCAATTTTGACGGAAGCCTCTGCAACCCGAAACACCAAGAGGTTGTCGGGAATGGAGGGGCTTCGAGGGGGTACCAGGAGGGGTGAAGTGAAGCACGCGCCCCGTCCCGAGGGGAGCTACCCCCTAATCTAGACGCAAGACCGTCAGGGTTTTCTCCTACTAGAAATGATAGCCCTGAGGTCTTGCTTCGGGGGCTGGCGAGGGAGGCGAGACTGTCCCCAATCCCTGGGAGGAGGAGCACGACTTGCCACACTTTGCTTTTGAGCCCCCGTTCAGACAGGACTGAGGCGGGTCTGAGGCTTGCTCGTCAAGCGCAGAACCCACACTCAGGTCGTCCGGGAGGTCATTCTGGTACGCCTGTAAAACAGCATGGTGTGCAGAGCAGCACCAGCCTGACCAGCTGCTTGATAAGCCCTTCCCACTAAAGTGGAGGTTGTCATACAAGGCTTTGAGGGGAGAGAGGGCTTCTTAAGTGACGATGCCGAGCCCGGCGAGAGATAGCCCGCAAGCGTCTCTTCGAACAGCGGCATCACTGAATACCCCCGTGCCTCAGCACCCACGATGGTCGAATATAATGACATCGTGGGTATGTGAACACGGAAGAATATATATATATATATATATATATATATATATATATATATATATATATATATATATATATATATATTTATTTATTTATTTATTTATTTTTTATTTAGGGGTTCCTCCATGAGCGAAAAAGCTCTTCATGGAGGTTATCAAAGAAGGGAAGGGACTCATGAGGCGTTCCCTTTCTTAGACTGGAAGATAAAATCTATCCCCTAATTTGGAGGGTTTGGTGTCTCTTTTTCACGTGGCCAGTCCAATCTGGCAACCGCTTGAGTAACAACATCGAGCAATTCCTCCGTAGATTTTTTTATCGCGGACGGAAAGCTCGGAGGCGGGAAGAGAATCGCGATCCTCCTCATGATCCGAAGAAGCGTCAGAATGCGCTTCGAGATCATGTGAAGGACCAGCTGGGTTTGGGGAGAGAGTGAGAGAAAGGGATCAACCCGTCTCTTGCTCCTCAGCCAAATCCATGCAAGAGCCCCACGAACGATCTTTATTTATTTATTTATTTTTTTTTTTCATGAGTGCTGACTCCCGGAAGCAAGCGAGGCGAGCGTGAAGCACTCTGCCTGTTAAAGCAAATCACAGTGCTCGCACCTGCCCTGCTGCAACGCGAGAGCAGCGTGCTCTTACCCCCAAACAAACAGAGCAAAAACTGATGTGTGTCCTCTTCAGCTATTGAGCAAGAAGAGGGGAACACGCACCGTTTGCGGCTTTCAGTCATTCTCTCTCTCTTTTTTTTCTCTCTTTTTCTCTCTTTTTTGAAATATATATATATATTTTCTAAACAGAAGAGAAAATTGAACAACGTTCACTGCACACTGCCTAACTGATTCTAACTCCTAACAGAGGAAAGAAAGTTTTGACAGGGTTTGTGAAACACACAGAAACAGAATCGCTCTGAAAAAAGAGTTTCTGACGACACCTGGTGACGTATCCATTTATAGCCTGGCCACAGGTGCATCTAATGATTACATCAGCCGAGGCTATAAATTCCAGTCAATGTTCATTGACGTGTTACACACACTATTTCAGCTCGGTTCACAGCTAGAGTTGTTCCCCATAGCGCTTAGCAGCGCAGCCTCAAAGTGAAGCTTTTTGTAAAGGGAACACTTAAATCCCCTTCCTGCACATGCAGAAAAACTTTAAAAGTGTGGACCTACGTCATTCTCATGTACGGTCTGAAACACAATTGTCCACATGTTCTGCCTCCGGACAGCAATTCCGAGTAAGATTTCTGTCACCTTTGAAGGAATATAATGTGAAGGTTGTACAAATGAACATTTATCTTTAACAAATTATAAAAGTGAATATCAGGCACAGCAGAGCCGCTTTAACATAGGCTGCCATCTTCACTGTTTTTGGTTGAATGGATCACATGACTGTGTCACATGACAACAAATACATCAATATCTCGAATAGATATTTTAGAATATCTCCTTTTCCCCTGTCCACACTATAACACTATGGGGTTTTCAAATGTATCCACTTGGAATATATTATTTTGAAAAGCTCAGTTTTCTTCAGAAAAAATACAATTCTAGTTGTTTTGGAAGTAATGTCTCTTTTGATAGAGGATAATATAAGAATATAAAATATGTAAAAATGTGCTGATCATAGGCTGTGCTTGCTCCATGTCCAATTGTGCTATCAGAGTTAGAAATCCACTTACACAATGTCTGCCCTTTTTTTCCCATTGGCGTATCAACTGACTGGTGATAAGCCTTGATTAAACAAAAATGGAAAATATTTTTGGGGAAGTCATACTCATTAGCTGTAATTACTGTTAGTGTACACTTTTTAAATGTTGTACTTTTGCATTTATTTTGGGTATTGAGGGAGGACTATTGTGGTCTATTAAATTTTTGTAACTGAATACTGAAAACTAAACACACAGATCAACTTAAAAAGACAGAATAAAGAAAATACATTAATTCATCGCTATACTCTTTTAATAATTGTTTAATTCTGAAAACTCAAGAAACTTTGTTAAAAATAAGCACCCTTCAAAAAGAAAATAGGCTATAAAAGCAATTCAGTAATGGAATTGCTTCTCCAATAAATTCACTATGGAAATGTGGATATCAGTTTGAAAATGTGAATGATTGTGGCTATGTTTGGAACTAGCTAACTACTTACTGTACTGAATATAACATGGTACACACTGTATACTGTTTTTATAAAGAAATACTTATTAAATATATAATTTAAATGAATAGTTCGTCATAAATTATAATTCTGTTATATTTTACTTACCCTCATGCTAACTCAAACTCATATGAAGATTTTTTTGTAGGATGTATGATTGTTTTTGTCTCTACAATATTAGTCAATTGTGTCCAAAACTTTAAATCTCCAAAAAGCACATAAAAGGGGCATAAAAATAATCCACATGACACAAGTGATTTAATCCATGTCTTCTGAAGTGAAACAATCGCTTTGGTAGAGAATCAAAGCAAAAACTCAGCCCTTATTCACTAAAAAGCTTCAATTCCACCCAGCTCTCCTATGCACATTCATAAGACAAACTTGTTCAAGCTTCCTCGCGATTGACGCATACATGCCTGCACGTTCTAGCGAGAACTGACGCGTGCACGATACAACCAGAAGTTCTCGCGAGAACATGCAAATGTTCATGCGTCAGCGCAAGGATGCATGAAAGTTTCTTGGTGAAAACAAAGCCACCATTGGGTGCACAAACTGCAAATGCTTGAGCAGTTGCATTACATGTTGGTAAAAATAGGCAGATCAATCCAGGAACTACACAGGAGCTGTGCAAGTTCAGGGAGGACGAGGAACAAGTCACTCTAATGGCCCCCTATTGGCCCACCCGGGCTTGGTTCTCGGACCTCGAACTCCTCGCGACAGCCCCTCCCTGGCAAATTCCCCTGAGGAAAGACCTTCTTTCTCAGGGATTTGGCATGCTCTGGCATTCGCACCCAGACATCTGGAACCTCCATGTCTGACCCCTGGATGGGACGCGGAAGATCTAGCTGATCTACCACTTGCCATCGTAGAAACGATCAACCAAGCCAGAGCTCCTTCTACCAGGCAACTTTATGCCCTAAAGTGGCGCTTGTTCACGAATTGGTGTTCTTCTCTGGCCGAAGACCCACAAAGGTGCACAGTCAGGTCAGTGCTCTCATTTCTGCAGGAGAGGTTGGAAGGGAGGTTGTCCCCGTCCACCTTGAAGGTGTATGTAGCTGCTATCACAGCCCACCATGACTTGCACGACTTGATTATCTTGATTATTGAGGCGCCCAGAGGTTAAATCCCTCCCGGCCAAGCCTGTTCCCCTCCTGGGATCTCTCAGTGGTCCTCTCGGGCCTTCAGAGACCCCCCCTTCGAGCCTCTAGAATCAGTTGGACTCAGGACCCTCTCCCTAAAGAGGTCATTTTGCTATCAGTAATTTTGTTTATGTTGTCCTGGACTTTTACTGACACCTAGCAGTGTGGATGCAGCTTCATTCAAACGCAATAGCTTTTTTGTTTAACCTTTTCATTATAAATCTTGCCATCTGCAGTCTTCTTGGTGCGATCATGATTTAACGCTTGATTACACTTCCATGTGCTTGATGCATGTGCAGAGCATGTATGTATACAGCGTGTACATTCGCAGAAAGCACAAATGGCCCCTTCACATTAAAAGCAGCATAAATACTCATCATTGGCACATTCACGCATTTACAATAGGTGACGCTGATTGACAATCAATTTCCTCTGGTACAGTAGGTGGCATAACACACCTTTCAGCATCCATGATACAGTAAGAACAAATATACTTAAATGGTGCATTCAATTTAGAAGTGTTCATCTCTGTTTAAAAATCATATTTGGTCTGAAAGAACCTTAAGAATGGAAATGACTTTCTGACCAACTTGTAAAAAGCAACTAATGACGGTTTGCTTTGTTTGAATGTACCACTTTGGAGCATCATTTTTTAAATATGGAGTTACAGTCTCAGTGAATCTTTGGACAAAAAACACAGAAGAAATCAGTAAATGCATCTGTCCAAAAGTATTGCATTTTAGTCAGCTTGCAGTTTTTACAAGTGCATTACAGTTTTGTGTGCAATATGCATCAGACCGTCAGTGAACGTTCTTTGGGTGGTCCATGGGCAACATATGGGCAAATGCTGTCTGTAGATATCCTTCAGGCATTTGCAAAGAAGACAACAAAGAACATGGCTTGTAAACATTTAGTTTGATGTCTGGACATCATAGTCACAATGGCCTTGACTTTTTGACTGTCAGTAAATAATATCTAATAAAACAAAGACGATTTTAAATTACTATATTTGCCTGATGTTGGTTTATTTACTCTATGTTAAATGCAACCAGTTCCACATACCGATCATGTTAGACACATATGTAGTGTTCTGGAGAGCAGCTGTGAAAGAGAAGAACATATTGCAGCTTTGATGTCTTTGAACAGAGATGTTGCACTGTTTTTAATCCATGCAACAATCCTTATTAATTCTGATTTAACACAGAACACAATTTGTGGAGAAACAGTGACGAACCTCAATATGCTTAAACGGTTTACCCAAAAATGAACAATCTTTCCTTTTTTTATACAATGAAATCGAATGGGCACTGAGGCTGTCAATCCCTTATATCCCCAACATTATTATGACATTCTTTCTTTAAGCACAGATATTATATTTCTTTTATGAAATTGAGATGTACAGTGTTAATGCAAATTAGGTAAGCCCAGGGCAGGCTCATAAGTGCATCACTGTCAAACTTTGGATGTTATCACGTTTTTACCCACATTAAGTTTAATTATAATTACAAACATATAATCGCAGTTACATTATACTATCATGTTGATATTTTAGATCCCCTAACCTAAACCCTGCCCCTAAACCTAACCACTTACAAACAATAAAATAGATTTAAAAGGCTGATAAGTTTAGTCATAGTCATTTTAGTTACATTTCCATTTTGATATCATTAAAATTACATGACTTTGACAATTTGTATTACTTCTAGGACCCTTTCAGCTCACGTGTTGACTCCCAAGCTCTTAGGACTCATACCCTGCTCAGTTGAACTAAAGCAACTTGATCACATTCAAATAAGCTTGTGAACGTAGTTGGTGATTTAATGCAAATGTTCAATTGTATCACCTTAAAAGTCATGCGCTACAGTAAAAGTGTTTAGATGACATGAAATAGCACTGTGTGAAGAACAGGGCGAAAAGTACATATTTATGAACTGAAATCTGACGTTTTACTTGTTTTCTTGTATAATAGAAAATATAAGGACAATTATCTAAATTTAGAACTATAAATCTAAAACTATAAATTATAAAGCACTATAAAATTAAACCTTTCAGTAAGGACATTGTATTGATTTCTGCTAAACAAACATTTTGATTATTTTGCAATAATGACTGTTTATTTTCCCTTACATGCTAATATGTAACCTTTGCATCTATTTTCTCTCGGTGGCAGTGTAAATGCCATTCAAATTACCCACAGAATCAATTACTCACACTACCGGATTTGGAAAGTCATGGTGATGTCACACTTGGAAATTGACACCTACAGTAACATTCAACTGAAAAGAATGCATCAAAAGAAGAGAGACTAGTTTGCATTCTGTGGTTGACTGATGCACCCAGAAGCTATTTTAGGACTTAAGGTTAACTGCTACAGTGCTCATGGTTGCATGTCAGAAGAGATCAAATATACAGCCCTTTGTTTAGATTTGGGGAAACTAGGGAATGAAACCATTTTTGTGTGCAAGAAAACTCACCTAGAAGAACTAATTAAAAAAAAAAGAAATGTGGTCGCTCCTTCTTTCGTGGAATGCAGAGAAGAGATTACATTTTTGGGGGGTGTAAAGAAAGTACAGTATTAAAGACAGAAACGTCATGGTTACTGTTGTAACCGCCGTTCCCTGATGGAGGGAACGAGACATGTGTCGAATGTAGTGACACAAGAGGTTTTTCTTGAGAGCCTCGCGTACCTCTGAACTTTAGAAAAGGCCAATGAGAAATTGGCAGACAGAATTTACATGTCCCGCCCCAGACATACGGGTATAAAGGGAAGCGGGTGTGCGTCTGTCAGTCAGACAGTTTTTGCACAGAGGAGCTGAGAATAAGGTGCGGCCAATCACAGTGGTAGGTCTAGTCTTGTGGCAAAGGGGACACAACATCTCGTTCCCTCCATCAGGGAACGGAGGTTACAACAGTAACCATGAAGTTCCCCTTCTGTCACTCACTCAACGTTGTGTCGAATGTAGTGACACAAAGGGTCCCATTTCAAAGCGCCATGCACTACACCGTGTTACGTGAACTGCTGAAACAGGTGCAAGCAGGCTGCTGCTTGTATCGGCCGCATGTAACCCTCCCCTACTCCCCCAGAAAAAGGTGTCATATACAGACTTAGGTACCCAGCACCCCTAAGGGGGGAACAGGTGCTACATGAACATCATGGAAGCAAGCCAGCCAGCCATGGACTTTTCATGTTTTTGGCATAGAGCGTAAAGCGGCTAGGATCTTAACGCTATGAAATGCGTCAGAGAAGTCGATCTTTCCCTATCCTATTCTTTCAGGGGGAAAAGACCCTGCAGAGACCACATCCTGCCCAGACTAGTGGGAGGTGATATGTGGCCAATACACCACATGGGTTGACAAGCCACACATGTGAGTGGTGTGGTGGCAGGTCCTACCTGATGAGGGAGGAGCTCTACAAACACAGCGACCGGGGGCAGAGGGACCGCCCAAGGGAGATGTGGGTCCGCCGACAGGGGGACCGTACCATGGAAAATACATCACAGGGAGTTGCCCTAAGAAGTAATTAAGCCTGTGGAGCCCTACCCCAGTACAGAGCACTTGTGGCTCGTAGTGGGTCTGGTCGAATTTGAATTTGCTCCACTGAATTTGCAGGCCAGAAGGCAAGGGAGGAAGAACATTCAAGAAGCGAGAGCTTAGTGGCTAACCTGGGAGAGAAAGCGCACTGGATCAGCTTGGTGAAGTGCGCTAGGTGCAAGCGGAACACCCGTTTGGCTTTTCCGTATTATCGAGTTCTACCGGCTCGGACCTGACAAAACACGGGACGAGACCGACTCAACAATGCGATTGTAGAACATCGCAAACGTGTTGGGTGTTGCCCAGTCTGCTTAGGGAGGTGCCGTTGGCCAGTGCCCATGAGGATGCCACACTTCTCCTCGAGTGTGCTCGAACCTGCAAGGGAAGGCCAAGGAAATGGTTTCGAGAGAACAGCCGCATCCAGGAACTACATAGAGGCAGAAAGTCATCTTTAAAAAGATGAGTGCTGAAAAGGAGGTGAGTGGAGCAGTAGTGAGACTCAGCTTGCTGCTGCACTTCGGCTCCGAAGAACAAATCTGACTGACAGACGTCTGTCTGGGGGCGAGATATGCAAATTCTGTCTGCCAATTTCTCATTAGCCTTTTCTCAAGTTTAGAGGTATGCAAGGCTCTCAAGAAAGACCCCTTGTGTCACTACATTCAACACAATGTCGAATGAGTGACAGAAGGGGAACTGACAGTCTCAGTTGTCATTGCATCTTTTCTAAATGCAATGAAAGTGAATGGTGACTAAGGCAAAAATTCTGTGTAACATCTTCCTTTTGGGTTCTACGTGAGAAAGAAATTCATATTGGATTTGAACAACATGGGGGCGAAAGAATTGTGACAAAATTTGTTTTTTGGGTGACTATCCCTTTAAGACTGTAAAATACTTGAATGAACGTCTTTTTGACAGGCTTTACTTATTGACAAGAAAGGAACAGAGCAAAGTAAATAACTGTTACAAAATGGAATTGCCTTTAAAATGCTTAATTTGAAAGAGTCATATATCATGTCATCTGTAATTTAGGAGGGTGTAAGCTGTTATAAATAAGACTTAATGATTTTAGGGCTTGTAGCTTGGTTTTTTGTATGGATAAAAGATGCAATAAAAGTGAATGGTGACAGAAGCTAACATTCCACCTAACATCTCTTCTAGTTTCCACAGAAAGTCCCAGAGGTTTTCAACAAAAGGGCAAGATTTTTAATGAACAATGACTTAAATTTCAGTCTATAGTCAGATAGACTGAAAGATTCAGTCAGTCAGAAGATTCAGAATATAGTGCCATAATCTTAGGCATAGTAGGCGTTCATTTATCCTTTTAATACTTTAATGGTGCATGGTTTGTCATTTGTTGGATCTTGGCAGCACACCATCCCAAAAAAACGCATCGGAGAAAACAAGAAATGGAAAGGATTGACAATCAGACATTTTATTTGTATTTTATTTTGTTGGAATTGAAAGTGCCAGAATGGAAATTTAACCCCTGCTAATACCTCTTCATTTTGTAACACATGATGCATTTGCAGTCATGTAATACAGCACGCAATTTTCTCTCCTTTCTTCAAAGCCTACTGAATACAGTGGTAGTTTTTTGCATAACCATGATTTCTTGGGAAATAAAACCTGAGACAGCATAATTTCGCATAATTATGCTGTCTCACACACCTATGTGTGAGACAGCATAATTTCGGGATAGAGTGACTCAGGAGTCAGGATAAGAAGCTGGCGATGTAGTCGTTCCTCGATGATCTCACTCATAGAAACCAGGACAATTATGGAAAATCTACTGATGGAAATCCAGAAGTAACTCCTAGTGGGCATGTACAAATGTCTGTGTATGTATCTGAACCACAAGTGCATAGTTGGATATGATTATGAATACAATAGAGTGACAACCCTTTATTTCCTTTTGGTTCAAAGTTTCTAGAACCGTAGGCAGTCTTTTGAGGCTGTTACGTCTTAAGCGCAGTGCTATGTGAAATGCCATGTGTACAAAATCAATGGGCATGGCTATAAAGTCTAGGCATAAATGGGTCACAAAAATTGCAAATTTAGGTCTTGCGCCACTTCGTTTACATGGACCTCCTATAAAATGTTAGAATACACGCACTGTTTGCATGCATTCCTGCCATTGATTGTGTAAACACTCCAACCCACGGACAGTTGCACATTGCCAAGGCACGAAAATTGCACTTTTTTGCGCTCTCACAAAAATTGGAAAAGCCGTAATATATGTTCGTAACACATAGTCCTGCACCTAACGTGCTAGGTGAAATAGAGCCCCCATAATATAATAGTGTGTGGGATGCACGTTGGATCATAGCTTCACACATAAAGACAGTCAAAACATTGTGCTTATCAAATCATACAGTGTGTATTGATTTAACTTGGTTTATCCAATCCTTACCCTCTGAGAGTAAATTTGATTACTTGCCTGATGATTTAACACGAGGCATTTCGTTGCCTTCAAGCGCTAGGTCTGCATATTCTGAGACTTGGATCCCCAGGACTCGCCTGGTATCGCCTTCATGCCCTCGGGCAGGGCGCACGCATGTCTCCCATGCCAGTTGTGCATAACTACTCATTTCCTGCATGGTGGGGTTGCCCGTTCTGCAGTGCATCATGACGTCATATTGCACACTCTCATGGAGGTTGTGAAGGAAAAGTGACTTGAAAGCCTGTTCCTCCTCCAGACCTGGTGCGTTACGTCTTTGGAAATACATGGTTCTCAGGCATCTGTAATACTCATGTGTGATGGCAAAAGCAGCTATGGTAGTGGAGGCATCGTCGATATAAAATAAATACTCTTCCCGTAGGGCTTTACACACCACAAGGTCCAGGATTGTGTGCTTTTGCTTCCCGACTGGGTTGTTGACATAATCAACTAGTTCCTGCAATGCTTCATCACAACGACTAATATCGTAGCAGTTAAGGTTATCCATCTCCTCTATGGAGAGACGGAGGACAGCAGCGACCACACCTTGCAGTGCTGGGTCGTCTGACCTCTGAGGAGCTTCAACTCCGGCCACGTGGGATGATTGGCAACTAATTTTACTGGGCAGTAAAAATGATTGCGACACAGTGGCTCTGATAGCTTGTTGAGTTAAAGTTGCTGTAATGCTAACACAAACACACAGGTGGGAGGCTTCTTCCTGTGGCTTACAAGTTACTGTTATGTAATGTTTCACTCTGCATTTTCACTGTGCTCTCTCGTTGGTGGATGTCACTTAGCTGACCTGACACCACTCTGTAACATCTAGGTGAAAGTGTTAGGAGTTAAATAACAACAGCAGGCTTTGAGCAGACTATCGTAAATTACCAACCCCTAATTCACTCGAAGAGCACTTTCACACCACACTGGCTTATGTTTGGCAAGTCATGATAAGTCAATTGTCAAACAGAATCAAACTTTGAAGTAATGATTCAAGTTATTACTTTGAATTCTTATGCATACACACTGTGACAAACTGGCACGTAGGAGGCATCACATGGGGCACCATTTTTATCAGAAATTATTAATAATTATCAATTATTAATCATTAATTAAATAATATAATTTAATTCATTAAATTCTATCCTCGGGGCACAACTCTTTGACAAGAGAAAAATTATAGTAAGTGACTGACCATGTCTCATAAAAATCTACCCTGAAGTTTGAGTATCTTGATTAATAATCAAAATAATCAAAAAGGGAAGAAACTAGCCAAATTATTGCCATATGAATCCAGTATTAATCTGGTTGCAGTTGGCTTCTTACAACAACAAAATAACAATACTGATGTTATAGGGGAGTTCTTGATGTGGCAGAGGCTGGCTTCAACACAATATTCAAACAAACAACTAGGAGTACTTCTTATTATAGTATAACAAGATTTATTATAATCAAACAGCAATGAACACCACCAATACTATATGAATATAACACAAAAAAATAACATGGAAGTCTTAACTAAGTAGTGGATCTATATGCTAGTGTATGGATGGATGTATGTATGTGGGTGTGTGTCTAGATTCGGTAACAAAGGAAACAAAATGGTGGATTAAACTCCACGTGGGAAACTAGTTTCAAAATGGAGGATCGGTTTCAACATTGAGTACTTGGTTAAAAATGGTGAACTGAATTCAAAATGGAAACTAGTTTCAAAATTGAGGATTTGATCGTAAGCCAACGATTATTTGAATGTGGAGGGAAAGAAAGATGGCTGGATCAAAACCACATGGGGGTGGAAATGAGCAGGCACACAAAGGAACTGACCAAACAGGTGGGAGAATTTGAAAACACCAGCCTGAGTCAGACATAAACCGCGGTGCTGCTCACTCCGTGAATTTCAGTGTGTGAGAGAGAGAGTGAACATACAGGGGTGCATGCAATTTAACGGAAGATAAACGCTGGTAACAGCGCGACAGAATCGCTAGTACAGCTCACTCAATAAACAACATTTCACCCAAAATGGATGATCTCACAAATCAAAACAGCAAAACAGCGATCAGTGAAACATATAAGGTTATACTCAAAACATCAAACATTCAGCATCAAATATACGATTTAGTTGTACAAGAAAAGTCACAGTTTCTAAATGAAATCTGCCCAGATATCAAGCAATACTTGGGAAATCCTGTGTGATTTCAGCAGGGTTGTCCGTTTGAAGTCCTGTTGCCTTGAGCGGTCAGGAGAAAACGATCTGGAATCGGTCCTCTGTCTTGCACTCGTCAGCGAAAAGATGTGTCTCTGCTTTGTTCCTCGGGTCCGGTGACGGAGAGAAATGCAGGCGATGGTCAACGTTGAAAGAAAACCTGCCCAGACAGGGGGGAGGTAACTTGTGGCCAATACACACTGGGGTTGTTAAGCCACACATTGACATGGTGCGGTGGTAGATCCTGACTGAAAAGGGAGGAGTTACTACAGACACGGAGACCAGGAGGCAGCAGGGACTGCCCAAGGGAGGCACAGGACCCGTGCCTCGGAACACCCGGTCGGCTGTTCCGTATTACCGAGTTCTACAGGCTCGGACCTGACAAAACACGGGACAAGACCAACTCAACCCTGAGGTTGTAGAATTTAGCAAAGGCATTGGGTGTTGCCCAGCCTGCTACTCTGCAGATGTCTGCTTGGGAGGTGCCTTGGGCCAGTGTCCACGAGTATGCCACACTCCTTGTAGAGTGTGCTCGAACCCGCAAAGGGGCGGCACGGTCTGGGCATGATAGGCTAGGGAGATAGCATCAACGACCCAATAAGCCAACCTCTGTTTGAAGATGGCGTTCCCTTTCCGCTGACCAACAAATCAGACAAAGAGCTGCTCAGAGCATCTAAAGCCCTGCGTGCGGTCCACATATATACGCAAAGTACCGGACATAGCAACGAAGAGATTGGGTCTGCCTCCTCCCAGGGCAGCACTTACAGGTTCATGACCTGGTCCCTGAAGGGGGTCGTAGGAACCTTGGGCACATGGTCTTAGGATGACGTGAGAATCTGCCGGACCGAACTCTGGGCGAACTCCAGTGTCGCTGACAGAGAATGCTTGCAGGTCCCCGCAAGCACGATCAGGAGCGCCGTCTTCAAGGAGAGGGCTTTGAGCTCGACTGAATCAGGTGGCTCAAAGGGGGGGTCTCTGAAGGCCTGAGAGGACCATTGAGAGATCCCAGGAGGGGAACAGGCTTGGCTGGGAAGGGTTCAACCTCCGGGTGCCTCTAAGAACCTTATAATCAGGTTGTGCTTACCAAGGGACTTGCCATCCACTGCGTCGTTGTGGGCTGCGATAGCACCAACATACACCTTCAAGGTGGAGGGGGACAGCCCCCCTCCAACCTCTCCTGCAGGAATGAAAGCACTGACTGAACTGTGCATCTCTGCGGGTCTTCAGATCTGGAAGCGCACCAATTTGCAAATAGATGCCACTTGAGGGCGTAAAGCTGCCTGGTAGAGGGAGCTCTGTCTTGGTTGATCGTGTCTACAACTGCAGGTGGTAGACCACTTAAGTCTTCCACGTCCCATCCAGGGGCCAGACGTGGAGGTTCCAGAGGTCTGGGCACGGGTGTCAGAGGGAGCCCTGTCCCTGAGAAAGAAGTCCTTCCTCAGGGGAATTTGCGCGGGAGGTGCTGCGAGGAGCGTGAGATCCAAGAACCAAGTCCGAGTGGGCCAATAAGGAGCCAATGAGGTGACCTGTTCCTCGTCCTCCCTGACCTGGCACAGCATCAGTGCAAGAAGGCTCACTGGGGGGAATGCGTACTTGCGCAGCCCCCGGGGCCAGCTGTGTGCCAACGCGTCTGTGCCGAGAGGGGCCTCCGTTAGGGAGTATGAGAGCGGGCATTGAGAGTTGTCTTTGAGGCAAAAAGATCTATCTGTACCATGCCGAAACCAGTCCCAGATCAGCTGGACCGCCAGGGGATGGAGCGTCCACTCTCCGCTGAGCATAACCTATTGCGATAGCACGTCCGCCATCATGTTGTGGTCGCCGTTGTGTTGTGGCTGGTAGCGGTGACCGGAGCCGAGGTACCAATCGTCAAGCAGCGAGGGTTGGCGGGAAGACAGAGGGTTCCAGTCCAGCCAAACGCTCACACCGGCCCAGGAAAGCATGTTGGCCATCTGCACGACAGACTGGGCGGGCTTGCCACTACCAGTTTCAGTGTGCATGGACTGATTAAGATAACCAGACAGACAGGTCCAGTGACCTACAAGCTCTACATGCTCAAAAGGAGGATACCCCGAAAGGTACATGCAAACCTGTTGAATGAATTTCGGTCACGACCAAAGGCTGTGCCGCAGTTGCTGGTTAGAGTGGTAGGAGAGGAGGAAGAGGTTTCAGGGCAGTATTTCCCAACATCAGGACCAGCTGAAACCATAGACCTGTCTCATCTACCACCTACACAACATGAAGTGCATGCTGGCTGCTTGGACCCTGAGCTCTTCCAGGAGAAGCCAGGCTATACTGTTCTGATACCCTACAAGGTCTATCTAAAAGAGAATTCCCCCATTCATCAAAATACTTATTTTGATGAAAACTGCTGCCAGTATTGAAGGAGGAGTTGTAAATAATTAAGAAAATGGGTGTTATCGAGCCTTCCTGCAATAAAAGGTTTTGCCTATTAATCGGCACCTATAACATATTTTGGAACTATCGGTTATCGGCAAAAATCCACACTGATAGTTTTTCCACGTTGCATCCATTGCTGGAGCACCTAGGAGCGGTCCGCTGTAATAATACAGTATGAGAGCAGCCTCTAGAGGTGAAATAAAATCACTTGACTGATGCCTTGTGGTGTTTGTTTTGACACTTGAGACTACACTCTGCATGGAGTGGAACACATCAACAACGAAAAGGTATGTATACAGTACACTACAGTACACATTGTCATATCGTTATAAAGTAATTAATTTGTTGACTAGATGCTGCATTAGTAGAGAAGAAGGCTGAGAGGACGCTAACATTAAAGCTAACCACAAGTGGTTAAAACAATGTAACAAAAATACATGCAAGTTCTACCCAAATTTTTAAATGTCACGATTGTAACCATCTATTACCATCTATTTGCATTAGTTTATATCCAGCTGGTCATGTTCATGCATTCGTTAGCCAGCTATGTTTCATATTTAAAGCTAGTGATGTGAGAAATTAAATGAATATCTTCATGCAGCTGAGAGAAACATATAAACAAATCAGAAACACATCTGATTTCAATAAAAAAAAATATTCTCACTGTAATATGATGACTTCAGATCGATCACATTCTTGTGCTAAAAAAGGCTAGACACAGCACAACAACAGGTTAACAGAAAGCTGGTGTCTCAATAAGCTTTTTAAGTTATTTTTAATTAGACACATCACCTAAAAAACTGTCCTCCTGCATAAGATGCTGAATAAACAAAAACATAAAAAAAAAAAGTTTGTCTAGTGCACGTTTACATAGAAAAAACAAATGGATGATACTGCAACTCCACATATAACTGTACTTAATAAAAAACAATGTGGTATTTCACTGTTATTATGAAGCTTATAGAGTATGGAGTTGTAAGAATCAGTGCAAGTGTAACACCTTGTGAACTGTCTATTGAAGTTTTCCCCGTTCATTTTACTTTTGACGTAACATATGAGAATATGGACTGACTAAAACTTTTTATTTATTTATTTTATGCAGTTAGTTGAAAATGAAACGCTTTTTTAACAGCCAGGATAGGAATGTTCTATGCAATAATATAACAGTGCTGAATGGTTAATGTATTTATTGCACCATCTTGTGGACCAAGGAAACAACGTCAATTTAAAAATCAGCTGACTTTAAAATGTAAATATTAGTTAATATATATATTAATATTTTCATATTTATTTCATTTTAAAAAGTGCAATACATTTTCTTGTTTTAGTCAGTACTATATATATATATATATATATATATATATATATATATATATATATATATATATATATATATATATATATGTTTGTGTGTGTGTGTTATTATTATTACATTATATTATGTGTTATTATTATATTACAATAAACTGCACTGGGAACTGAACATTTTTGGACTCCTGTAGCTTCTATTCCTTGGCCGTCAATCACACTGCTGACATTCACGTGTCATGTGTTTACAAAAAAATAAACAGTGTGGTAGCAGAAGCAAAGCAAAACCATACATCTTTATTCATACACACACAAAAAAATATATATATATAATTAATTAAGGGAATAATGGGGATACACTCCAATAACTGCCAAAATTTGTGACACTACCAAAACTTTGTGTTGTATTCCTCAACATATTGCTGCTGTACATAAAGTAAATTTGCGCTTCACTGATGACATCTTGTTAATTAAGGCTATGTAAAAGAACAAATCAGACTGATCTCACAGTGAAATCAGAAATGAATAGAATGACTCTCTTTAGCTAAAATTGGTCTGTGCTTACCGAAATGAGAAACACTTCCCCCAGTCGCCAGTCGCCAAAGCTGTAAGTGTTGTTGGGCGTATGCGCACATGTGAACTACATTTTCCAGGTGTAATGACATGGAGGGGCACCAAAAGTGAATTGTGAAGCAAGTTGTTTTCAGCTGTATAGACTGTAATACAGTGAAGAAGAATTAATGTTTTATAAACTTTGCCCCCAACCCCAAATCTAACCATCAATGGGGTAATCATTTTATTTTAGAAGGAAAAATGCATCCTCCAAATTATGCTTGTCACTGATTTTGCAAACACGATTACTTCCTGGTTTCAAAGCAGGATCAGAACCCAGGTTTCCCACGCTGCTGACGTAACGTGTTTCTTGTCTCACCATGGGAAGTTAATCACACTAAAGCTGAAGCAAAAATGCTACTTGTCAGTAAGTCGACATAACGTGGCTTTACTTTTGTAAACAGCATGCCAGCTTTGCATGTGATCATGTTGAACAAATATAAGCAGTTGCAAATGTGTAAATCTCACAGCGGACTGTTTAAACGTTCAGATGCTAAAAGACATTCATGGAAGCAGAGAACATAGACAAATGAGGAAGTGTTGCTCCAAGACAAGCTCTAGACATTGCCCTGCCATTAGACTTCATTGCAGTGAATGCCTTTGCTTCTGTGCGAGGGATTTTTTATTTATTATTTTACCTTAAGAGGGCGTTCAGTCTCTGAAGGATTTTACCTTATGCAGTTTGCTTCTCTTCAGGGGACATCCCATACACCGGAACAAGTCAAAGCTCCTGCATGACAGAATGACTCACCCTTTTGCCCTAAGGGCAGGCAGCATATTGGCACCCAGAATTCCTGAGCATTTACTAAGGTTTGATAAAGGTCACTGTAACACAGTTCAATTGAAAGGAGGAGCCGAGAACCGGCTTAACAATATAAATATTTTAATAATAAACTTAAGCAAAAAGACAAACACAAACAGGTGTCGGGCAGCTGCCCGTAACTCTCTTTCTCACGCACTGCCGACTCCAGTCGCCTTTATACCTCTCGGGCTTAATCAGCCTAAATAGGGGCCTGGTATAAAGAATCATGGCCCGGCCCCACCCTCCACCATACAGTACATTTGATTTTTAGCCTATGATAATGGCCCTCAAGATTGTTGACTTTGGTCAGAAGAGAGTTATTGACAACGTGCAGTCTGTTGCAAAGTCCTCAACCAATTCCTGGCGGATGTCACATCTGTTCATGGCTAGTTCAATGTTCTGTAAAAAATGTAAAAAAAAGTGCTGTTTGTAAACTAACATGTAGACAGCTTCTTATAATGGTAGCAATCTATTTTTGTTGTATCACGACACACATCTGGTGTGCACGCATGTAAACATTTTGTCTAATGGAAGCCTGAAGACCTGTTTTTTTGTCATCACCTAGGCTACAGCTGTGTGTTTACATTTGTGTTTTTGGGCTGCAGTAAGCAATGTGGAAAACATCTCGGGTTATGACTATAACCCTTGTTCCCTGAGAAGGGAACGAGACACTGCGTCGTTGAAAACGACTCTTTGGGGAACGCTCCTTAGCGTGCGCCTCTGAATTATGAATGAAACTATTCCAATCTTGATTGGTGTTGCGTCATGACGTAACATGTGACGGCATAACCGGATGCATAAAAGTGACGCCGGTACACACACACATTAGCCTAGCGATGAAGTAAGCCACTCTCAGGCATTGAGGGGCGTGGAAGGACGACGCAGTGTCTCGTTCCCTTCTCAGGGAACAAGGGTTATAGTCATAACCCGAGACGTTCCCTTCCGAGGGAACTCGCACTGCGTTGTTGAAAACGACTCTTTGGGGAACGAATGCCCACTAGGCCACGCACAGAAAAAAGGCCTGCTCTAGAGTGAAACTGAACTCAGGCACTCAACTAGGACGAGAGCACACGTGCGCCAGGCGTACTAGGGAGGTGCAGACTATAAAACCTGATGAAAATGTGCGGGGTAGCCCAACCGGCTGCCTCACAGATCTCCTGGAGGGGCACTCCCGATAAGAGAGCCCTAGAGGACGCCATGCCTCTAGTTGAATGAGCCCTTATGGCCAAAGGTGAAGGCAAATTGCGCACCTTGTAGGCCGAGATAATAGCCTGAACAATCCAATTACTAATGGTTTGTTTTGAGGCAGGGAGCCCCTTCTTAGGTGACCCAAAACACACTAACAGTTGGTCCGACCTCCTTCAAGAAGAGGATCTCTCGAGGTAAATGCCCAAAGCTCTGACAGGGCAGAGCAAATGGAGCCTCTCTTCTTCTGCCGACACATGAGGTGGAGGATGAAAAGCCTGCAGGACCGTAGACCGTGCCGTGTTAGAAGGCACCTTAGGCACATAGCCAGGTCTCGGGTGCAGAATGGCTTTAACTCCGCCAGGGGCAAACTGCAAGCAAGCTGGTGTTACTGCCAGGGCTTGAAGATCTCCCACCCTCTTTAGAAAGGTAATAGCTAAGAGAAAAGCCATCTTGAACGTCAGGTCCTTGGGCGAAGCCGACTGAAGGGGTCCGAAGGGGGCCAGGGATAACCCTTCGAGAACCACCGCCAGGTCCCAGGCAGGAACCCTGGACCTGGTTGTCGGTCTAATCCTCCATGTACCACGGAGAAAACGAATGACCAGCTGGTGCCTCCCCAGAGGCCCATCACTCAGTGGTGCATGGAAAGCCGAAATGGCAGCCACGTACACCTTAAGTGTGGAAGGGGAGAGACCCACAGAGAAACGATTTTGAAGAAACTCCAGAACTGAAGCCACCGGGCAGTTAACTGGATCTAATTCATGTTCTCTACACCAAGTGGAGAACACATTCCACTTGAGGCCATATAATCTCCTAGTAGGCGGAGCCCTAGAGCTAAGTATGGTTTCAACCACCCCGCTGATAGACCAGCATTTAGGTACTGAACCCCCTCAGGGGCCAGACCCACAGTTTCCACAGCTCTGGACGAGGGTGGAAAACTGTGCCCCCTGCCTGAGACAACAGATCCCTCCTCAGAGGAATCTGCCGTGGCGGAGCTATCAGGAGTGAAATTATGTCTGAGAACCATACTCGGGCCGGCCACATCGGGGCAACCAGAAGTAGACTGATGCCCTCTTGGCGGACCCTTTCCAGGACTCCCGGGAGCAGAGCGATCGGGGGAAATGCGTACAGGCGAGGCCTCGGCCAGGCCTGTACCATGGCATCCAACCCCAGTTGGGCTGGATGTGAGAGGGAGAACCAAAGTGAACAGTGGGACATCCCTCGAGACGCGGATAGATCCACTTCCGATGGTCCAAATTTGTCCCCTATCGACTTCACCACCTCTGGATGAAGTCTCCATTCCCCGGGCCTCAGCCCCTGCCTCGACAGGATGTCTGCTCCCTGATTCTGAACCCCCGGAACATACATTGCTCTGATAGACAGTATTTTTCCTTGGGACCAAAGAATTATCTGATGCGCCAGTCTGCACAGAGGGCGCGATCTGAGTCCCCCTTGTTGGTTCAGATAAGCTACCACTGATGTATTGTCCGAACGTACTAGGACATGGTAACCTTAGATGTCTGGAAGGAAGCTCCTCAGAGCCCTGAACACAGCCAACATCTCTAGACAGTTTATGTGCCAAGAATGATGATGGTCCTGCCACAGACCCCTGTCAAAGCGGCCGTCCATGACCGCGCCCCAGCCAGTGAGGGAGGCGTCTGTCGAAACGGTTTTCTGGCGACATGACGCTCCCAACACTGGCCCTAGGGACAGGAACCAAGGTTTCTTCCATATTAGCAGAGAACGAAGGCACCTGCGCGTTACTCTGATTATACGAAATGGATTCCCCTTGGGGGAAAACCCCTTGGCTTTCAGCCACCACTGGAGGGGCCTCATGTGTAGAAGGCCCAAAGGTATAATGTTGGATGCCACTGCCATGAGGCCCAGCAGTCTTTGAAACTGCTTTACAGTGATGGCCTGGCCTAGCTTTAACCCGGACACCATCGCCAGAACGGACTCGATACGTGCAGGAGACATGCGTGCCTGCATCGTAACCGAGTCCCACACAACACCCAGAAACGTTGTGCACTGGGATGGTTGTAACACACTCTTTTTTGTGTTAAGTCTCAACCCCAAACTTCGAATATGGCCAAGGACGACATCTCGATGCCGAACCGCCATTTCTCGAGACTGGGCCAGAATGAGCCAGTCATCGATATAATTCAGTATCGCGGATGCCCTGAAGTCTCAGAGGAGCAGGAGCTGCATCCATACATTTGGTGAATGTGCGGGGAGAGAGTGCTAGGCCGAACGGAAGAACCCGATATTGGTAAGCTTCGCCCCCGAAAGCGAACCTCAGGAACCTCCTGTGACATGGAAGGATGGGTACATGAAAATAGGCGTCTTTTAGATCTATCGTGACAAACCAGTCCTCGGATCTGATCTGACTCACGATGACAGGAATGGTAAGCATTTTGAACCTGAACCTCCTCAAATGCCGGTTCAAAACTCTGATATCTAAAATCGGCCTCAGCCCCCCATCCTTTTTTGGAACTATAAAGTACCAGCTGTAAAGACCGGACTCCCTGTCTGAATGAGGAACACGTTCTATGGCCTCCTTCAGCAGCAGAGATTGCACTTCTTGTTCCATCACCTGAGCCTGCTGTGGAACCACTGTAGTCTGCACCACCCCAGAGAATTTGGGGGGGCGGTGCCCGAACTGCAGTCTGTACCCTGATTTTATTATATGCAGGACCCATGCAGATATGTTGGGAAGATGATTCCATGCCTCTACAAAATCTACTAAGGGAACCAGCCTCTCGAGGCTGGTCTCGGGTGTTTTTCGAGCACTGTTCTCGACTTCCTGAAGCGAGATACCGGCAGGAATTAGTCGATACAGTTCTTGTGACCACAATTGATGTGTGTTTTTTATTTTTTGATGCGAACGGCACGGTGTGCGTTCGCTGGAAATTGATGTGGCCCGAAGCGTCAGAGACGGCGGGAAACCAACACCGATTGTGTGCCGCCATGTAAGCCCTACTTATTAAAGCAGATGTATCTCTGTATGGCTTACTAGGCAGCGCCGGGGTTTTAGCCCATATCCCGTGCCCCCAAAACATCGTCTGTAATCAAACACTGGGGCTGGAGATACGGGACGAATGCGGTTTACCCCACGATCTCGTTTTAGATATCTTTGTGGAGATCGGGGAAAAACGGCAAACCCCGGCGCTGAGGTTGTGATCTGTGCCGCAGGAAACGCACGTCTAATTTGCTTTCAACTTGCGTTCCCTGCTCATTTTGTGGCCAGCTGATATTCAGTCTGGCCACGGCACGTGTCACAACCTCAATCAGCTCCTCATAAGCTTGGCCAAAAACTGCCGTGCTTGGCTCACGGTTGTCCGCATCAATGCTGAGCATATCCACTTCCTCGGAAGCAGTGAGCTCAAGCATCGGGACCTGATCATGGGCAGAAGAAGCCGCGACGCGGGCTTCTGCACCACTCACAGTAGGCTCGGGATCCTCAAACGAAGAATGAGAAAGTGCCGCAGCAGTCTCATTCTCATCTGCAAAATCCCGCTGCGAACCCCGCGATCTCAATCGCCGCGCTGCCTCAACAGACGCGGGAACAAAACCGTGGGGAACGCGAGCCTGACCGTGCTCATCAAAGCACGCCAACCGGGAGCGCAGCACTCTCATGGGTAGTGCTTCACAACTTTCACAGGCAGATCCCTCGAGAGCTGCCTGTGCGTGCTGCGCTCCCAAACAGACAAACAACACCAAATAAGACAAACAATTTCAACACAGAGCGCTTGCTGAAGAGCGAAAGCTAATGTGTGTGTGTGTGTACCGGCATCACTTTTATGCATCCGGTTATGCCGTCACATGTTACGTCATGCCGCAACACCAATCAAGATTGGAATAGTTTCATTCATAATTCAGAGGCGCACGCTAAGGAGCGTTCCCCAAAGAGTCGTTTTCAACGACGCAGTGCAAGTTCCCTCGGAAGGGAACTATAGACTATATATTAAGCTACTGTTTAATAATATTTTAACAAGATGTAAGGAATGACATTAAAGCTAAATCCGAAATGCAGAAAGTGAAAATTGACTTGTGGCCCAGATTTATAGATACCTTGAGGGGCCGTAGGGCCGTTAGTTTGAGACCATTGTGCTCAGTGGTCTTGTCAAAAAAGTGATAACACTTTTTTTTAGACATTCGCTGGCTAAAAACAGATCACTTTACAGTATTGCATCTGAATTAAAGGAGAGATTTGTTTGAAAATGAATTGCGTTGTTTAAGAGAATGATTCAGTGGTTTCATTTTTAAAACCACATGCTTGTTTTCTATTGCTCAACTGCTGAAGTTGATTTTAACCGTGTCTAACAGCCTTAATAAAATTTTTTGTATCTTTCCATACCTACTGCTCTCTCTCACTCTATACTCTCTCTTTGTTTTGCTGAACTTCTGTCTCTCAACTTCAGTCATTTAGAAACATGCACACGTATGTGAGTGATAGGTTTATGTGTGTGTTTAACCCTGCACCTCCTTGCATAAGCATTTCCATGTCTAAAGCACTTCCAGCAGTGAACCTTTAAATCGGATGGCTGTTTTCACAAGTTCAGCTATAGAATCTGCTTCTGGTTCCGTGAAATCATGTGCATAAAGATTTTTTTCGAAATTCTCCAACCAGTCAGTTCTTTACTTTAGTAGGCACACATACGCCTAACCGGCAAAGATTAAAACTTTTGTTGACTTAATTTACAGCAAATTTGCAGCAATGTTTGCCACAGACAGAGACACTAATGTAGGAAGGATTGCTGTTGTCTGTCACAAATCATGATGGATTAGCATTTACCTTAAAATTTGATGTGGTCACATCCATTTCTGACTACCTGTGGTTTGTCTGATCCAGTCACAATACATTTTGAACCCTGTTTACACCTGCACTTAGTGCTGTCCTCTTGTGATCAGATAACCTGTGACAGATGTCCATGCTAGGTGTAAATTGGGTCAAATTTAGTCTTTACACTGGAGAGCTGTTAACAAGTTAGGGCTGATGTTTTTTTTGTTTAGCATAGCTGTTGATATTCACTTCCATAGTAATTTAATGGATGTTGAACTCTGTTGCTTGGCAACTACAAAATGTTTGTCTGCTGTGGGCATGTACTATTGTTTCCTTAATGCAAAACCACAGGCAAATCTCACCTTAATTGTTTTTGTAAAGAAGTTTAAATATGCTGCACTGCATACTGGCCAGAATCCACATGAATAATGAAAATAATAATAATAACAAAAATAAAAATAAAATAAAAGCAGCTTCAACTACTTAATTATTAGGCTACACTTTTCTTGTAAATTTAGCTGAATGACTATGCAGCCTTTGTGATAAGTAGTTTATACTGTATGTGATATAGCCTATTTTTTCTCAGAAAGAAATAATAATGCTGTATCGATATTTTGTTATTAATGGTGCTTGCTATGACAAGCACTGGGTTATTCTCACGAAACCTGTCAAGAACATGTCCTGGTCATTAATCCAATTTATTTTTCATTTTCATTTTATTCTAATTCATTTTAATCCAAAATCAAAAGAAACAAATTATATTTTGTACATTGATAATGAAGAATATTTTTAGGACCATTGACATTTTTTAAATTCTCATTAAGCGTAACTAAATATATATAAAAATATATATAGCGCAAATATATATAAGCGTAACTAAAATATATATTGCCCCATATATATATATGATGATAGATCACATATATATATATATATATATATATATATATATATATATATATATATATATATATATATATATATATATATATATATATGGGGCAATCGAAAGGGACAATCGAACCTGGGTCATCCATACAAGAAAAAACACATCCACAGTCATTAAACACTTGAAAAAAAAAAGAATAATTCCCCCCACACACTTAAACACTCACAAAATGAACAGGTGACAAAATAACACAGAGCTTTTTTCCCCTTTTAAATTTAGTCAAATAAAATCTATAAATCAGCCTCAATGCCAAACACACACAAATCGGTAAGACGAACACAGCCAGAAAACAAAATGTAGGGTTTAGGAGACCACTTTTGACCACACACACACACACACACGTTGGTTCAGCTACCCTCATGAGGACTCTCCATAGACATAATTATTTTTATACTGTATGAACGATAGATTCTATCCCCTAACCCTCACAATGCGATTTGAAGTGTGAGGACACTAGAAATGTCCTCATAAACCACATTTATAGCATAATACCCTTGTAATAACCACTAATATATATATATATATATATATATATATATATATATATATATATATAGAAGCATATATAAAGAGAAAAGTAGAAGCCCTGTGGCACTCCATACTTAACTTTTGTATAATTTGACAATTCCTCGTTTACACACACAAAGTGGTAGTGGTCTGCTATATAGGACCTAAACCATGCTAATAAAAGTCCACAAATGCCAACAAAATTATTTAGCCTATTCAAGAGTATATTGTGATCTATCATGTCAAAGGCAGCACTAAGATCTAAAAGCATTAAAAGAGAAATGCAGCCGCTGTGACGAGGCATACAAAGAATGGGGATCTAAGTGCAGCTATAATAAAACAAAAATAAACAAGGTAACTCGGAATATAACAAAAAAGCAGGAAAGCAGGCACAGAGCATGACAACACATGTGAGAACTGACAAACTAACTGGGGGAAACAAGGGTTTAAATATACAAGGGAACAAGGAACACCTATGGAAACGATCAGGGGAAAACCAATCATAAAATTAAACTACAAAAGACTACAAAAAGTAACAGGAAACAGGAACTAAACAAGAATTTCAACATAAAAGCACAAAAACAAAAGACAAGTAGATCAGATGGGTGGCTAGGAGACCAAGGAGACCAGAGCAGATCAGATGGGTGACTATGAAACCAAGGAGACCAGAGCAAATCAGGCGGACCGCTAGGAGACCAGAGCAGATCAGGTGGACAGCCAGGAGACCAGGGCAGATCAGGCGGACGGCCAGGAGACCAGAGCAGATCAGGCGGATGGCCAGGAGACCAGAGCTGATCAGGTGGACGGCCAGGAGACAAAGGACACCAGAGCTGATCAGGCAGATGGCCAGGAGACCAGAGCAGATCTGGGGGATGGCCGGGAGACGAAGGAGATGACCTCAAGTTGGGGACCGGCGGCCACAGAATAGGGACTGGGTAAGGAGGCGGAGCCGTGGAAGTCTCTGGGGGGCAGAGCCGTGGAAGACTCTGGGGGCGGAGCCGTGAAAGATGGAGCTGTTGAACGCGCTGAGGGCGGAGCTGTGGAAGAGAGTACAGGCAGAAACTGGGTAACAGAAGCCTTTCCTCTTTTCCTCCTCCTCTGGATGGCCAAAGTTGGCAACGCTGGCTCTGGGACAGACGAGGCTGGCAACGCTGGCTCTGGAATGGATGAGGCTAGCAACGCTGGCTCTGGGATGGATGAGGCTGGCAATGCTGGCTCTGGAATGGATGAGTCTTCCAGCTCGTTGGCCGTGGCATGCGTGGGCATTGGCTCGTTGGCCATGGCAGGCGTGGGCATTGGCACGTTGGCCGTGGCAGGCGTGGGCTTTGGCCTATTGGCCGTGGCAGGCGTGGGCTCGTTGGCCGTGGCAGGCATGGACGTTGGCTCGTTGGCCGTGGCAGGCATGGGCGCTGGCTCTTTAAGAGAATTCTCAGAAGCGAACATTTCTAAAATTAAATCCTCATACTCATCCCACGTGTAGTCACCGGTCTCCAGCAATTCCATTCATTCATGAGCAAGAAGGCCGATCTGGTGCAGGGACTTCAAGTGGGCATCCATCTGGCAATGGTGCTGAACAGACAAGAGTATTCAATTATAGAGAGGTTCGCTCGGCTCAGCCGGATGAAGACCGCTGCTAGATCCATCAAGGTCAGTTCTTCTGTGACAATGCAGGCAAAGAATGGGGATCTAATTGCAGCTTTAATAAAGCAAAAGACAAACAAGGTAACTCAGAATATAACAAAAACGCAGGAAACCAAGCATGACAACACATGTGAGAACTGATAAACTAACTGGGGGGAAAAAGGGCTTAAATATAAAAGGGAACAAAAAAGGGAACAAGGAACACCTGTGGAAACAATCAGGGGAAAACCAATCATAAAATGAAACTATAAAGTACTACAAAAACTAACAGGAAACAGGCACTAAACAAAAATTTCAACATAAAAGCACAAAAAAAAAAAGACAACAGGGAATATATGACAGCCACGATCAGATGATATGAGCAAGTCATTAGTAACTCTGATAAGTGAAGTCTCTGAAATGTGGTGTAGCCTAAATCCTGACTGAAATTGTTTATATATTCTATTTCTCTGTAGAAATGAATATAATTGTGAAGACACAACCTTTTCTAGTATTTTCAACATAAACAGGAGATTTGTAATCAGGCTATAATTCTTAATAAGCGGTTTAATAACTGTCATTTTAAAGTTTCTTGGCACATGTCCTTAGGATAGTGTGGAGTTAACAATATTAAGAAGAGGTTCTGAGATTACAGGGAATACCTCTTATAAGAGCTTGTATCTAACATACATTTTGTATCTTTTGATGTTTCGATAAGATTTGTTAGTTCTTCATGACCTTTGACAGCAAAAGATTGAAGTTGCATGTGAGGAAAATTATGAGACACTGTTTTCTGAGGTACTGTGAGAGATGACTGCATAATTTTATCAGTAAAGAAATTCATGAAGTCATTACTATTGTGCTGCGATGGAATATCTTGTACAGTTGACGCTTTTTTCCTAACCAATTTTGCCACAGTATGAATAAACAAAGAGTATTGTTGTGATTATTTTCTATGAGTTTTCTAAAATATGCTGACCTGGCTGCTTTTAGTGCCTGTCTGTAGCTACAGACACTATCCTTCCATGCACTGCAAAATACTCTTAATTTTGTATTTTTCCACTTGAGCTCCTTTTTCCGAGCTGATCTCTTGAGAGCATGAGTGTGATCATTGTACCATGACTGGGCTTTTTTCTTAATTTGTTTTTAAATCAAAGGGAGGCGACACTAGCAAGAGTGCTAGAGAAGACTATATTTATATTTTCTGTTATTTCATCAAGTTCTTACTGAGTGTATGATATCTGTAAGATTATTAGTGAAGCTATCTTTAATGGTTGAAAGAATAGTTCTACCTGAACGATAGCATGGTGTAGATTGATTAACATAAACTGATTGCAGCATTCAAGAGATGAGGTAATGATCTGAGATGTCATCGCTCTGCTGGTAGAATATATATAGTTTCAACATCAACTTCATATGACAGAATTAAATCTAGTGTATGATTATGGCGATGAGTTGGTCCTGTCACATTTTGTGACACATTTGCTGACTCCAAGCGAGTTGAGAATATCAATAAATCCTAATCCCAATGTGTCATTTTCATTATCTATGTGAAAGTTGAAGTCACCAACAATAAAAGCTCTATCTACATTAACTACTAGATCTGATAGAATACTTGTAAATTCACCAAGGAAATCAGAATAAGGCCTCGGTGATCTACATACTGTAGCAAGGGCAAAAGATGACAGAGATTTTTTATTTATATCTGATGGTGTTACATTAAGCATTATTGGTTCAAAAGACTTAAACTTATGTCCTGTCCTGTGAGTAACACCAAAAACATCACTGTAAACTGTAGCAACACCTCCTCCTCGACCCTTCAGCCGAGGCTAATTTTTTTAACAATAACCTTTGGGAGTAGATTCATTTAAACTAATATATTCATCTGGTTTAAGCCAGGTTTCAGTCAAACAGAGCACATCCAAACTATGATCTGTAAGAATTGAATTTACAATCAGTGCTTAGATTGGAAGAGACATATTGTTCAGTAGCCCTATGTGATGTTTATATTCAATTCTTCTTTTTTTTCAAGTTTGACCTTAATAATTTTTTTCTAAATTATTTGGTGAGGAGTTTGTGTTTGGTAGTTCATGGAACAGACACAGTCTATATATGATATCTAGGTGATACAGTCTCTATGTGTTGTAATTTATGTGACCTATGTGACATCTCAATGCAGCTAGCAGATGTTTGGATTAGACAGTTTGTCTGCTTCCTGACCTGGACCCCAGTTAGTCAAATACTATCACTTTTAAGACTATGAGCCAAATTACTAGAGAGGAGAGCGTAACCTTCCCTGGAGGGATGGAGTCCATCTCTATTTAGCAGGTCAGGTCTACCCCAAAAACACTTCCAATTGTCTTTAAATCCTATGCTATTTTCACACCTCAGACATCCAGCCATTCGGTGACACTAATCTACTAGAAACATCGTCACCATGATGAGCATGGAGGGGGGCCAGAGCATATTACAGTGTCTGACATCGTTTTTGCAAGTTCACACACCTCTTTAACATTATATCTTATGATCTCTGACTGGCGAAGCAGACATCTTTAGTGCTGACACAAATAAATTTTTTTTAAATCTACGTTTAGTATTAGCCAGCACTTGTAAATTTGATCTGATGTCAGATGCACTGGCACCTGAAATGCATTTAACGATGGTGGCTGGAGTCTCTCTTTGCACATTCCTTACAATAGAATCACCTATGACCAAGGCTCTTTCAACATGATTCTAAGTGGGTGCATCACTGAGTGGAGATAATCGATTATAAACCCTAACAGGAACAGGAGAGTGGTGTCGCTTTGCTGAGCGGGTATGCTGCCGAGACTTCACTCAATCAACCTGCTTTGGGGGCTCTAGAGACTGAAACAAAGTGTGTGTGTTGCTCGCTGTACTACCCGCATCCGAAACAGTATCTACCGGCTTCCCTTCTCTGTTTTTAACTGCCCATTTCTTCAATAACAGCCTCTTTGTGAAGCTTGCATTAAATGTGAGCGGTCATGTGCTCAAGATTTTAAATGTTTTTGTTTGACCAAATCAGAAAGTTGTGGAAGTTCAGAAGGAGCAGTTTTTACCACTTAGTTTCAATAAAACTAATTTTGAGTTTAAAAGAACATTATTCCCACAAGAAGTAATTAGGTAGCGGGTAAATCCATGTTAGCGCCACACACACAATGTGATTGAGAACTCCCTAAATGCCCACCAGGTGTTGTGGGTTGACTAGGCATTTGAGGAATGTGCTTAATTTTTGTCACCTTGACTCGGCTTGTCTTTTCTGATGCAGTTAAATACTGGATGCAGAAAAAAATATTTTGTATGTGACATACAGTTGAGCTTTTCATTTAATAACTGGTTTAACTACTATGATTCACACCTTATGGGAAACATTTAATTATGAAGTATGAGGATTTGTAATTGGGTCTTTCAGAAAAATCATTAAAAGTTCTAAACCATGAAGGAGATTAATTACAAATAAAATATTTGTTACTGTATGTATAAAATCAGATTTTTTTTTTTTCAAGATATAAGTGTGCATAGGTCATCTTTGAATGAACTACTCATCCCATAATGCATTGTGAGTGACATAATCATTTCAGGAGTATCAAGATGGTATTGTATAAAATAATATAAAAGCTTGTATAAAAAATAATGACTTGTAGTTTTAAGTATATTTAAGTTCATTGTAAATTATTTTGTATCTAAATATATGAGAGGTTTGAAAGGGGAAAATGACTCAATCACATCACTCACATTGCTTTATACAATTCAGTCTAAACTTAATCTGTGCTCAAAGCACTGCCCCAAAATGGTCTTTAAAAAAAAGTTAAAATCATACAAATGTGTGGCTTCTACAGAAACATCAAATAACTTTGGAGCTCATGGTAGGTCTTTATGGTAGATTTATACATTATTATTACAAATTAATTTCTCTATGGAGAAAATGAATAGTATTTCCACCTCTAGAACCTTACTGTGGCACTCTCTTACATTATTTTGTTTAATTTCAATCCAACATGTCTCAATCCGTGCACTGGATAGCAATGCAAATTGAGTAGCAAAGCCAAGACAAAACATTGCAGTAACACACAAATCAAATTCATGAATTTCTCATGCACAAAATATATGCATATATGTGTTCACATTTAATTAAGCAGATGTCTCTTTGTATTTGTGTGTTTTATTTTATTTTTTATTTTTTTTACTTCATCCTGAGCATCTGTAGAGCAGGCTAAAGTAAAGAGCTGGGTTGGGTTGTGTGGAGGGGGATGTTTGTTCTTCACAATTGGCCTTGGCAGGACAATAGCAGGCCTCTAAAGTGTAGAGTGGTGGGATGAAGAAGATGAGGAGTCAATGAATGAAGAGGTGGCAGTGATATGTCATCTCTTGACCCAGCCATGAGAGCAGGAGGCCTGGTTCAATTACACTATACTGCCCAGATCTGGAATATGGGAGAAATGTCCTGGTAAATGTTACTTGGTATAAATTAAATGGGTTTTAGCGTATTAAGCACAAACAAAGATTGACAAAGAACTGAAAAAAGAATTCAGTTTCCTGTATGGTTATTAGGGGTGTAAATCGATACAATCTCATATTCGGATATTCTTAGCCAGCAGTCCAATGTTTGCCAATACCTCAAAGTCTGCCGCGATGCGATTTTGATTTTATTCGATACATGGGCATGCAATTTCCGATTGACATGGATATTATGATATTATGTGCCTATTTTACACAATCAATTACATTTATTATCCCACAAATGCAACACAAATATAATTTTTATATTTTATTGATGTGCTTTCTGTGTTTTTTCTTGGCTATTTCCACAGTTGTATTGAAAATTCTGTTACAGTAACTGTGAGAAATGTAAGTAAGGGTATTGATGAGTATATGTGAAAAGTTTTGTAATTGATGCTGTTGCAGGGCAAATGTTTCTCTTTCCCTCCTCTTACAAAAAAATCTAGAGTTGTCACAAACATGCAATAAATTCACAATTCATTATTTTCACTAGCTAACCTGCATGTGAAATTAATGAGTGGCAAGTTTTCAGCAAATTTACTACAAAGATTCTCAAACTTTAGATTTTCAGAATGATGGAGCTGTAGCCGTTTGACATTGTTGAATGGCTCCATAGCACTTCCAAAAAGAAAGTGCTCATGTTGAATTCAAATGTGTGACAAGTGCCACAGTATCAAGGGAAGACCAATTTAATTGCTCATTTGAGCCGCTCTGCACGCATGGATAGTGCAGATTGCAAATTCAGGCTTCAGATATCGGTGTCCCACATGTGAAGAATATTTAGTGCTTATAAAGCCAGATGAATATCACAAGGTTGCTGAACTATAGGTGATATAGGATAAACTATAGATGCCTCCCACATTGCACAGTTCTACACCATTCTAAGTCATATTGTAGTGTAAGTAGTATGTATGCACAGAAAATCCAACTAAAAGAATTGTACTATGAGTACCTGGATGATGCACTTCTTCAGCCTTCAAAACAGAGTGTGGAATGATGAACACTTCATGCACTCAGTGCTAGCGGCTAGCCACACATAGCGGAAGGGGCAGAGTTACCTGGCTACATTGCTGGTCTGACAAACAGTTGTAAATAATGAAGAATGTAGCAGCTAGCAAAACTTCAATGAAAACAGCATCTTACAAATATAAGTTGAAGCATCACCATCACCCCATGCTAAGTGAATATGTACATTTGAGACAAGCACTGAACTGAGGTTGGGTAGCATGTTAAAGCTAGCATTAACACAATGCTGTGAACTTGTAAACTTCTAAATGGCGAATGCTTCCGTCTGGAAAAAAACTAAAAACGTTAAGTGTCCAATTGGGGATGACATTGAAAATTCAAACACTACATGGCTGCGTGCACAGTGTATATTGTAAGTGTGCAGTGTATAGTGTTTGGGGACACAGTTAAAAACTTGCTGTAGGATGACATCTTTCCATTGTAGTTAATTTATCCATAGAGAAGTTTCTTTCACACCCAATGAAGGTTCCAGAGTTGACATTAGAGCCAGAAAACATCTTTTGGAGATCTGATTGAGTGTGAAAGATCTTCATCACCAAATTTTATTTTCTCAGAATCTTCCCTATGTCGCCTCCAGCTCTCTGGGCATGAAGCCAGTGCATGGAAGCTATAAACATGAAAACACCTAGGGCCTTTCCCACTGCACTGCTCCTTGTGCCTCCACGCCCCATTGACATTTCAAACTGTTCAAATCTCAGCCAGTTACTCCACCTTATGGATGCATAATTATGTGGAGATACTGTATTCGACAACAATCGATGACTTAGAGGGTAAACCCCCAGAAAGAGCCCCAGGGTTGAGAGTAGAGATGATCGTCAGGCTGTCAAATTGGTATGCTTAACTACATCGTAAGAAAAGGGTGAATTCAGGTCTACATACCCCAAAGTCTTTAATGTTCAGCGCCCACATTATTTGGGGCAACATGTCCAACCACTTTCAAAAACCACAACTCTAATCACAGTGAGTATAGGATATACTCATTGTGGTATAGCAGATTAAAGATTGTTAAGATAAATGTTGTATGGGTGTTTTATAATCTCAGGAGCATTACCATGGATTGACCTTGGATAATGCTGGCAGGGCTAAATCATTTTCAAATCAAAATCAAATCAAATCACTTTATTGTCACACGACCATATACACAAGTGCAACAGTGGGTGAAAGTCTTGTGTGCAGTTCCAAGCAACATAGCAGTCATGACAAAGACGAGACATATACCAATTTACAATAAACAACATATTTACACAACACAATTTACATATCAAATGTACACATATTTACACAACACAATAATATTATACAATGTATAAATACACCACCACCTCTGCTTTTTCTGCTCGGTGCACGGAAAACACCGCGGGTTCGATGGCTCGAGTCTGGAATCTCCGCAGACATCCAAGTTTATGTCTGGCAGATAGTGCAGCAGTCCCTCATCTCTCGTTGGAAAGAGATCCGCGCTCTCAACTCGCAGAGCTTGTTGTCCAGAGATTGAACGTTTGCCAGTAGAATACTGGATAGCGGGGGTCGATTTGTGCAACGTCTTACTCTGATGAGAACGCTGGGTCTTTTTCCCCTTTTCCTTCAGCGTTTCCGTGGCCGGACTGCCCAGACAAAGTGCTCCGCTGGTGTGTTTTTAAACAGAGGAATTTGAAGTCCGGTTTTCGATGTGTAATTGCAGAACCAATGTCCAAAAGTGTTTGTCTGTCATATACAATAAGGCAGACACATCCAAGACAAAAAAAACTAAAAACTGTAAACAAAACAAACAAAAACTGCAGTGTTGTGTCGGAGCTTGCAACGCAGCAGCCATACTCGGTGCCATCTTGAGTCCATCTTTGAGACCCAACAATTTTGGTTATCAAGGTTCAGTACTATATATATCATTGCAAATAATGTGAAAACATACTCCCATTTCAAAAAGGCAAGAAGTCTTCCACACCAGCTGGCACAATGCACACAGCTGTGGCTTCACCAAAACTGATATACAGGGACATTTGACCTATGGTGACTCTCCCATCCACTACATTGCCACCCCAAGCATATACATGTTGAAAAGGTCAAGGGGTTTGCAACTCAACAACACTAAAACACTGGTCTTGTAAGGACACATCCTTTGAATGCTTTGGTCCATTACAATTCTCCTACATTGTCATGGACAACACTGAGAGCAATGAATGTCAAATGGTGCATAAAACATGTGACTATGCAGCTGCACTACAATAATTATCAAGTTTAAATTATTTTACCAGTAGTGTACTTGTTTCAAAAGTGCCTGCTCTTGTAGATTTTTGGAGTGTGGCATTGATAGTATTGTAGTTTATTAACAGAAGTCTTAGCATCAGGCAGCAGAAACATGGACCACCCATAGGCCATTCACTTATAGTCTGATGCATTTTGCACACACAAATGGCAAGAGATGGCTGAAATCATGGTTCCATTCTGATTGGATGGCACTACGCAACATCCTGGAGTTGGGTAGCACCAGTCCACTTGGAAGCAAAATCACTGGATTTGCCAAAGTGAGTGGCATCAAATCTTTATGTGTACAAGCAGAACTGCATATTCAGCTTTGTTTTCTAAGTTGTGTCTCTGAAAAAATTAGTATTAATAAATTTTGTCCATACAAATAAATTCCATTCTAAACTCAAAGTCAAAGTCTATACTCATTTCCACTCTTTTATTTAATATTTTCTGTTTAGCCGGACACAATGTTCTGTAATTGTTACCTATTTTTCTATGCCACTCTATTATTGTATTTAAAATATCCCAGATGAAACTGCATGTAAAAACAAAAATAACTTTGAATGGCCACTTTTCATGTAGTTCTTAGCCAGAATAAGCAGCAAACTTTATCAGATTTTAAGCCTTTAGTAAATAGTCGATTATGCAATATTAGGTTTACTGTCACACCACACAATTATTTAATGCTTTACCTGTTAGCTAGCTAGCTTATAGAAATGCCTCGGGATCAATACAAATTAAGCTCAATCGATAATAATGTTGATGAACACAAAATAACGCTTCCCTCATTTATTATTATTCAATTCACACAAACACCAACTCCTGCAACCCCCCTCCTCCCCTCTCCTGCTACTCAACCTGCACTTAACATCTGTGAAGATGATGTGTGCCAGTTTTTCGGGAACAAAAGATGAGGAAGGCTTCAGGCCCAGATGGTGTCTCACCAGCATGTCTTCAATCCTGTGCTAACCAACTGGCCCCCATCTTCACACAGATCTTCAATAGATCACTGGAGCAGTGTGAAGACCCATGCTGTTTCAAAAGCTCAATCATTATCCCTGTTCCAAAGAAACCAAAAATCACAGGACTTAATGACTACGTACCTGTCACCCTGACGTCTGTGGTCATGAAGTCATTTGAGAGACTGGTGTTGGCCCACCTGAAGAACATCACTGTACCCTTTCCAGATCCCATTCAATTTGCTTATCGAGCAAACAGGTCTGTAGATGATGCAGTCAACATGGGATTGCATCATATCCTGCAACATCTGGACAGACCAGGGACATATACAAGGATCCTTTTTGTGGACTTCAGTTCAGCTTTCAACAACATCATCCCAGCTGTACTCCAGGATAAATTAAACCAACTCCCTGTTCCCATGTCTATCAGTCAGTGGATCAACAGCTTTCTGACAGACAGGCAGAAGCTTGTGAGACAGGGGAAATTCACTTCCAACAGCTGTTCAATCAGCACTGTTGCCCCCCAGGGATGTGTGCTGTCCCCACTATTCTTCTCCCTCTATACCAATGGCTGCATCACCAAGGACCCCTCTGTCAAGCTCCTGAAGTTTGCAGACGACACCACTGTCATCAGCCTCATCCGAGATGATGATGTGTCTGCATACAGAAGGGAGGGTGAATGGATTGCTGTCTGGTGCAGTCATAATAACTTTGAGTTGAACATACTCAAAATGGTGGAGATGATTGTGGACTTTAGGAGGAACACCCCAACACTGACCCCCCTCACCATTCTAAACAGTACTGTGGCAGCAGTGGAGTCATTCAGGTTCCTGGGCACTACCATTTCACAGAACCTAAAGTGGGAGTGTAAAGGGATAAATGGAAAGGAGTAGGCGGGAACCGGCTTGACAACATAAATAATAGTTTAGTATAAAATGTAACCAAAAAGTAACAAACACACAAAGGTGTCAGGCAGCTGCACATAAATCTTTCTCTCTTGCAATGCCGTCTCCAGTTGGCCTTTATCCCTCTCAGCTCAATTAGGGGCCGGGAGTGCGGAATCATGTGTGCCTTGCCACAGGGAGACACACATTGACCCCATTGTAAAAAAGGCCCTGCAGAGGTTGTACTTCCTTCGCCAGCTGAGGAAGTTCAACCTACCACAGGTGCTGCTGATACAGTTCCACTCAGCAGTCATTGAGTCTGTCCTATTCTATAACTGTCTGTTTTGGTTCAGCTACGAAATCAGACATCAAAAGACTACAAAGGACAGTTCGGTCTGCTGAGAGGATTATTGGTTGCCCCCTGCCCCCCTTCAAGAACTATACACATCCAGAGTGAGGAAAAAGGCTGGATAAATCACTCTGGACCCAACTCACCCTGCCCATTAACTTTTTGATCGATTGCCTTCTGGCTGACTCTTTAGAGCTCTGAGCACCAGAACCGTCAGGCACAGGAACAGTTTTTTCCCTCAGGCTATCCATCTCATGAACAGTTCAAATTGCCCCATTGAGAATAATTATGTGCAATACACAGTTTAGTCTTTTTTATATTTATCCAACACATCCAACCTCTTCTGCCATTTCATTCTTCTGGGAAAAATAAATAAATAAATAGATCAAATTTGCACTGTACATAACAGATAACAGATTTGCATTAGAATTGCACTATGTATGTGTATGTATTAATATACAATTGAACGGGGCCAGTCCTTATTGTTAAAATTAAAATTGTTTCAGAAGTGCAAAACATAAATTTTATATGTGTTTGTTTGATTTTAATGTGACAAAATTGCTTACTTTATCTATGTAAATGTACTGTACAGTATATCCAATATTACAACTGCATTGTCATGAAGATGTAATGCTGTAAACCCTGTAATTCCGATAAGCTATTTTATCCCACTAAAATTATATTAATGGCCCGGGTATAATGTTACATCTTGTGGCTATACCTTTGAAACTGTGTGTATTTTAACATTTATGGACAGGCCCCATTCACTTTCATTGTGAGTGCCTTTCTGAAACTGCAATTTTTATTTTCTTAATAAATGAGGTACATGTAAAAAAAATGTTTGTGGTAATCAACATAATGCCACAAATGCTGTTGAGTGAGCTTAACTTGTACTGAACCTGGAATATTCCATTGATTCAAATTTACATTTGAGCTGCATTAAACTGTATCCATATCGTTTAAAAAACTACAAGATTAAATGTGATATTTCGCCTGTTAAGTTCAACATTTTAAGACTCTTGCTAAATGAGATCCTCTCTGTTATGATATATGAGCGGACTGGCCCAGTTCATAGCTGGGTGTGTACTGGGTATTAAATTGCATCTTATATGCTTTTAAGTTCAACACCCAACAGGAATGTGAATAAAACAATGTAAACACCAGAAGAACTTAAATTTTAATAAATGTATATTCGTGTGGGAACTTCCTAAGTTATTAAATCCAGGTTTTCATTCACTCTGAGAAAGCACTTCAGTTCATACTCATTTAGTTAAATCGGTCAACTGCATATCTTGTGAGCACAATTTTTTTTTTTAATTCAATGTATCTAGGGGCCTCTGGACTATAGGGATGGAGCCCCTATCAAGGCATTGTTATCTGGTGTATTTGATTTTCTTTTGTCGCTTTTTTATTTTTTTTTTGGTTTTGTTAGTGGGAGCTGAACTAAAAGAAAAAAAGAAGAAACATCATCATCTCATTTCTCTCACTTATTTATTCTGCTTCTCATTTTCAATTTCTACAATACAACATATTTTCTAATGCAAATACCAGAGGCACTTTGCATTTCTAGAGTAAATTGGATTGTAAAGGAATCAAGAAAGGAGTTTGAAACAACAACTGAGGTAAGTAATTCTGACGACTAACTGAAATAGTGAAATATCAAGATCTGAATGGGTGATATTGGCCATTGGGACCAAGTAAATCATGAGTGTGAATCATCCCCTCAGCAGGGCCAAAACAAAGATCCACTTTCCACTGTTGCTCTCAGTGCCGCACAATGGATTCTGCAGCCTAGACGCAAGGAGGGAAAGGAGGGGCAGGAAGGGAGGGAAAGGGAAGGCACTAGGACCTGTTGGCTCCTGCAGTGGAGGTCAGGGGAGTAGCTGTGGGACTCCAACTTTCAGAACAATCAAATTTACCTTAAGAGAGAGTGGAAGCAGAGCTGTGGTGGATGGCATAGGACCTGGATACTCACATTTTGGAACACTGAACAGGACTGGGCTTTTGGGATAAACCTTTGGAGTGTGAGACCTGGAATACACATATATTTATATATCACAGACAATTCACAGACTTGTGAGGAGAACAGTTCTGAGGTAAGCAGCAAAGGGTGCAGAAGTTTGGAATTATAAATTTGGTGGAATGCTCTTGAATAGTCATGCAACCTGTCAACAAACAAAAGAGAAGATTTGATATGAAATGAGCCCATATCCAATGAAAGGAAGACTCAAGGTGGTGTTGACAAGAAGAGCAATACATGCATTGAAAATAAAAAAATATATACTGATATACTAGATGCTATCTATAGGGGAGATCGACAAACAAAAGTAGGGCTCATTTAATCAACTTCAAAAAGTTCAGGGAAATTTGGAAAAATGGTGTTTGAAAAAGCCAAAAATCTTTTAAAAAGAGACAAGAAAAGAAAAATCTAAGTTGTCTCTTTACGTCTACGAATTGCAAAGCAAATTCTGAGATTTGGACAAGAATAACAAGTAGTATCATGAGAGCTCAACAAAGAGTGTTTGTTGTTGTGGTGTGAGATGAAATGTAGTGAGAGCACAGAAGAGATGAAGGTCTGCTAGGAGATGGGGATCTTCAGACTTATGAGAAATATTCTTCCCCTACAATTCCCAATATAGAGCTCCCTAAAACGTCAAACTCTTTCTTCTCTCTTTCTCATGACTTGGCTTTCCCCATTTCTCAATTTCTCTCCATCTATCCATCAAGCAAATCATGTTACACAACCAAAGGGTCTCGCAATCTTTGCCTGATTCCTCTTCGAGACATGGAACATATTACAGATTTTATTATTTTCATCTGGGCAGGAACGAGGGTTAGCAAGTCAGCTGGCTTCAGGAGCACAGTTTAAGCCAAAATGTGCAAACAGCAGGGAGAAATCAACACCAATGTGCTCCCCCGGGAGAGGAAAAGTTCAAAATGTATGAATATTTGGCTGAGTGATGTGAAAGAAAAGCATAGTTTGTTTTTTATGAATTCACAATGGGCCAGACAATTTTCTGTCAACATCTGTATAGGATAAATCTCCTCTAGAAGCATGCACATGGATACAAATCTAAAATTATTGGTGTGATTACATGTCTTGCATAATGCATCTTTAATATGTGTGTGAGGGTCTGCTTACAAGGTCTAAGTTTTCTTGGTGCAAACGCAGGTTAAGGGCCCCCTTGAAGTCCTCGGTTTGGATAGAAACACAACTTTACTTGACACTGAGTGAGTGAAACCTTTTAAATTCCCAGATGCTCTTGTCCTGAGACAGATGGACAGTGCTATTTTCCTTCCATACAATGATGTCGTTATTATTATTCATGAGCATGGTCAGGTTACCCATTGAGCCTGAATTAAAGGTTCCTCTCTGTAGATCTGTGCTCATGTAGTGTAGCGTACAGCTGTGGTAATGAGGGCTTCAAATGAGGCAGGTGGGCCACTGCCAGCAACTCCCATGGGTATTTAAGTCACCCAGACCGACGACTCAAGCCTATAGCTTTTTAGTACATTTAAATGGCTGTAAATAAAACTACTATATCCCCTGAAAGGTTTGAGACAACACTGACCATCTGGTCAAACAATATAATGGGGCAAAATGAGGTGGATCTAATTTTACTTAACCAATATTCCATGTTCTCAAACAGAATACTTTCGCAGACCAAAAGCTATTCAAAAACACAAGTGCATGGGCTCCAGGGTGTTGCTTGACTCCCCATGGCACCCTGCTGAAATGATCTGGAAAATGTTCTGATGGGTTTCAGAGGTTGGACAGTCAAGAGCCATGGAGATGCATGCAACATTCGAGTAGAGAATTGAATGTGATAAATTAAAAGAATGACTGTAAAATGAGGTAGTGCTCTGGAAGCAATCAATGTCAGTTCAGACCCAGGCAAAGGTGGTCAAAATAGAAAAATGTATTTCCCATTCAGCCCATATTAATCACTTTCATGTTTGATTTTTGATAGTTTACTTTTGTTTAATAAATAATTTTGGTACTGTACTTTGGATAAAATTTGTTATTTGAAGTAAATAAGATCATATAGTTATGTCAAAATATGAAAAAAAAAAAAAAAAATATATATATATATATATATATATATATATATATATATATATATATATATATATATATATATATATATGTGTGTGTGTATTTATTACAGGCTGTATTGAAGTAAATAATTGCTTACAAGCCCAAACAGATCCTTGAATGCATTCATGAATCGTGTAGCCATTTGCATTTGTCTGTTGACTTTAAATAATTGTGCCAATTAACCCATAAAGAAGCTTCAAAAATGCGTGTCTCATTAAGAACCCAAGCGTAATTTCTGTCAAAATGTTCATAGTAAATTAATCCTCTTTTCCAAATGAACATCACACAATTTTAAAGGAATTATACAATTCTGATGTGTTGCAGTTTAGTTTTTGTAAAAATTATTCAAGGAGACATCATAAGTGAAGCCTTTTCTTTCACCACTTGTGGCACCAAATGGAACTGCAAAAATAATGTCTGTTTTTGAACAGGTTGCCATCCACAGTGCTAATCATATCAACCAAAAATATTTTTTATTTTGTATTATTAATTGTCAACAACACTAATGAAGACAAGATGAAAAAGACAGAATCATGACAATAATAAAATGGTTTTAATTAAAACATACCATTGACAAAAATAAATGTAATGACACTGACACAATATCTTAAACTGTTGAAATGTAAGGAACTCACAAAAAAATCTTAGAAGAGTAACTTCTAAAAAGTAGCTAATACTTCAGTATATTTAATTTATAGTTTTATTCAGACTATTTTTACTTAAATGTTTTAGGAAAATGTACTAATTGTATATAGCATGCTGAAATATTGACTAAATTTAAAAGACATTTAAATTTCAAGTCAAGACAAAAATTAGGACCAAGATAAAAAAATGTAAAAAATAACACGGGTCAGTATGTTGGGCCAGTCGGTATGCTTGACAAACCTAATAATGTTTTAGGCTAAAACTGCAGAAGAAGCACAGTGTTCTCCCCTTTTTGGGAAAATCAGCCTTTAATTCTAAAGATTGGATACACTGTAAACCCTAATATGTTAGCAGAACTAAAAAAATATATATATTATCCAGTCAGATACATCAATATTTTAAGTTCATAAATTCCCAAGTTTAAGTTAATAGAAACTTTATATTTAAATTTTATTCTACACATACATGCTAATTGCTCTTGAGTTGAAATATTAAATAAGCTAACTCATACACTTTGATGACATTTAACAACATTTTCAGCTGAACATAAAATAACCATGTAATCTCAATTTAAATCATTAAAATAGAGGAAGCCTACTGTAACTAGCTAGCAAGCACTAGTGATGTCCAGTTCATTAACTAATCGTTCTTTTGAACCAGTTCTTTTTAGTGAACGAGTTGAACCAGTTCACCAAATCGGACTGAATCGTTTGAAACAGTTTCCGGCAGTTACTCTATGTTAACCAGTCTCTCGTATGTGCCTGATAACCAGGAGTAATATGATCCTAGAACTGGTGATATCTGCTTTTCCTAACTCTTCTTTGCAATGAAACTCTTCAACTTGTTCACAAATCAGACTCAACGCTCCAAGTTTTCGAGTCAACAGTAACAGTTCTCAAGTAAATTGAGAATCGCCTCTTTCGGAGATGTCTGGCATTCTGAGAACTGATGAGCTGCTGACATTGAGCATGCGTGTGATTAAGGGGCAAAATATATGATTCTAGTGTATTGTGCTAAAAGCAGAAACTATAATAAATAAAACATACTGGAAATATGTTTATGACTTGATTGTATTACAGTTTTATCAATGTATGAAGATGATCCAGTCTACAGTTCTCGAGTCAACATTACATTGAGTTGCTCGCAACAGTTCTCAAGTCAACAGTTCATTGAGTTGTTCGCAGCAATTTTTGATTCAACATTACACTGATCCGAGGACAGAAACTCTTGGGTCAACAGTACATTGAGTCTCTCTCAGCAGTTCTTGAGTCACCAGTACACAAAGCTGAGAATTGCCTCTTTCGGACATAATACTGAGAACTGCTGATCAGTGAGATGCTGATGAGTATGCGTGAAGCAAGGACTAGAATGAGAGGACGAAACGTTTCAATCAAGAGTAGTAAATACATTTTATTACCGAGTATTGCGCATACAGATTATTTTTTAAGTTGTTATGAGCTGGATCATGGTTTATGGAAAAAAAGGGCGAGTTGATAAAGACTAGTTAAATCACTTAATATGCTTTAGACATGAAGAACATCCACATTTGTATGTGCAGTATTGGGTGCTTTAGGTGCCAGAAATGGTCCGACCACATTAGTGGCTCGGCTCAGCGACGTGAACGGGAGGACACAACGTCTCATTCCCTCCATCAGGGAACGGAGGTTACATCCGTAACCTAGATGTTCCCCGTCTGTCGCTCACTTCGACGTTGTGTCGAAGAAGCGACACTAGGGGTCCAATTTAAATCATGCCATGCGCTGAGCCGTGTACGTGTAATGCTGACACAGGAGCGGGCAGGTACTTGACGTGCCAAAATGACCAGATGTATCAGACTGCACGTACCCTTCCCCAATGCCCCATAAAGTCATCAGAACCCTTATAGTTACCCTAGACAGGGGAACAAGGAGACGCTTGCCAACCTGGGAACTGGGGCCTCTTTTCTCTCTATGTTTCTCGCATAGAGCAAAACAGCTGGGGACCTTACATGCATCGTGGGAAGGGGGTCTAACCCTGTTTCCTATTCTTTCAGGGGGAAAAGACATTTATTTACATTTATACATTTATGCATTTGGCAGACGCTTTTATCCAAAGCGACTTACAGTGCACTTATTACAGGGACAATCTCCGTGGAGCAACTTGGAGTTAAGTGCCTTGCTCAAGGACACAATGGTGGTGGCTGTGGGGATCGAACCAGCATCCTTCTGATTACCAGATTACCAGTTATGTGCTTTAGACCACTACACCACCACCAAAAGACCCTGCAGAGACCACACCTGTCCAGAGAGGGGGAGGTAAAAGTGCCGAAATACACCACATGAGCTTTTAGGTCACATGTGGGAAGTGGCGCGGTGGTAGATCCCGCCTCTTCGGAGGGAGGAGTTGCTACAGACACAGCGACCGGGGGGAAGCGGGAACTGCCCAAGAGAGACCGTACCATGGAAAATACACACTGGTGGAACGTCCACATAGGAGCCCTAACCTGTGGAGCACCTATTCCAGGACAGGGTAGATTTGAGTACCCAGATTGGAATGGGTCAGCGAATTCCTCCTCCGAATTGTGGACCCACAGGGCTAGGGAGGAGTTATCCAGGGAGCCGAGTGAGTGGGCTCTCCTGGGAGAAAAAGCACACGGTTTTACCTCAGCCAAGGGAAAAGGCGCTAGGTGCAAGCGATTCACCCGGTCAATCCATCAGCGTGTTACAGAGTTCTATCGGCTCGGACCTGAGAAAAAAAGGGACGAGACTGACTCTACCCTGAGATTGTAGAATCTCGCAAAGGAACAAGGTGTTTCCCAACCCGCTGCTGGCCAGTGCCCATGAGGATGCAACACTCCTTGTTGAGTTTGCTTTGACCCGCAAGGGGGGTCATGGCCTGGGTGCGATAGGCCAATGAAATGGGAGAGCCTCTGTTTGGAGACAGCGCTCCCTTTCCGCTGTCCACCGAAGCAGACAAAGAGCTGCTCCGAGCATCTAAAGCTCTGCGTGCCATCCAAGTAGGTACGCAAAGCACATACCGGACACAGCAACGAAGGGGCTGGGTCTGCCTCCTCCTGGGACAGCGCTTGCAGGTTCACTACCTGGTCTCTGAAGGGCGTGGTAGGAACCTTGGGCATGTAGCCCGGCTGCAGTCTTAGGATCACATGTGTGTCTGCCGGACCGAACTCCAGGCAAGTGTCGCTGACAGAGAACACTTGTAGGTCCCCGACCCTCTTGATGGAGGCGAGCACAATCAGCAGGGCCGTTTTCAAGGCCGTTTTCAACTGATTCTAGCGGCTCGAAGGGGGGGTCTCTGAAGGCCCAAGAGGACCACTGAGAGATCCCAGGAGGGGAACAGGCTTGGCCGGGAGGGATTTAACCTCTGGGTGCCTCTTAGGAACCTGGCCAGCTTACCCAAAGACGCCATCTACTGCGTTGTGGTGGGCTGCGATAGCAGCTACATACACCTTCAAGGTGGATGGGGACAGCCTCCCCTCCAACCTCTCCTGCAGAAATGAGTGCACTGACCTGACTGCACACCTTTGTGGGTCTTCGCCCTGAGAAGAACACAAATTTGCAAACAAGTGCCACTTTAGGGCCTAAAGTTGCTTGGTAGAAGGGGCTCTGGATTGGTTGATCGTGTCTATGACAGCAAGTGGTAGATCAGCTAGATCTTTCACGTCCCGTCCAGGGGCCAGACGTGGAAGTTCCAGAGGTCTGGGTGTGAATGCCAGAGCATGCCCTGTCCCTGTGAAAGAAGGTCTTTCCTCAGGGGAATTTGCCAGGTTGGGGCTGTCGCGACGAGTATGAGTCCCCCCTGACCTTGCATAGCACCTGTGCAAGAAGGCTCACTGGGGGGAAATGCGTACTTGCGCAGCCCCGTGGTCCAGCTGTGTGCCAGTGCATCTGCCCCGAGGGGAGCCTCTGTTCGGGCATACCAGAGCAGGCAGTGGGAGGTCTCTCGGGAGGCGAACAGGTCTACCTGAGCCTTGCCGAACATTTCCCAAATCAGCTGGACCGACTGGGGGTGAAGCCTCCACTCTCCACTGGGCAAGCGTTGTTGTGATAGTGCATCCGCTACCACATTGAGGTTGCCGGGGATGTGAGTGGCACGCATGGCTTGCTGGCTCCAAAGGAGGAGACAACGGGCGAGTTGTCTAATGTGGCGGGAGCGTACGCCACCTTGGTGATTTATGTATGCCACCACAGTGGTGCTGTCTGATTTAATCAAGACGTGTTTGCCCTGAAGTAGCAGGAGAAACTTCCACAGGCCAAAGAAAACTGTCAGCAACTCCAGGCAGTTGATGTTGATCCCGCAGCTGCGTGCCCGTTGAACACGGCGCCCCAACCCAATCTGGAGGCGTCGGTCGTGACCAGGACGCATCAGGACACCTGCTGCAAGGGGACTCCTGTCCGCAGAAAGCAGAGATCTGTCCAGGGTTTGAATGTATGGTGGCAGACAGAGGTGACCATCACACGGTGCGTGCCGCAGCTCCATGCTCATCTCGGGACTCGAGTCTGTCGCCAGTGCTGAAGTGGTCTCATATCAACCCCAGCGGCATGACCGCTTCGGAGGATGCCATATGCCTCAGGAGCTTCTGGAAAAGTTTTAAAGGGACCGTTGTGCCTGGTCTGAAGTTGGCGAGGCATTTCAGCACTGACTGCCCACGCTCGTTGGTGAGGCGCGCTGACATTGAGACTAAGTCTAACTCCATGCTGAGAAAAGAGATGCTCTGATCCAGGGTGAGCTTGCTCTTTTCCCAGTTGACCTAAGGCCCTAAACGGCTGAGGTGCCTGAGTGCTTGGTCCCTGTGGGTGCATAGTAACTCTCGGGAGTGAACCAGGATGAGCCAGTCATCGAGGTATTTCAGTATGCGAAACCGGCATCTTGGAGCGGGGCAAGGGCTGCCTCTGTGACCTTCGTAAGTCGCGAGAGGACAGGGACATCCCAAAGGGGAGGACCTTGTACTGATACGCCTGGCCTTCGAACGCGAACCATAGAAAGGGTCGATGTCGAGACAGTATTGAGACGTAGAAGTACGCATCCCTCAGGTCTACCGCTGCGTACGCATCCCTCAGGTCCATCCGGCATCTAACCAGTCTTAAAATATGTTTTTGCTTGAGCATTTTGAACGGGAGTTTGTGTAAGACCTGGTTGAAAACTCGCAAGTCCAAGATCGGTCGTGAGCCACCACCTTTCTTGGGTACGATGAAGTAAGGGCTGTAGAGACCCTTCTTCATCTCGGTTGGAGGGACAGGCTCTATCGCGTCTTTGAGCAAAAGGGTCGCGATTTCTGCAGTGTACTGCAGAAAAGCGGATACCCGCGAAGTGGGGCGGGGGCCTGGCAAACTGAATTGTGTAACCTTGTTGGATGGTCCTGGCCAGCCAGCGAGACAGGTTGGGAAGTGAAAGCCACACATCCAAGCTCTGTGCTAGGGGCACTAAAGGGACGATTATTTTTGACGTACCCGGCTTTGGCAGTCAATGATGACGTCATCCTACAGGCCTTGGAGGGGAGCACAGGGCGGCCCCGCCAGGTGGCGGCGTTCTCGGGGCATAGGTGGATCGCAACCGCCCTATCTACCTGGGGAATCGCCGTGTACCCGTGGGCCGCTCCGCCGGCGAGGGGCTTTGTGACGAGCAGAGAGGGCTGCTCTCCATGCAGTCATCATGCACCTCCGGGAAAAAAGGGACTGGGGGGCGTGGCTGTGAGCGGCGCGCAGACCCCAGGAACCAATTATCCAGCCACGACGGCTGTGGGGAGGATGGAGGGTTCCAGTCCAACTCCACGTTGATGGCGGCCCGGGCAAGCATGTCGGACATCTAGGCGTCAGCCTCAGCCTGGGCATGCTGGCCCGAAGGCAGCAGCCCAGACGAGTCCTAAGCTCTCCGATGCAGCGGCGAGCTCATCCAGCTCGGGGGGCTGAAGAGGATAGGCAGGCTGGCTGTGAGGCGAGCCGCTGTTGCCCCAAGCCCGGACGGAAGTCAAAGAGCGTGCCGGGGGGCGGGAGGTTCGCGGGGAAGTACCCGGCGAAACCGCGCCCACTGCCATCCCCGGATCGCCTCCATCGACAGCCGCGTCATCATCAATCTCTTGGGAAGAAGGAGAGACATGGTGGGCGGCTGGAGTGCCGTTCGTTCAGTTGAAGGAAAGCCGCGTCCGCAACGTTAAAAACGCTGCCTCGGTGTGATTGCAGCCCAGACACACGAGACAGCGCCTATGGCTGTCTGAATCAGAGAGCACTCTACCGCATCCTACTACACAGGGGCGGAAAGGCATCTTTACAAAGACGCGTCCTGAAAAGGACGTTCAACGCCGCTGTTCAATTACTCTTAGAGAAAATCATTCTTTTATACAACACTATTTTAGTATTGCGCTGTCGAAGCGCCCAGGGGCGAACCGCACTGCCATGCAGAGAAGGAGAAACAGCAGTAATCGCTCAGAGGTAGAGGAACAGATGTGTGACTCGCAGCTCACTGCATACACGACCATCGGCTCCAAAGAAAATTTCTGAATGAAACAGACGCATTTCCCCGCCTTTATACCCGTATGTCTGGGGGCGGGACATGCAAATTCTGTCCCCCAACTTCTCATTGGCCTTTTTACATAGATCAGAGGTATATTCAGCGCTCAAGAGAGACCCCTAGTGTCGCTTCTTCAACACAACGTCTAAGTGAGCGACAGACGGGGAACATTAAACACTAGTAATAATAACCTTTACATTCATCTTCCACAAAGACACATTATGTAACACTTCATTTTAACATTTATTCTCCATTTCAAGTGCCACGCAAAGCATGCTGGGAAATAGAAATCCCCTGCCCAGTTTCAGTTCAACTGAAGTCCCTGTAAATTTAAAGAGACAAGTCCATTTAAACTCAATACAATAAAACAATTCAGGTTCCTTAAAAGTTATCCGTTTCATTAGCTCAAAAGAAAGAGAAAGTTCTAAATACTCATCAAGGTTAATTTATTAAAACTACTTTGCATGATTTCATTTTTTACTACTCAAAACAATTAAATACAATTAAGTATTTTGTGTATTGGGGTTAACAGTAGGAGAAAGTATTTCAACATCCAAAGAATTACACACTTTGGCTTTAAACTGATTTAACTTTTTTGATTTTACATAATTGTCTATTATATTGAAGCTGATCAAAATAAGTCTATGTATATTTGTCTTTTTATATTTTGCAAACCCTGCAATTGTCTACTTCAGGCCAAATCTATACAGTGCCATAAATATCAACCAGCCAACACAAGCTTGTTTTATCCCATCCCAGAGAGCAGGGGCAATTCAGAGACTAAGTCTTAAGTACACAAATAAGGAGCCCTGACTAATAACTCATTTTCGGGTAGGCAATCACCACCGAAATTACAATTGGGAGACATTTGCTTAGCAGATGTTATATGTTCTAACAAATTCCAGCACGACCACAGAGCAGGATGCCGTCACCGGTTCCCCACCTACTATATCGGTGCTTTCATTTCATTGACATGTTTTTGCAATGCTTGTCTCTACATGAGGTTGTCTCCAAAAAATACACATAGAATAGACAGAAGAGCAACACATACAAGCACATAACTTTGAACTTGCCGCAACCACTTTCCCATTTTGGGCCCTGACTTTGCGTTACTACCTTGTCTGTTGTTACTGCAGGTGGGTGAGTCGACATGTAATTTCATGTTTGAGATTAACAGATGTTTCAGACAGTTCTGAGAATATTTAACTGTTATTGCATAGCTTAATGTATGACTTGCTTGAAATGCATAAATGCAAATCTTTCCAGTGATTAACAAATTGAACAGATTGAGAACCGTTCTAGATGTAAAATATCTGTGGGCTAGATCTAATAAGTTTAAAGGAATGTTTCAGGTTCAATACAAGTGAAGCTCAATCTACAGCATTTTTTGCATAATGTTGATTACCACAAAATATTATTTTTAATCGTCCCTACTTTTCTTTACAAAAAAGCACAAATCTGGGTTCCAGTGAGGCACTTACAATAGATGTGAATGGGGGCCAATATTTTAACATTAAAATACACTTTTTCAAAAGCTTAGCCAAAAGACATAAAGGATATGCACGTAAACATGGTTTTAGTGTGATAAAATACTAATCTTTTCTGTGTACATTTATAGTCAATTTTACAACTTTGTTACCATAACAATGTACTATCAACAAACCCTAAAATGGCTGTAAAAAAAAAACTGTATTTAAAAAACTTTACAGCTCATATAATAAACAAGTTTAAACAGAAGAATTAATGAAAGTCTATCCGTCCATTCTTATTGCTGCATGTCCTTGTAACGGTTACCCTGTCTTGTCTCACTGTTGCCCTTTGTTTGTAATTTTGTCACTTTTGTTATTCCTTAGTTTTCACTTTTGTCACCCTTGTACCTCCATAGTCTTCCTGTCAGCCCTCGTGTTCACTGTTCATTGTTTTCACCTGCCCTCGTTAAGTTTGCCATTTGCTTCCCTCGTTATCTCGTTTGGTGTTCTGTTTGTTCATTGGCCCCTTAGTTCTATGTTCATGTATATATATCCTGGTTTTTGGTTTAGTCCCTGTCTTTCGTTGATTGTTTGTGAACGTGGTTGTATGTTGGTGATGTTCGTTCCCATGCCTGTGTTCCCAGTTCCAGTGTTCTCGTGTTTTGTTTTCATTTTTGCCCATCGTGGTAGTTTTGTTTGTTCATCTCTGTTTGTTTCCATTCGTTTAAATAAAGTTAACTGCACTTGGATCCTCAACCTTTGTCAGCCTCAGTCCTCAATCGTTACAGTCCTATGCAGGGTCATGTGTAGTGCTGGAGTCTATCTCAGCTGTCTCGGGCCAAAGGCAGGGAAACACCCTGGACAGGTGGCCAATCCATCACAGGGTGTCACGATTCCCTGGTTGTCTGCCCCGTGTTTTTCATGTCACCGTCACCATGGTTCCCGATCCTCATCATTGTGTTATTGTTTGCACCTGTTTGTGATTTGTTATCATCCTGTGTGTGTATATTAACCCTGTTTGTTCTCCACTCCTTGTCGTTCGTTGAATGTTGATGAAGGTTAATGTTTCCACTGTTCCTATGTTTGCTTCGTTGCCTGTCCCGCCGTGTTTTCTTAGTTCCGTGTTCCTCCGTGGTTGTTTCTTATGTTACATTTTTGTTATCCCCTCGTGGATGTTTTGTTTGTTCCCAGTGTTTTGTTTTATTCTGTGTTTTCTTGTTTATTTAATAAAAGAACCCGCACGTAGATCCAACCCCTTGTCTGCCTCCTCCTGCATTCGCTATAACACAAGGCAACATACAAAGACATAACATTCACTCACATCTACAATTTAGTGTCTCCAATTAACTTAACCTGCATGTCTTTTTGGACTGTGGGGAGTCAGAGCCCCCAGAAGAAACCCGCGCGAACACGGGAAGAACATGGAAACTCCACACAGAAAGGCCCAGTTGACCCGGGACTTGAACCCGGGACCTTCTTGCTGTGAGGCCGCTGTGCCCTATTAATGAAAGTGCTATTGTAAAATGATAAGCTTCACATTTCTTTGTTTAAAACCCTCCAACAATTGTCCACATTCACTTTCATTGTCCCCATTCACTTCCGTTGTAAGTGCTTCACAGTAACCTACATTTTTGCTTTTTTTTTAAAGAAAAGGAGGGACGAGTCTAAATACATTTTTGAGGAACTCAACATTATGCCACAAATTCTATTGACTTAGCTTAACTTGTATTGAACCCAGAATATTCCTTTAAATGTACTTACTGTTCAAAAACGCCCCTTGTGCTTTTTGTGAGATATTGCATATGACACAGTTCATTCATACATTAAAGTTTAAGTAGATTTAGTACCAGATTAAGCATATGCTCTCAGCACCAATAAAGTCACAAACCAGAATTGCAAACATTATCTTTATTATAACATGATAATTGGTTGGACAAATGGAAAATCCTGCCACAATCTCACGCCATTTGACAAGCCAATCATGATGATATAAAAGCAGAGGAATGCTTTGATAGCGTCATTTATACATGGTTTACTTTGTTGTTTATGCATCTTAAGTTGGGATAGGAGAAAGTATTTAAACAACGAAAACATTACTTGTATACATGCTCTTTAACATACAATATTCAAAACATGGAGACTAACGCGACTGCTGACTAGAGTGTTAGTCATAAATGGAAACAAGATGGAAAGATTTTATCACTTAAAATGCAGAAATCATTTTTCTTTGTACTGATGTAGCTTCACTTTGAAATCAGTCGTAAAGCCCATTTTGACAAATGGAAACAGAGTGTCTGTCCATGTGCTAATATGAAACGTCACAGTTACTGTTGTAACCTCCGTTCCTGAAGGAGGGAGTGAGACGTTGTGTCGAATGTTTTTTTTGTTTTCTTTGTGTATTTGCAGTATTTATCTTTTGAACTTTATTGTGAAACTTACTGTATATGTGCTGCTGTCTTGACCAGGACTCCCTGGAAGAAGAGATTGTATAATCTCAATGGGACCTTCCTGGTTAAATAAAGGATATAAATAAATACATTTGTAGACAAAGGTCTCTGCTAACGAACCATGTAAGGGAACAGGTTTTAAAAATTGACATTTATTCACTTCATAACTTACATCTTATTGTAATTTGTGTCAACTCCGTCAGTCAGACTAAAAGCATGCTATTTTAATTTGATCCATCTAACAAAAGTACAAAGTCTTTAATTATCTAATAATGGTTTTCAGTACGGGGGCCTGGGTAGCTCAGTGAGTAAAGAAACTGATTACCACCCCTGGAGTTTGCGAGTTCGAATCCCAGGGGGTGCAGAGTGACTCAAGCCAGGTCTCCTAAGCAACCAAATTGGCCCAGTTGCTAGGGAGCGTAGATTCACACGGGGTAACCTCCTTGTGGTCACTATAATGTGGTTCGATCTCGGTGGGGCGCATGGGGAGTTGTGCATGAATGCCACGGTGGATGACGTGAAGCCTCCACATGTCTCTGCGATAACGTGCTTAACAAATCATGTGATAAGATGTGCGAGCTGACAGAAAATTAAATATTTTTTTACATCTTCACCATATGTTGTACACTGGAGCTATGTTGTTTTTTTCTCATTGAAGCTGCCTCTATAACCTCAACAAAATGCCAAAATGATTCCACAATTCTTAACGGAAATTATTATAATGAATGACGGTGTTGCCATGTTGAAGCTGTGACCACAGAGAATTAAACATTGCTTGTTTAAAATATATACAATTATTATATAATTCTTACCAGATCACATGTCCTACTGTTGCATCCACCTTGAGCAGGAAATGGAAAAGGGTTACTCAGTTATAACTGACCATCTTGGTTATCGTTGGTTACTGATGGAAGGAACGAGATGTTGTTTCAATGTAGTGACACTAGGGTTCGCTCTTGGGAGCCCCAAACACCTCTGATCTTTGAGAAAAGGCCAATGAGAATTGGCGAGCGGAATTTGCATTGCATGTGGGAGGATTCCCGGGAAGCAAACAGGTCTACCTGTGCCTTGCCGAATCGACTCCAAATCAGCTGGACCACCTGGGGGTGGAGTCTCAACTATCCCCTAAGCGTCACCTGCCACGGCAACATGTCTGCTTTGGCGTTGAGGTTTCTGGTGATGTGAGTGGCCTGCAGCAACCTCAGTCAGTGTATTGCAACATGTGACATGAGCGTAAGCCACCGTTGGCTCTTAATATACACTACCGTTGCTGTGCTGTCCATCCAGACTAACACATGCTTGCCCTGGATCAACGGCAAAAACCTCCGCAGGGCAAGCAGTACTGCCAGCAATTCGAGGCAGTTGATATGTTAACACAAGCAGTACTGCCAGCAATTCGAGGCAGTTGATATGTTAACAGAGTCGCGGCCCTGTCCAGGTACTGGTGGCTGCATGTCCATTGCACACAGTGCCCCAGCCTAGCTTGGAGGCATCTGTCATAACCACGATGTGCCTGGACACTTACTATAGGGGAACCCCTGCCAGCAGAAATGCAAGGTCTGTCAAAGGGCTGAACAAGTGGCGGCAGATCGGTGTAATGGCCACACAATGTGTGCTGTTGCACCATGCCCATCTCGGGACTCAAGCCTGAAGCCAGTGCTGAAGCGGTCTCATATGCATCAACCCAAATGGCGTGACCGCCGCTGAGGATGCCATATGCCCCAGGAGCCTCTGAACGTGTTTCTCCGCTTAAATGACTTCAGTCATTGAATGAGTTCAGCACCGACTGCGCACGCTCACTTGTGATGCGCTATCATTGAGACTGAGTCTAACTCCATGCCGAGAAAAGATATGCTCTGAACCGGGGAGAGCTTGCACTTTTCCCAGTAGACCCAAAGCCCCAAACGGCTGAATTGCCTGAGCACAAGGTCCCTGTACACCCACAACAGATCTCTAGAGTTAGCTAGAATTTAAAGTTTACCTTGTGTTTTGTTTGATATTGTACAGATCCCTACCTTTCATTTTATATTTATATATATGAATTTGTTGCAGTACTCCTAAACTGACCCGCATGTGTTTAGCACTCCTTGAACATGTATATAACAAACTCTGGCATGTGCATCATTATAGTATGAATAACTAAATAAATTACAATAAAAAAATGTATTATCAGTTTCTACCACAGATAGGACACATCTGATAATATGTTCACAAGTGAAAGACCATTGATGTAAATAGTCGTTTTTATTCACTTTAAAATTATGTAGAACTCTGTTTCCTAACCTTGTGAAAAGTAACAAAAGTTATCTCAATGTAATATTTTTTTCCTAACGAGCCATGGTTGCACAAGCGGCGAGCATTAGGACATTGTGTGTGTGTGTGTGTGTGTGTGTGTGTGTGTGTGTGTGTGTGTGTGTGTGTGTGTGTGTGTGTGTATTTATCAATTTGTGGGGATCAAATGTCCCCATAAGGATAGTAAAACCCAACATTTTTGACCTTGTAGGGACATTTTGTCGGTCACCATGAGGAAAACAGCTTATAAATCATACTAAATTATGTTTTTTTGAAAATGTAAAAATGCAGAAAGTTTTCTGTGAGGGTTAGAAACACAATGTGTGTGTGTGTGTGTGTGTGTGTGTGTGTGTGTGTGTGTGTGTGTGTGTGTGAGCGTGTATTTATCACTTTGTGGGTACCAAATGTCCCCATAAGGATAGTAAAACCCGAAATTTTTGACCTTGTGGGGACATTTTGTCGGTCCCCATGAGGAAAACAGCTTATAAATCATACTAAATTATGTTTTTTGAAAATGTAAAAATGCAGAATGTTTTCTGTGAGGGTTAGGTTTAGGGGTAGGGTTAGGGGATAGAATATAAAGTTTGTACAGTATAAAAACCATTATGTTTATGGAAAGTCCCCATAAAACATGGAAACACAACAAGTGTGTGTGTGTGTGTGTGTGTGTATGTTTGTGTGTGTGTGTGTGTGTGTGTGTGTGTGTGTGTGTGTGTGTGTGTGTGTGTGTGTGTGTGTGTGTGTGTGTGTGTGTGTATTTCCATGGGGTTGCGCTGGGTAGCCCTGCCTACCATGAAATCACATTGGTCCAAACTTCTGGCCCACATAACCATACATTAAACATCAATGTTCTGATTGGCTTTGGTTGTGCATAGCATCTTGCCTGGTTTGGACACCATGCAAAACTGTTTAAAACTACACTTGTTTACCAAATCCAGGAATCTTTGTGTTAGCCATCTGGAAGTATCCTTTGCATGAATCCTTTTGTATTTCTTGGCTGACAGCTACAATAATTTATGTTATGATGAGTGTAGACAGCTGAAGGTGAAGTTTAAGCAACTGTTTTGAACAGGAACAGCCACAATGAAAGATGTTAAACCCATTGAGACTCAGTTAAGAGGAACAAGCAAATCTCCTCTTCTAACAGCATAATGACAAACATTGCTGCTTGGCAAACCCATCTCTAACTTCCAGAGAGAACAATCAAATTCTCACCAACAGGGGGGAAATATTGCACGGCATTGACCAAAATATATTGTTGAATGTCAAGGCTGTAAAACTCGAGTTTTGTGGAAAAGACATTAGTCTGATATGCAAGGTCTTCCCACCAACAATCATTCAGTAATTGAAAAAAAAACCAGTGGTAAAAATGTCTATGATTGAACAGTGAGCAAAGTGCTTAGTGTTTTCCTGGACGACTTTATAGCTCTTGAGGCCTGTCTGGTTCATGCAATGACAGTGTTGAACAGTTCATTAGGAAGACTTTAAACACCATCACACTTCTGAAATTCACAGGCCATTGAGATGTTATGAGCCTCTTGGGAGAAATGATACAAACAAATGTATTCTCAAAGAACATGAACTAGGAACTTACTGAAATCTGGACTGGGGCAATGTAAGGCTGACGGTTCAGGGAGTTTTGAGAAGGGAAATGTTGGTTTTGCTTCTGGACCCAGATTTTACATTGGGCATCAAGTGGTGAACCAACACACTACCAAAATTGTTAATTGTGCAATACAAAAAAATGTAGTAATAATAATAATAATAATAATAAAATAAATAAATATTGAATTGTATTAATTTTTTCATGAACTGCATACACCTAATAATGTGTACTCATAAAATTATTAGTAGTTAAGGTGAAGTAAGTTAAGTTTAAGTTGAGTTAGTTAAGATAGTTTCATGCTTTCAGCAGGAAATTACTTCACAAAACAAATTGTGGCATGCTCACATCAAGTTGAACCTTGTTGTAAGTGATCCTGTATTAAGTGCAGTCTTTGTTGTATGTTGTTCATGATTTTTTATGTTGAGGGCATGTCACACAACCTGTCCATGTTGGCATCTGTCTAGTTTGTGTAACTTAGATACATTTCTGCCAAAATAGCATTTTGATTGAAGGCATGGCATTCGATATCAACATATTTTTTAAGGGTTTCCCAGATTTGTGTGGAAAGATCTGTTTGCACTAAAGCAATTACTACCTGTCATTCGGGATTCAAAAGTTTTATTGCAACACTGTACAACGGCAATCACGGTTGTTGATTTTCCTGAATGTGTATACTTACTGTCATGGCTCATTTGAGATTAAAGTTGAAGTTGTAAAGTTGAATTGTATGTATTTAACAATGAAAATAGGTGGGTTAACACAGTTGTTTTCAACTTGTCATCAATGCACAGAGCAGGAAAAACAACAGCGCTACATGCCAAAGAAAAAATGCAACTAACCATATAATCATGCACAGTCAGTTCATAGAGCCATATAAATAGGTATATCAAAATTTTAAATAGTAGTTTGGCACACTTCATCTGTCACTTGGTAGAAGTTATGCAAATTAGGTAAACATTCAAACATGGACTGGTTGGGTGACATGCTGTCAGCATTAAAAACCACAAGTAAAACTGCAAGGAACAAGAAAATACAATGCAGATTATCTGTACAATGTTTCACTGTCCCCTTCTGCATATTGCAGCTGCCTTCGGCATATCACGGCACCGTTTTGCAGCCCTCTTCAGCTTATCGCAGCCTCGTTTCGTGACCGGCACTCCGGGAAAAGTCTCGGTTCTCACAATGGCCAGTCCCTCTCTGCGTGCGTGTATGCGTGCAAACTGCAAGTGTATTGTATGTTAAAGGGATAATTAACCCAAAAATAATTATCTCATCATTTACTCACACTCATGATATCCCAGGTGTGAATTACTTTCTTTCTTCACCAGAATACATCTGAAGAAAATTAGAAACATATCTTAGCTCAGTAGGTCCATAAAATTAAAGTGGATGGTGATCAGACTTTTGAATCCACAAAAATCACAATTAGTCAGCATAAATGTCATCCATACGAGACCAGCTGATTAATTAATGTCTTCCAAAGTGACATGGTAGGTTTTGGCACAAATAATTATAAAAATGTAAGTACTTTTATTACTCTAACATCGCTTCTGGTCAGCAGCAGTATGCATGTGTGATGTAAACCCGTTGGCATGTGAAACACCCGAGAACTGACGTGTGTCACAGCCAGAAGAGCACCACTGTTTACAAGCAAGTAGGAGGAACACTATACAGAAGCTTTGTTGGTTTTGGTTTAGATCTGTATTTATCTGTTTCTTAACTCACAATGGTGCATTTGTGTGCTTATCTGGATGTCAGATCCAAATTGCGTAGCAAATTAACATTGTAAAGGTCTTTAGATTAGACTGACCGAATATGATATAGATCTGATTTCATCTCTAGGTGTTCGTTAAAGTATGAGGCCTGGAAATGGCAAAAACTGAGCAAAAATTTAAGAATAAAAAAAAAAATCACAATGGCTGACTTCCTGTTGGGTTTAGGATATGGTTCTAAGAGACTTTTTTGTACTTGTTGACATGTTACATATGCCTACTGATTTTCGTTGAAATTTTGTAGGTGCAATATCGAGCCATTTTGCCACAATTAATTCTAAAACTAGTATCAGAAAATATCCCCCACGTTTGATATGTGTGCAATGTTTCATGTCGAACTTTGTCAGGCTGCCACGGACATGCCCTTCAATGAAAACTCAAAAGCTTTGCAATTTAACATCACCAAGGCCTTTAGATTAAGACTGACTAAATATAATGTTGATCTGATTAAATCTCTGGGAGGAGTCTGTTAAAGTACAAGACCTGGAATTGGTAGTTGCCAGTAGGTGGCGCTATGACAAGGAAGTAACATACGTACCTGAACTCTGGCCATACAATCTCCATCTCGCTGAACGAGCCGAGATTCTCTGCATTCCACCGTACACACTAACAGACCCGAAGGAGATTTCTATTTCTCATCCTTTTGCCTGCAGAAGTGAAAAAAGAAGATTTCTCTTCCTTCTTCAACCGAGTCGACTTCGCTGATATTTCCGACAACCCTCCGAGAATCAGATGCAATATATATATATATATATATATATATATATAGGAAACGGCCATCAGGGCTTGACAATAAGGGCTGCCCAATGGCCCGAGGGCACATTGAAACACAAGAAATCAACAGTTTCTTTCTATGCGACTGAAAATCCATGTCTCTTCGTGCATATGTCTCATCACCATCATCTCTCTCCATGCAGCGTTGTGTGTTTAATATGCATGTGCGCTCATAAAGAGACAGAGCGCTAGTTTTATTCTTACTGTTAAAAAACAAACACATTTTCTCTCATTAATTCGGCTTTAGAGATGAAGCGCCAAATGAGACATAATAAACTTAGTTAAACCCCAGTTATACACGTGTCTGGAAATCACAAGCTGCTCAATATCCAAAATATAAGTATACATTTAATAAGGTAATGTTTCAATACGTAAACATTAATTCGACATGATAATGGCGTTTGATAAGAAAAGAAGCAAGATCACTATGGCTATTAGGCTATTAATATCAGAGCAGTTCAGCTGCAGGGTGAAGATGAATATTTGAAACAGTCTACTTCATATCATCCTCATAAAACACCTGTTCAATGTCTCATTTCTGGACCATACAGGTGTTTTTTTTTTTGTTCTTTGTATATCAGTCAGTGTTGGCCTTGTTTTGGTTGTGGATTTCATGTTATATACACATTGTTAATTCACAGATTAGGCCTAATATCTACCTACTGTATATTACAAATCACAACTGATTTAGTAGCAAGTCTGTTCTCTCAGCCAATAATCAAATCTTTAACTCAGTGACTAACTCTTTGATACTTCTTGTAAAAACACTACTCATGGGAAATGTAAACTAAACGGGTGAACGAAAACCACAAAAACTCTTCTAATTGTCTATAAATCCTATGCTATTCTCCAGACACCGCTCAGACATCCAGCCGCTCAGTGACACTAATGTACTGTAAACCTCATTGCCACGACTAGCATGGAAGATGCCGGAGCATATTACAGTGTCTGACATAATTTTTATTGTTATCTTTATTATTTTTCAAATTATCTTTAGTGATGTCCGACTGGTGTAGCCGGACATCATTAGTGCCGACATGAATAACAATTTTCAGGGTTTGAGATCGAAGTGGTTCCTAATCAGCAGATGTTTGAGATTTATGTAAAACAAAGAAATGCGTGAGGTTGAGACAAGTGGAAAAAGCGGGAAAAAGAAAAAGAAAAAAACTAGAGAAACAGGTGCATACAGATGAAACAGTAGAAAAATGGAAAAATGTCTCGGTTACTATCGTTACTTCCATTCCCTGATGGAGGGAATGAGACGTTGTGTTAAATAGTGACACTAGGGGTCGCTCTTGGGAACCGAATTCACCTTCAGATCTTTGAGAAATGGCCAATGAAAAATTGGCGAGTTGAATTTGCACTCCTCCCGACATACGGGTATAAAAGGGAGATCGGAATGCAGGTTCAACCTTTCAGGAACCCGATAAATGGGTCGTGCTTAACAAGAAACTTACCTTTAACAGCATTGTGGTGTTGCTACAGCAACTACAATACCTCGAGATTGGAGGGGGACAGCTGCCCCTCCAATTATTTGCAGGGAGGAAAGCACCTCTGAGGGTCTTCGCTTATGGGAAGAACACCACTTAGCGAACATATGTAACTTCAGGGACTACAGTTACTTTGTAGAATGAGCCCTGGCCTCAGTGATCATGTAAACCACAGCGTGTGGTTGATGACTTAGGTCTTTCGCATCCCGTCCAAGGACCAGACATGGAAATTCCAGAAGTCTGGGCGTGGGTGCCGGATGGCATCCCGTCCCAGAGAAAGAAGATCCTTTCTCAGGGGAATCTGCCAGGGAGGTGCTGTAACGAGGAGCGTGAGGTTCGAGAACCAGGTCTGAGTGGGCCAGTACGGAGCCACAAGAACACCTGCTCCTCGTGCTCCCTGACTTTGCACAGAACCTGTGCAACTAGGCTCACTGGAGGGAATGCAGACTTACTTAGCCCTCGGGGTCAGCTGTGTGCCAGCGTGTCTGTACTCCCGTCAGGGCATACCAGAGTGGGCAGAAGGAGAACTCAAGGGGGGCAAACAGGTCTACCTGTTCCTGGCCCAATCGGCTCCAAATCAGCTGGACCGCCTGAGGGTAGAGTTTCCACTCTCCCCTGAGTGTTACTTGCCTTGACAGAGCATCTGCTGTTACGTTGAAGTGGCTTGTGATGTGAGTGGTGTGCAATGACCGCTGCTGACTCGAGAGGAAGAGGTGAGTTGCGACATGAGACGGGAGCGTAAACCACATTGGTGGTTTCTATAGGCTACCATCGATGTGTTTTCCATCTGGAACAACACGTGCATGCCCTGAATCAACGGCAAAGAGCCTCTGCAGGGCGAGTTGTACTGCCAGCGACTCGAGGCAGTTGGTGTGCCAAAGCAGGTGAGATCCTGTATAGGAGCATAAAAGGCGACGAGTAGCGGGTGTGAGTGCCACGCGATGTGTGCCATGGCACCATGCGTACCTCGGGACTCGGGTCTGGGGCCAGTGCTGTAGCGGTCTAATATGCATCAACCCGAGCACCATGACAGCCGTTGAGGATGCCACATGCCCCAGGAGCCTCTGAAAGTATTTAAGTGGGACCGACATTTGCCACCTGGATAAGTTCAGGCAGTTCAACACGGACTGCGAGTGCTCGTTTGTGAGGCGCACTATCATTGCACAGAGTCTAACTCCTATGCCGAGAAAAAGATGCTCTAAATCAGGGAGAGTTTTCTCTTTTCCCAGTTGACTCGAAGCCCTAAACGGCTGAGGTCCTTAAGTACCAGGTCCCTGTGTGCACACAATAACTTTAGAGAGCACACTAGAATCAGCGGTCATCGAGGTAACTGAGTATGCGGATGCCCACTTCCCTTAATGAGGCAAGGGCTGCCTCTGCGTCCTTCGTGAAGGTGCAAAGGGACAGGTACAAGATGAAGGGGAGGACCTTGTACTGATACGCCTGGCCATTGAACGCGAACCATAGGTAGGATCTGTGTCGAGGCAAGTCAAGACGTGGAAGTACGCACGTAAGCTTCTGCATCATCATCTTGAACGGGAGTCCGTGCAAGGCCTGGTTCAGAACTCACAGGTCCAAAATTGGCCACAACCCACCACCCTTCTTGGGAATGACGAAATAAGGGCTCTGAAACCCCTGTCTCATCTTGGCTGGAGGGACAGGATCTGTCGCACCCTTTCTTATTAAGAGAACCGCGAACTCCGCCCGCAGGACGGCAGTACTCTTGTCCTTCAATGATGTGAAGAGAACACCGCGGCACCGGGGCAGGACCTGGCAGTTTAATTGCATAGCTGAGTCGGATGGTTCTGGCCAACCAGCGTGATGGATTGGAAGCGATAGCCACGTGTCCAAACACCGGGCAAGGGGCAATAAGGGTAGGAATGCATCCAATGTTGTATTGAGTGAGTGATGCTTACCTTAGCACTTACCTTACTCCACGCGCCCGGCATAACGCGGGCCAGCGACTGAGGAGGAGGGCCTCTCAGAACAGAAAAGAAGGGAACAAGGTATTTACCTCCCGGCCCTCCACCAGGGGAGGGAGTGGTCTGGATACCAGCTCCGAGTTACAGCAGACATCTCAGCCCTCTGGGAGCATTAAGGAATCGTGCATTGTGTGAATCTCTCATCTCGACCAGGTTCAGCCACAGGTGGCACTCCTGGACCACAAGAGTGGACATCGTCTGCCCAAGTGCGTGCGCTGTGACTTTAATCACTCGAGGTTAGTTGCCGTTCCTGTAACACAGAGAACTACCCTTGTGTAACTCTTTCAGAGCTTTGCCGTGATGGACCTGTGAGAGGGCCATGGCATGAAGGGCGGAAGCGGCCTGCCCGGCAGTGCTGTAGGATTTTTGTCGTCAGCTGTTAATACAACCGCTCAGCTCTGAAGAAAAAGTCTGAATGAACCTGCATTCCGATCTCCCCTTTATATCGATATGTCGGGGGGAGTGGCATGCAAATTCAACTCGCCAATTTTTCATTGGCCTTTTCTCAAAGATCTGAAGGTGAATCGGGCTCCCAAGTGCGACCCCCTAGTATCACTATTCGACACAATGTTAAAATGCACAAAAAAACAATAAAAAATATTAAAGATATTAAATATCAGTGAATTTTAAAACCTGAAATGTCCTGAAAAATTTAAAAGTCATGGAATATGCATTTTGTAATTATGCCCTACTCTAAAATATTTCACAGTCTAAATATTGCTCTATTTTTTTGTGAATGAATTGTTCTTTTGAGTCTGTGCTTTTCGATGAATTGGTCAAAATTATTCACAACTCAGTCTGAATGATTCACTAGTGCATTGGTCTGAATCAAAATGATTATTTTTGGTTTTTAAAATCAAGTAATCACAAACGACTGAATAGGAAATGGAATGGTCATGGAAATACATTAGGCAAGAAGACTGGAAACCCTCATCCTTGCAATCAGCTACTTTGGACCATTTTAATAATTTTTTTAGTAGTGTATTATCTCATCTCCTTTGCATAATTTCATTGATAATCATTGAGTTGTATCTGAACAGTGATTTCTACTTCCTCATGCCATCATACAATCTTAACCTCACTCTTGCTTTAAATTGCAGTATAATAGCTTCTTAACAAAACAAGCCACAATTTCCTGAAACAAACTGATAAAACATTCGCCTTGGGCTTAAAATGTCTATCATTATGAGTTTGAATCAGCAGCCACCGTTCACTCGCATAATATTTGCAAATCACAGCTTCCACTCATGGGTATATTGAATTGGAATAGTCAGATGTGATAATTTAGAAGACTATTGCTAAGATTTTGAATTTGTTGGCATTATTATATAAAGTGTATAGTAAAAATATTTATATGTTTGGGTATGTGCAGAATGTACTGTATATACAATTGGAAAGACCTACAAAACCTCTTAAAACTTATCAGAATTGAAATTGCCTAAACTTTTGTGAGGGTACTGCCAGATTTTTCAGAGTTTGATGCTCAGACACAATCTGTAATTATCATTATCTGTAAATGATGGAGAACCTTTATCCAAAAAAGACATTTGTAATGGAAAATTCACTTGAAAATGAAATCCAGAAAGAACTAACAAAAGTTAATCTGAAATCAAAGTCATTGTTTACATGGTTGAAATTAATTATCATCAGTGCTCAGCAAGTATAAAATGAATTTAAACTAATTTACTGATTTGCGTTTGTGAGTCTTTAGAAATCACACAGACCATAAAATTAGAAAATGTAAAATTAGGTAAATGCATTAAATGTGTTAAAAAAATATTACAGTGATCAAATATTTAATTCCATTTATTATAAATTCAAAAAAATTACTAACTTATGAATTCCATGAATTCATTATTCTATGAACCTCAAAATATGTGTAAACAGTTGTACATCTCTAAAGCTGATTGTACATTATAGATGCAATATGTACATTATAGATGTAATGTACAACCAGTATTTGGCAAATTACTCAAACAAATTGTAATCCGCTACAAATTACTCATTACTTCTTTATAAAGGTAATTATATTACTTTACAGGTAACTTTATTATGGGGGAAATTAATCACATTACAAATAATTTTACATTTAAGTTTGTCAGCATTTGGGACTGCTGTTTCCTTAGTTCTGCCACTAGATGTCATTCCACTCACCTGTGACCTCTCGTTTATGTAATCATCTCCACCTGCACCTCGTTTCCCCCTGTGTATTTAAGCTCTGTCTTTGTTCTACCTGGTTACTTGGTCTTTGTATGAGATGTCTGCCTAGCTACCTGAGTTCTTTGGATTTTTTGAGACCCTGTGTAAAAGTTAGGTTTGTTGTTTAAGTTATTTAAAGCAGTTCTCTTGCTTCTGCCTGCTTTTCTCCCCTCGTGGAGTTTTTTTTTTTTGTGTGTTTGTTTTTGTCTTACCTCCATTTTTAGGAGATTCTTTGTTGAAGTTTTCTGTAATCATCTTTTGTTTATTAAACTATCTTACCTGAGACCTCGTATCCTGTGTTTCGATTGGATCCTACCCCTGCCTTCTGGTGGCTCAGTGGTATTACCATCTAGCTCTTACACCAGAGACAGTGACCACCAGTGATAGAAAGACCAAGTCACTCATGGATCAAGAAACACTCACCTATAAGGACCTGGTGGCCGTGATGGCTCAGCATGAGGTAGCATACCAACGCCATGAAGCGGTTCTCACCCATCAGGAGGAGCTGATGGCCAGGCACTCTGACCTTCTCGCTGATGTGATGAAATCCATTGGTCAGCTTTTTCACCGGATCCCAGAGAGTTCACCTCCTCCAGCACCACGTCCGCCTCCCATTGGTGGATCCCAAGTAGTCGCTGAGCCTCGGCTTCCACCCCCTAAGCCCTTTTCAGGGAATGCATCTTCATGTGGAGGATTCCTGACTCAGTGTTCCTTGACGTTCGAACTCCAGCCTTCAAGCTTCCCTACTGACCGCTCTAAGATTGCGTACATCATCACTCTCCTTGCAGATAAGGCACTCTCCTGGGCCTCTGCGGTGTGGGAATCTCAGGATGTCTGTTGTGGCACATATGCTCTCTTTGTGGAGGAGTTCAAGCGGCTGTTCGACCATCCAGTGATTGGCCTGGAGTCTTCAAGGCAACTACTCACCCTTAAGCAGGGATCACGTAGCACGGCAGACTTCGCTATAGAGTTCCGGACCATTGCTTCCGGTAGTGGATGGAACAACGAAGCTCTAATGGCCTGCTTCCATGGAGGATTGTCCGGACCTATTCTGGACGCGCTAGTTACTCCAGTCTCTGGTCAGGAGGCTTGGAGTACCTACCCAATTACTTCCTCGACCCCAAACTGTTACTGCCCTTGATGGCAGACCTTTGGAGCCGGGCTGCATTACGGAGATCACTTACCCTCTTCATCTCACTGTTCTCCAACATCAAAATATGGAGTTTTATCTAATCGACTCTCCTGATTTCCCTGTGATCTTGGGTTACCCCTGGCTGCACCAACACAACCCTTGCATCGACTGGCTAGCTGGAACCATCCTGAGTTGGGGCACTGCATGCCAGGTTACCTGTCCCCTCTCAAGTCCCCCAGCCCCGAGTCTCAAGAACCTATCAACCTGTCTCAAGTCCCTAGTGTCTACCACTGCTTCCAGGCTGTTTTTAGTAAGTCCCGAGCCACTTCCTTACCACCACACCACTCCTATGATTGCACCATAGACATTCTCCCTGGCACCTGTCCCACTAGAGGCCAGATATTTTCCCTGTCTCCTCCCGAGCGCATCGCTATGGACACGTACATCAAGGAGTCCCTAGCGGCTGGCATCATCCGTGCTTCCACTTCCCCAGCAGGAGCGGGCTTCTTCTTTGTGGGAAAGAAGGATGGAGGACTCAGGCCGTGTATCGATTACCGGGCACTTAATAAAATCACGGTTCGTAATCGCTATCCCCTTCCTCTGATGGCCTCCGCCTTTGAGCTGCTTCAAGGGTCTTCCATTTTCTCCAAACTGGATCTTCGCAACACCTACCATCTTGTGCGGATTCAGCAAGGGGATGAATGGAAGACAGCCTTCAACACTCCCACGGGTCACTATGAGTACCTGGTGATGCCATTCGGGCTCACCAACGCTCCAGCGGTCTTCCAGGCCCTAATAAATGACGTACTCTGGGACATGCTAAACAAGTTTGTTTTTGTCTACTTAGACGACAATTTAATCTTTTCGAGATCTCTCGAGGAGCATGAAGGGCATGTCAGTGCTGTTCTCCAACGCCTCCTGAATAACCATCTCTATGTGAAACCTGAGAAATGTGAGTTCCACATCACCCATGCTCAGTTTCTTGGTTTTATCTTCACCCCAGGTCATGTTGAGATGGATCCCAAGAAGGTCGAGGCAGTCCTGAAATGGCCTACCCCTACGACAGTCAAGGAGGTTCAGCGCTTCATCGGCTTTGCTAACTTCTATAGGAGGTTCTTGAACTTCAGCTCAGTGGCTGCACCCTTAACTGCACTGACTAAGGGAGGTGTCACCAAGATCTGCTGGACCGCAGAGGCAGAGGGAGCCTTCCGTGACCTAAAGCGTCGCTTCACATTGGCACCTATACTCTCAGTTCCCGATCCTGAAAGACCTTTTGTGGTAGAGGTGGATGCATCAGACGCGGGAGTTTGAGCCATCTTTTCTCAGAGAGGGGAGGACGGTAGGATGCACCCTTGCGCCTTCATGTCCCGGTGCCTGTCGGAAGCGGAACGCAATTACCATGTCGGGGATCGGGAGCTTCTTACAATGAAGCTCGCCTTGGAGGAGTGGCGCCACTGGCTTGAGGGGGCTCAACATCCTTTTCAGGTTCTCACAGACCACAAAAACCTTGAGTACCTGCAGCAGGCCAAGCGACTCAATCCTCGCCAAGCTCGATGGTCTTTATTTTTTAATTGTTTTCAGTTCCTTCTGTCCTTCAGGCCCGGCACCAAGAACGTCAAGCCAGATGCCTTGTCACGAGCTTACTCTCCTGAGTCACATGAGAGGCCTCTAGAACTTGTTGTCCCTAAGGCTAGGATCGTCACGCCGCTGCGCTGGGAACTGGAAAGGGAGATACGTGAGGCCCAAGCCCAAGAACCTAACCCAGGAGGTGGTCCCCAAGTCGCCTTTACGTTCCTCGATCCGTCCGAGCCGGGTTCTACAGTGGGGTCATGACTCTCCCCTGACCTGCCACCCTGGTATTGCACGTACCCTGGACTTCCTCCAGCGGCAGTTCTGGTGGCCTTCCATCAAGGAGGACGTAAGGAGCTTTGTGGAGGCCTGTCCAGTGTGCTGCCAAGGGAAGTCGAGGCGCCAGCGGCCTTTAGGACTCTTGCACCCTTTGCCTGTTCCCCATAGACCGTGGTCGCACATATCTCTGGATTTCATCACAGGCCTTCCTCCATCCCAGGGCAACTCTGTCATTCTGGTTATTGTGGACCGGTTCTCGAAGGCCGCCCGATTCATCCCCTTACCCAAACTGCCTTCAGCCAAGGAGACTGCCGCACTCCTGATGAATCACGTCTTCAGAATCTTTGGAATTCCTCAGGATGTCGTCTCCGATCAAGGTCCCCAGTTTTCATCTCGATTCTGGGGGGCCTTTTGTAAATTGGTCGAGTCGTCTGCCAGCTTGACATCTGGGTTCCATCCTGAGTCTAATGGCCAGACAGAACGGGTCAACCAGGACCTTGAGACCACCCTGCGCTGCATGGTGGCCAACAACCCCACCTCATGGTCCACCTTCATCGTGTGGGCAGAATATGCTCACAACACCCTCCGATCATCTGCCACGGGACTGTCCCCCTTCGAGTGTCTCAGCGTATCTCCCTCCACTGTTTCCTGAGGATGAGGCACAGGTCAGTGTCCCATCTGCTCAACACTTCATCCGATGCTGCCAGTTGACCTGGAAGAAGGCTAGACGTGCGCTTCTCCAGACCTCCAGGAGGTACCAGCATCAGGCTAACCGTCATCGACTAAGGGCTCCTAGCTTCCGGGCCGACCAACGGGTCTGGCTGGCTACCAAGAACTTACCTCTTCGAGTTGAGTCTAAGAAACTTGTCCAGAAGTTCATTGGCCCTTTCCGTATTGCCAGGAAAGTAAACCCTGTGTCTTACCGTTTGTACTTTCCTCGTTCCCTTAGAATTAACCCTACCTTTCATGTGTCTTTTTTAAAACCTGTTTTGTCTTCTCCTTTTATTGAAAATATTGAATTTTCAGCAATTTCCAAATAATGTTTGTACTTCCTCCATTGCCATTGTTCCTTCAGCTGTTAGAGAAACACAAACAGACATACATATTTAATGCATGTATCCATACTAACATTATAAGTTTTATATATTATTCTTTTAGTAATATTTGTAACCCAAATTAAGTACTTAAAATGTATTAACTTCACTTAAAGTCAAATGCAATGCATTGTTACTTTTTGAGTAAAAAGTAATTTGATTGCAGTAACAAATAATATTGTAATCAGTTACACACTCAAAACTGTGTATACATATGATGACATTGTATGTTGTCATTGGTCACATAGGGAATACACAGTAAAGGAGTTAGTATACTGTATTAGTTGAAAATGCAATAACAAAAACAATTGATCTCTTCTTTCTCAAGCAGCAATAAGGATGTGTTAAGGAGCCATTATCTGCATTTGTGTCTGTATCTGTTCATATGACAAAATTAACTGATCTGTCTCTGTATTCGGATAGAACAGGTTGTGGGCGGGGCTTAAACCGGAAGTGCATCAAAACTAAACGAAATGCCCATTTTTAAGTATTACTCTTATATTTATAGTTTCTATTAATAAAATATGCCTTGTATATTCCTTTTCATAATAATAGCCTAATAATAATAATATACAATTATTATTTAAAAATAAATATTATTTTATAATTTTTTTCTTACCAGATGAAGCTGAATTTTGTATGCTACATTAACTGTGGAAAATGTTGTTAACCATGGTTTCTCCTGGTATTTCAGATATTAATATCTGCATGAAACAGAATTTTAATTTGTCTTTGCATGTAAAACAACATTATTCTGGAGGCAAGAGTGTCAAGCAAAATGAGAAATGTGAAGCATATATTTTTGCAGTGAATAATTGTTAGATAATTTTGTCATCCAATGTGTTTAATTTATTTTCTTGATCTGCAATCCCTGTCTTGATGCGGCTCAGCTGAGGGAAGAAATAAATGACACAGAGACCCAATGCTATCAAATCCTTCTTCAACGTTTATTCGTACAGCACGAATAATTATATGGTCCAGCAAAACAACATTCCACTGGACTAACCAATAGAAACATTCTTTACCTTATCGGGACATGAAATACATGTTTGATATGAAATACGTTCTTAGGACAGTGAGTATAGATAAAAGAAACGCATTTCTATAGATTGCAGTTTACCAACACACCCTTCAAAACAGGAAACAGCTTGCAATGCATCAACTGTGTCTTGTAACAGCCAAGTACACTAAACTGACAAGAGAAGAATTTGTTGAGAGCCCTTATTATTTTACAATAATAAATATACAAATTCAAACATTAAAGAAATGAAAATAAAATCAATATTATTAGTTAAACAACAACAATAATAATAATAATTTAAAATTTATATAGGGTCTTACCAGAGTTCAAGAACACTTAACATTTTCAAATTTAGCACAGTTTAAAGAAGAAGATTCAGATTCTTTATTTTACATAAGGAGGAATATTCCTAATAGATAAATACTCTATGGAGCATTTAAACATTTATTAAGTATTTTTCTTTTTTTTTTATGGAATAAAGTCTTAACCAGATAATTTTCTTAATCACTGATATGAATATAAATTTGGTCAACTTTAAGAGACAGAAAGATGAGCACCAACGTGAAATAATCACTTCAGGTCAAAATTGTAACATCGTGCTCAGGTTTAGGCTATAAATAAATACATGGGAATCACTTGTGAAACGTATGATACATTAACAGACATTTCAAGAAGTGGAAAGTGTAAATGATGTGGTATCTCAGTTTATGTTATACTTGATAAGCTCCAGACACAATTTACAGAGACAACAAACTGAGTCGACACCGTGCCCATCCAATCTGAAATCACACCGTCGCATTTTCATTCATAAGGTTTACACTTTAGAAATATTGGCTGCACAGATTCATAAATTTGTTGCAATTTTGGATACGTTTATTTAAAATGTTGCTTTATCCTTGTGATTTTTAGATTATCAGTCAAACGATTTTTTTTTTATATATATATTATTCAGATGAATCCGTTAATCTTTTTGAAGTCATTGTCCATGCCTTTCCGAATAAGGTATTCAGCTTCGGGCAAATCCCTAAGCGGCATACAAAAAATTATAAATGATTCTTGTCAACTGGTTGAAGGATTTCACCATATATATATATATATATATATATATATATATATATATATATATATATATATATATATAGCATATATGTATCACTAGCTAACAATGTTGAAGAACCTGTTGGTTTTGCTTCAGCACCAATTACTACATTTCCACATTAATGCTAATAGTTCTTGAGAATTCTATGGAATACAAAGTAAAAATAATTGTGTATTTGTATTAAATGCAAACAAAAAGAGGATTCAGCCTTTGGAACACCGCTTTGGTTTATTCAAGTATTCAAGTTGTCTGATTTGTTACTAAAACACTTGCATTTTTTTCATGTTAATTTTCCCAAGAAACCAGATGTATTGTTCCAACATATAGCAAATTCAAAAACACCTCTCTTTTCACAACACACAATGGGCCATTTGAATGCCCTACTAATGTGAATACAAAATAATTAATGTTCCCGTAATTTTTGTTGGCACCAAGCACACAAAGCTGTATCAACTGTTCGGAGTGGGAAGTGCTGATGTTTAGATTTAATCAAGAAATGATTTTGTAATTATAAAGGCAGAACTCTGAATTCTCACCAAAACTTTAGGAACAAACTATTGTACATGGCTCAGTTTTCCATCTGTTAAACTGTTTGGAGGAAAGCCTCTAGATGAAAGCTTTCAGGTTTGTCTAGGAAACATTTGGCTGTCATGTGAGCTATTGAACTCACCTCAATGGCTCATCCATCCATCTGTCTGTCACTCTTTCTTATCTGTTTATCTGTCTGTTTGTCTGCTTGTCTGTCTGTCTTTTTATCTGTAAATATTTCCTTTCTGTCATGCTCCTTTTAGACAAACTAATGAAGGATCATTGTGCAAAATGACACAGAAAATCTGTGTTATTGTGTTTTTTTCCAAATAAATTCAGAACTGATGTGCCGTGTTCTGGACAAGTGGCACTATGCAGCATATGTTTATACACTCAAAAACATTAAAAACACATTTTTTTAAAATGTTTTGCATTTAGACAGAATAGAAAGAATGCTGTTTTGAAAATTAAGAAAGCAGAGATGTATTTTACAGACAAATCGTTAAACTTCCTGTCACAGATTCTCATAAATCATTCAGCATATCACAATATCAGTTTTGTCACTTTTATTGAAGGGGTCAATGGTCTGCATGTGTTGGTTTTGAATGGATGAGAATTGTTAGGTAGAAGTGGCTGTATGTTGACAAAAAATCTGAAGAATTAGTTTTAACCGAGATGCTCTAACATCCTAAACCAATTTCATGCTATTTCCTGTTCACTGTTGTACTTTCTACAAAGCAGCAGCTGTGTATAATACAATTTCACAGTTCTTCCAATGGTGGGTTTTGTCTTCAACCTAATTTATGATATACAGACAGCTATGTGTGTGTATGTCTGTGTATGCATACAGTATATGCGTATCCATCTTGTGGACATATCCCTTTCCTGAGTTCTGTGTGCTGAAGTCACTCTTTTATGCATATTCCCTATAGATAACCATGAAAGATTTACTTTTCGTAATGTTTGACCAACACACGGATGTCTCAGATCATGGTGCAGACACAGGTCAGGGCTTTTTACTTATTTATATGGTATTTATATGGCTCCTTCTGCTTTTAATGTTATTACTATGTATTCAGATTTATTTTTTTAGATAAAGCTGATCAAGCAATTTCAAAGCTTTCTGATGTTTAATATATATATATATATATATATATATATATATATATATATATATATATATATATACACTCACCTAAAGGATTATTAGGAACACCTGTTCAATTTCTCATTAATGCAATTATCTAATCAACCAATCACATGGCAGTTGCTTCAATGCATTTAGGGGTGTGGTCCTGGTCAAGACAATCTCCTGAACTCCAAACTGAATGTCAGAATGGGAAAGAAAGGTGATTTAAGCAATTTTGAGCGTGGCATGGTTGTTGGTGCCAGACGGGCCGGTCTGAGTATTTCACAATCTGCTCAGTTACTGGGATTTTCACGCACAACCATTTCTAGGGTTTACAAAGAATGGTGTGAAAAGGGAAACACATCCAGTATGCGGCAGTCCTGTGGGCGAAAATGCCTTGTTGATGCTAGAGGTCAGAGGAGAATGGGCCGACTGATTCAAGCTGATAGAGAGCAACTTTGCCTGAAATAACCACTCGTTACAACGGTATGCAGCAAAGCATTTGTGAAGCCACAACACGCACAACCTTGAGGCGGATGGGCTACAACAGCAGAAGACCCCACCGGGTACCACTCATCTCCACTACAAATAGGAAAAAAGGCTACAATTTGCAAGAGCTCACCAAAATTGGACAGTTGAAGACTGGAAAAATGTTGCCTGGTCTGATGAGTCTCGATTTCTGTTGAGACATTCAGATGGTAGAGTCAGAATTTGGCGTAAACAGAATGAGAACATGGATCCATCATGCCTTGTTACCACTGTGCAGGCTGGTGGTGGTGGTGTAATGGTGTGGGGGATGTTTTCTTGGCACACTTTAGGCCCCTTAGTGCCAATTGGGCATCGTTTAAATGCCACGGCCTACCTGAGCATTGTTTCTGACCATGTCCATCCCTTTATGGCCACCATGTACCCATCCTCTGATGGCTACTTCCAGCAGGATAATGCACCATGTCACAAAGCTCGAATCATTTCAAATTGGTTTCTTGAACATGACAATGAGTTCACTGTACTAAAATGGCCCCCACAGTCACCAGATCTCAACCCAATAGAGCATCTTTGGGATGTGGTGGAACAGGAGCTTCGTGCCCTTGATGTGCATCCCACAAATCTCCATCAACTGCAAGATGCTATCCTATCAATATGGGCCAACATTTCTAAAGAATGCTTTCAGCACCTTGTTGAATCAATGCCACGTAGAATTAAGGCAGTTCTGAAGGCGAAAGGGGGTCAAACACAGTATTAGTATGGTGTTCCTAATAATCCTTTAGGTGAGTGTATATATAATACAATAAAAGCAGAATTATTAACTAAGCTCTGACTGCGTTGGTTAGAGTTATACTAATTTTGTTGATGTTTACAGTTTAATGTTGACCTGTCATTGTAAAACTGTTGGAATCTTCATAGGCTTGTGGTTTACTACATGCAAATGTGAGTTCCTGTTAAATAAAACATTTTGCAAACTTAAAAAAAGATCAATCAAATGTCACTACCAATAAAAGTTGCATGTATTTAATGTAATTGACAGACTATGAACTGTTTTGTGGAAAAGAGCCATATAAAGATAAAAAGAAATATATAACAGCTTTTGGGTTTAGAATGACATGCATGTGAATAAATAATGGCCATATTAAAATTTTCAGGTGAATTATTCCTTGATGTAAAGTAATTTTTCTGACTGACCAACTGTGCGTCAGGATTTTACTTTGCTCTTCCTGGAGCTGTGGTGCAGTGGTCAGCACACAAGATGACTATACACATGCATGATGCCCTTGTGGATTCAGTTTTGAGTCGGGCATGTGTGATGTCCCAAATCTATTTCCCACCTCTTTCTCTCTCTCTCTCTCTCTCTCTCTCTCTCTCTCTCTCTCCACTTCCCTCTTGATCTGTATCCTATAAAAATCTCAGAAATACTTAAAAAATCTGTAAAGACTTTTTCAGAGCAGAGTTGCTACTATGGGGATGCAGGTTTGATCTTGATTTCTGTATCATGCCCACATCTCTGAATATACAGGTACATAAATACAAGATGTTTGCTATTCATTTTTAAAGTATAATTGTGTAAAAGAAAAAAAAATTATTGGTCAGGTTTCCATTCAAGGTGCAAATTTAATTCATCTGAAAAATCGCAATATCGCAAAAACACTTGAATAATGTGTGAATAAATTCCTAAATGCAGATGCCTTAACCACACCCTCACCATAATCCTTACCATATGGAGCCTGTAAGGCTGAGTGCCCTACCAGTAAAAACCTGAGGAACCTTTCTCCCATCACAGAAATTGTTGCAAAGTGGAAATGAAAGTTCTAGTGCACTAAGGAAACCACAGTGACTCTTAACAGCAATATATTTTAGTGGCTAAAGGTCCCGGCACACTAACAGCAAAGTGCTTCTTTGTTCTTCACTTAGAGTCAAAAATAAGTTTTAAACTGCTGAGCAATGACACTGTTTTTGAACATTCAGACACCAGCCACACTGCTGGGGGAGGCATTAAGAGGAGCACTTAAATATGAGGATGCTCAAGACTACATGTAAAACATCAGCTAATATGACATTACAATGCCTTATAACTGAATTCATGCCTCATTTTATGAGTAGAATACACATGATATCAGTAGAAGAAGCTGTTTAACTACTTGATGATTTAAAGCAGGGGTGGGGAACCTTTTTTACACTAAGGGCCATTTGAGTATTTACGAAATTATCTGCGGCCCATACAATTGCTTGCAATTTCTGATTGTGGGTTGAAATTAATTAGAACATTCCTTTACGTGCTCATGCACCAATAAAAAACAATAAAGGATCTGTCTATTATACAATATTTTGTGTTATAATTACACATTTTTGTTAAACATTATTTAATTATTACTTTTTATTTATTTTACAGTTAAATAGAATCAAGGCCATTTTGCTTTTCAAATGAATCCTCAAAAGTCCTCGAGGGCCAGGTAAAATGGTCATAGGGCTAATGTGCTAACGTGGCCATAATATTTGGCGATTACAATCTTTTATTGTAATTTATGATGCCACTGTTACAGCTGCAAATATGGTTGTATAAACAAGTGTAAAAGGGTAGAATACAGAAATGAATGATGATGGGCATACTTTACTATACAGATGTGTGAATGGCTTTCAACTGCAAAAGCAGCAAACAGGGCAAATGGGCACTTAAGAGTATTTGAGTAGATTTGATTCCTTTTGTAGATTAATTAAACACAAAATGTCACATGATATGTTCTTGGAATAAGTGTCTTTGCGAACGATCGTACAGATGAAGGTAAATTTGCGGCAGCTCGCTAATAATTCAACATGCTGGTGTGTTCATTTTGACTGATTTTAACTGACTGAACAACAATTAGCTGTCGGCCTCAAAGTAGGTGGAGCTAAAGGTCACATCGACCGATGAACGTGGACCAATGGCATTAAGAAGGTGTTTAAAAGCCTTTTTTTTTCATGTTCATCCCTGACAAGCTTTTACAAACAATCAAAACAAACTAAAAAACACTTTCTTTTTGTCCCAATTTTGTTCCAAATAAATGTCACACCCATTCACTCTTCAATTTTGTAGGAAGTGTGCAGGGGCCTTTAGAGAGTGCAGACAAAACACTCAAATGAACTTGATGTTTGCCAACAATCACTTTAGATGCCTTAAGTCTGGGAGGGACAGTGTGTCTGACAGTTCTGGGAGGTGATAGTATTTTGATGACAGTCTTTGGCATTTCAGAATGACCTGGGCAATATTTCAGGTGCTTCACAATGATGTTGGTCCACGTTATGAGAGCATTATTCAGTCACATGACTTACAATTTTTTGTATTATGCTATAAATGTGGTTCATGAGGACATTTCTAGTGTTCCCATAAGTCAAATAACTTAAAAACATACTAAACTATGTTTTTTGAAAATGTAGAAATGCAGATAGAATCTGTAGTTCATACAGTATAAAAATTATTATTTCTATGGAGAGTCCTCATAAGGATAGCTTCTTCAATGTTTGTGTGTGTGTGTACATGCATGCATGCATTTCATATGTGGGTGTGTAGGTGTGGTTAATGCAACTGCAAGTATTTTCATTATAAGTTTTTAAATGTTTAAATTCTGTTGCAGTTGAAACATTTTAAGTGAGATTTCGTCTTGTATCTTTTCCCCTTCTCTCACTCACTCGATGTTGTGTCGATTGTAGTGACACGGCTTCTTTTGGGAGCCTCAGATACCTCTGTATATGAAAAAGGCCAATGCCAAATTGGCGAACAGAATTAGCATTTCCTGCCCCCAGACATAGGGGTATAAAAAGTGGGGATCGTACATCTGTTCAGTCAGATTCTTTCTTTGGAGCCGAGCGGTTGTGTGTGTTCAGCGAGCTGAAATCTCACTCTGTTCCACTCACCTCTAAAAGAGAGCTTTTCTGTTGGATCTATGGTGCATTGCCAGCGGCTTTCTCCCTCCTCTGCACGCCAGTGCAGTCCACGCCCCTAGGAGCTTCATCAGTTTGTTTAAAAGAGCAAACAACTCCTCTAAAAGAGTTAACGCATTGGCGTTGAATGTCTTTTTAAAGACACTGCTTAATCAAGATGCCCATCTGCCTTTGCATTGTTCCTGGATGCGGAGATATCTCTCGATTCAGCACAATCGATTGCTTCTGTCCGGGCTCAACGTGAGACTGGCTTGCCTCACAGGCAGTCTGATGTCTCCGTTGGTGCCATGGAGCAGGATGATGACATTGCCGCTGCATCGGGAGTGTCGTGGTGTCTAACGTGGAGGACTCAGCAGGGCTGCCGCCTTCGGGCTTGCCTGTTCAGTCAGAGGCTGACGCGCAGATGTCCGATATGCTTGCCCGGGCCTCCGTGAGCGTAGGGCTGAACTGGAACCCTCTGTCCTCCCCTCAACCCTCACAGCTAGACAATTGGTTCCTCGGGTCAGGGCGCCGCTCGAAGCCACGCACCAGGAACGTCCTGGTCCAGGAACGTCATCTGTGGCTGAACTTGGTAGAGATGGGGGATACTGACAAAGCCCACTTTCTCAACGCCCCCATCTCCCATCTCGGCCTATTCAGCGACACAGTTGAACACTTTGCCCAGCAGTTTTCAGTGGTGAAGAAGCAGATGGAGGCCATCCAACACATCCTACCACGGCGCCGGTCTACATCTAGCCGAGCCCCGTCTGCTCTCTGAGGGTGTCCCCCTGCAGCAGCAAGAAACCAGCAGGTAGCTCCGCCTCAACCAAGGCCCAGCTCTCAGCCCCGGCATAGAGCTACCCGCAGAAAGTGGACACTCCTCATCTCACGAACCTCCTCAAGGACCCGGAAGGCTCCCAAGTGTTCCTGAGATGGACCACACAGGGGACGAAATGTTCACGCAGGAGCTGGTAGCCAGACCACTCCTTCCCCCAGTGTAGGGCCGGGACGAAAATCCTTGGTTTCTGTTTTGTCATTTGCCGCACCCCTTTCAGGCTGCGGTACCCACTTTTTCAATAAAAGAGCCATTCTTACCGTGCCCCGGCAAAAAAACCTTACAGACGAAGTGGCACTCTGGACGTAGAAACTTCACCTCCACGTCTGTACAGCATTCACAACCTCGGCTCATCGCTTATGACGAGTCCAGAGGACGCCTTACCAGGACTTCCTACTCAGTCACTAACCCGCCCCCTAACGGGTATGCAGAGCAAAGTAAGTGCCTTGAGTTCTTTCTCACCACTCATGCCTCAGGTCGCAACTTTGCCTCCCAACGCAACACTTCCTGATCCCAACTGCCGTGAAGCCCCAAAATGATTGTCCCTTTAGTGCCCCTTCCAGAGCCTGGACACGTGGCTTATGCTTTACAACCTGTCGCGCTGGCTGGCCAGGACCACCCTATTCGGCCACGTGATTCAGTTCGCCAGGAGTCCACCACACCTCTGTGTTCAGCAAAAAAGCCAGCACCCTGCGCACAGAAATCACTACCCTGTCCCTCCAGCCGAGACGTTGAAGGGTTTCTACTGCCCTTACTTCATCATACCAAAAAAGGAGGTGGGTTGAGGCCAATCTTGGACCTGCGAGTTCTCAACCGGGCTCTGCACAAACTCCCGTTCAAGATGCTCATGTGATTTTGACCCAACACCGACCCTTTCTACGATTCGTGTTCGAGGGCCGAACATACAGTACACTGTCCCCTTGTGTCTTCACGAAGGTCGCAGAGGCTGCCCTTGCCCACTAAGGAAAGTGGGGATCCACATACTCAACTACCTCGATGACTGGCTGATCTTAGCTCACTCTCAAAAGGCACTTTGCGCCCACAGGGACGAGGTGCTCAGGCACTTCAGCTGTTTAGGGCTTCAGGTCAACTGGAAAAAGAGCAAGCTTTTCCCGGTTCAGAACATCTCTTTTCTCAATGGTAGCGCGCCTCACAAACGAGCGCACGCAGTCAGTGCTCAATTGCCTCTCGTCATTCAAAATAGCCACTGAGGTCACTCTAAAACAATTCAAGATGCTCCTGGGGCACATGGCATCCTCAGTTGCGGTCGCGCCGCTAGGGTTGATGCATGTGAGACCACTCCAGCACTGGCTTCAGACTTGAGTCGCGAGATGGGCATGCATTGGAGGTGGGACCCTCTGCCATCAGTTATTCAACCCCTGGACAGACCTTTGTTTTCTGCGGACATGAGTCCCCCTGCAGCAGGTGTCCAGGCGCATCATGGTCACCACAGATGCCTCCAAACAGGGTTGGGGCACCGTGTGCAATGGGCACCGTGTGCAAATGCAGTGGACGGTAAGTCCCTAGGAAAGCATGACCTGATTATCAGGTTTCTAAGAGGCGCCCGGAGGTTGAATACTCCCAGGCCATACCTGTTCCCCTCATGGGATCTATCTGTGGTCCTTACGGGCATTCAGAGAACCCGCTTTGAGCCCCTAGAATCAGTCAAGCTAAATGCCCTCTCCCATAAGACAGCCCTCCTCATTGCGCTCACTTCCATCAAGAGGGTTGGAGACCTGCAAGCGTTCTCTGTTAGCGACTGTCACGGAGTTCAATGGGAAGGAGGAGGCGAGAACCAGCTTGACGATATAAATAATATTTTAATGAGAAACTTAAGACACAAACACACACGACGGACATGTCTGTAAACGATCTCTCTCTCCTCGCACCACCGCCTGCCATCAGCCTTTATCCCTCTCAGAGGCTTAATTAGCCTGATAAGGGACCGGGTGTGTATGATCACGATCAGTTCGGCAGATACTCATGTCATCCTTGACTGGGCTATGTGCCAAAGGTTCCTACGACCCCTTTCAGGAGCCAGGTAGTGTACCTGCAAGCGCTGCCTCGGGAGGAGGCAGACCCAGCTTTATCGTTGCTTTGTGTACCTATTTGGACCGTACACAGAGCTTTAGACTCTCTGAGCAGCTCTTTGTTTGCTTTGGCAGACAACAGAAAAGGAACACGGTCTCCAAATGGAGGCTTGCCCACTGGGTAGTCGACACAATCGAATTGGCCTATCAGACCCAGGCCGTAACCACCCGGGTTCGAGCACACTCTACAAGAAGTGTGGCATCCTCGTGGGCTTCGATTTGGAGTTGGTTTCGAGTCCCGTGTTTTGTCAGGTCCGAGCATGTAGAACTAGGTAACACAGGATGACAGTCCCCTCCACTGAGGTGAACACATGTGCTTTTACTCCCAGGTGAGTCCATTAAATTTGTGCTCCCTGGATATCATTCCTCCTTAGCCCTTTGGTCCATGTATTCAGCAGAGGAATTCCCGACCAGAGCCACTTCAGGTACTAACTACTCTGTACTGGAAAAGGTGCTCCACAGGGTTTGGCCATCATGTATTAATCCCCCTGTGCGTATTTTCCATGGTACGGTCCCCCTGCCGGCGGACCCGTGTCTCCCTTGGGCAGTTCCCTCTGCCCCCCGGTCGCTGTGTTTTGTAGCAACTCCTCCCTTGCTAGGTAGGATCTACCATCGCGGCACTTCCACATGTGGCCTGAAAACCCATGTGATGTATTTGCCACAATTTTACCTCCCCCCCAGTCTGGGCAGGTTGCGGGGTCTTTTCCCCCTGAAAGAATCGGACTGAAAAAGAACACCTTCCCCGATGCATGTTATAGCTAGATGGCCCCAGTCGCAACTAACGCTCTGTGAGGAGAAACATAGAGAGGAATAGGCAGTGGCTAGCATGGCCTGCTCTCATGCTTGCCATGTCGCTTGTTCCCACCCCCCAAGGGAATCCTTGGTCGGATGCCAGGAACCTAATGAAAACAAATATTACATCTTAGTGGGGCAAAGGGGAGGGTTACGTGCAGTCTGATGCTCATGCTCCTTTGGCACGTTACAGCTTGCTGTATATATCAGCAGATCACGTAACATGGTTCAGTGTAGGTGGCACTATTGAATAGGGAACACTTGTGTTACTACAATCGACACAACGTCGAGTGAGTAACAGAAGGGGAATGTCTAGGTTACTAGTGTAACCCCCGTTCCCTGATGGAGGGAACGAGACGTTGTGTCCCCCTTGCCACAACACTGTATCAAGCCTCTGTAAATGGCCTAACCATATTATCGGCTCCTCAGTGCAGAACCTGACTGAACAGATGCACAATCCCCGCCTTTTATACACGTATGTCCTGGGGCGGAACATGCAAATTCTGTTCACCAATTGGGCATTGGCCTTTTTCATATTCAGAGGTATCTGAGGCACCCGAAAGAAGCCCCTTGGGTCAATACAATCGACACAACCTCTTGTTTCCTCCATCAGGGTACGAGGGTTACACTAGTAACCTAGACATTTTTGGTGGACACTTGGATGGATAACCAATTACTCTTTACTTAATTTCTTAGCGCATCAGAGTTCCCTTATCCCTTATAAGTAGCAGCTCCAAAATGTTGTTTGTTGTTGTAAGAGAACTTTGTGAAGTCTGTCAGACAAATGCTCAGTGATTTATTTCTCTCAATCTCTCTCTCATTCACCCAGTATCTCAGCCTCACTTTGTCTTTTGCATGCTCTCTTGTCATTTGTTGATAAACAGAGACCATCTGTCTTTAGCACTGCTTCATTATCACTATTCTGTTGTCATCACCTCACTAGAGCTTTGTGCTTTTCACAAAAGACACTCAAAACCAAATCTATTAATAGTACTGATGTGTAGCATTCAGTTATGAAATGAAATTGGATGTGACTTTAAACTTCATTGATGTTAAATCATTTGAAATATTTTAGTTTACAGGATGTACTGTAAACTACAAAAAGTGTCATGTTGATTTGCATATTAACTTATATACTTTAATAGTTATTTTACTAGTTTTTCTTCATTTTGTATTGTTATTGTATATAACTAAAAACATTGAAAAATATATTGATGCAAAAATAAAAACAAAATACAAAATAAATCACATTGCAAAAGGCTTTCTTTTGTTTCTGATGAAGATGTCACACAATACAATACAGTGTACTGCTTACTGCATATTGCACAGTATACACTAAATATGTCCCACATTTTGAAAACAAAATAAATAGTATGTAAAGCAGTGTGCAATGCATCTGAACCCCAGTCTTTTCCTACATGATTTTGTGATAAATAGCCACTTCATTCTTGTTAGCTAAAATGAAGACTCCTCTTACTTGATCATAAAAGTTGATCTACTATGTAGGATCCTCCCTAAGACATTCAGTGGTGTTTACCAAAAGCGCTTTTTAGCGGTAAAATGCAGTTCCCATTTGTACAGCGCAGAACGACAATCGTAAAAGTGCCCCTGCACAGTAAATAGCAAGAGTTGCATGGTACACACATTCAGTGTCCCAATCCACATACTATACATCCTAAAACACTGACTTTTAAATGCAAACAGTATTCAACATTGGGGTATGTAGGATCAAGGGGCAATTGTATGACGTGTTTGTGCTATGTGGTGTTTTGTTTTGTGCAGGTGTCTATAACGATGACAGGAGTCTATAACAAAGTACATCATTTTTGTGTCAAGATGCGAATTGGAGCACAGACATATTTTCAGTGGGTATAGAACACCTGACTGTAGGCTGAACATGAGCAGTGTTCATCTGCATAAAACTTATTTTCCAGGAACTGTTGAACACTTATGATCAGTAAAAGAAGGATAAGGATATATGACTGTAAGATGCTGTTGTTATTATTATAATCAGTGCTGCTGTAGTCATTAAAGTGGTAGTATTTAGGCTCATACTTCATGTTAGGTTAACCTAATCTCTCATATTCTATCACAGTAATGCAGATGAAACAGAGTGTTGCTAAAACAAACAAGAACATTATTGGAGAGGTTTGTCAAAATGCTTGAAACATTCATTAGCGTATTAATATTGCGCTCATAAAAGAGAATGAATTGAGCAACGTCTGTTTCAGTATTGGGGTCATTAAAGGAGATAAATTGCTCATAATGGATTTAACAGGCTTGTTTTATGAGTCTCATTTGTGGCTTTCCCCATGCTATTAAGCATAAATTAAACCTTGTACAAAAACATGCTGTTATTGTAGATAAGTGGGAGGGAGCATTATAATATATGTATTTAAGCAATATCACACGAGCAAGAGTGCGATATGGCCCTACATCAGCACTGCTGTGATTCGGCCGTAGCCATGAGGCCGCAGACCGAGTGCCGTAGGTAATTACAGTGTTAATGTAGGGCCATATAGCACGATTGCGAGTGTGATATTGCTGAAATATATATATATAAAAAAAACCTCTAACCTTGTCTGTGCAAAGCGATATAAAATATACTATCACGTGACCGATCAGAATCTGCTGTTGCTGGTTCAAAACACATGATGCGTTCAAACCTCCGTTAGTAATTCTAAATGTTCACTTCAGAAATAGTATCACGGTTTGTGCTGTTTCTAACAAGTCATTGGATAAACAAGGATAGACGGATGGATGTGTGTTTGTCTCTGTGTGTGCGTGAGAGAGAAAGAGAGAGAGAATTTTTTTTTTATTTTAACACTCCTTTATTACATTTTATTTTTTCTAAAATCAATCACATTATGACAACAGAAACAAACAAAAAAAAAGAATAAAATTAAAAAAAAATAGATACATTTATAAAAAGGATTACAGAATTATAACTAGATTGTTCTCTTCATCAACTGTACATAAAATTCCACCAATACCCCAAAAATCATTAAAAATAAAAAGATTATTTGTCATTTTGTAAAAAGCAAACTCTGCTTTAATTGCTATAAGGGCTTTAAATGTCAAATCAGGATCTACTGAATATCCCCCCCTTAATTTCCGTTTTCTTGTCAACCATATTGCCAACTTTGCTTCACCCACTATAAAATGTATCAGAGAAAATTTCTTTCTCTCTGAAGCAACATACTTGGGTCCAAATATAAAATGTATTTCACTAAACACTTCTCCAAAATTCCTAAACCATTCCCCCAGAGTCTGAAACAACCCTTTCTGTCTAAAACAGTGTAAAAAAAACATGTTCTACAGTCTCTTCAAAGGTACAGGAAGAACACCCCTTATCCACAGTGGAATCGATGTGTGCCACGTGTCTGTTTGTGGCTACCGCCCAGTGAATTACCCTCCATTGGAGATCCACAGTGCGTTTCTCTATGGGAGGCTTATACAGGGACCTCCAGCAGCCCCTAGGGGATGAGTCTGGCCCAAAAAGATCTAGCCATTTTGATTCCTTCAGCTTCTTTATGGAGGCATGATGAGACACTTTCACACATGTTACATAGATTGCTTTCTTAGAGGTTTCCTCAAACTTTGCTAGATCTGGAGTTCTGAAATTTAGAATCGAGTCCTCTGTTGGTTGTTCCTCAATAGCAGCAGAAACCTTTATCTCTGGAAAAAGGAGATGGCCTTCGTCCTCTAGCTGAGATATCTTAATGGCCTCAGAACTTAAATGGTAGAAATTAATAAATTTCATTAAGTACCATCTTCATGAACCTGACAGACTTAATGCCTGTCAGGCAACACATCTCCTCAGGACTTTTCCAGGTTTCACCAGCTCTCAGATCTGATATTTTGCTACAACAAGCTTTTGATGTTAGAGTCCTTAAGCTCTTAAGGTTTAACACCTTAGCTTGCATTAGGGGATTAAAGAGGTTCGAATTGTATCCAGTCTCCTAGATTTGAAAAGTCTCCACTTTAAAAATGGATCTCCATGATTTTAAAACTGACTGATAAAAAGACGAAGTGCCACTCAAATCCAAGTCTGTCAGCCTTAAAAACAACTGCATGTCATATTTAAAAATTTCCACTTTTTGTAGCAAAGCGCAGGCTGTATCAATCAAATTTGATCCTCTAGAATATAGCAATCTCTGTGCAGCTTGAAGTCTGAAGGTCATGAGTCGGCTTTGTACATCTATTAATCCATGCCCACCTTCATGAACGGGCAGAAAAAGCACAGCCGCCTTTGTCCAGTGACATCCAGACAAAAAATCAATTAGTCTCTTTTGTATCGTGTGAACAACATCCTCTGGTGGATTAAGCACAGTCATTTTATGCCAAAGCATGGAAGCATCTAGATTATTGGCAACCAAAACCCTACCCCTAAATGATAGCTGAGGTAGCACCCAGTTCCATCTAGACAACTTAGCACACACCTTTTCCACCATACCCTCCCAGTTCTTTCCCTGATACCCCTCCTTTCATAAATGGACACAAGTATTTTGAACCCTTCTCTACCCCATTCAACTCCACCTGGAAGTACAGGTAGATTTCTCTCTTGCCAGTTCCCTATAATAAATCCTTGCAGATGAGGCATTTTCATAGACTTTTAAACTTTCTTTTAACACTCTTACATCATTATCATATTTTATAAAAACAGTTATATCATCAGCATATACAGATACATTAACAGGCCTGGTTTCAAACCCTTTAACTTAAAAACCTTGCAATTTCTTCCTTAACTGACAAAGCAAGGGTTCAATTGCCAGTGAGTATAGTTGATCTGGAAGGCTTGAGAGGTGAAGCCCTGGGAGGCTCGAGAAGCAGAGCCCTGGGAGGCTCGGAAGGTGGAGCCCTGGGAGGCTCGAGATGCACTGGCTCTGGGACGGTCATGGCTACAGGCACTGGCTCTGGGACGGTCGAGGCTACAGGCGCTGGCTCTGGGACAGTCGAGGCTACAGGCGCTGGCTCACTGACGTTCAAGGCTGCAGGCACTGGCTCACTGACGGTCAGGGTTGCAGGCACTGGCTCACTGACAGTCGGGGCTGCAGGCACTGGCTCACTGACGGTCAGGGCTACTGGCGCTGATTTGTTGACCATGCTATGCGTGAGCTCTGGTTCACTGAACATAGAAGGCAGAGCCATTGTAGGTTCTGGGGATCGAGCCGTGGAAGGCGGAGGCTGGAGAGCAGAAGCATTTCCTCTTCTCCTCCTCCTCCGGGCGGACGAGGCTGATAACGCTGGGTCGCTGACCGCGGCAGGCGTGGGCTCAGGCTCGCTGACCAAGGCAGGTGTGGGCTCAGGCTCGCTGACCGTGGCTGGCGTGGGCTCAGGCTCGCTGACCGTGGCAGGCGTAGGCTCTGGCTCGCTGACCGTGGCAGGCATGAACTGGGGAGCGGAAGCCTTTCCTCTCCTCCTCCTCCTCCGGGGGGACGAAGCTGGCAGCGCTGGCTCATTGACCAAGGCAGGCGTGGGGGTTGGCTCGCTGGCAGGCGGGGCAGGCATGAAGGGACGAGCCATGGACAACTGGGTGATCACCACTGTGGGAGGAGAGGCAGGGTCCTCCTTGACGATGCCCACAGTGAACGACGAGCCGCAGGCCAGCAGAGTCTCCTCCACGAATTTGAGGAGCGTTTAGCTGCGCATCGCAGGTGGAAACCGCTCCTTGAGCGAACTGTTCCGGTTAGCCCTGAAGAAAACCACCAGGGAGTCCGGGAAGTCCACTACATTCGCCAGCTCTAAAAAAATCGCGGTCCTCCACAGGACGGTCCTCTTGCATGAGGCTGAGCAGATGACAGTTAGCTTGAAGAACCGCTACATCCATTATTGGTAGATCGTTCTGTAATGTAAGCAGGAGGAGGCAGACGAGGAGTGCGGATCTAAATGCGGGTTTTATTAATCAAAGTGAAAACAAACAAAACTGGAACAAAGGAAACGTCCACAATGGGAAAATGAAACCAAAACATGAAAACATCGAGGGAACGTGAACAGGGCGAACAGGGCGAAACATCAACATCCAACATCCACAAACAACGATCGACAGAGACTGAACAAACAACCAGGGTTTAAATACAGAGACACAGTAATGACTAAATGACAATCAGGTGAGAACAATAACACAGTGCTGGCAGTGATGAGGGCCGGGAATCATGGGAATTGTAGTTAAAGACAGGGGACACGAGAAACACGGGGCAGACAACCAGGAATCGTAACAGTATGAAGTCTCCAGCCATATCAGTAACCCCCACAAAACCTGTTTTATACTACATGGTGGAGGGGTCCCCTCATGTGGGCTGCCATGTTAAGATCACATGACCAGCTGAATATTACTTGCTTAATTTTAGAAACCACCCTGTTATTGTAGACTTTCACTTATTGGATTAAATTAATCATGGCTGTCTGTGAATAATTCATTCCTACAATAGCATTGGTGACTGAAAACTATAATTTAAATGAGTATTCATCCATGCCACGAGGCGTAACTGTAATTCCAAAACAACATAAACTTAAAAAATACAGCACCTTTAAGGTTTAGGAGAACCTTTAACTTGTTTGTAGTGCCACACTGGTACATTTCACTTCAGAACTGCCGTGATGCGTGAAATGAACTACATTATCAAATTTTTTCAAAATATTTGTCACAGTCACATAATTTTCATGAGATCAAGCTGGTCAACACTTATACATGTGGCTATACTTTCTGTGCAAGAATGTTGAAACATTTATTTCCAAGCAAAGTTGTACTGAACATTCATTTACAGATTACTTGGTAGATCAGGGTGAAGATGCTTGTTTGTTCATTTACAGTAGGCCTATGTCAGAAAGTAGATACAGATGTATTATGAAAGCTGCCGCAGCACTTGGAAATTTAGCACAAGCGTGACCCATTTTCAAACACAAAGGTCAGCCAACTTAGTATGTTTACAATATTTTTTTCTCTAAGCTAGTGTTAATATTATGTTGCCACTTTTCAAACTACATTAAATAGTGATGTTTTATTATTTAAAACACCACGTCCACAGCACAATCCAATGCCAGGCACAACAGAGTATTGGCAGAGTTCTTCTCTCCTTGTGTTTCAAACATCAAACTGAAAGCAAAACTGTAGGTGACATCTGTGCAATATCATGTACGTGAGAGCTGCCCCAGATGCAAACAAAGGGTGAGGCCTCCAGTTTGTGAGCTGGATCCAGCAACTGCAAAAAATATACAGGGAAATATACTGTACACAACAGCAAAAGAGATTCAATATGTTAAGATATATCATTTCATTGTATTTTAGTACTTGTTCAGACTGATTCTGTTTGTTTGCTTAAGCATTTATTTGATGCCTTGCTGCCATAAGCAGAACTGTAGTTACTATGAAACCTCTATTTTCTCGCCATGAAATGTTAGTGCATCGTTGCCCTCTAGTGGTGGCTTTAAAATAAATTCTTGTTCTAAGTCTCAGTTAGGAATGTCATTCTACCGATCTTCTTCAGCTCTATGTAAATACACTGGGGTCCAAAAGCTTGGAATAATGTACAGATTTAGCTGTTGTACTGATGTAAAAAACCGCACCATCACTTTTTGAAAAAAGTCATTTTTGATAAAAAATCTTGACAGGCCCCATTTCCAGCAGCCATCATTCCAACAACTTATCCTTGAGTAATAATGCTAAATTACTCATTTGTTACTAGAAAATCACTTGCCATTATATAAACACTGTTGAAAGATATTTGGTTCTTTAAATGAAACTTAACATTGTCTTTGTGTTTGAGTTGCCACAGTATGCAATAGACTGGCATGTCTTAATGTCAATATTTGGCATTAAACCGGAATGTTATCAGACCCTAAACAGAACATATAACCTGAAAGAATATATCCACACTGTAAGAGATCCAAAACAGAGATGGATCCTCACCAAATACAGACTCAGTGATCACAGTCTGGCCATAGAAAAAGGCGGACACAGAAAAACATGAACGAGTCTGTGCTCACTGTGACAATGGTGAGGTCGAGACAGAGACACACTTTGTCCTTCACTGTGAGAAATTTACTGAGTTGAGAGAGAGATACCTCCACAAACTATCAAACCTCATGCCACAGTTTTCCAGTTTGGCAGAAACAGATCAGATGCTGGTGTTACTGGGGGAGGACCATCATGCATCAGTTGCAGCTATTTCATTTTTGAGCTGCACACCCTCAGAAACCAATCACTGCCTTAATGTACTTCAGTCACGGTACTTTTATTTTCTTATGTTCATAATGTCCTGTTAAATGCTTATTTTATTTTATATTGTATAGTGTATATTATTATAGTTTTTAGTTTATTTGATTCATGACCTGGCACCTTATTTTAATTCTATCTGTATTGCTATTTGTTACTATTTTATTATTATTATTTGTCTTGTCATTATCTGTTTTGTGTATTCATGCTTTGGCAATATTGTATATAAACACAATCATGCCAATAAAGTACTTTTAAAATTGAAAAAAAAAAAATTTGGTGCAGAGGTCTCATGATGAAGGGTAAAATATCACATGCTTAATGCAAAAGTCACACACACACACACATGACACTTTGGGTGGTGGAATATTACAGAAAGGTGATGTGACTTTTGGTCTGGGAGAAAATGCTGCAGGTGATTATATTGCATGCTTTATGTTAGAGGTAGTCAGTACATCCTTGATAATAACAGAGACTGACAAACAAGACTGTGTGTACAGTTTTTAGACTGTTAGAATGTTTTATTTGTCATTGATGATATTGCCTTTGTTGACATTTCCAATATTTATATACATGCAGTTTTGAAGGATTATATTCAGCCCATGGAATTTATATTCTCAGATGTTGTTGTACTCAAAGAGCCATGGTGTATGTTTTTCAGAAAAAACAAATACACCGGCCAGTCCTGATGGCAGCTCTTTGGGGACAGCCTGCACTGGACTCTGGCTCAAGCAGCCCACAGGACCCTCACTTCAACTAGGAACTTTTCACTGGTCAGTGAGTCGAGATATTAGGCATAGCCTGCACCACACACACACACACACACAGGCCAATGGGTACGGAATGCATCTACAGTTCAATCGCAATTTGCTATTATTAATATTATTATAAAAACATTGTATAATATGTAATAATTGAATGATATTTAAGCATTGCCTAAAGGAATATTCCGGATTCAATACCAGTTAACCTCAGTCGACAGCATTTGTGGTATAACATTGATTATACCATTTGTGGTATACCATTGTAACCCAGATTATTTATTTATTTATTTTAAAGAAATCGAGGGACAAGTCTAAATAATTTTTTGTGAGCCACAGTACTGAATAAAAACTTAGTACCGTTATGGTTATTTTCTATGAGTTTGCTCAAATATGCAGATCTGGCAGTTTTTAGAGCCTGTCTGAGTGCTAGTGACACAATCTAGAATGCTAGCAAAGACTGTATTCATATTTTCTGTAAGAGTCTCTCTGTAACCTCGGTTTTTGCTTTTTTAAAGTAAAGGAGGGACAAGTTGAAATTCATTTTTGTTGTAATCAACATTATGCCACAAATGCTGATTGAGCTTAACTTGTATTGAACTTGGAATATTCCTTTAAGGATGATTCTCACAAAGATTAATGTACAAAATTATATTTTACATGAAGGACTATTATGATTTTTGTCATTGTGACATAATTTTCATGACAATTAAGCACATTTTACCCAATGCACACATTTTCATTACAGCAATGCAGTGGTGGCCCATGCATTTTAAGTCTAGGCCTCTAGTGCTATTCATGCCATTAAGAAAACACAGTATATTATTAAATATTACGTTGGATAAGTCTCTTGAACCGACATTCAAAAATCATAATTTTTCATATGACTCTACCAAGGAGGTCTATAATACCTGGAAAAAGCTATCTGATAATATTTGCGATTTAAATATTGCTTGCAAATAAATTTCCTGTTTACTAAATTAAGTGATGCAGAACGTCTTGGGTTTATAAATCCATAACGATCTCTTTCTGAATGGCGATAATGGCAGTGAGTGATGACAGCCGTCAGCCATCCCAGAGCCAATGCCCGTGACCTCGCCCGCTCCTGTCTCTCCTGTTCTCCCCAGTCTCTGCCAGTGCTCATGACCACAGAGGTCATTCCCCAGCCTCTGCCCATGCTCACGATCATGGAGGTCGTTCCCCAGTCTCTGCCCATGTTCATGACTACAGAGGTCGTTCCCCAGTCTCTGCCCCTGCTCACGACTATGGAGGTCATTCCCCAGTCTCTGCCCATGCTCATGAACATGGAGGTTGTTCCCCAGTCGCTGCCAGTGCTAACGACGACAGAGGTTATTCCCCAGTCGCTGCCAGTGCTCATGGCCTCAGAGGTCATGCCCCAGTTACTGCCCGTGCTCACGAACATGAGGGTCGTTCCCCAGTCTCTGCCAGTGCTCATGACCACGGAGGTAATTTCACAGTTGCTGCCAGCTCTCGTCAAGCATCTCATGACACCGCCTTCCATGGCTCCGCCCCTGGTCCCTGCCCTATGGCCACCTCCCAGGCCTCCTAACCCAGTCCTAGCTCTGTGGTCACCTCCCAGGCCTCCTGGCCCGGTCCCTGACTTGTGGCCGCCACCCAGGCCTCCTGACCCTGCTCTGTGGCTACCTCCCAGGCCTCCTGAACCTGTCCCCACTCTGTTGTTTCACTGTCATAATTTTATTAAAGCCTGCACATAGATCCTACGTCTCCTGTCTCATCTCAGCAAACATTTGTTACAAACTTGACTGGGACTTATCTAAAAGACTACACTCACCAAGAACAAATAAATCAATCTGAATGGCTGATGAATCTGTCAACCTGACATTAGATGCCCATTCATTTCCACTATTGAAGCTATCCCTATTCATTTGTAGATGAATTAGTTGTGGAAAGTGATTAAATATACATAGGCAAAAAGGTGAATGAGAATGACAGGATGAAAAAATATGTATTTATTTATTAGGCATGTTAGGCCGGCAGAGAAGGCTTTGTTGGCCCTGAGAATTTGCCACTGCAAAAATGTGAAAAAATCAAACATTATACAGATATTTAAAAAATTTAAATTCTTTGATCAGATTTGTCAGCATTGATTAGTTAACACTATCATTAGTTTGTCATCTGTCATTGCTTTCAACTGGTAGAATTACAATGTAGTGAGCTAAATAAAAAGCTGTACAAACAATTGGAAAATGGACATGAGAATCTGTAAAATCTCTGAATTTGAATGCACAATCCATAAATAAGAATAGCCACAGAATGATGAAGGGTTTGCACTCTGCAGAACATGTAATATTGCACATGCTGAGCACAGTGGGGATTTCTTTAAGACTGCAAGGGAAGCTCAGCTTCCCCTATAATGTCAAAAAAATAATGGTCAAATATGTACTATTGTGTAAACAATTTATTGACTAAAAATGCGTTAGAACACGTTCATCTCGAAGACGAGTTCGTTCAGTTCGTACATTACATATAGCAGGTCGGCTGACTCGATTTACTTCTCATACATTCCCGTAGCGTCAGTGCATTTCACTGTTGAAGCCGAGCGTCCGTTGACTTCAATGGGGCTGCTCTGAACAGTGCTCCGAAAATAGACGGTCATTGGATAAATGCTGCGATTATGTCCCGCCCACGGACGCTCAGCGTCTCTGGGGGTGAATGAGGAGTGGGCTGGCCCGGACTCCGGGCTTCCACGTGATGATTGGAGGATCTGTCGAAAGACTGCATCTCCTTTTGATTGACAGCGAATCTGTACTATAAGAAGTCACTGAAGCTATTTCGCGCTCAGTCCCATCGCGGATTTCTCAAGTGTCAAACTGCTGCAACCTATTTTTTATTTTTTTTTTGGCGAAATTGCTAGTCAATTTGCATAATACATTTCACACAATTATACACCACATTCCTTGTTTCAGTTTTACCAAGTTTAATATATTTTGTTTTAGAGCGTTCGTTCGTTCGTTCGTTCGTTCATTCATTCATTCATACAGTAGGCTAGGCTAGCGTCGTACGGGTGAAACTGCGCACGATGGCAGACGGTGCTAATATTGTCGACCTGATTTTGGCGAAGCCATTTGAAAGTCTTCCTTACGAGGAAAAAATTAGAATTAAACAGCAGGGCAGATCAACACCTAAGATTGATTTAGTGCAAAAAATAGGGTAAATAAGTTTATAATGTAGGCCGAAAATGAGCTTCCCCTCTTTGAAAGACCAGCAGCCGCCACTGGCTGAGCAGGGAAGCAATATTTGATTGTGGTTGTTTATCATATATCAATTCGAATCGTAATGCCTCGTTTCGCCAGACAGCCAAAGACCCCTTTGATTGGTCCTGATTTCCTTCTCTCCCCCTCTGTGCAAAACATAGCTGAGTGTTAAACCATAATGTTCTTACAAACTTTCCTTCCTATGGGTGTATAAGTGGTAAGAGCATTTCTAATTTTCTACAGGTCAAACTCAGTAATACGAGGTCACTGGTGTCTTTTCCATTTTTCCTGTAGCGCTTTACAATTGATTTAAAATGACATTGCATGACTTGATGAAGACATGTTTTGTGATGTGATGTCATCAGACTTGTAACACAATATTCGTGTCCGAAGGTCGTTTGAACAGGCATAAATCTCTTGCAAAGTCTCATTAAGAAAGCACATTAATATCCAATACTATTAAGCCAGAAACAAAGCACTTGTATTAAAATGGATAGGAGAATTTGGAAGCCCAATATGGCAGATGTAGGAAAGGAAGTCCCAACTTACTGTTAAAAGAGCCAATCACCTTTTAGAAAAAAACATCACCTGTCAATCAGCTTTAGCACATTAGCTGGACTTGCCTGAAAAATATTGTTTTTTAAGCATAATCTGAGTTAAAGGAGCACAATTTATGATACCATTGTTGTAGATTTTACTGCTTTTATAGTGATTTATAACAAATAAATCTGTTATTTGATCGTAATCTTGACCAACTCTTTGAAAATTTCGGTCTTTCCCCATTCAAGTAAATAGGCATTGTACTTTCATGTCACTTGTATATAGCGTTTGTCACGAACCCCGCTCCCTCGCTCCGCCCCCTCGAGCTCGCATGCTCGTTTTGCTCCCTCGAGCTCACACGCTCGTTTTGCTCCCTCGAACTTCCACGCTCGTTTTGCTCCCTCGAGCTCGCAGGCTCGTTTTGCTCCCTCGAGCTTCCACACTCGTTCTGCTCCCTCGAGCTCGCACGCTCGTTTTCCTCCCTCGAGCTTGCACGCTCGTTTTGCTCCCTCAAGCTCTCATGCTCGTTAGCAGGTCTCCCTCCTCGGGCTCGCAAGCCCGCTCTCAGTCACCACATTAGTTTCACCTGTACTCGTCTGATCACCCATCATTGTTTACACCTGCACTCGCCCCATATATATCACAACCCTTTCGTCTCACGCCGGTTGGTTATTGTATTTAGTTTCCCGTGTCTTTGCCCCCCCCGCTAGTCCCGTCTAGTTCCGAAATCCCTTGTGATCGTTACCCCTTAGCTTGCCAGCTCTAGTGTTCCCCTAGCTCCCATGTTTAGTATAGCTCGTTATTCTGATCCTGTTTCCTGGCTTCGACCTCCCGCTCTCGTTGACCACTCTCTCCCGGATTTGCCCCTTTGCTCTACTTTGATTCCCCGGCTTTTGACCCTACGCTTCCCTCGACACTCTCATTTGGTTTTGCCCTTGTTTGTACTTTTGCCTGCCTCTCTTGTTGGAATAAAAGTAGTTTCCCATCAACATTGTGACTGTCTCGTCTTGTGTGTGTGTGTGTGTGCGGGTTACAGAATAACCAACCTCACCGAAGACAGTCACAATGCATCACGCGGAGGATTCGCGCAGCTCACTAGAGCGGATGTGCACGTCGCATTCGGTGCGAGGAGCTACGATTTGGAGACATGACCAAGCGCTCACGGCCCAGGGGCAGTAGGTATGTACTGTGTCTGAAATATTTCACCCTGTTTCACCTGTGTCTGCCCCTGAGCCCGTTGATGCTCTCCACGCATCCGCGAGCGCTGTATGCTCTCCATCCCCGGAGAGATTTTATGGCTCTTCGGACGCTAACCAAGGGTTTTTCGTGCAAGGCAGTGGTTGTGTAACTCATAACCCCGTCCTTGACATTATGGAGCCAGCGGCCCGACTCTTGGTTTTGCGCCAGGGGAGCCAACCCTTGGAGGCTTATGTTATGGATTTTTGTGCCCTGGCGTACCAGGTGAATTTTGATGAGGTGGCTCTGAAAGACATTTTTCATTGTGGACTGAATGAGCCAACCTCATCATTCATGCCTGGTGGTCGCTGCTCCCTTAACCTGGCTCAGTTTATTGACCTCGCCCTACTGTACGCTGGTTCCTCGTTTACTGTGGGGGAGGCAGACACTGAACCAGCGCTCTACGCCACGGCCCCCGTCTCGAAGCCTACCACTGCCCCCGTCTCGAAGCCTACCATGGCCCCCATCTCGAAGCCTACCACGGCGCCCGTCTCGAAGCCTGACACGGCCCTAGTCCCGAAGCCTGACACGGCCCCAGTCCCGAGGCCTGACACGGCCCCAGTACCGAAGCCTGACTCGGCCCCAGTCCCGAAACCTGACAGGGCCCCAGTCTCGAAGCCTGGCACGGCCAGCGAGTCAACGCCCATGCCTGCCACGGCCAGCGAGCCAGCGCCCAGGTCTGCCACGGCCAACGAGCCAGCGCCCATGCCTGCCACGGCCGGCGAGCCAGCGCCCATGTCTGCCACGGTCAGCGACCCAGCGCCTGTAGCCTCGACTGCCCCAGAGCCAGCGCCTGTAGCCTCGACCGCCCCCATGGCCACGTCCCCTGTTGGCCGAAGACGTAAGAGAAGGAAGAGGGCCCCTTCTCCCCAGTCTCGTCTTGTGCTCAAGACCGCAGAGGTTCCCTCAGAGTCTTCCACGGCTCTGCCGGGCTCTGCTCCGCCCTCAGAGTCTTCCACGGCTCTGCCGGGCTCTGCTCCGCCCTCAGAGTCTTCCACGGCTCTGCCGGGCTCTGCTCCACCCTCAGAGTCTTCCATGACTCTGCCAGCCTCTGCTCCGCTCTCCGAGTCTTCCACGGCTCTGCCAGCCCCTGCTCGCCCCTCAGAGCCCTCGCGGCCTCCGCCTCTCGAGCATCCCAAGGCTCCTCCTCTCGAGCCTCCGAGGGCTCCTCCTCTCGAGCCTCCCAGGGCTCCTCCTCTCGAGCCTCCCAGAGCTCTACCCCTCGAGCCCCCCCGGGCTCCGCCTCTCAAGCCTCCCGGGGCTCCCCCTCCTCTCGAGTCTTTCAGGGCTCCCCCTCATTCCAAGCCTCTCAGGGCTTCTCCTCTCGAGTCTTTCAGGGCTCCTCCTCCCCCCAAGCCTCTCAGGGCTTCGTCTCTCGAGTCTTTCAGGGCTCCTCCCCCTCTCAAGCCTCCCAGGGCTCTGTCCCTCAAGCCTCTCATGGCTCCACCCCTCAAGCCTCTCAGGGCTTCGTCTCTCAAGCCTCTTAGGGCTCCACCCCCTCTCAAGCCTCTCAGGGCTTCTCCTCTCGAGTCTTTCAGGGCTGCTCCCCCCCTCGAGCCTCTCAGGGCCCCGTCCCTCCAGTCTTTCATGGCTCCACCCCTCAAGCCTCTCAGGGCTTCATCTCTCGAGTCTCCCAGGGCTCCTCCTCCCCTCCAGCCTCTCAGGGCTTCGTCTCTCGAGTCTCTCAGAGCTCCTCCTCCTCTCGAGCCTCTCAGGGCTCCGTCCCTCGAGTCTTTCAGGACTCCTCCCCCTCTCAAGCCTCTCAGGGCTTCGTCTCTCGAGTCTTTCATTGCTCCCCCCCTCAAGACTCCAGAGCTTTCTAGGGCTCCGCCTCCCGAGCCTCCTACGGCCCCCCCCTCCAGAGCCTCCTATGGCTCCACCTCCCGAGCCTCTCACGGCTCTGCTCCCAGAGACTCCAGAGCCTCCTACGGCTCCGCCTCCCGAGCCTCCTACGGCTCCCCCTCCAGAGCCTCCTATGGCTCCACCTCCCGAGCCTCCCACGGCTCTGCTCCCAGAGACTCCAGAGCTTTCTAGAGCTCCGCCCCTTGAGCCTCCTACGGCTCTACCCCGAGACTACAGAGCCTGCCAGGCCGTCGCCTCGGAAACCCCCCACGGCACCGCCTCCCTTGGCTCCACCTCCAGAGCCTTCCAGGCCTTTGCCCCTAAAGCCTCCTTCGGCTCCACCTCCAGAGCCTTCCAGAACCCCGCCTCCAGAGACGCCTACGGTGCCGCCTCTGACGGCTCCGCCTTTCACGGCTCAGCCCGGACTTCCTGACCCTCTCCCTGTCCTGTGGCCTCTTCCCTGGCCTCCGGACCCTATTCCTGTCCGGTGGTCACCTTCCAGACCCCCTGACCCAGTCCCTGTCCTCCAGTCGCCTTCCAGACCCCCTGACCCAGCCTCTGCCCTATGGCTGCCCCCTAGATCTCCCGACCATCCGCCTGTCCGCTATGTTCCCCCTGACCTTGCCTTGAAACTGCCCATTGACACCATGGACTGTCTCATTTCCCTCTGTGCCCCTTGGACTGCCCTCAATTTTGTTGATGTGTTTTGTGGGTTTTCTGTTCAGGGGTTTTTTGTTTGTTTGGGATCGTCCAGCACCACGTCCCAAAGGTCGCGCTCCTCACGACCGAACGCGGCCGTCAGGAGCCGTCCGTTATAGAGGGGGGAGTACTGTCACAAACCCCGCTCCCTCGCTCCACCCCCTCGAGCTTCCACGCTCGTTCCGCCCCCTCGAGCTCGCACGCTCGTTTTGCTCCCTCGAGCTTGCACTCTCGTTTTGCTGCCTCGAACTTCCACGCTCGTTTTGCTCCCTCGAGCTCGCACGCTCGTTTTGGTCCCTCGAGCTTCCACGCTCGTTCTGCTCCCTCGAGCTCGCACGCTCGTTTTGCTCCCTCGAGCTTGCATGCTCGTTTTGCTCCCTCGAGCTCTCATGCTCGTTAGCAGGTCTCCCTCCTCAGGCTTGCAAGCCTGCTCTCATTCACCACATTAGTTTCACCTGTACTCGTCTGATCACCCATCATTGTTTACACCTGCATTCGCCCCTATATATATCACAACCCTTTCGTCTCACGCCGGTTGGTTATTGTATTTAGTTTTCCATGTCTTTGCCCCCCCCCGCTAGTCCCGTCTAGTTCCGAACTCCCTTGTGATTGTTACCCCTTAGCTTGCCAGCTCTAGTATTCCCCTAGCTCCCGTGTTTAGTATAGCTCGTTATTCTGATCCTGTTTCCCGGCTTCGACCTCCCGCTCTCGTTGACCACTCTCTCCCAGATTTGCCGCTTTGCTCTACTTTGATTCCCCGGCTTTTGACCCTACGCTTCCCTCGACACTCTCATTTGGTTTTGCCCTTGTTTGTACTTTTGCCTGCCTCACTTGTTGGAATAAAAGTAAAACTGGGGCAGTGGTGGCTCAGTGGTTAAGGCTCAGGATTACTGACCAGAAGGTCAGGGGTTCAAGCCCCAGCACCACCAAGATGCCACTGTTGGGCCGTTGAGCAAGGCACTTAACTCCAGGTTGCTCCGGGGGGAATGTCCCTGTAATAAGTGCACTGTAAGTCGCTTTGGATAAAAGCGTCTGCCAAATGCATAAATGTAAATGTAAATGTAAAAGTAGTTTCCCATCGACATTGTGACTGTCTCATCTTGTGTGTGTGTGTGTGCGGGTTACAGCGTTCCCAAGATGGCCGTCGAGTGAACTGACTTGCCTTGAAAGGGACTTCGAGTAATATGGAATGGTGAATAAAATTTACCTGGATTTACCTGCCCATTAAATTAATTTTTATTTAATTTTTTTACTAGGGATTTACAAGCGTCCTCATTGGTCAGAAAGGCCCCGCAGCCTGACCTTAAAGGTTAAAGCAGACTTTCCTTTGTAAGGCTTCCAAAAGTCCATCAGATTTGCATGACTCGAGTATGAAGACATTTCAGCATAATCCAGGAATATTTTACACAAAGTCACAGTACTTTGCTGATTTAACCTTCTTAAATGTACAGAATGCATTTAAATCCATGATTTATACAATACCTAGTCTTGCTAGGTAATTCTGAACTGTGTTAAATTGCATACCTGACAAATGAAGGATTATAGCCCTTTTTATAACTCTTATAGTACCTCTTTAAAATATGTATAATGTTTATCCATGTTGTATAACCAATGAACTAACCAATATGATTTTGTAACCATTTGTTTGTGTATGAAGAAAAATCTGGTGAAAACAAATATCATGTACCTTGTACCGTTCTCGATATATGAGAGTTCATGTTTAAGTATGCACTATTTTTGAGCGAGAGATTTGTAAGACTCCGAAACAAAGGGTCACAAATCAGCTGTCGGCAAGGACAGCACAGTCGACCATGTGACTCTGAAAAGTCACTTCTGATTGATGCAGGACACCCTTGGGGAATGCTCCAATTCTCAGTTCAAATAGTTCCAAACGCTCTTGGCTTCCCACTTGTCTCTTGCTGGACCCTCTTGCTTCATCTTGCTCTTCAGTTGCTCTCTTAATACTCTTCCTCCCATGTGAGATCCAAGGGAACTCGGGACTTGACGTCCCGAGAAGGAGTAAGAAGGCCTCGCTTCACAGCTAACATCATTCATACCAGACAATAAACTTCGACCATACAAGTCACCACATCGACGGAACAAACTTTCAACCAAGAACTTTCAACGTAAAGAATGTCTGGACATACCAAATACACACAAGTACACCTCCAGTTTGTCCTCAAAGGGCTGGTGTACTGATTAAATATTCAGAGTAATCCGATAGCAAATTGATGTAGACTCAAATGAGAATAAATGTTTTTTAAGGCATTGTCGATAAACTCCATGAAGTTCCTTTCATTTCACATTCTGTCACTACTCACCAACCTGGCTCATGTATATTTGTGTTAGATTAGATTTATGCTTAGAATAGCAATAAAGTTTGTCTGTATTCAAAGATGATTTGACTGTGGTATATTTGATGAATAATCTCATCACTGTTTCTAAAAGATTTCCCTGAATACGAGTGATATTATTCTCATTAAGCCATGAGAATAATAGTAATCCAATAAGTGAATAAATCATAATTCCCTTTTTAAAGCTAATTCCTTTCAACAGAACGTGTGAGCGGATAAAACTAGACTTATTATTTGAAATTGTTATATTACGGTTTCAATGGTGGAGAATCTTATTCAGACAAATAATCTAGTTATTTTCTAATTTATCTAATTTATAATGGTTGTCGAACGTGACTAATTCCATTATATATTTCATTACATAATAATGTAGAATAAGGACAGTTTTATTTAGTTCATAGCTCACATATTTTGAGACCCCAAATTCCCTTACATATTATGGTGAGAATGTGGACACTAAATGTCCCCGTCTACACCTATCTCTAAATTATATATATAAACAATCCTACATATTTGGTGTGAGAATGCGGGCAATAAAATTATGTTACACATTTGCCTATATCCTTATACGTAATCCTACACCAACTACATTTAAAAAGTTGTTCAAGCACAATTAGAATGCATGTGATGCAAAGGATCATGGTATGAGTGCTGAAGAGCACGCAAGTTGACATGTGAGGCACAAGTGACACAGAAGCACCACATAATGACGTGGTTACTTCAGCAATTGCATTTTTCATCTCAAACTTGCTTTTTCTGATGCCATCAGTTAGGTTTAGTTTTAAAGTTTATGGAAGGGAGGTTAGATTTGTTAATTTAAATGTTGATAGAGCATTAACTTTAAAAACCTCATCTGTTTTGGAGAACATTTAACATGCTTTTAGCTGCACACAGTGGATATTTCTGCCGCAGTACATTTAATAAACCACGTTATCTGATTTTGCAAACATTGAGACAAAGTCACATAACTTTCATGTAACTAAATTGCTAATTGTCCTTAAATTTTAATTCTGCTTTCACTGTCTCTTTGTCAGCAGGACAAGTTCCCATGAGGTCGTTGACGCTGGTCCTGCTCTTCCTGATCAGCGTCCAGGATGCACTCAACTTGGGAGGCTACACCCAAGCGCATTGGCCAGCCAATCAGCATGCAGCAACGGAACAAGCACCTGGGCCTCGTAGCCAGTCAAAGCAGGATGATGACCTAATTCCAAATGTGAACCCAAAACTCTTCAACAAGCACCGTTACCGTTCATCTCGTGTGCTTTTTAGCGATGTGATCCCTACGGAAAGTGAAACGGGAGGCTCCAGGCACTCGCGAGTTAGACGGAGAGCTAACGAGTTTTTGCATCGTGGCGAGTACTCAGTTTGCGAGAGTGAGGAGCACTGGGTTGAAAACTTGACCCATGCCACAGACATGGCAGGTAACGAAGTCACAGTGCTGTCACACTTTCAAATTGACAAAATCAAATATAAGCAGCTCTTCCACGAGACAACTTGCCGCGTGTCTAAGCCCAGCACCAATCCGGGTCAGGGAGCCAGTGGCGTAAAAACTGGAACCTCTACCTGCCTTGGGATTGACAACAAGCACTGGAACTCTTACTGCACCAACACACACACATTTGTGCGTGCGCTGATATCCTACAAGAAAAAGAATGCCTGGAGGCTAATCCGAATCAATACTGCATGTGTGTGCGTGCTTAGTCACAAGTCATGGAGTAATGGAAAGTATTGACTGGTTTCACGGCTAATTCGGTACAGCCTCCTGTACTAAGCCCCTCTCACCTTTCAATAACAAACATCACCAGTGTCCGAGAACCCACCCCTTTTATTTTGCTCTTTTACAAAAATTTTAACTAGACCCCTCCTACCCTACCTCACTATGTAAATTATTGGTTGTAAGTTATGAGGACTGCATGATATATTTATATAGTTTATACTGTCAGAATATATATATACATATGTTTGTGTGTGTGTATGTGTGTATATATATATATACAATATACATAAAAAAGCAAGCTTTTGTTGTGTTGTTGATGCTCTTATTTATTAAACACCTCACTTCAGTCAATGCAATTCTGCTTTCTCTTTTAATTTCTTCTAATAATATCAGCCTTATGTTTGGTATCTATGTTTGTTTTAAAACTTCAAGCTTAAAACTTTAAAAGTAAATCTCCCATTTACTGACAGTTACCCACTTGTACCCAGCTCTGATTTGATGGTAATTAATGCATAAGATGCATGTTGAACATGTGGATGAGACTAAATAGTTGAAGTCAAGCACGAGTACAAAAAATTTGATTTTTGAAAGAACAACTGTACCACTTCTCTGAAAATCAAAGGCTGTCTAAAGTATGTTAGAGTTTGTCACAGAAAAGTGGAACATCACTTTTCAAACCCATGCATTTTTCCTTGTGAGGCACCATCCCCATTGAAATCATTGTTTCTTTCATGTAATTGTAACCGATCCTGCTCAATCCGCTCCGAGCGGGATTCAAAGTCAGCCGGCATGGGAGGCAGACGTGCTAAAGAGGAGGCTACTAGTCAGTCGCTAGTTTGCCTCTTGAGGCCAGGGTAGGGTTGCACCAGCTGTGCCTAAGTTCTCATGTAAGTTGGAACGTAAAGTTCACACTAAGGGCTTAGTAAATACTAGTTAGTTTGTAACTAAGTCAGTGCTTAATTCAGTTGCACCACCTGTTCTTAAGGTAAGACTGAAATAGTAGGTCGTAGGCTCTTCATAAAGTAACGTGTAATCGCATAATATGACGTTTACCTGTATTTATCCAATAAGCAGATTTCAAATTTGTACACAGAAGTGTTAAAAAGTCATGCATTTCAGTTAATCTCGCTATGGTTGATGTTCAAACCTTGTCTGTTCACGTAATTGTCAGCTGTAATAAATTATATCCCCATTTAAATACAACACGTAATAAAGTAAGATTTAATAATAGTATATTTGCCCTGTGTAAATAACAATAGGAACTGTATCTAAAATAAATAAGGGGTGATAAATAAATACTAATACAACAAGCTGGATGCACCCTGAAAACTGCACCATTAGAATGCTTTCATGCCGAAGAGCTGCTTAAAGTAAGTTTTTTTCTCTCTCGTAAATGTAAATGAGTGTAAATGCCAACACTATCATATATGTCGAAATGACTGAAGCCTGTCATACAAAATGAGCAATACACTACAACAGTGAATAACGTTTTATCCAGTTTATGTCGGAGCACTAAATCCTAGTAGAAGTAGTACTACAATACTAGTGTAATTTCCATGCCTGAGCCATGTGCAATTAGGCGTGTTTACGCAATCTGTATGTATTTTCAAAAATAGATGTGAGGTCCATGTAAATGAAGGAGAGCCAGGCCTATTTTTGTAGAAAAAAAATAATTGGGCCTCATTTACTAATAATTGCATGGATTTTGGATGGATTTTAAAAACAGGAAAAATTTCACAGAAAATGTTCACCTGATTCACAACACATGTGGGTGGCTGGGCTCAAAATAATTTGTTCTTACCCTCTTCTACTGTTAATTTATCTGTATTATTATAAATGAAGCAGCACATGCACAAAGTGTTATGATGGTAAGTGAGGACCCAAAAGCGATGTAGCAAAACAGAGTCTTTTAATGAAGCTCAGGGAATAATGTCAAACACAAAGTCTTCTCCTTGAGAGGAATATAAACAAACAGCCCGCAGAGAGGGCGATAAAAAAACTGAACAAAACAAGTGCTTCCTTAGGTCCCGAGCAAGTCCATGGGCAACATACAGGGTAAGCGGAGAGTAACACTAGTGAGAATCCGACAAAGAATGCAGCGAGAGCAAGGGGAGAAATAGAGAGCTTAATCAGAGGAGAGAAGGAACAGGTGGGAAGAGGAATACAGGGGAGATGAGAAACAGTTGGAAGAGGAGGGAAGGAGAGGGAAGGTAACATATAACGATCAACAGAGGGCGGCAGAGTAGAGGGAAAGAACAGAAGTGAGACACACCAAGATAAGACATGACAGTACCCCTCCCTCAACGAGCGCCTCCTGGCGCTTCCGAGGAGGGAACCTGGCGGCTACGGAGGAAATCATCGATAAGCGAACGGTCCAACACATCCCGAGAGGGGACCCAACTTCTCTCCTCGGGTCCGTAACCCTCCCAGTCAACCAGAAACTGATGACCACGACCCCGAGCGCGCATGTCCAGAATCTTGCGGACCCTGTAGATGGGAGCGCCTTCAACGCGAACGGGGAGGGAAGAGGTCAATTTACGAGAGACAGACTTAAGGGGAAGGTTGAGAGTGGATAACCAAACCTTCTGGCCGTGACAATATCTGGGGCTCTTAGTTCTACGCTTGTTAGCAGCCCTCACAGTCTGGTTCCTATAATGGCAGAGAGCTGATCTAACACCCCTCCAGGTGCGCTCGCAACGTTGGACAAATGCTTGAGCGGAAGGGACGCTGGAGTCGGCGATTTGTGACAAGAACAGCGGAGGTTGGTACCCGAGGCTGCTCTGAAAAGGAGACAGGCCGGTAGCAGACGACGGAAGCGAATTATGGGCGTATTCTGCCCAGGGAAGGTGTTCGGACCAGGACGCGGGATTACGGAAAGAAAGGCTGCGCAAGATGCGGCCGACAGTCTGATTGGCCCGTTCGGCTTGACCGTTAGATTGAGGGTGGAAGCCGGACGAGAGACTGACGGATGACCCAATCAAGCGACAAAACTCCTTCCAAAACTGGGACGTAACTTGCGGACCTCTATCCGAAACAATATCAGAGGGGAGGCCATGAATTCTGAAAATATTTTCGATGATTATTTGCGCCGTCTCTCTGGCGGAGGGGAGCTTAGTGAGGGGGATAAAATGGGCCGCCTTAGAAAATTGATCGATGACAGTGAGAAAGACTGTATTGCCCGCCGACGCAGGGAGTCCGGTGATGAAATCTAAGGCGATGTGTGACCACGGTCGAGAGGGGATGGGAAGTGGTCTGAGAAGTCCGGCCAGAGGAGAGTTCCCTGACTTGGTCTGCGCGCAAACGGAACAAGCCGCCACGAAACGACGCATGTCACATTCCCGAGTGGGCCACCAAAAACGCTGGCGAATGGAAGCGAGCGTGCCCCGAACGCCGGGGTGACCAGCCAACTTGGCCGAGTGAGCCCACTGAAGAACGGCTAGGCGGGTAGGGGCGGAACGAAGAGGAGGTGTCTAGGACAGGTGCGCTGGCGAGGGAGTGAGAGCGAAGCTCGTTTAACCTGCCTCTCTATTCCCCAGACAGTTGACCCAACGATACGGGCCTTAGGGAGAATCCCCTCGGGGTCCGTGGAGACTTCGGGGGAATAGAGACGTGACAAGGCATCGGGCTTGGTGTTCTTGGAACCAGGGCGGTAGGAAATAATGAAATCAAATCGGGCGAAAAACAGAGCCCAACGAGCCTGGTGCGCATTGAGTCGTTTGGCAGAACGAATGTACTCTAGGTTCCGATGGTCAGTCCAAACGACAAAAGGAACGGTCGCCCCCTCCAACCACTGTCGCCATTCGCCTAGAGCTAGGCGGATGGCGAGCAGCTCGCGGTTACCCACGTCGTAGTTACGTTCAGACGGCAACAGGCGATGAGAAAAGTACGCGCACGGATGGACCTTGTTGTCCGAGGGAGAGCGTTGGGAAAGGATGGCTCCCATGCCCACTTCTGACACGTCAACCTCAACCACGAACTGTTTGGACAAATCAGGTGTAACAAGGATGGGCGCGGATGTAAAGCGGTTCTTGAGGAGATCAAAAGCCCCCTGGGCGGAAACGGACCATCTAAAGCACGATTTGGCAGACGTAAGGGCAGTCAGGGGGGCGGCCACCTGACTGAAATTACGGATGAAGCGTCGATAAAAATTGGCGAAACCGAGAAAGCGCTGCAGCTCGACGCGCGACTTAGGTACGGGCCAGTCTAAAACGGCTTGGACCTTTGCAGAATCCATTCTAATACCCTCTGCAGAAATGACAGAGCCGAGAAAACTAACGGAGGCGGCATGGAAAGTGCATTTCTCAGCCTTCACGTAAAGACGGTTCTCTAATAGGCGCTGGAGGACGCGACGCACATGCTGGAAATGAATTTGGAGAGACGGAGAGAAAATCAGGATGTCGTCGAGATAAACGAAAATGAAGATGTTTAGCATGTCTCTCAGGACGTCATTAATTAGTGCCTGAAAAACGGCAGGGGCGTTAATGAGGCTGAACGGAAGAACCCGATATTCAAAGTGCCCTAACGGAGTGTTAAACGCTGTCTTCCACTCGTCCCCCTCCCTAATGCGAACGAGATGGTAAGCGTTACGCAGATCCAATTTGGTGAAAAACTTAGCTCCGTGCAAGATCTCGAAAGCTGATGACATAAGAGGGAGCGGGTAACGATTCTTAACTGTTATGTCATTCAACCCTCGATAATCAATGCAGGGGCGCAAGGAACCATCCTTCTTCTGAACAAAAAAAAACCCTGCCCCGGCGGGAGAAGAGGAGGGGACAATAGTACCGGCATCGAGAGCTACGGATAAATAATCCTCGAGAGCCTGACGTTCGGGAGCCGACAACGAGTAAAGTGTTCCCCGGGGGGGGAGTGGTTCCCGGGCGAAGTTCGATACTACAATCATAAGAACGATGGGGGGGAGGGAAGTGGCCCGGGAACGACAGAACACCGTCCGCAGATCGTGATACTCCTCCGGTACCCCCGACAAATCACCAGGCTCCTCCTGAAAAACAGACAGAGGATACAGGGGGAACAGCAGACATTAAACATTTAACATGGCAAGAGACATTCCACGAAAGGATAGTATTCTTAGCCCAATTAATAGAGGGATTATGTTGAACTAACCAGGGATGGCCTAAAACAATAGGGGCGAAAGGGGACTGAAAAATAAAAAAAGAAATGGTCTCGCTGTGATTACCGGAGACAGTGAGGGTCAAAGGTAACGTCTCACGCTGAATCTTGGGAAGGGAACTGCCGTCCAAGGCAAACGGGGCCGTGGGCTTACATAAGTCCATGAGGGGGATACTATGTTCCCGAGCCCAGGTGTCGTCCATGAAACAGCCCTCCGCGCCAGAGTCAATCAACGCCCTGCAGGTGGCAGCAGAGCCAGTCCAGCGGAGATGGACAGGAAGAGTGGTGCAAGACCTCGAAGGAGAGACCAGAGGAGTAGCGCTCACCAGTAGCTCTCCTCTTACTGGCGAGCACTGGCCTCTTACCGGGCAGGAGGTCACGAGTGTGAGCCAGAACCGCAGTAGAGGCAGAGGCGGTGGGTGATTCTCCGCTCCTCTTCCTTAGCCGAAATCGCGGATGCCCCCAGTTGCATGGGCTGAGGAACCAAGGTGGTGGCGGAGGGTGGTAGTGCTGCAGAGAGGGAGCAAAGGAAAATGTGGACTCCTGGTCGCGAGCTCGGCGACGGCGATCAAAACATCTCTCTAGGCGAATAGCAAGCTCGATCAAGGCATCCATGCGGGAGGGAACCTCTCGGGAAAGAATCTCCTCCTGAATCTCCGTGCAGAGACCATCCAAAAAACGGGCGAGCAGCGCCGGCTCGTTCCAGTCACAGGAGGCTGCGAGAGTATGGAACTCAATGGAGTAGTCAGTAACAGACCGCTTACCCTGACGCAAAGACGATAAGACCCAGGATGCCTCTTCACCAAAAACAGAGCGGTCAAATACCCGTATCATCTCCTCCTTGAAATCCTGATAACAGTTAGTACATTCAGCCTCCGCCTCCCAGATGGTCGTTCCCCACTCTCGAGCCCGTCCAGAAAGGAGAGAAACAACGTAGGCGATACGGGCTCTGCTTTGGGCATAAGTAGTGGGCTGGAGAGAAAAAACAACGTCACACTGGGTGAGAAAAGCACGGCATTCAGAGGACTCACCAGTGTAGCACGGCGGGTTATTAATCCTGGGCTCTGGAGGCTTGGGAGCCCTGGAGGTGACCGGTGGCTTGGGGCGAAGGAGAAGAAGCTGCCTCGAAAGTTCGGAGACTTGAGCAGCCAGGCCCTCAATGGCGTGTCGTGCCGCAGACAGCTCTGCCTCATGTCTGCCCAACATTGCTCCCTGGTGCTTGACGGCTGACAGGAGTGAGACCGGTGTCGCTGGGTCCATCTTGGTCAGATTCTTCTGTTATGATGGTAAGTGAGGACCCAAAAGCGATGTAGCAAAACAGTCTTTTAATGAAGCTCAGGGAATAATGTCAAACACAAAGTCTTCTCCTTGAGAGGAATATAAACAAACAGCCCGCAGAGAGGGTGATAAAAAACTGAACAAAACAAGTGCTTCCTTATATCCCGAGCAAGTCCATGGGCAACAGACAGGGTAAGCGGAGAGTAACACTAGTGAGAATCCGACAAAGAATGCAGCGAGAGCAAGGGGAGAAATAGAGAGCTTAATCAGAGGAGAGAAGGAACAGGTGGGAAGAGGATTAACGAGGAATACAGGGGAGATGAAAAACAGCTGGAAGAGGAGGGAAGGAGAGGGAAGGTAACATATAACGATCAACAGAGGGTGGCAGAGTAGAGGGAAAGAACAGAAGTGAGACATACCAAGATAAGACATGACACAAAGTTAGAAATTTGCATAAAACACACCCAAACCATCTTCATATAAGGTCTTCAGCACCACCGCACCTGTTCGGTTGTAAATGTGTAGAGAAATGTGCCGCAGAAAAACCACCACACCATAAAACTGCACAGTACAGCAAAACAATTTCTAAGGATTTTATAATAGATGTTGGATAAACAAAATAAGTGCTTGGAGCATTACTTGTGCTACAGAATCTTTGACAGGTTTAGACTGTTTGTTTGGTCCATAAGGCTGTGCTCGAGGTGAAAATAAATAATGTGTGCATATGTTGCCTTTCTTTAAATGTGCCATTTATTAGGCTCCCTCTTAACCCTGATTTTTAGAACTAGGGCTTTTTAGAACTAGGCTTTCTTCTGTGTCGCCATTGTAAGACTACCACCAACCACCCCATTGGGCTAGCCCCACACTTTGAGAACAACTGCTGTTAGGAACTTGCTGAATTGTGATTTTTCTTCTACATTCCATTTCTTGCATAATGAGTTCTCTTGCTGCCTTACAAGCATGGCATTTCCTTGAAACATGCAAGCCTAGTATTGGAACATGAAGGATTTACAGTACACCTCAATTGAAAGGCTATTACAGATGCCTTGCAACACACACTAATCTTTGGCAATGAACTTCTTTAAAGCTGCCAAATAAAAATCAACATCTGAATAGACATCTCACGTATTTTTGTGTTTGATCCCAGTTAAAACTGACACGAGTCCTTGTTTACGGTGCATAGCAACAACTGTTCTATTTCAATGCCAACAGATGTGCAAGTGTGTATCATAAGTTCATCCACTGATGTAGAGTTGGCACTCAAAAAAATAAAAGGGAAGTAAAACCTTAAATCATCCACATTGTGGGGACCATTCAATGGTCCCCATGATGAAAACATTTTAAAAAGGAACTAGATAATGTCTTTTTTTTTCCAATTCATTTTTTTATTTTTATTGATTCATAGATATATAACAAATAAAAACACAACATATATAGCCTACATTAAATCAACATTTAACCCCCACTATTACTCTACACTCCCCCTCAATCATCAACCCTACCCCGACCCCCAACGTACACCCCTGCAGTCACATATAAGAATACCTACACACAAAATAAAAACAAAAAAGAAAATATAATAATCATACATAATAGCCCCTCCACAAGAGTCCCCAAAAAATGCTAAATAACTGCCCATTTCCTAATAAACAAATCCCAAAACCCCAGCATTCAACATGACACCTCCTCGAAAGCTGGCACCCTCCCCATCTCCGCACACTACTCCGGAAATGAGGGTGCTCCAGCTGACTTCCATCCCCTTAAATTAAGCTGTCTGCCAATCATAACACTGGTCAGAACCCAATTTTATTTGTCTGAGGGCAAAATAAAATTTGATTGCCCAATGTGTCACACATAAAACTCTGAACCTTCAACCAAAATTCTTGAATATTAACACACCACCAAAAAATATGTGTTGTGTCTCCACAGGAAGAAATTCCTCTTCAGTCCAAACCAGGGAGGGGCTCTCTCAGGTAGAAGCGTTCAATGAATGTCCAAATGTCTGAGACCAAATGTATAATAATAAAACAAAATCTTGGGTAGGGCTAGCACACATTTGTCAATTGGCCTATGTAATTTACTGAAATGTAATCTAGGACGCTTACCATACTAAATGAAGGTCTTCGCTATGCTATCAAATTACTTGAAATAAGAGAGGGGGACATCTACAGGGAGAGATTGTAGGAGGTAGTTAAATTTTGGAACACAATTAATTTTAATAACATTAACCTTCCCTATCATAGGTAAATGTAATGAAGCCCACCTGCCCACATCACTCAAAAACCTTTTTATGAAGGGGTCAAAATGAACTGACTAAATCAGACAAATTTGCTGGGAATAAAATGGCCAAATACATAATGCCCTGTTTGGGCTACTGGAAGGCACCTGGCTGAAAAGCTGCTACTGGGCAGTACACTGTCAGAGCCAAAGCTTCTGATTTAGGCCAACCGACTCTGTATCCTGAGAACTTAGAAAAGGAATTAATAATTCTATGAAGGCAAGGCATATGCACAATACCTCCCACCACCACCCCTGGAAAATCATCTTCCCTTCTTATCGCGGCTGCTAATGGTTCCAGGGCAAGACAAAACAATAAAGAGGAAAGAGGGCAACCCTGCCAGGTTGTAAATAATCTGAAATTAATCCATTTGTTTGTACCGCTGCTACAGGGTGTCTATAAAGTAACTTAATCCAACCAATAAAGGTATTCCTGAACACGTATATTTCCAAAATCTTAAAAAAATAATCCCATTCTACCACATCAAAAGACTTTTTAGCATCAAATGAGATGGCAGCGACCGGAGTTTGATCATTCGCGACTGACCACGTGATATGAATGAAATGCCTATTGTTATCAGAAGAGCTGCGGCCCCAAATAAACCCCACCTGATCTATATGTATAAGAGATATCATAACTTTACTTAATCGGTTAGCCAGAATATTTTACAATATTTTAACATCTAGCTGGATCAGCGAAATCGGAGTTCGAAAACCTTTATGCGTATAAATGATGCGATCCAATGTGCATTTGAACAGCGGTGAGACAATTTCTTATGATGAGTTACATTCATACGAGCAGACAGAGAAGTAAGTTTGAAGTACGTTTGGAGCAGAAGAAATAGAAATAAACCTTGTGTAAATTGTCAGCTTTACGCTAAGATAGAATGGTATTTCTAGCCATTTTACCTGGCACATGTTACCAGGCACGAACATATTTTTTCATCAAGACAATTGAAGATCATAATTTTTTTTTCAAGTAAGACCTTTGATATTAGGGTAAAAATCATATTGTTGATAATCATTTTTTTATAGTTTCCAAATTTTCTAATATGATTGATCTTGTTTTAGAAACAACACTGCCTATGATATTTAGGTTTTTCAGAGAATGTATCTTTAACATGTGGATTTTGTCTTACTGTACTGGCAGAGTTTTTATTGTCAAAACAATTGAAAAAAATCTACAAGTGCTGAAGAAGTAATCCAAAGCATTTAGAATACGTTACTGACCTTGAGTAATCTAACATAATTACAAATTACATTTTACAGCATGTAATCTGTAATCTGTAGTGGAATATATTTCAAAAGTAACCCTTCCAACCACGCCTGTAGGCAAGGTGTTAATTACCTCGCCAAGCTCCTCCAAGGTTATCTCAGAATCCTCTCGGTTACTGTCATAACCTCTGTTCCCTGATCAAAGGAACGAGACATTGTGTCAATGTAGTGACACTTGGGGTCGCTCTTGGGAGCCCCAAACACCTCTGAAAATGCCAATGAAAATTGGCAAGTGGAATTTGCATGCCACTCCCCTGGACATACGGGTATATAAGGAGCTGGCTCGCAACGATTCATTCAGTTTTTGTGCTGAGGAGCTGAGACAGGGTCCTGGACATTTCAGCGGGTAGTACAGAATTGTGTCAAAAGGGACACAGCGTCTCGTTCCCTCCATCAGAGAATGGACTTACGACAGTTACTGAGTGTGACAGAGCGAAGGGTGGGGCCGGGTCGTGATGTTACACACCTGGCCCCTTATCAGGCTAATTAAGCCTCCGAGAGGGATAAAGACTGACTGTGGACAGTGGTGCGACAGAGAGAGAATGTTTACGGGCAGCTGTCCATCCTGTGTGTGTGTGTTTGTGTCTTTTTGTTTAGTTCTTCATTAAACAATTATTTGTATTACAAAGCCGGTTCTCGCCTCCTCCTTTCCATTAAACTCCTTTACACTGAGACATTCCCCTTCTGTTACTCACTCGATGTTGTGTCGATGTAGTAACACTAGGGGTCCCTATACGAAATGCCACAACTGCTGAACTCTGGACCACCGATGCAGGTGCAAGCAAGCAGCAGTTTGCGTAATAGCAGGTGCACCAGTCTGCAAATAGCCTCCCCCAATGACCAAAAAGACATAATGTAGTTCCATGCATTTTTTCTTTTAGATATGGCTGGGGCCAACTAATGCTATTAAGGTGTTCTTTTCCTTTCCTATTCTTTCAGGGGGAAAAGACACCATGGAGACCACATCCTGCCCGGAAGGGAGGTTAACATGTGACAAGCACGTCATATGGGCTCACCAGCCAAACATGGAAGAGGCACAGTGATAGGTCCTGCCCTAAAGGGAGGAGGTCTACAAACAGAGTGACCGGGGGCAGAGAGGGATCTGCCCAAGGGAGATGCAGGTCTACTGATAGGAGGACCATGGAAAATACATCACAGGGGGCTACCGGAGGTATCTGGTGCCTGTGGATAACCTACCCATGTACAGGTCATGCTAGCACACGTACTGGGTCCGGCTAGGAATTCCTCCGCTGAATTCGCCAGCCACAGAGCTAGGGAGGAAGGACATCCAGGGTCCATGGACTTGTGAACTAGCATAGGAGAAGAAAGCGCTTGTCTTTGCCTCACGTAGGGGAAAGGCGTTGTTTGCAAGCGATACACCCGGCCAGCTGTCCTTCACACTTACCTGTTTACCTGTATTGGTTGTTGCCCAGCCCGCTTCCCTGCAGATGTCTGCTAGAGAGGTGCCATTGGCCAGTGCCCATGAGGACGCCATAATCCTCGTAAACTGTGCTCATATTCCCAAAGGTGCGTTTGGAGACAGCGTTCCCTTTCTGCTGTCTGCCGAAGCAGACAAAGAGCTGCTCAGAGTGTTTAAAGCTCTGCCTGTGATCCAAATAGGTGCGCAAAGCATGCACCAGACACGGCAATGATAAGGCTGGGTCTGCCTCCTCATGGGGCAGCGCTTGCAGGCTCACCACCTGATCCCTGAAATGGGTCATGGGAACCTTGGGCACATAGCCCAGTTGGGATCTCAGGACCACGTGAGAGTCTTCTGGACCAAAATCCAGGAAGGTGTTGCTGAAAGAGAATGCCTGCAGGTCCCCAACCCTCTTCAAAGAGAGGGCTTTCAGCTTGACTAACTTTAGGGGCTCAAACAGGGCTCTCCAAAGGCCCAGGAGGACCATTTAGAGATCCCATGACAGGTATGGCCTAGGAGGATTCAGCCACTGGGTGCCTACCTGTATACCGATCCCTTTGCTGCCTTTTGTTTTATTTGTCTTATTAAACTTCACATGGATCTTAACACCCCTGCCCCGACATCTTCGCTACAAGATCAATGTTTAAGTCCTTTTTTACTTTCAATCTTCACTTTTGACAAGCCCCAACCAGAAGGTGGCTGAATGTGAAAGTAATAGTCATTTCTACACAAAAATGTGGAAGTGAAAGTGTAGATTTACATAAAAAGAGAGAGAGAAAAAAGTTGGGATTTTGTGTAAAAGTTATATTTCTGTGAGTGTATGAGTTAAGGTCTCCATCAGAGTGAATAATTCAGTGTAGCCGAATCAGAAACATTCCGCCAAACTTTCAAGCAGAAGTCTAGACCTGTGAGCTAAGGAAAATAAAGCAGGAAAATGTACAGAGCAAAGACTGTGAGACAGTGAACAATCCAATCTTAATTGCCCCTGCAAATTAGATCCTCCCCTTCTATACATTTTAAATTATTTTTAAATTTAAACTGAAGACTAATTTATTTACTTTAGCCTTGACTTGGATTAGAATTTATGTCTTGATAATGTTGTGTCATTTATCTCTCCTTGCTGTATAAATAATTCTTATATTTATTTGTTTGATTTTACAGCAATTTGGCTCAACAACTTTTTTATATTTAAAAAATATGCTTTATAAATAAATTATGACATTATTGTATAAAAATCAGATGAGGAATTCCAAACACATCTGGAATGTATTTTGCCATGTTCATCACTGATGAATGTTTACCCAATACTTTCACTCAAATCGGGTAGGTTTTAACTTAACATTTAAAACAGTGGTTCCTGAATAATCTAACTCTGAGGTGAAAATATGTTTTTACTTCATCCAAATTGGTCTGAAAAGATGCAGGAAAACATACATACATGCAGATTTAATGAATAGTAATGTCACCAGACCAATGAGAACGTCGGGATATCATTGTTTATTATGCACAATATTCATGAAGGTACAAATACATTTCTTTACATATAAATGTATGTTTTTGTGGTATATGGACCTGTAATGATCAAATGTTATATAATAGTGAGCATGTACCATTTCTTGTGTTGTATTTTTGCATTTCTTTAATAAAAAAAAAACCCTGACTGCTTATGTAATGAACTGGCCATGGAGACAGTGTTAGGATACATGTGCAGGAAGTTTATTAGAACACAAGCAAACAATCCAAATAGGCAAATAGAGGTAGTCGTTATGCAGCCGGTATAATCCAATAAACCAAGAGACAGTCCATCAAGGCAAACAAAACAAAGGGTATCCAAAAAGCAGTAAATCCAGGAAAACAGGCAATGGTCATAACATGCAAACCATGCAATGGCAATGGAAAAACACTTGGTAAGGCAGGATGTACTGGCAATACTTCGCAACGTGACAATGGAAAAGGCATGGCATTTATATAGTTCAAACAGGAAGTAACCAATGAAGAAATTGTACAGTGTTAGAATTCGGGAGAGGGCTCCCTCTGGTGGTTGGTAGGAGGGGTAACAACCTCGGACATTACAGCTTACAAAGGTATCAATTTGTCCCCCTTGAAACCACAAATGCGAACTTTAATTCAATCGAATATCATAAAACCATTTTCTTTGTTACATTATCCAAGGGAAATCATTAGAAAATGAGGCAAGGTTGTTTAGATTAAATATTTCAGATAAATTGTACATCAAAAGCAACAATTTCGACCTTTGGTCACTGCCATTGATAAAGGATAAACCAGAAGTTCCCAATCTATCACTCACTCAACGTTGTGTCGAAGAGTTGACACTAGGGGTCACCCTTGGGAGCCCAGACATCTCTGATCTTTTGAGAAAAGGCCAATGGGAATTGGCGTGTGGGATTTGCATTTTACTTCGGAGCAGACACATTCACTGAGCTGAATTCTTCCTGCCGTTCACTCATCTCTCCTCTGCCGAAAGCTGCTGGTTCTACGGCGCATTACAGTGGTTCTCCCCCTCACACACTACAGTTGTGTCGAGCAACACCCCTGGGAGCCCTTCCTTATATATATACATGTGTTCGCCGCTCACGGCCACGCTCCGCCCCCGTTCCTTTCTTCCCGGAGGTGCATAAAGAGCTCACATGTTCGTGGCAGGCACCTATATCTGTTCGCACATGGTCCATGATTTCATCCGCTCTCACTATATATATATATATATATATATATATATATATATATATATATAGATCAATAAAAGAGTTTATATTTCTCTAAAAGAGTGGAACAAACGAAAATGTCTTTGTCAAGATGCCCTTTCGTTTGTGTGTAATTCCTGGTTGCGGTTGATTTCTCTCTGCTTCTGACGGCCATGATCACTGCCTTACGTGCCTGGGTGCTACCCACGTGGAGTCAGTGTTCGTGGATGGTTTGTGCCCTCATTGCGAGGACATGACCATGGCTGCGTTGCAGTCACGGCTCGTCTTCGTAAGAGGGCAAGCTACCTCAGCGGCTCCCCGACTCGGTCCTTCTACCTACGGGTACGAGGCGGGGTCGGTTAGCACTGGGGGTGACATGGGGACATCACTGGGACCCTCGCTGTTGGGTATTCCCCCTCGAACCTCGCATTCCCCATCACACTCGTATGTTCTGACCGAGCTCTGGAGCGAGGTTGCCGGTCCGTCTTATGCCGGACCTGCGTTCTCATTCGGGGCTTGTGACGAAGATAAGTTATCGATTGTGGCATTGGAGAGTGGGCTCGTCCTTGACGCTCCCATCTCCCAGGTTGGGCTGTTTGGCAACACCGTTGGAGACTTTGCCCGGCAGTTCTGAACAATAAGAAAGCAGACAGAGGCCATACAGCATATCTTGCCTCGGCGGAGCCACAGACACCACACTCCCTCTACTTGTGGCCCTGGGCGTCCCCCTGCCGCGGCAACACCAGCTTCGCAACAGCCCGCCCCCCAGGGCCGGCCTCAACGTGGAGCTACCCGCAGGCCCCAGACGCCATCAAGACCGGCCGCCAAGAACCCCAAGAAGCCTTTGAAGCGCCCCTGAGACGGGCAGCCCCGGGACTCAGGAAACTGCACTACAGGAGCTGGTAAGCAGACCACTCCCTCCTCTGCCAGAGGGTCGGGTGGAAAATCCTTTGTTTCATTCGACTTTTGTTTTGTTTTGCGAGGCCCCATCCGCTGATACGTCTGATGTGGTAGTCCCATTGGTTCCTCTCACACGGAGCTAGGGAGCGTGGCTCGTGCTCCCCAACCCGTTGCGCTGGTTGATCAGGACTGTCCTACTTGGCTATGCGATTCAGTTCACCAGGCATCTGCCCAGTTTCAACGGCATCTGCTTCACTGCGGAGAGAGGCAAGAGTGCCGCTACCTTGTGCATGGAGATCGCCACCCTTCTATGGAAGGATGCGATAGAGCCTGTCCCTCCAGCCGAGATGAGGAAGGGGTTTTACAGCCCCTACTTCATCGTTCCCAAAAAAGGTGGCGGGTTGTTGCCAATCTTGGACCTGTGAGTTCTGAACTGGGCTTTGCACAGACTCCCATTCAAGATGCTCACGCAGAGATGCATTTTTTAGAGCGTACGGCATCAGGATTGGTTTGCAGGAATAGACCTGAAGGAAGCATACTTTCATGTCTCGATTCTTCCTCGACACAGACTCTTTCTCCGGTTTGCCTTCGAGGGTCAGGCATACCAGAACAAAGTCCTCCCCTTCGGCCTGTCCTTGTCCCCTCGTGCCTTCACGAAAGTCACAGATGCAGCCCTTGCCCCGCTAAGGGAAGTGGGCATCCGCATCCTCAACTAACTCGACGACTGGCTAATACTAGCTCACTCACGGGAGTGGTTGTGTACACAGGGACCTGGTGCTCAGGCACCTCAGCCGTTTGGGGCTTCGGGTCATCTGGGAAAAGAGCAAGCTCACCCCGGTTCAGACCATCTCTTTTATTGGTATGGAGTTAGACTCTGTCTTGATGACAGCGCACCTCACCAACGAGCACGCACAGTTGGTGCTACACTGTCTGCATGCGTTCATACAGAAAACACTGGTCCCACTGAAATACATTCAGAGGCTCCTGGGGCATATGGCATCCTCAGCGACGGTCAAGTTGTTGCATAATAGACCACAGCAGAACTGGTTACAGATCCGAGTCAAGAGATGAGCATGGCACCACGGCACATACAGAGTTCTCATCATGCAGGCTTGTTGCCATCTATTCAGCATCTGGTCAGACCTAGCATTTCTACAGGCAGGTGTTCTCCTAGGCCAGGTCTCCAGACACTTCGTGGTTGCGACAGATGCCTCCCAGCATAGCTGCAATGGGCATTCAGTCGCCAGCCCTTGGACCAGGCCGCGACTGTCTTGGCACATCAACTGCCTCGAGTTGCTGGCGGTTGATCCAGGGCAAACATGTGTTGGTCCGGATGGACACAGGTAGACCTGTTTGCTTCCCCAGAATCCTCCCACTGTCCGCTTTGGAACTCTCTGGCTGAGGCTCCCCTCGGCACAGATGCCCTGGCACACAGCTGGCCCCTGGGGCTACGCAAATATGCGTTCCCCCCAGTGAGCCTACTTGCGCATGCATTGTGCAAGGTCACAGAGGACGAGGAGTATATCCTCTTAGTGTCCCCTTACTGGCCCTCCTGGACTTGGTTCAAGGACCTCATGCTCCTTGCGACAGCCCCCCTGAGGAATTCCTCTGAGGAAGGACCTCCTTTCTTAGGGACAGGGCACCATCTGGCTCAACCCTGGGGTTATACAACCTTGCAAAGGTATTAGGTGTTGCCCAGCCCGCAGCTCTACAGATGTCTGCTAGAGAGGTGCCGCAGGACAATGCCCAAGAAACCGCAACACCCCCGGTAGAGTGGGCTCGCAGGCCAGCAGGGGGCGGCACATGCTGGGCATGGTATGCCATGGTGATGGCATCTATCACCCAGTGAGCAATCCTTAGCCATTTTAATATCCAACCATTTTATTTCTCTTAATGAATTAAATTAAATGAATTAATATTCATTTCTTCAATGAAGTCCTGACAAAGAAAATCAGGAGCCTCCATCTCATGCATTCTCAACAAAGTATGTGCATGACACAGAAGCAGCAGTGTGACTGAATGACACTTGTTTGGGTCAGGATATGCACACTGTTTCCTCTCAGTTGAAACAGTTCCTGACAGAGTTACCACAGGGACTGATACCACACGGTCTTGAGAGATGCCTCTTTTCAGTTTATAAAAGTATGTGCACTGACATTTTAATCACTCCAAAACAAACATTCTCTATGTATGCTTCAACCATAGTGTCTTAGTCAGTGCCTTGATCAAATCATCTTTTTTTAAGCAATTAGAAATGTTTATCGAAAATTTTACCAAATTTGTCTTAATTCTTAAATTTTTCCTGCAGATATCAAAGTTGCATGTTTGAACCTTGAGGCTGCAAAGGAAGTCCTGGACAGTCTTTCACCAAACAATTCAAACTTACCATCCATCCTCATGCATTTCCTGTCTTGGTTGGCTGCCTACAGTAAAATAAACCTCATGACCTCCAAGAATTTGGCAATGTTTGGACTGTGCACGACTGACTGGACGAAACTGGCTTAACCTGGAGATTATAAAATCTTGCGAAGGCATTGGGCGTTGCCCTGCCTGCTACCCTGCAGATGTCTGCTAGAGAGGTGCCATTAGCTAGTGCCTAAGAGGACGCTACACTCCTCGTTGAGTGTGCTCGTAATCCCTAAGGGGCGGGCACACCCTGGGCCTGGTATGCCAACATGGTGGCATCCACGATCCAGTGGGCAAACCTCTGTTTGGAGACAGTGTTCCCATTCCGCTGTCCACCAAAGCAGACAAAGAGCTGCTCAGAGCATCTAAAGCGCTGCATGCGATCCAAGTAGATGCGCAAAGCATGCACCGGATACAGCAAAGATAAGGCTAGGTCTGCCTCCTCTCGGGCTAGCACTTGAAGGCTAACCACATGATCCCCAAAAGGGGTTGTGGGAACCTTGGGCACATAGCCCATTCGGGGTCTCAAGACCACTTGAGAGTAATCCAGATAGAACTCCAGGCAGGTGTCGATGACAGAGAACGCCTGCAGGTCACCAACCCTCTTGATGGACATGACCGCAGTCAGGAGGGCAGCCTTCAATGAGACTGCCTTTAGCTCGATCAAACAGGGCTCTCCACAGGCCCAGGAGGACCACGGAGAGATCCCACAAGGAAAAGATCCGTGCCTAGGAGGATTCGGCCTCCTGGCGCCTCTCAGAAACCTGATGATCAGGTTGTACTTCCCCAGGGAATTAACATCCACCACGTCATTGTGCGCCACTATAGCGGCCACATACGCCTTCAAGGTGAAGGGGGACATCCACCCCTCCAGCCTCTCCTACAGGAAGGAAAGCACTGACTCGACTGTGCATCTCTGGCGGTCTTCACCTCGGGAAGAACACCAATTTGCGAACAAACGCATATAGTTGCCTCGTAGAGGGAGCCCTGGCCTGAATGATCGTGTCTACCACTGCCGGTGGTAAGCCACATAGATATTCTGTGTCCCATCCAGGGGCTAGACATGGAGGTTCCAGAGGTCTGGGCGTGGGTGCCAGATAGTGCCCTGTCCCTGAGAGAAGAGGTCCTCCTTCAGGGGAACTCACCAGGGAGGGGCTGTTGTGAGGAGTGTGAGTTTTGAGAACCAAGTCTGGGTGAGCCAGTACGGCGCCACAAAGATGACCTGTCCCTTTTCCTCCCTGACAGACAAGGTCTGTGCAAGCAGGCTCACTGAGGGGAATGCATAATTGCTTACTTGCATAGATGCAAGGTCTGTCCAAGTGCTGAGCAAGTGGCGGCAAATCGCCATGATGACCACACAATGTGTGCCATGGTGCCATGCCAATCTCGGGAATCTATTCTGAAGCCAGTGCTGAAGCAGTCTCATATGTATCAACCCGCCGCCGAGGATGCCATATGCCTCAGGAACCTCTGAAACTGTTTCAGTGGGACCACCATTCTCTACCTGAATGACTTCAGGCTGCACAGCACCAACTGTGCGTGCTCACTAGTGATGAACGCTATCATAGAGACTGAGTCTAACTCCATCCCAAGAAAGAGATGCTCTGAACCAGGGAGAGCTTGCTCTTTTCACAGTTGACATGAATCCCCAACTGGCTGAGGTGCTGGATGAGAGCTCTCAGAGGAAGAGTTAAAACAAGTAGACTCATGTGGTAGATTTCTGACAGCTGTAGGGCCTCATGTATTCAGATACAAGACAAAGGCAGCCCTAACACAGTCGTAAAGCCTGGCTGAGGCTCACAAAAACAAAGTCATAAATCTTACTGATAAAAACCGTGCCAAAATCAAACAAAGGGAGTACAAAACAGACTACAGCTCCCTAGAAGCCTTGCTTACTTTACAACTCAAATTGTAAAGGATTGAACTCTCAACTCCTATTGGATAAGGCACTCAAAAGAACGCACCTCAACTATGATGTCATCAGGAGTAGAAATACCGCGAAAATCATTCTGTACCTCGCTTCCAGTGAATTCGCTCACCGTGCACAGACGCAGTCCCACTGCTCACAGGTGTTGCCTCGTTGCAAAAGGAAGTAACGTGCAACTTGAAACTGCGGCCATACAATCTCCATCTCGCTGGACAAGTTGAGATTACATTGTGTTCCACCGAACACTTTAACGGATCCGAAGGAAACCGCCGAGCAATCCGCACCTTCATCCGTTTGCCTGCAGAAGTGAAGAAAGAAGGATCTTCTTCAGTCAAGTTAACATCGCTGATTTCTCCACCAGCCGTCAAGAATCAGCAGTCGCCCGCCGACAGAGTGAGAAAACGGCACCCATCTTCACCCGAGCATCAACGAACCGAGTCGGAGTCGAACGACGGATGAACACACGTTCTACATGCGCCCTCAAGCGATTCAAGTAAGAGGTTAACGTCTGGGCAGAGATAGGATATTTAGGTGTGTTATTCTTGTGGATCAAGTTTATTGTTTGTACAGTTTACGGACTGCGAAGTCCACTCATTTGTTGCTAATAATAGTCAAGCTATTGATGTAACAAACTGTTATCACAAAAGAGAGTTTTCTGTGTTGTAATACAACTACGCTGGACTGTTGTGTTTTTACGCCATCGCGGATGAGACCGGCAAACTGTTTATCCATAACTGTTGCCTTCTCTCTCACGATTGCGAAACCGGCTTCGGCGCCGCCACTATATCTAATCATCTCACTGTTTAGTTTGTCGTTGAATGACGGAAGTTTATTGACTGCATTGTATTGATTATTAATTGATATTATATTTTTTATAAACTTTGTTATAATTAAAAGAGAAGTATTTTGTTTTGTTTTGCATACACATGTGTCAAAGGCTGGCAGGGGGATGCCAGTGCTCAAATTCACCCCTTCATTGTTTCCTTTTTAATCTTGATGATCTACGGACATCAATTTTCCTAAGAGAACAATCTAACATTGAGACTGTTATACGGTCTGGTTATTAGTCCCTGATTCCAGGGTGGTGCCCGTCTACATTAATCCTAATTAATATTCTATTAATTTTAATAATTAATTATTATCTTTGATAATAATTAATATTCTGTTAAATTTGATGATTGTTGATTTAAAGGATTACGAAAACTAACATTGATTCAAATCAATGTTCTGTTGATTTTAATAATTAATGATTGTCTATGATAGTTATTCATTATTGATAATAACCAAATCCCGCTCCTAAACTGTGAGCCCTACACAGCCAACTACAAGAGAGAATCTAAGTGCCACTGTGGTGGTTTAACTGAGTGGGGTTCACCACAGTTAAAGTGGTCAATACAGTCAATATTTATCACAAATGGATCTACAAAATTTAATTAAATATATGTTATTAAATATAATATATTTTTTCCTTTCATGTCCCATAGATAGGTGAGTTTAAATTACTGTATGAATCGGTATGAATGCCAGAGGAGGCAGACGGCATAAATCCTCCTGTCATTAGTAAACTGAGCAATAAAAATGGATATTCAAATGACGCAACATCATCTGATTCTGTTCAAACAGTGTCCGAAAAAGGCCAAATGGAGGCAAAATGAAAAAGACTGAACAACAAGATCATATATAAATTCAACTCAATGAAGCAGTGGAGGATGGAGTTCATCGACACGTACTGTATTAGTTGAGTAGACAGTATACCGGTACTGATGAAACCCTGCAGCGATCACAATCAACCAACCTCTGCTTAATTTAGCAGGACACAGGCCTAATTAATTAATTCACCTTTAGGGTATCTGAAGACAAACACGGCCAGTTAGAACAGAATTAGGATTGAATATATAATAATTTGTCGATTATTCATGGTCATCAATTTTAACCCCTTTATTAAATTTACCATTGTTCCCTATCAAAAAGCTACACTTTGATGCTGCGCTGATTTAGCGCTTTGGACTTTAGGAGTGACCAGCTGTTAATATGTGTGCAACACGTCAATGAAATTGACTAGAATTTAAAGCCTCTGCTGGTGACATCACAGGTGCATCGTCAGGTCTTTTGTCTTTAGACCACTCTGTGTGTTGTGCTTCTCAAACTGTAAGAACTTTTTTTCCTCTGTTAGGAATTTGTTAGGCAGTGCGCAGAAAACCTTTTCTCCTTTCCAAGAATGAGTGTGAAGCAAAGCAAGCAGTGTGTGTTCCCGTGTTTACGATCTATGGCTGAAACGGACACACACCACTGTTGTTTTGTGTGTTCGGGGGAAGAGCATGCTGCACTTGCATTAGGGCGGGGCGGGTGCGAGCATTGCGATCTGTTTCAGTCAAAATGCTTCGCACTCATCTCGCATCCTTCCAAGAGCCAGTGCCCACTCTATCATCGTGGGGCTCGAGTAACAGCCCGAGTAACCACCTCAAGTAATTCCTCAGCCGTTTTGTTATTGTGCGTGGAATGTTCAGAGGTGGGTAGCTCAAAGTCCGCAGACTCAAGAGATTCAGCGTCCCCCTTGTGAAACGAAGAGGCGCCAAAGCGCGCTTCAGGCTCACGAGAAGGACCCGATCCAGACTTTGAGCTACCCACCTGTGAACAAATGTAGCTTTTTGATAGGGAACATCTCAGGTTACTTAACTGTAACCACTGTTCCCTGATAAAAGCGGAACAAGATGCGGACTGCTCTTCAGACAAAATACCTGACAATGCACCTGTGATGCATCTATTTATAGCCCTGCTACAGATGCATCCTGATGATGTCACCAGCAGAGGATACATTCTTGTCAAATTCATTGATGTGTTGCACACATATTCACAGCTTGTCTCTCCTAAAAACGTTCCCAAATCGCTAAATCAGTGCAGCATCTCGTTCCGCTTTTATCAGGGAACAGGGGTTACAGTTAAGTAAACCAAGATGTTGTAGAGTATGAAGGAGAATCATGGAGTCATTGATTCTGAATGCAATGCACACATTCTTGCAAAGGGTCATAAAACCCCCCACACATCCTCGTACCTTCTAAAACCCCTGACAAAATACCTGACAATGCACCTGTGATGCATCTATTTATAGCCCTGCTACAGATGCATCCTGATGATGTCACCAGCAGAGGATACATTCTTGTCAAATTCATTGATGTGTTGCACACATATTCACAGCTTGTCACTCCTAAAAACGTTCCCAAAGCGCTAAATCAGTGCAGCATCTCGTTCCGCTTTTATCAGGGAACAGGGGTTACAGTTAAGTAAACCAAGATGTTGTAGAGTATGAAGGACAATCATGGAGTCATTGATTCTGAATGCAATGCACACATTCTTGCAAAGGGTCATAAAACCCCCCACACATCCTCCTGCCTTCTAAAACCCCCTTCTGAGATGGGAAAGGAATGTGAGACTTTGAACGGCACAATGTGTTCCTTTCATTTAAAACCCAGAAATGTCTTAATTTTAAGGAAATATGTTTTATCCCCGTATGCTTGTGTATTCTTGTTGTTAGATCAAACTAGTTAAAATTGTAAGTTGTGTTAGTTAAACTCTGATGGCTTAAATAAAGAGCCTAAGTATCTATATTCACCTTTTAAGTGCACCAAATACACGCTTCTTGGTATCAAATTAAACCTTACGACTTGTCCTAGCTGAATATAAATATAAGGTTACATTAAAATTGTATTCTGCTATGTGTTACCATCTTTTGAGTGATTCAACCCAAAATCCTGACCTGGTCGTAAATCATGCAAATGACTAGCCGTGACAAGACAAAGGGAACCATCTCGCGCCCAAAACGGAGGAGTCCCATTGGGCCATTCATCCCAAAGGAGGCGTGACCTCCCTACCTTAAAAGTCAGCATCCGGCATTGAATCGCTCTCTTACTCTCTTGTCCTGTGTCCTCTGATCTCTCTCCAAGCTCTCTTGCTTTTTCTTTGTGTTACTTTCGTCAGACATGTCTTTTATTTTATTTGGCGTTTATCTCAGTCTTTTATTTGTCTTCGGACAAAGCTCAACACTTTACGTTTCTAGAGCAGTCCGATACCCTCCGGGTGAAAGGACTCTCTCTCAGCAACAACAACCGTTCCTCCTAAGATGCTTTGAACTCCCCTGAGCGACCCATGCTCAGGGAAACACCAAGAGAAATCCTCCATCTCACGGATGCCACGAGGACACGACATACACGCAGTCTTGCTCAGACACACAAAGGTCCATTGTGCAAGTATTATTTCATCTAAATTCCAATGCGTTAAAGTGTGTAACTTCCTGATGGCTCTGAAGGTTTAACGAATTGTAACAAGTTTGCTATACCATAATCTCTTTATTTTCCTCACTGTTTTTACTTTGTTTGTTTCATGTTATATGTTAAATGTTTGTTTGTTAAGTGTAGTGATATATCCTAGTTCCTTGTATTAAACCCAATTATACGCTTGATTGTCTGTGTTTGTTGGTCATAAAGCAAAGCCTCTTCAATGTGCGATCTAAAGCTACGAGCTGATATTATCAAAGTAAGTTAACGTGCTTTGATGAGTGAGCTTATAACTAAGAATAAACCTTCTGGAGAATTGATCAAGAGTATTTAGCAAAGCGGTTCAGCTGGACGAACTGGTTAGTTGCGTGTACGGGTCAATTCCCTTAAGGTGTTCTGAAAATTAATATAGCCTGTCTGCATATGATGTATATTCCTAATTGATTATAATTTGTTGTGTTTAATTATCTATATATATTTGAAGCAGACTCTTGGACTATATAAGCCTTTTTGGGGCCATTTGGTATGTATTGTTATCTAGTTCAAATCGTATGATTAATCATTGATTACGATCATTAAAATTAATTGTACATTCCCCAAACCTGAACATAGATACCCTACATAATGGTGGAGAATAATGCGGACACATTTTAAGCTTTATTTGGTGAACTAATGCATTGTCAATTTTGTGTATTTTTGTTGTTAATACTGTACGCGAGCGTGCCGGAACTGTAAAGGCACAAAGCCGATTCTCAGTTCAGCATTTAACAGCGGCTAAATATATGTCAACATTTATTTTTGCCACTGTTGATTGCCACAATAAACTGCAGTCCATAATACTAAATTGTTCCGGTAAAGACGAAGAAATCTCTTTTTATTTTATTTTAGTATTATCAAAATCACCTGTCTAGAACAAGTCTCTTCTTTCAGCGTGATCTAAACTGTTATGGGCGAGTTTCCCCAAACAGGTAAAGGCCTTATTTGTCGTTAAGATTGTGGTTATTTCGGTAGCCTAATAATCGACTACAACGACCACTCCCTAAAAGTTAAAGTCAGCCTAGCTAACTGATGCAAGCTTTTTGCAGACCTAATCAGAAAACGCGGCAAGCCAGTATTCTGATTGGGAATTGTATACTGAGTCTTTGAAACCTTGATCAAGTGATAAAACAGCAGTGAAGAAACCCTGCTGAGTATACAGGTGAAACTTCGAAAAATTAGAATATCGTGCAAAAGTTCATTAATTTAAGTAATTCAACTTAAAAGGTGAAACTAATATATTATATAGACTCATTACAAGCAAAGTAAGATATTTCAAGCCTTCATTTGATATAATTTTGATGATTATGGCTTACAGCTTATGAAAACCCCAAATTCAGAATCTCAGAAAATTAGAATATTACATGAACTCAAGAAAAAAAAGGATTTTAAATACAGAAATGTCGGCCCTCTGAAAAGTATAATCATGCATATGTACTCAGTACTTGGTTTGGGCCCCTTTTGCATTAATTACTGCCTCAATGCGGCGTGGCATGGATGCTATCAGCCTGTGGCACTGCTGAGGTGTTATGGAAGACCAAGATGCTTCAATAGTGGCCTTCAGCTCTTCTGCATTGTTTGGTCTCATGTCTCTCATCTTTCTCTTGGCAATGCCCCATAGATTCTCTATGGGGTTCAGGTCAGGCGAGTTTGCTGGCCAATCAAGCACAGTAATACCATGGTCATTGAACCAGGTTTTGGTACTTTTGGCAGTGTGGGCAGGTGCCAAGTCCTGCTGGAAAATGAAGTCAGCATCTCCATAAAGCTTGTCTGCTGAAGGAAGCATGAAGTGCTCTAAAATGTCCCGGTAGACGGCTGCGTTGACTCTGGACTTAATAAAGCACAGTGGACCAACACCAGCCGATGACATGGCTCCCCAAACCAACACAGACTGTGGAAACTTCACACTGGACTTCAAGCATCTTGGATTGTGTGCCTCTCCATTCTTCCTCCAGACTCTGGGACCTTGGTTTCCAAATGAGATGCAAAATTTGCTCTCATCAGAAAAGAGGACTTTGGACCACTGAGCAACAGACCAGTTCTTTTTTCTTTAGCCCAGGTAAGACATTTGACATTTGAAGCCCATGTCCAGGACCCGTCTGTGTGTGGTGGCTCTTGATGCAGTAACTCCAGCCTCAGTCCACTCCTTGTGAAGCTCCCCCACACATTTGAATGGCCTTTTCCTGACAATCCTCTCCAGGCTACGGTCATCCCTGCTGCTTGTGCACCTTTTTCTTCCACACTTTTCCCTTCCACTTAACTTTCTATTAATGTGCTTTGATACAGCACTTTGAGAACATCCAGCTTCTTTTGCAATTACCTTTTGAGGCTTTCCCTCCTTGTGGAGGGTGTCAATGATGGTTTTCTGCACAACTGTCAGGTCAGCAGTCTTCCCCATGATTGTGAATTCATCTGAACCAGACTGAGAGACCATTTAAAGGCTCAGGAACCCTTTGCAGGTGTTTAGCTGATTAGAGTGTGACACTTTGAGCCTACAATACTGAACCTTTTCACAATATTCTAATTTTCTGAGATTCTGAATTTGGGGTTTTCATAAGCTGTAAGCCATAATCATCAAAATTATATCAAATAAAGGCTTGAAATATCTTACTTTGCTTGTAATGAGTCTATATAATATATTGGTTTCACCTTTTAAGTTGAATTACTGAAATTAATGAACTTTTGCACGACATTCTAATTTTTCGAGTTTCACCTGTATATTTATTGTGTGTTGGAAGCGAATAAATCCTGCCACACACATTTGTGTACAGGAAACTGGCACAAACGAATCCACTGAGAGTTAACATTTTATTTGTGATGGTGCAGAAATCGAGCGTGAGAATGCTCCAGATTTGAGTCACACTGAAGTATAGGGTGTAATACCGCTGAGTAACCCCAGAGGGCAACCTCAAGCATAACACTCAAAACTGCATACTCCTTCATTTCCTCCTGCGTGAGCGCTAACACCGCCATCGTGTGGATATTCTCAAAATAGGTCTACTCCCTTCCATTATTTCCCTCTGCTAAGTACCTGAATAGCTACTTTCATTCCCTCTGTTGGCTATGGGTTTTTTTTTGTTTTGTTTACTGTTATAAACATTTTCATTTGCTACTACAAGTATTTGGTTTTAGCCAAAGTTTCCTGCCTCTCTGACTGAATACACTTGGTTGAATTTTGGTTGAAGAAAAACATTTCTGAAATTAAATTTGAATTAAGTGTCTCAGTACAAGTCGGCTTATCTCTCTTTTCCTCTTATTTCATTTTGGAATTGCCTACCATCTATTCCTATTTGTCTTTCCTTTTAATTATCTTCCTTTCTTGTGATCAATACTTGTTATTACTCCTTTGTTCTTACTACTATCAGATATTATTCTGTTACTTAACGTCCTTTTACACGCTTATTTAAATTGAGTTTAACAAGTTTAAATTTTATTTAAATTAAGTTTGTCTGTTCATCCTGCCTTGTTTACTTCTGTCTTTTCTTGTGGTTAGATTGTTTTGATAATTAACATCATTAGCAAACTTCCTCTTTATTTATCATTATTTGGTAAAGCTTTTGCCTGTTATTTGTACACACATAATTACTCAATTTGGTTTAAACAAGAAAGCCTTAATTCACTTTAAGACTTTCACTTGCTAAATCCTGTTCTGTATTTGCATGTAGAATTCCCTAGTGTGCTGTGGTGATTCGACGGTCATCTCTGGTTGGTTCCCAGCGAGCTGGTTTATCCGACCGGCGTTACCGATGCTGGCCGTATGTAAGTCTCGGACTCTTCTGTCTCTTTTCATTGGTGCGGCACGCAACGACATCAGCAATTGGGCACTCCAAAGGAAAGTCAACCCCGTCAGTCGACACACAAGGCAAGTTTGGAATAATTACCTAAACCAAGGCCTGAAGAGGGGCCACTCTTTTGAGGGTTCTAGGGAAAATCCAATCTTGTTGTGCCGTCTGGCAGTTGACACCTTGATGTTGCCGGTTGTGTTTAAAGTCAAGTTGTTTGAGAGGGCGCACCGTGATAGTAGCAGAGGGCCCGGGGACACTGCATTCAAGTGTTTGGGACCGTTGGAAAGATTGACTGTGCGCTGGTCCCCAGCAGAGTGACATCAATTCACCCCAGGCAAACTAAAAGACGGTAAAATCCATCCACCAGTATAGGCCACATAATATTAGATATTCCCTGGTCATTTAAGTGTTTGGCCCATTTCTTTTCTTTCTCTCCCCTAAGCCACACCAACTTCCTAGGGTTTATACCTCGATAGCGCCCCACCCTGTTGGTCCTTTCATAAGCCCTAGCAGTGGTGGTAGACTTAGGCCCCTTTTTCTCCTGCCTATCTATTCCTAACATTATTGTGTTCTAGTCTATTCTACTGTTCTGTTCTGTCGTGTTGTGTAATCCCAGTTCACATTAAGACAGAGCCTACAAGAGCCATCAAGGAAAACTGAATAAAGGGACAAACAAGCAGCCCGCATCATCAGATGACGCTTTTGGGCTGCCGCCTTGTCAAATTCTTTATTTAGACCTGCACTGACCTGCGAAATTCGGCCCACCTAACTGTCTGCACCAGTTAGTCAAAATTATGGCTTATAATAAGCCACATCATTGTAGCTCGCTAACCCTACCCGTACTTGCATTTGGCCTCTTTGTGTGTGCTGTCTTTCTCTCGCCTAGATCAGCTACGCCTCGAGACTGAGGAACAGCGCGAGGAAGGGGATGAAACGGACCCAGAGCTACAAAAGGAAGTAGAGAGACTTCAAAATGCCCTGGAAAATCTTCTCCTAGACACAGACCAAAGAGAACAGTCGGAGAAGAAAAAAACAAGATAGGAACTGAAAGAAAAGCTGCAACAAGGTGAGTCTCTCCTTGTAAGAGCGGAGATTGAATTTAAAGAAAGAGACGCTAAAGCAAAAGCCCGTGAAAAGCACCTGAACACAGCCCGAGCTGAAATCCATGAACTGACTCGGCACAGAGACCATCTCAATTATGAACTTGACACTGTTCACAGAGAACTGAAACATTCTCATAGACAGCAAAGTGAACAGAAAGGGGAAACGCACACCACAGAGTTTCCCCTGACCAGTGGGTCCAAGCTTTTCAGCCAAGAGCTCAGAGCTGGAAAGGGGGGTGAAAGCCCACTGTTCAACATGTCACCAGCCAGCCTCCAAGAACCCCCGTCAGCAACAAAAGGGTGGGAGCCCACCCACAAAATCCTGGTCACCAACCACGGCATGGCTCCCAAAGAACTTGACAAGCTGGCCAGAAACATCCCTACTTTCACCCCAAAACCTGCAGGAGGCCACGACGTGCACGCCTACCTGCAAGAAACAAAATGGCTTTAAGACTTCAAACAGCAAGCTTGTCAAACACCAACACCTGTTCCAAGAAGGTGACGACATCACAAAAAAAAAATCCAACCCACCCACCCACCTTTAACGTTGCAGCGATAACCCGTAGCAAACAAACTTTTCCTGCAACAGTGCCACCCTCACAGTCTCTAACACTGGCTCCGCGAGATTTCCAACAACGACATAGCGGACATGCAAGCCTCTGACACATCCATACAGACTTTCCTGAACCGCCTCTCAGACCCCACCAACCACCCTCTGGCACCGTCTGACCTCACTGACCACCCGTGCCTCAGCCAACTGCATGACATACAGCACATGCTGCGTGTGATACACAACATTTTCTGGTATGCACCGGATGACATCACAGCGCCAAGGCTTGTGGTGCCACAGTGCCTAAGGGGGGAGTCAGGCTAAGTTATGCCCACAACGCGCCATGTGCCGGATACCACGGCCAACCAGCCAGTGCCTGTAACCTCAAACGTCAGCGAGCCAGTGCCTGTAACCTCAAACGTCAGCGAGCCAGCGCCCCTCGAGCCTTCTAGAGCTCCGCCTCTCAAGCCTCTCGAATCAGCCAGGAGACTCCAGCCTCGTCACAGCCTGCACCACTCACCAGTGCCTCGACAAGCTACACTGGCACCTGAAAGCAACATTTGCTTTTGCCCAACAACAGCTAAAAGAGCAACTCACCACACAGAGTGCATCCCTGCAGACCATCGGCAAGACCTTGAGAGGAACGGTGGTAATTCTCAAACACTCACAGCGTTCTACTGAACCAGACAGTGAACTCCATGAAACAGCTGTTTACTGTCTTCCAGAATGACTTTGCTCAAACGCGGCTGGTCACAGCCCTAATAACCACCTGCTACAAAACCCTCATGATTCACCTGCCATCCGTCATTGTGATGATTGTCATCCGATGATGTCTCCAACAGGGACTTCATCTGACCGAAAAGGGGACTGTAGAGTATGAAGGAGAATTATGGAGTCATTGATTCTGAATGCAATGCACACATTCTTGCAAAGGGTCATAAAACCCCCACACATCCTCCTGCCTTCTAAAACCCACTTCTGAGATGGGAAAGGAATGTGAGACTTTGAACGGCACAATGTGTTCCTTTCATTTAAAACCCAGAAATGTCTTAATTTTAAGGAAATATGTTTTATCCCCGTATGCTTGTGTATTCTTGTTGTTAGATCAAACTAGTTAAAATTGTAAGTTGTGTTAGTTAAACTCTGATGGCTTAAATAAAGAGCCTAAGTATCTATATTCACCTTTTAAGTGCACCAAATACACGCTTCTTGGTATCAAATTAAACCTTACGACTTGTCCTAGCTGAATATAAATATAAGGTTACATTAAAATTGTATTCTGCTATGTGTTACCATCTTTTGAGTGATTCAACCCAAAATCCTGACCTGGTCAGTAAATCATGCAAATGACTAGCCGTGACAAGACAAAGGGAACCATCTCGTGCCCAAAACGGAGGAGTCCCATTGGGCCATTCATCCCAAAGGAGGCGTGACCTCCCTACCTTAAAAGTCAGCATCCGGCATTGAATCGCTCTCTTACTCTCTTGTCCTGTGTCCTCTGATCTCTCTCCAAGCTCTCTTGCTTTTTCTTTGTGTTACTTTCGTCAGACATGTCTTTTATTTTATTTGGCGTTTATCTCAGTCTTTTATTTGTCTTCGGACAAAGCTCAACACTTTACGTTTCTAGAGCAGTCCGATACCCTCCGGGTGAAAGGACTCTCTCTCAGCAACAACAACCGTTCCTCCTAAGATGCTTTGAACTCCCCGCGAGCGACCCATGCTCAGGGAAACACCAAGAGAAATCCTCCATCTCACGGATGCCACGAGGACACGACATACACGCAGTCTTGCTCAGACACACAAAGGTCCATTGTGCAAGTATTATTTCATCTAAATTCCAATGCGTTAAAGTGTGTAACTTCCTGATGGCTCTGAAGGTTTAACGAATTGTAACAAGTTTGCTATACCATAATCTCTTTATTTTCCTCACTGTTTTTACTTTGTTTGTTTCATGTTATATGTTAAATGTTTGTTTGTTAAGTGTAGTGATATATCCTAGTTCCTTGTATTAAACCCAATTATACGCTTGATTGTCTGTGTTTGTTGGTCATAAAGCAAAGCCTCTTCAATGTGCGATCTAAAGCTACGAGCTGATATTATCAAAGTAAGTTAACGTGCTTTGATGAGTGAGCTTATAACTAAGAATAAACCTTCTGGAGAATTGATCAAGAGTATTTAGCAAAGCGGTTCGCTGGACGAACTGGTTAGTTGCGGTACGGGTCAATTCCCTTAAGGTGTTCTGAAAATTAATATAGCCTGTCTGCATATGATGTATATTCCTAATTGATTATAATTTGTTGTGTTTAATTATCTATATATATTTGAAGCAGACTCTTGGACTATATAAGCCTTTTTTGGGGCCATTTGGTATGTATTGTTATCTAGTTCAAATCGTATGATTAATCATTGATTACGATCATTAAAATTAATTGTACATTCCCCAAACCTGAACATAGATACCCTACATAATGGTGGAGAATAATGCGGACACATTTTAAGCTTTATTTGGTGAACTAATGCATTGTCAATTTTGTGTATTTTTGTTGTTAATACTGTACGCGAGCGTGCCGGAACTGTAAAGGCACAAAGCCGATTCTCAGTTCAGCATTTAACAGCGGCTAAATATATGTCAACATTTATTTTTGCCACTGTTGATTGCCACAATAAACTGCAGTCCATAATACTAAATTGTTCGGTAAAGACGAAGAAATCTCTTTTTATTTTATTTTAGTATTATCAAAATCACCTGTCTAGAACAAGTCTCTTCTTTCAGCGTGATCTAAACTGTTATGGGCGAGTTTCCCCAAACAGGTAAAGGCCTTATTTGTCGTTAAGATTGTGGTTATTTCGGTAGCCTAATAATCGACTACAACGACCACTCCCTAAAAGTTAAAGTCAGCCTAGCTAACTGATGCAAGCTTTTTGCAGACCTAATCAGAAAACGCGGCAAGCCAGTATTCTGATTGGGAATTGTATACGGAGTCTTTGAAACCTTGATCAAGTGATAAAACAGCAGTGAAGAAACCCTGCTGAGTATACAGGTGAAACTCGAAAAATTAGAATATCGTGCAAAAGTTCATTAATTTAAGTAATTCAACTTAAAAGGTGAAACTAATATATTATATAGACTCATTACAAGCAAAGTAAGATATTTCAAGCCTTCATTTGATATAATTTTGATGATTATGGCTTACAGCTTATGAAAACCCCAAATTCAGAATCTCAGAAAATTAGAATATTACATGAACTCAAGAAAAAAAAAGGATTTTAAATACAGAAATGTCGGCCCTCTGAAAAGTATAATCATGCATATGTACTCAGTACTTGGTTTGGGCCCCTTTTGCATTAATTACTGCCTCAATGCGGCGTGGCATGGATGCTATCAGCCTGTGGCACTGCTGAGGTGTTATGGAAGACCAAGATGCTTCAATAGTGGCCTTCAGCTCTTCTGCATTGTTTGGTCTCATGTCTCTCATCTTTCTCTTGGCAATGCCCCATAGATTCTCTATGGGGTTCAGGTCAGGCGAGTTTGCTGGCCAATCAAGCACAGTAATACCATGGTCATTGAACCAGGTTTTGGTACTTTTGGCAGTGTGGGCAGGTGCCAAGTCCTGCTGGAAAATGAAGTCAGCATCTCCATAAAGCTTGTCTGCTGAAGGAAGCATGAAGTGCTCTAAAATGTCCCGGTAGACGGCTGCGTTGACTCTGGACTTAATAAAGCACAGTGGACCAACACCAGCCGATGACATGGCTCCCCAAACCAACACAGACTGTGGAAACTTCACACTGGACTTCAAGCATCTTGGATTGTGTGCCTCTCCATTCTTCCTCCAGACTCTGGGACCTTGGTTTCCAAATGAGATGCAAAATTTGCTCTCATCAGAAAAGAGGACTTTGGACCACTGAGCAACAGACCAGTTCTTTTTTCTTTAGCCCAGGTAAGACATTTGACATTTGAAGCCCATGTCCAGGACCCGTCTGTGTGTGGTGGCTCTTGATGCAGTAACTCCAGCCTCAGTCCACTCCTTGTGAAGCTCCCCACACATTTGAATGGCCTTTTCCTGACAATCCTCTCCAGGCTACGGTCATCCCTGCTGCTTGTGCACCTTTTTCTTCCACACTTTTCCCTTCCACTTAACTTTCTATTAATGTGCTTTGATACAGCACTTTGAGAACATCCAGCTTCTTTTGCAATTACCTTTTGAGGCTTTCCCTCCTTGTGGAGGGTGTCAATGATGGTTTTCTGCACAACTGTCAGGTCAGCAGTCTTCCCCATGATTGTGAATTCATCTGAACCAGACTGAGAGACCATTTAAAGGCTCAGGAACCCTTTGCAGGTGTTTAGCTGATTAGAGTGTGACACTTTGAGCCTACAATACTGAACCTTTTCACAATATTCTAATTTTCTGAGATTCTGAATTTGGGGTTTTCATAAGCTGTAAGCCATAATCATCAAAATTATATCAAATAAAGGCTTGAAATATCTTACTTTGCTTGTAATGAGTCTATATAATATATTGGTTTCACCTTTTAAGTTGAATTACTGAAATTAATGAACTTTTGCACGACATTCTAATTTTTCGAGTTTCACCTGTATATTTATTGTGTGTTGGAAGCGAATAAATCCTGCCACACACATTTGTGTACAGGAAACTGGCACAAACGAATCCACTGAGAGTTAACATTTTATTTGTGATGGTGCAGAAATCGAGGCGTGAGAATGCGCCCAGATTTGAGTCACACTGAAGTATAGGGTGTAATACCGCTGAGTAACCCCAGAGGGCAACCTCAAGCATAACACTCAAAACTGCATACTCCTTCATTTCCTCCTGCGTGAGCGCAACACCGCCATCGTGTGGATATTCTCAAAATAGGTCTACTCCCTTCCATTATTTCCCTCTGCTAAGTACCTGAATAGCTACTTTCATTCCCTCTGTTGGCTATGGGTTTTTTTTTTTGTTTTGTTTACTGTTATAAACATTTTCATTTGCTACTACAAGTATTTGGTTTTAGCCAAAGTTTCCTGCCTCTCTGACTGAATACACTTGGTTGAATTTTGGTTGAAGAAAAACATTTCTGAAATTAAATTTGAATTAAGTGTCTCAGTACAAGTCGGCTTATCTCTCTTTTCCTCTTATTTCATTTTGGAATTGCCTACCATCTATTCCTATTTGTCTTTCCTTTTAATTATCTTCCTTTCTTGTGATCAATACTTGTTATTACTCCTTTGTTCTTACTACTATCAGATATTATTCTGTTACTTAACGTCCTTTTACACGCTTATTTAAATTGAGTTTAACAAGTTTAAATTTTATTTAAATTAAGTTTGTCTGTTCATCCTGCCTTGTTTACTTCTGTCTTTTCTTGTGGTTAGATTGTTTTGATAATTAACATCATTAGCAAACTTCCTCTTTATTTATCATTATTTGGTAAAGCTTTTGCCTGTTATTTGTACACACATAATTACTCAATTTGGTTTAAACAAGAAAGCCTTAATTCACTTTAAGACTTTCACTTGCTAAATCCTGTTCTGTATTTGCATGTAGAATTCCCTAGTGTGCTGTGGTGATTCGACGGTCATCTCTGGTTGGTTCCCAGCGAGCTGGTTTATCCGACCGGCGTTACCGATGCTGGCCGTATGTAAGTCTCGGACTCTTCTGTCTCTTTTCATTGGTGCGGCACGCAATCGACATCAGCAATTGGGCACTCCAAAGGAAAGTCAACCCCGTCAGTCGACACACAAGGCAAGTTTGGAATAATTACCTAAACCAAGGCCTGAAGAGGGGCCACTCTTTTGAGGGTTCTAGGGAAAATCCAATCTTGTTGTGCCGTCTGGCAGTTGACACCTTGATGTTGCCGGTTGTGTTTAAAGTCAAGTTGTTTGAGAGGGCGCACCGTGATAGTAGCAGAGGGCCCGGGGACACTGCATTCAAGTGTTTGGGACCGTTGGAAAGATTGACTGTGCGCTGGTCCCCAGCAGAGTGACATCAATTCACCCCAGGCAAACTAAAAGACGGTAAAATCCATCCACCAGTATAGGCCACATAATATTAGATATTCCCCTGGTCATTTAAGTGTTTGGCCCATTTCTTTTCTTTCTCTCCCCTAAGCCACACCAACTTCCTAGGGTTTATACCTCGATAGCGCCCCACCCTGTTGGTCCTTTCATAAGCCCTAGCAGTGGTGGTAGACTTAGGCCCCTTTTCTCCTGCCTATCTATTCCTAACATTATTGTGTTCTAGTCTATTCTACTGTTCTGTTCTGTCGTGTTGTGTAATCCCAGTTCACATTAAGACAGAGCCTACAAGAGCCATCAAGGAAAACTGAATAAAGGGACAAACAAGCAGCCCGCATCATCAGATGACGCTTTTGGGCTGCCGCCTTGTCAAATTCTTTATTTAGACCTGCACTGACCTGCGAAGTTCGGCCCACCTAACTGTCTGCACCAGTTAGTCAAAATTATGGCTTATAATAAGCCACATCATTGTAGCTCGCTAACCCTACCCGTACTTGCATTTGGCCTCTTTGTGTGTGCTGTCTTTCTCTCGCCTAGATCAGCTACCTCGAGACTGAGGAACAGCTGAGGAGGGGATGAAACGGACCCAGAGCTACAAAAGGAAGTAGAGAGACTTCAAAATGCCCTGGAAAATCTTCTCCTAGACACAGACCAAAGAGAACAGTCGGAGAAGAAAAAAACAAGATAGGAACTGAAAGAAAAGCTGCAACAAGGTGAGTCTCTCCTTGTAAGAGCGGAGATTGAATTTAAAGAAAGAGACGCTAAAGCAAAAGCCCGTGAAAAGCACCTGAACACAGCCCGAGCTGAAATCCATGAACTGACTCGGCACAGAGACCATCTCAATTATGAACTTGACACTGTTCACAGAGAACTGAAACATTCTCATAGACAGCAAAGTGAACAGAAAGGGGAAACGCACACCACAGAGTTTCCCCTGACCAGTGGGTCCAAGCTTTTCAGCCAAGAGCTCAGAGCTGGAAAGGGGGTGAAAGCCCACTGTTCAACATGTCACCAGCCAGCCTCCAAGAACCCCGTCAGCAACAAAGGGTGGGAGCCCACCCACAAAATCCTGGTCACCAACCACGGCATGGCTCCCAAAGAACTTGACAAGCTGGCCAGAAACATCCCTACTTTCACCCCAAAACCTGCAGGAGGCCACGACGTGCACGCCTACCTGCAAGAAACAAAATGGCTTTAAGACTTCAAACAGCAAGCTTGTCAAACACCAACACCTGTTCCAAGAAGGTGACGACATCACAAAAAAAAAATCCAACCCACCCACCCACCTTTAACGTTGCAGCGATAACCCGTAGCAAACAAACTTTTCCTGCAACAGTGCCACCCTCACAGTCTCTAACACTGGCTCCGCAGATTTCCAACAACGACATAGCGGACATGCAAGCCTCTGACACATCCATACAGACTTTCCTGAACCGCCTCTCAGACCCCACCAACCACCCTCTGGCACCGTCTGACCTCACTGACCACCCGTGCCTCAGCCAACTGCATGACATACAGCACATGCTGCGTGTGATACACAACATTTTCTGGTATGCACCGGATGACATCACAGCGCCAAGGCTTGTGGTGCCACAGTGCCTAAGGGGGGAGTCAGGCTAAGTTATGCCCACAACGCGCCATGTGCCGGATACCACGGCCAACCAGCCAGTGCCTGTAACCTCAAACGTCAGCGAGCCAGTGCCTGTAACCTCAAACGTCAGCGAAGCCAGCCCCTCGAGCCTTCTAGAGCTCCGCCTCTCAAGCCTCTCGAATCAGCCAGGAGACTCCAGCCTCGTCACAGCCTGCACCACTCACCAGTGCCTCGACAAGCTACACTGGCACCTGAAAGCAACATTTGCTTTTGCCCAACAACAGCTAAAAGAGCAACTCACCACACAGAGTGCATCCCTGCAGACCATCGGCAAGACCTTGAGAGGAACGGTGGTAATTCTCAAACACTCACAGCGTTCTACTGAACCAGACAGTGAACTCCATGAAACAGCTGTTTACTGTCTTCCAGAATGACTTTGCTCAAACGCGGCTGGTCACAGCCCTAATAACCACCTGCTACAAAACCCTCATGATTCACCTGCCATCCGTCATTGTGATGATTGTCATCCGATGATGTCTCCAACAGGGACTTCATCTGACGAAAAGGGGGACTGTAGAGTATGAAGGAGAATTATGGAGTCATTGATTCTGAATGCAATGCACACATTCTTGCAAAGGGTCATAAAACCCCCCACACATCCTCCTGCCTTCTAAAACCCACTTCTGAGATGGGAAAGGAATGTGAGACTTTGAACGGCACAATGTGTTCCTTTCATTTAAAACCCAGAAATGTCTTAATTTTAAGGAAATATGTTTTATCCCCGTATGCTTGTGTATTCTTGTTGTTAGATCAAACTAGTTAAAATTGTAAGTTGTGTTAGTTAAACTCTGATGGCTTAAATAAAGAGCCTAAGTATCTATATTCACCTTTTAAGTGCACCAAATGCACGCTTCTTGGTATCAAATTAAACCTTACGACTTGTCCTAGCTGAATATAAATATAAGGTTACATTAAAATCCTGACCTGGTCGTAAATCATGCAAATGACTAGCCGTGACAAGACAAAGGGAACCATCTTGTGCCCAAAACGGAGGAGTCCCATTGGGCCATTCATCCCAAAGGAGGCGTGACCTCCCTACCTTAAAAATCAGCATTCGGCATTGAATCGCTCTCTTACTCTCTTGTCCTGTGTCCTCTGATCTCTCTCCAAGCTCTCTTGCTTTTTCTTTGTGTTACTTTCGTCAGACATGTCTTTTATTTTATTTGGCGTTTATCTCAGTCTTTTATTTGTCTTCGGACAAAGCTCAACACTTTACATTTCTAGAGCAGTCCGATACCCTCCGGGTGAAAGGACTCTCTCTCAGCAACAACAACCGTTCCTCCTAAGATGCTTTGAACTCCCCGCGAGCGACCCATGCTCGGGGAAACACCAAGAGAAATCCTCCATCTCACGGATGCCATGAGGACACGACATACACGCAGTCTTGCTCAGACACACAAAGGTCCATTGTGCAAGTATTATTTCATCTAAATTCCAATGCGTTAAAGTGTGTAACTTCCTGATGGCTCTGAAGGTTTAACGAATTGTAACAAGTTTGCTATACCATAATCTCTTTATTTTCCTCACTGTTTTTACTTTGTTTGTTTCATGTTATATGTTAAATGTTTGTTTGTTAAGTGTAGTGATATATCCTAGTTCCTTGTATTAAACCCAATTATACGCTTGATTGTCTGTGTTTGTTGGTCATAAAGCAAAGCCTCTTCAATGTGCGATCTAAAGCTACGAGCTGATATTATCAAAGTAAGTTAACGTGCTTTGATGAGTCAGCTTATAACTAAGAATAAACCTTCTGGAGAATTGATCAAGAGTATTTAGCAAAGCGGTTCACTGGACGAACTGGTTAGTTGCGGTACGGGTCAATTCCCTTAAGGTGTTCTGAAAATTAATATAGCCTATCTGCATATGATGTATATTCCTAATTGATTATAATTCGTTGTGTTTAATTATCTATATATATTTGAAGCAGACTCTTGGACTATATAAGCCCTTTTGGGGGCAATTTGGTATGTATTGTTATCTAGTTCAAACCGTATGATTAATCATTGATTACGATCATTAAAATTAATTGTACATTCCCCAAACCTGAACCTAGATACCCTACAATGTTCTATATTGTTTAACAACAGGTTACAACAGGTAAAACCATGGATGACCATGTTACTGTGGTTAGGTTAATGTTGATAGTCTTTTCTTAAAAAATAAACTTTAGTATTTGTTCTGAAAAATACTAATTGCCTAAACACATTTAAAAACCATTAACTACAACTTTCACAGTTGTAATAAAAACTAGATTGAAAAGTTTGCATTTTAGCACTTAACTATGCTTTGATAGCATGATGCTTACATGTGTTAGCACTTAGGTAGGCCTTGCTATAATTTTTATCACTTAGCCAGGCATTGCAAGCATGTTTTGGCACATAGCTAGTCATTGCTAGCATGTTTTAGAATGTTGCTAGCAAGTTTTACATGTAGATAGGTGTTGTCAGTATGTCTATCACAGATTTGGTGCATGTATCTTGAAAACCTTAGTAGTAAGTATTGTCAGACATTTTTGAATGGGATTCAATGGGAAATCCATAAAATTAATAAAGCAAACTTATTATAGAATTATTATAATTGATATAGAAAAAGCACAGCTGATGACATTTGATGAATCCAGACAAGATGTATGGCAGACCAAGCAATGCAGACATCCTTCTCCTCTCATTTGTGTCCTACAAAATATGTGTAAATTATGCAGTAAGTGGGCCAAACACCAATAACACGCAGCTCGTTGTGGCAGATACTGATTAGGAATTTTTTGCATTTGAGACAAATGTCCCCCTTAAGAACGGGTTTAAAAAAAATTTAGTTTTAATCACATTTTTGCTTTTTACTTCATGGCATTTAAACAGAATTTGGAAAAAAGCATATTGTTACATACAACAGATGATCCTGATTAAAAACAATGCAACAAATACATTTAGTAATCCTCACAGAGAGATGTAACATGACTTGGCCAAAAATCTTTTGTGGTCACACATGCTGTGATATGCATACATATTGACACTAGAGACTGTGTGACAAGGAAAGAAACTGCAAGCAGTCAGTGACAGGGCACAAGACAAAAAAATGACTAGGGAGCAATTGGTTGCTAAAATGTAACATTTACTGTAGGAGCCAAATTACTTTTTAGTTGACAAATTACAGAATCGCTCGATAAAGATGGATGTTCAGAAGTGCTTTAAGGAATTGTTCACCCAAAAATATCAATTATGTCATTATTTACTTACGCTGATATCATCCCAGAAGTGTATGACTATCTTTCTTCAGCAGAATAAAAATATTTTTTTTAGACGTTAGAGCTCTGTCAGGTCCTTATAATGCAAGCAGATGAAGGCAGCATGAAAGTAATCCATGCAACTCCAGTCGAACATTTAATATCTTCTAAAACAAATCGATACATTTGTGTAAAAATTTAATCAATAATCAAAACGTTATTAACCGCACTTCCGGCCAGGGCTCTGAAGTATGAAAAGATGTTTGAAAGGGCCGAACTCTCGCATGACATTCGTTCTTCTGTTGTAATCGAAGTGCCACTTCCGATTTCTCACGTGAACGTGCTATTGCATTTAAGTCACTCAACAGCTACGTGATGTGTCGAGTGCTGACAGAAAGTGAAGTTAATAAAGTTTTAATTATATATTTGTTTCTCATATAAACCTATCAAATCAGTTTTTCCATTTACATCTTTGTCAAGGCACTTCAAAATGCTTTCGGATGAGTAAGTCATTTAGTTTTAATTAGTTGACATGCTATTTTATATAAACATGTACATATTGTACTTGTGGGACTGTTTCCAGATATGCCAGCCAGGATTCAGAGTATTGAAATTTGAAATATGTCCTAATAAGCAAGTTTTAGTTACATTTAAATGTTGTTTTGGTTAAAGCAGGTATTTAACTTGTATGCTGTATGATATAAATATGATAAGTAATATGATATAAAAATAATATGAATTTTTATATTATATTTTAACTAGTGTTTATATCATCAACAAAGCTTGTGCTTGCAAATATGTGTTCAGGTTAAATGAGTAAAATGCACTTTAAATATGCCCATATTAGAAAATTACCATCTTATAATGAATTCTGAAGGATCATGTGACACTGAAGACTGCAGTAATGATGCTGAAAATTCAGCTTTGATCACAACTTGCATTTTACAATATATTCAAATAGAAAACTGTTCTTTTAAATTGTAAAAATAGTTCAAAATATCACTGTTTTACTGTATTTTGGATCAAATAAATGCAGCCTTGGTGAGCAGAAGAGATTTCTTTTAAACGGTTGTGTAGGTCTAAAATTAAGTAGTCTTTATGTAAAGAAAATATATAGTCAGATTACTTTTAACTTAAAACTTGATTTTGATCATTAAGTCTCCTCACATTCATTCTCTTTCTGTCACATTCCTCATTGTCTCCTCAGGTGTGAATTACAGTGATAGTTCACGCCTCCTCACATATGACCTTTCTAACGCTAAAAGTGCCTTACAAAAGTTCAATTACTATATTGTTTTGTATGAATGAGTGATCAGGATGTTTTTCACATAATTTTGTAGCAAAAACTCTAGGCTACAAGATCCAGTTCTCAAAAGGCTTGTGGACAAATGTTTAGTATGTGTTATATGGCCTTATTTCAATGACTTAAAATTTTTGTTTTTTCAAAAACCATGCATAAATGTTATTTTCTCAAAAATACAAACATGTACACAAAGTACACACTCATGTTGCTCTCATATTATTGTAGCCCAGTTTGTGCTGAATACAGTGTTATCAGACTTTAGCCATTAATATGTTTTTAATCAGCTGAAAAAAGCACAAATGTCAAGGCATGTCAAAACTTCTCCAGGGCCCAAAACACCCTCAGACCCAAGAGGGTTAATAAATCTGCTGATGTTAAATCTTCTGAGTCAAGCTGTTCATCATTCACAGAAATTTGACTGTAACAACTCACAACAAGGTCAGGTCTGACATGTTCTAATGTTGATGACTGATGATAATGTCCTGGTTACATCCATAACCTCCATTCCATGATGGAGGGAACAAGAAGTTGTGTCGATGTAGTGACACTAGGGGCCACTCTTGAGAGCCCGAGACACCTCTGATCTTTGATAAAAGTTCACTTGCATAAGTTACATTTAAATGTATATACATATATTTACGTTTAGCAGCTAAATAAATATGCAGTGCAAATTATAGTTTCTCCAGGAATGCCTGTGTGTCAGACGCTGGAAATTTCCTGCCCCTTACTGAAACGGAAAATATGATTGGTTAGAAAATATCCAATCCCATCTGAAATGAATGTCCATCTGAAATGATTGGTCTGTAAGCTTAGTCCGACTTTCTGTCTTGCCAGTGCTCCCCAGTGCATCTCTGTGCGCATTTAGAGAGAATCTCCGTAAAAAAATTTCAATAATAATAATAATAATAAAACACAATTCACTCAAAGGTGCTGCCCCATTGCGTTATTAGATTAGATTCCGGGTCAAAAGCTTGTTGTTCTGGCGACCACACATATCATCACTTATTTCAGTTGAGCATACGCAAAGTCCTAAAACAGATAGGAGAGCATATGCCAGCATATGCCTGCATGTGCCCTAGACTACACACCAGAAGCTGTTTCTCTGATTTTCTAACATTACATCTACAAGGCACTGATCCCTCTTGTTTGAATTTTATCAGAATTAATATTATAGACCAGTGCAATTCACACTGGTCTAGCTAACTAATCTTAACCTAGCTAGGCAGCCATACACTGTTGATAGACTGGAAGGAGTACCAACTCACCTGCATGTTGTTTGACTGACCAACGGCTTCTTTAAAAGGGCGCAAAATTCTTTGATTGTGCTCAGTACAATGCCTGCTGATGCGCACTTTAACGGTTAACATGTTCCCACAGCCAAACTGTTTTCACTGTCTCCTACGTTCACGTGCAACTGTTTCCCTCCTAGTTGTGCTCGTGAACTGTTATTTTGCTCACAATGGATTTTATTCATAAAGGGAGAACCAATGATTTACCTCAGATTAGAATGACATTACTGTGTGGGATTTTATTGAGCAGATGGTTAAATTCATTGAAATGCATGATTAATCTTCACTCAGTATTTATTATTAATAGTATTATTTATTTTAATACAGCTAGTTATTATTATGATAATTCAGAGCAACAACCATAATTCAGCATATAGAAAGCAGAATTTCAAAGATGTCATTTTTAATGTGTAATTTTTGCATATGCAGAAACAAATGTAAGCTACACATAAAATTTCACACATTTACTGTCGGATACAGTGAAATGGTGGGTTTAATGCCAGTGAGATAGAACTTAAATTGTTAAGTTCATTGCTTAAGGCCCTCTTAAATTTTAATTATATTAAACTGACAACTTATAAACACAGGTTCAAATTGTTCAAATTATTTTTATATGTTAAAGCAATGAAAACAAATAAGTTGACATAAACACAGGGTGATTACAGCCCCGGCATCATGACCACGGCCCCCTGCCTACTCGTGCCCGGCTGCACCAAACAAACCACATCCCCGGCCGGCCGCCGGTGATGAGTTTCGAGGACACCCTGAGTGGCCCTCCTCCTCAGTCACCGGCCCGCCTTGTGCCGGACGCACAAAGCAAGGTAAGTGCTTGGAGAGTCCCCTCAGCACTACTGCCTCGGGCCGCTCCCTGACGTGGCTCTACCTGCTTCCCCCCGCTGCGAGGCCCTACCCCCAGGAACGTTGGATGTGATCCTTCCCTTAGTGCTCCTGTCCCGCTGGCTGGCCAGAAACTTCCGACTCGGCTATGCAATTCAATTTTCCAGGCGTCCTCCCCGGTTTCACAGTGTTCTCACATCGGTGAAGAAAAAAGGACATCCTTCTACAAAAGGACACAATAGACCCTGTCCCTCCAGCCAAGATGAAGAGCGAGTTTTACAGCCCTTACTACATTGTTCACAAGAGGGGCTGTGGGTTGCGCCCGATCCTCGACCTGCGAGTCCTGAAATGGGCATTGCACAGACTCCCGTTCAAGATGCTGTCACAGAAGCACATTTTGTCATGCATCCGGCATCAAGATTGGTTCGTGGCTGTAGACCTGAAGGACGCGTACTTTCACGTCTCGATTTGACCTCGACACAGTCCCTTTCTATGGTTCGCATTTGATGGTTGGGCATGTCAGTACAAGGTCCTCCCCTTCAGCTTGTCCCTGTTCCCCCGCGTCATTACAAAGGTCGCGGAGGCTGTCCTCGCCCCGCTATGGGAAGTGGTCATACGCATACTGAACTACCTCGATGACTGGCTGATCCTTGCACACTATCAAGAGTTACTGTGTGCACGCAGGGACCTGGTGCTCACGCACCTCAGTCGTTTAGGGCTTTGGATCAACTGGGCAGAGAGCAAGCGGTGGTGTTCTTCCCAGAATGAAGACCCCCAGAGCAGCGCAGTCAGGTCAGTTCTGGACTTCCTGCAAGAGAAGTTAGATGGGAAGCTGTCCCCCTCCACTCTCAAGGTCTACATAGCTGCCAAAGCAGCACACCACAATGTGGTTCATGGTAAGTCCCTCAGTAAGCACAACCTGATCATCAGGTTACTGAGAGACTCTTTGAAGTCTGCCCTCCTGACCGCGTTCACTTCCATCAAGAGGGTTGGGGACCTACAAGCATTCTCTGTCAGCAAAGAGTGCCTGAGACCCGGACCGGGCTATGTGCCCAAGGTTCCCACGACCCCATTTAGGGATCAAGTGGTGAGCCTACAAGCGCTCCCCCCAGAGGAAGCAGACCCAGCCTTATCGTTGCTGTATCCGGTGCGCTCTTTGCACATCTATTTGGATTGCTTACAGAGCTTTAGATGCTCTGAGCAGCTCTTTGTGTGCTTTGGTGGACAGCGGAAAGGGAACACTGTCTCCAAGCAGAGGCTTACCCACTGGATAGTGGACACCATAGCGTTAGCCTACCAGGTCCAGTCAGTGCCCGCCCCCTTGCGGGTTCGAGCACACTCCAAGGAGGAGTGTGGCATCCTTGTGGGCACTGGCCAATGGCACCACTCGAGCAGACATATGTAGGGCAGCTAGCTGGGCAACATCCAATACCGTTGCAAGTTTTTACAATCTCCGGCTTGAGCCGGTCTCGCCTCGTGTTCTTTCAGTTGCGAGCAGGAAAGTAAGTTTCGCTACACGGACAGTTGGCCAGGTGTACCACTTTTGCATAGTGCCTTTCCCCTCCAAGAAGGTGAAGACGTGCGCTCTTCTCTCCCATGCGTGTTCACAACTTGTGAACCCTGGATGGTCTTCCTCCTAGCCCTCTGACTCATGAATTCTGTTGAGGAACCGGTAATGGTGCTACATGCCCTGAATCGGGGTAAGTGCTCCACAGGTTTTCGGTTTCCTTGTTAACCTCCTGTGTTGCATCTTCTGCAGTACAGTCTCCCCCTTCCTTGTGGTAGACCCGTGTCTCCCTTGGCAGAGCCCTCTCTGTCACGGTTGCTGTGTTATAGAATCTCCCCCCTACGAAGAGCAGGACTTATCACCTCGCCTCTCCCATGTCCGGCCATTGGGCCCATATGGTATATTTGCCACTCTTTACCCTCCCCTCCTCTTCAGGGCAGGGTTTGCCCTCTGCAGGGTCTTTTCCCCCTAAAAGAATAGGAACAGAATAGAACGTCTTCCCCAGGGCGTTTTATGAGCATTTTCTTTAGGCCAAAGCTGAATCTATTTTTCTACAGAGAGAAACTTAGAGAGAAAAGGCAGCGGCTGGTGCGGCCTGCTCCAATATTTGGTACGTCTTCTTTCACCCTCCTCAGGGTTATGGATAAGCACACAACATCTTTGGGCGTCTGAGGAGGCTCAGAGCAGCCCGAGTGCATCTGTTTCTGCATCTTAAAGTAGCTTTCCTACACCTGAATTGGCAGTTTATATGACCAGTTCAGTCATTGAGGCGTTTCGTATATGGGACCCCTAGTGTCACTTCATAGACACAACGTCGAGTGAGTGATAGAAGGGGAACATCTCAGTTACTGTCGTAACCTGTGTCCCTCTTGCCAGAAACAGAACTTTAACGCTGTAATGGCTGGGACCTTGTCTCGGCTCCTCAGTGCAAAACCTGAATGAACTTGCCTGCTGGCCTCCCTTTTATACCTGTATGTAGGGAGGAGTGGCATGCAAATTGAACTCGCCATTCTCATTGGCCTTTTCTCAAAGATCTGAAGGTGTTTCTGGCTCTCAAGATTGACCCCTAGTGTCACTTCATCGACACAATGTCTTGTTCCCTCTATTAGGGAATGGAGGTTATTACAGTAACCGAAACAGTGTTACTGCAGTAAAAAAATATATATTTTAAATCAGTAAGAGTGATGAGTATTTTAAAAACTGTTGATGTGTACTTGGCTCATGTTTATCTCGTCAGTGCTGTTGATAACGTAGGGGCTGCCACTCTGTTTGAGAGGTTTAACTTTCTCCATATAGGAGATATATACCAAAATGTTTTCAGTAGAATTCAAATGGGTCACATAAGTAAGGCACACATCTGCCCGCCGCCACAATATCGAATAAAGTCCAACTGAATCGCGCAAGTTTTACTCTGTGCTGTCCCAGAGCTCTGGCTCTATCTCTGGAGCATGATGATGTGTGTTGTGGCAGTGACGCGAAAGCACGCTTCATTCACACTGCACAAATGCACGTGTAAATTATGAGAGGCATGAATCCCAATACATTTTCTTCAGTAGTGCGGTTCCAAGTCGCCAGAATGTTATAAAAATTAAAATGAAGGAAAAACCCTGAAAGCATCACCTGCTAAAATGGCTAGAAAGAGTGGTTCCCGACCACTGCTGATTTTTACCCGCATTTGATGGGTCGGTGGGTGTTAATTTCAAACTCTCAACATGTAATTTAAAGTTGTAAGGACTGTCAAGAGATGGTTCACTGAAGCAGAGCTGGAACTACAAGCCTGTTTTGACTGCACTGATTGGAGTGTTTTTGAAGCTGCAGCTACAGACGTGGACGAGCTTACAGATACTGTTACATCATACATCAGTTTCTGTGAGGACATGTGCATCCCTACTAGGACTTTTTTATCATTCAACAATGGTTTACAGGAAAACTCAGACAGCTTCGCCATGCCAAAGGGGATGCTTAAAGGGTTGGGGTTAAAGTCTTGTATAATCAAGCCAGGAACACACTGAATAAGGAAATCAGAATGGATAAAAGAAGCTAATATGAGAAGCTGGAAAACAAGTTTTCAGCTAATGATCCTGCATCAGTGTGGAGTGGCCTGAAACAACTTACTAATTACAGGACTCCTCCACCCAACCCTGTGGTGGACCAATGACTGGCTGACAACCTGAATGTGTTTTACTCTAGATTTGAAAGGCCCAATCTCAAACCCCACACTGACCTTCACTACACACAATCACCAACACCTCCTGCAACCCCCCTCCAACCCCCTCCTGCTACTCAACATGCACTCAAGATCTGTGAAGATGATGTGTGAAAAGTCTTTCGGAAGCAAAAGATGAGGAAGTCTTCAGGCCCAGATGGCATCTCACCAGAGTGTCTCCGATCCTGTGCTAACCAACTGGCCCCCATCTTCACACAGATCTTCAATAGATCACTGGAGCAGTGTGAAGTCCCATGCGGCTTCAAACGCTCAATTATTATCCCTGTCCCTAAGAAACCAAAAATCACAGGACTTAATGACTACAGTCCTGTCGCTCTGACATCTGTGGTCATCTGAGGACCCCTCTGTCAAGCTCCTGAAGTTTGCAGACGACACCACTGTCATCGGCCTCATCCGAGATGAGGATGAGTCTGCATACAGAAAGGAGGTTGAACGGTTGGTTCACAGGTGCAATCATAACAACCTGGAGCTGAACACGCTAAAAACGGTGAAGATGATTGTGGACTTTAGGAGGAACAGCCAACACTGACCACCCTTACCATTCTAAACAGCACTGTGGCAGCAGTGGAGTCATTCAGGTTCCTGGGCACTACCATCTCACAGGACCTGAAGTGGGAACACACATTGACTCCATTGTGAAAAAGGCCCATCAGAGGTTGTACTTCCTTCACCAGCTGAGGAAGTTCAACCTGCCACAGGAGCTGTTGATACAATCTACTCAGCAGTCATTGAGTCTGTCCTCTGCACTTCAATAACTGTCTGGTTTGCTCCGGAACTGGTAAACAGACCACTCCGTCCCCCAGTGGAGGGCCGGGAGGAGAATCCTGGTTTGAGTTTATTTAGTTTGCCGCAACCCCCCACATTCTCAATAAAAGAGCTATTTCCTTTGTCTCTGGGTCACCTGGCCCGCAAATGCCAGCACTCTGCCGCCACACCTCAACACTCCCGGCATGCTGGACGCGGACCTCTCGTCTTCAGCCCCACGACCCTGGCCGGTCAGTTCTGACGAGTCTAGAGGACGCCTCCACCGGACCTCCTCCTCAGTCACTAACCTGCACCCAGCCGGGTGTGCGGAGCAAGGAAAGTGCTTCGAGTCTTTTCTCAGAGCCTCGGGACTCACCTTTGCCTCCCGATGCCATACTACCTGCTCCGCCCCGCCGAGTAAGTAAAAAAAGAATCGTCCCATTAGTGCTCCTAGCATGGAGCTTGGATGCATGGCTTTCACTTCCCAACCCATCATGCTGGCTGGCCAGGACCATCCGACTCTTCGGGGGCATCCGCTTTACCGCAGTACACGGCGAACATGCCAAATCCCTGCACGCGGAAATCACGATGCGTCCTTGTCACGACCAACCCCTCAAAAATTGGGTTGCGTGGCACTCACATCCCCGGCAACCTCAATGTGGTGGCGGACGCGCTATGGAGGCTTCACCCCCAGTCGGTCCAGCTGATTTGGGAACGGTTCAGCAAGGCACAGTTAGACCTGTTCACTTCCCACGACACCTCCCACTGCTCGCTCTGGTATGCCCGAACAGAGGCTCCCCTCGGGGCAGACGCACTGGCCCACAGCTGGCCCACAGGGCTACGCAAGTACGCATTCCCAGTGAGCCTTCTTGCACAGGTGCTGTGCAAGATCAGGGAGGACGAGGAACAAGTCACTCTAGTGGCTCCCTATTGGCCCACCCGGGCTTGGTTCTCGGACCTTGTACTCCTCGCGACAGCCCCTCCCTAGCAAATTCCCCTGAGGAAAGACCTTCTTTCTCAGGGATGGCGTACGCTCTGGCATCCGCACCCAGACCTCTGGAACTCCACGTCTGGCCCCTGGATGGGATGCGGAAGATCTAGCTGATCTACCAACTGCCGTCGTAGACACGATCATCCAAGCCAGAGCCCCTTCTACCAGGCAACTTAACGCCCTAAAGTGCCACTTGTTTGCGAATTGGTGTTCTTCTCGGGCTGAAGACCCACAAAGGTGCGCGGTCAGGTCAGTGCTCTCATTTCTGCTGGAGAGGTTGGAGGGGAGGCTGTCCCTGTCCACCTTGAAGGTGTATGTAGCTGCTGTCACAGCCCACCACAACGCAGTAGACAGCAAGTCTTTGGGTAAGCACGACTTGATTATCAGGTTCCTAAGAGGTGCCCGGAGGTTAAATCCCTCCCGGCCAAGCCTGTTCCCCTCCTGGGATCTCTCAGTGGTCCTCTTGGGCCTTCAGAGACCCCCCTTCGAGCTGCTAGAATCATTTGGATTAAAGACGGCATTGCTTATCGCGCTCGCCTCCATCTAGAGGGTCGAGGACCTGCAAGCGTTCTCTGTCAGCGACACTTGCCTGGAGTTCGGTCCGGCAGACACACATGTGATCCTAAGACCGCGGCCGGGCTACGTGCCCAAGGTCCCTACCACACCCTTCAGAGATCAGGTAGTGAACCTGCAAGTGCTGCCCCGGGAGGAGGCAGACCCAGCCCCGTACGTGCTTTGTGTACCTATTTGGACCGCACACAGAGCTTTAGACGTTCTGAGCAGCACTTTGTCTGCTTTGGTGGACAGCGGAAAGGGAACGCTGTCTCCAAAAAGAGGCTCTCCCATTTCATTGGCCTATTGCACCCAGGCCATGCCCCCCCCTTGCGGGTGTGAGCACACTCAACAAGGAGTGTTGCATCCTCATGGGCACTGGCCAGAGGCACCTCCCTGGCAGACATATGCAGAGCAGGGGGTTGGGCAACACCTAATACCTTTGGAGATTCTACAATCTCAGGGTAGAGACATTTTCATCCCGTGTTTTCTCAGGTCCGAGCCGGTAGAACTCTGTAACACGCTGACGGATTGCTTGCACCTTGAGGTAAAACCATGCGCTTTTTCTCCCAGGAGAGCCCACTCACTCGGCTCCCTGGATGACTCCTCCCTAGCCCTGTGGGTCCGCAATTCGGTGGAGGAATTTGCCAACCCAATCCACTGTGGGTACTCAAATATACCCTGTACTGGAATAGGTGCTCCACAGGTTAGGGCTCCTACGTGGACATTCAGCCTGTGTGTATTTTCCGCCGTACGTTCTCCTTACGAGTGGACCCGCGTCCCCTACCATCGTGCTACTTACCACATGTGACCTAAAAACCCATGTGGTGTATTTTGCCACTTTTACCTCCCCCTCTCTGGGCAGGTGTGGTCTCCGCAGGGTCTTTTCCCCCTGTAAAAATTTTGGACTGGGTAAGACCCCCTTCCCCGATGTGTGTAAGGGCCCCAGTCGTTGACTCTATGTGAGAAACATAGAGAGAAAAGAGGCCCGGCTAGGCTCGGCCCGTTCCCAGGTTGGCAAGTGTCGCCTTGTTCCCTTGTCTAGGGTAACTATAAGGATTCCGTTGATATTATGGGGCATTGGGGGAAGGGTACGTGCAGTACAGCTGGTGATACAGCTGGTCGTTTTGGCACGTCAAGTACCTGCCCGCTTCTGTGTCAGTAGTACACGTTCCATGGCTCAGCACATGGCTGGACCCCTAGTGTCGCTTCTTAGACACAACGTCAAAGTGAGCAATAGACGGGGAACGTCTAGGTTACGGATGTAACCTCCATTCCCTGATGGAGGGAAGGAGACGTTGTGTCCTCCCGGCCACGTCAGTGAGCCGAGCCACTGTTGTGGGCAGACCATTTCCGTCTCAGAAAAATCCTGAATGAAACAGACGTATTTCCCCGCCTTTATACCCGTATGTCCGGGGGCGGGACATGCAAATTCTGTCTGCCAACATCTCATTGGCCTTTTTTCATAGATCAGAAGTATATTCGGCGCTCAAGAGAGATCCCTAGTGTAGTTCTTCGACACAACTTCTAGTTCCCTCCATCAGAGAAAGGAGGTTACATCCGTAACCTAGACGTTTGTGACCTAACAAATATTGAGAAATGCGGTGCTGTGGGCTCAAAAAAAAAAGAAAATTATGTGCGTTTGGTTTATGTGAGTTTTTGGCATGTTCTTTTGATTTGATCTATTCTAATTGTGCTGGATATCGTTTTCCATTGCCATGATGGATGGATGGATGGATGACGTTTGTTTCTGGGGCAATCGCTGTAAGCCACGTCTCAAATGGGCCCCAGTCAAAGACAGTCCTCCTCACCGCATATCTCCTAAAACTCATATTCTGTGTGAATATTTAAAAGGTGTTGCCTTTGACTGAAAGCCTGTCCTGTCCCTCTGTCAGCAGCGTGGGGGAAATTTTGGTACTAGCAACTCTCTCAACCAAGGTGCTTGAGAGTTTGAAACACTGGTGATATGCGTATCCATGACACTGGCAAACCTGCAACGCTCATATGTAGAAGGGTAAAGGCCATGCCTTTTCATTAATAATATAGAGAACACCTGTGATGTAGAGGTGCTGAAATTCAATAGAAAGCTAACCCCTCTACATCACGACCTGTGATGTTGACTCGATGTTCATTTCAAACCTAAGACCAAAATAGCCCGAAAAATCCCTAAATTAACCCTTTTTTAACAAATGATTATATTATCTTCGCTTGTGTGAAATATAAATATACCTGTTAACATTTAAATAAATGTGTTTTGATATTTCACGACACTTTAAATGTGTGCATTAATCTTTCAACTTCTGTTGTCACTATCTGGTTTCACTGATCAAACAAATATATTTTTCACCTTTTTTGTGTAATACTCATATTTCAACACTTCATAGTCCAATTGATATATTAGTAAATGATTCACAATAGGGGCATGTGATTATAAGGAATGTTGATTAGACTGATACAGAGTGTAGCCTAACAGAATATTTCAACTAAATAAAATATTTAAAGGGGTCATGACATGGGTTTTTTTATTGTATTATTATGTTCCCTTAGGTGCAATTATAGTATTAATATATTTTTTTTTAAGAAAAACTTTTAAAATCTAGTGATTTATGACCTTTTCCCACCCTGTTTCTCATCCTCCGATTCAAACAGTCTGTTTTGGGGGCGTTTTCCATTTAAGACTTCAGTGTTAACGCCCACTGTTATGATTGGCTAACGTCAGTGCCTATGTATCAATTATTGACGCCCCCAGCCAGAACAATATGCAAGTAAACTAAGTAAAAACACTGTGATTATTCATAATGAATGAAATTGCGCTTTAAAAAGTAGTTTAAAGTTTAAAATAGATTACTTACAGTTTGCGTCATCGTTGTTCCCAGAATAGTCGGCACGGACTTATCTTTCAGCAACAGTTTTCTGGCAAAGCCAGCATCATATTGAGATTTGTTCTCAAAACAGTCATCCTTAAAATGTACAGAACAAACGCTTAAGTTAACACTGCCGTGACTGGGACGTCCGCAAAAAATAAACTGCATCCATTTTTCCCTGACGTCTGGATCTTTCGGCAGCTTATTCAGAGGTTTTGTTTGACCACAGCCAGGAACAGCACATCTGTGTGGCATCGTAATTTTCCTGTGCACAAGTAGTCTCTGTCAGAGCTCGCTGTCCATCGACTGAACACTTGTGAGGCGCACGGCGATACTGAAATGAGCGTAGTTGTCTTGGCGCTTAAAGCGTAGTTATCTTGTGCTGGAGGCGGTCATATGCAAACGCTGTTACGTCACTTCTAACCGTCACGTCACTTCTAACCATGAATCCAGAACGAGCTGTATTTTGAGCTTGATTAAATAAATGATTCGTTTAGAATGGGGAGGACGTCTTAAAATATTAAACTTGCAGGACGTTTTAATGATACAAAGACCTCTTATATACCAAAAGATCAAGGCAAATTTGGTTTCTCATGTCATGACCCCTTTAACATTTTATATGTCTATATTTCTTGAGTTGCAGTTGAGATTTTCTTTGCTGCTGTAGTAAATAGAATGACTGACTGAGACAACTGTTCTTTGAAAGACAAATTACAGTAGCTCTTCTATTGGATTAAGACTGCTCTTTTTGTAATGAAATCAAATTTACCAAGACAATGTGCAGGCCCCTGGTTTTGATCTAATATAGCATGTACATGTGTGCCTTGGAGGGATCAAACACACAAACACACACACACACACACAAACACACGAACAGTAATCTAATTAGATATAATCCAATTAACTCTAAAATCTGCTTCATCAAACTGTAACTGGAGACATTATCCCAGAAAACACACTTTCCCGCACCTTCTAGGTCAAAAAATTGGTTTAACTTCAACAAGAAATCCTGAAAGCAAAGCAATAGTGAGAGCAATTTTAAAGAATGTGTGTGTGTTGGTAAGAATGTGTGTGTGGGGGGGTATTTGTTAATAGTATTATCATATTTTGTCTCAGACAAATATGATAATATGGCATCAGACCCATGGCATCAGTCTAAATTATCCTAAGACCTGGCTTGAAATTGTAAACATGTGTAAACAAAATGGGTGAATTTGGCAGTATATCGGTGTTAAGATTTAGACGATAAAGCAGATGATATATTCACACTGAGATGTAACGCTTGCTACAACTGACAGAATATGACAGATATTTAAATGCCTTGCACAATAATAACTCTGTTGTATCTCCCATCAATTAACAGTAGTAGAGCATGCCAATTAATTTAAATAAAATTTTACTTTTAAGCAGCAGAAAGTGAACACCACGACCTCCGGGGATTCAGTTACAGGCCATTTCTCCCTCACCAAACTTCGATCCTGTAAAAGGCCTTCAGCCAACATGGTGTCAGTGTCAGGCCAAGCACCTAGCAAGCCACCACCTCTCCCTTCTCTCTCATTCCAGCCTCCACTCACCCTGACACAGGAGTCTGCCCACCGCCACCACTCGGAGTTTCACCAACCTCAGAGGCTCTAAATCCTTCTCCTCAACCAGCCTTCCCTATCTCTCTCCCCCATCCTTTCCTTGGACTGTAGGAGTTGAATCGAGCACAAGACTGCCTCTGCTAACGGCAAATGCTCCAGACCGATGTTTACCTTTTCCAGCTCCTCCCCCCTAACTCTATCCTGCCTACAGAGCCGTCCCAGGCATGAGGATGCCTCCACCTTCAGAGCCAGCTCCACCCCAACTCCTTCTCAGCAGGCCTCAACCCGCCTGCTCCTCTACTTTCACCCTCCATACAGCTATGCCTCTAGCTATTCCCCCAAATGCTACAGTCATGGAACTTCCGCAAGTGTCCAATAATCTCTGAACCCAGATTTTGTCAGGTGCAGATATAGGCCTTTCTGCTCTCCTCTCTCTCTACCACACCAAAGAGCCACAATGCCTTTTAGATTGCGGCAACTTTTCAGTAATGCTTAAAAACACAAAAATCGCCTCCACTTGTATGCTCTCCTTGGCAGAATTCTGTATTTCGTTCCACCGTTATACAGAAGTTATTTGCTCTTTTTTTTTCCACACAGTTGTGAGATAAATGATTACATGGTGATCATTGCAGAGCTCTCTCTCTCTCTTTCGGCGGCAGTCATTTCTACACCTACCATAAACTGTTCTCTGCCAAATGCGCCATTCGATTTGCTCAAAGGAACCTGTGTCCATACTGGGGAGCCCTCAACTTAGATCTCCATTACCATTTTTCTGGGCTTCCGCAGCATTTCCTGCACAGTATGTAGATCATCAGACCATCAAACTGAATTATGCCCTCTCTTAAATTCTAACCTTCCCACACAGTCAGCCCAAAGATCCGAAAACTCTACCAGCTACATCCCACACCCCTCCAACAACCCTCCCCTCGATCAGCCAGATAGTGATTTCAGAGGAAGGGTAGTAAGAGTTTCAACCGGCAGACAAGTTTGCAACCACTTCCAGCTCATTGGTGGTGGCAGGCGTGGGCGTTGGCTCGTTAAGAGGATTCTCAGAGGTGAACATCTCTAAAATTAAATGTATGTACTCTTCCCACTTGTTGTTTCCGGTCTCCGGTAATTCCCTCCATTCATTGGCAAGGAGGCCGATCTAGTATAGGGACTTTAAGTGGCCATCAGCAAAACCAGTGCATCTGGCTATGGTGCTGAACAGATGAGAGTATTCAACGATAGGGAGGTTCGCTCAGCTCAACCGGATAAAGACCACTGCTAGATCCATCTTTTGGTCAGTTCTTCTGTGACGAGGCGGCAAGGAATAAGGATCTAAACACAGCTTTATTAAACTGAAAAACAAACAAGTTAACTCGGAGCAAACGGAAAAGTAAAACACAGGGAACCTGGCAGAGCGCATAGACAAAAACATACATGCAAGAACTGACACAGAAAAGAGGGAAACAAGGGCTAAAATACACAAGGGAACAAACAAGGGAACAAGGAACACCTGGGGGAACAATCAGGGAATGAGAAATAATCAGGGAGAACCAATCAAGGAATAAAACTACAAAGGACTACAAAACTAACAGGAAACAGGAACTTAACAAGAATTTCAACATAAAAGTACAAAAACAAAAGACAACAGGGAATATGACACTTGCAAACCATCCCGATGCCCAATTTACAAACAACCTGCTTGCCCTCCACTAGCATTATTTGCAATAATGTTCAATCCGCGCTTGCTGAACCCGAAGTGGTGGATGAGCTAATCCATAAAGTGCTAAAATCAGGTTTTATGATCAGCCCATTCGAAGTCCTCCATTGAAAACCTTCCGCATCAGCCCTATAGGGGTAGTGACTAAAAAATTCTCAGGCAAAAAATGCATCATCACCGATCTTTTGGCCTCACGTGAATCCCAATACCCACAAATTAACAGCCTAATTCCTCTCGAAGAATTCTCTCTCCACTACCACAGTGTTGACCAAGCTATCCAAATTATAAAAAATGTCAGAAAAGAAGCCTGGCTAGCTAAAATCGACATCACTTCAGCGTTTAAAATAATGCCCATCCATCCTGATTTCTGGCATCTTTTCGGAGTTCGCTGGTGAGAAAATAATTATTTTTCTGTCCACCTCACATTTGGATATAAAAGCAGCCCCAAGATTTTTGACTTATTGTCTGAAGCTCTCTGCTGGATCTTGTCAAATAAATACTCCATTCCCCACTTAATTCACCCACTAGATGATTTCCTCTTCATTTCGCCCCTCGATGCCCCTCATGCTGCCCACCTCTGTACCATCCAGAAACGTTTTGTAGATTTAGGAATCCCAATTTCCCATGAGAAAACAGCGGGTCCATCAAATTCCATGGTATCATTCTCGATACGGACGTCTTTTAAGCCTCCCTGCCAAAAGAGAAAATCGACAGGATAATAATTAATACAGGATAATTATGTCCAACCTCCAATCTAGCAAAAGCTGCTCTAAACGAGAGCTCCTCTCCCTCCTCGGGCATCTAAATTTTGCCATGCGCATCATTCCTCAAGGCCGCCTCTTTATCTCGCACCTCCTCACACTTGTCTCATCCGTCACTGCAATAAATAATGCAATAACCCTAATCCTATACTGCTGTGCCGATCTCCAGTTATGGTTAACATTCCTTAAACAATGGAACAGACATACCTTTTTTTATGAGGACTGCATCTCATTCCCTGAAGACTTTTCACCAATGCTGCTCCGTCCGTAGGCTTCGTAGGGATTCTACCAATGTCGCTGGTTCACCTCCACCTGGCCCCCAGAGCTCACCAGCCTTTCACAATCAGCAACTTCTTCAGCCCTGTACAAATGATACCCCATCATGGTCGCAGCCTTTCTGTGGGGAAATGAATGGACTTCAAAAGCATCATAGTCCACAGTGATAATCAGGCTACAGTTCATTGCATCAACAAGCGCCGTTCTCGTGCCCCTGAAATCATGTCGATTCTAAGACGTCCCAACCTGCACACTCAGACACCAGAAGGCCTCTAACCATTGACATTTTAACAAAATGCCTAACAACAATCCACCTTGGTTATAATTCATTAAACACAACCCGCACGCTTGACGCTATGTTCATTCAGGCCTTTTTTGGCTTTCTGCGCTGCTCAGAAATCACTTTCAACACACAAATTGATCCCAAAATCCACCCCATGTCCACCTATTCCCTAAATTAATTATTAATATTGTATAAGTAAATGAATAAGTAATATTGTATAAGTAAATGAATAAGTCTGGGGGGTAATCAGGACTCGAGTCGAGTCTCGAATTCCGAGCCCTCCAGTATACAGTCAGCAAGCCAAATATTTCCTGCTTCAACACAAAATTACATTAACATATGAACTACTGAATCATATTTTTTATGTTGATAGACATTTTCAACAAAATAACTTACTCTTTGTTTAAAATCATGATTTACAACATAATTTACATCATATATAAATATGAAATAAAATGATGAACAAAATTCACCAAAATCATAATAAATCTAAGTACCTCGGAGGTTCATTTAAGACTGATGATCATAGTGTGTGCCACGGTGAAGTTAAGGGCAAGGTTCACCATAGTCTGTGATGCAATATTCCACTTGAGTGTGAGTGACAGAAATTCTTATGCAGTAGGGGGCAGATATCGGGTATCGGCGCCACGATATCCATTTTGCGGCCCTCTTCAGCAAGTCCCGGCCCATTCGGCATAACGCGGCAACCCATTTCAGCTAATCGCCGCCTGATCAGCACTGTTCAGCCCTGTTTCGTGGCCGGCCCACTGGGAAAAGTCTTGGTTCTCCCCATGGCCATTCTGCCCCATGTCCATCTCATATTACACAAACCTTCTGATGACAGACACGAAGCAGAGCATGTGAGATTAAAGGAAAGTAAAGCACAATTTGAAATAAAGAGAATTTATGCAGGCAAGTTCACCCGGTGGATGGATGGATACTGCTGAGTTCAGCTTTCTGTGTCATTATTCAAAACTGTTTGCATCTATTTGACCATCGTAAGTTCATTGCTGTTGCCCTCTTCCACAATTACAATATATGTTATGTTAATATTGCTTTTGAATCTCCATAAAATGTGCCATTTCTCCATAAAACAGTTTAACCATGAATAGAACTTGGCTTAAATAAATGCGACTGGTGGGCAGACATTGGCTGTGAATGAAAACACTCTCTTGTTAATTCATTCGCTTTATAGTGAATTCTACATAATTGAGAGTAATTTCAAACTGTTCTGAAGGGAACTAACCATTTGATTACATTCACCTGTGTTGGTCAATGACACGCGGCAGCCGCGAAAAGATATAAAATTGGTCTCTTTTCGCAACGTGAGCTGCAAACAGTCATTCATGAAAATACTTGAAAAGTGGAGGCATCACTGTTTAGCCACCTGGCGCCTCTTTCCCTATCTCAGAATGAATAGGGAACTCACAGTTACTCCATCCCATGTTACTGCGTTTACATGCTACTAATAGACATTTTATGATTTAATAGACAATAGACATCTATGACCTTGCTGAGCCTGCTCGATTAAACTCTGGATCATATCTGCCTACATATGATATTTTGTCTGTAATTACTGGTTTCAGATTTCAGATATTACAATGCATCACTCTTGTAAGGTAAAGAATTGTAATCCAATCAAATCATTGTCAGTGCGAATCATCACATCACACCCAGAGGCGGATTAAGGTGGTGAAAAATGTATTTAGTGCCATACATGGTCCACATGCAAATAGTAAGGTGAACTGACACTCACACACACACACACATTGAGACAGGCGATACTACAGTGTTTCCTCTACATTCCTTAAAGTGGTGGACCACTACAGTAAGAAAATTACCACCACATAGGTAAAATGAGAAATTGAACATTACAAACAAAACACAAATACAAAGAAAGCACAAGGCCCAGTGCTTAGAAGCAGCCCTTTATTATGATCAAGAAACACTGGCACTACAACCAAAACTAACATCACCAAAGATGTAAATGGAAAGAATACCAGATATTACCCTCTACCACCACAGCCACAAAACAATTATAAAGGAAATATGTAACTATAAACACCAAAGCAACAGAATTCCCTGCATTCACAGTTCAACTGCAAGCTTTTATCTTTATAAACCAACAGATAGGCTACAGCATCTGCATCAGTGCAGAACACCCTGTTTTACTGAGGCAAAATCACAACATCATAACTGAGACACAAACCACTGTGCAATACACTAAGTGTATCGTGTGTGTATAAAACAAAGCAATAATAAAAACAGCAGCACATAATATCACTGTTATTATAACAGCAATAAAGAAACAGCGGCACAAAAATACATATGTTCATATTTACATATCTCCTCTTCGTATTTAACTTTAGAACTTTTTCTTTCTTGATTTCCTTAATGAGGCTGGTAAAATCAAATGATATATTATAAAATATATATATATATATATATATATATATATATATATATATATATATATATATATATATATATTCAGTTGTCACAAATTTTGCATTTTTCTTGTAAATATTAATAATGCTGGTTGTGTTTACATAACGGTTAGAATAAAAGATTAATGCCTTTTACACAAGTTTCACATTGACCATGTTTCACGCAGAGGCTGCCATCTTGGATCTAACTCATTACACTCAGCACCATTTTGGCTCTGCACCACTAACACTAATTTTCAGTTTAACTCCCTCACGTTTTCTCTAAACAGGCAAATTAACATACAATCTCTCCCATACAACATTTTAAACTCATTTCATTCATATATTTTCAAAGATTGGAACTAAAACGATTATCTTTGATGACTCATTTTCTTAAATGCATGAATCTAACAATAGCTGAACATACTCATTAAATAAATGTTTAACACATTCCCTGCACACTCTGACACATACTGTTTACTTTCTAATAATTAATTTACATTCTTAACCCATTTGCTCACCTGTAGAAAGAGAGAGAAATACCATGAAATGATAAGTGGGTGCAAGCTCCAGTGCTAAGCGCCATCTACAGGAATCCATAATCATTTAAACTCAAGCCTCTTAATTCAACCCATACCTCTCTTAATACATCATAAATGTTTTCATTAAAGAACTGAACTTTATTACTGTGAAACGTTAATAAACAATACAAAACAAAAATTAATAGGGGGGTATTTTCTTCTTTGGATATCATTTCCAGCCCACTACACTCTCCCCTACTTTATTTTGGATGACTCCTGGCATCATATTTTTACACTATACTATTGCTACTTCAATTTGTTTAATGGTAACAATAACAGCAATGATGGCTGGGCAGGTAATGATAGTAAGGAGCATTAACGGGTGGGCTGTACTGTTGTGTAGACCACAGTGCCTTTGCTTCTGCTCTCCATGGTTTATATGGCCTACCCAGAGAATTGTATGTGAACCCTTTTCTAGGTCTTGCCTCTGACAACTTCGTTTTCTGCATTTGTGACTACTTCTCTTTCACTCATGTCTCGTGACTCTTGTTCTGGTTCGTCCCATTCCACATTCTCAACTCTTTCATTATCATTGTCTGAAGTCTCAAACCTTGAATGTGGAATGGATCTTTGAGTACTGAGATTCTCCTGATTCAATTCTTCAACCAGGTTCTCCCTGGGATCACTTTGTTCAGCAGGATAGAACTCAACACCCGCTGGACAAAGGCTAGAGATCTTTTGTGTTGTCTGAGGTACATGATCACTTTTATTTTGTTGAAATGTCACAAATTTGTAACTGGGGATTTTATTGCTCAGGTTATACCAGTAAGTATGTTCCTCCTCATCTGAGGTATCTGATCCCGACTTATTCTCTTGCTGCCTTGTTGATTGTCTTTTATGTCTGACACTCATTTTCTGTTACATTTCAGGATTTGGACATTCCAAAAGTAAGTCATTGACAGCAAGCAGGAGGTTACGATGGAGCACACGCAACGTTTTGCTACCTGTCTCAGGTTCCATGACACGATGAATATCCTTCTCCCAGTATGCATGTAGTTTTCCTCACCCACTTCTTTCTGAAAGGGTTCTGACCAAAACTCATGTTTAATGTATGGCACCTCTCACTGCTCCGTCATAGTATTTCTTACCCTTAGCTTAAGACTTTTGGCTGTTTTCTGTCGCAATCTGATAAGCTTTTCCCATTTTTGTGCAAAAGATTGATGAATTTGTACTTTTCAGGTTGAACAACAAGTCCACAGGCAATCGAGGTGATCTGCCATACAAGAGGAGAGTAACCTGTATATTCATGCCTTGTGCAATTGTAGGCATGCATAATATGAGGTAAGTAGTCTTTCCATTCACTTTTTTTTCTCTTCCTCCAGGGTTCTAAGCATCTGAAGAATTGTCCGATTTAGCCTCTCCACAGGGTTGCACTGGGGGTGATAGGGAGTGGTCCTTGAGTGAGCTATTCCTGAGAGCTCTTGTAGTCTCTGAAACAAGGTATTCTCGAACTCTCTACCTTTGTCGTGGTGGAGTTTTTGGAAGATCTTTTTATCTGCTGCTGTCTTACCAGACATATTCTTTGTGGGAAATGCCTCTGCAAATCGGATAAAATGGTCTACCAGAATGAGGATGAATTCGTAACCACCCTTACTCGGCTCAAGGTGTAGATAGTCGACACTCATAAGCTCAAATGGAGCACTGGATGTGATTGAACCCATAGGTGCTCGTTGTTGGATATGTGGATGCTTTTGTTTAATGGAGGCACACTTTGTTGTTACATACTCCTCAATCTCTTTCTTCATTGAGGGCCAATAGAAGCGTTCACGAGCAAGATAAAAAACATTCTCTACTCCCACATGCCCCATGTCATTGTGCAACCTCTTAAGTACCATAATTTTGAACTTCTGGGGGAGAACTAACTGTTTGATATGTCCTGTTGTCCAACTCCAGTTTAGTCCATTCAAAAAGAAGTCTCCTGGTTTCTCTATTTAAGTTACTTTTCTCTCACCCATTTGGTGTCCAGCCTTGTTCTTTCAATTTGATCACTTCACTTATTGCTGAATCATCTTGCTGAGCAGCTTTGATGTTTTCAGGTGTGATGGTGGAGACACAACTTGCTATTGATGTGGCTTCTTCACTTGGAGCACTGAGCTCTGAAGCCACTACCCGAGGTACATCACTGTCCGACACTGCTTTACTACCCTGTGTGACATATTCCCTGTTGTCTTTTGTTTGTGTACTTTTATTTTGAAATTCTTGTTTAGGTCCTGTTTCTTAGTGTCACATATTCCCTGTTGTCTTTTGCTTGTGTACTTTTATGTTGAAATTCCTGTTAAGTTCCTGTTACCTAGTCTTGTGATGTCCTGTTTTCCCTCCATGTTCATGTGTCTGGTTTTCATTGGTTCATTGTTTGATTACTTTGATTCAGTTCTAGTTTGTCATTGGTTTTGGTTAATTGACTTGTTATCTTGTTTTGAGTTCTGTTTGTTCATTGGCTTTTGTTACCCATGTCTGTGTATTTAAGCCCTCATGTTTTCCTTTGTCTCTTATCAGGTATTGTACGTGCAACCTTGTTGGTTTGCCAAAGTTCAGTCTTGCCAGTGTGCTTGTAACCGTTTTGTGTTTTGTTCTAGTCTAGCCTTAGTAGCTTTAGTCATAGTTATGTCATGTCAAGTCTAGTTTTGTCATGTTTAGTTAGGTACATGGTTTCTTGTTTTTGTTTCACTCACATTTATAGTTAGGGATACTGGTTTCCACGTTTCAGAATAAACTGCACTTGGGTTCATCTTAACTTCGTCATCATCGTCTCTGCCTGTTTGTCAACATCGTTACACCCTGCCAAATGACGGATGTTGGTAATGATATGTTCTGGTGATACTGTCTCTGTGTGCTCTCCCATGGATTCTTGCATTTTCATGGGATACCTTGACAGTGTATCTGCATCAGCATTGGCTTTTCCAGGTCTGTATCTTATGTCAAAGTGAAAGTCAGCTAACTCACCCACCCAGCGCTGCCCACCAGCATTCAACCTTGCAGTGCTAAGGACATAGGTTAGTGGTTGTTATCTGTATAAAATGTAAATGTTGGAGCATAGTAGAGAGTCTCTAAATTGATCACAAATGGCCCATTTGAGTGCCAACAATTCCAGTTTACCGGAATGTAGATGGTAATTCTTTTCTGCTTGAGGTAGAGTGCCCATAGTCAATGAATTTATTGCCTTGCTGCTGGTTAAGAACTGTTCCCAGACCATTATTTGAAGCATCAGTGTGCAATACAAATTAGAGGTCAAAATCTGGGTAGGCTAGGATTGATGGGCTGGTCAACATGTCCACAAATTTGGAGACTACACTCTGAGGTGCAGCAGTCCAGACAATTGAGGTTCTGGAATGAAGCTGCCCCATTTCATGTTTCCTCATTCTACCTCGCCTATTGTGAACCTGGGATTTTTGTATACCTTCACTTGGTTCAGATTGACTTTGGAGTAGCTCAAATAGAGGCTTTGCCCATTTAGAAAAGTCTTGGATAAAGGACCTGTAATAACTGTGTTCATGCGACGAACAACCGTATAAGTCCAAAAAAACAAAAATTGAGAACCATGTGACTTGAATGTATGTGTGCCACTTTGTATACATAATCACTTTGGGGGGGGTGTTCGCGAACATGAATGAATGGAAGGACAGAGCAAGGAAGTCTTTGAGGGATGCTGGGAAACCATATGTGAACTGGAGAGGAGAGCAAAAACGAGGAAAATTCCACCGAAAGAGGTGAGTGAAAGAACCCTATACAAAGTATTTACTTAACTTTTGCGGTTACAGTCAGAGGGGCGTGTAGGCTACTGGGCGTCGTCTACTACAGTTTATTCATATAGCTCACTCTGTTTAACGGATCAATTCATGAATGGGTCGAAATGAATGCTGTAGACTACTCCTTATAACCACGGATAAATTAATCGAAACATTTTAGCTGCGTTTGATGTCCCTAATGTTAGCTGGCTGGCCAGTTACTTTGTAACGTAGCTGGTTACAGTCAGGGGCATATGGGCGTCTAACGTTATACTAATGTTCATACAGCTCGGACTGTTTAGCGAATCAAGTCATGAATAGGTCGAAATGAAAGCTAAGAAAATTAGACTTTGATTGCTTTATGTCTTCACTGAAATTGGTAAAAAAAAAGTAATTGACGTGTTTAAAATATTTTGATATATTTTTTGGATCCCCTGTTACCATTTAATTCAACACTTTGTTTTGTAATATTGTATGCTATGCTATGTTTGTTACTCATTAAATACAATAAATAAATAAATAAAAGGTAATAATAAAAAAAATGCATTGATTGTGTAAGCTGTTATATATTATAGCTAGTAACCTTAATAGCTGCTAATAGCTCTAGTGTTCTATAGCTAAAAAAAAAAAAATAAAAGTTCTGGCTCTATAGGGACCTCTTCAAGCAGCAGAACCTAAGTTTTGGGCAGCCAAGAAGTGACACTTGTGCGAAATGTGACGCCCTGTTCTCAAAATTAACAGCTGCTACAACAGATGGAGAAAGGTTGAAGATCGCAGCCGAGAGTGAGCTTCACCACCGGAAAGCTGAAAAAGCGTACACCCAGTTGCAGGCTGACACAGCGAGGGCCAAAGCCAATGATGACTGCCATGTCATTTGTATCGACATGCAGGGGGTAGTGTTCACGCCAAACCTGACACACTCCAACGTGTACTATCAACGACAGCTGGCCAACTACAACCTCTGTATCCAGGAGATGGGCACTGACAATCCTCCTACAATGTGCCTCTGGCATGAGGGCATCAGCTCACAGAGGTTCCATCGAGGTGGCAAGCTGTCTTTTGAAGTGGGCAGAAACATCTTTCGCTCCCCTTGTCCAGGCAAAGGAACGGAAGCTCGTCATCTATAGTGACCGATGCTGTGGGCAGAACAACAACTGGCGAGTCCTAAACCTCATGGCCCTGCTCATATCTAGAGGGTACTTCAGTCAGATAGAGCAGAAGTTCATGGTGTCTGGTCACTCCTTCCTTCCCTGTGACCGTTCCTTTGCCACGCTGGACAAGAGGCGTAAGGTGTCCACACTCCACACCCCCAGCGACGTCGCCGAGATGATCCGTGGAGCAAGGCAGCAGCATCCATTCAAAGTAATTGAGATGAGATGTGCGGACTTCAGGCAGCTCCCTGATGCAACATTAAAGCGTCCACCTGGCTTGCTAATCACATCCATGATGTGGTTGAAAGTGACAGGTAAAAAAACTAAAGAGTTGGTTTTCTGAGATTAACCATGTTGGGGATATGTGCGTGAAAGAAGAATCTTTATTGAATTTCTTGTTGAATAATGATTTCAGCTGCTGATCCATGGTGTGTCCACACAAAAGGGAGCCACAGCCTCTACGAGGGATGGAAGACCTGGCTGATCACCAAACAGAGGAAGAATCAACCACCTCCAGCTCCCTTGTTCTCCACCACGTATGCTCGTGCTTACGAGGACCCTCTGCCCGTCAAGAAGGAGAAGCACCGGGATCTTATGAAAATGCTAGCCTACATGCCAGCGGAGGCCCAAGCATTTTATGGGACATTAGAATGTGAAGAGTAGCCTGGTATGTGTAGGTCATGTGCAGGGTAAGGTGGGGTACATTGTGTATATTGTGTAAAATTAATCATAATAGTAGTTGTAGCTTCTCTTGTATGCCTTATCTTATGTTGTATAATAGGAATATATATATATATAGTTATTTAGTAAATGAATGAATGGGGTGATTTATGAAATGTATTATAAAATGGTAAACTAGCATATGGAACCATAGCATGGAATGATGTATGTCTGTATTGTAAATATGTATTGTTTACAGTTATTACTGTTGTTTATTGTTTGTATGTATTGTTGCTTGTATGTACGGTTTATTGTTTGTACTGATGTCTATTTTCTGCAATATAAGTAGGCCTATGTATTGTTCATTGTTCGTACTGTATTGTCCGTGTTTTTGTTCTGTGATTTACGTTGGCAAAAAATAAAAGAAATTGAAAAATGTTTAATATTTTCTTTAAGGTTCTGTTACTGTATTAAAACTAAGATAAAGGAATCAAATCTCCAGTGGTTTAAAGTGATATGATGAATTGGACTTATACTGTTATTCCACATTAACTGGACATATACTGTTCTTCCACATTCCAGAAGTGTAAATTACTCTAACTTTTTATTTTTAAGATTGATACTAAAAAATCTTATCTCATTAGAATTGTGAAGATTGTTGTCTATCTTAAAGTCAAAAAAATATATAATATTCAGAGACCAAATTAAAAGATGTTATTATTCAAAATCTGAAAATATGGACTTATATGGTTCTTCGTCTCAAGCCCTCAACTAAGGAATCCAAGCAGTGTTCGCACTTCTCCAACTGTGCTTGTTCTTCAGGGCCCTGACAGCTTCCAAGTCTGCTGGGTCAATTTGAATTCCTTCTCCTGACACCAAAAGGCCAATGTATCGTATTTGTCTTTTAAAAAACTTCTTTGGACGGAGCTTGATTCCATGTTCTCTAATTTGATGGAACACCTTTCTAAGATGTTCAACATGGTCGCTAAAAATCTTTGAGTAGCATAATACATCGTCCAAATAAGGAGCACAGCACTCATCTCTAATACTCTCCAGTTCTCCTTCCATGCATCTCTGGAATACAGCTGGGGCATTTGTTAACCCGAAAGGGATACGCACCTATTCGTATAACCCCCATGGAGAGCTGAATGCACATGTCTAGATTCCTGAGTCACAAATCCCTGGTGGTAAGCGCTACCCTGATCTAAAATGGAAAACCAGTAATTTCCACCCAGGCTATCCTGATCTTGAATTCTGGGTAGAGGATGTCGATCAGGAATAGTCTTGCGGTTAAGGTCTCGAAAATCAACACACAAGTTGCAAACTGTTGTCTTTCTTCCGTACACATATCACTGGTGATGAGTATGAAGATGAAGACTTCTTGATCAAACCCCTGTCTAAAAGGTTCTGCACATAGTCTTTGATTTCCTTAAAAAGGGGTTTCAAAATGGCATTATAACACTTCTGAAAAGGTGTGTTATCTGATAGAATCATTTTTAACTGTAAACCTGGTATACATCCAATATCACCCTCATCTCGAGAAAACACATCCGACTCCTAGAATAACATTTTTCTCACAACTTCCTGCTCATGTTTATTGAGGTGTCTCAGATCGACAGTTGGGTGCCATTTATCTCCAGCCTTACACTGATGATGGCTTTCTACTTTACAATCATCATCATCTGCTTTCTGGCCCTACTCATGAGCACGGTCATACACTTGATCTTGTTTTATCTTTTGGCATTTCTGTACAAAATGTTGAAATCTCTGACTTTTGTCTTTCTGATCATAAGCCTGTTGTTTTTAATCTATATTGCCTGGGAAAATTTTAAAATCATACTGCTCTGGGTCTTTTAAATTTTCAAAACCTAAACTTAGGACAGAACCTTGGTTGAATAGTAATACACAAGCTCTCAGACAGGATTGTTGGAAAGTTGAGCGTAAATGGAAAAAAGACAAATTGCAAGTGTCTTACGAACTCATGAAATACGCTCTATCCGTTTACCAACATTCTATAAAAGATGTAAAAAAAACAGATATCTCTCTGAAGCAATATCAAATAATTCTCACAATCCCAAAGTTCTGTTTAATACAATAACTAGAATCTTCTATCCTACTAATAATTCAGGCCTTGATGCTACACCTGAGACTTGTACAGCGTTTTTAGATTTTTTTTTATGGGTAAGGTGGATGCCATACGATCTAGTATGACCATTGGTAGTCTTGACCTCTCTGAACAAGTCACCTGCTCTACTCTGTTTGATCGGTTCAAACCAATATCCCTCACAGATCTTATGGATATAGTCCAACAGATTAAGCCAACCACCTTTTCGGTTGATGTTATTCCCACCCGGCTCTTTAGAGAGGTGTTGGATACTATTGGCTCTAGTGTATTGGCCATTTTAAATAGCTCATTGAACAGTGGCTGTGTTCCATCATGCCTTAAGCAGGCAGTGATCAGGCCACTTCTCAAGAAGCCTAATTTAAATATGACCAATCTTAAACATTTCAGACCCATATCTAAACTGCCTTTTTTATAAAAAATCTTGGAGAAAATTGTCTTTAATCAGCTTTCCCTCTTTGTCTCAGGTAACAATATTTTAGCAACAAGCACGCATGCACTTCTCAAGGTGTCGAATGATTGTTGCTCACTCTGGATTCCAGTAAATCTGCAGTTCTAATGTTACTTGATCTCAGTGCTGCATTCGATTCCGTTGACCACGCTATCCTTCTTAAACGTTTAAGGGATGAGGTTGGCATCAAGGGCACTGTCTTAGATTGGTTTACATCATACCTCTCAGATAGAACTGTGAGGATTACGATTGGAAATTCATCCTCTTCTTCTGCATTGTTCACTTGTGGGGTCCCAAGGGCTAACTCTTGGGACCCATTCTATTTTCTCTATTTTCCATCAAAGGGTATAACTGTCCCATTTGCGGCAATGACATTAAGCTGGCCATTAGCTAGTAACGTTTCAATGATTGAATTTCAACTCTTGGTAAGTTTTGTTTCAGCCACATTCTTCCAACAATGCTGACCTGAGCCCCACTGTCTAAGAGCATTTGAGCTTGAACACCATATAAATGGCAAGTTACCATGCAACAGCTGCCAATCAATTGTGGAACCCGTTTCTCTTCATTCATGTGTTCTTTTGCATTTACTCTTTTTGGTGGGCTCTTGGTTACAGATGTCTCGCCTCAGAATGAACTGAAAGAAGATTGGGACACAAGATCTTCTGTGGTCACTGGTGGTCCCTCCCCAGTGGCCTCCTCTCATTTAACACTTGACTTTTCAGTAGACAGCCCATGGTCCGGTGTCCTGCTTGACCACAAAGAAAACAATGAACTTGTACTCATTGTTTTGCCGTATACATTGTTTACACTTTCCCTTTGTTTCAGATTATGTAGGGTTTTCTGCAGCTTTGGTTTGCTGTGGGCCACTAGTACCAATGGACTTCACAATTTCTTGAGATTCTTGGTCAAAGCAAATACTTGCTCAGAGAGTTCTTGGATGGCATCACGATTGGCTCTGACTTCAGATTGACTCTGGGGAAAACATTGCCCATTTACATCATCCTGCTGTGTTACACTAGCAATTGTGACTTTGGGTTTGTGTGTGTGCCCTATTCGTTTTTGTCTTTCAGTCTCCTCACTAACAGACTGTGTAATAATTTCTAGACTCTGATCATCAGACATAGTCTGTGTTGTTATTACTGCTTTAATGTCTCTCCGAACATATGTGTACTTTTCATTTAGACCCTGATACAGTGAATGGAGGAAAACACCTTGGACCAGTTTGCCTCTTAATTCAACCCATACATCTCTTAATACATCATAAATGTTTTAATTAAACAACTGAACTTTATTACTGTGAAACGTTAATAAACAATACAAAAATTTTATTAAAAGGGGGGTATTTTCTTCTTTGGATATAATTTCCAGCCCACTACAGAAACACTGATAGTAGTTTCCTTGCTCTTATAAGTAGCAGCAGTGACCTTGCTGAAGTATACTCATTTTCTTTGATAAATTGTCTGAATTGTCCAATTTCGTCAACAAAATCCTCCTCTAGATCACCTACATATTTCTTCTGCAGATTAGCTGCTCCTGTGCGAAGATCTTGTAGGGGGATGGATGGGATCTCGTTCAAAAATCCAAATGTCTGCTGAATATCTTTGTAGGAGTGATACCTCCTATCCAGCTCGGCAATGAGATGGTCAGTGACGGTGGTAAAAACTGTTGTTTTGAATTTGTTGTGGCCTGACCGCGCTTTTTTTTTTTTCCTGTGTCTCTGCGTTCCACTTTGTAGAATTCTTGGGACAAATGTGGAGACATGTTTTTTGCATCACTCACAAACTTGTCAAAATCTTCTCGTAGACTGGCTACATAATCCCTCAACAAGCTGACCAAATTAACAGCTTTACATAAATTCAGGTCAACTGCCTGTAAAGCAGTACTTGTCTTGTGGAAACGCTGCAGTATGTTGTTCCACATATTACACAGAGTGGCATTCTCTAGTTTGTCCATCTTCACATACAGTGCCCTGGCTTCATCCCGTGCAGTAAGACATTGGTTTGTGTTATTACTGATATTTTGCAGTGACTCCTGGATTCTGTCGTAATTCTGGTGCAGTGCTTTTGTTGCTTGTGCGTGAGCTGACCATCAAGTGTCTGAAAGAATTTTCAAAGTCTCGATCCTCTGGTTGTCATTTGGCTGTAAATCCACTGTAATTGTCTGCCAACGGGATGTGGATTTGGAGGAAAAATTAAAGTGTCTGCACTAAATAAACTTCAAATAAATTATGATTAATTCACTTATTTGAGTGATATTATTCTGATGGCTTATTGAAAATAATATCACATATATTTAGGTACAGCTTTGAAGCAAAATCTTTTAGAAACAGGGATGAGCTTATTTATCAAAATATACCAGTCACGTCGTCTTTGAACACAGTCAAACTTTATTACTATTCTAAACATAAATCTAATCTAACACATATACATAAGACAGGTTGGTGAAAAGAGTGACAGAATGTGAAATTAATTATCAGTACAGTGAAAATGAACGTTACGGTGTCTGTTGACAATACCTTAAGAACCATTTATCCTTCTTTGAGACTACATTGGATTACCCAAATTATTTAATTAATACAACAGCACTTTGAGCACAATATTGGAGATGTACTTATTGGTCTTTGTGGTGTTTCCTTGCATTCTTTGTGTTGCTTGGTTCTTGGCGCTTGGTCGAAAGTTCATGCCATCGATGTTTTAACTTCTGTATTATCGAATTTATTGTCTGTATGAATTAGGTTAGATTAGCTGTGAAGCGAGGCCTTCTCACTCCATCTCGGGACATCGAGACTCGAGCTCCCTTGGATCTCACATGGGAGGACCTGGCCATCAGCGGAGCGACCAAACAAAGCATGTGCAGGCCGAAGAAGAGTGAAGAGAGCAAGAGGACGTGTTCTTCCTGTTTGGAACTATTGGAGCTGAAATTGACTGCATCCCCCAAAGGTGTCCTGCACCAATCAGAAGTGACTTTTCAGAGTCACATGGCCAACTGGGCTGTCTTTTCCGACAGTTGAGTTATGGTCCTTTGTTTCAGACTCTTAAAAATGTCCTGCTCAAAAATAGTGCATATTTAATCATGAGCTTTTATATCTTGAGAATAGTACAAGAGACATGATATTCATTTTCATCAGCTTTCTCTGCATACGCCAGCAAACGCTTACATACTAAAAATATTTTTATGGCTGTTATACGTGTAGGTAACAAAACATCAAAATCTCTGGTTACAAAATCATATTGGTTTTACGCATTGCATTTTATCAAGTTAAGCCTTATAGTTACCATTTTTTGTAGAATGAGATGAATCATACAAAATTAAAGATTATGTTTATCAATTATAGGTGATTGCACATCGCTACACACATTTTAAAGAGTTCCATCATTAATTTGTCAGGTACAAACATTACCACAGTTCGAAGTGATTTTCAGCATTATCTAGCAATGCTAGATTAAGATGAAATGTCTTAAAGTTGTGCAAATCTGATGGTCCTTGTAACCTTACACAGAACAGCCTGGTGTAACTGGGTGGGGGTTCTTGTGAAGGCCTGTGATTTACGACCTTGACACATTCCAAACTGAAAGGCTGGGTTTTTCCTAGATCCAGATATATGTTGTTTCAATTCTTCTGAATATATAATCTTATAATTGGTTAAAGGGATATCTATCCTTTGTGATAGAATGACCAACATCTACTTGCCAAATAAATAAATACGATTTGAAGATTAGTTTAAAATAGAGCTATGCAATAATATTTATTCCCCTTCTGTCGCTCTCTCCACGTTGTGTCGGAGAAGCGACACTAGGGGTCTCACTTGAGCGCCGATATCCACCTCTGATCTATGAAAAAAGGCCAATGAGAGTTGGCAGCCAGTATTTGCATGTCCCGCCCCCGGACATACGGGTATTTAAGCGGCGCAAATACGGGAGTTCATTCAGAAAATTTCTTCGGAGCCGATGGTCTGTTCGCAGTTTGCTGCGAGTTTACACACCACTACGTTCCTGTTTCCTCTGACGATCTGCATGCTGTTGGATTTGACGGCGCACAACAGCGGCTTTCTCCTACTTGCACGCGTGCATTGTTGCCCCTGAGCGCTTCGACAGCGCAGACACACACACATACTGTGTATTAAAAGAGTTATTTCCCTTAAAAGAGTGAATTTCTCTAAAAGAGCAAAACACAGCGGTGTTGAACGTCCTTTTCAGGACGCGTCTTTTTCAAGATGCCCTTTTGCCCCTGTGTTGTTGCTGGATGCGGTAGAAGCCTCTCTGCTTCAGACGGCCACAGGCGCTGTCTCGTGTGTTTGGGCCGCGATCACACCGAGGCAGCGTTTGTGGATGGTTCATGTTCTCACTGCGAGAACATGACCATGACCACGTTGCGGTCGCGGCTTGCTTTCAACAGAAAGCAAGCCACCCCAGCTGCACCCCGCATTGTTCCTTCTTCCCACGGGATTGAGGACGATGCGGTTGGCGCTGGGGGCGATTTGGGGGCGGCTGCGGGTGCAGTTTCGCCGGGTAGCCCCCCGCGAACCTCCCGTTCCCCGACATGCTCGCTGGTCCCCGTCCACGCACGCGGCGATAGCCAGCAGGCCAGCAGGCCCAGGCTGAGGCCGACACTCAGATGTCTGACATGCTTTCCCGGGCCGCCGTGAGCGTGGGGTTGGATTGGAACCCTCCATCCTCCCCACAGCCTTCACGGTTGGGTGACTGGTTCCTGGGGGCAGTGCGCCGTTCGCGGCCACGCATCCCCCGGTCCCGTTTTTCCTGGAGGTGCATGACGAGCTGATGTCTAAGTGGAGAGCCCCGCTCTCCGCTCGTCTAGGTGCCACCCACTCCACTCTCACCACCCTCGACGGCGGAGAGCGCCACGGATACGGGGCGATTCCCCAGGTCGATAGGGAAGTTGCGTACCATCTATGCCCCGGTAGCCCTACCTCCTGGCGTGGCCGCCCCGTACTCCCATCCAAGCCCTGTAGGACAACATCCTCGCTCAACGCGAAGGCCTACAGTGCGGCTGGACGCGCTGCCTCCGCCCTGCATGCGATGGCCCTCCTGCAAGTCCACCAGGCCAAAGCACTCAGAAACATGCACGTGGGTGGACCTGATCCTGATGTGCTGCAGGAACTGCGCTCAGCGACCGACCTCGCCCTGAGAGCGACGAAGGCCACAGCGCAGGCACTCGGACAGGCGATGGCCACCCTAGTGGTCCAGGAACGCCATCTCTGGCTCAACCTGGTCGAGATGCGTGAGGCCGACAAGAACCGCTTCCTAGACGCACCTGTCTCCCTGCCGGGCGCGCGGAGCAAGGTAAGTGCTTTGAGTCTATTCTCAGCACCTCAGCCTCAGGCCGCAACGAAGCCGCCCGACGCTGCATTACCTGTTCCGCCCGCTGCGAGGCCCCACCAGGTATGTCCAAAATACTCGTCCCTTTGGTGCCCCTAGCGCAGAGCTGGGAAGTGTGGTTTTCGCTTCCCAACGCGTCACGCTGGCTGCACCGGACCATTCGACTCGGTTACGCAATTCAGTTTGCCCGGCTCCCGCCCCCCTTCAGGGGCGTCCGCTTTTCCGCAGTACACGGCGAGCATGCCAGTTCCCTGCACACAGAAATCGCGACCCTCTTAGCCAAGGGCGTGGTAGAGCCCGTCCCTCCAACCGAAATGAGGAAGGGTTTCTACAGCCCTTACTTCATTGTACCCAAGAAAGGCGGTGGCTTACGACCAATCCTGGACCTGCGAGTTTTCAATCGGGCCTTGTTAAAACTCCCGTTCAAAATGCTCACGCAGAGAAATATTCTGGCTGGTGTTCAGCATCTAGATTGGTTCGCAGCGGTAGACCTGAAGGACGCGTACTTCCACGTCTCAATTCTGCCATGACACCGACCCTTCTTACGGTTCGTGTTCGATGGCCAGGCGTTTCAGTACAAAGTCCTCCCCTTCGGCCTGTCTCTGTCCCCTCGCGTCTTCACGAAGGTCGCAGAGGCGGCCCTTGCCCCGCTACAAGTAGCCGGCATCCGCATTCTCAACTACCTCGACGACTGGCTCATCCTAGCACACTCTCAAGAGTTATTATGCACACACAGAGACCAGGTGCTCCGGCACCTCAGCCGCTTGGGGCTTCAGGTCAACTGGGAAAAGAGCAAGCTCACTCCGGTTCAGAGCATCTCTTTTCTCGAGTTGGAGTTAGACTCAGTCTCAATGACAGCACGTCTCAAGAGCGAGCGTGCTCAGTCGGTGCTGGACTGCCTCACTTCCTTCAAGCCAGGCACAGTGGTCCCTCTAAAACTTTTCCAGAGGCTCCTGGGGCATGTGGCGTCCTCCGCGGCGGTCGCGCCGCTGGGGTTGATGCATATGAGACCACTCCTGCACTGGCTCCAGACTCGAGTCCCGAGACAAGCATGGCACCACGGCACGCATCCGGTAAGGATCACCCCCCGCCTGCCTCAAAACACTCCGACCCTGGACAGACCTCTGCTTTTTACGGGCAGGAGTGCCCCTGCAGCAGGTGTCCCAACGTGTTCTGGTAACAACCGACGCCTCCCGGTCCAGGTGGGGTGCCGTGTGCAGTTGGAAAGGGGCCCCGCTGCGTTAGCACATCAACTGCCTGGAGTTGCTGACCGTCCTTCTTGCCCTCAGGAAGTTCCTCCCATTAGTTCGGGACAAACACGTCCTCGTGAGATCGGACAGCACCACGGTGGTGGCATACATAAATCGCCAAGGCGGCGTACGCTTCCGCCACATGTCACAACTCGCCCGCCGTCTCCTCCTATGGAGCCAGCAGCGACTCAAGTCGCTGCGTGCCACTCACATCCCCGGCAAGCTCAATGTCATAGCGGACGCGCTATCACGACAACGCCTGCCCGGCGGGGAGTGGAGGCTTCACCCCCAGTCGGTCCAGCTGATTTGGGAACGGTTTGGCAAGGCCCAGGTAGACCTGTTCTCCTCCCAGGAAACCTCCCACTGCCCGCTCTGGTATGCCCTAACAGAGGCTCCCCTCGGGACAGACGCGCTGGCACACAGCTGGCCCTCGGGGCTGCGCAAGTACACATTTCCCTCAGTGAGCCTTCTTGCACCGGTGCTGTGCAAGGTCAGGGAGGACGAGGAGCGAGTCACGCTAGTGGCCCCCTACTGGCCCACTCGGACTTGGTTCTTGGAACTCAGGCTTCTCGCGACAGCTCCTCCCTGGCGAATTCCTCTGAGAAAGGACCTCCTCTCTGGAAGGGATGCGGAAGAGCTAGCCGGCTTACCGGCGACCGTTGTGAATACAATCAACCAAGCCAGAGCCCCCTCTACCAGGCACCTTTACGCCCTAAAGTGGCGCTTGTTCGCAGATTGGTGTTCTTCCCGAACTGAAGACCCGCAGAGATGCGCGATCAAGTCAGTGCTCCTGTTCCTACAGGAGAGGCTGGACAGGAGGCTGTCCCTGTCCACCCTCAAGGTGTATGTTGCCGCCATTGCCGCCCACCACGATCCTGTAGACGGCAAGTCTTTGGGTAAGCACAACCTGATCCTCAGGTTCCTGAGAGGCGCCCGGAGGTTGAATCCCTCCCGGCCAGGCCTAGTTCCCTCCTGGGATCTCTCGGTAGTCTTGGCAGGACTCCAGAGACCTCCCTTCGAGCCGCTTGAATCAATTGGACTCAGGGCCCTCTCTCTTAAGACAGCCCTGCTGATCGCGCTCGCTTCTATCAAGAGGGTCGGGGACCTGCAAGCGTTCTCTGTCAGCGACACATGCCTGGAGTTCAGTCCGGCGGAGTTCGGTCCGGCGGATACGTCTGTGATCCTAAGACCACGACCGGGCTATGTGCCCAAGGTTCCTACCACACCATTCCGAGATCAGGTAGTGAACCTGCAAGCGCTGCCCCGGGAGGAGGGAGACCCATTTCGTTGCTATGTCCAGTGCGCGCCCTGCACATTTACCTGGGCCGCACACAGAGCACCAGACGCTCTGAGCAGCTCTTTGTCTGCTTTGGGGGATGGCAGAAATAGAATGCCGTCTCCAAACAGAGGCTCACCCACTGGGTTGTCGACACCATCACACTGGCTTATCACACCCAGGCCGTGCCCCTACCCTTGCGGGTCCGAGCTCACTCAACCATGGGTGTTGTGTCCTCGTGGGCACTGGCCAAGGGCACCTCCCTAGCAGACATCTGTAGAGCCGCGGGTTGGGCAACACCCAACACCTTCGCGAGGTTTTACAACCTCCGCGTTGAGTCGGTTGCGTCTCGTGTTTTCTCAGGTCCGAGCCCGTAGAACTCGGTAACACGTAGACTGACCGGCCGGGTGGATCGCTTGCGCCCAGCACCCTTTTCCTGACGTCAAGGTTAAGTAGTGCGTCTTTTTTTCCCAGGGCGCCCCACTCCGAGTCGGGACCCTGGTCGATTCCTCCCCAGCCCTCCGGGTCCATGGTTCAGCGGAGGAACTCGCTGACCCAAGCCACTGCGGGTACCCTGATGGCTACCCTGTACTGGTATAGGTGCTCCACAGGTAAGGCCTCCTGCTCGGACTCCCCCTGTGTGTATTCCACGGTTCTGTCCCCTTTACGAGCGGACCCCCCGTGTCTCCCTTAGGCAGTTACAGCTGCCCCGGTCGCCGTGCTGTAGCAGCTCCCCCCTTTCGAGGCTGGATCTACCACCACACCATACTTTCCACATGAGCCCCAAGACGGCCGTGTGACGTGTCTACCACTTTTCCTCCCCAAGAAAAAGGGCAGGTGTGGTCTCCGCAGGGTCTGGGTAAGACCCCCTTCCCTATATGCGTGTAAGGGCCCCGGCCGTGATTGCTCTATGCGAGAAACATAGAGAGAAAAGAGGCCCAGCCAGGCTGGCCCGTTCCCATGTTGGCAAACATCGCCTTGTTCCCCTCTCAGGGTAACTAGAAGGATCCCGATGTTCTTATGGGGCATTGGGGAAGGGTACGTGCAGCCAGGTACAGACGATGCACGGCACTGGATGAAATCCCTGCCCGCCTCTGTATCGGCGGTTCACGTACACGGTTCAGCGCATGGCAAGATTGGAATGGGTCCCCTAGTTTCGCTTCTCCGACACAACGTGGAGAGAGCGACAGAAGGGGAACGTTTGGTTACGTATGTAACCTCCGTTCCCCGAGGGAGGGAACGACACGTTGTGTCTTTCCTCCGCCATGTCGCTGAACTGAGCCACTGTTGTGGCCGGACCATTTCCGGCTCCTCAGAAAAATCCTGAATGAACTCCCGTATTTGCGCCGCTTAAATACCTGTATGTCCGGGGGCGGGACATGCAAATACTGGCTGCCAACTCTCATTGGCCTTTTTTCATAGATCAGAGGTGGATATCGGCGCTCAAGAGAGACCCCTAGTGTCGCTTCTCCGACACAACGTGGAGAGAGCGACAGAAGGGGAACGGAGGTTACATACGTAACCAAACGTTATCCTACTTGTAAAATACTTATTATAACTCATCCAAATTTATTTGATATATATATTTGTTCTGAATATTGTCATTCATAGCTATTGAATTAATGTCTGCCTTGTATTATCTTTACCATGCACAGGTTTGAAGAATACCAGGTTAACAAAAGCATCCCAAATGATCCACAGCAACCTTCAGTCTCACAATTCATAGAAACCCATGTTGGGCAGTACAGTGCCAGTCATCCACAACAGAAAGTTATAACCAATTCAATCATGTCTGACTTAGTTATTGATTGCAATCTACCTCTGTCTATTGTGGAAAACAAGAGTTTTTGTCATTCTCTCTCTGTGGTGGACCAGAAGTACACCCCAGTGTGTCGCAGAACAGTGGCCTCAAAAGTAGAAAACCTTGCTGTGGAGAGATGCAATGAGCTAACTTGTTTAAGACTTGAAGCTAAAAGTTGAGGACTTGTAAATTGAATTGGACTTGCCTGCCTTGACTTGGGACTTGATTTGGGACTTAAATGCAATGACTTAAGACTTACTTGTGACTTGGAAAACAACGACTTGGTCCCACCTCTGCATATCGCATGATGAATGTGAGCTGGTCGGTGTGCGTAACGTCAGGAGTGGAATCAACACTGATCGAAAAGTACTTTGCCACTTTAATTTGACTGATTATCCTCTGCGTGGACCTGTTCTCCTGTTCTCCTATCAGTTCAATAAATTCTTGGCATGTTGTTGATGAGAGGAAGGATGGCGTTCCCTTTCCAGCATTGCCATATTTTTCTATATGCGCTTTCAAAAAGGGATCAAACTCACTGATAACTTCCAGCACAACCATAAAGTTCCCATTATCCGGTTGCCCAAAAACTTCCCTGTGTCCCCTAAGCAGTTGTCCTCGCTCTGCTAAAAACTTCACCACCACAACCACCCTCTTTAAAACCTCGGCCCAATATTCGCATTCATTGTCAAATAGTTTTTTAGTTCTGTATCTATCCGCCCACCATCAGCTCAGTGCATAACATATGCTAGCATTGTCTTTCTGTGGCTCTCTGATCCTTCATGTTCAGCTAGGCGTGCAGCTGCCTTTTTCCAGTCACTATAGCCTGCTGTCAGTGCTGACTGCATGTTACTGTCCTCAAATAACTTACACGTGAAACAAAACATGGTGCCTTTTGAATAAAGCAGCCATTCTCTTGGTTGAGTTTCACCATTTGCCAGTTTCCTTTCAAACAGGGTTTTGGAAAAGTACTTCTCTTGGTGTTTATGTTGTCTTTCTGAGGCAGCAACATCTGCGTCTTTGTTCTGCCAAATCTCAGGTCCCATTTTAAATTCAATATGCCCTCATGTTTTATCCCAACATGCAGGATCCGAGCTATAGGTAGCAGGATTTGCAGCCTCTTTTTGTGTCCTCTCCTCCTCTGCAACATGTGGAGGGGTGTGGAGATTCCCTCCATCTCTGCCAGAGGCGCGGGTGCGGCTGACCCACGAGCAGGTGAACTGTGTCTGCAGCCTGGCGCTTCTGGTGGCTGAAGTGTCTGACTCCCTATCTGAGTGAGATGATTGTGAGGCTGCAGCATTGTTGCTGCAGTCATTTTGATTGGTGTCTTTACATCTTAAACGGATAACGTGAAAAAAATAGAACCAGCCTGTGTAATATGCGTGTCATTGTGGAATATCTCCCCCAAATTCCCTGAAATATTACCAATGACATGATGAGCAAGCTGCTGCAACAGCTAAGGATTCCGCTGCAGGTGTTTCAACCGCTGCAACCGATGTTAGCCGATGCCAGCTGGCAGTCCTCCTGCTGTGGATCTTGTTTTCGATTGGATGAAGATTCAGCAGCCTTGAAGTATCCAGTCAATTTAGGGATTTTTTTCAGTATATCTTGGTCACGTTGTTACTTTAACCTTTGTATTTCCCATTTTTGTGCTCCACTATCGTACTGGCTTTAGGACATTTTACCGCTATGCTGTCTAGCAATAACAGTGCAGCCACTGATCCAATCACCTGCTTATTTTTTTATTTTTCTTATGGGCCAATGAGGGTCTTTTTTGTTCCCACTGAAGTAAATTTAAAATAATAAAATAAATAGTCTGGCCAATCCAGGGCCCCTAGGCAAGCCTGTGCGTTAATCCGCGCCTGATCACACCACTATTATTATTTATTTGTTTATTCCAAGATTATAAATGTTTATGATTTAAATATTAAAATAAATAAAGATTAAAATAAAAAGATTGAATGCATTTATTATTTATTTTTCTTTATTATTTATTTATTTTGAACATTATTTAAAGAGGTCACTGCATGGAACATTTGTTTATTTGCCCATGCTAAGTAGTTCTCAGTTAAACAAAAAATCTTTTAAATGTTTTGTCAGCTTTGCCTGGGATGGCACAGTGCTCTGAAAGAAGCTAATGGATTGTTGGCCATCATGAACCCCCCTTGAGTTCCCCCTGACACTTTATTTAGATGGGCGGGACAGTGAAGCTGTAGAAATCGTCCGGTGCTAGTAATACAGATGTTGACAGAGCTCGTCCAGTGCAACACAGCATCTCTGCATTTTGCACCAGAAACTAGACTGTTTTTTAAAAGAGGAGTCCCTCGCATTTCACATTCATCATGGGGAAAGTTGAAGGCGGAATGAAGTGCGTGAAATATCTCCTCTTCGTATTTAACTTTATATTTTGGGTAAGTGAAGTAATCATTTATTTACATACCATCATGTCTGCTCTTTTACTATACTGTGCTATGTATCATCTTATTTTAAATGCGTAGCTAAAATAACTTAACGTGCACTTTGCAAGCGCCAAACCAGCTGTGTATCAGCGCAGTTGTTTGTTAATCCACTATAATTCACTGTAACACTCAAACTGACAAATCATATTTTCGTTATTCTCTCTATCGTGTTTACGCAATTTATGCTTGATTTGGAAAAACTGTGGGGAGGCAGAGAGTCGCTGCTTTTAGGACTTAAATCAGATTTTTCACTGGGGAAAAACCGCCCCTTTCTCCTTCATATTTCCTTCACATTTGCTTCTTGTTTGTTTGGAGAAGAGCAGCTGGACACTGGCGCACTGGAGCAGCTTATCGTTTAATTACGCAGCGGAGACTAGGCTACCGTTTAATGACGGGTGGGCTTCTCCCATTAACACTCTGTAATAAACTTATTTAAGAGAAACTTTCCCCCCATGTCAAGTGCATGGAAAAATCCCTTCTTGACTTTGCATCTGCAACCTTTTGGTTTCCAGACTAGATCTTTTACACTAAGATTTACACCACCCCTAACTAGTTATTTTTTTCAGGTTCCCATGGTCATGAAAACCTTTAAATATTAGAGGATATTAAAACTGTGATTTCCAGGTCTTGAAAATCATTCATCATAGAAATTAAAAAGCCATGAAAAATTTATACTGAATGATATTTTTTTTTTAACTTATGCTCTGCTCGATAATTATTTCCTAAAGCCTTTATGAGCAGTGCTGGGTGAGTTACTGAAAAAGTAACTTACTACAAATTATAAATGTTTTCTCTAAAATTGTATTCAGATTACTTTACCTATTACTCCATCAAAAACAAAATCACATTACTTATTACTTTTAAGTTATTTCTAAAACAATTCCTCACAATAAATTAAAAACAATGTCTTTATTTCCTCCTTGTTAATTGTCGCAAACCCTTAAGTGTCACAGAATATTAATATTTTAAATATATTGTTCATAAATAATATTATTTTAGAATGTTTAAAAATGTGTAGCCCAATTAATGTACTTAAAAGTAATTGCCTCAATTGAAAGTCAATGTATATATACGTCAATCTACAATACAAAGATATATAGTAAAATTTAATGTGTTACACAACTTTTTTTCTAAAGAGTAATTTGATTACAGGAACTAATTACTTCATAATCAGATTACACTCAACCCTATTTGTACATGCAATCTTTTTTTAAATCCTTATCCAGTAAACACATACAACCAAGGCCGTAACTGGCATAGACATTTAGGGTGTGTTCACACTTGCAGTTCGGTTCTCTTCGTTCTCTTGATCCGGACCAAAAAAAGAAAATAATACATTTAGTCCTTGTTCGCTTAGCGTTCACACTGGCATTTTTAACACAGAACCTAAAGATACAAAACAAAAGGCATAAGGATAAGTTCACAACCTGATTGGACAGCTTTTATGATGTATATTTTGCGACGGAACTTGCCGAACATCCAAAACAATGCTGGCTGCTGGGCTAAATACGCTCATTGGAAATATGTATATATACATGGTGGTATTTTTACCAGCTGAGAACAAACGAAGAGCTAATAAAATGTGTAAAGGAGTCAAAACAGCACCAGGAATTCCTCCGTTGCACACACAAACAAAGATATGCTGCAAGGATGTCTGACAGCAGTTCCGACGCCTGTACCGAACCGTAATGGGCAACATAGCTCCTATAATGAGAAGAACAAGGTATGCTTGAGGTCAGTATTAAAGGCAAATTACTTCCTGTTATTGGTCTGTTTAGACATCTTTGGTCCATGCTGCATTCATATATCAATCGAACCGCACCAGAGTTCATTTGGAAGCGGACCGAGACCCACTATTCATCTTACAACCCCAAACTTGAATGTTGGATTGCTTCCTTGCGTATGACTGGAAATGTCATGGAAAATTACCTTTTTCAAAAGGTGCGGGAACCCTGTCTTTATAATCATACTTAATTGACTGTCATAAAGTTTGGTGTATTTTTTTTATTTTATTTTTTAGCTTGATACTCATATAAAATGAATTGTGAATGTGGAAGTTTTTAAGCCTCTATGCACTCTGCAGACTCTCATTAAATCAAGTTTGTGCTTTAGGAATGCTTTCCCCAACAACAAATCTCTCGTAAAGCTTTATTACTGTTTGTATGACATTACCATATCCCTTTAGTGCATGATTTTTCCACAAAAAAACTGTTTTGCATCAGGATATGCCAGTAATATTCTCAAGCAAACAATGTCTTCACTTTAGCTGCAGTTATTGCACTCTAGCCCTTCAGACTGACACACACACACACACACACACACACACACACACACACACAGACACGCAAATATACTTACTTTATTGCATCTCAGGATTTGCTGTGCTGTCAGGTGGCAGTGAGAGGTGTGCATTTAAAACTGATCATATTTGTTTTTCTTGTAAATAGTAGCAAATATTTAACAGTTATTTCCACTCACCTCATCCTGTTCTTCAGAAAAATTAGGCACAAAACACATCTTAAACCATCATTAATTCTGAATATACAAATATCTCAAGCATGCACAGTATGCTCATTTTCTGTATGCATAGAAGTATGGTTTCCAACTGTCCCATATTAGCCAAGATGTCCTGGCCAGGGGTGTAACTAGAACTATTAACTATTAGTAACTATTAACTACTAGTAACTATTAATTTCCTAGATGATTACCGGATGCAATTCAATGAATTGCACATTAAATGTGATGAGGTTATGTATTGTTGCTTAATATATATTGTTTCACGTACTAATAAAAAAACAAACAGCATACAAACCATAAGCAGTATGGCAGTATTCCATTCTGAACATAGGTGAGCTTGGAAAATTCCTCTTCTTTTCATACTCTCTTTCCTCCATTGCACAAAACACAGGAAGTTTTGTTTTATCTGAGCCTGAGGTTTTCCAAAATATGACATAACTTTCTCAAAGGAAGCGCCTCCTTTTCCCAGTTTAATTTTTTTCCCACTCCAGCACCTGCATTGTGCATCAGCGTTGAGTGCGTTTCGAAATAGGCCTTGTGAAAGAAAGGCCCACATCATAACTTCCATCTCCTGTCTCTCCTCTGTGGCTTTGGTGGCACTACAAGTCTATTCTAAGCCATCCAGATGAGCACTCTTGGGCTTTGAGTTTAATCTCCATTCATATTACATCCTGTTTACGCTAAAAATAGACCACCGTGTGACTACTGTATATAGGAATGAAAGTGGAAAGTCCAATCCTAAGGATCTACTGATCTACCGGCAAGTGAAATACAGAGAAATTAGGTCAAATAGAATGCAAGAATAAAACTAGGACACTATCGAGCCTGATTTAAGAAATAGTTCATTCAAAAATGAAAATTCTGTCATCATTTTCTCACCCTCTTATCATTTGGATGCTGCACTTTTTCATACAATGAAAGTGAATGGTGACAAGGAGCTGTCAAATTCCAAAAATGACAAAAAACACCATAAAAGTGGTCCTTAAAGAGCAGCGTGAACATCCTATCTAACATTAATCATGGTTGTGAAGAACGAAAGTCATATGTGGCATGACATGAGGGTGGGTAAATGATGACAGATTTGTCATTTTTGGGTGAACTATCCATTTAAGAGGCAGACAGGCATTTGGAAAGAGATAGGGTTAGGGAATAATGCTTGTGTACAGCCTATGTGTGAGCTAAAGAGAGATATTCAGCATGATCATATCCTATTTAGCCACTGAACACAAGAGCGTTCTTATTTGAAAAACATACAAAACTTTTTTTTTAGTGTAGCAATAATTGTTTTTGTTAGATCAACATCTATTTTGAGACTAGAAATGCTGAAAATGATCATGGTGATCTGGAATCCCAATATTCCATCTTTAGATCTTGGATTATTTATTTATTTTTGCCAAGACATGGTGAATTAGAGCAAAAATAGAACTCTAAAAATATTCGTAAATTCGTAATAATAATAAAAAAAAAGAGGTTACATAATGTATAACCAGAGGAGTCTCTGCACAAGAGCTCAATTTGCTCAGTTGATACTAAAAATCTAAATAGTCTTTTTTTTTCAGCATAGAATCTCTCACTCACAATCCAGCAGACATATGACATGGGTACAATTAGGACTTGACTGAATGGGAAAGAAATGGAGTGGGCAGTGTACAGGATAATGCTCTCTGACCTGACTGTAAACACACTAATCTCAGATTTAATCAAGTGACAGTATTCAGCACTCATTTGCTGCACTCAGCATTCATATGTTTAAACTACCATGTTTTTCTCTTTATAGTCTTACATAGCCTGACATTTGACTATTGGCATAAAGTACCACCGACTTAGACAAGTGCTGTAGGTTTATATATATACAGTAGAAACAGTTGAAGTCAGAAGTTTAAATACACTTATGTTGAAGTCATTAAAACTAATTTTTAACCACTCCACAGATTTAATATTAGCAAACAATATTTTTGGCAAGTGGTTTAGGATATCTTCTTTGTGCATGACACGAGTCATTTTTCCAACAATTGTTTACAGATAGATTGTTTCACTTTTAATTGACTATATCGCAGTTCCAGTGGGTCAGAAGTTTACATACACTAAGTTAACTGTGCCTTTAAGCAGCTTGGAAAATTCCAGAAAATGATGTCAAGCTTTTAGACAATTAGACAATTAGCTTCTGAGAGGTTAATTGGCGTCAATTGGAGGTGTACTGAATTGGAGGTGTACCTGTGGATGTATTTTAAGGCCTACCTTCAAACTCAGTGCCTCTTTGCTTGACATCATGGGAAAATCAAACGAAATCATCTACTACCACCCCTGGAGTCGCGAGTTCGAATCCAGGGTGTGCTAAGTGATTCCAGCCAGGTCTCAACCAAATTGGCCCGGTTGCTAGGAAGGGTAGAGTCACATGGGGTAACATCCTCGTGGTCACTATAATGTGGTTCTCGGTGAGGCGTATGGTGAGTTGTGTGTGGATGCCGCGGAGAATAGCGTGAAGCCTCCACACATGCTATGTCTTCGCGGTAACGCGTTCAACAAGCAACGTGATAAGATGCACGGATTGACGGTCTCAGATGCGGAGGCAACTGAGATTTGTCCTTTGCCACCTGGATTGAAGCGAGTCACTACGCCACCACAAGGACCTAGAGCGTATTGTGAAGAAAAGGGGAGAAATAAAAGAAATACTGTTAGTAAAAAGGAATTAAAGCCAAAGAAATTATAAATGTTTCCAGTTAGAGATACAGGGTGCACCGTCTTTGTTTAAAGCCTCTCATACCGATTTATGCAATATCCATAAATGCAACAGAATAGTATAAATAATTGACTGTCTTTTGAGAGCAAGCCTTATTCCCATGATGTGTGTTCATTAATTATTAATGCTGCTGTCAGATTGTACATCAGTACTGTCAAGGGAGCCATGGACAGGAAGACATAATGTGTGTGAGGTCAGAGTTAAAGTGCCCAATAAATCTACCACCCTGTTGAAAAGGCATTGCTGGTCACCAGCATATGTAGTGTTTTGGATGCTGGTCCATTTAGCCGGTTTGCTAGTGTCTCCGGCAATCTTTCTAAACCAGCTTCAACAGCACGACATCCTTGACTAGAATTTTTGACTGGTGAACAGCATGGCTATGCTGCATCCACCAGCTAGACCACAAGCCACAGCTAATCCGCATAAATCAGCCTAAACTCATAGGAAATTATTCCATGCTGGTTTAGCGACTCTAAAATGCTTATTATTTTTATTTTATTTTTGTGACGTGGCCTGACTAGTGAAGTTAATTATTGAAGGTGTGGGCTTAGGTATGGTCTGTGTTGCTAAATTGACCAGTTGTTTTATTGATTGTACTTCATTTGATCAAGAATGGCACATTAGAAGAGGATGAAGACACATGATGTATGATAATACTCCTGTAATTGATGCTAACAGGTGTGGCTTTGCCGTAAACACCATTAGAGGTTTGTAGAGTTAATGTCTTCAGGGGCGTTCATGACTGGGTGTGATATGTGCACTTAGTGTGTGTCCAGCTTTGTTCATTCTTTCTACTGTTTTTACCTTACTAGCCCACACCCTGACCCTAAAATATTTAATATATTTTACATTTATAGAATTAGAAAAATAGTATTTGCTTCTTTTATGAAATTATTTTACAAATGATGATGTCCCCAAATGTTCATTAAGGGAGGCTTTTTCAGATTTAGCTTACTTTTATATTGAGGAACAGTTTTGGGGCAAAACTATAGCCAAGTATACACCCTTACAATTACACAAAATGGAACAACAGGTGGTAGGACACAGCATATTGTGTGTGTGTGTGTGTGTGTGTGTGTGTGTGTGTGTGTGTGTGTGTCTATGAACATCTCTCGATACTCTTTGTCCACACCCCTCAGCATGAGACAAAAGAGCACTCTTCCTTTAATATAAAGCTCACGCTCTTTATTTGTTCTCTGTAAATGTTTATTGTATGCGTCTGTTTAAGCCACTCCAGTGAATATTAAAAATCAGTAGTTGTGCGATCCCTAATATACTGTGTATCATACAGTAAGTGCAAATTAGTTAATGTGGGTCCGTTTTTATAAAAAAAAATATTATTTGCATAGTACTCCAAGAGACTGTACTACAAACAATGTCATGGTGTTACCATAGGATATGTTAAAAAAACAACATCTATAATAATAATATTTTTACCATGGTACAATGTCCAAGATATGGTGACGATACTATGTTACCCTTAGTCCAAGCAAATACTGTCCTAATAATATGTTATTACTATTGCCAGTATAGAAGGTGGTTGAGTGCACCACATAAACACTTTTGAGAACTTTCCTGAGCTAACTGGATTCTGTTTTCCACTAGAGATCTAATCAGCTTTTTATGAGTCTGACCCATTTTTTCTTTCTTTTTCCTGTTTTTCTAGTTTCAAAATATCTCTGTTCGAAATTTTCCTTTTACAGTATTTTTTCAACACGCAATTGGTGTTTTTGTGTTCACTTAAAGTTCTTAATTAAAGAAGATGATGCATGATACATCTTATGAGAGGAATTAATTGTGTGTTCAACTTTCCTTTTGGAACCTGAAAAAATCCAGTCAGTGTCTAGTGCTTTAATCATCAAATGAAAAAATAATCTGTTGTCGCAATAGAATTACACATAAAAATGTGCTCTGAAATTGTCTTTTTAAGGACACCATAAAACTCCCAATAAACTTGGAAAAGCCAAATCTTTCCATACATGTAAAACAACCCAAAAAATCAAGAGCGACCTAACAGACCATTTTAAGTGTGGAAACTGGGCTCCAGACTCAAACCTGCCTTTCATTACTTCTCTGGACTAACATACAGTTCAAGTAAATCTGTCTGTCCCATTTGTTTTCTTTCTTGTGTTATAATGGCATTTATCTTTAAAACAAGCTAATTTGAATACAAAATAGTATGTATAATAGTAATAACAATAATAGTAATAATAATTCATTAATGTTTTAAAATATATAACTAATAAATGCTTCAAAAGTGGCTATTAAAATTATAAATTTAAATAAAATTACTTTTGAAATTACACTTAAATCTAAATCTGCTAATGCAACAAGATAAATACACTTGGTAAGATTTCTTAAAACAAATCTTTCTCTAAAAACAAGACATTAAAATGCTTCTAGTTCTACAGAGAATGAGATATTGTAACTGTAAAACAAAACATAATTAAGAAAATTATTTTTGGCAATTTCACAAATTAAGAAGACACCGGTGTCTTTCGCATATAACATTATATGTAATAATTGTCTTGTTAATAACTCTTCACATTTAATCTAAATTTAATCTTCACTTTATAATTTGTATTCTGGATGGACAGTATTGGTAACAGTTTACAGTAAGGTTCCATTTGTTAACATTAGTTAACTAAATTAGTTAACATGAACTAAGAATGAACAATACTTAAAAGAAATTAACAATATGGTTAATGTTAATTTCAACATATACCAACACATTTCAAAAGTTGTGTTTGTTAACATTAGTTAATGCACTATGAATTAATATGAACTAACAATGAACAAATGTTCAATTATGAACTAACATTAACATTTTTTATAAATTTATAAATGCTGTAATATTTTATATATATATATATATATATATATATATATATATATATATATATATATATATATCTGCGATGGACTGGCGACCTGTCCAGGGTGTCCCCCGCCTTTCGCCCAATGTTAGCTGGGATAGGCTCCAGCCCCCCGCGACCCTGTACACAGGATAAGCGGTTGACGATGGATGGATGGATGGATGGATATATATATATATATATATAAATCTATCATTATTGCTATAAATGAATACATTTTAGGGGATTTTATTGTAGTATAACACTCGCTCATTGTCTTGTACAGCTGACTGTGTCACACACAGACAGTTGGTCTTTTGTTCTAGCAGGGAGATAAACCCTGATGCCCAGAGGAGATCTCTTTGAGGGGGAGGGGATGGGATGCAGGGTGAGGCAGTGCACTGATGTCAGGCCGGATGATGTTACAGTGCAGCGGGGTTACTGAGTGTTTGAGGGGTTATGTCTCCCGTGGGGGTTGTGTTATGTGACAGCTGTAGGAGACCAGAGAGAGTGGGGAAATTATCACTTGTCTTGCATCATGTTCATTTATTTTTAACCGATACAGTGGGGTCCAAATGTGTGACACCACAAGTGAAAGTGCTGCTATTTTGCATTTTTCGAATTTAATGCAAACTTTGTCATTACAATGTAGTGTAACACACAAACAAAAAAATATTCAAAATTGCAAATATTTAAGTACCAAAAATGTATAGGGTAATTTTTTCACTTCCATAAATTATATTTTTTATGATTATTTCATATGTTTACTATCACAGGATATCTATTTCTTAAGAGAAATAAGTACTATATTCATACAAATAAATACTACAGTATATCACGATGACTTCCTGTGCAACAATGAATTATCAACAATGGTGAATTATCAGTATCCCATATTCGTGTACACATACATATTATACATGTAATTTATTACTCAAGATTGCACTGATGTTTCAGTGATTGGCTTGATTTACATTTGACATTGCTATTTGATGAAGAAACAACATCAAAGTACATTTATAGCAAGTGTAACACATGAACAGTATGGTATTAGATATGACTGTTGTCATTTGAGTGTAGTACTGAAATAAAGTAAGTTGTGCATTTACAGTATTTAGACTCAATAAGTGCCTGAAAATAAACACATGTATAGCGTACAGTTTGTGTAACCTATGTGTAGATTATATGTTATGTTTAGCTCAATGTGTGTTGACAGCCAGTTGCATTTCATGACATTTCAGTGTGAAAAAAATGTATCCTGTTCTAGATTTGTCCTGATTTGTTGCATTATCTATTTGATTTATGAAAAATAAAACCTAAAAATGTATCAATTATTATTTTCGAATTGTCTTGAAAGTATTTTGAAAATTGTACACTATCTGGGCATTTTGTACATCCATTTTTGACAGAAATAAGTGTTGGGTCTCTAAAGACCAGAATATGTTTGGAAAAATAGCCATGCATTTAAGGGTTATATTTATATTACAAATCCCATTCTGTATTGTCTTTGTAGCCTTGGATGTTTGGACAACACTGTACATGTTTTTTGCCCTGTGGACCTGAGAGCTGATTTTGACATGGTTTTGTTCCTCAGACCATTTGACTGGAATGACCTCCAATAAAGGGAAAAATCACCTCCAATGGTGGGATGAGTCTAAGTAGGTTTGGTTAGAATCCATCAGATTTTCCCAAAAAATTAGCAGAGAAAATGCATAAAGAGTCTTTTTATTGGTCAGAATTATTCAATAGTCTTGTAGTATCAACATCTACGTACATTTCTAGCAACCTCACAATAGCTAAATGTTTGCATACTGGCTTTTACGTGCCAGGTTTTACGTAAAACCTGTTCCCCTTCTGTCGCTCTCTCCACGTTGTGTCGGAGAAGCGACACTAGGGGTCTCTCTTGAGCGCCGATATCCACCTCTGATCTATGAAAAAAGGCCAATGAGAGTTAGCAGCCAGTATTTGCATGTCCCGCCCCCGGACATACGGGTATTTAAGCGGCGCAAATACGGGAGTTCATTCAGAAAATTTCTTCGGAGCCGATGGTCTGTTTGCAGTTTGCTGCGAGTTTACACACCACTACGTTCCTGTTTCCTCTGACGATCTGCATGCTGTTGGATTTGACGGCGCACAACAGCGGCTTTCTCCTACTTGCACGGCGTGCATTGTTGCCCCTGAGCGCTTCGACAGCGCAGACACACACACATACTGTGTATTAAAAGAGTTATTTCCCTTAAAAGAGTGAATTTCTCTAAAAGAGCAAAACACAGCGGCGTTGAACGTCCTTTTCAGGACACGTCTTTTTCAAGATGCCCTTTTGCCCCTGTGTTGTTCCTGGATGCGGTAGAAGCCTCTCTGCTTCAGACGGCCACAGGCGCTGTCTCGTGTGTTTGGGCCGCGATCACACCGAGGCAGCGTTTGTGGATGGTTCATGTTCTCACTGCGAGAACATGACCATTACCACGTTGCGTTCACGGCTTGCTTTCAACAGAAAGCAAGCCACCCCAGCTGCACCCCGCATTGTTCCTTCTTCCCACGGGATTGAGGACGATGCGGTTGGCGCTGGGGGCGATTTGGGGGCAGCAGTGGGTGCAGTTTCGCCGGGTAGCCCCCCGACACGCTCGCTGGTCCCCGTCCACGCTCGCGGCGATAGCGGCTCGCCTCACGGCCTGGCTGTCTATCCTCCCGAGCCCGAAGCAGATGAGCTCGCCTCCGCATCGGAGAGTGTGATGTCTGATGCCGAGGACTCCCCTGGACTGCCGCCTTCGGGCCAGCAGGCCCAGGCTGAGGCCGACGCTCAGATGTCTGACATGCTTTCCCGGGCCGCCGTGAGCGTGGGGTTGGATTGGAACCCTCCATCCTCCCCACAGCCTTCATGGTTGGATGACTGGTTCCTGGGGGCAGCGCACCCTTCGTGGCCACGCATCCCCCCGGTCCCGTTTTTCCCGGAGGTGCATGACGAGCTGACGTCTACGTGGAGAGCCCCGCTCTCCGCTCGTCTAGGTGCCACCCGCACCACTCTCACCACACTCGATGGCGGAGAGCGCCATGGATACGGGGCGATTCCCCAGGTCGATAGGGCAGTTGCGTACCATCTATGCCCCGGTAGCCCTACCTCCTGGCGTGGCCGCCCCGTACTCCCATCCAAGCCCTGTAGGACAACATCCTCGCTCAACGCGAAGGCCTACAGTGCGGCTGGACGCGCTGCCTCCGCCCTGCATGCTATGGCCCTCCTGCAAGTCCACCAGGCCAAAGCACTCAGAAACATGCATGGGGTGGTCCTGATCCTGATGTGCTGCAGGAACTGCCACAGCGCAGGCACTCGGACAGGCGATGGCCACCCTAGTGGTCCAGGAACGCCATCTCTAGCTCAACCTGGTCGAGATGCGTGAGGCCGACAACAACCGCTTCCTAGACGCACCTGTCTCCCAGATTGGCCTTTTCGGCGACACTGTCGAGGACTTCGCCCAACAGTTCTCTGCGGTGAAGAAGCAGACGGAGGCCATATCTCACATCATGCCCCGCCGCGCACCTGAAAAAACGTCCCCCTGCGGCGAAGAAACCAGCTCCTGCTCCGCCTCAACCCGGGCCCAGCTCTCAGCCCCAGCGTCGAGCACCCCGCAGGCGGCGCACGCCCCCTGTCTCAAGAACCCCCTCTAGGACCCGGAAGGCTCCCAAGCGTTCCTGAGACAGTCGACCCAGAGCCAAAGACGTTAGCTCCGGAGGTGGTAAGACCGCTCTGTCCCCCGGTGGAGGGCCGGGAGGAGAATCCTTTGTTTTTTCATTTGCCACACCCCCTGACGGGGGCTGTGGTACCCACATTCTCAATAAAAGAGCTATTTCCTTTGCCTCTGGGTCACCTGGCCCGCAAATGCCGTTCTCACGGCAATCTGCTTTCAGATTACGACAGTCCCGGTACACCGGACGCTTCGATCCCGCCTTCCGCCTGCCCACGACTGTCCCCCGGCCGGCCGGTTCAGACGAGTCCAGAGGACGCCAACATCAGACCTCCTCCTCAGTCACGAACCCGCCCCCTGCCGGGCGCGCGGAGCAAGGTAAGTGCTTTGAGTCTATTCTCAGCACCTCAGCCTCAGGCCGCAACGAAGCCGCCTGACGCTGCATTACCTGTTCTGCCCCGCTGCGAGGCCCCGCCGGGTACGTCCAAAATACTCGTCCCTTTGGTGCCCCTAGCACAGAGCTGGGAAGCGTGGTTTTCGCTTCCCAACGCGTCACGCTGGCTGCACCAGACCATTCGACTCGGTTACGCAATTCAGTTTGCCCGGCTCCCGCCCCCCTTTCAGGGGTGTCTGCTTATCCGCAGTACACGGCGAGCATGCCAGTTCCCTGCGCACGGAAATCGCGACCCTCTTAGCCAAGGGCGCGGTAGAGCCCGTCCCTCCAACCGAAATGAGGAAGGGTTTCTACAGCCCTTACTTCATTGTACCCAAGAAAGGCGGCGGCTTATGACCAATCCTGGACCTGCGAGTTTTCAATCGGGCCTTGTTAAAACTCCCGTTCAAAATGCTCACGCAGAGAAATATTCTGGCTGGTGTTCAGCATCTAGATTGGTTCGCAGCGGCAGACCTGAAGGACGCGTACTTCCACATCTCAATTCTGCCATGACACCGACCCTTCTTACGGTTCGCGTTCGACGGCCAGGCGTTTCAGTACAAAGTCCTCCCCTTCGGCCTGTCTCTGTCCCCTCGCGTCTTCACGAAGGTCGCAGAGGCGGCCCTTGCCCCGCTACGAGTAGCCGGCATCCGCATTCTCAACTACCTCGACGACTGGCTCACTCTCGAGAGTTATTATGCACACACAGAGACCAGGTGCTCCGGCACCTCAGCCGCTTGGGGCTTCAGGTCAACTGGGAAAAGAGCAAGCTCACTCCGGTTCAGAGCATCTCTTTTCTCGGGTTGGAGTTAGACTCAGTCTCAATGACAGCATGTCTCACGAGCGAGCGTGCTCAGTCGGTGCTGGACTGCCTCGCTTCCTTCAAGCCAGGCACAGTGGTCCCTCTAAAACTTTTCCAGAGGCTCCTGAGGAATATGGTGTCCTCCGCGGCGGTCGCGCCGCTGGGGTTGATGCATATGAGACCACTCCAGCACTGGCTCCAGACTCGAGTCCCGAGACAAGCATGGCACCACGGCACGCATCGGGTAAGGATCACCCCCGCCTGCCTCAAAACACTCCGACCCTGGACAGACCTCTGCTTTTTACAGGCAGGAGTGCCCCTGCAGCAGGTGTCCCGACGCGTTCTGGTCACAACTGACGCCTCCTGGTCCGGGTGGGGTGCCGTGTGCAGCGGGCACGCAGCAGCGGGCCGTTGGAAAGGGGCCCCGCTGCGTTGGCACATCAACTGCCTGGAGTTGCTGACCGTCCTTCTTGCCCTCAGGAAGTTCCTCCCGTTAGTTCGGGACAAACACGTCCTTGTGAGATCGGACAGCACCACGGTGGTGGCGTACATAAATCGCCAAGGCGGCGTACGCTCCCGCCACATGTCACAACTCGTCCGCCGTCTCCTCCTATGGAGCCAGCAGTGACTCAAGTCGCTGCGTGCCACTCACATCCCCGGCAAGCTCAACGTCGTAGCGGACGCGCTATCATGACAACGCCTGCCCGGCGGGGAGTGGAGGCTTCACCCCCAGTCAGTCCAGCTGATTTGGGAACGGTTTGGCAAGGCCCAGGTAGACCTGTTCGCCTCCCAGGAAACCTCCCCTGCCCGCTCTGGTACGCCCTAACAGAGGCTCCCCTCGGGACAGACGCGCTGGCACACAGCTGGCCCTCGGGGCTGCGCAAGTACGCATTTCCCCCAGTGAGCCTTTTTGCACCGGTGCTGTGCAAGGTCAGGGAGGACGAGGAGCGAGTCACGCTAGTGGCCCCCTACTGGCCCACTCGGACTTGGTTCTCGGAACTCAGGCTTCTCATGACAGCTCCTCCCTGGCGAATTCCCCTGAGAAAGGACCTCCTCTCTCAGGGACGGGGCACGCTCTGGCACCCGCACCCAGACCTCTGGAACCTCCACGTCTGGTCCCTGGACGGGATGCGGAAGAGCTAGCCGGCTTACCGGCGACCGTTGTGAATACAATCAACCAAGCCAGAGCCCCCTCTACCAGGCACCTTTACGCCCTAAAGTGCCGCTTGTTCGCAGATTGGTGTTCTTCCCGAACTGAAGACCCGCAGAGATGCGCGATCAAGTCAGTGCTCCTGTTCCTACAGGAGAGGCTGGACAGGAGGCTGTCCCCGTCCACCCTCAAGGTGTATGTTGCCGCCATTGCCGCCCACCACGATCCTGTAGACGGCAAGTCTTTGGGTAAGCACGACCTGATCCTCAGGTTCCTGAGAGGCGCCCGGAGGTTGAATCCCTCCCGGCCAGGCCTAGTTCCCTCCTGGGATCTCTCGGTAGTCTTAGCAGGACTCCAGAGACCTCCCTTCGAGCCGCTTGAATCAATTGGACTCAGGGCCCTCTCTCTTAACCCCCTGGGGTCGGCAAACGCGCCGGCGCGTTTTGCTCTTTTTTTTCACATAGCAGTAACATAGACTTAAAATACTCCGTCATTTGTGGTCATATAAATACAATCAATACATGATTATAAACTATAGAGGGTCTTCTTTTTTTGTGTACACTCATATTAACATCAAAACCTTGTGTTTTTTTTTTAAATAAATAAAATAAAAAGGGTAAGCTTTCAGCAGTCTCTGTGTTCAAAATCATATTTCAGAAACACGTCACTAAAATTAACTTAAACTCCGCGAATTCTTCTCACACAAACATGAAACATATGTCTAAAGAAAGCTTAAAATGTCTACTTTTAAATAAAACAATTCAAATTTAAAACAAATATTCTCCTGCAATGCAATATGTTTGAAACAAAGCGATGTACAGTTTTTACCGGTCCATCTCATTATCTGTAATGTGATCCCACCCACCAGCAGAGCGCGCCATTCATACGCTAATGTGCTGAGGCGATCAAGGGAAAAGTACACGCCCCCGACTGCGAGATTTGATGTAAACAAACACAACTAAACTTTTCTGCGTGCTTGTAATGATACACAGGCGATCAAACTCTTGGCTATTAAGGAAGAGTTAACATTTTTCTCAGACGAAGAGGTGGACATTTGTATTTTGAAGAGAGATTTGTTCCAGCAGAGGATACAATTTCAAACGAGTAAGTCATTTAGTTTTCATTAGCTGACATGCTATTTTATATAAACATGTACATATTTTACTAGTGGGACTGTTTCCAGACAGGATTCAAAGTTTGACATTTGACATTCAAAGTATTGACATGTCCTAATAGGCAAGTTTTAGTTACATGTAAATGTTGTTATTTACATTGTATGCTGTATGATATAAATATGATATGTAATATGATATAAAAATAATATGAATGTTAGATTATATTTTAATGTGTTTATGCTGACTCGTTATCATCAACAAAGCTTGTGCTTGCAAATATCTGTTCAGGTTAAAATGCACTTTAAATATGCTCATATTAGAAAATCAGCATATTATCATATGTATTTTGGATCAAATAAATGCAGTCTTGGTGAGCAGAAGAGACTTCTTTTAATGGTAGTGTAGGTCTAAAATTAAGTAAAGTTTTTATGTAAAGAAAATATATAGTCAGATTACTTCTTTTAACTTAAAACTTGATTTTGATCATTAAGTCTCCTCACATTAATTCTCTCTGTCACATTCCTCATTGATGGGCCCAGAGGAGTGTCCTCAGGTGTGAATCTCATCGATATTCATGATCGTTCACGCCTCCTCGCATATTACCATTCAGCTCTAAAATTGTCACACAAAAGTTAAATGACTATATTGTTTTGTATGAATGAGTGATCAGGATGATTTTCACATAATTTTGTAGCAAAACTCTAGGCTACAAGATCCAGTTCTCAAAAGTCAAATGTTTAGTATGTTTAGTATGTGTTATATGGCCTTATTTCAGTGACTTTTCAGTGAAAATTTTCGTTTTTTCAAAAACCATGCATAAACATTATTTTCTCAAAAATACAAACCTGTACATACATGTTGCTCACATATTATTGTAGCCCAGTTTGTGCTGAATACAGTGTTATCAGACTTTAGCCATTAATATGTTTTTAAGCAACTGAAAAAAGCACAAATGTCAAGGCATGTCAAAACTTCTCCAGGGCCCAAAACACCCTCAGACCCCAGAGGGTTAAGACAGCCCTGCTGATCGCGCTCGCCTCTATCAAGAGGGTCGGGGACCTGCAAGCGTTCTCTGTCAGCGACACTTGCCTGGAGTTCGGTCCGGCGGATACGTCTGTGATCCTAAGACCGCGACCGGGCTATGTGCCCAAGGTTCCTACCACACCATTCCGAGATCAGGTAGTGAACCTGCAAGCGCTGCCCCGGGAGGAGGCAGACCCAGCCCTTTCGTTACTATGTCCAGTGCGCGCCCTGCGCATTTACCTGGACCGCACACAGAGCACCAGACGCTCTGAGCAGCTCTTTGTCTGCTTTGGGGGACGGCAGAAAGGGAATGCCGTCTCCAAACAGAGGCTCGCCCACTGGGTTGTCGACGCATCACACTGGCTTATCACACCCAGGGCGCCTCACTCCGAGTCGGGACCCTGGTCGATTCCTCCCCAGCCCTCTGGGTCCGCGGTTCAGCGGAGGAACTCGCCGACCCAAGCCACTGCGGGTACCCTGATGGCTACCCTGTACTGGTATAGGTGCTCCACAGGTAAGGCCTCCTGCTCGGACTCCCCCTGTGTGTATTCCACGGTTCTGTCCCCTTACGAGCGGACCCCCGTGTCTCCCTTAGGCAGTTACAGCTGCCCCGGTCGCCGTGCTGTAGCAACTCCCCCCGTTCGAGGCTGGATCTACCACCGCACCATACTTTCCACACGAGCCCCAAGACGGCCGTGTGACGTGTCTACCACTTTTCCTCCCCAAGAAAAAGGGCAGGTGTGGTCTCCGCAGGGTCTGGGTAAGACCCCCTTCCCTATATGCGTGTAAGGGCCCCGGCCGTGATTGCTCTATGCGAGAAACATAGAGAGAAAAGAGGCCCAGCCAGGCTGGCCCGTTCCCATGTTGGCAAACATCGCCTTGTTCCCCTCTCAGGGTAACTAGAAGGATTCCGATGTTCTTATGGGGCATTGGGGAAGGGTACGTGCAGCCAGGTACAGACGATGCGCGGCACTGGATGAAATCCCTGCCCACCTCTGTATCGGTGGTTCACGTACACGGTTCAGCGCATGGCAAGATTGGAATGGGTCCCCTAGTATCACTTCTCCGACACAACGTGGAGAGAGCGACAGAAGGGGAACATTTGGTTACATATGTAACCTCCGTTCCCTGAGGGAGGTAACGACACGTTGTGTCTTTCCTCCGCCATGTCGCTGAACCGAGCCACTGTTGTGGCCGGACCATTTCCGGCTCCTCAGAAAAATCCTGAATGAACTCCCGTATTTGCGCCGCTTAAATATCCGTATGTCCGGGGGCGGGACATGCAAATACTGGCTTCCAACTCTCATTGGCCTTTTTTCATAGATCAGAGGTGGATATCGGCGCTCAAGAGAGACCCCTAGTGTCGCTTCTCCGACACAACGTGTCGTTCCCTCCCTCGGGGAACGGAGGTTACATACGTAACCAAACGTTCGTTTTATTTACTTTCACACAAATCATGAGTAAAACGGCTGATTATGACTTTCTAAACTGCTCTATTGCTATGTTATGATATCGAAACAATTTTGCTCTAACACCATGTGAAAAGCAATAAATGTTAATGCTTGTATTAAAGATTCACCTACATTTACACATTTAATGTGATTATCTTCTGCGGTAGCTCACCTGATAGAGTGTTTGACTTGGGATGTGGAAGACCGCTGATCAAGTCCAGCCAACACACAGGCTGACACGCTACACAAAATGACGGGGATTCTTCAGAAAACATGATTTTTATTTTGCATTTAATTTTTGGACACTATCTGTTAGGTTTAGGTGTTGGTTTAGGCTAAGGATATCTGTTTTGTTTACTGGTCTGATTACGACACCATTTCACTCTCTTTTGGCACCCCCTCTGGACATTTCAATAGGAAACTGCAGCGAAACGTGTATATAATGAATGCTCTCAAGGTCACGTAATGTTCATGAGTTCAGGCTGGTTTCTACTGTTCATACCCAATTCTAAGGCCAGGAATCTTTCTTGTGCTGCTAAACTCAGCAGCTCTGTTTAAACCAAACGAAAGGTCTTTTAAATGAAATTTGACAGATGAAGGTCTGCTTTCTTTGTCAGCAGTCATTAGAGTGCATTTAAGAGTGATGAAGGCAGGTTCTAAAGTGCTAAAACCTGAATTTTACAGCCTGCTTTTACCTTCATGGTTTGGCTTTGTGCCGTTAATTCTAACTCTGACAAGCAAAGCTTTAGATTTAAGAGGCGAGCTGAAGGATCCTGCCAGAGTGGAAAAATATCTGTGCCACCACTCCATAGCATAACAGAAGAGAGAGAGAGAGAGAGAGAGAGAGAGAGAGAGAGAGAGAGAGTTTATGAGCCTCAGACACATTTTATTCTTAGATTTAGTCAAATGGTTTTGTCATTATGAAGTTACTTTTACATTACAATAGATGATTGTCATTTGGTACATATTGTACATGATGTTGTGCTGTCCCAGAATATGTTGTTGTTCAGAGTTTGTTTTTCCAAAGCGCAAGAGAATTAATAGTAATTACAAACCATTAGTCAATCATAATCATATTAATTAGATAATCATTACTCACATTTAGAATAGAGTAAGACAAATGGGTTGAGTTGTGTTGTACTGGTTTGAAATAAACTATTGTGTTATAGTGTTTTAACAAGCTACCAGCCAAATGCACAGCCTGGCGCACTACATAACAAAAGTCAATAAATATTTGGTGATATTGAATGTGTTTGTTTTTCTTGACCCTCAGGGTCAGAGTTTGGAGTCAGGGTTTGGCTGGTTAGCTTCCAGTTAGCCCCTGCTTGTACAATACATGACATAACTACACCGAGATGTGGGCCAAAAGCATCTTTCTCCATTGGCAGCCACTCAAAATGTACTTGGCAATTCTGTTAAATATTTCACCTGTTGTTGATGATGTATTTTTCTGTTTCTCTTTCAGTTGATGGGATCACTGGTACTTGCTGTGGGTCTGTGGCTGAGACTAGATCCAAATACCACTTCTCTGCTGGGAGAAGGTGGTCCTGATACCTTCTTTATCGGTAAATTGATGGTGGATATTACTTAATTGACTAGTTCTGTATATAACCTGAATGCATAACTCCTTCTTGCAATGAAACAACCCAGGCCAGTGTCTCTCTCCAGACCTACACCTTTGAATGTCCACATTCAAAATATTGACTTAGTCCCATTGCTTGGCTTATATTAATATAGTTCCAAAATAAACATACATAAAGGAAAGACAGAGAGACAGACAGTGTTTATTGGTGCTGGATGGAAACATCTGAGCCACTCAGGCAAATTTTCCACCTCCCAGTGCCCACCCCTGGAGAGACAAAGAAGCATTCATTTTATGTTCTGACCCCTCCCCCTTTCGAATACGGAGCACCAGTTAAGAATACTATCTTAACAATATAAGAACACTCCCAAAAGAGCTGTTCGATAATTTACAGTTAATGTAAACTAGAGGGAGTTGGTCTGCTAATTTGGTCTGTGAGAGTCTGGACAACTAATAGAGTCTTTGATCATCAACACAATGAAGACACAGATTTAATAAAATGAATTAAATGTATTAACAATAGATATGTAAGAGTAAATACCACAATGATTAATAATGCTAATAATTCATTTGCACTGCTCAAGGATAATAAACTAATAACCAAAAAGAAAAGTACTGATTTAAACAATAGAACAAATAAATGATTTGAACATAGAATGGACACATGCAATGCTGTTGAACTGAATGTAGCATTGGAAGAGAATTGTATGGGAATGCTCCTTATGGGAAACCACCTAATGGATCTGGCAAAATGGCTACCCGGGTGACATATTTATCCCTTTCTGATGAGGAGGAGATTGAAATCTGGCACCCATCCGATCCTGGAGTGTGATTGGCCACTGTTGTCTAAAGTACAAGCCACGCTGTTGCCCACCCTAGTGTGGAACTCATTTGCATAGCATAAAGTACAGGGTTAAAACAGTGCTTTTAATGTTTTACACATGCATTATATCTTTATCAAACCTCTTTCAAATTATAAAAGGCATTGTCTGGAACAGATAGAGACCAAACACGATAAGAAAAGGTTAAGTCATCGTCCATGCATTCGTTTATCTGTTAATAGGTCTGTCCCTTGAACAGTTGTGTTAACAGTCAATATTCATTAACATAAACTGTGCTTTGCATGAAGATGGAGTAGATGTGTTGCAGTTTATATTAATTTAAGGCCTCCACACATAGGTATGAATAGATCTCTGTGGCCCTCCACTGCTGCTGCATCCGGGAGGTCCTAAAGGAATTTATGGCAGTTCTTGCCTAAACCTTAGGAATGAGTTTGGTGGGTGCAGAAGGTCCCCCTTCCTGCCCTATAAGTAATGTCTGGCAGTTGTCTTAGCATCTTATCTGATGTTGCTGAACATTTGTTTATGTTCATTCACCAAGGATCAAATCACAGTGTGGCACATCTCCTTCACACCGGCAGTTAGAGAGGGGCCCTGCCATAAACTGGTCCCTGGAATGCCATCTTAACTGATGTTCACCACATTTAATTTCAGTGGTTGATTATTTCTGAAATCAGAAAGTGATATTTCGAGGCATGCATACATGAAGTAAACCACAAGCTCCAAACTATAACCTGGGTGGAAAATAGTTGATGAGAGAAAAAGAAATAGAGTCATCATGCAATGCTGTATGTAGATGCTGACAGTGTTTGGGATGCTACTTTGAAACTGTAACTTGTCAAGTTACAAGCTCATATTTTATGGTAGTTAATATGCAGTCAAGCTGCCCTTTTGAAAAAGTAGCTAGCTACACTATAAGCTGCTAATAAAAAGTATCTTACTACATTTAGGGCCCTATTTTAAGAGTGCTTGCATTAAGTGCAGCACTATACTTAAGTCATAAGCACAAAGTCAATGGGCGTGGCCATGAAATTTTGGTATTTTCGTGCAAGCATGCGCTAAGTCTAGGAGCAAGAATGTATGCCGAAATCGCACACGCAATGCGCAAATGGGCTTAAATGCTATTGAATTCTGAGATTTTCTTCAGTTATTATTCCACCGTCTGCATTTTATTTTATAGTCCATTCCCTCAAGCACCAGCTATATAAACAAAGACAGCACATTCATAAGAAATTGGTAGTGTAAATGGACTGTGCAATGAATTAGAAGAATTTAAAATGTCATTCTTTTGTGCATTAAAATGCATCCTTGATGATTGCCGTTTATATTTCTATGACAGTGATACTCCTTTTATACGCATGTAAAATGTGATTCTAATTCAGAATTTGGATGTATGCTCCGTTAAATTAAAGAGAATGTAAAAATTATTAATAATTTTAATCTACTGATACACAAATCTATACTAGCATTAACAGTGATTGTATCGGCACCCACTTCACTTCACCGGTCGATTTTGATCAATTCAACAAATTTATTGAAATTACCAAAAATATGTATAAATTGACATTGCACTTCAAACAAAACAAAAATATAATTAAAATAAAGAAGTGGTCAAAAAATCATAGCCTACTGTGACAGAGCCGGGTCATGATTTTACACACCCGGTCCCTTATCAGCCTACAGTCAGATAACAATGGGGTAATTTTAGTGCATCACAGTTATAACTGCCATATTTGCCATATTTAGATATAATCTGCAAACTAACCCACATGACTTCATTCTATGACCTCACTGATTCAGTATTTAGTATATCAAAGGAAGTATATTATAAACATATGAAAAACAAATGTGAATTAGATATGTTGTGCTCTCAACGATCAACTCACTGTCCATTTTTCAGCAAAAGTAATTTTTCAGATCGTGCGCAAAGTAACATTGACTCACTTTAGTGACCTGTTTATTGTAAAAGATGTACACTACAAAAGTGTACCTAAAAAGGTATGTTCGGGGAGCGATGCAAGTGTTAGTTCACCTAAAAATTATTTACTCACCCTCATGTTGTTCCATGCCTGTACGACTTTCTTCCTTGTCTAAAGTAGCCACGCTGTTGCCCACCCTAGTGTGGAACTCATTTGCATAGCATAAAGTACAGGGTTAAAACAGTGCTTTTAATGTTTTACACATGCATTATATCTTTATCAAACCTCTTTCAAATTATAAAAGGCATTGTCTGGAACAGATAGAGACCAAACACGATAAGAAAAGGTTACGTCATCGTCCATGCATTCGTTTATCTCTTAATAGGTCTGTCCCTTGAACAGTTGTGTTAACAGTCAATATTCATTAACATAAACTGTGCTTTGCATGAAGATGGAGTAGATGTGTTGCAGTTTATATTAATTTAAGGCCTCCACACATAGGTATGAATAGATCTCTGTGGCCCTCCACTGCTGCTGCATCCGGGAGGTCCTAAAGGAATTTATGGCAGTTCTTGCCTAAACCTTAGGAATGAGTTTGGTGGGTGCAGAAGGTCCCCCTTCCTGCCCTATAAGTAATGTCTGGCAGTTGTCTTAGCATCTTATCTGATGTTGCTGAACATTTGTTTATGTTCATTCACCAAGGATCAAATCACAGTGTGGCACATCTCCTTCACACCGGCAGTTAGAGAGGGGCCCTGCCATAAACTGGTCCCTGGAATGCCATCTTAACTGATGTTCACCACATTTAATTTCAGTGGTTGATTATTTCTGAAATCAGAAAGTGATATTTCGAGGCATGCATAAATGAAGTAAACCACAAGCTCCAAACTATAACCTGGGTGGAAAATAGTTGATGAGAGAAAAAGAAATAGAGTCATCATGCAATGCTGTATGTAGATGCTGACAGTGTTTGGGATGCTACTTTGAAACTGTAACTTGTCAAGTTACAAGCTCATATTTTATGGTAGTTAATATGCAGTCAAGCTGCCCTTTTGAAAAAGTAGCTAGCTACACTATAAGCTGCTAATAAAAAGTATCTTACTACATTTAGGGCCCTATTTTAAGAGTGCTTGCATTAAGTGCAGCACTATACTTAAGTCATAAGCACAAAGTCAATGGGCGTGGCCATGAAATTTTGGTATTTTCGTGCAAGCATGCGCTAAGTCTAGGAGCAAGAATGTATGCCGAAATCGCTACACGTAATGCGTAAATGGGCTTAAATGCTATTGAATTCTGAGATTTTCTTCAGTTATTATTCCACCGTCTGCATTCTATTTTATAGTCCATTCCCTCAAGCACCAGCTATATAAACAAAGACAGCACATTCATAAGAAATTGGTAGTGTAAATGGACTGTGCAATGAATTAGAAGAATTTAAAATGTCATTCTTTTGTGCATTAAAATGCATCCTTGATGATTGCCGTTTATATTTCTATGACAGTGACACTCCTTTTATACGCATGTAAAATGTGATTCTAATTCAGAATTTGGATGTATGCTCCGTTAAATTAAAGAGAATGTAAAAATTATTAATAATTTTAATCTACTGATACACAAATCTATACTAGCATTAACAGTGATTGTATCGGCACCCACTTCACTTCACCGGTCGATTTTGATCAATTCAACAAATTTATTGAAATTACCAAAAATATGTATAAATTGACATTGCACTTCAAACAAAACAAAAATATAATTAAAATAAAGACGTGGTCAAAAAATCATAGCCTACTGTGACAGAGCCGGGTCATGATTTTACACACCCGGTCCCTTATCAGGCTATTCAAGCCTCCGAGAGGATAAAGGCCGACTGCAGATGGTGGTGCGACCGAGAGAGAACGTTTACGGACAGCTGTCCGTCCTATGTGTGTGTTTGTGTCTTTTTGTTTTAGTTCTTTATTAAAAATAATATTTATATTGTCAAGCCGGTTCTTGCCTCCTCCTTTCCATTAATCCCTTTACACCTACCAATTCCAAATATTTTTCCACCCATTTTGCAGTGACTTAAAAATCATTCTACAACAACAGGTGGAAAAATGCCTTTAGACTTACAAATTAGATCATAAATACAATTGTAAATTTAAACATAATAATAATAATAATAATTGAAAAATATTCCATGACTGTTACGAACAGAGGAAGAGGCAAATGGGAGGTGTGGATTCAAACGCGGAACTTTATTAAAGGCAACTAAAAATAACACAAAAACACAGGAACAAAAGAAAACATCCACGATGGGAAAACAGAGAGTAAATATTGACAGAACATGGAGACATCTAGGAAGAGTACAGGAACCTCGAGCGAGTGAGTAATAACCGGAAACATGGGCAGGACAAGGAACTGACACATACAACGATCAACAAACAAACAGAGGAAAGGCAGGGTTTAAATACACAAAGGAACAAACAAGGGAATGAGGGACACCTGGAGGAAACAATCAAGGGAACACCAATCATAAAAATGAACTACAAAGGACTACAAAAAACCAAACAGGAAACAGGAACTAAACTAAACTTCAACATAAAAGCACAAAAAAACAAAAGACAACAGTGAACATGACAATGACCTATAGATAGTTTAACACAAATCTCTTTTTTTTTTTCTCCATATAAGACTCATACCTACTCTGATTGTCAGGGACATAATTTGATGTTCCACTATATTTTCAGAGTTTGGACATTAACTTTATTACCACCTGCAAATGCAGGAACTGAGTTTAAACTTTAAACTCTGAGGTAAAACGTGGCGTTGAAACATCTTAGTGCAGCAATCTATTTCTCAGGAAAATAGCAAATTGCTCTTTGCAGCACTTTATGAACCTACAATTTACTAAACCGAATCAGGCTTCCCAATGCTCCATTGAAAGACAGTGGTGGACATTTTTAAGAGAGCTAAGTTAGAATTGGAGAGGAAGGCACAACCCTCTCTGACATCTGAAAATATTCTCAACCTCAAATAACCTTCTCAAGCTTGGTTTAGTGGGTGTCATCACACTCATCTGTGGGTTTTTAGTGCTTAAAGGCATAGTTCACCCAAAAATAACAATTCTGTCATCATTACTTTCCCTCATGGTGTCTGAAAATCCAAATCTGTTTGATGTTCCATGTAACACAAAGTTAGGCAGTATGTTATACTCTGTATAATGAAAAGTTAATGGTAACTGTGTTTCAGCAATATCTCGCTGACCGGGTCACTAAGTTTTCACTAGTTTGTTAGCTATTATAAAAATGTAGAGTTGTCATCTTCACTTTAGTTTTCAGCCTACAGTCAGATAACAATGGGGTAATTTTAGTGCATCACAGTTATAACTGCCATATTTGCCATATTTAGATATAATCTGTAAACTAACCCACATGACTTCATTCTATGACCTCACTGATTCAGTATTTAGTATATCAAAGGAAGTATGTTATAAACATGTGAAAAACAAATGTGAATTAGATATGTTGTGCTCTCAACGATCAACTCACTGTCCATTTTTCAGCAAAAGTAATTTTTCAGATCGTGCGCAAAGTAACATTGACTCACTTTAGTGACCTGTTTATTGTAAAAGATGTACACTACAAAAGTGTACCTAAAAAAGGTATGTTCGGAGAGCGATGCAAGTGTTAGTTCACCTAAAAATTATTTACTCACCCTCATGTTGTTCCATGCCTGTACGACTTTCTTCCTTGAAACAATAAAAGGAGATGCTAGGCAGAATGAAAAGGAGTGGAAGCCATAGTCACCATTCACGTTCAATGTATAGAAAAAAGATGCAATGAAAGTAAATAGTGACTGAGAGTATCAGTCCCTCAATTGGTAAAATGTGCCTCAATTTGTGAAAACCATGAAAAGCTGCCTTTACTTTAATGACTTTAGAATGGAAGTCTACAGGTCAAGACATTATGCAATTACAGTAAGTGTAAGGGCAAAATATTGCACAGGAATAAATTACATAGGCAAGGATACCAGAAAGGAACATGATGTAATGGAGCAAACTCCACCCACAGCAATTACGCAGGTAAAGTATAACCAGAAGTACATCCACCTAGAATTCTTTAGCAATGAATAGAAACCCCTTTGGAGTGCCTTGCCCCACGGACTTTCAATGTAAGTGCTTTACAGTAATTGTGATTTATGTTTGACAGAAGTACCATTTAGTCCTTTCTATAGTACTTAACTTGTATTGAACCCAGAACATTCCTCTAATTACTGTTCATTATAGTGTACAATATATAAGAAAGCCACAGCATCACAAAGGGCAATGGTTGTTTATCCTTTTGCAGAGTAAGTAGAGATAAAGTATGCTAACAATGACCAGCACATGCTTCTTTAGTTACCGTACGTGCTCTGACAGCAATCAGAACTAATTTCCTGCATACACAATTATATTTAAAGGTGTTTTTCAGATTACAGAGTTGCCAACAGTACCGCCACTCCCAATAAGCAGACTACGTAGTCTGTGTAGGGCACCAACTCCCTAAGAGGGCACCAGAAAGTCCACTGGCTGCCTTTCTCACACGTCATCTGTTATTCAAGGACCCGAAAGCAGTTGCGGAACACAGATGATCGCTTCCTGCTCATATTACGTGCCCACCCGGGAGATTATTCTGAAGAGTGCCTCCACTACACTGCGTGCTGAGATGTTCCGCAAAGGCACTGCTTTCAGATATCACGTTGCATATTCGTCATGTCATCTTGATGTGGAGCTGATGATGACGGCCCTGGCTCCGCCTCCCTGCCAGTGCATTGCACAATTTACATCTCATTGATTTTATGCAGGACCCATCCACACATATTCCCTTTAATACATTCCAAAATTCAGGCCAATTAGTCCCCAGAATCAGCAGATGGGTGAGGCGGGATCTAACCTCAACCTTCACTCTATGTTTTGTTCCCTGAAATTTAATTGCAAGGATCACCACATGGTATTTGTGAATATCCCCATGCACACACTTCATTCTCACCATTTTAGCTGTGCCCAATGCCCCATGTTGAACCAAGCGTTGGTGGATAGTGGCTTGATTACAACCTGTGTCCACCAAAGCTTGTGAGTACCCCCCTTGATTCTTACCGGTATCCGGTATGCTCCGGCTCGGTCGGGGGCAGCCTGCGGGGTACTGGGGATTCGGACCACCGTCCCAAGCTCCATCACAGGGCATTGATCCTGGATGTGTCCCATATCCCCACAACTCCAGCAGGCCGGCCCAGACACCATACCCGCACCTGCATTGGTGGACACTTCCACCTGAGGGGGAGAGCGACGGGGCACTGTAGAGGCAGGTGTGTGTGTGTGTGTGTGTGTGTGTGTGCACCCACCACATCTCGCAGGCGGAGCTCCTCACCTCCGCGGGGCAGGAAGAGGCTCTGGGGAGAGAGCATAGTGAGAGGGAGCGGGAGAACACACAGGGGGAGGGGAGAGAGAAAGAGAGAAGAGGGCTCTTCCGCCCTTGAGTACGCTGCCATATGGTCCTCTGCCAGTCAGACTGATTCCTCCAGTGACGCCGGGCGGTGGCAATGGGCCCACTCCGCCATTCCCTTTGGCAGTTGAAGGATCAGCTGTTCCAGCACCACTCGGTCGACCACTCCCTCAACGTCGCGAGTCCCTGCCAGCAGCCACATCCGGCACGTGTCTCAGAGCAGTTGGGAGAATGCAAACGGGTGGCCAGTCCTCTCCATCTTCAGGGTTCTGAAGAGCTGGCGGTACTGCTCTGAACTGCTGCCAACACTTTGCAGAATGGTCTTCTTGAATGATCCTCATAAGCGAGGAGGTTAGCCGTCGGCAGTTGTTGCGCTACAAGCTGGGCTTCCCCGGACAGCAATGGAAGGAGTCTGGCTGCCCACTGGTCACGTGGCCAGCCCCAGATCTCAGCGGTTTGCTCAAAAAGATCGAGGAAGGCCTCTGGGTCATCTTCTGCTCCAACTTTAAAAGTGTTGGTGGGGGCAAGGGGCTGTGGCTGTCTGGGGTTGTGGACAGGGCTCTCACTCCTGGCTGAGGATCGCATGCCGGTCCTATGCTTGAGCTCACAGTATCTCAAAAGAACCGGTGGTCTTGTTCTTGGCGCATCTCAAGCAGGGTTTGTTGTTGAGTTTTGATGTAGGCCGGCAAGGGACTGGAGGACTTCGGCCAACTGGGTCGAGGGCTCCATGGTTCGTACATCCAACTTCTTGTTTTGGCACCTGTGTAAAGGGTGATCGATAAGGAGGACACGGGAGGCAGGTTTCTCCACTCACAGGTAAGGATTTTAATGACTACACTTCAGCGTCACACAATAATCTCTTCAGCTTCACAATAATAAACTCTTCAGCTTCACAATAATAACTTTCTGGACCCAAGCTCTCTCTCTCGTCTGCTGGTTGTGTGGCTGCTTTTATGCTGCTCTCCCCATGCTCACTGGAATTAGCAACAGGTGATAATTTAGCTCAGGTGTATGCGCCCTTACCGCTTTCTCGCTCTCTCCGGATGGGCAATTGACCATGCCCCCATTGCAACAGTGATGATTTTCACATTTTAAATGAGCTTTGTGGCAACCTTGCGGAAAATTGTCCATTGTCATATTATGACTGAAATGGCAAACACCCAAAAATAGCTATATACAGAAATCTTAAATGAGATTGCAAGTTTAATTACTCAATGTCTTTTCATCCTATGTAAAAATGTAGAAAGATACATGACTGCTATACAGTCTGTCTTCCTTAGTCTTTCTCTCTCTCTGTCTCTCTTTCTCTCAAGAGACTTAGACTTAGATCTCTATTCCAGATGTGCCACCTGTCGCAGGTCTCCTGTGGTATCATTATACCTGCTCAAAAAACCTCCCCATGCCTAACTGAAATGCTCATCTCTCTTTCACTGACCTGAGCACAGTGTTACCATCTGTAGCATAGATCGAGTCTAGATGTTAATTGGCAACTCTGATCCTAGATCAGTGCGTAGCCTCCTTACCATGACAGGTAACTGACTCCCCATGCAATTATGTATCTACAAGGAATTAAACCAGTGACCTTGCTCAGTTGCTGTAACAGATAGGAGTTCATGCTCGCTCTCTCTCTCTCACTCACTCACTCTCTCTCCCGCTTGCTCTAATGAGGTGAGAGAAGGGCTGAAGTGAAAGCTAATGACATCATCTTTAAGGGTTGTGTGCGGTCTGATTGTTCTCTAACACATGCTCTCATCTCCCTGAGAGACACATAATGCTCATGCTGCACTGCAGGTAATTATGTCAAATTACATCTTTCTAAAACTATATCAACTTTCATGGCAGACCTGACTGCAGTCACCTGGATCATCACTGAATTATTTCAAACATCTCCTTCACTAGTTTTTCCAAGAAGCCAGCACACTCCTGCACGGAATGTGCGTGTGTAGAATATCCACTGATATTAAAAAATGTCTACACTTGGACCCTTTTCAGGTTTAAAGCGCAGCAGTAAACTACCGTATAGCCAGGTAAACTTCTATAGCGGTGAATGGGTGATGACAGCAAATGTTCTTTTTGCGTATTAATTTGTTCCAACGGCAAAATAAAAAAAGTCCACTGTTACGTTGCCAACATGATCACATGGGAACGCAACACGTTGCTACCAAAAGTTACAGTGCCCTGGATTGACACAATTCACAAAACAAAAATTGCAAAAAACATTGTTTTCAAATAGCTTTTTCGAACACTCCCCTCATCTTTCATCGATCAAACAAACAGATAGTTCCGCCCCAAACTCATAACATTGGTCATGCCAATGTTGCTGTGCTGGAGGGATGCTCAAACAGAGCATTTCTTTAAAGCGTCATAGAAACGCTGTTTTTTTTTTTTTTTGTTTTTTTACAGTTTTCAAGGAAATATTACCTACAAATGGATAACTTATAGTTGTTGTTTGATTGTAAAGTTGAGATAGGAGAAAGCATGTCAACTTTGAAAAAGTTTTTAAGGTTTTAATATCAGGGTAATATAACAATAGTATAGTGATATAATTGTACATAAAATCATTCCAAATTTGAAAACACAAATTTTCTATATAATTTAGCTAGATATACCGTGTTACTACCCCTTTTGTTTGCTGCAAAAAAAATATTATTTTTAAATATTTAAAATGAAGAAATAATGCTTTCGATAGCAGTACTCTCGTACTCTCAGCTACATGTAGCATGTTTTTCCATTTTCTAAATCCATTACATTAGTTAGGTTCACAGACTTTCCATTACTACATGAACCACAACTGTGATGTGATACTGTAGGTTGAATGATGGTTGCCTGTTGTGTTTTTAACAGGTGTCTATATTCTCATCGCGGCCGGTGGTTTAATGATGCTGGTGGGCTTCTTCGGATGCTGTGGTGCCGTGAGGGAGTCCCAGTGCCTTCTTGGATTGGTGAGTGAGATAGTGCTTTCAAAACAAATTATAAAAGACAATACAAGACAATATAAGATTTAACGTCTTATTGTAGAACACTGTTAAATATAGAAGTATTGGTCACACTTTATATTAGGTGGCCTTAACTACTATGTACTAACATGAAATATATACAAGACTATGTATTTACTGTGTAACCACATGTTGTTCTGCAAAATGGCCACATTTGCTGCTATTTAGGTTGAGGTACAACAAGGTTTAGGGGTAAGGGTTGGATTAGGGGTTAGAGTTATGTTTTGGGGTAAGGGTTGGGTTAGGGGTTAGAGATAGGTTTTGGGATAAAGTTGGGTTAGGATTAGGGGTTAGAGTTAGGTTTAGGGATAAAGTCAACAGTGTAACTACAAATGTTATTAAATGCAAGTATTTTAAATGTAATTACAATGCAATAACATGTATGTACATATTAAGTACATTGTATCAAATAGTTAAGTATATAGTAGTTAAGGCCACCTAATATAAAGTGGCCCGAAGTTTCTGATCATTGCTTTACATATACAGTGCATCCGGAAAGTATTCACAGCGCTTCACTTTTTCCACATTTTGTTATGTTACAGCCTTATTCCAAAATTGATTACATTCATTATTTTCCTCAAAATACTACAAACAATACCCCATAATGACAATGTGAAAGAACTTTGTTTGAAATCTTTGCAAATTTATAAAAAATAAAAACAAATCACATGTACAAAAGTATTCACAGCCTTTGCCATGACACTCAAACTTGAGCTCAGGTGCATCCTGTTAACACTGATCATCCTTGAGATTTTTCTAGAACTTGACTGGAGTCCACCTGTGGTAAATTCAGTTGATTGGACATGATTTGGAAAGGCACACACCTGTCTATATAAGGACCCGCAGTTAACATCGGAGGTGAGCGTCCCTCCCTCCAGGACATCTATAACAGGCGGTGTGTGAAAAAAGCTCGGAGGATCATCAGAGACCCCAGCCACCTGAGTCATGGGCTGCTGTCACTGATACCATCAGGCAGGCGGTATCGCAGCATCAGGACCCGCACCAGCCGACTACATGACAGTTTCTTCCCCCAAGCAATCAGACTTTTGAACACTTGATCTATCACGATCAATAATCAGCACTGCACTTTATTAATCTATATATCTCACACTGCACTGTCATAATTATATTCTCCTCAATACAACTACTGCATATATATTTTTATTTTTATTGTATGTGTATTCTATATTGTGTGTATTGTTTACTGTACATTGTATATAATTATTGTGTTGTGTAAGTATGTGTACATTTGATATGTAAATTGTGTTGTGTAAATATGTTGTTTATTGTAATTGGTATATGTCTCGCCACTGTCATGACAGCTATGTTGCTCTAAACTGCACACAAGACTTTGACCTACTGTTGCACATGTGTGTATGGTAGTGTGACAATAAAGTGATTTGATTAGATTTGATAACAGTGCATGTCAGAGCACAAACAAGCCATGAAGTCCAAGGAATTGTCTGTAGACCTCTGACAGGATTGTATCGAGGCATAGATCTGGGGAAGTGTACAGAGCAATTTTCTTTCACAGTGGCCTCCATCATCCGTAAATGGAAGAAGTTTGGAACCACCAGGACTCTTCCCAGAGCTGGCCGCCCGGCCAAACTGAGTGATCGGGGGAGAAGGGCCCTAGTCAGGGAGGTGACCAAGAACCCGATGGTCACTCTGACAGAGCTCCAGCATTTGTCTGTGGAGAGAAGAGAACCTTCCAGAAGAACAACCATCTCTGTAGCTCAATCAGGCCTGTATGGTAGAGTGACCAGACGGAAGCCACTCCTCAGTAAAAGGCACATGACAGCCCGTCTGGAGTTTGCCAAAAGGCACCTGAAGAACTCTCAGACCATGAGAAACAAAAGATTGAACTCTTTGGCCTGAATGGCAAGCGTCATGTCTGGAGGAAACCAGGCACTGCTCATCATCTGGCCAACACCATCCCTACAGTGAAGCATGGTGGTGGCAGCATCATTCTGTGGGGACGTTTTTCAGCAGCAGGAACTGGGAGACTAGTCAGGATTGAGGGAAAGATGAATGCAGCAATGTACAGAGACATCCTTGATGAAAACCTGTTCCAGAGCGCTCTGGACCTCAGACTGGGGTGAAGGTTCATCTTCCAACAGGACAACGACCCTAAGCACACAGCCAAGATAACAAAGGAGTGGCTACGGGACAACTCTGTGAATGTCCTTGAGTGGTCCAGCCAGAGCCCAGACTTGAACCCGATTGAACATCTCTGGAGAGACCTGAAAATGGCTGTGCACCGACGCTACCCATCCAACCTGATGGAGCTTGAGAGGTCTTACAAAGAAGAATAGAAGAAACTGCCCAAAAATTGGTGTGCCAAGTTTGTAGCATCATACACAAAAAGACTTGAGGCTGTAATTGGTGCCAAAGGTGCTTCAACAAAGTATTGAGCAAAGGCTGTGAATACTTATGTACATGTGATTTATTTATTTTTTTATATATAAATTTGCAAAGATTTCAAACAACCTTCTTTCATGTTGTCATTATGGGGTATTGTTTGTAGAATTTTGAGGAAAATAATGAATTGAATCAATTTTGGAATAAGGCTGTGACATAACATGTGGAAAAAGTGAAGCGCTGTGAATACTTTACAGATGCACAGAATGAGGTGCTGAATGTAAAATAAAGTGTGCCTAATTATGTCCGATTTAGCAACAAACACTGAATGCCCAGTTTTAGCAGATTTTCCTACAGTTTTACAATGTTCTATTTTTATAAATTTTGGTTTAATAAACATTTAAATAAAGTTCCAAACGTAAGACCTTTAAGACGTGAGACCTGCCAATCATATCCCAAGGAAGTGGCAGCATCCCTCACACCGGCGACGATTCTTAAGGCATCCCTCCCCACCTCCACCTTTATATTTCATAAAGCGTATACAAATTATATTAGAATTGTCCAAATTGGGGGAGGGGGGTGCTCAAGTTCTGTGCTTTGCCTTCTCCGTTATGGACAGCACGCCAAATACATTTACCTGAATGTGCTCTACGACTATATGAACCAGTAAACTTTTGAAATAACTATAAAATACAGCCAATGTACATCTTAAATATAAATGCTAAAGCTAAACAATAATAATATTTGTAAACCGTGCATCTAATTGAATGTTAAATGCTAATCTCTCCATATCACCAAATAAAGTGGACCCAAATATGCCACTGATACTGACATACATCTACGGACAAACTTTGGAAAAAAGTTTTGAATTTTATAAAATTATTTTTAAATAAATAAAGTCAGCCAGATTTGCATTTACAACTTCTCACACTTAAATTCCCTCAAAGCTATAAACTGAAAGTATAAAGCTACAATATAATCACCCCTGACCAATTTAAAAACTGAGCTAAACATTTAGAGAATTTGCCAATTAAATCTGACACGTTCAGGCTGTTTTGTGTGATGCATTTTATTTTACATGTCTAGACTTTGGAATATTTAATGTGGTAAATACTTTGGAAACATTAAATATTTATTAAACTGGTGTTCAGTGGCAAATTTTCATCCAACAAAAAGCCATAAGATGTTTCACTGACACTTGTTGAAAGTTTCCTCTCTTTCATGACAGTTTTTCACCTGTCTTCTCATCATCTTTGGATCAGAAGTTGCAGCAGGAGTGTTTGGTTTCTTCAACAAAGACAAGGTATTGTTGGAACTGTATAACAAGAAATTAATTAATCTGTGTAATTTTGATTTACATGTACACTTAATTTGAAATGATTTCAGTCTGAGTGTGTGAATCCTTGCCTATCTGCTAAACTTAAAATATACACTATTGTAGAGACAGTTTTCCAGTTACAAGAAATAAATACAAGACTATTTTGATATTATGTGATGCAAGTTTCTTTTTTCTTATCTTTTTTGTCATTTTAGATAATTGAAGAGATAAAAACGTTCTATAATGAAGAAGCAGGAAAAAACTATGATACAACAGTCCAATCCTACCACAGCATTGTGAGTTTTACCCATTTTATCCATATCTGATGGAATCAGAAAGATTAAAATGCACTAAGTGTAAAATGACAAAGATATTGCGATGCAACATCAATTTGATCTGGTAAATGCATGAAAAAGCTGAGAGAAAAATGGACATAAATTCACATTCAGAGAGATGATAAACTGATCAACCACGTGGTTCAGCCCATTCTGAGTGGACAGTGCATTTTGGTTATATATTTGATTAACCTGATGTATTATTTAATTACAATTTATTCAAATCCATCTTGTCTGTAGTTGAACTGCTGTGGCTCACCTTCAGTAAACCCCACTGTGTGCCAAGACGTTGTATCAAACCAGGTGAGATTCTCTGGACACACAGATAATGACCATTATTTATGCAATTGGATACATTTTATTGTAGTGACCACTAGACATGCATTGGTACAGACATGCGTATAAGGTCTTTGTTTTATTGACATGCATATAATGAATATGTTTCACTGTCTGCAGACATGTGATGTGGCCATTGAGGTGTTTTTTAACAGTAAGCTCTTCATCGTGGGATACGTGGGAATTGGAATTGCAGGAGTCATGGTAAATATCATTAAAAGCCCTAATTTGGTTAAAGTTGCTGTGTGTACATTTTTTACGCCACTAGGGGCACAAACAAGAAAAGTGCGAGCGCAAAGCAATCATCAGGGTTCCTAGACTGTTATCGGGTCTTTGAATAACATAGGCCAATAATGTGCAAGTATGGGCATCCAGTGGAGTTTCAGGTGCCCCGCCTAGGGTAAGATGGTGCCGCCCTTGGGATTTTTTGCCCTATGCAGACTGTGTAATGTGTGTATAGGTAGGGGCAGTACTGCTGCTTATCATTCAACGTCGGATGTGGGATCTTCTGACTTGATATCTCAGATATCCAACAATAAAGGCATTCCAATGCCAGATGCTTGGAGGATAACATATCAGCAAACAAAACTGCAATGTTAGCCTAGCATGTGTTCAGTTGTCAGCAGCAATGTCTCCAAACAACCAAATTGATAAATGGTGCTGCAGAGCTAGCATTTGTTGTACAGGTGTATGATTGTCAAAGAGAGTGTAATTTACAGTGTTTTACACACCTGTTACTGCAAACGTTTGCTAAATGGGATTTATTATCATATAATGGAGAGATATTGTCTTATTGATGAGAGGCGTGCTCTGCATTTTAAAGGCAGTGGTGATGAGATTCTATTCACATCAGGTGCACCTCATCATCCGCTGCCAAATGAGGCTCATCAAATTGCGGCTCTCCTTCCTTCTGCCCACTCTTGTTGTGAGTCTGGCTAAAGGACGGCCTTTAGAAGAGGCGGTGCGAAGATGATATGAGGGAGGGGCTGGTTGTTCTGCCACAGTCTGTAAATATCTGTGGGTGCCGACATTTTTACATGGCGTCAAGCACCTGGATCTCAATTAAATCAGAGTTGAAGATTTCAAAGTTTTAAGTCTGACTTTCAAAAGGCATTCCATTGCACTTTCCTAGTAGTAAGTTGGAATTTCTAACTTTTGATTTGAATGGAATGCAGCATTAGTATCCATGAACAAAGATGGCAACATACAGGTCCAGGGCTGGATGTGGCATCCAAACAATTGCCATTGAAATAAATGGGAATGTATTTATTGAATCTATATATTTATTCTATATTAGAACTGGTTTGACACACACACACACACACACACACAGTATATATATATATATATATTTTTTTTTTAACAAAATTATTTAGCACCTAGCAGAAAGTCCAGTTACCTTTTATCCAAACAAGAAACAATTAAATCAGTCCATACAATCTATTACTTTAAAATCAGCATGAAAAATTATTTGCAATAATTTTCTTATGCACTTATGAATCGCCAACAATAAAGGTGCAGTAATACTAGACTTTGCACTCGATTACCTTCCATTCATACTCATTAGAACATATTCATCAGAACACCGGAAATGCAACCACATGTGAAGAAATTTTGTCTTCGAAAGATTAAGTTTGGTGAACACTGATCTGTGAAAAGACATTTGGCCAACAGTGGTTTTAAATGTCTCATAACTGACTTTTTGCTATATTCCATCGAAAACAAACTTAAAAGCTGGATGGTTTGCAGTGTTGCAGGATTTAACATTATTGTACATGCTTAATAGAATAATTCACCCAAAAATTTTAATTCTCTCATCACTTACTCACCCTCATGTCATTTCTTCTGTGGAACACAAACATATTTTTTTGAAGGATGAATGATGTGTTTTTGACCATACAATGTAAGTCAATGTGGTTCAAAACTTTGAAGCTCCAAAAAGGACATATAGTAAAGGCAGCATAAAAGTAATCCATACTAGGACTGTCAAATTAAAATTAGAATTTTGAATATCTGTCAGCTTTAAAATAAATATTCACATTCAAATGAAAAAACCTGATGATGATTCATAGGTGACATAGTTACATTTACATTTTTGGTTAGCCCCTCCAGCTCAACCCTTTAGAGATGGCACGGTTTTGTTGTTCTTTCGAAACATGGAAGAAAAATAGCACCATGGTCTCGAGAAGATCTCTATAACACCAAATCATCTTCATGGCTCTTCTTCGCTTACTGGAGTGTGAGAGTCGAAATTGATGTAATAAGTTGTGTCATAAACCACTTTTATATCACTTCACAACATTCATCATAAAGGGATAGTTCACCCAAAAATGACAGTTCTCTCACCATTTACTCACTTTCATGTCATCCCAGATGTGTCTGACTTTGTTTCTTTTGCTGAACACAAACAAAGATTTTAGAAGAATATTTAATCTCTATAGGTCCATACAATGCAAGTGAATGGGTGCCAAACTTTTGAAGCTCCAAAAACCACATATCTATATCTTCAGAAATGATCTTATAGGTGTGGGTGAGAAATAGATCAATATTTAAGTCAGTTTTTGCCATAAATTCTCCTCCCTGCCCAGTTGGTGGCATTTGAGGAATGTGAATCACCAAAATCAAAAGAAGAATATGAAAGTGGAGATTTATAATACAAAAGGACTTTAATATTGATCTATTTCTCACCCACACCCATCATGTCACTCTGAAGATATGGCTTTAACCACTGGAGTCTTATGGATTACTTTTATGCTGTGTTTATTGGCTTTTTGAAGATTAAAATGGCACCCATTCGATTGCATTTTATGGCCCTACAGAGCTGAAACATTCTTCAAAAATCTTCATTTGTGTTATGTTGCTGAAAGAAAGTCATATACATCTGTGATTACATGAGGGTGAGTAGATGATGAGATCATTTGCATTATTAGAGTAAACATGCAGTCTTCTCGTCCCAAAGGGGCCAGCATTAAAACAGTCCCGGGTAACGTTTTACAACACAACTACAGCACAGCCGCTACCTGGAGCAAATCAGGAAGAAATCACCTAAAACTGAGTAAATTTACCTGCATATATGTGCCGATAAGTATCGTGGATGGAGAGGACATTCAAAACTTTGTTTATGTACACAACCCACAATATCATATCCCTAGCCGGGTTATTGTGAGCAAATGCATTGCTGTGCATTGTGATATCACCGCCAAGACCGTGAAAGCATCATTGAACAACCGAATGGTGTTCTTGACAATTGATGGCTATACTTCTCAAGGTACTGATGCATATATCATTCACAGTCACTGCATATTTGATCACAGATAACGGGGAAATAAAAAACTTCATTGTGCATTTACTGAGGGGATTTGATGTATAATTGGAGTCAGTGATGTCGGCAGTTGAGAGCCACATGAGACAAGTGAACATTCCATGTTTGGCGCAAACACCTAATCTGGCTTTAGTTAGGGGCTTTGTGTTCGAGCCATTGAAATGGCGATCAAAAAACTAAATCAGGCTGTTGAAGGACAGTTTTTTTTTTTATTATTTACATATCACTCTTTGTTGAAGCATTTTATTTCTTAGTTTATCATTATACTTTAGATTTGATATACTGTATAAGATGTTGGTTAACACAAATTGATGTGGTGCTTGGTTTGGTTTATATTTGCTTGTTGTGCCCTGTTGTGGGTTTAGGAGACAAGCCTGTATCTTTTTCCCCTAACTGAAATATTGTCTTTAAAGGTTCACTCAGTAAGTTCTTCCACATTGGAAAAGTTTTAATCCTGAAGAAATCATTTTTAATGTTGAAATATATGTATACAATCATGACCACTCACATGAGATGAGGACTCATATTAGTAACCTTAGAAACGTTTTTTATTCTACATGGAGAGGGTCCCCTCGTGGGGGCTGCCATGTTACGATCACATGGCCAGCTGAATACTACTCGTTTAATCTCAGTAACCACCCTGTTATTGGACACTTTCACTCTTGGATTAAATTAATAATTGTTGCCTGAGTATAGTGAATTTTAACAGAGGAATCGGTAACTGAAAACTATTGATTTTGAATGATGCTTCATCCACACAGCTAGGTGTCACTGGAAGTCCAAAATGAAAACCATGAAGTTACTGAGTGCAGCTTAAAAATTCCAATATAATTTGAATTTTGGTAATATTTAAGTGAAAAATTCTAACTTAGTTTTTCAGCCCAGTCAACAGCCCACATCATACGACTTGAGTGGTTTAATCCATGTTTTCTAAAGTGATATAATAGCTTTGGGTAAAAAATAAAGCAGAAATTAAGTCCTTATTCACCTTCTTCACTTCTGCCCAGCTCTCCTATGCAGGTTCATGAGAGAAGCTTGCATAAGAACTGACGTGTGCTCCACACAACCAGACGTTTTCGCAAGAACATGCAAATGCTCATTTGTCAAGCGCAAGGACATGTGAACAAGCTTCTGTCTGCATGAACCTGCATGAAGAAACTGATTTTTTGCTTTGTTTGGCATGGCATGACTGTGAGTAAATAATGAAATAATTTCATTTTTGAGTGAACTATTCCTTTATAGTCTACTATGGCATAAGACCAGGAACATTCATCAAGCAAATGGAATCGATTCTAAGTTCTTTAAAAAAATGCTCATCTTCTCTTTTAACAGATTATTGGCATGATCTTCAGTATGGTTCTGTGCTGTGCAATCCGGAACAGCAGGGAGGTCATCTAAAGCACTCCGGCTCACCTTTGACACTTAACCTCTGCTGGACTTTACAACTATAGCTCTTCAACCATTTACAAAGTGCTCTGTTCCCACCTGGCAAACTCAGAAAACTTGCTCCACTTCTCTATAACTCCCAGTAGTTGGTCCAGCCCATATTTCTTTTACTTAATCACATTGCTGGATTATCTTTATTTAATGCCTGCTGGTTAGGTGAGTAGCTGGATCTTTCATATGCAACAAATATAATGCACCTTTGGATATTCCTGAAATTATTAATATAATTTGTATTTAAATTTCATACACACTGTTCACCTCTCTCTCCAAACCAAGAGCTTTGCAGTGCTATTCTTAGATGTTGCTGCATGGCTTCACCTGCTAGATAAAAATATTATGTAATGTGAAGCCAGGCATACCCATGGCCAGTAAGATGGTTGATAAAAAGACAGCTCTGACTCAGAGACGCCATTTCAATTAGTTTACGAAGGACTTATGAACTTACACATTAGAAGAAACTTTGTATCATTGTTATGTGAAGACCATATCATCTAGTAAGATTACCCCAAAAAAATGTATTCTGTCAACATTTGATGACAGAATTTTCCTTTTTTGGGTTAATTATCCTTTGAAGTACTGTTTCGCCTATGAATTTATCCATAATCAAAATAAATTGAAGGAAACCGATCGCTCTAACACACATTGCCAGCTCGGCTTTGTTTTGCATTGGAATGCCAATACCTCACCAGCAAGATGATGTTTCTGTTATGCAACAGCTGAGCTCATCTGCAGCCAACACTGATGGTGGTGCACCAAGGGCTTGGAGTCAAACCTCCTCATTCACATGGTGGACATTTGGGTGTAGAGTTGCCTTGTCATTTCACATAAAAAGCTCAGTAAAGACTCAACACACTTTCCCTGTCACCCCTCACCCCTCACCCCCTCACAACCACCAAAACAAAAACAACGGCTCTCTTTAAACTTACACCTGCATTAAACAGCCTATTATAGTCTTTTCAGCTAAATGTAAAGAGTAAAACAATTATTGGGTGTGAAACGATTCATGACACAACAAAAATGGAAAAGGTAGAGAACAACTTCTCAAATACTTTCCACCCCTGTTTGACATGAAATTTCAAGCTGTATCAGTAATGTCTTGCGTTTTTTTTTTTTATTATTATAGTGGAATATGCACGCCGTTTTTATAATCTCCTGATTGAGATACTGCATGTAGTATTTGTGCTTTTAAAGAGTCGTTTGTCACACCACAAGACTTTTTAAGTGAACTGCAAAAAAGGATGATAAAGAATTGTGAAAAACCTAAAAGAAATGGCAACCAGTTACATCACCTACTTCCTTTGAATCATAACCTAAAGTACGGATGTTGAATTAAAGGTAATGAAAATGTTTGTCGTTGACTACCTTTAAAGGGATAGTTCACCCAAAAATTAAAATTCTCTCATCATTTACTCACCCTCATGCCATCTCAGATGTGTATGACTTCCTTTCTTCTGCTGAACACAACCGAAGATTTTTAGAAGAATTTCTCAGCTCTTTTGGTGCATACAATGCAAATGACACAAAAACACAAAATTTTGAAGCTCCAAAATTCACATACATCAAAATTAAAGTAATCCATAAGATTCCAGTGGTTAAATCAATGTCTTTAGGTGTGATATAATAGATGTGGGTTAGAAACAGATATCAACATTCTTCATGTATATCGCCCCCCTCTTGGCAGGGAGAAGAATTTCAAGCAAAATACTGATCTGTTTCTAAATCACACCTATCATAACACTTCTGAAAATATCGTATGGTATGGATTACTTTTATGCTGTGTTTATTTGCTTATTAGAGCATTAACATTTTGGCACCCATTCACTTGCATTGTATGGACCTACAGAACTTAAATATCCTTCTAAAAATCGTAATTTTTGTTCTTCAGAAGAAAGCAAGTCATACACATCTGGGATGACATGAGGATGAATAAATGATGAGAGAATTGTCATTTTTGGGTGAACTATCCCTTTAACTTCAACATTGCCACGTAGCTTTACTGAATTTATTTGAACTTAGATCAGTTCTGAAGTACTTCTTTAGAAAGACTTAAAAGGTCAGTCTTTTAAAAGAACACTGTAAATATCTGTTAGAGTTTGTCATTGTAGGTTTTGTTTTCATGAAGATCTGTATTGTGCAGCTTGTGGCCAGTGTACAGTAAATGTTGTTAAATTATATTTAGCAGGGATTCTGACATTAAGGTGCCTTTTATATTATTTAAGATGGCGTAGAGGTATAATCCACTCTCAAAAAAAAACATCTATCATCAATTACTCAACATGATGTCATTCTAAACACGTTCTGACTATTTTCGATGGAACACAAAAGATGCTGGGAAGAATGACAGCCTGAGTCACATTTCATTTTTATTGCATGCAAAAAAGATGCAAAGACAATGCATTGTAACGGACTGGACATCCTGCCTACTGTAAAATCTCCCTTTGTGTCCTGCTTAAAAGTCACGTGTGTTTGGAACGATGTGATTGGGAGTAAATAATCACAGTATTTGTTATTTATATTTTTTTTTTGATGAAATATCACTTAAGTATTTTATTTAAATCTATTTCAAAAGGTTTTAACAAGGGACAAAATATATATCTTTTTTTTGTATAGTTGTACTTCCGTCAGTTGGTTGTCAGAAATATTTCTGCTGGTGCATCACTGCTGAAGGTCCTCGAGTTGAAGTGGCATTAGAGTAGCAATTTGAATAAACCGTAGTCACTGCTAAAGAAGCGTAACACATGAAACTGTTACAACTTTCTTTTAAGTGTTCTGTTCACTTGTAATGTTGATGTAGATCTGTATTGTCTTTTTACCTAAAAAGCAACCCAATTAAATTGTGGTTGATCAGATTGTAAAATAATAAGTGTGGAATGTGTAGTCGTGGCATTGGAGTAGGGGCTCTGTTGTAAACATTTTTTGTGTATTATTCCTACAGTTTGTGTAGACAATGTAGAGATGTTTTTGTACTGTAAACATAAATAACACTGCAGCTCTTTTGATGTTGTTCATAAATTGTATTTAATTTATTTTTTGGAGTCAAGTCAAAACAGCATTCTCAGGAATATTGCTGCATGAGAACAAATAAACATTTTTGAAGTTGCTGATTGTTGTGTTTTTCAGATATTCATTTTTATAGCAGTAAAATATGTATAAGTAAGTATAATAAGTATGATTTTGCACACATTTTTTAAGTTTGCATAGACAGTGAAACATACAGTATTGATGCACTGACAGCACAACTTCAGAGTCATACAAATGCTTACGAATCCTTATGTTGAATTCAAGTTTACTGGTTCATTTTATTGTTTTATAGTCAATGAGATTGATTAAATGTTCAACGCCTTCATATTTATTTAACGCAATTGATGCATTTACCTAATTTACTATGGATTCGTTCTGTTTCGTGTGATTTCTCGTGCAGAAATGGGGCTTTTTCTTTGAAAATCATCATAAAATGATCATAAAGTAATCAATGTTATTTGTACGCTATAATCCAAGTCTTCAGAAGTCAGATGATAGCTCTGTGTGAGGAGCAGTCCCAAATTTAAGTCTTTATCCAATGATCTTCTTCACCATCCGCCTTGGCAAACACTCAAATGTTACTCTAAATTGCCATACAATGAAATGGAATGGTAACTTGGGAGTGATGACTATCCCTTTAACTATTGCAGTTATATTGCAATCTTTTAACTGATTGCAATGGAAGGTGCTGGAAGCAGCGGCGTAGCTAGACTCTGGCTGATAGGGCTGAAGCCCCGGATCTTTTGTTAATAGCCCCGAATACTTTTTTTTTTGTGATGAACAAAATAAAATAAAGTAAGCCTTAATGTTAATTACTTCAGGGTACAAAAGCAACAAAGCAGGCTTCAATTCTGGCTTCAAATATTAATTAATTCCGATCTGTGAGCCCAACGTGCATTTATTGACCTTTTGTATTTTGACTTTTACCTGCAGTTCCTGTTCAAGTTGATGAGACAAATCTTTACGAACGCCTCGTGTGGGAGCTTTTGTTTTTCTCTCACAGAGGTGCAGCTTTTCTGTATTAGAGGTATGAAAATTACATATCATGCTTATCCTGACCAAAACTATAAAGGTTATCGGTATTGTTAAAATGTGCTGAAAATTTACAAAAAGTAATGATACACACACTGAAATAATTTAAACAGGTTTTATATTTGAAAATCAACAAACAAATAAAATTAGTAAACAAGGGAATATAAAATGAAGTATAAAAATTATTATTATTATTTGTGTGTTTTTTTATTATTAACTTACACACCCATTTTAAATTATCAAAATATGTTGGTTGGGTGACATGTTATTACATGTCATCTCTCTGAAATTCTTGATTCTGGTCACTCATCCTGAAACTCCGGCTCTCTCCTTTCATACAAACACAACTGGTGCCATCGTGCATCTCTGTTATAGTTATCGATTGTATTGATAATGAAATTGGAGGACTTCAGAATTTGTATTGGATGATTGTTTTGTAGACTGCAGCGGATTATAAAATAATTAAAGAACAGGTAAAAGTTTAAAACAAAATTCACTCAATTCACTATTTCATGTCCCCGTAATTATTTGAAAAGCCGTGTATTAGTGGTATGAATGTACATCACTTAAATGTCACACGTATTTGTTATTTGTTACTAACTACGTTTCCATCCAAGGATTTTTTGCGAAACATTTTTAACGCATCAAAATAAAGCTGATGAAAATGCTAATTATTGCTAACATTTCACAAGTGTCGGCATAATATTTTTCCATTTAACTCTAGCTTAACTTAAACTATGTCGATACTTCAAATGTCACAAAAAACTGGTTTGGAAACACATTTTGTTGAGAAAATTGACATTAACGCAAAAATATTGTGTCACATGACAGAATTTGCCCCATTTGTAGACATCCTTGAAAGCCAATTTATTTTACGTGATTATGGATTGATCTTAATGTTTCATAGATCCGATGCTACAAACATGACACTTTGCAGGAGTGCCAACACAAATATCTCATATCATGCACATCGACAAGTGCATGGAGAACAAATGAATGGCCACTGTTTTTGATTAATTTAATCATGGTAGCCATCCATTTATTTATTAAAGTTTCTTTTCCACACCAAAATAATAGACGGCAGTCACGGAATGAGCCCACGATACAAAAAACGTCTCGGGTTACATATGTAACCCTTGTTCCCTGAAAATAGCGGAACGAGATGCTGCGCTGAAGAGCGCTTTGGGAACATGTTGTGACCAGCTGTGAATATGTATGCAACACGTCAATGAACATTGACTGGAATTTGTAGCCTCTGTCGATGTAATCATTGGAGGCACCTGGCGCAGTGGCTATAAATAGATGCGTCACTGGTGCATCATCAGGTATTTCGTCTGTAGAGCAATCTCGGGGCATCCTGTGGCTGTCCGGACTCACTACGGTTGTGTAGTTTGCTCACAAGACCGTGAGAGGCCTCAGACATGAGCTTGAGATGTCGACTCAAGGACATAAGAGCCCGGAGTGGCAAGAACATCCAAACTAAAAAAATCTAATGAATGTTTGCGGAGAGGACCAACCTGCCGCATCACAAACTTGCTGCAGAGGGAGACCTCTAGCCAAGGCTTTAGAGGAGGCGAGCCCTCTGGTAGAGTGAGCCCTGACACCTACTGGAGAAGCTTGACAGCACGCCACGAAGGTCAGAGCAGTAGCATCCCTCACCCAAGGCAACATAGTCTGCTTGCAGCTCCCATGGCAAGGAGTTGTTGCCCTGACTTACGCCACTGGCTAGTGCGTTGGACATAAGTCTGAAGGGCAGAGACAGGGCACAGTCTTGGAAACCTTTGCTGCTCCGGTGTTGCAAACGGCGGGGAGCATAAGGCTTAGAGAGTGACCTGATGTAGGGTCGCGAAAGGCACCTTAGGCAGGTAGTCAGGATGAGGGTGCAAAATTGCTTTGGTCATTCCTGGGGCAAACTCTAAACAGGCTGGCAAAACATACAGAGCCTGTAGGTCCCCAATTCTCTCTATAGATAATCGCCATAAGAAAAATCATCTTGAGAGTCAGAAGTCTGTCAGACACTGACTCTAGAGGTTCAAAGGAGGTCTCAACCAGACCCTCAAGGACTATTACCAAGTCCTATGAAGAGGTCTAGCAGGAGACCACAGTCGCATGGCTCCACGAATGAAGCGAGCGAGTAGAGGGTGCCTCTGAAGGGCACTCCGTACATAAAGGCGTGGCAAGCCGAAGTGGCGGCCACATAGACCCTGAGCGTGGCGGGACATAAGCCTGCTGACGGTTCTTCCTGCAGAAAGTCCAGAACTGAAGCGATCTGGCAGTTAACTGGTTCTGCAATATGAACTTTTAATAAATGGAAACGCATACAGGCGCATTCTGGGCCATGTATGCGCCACCGTGTTCAACCCCAGAGGGGGGGGGACTGGGTGACTCGGGGAGAAGTAGAGGAGACATTGCACTGTTCATAGAGGCGAAGAGGTCCTCTTCTGCCCTGTAAAATCTACCCATATTTGTTCCAAGTGGAGGGAGCCCTAGCACTTAAAATGTTCTCGATAGACTCAGGAGAAAGCCCTGTGTACCTCAGTTTGTACCCAACAGGGGCCAAGCATGAGAAGGTTCCACAATTCGGGCCTGGGATGAAATACAGTCCCTATGCCTGAGAAAGAAGGTCCTTCCTGTTCGGAATCGCCCGAGGCGAGCCATCGAGGGGAGAATTTAGCTCCGAGAACCATACACTGTTAGCGCGGCGCTATCAGTACGAGGCAAGACCCTTGCTGGCGAACCTTGGCCAAGACTCCCGGGAGCAGAAAAACCGGGGAAAGAAACGCATACAGACGCATTCTGGGTCATGTATGTGCCTTTATGTCCAGACCCAAGGGGGCTGGGTGACTCGGGGAGACATTGCACTGTTCATAGAGGCGAAGAGGTCCTCTTCTGCCAGGGAAAAATCTCACCCACTACCTCAGGGTGGAGTTTCCACTCCCCCGTCTGTATTTTCTGTCTGGACAGTAAATCTGCTCGCATATACGGGCATCCAGGGATATAAACCGCCCTGAGTGACAGGAGCAGCCCTGGGCCCCAAGGAGAATCCAACGTGCCAGAAATTCAGCTGACATGAACGTGGATCTCCCTGTTTGGTTTCTGTAAGAGACTACTGATGTATTGCCCACCCGCACCAAGACATGGTAGTCTCAGAAGGAAGTATTTCAGGGTCAGAAATACAGCCATCAACTCGAGACAGTTACTGTGACAACCGAGCTGACGACCCTCCTATTCCCTTTAAGCTGGATGACCACTTAAGGCCACTACTCAGCCCATCAGGGAGGCGTCTGTCGTTAACAGCCTGCGACAACGAGACGCACATAAAGTGGGACCCAAGGTAAGAAACCGGGTGTAAAACAGTTAAAGGATGGGAAAGGAGGAGGTGAGAACCGGCTTGTCAACATAAATAATAATTTAATAAGAAACTTAAAACACAACATAAACAAACACACATGCGGACATGTCCGTAATTCTCTCTCTCTCGAACCATCGTCACCGGCCGCCTTTATCCCTCGTGCGCCTCATCAGGCCGATTGGGGACCGGGCGCGCGATATTTCGACCGGCCCCGCCCCCCTCCGCTCCACACACCTCCCGGCGTTATCTCAGGCCAGGGTGCCACCGGCATGACGTACACCCCCCCTATCCCTGGGGCGGGGTGTATCTTGCATCCCGCGTGGTCATCCCCGCCTTCCTCGCCCTGGGAGGAGACAGGAGGGAAAGACAACAACAACAAAACAAAATAGGTGAGGGAAAAGGCCAACACGGTGCGACAGAGAGAGAGAGGAGAGAGAGAGAGGAGAGAGAGAAAAAGCTCACTCACCGGTTCTCTGATGTACCGTCGCGTGGTCCTCGAACACTCCTCCACACTCAGGCGGACGACAGACGCTCCACCCCCGGGCGAACCGGAGTGAAACTGTCGACCCCCAGCGGGTAGAACGTGCCTCCGCTTTTCTGGCGGCAAATGGGTACACTCCTCCGCCCCTGGCAGCGGCTCTACCGCTCCGGGCGGTCGGAGAGTTTCTTCCCTCCTCCCCTCGCGGACGGTGGTCTTCCCTCGACCCCTCCGCGTCTCTGGGGACGGCAGGGCACGCCTCCCGGCAGCGGCTCCCTCGCTCCAGGTGGTCGGGGTATCCAGTCCCCATTTGCCCCGCGGACGACGGCCGTACCCCGCATCCGGGCGGTCGGGCCACTCCGTCACCCAGCAGATGGCAGCGGTGCTCCCCTGGGTGGACAGCAGTGTTGAGGACTCTGTGACGGGCATCCCTCCTCCTTCCCGGGTTTCAGCACAAATGTAAAACAGTTAAAGGATGGGAAAGGAGGAGGCGAGAACCAGCTTGTCAACATAAATAATAATTTAATAAGAAACTTAAAACACAACATAAACAAACACACATGCGGACATGTCCGTAATTCTCTCTCTCTCGAACCATCGTCACCGGCTGCCTTTATCCCTCTCGCGCCTCATCAGGCCGATTGGGGACCGGGCGCGCAATATTCCGACCGGCCCCGCCCCCCTCCGCTCCACACCGGGGTCTGAACCACATAGAAAGGGAACGAAGCCCGCGGCGCGTAACCCTTATTAGCCTAGGGGATTTGGCCCTTGGAAGAAACCCCCCTGGCTTTGAGCCACAACAAAAACGGTCTCTTGAGCAGAAGGTCCAGAGGGATCACCGTGGACGCAGACGCCCTGAAACCTAGTACAACCTTGACCTAGCCTGACTTCACTTATTCGCGATTCTAGCGGGAGACAGTTGTGCCTGCATTGTGATTGAACTCCATACAGTCCCCGAAAGACAGTGTTCTGAGTGGGAGAGAGGACGCTTTTCTTGGCGTTGAGCCTCAATCCCAGAGAAATTAGATGAGCTAAGACGATATCCCTTTGCTGAACTGTCAGTTCCTGGAACTGCACTAGATCAGCCAGTAATTCATGTAATTCAGAATGCGGATGCCCCGGAGTCGCAAAGGAGTTGGCGCTGCAACATGCATTTGTGAATGTGCGGGTAAAAAGGGCTAGGCCGATTGGAAGAACCTTCCAACTGGAAGGCTTCGCCCCGAAAGCGAACCTCAGGAACTTCCTGTGTTGTGGCAGAACTTTCTAAGAGAAGAAGTGCGTCATGCACTTGATGTTGGGCTTGTCACACGATCGTCTTGATAGGCAGCATCTTGGACTTGAACACCCAGACTGGGCAGTTCAAGCTTTAAGATCTAAGGCCAGACGCAACCCCTCACCCTCCATGGGAACCAGGAAGTATTTGGTGTAATAACCTGACTCTCTGTCTGGAAGGGGAACACGTTCTATGGCCCTTTAACCAGGAGATTTTGCAGTTTTCCCCACAGTAGACATAACTGATCCGGTTTACGGTAGTGCGAACCACGCCGTTCAATCACGGAAGGCGGCAAGTTATTTAAATTCTATAGCCCTTTTCTACTGTTCTTAGGACCCACGAAAATATCTGGCAGAAGTTTCTATGCTGCCAGGTTCTCTGAGATGGGTATAAATCTTTTAACACTTCCTGTTGAGGGGGTGTCGAGTGTTCCGCATCCTGGATAAATGCAGGGAGCCGCAAAACACCTTACTTTTTGATTGGAGCCTCTACCACCCGAAACACCAAAGGCGGCAGGAATGGAGAGGCTTCCCGGGGGTACCGGGAGGGGCGAAGGAGCACTCGCCCTGACCCGAGATTAGGCGCAAGACCGTCAGGGTCGCAGGGTTTTCTTCTTTTAGAAATTAAGGTCCTGAGGTCTTGCTTTGTGGCTGCTGAGGGCGACGAGACTGTCCCCAATCCCTGGGAGGAGGAGCACGACTCGCCACACTTTGCTTTTGAGCCTCCCTACTAACAGGACCGAGGTGGGTCTGGGTGGCCGACAGACCCACCCCCTGAGTGCGGCGAGGGAGGAACAGCCGAAGGCCTCCTCATGGCTTTTCGCCTCTTGGAACCTGGAGATAACCGTGCTCATGGCGTCTTCAAATAGGCCAGTAGGCGAAACTGGGGCATCAAGGAGGAAAACTTTATCCTTGTCCTTGATGCCCGAAAGGTTGAGCCAAAGGTGCCTCTCCACGCTGACCAAGACAGACATAGACCGGTCAATAGCACGGGCTGTTAGCTTGGTCGCGTGGAGAGAAAGATCTGTGGCTCAACGAAGCTCAGAAAAAGCTTGCTCATCGAGCGCAGCACCCACACTCAGGTCATCCAGCAGGTCAGCCTAGTAAGCCTGTAATACAGCCATTGTGTGCAGAGCAGCACCAGCCTGACCTGCTGCTTGATAAGCCCTCCCCACTAAAGTGGAGGTCATCCTGCAATGTTTTGTGGGGAGGGAAGTTTTTTTAAATGATACCGAACCCGGCGAGAGATAGCCCGCAAGCGTCTCTTCGACCAGCGGCATCATTGAATACCCCATGTCTCAGCACCCATGATAGTCGAATATACCGACATCAAGGGCACGAAGACACAGGAAGTAAAAAAGATTCCTCCATGAACGAGAAATCTCGTTATGGAGATCATCAAAGAAAGGAAGGGACTAATATAGCGTTCCCTACTAGCGTCTTTTTTTTTTTTTTGCCACCAGACAGAAATCTGTCTTATAGTTTGGAGCGTTTGGGGGGGGCGGGGTCTCTTGTTCACATGACCAGTCTAGCTGTAGTCTGGCCACAGCCCGAGTAACCACCTCGAGTAATTTCTCAGCCGCTTTATTATTATGCGTGGAATGTACAGAGGTTCAGCGCCCCCCTCGTGAAATGAAGAGGCGCCGAGGCGCGCTTCAGGCTTACGAGAAGGATCAGCTGGATCTGGGGAGAGAGCGAGCGATAGGGACGGACCTGTCTCTCGCTCCTCAGCCAGATTTATGTGAGAGCCCCACGATGAAAGAGTGGGCGCTGACTCCCGGAAGTAAGCGAGGCGAGCGCGAAGCATTTTGCCCGAAAGCAGATCGCAATGCGCGCACTCGCCCCGCCCCAACACGAGAACAGCATACTCTTCCCCCAGACAAACAAAACGCATCGTGTGTCTTGACTCTCTGTCATATTTATATATATATTAAAAAATTTTCTTTATTTTTTCCCCCCTTTTTTTCATTTTGAAAGCAAGAAAGAGAAAAGGTTCACTGCACACTGCCTAACAGAATCTAACTCCTTACAGAGGAAAGAAATTTTGACAGTTTCGTGATGCAGCACACAGCACAGAATGGCTCTGAAGATGGAAAATCTGATGATGCACCGGTGACGCATCTATTTATAGCCACTGTGCCAGGTGCGTTCAATAATTACATCGGCAGAGGCTATACATTTCAGTCAATGTTCATTGACGTGTTGCATACATATTCAAAGCTGGTCACAACTGAGACGTGTTCCCAAAGCGCTCTTCAGCACGGCATCATAGTGATGCTTTTTGTAAAGGGAACATATAATTTCTGTGCATAAAGATGTTTTAAATTAAAAATAAATATGCAATATTAGGAGAAAAGCTTCAGTGTGCTTTTTTTTAAACACTAGCATAGCCAGATTCTATCAAATTATTGTTTGGCTTACTTCTGATAAAACTAAAGCAACGTTCCCTGTATTAAATTAAATACATTTCCAAATGAAAAAATATATATTTTTAGACCTAATATATGCATTTTTTTTTTTACACAAACTTAAATTAGCCTTACCCTGTTCTGTAGATGAATAAAGTCTGAATGACATTCTCAGAATGTTCTCCACTTTTTGTTAAGACTATAAACTATTTGTTCAATGCTGAGTTCACTTTCAGAAAATGAGCTTTTGAACATTTTAAAACATTTAAATATTTTTAAATCAAATTCTCTTTAACTCGGATCACATTTGCTGAGCTTCTTCAGAAAATGTAAATTGCATTATGACATTATATTAATTTTAGATGACAATCAAGTTCAGTTGGTCATTAAAAGTTGTTGGATAAATATGCGGGACATAATGCAGTTGTGATGCAACTTAGATTATATGATTGTTCAAAATAGCCTATGGAATATCAGGAATGTATCATCTGGAAATCCTGACATTACACCGCATCAATGTTTTCCTTTATTAGCTGTGCATACAGCATACACACATTGATGTTCCCCCACTACTTTGTGCAGGTTGCCAGCTTGAACAGGGTCATGACGATTTGCATTCTGGTCAGAACCGGTGGCATCCTGCGATAGGCGCCACATCAGGACCAATATTACAGTTCCATCAGAAGGACAACTGCTCCCTTTTGATTGCAATTTCTCATCTTCTGATTGCATTTATTTGTGAAATGAAAATGACAGTAAGATGGCTAATTTAAATTAAATTTTTAATTAAATGAATACTCTCACCATTTCACCAAAACTTGTGAGGACATCTGGGAGTGAATTAGCTATAAAAACACATTTCTGTATGGAAACGGCTTAAGGGCAGATTTATTTTGTGATTAACCAAAACTTATGTGACAAATTGTTTGTTTAAGCATGACATCAATAAAAGTCAATTTAAATGTAAACAGGCAGAAGATGCCAAATTTCGCACATTTATTTTATGCATTTTCAATTAGTCGATAACAAAATATCGTGAAAAGTGGATGGAAACTAGGATGTTGTCTTGTTTTCTTGTTCGTTTGTCTTGGCTCATAGCGATGCACTTGCTAGGAACTTTTTCTTTGCGGATGCTTGCGTTTTTTACAAGTGAGATAAGAAATAATTTTAACCCAATTAAATATTGTGTCCAACTATTTACTTTTCCCCAACTCATGCACTGAGCTAAAAGTTAACTTACCTTGCATGCACTATTAAGTGATGGATGGTTGTCACGAAGATGACTCACCAGATTGGATGCGTTTCCCAATTTCGCAGTGACTTTTCTCTGGCAAGCTCTGCAGACAGGGTTACCATCTTCAACTAATTTTCCCCCACCATTATAAAATCCAAAATATGACCACACTTCTGATTTGGTGTTCTTGGAAGGTTGGAAATTCTCCCGAGAGCCGTCATTGCCTTCCGCCATGTTTTCACGTAAAAAAAAAAAAACCAACAATAATGATGTTGCATGTTGTGCCCAGGTGTCAGACTCATGCTGGGTGTGTGTGGACAGCATTTACCATGAGTTTTAAAAATCACGATAATCGGTTTTAATGATAATGAAATGTGACATGGTAATACTAACCGTAGGGGAATTTTATCGTGGTTTACCGTGAAACCTAACAGTTTCATCCCTATTCTGTATCAGAGGCACTGAAGTTGTATTATGCTAGCCTTATTTCTAAATATCTAATCTATAAGTCTCATTTCTAATCTTAATTTGTTTTTAACAATCTACACACCAAGTAGTTATGCATGTGACAGTCATCTTGTTCGGTTGTTCTGGTTTAGTTAGGCGGTAGTAAAGAATGTTTATTGAAATGGAATTTCCTCAAACGTAACTCAAAATAGCATCACAGCTAAAAGTATAAATAAATAACACAATACATATGTTTTAAAATGATAAATCTCACAAAAGTCAAACAAAAATGATCAAACTGATCACTGCCTCTATATGTTCTCTGGTTCACACTTCCATGTCTTGTGCCTGGAGTTAAACTGCTGTGTTTAAATAGCTTTTTTGGGGTGCCTTGATTTTTAAATGGTTTAAAATCAAATTGCATTGTTAATTAACAGAGGTTCAGGAGGAGCATTTTAATTTTAATCTAACAAATCACAGCCCACAAGCAGGAGTATATATGCCGCTGCTTACCTGCTTCCTGTGACAACTCTCCTGACATGACAGTCTTTGCGGCATTCGGCCCCACCCATTTCCCCATGAAAAGACCCAGGCAGACGGATCAACGGATGCAACTCAATTTCCCTGCAAAGCATTCGGCTCCACCAGAACAGCTCTTCCATCCAAACAGACTCGTTATTCAACAGAAGCTGCCACAGCAGCTCTTTGTATTTAGCAGTATTGACTACCACTACCGTATTGTTTATATATTTTACAGTGTCTGTCTTTCTATGCTCCATTCAGTGAAGCAGTTTATAGCATGAAGTTGCTGCCGCAAACTGGCTGCTCCCGCACTTAAGAAAGGTGAAACAACTGGCTACGACTGCATATGTTCTCTTAAACTTTCCGGCTTCATGTCATTAAATAAAAAAAAAAATGTAAAGAGAAAGAAACAAAGATTAACTTTAATCCAACCACAAATTCAACCCCAGCATGTTTAATCAGGTTCTGCCGCACACAGGCACGGATTTTGAAAGCAGAGGCCCCTGGGCACAAAATCTTGGAGGCCCCCCTCCCAGAAATGTTCTGAAATATGCTTGTGGAGAGAGAGACATCTGATTTTACAAAAGCACAAGGTTTTGTTGTTATTGTGAGTGTACACAAATAAAAGTAGACCCTTTTATAGTCTCTAATGATGTCTTACACTTATCTGTATGCACCAAAATGATGGAAAATTTTATATTGTTGTTTTTTTATGTAGATTTAAAGATTTTCTCTAAGGCCTTGGCCAATAGATTAAAAGATGCAATGGACAAGTGGTTCACTCTGACCAGACCTATTGTATACCTGGAAGGTTGATTATGGATAACATTACTCTTATCAGGGATATACTGGATGTCTGATTATCTTGATCTTGACATAGGTTTTATTTCAATTGATCAAGAAAAAGCCTTTGATCGAATAGAGTATTCATATATTTGGAATACGCTTGATACTTTTGGCCTTCTGTAAACTTTTGGTGGAATGATTAAAGTAATGTACAAAGACATTGAGAGCGTACTGAAGATCAATGGTGTTTGAGTGCCCCTTTTAAAATTGGGAGAGGTATAAAACAGGGATGTGCTTTATCTAGAAAGTTGTATTCCTTGGCAATATAGCTAATGTTAAACAAGCTGCGTTCTTGTATTGAAGGTTTTAAGTTAAGAAATCACATTGCTCAACATCAAATGTCAGCTTATGCAGATGATGTCATGATTTTAATTAATGGATGAAAATATGTTATTAATTTGGAGTCTACTGTTAATGAATTTGGTATAATTTCTGCTGCTAGAGTGAACTGGGAGGAAAGTGATGCACTGATTAAAGGTAAATGGGAGAATGGTTTGCCAATTTTACCTGGTGGATTGAATTGGAAGAGTACTATTAGTACCTTTACAAACAATATTGGTGGACGTCTTCTGGGACAGGCTGCACTGGGTCCCTCAAAGTGTGCTTTTTTTGCCTTTGGAGGAGGGAGGACAAGGTTTGGTGTCTCTATCAAGCACCATTGTGATTACAGTTCATCCAGAAGATTTTAACAGGCTCTGTGGATGTGGCATGGAGAGAAGTTGCGAAAAACATTCTTCACAGATTGGATGGACTTGGACTAGATACTGCGTTGTTCATTATGGATACCAAAAAGCTACACTTGAGTGGATTATATTCATTTGGTTTGTTCAAAGTTTGGGGATCTTGGAGTTTTGGAGAAAGAAACTGACAGCAGAGGAATTGTCACTTATTGAAAGACATGAGGAAGGAAATTTGCTTCCTGATATGAGAGACCCTTTTCCCAATCACTGGATTACAACAGATTTAAAGAAGATGTCTGATATCTTGTTTAACTTGAGTGGACTTCAGGATTTATTATTAGATGAATTAATTGAAAAAGTGATCTACAAATGTTTTGTTAAAATATTGTACAAGTCAACACTGTCTGAGAAAATAGATAATGTTTGGAGAGAGAAATTTGATACTGGAAATGAAGTTAAACCCTTTTGGAGGGTCTTTTACAAACCACCATTGACGAAAAATTCAGGAGATCTACAATGGAGAATCCTGAAGGGGGCTGTTGCTGTTAATGCCTTTGTTTCGATCATTAATCCCAATGTCGATGAAGGTTGTGTTTTTTGTGGGTTAAGAGAAACAATTTTTTAATTTTAAGGTTTAAACCACTTTTTGTATTACTAGAACTTTTTTTTTTTGTAGGTTTTAAGGAAAGTTTCCCACATAAGGCTTTCATCTATGGGGCAGGATACAACCGCAATCAAAGATTCAAATGCAGTTGATACATTTTATGGTTGGCCAAGTAAAGATGGCAATATATATTTCAAGAAAAAACAGGATTAGGAATATACATGGCCAAGATAGTGTACTGTTGTTTAAGGCGTTTATTAGGTCTAGGATCTCAGATGAATTTAAGTATTATAAAGAGATGCAGGATTTATAAACTTTAGTAATAAAGTAGTGTTTTAATTAGGTTTTTTGGACTGTGTTTGAGGGGGATTGCATTTTTAGTTTTTTGTTGTGTTGATTGTTTTTGTGATGTTGATTTGATGTTTCTTGGGTTAAATCTCTCTCTTACACACACACACACACACACACACACACCCATCCTTGTTCGAAACAGTACAAGATGTGATACTATTTCTGAAGTGACACAAGCAAACAGCACTAAATTAGCGCTGAACGGCCGGATGCACTCTGCAGAATCACAGCAGTGCTGATGTAGGGCCATGTAGCACTCTTGCTCATGTGATATTCCTTATATATATATATATATTTATTTGTTTATTTATTTATTTATATATATTATTATTATAGTGCAAAAGTGGAATTAATTAGAACAAAACACACATTGATCTTAAATGTATAAATTTATTTTAGTTTGTCATGGTCCTAGTGCCTTTTTGTACACTTACACTTACTATGAAGTGTGAGCCACAATTTCTGAGCTGCTTGGAATGGTATAAGGTGTGTACACACTTGTTTCAAGCTCTGAGTATGAGAATTCAACAAGTTTGGCAGGACAGAATTTATTCACACACGTTGACCAGCTAGTCAATCTCCTCTTCAAACATCCTGTCTCTATTTGTGTCTCGTTGGTGTCATGTTTCTTTTATAACAATGTCCCCACAGAAATGTGTTCATGCTAATTTCCTAGTCTGAACTAAAACCAGCATAAGCTGGTCTTGGCTGGTCTCTATGTTCTGCTGTATTTTTTTGAGGGGTTTTGGCCACTTTTCAGTGGATTAGGCTAGGAGACCATCTGGCCACCAAGCTAAACTAGCCAAACAACAGCTTGGCCAAGCAAGGAAACCAGCTAGACCATCTGAATACCAGTTGGGGCATGCTGGGAGACCAGCTTGAACAGTTTAAACCAGCTAAGACCAGCAAACCATTTTAGGCTGATTTTATTTTGTAGCAGGGCTGTTCTCCTACACTTACAAAAAGTCAGATAAATGGTTGCACAAAACTGTTAAAGGAGGGGATGAATATGAAAAGATTTTCTGGCCCTCTTAGCACATGAATCATGACTGTATGTTTACAAATAAACCCTCACTGAGGATAAACCTGATTGTCTCTGGACATTCATTTTCAACAGAATAAGAAACGTACCCATTTGCAATGTTGTTATAGCTTCCTAATAAGCTAGTAAACATGTTTGCATGTAAGGACATAAGCTCACATGGTTACATTTTACAATAAGGTCCTATTTGTTAACATTAATAAATGAATTAGGTGCCATAAACTAAAAAAAATAACAATATTATTTTTACAGCATGTATCAATTTTGGTTAATGTTAATTAAATAAAAATACATTTTTACTGTTGTAATTCAAGTTAGCTGATCATGTATCAGCTGATGTTAACATACTGTATATAAGTTTAAATGTAAAAAAGTATATGTATAAGTATATGAGGGAATTAACATTAACAAAGATTAATAAGTTATGAAAAAAATCATTGTTAACTAACATAATTAACTAAAGTGATAATACAACCTTATTGTAAAGTGTTAACACTTAAACTCAAAGATAATCACAGTCTTCTTTTTAAAAAAAAAAACACTTGTTTTCAGAAATGTAGTCTCATTATAGCTGCCTTGGTCTTTTAAATTTAATTCAGGTGGTTTTATACTGTGAAGATGATTAGACAGAGTAAAGGTTGAATGGGGTCTGTCCCAAGAGGAACTCTCCAACACCAATAAAGTAAACCACTTGAGCAATTCCAAAAAGCGGAGCAATGACCAGCGCTCTGCAGCTGGCACCCTTCAAGAAAGCAGTCGGCCCTTCTTTCCGTATGATCTTTCTGTATGAAGAAAGAGCAACATTATTTATATTACATAAGGGGAACCAACAGTGGATTTATGATTGATATTTAATACCTTATGATTACTGTACCTGATGCAGTCTGTCACACCATTGTAGGTGTCTTCGTTTGCACTTTTATTGAGTAACTGCAACCTGGTCTTCACCACTGGATAGTGATGGGTTCAAACTTTAGCCTCAGTCTTTGCACATACACTAACAGCATCTGCTCGAAAATATATGGAGTGGTGGTGGCGTAGTGGCTAAAGCACTGGGCTGTTAATCAGATGGTCGCTGGTTCTAACCCCACGGCCACCACCATTGTGTCCTTGAGCAAGGCACTTAACTCCAGGTTGCTCTGGGGGGATTGTCCCTGTAATAATTGCACTGTAAGTCGCTTTGGATAAAAGCGTCTGCCAAATGCATAAATGTAAATGTAAATATATAAAAAAAAACTCGAACCCTACACTCACCATCGCAAGGGCTGACTACCACAGCTGCTGTACATCCAGCTGCACAGCCTGAAATAAAGGACCAATAAAATGGCGCATTCTCATCCTCAGATGACTTGCCCAGTTGGTTGAGGTGGGCAAAGAGAGGAAAGTAAACCACAGAGAATGGGATGTCCCTGTAAGAATAAATATGCAGGAACGGGGTTACTACTAATAATGTTGCAAAAGATTTACCCAATTAAATATATATACTATAACCCTAACAACTGTCAAAATTAAAAGATACTCAAAGCACTATTTTGGGTTCCTTAGCTGCAAAACCATGTGGAGATCCTCTAGACATCCTTTTACATTCTCTGACAAACCTACTCCTAGTTCCTGCAAGAACTCTAAAGAACTCAAAGCACTTTCAATGGTCTCTTCAGTAACCCCATCATAAGGGAAAGACATTTAGGCACTTGAAATATATATTGAAGCTCCTTGACTAAGTAATTAAGATGTTTGCAACTCCATTAAACAATGTCTGGAGATTTCTGCCAGTGTGGCATGCGAGGAACCCCAATTGGTGCCTCAAGGATTGTTTATTTTTTACTGTGTAGAATTAGGGAGACAGAACACGTCAACAATGTTCCAATTATACAGCCTAACCTTATCCATAACCCTACACTCTGAGAAAAATGTACTTACAGTAACTATGCATTTTAAGACACAAGGGCTGTCACTGGAGTGGTACCCATTAAAGGGTTCTTTTTTGTACCTCGTTTGGGGTTACTCAATTATACCCATTTGGGGGGGAAAAGTATTGTGCAGAAACAAAAATGCACCCAAAAGGGGTTAAAAAATCATTTGAAGTACAAAAAAAGTTTCCCTTGAGGGTACAACCCCACTGACCGCCCTTGTACCTTAAAATATACAGTTGTTTCTAAGAGTGTAACCCACCTCTAAAATCATTGGGGTGTAAAGTTTTTACCTACAGTATGAGAGAAATCATAGGTAAGTAAGAAGCTCCTAACCCTATCCCCAATCCTAACCAACCCTTAAAATAAGTGATGGGTTAACAATGCTCCAATCAAACATTTATAGTCCTAACCCTGACCATAATACAATCCTAGCCCTAGCCCTAACACTAACTTTAACCTACCCTTATAATTTGAGAGAAATAGCAGTTAAATTTGAATGTTGTTCACGCCCCAACCCTATATTCTGATTATTTACTTGCAGTATTCTTTCAGGACCAACAAGGTCACTGATGTCCCTAGGATCATGTCTTACTTGGGTAAACCAAGTTAAGACAATATAGTACGTCATCTCTTGCATTGCTATATTCCAGAGCCATTTCTTTATGCTTATTGTAATGCTTGTAGTGTTTTGGCTGTTTTGAATATGTTATTTAGAGTTTTTTTGCCCCAAGCCACAACTGCAGTTTGGAATATGGAAACTGGATTGGGTTGTAATGGAAGACCTTTGCAATAGAGCCATACAGGAGTTAAATTGGGATTTCTGAGGAGGGGAAATGCAACCAGCGAACTGCACCCCTTTAAAAAACGTGCTGCTTTGGGTGAATATGAATGAATGAATGTTACATTTATATAGAGATTTTCTGACACTACACTCAAAGCGCTTCACATAGTAAACAGGGGACTGTCCTCAACTACCACCAGCATTGCAGCATCCACCTGGATGATGCGACGGCAGCCATAATGTGCCAGAACACTCACCACACACCAGCGGTTGGTGAAGAGGAAAGAGCAGAGAGATACAGCCAATTAATGGAGGGGGATTATTAGGAGGCCATGATTGATAAGGGTCCATGGGGGGAATTTGGCCAGGACACCAAGGTTACACCCCTACTCTTAACGAGAAATGCACTGGGATTTTTAATGACTACAGAGAGTCAGGACCTCGGTTTAATGACTCATCTGAAAGACAGTGCCTTTTTACAGTACAGCGTCCCCGTCGCTGTTTTGGAGTGTTAGAACCCACACAGACCGCAGGGTGAGCACCCCCTGCTGGCCCCCCTATTACCTTTTCCAGTAGCAACCTTAGTTTCCCACCAGGAGGTCTCCCATCAAGGTATTGACCAGGCTCAACCCTACTTGACTTTAGTGCGTAACTGGGTGAAAGCTGCAGGGTGATATGACTGCCAACACAATATAGCAGACTAGGTTCCAACACAGATTAGATGGAAACATATGCTTATGTAATTAACTTTAAAGAACTTTAAAGGTGTCTTCGAGCGTGAACACTTGCTAAATGGAGATGGAATGTATAAAAAAACTGAACTGTCACCTGCCTGCAAGAAAAAGAACAAAGTGACAAACAAATACTTTTAAACCAATCTTATTCTTGTTTTTTTAATCAAAGGAGCCGGAACACCTTTCCGGTACGTTCCATCCCATTAACCCCTGGTCCCATAGTGTTCACATCAGTGTTCCAGGGTGAAGTTTACCTCATGAGAGTTGCTCCTAGTCCTTTGTACAATCCTTGGATGCCCTTTCTGCGAAGTTGTTCCTGGGCAATCTGAATGGCTGACACTTTTCTTATTGAAGACGCAGGACCTACAGTGCACGAGTAGTTCAGGACGGGACTGGCCCCTTCAAGTTTCATAGTATGGAGCATGGTTAGCTGCCTCTGCTGGGCCACTGAGAAAAAAGATGCAGCCTTTGAAATAACTTGTTAAACAACAAAATACTTACAATTTTGCTTAATCTTAGAAAGCTTGTTGGGGACACCTGAAAGTTTCAATACGTTTTTGGTTCATGACAGAATGGAGGGAATCTGCTAATTTGAGGACTGAATATAAAATAGCATAAATATTTTATGAGAGTATTAAAATACTTGATTCATCATTCTTGAAGGACATCAGTTGAATCAGTTATGTGTTCCTCACCAAGTCTACCAGCATCCTGAAGCTGGATCTTGAGCATTTCCATAGGGGTTGTTATTATAACCTGACACATCCCTGCCCCGCAGCCAGCCAGCATCTCCTGAAACATGCTCAGCTTGAGCCTGCAACAAGGTGTATTATTCACCCTCTATCAACAGGTTGTTTTCCAATTAAAGAAGTAAGGTGCTGTGGAAAATTATTTGCCCCATCCTGATTTCTTCTTTCTATTCTTTCTGTTTTTGTGAATATCTCATACTAAATAGTTTCAAAAATTCAAACAAAATCTAACATAAAACAAAGGCAATCTGAGTAACACAAAATACAGTTTTTAAAGTTATCCAATACCAACTGGGCTTGTGTGAAAAAGTATTTGTCCATAGTTACTAAATAACCCAATCTATGAAACTGCATTCATAATGGGGTTAAACTAGACACACCCAGGTCTGATTACTGCTATTAACTTTTTCAGCAGCATGAAGTTGGCCAAGAGGTCTCACCCCAGTTGCACACTTGAACAAGGTCGAAAGAAATTCCAGAAATTTTGAGGAAAAATGTGATTTAAAAATATCAGTCTGGGAAGGGTTACAAAGCTATTTCAAAGGCTCTCGGACTCAAAACACCCACAGTGAGAACCATTATCTCCAAATACAGAAAACTTGGCATAGTGTTGAACCTTGCTAGAAGTGGCTGACCTTCCAAAATTCCTTCAAGAGCACAGCGACATCTCATCCAGCAAGTCACAAAAAAGCCAAGGACAACTTCCAAGAAACTGCAGGCCACTCTCGCATCAATAAAAGTCACTGTTCATGACCCCACTATTGTCGGGGCTCTGGATGTATTATCCGCTTCTGTGTGTGTGTGTGTGTGTGTGTGTGTGTGTGTGTGTGTGTGTGTGTGTGTGTGTGTGTGTGTGTGGTCTGCTTGCCATTACATGGACTTTGTTTATGTTGTAGTGTATGACAGTTATCACTTGCTGGTGCACATGGGTTGCCCGACTGGGTAATCAGCAGCACTTATGTGTGATTGTTCTCACCTGAGTGTCATTCGGTGGCATGTATATCTTTCCTCTCTGTGTGGCTTTTTGTCGCTGGTTTATCTCAAGACTGCATAGTGTGTTCAAGTCTCCTGTTTGTTGTAAGAAGAAGTATAGTTTAATTATTTTCTCGAGCGATTGTCTGCTCTCCGTCTTTTCTGTTTGTGTACTCTTAGCGATCGTCCACTATCTACCTTAGTTTTAACCTTGTTCTTCCTGTCTGCTGTCAGCCCGGTGCCAGTCTTCTCTATCTCCTCTCAGACCCTGTGGACCTGGCAGTATCTATCTCTCTCTGGGCCAGCTGGTCATTTGAGGGGCTTGCCTACCTGGTTCGGCTCATCGTTTATCTTTGTGATCCATCGGCGGATTCAGGCCTAAGCCTATGTGGGCGATTCCAGTTAATCGTCTCTTTCCATGCTGGATTCTGTCATTTTAAATAATAAATTAACTTGCCTGCACTTTGGGTTTGTGAGTGTTTCTATTAGAAACTATTAGAAAGACACTAGTCAAAAATGTTATCCATGGAAGAGTGGCGACTCGAAAACTACTGTTAACCCAGAAGACCATTAAGGCATGTCTGAATTTTGCCAAAAAACATCTTGATGATCCTCAACCCTTTTGGGAGAATGTTCTGTGGACTGATGAGTCAAAAGTGGAACTGTTTGGAAGGCAGGGGTCCCATTACATCTGGCATAAATCAAACACAGAATTCCACAAAAAAACATCATACCTATGGTCAAGCATGATGGTGATAGTGTGATGGTGTGGGGATGCTTTGCTGCTTCAGGGCCAGGGCGACATGTAGTAATTTCTACCAGAAATTCCTAAAGGAGAACGTCCGGTCATCTGTCCATGAGTTGAAGCTCAAGCGCAACTGGATTGTGCAGCAAGACAATGATCCAAAGCATAGGAGTAAGTACACCTCTTAATGGCTCAAAAGAAGCTAAATTAAAGTTTTGTAGTGGCCTAGTCAAAGTTCTGACTTGAATCCGATTGAGATGATGTGGCAGGAACTTTAATGGGCAGTTCATGCTCGAAAATCCTCCAATGTGGCTGAACTAAAGCAGTTCTGTAAAGAACTCCACCACAGCATTGTGAAAGACTGATCTCCAGTTAATGGAAGTGCTTGGTTGCAGTTGTGTCTGCTCAATGTGAAACAACCAGCTATTAAGTTTAAGGGGCAGTTAGTTTTTCACATGGGTGATATAGGTGTTGGATAACTTTTTTGCTTCAATAAAAAAAAAAAACAAATGTGAAAACTGTATTTTGTGTTTACTCGGGTTGCTTTTGTTTTATCTTATATCTCTTTTCAAGATCTAAAAATCTAAAAAACAGAAAAACACAAAATACACAAAAACAGAAGAAATCAAGATGGGGCAAATACTTTACCACAGCACTGTATAGTGTAAATGTCTTAATAGAAGCTGAGGGATCTTACTCTCCTCTTCTGAGCCGCTGACGGAAGAGATCGTTGGCAGCCAGTTTGATGGCCTTCTCAGGGGTTACCAGTGTCAGGTTGACTGCTGCACCTTTAGGAAGCAAAGGAACAGAGTAGTCAATTAACAATATATTCTGTAAACTGCTACAAAGGTGTTTTGTATGAAGTTTTAGTGGAGAATTCTTTCTTTGGACCCCTCATTACATTTGACAGTGAATCAATATGATAATCACATTTCATAAGAGTCAGATTTTGCCAACTGTTTCAAATAACAAAAAATAAGTAACAATTCAAGGCATATAGTCAAGGAAAAACCCATGTCAGTCAGTTTGCTTTAAATAAAATAAATTACTGTCTCAAGCTAATGTAATTGATATAAATTGTTGAAAAGCAAATTGTCACTTTATGACATTTGAATTGTAGCTTAAGTTAAACGTGAATGATTCATTATGAGATTAAGGTATTTTTCTTTTCTTTTTTATAAAAAAAAAAAACATATCAATTTAAACACCTTACCTCTGTACATCCCAAAGTAGCCCTCAGAACGAACAGTCTTTATTAGACAATCCATCCTAATTAAAGAAACAAGAATATATTATTTGTCTCAGCTGTGCTGAATCTAGGAACACACCGTCACACACACCAAGAATGGGCACTAAAATACAAATAAGAGATTGAATAAGCCCCTCCCCTTTCACTCATCCATTGTTTTCTGAGAAAGTCAAACTAGTTTTTCATTTTTCCATGACAGGGAATTATTTTACTTACCATCCAGGAACTGTCTCTCTAGGAGTCTACATTGTGGTTTGTGTTTTCTTTTCTTACAGTAAATGGTTTAGTGTAGGTTTTAGGGTCCTTTTTTTAGGGTCCTTTTTTTTCTTTTTCTTTTTTATGGATTGGTGCATTTTTGTGAATGCCTGAATAAAATCATTCTAAACAGTATTTTGTTTTACTTATTGTCTAGTAAAACTATCTATGCATCCATTTAATAATATAAATTTTATTGAGAGGCAAAATTGCATTTAGTTGTAAAACTTGATTTCATAAAATCAACTAGTTGGTATTGCATAAACCTTACAAAATGTTGGTATACCTGTTTATACTTTGTAGGAATACTTTACGTATGCTTAAGACAAGTTAATGGGGTCTAATGGGGTAAGAAAAATATACTTATATCAAGATATATTCTCTGGAAACAATTATTATTATAAAAAAAATTCTATATCTTGTTTTATGGATGTTCAGATATTTTTACTGGAAACAATACTGAAATACCGATTGAGGGAAATTATTTTTACAGTAACATTAAAATAAAATGTGTTGCTACAAATGTGGAGTCTAAACGTACATGTTTTTGTAGACCTGTTGGTTGCCTCTTTGGTTCTGGAGCCTTGTCTTGGCTAGATCTATGGGGAACACACAGGTAACACCAATTAATCCAGCAACTCCACCATTGATGAGCTTGGCAGGAAGGCTAGAAGTAAACAGAAAAAGAAAAAAAGTAAGTTCAAACCCATTCAGTGAGTCCTAATCCATTCTTCCATTTAACAATCATGACTGTGCAAAATGAAGTCACTGCTTTAAAATATGATTTGTTTTATAGAAGGTATAAATAAGCAAGTTCAAGTCAAGTCATGTTTATTTTTATAGGCTAATGCTTTTCAAAATACTCATAGTTTTTGTGTGTGTGTGTGTGTGTGTGTGTGTGGTCCTCTTTAATGGTTATCAGTTGTATGGCCTAATTCTATATGGCATAAAATTATATTCTGATTGTATTCTGATATTCTGTCCCAAACTGTAGAATTTACACTGAAATTAGTATTTGCTCATTTCTTTTCTCTGTTAAAGGTCAACTTGGTATGTGGGATTCTACACAGTTTTATAATAAATTTATGATACTAGATTTAGTTTGATCTCTTTTTATCTATTCTGCTTCTTGTAAGGTCTTCTCTTTCATTTTCTCAGTTAAAACTCTACAGTAATAGAAGACTAAAAATATAGATATAATTTGTGTGAGGGGGAAACTTCCATGGTTTCATTTCAGACGTGCAGCAGGTGCTCGGAGCATTTGCTGGTGGTGTGTTTTGGCTTGTAGACACACTCATTCTTGTGCATTTTGTGCAGTAGCAATGGTTTGCCACCGGATAAAAGAAGAAGGGGTCAATGTGAACGGGACAGCCGGGCATCTTTGCAGAATGATAGACCAGAGAGCGATGCATACATCCTCTCTGAATCAGGAAACACTTGCCCACAAATCCTATACCCTTTTTTTTATTAATATTATTTTATCCATGTATGCAGTTACAGACAAATCATATAGAACATTAAAATCGCTCACAGATATTTTAACTTTCTGTCTTGTCTGCACTCAACAGTGCTGTCTCAAACATGGCGGATGATGTGAGCTCCATTGACACCATCTGCACTCCAATTGGTAGTTGCTGCCGAAAGTCAGTCCTCATTTGCATAGAGTTAAACTTTTCTCAACTTTTTTGAATTCTCTGGAAACGCCCACATCTACTCGCCAACAGGTCACTTGTGTCGCCGGAAGTCACCAGCTCTTATTGAAAATGAATGAGATCATGTTGCTTTGTCACTACATGTGTGAATGGTCATTCTCTCTCACACAAAATGCACACACAAACACACATTCTATACATTACATAAAACAAGTCCATACTAGATATTAAGCAGAACAAGTATTCTCATGTACGATTATATTTTAAAAAGATATTGGTTGATACTTAATGGCTCAAAGTATTTTAATGATTTATATTTATATATGTTGAGACCAAATGCACTTAAGAGTTGTACCCAGTTGACATCAGGAGACCTTCTTATAGAAATCACCGGATTATATTTGTCAGATAACACCCCAACAAATTTTGTGGGCAAAATTTTGTGCCCAAACCCCACCTCACCCCCCAAAGAAATTCATTATATTTACTGTTATGTTATACACTTTTATACTGAAACAACATCTTTTTTTTTTGGCAGTGAAGAAAGTTGGTAGCACTTTATTTTACAGTACAGTTCTACATTTCCGTACTAAATTATTACAATAACTACAGTAATTATTAGGTACTAAATATAACCTTAACCCATATTAAATACATGTAGTTACCTAATAACACTCTATCATTTCTTGGGTATGTACACTTTAAGTACACTGAAAGTACACGTACTGTAAAATAAAGTGCAACCAGAAAGTCTTTTCAAATAAACCGTTGCATGTGAAGCTTTTGAAGAACAATAGGTAAAAACATTTCCATCTTAAAGAATATCAAAACAGTACACACATAATGTACCACGATGTCTTGACATTGCATGTACTGTGGTAATATTATGATGTTGTTTGAAGTACCTTAAAATACAATGAAAATATAGCATATGAATATGCTGATAATTCAGCACCAAAGTATTTATCAAAGTACCGTGATATTACCATCTTATACCATCACTGTGCCATGCTAATACCACAGAAGGCTACTTTTTTGAAAGGGGATTTTCATAATTGTAAATAATATTAAGTAGCTTAAATGAAGCAAGCCACTTTAGTCATGTAGCTGGTAGTGTATTTTGCTTTCTCTAAAGTGTAGATTATCAGTTTTAGTTTAACTATGTCTTTCTGTCGAGTAGTTGGTGTACCATGTTATTGATCTCAAACGGCAAAAGCTTAAAAAAAAAATTGCCAATAGTTACTTTCTTTGACAAGATAGTTTTACTTTGCATTCTAATTGTCAATAGTATATATGGTTTAATATTTAAAGTTGAACTGTGAAATGTCATAAAGTGGAAATGTACAGTTGTTACTATAACAAATTATTTTTACCTGACCTGATGCTTTAAAAAAAAAAAAGATTTGTTTGTGTAATCTAATGTAATCAGGTTTATTCAATAATTAATTAAGGACAGTTAATACAATCATTTATCTTGAAACACATTTTAGGTTACCTGACAAAAGCTTTGTTACAGTGCAAGTGTAATTTAACACACTTATGGCAATTGCGAACATCACACATAGAGATCTTGATTTGTTAGGCTCTTACCTGTGTGAAGCATGTTCCACTACACATGGTGGTGTTGATGCCCATGCAATGACCACACTCCTGTCTTTCCACGTACAGGGTGTAGTTTTTCAGGGAGCAGGCCTGAAAAAGGAGACCGCAAAAGAACATCCCCATTTTCAGCCAGTACCTAGCCAAACGACTGTTCAAAATCAGCTCAAAATGTTACTCTAGTAGTGCTACTAAAATTAAAATGGCATCAATGTACATCTGTACTGCACACAGGCACCACTCTTAAACTGTTCTACATAAGTGAAGCATCCATTGACAAGGCAATGAAGGGCATGCCAGACAGCATCCCCAAAGTCCCATCAACAATGAGAATACACCAGGTTGTCACAACTTCTCCTGGGCAGATGTTGTACCGGGATGTAAGCTGCATGTGCACTGTACACAAGATTCTACAGTGCACATGTTATAACACAAAGGCATTCAGCTTCAACTCACCAAGCACACCAATATCAGAAGAGATCGAATGGGGTCCAGAAGTCATTCAAAAGTGGTGTGTCATACAATATGATGGAGACCTCTACCCAGGCATTATCACCCGCATTGATGAGGTTCAGATGCAAGTGAGATGCATGCACCGTGTGGGAGAGAACCGACTCTTCTGGCCCACCAGAGAAGACATGATCTGGTATGTATTCGAGGATGTCATTTGTTTCATTCCACCTCCTTAGCCTGAAACCACATGTCACCATGAGATCCAAAAGGACATTTGGGCAAAGCTTGTGAAGTATAAGGATTAGAAAAGAATTCTCTTGAAATGTATGTTCTGGTTATTACAAATGCGCATATACGTACAAAACAGTATACGTACAGTGTGTGGCCCACACGAGTGTGTGTGGTCACAAATATGTTATTCATGTGCTTGATTGGTATAATTATTAATTTATTTGTTTGTTGCACCCTGTTTATTCATATGTGTTGTGTGTGTGATCAGTAAGTGATTTCTAATGCTTATTCTACTGGTTAAATATAAATATAAAATGTTTTAAATGTTATAAATATAGCTGCTTTTCCCCAAATTCTATAAATAAATAAAATATTTATTAAAGCTGAACTGTTTAATTTCTGCGCTACTAGTGCAGTTGTGTCTCATGAGACGGGTCACTCAAAACCAACAGTGGAATTTTCATAGCGCCACAGAGACACAATGTTAGCCCTAACCCTAAGAATGGCTTATTTACAGTTCAATCATGACAATTCTCTGAAAGATTTAGCATTTTAATGTGGGTATGACATATTAATAGGATATTGGTCTTGGCAGAATTGATCTGCTACGCTGCACTGTAGAGCAAATGCAAATTCTTTCTTCTGCTAGAAAAGCAGTGGACAAGCATGTGGACATGCTGCTGTTGCACAATTACACAACATTCAAGTCATGCTGCATCAAGCATCAAACAATCCCCCAACAAAGCAGCAAAGCTGCAAAAAGCACATAACACAAAACACAACCTTTTAACCAGTCAGCTCTATCGCCAAGACTTATGTACTGCCGCTGCTCCCAAAAACAATGTGCACCAAGCGTATACTAGCTAGGTGTGCCTTGGCCACAGGCCATAAAGCGTAACACTAATGTACTAAAATGATATGTGTGCCTCGGCCTACTTGGCCGAAATGGCTTAGACAGCTAGTCTTATTTTAATGACCTAAAATATTGATGCAAATCAGACAGATTTAGCCAAGGCTTAAATTGTTAAAGATGCGCTTCTATGTGTCATGGCCAAAAGCAGAACTTATCTTACAAGCTAATAGAAGAAAAGCCCCAGCAAACCACCTGAGCAAGTAGCATTTTCAGAGAAAATTCTAGCAGTGCGATGCAATGAAACTGGCTGATCTGCACAACTGAGCAATTTAAATGTTACACAAAGTAAGAGATGACAAGTTGATTTGATACTTGACACAGTTTGACACTCGATACAGTTTTTCGGTGTAAGAGGATCCCCCAAGAGCTCTGTTCGAACACTGCTCACCCTCATGATATCCCAGGTGTGTATGACTTTCTTTCTTCACCACAACACGTTTGAAGAAAAATAGAAAAATATCTCAGCTCAGTAGGTCCTTAAAATGCAAGTGGATGGTGATCTGACTTTTGAAGCTCCAAAATTCAGACAGTCAGCATAAATGTCATCCATATGACTCCAGCTGATAAATGAATGTATTCTAAAGTGACACGATAACATTTGGTGCAAAAAATAACAATATTGAAGTACTTTATTACCTCTAAATCATGCTTCCAGTCAGCTGTGGTACGCATGTGTGTTGTAATCACATTGGCATTTGAGAGACGCGAGAACTGACAAACGTGCGTCACAGCCAGAAGTGCAGCGCTGTTTACAAGTGGAGGAGGAGGAACGATGTACAGAAGCCTCTGTGGTTCATGTTGCTTTTTTAAATTGACAACTGTATCGAGTGTTAGCCACAGGGCTTTTAATAAAACTTGGGGAGCCAGCCAAAATTGTAACGGGACAACACAGAATGTCTACTGTAGCTTTATAATAATACATTTCAGAGTGATGGCTAGAGTGATGACAGTTATTCAGCAGTGCTCAGTAAAGGCTGGGAAAAAAGTTTGATAGTATCAGTGATTTTGAGGTATAAATGGGATTTTTGTTTAGATGCCTGGTAATTTTCTAAGACTATGATGCCTTTGAATTTAAATTGCTATCTATTTTATCACTATGTTGATGGTGGACAATTACCATAAATGACAGAATCTTAAAATGTCCCAGATATCTACTGTATATGACTATGAGGTTTGGGGGCAATTCTAACACTTAGAATTCAGTCATGAAATTTGTATTTCATAAGATTGAATCTTTAAAATCTGCAATGACCATTAATTTATCAAAGTATCCATTTACACATACTAAAAAATATTTTATAATTATTAAAGGTGGGGTATGTGATTTGCAAAACGGCCGGCAGATTTTGAAAATACACAACTCTAAGGTCCTACCTTCTCTCCTCCAACGCTGGCCCTGACTCCACCCATTCGAAAAACATGGACGCGCAATCATGCACGAGCGAAAACTCAGATGCGCAGTGTTCTAGACTCACTAGTCAAACAGTGCATTCACCTGTCAGACAATTTTTCAGAGCAAATTGTTGACACAGCAGGAGGAGAGGGTCGCATACCACTCTTGAAAGGTGTAGAGCTGATTTTCTCATAACTGTAAAAAAAAAGAACATCGCCAGCCCTGGCGTCTGTACAGCGGTCTTCTATTCAAAACAGGATTCATAGAAATGTGGAACAACCCCACTAGCACTATAAAAGCTCTATTCTCCATACATAAATACAATCGCTTCCTGTTACTGGGTCACGAGCTTTGAGTATGCGCACGAACGGGACACGCCCGCCAGGGTGGTGGGGTAGGGGGGCATGGTACGACCGTTTGATTGACACATTTTCTGTCCAATGATTCTAGATGGTCTTGAAAATGATTGGCTGGAGTTTTTCGAGTCCTGCCCGTTCTACAGATGATTAAATTGCTTAATTTTCATTTCAGTGCTTCTAATTTACAGCCAGTAAGTGGGTTAGGAATAGGATTTCAAGTTATTTTGAAAAAATGGTCAAAAAAGAAAATCACATACCCCACCTTTAATAAGTATTATTAATAAGGATATTATTAATACACCTAATTATTAATACAAATATTAAAGTAAAAAGCATTTTCTTTGAGGTGTGCTTTTATTTAAGAGAGTTAATATGATTTATTTTTCAAGTGTTACAATTGCCTCCAACTACTGTCACAATAGACTTCTTGTATTTAATTCAATATTAGGCTGGAGTCTTTCCTAATGTAAATGTATGTAATGTAATGTAAATATTTTAATACCACACACACACACATATATATATATACATATATATATATATATATTATACCAAAAGATGGAGAACAGATTTGTTGAAGTCTGTGAGTTATGGATAAAAAAAAACAATATTCAAAAGATATTATTTGGTTATGACAGCTTTAACAGTCCAGATCTGGATGAATTGTATGATGGCCCAGTCTGATTGGTCAGCTGTGACTCGTATTCGTAAACACGACACAGTGGTGTTCACAAGTTTCTGGACAGCGGGCAGATCCAACTGTCCTTGTTCAAGAGAACCCAAGATGTGAAACCCTGAGCACTCCATTGAGGACTTCACCAGAATTTTTCCAAGTTCCACAACAGCAGAGACAAGCTGGTCTTTTCCATCCATTCCTGTTTTTATATGGATGTGGGAGATGAGAACTGGATTGTGAAAGGTCAACAAGAAGTAGTTTCCTGAGCTAATAGGGGACTTTCCCCAGAAATACTCCAAGCCTTGGCTATAAGCCTTGTCGGGTGTGTAGGTCATAAAAAACTCAATGTTCGTACTAATGTCTGCTGGAGGATTATCAGCAATTTCTTCAACAAAGTCCTCATCCTTTAGATGATTTTGCATCGCCTTAAAAGACGAGTATGTGCCCATATGCTGAAACAAAGATGGCTGGAAACGAATGACTTTATCCTGCATCAACAAGGTGCGGAAATGAGACAACAAGAAGTCACAAGGCATCTCTTGGTAGAAATTATAAAGGAAACGGGCCAGAGAGGGCAGGTCACGGGATTGATAGAGTTTTCCAATGTAGCCCAGCTTGGAGAACTCTAGCGTGACCCACTTTGTGGTTGACATTGAACGGATGTGTTCCCGTAAACTAGAGACAAAGTTCTTTGAGCACCTCACGTCGTCCTCCAACATGATATAGTATTGGGAGAGGTTACTGCTGAAATGGAGCAAGAAGGCATAGTCTACATTCTGCTTCGAACGGAAGGTCACGCGGTCTGGAGCATCATTGAAGTTTGTCTTCAAACCTGTTAGAGGGGGATAGCACTCTTGGATGGCGTGGATAACTAGCAATTGACCCTTGGACAGCTGGGAGGAGAATTCATTTGTAATTGTCTGTAGGGTCTGCTTGATCCAGTACACATCAAAGTCAGCCAGAATAACCACTACAACAATTTCAGCCAGCTCCACCTCCGAGGACTGAGAGAATATTGATTTGAGAGTGTTCTGAAGGTAACTGCCCTTTTCCCTCTTCACAGAAGAAAGTCCCATTGTAAGGAACTCTGTAAAATTATGAAACCACAGGAACATGACTTTAGATTAGTTTTATGGCTTTCAACATTTGAGTACCATAAAAGTAGCTTGTGTGCTATATTTCTATACATATTGAATAAAAGAATTCTACAGGTTGGCTGTAAATAAATTAAACTCACTCTTGGACTGCTGAGGGACTCCTGCCAGAACTTTAATGGAAACATTGAATCGTAGATAATAGCTCTTAAGCTCTTCACGCCAAGTCTCAGTCTCCCAGACCCAGGTCACTGACCCCTATAGCAAAATAATAATAATAATAATAATAATATAAGAAATAAATATATATATATAAATATGAATAAAAATGATTCTTAGCAGTTTTTAAATGTAAACATGTTTTAAAATGCAAAGCAAACAAATGGATTTATTCACAGAATAGCTATGCATTGTACACATTTTATGCTTGTAAAATATTATATTAAGAACTGTGGCCACAAATATCCCTCATTAAAGGGATCGTTCACCCAAAAATGAAAATGATCTCATGATTTATCTTAAAGATTTTTTGAAGAATTTTTCAGCTTTATAGGTCCACACAGTGCAAGTGAATGGTGACCAATACTTTGAAGCGGCAAAAAAATTATTAAAAAGGAAACAAAGTAATTAATTAAACTCCAGTGGTTAAATTCATGTCTTCAGAAACGTTGTGTGTAGGTGAGAAACAGATCAAAATGTAAGTCCTTTTTTCTATAAATCTCCACTTGAGCTTTCACTTCCATGTTCTTCTTCTTTTTTTTTTTTTTGCATTCTTCGTGCATATCCGCCACCTACTGGGCAGGGAGGAGAATTTATAGTAAAAAAAGGACATATAAATGAACCTGTTTCTCACCCACACCAATCATAATGCCTCTGAAGACATTGATTTAACCTCCGGAGTCTTATGGATTATTTTTATGCTGTGTTTATGTGCATCATGTGCCTACAGAGCTGAATTTTCTTTAAAAAATTCTTGGTTTGTGTTCTGCAGAAGAAAAAAAGGATCTATATCAGGTAGCCCACCAGTAATAAGGTCTTGGACTCAACCTCTGAGAGTTGGAACAATAATTGCTCTAGACAGAGGGGACTTGTGAAGAGATGGATGCCACGTCTAGGTTGTAAAAACTAGCCAACGTGTTTTGCGAAGACAGACTTGCTGAAAAACATGTGTCTTGCAAGGACACACCATTTTTCCACGCCCATGAAGAGGCCATGCCTCCAGTTCAATGCGCTTTCACATTAATAGGGCAGCTCACGCCCTGTGACTCATTAGCGAGGGTGATAGCATCAACAATCCAGTGAGAGAGCCTTTGCTTGGAGACGGAAATGCATTTTGTGTGTTCTCCATAAAAAATAAAGAGCTGATCCGACAGCCTAAACTGGTGAGTGCACTGAACATACGTGTGTAATGCCCATACAGGGCATACAAAATGCATAGATTGCTCTCCATCTGAATTAAACTGTGGGGGAAAAAGGCTTGTAGGTGGACCATCTGAGCCCTGAAGGGCATGGATAGAACATAGGGCAAGTAGCCTTTTGTCGACCAATAGCGCCTGCACATCACCCACCCATTTTAATGAGGCCAGAGCCAATTGGAATACGGTCTTAAAGGGATAGTTCACCCAAAAATTTAAATTCTCTCATCATTTTCTTACCCTCATGCCATCCCAGATGTGTATGCCTTTCTTTCGTCTGCTGAAGATTTTTAAAAGAATATTTCAGCACTTTTGGTAAAAGTCAACATAAAAGTAATCCATAAGACTCCAGTGGTTAAATCAATATATTCAGAAGCTATATGATAGGTCTGGGTGACAAACAGATCTAATTCTTGTGTTTTGGTGATTCACATACTTTGTGCATATCGCCCCCTACTGGGCAGGGAAGACAGTTTCTAGTAAAAGATGACTTAAATACTGACCTGTGTCTCACCCACAGCTGTGATATCACTTCTGAATATATGGATTAAAACACTGGAGTCACATGGATTACTTTTATGCTCCCTTTATGTGGATTTTAGAGGGTGTTATGCAGAAAAAAAGTAAGACACATCTGGGATGGCATGAGGGTGAGTAAATGATGAGAGAATTTTCTATTTTGGGTGAACCTTCCCTTTAAATGCTTGAATGTTAGTGTATTAGATTACAAAATATCAAACCAAGTGGAGTTGGAAAATGATGCTAAAACTTTTGGCAGAACTTCACACACTTTTCTGAACAAATTTTGCAATGTCTTTTAACCAAGTAGTCCCAAGGTGGTTTAAAGTGGATGTATGATGTTGTTTCCCCTCAAGTTCATATAGGTGTCCTAACAAAATAGCCACAAGTGTAGTTCATCACCACAATGGACACCAGGTAGTGTCCAAATACTTTTCTTTATATTAATTTCATATATTAACCATATTTATATTGTTTTGTCATTTTATGTTTTGCTTTAAAAAAAGTGCGCATGGTCGTGTGTCGGTCTGCGGGAGAGAGAGAGAGAGCGGTAAGGTTTGTCACCTGGTTTGTAATTATCTCTCCCCTTTATTTTGCAGACTGATGCATCTGACAGGGGGCTGGGCGCAGTGCTCTCGCAGGAGGTCAGAGGGGAGGAACGGCCAGTGCTTTTTATTAGTCGCAAGCTCTCCTTCAGGGAGACAAAATATAGCATCATCGAGAAGGACTGTCTTGCGATTAAGTGGGCGGTTCTGACGCTCCGCTACTACCTGCTGGGGCGGGCCTTCACCCTCTGTTCCAATCACGGCCCCCCTGCAGTGGCTCCACCGCATGAAGGATACTAACGTGCGGATCACCCGTTGGTATCTGGCTCTCCAGCCCTTTAAATTCAAGGTGGTCCACAGGCCGGGGGCGCAGATGGTTGTGGTTGACAGACTTTCTGTCCAAAAATGGGGGGGGGGCTGAGTCAGTGGTGGGGGCATGTGGCATGGGGGCGTGGTCGTTTGTCGGTCTGTGGGAGAGAGAGCGGTAAGGCTTGTCACCTGGTTTGTAATTATCTCTAACACCTGTGTCTTGTTATAGTGATACAGAGAGAGACATTTAAGGAACGCCAAGTGTCAAGAGAGGGAGAGAGAGTGTATCCAGAAAGCACAACAGAAGGAGTGTGCTATTTTTGTTTTTATGTTTTCATTTCAACGGCGGTTACCGTCGTATGTACCCGAGAGATATTAAAAATCCTAAGCTCAAACCTGCTTCGCTGTATCCTGACTCCTCCATTGCTCAAACAAAACGGTTTACAATTGTATTTTTTGTTCATTGTCACATGCGAGCACAATACGTTTCTGCCTTACAATTACTCGTTAGGGGACACGACCATCAGCAGATACAGAAACGCAAATAGATTAACATAATTCATGTTTTAAATGTATTCTGCATACATTTAATTTTATATATACACATGTCACCCAATTCATGTTCTTAGAAGTAATTAACTTAACTGAATGACAGTAACTGTAATGTGATTACAAGAATTGAAAATGTAATTATTTTCATTACTTTTTGGAAAAAAATTGTTTTATTAGATTACACCCAACTCTGATAGCACACTTAATGTTTCTGAGAAATGAGAAACTGTAAGTTAAGATTCAGCGGATGACTTAAGTCTGAAGTTTGTGCATCATTCTAATAGCACAAGAACAATGCAACCAAAACAATGACTGCATTGCAGTAAAGAAAAGGAAAGTGTGCATTGGTTACCTTTGCCATTTGTGCTCTCCGAACGTAGACGAAGACACTGGCCAAAAGGAAAAGACCAGCTGCTAACTGAAAGGATTTTTTCAGATGGCATCTCATCCTCCACCTTTTTCTGAAAAGACATTAGGATACAGATGCTCTGACAAAAATTCCACTAACACGGAAAACACACATCATTCGGTTTCGAGTGCTTTTTTTTAATAAGTTTGATTATATGTAATCAGTAGCTGCATTATTCAAATATTCACATGGCTAAGTTTGAATAACTAATGGCTGATTTTGAACCATGCAGATTACATATTCAACACTGAAAAGTGGAACAATAGAGAAGTGCTTCTGAAACTAGGAACGTTTGCAAGGGGAGATACTGTATATGCTTGCATGCTGTCAGTTACCATGATAATAAAATAATTTTGACTCTCAGTTTGTAAAAATAAGCAAACATCTACAGTAATGGGGCAAGGCATTGCATGGGTATAAACATAAAAAGTGTACACCATTTTGAAAGTAGCCATCAGATTGAAACACTTCTTAAAGGGATAGTTCTTCTGTAAAGCTGCTTTGAAACTATTTGTTTTGTGAAAGGCGCTATACAAATAAAAATGACTTGACTTGATAGTTCAAACAAAAATGAACTTTCTCTCAATTGTACTCACACTCATGCCATCCCAGATGTGTCTGACTTTCTTTCTAATGCAGAACACAAATTACGATTTTTAGAAGAATATCTCAGCTCTGTAGGTCCATACAATGCAAGTGAATGGTAACCAGAACTATAACTCTATAAAAAACCACAAAGTCAGCATAAAACAATTGATATGATTCAAGTGAGTAAATCCATGATTTAGACGTAATATCATAGGTTTGGGTGAGAAACAGATCAATATTTAAGTCCTTTTCAGTATGAATCTCCATCTTTGACCAGCCCGACCAACAGGTGGTGATGAGCTACTTTTATGCTACCTTTATATGCTTTTTGGACCTTCTGAGTTCTGGTCATCATTCACTTGCATTGTGTGGACCTACAGAGCTTAAATACTCTTCTATAAATCTTCAGTTTGTTCTGCAGAAGAAAGAAAGTCATACACATCTGGGATGACATGAGGGTGAGTAAATGATGAAAGAATTGTATTGTTTTGGTGTACTATAACCTTTAACATGTTATATACAATCTCATTACTCCTGTCGTAAAAAGGAACTGACAGGAATTATGTCTGATTGTGTAACCAAAAGATAATCCACCCAAAAGTAGTCCCACCTTTTAAAAGACGATTTAGAAATGTATTATTATTTACAATTAATCTAAATGTTAAAAATACAAGCTGCACATTTCTGCTTTTAAAACCTCAGCAGTGCAGTATGGGAGAGGATTGATTAGATTGAACACCCCCAATTATTTTAGAGCAATAACGTGGTACTCAAAGTTATGCAAAACTACTGTATCTGTGGAAGTTTTATACAAAAAAATGCTTTTATAAATAAACAAATTAATACAATAACTAGTCTTTTGCCTAAAAATGATAGCTATTAACTTCTGAATGGTTCTTTTTTAAGGGTTTGTCATGACCTATCATAACTGCTGTTCACGGAGACATCAAACAAGCATTAGGCCTCACTCAGTGTGTAAACCATGGCTCATACAATCAGCTTCCTCATAAGCACAGGTGGACTTTTTCCATGCTTTTGCCATTATGTATACTCTACTTGCACTAAAGGAAAGCACACCTGGTTACCTGAACAATGAAAGAAAACAGTTAATTTTGATAACCTGGATCAAATAGTAAATCAGTAGTAAATGTGCGGATTAAACAAAGCAAAATGTTTTTAGTAGCTATGCGTGTGGGTGAAGAAAACAATGATTGTCAGGGCTTTCACTGGCACTTCCTTAAAGTCAACACAATTTACAACTCAAATGAATTAGGGCACTTGTTTTCATACGCATCTGGGCTACTCCATCAACCACACAACCTCTGTATGGTTCTACTAGGCATATGTGAAAATAACAAGTCTACTCGTCATTCTTGTATACGAAATTAGCCTACAAAGATTAAATGTTCATTAAAAGTAATTGTGCACGGAATTACTTTTGAGAAGTCTCGTTCAAACAATCGCAGTATTGTTTAGCATTAATAAAAGCACCCATGCCAAATGAATCACTTATTCGTAGCCTACTATATGATTTGAACAACCACAGTGACATACAGGCTGTCAAGACTAAATGAGCTGCAATCTAGAGGATATTTCTGGGCAAAATGTGGGTCGTTCCTAACATTGGGTTTGAACGTTCACAATGCGCGGTGCCCAAAATTCGATTATAAAGAAACGCGACATTGATGCCATAACTTTAGGCTACTTCCAGCGTTCGGTACGCAGATAATGGTTCAACATATTTCTAGAGCGCTCGGAACGCACAATTGATGTCAAAAAATATTTTCGAGCGTTTGTGGTAACTGATTGAATTTTTTTTTTTTTCGAGCGTTCGGACCGCGCAATTTATTCTAAAACAATATTTTTTGGAACATCAGGAACGCACAATTGATGGGAAAAATATGTTTCGAACGTTCGGAACTCGCCTGTGATGCTCAAAAACAGATTCGAATGTTCGGAACGTGTCTGTGCCTCTACAAAGTGTCTAAAATACACTTTAGTTTGGTCATTTACTACGTTTTGAACCTCAAGTAGCCTACACACACAAACCACTACGTAAAAAGTAGCACCAGATTTAGTTTACATATCAATTGAGGCAGTTCAAACTATTAAGCGCACTTACCTTTGGGCTATAGCACCCGTACACCTATAAAACTAGTGCAGCAGTAGAACTCAACATTGAGAATGTACACTTTGTAGTATGAAGAGAGATTGCCTGTCCACTGCTTTACACGGATCTTCTCACTTCCTCGTGTCGTAAAGTCACAAGTCTTTTGACACCGTCATTTGTGAGTGTTAAATTGGGTGTGCAGAGGATGCAAAGGTCCTGTGTAGGGTTGCATCAGCTGTGCGTAAAGTCTCGCGTAAGTTAGGACACACAATAGTCAAGCGAGTTTAAAGGTCTTTCTTGAAGGATTTCTCTAAGACACCAAACCACACCTCTGGCTATATCATGAGAACCATTATGTTCATGGATTGATTAGTTGACTAGCAACAACATACACTTTTACTATCATTATAATTATTACGAATAAATCACGGTCAATCTATGAAACAGGTGCCTTTTTTCGTTATGAAAATTAAAATGGTTGAGTTGTATGAAACACCCTATAAGAAAAAAATAAAAATTGTTGATAAAACGTCTTTAAGTGTTAATAAATTGCTTTGTGCCATATCTCAAGCTAACTTGTATGTACAAATATGTTTTTACTGAACTTTTGTTTTTGTTTTAATTATTTTATTTATTTGGAAAATAATAACACAGCTTGTAATAACACATTGTTGTTAAACAATATTATTTACTTTTTATTTGCTAATGAGGGACACAACACTCCTGTTTTAAAGAATGAGTAGCTTATTAATAAAAAAAAAGTATTAATACATTAATAATAACAACAAATACATACATGCATATAATACATGTACTGTACATACTGTGACTGTGACACTTTTTCAGCAGCAGGATGAAATATAAAATTATATATTTCAAACAGAGCTCGAGTGGAAAAACTAGTTCATTGGCTTTTCAAGTGCTAGATGAGAACACAACACATTTTCAAAGGTTAACTTATCTGTGCATAGCTCACCAGATTACCGGAACACAATTGTGCAGTTCTGCATGACAGCCTTGTGACGTATTGAAAGCCGGTTAAGAAATATTATGAGTTCACTCATACTTTCTAAAGAAAACAACTTGCCACAATTACAGTGGCTGAACTTATATTAGAAGAAGCTGATGCTGTAATGTGCTACTAAAGGAAGCCTTTTAATTTTAATTTCTGTAGTCAAAGAATTATCACGATTTTTGTGTTGCCCAGCACTGAGCACTTGAAACACAGACAAGAGGAGTGATACAAACAGTGATGCATCCCAGTGTTGTTATAAGCAATATCAGGCAATTTAAATGAGTGGACCAGATTTAATTGTTTTACAATACTATTTTATTGGGGAGTCATTTGCACTATTAGACATGTTTCAGTTTAATCACAGCACAATAGGCCATTTTTCTCCAAATGGTAAGGCTTTAGAGAAAAACAGAATTTTAAGGTCCTAATTTTGAGAGTTGCATCATAAACTGTCAGGATTAAGAGTCTGCAGTACGCTCTTGAGTATTGACACAAATCCTCTAATGGCATGTTGGTTTGCAGGCTGCTGTTTGACAGATACCACCAAGCTTCCTTCACTGTCCGCGTCCCCCTGCAACAGTTCTGCGAGAATTAGGGTACCATCGCCCCTTGTGTAAAGGTAAGTCTTCCAAGGCTGGATGTCTCCTGGGGTGAAGGCTAGTGTCTGGATCTTCATCATCTGTAAGGCAGCTTGTAAAGTATCTGGAGTAGTTCTGGGCAGAGGGAAACCCAGAGTCTGTCTGTCAAGGACCTCCAGTTCCAGCCACATTCTCTCAAAAGTCTCATGGGATAGAGAAGGACCTAGAGACAGACTCAGTTCCTCTTGAGAGCCATTTGGGCTAGATTTGTTTCTGTCTTTACTTCCTGTTAATCAGAGAAATACAAATAATAGTAAGGGGAATGGATGTGAACAATTTATGTGATTAATCAAAACTACAAGCAAAAACTGTGAGCAAGGATGTGCAAAAGACCATAAAGTGCAACAAAAGGGCACTAGAAGTAAGATTCTCTGTAGAGAACAGGGGTGCATTAACACAAAGGCTTACACAGGCTGAAGCCCAGGGGTCCACAACTCACATGGGACCCAGCTCGCACCACCTGCCACCACATTTTCCCATATCCAAGTCTGAGGGACGAGCGTGTCTAAATGCAGCAGTGTTGACACAGAAACGGTGCCACCCGTGAAATGTGTCGGTGTAGCATGCACAGCAGTTCCTCCACCCAGACCAGATTTAAATAAACTTTGCACATTTATTTAAAAGAAAAAACTGAAATATCACATTGACAATAGTATTCAGTAACTTAGTACTTAGTTGAAGCACCTTTGGCAGCGATTACAGCCTCAAGTCTTTTTGGGTATGATGTGACAAGCTTTGCACACCTGGATTTGGGAATTTTCAGCCATTCTTCTCAGCAGATACTCTCCAGATCTGTTAGGTTTGATGGGGACCGTCGGTGGACAGGCATTTTCAGGTCTCTCCAGAGATGTTTAATTGAGTTCAAGTCTGGGCTCTGGCTGGGCCACTCAAGGACATTCAGAGAGTTGTCCCTAAGCCACTCTTACGGTGTCTTGGCTGTGCAGCTTAGGGGTCATTGTCCTGTTGGAAGGTGAACCTTCGGCCCAGTCTGAGGTCCTGAGCACTCTGGTGGAGTGTTGCAGTGATGGTTTTCCTTCTGCAAGTTTCTCCCATCTCCACACATGATCTCTGGAACTCAACCAGAGTGGCCATCGGGTTCTTGGTCACCTCTCTTCCCAATGCCCTTTTCCCCCTATTGCTAAGTTTGGCCGGGCGGCCAGCTCTAGGAAGAGTCCTGGTTGTTCCAAACTTCTCCTATTTAAGAATTATGGAGGCCACTGTGCTCTTGGGAGCCTTTAATGCAGCTGAAGTTTTTTGAAGCATTCCCCAGATATGTGCCTCGACACAATCCTGTCTCTGAGGTCTGCCGGCAGTTCCTTTGACCTCATGCATTTTCAGCTGTGAGACCTTATATAGACAGGTGTGTGCCTTTTCAAATCATGTTCAATCGATTGAATTTGCCACAGGTGGACTCAAATCAAAGTGTAGAAACATCTCTAAGATGATCCAAAGAAATGGGATGCACCTGAACTAAATTTCAAGTGTCATAGAAAAGGGGCTGAATACTATGTCAATGTGATATTTACATTTTTTCAAGTTTTCAAAAATCCTGTTTTGCTTTGTCATTATGGGGTATGGAGTGTAGACTGATGTGACATTTTATTACTCCACTACCCAAAATCCTTAAGAAAGATCCACCAATCAGATAAGTCACTGTTACCGTGGAAAGAAAGTTGCAGCAAGAGCTAGGGACTTGCATGAGTAATTTACTAATCAAAAAGGCACTCGTAACGCACCAGTTAGTCGACTGTTAAAACACTACTCGTATATCACAAAATGATTTTCCTTTGCACATTTGCCTGCCGTGTGCTACTTTGAATTACGCTGTACTTTCCCTCTGAATCTCTCACCAAATCTCACAGTTACAATTGAGTCTACTGGGGGGCACTGTGAATGTGTGTCAACAAAATGTTGCTTCAAAGGAGCTGTGATGGCTTCATTTAGTGTGTGTGCTTTTAGGCAAAGCGAAGTGTGGCAATACTTGTAATATTTGGATTCTAATTTAATTCACCTCTATTAATATTCGGTTCATGTTAGAGTCATTTATACCAATGGAAAAGGTTTTGCTTTTATCGTGGGGGAAAAAAAAGTAAAGCGGTACAAAAAACTCGGAAGCTTGTCAGACCAGTATGTGTGTATGTGCATGAAATCTCTGAATACAGAAAGTGCACATTTGATAAAAAGCCAACTTTCACCACCTGTTTTTCATGTGAAATGATAAACACGTGATAGCGTTTATGTAGATGCAGAATTTAGAGAGGTATGCACGTTACCCTATTGTTGTCACTATTGGTTCAATGTAAGATCTGTGGGAGTGCAAATGTTTTATAATCCTAAAAAGGGCAAACATATAAAAGGTGCATCTCAAAATTTATTATTTGCTATTTTTCAACACATTAAGGCCCACTGTGACAGGGCAGAGGGCGAGCCTCAGAGAGGGATAAAGGCCGGCTGAGGATGGTGGTGCGAGAGAGAGATAGTGTGTTTACGGGCAGCTGTCTGACATATGTTTTTGTCTTTTGGTTTAAGTTCTTAATTAAATAGAATTAATATTGTAAAGCTGGTTCTCTCCTCCTCCTTTCCATTAATTCCTTTACACATAATACATTTCAATGTTTTTTTCTAAAATCTTGCTTTTATTTCCAATTTAACAGCTTTTAAAAATCATGAAAATAATATGCAAAAGATTGGAGTGTTTTCCACGAATTCAGCTGTCTTCTCAGAAAGATGCACCTTGGACACTCCCACTAAAAAAGTGAGCAGTTAAGGCCTGTTGACACCAAGTAAATTTTTTCAAAGTGTGATTGTTCATTCCGACAAGCTTTTTAATGAGAACAATGGATTCTGATGCAGCTTTTCACATCAGGTCCGACAAATCTTCCACTGACAATCCATGTTCAAACCAGCATGTTGGTGGCACTGATCAACTGGCAAACACCAGCACTGGCATGCAGCTGATACACACCCCCAAAAATGATATGCTTAAAATAGTTGCGGTTCATGAACGGCTCGTCCTGCAGAATTTTTCGTCATTACAGCGGAAAAAACATAAAATTCTCCATCATTTTGGGGCATACAGATAAGTGTAAGACATCATTAGAGACTATAAAGGGTGTACTTTTATTTGTGTACACTCACAATAACAACAAAACCTTGTGCTTTTGTAAAATAAAGAAAATAAAAAGGGTGTGCTTTCAGCAGTCTCTGTGTTCGTGAGCATATTACACGTCACAAAAATGAACTGAAACTCCGTGAATACTTATCACACAAACATGAAACATATGTCTAAAGAAAGCTTAACATGTCTACTTTTAAATAAAATAATTCAAATTTAAAACAAATATTCTCCTGCAATGTACCGTAATCTGTATAAAACAAAGTGACGTACAATTTCTCCTGGCTCTATTCATACGCTAATGTGCTGAGGCGATCAATGCAAATGGTAAACGCCCCCGACTGTGCCATAAAAACAAAGTTCGTTCACTTTTCTGCGCGTTTGAAAGACAGCACGATACACATGTGAGAAAACTCCTGGATAGTGACGAAGAGTTACGATTTTCCTCAGTAGAAGAACGGGACTTTGAAGAAAGTTTGTATTTTGAAGAGAGACGATCCAGCCGAGGATACAATTTCGAATGAGTAAATCATTTATTTTTCATTAGTTGACATGTTATTTTATATAAACTTGTTCATATTTTACTAGTGGTACTGTTTCCAGATTTGCCAGCCATGATTCAGAGTATTGACATTTGAAATATGTCCTAATAAGCAAGTTTTAGTTACATTTAAATGCTTTTTCGAAATGACATTTCTAACACTAAAAGTGTCTTACATAAGTTCAATTGCTATATTGTTTTGTATGAGGGATCAGGATGGTCTTCACATCATTTTGTAGCAAAAACTAAAGACTACAAGATCCAGTTCTCAAAAGGCTTGTGGACAAATGTTTAGTATGTGTTATATGGCCTTATTTCAATGACTTTTTCAATGACAATTTTAGTTTTTTCAAAACCATGCATAAACGTTATTTTCTCAAAAATAAAAACATGTACACACATGTTGCTCACATATTATTGTAGCCCAGTTTGTGCTGAATACAGTGTTATCAGACATTAGCCATTAATGTGTTTTTAAGCAACTGAAAAAAGCACAAATGTCAAGGCATGTCAAAACTTCTATAGGGCCCAAAACACCCTCAGACCTCAGAGGGTTAATATACAATGAACATTATTGAATATGTAGCCTATATCACTCTGCCTGTTATATTCTCATGGCATTAAAAATATCAGCGAGTTTCGTCAATTTGTTTGCAATAAGCTTGTAGTAAAATATCATAAAAAGACGCGTTACATGCAATATCTTACTGTAGACAAATGAATTGCAGAACCACACTGCTATTTTTGTAGCAAGGATAATATCAAAAAGTATTGCAATCATTTAAATAAAGAAAAGGTTACGAGCCAGTGTTTTATTTTATAGCCCATTATTTCATAATATTACAGTATACATCATATTTTATACTATAGTCTACTGTTATTCTTAATGTACATTATTCCATGTGTATTTATATCACAGTACCATGTGTTATTATCCAGGCATTATAGTAACAGAATATGGTTTGGAAATCTATTCTCGTAGCAAAATACATGTGCAAATAAATATCCAACAGTGCTCTTTACTCACTTCAATAGCATAAAAACACAAATTATATACTCCTCAGAATGCATCAAAATCATGGAAAGAACATAATGAAACAGTTATGCCAAATTAGGTAAATAAATGCTTTAACAGCCTTCAATATAGGAATCTCTAGCAGCTGAAGGTGCGGGAAAGAGACAGGTATGTTTGTAGAACAATGACAGCAAAGCCTTCAGTACAGGGGTAAAATAGTTATATGGAGTCGGTGTGAATAGACCATCCATCAGAGTTTTGTCTCGCAAAATCTTCACCGATTTGGTGTCAACAGGCCTTTTTCTCAAGGAATTTTATTTTACAGTATGTTCTGGAAGTTTGCAGCAACAGGTTTTTTTTGTAAACTTCTTAATAAACGCATCATAACTTTTACCTTATGTACGGCCTAAAATTAAATAAATAAATGAATAAATAATAAAATAGATTATTTTTTTTACATAAATTAGATAAATATATAGACAGACAGACAGATAAATAGAAATGCTCCCCAAATCTTTTCTTCTCTGCTTTACCTGGCAACAGCTCCTCTTCTGTATTGCTAAATGGCTGGTCAGAGGCTGATATAATGACAGTTTGTAGACTTAAATCACGTCCAGTCAGCGGGCCAAGAGTGTTGAAGGCAGAGGCCCACTCACTGATGGGCTCCTGTTGTTGACCAGTAAGAACACTCATAGACGGATCAGATTTGGGTCCCGTCACAACTTTTCTTGTCTCTTCAACCCCATGCTGCAAAAGTCTGTAGTACAGCAGAGCCTGGTCACGCACACACATGTCACTCTCTTCCTCTGGATGTGCCCCCCACAAAAAAAAAAATAAAAATCAGAAGAGAATTATAGCAACAAGCTCTTGAAATATGAAATATAATTTTTCATTGTAAGTACATTTTAACAAATGTAGTTAACTTGTGTTAATAAATACAGCCTTATGGTTGTTACCCTTTTTAGATCAAGAAAAAGAATATGATTACGATATCAGATCTTTTTTTGCTTCAGTCATGTTGTACACACCTATACAGTAATGCAAGAGACGGCCCAGCATGTCTTGAGTCTCAGCAGGACGGCAGAGGAACATCTTTACTGAAGCGGTCAACAGCTCCATCTTCACTGATGAGGACATTTCAGTCTTTACCCCGTCTATGTATCCCTCCAGTACATAGGGGGCACTACTGATGAGTTCACCATGCTCTCCCAGAAGCCATAAAAGAGCTTGTTTTCCCTACGAGAAACAGAGACAGGATATGATGATCTCTGAAAATCAGGTTCTTCAGAGACGCATACACTAAATGGCCAGAAGTGAACATCTCCACCTCACACATTTTTGTTTGCATTTCACCCTGTAGATTCAAAATAACCGGTTCATAATAGTAATTCATTTGGGGACGCACCACACTGGTCGCAATGTAGATTCACAGAACCGCTCAAAAGAGTAATTTGTTCTGGAACAGCACTACAATGGGAAGCGCTGAATATTGCGCACAGTAGATTCAAAATAACCGGCTCATAAGAGTAATTTGTTCAGCCATCAGCCTTCACTGGATGCGTTGTATGTTTTGCACTGTAAACATTGCAGTCATTCATTAGGGGACCACACCATACTGATCGCAGTGTACGTAGATTCAAAAGAACTAGCTCAAAAGAATCATTCGTTCAGGAATCAGACTACACTGGACACACTGTTTGTTTCACGATGTAGATTCAAAATAACCACCTCAAGAGTCATTCATCCACGAATCAGATTATACTGGACACACTGTTTGTTTCATGATGTAGATTTAAAATAACCACCTCAAGAGTCAGTCATCCACGAATCAGATTATACTGGACACACTGTTTGTTTCATGATGTAGATTTAAAATAACCACCTCAAGAGTCATTCATCCACGAATCAGATTATACTGGACACACTGTTTGTTTCATGATGTAGATTTAAAATAACCGCCTCAAGAGTCATTCATCCACGAATCAGATTATACTGGACACACTGTTTGTTTCACGATGTAGATTTAAAATAACCGCCTCAAGAGTCATTCATCCACGAATCAGATTATACTGGACACACTGTTTTTTTCACGATGTAGATTCAAAATAACCGCCTCAAGAGTCATTCATCCACGAATCAGATTATACTGGACACACTGTTTGTTTCATGATGTAGATTCAAAATAACCGCCTCAAGAGTCATTCATCCTCGAATCAGATTATACTGGACACACTGTTTGTTTCACGATGTAGATTCAAAATAACCGCCTCAAGAGTCATTCATCCACGAATCAGATTATACTGGACACACTGTTTGTTTCATGATGTAGATTTAAAATAACCGCCTCAAGAGTCATTCATCCACGAATCAGATTATACTGGACACACTGTTTGTTTCATGATGTAGATTCAAAATAACCGCCTCAAGAGTCATTCATCCTCGAATCAGATTATACTGGACACACTGTTTTTTTCACGATGTAGATTCAAAATAACCGCCTCAAGAGTCATTCATCCACGAATCAGATTACACTGGACACACTGTTTTTTTTTTTTTTTTTGTGTACCTCTCATTCAGAGAAAGGTAAATGGAGCTATTGTTGAAATTGTTCGAGTTGTTTGAAGTTGTTAAGGAAAACAAATTGGCACTTTTTCCTTTTTTTTTCTTTTTTCCCTTTCCCCCTCCCTCTTCAAGAGCCGTTCTTCACAGTATTTCTTGAGTCTTTGACTATGGCTAGAAGGAAAGTAAATGCTGTTAAGAAAAATTAGGTTCAGTTTGTCTCATGGAAATGCAAAGGGCTTAATGGGGCTATAAAAAGGGGTAATGTACTAGCTCATCTTGGGAGACTAAGGGCAGATATCGCGTTTTTACAAGAAACGCATATAAGGAACCAAGACCAGGGCCGATTGAAGGGAACACAAGTTATTTCTGACTCCAGTGGACGTTAAGTTATAGTAGCAGGAAAACTTTATAACACACCAATATTGTTAGTTAATATACACTCACCTAAAGGATTATTAGGCACACCATACTAATACTGTGTTTGACCCCCTTTCGCCTTCAGAACTGCCTTAATTCTACGTGGCATTGATTCAACAAGGTGCTGAAAGCATTCTTTAGAAATATTGGCCCATATTGATAGGATAGCATCTTGCAGTTGATGGAGATTTGTGGGATACACATCCAGGGCACGAAGATCCCGTTCCACCACATCCCAAAGATGCTCTATTGGGTTGAGATCTGGTGACTGTGGGGGCCATTTTAGTACAGTGAACTCATTGTCATGTTCAAGAAACCAATTTGAAATGATTCGAGCTTTGTGACATGGTGCATTATCCTGCTGGAAGTAGCCATCAGAGGATGGGTACATGGTGGCCATAAAGGGATGGACATGGTCAGAAACAATGCTCAGGTAGGCCGTGGCATTTAAACGATGCCCAATTGGCACTAAGGGGCCTAAAGTGTGCCAAGAAAACATCCCCCACACCATTACACCACCACCACCAGCCTGCACAGTGGTAACAAGGCATGATGGATCCATGTTCTCATTCTGTTTACGCCAATTTCTGACTCTACCATCTGAATGTCTCAACAGAAATTGAGACTCATCAGACCAGGCAACATTTTTCCAGTCTTCAACTGTCCAATTTTGGTGAGCTCTTGCAAATTGTAGCCTCTTTTTCCTATTTGTAGTGGAGATGAGTGGTACCCGGTGGGGTCTTCTGCTGTTGTAGCCCATCCGCCTCAAGGTTGTGCGTGTTGTGGCTTCACAAATGCTTTGCTGCATACCTCGGTTGTAACGAGTGGTTATTTCAGGCAAAGTTGCTCTTCTATCAGCTTGAATCAGTCGGCCCATTCTCCTCTGACCTCTAGCATCAACAAGGCATTTTCAGCCCACAGGACTGGCGCAAACTGGATGTTTTTCCTTTTCACACCATTCTTTGTAAACCCTAGAAATGGTTGTGCATGAAAATCCCAGTAACTGAGCAGATTGTGAAATACTCAGACCGGCCCGTCTGGCACCAACAACCATGCCACGCTCAAAATTGCTTAAATCACCTTTCTTTCCCATTCTGACATTCAGTTTGGAGTTCAGGAGATTGTCTTGACCAGGACCACACCCCTAAATGCATTGAAGCAACTGCCATGTGATTGGTTGATTAGATAATTGCATTAATGAGAAATTGAACAGGTGTTCCTAATAATCCTTTAGGTGAGTGTATATGCTACTATTTATGTAGATGGGGAACATTTTGCCTAACCTGGATACCCATCAACTGATAATGGGATGTGACTTTAACTTCGTATTAGATCCAGTCTTAGACAGCTCTTCAAATAGAACAGTACCCCTATCTAAATCAGCAATAAAGAATACGTAAAAAAAAAAAAGAAAGAAGCAGTTCTCAGTTCCCAGTCCAACTGGCCAGTCAAGTTCTTTCACAACAGACTCAGTAAATAATTTTAGAATGAGCAGTGCTTTAATCTAGGCAAACAGTTTCTACTCTGAAGAATCTAAAATATGAGGAAGTTTTTGAATTGCTGATAGCGTCATAATTCCAGATTTCTGATTACTTTAGTGTCATTGCAAAGTGTGGAAAATAGTAATAATAAAGAAGAGTAGATGAGTCAAAACGTTTCACTGTTTTTGTAAATATGCAGTAAATTATTGTTTTTACTGTAGTTCAAAATCAACAGCAGGTGAATCATCTCACCTCACTATCTTGAGGAGAGTCAACACAGGCCTCCACAGTTTGACACACAGAGACTGTACTCTGAGGGCAGAACCACACCAAATCCCTGAACGTCTGTATGACAGCTAAACAGAGAGGAAGGCAGAGGGGAACTGGCAAATTCTGTAATCTGAAAACGGCTATTAGCAAACAAAGCTTTTATCTATGCTAGCGAGCAAACAATGTTAGACACAAACTCACCTATGTACATAATAGTAGTGCCTTTATAAAAAAAAGTTTCATTAAGCAAGCACTGTTTCGTTCATTCATTAACTAGAAGATATTTATTGTGATTCTTAACAACCCTCAAGTACGCACAAATATGGCTTTGCGTTCTATATTACCTGATGTTATGTGATCTTGTTTCAAAGCGAGCAGTCCAGTCAAGATATCCAGACACTTCTCACTGTATGTCCGTGCTATACGGCCTTGAAAAGAGCATAATTTAACTGAAATTGTACAGTAAAAATTGTAATTGAAATTGAACAATAAAAAAAAAAAGTCCTATCCCTCACAGCCTTGTTTTTTTTGTGTATAATTAAATATGGCATCAATTCCATTTAAGGTCTGTAGACTTTTCCAACTAACAGCATACCATTATTTGTCCCATTGCTTTTGACAGCTTTTACAGTTTTTCAGAAAATTAACCTATGAATGGCTTTCTTTTAGTTGTCTCTGCCTATTAAGATGGGATAGGAGAAGGTATTTAAACAGAATAAGTTACATACTACACCTTTTACTTGCGTGCAGCATTGCTATGCGGTCCGGTTAAATCCTGTATTGACCAACCATCATTTTGGCAGAAGCTTTTATTTTGGTGGAACACTGAAGGAAGACATATCTGTTGTGGTTGAGTTGACATTCTTCTGTCCTCAATATCAATGTTACAATGTTACTTTAGATTTGGAATGTAAATTTTGGCGGCCAAGCATATTTGGAATTACGCAAATGTGCAATTAGCGAATCCAGAGTTTAGTAAATATAAAGCTCTCAGTTCAGTAGCCTAACGTGTGTTTTGAGTATGTGTAACAGAGAACAGTGCTGCATACAGCATACAGTTCACTTACATACAGTAAGTGAAGCGAGCAGTACGTGCAGACTATTCATTCAATTAAATCACAGCACTTACAGTTTGATAACTGCACTGCATCATATTGCAATTTCGCTTTTGTTTTGATTAATTGTTTAGCCCTACAACAAAGGCACAAATGCCATGTTCTTTAGATTAAATATTATCTAACATAAAAAAACCTAATATTTTTCTTTCATTTATGGTGAATTTAAATAGACCAATAACACAATATTTGGTACCAAACTAGTTTGCTCCTATTGAATGATTATTTAGGCTTAATATGCAACACTGTTGCATAATTTTTATATTATTTATTTTTTCATTGTAAAAATTCAGCTATTTAATTTTGTTAATTGAATGTGTATGACTGAAGAAAATAATTCAATCACACAATTTAGTCTTACAAAACATGTCTAAAATTTTGGTAATAGGATTGCAAAAAATGCAAGCCTCATATAAAATAAAAAGAAAAGCAGCAAAATAATATTTAATCAGAACTAATATTTAGAGGAAAATCATTACACACCTTTAACCCTTTTTAGGGAAAAAAAAAAAAAGACATTTTTATTTTGTACCCTATTCAAGTGCCTATAACGGTCAATGTAACATTATCAACCAAAATGAGTTTAAAGATCTCCTAAAGACTCCAAGAAATGGAGTAGCAGTTTTCTGCCCTGTGTTGACGTATTTCCAATTGAAACCCTAAGTTTGGGTGGAACACATCGAAGGGCTCATTCATTTCCTTTTAAGTGGCCAATAGGCTTCAGTTCCATCACAGCTAAATGGTTGCAAGTTAAGTTAGAAGGGACATTCCCCTTATAGTGAGCTTTTGATTGGACAAAAATCAGATTTTTTTGTTTTCCTGATTTTTCAAGATCAGTCATTTGTATTTTTGTCCTTAATCCTTTAAGAAAATTCTTTTTACATTTTAAATGTGTATAAATTTTAAAAGTAATTTTTGTCAACATTTAGGTGTACACTAGCATTTGCTTCAAAGCTCACAGACCTGAACTAAAAGCTAAACTCATGAGGACTTCAAACTTTGAACATATATTAAGCTGCAAAGTTTAATCACTGCTAAAACTGTGAGATGTGTTACCTATAGCGGCAATGGCTGCCTGGGCAAGCTCAGGAGACACATCGGTGCAGTAACTCCTCAGTTCTTCCAAAACCCAAGCCACGTTTTCATCATTCACCAGCTCCACCTGGATTGCCATCTTGCAGAATTTAATGTAACTCGGTTCAGAGTAACCACAAAAGAAACGTTTGTAGTGTGTGCCAAAAAGACCGGGCTGACTTCGCATGACCTGCTGTACATGACATAGCCCGGCAAACCGAAGTTCGCGTGATGCAGCACCACATGTGGCCAGCAGAGGAGCGCTGGTGTGCAGGAGGGCGTCTGCCTGCACTGCAGGGTGGGCGGCGGCTAAATGAAGGAAGAGGCGGAGCGTAGCAACTGCAACATGAGCCTGAGTGCTTTGGAGAAAACCGTCCAGTATGCTAAGGATATCGAACAACTCATCATCGCTACGAGGACGGTAGCGTAGTAAGAAGGTCAGGACTTCACTCTGAGCCCAGCTGTCCAAGTCCTTCATTCTGATAATTAAATTAAACAAACAAACACAAAAAAACATGTAGCTTAGTGTAGCTTAGTCAAATATCTACCTAGCACAGTTAATGATTTAAATGTGCAATTTATGTGCCACTAGCATTACCAAATGGCGTCAAACAAATAGTCCTAACCAAACTCATGCCATTGGTTGAGACAATGTTGCTGTGTCAGGCTAGTTGGGATGCTCAAACAAACAGAGCAATTTTGATATTGCACAGAGACACAGTGTTTATGCTTTTTGACAGAATCAACCTACAAATTCAATACTTATTTTTATATCTGCATATTAATTTGGGATATTAAACACATCACAAAACTATCTTCAATCCATATTATCTTCAATAATGAGTTACTGTTGAAGGTAGTGTTCACCTGAAACATGTTTTTCAATGCAGATATAGAGCAGGTTAGCCATTGGCCTATACAGTATATGGGTGTTTCCTCAATTTCTGGCAATGTCATGTCCTAGTGACTCATTTGATTAAAACGGAATTCAGTTTTCTTTCTTTTTGTTGTGTGATAGTCAATAAAGGAATATTCTGGGTTCAATACAAGTTGAGCTCAATCGACAGCATTTGTGGCATAACGTTGATTACCACAAATATGTATTATGACTTATCCCTCCTTTACTTTAAAACAAGCTAAAATTGAGGATCCAGTGAGGCACTTACAATGGAAGTCAATGGGGCCAATTTTTGGAGGCTTTAAAGGCAGAAATTTTTAGCTTAAAAGCAGTTACACTAATTCTTCTATTATAACAAATGTATTATTTGAGATGTAAAGTTGTTTAAATCATATTTTTACAGTCATTTTAGGGTTTAAATTACATCATCATGGCAACGAAGTTGTAAAATTGGCAATACCTTTACACAGAAAAGGTTATAAAGCAATTTTATCACCCCAAACATGCATAATGTTTACATCTTGTGGCTATACTTTTGAAATAGTGAGTATTTTAAGGTTCACAAATTGGCCCCCATTCACTTTGGTTATAAGTGCAAACCAGATTTTTTCTTTTTTTAAAGAAAAGGAGGGACGAGTCGAAATTAATTTACGTGGTAATCAACATTATGCCACAAATACTGTTCAGCTTAACTTGTATTGAACCCGGAATATTGCCATACCAGGCCATCATTTATTTTTGGCCTTTTATGAAAAGATTTGATTGTTTTAGCTTTGTCTTGGACTCAGACTTTCAATATGAAACTCACGTTTTAAAACTATGATAACCTAAACAAACAGTGAAATAAACATAAAACATTTCAATATGATTTAATGTATATACATTTTTCAGAAATTATGTCCCACAGTCAAGGCATCATTTCCACCACAACAAAACATTTGTGTCCCTAAATGTATTTTGGTTTGTTTTTTAAGTTAACCAAGTCAACAAAAGTGTCAGTGAATAGCATGCTTGAGTTGTTATGTGTGAAGAAAACAAAGAGAAATCAAGGTAAATAAAACCTTTGAACAGTATATTTCTATTGGCTGTCATTTCCAATCAAGCTGCAGTTTTGTAAAATTATGCAAAAAGTGTGAAAATACAATTTAATTGCATGAGGATCATTTCAAAAGATCTAATTTTGTGTTCCACAGAAGAAAGAAAGTTGGCTTTCGAGCAACCACAATTCAGAGCCTAAAATGCAAAACACTGACACACCTATTGAGAAGGTGATGAGTGATGGGTTTGTTAATAACCACACCGCCCTCATCTTTGAGAATTTCCTCCAGGGCACGCAGGCAATTCACCACAACCACAGGATCCGGGTCCCTCAGAAGAGCATACAGCTCATTCACTAGATTGGCATCTACAAAGCACACCTCAAATACATTAATTGAAAAGAATCCTTTTGACAGACAGTTTTCATTCCTAGAGAAGTACAAGTACACTGAAAATACAAATGCTCTACAATAGTACAGTAAGGTTATATAAAGTCACTGAGACTGTGTACAAATGGTACATTACAGAAAGACAGGAAAATCCTGTGTACAAAGTAAACTGTTGTACATGACTTTACAAGCAAATAAAAGCTTTCTGGTGTTGTCACGCTTGAGATGAAATCAATTGAGTTGCTACGCTGGCCAAAAATGCAGGCCACCTAGAGAACATGTTGTTCGAAAAACTTCATTGGTTACTGCATTATCATTAGCAACTTCCCATGCAATGATGAAAGTTTGTTTGAATTGATCAGTTTAGTTTTAATGACTCTACCTATCTCTGTGTTGGGCTGTAGACTGTGCATTTTGGCACAACCAAGAACAGCCACTCTTCTTACATAACTGGCCTTATCACGTAGACCGGCAACAATAGGCTGCTCTATGTACTCTGTTATCCCAGGCATCCTGAAAAACAAGCAAATACAAAGAATTGGATTAATTAGGCCATCCAGACCTCTTAAAATGTACTTAAACAGTATATACCACAGTTAATGGGCGCTGATATGCCCCATTAATATACAGGTCAAATGATGTGCGGTCACAGGTGTTTGAATATAGGCCATTTTACAAAGGAACATGGCTCTTCCAATCAGACATTAGAGCTGGAACTATCAGTTCATAATACTGATTTCACCTTTAGATCACATTACATGTTCTGTTAGCAAATACCAGCATTGTTGTTGGATCTTCCTGGTTAGAAAATTATTTTGTTATTCTCACTGAAGGCAATGGTAAGGGTTTTCCGCATATATTTGACACCTGACATATTGTACAAACCTGAAGTTGCACATGTTTCTCAGGGCCAACCCTCGAACCATGGGGTTTGGATCAGCGCAGTCTTTACGGAGAGTGTTAATGGCCAGCAGTGCCAGGTCAGGCTTGTCGCTGGCATAAGTGCACATGTATAGATACACCAGCTTCTTCTGAACAATATCAACAGTGGCACTGGCTTTCACCATGTCCATAAATAAAGCAGAGACATCCAGACCCTGTGTCATATACCTACAAAAACAAACAAACAAAACACCTGAACAAAGTCTCGTAATGATTCAACTTTTAATTAACCATAATTATAAACAAACAATCTACATTTGCGTCGCAAATTTTTTTTTAAAGGGATAGTTCACCCAAAAATGAAAATTATCTCATCATTTACTCACCCTCATACCATCCCAGATGTGTATGACTTTATTTCTTCTGCTAATGTAGTAGTTTCTAGGATAAATATTTTATTATATTATCTGCTTTCAACCTTTGCCATTTTAAACCATCTTCAAGAAAACTTCTAGAATTTTTACTTCTCTTATCCCATCCCCCCTCGCACAATGAAAATAATGCGCATTTGTATTCAGACCATTGAGAAATTTACGTTTTTGTTTTTAAATATGGTCCACTGGTGTTCCCCAGAAATTGAGGATCGATGGAGACTGATTGAACTAACCCAGGGACACAGCCAACCTCAAACCCGTCTAGGAGGTAAAGTTATCACAAACAAAGATGGGAATCGTATAGTTGAAGATACGCTATTAGTTTGGAAGGAGGTTGTAAAAAAAGTACAAATTGGCTAACGATATTAAACTTTTGATCTGGCCCTCCTGCAACCCGAGCTTTCGACTAGGTGAAATTGACTCTTCATTTTTGAGTTGGAAAGATCAAGGCCTCGTGGCCCTGTGTCAGTTTGTAGACGGCAACACCTTTAAGACATTCGAACAACTCAAGAGACAAGAAACTAGAGAACAGAGATTTATTCAAATATTTTCAAGTGAGACATCTCTATAACAGTGAAATAAGAAAAGGTATCTCTCCTGAAGGCAATGACATTGTTAAAGTTTTTATTAATGCTTATAAGCTCCTACCAAGTAAAACTGTCTCTAAATTGTATAAAGCACTGCAGAAACAAAATGGAAATAATACCTTGTATATTAAGTCAAAATGGGAAAAGGAGCTGTGTATGGAAGTGTCAGAGGGTGATTGGCTTTCGATGTGTGTGACACAACAGACGTCTACTAGCTCTAAAAGATGGAGGGAATTTGGGTGGAAGAGTCTGGTCAGATTTTTCATTACACCTCATATTATTAGTAATCAAAGGGGTGAACAACAGCAATGCTGGCGACAGTGCGGACATCAGAACGCCAATCATTCTCATATATTTTGGACGTGCTCAAAGTTAGAACAATTCTGGGACAGTATCTTTTTAATTACTGGGAGGATAATGGGCTATGACATCCCTAAAGACCCTAAGTTTTTCTTGTTAGGTCTACTACCTGGTGAGGTGGTCCAAAAAGATGACACCTATCTTTTTAAAATTCTAATGATTGCATGTAAAAAGGCTATCACTCGGTCTTGGCTAAAGATTGACCCACCTCGGACTGAACAATGGAAAGCAATAGTGGAGGAGATACACTCAATGGAGAAGATGACATACCTTTTACGTATCAAAGGACACATATATAATAAGCGCTGGACAAAATGGTTTTAATACTTTATTTTGTTATTATAGTGGTGGTGGCGTAGTGGCTAAAGCACAGGGCTGTTAATCAGAAGGTCACAGGTCCTAACCCCACGGCCACCACCATTAAGTCGCTTTGGATAAAAGCGTCTGCCAAATGCATAAATGTAAATGTATTATATAATATATAGTGCCCCTTGTTCTTTGTCTTTGTATGTTGTGGTGTAATAAGAAAATGCCAAATAAAGAGTATAAAAAAAAAAAGCTCAGATCAAAATAATAAGCGTTGAAAAAAAATAACAAGCATGAATCAAAAATATATAAACAAATTTCATATGTGCTACAAAAATAAATAAAAACATTAAGCAAAGTCATCAGAATTGCAAACATAATCATGTTTTCCTTGGTTATATTACTATTTTTGCAGTAAGGGCAGGCTCAAAACGTGGCATTTAGCAGCGGCACTTCCGGTGTCGTGCTCAGATACCGCTGACTTTATGGCATCTGATTTTATAAGGCAGATGCCGCTGTATATGAAAGATGCCAGTGATTTTATAAGTAAGATGCTGCTGTTTATGAAAGATGCCAGTGACTTTATAAGTCAGATGCCGCCGTTTATGAAAGATGCCAGTGATTTTATAAGGCAGATGCCGCTGTATGTGGATGATGCCAGTGACTTTATAAGGCAGATGCCGCTGTTTGTGGATGATGCCAGTGATTTTATAAGGCAGATGCCGCTGTTTATGAAAGATGCCAGTGATTTTATAAGGCAGATGCCGCTGTTTATGAAAGATGCCAGTGATTTTATAAGTAAGATGCCGCTGTTTATGAAAGATGCCAGTGATTTTATAAGTCAGATGCCACTGTTTATGAAAGATGCCAGTGATTTTATAAGTCAGATGCCGCTGTTTATGAAAGATGCCAGTGATTTTATAAGTCAGATGCCACTGTTTATGAAAGATGCCAGTGATTTTATAAGTCAGATGCCGCTGTTTATGAAAGATGCCAGTGATTTTATAAGGCAGATGCCACTGTTTATGAAAGATGCCAGTGATTTTATAAGTCAGATGCCGCTGTTTATGAAAGATGCCAGTGATTTTATAAGTCAGATGCCACTGTTTATGAAAGATGCCAGTGATTTTATAAGTCAGATGCCGCTGTTTATGAAAGATGCCAGTGATTTTATAAGTCAGATGCCGCTGTTTATGAAAGATGCCAGTGATTTTATAAGTCAGATGCCGCTGTTTATGAAAGATGCCAGTGATTTTATAAGGCAGATGCCGCTGTTTATGAAAGATGCCAGTGATTTTATAAGGCAGATGCCACTGTTTATGAAAGATGCCAGTGATTTTATAAGTCAGATGCCACTGTTTATGAAAGATGCCAGTGATTTTATAAGTCAGATGCCGCTGTTTATGAAAGATGCCAGTGATTTTATAAGGCAGATGCCGCTGTTTATGAAAGATGCCAGTGATTTTATAAGGCAGATGCCGCTGTTTATGAAAGATGCCAGTGATTTTATAAGTAAGATGCCGCTGTTTATGAAAGATGCCAGTGATTTTATAAGTAAGATGCCGCTGTTTATGAATGATGCCAGTGATTTTATAAGGCAGATGCCGCTGTATATGAAAGATGCCAGTGATTTTATAAGTCAGATGCCGCTGTTTATGAAAGATGCCAGTGATTTTATAAGTAAGATGCCGCTGTTTATGAATGATGCCAGTGATTTTATAAGGCAGATGCCGCTGTATATGAAAGATGCCAGTGATTTTATAAGTCAGATGCCGCTGTTTATGAAAGATGCCAGTGACTTTATAAGGCAGATGCCGCTGTTTATGAAAGATGCCAGTGATTTTATAAGGCAGATGCCGCTGTTTATGAAAGATGCCAGTGATTTTATAAGTCAGATGCCACTGTTTATGAAAGATGCCAGTGATTTTATAAGGCAGATGCCGCTGTTTATGAAAGATGCCAGTGACTTTATAAGGCAGATGCCGCTGTTTATGAAAGATGCCAGTGACTTTATAAGGCAGATGCCGCTGTTTATGAAAGATGCCAGTGACTTTATAAGGCAGATGCCGTTGTTTATGAAAGATGCCAGTGACTTTATAAGGCAGATGCCGCTGTTTATGAAAGATGCCAGTGACTTTATAAGGCAGATGCCGCTGTTTATGAAAGATGCCAGTGATTTTATAAGGCAGATGCCACGTTTTTTTTTAATGATGCCAGTGAATTTCTATGGCATCTGCCGCTGTTTATGAAAGATGCCAGTGATTTTATAAGTCAGATGCCGCTGTTTATGAAAGATGCCAGTGATTTTATAAGTCAGATGCCGCTGTTTATGAAAGATGCCAGTGATTTTATAAGGCAGATGCCGCTGTTTATGAAAGATGCCAGTGATTTTATAAGTCAGATGCCGCTGTTTATGAAAGATGCCAGTGATTTTATAAGGCAGATGCCGCTGTTTATGAAAGATGCCAGTGATTTTATAAGGCAGATGCCGCTGTTTATGAAAGATGCCAGTGATTTTATAAGGCAGATGCCGCTGTTTGTGGATGATGCCAGTGATTTTATAAGGCAGATGCCGCTGTATATGAAAGATGCCAGTGATTTTATAAGTCAGATGCCGCTGTTTATGAAAGATGCCAGTGATTTTATAAGTCAGATGCCGCTGTTTATGAAAGATGCCAGTGATTTTATAAGGCAGATGCCGCTGTTTATGAAAGATGCCAGTGATTTTATAAGGCAGATGCCGCTGTTTATGAAAGATGCCAGTGATTTTATAAGTCAGATGCCGCTGTTTATGAAAGATGCCAGTGATTTTATAAGTCAGATGCCGCTGTTTATGAAAGATGCCAGTGATTTTATAAGTCAGATGCCGCTGTTTATGAAAGATGCCAGTGATTTTATAAGGCAGATGCCGCTGTTTATGGATGATGCCAGTGATTTTATAAGGCAGATGCCGCTGTATATGAAAGATGCCAGTGATTTTATAAGGCAGATGCCGCTGTTTATGAAAGATGCCAGTGATTTTATAAGTCAGATGCCGCTGTTTATGAAAGATGCCAGTGATTTTATAAGTCAGATGCCGCTGTTTATGAAAGATGCCAGTGACTTTATAAGGCAGATGCCGCTGTTTATGAAAGATGCCAGTGATTTTATAAGGCAGATGCCGCTGTTTATGAAAGATGCCAGTGATTTTATAAGGCAGATGCCGCTGTTTATGAAAGATGCCAGTGATTTTACAAGGAAGATGCCACGTTTTTTTTTAATGATGCCAGTGAATTTCTATGGCATCTGCCGCTGTTTATGAAAGATGCCAGTGATTTTATAAGTCAGATGCCGCTGTTTATGAAAGATGCCAGTGATTTTATAAGGCAGATGCCGCTGTTTATGAAAGATGCCAGTGATTTTATAAGGCAGATGCCGCTGTTTATGAAAGATGCCAGTGATTTTATAAGGCAGATGCCGCTGTTTATGAAAGACGCCAGTGATTTTATAAGGCAGATGCCGCTGTTTATGAAAGACGCCAGTGATTTTATAAGGCAGATGCCGCTGTTTATGAAAGATGCCAGTGATTTTATAAGTCAGATGCCGCTGTTTATGAAAGATGCCAGTGATTTTATAAGGCAGATGCCGCTGTATATGAAAGATGCCAGTGATTTTATAAGGCAGATGCCGCTGTTTATGAAAGATGCCAGTGATTTTATAAGGCAGATGCCGCTGTATATGAAAGATGCCAGTGATTTTATAAGTCAGATGCCGCTGTTTATGAAAGATGCCAGTGATTTTATAAGGCAGATGCCGCTGTTTATGAAAGATGCCAGTGATTTTATAAGGCAGATGCCGCTGTTTGTGGATGATGCCAGTGATTTTACAAGGAAGATGCCACGTTTTTTTTTAATGATGCCAGTGAATTTCTATGGCATCTGCCGCTGTTTATGAAAGATGCCAGTGATTTTATAAGTCAGATGCCGCTGTTTATGAAAGATGCCAGTGATTTTATAAGGCAGATGCCGCTGTTTATGAAAGATGCCAGTGATTTTATAAGGCAGATGCCGCTGTTTATGAAAGATGCCAGTGATTTTATAAGTCAGATGCCGCTGTTTATGAAAGATGCCAGTGATTTTATAAGGCAGATGCCGCTGTTTATGAAAGATGCCAGTGATTTTATAAGGCAGATGCCGCTGTTTATGAAAGATGCCAGTGATTTTATAAGGCAGATGCCGCTGTTTGTGGATGATGCCAGTGATTTTATAAGGCTGATGCCGCTGTATATGAAAGATGCCAGTGATTTTATAAGTCAGATGCCGCTGTTTATGAAAGATGCCAGTGATTTTATAAGGCAGATGCCGCTGTTTATGAAAGATGCCAGTGATTTTATAAGGCAGATGCCGCTGTTTGTGGATGATGCCAGTGATTTTACAAGGAAGATGCCATGTTTTTTTTTAATGATGCCAGTGAATTTCTATGGCATCTGCCGCTGTTTATGAAAGATGCCAGTGATTTTATAAGGCAGATGCCGCTGTTTATGAAAGATGCCAGTGATTTTATAAGTCAGATGCCGCTGTTTATGAAAGATGCCAGTGATTTTATAAGGCAGATGCCGCTGTTTATGAAAGATGCCAGTGATTTTATAAGTCAGATGCCGCTGTTTATGAAAGATGCCAGTGATTTTATAAGGCAGATGCCGCTGTTTATGAAAGATGCCAGTGATTTTATAAGGCAGATGCCAGCTGTTTATGAAAGATGCCAGTGATTTTATAAGGCAGATGCCGCTGTTTATGAAAGATGCCAGTGATTTTATAAGGCAGATGCCGCTGTTTATGAAAGATGCCAGTGATTTTATAAGGCAGATGCCGCTGTTTATGAAAGATGCCAGTGATTTTATAAGTCAGATGCAGCTGTTTATGAAAGATGCCAGTGATTTTATAAGGCAGATGCCGCTGTTTATGAAAGATGCCAGTGATTTTATAAGGCAGATGCCGCTGTTTATGAAAGATGCCAGTGATTTTATAAGGCAGATGCCGCTGTTTATGAAAGATGCCAGTGATTTTATAAGTCAGATGCCGCTGTTTATGAAAGATGCCAGTGATTTTATAAGTCAGATGCCGCTGTTTATGAAAGATGCCAGTGATTTTATAAGGCAGATGCCGCTGTTTATGAATGATGCCAGTGATTTTATAAGGCAGATGCAGCTGTATATGAAAGATGCCAGTGATTTTATAAGGCAGATGCAGCTGTTTATGAAAGATGCCAGTGATTTTATAAGTCAGATGCCGCTGTTTATGAAAGATGCCAGTGATTTTATAAGTCAGATGCCGCTGTTTATGAAAGATGCCAGTGACTTTATAAGGCAGATGCCGCTGTTTATGAAAGATGCCAGTGATTTTATAAGGCAGATGCAGCTGTTTATGAAAGATGCCAGTGATTTTATAAGGCAGATGCCGCTGTTTATGAAAGATGCCAGTGATTTTACAAGGAAGATGCCGCTGTTTTTTAATGATGCCAGTGAATTTCTATGGCATCTGCCGCTGTTTATGAAAGATGCCAGTGATTTTATAAGTCAGATGCCGCTGTTTATGAAAGATGCCAGTGATTTTATAAGGCAGATGCCGCTGTTTATGAAAGATGCCAGTGATTTTATAAGGCAGATGCCGCTGTTTATGAAAGATGCCAGTGATTTTATAAGGCAGATGCCGCTGTTTATGAAAGATGCCAGTGATTTTATAAGGCAGATGCCGCTGTTTATGAAAGATGCAAGTGATTTTATAAGGCAGATGCCGCTGTTTATGAAAGATGCCAGTGATTTTATAAGTCAGATGCCGCTGTTTATGAAAGATGCCAGTGATTTTATAAGGCAGATGCCGCTGTATATGAAAGATGCCAGTGATTTTATAAGGCAGATGCCGCTGTTTATGAAAGATGCCAGTGATTTTATAAGGCAGATGCCGCTGTATATGAAAGATGCCAGTGATTTTATAAGTCAGATGCCGCTGTTTATGAAAGATGCCAGTGATTTTATAAGGCAGATGCCGCTGTTTATGAAAGATGCCAGTGATTTTATAAGGCAGATGCCGCTGTTTGTGGATGATGCCAGTGATTTTACAAGGAAGATGCCACGTTTTTTTTTAATGATGCCAGTGAATTTCTATGGCATCTGCCGCTGTTTATGAAAGATGCCAGTGATTTTATAAGTCAGATGCCGCTGTTTATGAAAGATGCCAGTGATTTTATAAGGCAGATGCCGCTGTTTATGAAAGATGCCAGTGATTTTATAAGGCAGATGCAGCTGTTTATGAAAGATGCCAGTGATTTTATAAGTCAGATGCCGCTGTTTATGAAAGATGCCAGTGATTTTATAAGGCAGATGCCGCTGTTTATGAAAGATGCCAGTGATTTTATAAGGCAGATGCCGCTGTTTATGAAAGATGCCAGTGATTTTATAAGGCAGATGCCGCTGTTTGTGGATGATGCCAGTGATTTTATAAGGCAGATGCCGCTGTATATGAAAGATGCCAGTGATTTTATAAGTCAGATGCCGCTGTTTATGAAAGATGCCAGTGATTTTATAAGGCAGATGCCGCTGTTTATGAAAGATGCCAGTGATTTTATAAGGCAGATGCCGCTGTTTGTGGATGATGCCAGTGATTTTACAAGGAAGATGCCATGTTTTTTTTTAATGATGCCAGTGAATTTCTATGGCATCTGCCGCTGTTTATGAAAGATGCCAGTGATTTTATAAGTCAGATGCCGCTGTTTATGAAAGATGCCAGTGATTTTATAAGGCAGATGCCGCTGTTTATGAAAGATGCCAGTGATTTTATAAGGCAGATGCCGCTGTTTATGAAAGATGCCAGTGATTTTATAAGGCAGATGCCGCTGTTTATGAAAGATGCCAGTGATTTTATAAGGCAGATGCCGCTGTTTATGAAAGATGCCAGTGATTTTATAAGGCAGATGCAGCTGTTTATGAAAGATGCCAGTGATTTTATATAAGGCAGATGCACTGCCGCTGTTTATGAAAGATGCCAGTGATTTTATAAGTCAGATGCCGCTGTTTATGAAAGATGCCAGTGATTTTATAAGGCAGATGCCGCTGTTTATGAAAGATGCCAGTGATTTTATAAGGCAGATGCAGCTGTTTATGAAAGATGCCAGTGATTTTATAAGGCAGATGCAGCTGTTTATGAAAGATGCCAGTGATTTTATAAGGCAGATGCCGCTGTTTATGAAAGATGCCAGTGATTTTATAAGGCAGATGCCGCTGTTTATGAAAGATGCCAGTGATTTTATAAGGCAGATGCCGCTGTTTATGAAAGATGCCAGTGATTTTATAAGGCAGATGCCGCTGTTTATGAAAGATGCCAGTGATTTTATAAGGCAGATGCCGCTGTTTATGAAAGATGCCAGTGATTTTATAAGGCAGATGCCGCTGTTTATGAAAGATGCCAGTGATTTTATAAGGCAGATGCCGCTGTTTATGAAAGATGCCAGTGATTTTATAAGGTCAGATGCCGCTGTTTATGAAAGATGCCAGTGATTTTATAAGGCAGATGCCGCTGTTTATGAAAGATGCCAGTGATTTTATAAGGCAGATGCAGCTGTTTATGAGATGATGCCAGTGATTTTATAAGGCAGATGCCGCTGTATATGAAAGATGCCAGTGATTTTATAAGTCAGATGCCGCTGTTTATGAAAGATGCCAGTGATTTTATAAGGCAGATGCCGCTGTTTATGAAAGATGCCAGTGATTTTATAAGGCAGATGCCGCTGTTTATGAAAGATGCCAGTGATTTTATAAGTCAGATGCCGCTGTTTATGAAAGATGCCAGTGACTTTATAAGGCAGATGCCACTGTTTATGAAAGATGCCAGTGATTTTATAAGGCAGATGCCGCTGTATATGAAAGATGCCAGTGATTTTATAAGTCAGATGCCGCTGTTTATGAAAGATGCCAGTGATTTTATAAGGCAGATGCCGCTGTTTGTGGATGATGCCAGTGATTTTATAAGGCAGATGCCGCTGTATATGAAAGATGCCAGTGATTTTATAAGTCAGATGCCGCTGTATATGAAAGATGCCAGTGATTTTATAAGGCAGATGCCGCTGTTTGTGGATGATGCCAGTGATTTTATAAGGCAGATGCCGCTGTATATGAAAGATGCCAGTGATTTTATAAGTCAGATGCCGCTGTTTATGAAAGATGCCAGTGATTTTATAAGGCAGATGCCGCTGTATATGAAAGATGCCAGTGATTTTATAAGGCAGATGCCGCTGTTTGTGGATGATGCCAGTGATTTTATAAGTCAGATGCCGCTGTTTATGAAAGATGCCAGTGATTTTATAAGGCAGATGCCGCTGTATATGAAAGATGCCAGTGATTTTATAAGGCAGATGCCGCTGTATATGAAAGATGCCAGTGATTTTATAAGGCAGATGCCGCTGTTTATGAAAGATGCCAGTGATTTTATAAGGCAGATGCCACTGTTTATGAAAGATGCCAGTGATTTTATAAGGCAGATGCCGCTGTTTGTGGATGATGCCAGTGATTTTATAAGGCAGATGCCGCTGTATATGAAAGATGCCAGTGATTTTATAAGTCAGATGCCGCTGTATATGAAAGATGCCAGTGATTTTATAAGGCAGATGCCGCTGTTTATGAAAGATGCCAGTGACTTTATAAGGCAGATGCCGCTGTTTATGAAAGATGCCAGTGATTTTATAAGGCAGATGCCGCTGTTTGTGGATGATGCCAGTGATTTTATAAGGCAGATGCCGCTGTATATGAAAGATGCCAGTGATTTTATAAGTCAGATGCCGCTGTTTATGAAAGATGCCAGTGATTTTATAAGGCAGATGCCGCTGTTTATGAAAGATGCCAGTGATTTTATAGTAGTAGTAGTAGTAGTAGTAGTCCTTTATTGTCACATAGTAAACCAGTGAAATTGGCCATCGACCTGTCCATACAAACATACATATGACAAGGGGATAGACAGGACAGGAAGACAGGGAATTAGAAGAAATACAGCATGACATGAGGAGAGGAGAAAAAAAAAAAAAAAAAAAGGCAGATGCCGCTGTTTGTGGATGATGCCAGTGATTTTATAAGGCAGATGCCGCTGTATATGAAAGATGCCAGTGATTTTATAAGTCAGATGCCGCTGTTTATGAAAGATGCCAGTGATTTTATAAGGCAGATGCCGCTGTTTATGAAAGATGCCAGTGATTTTATAAGGCAGATGCCGCTGTTTGTGGATGATGCCAGTGATTTTATAAGGCAGATGCCGCTGTATATGAAAGATGCCAGTGATTTTATAAGGCAGATGCCGCTGTTTATGAAAGATGCAAGTGATTTTATAAGGCAGATGCCGCTGTTTGTGGATGATGCCAGTGATTTTACAAGGAAGATGCCACGTTTTCTTTTTAATGATGCCAGTGAATTTCTACGGATCTGCCACTGTTTATGAAAGATGCCAGTGAATTTATAAGGCAGATGCCGCTGTTTATGAAAGATGCCAGTGATTTTATAAGGCAGATGCCGCTGTTTATGAAAGATGCCAGTGATTTTATAAGTCAGATGCCGCTGTTTATGAAAGATGCCAGTGATTTTATAAGGCAGATGCCGCTGTTTATGAAAGATGCCAGTGATTTTATAAGGCAGATGCCGCTGTTTATGAAAGATGCCAGTGATTTTATAAGTCAGATGCCGCTGTATATGAAAGATGCCAGTGATTTTATAAGGCAGATGCCGCTGTTTATGAAAGATGCCAGTGATTTTATAAGGCAGATGCCGCTGTTTGTGGATGATGCCAGTGATTTTACAAGGAAGATGCCACGTTTTCTTTTTAATGATGCCAGTGAATTTCTACGGATCTGCAACTGTTTATGAAAGATGCCAGTGAATTTACGTGGCAGATGCAGCTGTATATGAATACTGTGTATTCCCAGTGATGAGAGAATAACGTCTGTGATACGTTAATTTTATGAACTCACTGTAAGGGACTATCAAGCAATTATGATAAAAATATTAGACCTAACAGTAGTATTTTGATTGTATCATACCTATAATACAATATGATCATATTAAAAGGCCTTTTTCTATTGACATACTTTAGTTGTATTGCTATTAATAACAGGATGAGGTTCCTACATGTAGGTACAAAATATTACAAACATCTTCATTACCACAACCAATTCGAGGAGAACTACTTTTTCAAAAAATATTTGTCCTAAAATTTGATTTGCTGTTCACAGGTTACATTATGATCCAAATGCATTCAAAATTCACCAGAATGCAGGAAGTATCTCACATACTGAAATTTTGTTGGGAAAAAGTAAAACAAAAAGTACAAATATACAGCTATAAAAGCTAAGCCAGCTATACTTGTGCTTCTGGACATCAGTTAATATTCTGCCCATGGTGTGAGCCTTGTTGTGATGACTGTCCGCCACTGACAAAGGACAATGCTGCCACTGACATGCCTCTGTTTGGGGCAGCTGCCAATAAATTGTGCATGAGTAGGCTGATGTCTTTTTAATAAAATATGCAGTGTTATATTACTGTCTTTGAAATGCTATTACTTCTCAGTGTTTAAAATTTTATCATATTAGGGGATCTACATATCTGCTATGCCCTTTACTTTTTCAATCTTGACATTATTTACATTTTTTTCAGACCTTGACCAGCACAACACCAGCAGGTCTAGGGCCACAAACTGCAACACATTAGGTACATTAGATAAAGAATGCAAAATGACAAGGTGTCAGAGGCTTTAGGCCTTGCTGTCATGTGTATTACATTTACGATAAAACAGGAAAAAGAGAATCCACCAGTTCTGTATGATGTTATTGCTTTGTCTTCCAGTTATACTGAGTATGTAGCCTATTTTATTCTGTCTTTAAGTCGTACTTTCCCCCAGGACTTTTAATTGGTATACTGCCAAAATATGTTTCTTATAGAGCCCTTAGATCAAAGACTTGCTGATCACAGTGGCAACACATCAGACCAATGTGAAACCACCTTCTGCATTTTTGTGCTTTAACTCTTTAATACAATCTCCTTTTGCATAAACCATAATAAACATTATTCACACTGTGTAAAGAAATGTCAGTACAATTTTTCCAAAATGTTATTACTTTCAAATGTTACCATCTTCTTTTAATGTTTTATATTTTCTCTGTCCATTCATTTTCACATTTATCGATTACCTTCTTATATTTTACTGTAAATTACTATAAATTTCAATGAGTACTGGTTTTGTGTTACTTTGTATGTCAATCAGCACCGATTGGCTGGCATTTGCTTATGACAATTTGCATCTGCTTTAGTAAATACAAATTAGAATAGATTTCTGAAGTGTTTCTACACCTCTATTGTTCACTTGTCAGTGGCGGACAGTCATCACAACAAGGCTCACACCATGGGCAGAATATTAACTGATGTCCAGAAGCACAAGTATAGCTGGCTTAGCTTTTATAGCTGTATATTTGTACTTTTTGTTTTACTTTTTCCCAACAAAATTTCAGTATGTGAGATACTTCCTGCATTCTGGTGAATTTTGAATGCATTTGAATCATAATGTAACCTGTGAACAGCAAATCAAATTTTAGGACAAATATTTTTTGAAAAAGTAGTTCTCCTCGAATTGGTTGTGGTAATGAAGATGTTTGTAATATTTTGTACCTACATGTAGGAACCTCATCCTGTTAATAATAGCAATACAACTAAAGTATGTCAATAGAAAAAGGCCTTTTTAATATGATCATATTGTATTATAGGTATGATACAATCAAAATACTACTGTTAGGTCTAATATTTTTATCATAATTGCTTGATAGTCCCTTACAGTGAGTTCATAAAATTAACGTATCACAGACGTTATTCTCTCATCACTGGGAATACACAGTATTCATATACAGCTGCATCTGCCACGTAAATTCACTGGCATCTTTCATAAACAGCGGCAGATGCCATAGAAATTCACTGGCATCATTCATAAACAGCAGCAGATGCCATAGAAATTCACTGGCATCATTCATAAACAGTGGCAGATGCCATAGAAATTCACTGGCATCATTCATAAACAGCAGCAGATGCCATAGAAATTCACTGGCATCATTCATAAACAGCAGCAGATGCCATAGAAATTCACTGGCATCATTCATAAACAGTGGCAGATGCCATAGAAATTCACTGGCATCATTCATAAACAGCGGCAGATGCCATAGAAATTCACTGGCATCATTCATAAACAGCAGCAGATGCCATAGAAATTCACTGGCATCATTCATAAACAGCAGCAGATGCCATAGAAATTCACTGGCATCATTCATAAACAGCAGCAGATGCCATAGAAATTCACTGGCATCATTCATGAACAGCAGCAGATGCCATAGAAATTCACTGGCATCATTCATAAACAGCAGCAGATGCCATAGAAATTCACTGGCATCATTCATAAACAGCAGCAGATGCCATAGAAATTCACTGGCATCATTCATGAACAGCAGCAGATGCCATAGAAATTCACTGGCATCATTCATAAACAGTGGCAGATGCCATAGAAATTCACTGGCATAATTCATAAACAGCGGCAGATGCCATAGAAATTCACTGGCATCATTCATAAACAGCAGCAGATGCCATAGAAATTCACTGGCATCATTCATAAACAGCAGCAGATGCCATAGAAATTCACTGGCATCATTCATATACAGCAGCATCTGCCTCGTAAATTCACTGGCATCATTCATAAACAGCAGCAGATGCCATAGAAATTCAATGGCATCATTCATAAACAGCAGCAGATGCCATAGAAATTCACTGGCATCATTCATAAACAGCAGCAGATGCCATAGAAATTCACTGGCATCATTCATAAACAGCAGCAGATGCCATAGAAATTCACTGGCATCATTCATATACAGCAGCATCTGCCTCATAAATTCACTGGCATCATTCATAAACAGTGGCAGATGCCATAGAAATTCACTGGCATCATTCATATACAGCAGCATCTGCCTCGTAAATTCACTGGCATCATTCATAAACAGCGGCAGATGCCATAGAAATTCACTGGCATCATTCATAAACAGCGGCAGATGCCATAGAAATTCACTGGCATCATTCATAAACAGCGGCAGATGCCATAGAAATTCACTGGCATCATTCATAAACAGCGGCAGATGCCATAGAAATTCACTGGCATCATTCATAAACAGCGGCAGACGCCATAGAAATTCACTGGCATCATTCATAAACAGCGGCAGACGCCATAGAAATTCACTGGCATCATTCATAAACAGCGGCAGACGCCATAGAAATTCACTGGCATCATTCATAAACAGCGGCAGACGCCATAGAAATTCACTGGCATCATTCATAAACAGCGGCAGACGCCATAGAAATTCACTGGCATCATTCATAAACAGCGGCAGACACCATAGAAATTCACTGGCATCATTCATAAACAGCGGCAGATGCCATAGAAATTCACTGGCATCATTCATAAACAGCGGCAGATGCCATAGAAATTCACTGGCATCATTCATAAACAGCGGCAGATGCCATAGAAATTCACTGGCATCATTCATAAACAGCGGCAGATGCCATAGAAATTCACTGGCATAATTCATAAACAGCGGCAGATGCCATAGAAATTCACTGGCATAATTCATAAACAGCGGCAGATGCCATAGAAATTCAATGGCATCATTCATAAACAGCGGCAGATGCCATAGAAATTCAATGGCATCATTCATAAACAGCGGCAGATGCCATAGAAATTCAATGGCATCATTCATAAACAGTGGCAGATGCCATAGAAATTCAATGGCATCATTCATAAACAGTGGCAGATGCCATAGAAATTCAATGGCATCATTCATAAACAGTGGCAGATGCCATAGAAATTCACTGGCATAATTCATAAACAGTGGCAGATGCCATAGAAATTCAATGGCATCATTCATAAACAGTGGCAGATGCCATAGAAATTCAATGGCATCATTCATAAACAGCGGCAGATGCCATAGAAATTCACTGGCATAATTCATAAACAGTGGCAGATGCCATAGAAATTCAATGGCATCATTCATAAACAGTGGCAGATGCCATAGAAATTCACTGGCATAATTCATAAACAGTGGCAGATGCCATAGAAATTCAATGGCATCATTCATAAACAGCGGCAGATGCCATAGAAATTCACTGGCATCATTCATAAACAGAGGCAGATGCCTCGTAAATTCACTGGCATCATTCATGAACAGCGGCAGATTCCATAGAAATTCCCTGGCATCATTCATAAACAGCGGCAGATTCCATAGAAATTCCTTGGCATCATTCATAAACAGTGGCAGATGCCAAAGAAATTCACTGGCATCATTCATAAACAGCGGTAGATACCTCGTAAATTCACTGGCACCAGCCAAAAACAGTGGCCCATTCTGTAAAGTCAGTGGCATCTGCCAATGACACAGGAAGTACCTCTGCCGCGATTTGAGCCTGCTGTCTCTCTCTATTTTTGTGCTCTCTGACAATTTTGCTTATATTTAAAAAAAAATGGTATGCTTTCACTGTATTTTTTTCTTTGCTTTTGTTTCCAAGTTCTGCGCTTGATTTTCCAAAACTTGTGATTAGATTTTCATGTAAATCAGGTGGAGTTTTGCGTCCTCATTGGTCCACTAGTTCTTGATCGACAGCTCCTCCTCTAGCCAATCATTGAGTGGTGACATCACTCCAATGCAACTCGACGGCTGCTGCTCAATATTATATTATTTATGGTTGATAGATACGCTGCTTGTGTCTGTTTTGAGTATTTTCTGCCAGCTCTAGGAAACCATGTGTTGTCCGAGTAGGCCATTATCATCGTCCGTTAACACATGTATCGAGTCAGCTGAATTTAGTTAGCGGTCTTTAGTTTAGGCCTCATTTAAGACTTCCTTGTTTGTATGTTATTGGCAGCATATCTTAAAAAAAAAAATAAAAAACAAGGCTGGTTTGGAGTGGATGTTTGAGTCATGTTTTTACTAGCTGTACCAATGTAGTCGCGAGTTCAGAACCCAACTTGATCAGCTTTTCTATGTTGCTGAATGTGCTGTTATGTACTGATCCTACGTTGGCATTGTTGGCATGGCTACATGTAGTTTCTTTTTCCACTAAACTGCAGTGAAATCAGAAACAAGTGACCAAGCGTCTCCACGCCAACAAATAATGCAATAAAGTTGGCTTGACGTTGGACAATCTTTATTTACAAATAATTGCAAATTTAGGGGTTGTCTCTAATGATACAGGCAACACTGGAGCATACATATCCAAAATGATTGGCTAGAGGAGGAGCTGTCGATCAAGAACTAGTGGACCAATGAGGATGCAAAACTCCCCCTGATTTACATGAAAATCTAATCACAAGTTTTGGAAAATCAAGCGCAGAACTTGGAAAGAAATGCAAAGAAAAATACAGCGCAAGCATACAAAAAAAAATGTCAATATTAGCTAAATTGTCAGAAAGCACAAAAAAACAGTAATATAACCAAGGAAAACAAGATTTTGTTTGCAATTCTAATGACTTCGCTTAAATTTTTCTGCTGCAGCATATTTTAAATGTGTTTATATATTTTTGATTCATGCTTTTATTTTTTGATCCGTGCTAAATATTTTGATCTGCACTTTTTATTTATTTTTGAATTTATATATTTTTTTATCTGCGTTGACCACAATACATTTGAAGGAATTTTGATCCCATAGAAATCATGATCGCCAAGGAGACTGCTAATTGTCTAATTTATAGAGAAAAAGGAGTAACATTTTGGTTCATTCTCACCAAAAACAGATTACATTGCTTCAGAAGACATGGATTAAACCACTGGGGTCGAATGGATTGCTTTTGTGCTGTATTTATGTGCTTTTTGGAGCAACAGAGTTCTGATCTTCATTCACTTGCATTACATTTACATACAGAGCTGAAATATTCTTCTAAAAATCTTCATTTGTTCAACAGAAGGAAGTCATACACATCTGGGATGGCATGAGTGAGTAAGAGTTAATGGCAATAGAATTTTCTTTTTTGGGTGAATTATCCCTTTAAGTGTACATTGTCCATTGTGAGGTACACAGCCGCAAATCCCAATTCACTTTCATTGTATATAAAACAGCAGCCAGAATATTCTTCAAAACGTCTCCAATTTTGTTCCACAGAGAAATGAAAAATCGGGATTGGAGTGACAAGATAGAAACTTTAATGTTTGGTTGAAATAACTCTTGCTTTAATATTTAGCCTTATCTTTGTGTCATCCTGCAAAATCAACAGTCAAATCATCAAAAATACAGACGATCAATTTACAGACCTGATGACTTTGGTGATGTAGTTTTTGTATCGCAGGCGGTCTGCTTGGACATTGGGATTGGACAGAGCTCTCTTCAGCTCCTTCACCGTCTCCTCTGAACCAAAATAAGGCATTGTGGCTTCCACAAATATCTGTCACCAAAGTAAAAGTACACTGACTGAAAACAATTACTCCTATACATTTAATGGTCCTGTATAACATGCTAATGTTGTGAAATTTTCTAATAGTATGCTCTTGTCTCATGCCGTCTTCTGGATTGTATCCTGTTATAATTACAACAATATCCAACCTGTCTGTCAGACAGTATAATATGACAATTATGTACATCTTTCCGATTTCATATTTTGTCATTCTGCTTGTCGTTTCGACTCTTCTGTCTATTTCTTTTTATTGTAAATAATGATTTTATCAACTCCCTTTTCAAAACATGGACAAATAAAACATATTTTCACACTCAAAGGTAAATAAAACAGTAAAAAAGGTAACATACCTCCTTTGTCAATTCCTAAACAGTAAAATAACATATAAATATCTACTGAAAGACATTAAAAAGTATTAAAACAATAATATTAGAAAGCATCAGCTGATCAGCGTGTACATGTCAGTAAGGCGCATGAAGCCAGAAACTTCCGCAAAAAAGTAGTACATTTCAAAATAAAGGTTTGCCAAACGTTCAGCAACATCTATGAAATCAGTGGGTAAATAAATGGCTTCATTCTGTTTACGTTTTTCAACACTTTTAAAAAAGACACTAAAAACTTAAAAGTAGCATGTTTTTTTATAGTACATAGTATTAGTGATTTAATTTTATTTTTTTTGTATATGCACGGTATATCAAAGTGTTCTTATTTATTTTATTTAATATTTTTTTTAAATCAAGATAATGAACTGAATTAAGAGGATGTGTCTCAGTTATTCATAAAGTCTTAGATTTCACACCATTCCCATTTAATTTACCCTGAATGTGATTTTGCCATTAAACATGAATTAGTGAATTAATTCATGCTTGTTTTGCACCCAACCAGTGTTGGGTAAGTTATTCTTAAAAAAGTGGTAAGAGTGTAATTAAATTACAGTACTAATGACTTTTTCTGAAAAGTAATTGCATTACTTATTAAAAATTCCTTTCTAAAACCCTGATCAACCTCGACCAGATAAAGAATGAATCTTTCAAATGAATCGTAAAAAAATCAAATACATTATTCATGAACTGGCCAAAGAATTTAAGGGTGCAGCATTAAATTAGAAAACATATTTTAACATTAGACATTAAATTTAGATTTTAAATTCACTTTTGTTTTATATAGAATTGTTCCAGAGCCTATACAGTATACATCAGAAGTAACTGTGATAAAATTACTGACAAATTAAGAGTAATCCATTACTTTACTTTTACAGTAATTAATTACTTAGCACTGCATTACACCTAACACTGCACCCAACATATATCACTATGTTTACTCAATTATTTATTTATTTTGAACTTGAAAAATACATTTAATTACGCTGCATGCTGTATATTTGGTAAATGAAAGTTGATTTGATTTTGAGGTATTATTTTCACCTGCAGCCTCTATCCTTGGGACGTCTTTTATTTTGCCATGAAGTGGAAATGGTCATTCTCATTGGCTGTCAATAGGCGGCGCTGGACTTGTGATAAGCGGCGGCGTCAGTCGTGACCGGTGTGTGCGCTCTTGATTTCTGAGATGCTGGAAAGATAGCGAGACTGACGGGATGGCAGGAATCATTAAAAAGCAGATCCTGAAGCATTTGTCCCGGTAAGTCATGTGTCATGAATTCATTCAGCTCTTTCAGTGTTATCCACAGATTACTGTGCAAACACACGTGATGCACAATGATACAGCTAATAAATAAACCTCGCGGCCTATGTTATTTACATTTGCCCAGTTTGTCATGGCAGGACCTGTTGTTGATATATCTGACATGAGTATAGATGCTGGATTTTATCTTGTTAGCTGATAGGCTAATGGTCTGCAGCATCATTGCTTGGCTTTTTCTGTATAAATAACAGATGGTTCTGTATAAATAACCTGCTGGTGAGTCTCTCTCTCTCTCTCTCTCACACACACACACTCACACTCACTCACTCACTCACTCACTCACTCACACACACACACACACACACACACACACACACACACACACACACACACACACACACCGGGCCTGTGACAGAAGTGTTATAGGTAAAGTTGGCTTTTTTATTTGAATAAGCTTTGTAAATGCCTAACACACTGTATATATATTTTTATATACCTTACCCATATATTGTATTTTTATTGTATGTGTATTCTATATTGTGTGTATTGTTTACTGTACATTGTATATTGTGTTGTGTAAGTGTGTACATTTGTTATGTAAATATGTTGTTTATTGTAATTTGTACTGCTATGTTATTCGGAACTGCACACAAGACTTTCATCTACTGTTGCACTTGTGTACACAGTAGTGTGACAATAAAGTGATTTGATTTGATTTGACACAGCATCTAGAGTTGTATGTAAATGGTGTGTGCTGAAAAGCAGAAATTCAAAGGCTTCTTTTAAAGAGACATACACTATGCTCGCTCAGTTTTGCCTTTGACTTTGTTTTATATATATATATATAGGTAGGTGGTGTAGTGTTGTAGTTTATGATATGGCATGGTAGCAGAAAGGTTGTGGGTTTCAAACCATCATTGTGTCCTTAAGGCACTTTACCTCAGGTTACCCTAGGTCAGGGGTGACCAACCCTGCTCCTGGAGAGCTGCCTTCCTGCAGAGTTTAGCTCCAACACACCTGCCTGTCATTTTCAAGTAATCCTGAAGAACTTGATAAGCTGGTTCAGGTGTGCTTGATTCGGGTTGGATCTAAACTCTGCAGGAAGGTAGCTCTCCAGGAACAGGGTTTTTTTACCACTGCCCTAGTGGAATGGTCCCTTTAATTTGTGTATTAAATAACTACTTTCTCATTTCCCTTTGCTAAAGTGCATTGGCTCTGATGACCCAGCAGGCTGGCAGTGGTTGTCTGATCACATGCTTGTTCCTGCTGTTCTTAGTCATGGCTGAAGCTCTGCCAGGGCTGCTCCATTCAGCTCAGCCTCTACTCTATGATGATGCGTGAGAGCAGCACTCAGTTTGCGCTTGACTGAGGAAGAATTACACAGCTCACAGTTCAGATGCACTCTAAACTTTCCAAACAGCTTCAGGTGATGTAGATCACAAAGTATGAGGGAATTATAATGCAACAATACAAAGTAAATACAGAAGCATTGTAGAATAAGTGGAGTCGGAGCTACCGCTCCACTGAAGCAAAACTTGTCTGTCGAGCGTCTTTAAAGGAAATACCCAGACATTACATCTTTAATAAAGCTATAACGCATTAAATAACTGCATTTAAGTTCAAATAATATGGAATCAGGTCATGTAAATTACTACAAACTTCAAAACTGGAATTTCTCTGTGCATTCTGTGCCTTTTCTATGAGTTATGTGAATGTATGTGAATCTAAGGGGAGAGACTGAAACTGCCCCCAGCTGATGCACACACTGTCACAGAGATGCTCGTCCCTCAAGCCCGCACGCTTAATGCAGCTAGATTATAACGTATTGGCTCGTTACTAATTGAATCATAATGTGTGTCTTGTGCATTTCTTATCGTGAAGAAAATTGGCAATACACAGCTTTATTAATAGAGAGTTTGTTTTTAGTGAGTTAAAGATGGATTGAAGTGAACAGAAAGGTGCATCAAAATATGTTTTTGATTTGTTCTTGTTTTCCAAAGAAAATATCTAAAACTCCCTTTAAAACAATGTACATTTTGTTTAGAAGCTACACTGCAGAAGAAAATTGTTTTTATCTGAGAATGTTGAATATATATATATATATATTTATTATTATTATTATTTTTTTTTTTATTACACACAACAACAGTTTTATATTCAGTTTCCTTTTCAAAAGAGTTTATAGAAAGTTCATGTTACATCCTGCTTGAATGTCCCTGTTTGTTTGGACAATCTTATTTTCATGAAAATGTGTATGCTCTTATTTATTGTATAAATGCTAGTTTGTATGTTTGAGTTGAAAAATACATATTTCAGCATTATCAGTTATCTATTTGAGCATTTTCCTTGATAACCAAGCAAGTTAACTCATGATACCATTTCTTTATTATATCGCAATATTAGCCTCAATAATCGCAATATGACATTTTCCTCAAATCGTGCAGCCCATATATATATATATATATATATATATATATATATATATACACCACCTTTCCATTTACCATCAGGGAAGTATCCGTCTAAACATGCAATCAGAAAATTACTTGCACAAATGAAGACATAAAACAATTATAAATGTAAAAATAATTATGATTATGATGATGATGATGATGATGATGATAATCACTGAAATATAAATCATGGTTTGACGTGAAGAGTTGTGGTCACAATGAACTTCTCTGTGAAAATAAAGTGAACTGTACTCAAAGCACCTCCTGAGCTGTGATGTCTGAGGTCATTTGCAGCACTCATAGACAATACTTTTCTCTCAAAACAAAATTCAGAAGACCGACACAAAGAGTGAAAACCTTTTGCATGCGCATGTTCCACGAGACTGCATGCCTCCGTAGAAACGGCGTGTCATATATGCTTCTAGAAGTCTTTACTGTCATCTGTTCTTAATAATATAAAGCGTGTTTCTTCGAGCACGTGTCTGTGTGCCATGGGGAAAATTATTTTTAATATTAATTTTATAATAATAATAATAATAATAGCCTAATAATTTAATGCATTAATGGGAAACGAGCCAAATATCATCTTGACATCATCGAAGGCATCAGCTATTGGCGATCACTCTGAACATCATCTATCGGCACAACCCTATTATCCAGTGGGCAGCAGTTCTGTGGATGGAAATGCCTTGTTGATAAGAGAGGTCAACAGAGAATTGCCATGAGGATTGCCATTGATTATGAGGAAGATGCTTATGACTGTTGACCGTGCATGTGACAGGCGGTGACCGGTCGAGTGAGAGCTGCCAGTGGCGGTGAACGGTCGAGTGAGAGCTGCCAGTGGCGGTGACCGGTCAAGTGAGAGCTGCCAGTGGCGGTGACCGGTCGAGTGAGAGCTGCCAGTGGCGGTGACTGGTCGAGTGAGAGCTGCCAGTGGCGGTGACCGGTCAAGTGAGAGCTGCCAGTGGCGGTGACCGGTCGAGTGAGAGCTGCCAGTGGCGGTGACTGGTCGAGTGAGAGCTGCCAGTGGCGGTGACTGGTCGAGTGAGAGCTGCCAGTGGCGGTGACCGGTCAAGTGAGAGGTGCCAGTGGCGGTGACCGGTCGAGTGAGAGGTGCCTGTGGAATGAGTGTAAAAGTGTAAAAATTAGTGATGACATACGCACATTATTGAAACGCATAATTATTTTTAGGCAAGTATCGTTGTCCTTTATATATTTTTGGCTTTAAAAATTTGTGCTCAGCAGTTCACATTATGATAGATATGCTTTGTTGTCATTTGTGGGCAAAGACTTATGATGCTTTAACACACTGCATTGCTGAGGTCTCTTAGAATTTCAATAAAGGATAAAAGTCCTTTTTCACACTCCGGGTTTTGGAATGCGGAAGTGAACGTTTCCAGTGTAAACTTGGGAGATCACCGCAAATATTATTTTCAATTACCCATTTCCTCCAAGACCAAAAGAAAAAAAATCCACTGTTACGTTTTAATGACATTCCAGAAGAGGAAAAAAATAGAGCGCTATGGATGCAGTAAAATGGGAAAAGATGCCAAATTTTCTGTCACTCTCTCTGTAGCTGTAATAGAAACCCCCTCGCATTTTTTAAAACCAATTCCAGGGTGATATAATGCAAAGCATAATCTTATAAATTTACCCTCAATATTTAAATAATTTATAATATTAAAAAAATTGCGAGATTTACGCTTATAAATGAGGTGGAAACGCAGGTCTATTATACTTGTTGACTGCCTTCTGTTCAGTGCTATTACAGTACATAAAAGACGGTCATTTGGCGCCATCTGAAGAATCAAGTCGCTAAAATTAATCAAAATCTCCACCACTAATGAGTAGAATAACAGCATAGAATAGTGATTTTGGTATTCGAATAGTCTAACGGTTAACTGAATGTCTACTATCCTTGCACATCCCTAATATTTATCAGGTAGCCAGACTTGCGTGATGTCTAACTATAGTCTCTTCACAGAGTTCTGAATTCGAGAGGCTCTTGTCCATGGTTGTCGGACTGATATGTTGAGTTTTCGCACTGTACGTCATAAATGAGCACATTGGCTTCTCTTAGGGAGAGGGAAGGGGAAACCAGAGGAGTGAAAGAAATGTGGAAAGGATAATGAAGGAGAGTAAAGATGAGATGATTTAGTCCTCTTACCCATTCAAGTCTGATAGACTACTGTATTGCATAGTGGCTTCCAGTCCCCCTATACAGATGGACAGACAAACCGAGATGGATGAATGGAAAAATGGAGGATAAATAGTTGGATGAACAGATATATGAATGGATGAACAGATGGATGGGTGGGCGTAGGGTTGAACCAATTAGTCAGTGTTATCGACAACGTAGATGGTAAATTTGTAGATACAAATTTTCATTGTTGAATAGTCATTTGATTTAATTTAACGCAACATGAGATAATTTGAAACGGTAATGATGACACGGGAGATCAGCACTTCAGCTCGCTCTTGATTGAGGAGAGGAAGAAAATGCAGCTCACAGTCCAGACGCACTTTCCCAACAGATTAAGGTGATGTAGATTGTATGAGGGGAATTATAAAACAAAAATACAAAATAAGTCAATATAGAAGCAGTCGTCTTGATGTGAAATAAAACTGAGCCATTCCTGACGTTCCTCTTGAGCAAAACTTGCCTGTCAGAACGTCTAAAAAGGAAAAACTCTGGCATTATATCTTTAATGCATCCTTTACTAAAGTTCAAATAATAAGGAAGTGGGTTGTAGAAATAATCACACTCTCTGAAACTAGCATTTCTCTGTGCGGTCAGAGTCAAGTGTCGAGTGGAAAAACAGCGCAAGAGTTTCAAACTTCTCCCGGCTAAAATACTGTCTCACGTGCTGCAGCTAGATTATAACGTGATGACTTGCGACGTAGTGAATCATAATATTTGTCATTCAGGAGAGAGTTGAGTTGAGGCCCCCTTTCTCGGATTGCTTAATATCTTTTTAAGTTGCATTACTCAAATTACAAAATAACAAAAAATTACTAGCCAACGGTGATTTCTTTCTCCAACTTGACCATAGAGGGTTGATGAAACATAAATGGATGGATGGACAGACATATAATGAAACCTGGATGGATGATGGAACATGAATGGGTGGATGGATAAATATAAGATGGATGGATGGATGATGGAGCATAAATGGAAGATGGGCAGACTGACGGATGGATAGACATATAATGAAACCTGAATGGAGAAATAGAACATGGATGGATGAATAGAGGAATGGATGATGGAACATGAATGGGTAAATGGACAAACAGATAGACTGACTGATGTTGGAACATTAATTGATAAACGAAAGCTGGATAGATGGATGGATAAATGGATGGACAGTCAGGAAGATGGATGACAGGATCATGGAACAATAATATATAAACGGAAGATGGATTGATGGATGGATGGATGGATAGACAGACAAAGAAAGAGTGAGCCAAGCGGAGAGGTCGTGAAAGTACACCTGGCTGCTGTATTCTCAGGAGACTGCTTTAGTTTCCAGACATCATTTGGTTGTTTTTCCCTCAGTCCTCTGTTCTGACAACTCTAGGTGCTGCTCTCACTGAGGTGAGAGTTCATTCATCTAAACCCATTTCACTCTCATTTCCACTCTCTTCTCATTCTTTCACAGAAAAGTCATGAAAGAGTTTAGGAGAGCGTGTTTGATTATTGCTTCAGATCATTTGCTGTAAAGTTATGTGGGCAATGCAATATGACAAAAATTAGCCATGTGGTGTTACTGGGAAAGCAATACTTTTGAAAACATTCAAGGTACTTTAATTTAGGTTAAGTAGTGTGAATGTAGAATTCAGAATGAATGTGCTGAATGGGATTTCTGTGAAACCACATACAATCTTTCTACTAGCATGTGATTCACAGGCAGTAATGTGACCCAAGTGCAATGGTAATCTTGTAAAGTAGGATCTTTGCATTTCCCACTTATTGGTCTTCTGAAGTCTGTTTTAATCGCTGAAGTTTTTTAACAAAACACTAATGTCCTTTGAAGGTGCCACACTGTGCTCTGCATTTCAATCTTCTATTTTAATTTCAGAAAGCATAAAGGCAAACGGACCACAGCGCTGTAGAGTTAATATTAGATGTGCTCAGTGTGGACGTGTCTGTGATCACAGCAGGTTTTAAGGGCAGGGGTTAGAAATGCTCCCGTGGGCTTAAAGCATGTCTTACTGCAGGCCTGTTGTAATCTTATTACCAGCCGTTAGTCAATGAGTGTCTTTGTGATTGGGATTAGCAGCAGTTTGAACTCAGACCTTATTACTTTAAATATTGCTGCGTAAATGTGACCGAAAAGGGAATGAGATCTAAATGAGACCGAGACCAAAACAAATAAAGAACAGCAGAGAAAATTCATATTAGCCTTGCTATCTTATACATATACACTAGCAGCCAAAAGTTTGGAATAATGTACAGATTTTGCTCTTTATGGAAAGAAATTAGTACTTTTATTCACCAGAGTGGCATTCAACTGATCACAATGTATAGTCTGGACATTAATAATGTGAGCAATTTGAAAAACAAAAACGTTCAGGACTTCTTAAACTACTTCAAAGAGTTCTAGCTGATCCCACAAAAGCTCAATGGGGTTAAGATCCATAACACTCTTTTCTATTTATCTGTTGTTCAATATCTGTTTCTTTGCCCACTCTAACATTTCTTTTTGTTTTTCTGTTTCAAAATTGTCTTTTTCTCTGCAATTCTTCCCATAAGGCCTGCACCCCCGAGTCTTCTCTTTACTGTTGTACATTAAGCTGGTGTTGAGCGGGTAGAATTCAATGAAGCTATCAGCTGAGGACATGTGAGATGCCTATTTCTCAAACTAGAGACTCTGATGTAGTTATCCTCTTGTTTAGTTGTACATCTGGCCTTCCACGTCTCTTTCTGTCCTTAGAGCCAGTTGTCCTTTGTCTTTGAAAACTGTAGTGTACACCTTTTTATATGATATCTTCAGTTTTTTGGCAATTCAAGCATTGCATAGCCTTCATTCCTCACATTTGACTGACTAATTTCTAGAGAAAGCGTTTTCTTTTTTGCCATTTTAGACCTAATATTGACCTTAAGACTTCCCAGTCTATTGCATACTGTGGCAACTCGAACACACAGACAATGTTAAGCTTCATTTAATGACCCAAATTTAGCTGTGTTTGATATAATGGCAATGATTTTCCTAGTACCAAATTAGCAATTTAGCGTTATTATTCAAGGTTATGATTCGAGTTATGCTGCTGGATAGCCTCCTGTCTGGATTTGATCAAACATTACATTTTTCAAATAGACAATGGTGCTGATTTTTACATCAGTAATGTGCTGGCTGGGTATCGAGTTCGATACATTTTAGGCACTGACCGAATTGCCTCTAAACAATCGAGTATCGAAAAATGTTTTGTCGTTCGGTAGCAAATTTCGATATCTATGGGTTTAATCTCATCAACGTCCGTGATAAGCATCAAGGAAAAACACTAGTATCAGAAAATGATGAGTTCCAGGGCTGAGAATGTTATCAGTAACATTGCTAACACTGTTCTACATTACAGAGAAATATTAAACCGTAATGAGCTTTTCAAATATAATTTTTTAATTGAAAGCGCATGCACTAAGCGAGCCGCAGCGACACCGGGAAAAGCTGTAGGCTAATGATTCTGAATGTGTCGGAAAAAAACAGCAAGAGACATGCACATTCTGGTTGAGCAAACAGACCATGATCTCGGGGTCAATGATGGTCCGAGTGATCGCCAATAGCTGATGCCTTTGACCATGTCATGATATTTGGCTCGTTTTCCCATTAATTTATTAAATTATTGTTATTAGACTATTATTATTATCAAATTAATATTACAAATAATTTTCTTGTAGACACAAAGACACGCGTTTGAAGAAACACTCTTTATTATATTATTACAGATGACAGAAAAGGCGTCTATGCCATGTATGATGCACTGATACAGAGGCGTGCTATGGAAAGCCATAAGGGTCAAAAATGCACGTTTTGTATCACCGTATTAAGCTTTGAGACGCCGTTTTCTAAATGCTGCAAGTCGTTAAGTAAACGACATTAGGTGTTACATAAATGCGTACGCCATCACACGTTACGTTAACGCGTGTTATTTCAGCACCTCACATGATTTAATTAGCCCATTCATTCGCTCATGTACATAACTCTATCGCGTTTGAGGGATCTATTTCAAGTCCGAGGATTCAAATCATTAACGGCAACGAGAACCTTTTTCACATTGCAAATACACATTAAATGACTGCAGCTGACTTTTGGCTAAATAATATCTGTATCTCGATATAATCCTGTCTCGGAGGTCTACAGACAATTCCTTGGACTTCATGGCTTGGTTTGTGCTCTGACTTATACTGTTAACTGTGGGACCTTATATAGACAGGTGTGTGCCTTTCCAAATCATGTCCAATCAACTGAATTTATCACAGGTGGACTCCAGTCAAGTTGTAGAAACATCTCAAGGATGATCAGTGGAAACAGGATGCACCTGAGCTAAAGTTTGAGTGTCCGGCAAAGGCTGTGAATACTTGTGTACATGTGATTTTGTTAAAATAAAATTTAATACATTTGCAAAGATTTCAAACATACTACTTTCACGTTGCCATTATGGGGTATTTTTTTGTAGAATTTTGAGGAAAATAATGAATTGTAACATAACAAAATGTGGAAAAAGTAAAGCGCTGTGAATACTTTCGTATGTATGTAGGTATGACGAAATGCACTGTATAATGTATAGGGCTGCACCTAACGATTAATCTAACGATTAGGTTTATTTATTTTGATTAATCTAATGACTAATTTGCCAATTTTTCTAAAGATTTTTTTACTATTATTTCTTGATTAATATAACAATTAATTAACCCAAAATAAATATAAAAAAAACTCATCTCATTAATATTTAAATATTTAAATGATTTTCTCTTAAACACAAACAAATGCACAAGAAACAAATTGTGCACTGCAGGGCATTATTCTGCAACAAAAATAGCCCTGTCTTAACTGGTAATCTCCATTTTACAGTCCAACATTAATTTTATTTTGGAGAGATTTTATGTTGGACTGCTAAACTCGAGGTTGCACTGTTTTGATATTTTTTGAATTTTACATTTGTTTAATTTGTTTTGTTGTTGGATTCTCGAGTTTAGCAGTCCAACATAAAATTATTTTACAGTAAAATTAGTGCAATTTGAGTAACACTTAAATGTTTTTCTAACAGGAATAACTAAAACTTGTGCATTCTTAATCAACTCTCTGTAAAAGAAACATTTGTAACAAAACAATTCATAAGGTAGTAACCTAAAAATGAAAATTAGGGGCCACGATTGTGAAATTTGGCCGACAATAAATTGTCAAACAAATAATTGTGATTATGACTATGATTACTGTTTTAGGACTATGATGATTAATTGTCTGTTTTAGGTGTTTCACGAATATGATTATTCATTACCATACAAACTCACTATGTGTGCTTCATGCACACAACAAAATAATTTATACAAATTTAGCTTGGGTCATATAATAAAATAAGGGTATATGACTTTCTTTTCAGGCTTCAAAAACTTATGAATGACAGTCAAATAAAATTATAAAATAATTTAAATAATATTTTAATTATCAAAATATGTCTAAATAACTCAAATATATCTCTCCTATTTGTCAGATTTACTTTTGATCCATTGGACTTTCAATGTTTTGCTTTCTTTTCCTTCTTTTGTAACCCAGCTAACCTGTAGCTATTATATTATATATTATATTATGCAATAGTAAAATATTTCTGCCTTATATTCTTCATTTTCACACATTATTTTAAGGCTCTCTGGTTAACTCACAAGCCCTGATTTCTCATGAAGGAAGACTTTTTCTGTTTCTTGAATTTGATCATCTCCACAGAAATAGAGCATCTCCTCTGTCTCACTGCATGTTAACACTGCGTGAATAAACCCACAATGACCACGGATATTTGACATTACATGGCCGTAAAGTGAAACCGGAGCGCTTTGCATTCACAAAACGAATCCGTTTATACCTTGTTTATATTTTGGCGTGAGTTTTGCAGAGCGCTTGAGAAGTGGTTTATCTTCACACACTCTCAAGAGAGCTGCTCTTGTGATGTCAGCGGTGCAGTTCCCTGAGATGTTTGGAGTATAAGTGACTGAGACACAAGTTATTTTTCCTCCACTGGCGAAAATTTACATGCCAGTGGCTAATAACAGACGTTTTTGGTCGCATAGTGCGAAATTTACTCGCAATGTAGAGGGCTGCATGGCCGTTAAAGTAAACAGAAAATATAAAACGGCCAAATAACAAAATTAGATGTCGCATGGTGTAAAGTTACGTTAGCAGCGGTGCAGAAATTACTTTTAACATGGGGGCGATGAGGAAACATTTAGAAAATATATTTTAAGTGACTAATACTAACAGAAACACGTGTTGTAATACTATATCATGTTTGGGTGGGGACAAAAAGTAAACCGGACTTACTGTGCTGCCGTCTTGACAAGCGCTTCAAGTGTTCAAGTGATACTTTCTTCCCAGTATCCCCATCTGGTAGGTGACTCTGTAAGCAGCTGGTAACTTTATAGACTGAGGTCCTTCTAGACATTGGCAAAGTTCTCTTCTCTTTTTCTAGCTGTGTGAGAAGCTTGCCACAATTTTCTTGTGCACACACCTGTGTTCAATGCTATGAGTGTAAAATGATAATCTCATGCCATTTAAAAGGTTATATAGACTAACTCTAAGTGCACTTGCTTTTCTCTGTGTAGGTTCACTAAGAACCTCTCCCCAGATAAGATCAACCTGAGCACGCTGAAGGGAGAGGGCCAGCTGTCCAACCTGGAGCTGGATGAGGAGGTCCTGCAGAACATGCTGGATCTGCCCACCTGGCTGGCCGTCACTCGCGTCTACTGCAACAAAGCAGCTATAAGGGTAACGTGGAAAGAGCCTGGAGAAATTATCATAATTATCAAGCAATTGAATATGCAAGGGTGTGTACAATCAAAAATAATATCACTGCTGATCTTGAGTGTTCTATTTTTGAACACTTTTTGCTTTTACACATTTCTGCCAAGTAAATACAAATGTAAATCTGAGAAACCCTGAAACGGCATTTAAAGATGATTTCAATTATCTAAAGTGATGAAATAACAAGCAGCTTATGTGATAAGTACTGTCATCTGTTTATTGCTTTGATTTCATTGAGGCCCAGATGATTGAGGATTTATTTGATTGTCCTGATATGTGTAGTGTGCGCAGTCCAGGTAGGGATCCAGACTTTCAATGAACATTGTAATGCGTCATTGGTTTATGTCTCATTCCCTATCAGATACAATGGACGAAGCTGAAGACAAGCCCCATATGTTTGGTAAGAATTTCCTATAGTTATGTGTTTCCCTTGTGTCATGTTCTCTCACTCTTCTCACAATTGTAATCCGTCATCACCTTTTTCATCGCATGACGTCCTGCCCTCTTTTACTACATCGCAGTGATGTCTTCACCCACTGAATTCCTCAAACTCAGAAAAGAGATCAAATGGCAGTCATTCACAACCATATGCACATTACCTGCCCTTCAAGTGTTTGTTTATAAAAAATTCAGGCTAATTTGATAATGCTTTAACTACATATGTGAGCTCCTTTTCACCATACTTTAACCATTTCACAGACTACATCAAATTCTGTGTTGATCTTGTATCAGCAACGTAGATCTAAAACTATTAACGGTACAGCAGATGTTCTTTTATGGCCTGAATACTGTTTTGTCTCGTTAAAGTTCCTGGACAAAGTGGAAGTTGAGATGAGGACGTGTGAGGAACCCCGGCCCCCCAATGGCCCCTCCCCGATTGCCATTACTGCAGGTCAAAGGTCAGAGCTGTGATCTTCAGATTTGTGGGACACATATAGTACTACTACAAGAATAGTTAATGGAATCGAATAGGATCTCGTTTTGTTAAGTCAAAGCAGAATTGTTATATTTCTTACTATTCCCATCTATATAAAGGAGGTCCAAACCATAATGACTGAATGAACCCATTGGATTGTCTAACAGATGTTTGCGTTCTGTTGCTCTGCAGCGAGTATGGCTTTGCTGAGAAGGTTGTGGAAGGAATGTCTGTGATCATCAACTCCATCACCATTAAAGTGCAGGCACAAGCATTCCATGCCTCCTTTGAGCTCTGGCAGCTCCAGGGCTGTAGCCTCAATCCCAAATGGCAGAAGAGTGACCTGCGCAACACCCGTATTACCCATCCCAAGAGAGGAGAGGTACAAAGATTCATATACATTGCTAGTGCCTGTTTGGCAAATGCTATGCAACAGATAAAGCAGGTGTTTGCCATTTAAAATACTTTAGTGGTTGTGGGAATCAATTGACTGATGCATCACGATTCATTCTCAAGCGATTCTGGATCGATCCACAAAAATATATGTTAAGAATTCTGGTTATTGAAAAAAGCATAAGCAGGCCAAAAAGTACAGATTAAGACAAGTGCCATGTGGTGAGCTATCAGAGAATCAGAATTGACTTTATTGCTATGTAGGTTTTCACATACATGGAATATGCCTTGGAGCTTGATGCATACAATAAACATAGTAAGATAAATAATAAACTATATTTAAGAAAAATTAAACTGACTGGTTTTAATAAAGGAGCTGTACAGTTGTGCAGGGATGTGCAAAATATGAACCATAGAATGTGCAAGTATTCACTGTTCACAGAAAAGTTGACTCAAGATAGATGTGGAAACCATTTTCATGTAACTTGTGGTGTCTATGGAGGCGGGATAACAGACAGTGTCAGGGGTAGTGATGCTCCGATCAGCATTTTTGGGGCGATCACCGATTACCGATCACCAAAATCATGATTTGCCGATCACTGCCGATCACAGAATGGCAGGGGAATGGGAATCTTTTATCAGTAGAAATATGCTAGAGTCAAGAAAATCTTAAAGAACCACCAATGTTTATTTGATTGTAGTTAGAAAACAAGATAACATAAGGCTACTGTATGCCATCTTTTCCAAATAAGGCAGAGTAACATTTTTCAAAACAAAGAGGGGTCAGGCAGACTACAATGGATGTAGTTGAGGAACTAACTACATCAGATCCAAAAAATAAAATAATGTATAGCTAGATTAGCTACTGTAAGCCAATGCCATCCTTCATAAATAACAAGGCAGAGAAACAAAAGGAGGCCAAGCAGATAGTTACCAACCCACATGAACTTGGGATAGGATGAGGTCACATTTAGGCCCAGGCTACTTGTAAAATGTAGTGTTTTTTAATGTAACAAAATTAAACAATTGGCCACAAAATGTTTCAAACAAAAACTTGCTTGGCCTCACAAAGGACAAAATCATTCAGGTCTCAATCATAAACTAAAGGCAAGTTTCTCTTGATGACTATGAGCATCTCTGCATTTTTTCATGCTTTCTGCATGTTTTTGGCGTTGTTGGTTAGAATTGCGTGGATTGAAACATGCCGCTAAATGCGTTCACCAAAGCCTCCGCAGAACGTGACCCCGTGAAATCCTGACAGTGTAGCACAATGTTGTGTCTTTTGAAGTTTGAGTCAATAAAGTGCGCTGTTAAGCTTAGCAGGGACATTGGACAGGCGTCTGCACTCCATATATCGCTTGTGAAGCTAATATGTACGCTATCATTCAGAAGCTTGTCAATGTGTGTGTGCACGGATTTGTACAACGCGGGGAGACACACATCAGTTAGATATTTCCTGCCTGGGGGGTCGTATCGTGGATCAAGGCAGGTTAGCAGGCGACGGAACCCTTTATCCTCCACAACGGATAGAGGTTGTTCGTCGAGGCAAATGAATTCCATGATACTGGACGTGATGTCTTTCCATCTCTTACTATCCCGGCTGTATGGTTCACGTCGTTTAAAGGCATCACTCACAGACGGCTGATTGAGGGATGGGGATGTTTGCGTCGGCTGGTTTAGTCTCTCATACTCTGCATATTCAGCTGTTGTATGGCGTGTTCGAAAATGCCTAATCATGTTGGTTGTATTAAAATGCCGTTGGTGTATTCCACCTCGAGGGATTTCAGCACGACATGTATTGCTTATGGCTAATTTTATGTCTTTGTCTGACACTTTGAAAAACCTCCAGACGGGAGAAGTCATTTTGCTGCTGTCTAGCCAGCTCTGCTCTGCTATTGTGTTCCCGCGCGCGCCACATGCAGAAAAGTTGCGCGAGTTATTTACATCACGTGATCGGCTTTTTTGATCGGCGCTTTTGGGGGTTGCCGATTGAGCTATTTAAAGCCAATATCGGCCGATCATGATCGGCGGCCGATCAATCGGAGCATCACTAGTCAGGGGTGTCCTAGGCCTTGTTTATGAGGCCAGCTGCAGACAGGAAGAAACTGTTCCTGTGGCGTGAGGTTTTGGTCCTGATGGACTAGCCTCCTGTCTGGAGGGGAGTGTCTCAAAGAGATTGTGTGAGATTAAGTTCAACAGACAAGAACGAAAAGATAAAATAAGCTTTAGTTACAACATTTATAGTCATTGGTATGAACATGAAAATTTGTCCCAATTTATGTAAAGCACACAATCAAACTACAACAGTGGACTGAGTGAAATAACAATAGAAAACTAAACTGAATCATCACACTGTTTCTCCCCCATGCTTGTCGCCTCGCTTCTCTCTGACATTTTCTCTGAGTGAAAATATTCTAACACAGGCTGCGAATTTGAAGGGTTAATAAATGTGCATTAAGCTGTTGCAAGAATGTTAAAAGGGTTTTTTTTTTATCTTCTGGCTTCAAAATGCATACCATGTCAGGAAATCTTGGGGAATCTCCCTCGAATGATTCAGCAGTCCACTGGGGGAGGGGCTCTTCCTTGATAAATTTGCCAATTAAATACATGAAAATGCCATCCAGATGCATTATTTTGGCCAAACTTTTTGACATCATGCTATAACTAGACAGATGAGAAAGTAGGCAGCCTTACTACTATAAACTTCGCCATTGTTTTTCGGTGCGCTCCGCATTCTTCTAACATTCTGTTAACTATGCTCGTTTCGTAAGGGTTCAGCAACACAAGAGGAGACGCAAAGCAAAGAGCAGTTTAAAACATTTATTATTAGACTAATAAATGACTGCACAAACTCGCGTCTCTCAAATTCCCTCACTCCACAGATAACACACATTTGCTTTACTCTAACGTCAACATAGACATACTAAACACTAACAAATATAACAAAAGTAGTAGCACAATACAAAGAACACAGATGGAGTTGTTCAGCCGCTAGACATCATGACGCGTACGGAGTTCACCGCTGCGTGTCTCACCCTCCTGCACACGCCACTTATATGCCCAGCAGGAGCCATCAGAGCGACGAACCACAGGTGCGCAGGGAGGAGCCTACACTCAGAAAGAAACACCAATTAGGAAACAAGATAACATACACACAAGAATACACAGGCAACACCTACGAAGGCTGAGGCCGTAACACTGCACTTATACACTTCTCCTTTTCTTGTTCCTCTTTCTCTTGCTTTTGTCTGCTTACAGCTGCACATGTTAATGAGAAATCTCCTCGCCGGTTCTTTTCCAGACCACTGTTAGAATATTAGATTAGACTAGTAATTTTTACATATGGACAGAGGATTCAGGTTGCCAGATCTTCTAAATCGTTCCCTCTCAGCATGTAATGTAGTTAGATGTAAAATGGACGTGCATAACACTCAAAGATAATCAGTGATCTTCTGGGTTATGCTGCCTGCTGTAGCAAAACAGCAGCTAAGTTTCCTACAAAGTTTCCTTTTTTTTTTTTTTTTTTTTGCATTTTAGGATATCGCATAAAATATGGAATTGGAAACACCAAGATGCGAATAGAATCTCCAAAATGCACGTATAACACGTATTTGCTCACACCATTCTGTGTGTGAAAATCCCAGGAGATCAGCAGTAACAGAAATATTCAAACCAGCCCGTCTGGGGCCAACAATCATGCCACGCTCCAAATCACTGAGATCACATTTTTCCCCATTCTGATGGTTGATGTGAACTAACTGAAGCTTCTGACCCATATCTGCATGATTTTATGCACTGCACTGCTGCCACACGATTGGATGATTCGATAATGGCATTGATGGGCTGGATTGAGTATTTCTGTAACTGCTGATCTCCTGGGATTTTCACACACAACAGTCACTAGAGTTTACTCAAAATGGTGCCAAAAACAAAAAACGTCCATTGAGCAGCAGTTCTGTGGATGGAAATGTCTTTATTAGAGAGGTCAACAGAATGGTCAAACTGGTTCGAACTGAAAGTCTACTGTAACTCAGATAACCACTCTGTACAATTGTGGTGAGAAGAATATCATTTCAGAATGCTATTCTGAGATGTGGGTTGATGCTGTTTTGGTGGCAGGAGGGGGACCCACACAATATTAGGCAGGTGATTTTAATGTTGTGGCTGATCGTGTAAGTTAAAAACAAATTTGCACTTTTTCCCAAAGAGCAGGTTTATTGATACTTTTAATGAATATCTTCTAGACCCACACCACAAAGTCATGATGGAGGAACACAGACATATTAGGGTTGCAATGGTATGAGATTTTAATGGTATGATAACAGTCTCATAAATTATCACGGTATAAGGTATTACACAATTATTATTTGCAGTTACAGTGACATTTAATGGAGTGAAAACTGTTTTTTGGTTGAATGAGAGTTTTATTAATATTGAAACTTAAATTTATATGGAAGTATGTGTGTAAAAAAAAAAAAAATATTTTGAAAATAACATAAATAGATTAAATAAGAATAAATAGATTAAATAAGAAAGCTAACAGAATTATAATAATGAACTGAATTATAAACATTATAAAAAAATAATATAAATTAAGATGTTATATAACTAAAACATGTTAGTTTACATGTTAGCATAGCATGTCAAATGAACTACTAAATGAAAAGTAACATGAGCTGTGTGAGCTTTTAAAGTAATGTCCTATGCTTATTAATAAATAACTGTAGGTGCACAACAGCACAGCCAGACTGCTCCTGTCTGTAACTTTAACTTGTGGTTCTCAACTGGTTTTGCTTCAGGACAGATTTCACATTGGAAATTAAGTGGCGACCCACCACAGTAAAAGTGTAACCTGCATTTAATGTATCCTGGGTCGCATTTCCTTATGTTGCATTGTTTTGTTCATGGTTTTCCAGTACAAGGACATGCATCATGTGACATTATTTTTGTTGTTGATGTCAACAACAAAATCTACAGGAAGTTTTCTCTCCACCCTTTTACAAATTGAAGAGCATGCATACTTATATGAGCCCATTATTATCCCGTATGTTTTCTAATTTCAAACAGAACATACATATTACACAGGATGAAAGGCTCCTCATTACCATGGTCTAGTCTTAAATAATAGTAGTAATAATAGTAATAATAATGACAAATTATAGTATTTATGAAAAAATAAGTACTAGCTGAAACACATCTTGAAACTTTATCTAAAACTGCTGCCGTTGATGTAAAATAAGGTCTAATAGATTCTACCGTTTTAGATTATTTCATATGAAACTAGAATTTGGTCAAAAAATAACAATTGCTTTAACTCATGTAAAATCGTGAAACAATTTTGTAAAGGTGATGTAATGATTACATTTTTTAGCACATAACACAGTGTTGCTCTTTTTCTCCTCAGTGATGTTTGGCATGTCAGGGCTATCTACTGTTTGATGGGTTTGACTTGACTTCCTCCGTAATGCTTTAAACTAGAAAAGTCTCACTAGAATTGAAATTGGTCACATCAGTTTTGAGGTCTGAGCTCCGCAATATCGAGGGAAGCCCGGTTGTTGTACACGCCTGTACCAGAGAGAAGAGCAGATCATGATCGTGAGATGGTTCCATTACTCTCATGTGAAAGTGCAGATGTGAAGCATTTATGCAGATTGTGAGATTATCATTAAATCTCCTCGGCAGTCCTAAATTGGCTATCACTTGGAGGTTTATGTTACATTTACATTTATGCATTTGGCAGACACTTTTATCCAAAGAGACTTACAGTGCACTTATTACAGGGACAATCCCCGGAGCAACCTGGAGTTAAGTGCCTTGCTCAAGGACACAATGGTGGTGGCTGTGGGGATCGAACCAGCGACCTTCTAATTAACAGTTATGTACTTCAGCCCACTACGCCACCACCACTCCTGCTGAAATATATTAAATGTGAGAACCACGTCATTGTTCTTTCCATGCTGTCCACGACACAGTCCGAATAGAACTGCGACCCACATTTGGGCGCGACCCACCAGTTGAGAAAGACTGCTTTAACGTGTGCGCGCACGCACACACGCACTCTCACTCACTTATGTCAGACCCCCTCGCCTTCTCTCTGACATTTTCTCTGCTGCGTGTGTGTGTGTGTGTGTGTGTGTGTGTGTAGTGCAAGTTGACTAGTCTGACAGGCGGTCGAAGGAAAGGCGATGTGGACTCACAGGTGAGATTCTCTGTCCGGTTGCATTTTCTTTTTCTCAATACCGTAGATAAGCAAATGTTCATGGTATGATAACCATACATTTTCATACTGGGGTATACTGTGAAACTGGTATACTGCTGGAATATAAGAGAGACACACAGTTAGAGGTCGACCGATTAATCGGCCGTTTTTTTTTTTTTGCATTTTTGAACATTATCGGCCTAGTGTTGTTGTGGAACACGTGTTCGACGCACGCTTCCCCTAGAGCCATTTTTCAGAAGAGTGAGAACACCTCATCCAGTGCCTAAGGAAGCAGCTAAGTTCCTTGGAGAAAACAGTAAGGATTAAATTTGTATAACTTCTTTATATTTAATTAAAAACTTTTGATATGTTACTGCCAACTTCAAGAAAAAACGCGACATTCGGCTACTTTGGATATTGATAGCTTAGTTGAAGTTGCATTATCACAGCAGAAGGGTTGCTATCATGTCACAATAAGCAAACAAGAATTTTGTAATTACAGACAGTGAATCTGAGACTTTTATTTGTTCTGTTTGTGTGTCTTATATTTGAGAGGGTTGTCACTCAATGCAGAGAAATAAGTAATACAAAAGATACCAACGCACTATAGGCTATTGAAGGACTGGCTTTGGTAAGCTCGGACGTTATCGGTTCTGCTGTCGGTACTGGAGAAATTAAGAAAATACATTTATTATTGCTATAAAGAGAAAGTTATTTTATCTCGCCAGCCATTTCTATGTATAATAATTCTATGAAACCATTTGTCTGCGATGCAATTGAGCTATTCGCAGTCAGAGAGAGAGAGAGAGATCTCGCTCACGCGGTGACACAGTGAGCACAACATGAGCCCTGCATAATGAGTGATGAAGGAGGACAGAACTAAACATTCAAACGTAGCCTGGTTTAGATCTGTGATATTAGTCTGATTTTATTTTAGATTTCGCCTTCCAAAGATTATAGAAAGAAAAGAATATTTATACATAAGCCGCATTCTGTCTAGCACAACTTCCTTCCCTTCACAGCGGTGCACTGACATTTCTCCCTAAAACTCAAACTTAACGTCAGAATCAGCACGATCGGTGATTGTTGTAAAATGCAGTTTAGCTACTGTTGCTAAATTGCGGGACGCGTTTAATAATAAAAAGAGCGTAAGAGATACCGTTCCCAATGCGGCGCGCGCTCCGATACAGACCACAAAGAGACGAGCAAAGTATAGGCTACTTTGGGTTTCATGTGCGCGTCTAAACGGTCAAATATACACAAAAATATGTCAAAACGACCGGCTTGGAGATTCGCTTAAACACAGTTTGTCTTAAATGGATGTAGTTATGGAAATAGTTGGAAGAAAATATGCTGCATCAGGAGTCTATTAGACTCTGTCTTAAAGAGGAAGCAGTCTAATTAACATGCTGACGATTGAGCCATTACTGCGAATCAAACAACAAAAGGCAAAGAGAAAATCACTTACAGCTCTTGAATGAATAACTTCTGCATTAATAAGCATTAATCTATCTATGATAAACTATGCAGTGTTATTTTACAATTGATTACTTTGTTAGATTTATTTTTAGACCACACCTGAACAGTAATGTTAGTAGACCTTCCTGAAATTAAATCACTGTGCCTATATAACGTTTATCTTTGTGTAATATATGGATTACGTGTCTGGATTGCCCCTTAATTAAAGCTGCATTTGGATCTCAACCTTTGTGTATCGGACCAGTTCGTAACACCTGCTTTGTTTATTTAATATATTTGTTATACATTATTTATACAATATGTTTTTACATTATACATTTTTAATGTAAGTCTACAAGTGCAGATTGGTCAAGTGTTCAATAAATGTATTTGTTGAGAAATGTTGTCTATCTTAAGTAATTATTTGTGTTACATTTTATCTTTCAAATAAAAGGTTCAAATAAGAGGTTAAAAACAAGCACATATCGGCCAAATATTGGCCAAAATAAATCGGCAGCATTAATCAGCCATCGGCCGACCCGGATTTCAAAAGATCGGCATCGGCCTGAAAAAAACAATATCAGTCGACCTCTACACACAGGGCTCCCCAGAACTGTGACGCGCGGTCATTTCCAGTCATGAATCGAGTTATTATAGTGCTATGTCTGTGCGTCCCAAACGTGAGTATTTTATTATTTTAAAAAAGTCACACAGTAGCTACAATTTCCCCTAATGTGATAATTTTGTGCTTTTGAATGCGATATATGGAAACGCGGCTTTTAATTATTCTGATTGTTCAGAAATTTCACAAATTAAATTCACAACTTGGATGGAAACATGGCTATTGTGACACTTAAAGAAGAATGTTCAGACCGTATGTGTGTGTGTGTGTGTGTGTGTGTTTTTTTCAACATGAAATCAGAATTAAAGCCGTGCTTCCTAGCAATTGCCACAGGTTAAGTACAGTTTAGTAATGATTGCCAATGATTGTAATGATTGCCAAGCTTACTGTATGTTTACATGACATATGTTAAATCACCCATAAGTTTTGACAAATAGTATCCTGTATTTCAAGCATTTTGCTAAAATTAGTCTATTCAAATATCTTGCAGGTTGGTACAGAAAAAAATGCACATGCATTATAGAGCAAAAAGGCCAGGTGATGCCTTTGCCAATAAAACGATTGATTGTTTTAAATGCGGAACTTCCTTTCCTTATAGCCACCATGTTCTGATTCCTCTCATTGATTTTTTTCAGTGAGTGGCCTGTCTCCTCATACTGTCCATGTTGTCCTTCAGGTCCTCACTTTCAAGGAGATCAATTGGCAGAGCCTGCGCATTGAGGCAGATGCAATAGAGAGTGATGAGCAGGATCTGGCCAGCACGCCACTGCGCCTCATTACCAATCAAGGACGCATACGTATTGCTCTCAAACGCAGGGTACTGTGTTTTTTAAATCCACAAAATCCTGTGATGGCTCATTGACATTGTGAAAAGAGTGTGAATTTTCCTCTCCTGTCCTCCACTTTGACTCCCCCCAATTCTGATGCAATCTTGGTGCATATTTAAACATTTTAATTCTCTTATCATTTACTCAAACTCATGATGTCACAGATGTGTATGACTTTCATTCTTCAGCAGAACGTATTTGAAGAAAAATGTAAAATATCTCAGCTTGGTAGGTCCTTAAAAAGCAAGTGTCTCTAGTGTGATGTGTTCACATTGGCATGTTACGGAAAATAATCTCACATTTTTCTCTCGGTTGAGACATCCAGGATAAACGCACCATTGTGAGTAAAGAAACCGATGCGGGGGCCTGGATAGCTCAGCGAGTGTTGACGTTGACTACCACACCAGGATTAGTGAGTTTTAATCCAAGGCATACTGTGTGACTCCAGCCAGGTCTCCTAAGCAACCAAATTGGCCTGGTTGCTAAGTAGGGTAGAGTCACATGGAGTAACCTCCTCGTGGTCAATATAATGTGATTCTCGCTCTCGGTTGGGGTGTGTTGAGTTGTGCATGGATGCCACTGAGAATAGCGTGAAGCCTCTGCACTATATCTCCACTCAACAAGCCACATGATAAAATGCATGGATTGACTGTCTCAGATGCGGAGGCAACTGAGATTCTTACTCTGCCACCCGGATTGAGGCGAGTCACTACACCACCACAAAGGACTTCGAGCTCATTGGGAATTGGGCATTCCAAATTGGGGAGAAAAGGGGAGAAAATCAAAAAAGGAACAGATGCAAATAAAGATCTAAACCAGACCCAACAAAGCTTCTTTAAGCCATTCCTTCTACTCAATGGTGAACAGCGCTGCTCTTCCTGCTTTGCCTCACCTGCCACTGCGATTGTCACACGAGCATACTGCTGCAGACCAGAAGTGACGATTTAGAGTTAAAAGTACTTAAGTATTTATCTTTATTGAAAAAGAAGACATTCATTTAACCGCTGGAGTCATATTGATGACGTTTATGCTGACTGTTTGTGATTCTTAGAGCTTCAAAAGAGAAATGCATTCACTTGCATTTTCAGGAACGTCTGAGCTGAGATATTTTTCTATTTTTCTTCATTTGTGTTCTGGTGAAGAAAGTCATACACCCCTGGTATGGCATAAGGGTGAGTTCATTTTGGGGTGTACTAACCCTTTGAATGTATTCTGTGCTGAACTTTCTATTCGCCCCTCATCTCAGGTGAAGGACTGTAATGTGTTGGCCTCTAAGCTGCTGTTTATACTGGATGACTTGCTCTGGGTGCTGACTGACTCTCAGCTCAAGGCCATCATACACTATGCCAAGTCTTTGAGTGAGGCCATGGAGAAATCAGCACAGCAGAGGAAGAGTATGGCTGCTGAAAAACTACAGGTACCAGAGTTTACCCTTTTATATCCATCCCAAAAACATGATGAAAATTAGGTTGACTTTGCAATCCAATTTTAACTTTAACTTATTTAAGGATTCTGGGTATGTGTCAGACTAAATACAGTGGCCCCAGAAAGTATTTTGACACTTCAGCCACACTTGATACAATGATACAATGTGCAAAGGATCATTTGTTTGCAGGTTGTATTTTATTATCTTTAAATGAATAGTTTACCCAAAAAAAAAACAATTCTCTTATCATTTTCTCACCAAATGAAGATTTTTATAAGAATAGTGCATCTCTGTCAGTCCATACAATGCAAGTCTACAGGGTCCAGACTCCAGTAGTTAAATCCATGTCTTCAGAAGCAATATGGTAGGTTTGGATGAGAGAGAGATCAATATTTATCCTTTTTTACTATAAATTCTCCTCCCTGCCAAGTAGGTGGCGATATGCACAAAGAATATGAATCACAGAAAACATGAGAACTACTACTCTTGTGAATGTGCATGGGGCGGCTGTTTGAAAGTGGAGATTTATAGTTAAAAAGGACTTAAAATTAAACTGTTTCTCACCCACGCTTATCATATCATTTCAGAAGACATGGATTTAACCACTGGAGCCGTATAGATTACTTTTATGCTGCCTTAATATGCATTTTGAGCTTCAAAGTTTTTAACCTATTCACTTGAATTGTATGGACAAACAGAGCTGACATCATCTTCTAAAAATCAAAAGAAAGAATCATTCACATCTGGGTTGGCGTGAAGGTGAGTAAATGATGAGTGTTCATTTTTGGATGAACTATCCCTTTAAGTGTCTAAATACCACTTTGTATTTGATCTGCTACTCTTCTGTATAGTACTTTTGTTATTTAAGCTGGAAAATGAATCCCATTCTCTGTCAGTTGCTAGCCATTAGTGTTTACATGCAGTATGTATTGTATTCATGTCAGACTGCCCCTCCCTCTCCTGGGATCCACTCTCTGTGGACTGAACCTCCTTCGCCTCGATCCGTCAAGACCCACAGCACACTGGCCCAGTATTTTGACCTCCATGATGTCAAAGAATCGTCCTATCACACCTTTATTTCTCGTCTTGACCTGCATATCTGCAACAACAGCTCTTCAGAGACCGGTAATGAACTTAACTAATGGAATAGTTCACCTGAAAATGGAAGTTTTGCCATCATTTACGTAAATGGTAGTCGTCTTTCCTTCATCCGTAGAACACAAAAGGAGATGTTTTGAGTAGTGTTCACACTAAGGTTGTTTGTTTGAGAAACTGCTAAATATAGGCTGTTGTTCTCTAAAAACTCTTGCTCTAAAAATGTCATTCAGCCTGCACACATCCAAAACTGCAGTTTCTTTACCTTATAAGTTGAAATGTGCTTGAGTGTTTTTTTTGTTTTTTTAGTATTCATTATCATCATGATAGTTTGAAAAGACTGATGGTGAGACTTAAAGGGGAATTGTGTAATCTCTAGGCAACTGGCATCAACAAATGGAATTGCAAAGATGAGGTTGCTTTTTAAACTTCCCCCAGTCTGCCATTGGTTGGTGAAACCTATAGCCCTGCCCCAAACTCACGCCAGTGGTTGTTAATATTGCTGTGTTGAGCTATCCGGGACACTCAAACGAACAGTGCAATGGTTTGATAGCATTGCAGTTTTTACACTTTTCGGAGGAATCAATCTACGAATGGCGTACTTACTATATAGTTAGCATGATGTGTTAAGGCCCGTTCACACATGCAACTTTTAACGATAAAGCAACATGATCTCATATATTTTCAATGAGAGCTGGCGACATGAGTGACAGCGATTTTAGATGTTTGTGTGTACAGCGACTTGCAAGTGATGAGCAACTTTCGTCAGCGAATACCAATAGGAGTAAAGACGGTGTCAGTGCAACTCATCCGTCTCCTTTGAGACGACGGCGGCGTCGAGTGCAGACAAGAAGTTTCTGAGCGTGTGTTTTTTTATTTTTTATTTATTTTTATACATTTTGGATGATTTGTCTGTAACCACATATAAAACATTATTCGTGGAAAAGAAATCAGTCATCAGTCTGAGTGAGTTTGATTTGTACATAGTTTATAGATCGCCCACTAGCCACTTTACAGCACAGCTACTAGTGCAGGGCTCAAAATGTACTTTTTCTTTTTTTCTTGGTAGCACTGGTGCTCGCAACTTCAAAAAGTTAGGATCACCAGCAAGTATTTAGGAGCACCCACCGAAAATGAAGGAGCACCACAACTACAATTTGTTTTTTTTAAATATACAACACCACCACTGGGGCTTTACACAGCCTGCAGACAGGATTTGAAATTTTGGTCTTCTGGCTCTCTGTCCCACAGGCTGTACAGTGAACGCAGCGCATTGAGCCATTTTCATAGCGGAGTCATTCAGCCACTCGTGATCACATGATCAGCATCACCAACTCCAGGAGTTACATTATCTGTAACTTTAGGCTTTTTACAAAAAAAATCTCCATGGTTTTTTCATCTTCTCTCTTCAGCTCTTTAAATTTTGCACGCTAGTTAGCTCCCTGTCAAGTGACAACGGAGCACGGTGAATGGGAGGGATTGATGCAGATTTTAGATTGGTTAATATTAGCCATCAAAGTCAAGCATGTAAAGATGAAGTTTAATTGGTTATGTAACTTTGAATGGTGGACCGGTCACTGTATCAGTTAATTACTGCACTATGTGCCTGCTGTGAGCCAAGTAATGAAAACCGGTCGCACCGCCTTTATTTGCACTCGCACAAATGCTCTCAAATATATTTTTAGGTTGCACAGATTAAATTTCGGCAGCGTTTGTGACCAAAATGGTCGCAATTTCAAGCCTTGTAGTGATATCAAGTCGCTGCATGTATGAATGGCAATTTGCCAAAATAATTTGTATCAATTTAGTCATTTATAAGATCATTTTTGGTTGTGCTTAGTAATGACTAATTAACCTGTATCTTGTGAGTGCAGTATACAAAAATAACAACTTGCTACTCATGGACAACAGGAAATTCTGAGGGTGCATGCCAAATGGAATCAATTTCTGACGCTAGAGGGGGCTATAACAAACTTTTTTTATTGATTTATTTATTATTTTTTTTTAAACTAATTGTGCAACTGTAATCAAAAAAGCAGCATCAACTTTGTCTTATCCACCAGATCTATTCTTTCAAATGTGGTTATTTTGGTTATTTTCTTTTTATGTGTGCTATTTTCTGATTTATCTTTTTTGTATGAAAAGAGCAGCTTGGACATTCTGCAAAATGTCTCCTTTGTTGTTTCAAGGATTGTTTTGAATGACGTGAGTGTGAGGAAATGACTACAATTTTTCTTTTGTAATTGTATTTGTATTGTATTTTTGTATAAAAATGACAACCCCATGTGATCTGACCTCACACATAGTTGAAGCTCCACCTCCAGGCACGCAGGGTGCTATGCAGCTGACATTACGAAAGCTGGGCTGTGACTACTACCCTTTCCACAGACCAGGTGAGTGACAACGCAGTTCAGAAGAGGACATTACTCAAAATACACATCCTCCGATTTCTGTTTTGTATGTCACAAGTTAGAATTTTTGTAGTTTTTATTTTTTTTGTCTGTTGTGTTTTGTAGCTCATGCTTTGTGGTCATGCCATACAGTATGAATGTCTTCTATAGAGCACGGAGTTCTTCTGTTCTTTTGATAATTTACTTATTGTAAAGATGCGACATTGAATGTGTTGTGTGAATGGGTGGATATGGGGTAATAGACATCTGTGCAGGTGAGTAGTGTTTAGTGATGTATTGCTGCTGTGCAGGTGACGGCTGTCAGCACTGGGAACGTCACTGCGGGGCGATGGAGTCTCGTGCTCAGTGGGCAGCTAAACTGCTTCAGGAGTTCCAGAGGAGAGTGGAAGATCTCGGCATCCCTGGACCTCATTCAGAAAAACCTGCATCTGCTAAAGACTCTCCAGCCAAACGGGTCAAAGGTAAACCAACAAAAAATACCTCTCATCTTCAAATTGCACTCCAAAATGGCCCTTCTCAATAAAAAAACAAGCCCACTTTTTTCTTAATACACATTTCTGGTCTTATTGTGTGTGTGACTCAATAGTGTCAATAAAAAATGCAATACATTTTTGTATGGTTCTGACTAGGGTTGCAGCAGCATACCGGTTTCACATTATACCACAGTATGAAAATTGACGATTATAATACCATGTCTATTTGCTTTTCTATGGTATTGATTAAAAAAATGCAACAGGACGGAGAATCTCACCTGTGCATTCGCATCTCCTTTCCTCCTCGTCTGCCTAGTCAGACTAGTGAACTTGCACCACACACAGCGGAAAAAATGTCAGAGATAGGAGAGGGAGGGAGGGAGGAGGGTGTGTGTGTGTGTGTGTGTGTGTGTGTGTGTGTGTGTGTGTGTGTGTGTGTGTGTGTGTGTGTGTGTGTGTGTGTGTGTGTGTGTGTGTGTGTGTGTGTGTGTGTGTTAAAGCAATGTTTCTGAACTGGTAGGTCGCCGGTTTATTCGGACTGTGTCGTGGACAGCAGGGAAGGAAAAATGGACGTGGTTCTCTCACTGAAGATATTTCGGCGGCCACCCAAGTGATAGCCTATATATTTTGTTGTTCTGCCTACTGAAGTGTTTTCTTCACTGTATAAACTGCGCGTTGCTCATGCAGCTGAAATTTCACTTACTGCCCTCTGCCCTAACGATTTTCAGTTACTGCCCTCTGCCCTAACGATTTTCAGTTACTGCCCTCTGCGATTGACAGCCCTAGAAATAATCTAAATGTAGAATCTATTGGACCTCATTTTATATAAATGGCGGCAGTTTTAAAGTTTCAAGATGTTTCAGCTAGTACTTATTTTTTCATAAATATTATAATTTGTTGTTGTTGTTGTTAAGACTAGACCATGGTAATGAGGAGCCTTTCATCCTGTGTAATATGTATGTTCTGTTTGAAATTAGAAAACATACGGGATAATAATGGGCTCATATAAGTATGCATGCTCTTCAATTTGTAAAAGGGTGGAGAGAAAACTTCCTGTAGATTTTGTTGTTGACATCAACAACAAAAATAATGTCACATGATGCATGTCCTTGTTCTGGAAAACCATGAACAAAACAATGCAACATAAGGAAATGCGACCCAGGATACATTAAATGCAGGTTACACTTTTACTGTGGTGGGTCGCCACTTAATTTCCAATGTGAAATCTGTCCTGAAGCAAAACCAGTTGAGAACCACAAGTTAAAGTTACAGACAGGAGCAGTCTGGCTGTGCTGTTGTGCACCTACAGTTATTTATTAATAAGCATAGGACATTACTTTAAAAGCTCACACAGCTCATGTTACTTTTCATTTAGTAGTTCATTTGACATGCTATGCTAACATGTTTTAGTTATATAACATTTTATAGTTAAATGCTGATTTTTTTTTTTTTTAATAATGTTTATAATTTGGTTTATTGTAATTCTGTTAGCTTTCTTATTTAATTTAATTTTTTAACACTCATCTGTTAAAAATAATTGTTTCAATTATAATAAGCATTTGTTAAACCAAAATAAAAATAAAAACCTTTTCACTCCTTTTAGGGGTCATTGTAACTGATAATAATAATTGTGTATACCGTGAAAACTTGGTGTTTTCTGAGACTATTATCGTACTGTGAAAATCTTATACCATTGCAACCCTAGTTCTACAACATTATTTTTTGGTTATTGCCACTTACAGTGAGGGGAAAAAAGTATTTGATCCCCTGCAGATATTGTACGTTTGCCCACTGACAAACAAATGATCAGTCAATAATTTTAATGGTAGGTTAATTTGAACAGTGAGAGACAGAATAACAACAAAACAGAAAAACGCATATAAAAAATGTTAGAAATTGAATTGCATTTTAATGAGGGAAATAAGTATTTGACCCCTCTGCAAAACATGACTTAGTACTTGGGGGCAAAACCTTTGTTGGCAATCACAGAAGTCAGACATTTCTTGTAGTTGGCCACCAGGTTTGCACACATCTCAGAAGGGATTTTGTCCCACTCCTCTTTGCAAATATTCTCCAAGTCATTAAGGTTTCGAGGCTGACATTTGGCAACTGGAACCTTCAGCTCCCTCCACAGATTTTCTATGGGATTAAGGTCTGGAGACTGGCTAGGCCACTCCAGGACCTTAATGTGCCTCTTCTTGAGCCCCTCCTTTGTTGCCTTGGCCGTGTGTTTTGGATCATTGTCATGCTGGAATACCCATCCACAGGTGAAGTTGTCCTGTCCCCTTAGCAGATAAACACTCCCAAAGCATAATGTTTCCACCTCCATGTTTGATGGTGGGGATGGTGTTCTTGGGGTCATAGGCCGCATTCCTTCTCCAAACACGGTGAGTTGAGTTGATGCCAAAAAGCTTGATTTTGGTCTCATCTGACCACAACACTTTCACCCAGTTCTCCTCTGAATCATTCAGATGTTCCTTGGCAAACTTCAGACAGGCCTGTACATGTGATTATATGAGCAGTGGGACCTTGCGGGCGCTGCAGGATTTCAGTCCTTCACAGCGTAGTGTGTTATCAATTGTTTTCTTGGTGACTATGTTCCCAGCTGCCTTGAGATCAATGACAAGATCCTCCTGTGTAGTTCTGGGCTTATTAATCACCATTCTCATGATCATTGCAACTCGTGGTGATATCTTGAATGGAGCCCCAGACCAAGGGAGACTGACAGTTCTTTTGTTTTTCTTCAATTTGCGAATAATCGATCAACTGTTGTCACCTTCTCACCAAGCTGCTTGGCGATGGTCTTGTAGCCCATTCCAGTCTTGTGTACAATCTACAATCTTGTCCTGACATCCTTGGACAGCTCTTTGGTCTTGGCCATGGTGGAGAGTTTGGAAACTGATTGATTGCTTCTGTGAACAGGTGTCTTTTTATACAGCTGAGATTTGACTCCCATAAAGAGTGTGCTCCTAATCTCAGCTCGTTACCTGTATAAAAGACACCTGGGAGCCAGAAATCTCTGATTTAGAGGGGTGTCAAATACTTATTTCCCTCATTAAAATGCAATTCAATTTATAACATTTTTTACATGCGTTTTTCTGGATTGTTTTGTTGTTATTCTGTCTCTTACTGTTCAAATTAACCTACCATTAAAATTATAGACTGATCATTTGTTTGTCAGTGGGCAAATATACAATATCAGCTGGGAATCAAATACTTTTTTCCTTCACTGTAAACCATCGAGTCCATCCATCCATCCATCCATCCATCCATCCATCCATCCATCCATCCATCCATCCATCCATCCATCCATCCATCCATCCATCCATCCATCCATCCATCCATCCATCCATCCATCCATCCATCCATCCATCCATCCATCCATCCATCCATCCATCCATCCATCCATCCATCCATCCATCCATCCATCCATCCATCCATCCATCCATCCATCCATCCATCCATCATCCATCCATCCATCCATCCATCCATCCATCCATCCCAAAGTGCACAGTTTATGCCACTGTCAGAAATTAAGTTGTCCGATAAGGGTGGATATTTTCCCCCAGAACCTGTTTTTCAAGAGGAGTGTGTTGCTTTCATGAGTGCATTTGTGGGACATATTTTTTAGAAACATAAAAAAAATATATTTATAATGACAATGTAACATAATATGCGATGTCAAATACTTTAATACATGAATAATCAGATAAACTGTTACGAATAAAAAGAAAAACAATATAATCATTCATGTGATAAAATGCATAACTAGGACTAGAAAAAACATATTAAGAAATATATCAGATGTGACAAATCAGAAATTGAGGTATTTGTTAATCCCACATTTTGTTTTTAACAACGGGGGGAATTTTTCTCTTTTAATGGCATTTTTGTCCCCAAGGTAAATATCAAAGGAATAGTTCATCCAAAAATGAAAATTCATAATAATAATAAACAAATTCATTAATTAATAAATAAATTCATTATTTACTCACCCTCATGTTGTTCCAAACTTGTATGACTTTCTCCTGTTATTTTGATTAGAGGGGGAACCCCTGTCCAGTGTCAGTCCCGAACGGGCTCAGACCTCTCGGCGGAGTTCAGCAACCGCCCCGCCCACAGGAACCCCACTAAAGAGACTTCGCTCCAGCTGTATGGTGATCCGTGTGGACGATCTGGACATCTATCAGGTGTGAGACACATCTACACAAAGGACAGCATTATATATATTTAAGGATATACTTGAGCATCTCTCACAAAAGTATAATGTACACTGAAAGTCAAAAGCTTGGTCACACTTCTCTGAATTAAATCCATGTTCAATACAATGTTTTACATTTATCTTAAAAGCCTTTTGATGAACAGGCTGATGCTACAATACTTAAAAAAAGTATTTATAGACAAATTTAGTGATGTGTGTTGTCTTTACAAATCTAACTGTCTTTAGTGGATGAGCTTATGAGATATTGAAGGAAAAGTAGCCAGCACATGTCCAGCATACATGAGAACTCATTCAAGACAATACGCATCTCAGGATGCACCTCGAAGTTGGTTAAGAGAATGTCTAGACTGTGCAGAGCTGGGATGTCTTGCAGCTTCTACTATATTAAAAAGTAAATAAATAAATAAAAATAATAGCCTTGCTTTGCAGGGCCCTTGGTGGCTCAGTGGCCCTACGTGGCCACTTATACAGCCCTGATTGGTAGTACAGTATAAACGGTATCAGATGTTTTGATTTGTTTTGTTCACTACATACATTAAAGCTCATACTTCGATTTGTGTTATAACAAAGTAACTATTCACTATAATATGGAAAATAATAAAGAATAAGCAGGTGTATCCAATTTTTTGACTTGTAGTTTAAAAAAGTAAAACGTCCCACAATAATCCAGCCAGTAGAACAGCAAAACTTTTATCAAAATCTGTAATGTGGGTGTGTTCTGTAGCACATGGTGTATTGACTCACACTGAGAATTAGAAAGAGGAAGTACATGTTTTTGTGTTTACTCATATCAAAACATGTCATACAAACGTGTGATAAGAGCTGTGACTAAAATCGGTCCCATCCAAAATTAGACTTGTCTGCACATGATTTGATGCTGCTGATTTTGAGGTTATCTCCTTTGATATATAGAAAATGTGCAGTTGCTGTTGGAGAGTTTGTTAAATAACAGTGAAGACAATAACCTAATGATGAGTGCTTTCCAGTATTCACAGTAGTCTCTGTCACTTGAGTGTTACTGTTAATGGGGCTACATCATGAAAGAAAGAGTTTTATATATGATGAAACGCACTCTCTTAAATTAATTCCTCATGAATTCTGCTTTTAAAAAAATAATTTCAATGTTACTAATATCTCATCTGTTACCTTAGGTGTCCACCAGAGGGCGTCACAGCAAGAGAACTCAATCTTTTCTCTCCTGTAACCGCAAATCCCTACATCTCCCAGACAACACTCCTGCAATCCACCTTCAGTTCACAGAGTACTACTACCCTGATAATCCTGGGCTTCCTGGTGGGTTTTGATTCATTAAAAAAAAACAGACATGCAACCTTGTTGGTTCCCAGCATGAAATATGATTGCTGATCTATCCTGGTGGGCAAGAGGTTGATTTATTCTCTCACTGTCTGTGCTTCTCTCTTTAAGACCACTACTTTTTCCTCCCACTGTCTGTTCTCTCTAGTACCCTGCTCTAATCTTTATGCCCAGCTGAATGGTCTACAACTATGTCTGGATGCTCCGAGTGTACTGTGGTTGACTCTATTCTCACGGGGTCTACACAGGACACTGGATCAGGTCAAAGCCTTTTACCACCTCCAAGACAGTAGCAAGAGCGACGAACACATCGATATTCGCATGGATGCAACACGACTGAAGGTAAACTGTGAGATCTGGCATTCTGTGAAAGGAATTTCACATCATGGGCAGTATAGATTCACTTAAGATGCTTTTGTTACACATTTGGTTCATTTAGTTTCTTCTACACTAGAAAGTCAACATTAAATCAAAATTGACACTTTACAATCTTAAAGCACGTTCCTGGTCTTGTTGTAAACAATTCACCTGCACTTTAATAAAAATGCAATAACTAGCTCTATTTCTGAAATGGCTTTTCTTTTTTGAATAATGTCTCCCAAGATAATTGTACTTTTTAACCACTCCTATCCAACCACCAGTGGTATAGAGACCACACACTGCTAGATCCACAGGTCTATTCTGGAAATACCCCACATTACAGAAGTAAAATGGGTTTTGGATTCTATTTCATGTTGACTGATATTGTGTTGTTTCCAGTTGATCTTTACAGACCCCATGAATTTGTTTGAAGAGCATACTTTTCTACTTGTTAGTAGAAATAATTTAGACCATAATTTTATACACCCTAGATGGTTGCAGGTGGTATTAGGGAAAGGGACATTCTAATTCTAGAAAACATTTGATTGGACAAAAATCTGTTGTGTCAAATTAATCAAAAGATTTTTAGTCAGTTTTTCCATTCAAGAAAGTCTTTCAATTTTCAATGCAAATATCTTCTAAAAGTGAATTTACTTTTCAAGATTGCTATTGAATAAACTAGAATATAGGTGGTTTCATGGCTAATACACCCCAACTAAAAGCCACTAACTTCATGGGGACTTTAACATTGTTTTAGAAATATGAGATGCTCGTAAGCCAATGAAAAAACCCCACATTTGCGCTTTTAATGATATTGTGCTTTTGGTCCAGTTATGCTGTTGTAGGTAACACCTATCTATATTTCTTTAGTTGATCATTCCTCTGGAATCCTCCATTCTGAACCACCCAGACCGCCCTCAGTCGCTGAGCATCAGTCTTCCTCAAATCGTCCTCGGCAACACTCGCCACTCTCCTCAAGGTTCCTGCATTGACCTAAACAGCACCTACAACAGTTTCTCTGGTTGTCCTTTCTTCCAACCCATTGAGTGCCAACCGTTCCCTCTTGACCAGAGCGTCCTACATCCCCTGCCATCCGCATTCCTTCAACACTCTCTGGAAAACGAACCCCTTCTCCGACCCTCTCGCTCTCAAGACATCTGGTCTGTCAGTTTATCCAGATTGACTCTAGGCTTCGAGGGGGGTCGTCGAGGTCTCAGGGGGAAAGCCCTCCCCTTTGTGGAGCCATTTTCAATGTCTTTGTGGATTTGCCACCCTTCTGCCTTCAAAAAAGATTCTCATTGTTTGAGTATAGATGGAGACTCAAAGTCCCCAACATGTTCTAGTAAACACCCCCTTCCAGGTTCTCCACAAGATATCAGTGACACTATATCTGATCAAGTCCACCATACCAATGGACTAGTCAACTCTCCCATGGCCTCCATCCATATCTTGGCCCAGTCTATCACTCCAGTCAAAATGTGGCTCAACCACTACCAGTTTGTTGCACTATTGAGGATGAAGGACTGCCTCTCCAGACTAGCTGGAGATTTGAGCAAGGATGTCCAGGGTTTGAGGCGTTCAGAACATAAAGGAGACGATACTCCTTCAGTGTGCGTTTCAGTCCTGATGGAGGCAATAGAGCTCGGTCTGCTGCTTCCTCCTTCAGTATGCGAGCCCAAAGTTGAAGCACAGTCTCCAGAGGACACAGACACTCAAAGCCTGACAGACTCCGATATCTCGCCAACGTACCTCCCCAGTGTGCCTGGGCTGCTGGAGGACAGTGGGCTGGGGGGGAATGGGTCGATCTCTGTCCATCAGGAGGATGATGCAGAGCAGGACGGGTTGGTGGAGGAGGCTTGTGAAGCTGTTGAGGAGGGAATCGATAGACCAACAGGGCAAGAAAATGAAGCTCAGGCCATTGCTTCTGCCCAGTCACCACCTCTTTCTCCAGGGATCCCTGCAGGATTGTCCCGACAAGGCTCTACTTTCAGTCTTGAGGGGGAGCTGTCCAGTGCCCTGAATGCCACCAAAGGTGTGACTAAAGATGCACTCAGCGCCTCCATGGATCTCACCAAGGGGGCGCTGTCCATCACAAAAGATGCCTTCAGTCTTCTGAGCAGAGGGTCTGCCATGACGAAGCTGTTCACTCCTCAAAACAAGTAAGAGCTTTTGGAACATCTGCATTGCTGTGGTCCTTTTTTACTTCAGTCTTGATCTAACCTGGTTATTAGGTTCAATATTTTTTATTTTTTTTTCTATGTAGTAAAATGTAGTGATCCTGCAAGTCATACATGGTAGCACTGTATGTTTTGCACTATAGATTTAGTATTGTTGCAGAATGGTAGCACAAAAAACACTGTCAGAGTATTTTTAGAGCAATGTTTCGTCGAAGACTGCATGTTCAAGGACCGTTAACAGAACCGAAAATTTTATATTTTAATTATAAGAACCGGTACTTGATTCCCAACCCAAATAGTAAGGCAGTCATCATTGCAAAATAAACACTAGCTGTGTGATCATGTCTGGAAACATCCAAGGGAGTTATTTTGCGATAATGACTGGCCGACTGTGCATTATACTGTTTATTAAACAACCACCTAATAAATAAGTAAATGAATTACAGTAATTGACATAGAATACTGATTTGAGTTGAAACTATTTGATTATGTGAGAAGTAACATGCAGTAATATGGGAGACACCTATGCAGGAAATCACTTGCGGTCACATAATATTTGGTGATAATTATTCAAAAATATTTGACCACAGAATGCCATAATTGACCAATCAGGTATTCCAGAGAGCCATGTTATAAGTAGTTAGTGATTTGAGTTAATACAATCTAGTAGAAGAACAGTAGAAGAGCTTGTTTAGCTACTATGGCTTTAGATTTAATTTAGCTTAGAATTACAAACATTGCTAAACTATCTCTAGCAAGTTTTAAAATGTATTTAGGATATAGATAATAGGACATTGTCATAGTTCACAGTGGGATTGAGAAAAATGCCTCATCACTTGGACTTGGTCTGGAAGCAGTCTGAGAGGGAGAAATGATCTGCTGATCGGAGGCATTTACAATGTGCGTAAGCTTGAAACAGTGTCTTATTTGTTTCTGAAAAAACTGACCATCTTTTAAATGAGCTCACTTGCAGTACATAATTGAAAATTGCTGAGACTGCTTGTGGCTATTCTAGTGAATGGCTGTATTTGTTTAAGGGAGGCCTAGCCTGCTGTATTTGAAAACTTTCCCAGAACAGTTTCTCACCTCCCAAAAAAATAAGTTTAGCTGAATTTCCAAAATGGGTCTTTTAAACATTGGGGACAGATGCTGTCAAGGTCCAAACATAACAAAAAGTGGCATAAAACGACTAAAGTTGTCCATATGACTTGTACACCATATCCGGAGTATTTTTTGGAGCTTGATAAAATTCAGTCACATTTACTATCATTGAATAGATCATAATGTTCATTTAAAGTGAACAAACCCTTTAACATGTTATGGCCTAATTCTTCACGCCATAGCTGTTTGTCTTGAATTAAGCCGAGGTGTTGCTCTCTCTCTGTGTGTGTCATTTCCTTGGTGGTTAATCGTGAACCCGTTATGTTGATATTGTTGGCTGTAGGGAGCAACGCTTGCGGCCAGAGGAGTCCAGTCTCTCCATCATTGGGAACCTGCGGCTTCAGTCCATGAAACAGTCTCCATCCCAAAATTCCTGTGATAGTGCCATTCTAGAGGAGAGCTTGGCAGACGATGGTTTATCTATTGACAGTGACATCAGTGAAAACTTTGTCATCCTCATGGACTCTGGTACACTAACACTCATTGCACTATGGTACAATATAGTGTCTGCAGGAACTTATGTCACAGTATGAGTAATTTTATTTCAAAGTGTTGGTATATATATATATATATATATAATAGTTAATTTTTCTTGAAATTGAAAACCAAAAATATTCTAGATATTACAAAGTAATGTGATGAATCAGTTGGCTTACTTTGCTAATTTAATCTTTAACCTTTTCTGTTTTATTTGGAACTTTATGGACACAAACCAAAAGATAAGATCATTCATTAGTAGGAATGGGACGATATATCGAATTTCGTTATATCGCAAACCAAAAAATTAAATAACCATATCGTGGCATAACAATCAATTTTCAGTGTTTACCCTGTAAAGTGCTTGAATTTAGCTTTTAGAAATGTAAGTACTCTAATACCTGGAAAACGCCTTGTTTTGGTGAAAAGTGCTTGAGAATAAAATTTATATTTTAATGTGTGTCCATTGAAGATGAGGCAACTCCACTTTCATTGAGTAATGTCTTAACATCCTTTCTGTTCTTTACAGTCAGATAAACAAGTAAAAATAAATATTATTTTTAATCTCGCACAGCATGGATGCGCTAAAATACCTCTCGTTGATGTTCGCTGATCCGGAACACTGTGAAATGCACATTTAACCTCTTAAAGTGGCTGTACCTTTTTTAGCGTTTCTTAAATTAATGTAAACTCGATGTTTTTACTTGTAAATTGGACCCATTATTTAAAACAGTGAAGGCTGATAGCATTATTATAGCATTATTAGATACATGATCTAATGTTAATTGTAAAAATAAAAAAAAATCTGCATTTTATCAAAGTTAAAATGTGATTATGATAATGACAACAATCAAATAATTAAAAAATAAAATATTCACTTTCACATACTTTTTTCAGGACAGGTTTTGTTCATTCCTATTGTTTGTTCTGCACCTGATTCGCCTGAATGTACCCCACTTTTTTTGAAAGCTTTATTTGTGTGTGATCTTATAGAGAAAAGTATATACGCACTCTTATTATTTAGACTTTGAGAAATTATATTGTGTATTATAGAACTTTTATTTTGATGTGTATTTTGCTCAATTTATTTATAAAATTTTGTTTTTCATAAAATAAAATCTGTAATATTTTGTCATTTAAGTGTTATTTTGAATTGAGATTATATTGAATCATGAACCTCATATCGTATATCAAACTGAATTGTGTGAACCATATCGTCTCATCCCTATTCATAAGTGCTGTTAAAAAAAAAAAATAAAAAAACATGAAGCAGATCTAGACAGGTGATGCAGGCGAAGAGAAGGGTTTCAGAGGAAAAAAAATATATACATTATAGCGCACTACAAGGAAACCCGCATTGGATTTTTTTAAAATCATGCTATAGAAGCATTGCGATTTTAAAAATGGTAAAGCTGAATCTACCTGCAAAAATAATCAAATGAAAATGTATTAAAGCCTCATTCCTCCATCTGTTTCAGATATGGAGTCTTTGCGTCCTAATGGTACAGCTATTCACTCAAGCAGTGGTGTTAGTCGTGCTCCACGGACAGAAGGAGGGTCATCAGCAGACCTCAGCAGCTCTCTGTCCCACAGCACAGAAGATATTGCTCAAGACATGGTCAGTTTTACCTAGCCAGGGCTGGGATTTATTCTCAAAAGAAAATTTGTTGTTTCAGTGCATAAACTGAACATTTTTATTGTAGTACTCTTGTCTACATCATCAGCTCATTTTTGTTCTGTTATGTTTCTTGACATCCTATAGTTTCAAAATTCCCTTTACGAATTAAGAGGTTTGGCAAACTTTCTGCAAATTTGCAACTCCTAATTTTCACATGCAAATGAGTTTGCCATTTGCCGCATATGTTTGACAGAAGTTTGCAGCTCTTCAATGATAGTGAAGCTGCTACTGGCAAACATGTCTGTGGAAAAAATGAAGAGTTTTCCACAAAGCTAATTAGCAAATTGTGAATTTGCTACAAGTTTACAGCAACTTTGCCAGAACTGTTTTTCTCTCTCTTTTAATTTTCAATGTTAAATTCACTAATCCAAGCTTAATATGCAGATACCACCATAAGTAAGTTATTTGTAGGTTGATTCCCAAAAAATAACACTAAAAAGTGAACTCTGTGATGCTCTGTTTATTTGAACATCCTGATCGGCCTACACAGCACCATTGGCTCTAAAGTATTGGTTCTAGAGTTAACCAGTGCCAGACGGTGGGAGTGGTAAAGTAACACTAGTGGTGGAGAAATTAAACATCACTTTTAATTAATGGTGTCTACAATAAAATATCTAGGCAGGTACTTTAATGATCCCTGAACGAAAATGTAGTAAACAGTCAGTGCGGTCAGAATTGATGCAATCCTAGGTCAACAGCTTGTTTTCTTGATCTGTGAATGCTTTTCTGTTGTTTTTAGATGTCTAGGTTAGTTGAATGTTTGTCTGATCTAAAATGTGTGTTCTGCTGTTACTTTCAGGTGTCTGTGTTAGTTTTGTGCCTGAACCGGATTGGATGCCTTACAGAGATGCGTGGCGAAGATATTGTGGTGGCGCTGGAAGCCAAGGAGCTTGTGTCTAAACAACTTGGCAACTATAAAGTCACAGACCTGCTGGCAGGACTGACATTAACACAAGGTTAGGACACTTTATGTTCAAGTAATCTACACTCACCAGCTGTCCATTTCAACCACACCAATAACACCAGTTTATCAAAACTATTGAGAAAGGTTTATCTAGCAGTTGGATAAAGGTAATACACACCCATGATTTAATAGTCTTAATAGATATTAGTTTATTTAATTTTTAATACATGATCTTCTGTAAAGCTGCTTTTCACAATGTGTGTTGTGAAAAGCGTTCTACAAATAAAAATGACTTGACTTGATGATACTCATAACATTAGAGGTTTATTTGAGAAATAGAAATCCTCTGCCTCTTGTTACACAGCTTTCTGAAATACTTTATTTTTTTTATTGGTCAGTCGTGCATTCTTCAGTCAAATATTTTGCTTAACGACTGCTTCACTGTATATTAGTTTCCTCCACTGTGTTTCATGTCTCTTGTAGGCTAGTTCTCTCCATCTCCTCACATAATTAGTTTAAACACAAATCAATATTTTATGTACATTTATTTATTTGGGAAGGAACACAGTAATTGTGATCATGTACAGTTAGCTGATCATTATCGTAAAACAAGCCCTGACAGGGTGATCAAGAACCCATTGATATGCATTACTTATTCAACTGGATAGAAACCTATTGAACTGGAAACATGAAGTGGCTATCAAGAACTTGTCTCTCCAACAACCACATTTAATTATTTGTGGTTCACAGCATACAATCTGCTTCTTGAAGCATATGGTTATCTATTTAAGCAACCTCCCCACATACTCATTGCTCATTCTCCCTCTATTTCTATGGTAACCAATTATTAGTCTACTGTTATTATGTGTTTATGTAGGTTCACACTGTACTTTATTCCAGATTGCATATTAACCAAAAGATTCTCTCAGAATGTCCCTTTATTTCCTCTGTGCCTGCAGGTGGCTCTGCCTCCAGTGCTCCTGTTTCTCCTGGCCCTCAATCCCTCTCGGGCCCGCCTGCAGCAGCAGTCAGATTGGAGATTGGGCCAAGTGCAGGCAGACACACTCCTCTGTCTGAGAGTGTAGGGTTCATGGAGATGTGTTTGACAGGATGCAGGGCTGAGCTCTCGGCTTCTACCTTAAGCACTCTGGGGCCCTTCCTGGAGGATGAACTCTGCACAGACACGCAGCCAATGAGACTGTGGGTGTGGGACACAACCGTTACACTGAAGGTGAGAGTGACGGAAAAGAGATAGATTCCTCACTTTCTCATCCAGTTTAACTGGTGGATTATGGCTCTAGCAACACCAAGGTCATGGGTTTAATTGCCATGCATGGATGTTAAAATGTAAAACTTAATGCACTGCAAGTTTCTTTTGATAAAAGCATCTACTAAATGAATAAATGTCAATATAATTATTCCCCTTGTTAGTTCATCTGTAGCACACTCGATTGTGTTCACAGTGAATTGCATTCTTGTACAAGCTAGCATATGGTGTGTAACGGAACTATGAGAAGACAACGGCAGTGGAAGACAAAAGTATTTTAGTATTGTAATTTACTAAATCATTACTTTTTGAAAGTAACAAGTGCCACTTTGTTTAATTTATGCCATAATATGTGTAACAAATTTGGTAGTATAAGATGTACACGGGATGGGTTAAAGTGACACAGTAGGGAAACTGTATGTGTGAGCTAGGAATTAAATTAAACTGTCCTTATTCTACATTATTATGTAAGGAAATTTATAATGGAATTAGTCTTGTTCAACAACCATTAAAAATTAGATAATTGACAAATAACTAGTTTATTTGTCTGACTAAATTTCTCCACATCAAAATCGTAATACAATGTCTCGTTGTTTCTAGTGTAAGGAATTGGCTTTAATAAGGGAATTATGCAGGCATGAAATCTCCTCACCTTTCGTCAAAATTCACCGTTTTGAAACCAAAATGGGTCACCTACGCCTATCCGATAAGAAAATATTCTGTCGTGGCCAGCATTTACCTGCTATATCTGCAGTTAACATAAACTTTGCAAATTTATTAAATTCTGTCTAACCAATCATCACTCCTAATGCCGAAACCTGACAGCCAATCCAAGTCAGAATAGAGCGAGGTTTTTTTCAAAGTTTGCTACACCGCAAGTCTGACAACTGGACACACTGCCGAGGTAAGTTAGCTTACAATGTTACAATCCTGTCTGATACAGTGATGTTGCCAATTTCATTATTTAATCCACTGTTATTAACCAATCATGTTAGCTAAGCTAATTATTCATTTATGGAGACGAGTGATGTCAAATATGGGGAGGTGGATCGCACAGTCTGCAAGAATATCCGTTCAGCAGGAACCATTAACAAACGCCAGCAGCAGCAGAGTCTGCTTGAAAAGCGACTCAACTGTGGCTGCAAAGGATCCAGTAGTGCTCAGGATCTCAAAAAACATGCAGCTGAAGAGGAGAACAGGGCAAGGCTGAGACATACTGCTAAACAGAGAAAACGGGCCCTTGAGAGTCTGGTTCAGACAAAAAATAAAAACAGACCCCTCTTACGCTGTGTTTTGTGGAATGACTTGCCTCCACACCTTAAAATGGCCCCCATATTTTGTTATTATATTTTCTAATTATTCTTTGTGCAGCACTTTGGTAACATTATTGTTTTTTTAAATTTGCTATTTAAATAAAGTTTCAAATTATCTTTGAATACAGAAAAACTTTATTGCTAACCTAAACATAAAACTAATCTAACACATACAACATGAAACGGGGTTGTGAGAAAAGTGACAGAATGAAATAAAAGACCAAAACAGATAAAATGAACTGTTGAGTCTGTTGACAATGCCTTAAGAACCATTTATCCTTTTGAGTCTTAATCAATTTGCAATCTGATTATGCAAAGTATTTAAACTTTGGCTCAAAGTGCTGGTGTATTAGTTAGAGTTGTACTTGCGTGTTGTTGCGTTTCCTTGCGTTGCATTTCCTCGTGTTGTTTGGTTCTTTGGCTTTTGTAGAAAGTTTGTTCCGTCTATGTTTTGGACTCTGTTATGATCACTGATAGTTAATGTCTTGATGAAGTGAGCCCTTCTGCAAGGAGAATGCATGACTCCCGTTTGGTGTCTGAACCGTAGAGCAGAGCGTGAGAGTCTTCCTCTGGACTTTTGTGTCCCGAGTCTTCCTTGGACTCTACATGGCATGGAGGAATAGGAAGAAGCAAGAGAGCCAAAGAGAGGAACCCAAGCAACGGTTGCAATAGAGAAGTTCTAAGATTTCTAAGAGGGAGTTTTTCCTGTTTTGTAAACATTTTAACTGAAATTTGATGCACCCCAAAGGTGTCCTGAGCCAATCAGAAGTGAAGAGAGCCAATTCCAAAGTCACATGGTCAACTTGTCTGTCAAAGTTGATTTACAATCCTTTATGTGGAGAATCCTTATATTCTTCCTGCTCAAAATAGTGAATGTTTAATCATGAACTATTATATCTTGAAAACCGTGCAAGAGACATGACATTCGTTGTCATCAACATTATCTACGTAAACATGTCAGCATTTACATACTAAAAGTGACATGCTTTCATGAATATTACATGTGTAATAAAACATAAAAATCCCTTGTTACAAATCATACTGGTTAATTAATTGGTTTTACAACGTGGATAATATGTTACATGTTATGAGAAACCTGATTGTCAGTGTATATTTCCAGTTAAGCCTTGAATATTTACCATACAAGATTAAAGATTACAATCATCGATATAACATTTTTATAAGTTATACGTGATTACAAATCACTACACATATTTTAAAAGGTACATCAGGCTATAATCATTCATTTGTCAGTTATAAAAGTGATCACAGGTGATCACATAGTCATTTTCAAGATAATCTAGCAAGGCTAGGTGTTGTATACATTTTGGGTCCTTGCTGTCTCTGCTGAGCTAAGAGAGAATGTTTTTGGAATGTGCAGATAGCAAGAGGAGGTGTCCCGGGGGAGGAACAAATGTCACTGTGTTAGGTCTGTTGATTTCAGGCCTTGGGTCTGTCTGGGTTTCCTGATAAGGAATTTCCTGCTGATTTATGCATTAAGGTCACCAAATGTTCTTGGCCATTTGATCTTACAGAGGGTTTAAGTTTGTGGAACAAAAGGGTTTTCTTATTGCTCCTCTCTATCATTACAAACCCTTGTTTGAGATTAAGCAGGCATGGGAGAGACTGTCTCCTTCAGCAATTTAGGCACCATGGATTTGTTTTTATGGCTCGGTGGGGGATCTTTGATCTTTTGGAATGTGGTGTTGTGTTCATTTGATGGCTTCGTTCATGGATAATCTAAGAAGTGGTGGTGGCGTAGTGGGCTAAAGCACATAACTGTTAATCAGAAGGTCGCTGGTTCGATCCCCACAGCCACCACCATTGTGTCCTTGAGCAAGGCACTTAACTCCAGGTTGCTCTGGGGGATTGTCCCTGTAATAAGTGCACTAAGTTGCTTTGGATAAAAGCGCCTGCCAAATGCATACATGTACATGTAAATAATCCTACATATGAGTCACACTGCCTTTAACATAGAGTGGTTATAATACACCTTTACTGTTATGTAGGCCTACTGTAAATAAATAACAACAATTGCTTCCAGTATAATCCCCAGAGCTTTCTACATAACTATTAGGGGAATGTCTAGAGGGATGCAATCATTACTGTAAATGCAAGCACTATTCCAAAAATACAACTTTGAATTCTGTTAAAAATAGTTTCAAAGAATTAAAAAATTGTGAATAAAATCACCTGCAACCCAAGCATAGTGTTGGTGTTCTTGAAGTAACATTTCCCAAAAGTAACCAGGAGAATAAACACAATGTACAGAATTTAGAGGGACTACACAGTTTATTATATAGACCTCGTATGTAAAACACGCCATGCAAGTTGTGGTGTAATATGCAGCTCTTACGGACTCTCTCTCTCTCTCTCTTGCATCGTTCATGGATAATCCTACATATGAGTCACACTGACTCGAGTATCTCTCTCTCTTTCTTAGGATGATTGTCCTCGAGTCTACCCGACTGCTCCTCAGCCAGTTCCTGTACTCTTCTCTCTAGACGGCATTGTGCTGGAGCGTTTAGATGATGGAATAGTCAGCTTGAGACGTGAGTTCTTTCTGATCATCAGAGATTTTTTTAGGTTATGATAACCACTCATATTACTTGATTTATTTGACCTGTTAACTGTGTGCTTCCTCTTTCTCGCTCTTGTCTCTTACACATGCAGCTGCTCAAAGCCAATCTAGGATTGAGACAGAAGTGGACAGAGAGGCAACTGGCCAATGCAGCTCTGGAGCTCAAGAGAAGAACAAGGTATAACATATTAGAAAATTAGTTGACACACAAATATTACTGGTACACTACATATTCTTATTTTTGTATAATTTTCCAGTCATTTTCCTGTAGTGGGATTTGACGTCGAATTTGAGTGATATCAGGCAGGTCTCAGAAAAGGCCAGGGACACTTCAGCCCTGGGCCCGAATGGCATATCATATGGGCTAAGAAGAGCCCCATGGTTCTTAAACTGTTATGGAGATTACTGAGAGTTGCCTGAAAGAAGCAGTGCGTACCTTTTGGAATGGCGAAGGGCAGTGGCCATTTTTATACCCAAAGTACAGGAATCCACCAACATTTAGTCAGATTAGGAGTATTAATCTATTGAATGTGGAGGGAAAGATTTTATTTTTTGTTGATTATCAAAGAGTGTCTGACTACCTCCAGAAGAATGGATTCAAGCTGCCAGAAGGCAGGCATACCAGGTTTACCTGGGTGTGTGGAGTCAAATGTCTGCATTTCCTCGGAACTGCCGCAGGACCTGTGGGACCCAAGTTGATTTCTTGTGGAATGGAATTACATTTCCGATTTTAAGGCGGTAGCGGAATAGTATGTCCATGCATTGTGGAAGGGAGCAAGCAGCCAGAGAATAGGTTTAAAAAATCAGATGTGGATATTTTATTAATTAATAAATGAAACGATAACAAAAATATAAATATTATTTTATTTTATAACTGATTTGATTTTGACAATAATAAACAAACCGCTTTATAAAAATGTGCACACCATGTACATAAAATTATTCAGTATTTTAGAGCAGGCTATGCAGGTAGTCAACTGGGCTTTAGAAGAAGGCTGGACACACTGTGTCATCAAAGGATGTGAACTTGGACTAGAAAATTATCAATTTAGTGTTAAGAAATCAACCTCAGGCAAGTCACATGGGCATCATGTCACATGTCATCTGATAATAGTAATAACAGAAAAATAAAACTATGTACACTTGTTGTCTATTTGTATGACTTTGCCCAATGTGTAAATGTATGCAGGATTGCAGATACTGGAGCGGTCGGGAAGAAAATCATTGCGGGCACAGTGCAGGTGAACATTGAGTAAGATTTAGCTGGAACGGGGGGGTGGTGGGATGGAGAAACTGGTCCCGTGCAGACCTCTAGTGTGGAGCATGCATCAATGATATGGGAGCAGATCCCATCTGGCAAGAGAGACAAGTAAGATCTCCATGTATTCTGGCTGGACCTGACAAAATCCTATGGATCGGTTCCACACCAGCTCGTCAGATATGCACTGGAGTTTTAGGAGCTTGGTAGACAGTAATATTTCACACAACACTGTAGTTGACAACTGGCTGGCAGCAACTGGAAATATCGAACCGGCAACCTACTGATTACCAGTTACGTGCTTTAGCCCATTGCGCAACCACTCCATTTAAGATCATCCTATTGACAGGTGACCCAAGGACTGGGGTGAGATTGCCAGCACTGCTCTGCTATATGGATAATGTCACTAGCATCTTACAGACTGCTGCATGTACACACAGACTCTTGAAACGGCTGCAAGAACTTTTGGAATGGGAAAAATCACATAGCTTTTCTAATTTTAAGGGTGTTCGGAACAACCAGACATCGTTTGAGTTGGATGGGGAAAGAATAACAGTTCTGGCAGAGAAGCCTATTCGTAGTCTAGAAAGAGAATATGCTGCACATCTGCCAGATAAATACATTGCAGGGTTGGTTCTGAAGCAGCTGAAAGAGGGCATCTCCCAAACTAATTCAAGGTCAGGTGTGACCAATTTGCATTGTACAAACGCCTGATGTGGCCACTAAAAATGTGAGATCACTGCAGTGGCAGTGGTAAGGATGCACACTAAGACCAACAGTTACGTCAAGATGTGTCTGGGTTTAACGCATTGTCTTTCAAATGTACATTAGCATTGTTTGGGAGAAATGCCTTTGGAACTGCAGAAGACCAGGCCAGATCTAGAGCTAAGGGACAGACCTTTCAGTGGGGGCTGGTCAAGACAAGATCCAAACAGGCCACATTTTGAAAGCAGAAGATGTTGTTAACAGGGTGGTTTCAAGGCTGCAGCATAAAGAGATTGTTGGAATAACCCAGTCAGGAAGTGCTGGCATTGGATGTGTGATTGCTCCCAAACTGTGGTTAGCAGCCTCAGGAAAGCAGAGGAAAGTGATTGTAGTGATAGAAATATCTAGAATGGAAGAGGATCCTGTGTCAAACTGCGGGGGTTGATGGGGAGACATACCTGATTGTTGCCCAGGAGATGTTCCTGGATTAATGGGTATACTGCTCTTCTTGTGTGTTTCCATATGTGTGAACACAATTCAGCAGCAAGCCAAACTCCCTTCAAATAAAGACTGGAGTCAGGGTGTAGTTTTTCAAAACTCCTGATGTTTACTCCAATATGCTTCAAAAGAGAGTGAAACTATCAAAAACAATACACAAATAAAGTGCTTTTAGTAAACAGAATACAAAATATATACACGATATAAAGGCACGATATAGATTTCTCTTACAAATAGCCTACGTTCAGTCAAAGAGCTGCGAGGTAACCTCCCCCTATATGACGTCATATGGGGGAGATTCAAGATCAGCCCGTCTGAGATCTCATTTTCTCACAGGCAGAGAAAGATAGCCAAAACTCGGTTTACACCGACTGAAATTTCTAGACATGAGGGGACCAAATACAGGCTAGGGGAACTAATATTAATGTTAAAAAACCTCAGAAAGTGAAAATTACTTGTCAGGGGACCTTTAATGCTTGAGAGAGCTGAGCAAACTGAAACTAAAATGGCTGCTCCCTTGCTTAGTCAGGTAATTTTTCAAAATTAGAGTCCCAAGTAAAAAACCTAAAACGCTTAATCCAATTAACATAACAATGGGTGAAAAACCTTTGCTGATGACCCCGTTGCTGGACGACTAAAGGTACTGGCAGAGGTGCGGCAGGCAATAATGCCCAGCATATTTAGACAGCTACATGTGTACCTGATGTAAACATTCTAAAAAATAAAAAAATCATTTGAGACGTAGACTGACAGGATTTTAGATCATGTTTCCAGAGAAATTGAATAAAAATTGGCGGGGTTAAAGCTGAAGTATGTAACTTTTTTTTCAGCGTTAAAATACTTTTCCCCCATTTAATATGCAGAGAGTAAGTAAGGTTATTATTCACAATTTTATTTTTTAAACATTTAAATGCACTACAGCATGATTCAAATTGCATGTTCTTTATTAGAATGCTATTAGAAGGCAATCTGGTTAGAGTAATCCGTAATTTTCATTATAGGAAACCAAGGTGTGCAAGAGAAATTTAGAAACGCATCAAATGCACCATAGGGGGAAGTTGTCAACATAGAGTAAATTAAATTAAAATCTAATGTATCCTTATGTTCAAAAATAATAGAATAAAATAAGAAAACTGCCAAGTACTTCTTAGCCAGTGTAGAAATTTATTTGATCTGAACCAAGTCTATCTAGAAAGTAATCTAGAAATCAGTATCTATAAATTATCAAGTTGAAAGTACTTATTGTATATCAAACAATTTGTGTGTATATTCATAAACCGCTGCAGATAGAGACGTGCTCTATAGGGGTTCACGCTGATAAGTGCAGCAATATGAAATAATTTTGCGTTACAATTCAACTTGCAAAGTTTGTCAAGATGGTCGCTTGCCAAATATTGGCTATATATGCAGTACACTTGAAACACGCCACAGAACAAAGCATTAATTCGCAATCTATCTGAATCATCGTAGTAAAAGGAGCAGTGGATGTTTGAGTCTCCATATAAAGCTTATCCATATGATTTGAAATGAAGAGCCCATAACTGTCACATAACTAATGCATTTTTATGGGTAAAAGAAAGGAGACCGTTCATCAACATGCGCACGCCGGTTCAAAACGCACATCTAACCTAAAGAAAATGCACAATTTAATCGAAAAATCTGAAAAACCCATCCAGACCTACATGGTATTTAACCTGTAATTGTTGGCACAATTGTGTTTTAAAGGTACAATTATTGGTGATACGGTCACATAGGGCAGCAGTGTTCATGACTACATGATAATGTTTATTTTTTTAACTTAATTACATTACACATTAGCCTACAATGGTATGTGTAGTTCAGTCTTTTTGTAACATTGTTTTGCGCACGCTGCAGCTGAGCGAACGGAGACAATGAGCCCTGCAATGCGTGTAAAGAACGAACACATGACATATGAGAAAGATTTCTTCTTCTTGCTCCACTGGTGTTTGTTTTCTTTTAATCACGTCTGCCGCTGTATTTCGCTGTGATAGTGGGGGTTTCCTCTGTCATGCTCTGGTGTTACGGTTTAACTGGGGTTGAGTTCTGAAATAGTGGAGTAAATTTACTACATAATGTTGTCATCCTTGTACAGATGAAAATAAGTTGTATGACTAGCTCAAACGACAGAATATATGCAAACAAATATCTCTCCGATGCGTGGGCGTCTTCATGAACGCTGAATGCTGCTGTTAAGTCTTTATCATGCATCTCCATTACAACGATTAAACAGGAAATAAAACATTGTGGTCTTTAAGTTTGCTGTTCTACTTCCTCCTCTTTTATCGTGGTTGGTAAAGCCAGCTTAACTTGCCCTTATTGCTTCTCACTGTAGATCCACCCCAACATTACAAGCCAATGGCATGAGTTGGAGAGTCTATCTGACTGTTTGAAAAATATATATTTTTTGCAGTTCAGTTTGATGGCGCTAGTGTCACAGAAATAACATACTTGAGTTTTAATGCTTAAAACGAGAAACAAATTTGTCTTGAGAAATGCTGTCAACAGTACAATTTGTGGAAAAATTTAGAAAAGACTAAGACTTCTAAAGACTTTTACTTGTCATACCACCATTCTGTAGTAAAGAATGAAATTGTTATTTCCGGTGTATCACAATTTTAATGAATGTTCCATTTTTAATAGCGGAGAATCATGCGGTAACAGGGTTGCATGTAAAACATGGGACACAGTTAAATATCAAGTTTTTGGTTGATGAAATAACTTAATTACAAATATATTTTCTGCAATGACTTGTATATCAATTAAGGTTATCAAAATTATGACACAGTTGTTCATTCAAAGAAGTTATAAGCACTGACTGACCAAGATCATGGATCAATAGAGTTGAGTGCAATTTTCTAGTGATTGGGCAGTATTTCTATCATGGAAACAACACCCTGGTGGCCTTTGATATCTTAATTTCATGTCTGAAGTCTAATCTGCTTTTATTACTCATGAATTGAAGCATATTGCTGCCACTGCTTTCTATAATTTTCTCTTAATCCAGTTTGGATATTTCAAAGTATAGTTTATATGCTTTAACCATTCAACATTCATTTAATTTTCAGTTAAATTTTTTTAATTGAAAATAGTAATATTATATCTTGTAATATTTTACCTTGTAATATTATATCTACATGTTTCTCTGTTGATGCAGTTTTTGGAGTCCAGACTCGCTGATGTCCAATCAGCTCTTGAGAAAGCTCTCTCTGACCGAGATCGCCTCCTACAGGAAGTCAGGAAATGCAACCCTGCCTTCACCTTATGATCTAGAGTGGAAAAGTAAATAGACTTCAATCCAAACAAGGTGCAGAATAACGTGTTTTCACCTAGATAAACCAGAAGAGGAAAGATGTTTGCCTTCACTGACTCTGTTCGCTTTCTCTACCTTTTAATCTCTCTAATGTATGAGTGTAAATCAGATGACATCAATATCTCTTCTCACTGTGTGAATGCCCTCTATTGATTCTTCCTGTATAGTGAATTTTTTCTCTGTTTCTAACTGAACCTTATTAATGCACCAACTTCCCAGTTGGTGAATGACTGATGTAAACCAAGACTGATCAAACTCTTTCACTGCCGGAGACCCTCCCTCCTGCACAATTTCCTCACTTTTGGTCAGCATGATTTTATACAGATGTCCTAGTGTCTCGTGTCTTTTTGTTTGTTACCATGGCTAAGAAGTGCTGCTAGATGTAAGCGCTATTCCAAAACCTAGTGAGCTGCCTACCTTGACAGCATTTTAAAGCATCATAGGTACGTTTCTGATGCGTGGGCTGCTACATAAGTTAGGCAGACAAATTATTCTGCCTTTTAAGGTACATTGTTTAGGCCAAATTATAAGACAGCATTGCATGTTTCCTTCATGGACAAGAATGCATTGCAGTTAACTAAGTGAAAATATTTCTCAAAGAGAGTGGAAGGAGTCGAGAGGATTTGATTAACAATAAATATATTTAATTCAATGCTGAAACATTTTGAAAATATCTTATTCAAATGGAGTATTTTACCCCAAAATTGCATGTGCTAAACACACGGCCATCAATGCTTGAGATTTTCAACCCAGCGTACACCCTCCTTAAACAAAGATGGTAACTCTCAAAACTCTCTAATCTGATTCCAAATTAAAATTAAACCTGGAAATAAAGTCATCATTTTAAAAATAATTAACACAATGAATAGGAAATGACCTCTCCTCCCCATTAAAAATGGCACTTCATGTCAAAAAGGTTGTCGAGCTCTGGTCTAGAAGATTGCCTTTTTTGCATTTGTTATTCAAGAGAGGAGCGAAGCACTTTCACTTAAATGCACTGTATCACATAATGAGTTTATATGTGGATCCATGTACAACAGATGGTACTTTTGTCAGAAAACAAAAGTTGTTGTGTCAGTCAGTGCATCGAGATTACCTCTAAGTTGCATCCTTTTCCACTAGAGTACCGAACACATTTTGCATTGTGTACAAATTGTTGGTGTGCTCGCAGAGTAGAAAGTAACATTTGTGCCAAGGCTGGTGTTCATATGAATTTGTGCACAAGAAATCTTTAGCCCTTATCTAAAAGCTTTTGATTTTAACTGTGAGATATTCAGTATTATAATGGTCACTTGTGTCAATGTTACACACATTAGTTTTTTATTTATTTTTTACATTGTAAACCGATTTAAAAACATTAGTTTTTTGCACACTGTCTGTTACACAAAGTAAATCACTTTAAGATGCCTGGGTGATACGTATGATTGGACAACAATATTTATCTATATACATGCTTGCTTGCACTTTTTTTTTTTTTGCAGTCTGCTTGCTCATGCCTCTCTGAGTTTTTGTGATAAAACAGTATTATGGACCTGATATATTGCCTCAAAGTACGGTTTAATTTATTATTTACCATCCTAATCAGCTGGAAAAATGTATGTTCTCTAAGCCTGTGTGTGATATCAACATCCATCCATTTTCAGATGATTGGTTTAGATTATTTAAGAGCCAAGGTCTCAAAATGTAACCCATAATCATTGATTTATTGGTTACTTTAAGAAGTTTAACAACATGAGATTGCACGAATGAAAATGAAATGTAGCATTTTATACACCTAAGCATTCTCTGTATTAGTATTTTGCGATTTCTGTGTCTTCCAAAAAGATGTGTAAAGATACTAAATTGTAAAGATATTTTCTGTAGATGTAGTCATTGAAAGGTTATTCTTATGGGGGGGATCAACTACATTCAGTACATGGAAAATATTTTCTGTTAGTAATAATGCATGGCTTCAAGTCTGTGTTCAGTAACTCAGCATGTTACACTTTTCTGGTCATTCAAGCCTTCCACTTTCAAATATAAATAACTTGGATATGTTCAGTGTCATTTTAGATTCAGATTAGATTTTGAACAGAAGCTTTACAAATTGTTATTGTTTTTAGGCGTGACGTTGGTACTAATTTTATTTCTTTGTGTACAGTTAGATCAAATGACTGTATTATGAATGTTTAGGTCACTTGTTTGTTACACTTAAGGGTGTCAGATGATGTTGTTACAGTATATGCAAATATTCTCAAGAACAGAAAGACTGACCTATTTGTCTTTGGGCCCAGAGTGAAAGTTGTCCCTATAACGGTCAATGTATTTTGCCTTTTGACCTCATGTGGATGAAATGTCAAGGTTTTGTTTGACCCTTCACCTGTTCATAACAGTAATACAATTTCACATTTTATATTACCACCATTAAAGTACTGTAACAAAATGAATAAAAATGATATTTTGTTGGTTCTGTGAACCATAACTGTGTGATATTTCAATATTAATGATGATTAATAAAAATGAAAAAATCTTAAATGTGAAATTGTGTATCTACTAGAAGTTGCTTGTGATATAACAAAATAAATTCCGCCGAGATAAGCAGATCTAAGTGCGACACGCTTGATTGTCAAATACAACATTACATCATCTGATTATGGTAGTGTAAATGAAAAATTAGCAATGCACTTTTTATTAAACCAAAATCTTTAATGACAGAAAAGCAGATTATGACCAGACTGGTTCGAGCTGACCGAAAGGCTACGGTCATGTCCGTAGCTCTGAGGTCACCAAGGTCTGGACTTCGGTAATTTTTTTCATATTCAAAAATACATTTTGACCGAATAAAACAAAAAAATAAGGGTTGATATATCCTTTGAGTGTCTGCATGCATTTAAAATTTAGTTTGGACAGTTGGCTGGACTCTTTAGTGTCCGCAAATTCTATAAGAGTGTGATAAACTGGCGCTAACTGAAGCTGCGCAGTGCATTTAGTGGGACAGAGCAGAGTAAAAGCTGGACCGGTCTCACTAATCTGACGAACCTGCTCTGTGCTTGCATCGTGCTGTCCCAAGTTAAACACAGTGCGAGTCGCGTTTGACCCATTTTAATATGACACAGAATTCTCTGTTATAAACCCATCTGACACAAGACACTTAAAGGCTCAGTGCTGAAGCTATTGAAACAAGATTAAACAGCCCGTCATATTAAAATACAGTGACGAGGTAAACAGCAAAACATTGTTCCTGTAATTACATGCTTTTCATTCCACAAATCAGCACCCTTATAGAAATATACCTGACAGTTACTGTAGTAGTAACTATGGTATTTGCCAGAAATAGTGTAAATATTTGTAATAAATGTTAATATTAGTGTGGAATATTAGGGCAATAAAAGTCACTTTTATGGAGGTTGTGTTTTAGGATAATTTTTTCATTACTAATTCCATAGATTATTATTATTATTTTATACAAATGAATTACATTAATTCCATCTAACCATGCTGATTTATTTTTTTTTACCTGTGATTAACATGATCTTACATAGTTAAACTCTGGATACTTGAACAATGGTAAATTGTCATATAGGCACATACAAAGCAGAATTTAACAAAAAAGCTTTAAAGCCTGGACACTCACTTTTTTTGTCCTTTTGTAAATATGTTCAGTTCTAATGAACTTAAATTGAAAAGGTGAATTAAAGGTATCTTACACTCCGTAACTCTTTATTCATGTTATTTTGTTGTGGTGTGGATGCAGCATCATAAAAATCAGCAGTTTTCAGATACAGATTCTATTGTAGAAATTCACTTTACAATGAGCCATGATTCATTTAATCCAGGAGTGAAAGTGTCCAATAACAAGACGGTTACTGAGATTAACCGAATAGTATTCAGCTGGTCATGTGATTCTAAAATGGCAGCCCCCATGAGGCTCAGTGCTGAAGGGCGCCCCTGCCCCATGTAGAATAAAATGGCTTTTATAAGGTTACTGATATTACTACAGTCCTCATCTCATGTGAGTAGTCATGATGTTATACATATGTTTCATAATTATAACTAATTTCTTCAGGAGTAAAACTTTTTTAAAGGGGAAATAATTACTGATTGCACCTTTAAATAATTAAGAGTCTGGCAAAAGGAAAACAATTTATTGTTTTGGATAATATTAATATCTATCATAGTTAACATAGTCCTAGATAAATTAGATGCTAATAAACTTTAGCTGTTTTTCTGTAGTTATTATGAGTAAATTTTGCTGCCCAACTCAAAACCAATGCTTTATTTTCAAATGTGCATTTCTATGTGACAAAAATTCAGTATTAAATTGTTAACTTTATTTGCGATTAAAAAAGTATTTCAGTATTATTATTGGTTTCTGTCCTTTTAATTTTTATATTTAATTTTGATGTATAGAATATGTTGCATTTGTATGTGTCATTTTGGTAAAAGTCTTGACATCTCACTGTGGACCTCACTAATTTTCAAACCCTGGCTACGGTAACATCACCTGGTCTGATGAATCTGGATTTTTTTCTGAGGCAACAGATGGTAGGCCCACTGCAGTGAGGGCACCACACTGCTTTTCCATATATTTGGCCCATTTAGGGAAGGTGTGGACCAATGAATCCTTTATGAATAATTTATTAGTTTAATGGGAAAGTGGGATGGGAAATGTGAAAGTCTTGAAAGGAGGGGTCAAAAGGTCACAGGGTTTGGAAATCCTGGTAGTCCTGGCAGTCACTCTAGAGTCTCTAGATGCTTGATGAGCATAATGACCTGTGATGAAAAATCTGTCAGACAGAAAGATCCATTGAAAATAATGAAAAATAAATTTTTTCACCCGAGCACTTAAGTCTTCTGAGTATGTGGTTAAGGGGAAGTTGATGTGTCACCATTGTTGTCCGTGGGACCTCACGGAGTGACGCTAGAGTGAATCCCATGTACAATTTATACCATTCATTTTCTCTAGCGGGTTGGTGGACACCACTCCGAATGCTCCAAATTACTCCAGTTTGAAGTTTGTATATTCTCAGGGGACCCTTAGTAAGTGTGCAAAGTTTGGAGTCTGAATTACATTAAGTGCTTAATTGGCTGACTTGTATAATATTTTTCTTGATTTTTTACAGTGCTTCCCAATCACTAAGGGACACATTTTTAATAGGTTGTTTCCGAGGGCCCAATGATTATGCATTCGAAGACCCCAGGTCTTAGCACCAAATTTAAGGCTGTCTGTGAAACCCCTATGGAATTGCATTGGTTTTATGGGCAAGAGCGACGTCTAGAAAAGGGGGTTCCAAAGGCCACATGACCTTGAAATTTGAGATCCTCAACCATCAGGGGCCACCAAATTGGGCCCCAAAATTGGGGTCCCTAGAACCCTCCTGAGTGTAGATCCCAACCAGGGGCATTTCTAGGACTTGAGGATGTTTGGGCTTAGCCCAGCCATATTAAAGTGGGTGTGGCTTTAGGGGGGGCCCCATCTATTTTAAATAAACATGCTTTACCTTTATGTTTTTTTCTGCACTCTGGCACCTTACTTACAATGAAAGTACAGTGATTCCAACAGGATTTTGTGAGAGTATGTATATTTACCTCCGATCCTCTAGTGGGGTTAAGAATATAAGAAAAAAATGTACATTTTAAAGTTAAATACTTTGATAGCAAAATTAAGAGGCTATGTTGTGCTCTTGTAAACTATGTTGTGCTCTTAAAGCTGCAGTAGGCAACATTGAAATAAATAGAATTGTGAGAAACAGCGCCCCCAATTCTTTCCCATATACATGATGCTCTTCACCCACTTTCATTTGGGCATTGTTTCCACTCTTCCGCTGCTACTGTTAAGCAACTGTTTGATGCCCAACACAACAGCACTTCACTGAGAGATTGACAGGCATGAATTTGGCCAATAGTTGCTGCAAGCCTCTTATAATCGACCAATTGGTGTGCAAGAAGGCGGGACTTGCAAAGAGGTGTTACAGGAATGCAAATATGTGTGCGCACACAATTAAGTATCAGACCAGATACACATCATAATGCAACTAAAGCCGAATCCCAGACATTTTCGCAAATTTAGAAATCCCGGCCGGACGCTTTTTTAAGGTCCGAAAAAGTGTCTGGGAAAAAGAGGACCTATGGTCACCCTACATTTGGATGTCCTTGACCAGTCCACAAGTTTAAAAATATTAAGCTAAACATGTAGGTAACATCAGTAAATCTTCACAATTACTCTTCTTTTCAATAAAGTCCAAAAGGCTGCGTTGCTTTTTTTCTTGATGTTTAATTTTTCCTCCAGAGTGACACAAGCTGCCTCTCTCTAGTAGCGGGAGGCAGAGGGGGAGGGTGTCATGCCATGTCAACTTCAAACAAAATGTAGCAATATTATTGTGAGTAGCCTATTCTTCGAAGACCTGCATGACAGACTGTGTCATTTCATATACATATAGAAATATTTTTGTTGTTGTTGTTGTTGTGCTGCACCTAAACTTGTGTTGACTATATTTAAAATTACATTCAGGGCTACAGTCAAAACATTCGGGGCTGAAGCCCAGGAAAAATTACCTGGCACGCAGATGATCCCAACCCTAACCCTAGTAGTCGCTAACCAGTCAAGAGGCTCTGTCACGCTGTAAGTGCAAGAGGCCTGTATGAGAGAGTGTGGAGTTTCTGGTATGTTGTGTAAATGTCCCCCTGTGCTTGGCCTCTCCGTGTGCTTGGCCCACCTGTTTCGCGCAAAGTAGATTAATAAATCTCACCAAATCGCCCTCTCTCCCTCTCAATAGTCACAAAACTCATCCATTCTTGCCAGATAGAATTGTACATCGAGTGTTTTGTTCTGCAGTATTCCAGAAAGAACATCCGAATACTCAAATATCACATGAAACGTAGAAAGCAAAAAACAAAACACTAAATCATCCAGATGTGAACTGTATCCATCAGCACAGCGCAAAGAATCCTCATCGTACTCATCATGGTGTTGTAATATGTGCTCAAATAGCTCCTTTAGGGCAACTCTTTTCTCATAGACTGTGCTGACCAATCTAGAACTATATTGCCACCATGTTGGTGCCACACGAGGAAGACGTCACTGGCAGATATCGTCAAGCAGCTGCGTACGCTTAGGGGATATGGAAAAAAACGCAGCTAGGCCATGGAGATGTGCAAAAAAGATCCTACATTCTCTAAGCTTTGATGACCCTTGAGTCAGTACTAAATTAAGTCGATGTGCATAGCAATGTATAAATAAAGCCATAGGAGCCCTCACCTTAACTTTAGCCTGCACCCCATTTAATCCAGATGCCATGACGGCAGCGCCATCAAAACATTGTGCCACAACTTTATCCAGGAATTTGTGTTCCTCCAGTAATCGGATAATGAGAGCAGCAATGTCATCAGCCCGCTTGCCACTCGTAACATCGTCAAATTTGATAAACCTCTCCTTGACACCAGTGTCTGTCACATAACGGAGCACCAGGGCCAGCTGGGCAGCAGAACTCACATCTGTAGTTTCGTCCACCATAACTGCGACAAAAGGTGCTTTATTGATCTCCCTTTTTATCTCCTCTCCCATCACTTCAGCTATAGCACTAATCAGGTTGTTTTGTATTTTGCCTGAAGTCCCAGTAAACACTTTGTTAGTGGAAAGGTGGTAATGCAAATCTTTGTCATGCTCGGCCAGAAAGGAAATAAGCTTGAAATAGTTACCTCTATATGTGGACTCCTTGCTTTCATCATGTCCCCTAAATGAGAGCTCTTGTTTACCTAGAAATATGACACAATCGATCAGTCTTTAAAGTATTTCCCTATTTTGTTTTACTCTTTCGTTGTGGAGCTCCGTTTCCCTTCACATTTGTTTGCTGAGTTGTAGATCCACTCGGGTGTCTCCGAACATTTTCAAGAGCACCATTGCTTGCAAGTGTCCTGCCGTGCTTTGATGTCTCTGAATTGCCTTGGATAGGCAATTCAGGTTTGCAAACCCAGAGTGGCTCCAAACACCATATCGGTCGGTCGCAAATAAACAGGCATTCCCAGCAATACAATTTGCAATGTTCATTCGACGCTGTAAGCTAGGTGTACCTTTCGTAGTTGGTCGATTGAAAGTGCCGCACAAATCCTTTCCCTGGCTGGGACAGGCCTGCTAGCTGCGGGGTTAGTTGACCCTTTCTCACAATTTCCAGATTTTCTTGAAAGGTCCTTCTCGAAAAAGGCTTTGTCTGTAAATCTGCCACCAAATCAATTTCTTCTCCTCCTTCAGGCTTTGTGTGTTTAAAACATCTACAGGGCTAGGTAAAAAATCTTAACCAGAATTATAAAGCACTACATCTAAAAATATAAACCTCACACGGAAGAAAGTTTACGTGCTAGCTAGTTGTACTTCAGTTTCAGTTAGCTAATTGTCCTCCTCCTATCATGCCACGTGAAAAATGCTGACGTAGGCGGCTAGAACAGCTAGAAGGCTCCGGCGGGTCAAAGAATACGCCCAACATGGCAAATTCGAAATCTGATTGGTTAAAGAAGATGACAATCTACAACATCGTCCCCATTTGCTTCAACCGCAGAGGGGATTCACTTGAAATTTTGAAGGCCTCGGGGTAGGTTTTCACCCAGACACAGCACAGTGGAAAATCTGATTGGATAAAATATCTAATTTAAATGAGCTGCACTGAAGTAGCGCAAGCTGCACTGCACAACTGAGGGAGAGATTGGCAATTAAATTATGTTAATACTATTAATATACTGATGGCCCACATCTGATATATATATATATATATATATATATATATATATATATATATATATATATATATATATATATATATATATATATTCCTGTTTCCACACAGCTTCCCTGTCAAAACAATATATGTATTGAATAATAAATCAAAATATCAGGTCGGGAGATGAGACTTTGTCGAGTTCCGATGCCCACCCTCCCTCCCTCTCTCTCTCTCTCTCCCTCTCTCTCTCTCTCTCTCTCTCTCTCTCCCTCCCTCCCTCTCTCTCTCTCTCTGTCTCTCGCGCGCGCTCTCTTGCTCTCCTTCCGCGTCTCCTCGCAGCAGTACAGCACATCAGACACACAGACAGGCAGGCAGCAGCCCCTCCCAGCTCCTATTCCAGTTGTGTTTTTCTTGGCTTGTGTGGAGGTGAGTGGTGATGAACAAACGACTACCAGTGCCTTGACTTTACAGCAAATTAGCCAAAAGTCAATAGTTACTTTTGGCTATAGTTAACTTGTATAGTTAACTTGTGTCTTGCTAACATGCATGAGTGCTAGCCATGAGCTACTAGCTAATGTAATAAATTAGCTAAAGTTTAGCTAAGGCAATATATCATGGTCATACAGGCTAATGTACTGTACTTAATGGAGACACTACCGGTGAATACAAACAAATTTGTGTCTAATAACGTCATCTCAACTGCCACACTGATATTCAAATGAGGTGTTAACAAATTAAAATGTACTAATTTGCATACATTGAAGTTTTATGTATTCCGATAACACCAAAAGAATTAAAACGATTTATTAAATGATAAATTAACAAATTATTAGTGAATCTATGTCCCTCTCCTTGGTGCAGTCATTTATTCTAAATATATTCTTGAAAATGTAGCATAGAAAACATGCACACTGTGGCATAGTTTCCTTTGCTGTTGCCTGCTCTTGTGACAAACCTAGTGAATTTTTTAGAAATCTGTTGAGTGTGAAACAATAGTGTGAGGAAATTAAAATAAATTGGTAAGGACGTCAGAGTTGTGTTAATATATTTAAATATAATAAATGTTTTAAATAAATAATTGTGAGAAGTGTCCTTTTTTCCCTCTTGAGCTCCTGCCCCCCAAAATGTCTGTGCACGGTCCTGTGTGTGTGTATGTATATATATATATATATAACTCAGCAAAACAAGAAACATCACTTTTTCAGTACACTGTATTTTAATGATAATTTTGTAAAAATCCAAATCTTTATTTTAAAGTGTTTAAACAATGTTTGCCATGCTTGTTCAATGAACCATAAACAATGAATGAACATGCACCTACGGACCAGTTATTAGGACACTGTGGAGGAGGTGCGGGGCCGGGTAGGAATATCGCGTGCCCAGTCCCCAATCGGCATGATGAGGCGCGCGAGGGATAAAGGGGGCCAGTGACGATGGTTCGAGAGAGAGAGAATTACTGGCATGTCCGTCATGTGTGTTTATGTTTGTGTGCTTTTGGTTTTGAGTTTCATTAAATATTATGATTTATGTTGACAAGCCGGTTCTCGCCTCCTCCTTGCCCATCCTTTAACTGTGTTACAGACACTAACAGCTTACATACTGTAGGCAATTAAGGTCACAATTATAAAAACTTAGGACACTAAAGAGACCTTTCTACTGACTCTGAAATACACAAAAAGAAAGATGCCCAGGGTCCCTGCTCATCTGCGAGAATGTGCCTTAGGCATGCTACATCCTTACCAGGTCCTTACCAGACATCACTGGCAACAACGTCACCTATGGGCACAAACCTACCTTCGCTGGACCAGACAGGACTGTCAAAAAGTGCTTTTCACTGACGAGTCATGGTTTTGTCTCACCAGGGGTGATGGTCGGACTCATGTATATCGTCAAAGGATTGAGCATTACACCGAGGCCTGTACTCTGGAGCGGGATTGATTTGGAGGTGGAGGGTCTGTCTTGTTCTGGGGCAGTGTGTCACAGCATCATCGGACTGAGCTTGTTGTCATTGCAGGCAATCTCAATGCTGTGCATTACAGGGAAGACATCCTCCTCCCTCATGTGGTACCTTTCCTGCATGGCTCACCCTGACATGACCCTCCAGCCTGACAATGCCACAAACCATACTGCTCGTTCTGTGCATGATTTCCTGCAAGATGGGAATGTCAGTGTTCTGCCATGGCCAGCGAAGAGCCCGGATCTCAATCCCATTGAGCACATATGGGACCTGTTGGATCGGAGGGTGAGGGCTAGAACCATTCCCCCCAGAAATGTCCGGGAACTTGTGGAAGAGTGATAAATGGGGTTAAGTTTGCTGAAAAAAAAAACAAGTGAGAGGACGTTTCTTTTTTTGCTGAGTTTATATATATATAAATATATATTGTATCCTATGTTACTTAATATGCATTGTATAATAATATGGAGTGGTGGTGGCGTAGTGGCTAAAGCACAGGGCTGTTAATCAGAAGCCACCACCATTGTGTCCTTGAGCAAGGCACTTAACTCCAGGTTGTTCTGGGGGGATTGTCCCTGTAATAAGTGCACTGTAAGTCTCTTTGTATAAAAGCGTCTGCCAAATGCATAAATGTAAATGTAATAATATAGATACAATTTTTGCACATTTCACTTCTAAAACACTTTATACCTCATACCTTAACATGTCTCTGCACTACAATGTTCATCTGCACTATTCTACATATCTACCTCATTTGCAAATGCACTTTACCTGCATTTATTTTTTATAATATATATTTGCACTTCTGGTTGGATGCTAACTGCATTTCATTGGCTTAGTACTTGTACTGTGCACAATGACAATGATGTTAAATCTAATCTAATTTTGAGAAAAACAGCTGCACAGCACTCAGCACATTGCCGCTGATGCTTTTGTACCCACTTACCTGTCATAAATACTTTAATATGGTCAAAATGGGCAAATAATTTGACCTGGACAGCCCCACTGCCTCCCAGACACACAACTAGGGTCCTCGGACCAACAGTGAGAAAGTTGTTCAATATAGTAGGTAAATGAACAAATAGTTTTTTTTGTCAGCCCTGTCCCCTTCCAGACACACTCCAGGAGTCCCCCAGGGACAAAGTCCTGTAATATATTGGGTAAGTGGACATATAGTGTGATTGGGGTCAGCCCCACACCTTCCTAGACACACCCCTGTGTCCGTGGACCCCCAGGGACAAAGTCCTGTAATATAGAGGGTAAGTGGACAAATAGTGTGTTTGTGGTCAGCCAATCAAAGGCTCACTTCAGTGGGCTCTTGGTGGATAACTTCTGCCAAATCAGAGATGGAGGCCCTGCTCAGGGGAATGACCTACAACTTATGAGGGCCAAGGGGGGGATTTGGCCGGGAAAGTTAGGTTACACTACTTACTCTTTGCGATGAGTGCCCTGGGATTTTTAATGACCACAGGGAGTCAGGACATCAGTTTAACACCTCATCCAAAGGACGGGGAAATTTTTGGATGACTTCTGCCAGATCAAAGAGATGGAGGCCCTGCTCAGGGGAAGGACCAACTACTTATAAGGGCCAAGGGGGAGATTTTGGTGGATGATGATCTGATGAATCAGAGAGATGGATGCCCTGCTGAGCGGAAGGACCTACAACTTATAAGGGCCAATTGGGGGAACTTGGTGGATGATGATCTGCTAGATCAGAAAGATGGAGTCCCTGCTCAGGGGAAGGACCTACAACTTATGAGGGCCAATGGGGGGGGAAATGGCCAGGACAACGGTGTTACATCCCTACTCTTCGCGAGAAATGCCCTGGGATTTTTAATGCCCACAGAGAGTCAGAACCTCGGTTTAACGTCTCATCTAAAGGATTATTGATTGTGTGTGTGTGTGTGTGTGTGTGTGTGTGTGTGTGTGTGTGTGTATTATCAGATTATTTTTGTGCAATTCCCACCACCACCCCCTCTCTTTGGAATACACTTACTTTTTTTGACATACTTGAAGACAATTGTTATGTTGCTGCTTTCATGACATGCAAGAAAAACTAAGCAAAATGGTTTATTTGCTTTACATGTAAGATTAGTAAATATTGTTGTTTTGGTAACATAGTGTTTAGATATTTTTTTTTTTTTTTTTTTGTAGAGTTTGTTAGTTAATGCACTGATTCTTGAGATAAGGGACAAAATATTTTTAAATCTTAGTTTTTATTTTGTGATACTAAATAAATTTGAAATTGATATATATGTTTTTATAAAAACAAAAATGAAAATGTACATTTATTAACTTCACAACTTATCTTATTGTAATTTGTGTCAACTCTGTATTTTAATTTGATCTAATAATGGTGTTCAGTAAAGGAGCTAAGGGATAAAATACATTCTATATATTTTTTCCCCCACAATATTCTGAAAAAAAAAAGTTTTGTTGAAAAAAATCTAATATTTTTCCATTTAAACCATGTGTTGTAGGCTACACTGGAGCCATTTTGTTTGTTTGTTTTTTCTCAGTTGAAGCTGCTTCTATAACCTGAACTAAAATGGCAAAATTATTCCACAATTCTTAACAGAAATGATCACAATGTTGGGTGACCATACGTCCTCTTTTTCCCAGACATATCCTCTATTTCGGACCTTAAAAAAAGCGTCCTGCCGGGATTTCTACATCTGTGAAAATGTCCTGGATTCGGCTATAATTGCATTATGATGTGCATCAGGTACTTCATTGTGTGTGCACGCATATTTGCATTGCTGTAACTCCTCTTTGTAAATTCCGCATTCTCGCACACCAATTGGTCGATTATAAGATGCTTGCAGCAACTATTGGCCAAATTCCTGCCTGTCAATCTCTCCGCAACGTGCGAAGCGTTGTGTTCGGCATCAAACAGTTGCTTGACAGTAGCAGCAAATTACAGCTGGGTGGAAACAAAGCAATGCCCAAAAGAAAGTGCAAATTTACTTTCATTCAGGTCGAGATCCGTGGGAAGCAGAATGTATGACATGTAAAGCTGGCACTTATGTGTCAGTTGCTAATAAAGGTGCAAGTGATTTAGAAGCACACATTAGCTCTGCAAAGCATAAAGGGTCACAAAAGGTGAAAGTTCATCAGGTAAATTAACATAACACTTTTTATGACCAGGTAAAATTGTTATCACATTGCTTCATTTTCCATCGCCATTCAAAATAATAGTAAATGAAGATAAACTCATGGCATCAAATGATTTATTTTAGTACATGGATATTAAAAAGTATGTTGAACAATTTTATGTATTTATATATATTTATGTTATGCTAATAGAGTGTCTTTTTCACTGTATTAAAGTTTACATTCATAGTAACAATGCTTTGAACCCTATTATTCCACCCCACCCCAATAAACCTCAGAATATGCTCACCCTATCACAATGGGATGACAGTGTTGACATGTTGAAGCTGTTATCACAGAGACTTAGTCTAAATATTGTTCGTTTAAAATATATATATATAATATTAGAAATCACCCCTTATCCACTATTTTGCGTACTGTTTTGGTTGTCGAACATTTTGTAGTAGTGTCCAAATTCGTTCCCTACATTTGTTCACTCATTCGTTTACCCACAATACAATCTGATTTCGAGTGTATTCGATGTACACTCGCCGACGCGGTCTTGCCCATAATCCAACGTGGGGAGGACTGATGTAAAGGGAGAGAGAGGGAGCGCGAGAGATGACGTTTACAGATGAATGTTTTATTTCACTCTGGCTGTAGTGTTTTACTGTTAGACATATCAAAACTTGAGGTGAACTGCACACAAGACTGTCACCTACTGTTGCACTTGTGTACATGTAGTGTGACAATAAAGTGATTTGATTTGATTGATTTGATGTTAACTCAGAAGACTGCGTAGAGTGGAAATTATTCATATATTAGTTTATCATTAGGTATTTGTCTAATAATCAATGGATGTTGTTATTAATAACTTTAGTACTGTATTACAGTCGCGTACGACGTTTTGCGCACATATCAAGTCTTCTCGGCACTCATAAAATGCTGCCGAGTTTGAATGGGTGAGTGTCGAGTTGGTAAAAACATTTTAATAAATACAATAATGTACGCTTGTACAAATATTTTTATTTCTGTTGGCAGTTTTTAGCAGTAGGCCTATTACTATTTTAATCACTAAGGGTTAAACATGACACACAGAATTAAGATTTATGGTATGTACCATTTTATAAGAATAACAAAAATTATTATTGTTGTTATTATGAGTATTATTATTCTACATGTAAGATAAGTTCGTTTGTAACAAAGTTGTTTCTGCGTCATCTCCGGCGCTCTCCCGCTCTCTTCAACGCTCCGTGCCTGAGATAGGGCACTCACAGGCACGTGAGCCATTTCGTACACAACAGTTGTTGTTGTTTTTAATGGAAAATATAATTTGAAGTTTACTTTATGTAATGTTTGATCTTGCAGATCCCTATCTATCATTTCATATTTATGAATTTGTTGCATTTTCAAAAACTTTGTGGCAGTTTAAAATTGTGACCTCTTGCTGAGAATAGATATGCTTCAAGAATAGAGCATGCATTTTAAACAATCAATTAAATTATTTAAAAATAAAAGTAGCCTAATGAGTGACTTGAGAATACACATTTCCTTTAGATTAAACATTTTCAGTATTTTTATTATTATGAATTTCATAATTTTTAACAAATCATATGGCTTTTGTATGTAGGACACGTTTTGTCCATTATGTCAAGAATCAATGAATGTTAAGAAATGTGACATTTAGCATTGTTATTGTTTAAAACAAGGCAACAATACACAAACAATGTATGAAAAGGGTGTGGATTTGAGGGTCACATGTTTGACCCCAGGAATAGCCTATAGTAAAACTCCTAGGTAAATAGTAACAGGAGAGCTCCTGTCAGGTGAAACCAAAGAAATCAAGAAATTTGAATTGCCATCTATTGAGCAACCAGTAGAATACAAACATCACCGGTACATGCAGACGGCAACATGAAAAAGGTTAAATAAGTAAATGTAAATTTCACCCATTTTTAGTTTATAAATACAAATAGTTTTACATAAAATGTTGCTTTTCTTAATTATTTAATAATACTTTTTTTTTTTTTAAATGGCATACCATAAAAGTGTGTACATGGGATTATATATAAAGTTAGTAATGCTTTGACATTGTTGCTTTTCTAAAGCTGCTTACCCTCCTCATCAAGTTATCCTAAAGGTCCAGTGTAGAGTTACTGTCGTGTCAGCGCATGATCTCCAACTGAACAATTTAATTGTCCGTGTAATAATAAAAGTCTTATTAGGAGTCTTTTGTTCAATTTCAAACCACACCGATACCTTAAACTCACACAAGGATAGTTTGTTGATCATTATCACTTACTGACAACTGTAGCTCATATCCTGTCTCTTTCTCAGGGCTATATGTAGCGTTATTGCCATCTAGCATTTACCTGCCTCAAATAATGAAGATGAGGATTTTTTCTAGTTTGCAGATTTGCACTCACACTAAACATGCACTATAGAAACTTCCATGACTTTCTAAGGCTTTATTAATGTCCATGGCATTTCCAGGTGTGGAAATTACAAAGTGATATTTTTAATCATACCATACTTGCTTGTTTTTTATATTATGGGGTTACCTCCCCCGAATAACCTCCGGAACCTACGCCCCTGCACTAGTGTCATTTCCTCATCAAACAAAAATAAGTCCTGATTCATGGTAAATGTGTAATTTTAACACTTGACAGTGGAGGCGTTTGTGAGTACACCATGTTTTGTCAACACCTATAACCTTAAAATTGAAGAACTAATTTATTAAATTACATCTCACACACACACACACACACTGGATCAGCCATTCTGCAAAATAATGGAGTTATTTGAAGTGTGTAACTTCAGATCTTTCAAAGCTGAAAAGGACAGATAGCAGGAATAACTAATTTACTACAGGACATGTTTCTGTAAGATTAATCCTATTTCAGTATGCCTGGCTGCTCTCATTACTAATAAAGAGAACAGTAGTTAGTCAAAAAAAATATTTGCATACACAAAAAATGACTCGGCACAGGTTTTAAGTTAAATCAAACATTACAAAACATTTAAATAAATGGAGACATAGTCAGTCCAATCATTTTAAGTCTACTGCTTGCTCCAGAGGAGAGATTGTAGGAAAAGTACAAATGGGGCAGGTAGGTCATCTCTTTTTTCCCCCCAAAAATTTGCTGATCAACAGAGTCTTTTCCAAATGGAAGAAAAAGAGGTTCATGTTCAGTGGAAAAGGATGTGCTTGTGTTTAGTGTTGGAGATTTGCTCTCGGCTCTTCAGTCTCCTCACAGCTTCTCTCATGTGTTTAGGCTGCAGAGGAGGTGTGTCTCCCCACTTCTCACACACATCAAGAGCTGCAACACACAAATAAACATCAGAGAATGAATTCAACAGACTCAAACAACTAGCCTTAATAGTTTAATCATATTCCACAGTTTTACCCACCTTCCTCAACAATCTCTCCAGCAAACACCTTTGAGATTCCTGACATGGCGATGATCACATTCTGAGAGACGGATGATCCCGTGATGGACTGAACAAGCTGGAAAACATGAAAAAAATAAATAAATATATATATATATATATATATATATCTTTTAACACTTTCAATATTCACATGATAGTAATTCCAACTGCAATTGTGTACACATTCCTTTCGAATTTTGTGACTTGTCAACACACATGACGAAATGTCACAGGGGCTGCACACACAAAAGCTGTTGGTCCGTATGTTAAATGTCACTCTGATATAGTTAAGGCTGCAAGATAATAGTGAAAATGATAATCGTGATTATTAATCATGATTATGATGTCATTTGAGAAAATAAATAAATTATATATATATATATATATATTTTATAGGGCTGCACGATTTGAACACATTTTTCTTTACTAGCAAATGATTCCTTTTGACCAAAATGAAGTCATATGTTGTCCTAAGCTAATAGAAACAGAAACTCTGTAGGGTATCCTTGCACACTGCATCCTCTTTTAAAGTCCATTCTTTAGACTATTAACATTATTATATTCACATGCCCTACAGTGATATACAGTATAATAGTAATATATTTCTGTAATAACAGAGTGTGCAGAATTTATATTCAGTCTCAAGTGTTTGTTTTGAAGGAAGACAGTGTGTTTCTGTGTGTTACCAGCAGAGGAGACAGTGTTACCACAGGTTTGTGCTCCTTCCATACATGGTTAAATGCTCTTATCTCCTCCTCACTCCAAACTACCCCAGTGCCATGGGTTTACTTTAGATTTGTTTACACACTTGTTATGGCCAAAGGTATTTGGAATTACGCAAATGTGCAACTGATGTAGATGCGTGGCACTTTAAAATAACCCGGTCAGCGTACGTTAGCGACGTGCGTGAACCGAACTGAGAACCGAGAGCACAGCTGTTCTATATACACGCATTATCAAAGCACGAGGTGGAATTAATTTCATGATTGATTGGAAGTTTTCAGAATTGCAGCTCAAAAAATTAGACATTTTCTTCAGCTGGAACTGGGGCTTTAGTGAAGGTGGATGAAATGCTCCAAGTACTAGTCAAATTTTGGCACATAACCTTCTGGCATCTGCTAGAAAGCTGAAAATGAAGAGATCTTTCACCATTCAATATGACAATGATCCAAAGCACACATCCAAATCAACAAAAGAATGGCTTCCGCAAAAAAAATGTTTTACGTTTTGGAATGGCCCAGCCAGAGCCCAGACCTGAATCCTTTAGAAAATCTGTGGGGGGAACATGAAGAGAACCGTACACAGGAGATGCCCTCACAATTTGACAGATCTGGAACATTTTTGCAAAGAAGAGTGTGAAAATATGCCCAAGTCAAGACTATTATCCAAACAGATTGTGTGCTGTAATAAAATCAAAGGGTGCTTCAACTAAGTATTAGTTCAGGGATGTGCACACTTATTCAGTTAGGTAATTCAAAGATTTATTTATTTTTCTCTGAAATGTGTCACTTTGGTTTTCAGTGGCATCGGTCGTAATTTTTACATTAAAGTTGCAAAAATTCTGATATGGTTTATCCGTTTAATTTTTTACATCCCAAAAGTTGCTGTTTTAACAGGGTTGTTTAGACTTTTTATGTCTACTGTACATGTCTCGAACTTCATATCTTGTGAATAATAATAAAATATTTAGGCTTTAAAAAAAAAACTTACTTTGGGAAATACTTAATATAGAGCATTATAGCGGAGCAATTCTCTGTAATATTAAATTACGGGCTTGTTCTCAGTTCCACGTCATGCTCCAAATCTTCATTATTTTATATATATATATATATATATATATATATATATATATATATAAAATTCTATCTGGGCTTTTATTCATTTTAGACTCTTGTAGCCTCTATAGCTGTCCCTACCACCTTAGTTAACAGTATCAGCAAAATCCACTATCGGTTGACCTCTAGTTAGCAGATCTAAAATATAGATATGACAGTATTATGTAACAAAAATAATGTATTTCTAGGGATAATCAAACATACAGTATTGCAGTTAAATAGGAGAAGATATCCACGATAACACAAGATTGCCAAACCGGTGACGGAATCTTCCGAATTAAGGAGAGACTGTTCTGTCCGATACGTTTTCATGGTGCAGGAAAATCGTCGCTAAGGGGACGCCTTTCTTATGAGACTGCCGTGGACTTGGTCTTACTCTTTTAATGGCTGCCTTTGGGAAAGCAGAGCGTCTGTACATCTCATAGCGGTTCAGCTGTTCTTCAGAGAATGATGAAACTAAAACTCTGTGGGTCAAAAAATAAAGAGCAAACATATCAGCCCATCAAATTCAGAGTTAAAAATTAAAGCATATGTTTAGCTTGCTTCTTCAGATGAATACTAACAAATATATTGTATTACTCGTCTCTCTGGAATACTGATTGTGATTAATCAGTTACGCCACTCTGCAGTCAAATATTTTGGATTATGACTGCTAAACTGTGTAAGTGGCCGTTGTCCCAGACAACCAATTTCATATATTCTGCACACAATTAATAATAATAATTATAATAATAAATCCTTACATTTATATAGCGCTTTTCTAGGCACTCAAAGCACTTTACATACTATAGGGGAAATCTCCTCAACCACCACCAGGATGCAGCATCCACCTGGATGATGCAACGGCAGCCAAAGTGTGACAGAACGCCCACCACATACCAGCTGTTGATCAGGGATGGAGATTATTAGGAGGCCATGATAGATAAGGGCCAATGGGGGGAATCTGGCCAGGACACCAGGGCTATACACCTACTCTTTATGAGAAGTGCCCTGGGATTTTTAATGACCACAGAGAGTCAGGACCTCGGTTTAACATCTCATCCGACCCCCTACACAACACTTTAAACTAGTTTAACATACACTACTGGAACTCACTGCATCTTTTGTATTTCATCTTCATCAACTTTTTGTCGTTTCTCCTTTTTCTTCTCATGTTCCACTTTAAGTTTTTTAGCAGGAGGAGGGTGTACAGAGGAAGACACCTCTTCCTCTTCATCACCAACAGCAATATCTTCTGCAGATCTCTGAAGAGAAAACCAGTTATGGCATTCAGGGAAACCATAAACAAATTTGTGCCAAATCATCTTAAACGTTTCTACGAATAAAATAATTTCATCCTCAAGCGACTCACCACTTTGCCTTCCTCTTTTATACTGGTCAGGACTGCAGTGGGTTCAGAGATGCTACTGGTGCTAACCAGACAGTCACTGGAGCCCTTGCGCTGTTTGGGTCTCTCAGCGGGTGTACTCGTCTCGCTAAACACCACTTCAGTTTTCATACGGGCTGGGTCTGCCATGCTTTGACTGACTGATGAAAATCAGACTAAATTAAATATAGTACTCAGTGTAGCCTTGCACTACAAATGAAATAGTTTAGTGTATGCAACTCTTTAAGAGGTGAAACGTCAAAATCAAATAAAATGTTTTATTACAAAACTGAATTTGCACTCAGTAATGCTATTGTTGCACACTCTCATTAAAAATCCATCTTCCAAAACATGTCTTTACCCAAATACACTTTCATAAACCTCTAATAATGATTTGGGACGGATTTCGCGGGAAATTGCATAAATACGTCATCCGTCTGTGCGTGTCAGGTCATACGCATACACCGAGACGTTTATTGCCCTTGCTCGCACTGGCCCGCTAATGGAAAAGTGGCTAATGTGTTAAATGTGGGCCTTTGGGACCCCCAAGCAGGTAATCCAGGCTGTTTAAACTGTCAGGACATTGAGGTTCACGCTGGATACGCACAAGCATGTGAGTGCAACTTCAAGACTGCCTCCGGAGTCTGTATACAGGGGTAGTATGAAAATAAGGTCCTTTTCAAACTGTTCGTAGACCAGTTTTCGTAAGCGTTCCATTCATCAAAACAGCGGGCAGTTAAACCAATAACTGTTAAGGCGGCATGAAAAGAAGGAGGTTTGAACTCAGGTTAGCAGTTCGAATCAGATTCACTTTCTCACATTTCAAAATAAGAGTCCCACGTGTATTTCGGACTTCTTTATAATGAAAAGTCCTGTATGTGTGTGTGGGGAATCAAATAATTTAAAAAGCATTTGAGCATAAAGTTGCAACATGAAAAAATGAAGGGGTCTGAATACTTGCTATATGCACGTTTGAGAAACTACACCCTTCAGGCAAATCCAGCTTAAGATGATAGCTGTGTTTTGGAACGGCTGGTTTACCAGCTACAAAAAAAACAAGCTTCCAAAAAACAAGTTTGACCATCTTGAGCTGGAGTTACTGATTTTAGACTAATTTTGGATCTTAACACCGTGGTACACGATAAAGTGTAACAGACTTAAAATAACTAGACACTAATTTTCTACAATGCAAAACTGAAACAACAATCAACACTTTTGTAACATACCTCAGACCAACGGACGATTTGGTCAGTTTTTATGAACGCTGCAAAGATTCAAACGGGTATATTACAAACCGCACAGTTCAGCAGACTGAATTCAGCCTAAACAACATCCGGTATATTTCAAAATAAGAGTTCACAACGTAAATTGGATTTCAACAACTGGGAGGCGTCAGAGACTTTTCAAGGGACTTTGGTGGCGTATGTTACTTGCGAATGTTTCCTCGTGAGTGTTCGTTTCTTCTGCGGTATAGAACCTCCGGTTCTTCCTCCAGGGGCGCTTTGATCTTGCTCTGAGCTGCATCTGCATTCACATCTCGGGAGGCTTTTTGTTTTATGGAGACATTTGTACACTAACAGTTTTTCAAATTCATTCATAGAAAATGGTTGGTACCTAGTATGCAAATTCACCTAGCATTTCTAATAATACAAATAAATAAATAAATAAATGAAAAGCATAATCCACGAATCCCAACGGCTGTGATTGGTCAACGCAGTACCAGCGTTGAGAAAAGTGTATTTTTATTTTTAAGCTAACTCTTACAGACCGACAGACAGTCATAAAGATATGTTTTAGTTCGAATATTTCGTTTGACACCCGTTTACTCGTGTAACCATACAGCTTTTTCCCTATTGCATCAAGTTACACGTAAATCTGTACATAAAATTAAAGCTTTAAACAGTTGTAAACCAGACATTATGTATTATTGCCTGTATTGTATAAAACACTCTGGAACTAAAGGCAAACTGGCAATGAGAAGCATGTGGAGTGTAATAACAGACTAACTTTTGAAAAACAGACAGGATTCCTGCTTTAATCTAGTCCAGTCAAATCAATCAGTTAAACCACCTTGGCATGCATTAGTCCCCATAAACTTCAAATTCTGCTGCCTTATCTCGTTAGAGGTGAATCAGTGCACACAAGAACCAAGTGCCAGGTACTTCAGCATCCTAAATGCATTCATCAAAATCAATCAAAAACATAATATCTTCTGATTAAAACACTTAATGTACAATGACCTTTATGCAGGCCAGTTAACAAATATTTCCTGTCTCCTAGATATGTCATTTGGATCATTCTTGGTATGTTTATTCATTCAGCTCTCTAATGGTTTGAATTAATTAATACATAGTTCTGGAAGCAAAAAATGTTTGTGTGTGTGTTTGTGTGCACACGCACTAATAGCCTATATATATATATATATATATATATATATATATATATATATATATATATATATATATATACAGTGAGGAAAATAAGTATTTGAACACCCTGCTATTTTGCAAGTTCTCCCACTTGGAAATCATGGAGGGGTCTGAAATTGTCATCGTAGGTGCATGTCCACTGTGAGAGACATAATCTAAAAAAAAAATCCAGAAATCACAATGTATGATTTTTTAACTATTTATTTGTATGATACAGCTGCAAATAAGTATTTGAACACCTGTCTATCAGCTAGAATTCTGACCCTCAAAGACCTGTTAGTCTGCCTTTAAAATGTCCACCTCCACTCCATTTATTATCCTAAATTAGATGCACCTGTTTGAGGTCGTTAGCTGCATAAAGACACCTGTCCACCCCATACAATCAGTAAGAATCCAACTACTAACATGGCCAAGACCAAAGAGCTGTCCAAAGACACTAGAGACAAAATTGAACACCTCCACAAGGCTGGAAAGGGCTACGGGAAATTGCCAAGCAGCTTGGTGAAAAAAGGTCCACTGTTGGAGCAATCATTAGAAAATGGAAGAAGCTAAACATGACTGTCAATCTCCCTCGGACTGGGGCTCCATGCAAGATCTCACCTCGTGGGGTCTCAATGATCCTAAGAAAGGTGAGAAATCAGCCCAGAACTACACGGGAGGAGCTGGTCAATGACCTGAAAAGAGCTGGGACCACCGTTTCCAAGGTTACTGTTGGTAATACACTAAGACGTCATGGTTTGAAATCATGCATGGCACGGAAGGTTCCCCTGCTTGAACCAGCACATGTCAAGGCCCGTCTTAAGTTTGCCAATGACCATTTGGATGATCCAGAGGAGTCATGGGAGAAAGTCATGTGGTCAGATGAGACCAAAATAGAACTTTTTGGTCATAATTCCACTAACCGTGTTTGGAGGAAGAAGAATGATGAGTACCATCCCAAGAACACCATCCCTACTGTGAAGCATGGGGGTGGTAGCATCATGCTTTGGGGGTGTTTTTCTGCACATGGGACAGGGCGACTGCACTGTATTAAGGAGAGGATGACCAGGGCCATGTATTGCGAGATTTTGGGGAACAACCTCCTTCCATCAGTTAGAGCATTGAAGAAGGGTCGAGGCTGGGTCTTCTTCCAACATGACAATGACCCGAAGCACACAGCCAGGATAACCAAGAAGTGGCTCTGTAAGAAGCATATCAAGGTTCTGGCGTGGCCTAGCCAGTCTCCAGACCTAAACCCAATAGAGAATCTTTGGAGGGAGCTCAAACTCCGTGTTTCTCAGCGACAGCCCAGAAACCTGACTGATCTAGAGAAGATCTGTGTGGAGGAGTGGGTCAAAATCCCTCCTGCAGTGTGTGCAAACCTGGTGAAAAACTACAGGAAACATTTGACCTCTGTAATTGCAAACAAAGGCTACTGTACCAAATATTAACATTGATTTTCTCAGGTGTTCAAATACTTATTTGCAGCTGTATCATACAAATAAATAGTTAAAAAATCATACATTGTGATTTCTGGATTTTTTTTTTTTTTAGATTATGTCTCTCACAGTGGACATGCACCTATGATGACAATTTCAGACCACTCCATGATTTCTAAGTGGGAGAACTTGCAAAATAGCAGGGTGTTCAAATACTTATTTTCCTCACTGTACATATATATATATATACCGGTATATGTTATGCCTAGTATTACACTTTAGTATATGTGATAGGTTATTAAACTGTATAATTATACAAATTAGGCCTTCTGCTACCTATAAATTCCATTAAACTACTATACTATGATACTTACAGAAATACTGTCACTATCTATCTATCTACAGTTGAAGTCAGAAGTTTACATACACTTAGGCTGAAGTCATTAACCCTTTAACTACACAGATTTAATATTAGCAAACTATATTTTTGGCAAGTCATTTAGGACATCTACTTTGTGCATGACACAAGTAATTTTTCCAACAAACTATGTTTTAACTGACTATATCACATTTCCAGTGGGTCATAAGTTTACATACACTACACAAGTTACATACACAAGTTAATTGTGCATTTAAGCAGCTTGGAAAATTCCAGAAAATGATGTTAAGCCTTTAGACAATTAGCTTCTGATAGGAGGTGTACTGAATTGGAGGCTGAAGGTGCCAAGTTCATCTGTACAAACAATAGTACTCAAGTATAAACACCATGGGACCACACAGCCATCATCCTGCTCAGGAAGGAGATGCATTCTGTCTCCTAGAGATGAATGTAGTTTGGTGCTAAAAGTGCAAATCAATCCCAGATCAACAGTATTGGACCTTTTGAAGATGCTGGTGGAAACAGGAAGACAAGTATCTATTTCCAAAGTAAAATGAGCCCTATATCGACATAACTTGAAAGGCTGTTCAGCAAGGGAGAAGCCACTGCTCCAAAACCACCATAGAAAAGCCAGACAAGAGTTTGCAAGTGCTCATGGGGACAAAGATATTACTTTTTTAAGAAATGTCCTCTGGTCTGATGAAACAAAAATGTAACTGTTTGGCCATAATGCCCATCATTATTATTAGAGGAAAAAGGGTGAGGCTTGCAATCCGAAGAACACCATCCCAACCATGAAGCATGGGGTGACAGCATCATGTTGTGGGGGTGCTTTGCTGCTGGAGGGACTGGTGCACTTCACATAATAGTTGGCATCATGAGGAAGGAAATGATATATGGATATATAAAAGCAACATCTCAAGACATCAGTCAGGAAGTTAAAGCTTGGTCACAAATGGACAATGACCCCAAGCATACCTCCAAAGTTGTGGCAAAATGGCTTAAGGACAACAAAGTCAAGGTACTGGAGTGGCTATCACAAAGCCCTGACCTCAATCTGATAGAAAATGTGTGGGCAGAACTGAAAAAGCATGTGTGAGCAAGGAGGCCTACAAACCTGACTCAGTTACACCAGTTCTGTCTGGAGGAATGGGCAAAAATTCCAGCAACTTATTGTGAGAAGCTTGTGGAAGGATACCCAAAACATTTCACCCAAGTTAAACTATTTAAAGGCAATGCTACCAAATACAAACAAAGTGTATGTCAATTTCTGACAAACTGGGAATGTGATGAAAGAAATAAAAGCTGAAATACAGTATATCATTATCTACTATTATTCTGACATTTCAAATTTTTTAAATAAAGTAGTGATCCTAACTGACCTAAGACAGGGAATGTTTTCTACGATTAAATATCAGGAATTGTGAAAAACTGAGTTTAAATGTATTTGGCTAAGGCGTATGTAAACTTCTGACTTCAACTGTATCTATATCATCGTCTGTCTGTCTATCTATCTAGTCAAGTCATTTTTATTTGTATTTGCCTTTCACAACACACATTGTTTCAACGCAGCTTTACAGAAAATCCTGCATTAACAGAAAATTAATCTGTAATATCTATAATGTCTTAGAGTCATCATTGTGTAGTTTGATTCAATATGATTGTAAAATGTGTTTAAAAATAAGTGAATAATAATTGTATTTAGTAACCCATATGAGCAAGCCGAAGGCGACTGTGACAAGGAACACAAAACTCCATAAGATGTTGGTTAATGGAGAAAAATAACCTTGAGAGAAACCAGACTCACTGCAGGGGCCAGTTCCCCTCTGGCTAACATCATGAATATAATGCCTATATTGCTTATGTATAGTTAAAGTCATGGTTTAAAATTATTAATCTAAGTAAGTGTTTAGGGCCAGTGTTTAAGCAAAGATTTTGAATGAACAGTAAGATTAATGTCTAATGTCTTTGAAGTTCAACCTGGACTGCAGAAGTTCACATAGATGCAATTGTCCTTGTTAGTTGGCTGATGAAGTCTTTTGTTGGCAATTTATGTTTAGTCTATGTATTCCATTTCAAGAGTGTAGTCCATCATTAGACCGAGGTGATGTAGGCAGAGATCAGTGAGGAGATTTGCAGTTCAACCAGCCGGTCATTTCGGTGAGGTGTGTCCTAAGTCCAAGGTTCAGGCAAATGACATATGAAGTATCCCATGTCTTATGGTTGGAGTTGGCATCAGTTCATCCTCTGAAATCCATCACAATAGACTGCCGTGATGTTTGGCTGGCGCTGGCTGCATTTAGTCGTCATCACTCAGAGACACGTAGCAGTGCAGTCCAACACGAAGCAGGAATGGAGCTGGATTCATCCAGTTCCAGTGACCTCAGGATAGGAGTCCCGAGGTTGAGACAGGGAAACAAATAGAATAATATTAGCATAGATGCCATTCAATGTATTGCAGAGTTATAGATCACAATCAGTGTTTCTGCTTTCTGGTTCCGGCAGACTAAACTAAAGCAGCATAATTGTGAGTTGAAGGATACATTAGGTGTATGCCTGGCTAAATAGACAAGTCTTTAGTCTAGAATTAAACTGAGTGAGTGTGTCTGCATCCCGAACAGTGTAAGGGAGACTATTCCATAGGAGCCAAATCTGAAAAGGATCTACTTCCTTTTGTGAATGTTGATATTCTAGGAACTATTAACAGGCCAGAATTTGGGATCGTAATGAACGTGATGAAATATAGTGTGGTAGAAGATCACTTAAGTACTGCGGAGCTAGTCCATTCAAAGCTTTTTACATAGTTGAAATTGTGACATATTACTGGAAACCAATGCAACAGCGATAAAATGGGGCTAATATGATCATATTTCTTGGTTCTGGTCAGAACTTTGGCTGCTGGATTTTAAACCAATTTAAGTTTATTTATTGATCTGTCTGTCTGTCTGTCTGTCTGTCTGTCTGTCTGTCTATCTATCTATCTATCTATCTATCTATCTATCTAACATTCATAATTCCATGAATCTCTGATAAATGATCAAGGTTTATTCATCCACTATGTCAGGCTATAAAAATTAGCGCATAATGCGAACGCACGACTTCCATCGATTTCAATTCCCCAAATGCTGTTCAGCAATGATTAATGTAATTAAATGATTGTGCATAATTTGGCCCAAACGCGACGTCACCAAGAAGCGCACCCGTCTAGGAAGTGACGTGTTGAGCCGAGCCAGAGGAAGTTTGAACTGAGACGCTAGGAGAGAAAGTTCACCCGGAGCGGCAGCGTTTGGAGCGGGAATAATACGATAACGGCCACAGCTGGTGGACCGGAGCTGGAAGAACGCGCGCTTTGAACGCGCTTGGATGCGTGTTGCGGCGTTGAAGAGGTGTAAAGTGGATTCGTGTGCCCGTGTGATCGTCTCTTCGCCGCTCCCCCTCGCAGTGAGATGGGGAAGGAGCAGGAACTGCTGGAGGCGGCGCGCACCGGGAATCTGGCCGCCGTTGAGAAGCTCCTGTCCGGGAAGAGACAATCGGCGGGATTGGGCTCTGCGGGTGGTGGCGGTTCGTCCGGGAATATCGGGAGCAGCGGGCACAGCGCCTCCCACCCGCTCTCCAGTCTGCTCAGGTAAGGGGAAAGCCATGGACGAGAAGCTTTATTATAAGGGAACCCGGGCTAGTTGTCACACTCTTCCTCCAGCTTTATTTAATGGAAGGTTTATTTAAGTCAGTTTCTTTTTAGACACATACCTGAAAGTCTTGACTACAATAACTATTATTGAACATTTCCATTGTTAATGGTCAGGAAAAAGATACAGTTCATTAAACACTGTATTGCACTGCATAGCCAACAGCGGGGCATGTTGTCACACTTGATGGGGTTATTTGACACTGATTTGAGAAGAATACCTTGAAACGTAAAATATAGTTATAAATACACCTATTAATGAAAATGGATTACATAGATAATTTGGTTTTAAGAGAAAATGTTTCAGTTTGTTTTGAAATATGATTGCATACTTTAGTATTTTGGCAAACTTGGTCTCTTCTGAAACTCTAGATGAGAAACATATTAGGTTAAATGTGATTTAATGTTGCTTTCAAGGTAAAACAATTAAGAAAAATACATTTTGTTTGTAATGAAATATCTTGTTTTTGTCTGTGTGTAGGCCCCACACACTCAAAGTTAAAACCATGCAAAGAGCTTAAAATACCTATATTATTATTGTTTTAGCTTATGTCTGCACAGTATTTAGTCAAAACATCATTGTATATGCTGGGATATAAACCCAAACAAATATTTTAACATTTGTCTAATGGTGTTTGTTTTGGCTCTCAGATGCTTCAGATCATACACAATGGTAACAGCTGACATGGAACATGTCAATTGTGCTTTGTAAAGAGGCATGCATATAGTCTAAATAATATTACCTTATGTGTCTTGAGAGATGGTGATTGGATAGGGTCTTGTCATAGTTTCCATTGTCAGACAGACGCTTTTACAGTGTCTTATTCTGGTTGTGACGCATTATAAATATAGAGTTTTTAGAAAGCTGTGTTAGAAGTTGCTCTCCGTACTGCGGTGTGCTGTGTTTTTTTTTTTTCTGTATGTGTACAGCTGGAGTTGCGCTTACTGCCCCCCGCTGACCAAGACTCTTAAAATCATGCATTTGAACATTTATTATGGTCTGTGGACATATTCATTGTATAATTTAGTTTTACTATAATATTTTTCAAAAGAATTAACATGTTCTAAAAACAGTTCTAGTTTTAATGAATTATATACTAATTGCTACTTTTAGATAAAGGTGATGTGTGTTATTCACAATTATATTTTTTCAATGAAATACTTGCTCGTAATATGCAGAGACTACTAAAAGTTTTTCAACCAATGGCATGTTTTTAGCATGGGACCATCTGACCAATGGCAGATAGCAGGAGAGATCTGTAAACCTGTTCCCTGTTTGGTGATGCTAGTGGATCATTATACTGGTGGCCAAACATTTTGAATATTGTACAAACTTTGCTATTATGGAAAGAAATTGGTACTTTCATTTACCAAAGTCACATTCAACTGATCACGATGTATAGTCAGGACATTAATAAGGTGAAAAAATACTACGGTATTAAAATTAGATTTTCTTTTCAGAACTTCTTAAACTACTTCAACGAGTTCTCATAAAAAAAATCCTCCAGATGCAGCAGTGACAGCTTTGCAGATTCTTGGCATTCTAGTTAGGGCTGCACGATTTGGACAAAAAGTCATATTGCGATTATTTAGAAAAATATTGCAATTGCGATTTGTACTGCGATTATGATGGTAATGTTTCCCACATGTTCAACTGCAAAAAGGTTACTGGGGATTTCAAATTTAAGCCTTCTTAAAAAGAACCAAACTGAGACCTTTTTTCAGTTCAACCACAAACAAATAAATATATAAACTTTGAAACAAAGTCTTCTTCATATCCAAATGTTACCATCCACCATGTATCTGTTTTTGTCCATTTTGTGATAGTCTCAGCCCACTAATCATCAACATTAGTTTTTGAAACAGTCAACTTGAATATTAGGGATGCTCCAATCAGGATTTTAACATCCGATACCAATCTCCAATATGCATCTCATCAATCGATGCTGATCATTTAAATTTTTATCAGCAGCTCTGTCAAAAAGGTTATAACTGGTATAAGCTTTCTGCTCAATGTCACTGTTAACTAAATTTCCCTGTTGGTAAAACCATAGTTGTTGCCTAGTGTTTGTTGTCAAAAAATAATTTTGGTTTGTTGATAACAAAATATTATTTTTAAATATAAATGTTACTCTTTATTCTAGGCCTTAACTAGTAGGCTTATACAAACTATTCTTTACATATAAGATGGTCCTAAAGAATGAGGCTTAATGTCAAACTGAAGTTGAACTGATAACCCATTGGTGTAATTAAATTTAAAGTGAAAATTTTGGTTAGTTTGTCACCATTTCATGTAATTATTTTTATTCATTACTAAATTAAATATAATAAAATAATGTATTACATTATATTAACTAAATATTTTATATAGATTTATTATATGTATGTTCCTTCCTTTTCATTTTGATGGATGTTGGTAATATTAGTTCCACATTCACTTGTTTCCGAGGGGAGTGTACTAAGGGTGACATGCTCTCTTGTGAGGTAAACAAATGACAGGAGACTGGAGGAAGAGAAGTTTCTGGACTCTACATGTGTTACTGTTAATGCTGTTTGCTCAGCAATCATTTATTAAAGATGTTAGAATTACACCCTATCTTGTATTCTGCGTTACTTTTATGATACCTGTGACTTGCGGAGACTTAGATGCTGCTACATGGGTCCTGTCTTGATTTGATGAAAAATTACTTTTTTTTTAAATAGTGATGGTGCTGTTTTTTACATCATTAATGTCTTGACTATATTTTGTGATCAGTAGAATGACCAATTTCCTTCAGAAACAGCACAATCTGTACATTATTCCAAACTTTTGGCCACCAGTGTATCTGGTAGCATTACTAGTTAGAAAGATGGACCCAGTGTGCGTCAGAGGTAAATAAACGGATGATTGACTGAAACCGGTTGGAAACCGGTGCCAGCAGAAGACAGAATAATATGTGCTTCCTCTATTCTTCTCACCGGGCCAGAAGACTTTAGACAACATCGATCTGTATTTATTTACCAGAGATGGAGTTATTGGCAGGTGTTAAAGGGAGTGCTGTGTTTGAGTGTGGCTTGTCGCGTTTGTAATGTAAATGTCAATAGTCTTTTGTTGGGTCAGTGTGTCTTACTCTGGTTGTGTGCACAATGCTGTTCATTGTCATTCGAATTTGCCTGGTTTTATAGATCGAACGATATGATTTAATCTCTCACAAATCTACACTACAAATAGGAGAATAGTGATTTAAAAATGGCTCCACTGCTTACACCGATTATTATTTAATGAGCTGACAATGTGTTAGGTCATGCAAACACTTTAAACAGTTTGCCTTCATCAGGATAAGCTCATAAATGTGTAAGCATAAACCGATCGGCACACCTAGATTTTTGTGCATCACCCCGATTTCATGTTGTTTGTAAATACTTTTAAACGGCTTATCGTGGGCACAAGTTTTGTGCACAGGCCTTAATATATTGACATCAATAGCATAGATTAACCTAATGATTTCAAGGCTAAATTGGGCTACTAGTTGCACAATAGTTTTTGTCTCTTTTTATATATATATATATATATATATATATAAGAATTTCTCAACACCACTTTGGTAATCTGTGAGCAGCAGGGTATTTTAAAGGGGGTCACACACCAGAAGTGTCTGGCGGACGACAAGGCACATTATTAAAGGGGTCATGACATGGGTTTTTTTATTGTATTATTATGTTCCCTTAGGTGCAATTATAGTATTAATATATTTTTTTTTAAGAAAAACTTTTAAAATCTAGTGATTTATGACCTTTTCCCACCCTGTTTCTCATCCTCTGATTCAAACAGTCTGTTTTGGGGGCGTTTTCCATTTAAGACTTCAGTGTTAACGCCCACTGTTATGATTGGCTAACGTCAGTGCCTATGTATCAATTATTGACGCCCCCAGCCAGAACAATATGCAAGTAAACTAAGTAAAAACACTGTGATTATTCATAATGAATGAAATTGCGCTTTAAAAAGTAGTTTAAAGTTTAAAATAGATTACTTACAGTTTGCGTCGTCGTTGTTCCCAGAATAGTCGGCACGGACTTATCTTTGAGCAACAGTTTTCTGGCAAAGCCAGCATCATATTGAGATTTGTTCTCAAAACAGTCATCCTTAAAATGTACAGAACAAACGCTTAAGTTAACACTGCCGTGACTGGGACGTCCGCAAAAAATAAACTGCATCCATTTTTCCCTGACGTCTGGATCTTTCGGCAGCTTATTCAGAGGTTTTGTTTGACCACAGCCAGGAACAGCACATCTGTGTGGCATCGTAATTTTCCTGTGCACAAGTAGTCTCTGTCAGAGCTCGCTGTCCATCGACTGAACACTTGTGAGGCGCACGGCGATACGAAATGAGCGTAGTTGTCTTGCGCTTAAAGCGTAGTTATCTTGTGCTGGAGGCGGTCATATGCAAACGCTGGTACGTCACTTCTAACCGTCACGTCACTTCTAACCATGATTCCAGAACGAGCTGTATTTTGAGCTTGATTAAATAAATGATTCGTTTAGAATGGGGAGGGCGTCTTAAAATATGAAATTTGCAGGACGTTTTAATGATACAAAGACCTCTTATATACCAAAAGATCAAGGCAAATTTGGTTTCTCATGTCATGACCCCTTTAAAAAAACATATTTGAAGGTGCGCATACCACCACCTGCACCTCATCTGTCGATCTGGGCGATAGGACTATGTAATCGGATATCGACGAAAATCCCGATTGCGAACAGGCGATGATAAAAAAAAAAATCAGTATGCAGAATGCAACAAGGCTGAATCAAGTTCGCAAGCTCCTTGTCAAAATATATTTCATGCACGGGTAATTTTGCTCCTCTACCTGCAACAGGCGGGCGACCTGTAAGATGTCTCTGAGTGACGCATGACAAGAAATGTTGTTAGTCACAAGACATGCACTTGAAGGAACTCAATTTATTATATTTTTAAGAACAGACAAAAGAAACGCTGTCAAAGCTTGTGTCTGATTTGCTGTTTGTTCAGAGACCTGCATTACGAGCGTGTCTCGTGAAACAAGCGCATGTAAAGAGTTTTAACTTTTTTTTTCTCTGTTATATAATGTTGTCTATGAGAATGCTGCAAATTATCTCCTATCATCTCAGGAGGTGCTGTGAGATTAGTTTGCTTTATTTCCATGTGGTTGGCATGCATTGTGAACTCAACTCTGTAGGTTCAGTAATATTAATATATATATATATATATATTACATTTTAAAGTGCAATTTGATTTTAGAAATGCCTTTTTCTTTATTTTTTGCGTTTCAAATAATTAATTAAATTTTTAAATCAAAAACAATCATATAAAACGGATATAAAATATTTATTACATATAGCCCAGCCCTAGTGCCCAGCTATGACTCTGGAGGCTGATGAAAATTCACGTCGCACCTGAATAGAAAGTAGAAAATGGAACGTCTCTTCGGGTCAAAATTGCATTGAGAGGTGGGATCTGTGTATAGGTTGTACTGACAGAGGTTGTATGTGGCAGGCACTAGGACCTATAGCTGCAGGCATTGCTCGAAAAGGGGTCTTGAGCTTAAAACCACCATTAAAGAAATAGTGAGCCCCTTACCTAATACTTTCCCTAAACTTAACCGTGAGTGGAAGTGACTCACGGCGTCTTTTGGAGTTGGTGCAAACCCCATTTGGAGTAAACCAGCCCCCATTTGGAGATACCGCCTCCATTTGGAGGACTCCAGCCTGGAGCTATACCTACTTGTCGTTCAGCAGCACATAATCGCCGATTTATGTTTCTGCCGGTGGGTGCTCTAAACAATTGAATTCCCCATACCCATGGCCAAAATAAACCTTTTGCTAAAAATTTACTCTACGTTTCTTGTTGCTATATGGATTTGGAGTAAGTATTCAAAGCACGCATTTCAGCACCATATGAAAATATCAGCGACGACCCAACACACACACAACAAACATTCACAGGGGTTTGATCAAATGTTTAACTAATGATACACACCATGAAATGCATAGAAAGTAATAATCATTTCCACCAAAATTATTTAGTAAAAAATGCTCGCACATGAACATAAATCAGATGCCAAGTGTACAATCCAAGACAAATCCAACATCGTGGCTGACACACCACTACAGTCAGTGCGAGTTTTACTAGTTTGGTGATCTCTGGCAACATGGTTCTCAAGTGCTCTCCCTGATCGCCTTTTAGAAAGTCCACAACATCTTGAAAAGTAGCTAGGTAGACTCCTCATCATTTTGCTACATCCATGCACATATCATGATGCATTGTAAGCCTGGTCTCATCCAAATCATCCCCATGGAACTGCATGATGTTTATGCAGTCACACTTTCCAGTTACAAAATCCTCAACATCTTGCTTGTGTTTAAATGCAGAAGGACTAAAGCTGCAGTCCAGGGCTGCTGATGCTGTATCCATGATCTGGAAGTATTGTTGTCGGTACATTGCTTTTGGTGTTTGAAAGCGGTGTGGCAGCGCACCTCCATCTTCCAGTCGGTGGGGCATTTTTTGGGCACAGTTGGGCTCTCCAAGTTCAGGTCATGTGCTGCTGCAGTAGTGTTTTCCCAAAATTCTTAGAATCCTTCTTCACAAAGACACTTTGTCTTCTCTCAGCATGTCAATCATCTGTCTAGCTTTCTGTAGGTGCAACTGGCTCTTTTGGAGTGCAGCACTGACTGTTTTCATTCGAGAGAAGAGTTTCAAGGAGAAAAAAGTGCAACATTTCTGCAGATGCAAAAGTAGACCGTTGGCTTTACCACCTGCGTCACCTCTGTCATTTAAACACAGGTCCTAGAGAAATTAGCACGCTGTACTTGGAGGCAATGGACTGTAAGGAGGCCATTGTTATGGTCCAGCGAGTCGGGCACAGAGGTCTCAAAGTTGGTTTTTATTTACCTTGAATCTCTTGGAACCAGGTGAGATGCTTTGGCGAATTTCGGATGAGTGTTATCATGTCACGAATAAGTGCCATGAAGTTGCAACATGCAGGAATGTTTTGGGCCACATCATGGACAACCAAATTCACAACATGTGCAGTTCAGTGGGTGTAATGTGCTCGGGGCTCCTGTTCCTGCACGCAAGCCTGTAGGCCTGTTTTAATGCCAGACACATTTGATGCACCATCATAGCACTGTCCTTTACATTTACCAATTGGGAGTGAGAATCTAATCAGAATGTCTTTTAACAGCTGAAAAAGTATGTCTGCTGTTGTTTTTGATGTCTCATAAAATCCCCCAAAATATTCCTCTGGCTCCAGATTTTCGTCCACAAAACGGAAGCAGAAAGTCACCTGCTCTTTGACCGTATTGTCGACTGTCTTGTCCATAATCGTAGAGTAAAACTCAGCAGACTTAATTTTTTTGACTAGCGTTCTCAGCACATCATGGGCCATCATTTCAGTCATCTCGTTTAGGATATCATGCGATAGCCACTTGCTCTCCTTATGAGCCAGCCATGACAGTAACTCTGGAATATCTTTAGCACGCATGTTTAACAACTGGGTCAAATTGGACTCCTCGTCTGTTTTTCCTCGTATGGCTAATCCTGACATGAAATATATTAGATAGAGGACAGAATAGCCAACAAAGCTATTCAGGAATTAGCCATCTGCATTTGTTTACTGGCAGAAATAGAAGTGGCCACATTAACATTTGCATTAGCAGCGGCAACAATGCTAACAGCAGCTCGATGCAGATTGGACTTTTCATGGAATCGGAATTGTTCCAGTGCTTTACCCCAGCTGGAAAAGCCATCTTGTACAAAAGCTTTCAAAGATTCTTGATCGTGTGTTGTTGATGGAAGCGGGGCACTCATGTTCTTACAGTGGATATAAAAAGTCTACACACCCCTGTTAAAATGCCAGGTTTTTTGTTATGTAAAAGAATGAGACGGATAAATCATGTCAGAACTTTTTCCACTTCTAATGTGACCTATAATGTGAACAATTCAATTGAAAAACAAACTGAAATCAAAAACCTTACAATAACCTGGTTGCAAAAGTGTGCACACCCTCTTATAACTGGGGATGTGGTTGTGTTCAGAATTAACCAATCAGATTCAAACTCGTGTTAAATAGGCCTAGAAGTCATTACACACTTGCCATCATTTAAAGTGACTCTGATTAATCACAAATAAAGTTCAGCTGTTCTAGTAGGATTTTCTTTGTTGCATCTCAGAGCAAAAGCCATGGTCCGCAGAGAGCTTCCAAAGCATCAGAGGGATCTCATTGTTGAAAGATATCAGTCAGGAGAAGGGTACAAAAGAATTTCCAAAGCATTAGATATACCATAAAACACCGTGAAGACAGTCATCATCAAGTGGAGAAAATATGGCACAACAGAGACATTACCAAGAACTGGACGTCCCTCCAAAATTGATGAAAAGACAAGAAGAAAACTGGTCAGGGAGGCTTCCAAGAGGCCTATAGCAACATTAAAGGAACTGCAAGAATTTCTGGCAAGTACTGGCTGTGTGCTACATGTGACAATAATCTCCTGTATTCTTCATATGAATGGGCTATGGGGTAGGGTGGCAAGTCGGAAGCCTTTTCTTACAAAGAAAAACATCCAAGCCTGGCTGAAGTTTGCAAAAACAAACATCCAGTCTTCCAAAAGCACATGGGAAAATGTGTTATGGTCTGATGAAACCAAGGTTGAACTTTTTGGCCATAATTCCAAAAGGTATGTTTGGCGCAAAACAACACTGCACATAACCCAAAGAACACCATACCCACAGTGAAGCATGGTGGTGGCAGCATCATGCTTTGGGGCTGTTTTCTTCAGCTGGAACCAGGGATTTGGTCAGGGTGGAGGGAATTATGAACAGTTCCAAATACCAGGCAATTTTGGCACAAAACCTTCAGGCGTCCGTTAGAAAGATGAAGATGAAGAGGAAGTTAACCTTTCAGCACAACAACGACCCAAAGCACACATCCAAATCCACAAAAGCATGGCTTCACTAGAAGAAGATTAACGTTTTGGAATGGCCCAGCCAGAGCCCAGACCTGAATCCAGTTCTGTGGGGTGATCTGAAGAGGGCTGTGCACAGGAGATTTTGCCCCCCCAAATCTGACAGATTTGGAGCGCTTATGCAAAGAAGAGTGAGCAAATATTGCCACGTCAAGATGTGCCATGTTAATAGACTGCTGTAATAAAATCAAAAGGTGCTTCAACAAAGTAGTAGTTTAAGGGTGTGCAAACTTATGCAACCAGGTTATTGTTTTTTTGTTCTTTTTTTTTAATTGTTTGTTTTTCAATTAAATTGTTCACGTTATAGGTGGAAAAAGTTCTGACATGATTTATATTTTGTCGTTCTTTTTCATCACAAGAACCTGGCATTTTAACAGGGGTTGGTTAGACTTTTTATATCCACTAGCTGTAGTGCAAGCAAAATATACCTTGTTTTTTGTGGCTTCATAGGGTATCCATGGGAATTTTATTTTCCAGCTAGCTTAAGTCTGTCCCTTCCTCTTTCCATCTTCGCAGCTGCGGTTGTCTTTATCTTCGTCACTGTTGTTAGGCTGGGCACTGCTGGAGGCACTGGTGGGAGTCATAACATGGCTTGTTGTTTTAGTTTTTCGAATTACAAATTTGTCAATTTTGTTGAGGCAAAGTCGCTCTGGTAACTAACGAGTTTGCAGCCAGGCTTGCTCTACCTTGGCGATTAATTTAGCGGACACATGCGCGGCGCAGCATAGGCTGGGTCAGGCAGAGTTTCTCTGGTTTAGATCAACCAGTTGAGATGCTCTGTTGGATTAGCAGGAGGGAAACTCTGTAATTGGTGTTAAGGGTTAAGGGCAGCTGCCTGACAGCGAAACAACCATTCACAGCAGCTTAGTCACTGCTATCAAAGAGTTTGCTATCAAATCAATGTAAATTTGGCCCATGACTGTCCACTGGTACACGTGGGTGCTCGGCATTCTCCGTGGGTGCTCGGGCCCTGAAGCACCCACGGAATCGGCGCCTATGTGGCAGCATGTCAGAACCACTCCACCGTAACTATTACCTCAGCATCCATAGGATAGGAGTGTGTATCTTTTGGTTGAATTCAATTCACGATAAACAGGTTTTCGGTGAAAAAATTATATTTGCAAATTCAAAACGAGTCAGTTTGATTCGATTCACAATGAAATTTGATTCAATTAATGATTCAATTCAGCATTTTTTTAAATGCATTTTTTGTGTTTTTTAATACTTCTAATGTTTCTTAAGCAAGACTAAGAAAGGCAAACTATTTTAAGCTTGTTTATTGTACCAAAAGTAACTTAAAAGAAAACCCATTAAATACGTGTACATGCAGGCTACTTTAGAATACAATAATAGTACAAGAGTACAAGGTGCAATAAATATTTCAGAGCTGAACATGGCTAGAAAATATTCCATATTTCACTATAAAAATCTTTTTATTTTTATGTTGTATTTGTTTTTATAATTTGCATGACTTTTCCAGGCCTTGAAATCAGAATTAAAAAATTCACTGATATTTCCAGGTTTTTAATGACCTTGGGGACACAGAATCGGTAAACCAATCCAAATATGACAACATTTAAAATTAAGGTAACATCATCTGACTTCATTCAGTTTCAAATAAAAGGGAAAAGCAATCAAATAGATGTCTTCAATTTAAATGTTTTCTACACACCAAGTCCCCAGATAAACAATGTTACCAGTAAAATGGCACCATTTTATCTTAAAGAAAATAATGTTCTTATAAGTTTCATCACAATTTAATCACTTTATTTCAGTAGGGACCCAGTGTCAGAAATTAACATTTACATTTAGGGTCAATATTTGCCCCTGTATTTGATTTTCAGGCGCATTATGAGGCCATACTTGTTTCTAACAATTTAAAACAAACTGTGTCTTATCAGTTTATGTCAAAATGTAATCAGTTAATTAATACAAATTCTTAAGTATGAGAATGTGTTATGTCTTATCCTAAAATTTGCAAACAACAGACAAATTTATTACGACGGCATTTTTGCCCCCACATTTAGAATTTCAGAGGCATGTTTATGATTAAAAAGTTTTGCCCAAGCTCTCCTTAATTTCCTTCCATATAGTGAACACGCAGCGAGTTGGCAGCTGTATCAAAACAATTGAGGCCGTTTGACACATGACGAGCGCTTTTGCGAGCTGTGATTTGCTCATGAGATAGTGGCCATCTGGAGGAGATATCAGACATACTGTAAGGTGCTTGACAGACTCTGAAAGCTGCTCAGAAAAAGTTTCAGTGAGAGTTACGGATGGAACAGAGAGCAGATGCGACCCCGTGAAGATGATGGAAGACTGCGTCTGTGACGGGAGGACTGTGATGGTGCGCACTCCAGGATACGCTAGAGAATGAAGCTGTGCATGTCTCATTTAAACATCGCACATTTAAACATCGCACATGTAACTCATTTATTATTTCTAGAATATTGTACACTAATTTGCTGAATTATGATTAATTTATTTTTAACATTTTAATTTGATTATTGACCAACACTAACATTTTCTCAATTCAAAAACCATATTTCAAGATTGATGCATTTGAGTCGGCAGGAATAGTAATCAATGTGCAAGTATACAATTATTTAGGTAATGTTTCAAAACTTACATAATTCGACATGATAATGCCGTTTGATGTGAGAAGAAGCAAGATCACTATGGCTATTATTATCAGAGCAGTTCAGCAGCAGGGTGAAGATGAATATTTGAAACCGTCTACTTCATATCATCCTCATAAAACACCTGTTACATGTCTAATTTCTGGACCATACTGGTTTTTTTTGTTCTTTGTATATCAGTAAGTGTTCGTCTTGTTTGGGATGTCTGATTTCATGTTATATACACATTTTTTATTCACAGATTAGGCATATCTACCTACTCTATATTACACATCGCAAACAATTTAGTAGCAAGTCTGTTCTCTCAGCCACTAATCAAATCTTTAACTCAGTGAATAATCTTTGATCCTTCTTGTGAAACCACTACACATGGGAAAAAATTGCATGACTAAACGTGTGACCGAAAACCCATCATCTCATCCACAGAACTCTTGGTTTAAAGACTATGTGTAAATGGCAGGACAGCTGAGGTTCATGTTTTTTGTGAATTTATATCTGTAAAGCGCATATGGGATTACATAAGGCATAAATCATATCTTGACAATTATAAATGTGATAACATTTTGGGGTCACTGTATTTTTTATTTTTTTCTCCCCAATTTGGAATACCCAATTCCCAATGCTCTGTAAATCCTCCTGGTGGCATTGTGACTCAATTCGGGTGGTGGAGGACAAATCTTAGTTGTCTCCGCATCTGAGACAATCAATCCGCGCAACTTATCACATGGCTTGTTGATCACATTACTGCGGAGATGTAGCACGTGTGGTGGCCTACGCTATACTCAACGGCATCCACACACAACTCGCCACATGCCCCACCGAGATCACGAACCTCACATTATAGTGACCAGAAGGAGGTTACCCTATGTGACTCTCCCCTCCCAAGCAACCGGGCCAATTTGGTTGCTTGGGAGGGGAGGAGGCAGAAGTCACTCCGCATGCCCTGGGTTCGTACTCGCGACTCCAGGGGTTGTAGTCAGCATCCTCGCTGAGCTACCCAGGCCCCTGGGGGACATTGTATAACATAAGATATGTAAAAAAAATTATCTTAAGACAGATATTTTTAAAGCCATTATGGTAAAAACAGCTATTTGTCATTTTTGTGTTGGGGCCAGTGAAAATTCTTAGCGTAGAGCCCTGACATTCCAACATAAAAGCACCACATGTGGCGCTGTTATTATTATTTTTTTTCACAGTCATCTATTGACAATGCAAGAAACTGATGTAATGGGGAACTACCAAATTCATTTGGTTTTGGCCAAGTGGAAAGGATTATTAGCCAAAGCGATTAGTCTAAAAATGGCCAAATATCTTCCAATATATGCTTCCATGTTACAAGTTTAGACATACAAAATGAGATAATTTATTTTTCATAAGCTTGATTGTTAAGGTGTACACTTAATTGCCAGACATATGAAGGTCTATACAAAAACTAGAGTTTAATTTAAAAGAAAAAAATTTCACATATATGAGCTGCAGAATAGGTGTTGCTGCCTCGAGACATCCAGTTATCACGAATAGAGCTGCATGATATGCTTATGAGATGTAGCTATATTTGCAGTCAGTCTCAGAGGGGTCTTTTCTCTTCAGTAGTGACACATCTGTTCTCATTTAAGAGCTTTAAATGGCTTTGGTCATGTTGAATGCTGCTACCATTTTGGCCTCTGTGGACAATATCCAACACTTGTCAAGGCCCTGTTATAAAATGTTCTCAAACTTACTCGCATGAGAGATGTCTTTTCAACCCCTATACTCATTTTGCATCATTCTGCCTCTTAAGGCTCTGAATATGCCTGTGTTGAGATGATCAGGCTTGACATATGTGAAGGAGTTTGTTGGCTGGAAAAGGAGGAAATGGGAGACTTGGGACGGTAACTCGAAAGGTGGGTCTTTTTATTTAAACAAACTAAAAAATAGCTTTTCAGCCAATTTATAACATTCTGCTTATCAGCAGTCACTTTTTACACACTCGTCTTCGTGTGTCTCGCTCTCTCCCTCTTGCTGGAATGGTTCCTTCTTATATCACTCTCCCTAATGCTACCGCAATCAGATACAGGTGTTAGACATTATAGCGCTCAGGTGAGTGCACCCTTAACGCTTTCTCTCTCTCCGGAGGAAAGCTTGACCACCCCTGCATCCCTGGACTGTGGACCACCTCGAACCTAAACTGATGAAGAGCCAGATACCAGCGGGTGATCCGTGCGTTGGTATCTTTCATGCGGTGGGGCATTTGGAGTGGGGCATGATCTGAACAGAGTGTGAAGGCACGCCCCAACAGGTAGTACCGGAGAGTGAGGACAGCCCACTTGATGGAAAGACAAACTCTTTCAATAGTGCTGTACTTAGTCTCCCTCAGTGAGAGCTTGCGACTAATGTACAGCACCTGTCTTCCCACCCCCAGCCCCCTGTCTGAAGCATTCATCTTTAAAATGAAAGGGAGAGCGAAATCAGGTGAATGTAAAAGTGGTCCACCAGAAAGTGCAGCTTTCACCAGCGTAAACGCCTGTTGACACTGCTCCGTCCACTGGAATGGGTCTAGAGCTCCCTTTCTAGTGAGATCAGTCAGCTGGCTGGTGACATCTGAATAATTAGGAACAAACCTTCTATAATGGCCAGCCAGTCCCAGGAACCGTCTCTCCTCCCACGCAATCTCCGCAGTCTTATCAATTTGGGCATGCACCTGCCTGTGACCCAAGTGGAACCCCAGATACTGTACCTCCATCCCTCAAACTACACACTTCTAGGGGTTTGTCGTGAATACGTTCATTGCAGCGACCTCAGAACAGCCCTCAGATGTTGCATGTGCCGCTGCCAATCATTAATGTATATAATGATGTCATCCAGATAGGCAGCGGTGTAAGCAGTGGTCTGAGGACTTGGTCCATAAGGTGCTGAAATGTATCTGGGCCCCCTCCAAAAAAAGAATGTGTCACAAATTGGTGTAGCCAAACGGTGTGGAGAAGGCCGTTTTTTCACGGGACGTTGACGTTAAGGGGATCTGCCTATAACCCTTTGTCAAATCCAGTGTCCAGAAAAAGCAAGCTGTGCACAACCGATCGAGCAATTCATCAATACGAGGCATTGAGTATGTGTCAAATTTAGACACTGCATTGACTTTTCTGTAATCCACACAGAACCATTCAGACCCGCCTCCGTCTATAATTTCAGGAAGTTGAGATGGTATGACTTGCCTCACCTCTATCTGTTCGTTTTACCTTAAAATCGAGATCTCCCACTCATCGTGTGACTTCAAAGGGCCCTTTGCATTTTGGCCAAAAATTTGTAGCTTGATGTGTGGAGTAACATTTCCTGACAGAATAACATTTCATGACTGCTCCGCTGTATTAACAATTAGGCCATAAGGTGAACTAGGAAAAAGTGGCTAGAAAATGATTTTCGTTCCCACACCTGGGCACTACTTTTTAAATGAATTTTTGCATAGACAAAACCATTATCGACTTTATGTTAAAAGTTCTCCGCAAAATACCCTGCCGTTTTTTGTCACAAAAAATAAATGTATATAATTGTGAATTGGAAAAAACGAAAATCTTATGCTGCTGGTTTTGTTTGTAACTTTATTTATATACATTTTAGCAACACAAAATCTCTCTCAAACTGACATTTATACATGTACCTAAACACTTCAGACAGGTTTTGGTGCATTATATACTCAAGTGTGAATGTAGACCATGAAATATGGCACATTTGTAGAAAATATGCTTCAACTTCACGGATTGGCACTAAGCAAAATTAAACGTAAACATTATAAATTTAGCAAAACTGTGATGTTTTATCCATAAAAATTTTCATTAGGTACTGTGCAATCACAGAAAGATACAAATATAAGCACACTTTGACCCAAGTTGGCTGAAATGACTCGAAATGCTACACTGTCCCCTTATATTTGAATGCTGCAAAAAAAAATTACAATTCTACAACAGATTCTTTACAGCTCAAAATCACCTTAAATTACAACACAGCGCATATTTACTCATCGGTATCATCCCTATCACTATCAGAGCCATCATCCCATGTGGGTCTTTCTTCTGTTTCTTGTGAAACATTTGCACAATTTTGGCACCGACATAAATCAGTACAAGACAGTCTTGCAGACATACAGGAACATCTTCCAGTCTCACATTTGCTATGCTTGCAACTGCAGTGGACTGCCTGCAACACACTTTCAGGGGCAGGATTTCTAGTAATCCAGGTCACTGTTAACTCACCATCCTCGAGGTGCCATCCATTGCCAACGGGTGAAGGGGCACACATTATACCTTTCAGAGAATGTATGGAAACCTGTCCAGCTTGGTATTGTGCATCTTTCAGCATCTATGGACTTTACAAAAACATATGCCAGTTCAGTTTGTACAGCAGACACAGTGTTCAATTTGTATGTGTCCGCCTGTAATGGAACACTTTCCTGATGAAACAAGTTCTGTGGTCCTTGTCTTTTAGACTGATGGTACTGTTCTACAGGGATGCTAGGGGGTGCTTTCAATGAGGAAACTCCCTTCTGTAGAGGTTGTCTGTTTGTTGTTGACACAGGTTCAAGTACAGAACTTTGCAGCATAATCCCATTTGTGTGGTGGATAGTTCCTCGACCTGACAGTGTCTCCTCCCCAAAGTCAATATTGTCCCACACAAGTAATGTAGGAACCTTCTTTGAGAATCCCTTTGGTATTTTGTCTCTGCCCTCTACTAGTTGAAGTTGGGCAAGGCTAGTGTCTAGACTGACAACTGTGTCCCATGATGCACAATGTCCTAGTCTATTTAGAATTGACACAATTTGTGATGAACCTGTTAAATGGTGAACCGTTAGACCAAGACACAATGATTTAGGGGTCTGCCTCCGGCCCTTAGATGCAAGATACACAATGTCTTGACAGATAGATATCACTTTTAGGTTCAAATCATCTGGAATATCAACATAATGGGCCAGTGTTGGTTCCTCAGTTGCACCAATAATCCAGGAAATCAGATTGTACAGTTCAATTGGCATGACAGATTTTGCCTCGCTCACATTTCAGTCATCAGATGTGGGTGGCCACGGGCATTTCATACCGGGAGAGTCACACAGAAGCATCTTTAATGTTAATGCCGCACTGTAAAGTGTCCTTGTGTCCTCTGCAGTATTGATGGAGGCCATTGAAGTTGGTCTTTTGCACTAGCCCTGTTTTCAGTCACTTTGGCTAGTTACCTCAGTTGACTCTGTTGTTTCTGTACCTGATGGATGAGGTAGCCCGTCTATCAGCTTATCTGCAGACAATGTCTCAACGAAAACCATCCCACTTATGTTGCGCTTCTTGGGGGAGTGAAACACCCGCTGGGGGAAATCACGGGCCAACCTCCTTCAATTTATCCTGCCTGAATCAAAAAGATAGAGTGAAAGATGATCACAATGGTATAAATAAATATATATATTCACACTGAATTTGTTTTTAAGTTAAAATACACTGTTAACAGATTCTACACGTTATAAAATGTGATTATGATTATGAATTCCATTTTTGTTAGAAAAAGAATGTTGCTTAAATGTTCTTTCCAAAGATGCCAAAGACACGTGTGGTATTCAAATTACCTGTATTTTGAAGCATCAAGATCTTCATGTTTTTTCACCAGATTTAAAAAGATCCTTCTTAGCTGAGTCATTGTCAACACCTCTTGGTTTACAATTATTCTATGGCAGATGATCCTCTCACAGAAGATCTTGTAGTTGGCATTAAAAACAGAAAAGATGTATTACTTTATGTGCCATAACTATTGCACAATGGCTTCAATTTTAAATGTAGTAGTATAAATAGTAGCAAATCGAAACCTGACAAACTGATTTGAGATTTTTTTTTTTATTTATTAATTTTTTTTTTAATTCTTCAGCAAGAAAATTATTTTTAGTTTCTTCTACCTTAACAAATCACTAAAAAAAAAATTCATTTGAATTACTGGTGCAATAGTTGTGCAGTCAAGACTGTGTTTGCAGACAAATCGACAATATAGATGGTCAATGCTTTACTTTTGAAATGTGAGGGAATTATTAATTATTATTTAATAATATAAAATATTAATAACTCACTGTTCTTCTGAGGTCCCAGTAACTGATGCACTAGACTTTGTCAAGAACCTGATGTACTGTCTATAACAGGACTTGTGGTATCACACCTCCAGAGACACACAGGCTTTGTCTCGAAAATGCACAAGAATGCTAGTGTCTTCCTTCATCTCAGCGGCTTTCAGCAACTGGCCTGTAATAAATAAATAAAAACTAATTAAACTAATAAAAAACTGTGTTAATAGTTAAACAATATTGAGTGTTCTGGCTGTAGCTGTATGCAAAAAATGCAAATCTGTCTCTGACTGTAAAATAAACATTACATAAATTATGTAATTGTAATTGAAAGTTAGCCATGGTACCTAGCATAAGGGAATAAAAGTTCAAACGTGTGTGTGTGTGTGTGTGTGTGTGTGTGTTTTGTTTTTACGTACCTGCTGACAACGTTTCTCCCTGTGAAAGATGGTCCTTTTGGCGTTTGCCTCCCACAGTAATGTACTTGTTTGTTTTCTTACAAATTATGGACAAGGCAGGAAGCACAGGACCAGCACAAGCTACTGGCAGGCCGGTCCTGGAGCGAAGTTTCTTTGTCGGACATTCAACTGTAGCGATACTAACGTTACTACCCGATGGCACAGACTGGCCTTGATCTTGAACTTCAGGACGCTGTGTGGCCCGTTTCTCGGCCGCATCCAAGCGCTTTTTGTCAACGAAACGCCTGTAGCAAGTGGAGTGAAACCCAGCGTCTTCGGGAACCTTGTCAAACTCGATTTCTAGACAATGTTTGTATGTTTCGGCTATTCTCTGATTCTCACCTTGCAAACCAAGCCACCGTTTGAAGCAGTTTCTGAATGTATCCCACCGTGTGCGTGTAAAATCCTTTGTTTCTTCTTTCTTTATGGACGTGAGATGCATGTAGCATTGTTTAAAATACTTTTTACGGACTTTTGAAGGAGGTCTGGCCGTAATTTCCTCTTCTTCACTACTCGATATTGACAACAAGGGCGCAGACATCTTTGACTAATGTTTACCTGTCGTCCCGAAAAAGCAGCCACCTTATTGGCCTAGCGGGACAATTGTTCCGCGAAGCCTCATCACTGATGATCAAATATGATTACGCGAGGAAAGAACTATTGCCGACTTTAAACAGTAATAAAACTTAAACTGCAGGATTACACATGGAGAACTTTTATTTTCTCGCCCAAAAACAATAGATCTTTTTATTAGAATGAAAAGAATTTAGTGCCCCATATATGGGAACGGGATTAAACGTAAAACGTCTTCACCTTACGGCCTAAATTGGGTTGTAGCCTCTTGTCTGAGCGTCCAATCATCAACGAACCATCATCGCAACTGAATTGTTGCCCTGGTCATTCTGAAATAACGGTAAAAAAATTGAGTTTGCAGAGTAAATAAGTTAAACGCAAATTTGCACTTTTTCCTGAAGAACAGGTTTATTGATACTTTTTAAGAATATCTTATTGCTCCACAATGTAAATGGAGGAATGTACACTCACATAGTGCTCCCAGAACTGTGTGATGTGCTGTCATTTCCAGTCATGAATTGAGTTATTAATGTGTATTGTCTGCGCATCCTAAACCGCAAGTATTTTATTAATACAGGGATTTTCCTGGCTCAAAATGAGGCAGAGGTGGTACCATCCTGGTCATGTGCACACATACACTTGAACCATACCTTCCACTGGCTGAAGCGAACACTTAAAAGCAACATCTTTTAGGTGTTCTAATAATTTCCATTGATGTGTGAATGGGTGATTGGGACACAGTGTAAAGTGCTTTGGTAACCTCTGAGGTTAGAAAACAGCGCTATATAACTGCAGACCATTTAACATTAGACGATTGAAGAAAATGACTTATCAACTTATAGCATATTTAATTAAAAAAGCTAACCTGTTCAACATAAAATTTATTAAATATAACATAACCGCTAATGTGTTCATTTATAGTTAACAAACAGCAAACTTGATTAACCTCTTAAACCGATAATAATATCATCTCCGGTATGTGGGTGGTATGGTGGGAAGGGACGAAGTGTAGAGACCAATTGGCCACTGTTTTACAGCTTGGATTGGACTGATCGCTTGGATTGACAGGTCTTTATTTACCATGTGCACAACTGAAACCGATCTAATTCCCGATCAGTCAACGTGAACATTCCAGCGTGCAACATTATTAGTGAGCTAGTGCAAAGTTACCTACTATCTGTATGATTGTTCAAAGAACATGTCATGCATTTATTTTTATTTTTTTTGTTTCTTGTTTTGATTTTAGTCTACTAAAGGAATCAAATGCCTATTCACTGTTATTTGATATGCTGCTTCACTCATGTGACATCTGCAGTTAAAGCCATTCACATTCTTCTTTTTTGGAACTACTTTTTGGTTCTGAGTGAAGAACGAAGAATAACTCTGTGAGTATGCCGGGACCTTTAGTGAGCTGTCAGTCCTGAACAAAAGTCTTATAAATTGTACAATCTGACAAACTGTGGTGTTGCACAGTCTGCCTTGGCTTTGACTGCCTTAGCAACATCTCATTGGGTTCATAAAAAAAAAAAAAACAGTACACCCAGCTTTAAACCTGGCCTTTTGTCCGTTTCTGTGTGCTACAGCAAATCAGTCTGCTAACTGCTGTAAAAACGTGCTGATAGTTATTTATCTAGAGATTTTATCTGAATCCATTCACACACATGCTGTCACATCTGATTCCCACAAAACTGGGCGAATAGAGGTTGGTCTTTAGAGTGGAGTGAAGTGGTGGATTCCTAAAGGGGAGATGAAATTGCAGGTGCTTCCTTAAGAAATGCAGCATCTGGGAACTGAATGGCACAGTGGTTGTGCTGTTAACACGGATGACAGAAAGGAAGAGAGGAACAGGTGGAACCTACTCATGGCAAGCTTGTTCAGCGATATGCCGTTTTCCAGTAAGCACACATGCAGGTCCGCATTAAGGAGGTCCTGGGCCACTGGGCTTATCGTTTCGCTGGGTACCTGTCGGTCGTCAGAGCCAGGGGGTGGTAGAGCGGAACGTTTTCACTTGATGATCATGCGTTACATGGATAGGTTAAGCCAATGTGCTTAACAGACGTTTTTATGTTTCAGGCTTAGTTACGCTGAATATTTCATGCTAAAATCATAGCCAAGTAATTTACATTTTAAAACACTTTATGACATGGCACTTTGTTTTTCTTCTCAAATCGATGTCTAGCCTGTTTGTGTAGGCATTGGACAAGGATAATTAACACTTTGATAGAGGTTAATTTGTTTTGTTTTCCGCTTTCATGTTGTGTGAATAACACGCAGAGCTCTTTCATGTGGCTGCTTCACACCCTCTGCATTCAGTTGTTTGGTTTATGAAGTATGAAACCGAGGATAGATCAGTATCACTTCCTGTTGTGGTTTATGGTTAGGTACATTCTGTATTAGACATAGTCTGCCATATCCAATCAAGTTGATGTTCTCTCTGTAGATGTAGTAGACCCCTCTATTTAGCGTTAGTAGTTTCAGATCTGTGGTGCAGTGGTTAGCGTGCATGTCTGACGCGTCGAGTTGCAGGATATGTGAGTGTGAGTCTATTATCCTCCTGACTTTTACACATTTACTAGGTTAAACTGAATTTGGCTTTGAGTGAAGGGAAGTTCCACTGGTGTATTTTGGATGTAGCTCACAGCCATTTCTTTGCCCTCAGAATGAACCTCCACTTACTGGATTAATCTGAGTCATGGGATGGGCAATGTTTAACCATTCCTGGATACTCTCTGTGCATTCCTGTCAAGAGAGGACAACTTGATGTTTTCATTCATAATCAACAGTTCGAAGGTACTATGCTTTCTTCCATTTTGTACATTTAAGCTAGGTTTGGTGTCCTGTTTTGGTTCCGTTCCCACACCTAGTCAGCTTCCAACATAGGCAGGATTGTTGGGCATCATAGGTGTGCTGTTGTGCTCCCAACACAAGGTTGTTGCAAAAAAGGTAGGAAGAATAATTATACTGCCTTATAAGATACCTACCTTCTTTCTGCCTGAATATAAAGTGCATCCGGAAAGTATACAAAGCGAAACGAAAAAAATAAATCACATGTACATCAGTATTCACAGCCTTTGCAATGACACTTAAAATTGAGCTCCGGTGCTTCCTGTTAACACTGATCATCCTTGAGATGTTTCTACAACTTGATTGGAGTCCACCTGTGATAAATTCAGTTGATTGGATATGATTCGGAAAGGCACACACCTGTCTATATAAGGTCCCACAGTTAACAGTGCATGTCAGAGCACAAACCAAGCCATGAAGTCCAAGGAATTGTCTGTAGACAGGATTGTATCGAGGCACAGATCTGGGGAAGGGTACAGAAACATTTCTGCAGCATTGAAGGTCCCAATGAGTATAGTGGCCTTCATCCGTAAATGGAAGTTTGGAAGCACCAGGACTCTTCCTAGAGCTGGCCGCCCAGCCAAACAGAGCGATCGGGGGAGAAGGTCCTTAGTCAGGGAAGTGACCAAGAACCTGATGGTCACTCTGACAGAGCTCCAGCATTTCTCTGTGGAAAGAGGAGAACCTTCCAGAAGAACAACCATCTCTGCAGCACTCCACCAATCAGGCCTGTATGGTAGAGTGGTCAGACAGAAGCCACTCCTTAGTAAAAGGCACATGACAGCCCGTCTGGAGTTTGCCAGAAGGGACCTGAAGGACTCTCAGACCATGAGGAACAAAATTCGCTGGTCTGATGAACTCTTTGGACTGAATGGCAAGCGTCATGTCTGGAGGAAACCAGGCACCGCTCATCACCTGGCCAATACCATCCCTACAGTGAAGCATGGTGGTGGCAGCATCATGCTGTGGGGATATTTTCAGCGGCAGGAACTGGGAGACTAGTCAGGATTGAGGGAAAGATGAATGCTGCAATGTACAGAGACATCCTTGATGAAAACCTGTTCCAGAGCGCTCTGGACCTCAGACTGGGGCAAAGGTTCATATTCTAACAGTACAATGACCCTAAGCACACAGCAAAGATAACAAAGGAGTGGATATGGGACAACTCTGTGAATGTCCTTGAGTGGTCCAGCCAGAGCCCAGACTTGAACCTGATTGAACATCTCTGGAGAGATCTGAAAATGGCTGTGCACCGACGCTCCCCATCCAACCTGATGGAGCTTGATAAAGATTTCAAACAAACTTCTTTCACGTTGTCATTATGGGGTATTGTTTGTCGAATTTTGAGGAAAATAATGAATTCAATAAATTTTGGAATAAGGCTGTAACGACAAAATGTGTGAATACGTTCCAGATGCACTGTAAATATAGACATTTAGTGTTGTCATGGTCAGTAGTCTGTACCGACACCAGTGAAATTTCACAGTTCTCTATTCCAACAGCAACAGCATAACACAGCAAAAATATGCTAATATTGTAATGTGCTATTGAACACACCAGTTTAGTTATTTTATTTATTGTTTTAAATAATTTATTATTTTCCAGAAATATTTTTAAAGTTTAATTTAATTTCATCATCGTAAGGTGTTTAGTGAAAGTGAAGATAGCAAGTGAAAATAGCAGGGGACTGGGTAGCTCAGCAAGTAAATATGCTGACTACCACACCTGGAGTCGTAAGTTCAAATTCAGGGCATGCTGAGTGAATTCAGTCAGGCTTCCTAAGCAGCCAATTTGCCCGGTTGCTAGGGTGGGTAGAGTCATGTTGGGTTAACCTACTCATGATCACTATAATGTGGTTCTTGCGCTAGGTGGGGCGTGTGGTGAGTTGTGCGTGGATGCTGCGGAGAATAGCGTGAGCCTCCACATGCTCGGTAATGCGCACAACAAGCCACGGGATAAGATGTGCGGATTGACATCAGATGCGGAGGCAACTGAGATTCGTCGTCCACCACCTGGATTGAGATGTCACTATGCCACCACGAGAACTTTTCAACATATCATTGCATTTTTTTGTCTTTGCATTTAACTTTTATTATTATTTTTTTTATAAAACATTTATTTTATTCAGTCTAACTTATGATAATTTGATTAATTAATATTGTAGCGAATATCACATTTTACTACACAGTTGTAATATATTTTTATAAAATGTCTTCAGTTTCAGACATCTAGAATGTATTTTGATTCGTGCTTTTATTATGACGTGTTTTTTGCAGGATGCTTCAAGAGATCTCATCTCTTTACACTGTCCTTGAGTCTTACAAATGAAATGGACACAGTTTTGGAGTATTTGTATTTTAGACTACTAGTGTTTGTGTATGTAGTGTTTTAAATTGTATTACTGTGAATCACTTTGGTCAATTCTGTTGTTTTAAATGCGTTACAAATAAAGCTGAGATTAAAGTGCAAATGCTGTGATTTGAATTATATAAATATTTATTTTACACATGCTGCATGGTTCACAGTAGATAAGTGCTCTGCTCTGTCATCTCATATAACGTGAATTAATGAGTTTATAGTGGGTGACCGGTTGGATTTATTTAAAGTACGCAGCTCTTCCACAGTAAGATTGCAGCCTTTGGCGGTTTAATAAATCACGCTAGGACGTCACTCTGATTAATTCTCCATTTCAGTGTAAAAGGAGTAAGGGCATGCGTTCAAATTAAGCCTGTGAGCCGTCAGTATGACTGGTAGTGGTCGGTACTGCAGAAACTGGTGGTATTACATCTTTTTTTAATTTTATTATTGTCTTGTACCAAAATACAGATACTTTTTACACTAAACACCATAGCCAATGTATATTAGCTATATACTGTGTGTGTGTGTGTGTGTGTGTGTGTGTGTGTGTGTATGCATTAATCAGATGTTTACATATACATTTAAACACCGTTTTCACAATTCCTGACATTTAATTGTAGAAAACATTCCCTGTCTTTTTAAGAATGTGAAATGTCAGAGTAATGGTATAGAGAATGATTAATTCAGCTTTTATTTCTTTAATCACATTCCCAGTGGGTCAGACGTTTACGTACAATTTGTTCATATTTGGTAGCATTGCCTTTAACTTGGATCAAACATTTTGGGTATCCTTCCACAAGCTTCTCCCAATAAGTTGCTGGAATTTTGGCCCATTCCTACAGAGAGAACAGGTGTAACTGAGTCAGGTTTGTAGGCATCCTTGCTTGCACACGCTTTTTCAGTTCTGCCCACTCATTTTCTATCGGATACTCCAATACCTTGACTTTGTTGTCTTTAAGCCATTTTGCCACAACTTTGGTGGTATGGTTGGGGTCATTGTCCATTTGGAAGACCCATTTGCAACCAAGATTTAACTTCCTGGCTGATATCTTGAGATGTTATCCACACAATTTTCCTTCCTCATGATTCCATCTATTTTGAGTAGTGCACAAATCCCTCCTGAAGCAAAGCACCCCCCAAAAATTATGCTGCTACACCTATGCTTCACAAACCTCACCCATTTTCCTCCAAACATAATGATGGTCATTATGGCCAAACAGTACAATTTTTGTTTCACCGGACCAGAGGACATTTATCCAAAAAGTAAGATATTTGTTCCCATGTGCACTTGCAAACTGTAGTCTGGCTTTTTATGGTGGTTTTTGAGCAGTCGCTTCTTCCTTGCTGTGCACCCTTTCAGGTTATGTTGATATAGGACTCGTTTTACTGTAGATATAGATACCTGTCTACCTGTTTCCTCCAGCATCTTCACAAGGTCCTTTGCTGTTGTTCTGGAATTGATTTGCTCTTCTCACACCAAACTACTTTCATCTCTAGAAGACAGAATGCGTCTCCTTCATACATACATATATATATACACTCACCTAAAGGATTATTAGGAACACCATACTAATACTGTGTTTGACCCCATTTTGCCTTCAGAACTGCCTTAATTCTACGTGGCATTGATTCAACAAGGTGCTGAAAGCATTCTTTAGAAATGTTGGCACATATTGATAGGATAGCATCTTGCAGTTGATGGAGATTTGTGGGATGCACATCCAGGGCACGAAGCTCCCGTTCCACCACATCCCAAAGATGCTCTATTGGGTTGAGATCTGGTGACTGTGGGGGCCATTTTAGTACAGTGAACTCATTGTTATGTTCAAGAAACCAATTTGAAATGATTCAAGCTTTGTGACATGGTGCATTATCCTGCTGGAAGTAGCCATCAGAGGATGGGTACATGGTGGCCATAAAGGGATGGACATGGTCAGAAACAATGCTCAGGTAGGCCGTGGCATTTAAACGATGCCCAGTTGGCACTAAGGGGCCTAAAGTGTGCCAAGAAAAAATCCCCCACACCATTACACCACCACCACCAGCCTGCACAGTGGTAACAAGGCATGATGGATCCACGTTCTCATTCTGTTTAAGCCAAATTCTGACTCTACCATCTGAATGTCTCAATAGAAATCGAGACTCATCAGACCAGGCAACATTTTTCCAGTCTTCAACTGTCCAATTTTGGTGAGCTCTTGCAAATTGTAGCCTCTTTTTCCTATTTGTAGTGGAGATGAGTGGTACCCGGTGGGGTCTTCTGCTGTTGTAGCCCATCCGCCTCAAGGTTGTGCGTGTTGTGGCTTCACCAATGCTTTGCTGCATTCCTCGGTTGTAACGAGTGGTTATTTCAGGCAAAGTTGCTCTTCTATCAGCTTGAATCAGTCGGCCCATTCTCCTCTGACCTCTAGCATCAACAAGGCATTTTCGCCCACAGGACTGCCACATACTGGATGTTTTTCCCTTTTCACACCATTCTTTGTAAACCCTAGAAATGGTTGTGCGTGAAAATCCCAGTAACTGAGCAGATTGTGAAATACTCAGACCGGCCCGTCTGGCACCAACAACCATGCCACGCTCAAAATTGCTTAAATCACCTTTCTTTCCCATTCTGACATTCAGTTTGGAGTTCAGGAGATTGTCTTGACCACACCCCTAAATGCATTGAAGCAACTGCCATGTGATTGGTTGATTAGATAATTGCATTAATGAGAAATTGAACAGGTGTTCCTAATAATCCTTTAGGTGAGTGTGTGTGTGTGTGTGTGTGTGTGTGTGTGTGTATATATATATATATATATATATATATATATATATATATATATATATATATATATATATATATATATATATATATATATATATATATATATATACTTTAGATAATGAGTGATATGGGAATTTTGAGACCAATCTGATTTTAGATGGCAAAAATTCACCGATTACCAATATGGTGACCGATATAGTTTTTGAGCTGGAATGAAAACAGACCTTTTCTATGTGGATTGTGCACCAATTTTGTACTGATATGACTATGCAAAGGCACTCAGAAGACTGCTTTCTTAAATATTTTTTTATCAAAGAATATTTGACATTATTATTATTATTATTATTATACATTGTGAACATTGGAAAAAGTACCATATTTCCCTCTGAATTATAGTGGAGTGGAAGTATAAAGTTACAGATAATGCCATGGTAACACCGTATTCTGCTTCCGTATTTCATTCCCCTGAACTTGTTTGAAACAAGACTTTTTAATTTGTATATTATATTTTGAAAATTCAACAACTGGAATTGTTCAGTTTATCGGTACCAAACTGCGAATCCTGAATAAAACTGTTTGGTTATTACATGTTTACAGATTAGCATCTTTAGCAAGGTATTTAAGTAGCTAAGTGGTTGGCTAGTTGGCTATAAGCTCATTGTCACAAAGAGTTAAAGATGGATGTTGTTTATTTACTTTCCAGCATTGTGTCTCACCAACTAGGTAACAACGTAGTGTGAAATTAAACAATCAACAGACACAATCCACCATTGCACCACTGTCTGATGAGCTAAAAGATGCAGTGATGTTAACCTTTCAATTTGTTATATTACTTACTGCACTGACAATCTGTCTGGCTAACACACCAAACCGATGTGATAAACATGAGTGACGTGGTTGTCAGGGACAAGGTTAATGTTATATTAGTTATATTGAAAGGGAAAATTATGGGGTAATTTATCAACTTTCCAGTATGTATTTCACAAACTAGTTAGCAACTTACCGTGAAGACACCGCTTTACTCTGCACGCTTAACATAGCACTGTCAGCAGAACCACCATCAACTCAGAGTCAGCTCCGTAAACATTGAGTCATTTTAACATTTTAATCACAATAAACCAAACATAATAAAGATACAAGAATAAAGAACACTTACTTGAACTGTACATCCCAAGAAATCTCCGGCTGCACAAAAAATATAATAAACTCTAGCCACTTGTCATCGCAACACAAACGTCAATTCTCTGATATCCCTCCTCCTTCGAAGTGAAAAATTCAAGCCAGTGGGCATGCATACAGGGTCATTTGGGGATAGGGAACAGGGTTTGGGGAGTGGAGCAAAATAAAATATACCTTATCTCCATGCTCTTTGCTAATTGCTGTGATCGTTCATGGGATTGACATGTGGCTGGATGGGAGAGGTTGAAACTCGTCTGTCTATTTGTCAAACAAGGGGTGGGCAATTTACCAGTAAACTTGATAAACCGGTAAAAATTTGGCAACTGGTATACATTTTGGATTGTCCTCTGTACCGTGGTCATGCAAAATTGCCATTGTGTGGCAAGAAATGTGAACCTCATTTACGTAACACGTATACTTTACACATAGACCTTATTCACGCTGGCACCATCTTTGATTTTAAATTGGAATGACAACAAGGCTTTGAGGGATAGAATCTCTTCAATGGCACAAACAGTATAAAGTAGGATTGCACGATTTGGGGAAAATGTCATATTGCGATTATTGAGGCTAATATTGCGATATAATAAAGAAATGGTATCATGAGTCAACTTGCTTGGTTATCAAGGAAAATGCTCAAATAGATAACTGATAATGCTGAAATATGTATTTTTCAACTCAAACATACAAACTAGCAACAACAACAACAATTATAAATGCAGTGTTTTCAAATTAAAATATTTGTACAAAATTAAATAACATCTTTGCATTACTGCAAACTTGTTGTTTTCTCAATATTACACCTAAATAAAATGGAACAATAAATAAGAACATTCAAATTTTCATGAAAATAAGATTGTCCAAACCAACAGGGACATTTAAGCAGGATGTAACATGAACTTTCTATAAACCCTTTTGAAAAGGAAACTGGATATAAAAGTGTAGTTCACTCAAACCACTAAAACTGTTGTTGTTGTTGTGTTGTGTGTTGTTTTTTTTAAAATGACCAACTGGTATTTCCAAATCCTCTTATCACTGATACCTCTTGTCCAGTGTGTGGATAATTTTCTGAAATCTCACTTTGCTAACGGTGCATCATGTCTCTTTATATCTCTGTGAAGACTTGTCATATGGCGTGACACTCGCAAACACATCTGTAATTGTGCTTAGTTTTGTTTGGCTTACTGGGCTTTTTAATGTAGTTTTAGTCAATGAAAACTGTTGATATTTAAGTCATATTTTAGTAACATTTAGTCATAGATATTTTAGCCACTGAACACTAAACATTTGAGCCATAAAAGTATTATTGATAAGCATTTGTCAATCTTGTCTATTCAAAACATATATATATATATATATATATATATATATATATATATATATATATATACTACACACACACACACACACACACACACACACACACACACACATTTTATTGTTGTTATCATTTTAGTGTTATTTTTCACATAAGATTGATCTTATCATGATGATCTCATTAATGATGCTACACGTTGCAAGCTGCAGACAGCGGGGGTGAGAGACGAGCATCTCCGTGTTAGAGTGCGCATCACCCGGCGGAACTTTATATCTCTCCCGGTCTCGACTACCGCTCAGATTATATAGATAATATGAACTTTAATCAAGGATGAAATAACGATATATCGCCAAGCTGTGATCTATGTTATTTTTTCTGGCCACCAGTTCAGTGTCGGTCTGCTCGGCATCAATTTTCACCTGATTTCCTCGCTGAACACCGGAAACTGACATGACCACACGTGCCACTCCCTAAACTGAGACTGACTGGTCATCTTTATTAGTGTTGTAGAAAATGGGCAAAGAGCTCTCAGAGAGAATGGGCTGTCACGTCCACACATGCACTTATTTATTTAATATAATCGCAGCATTTTGCCATCATATAATCGCACAGGCTGACATCGCGATTGCGATATGATTTATCATGCAGCACTAGTATAAAGCTTATATAAAGCACTTATGATTTTCAACAACTCATGTTATCTAGAGTTCTTTGTATACTGAATGTTCTTGAACAGATATTGTATCAGTGTTTTGTCCTTGGAACGATCCAAAAACACTTTAAACTGCAGTTTAAACTTCACGTGAGACTAAGTAAATGTATTCTTCTCGCTTTATGCTTCTAATCTCACACACGCAGCTGTGTTTCACGTGATTGTCGCGCACGCTGTCTTTAAAGCATGAAATTCCAGCAGGCTTCCAGATTGTGCTCCACAGACAGGGGAATGCAGTGTGTATGTGATCACTCGAAATACTCAATCCGGTTTCCCTCTGTCGTGACAAACTCCAAATCTTACGTGACCTATTTCAATTCTACTCAACCAGTGTTGAGTTTTTACCTTAATGCATGACAGAACCCACGACAAACACACTCAGTCAGCTGGCTGGAATTTGGTTTATCAGGAACTGAACACTATCACCAGATTGTGCCATGTACTATTCCCTTAACCATGCTAGAATAACTAGTCTACTAAAAAACATTATCTGTGTTTAAACTGGTTGAGTTTGGAATACATTGCCTGATAACTGAAATTGTGCTGCCTTAAGCTGATAAACAGATTCTTAGATGCCTAATTGGCCTCATTTTCTTTCTAAGAGTACATTAGATGAATGGCAAGTTTTTAGAAAAACTAAATAAAATATTATTTTACTTTAAAAGAGAAGCGCTCTTGCTTTTCATGATTTGAATATAAAAAAAATGTTTTTTTTAAACATGCTGGACTAATCTTGTGACTCACTAGTTCATACCAAGTCTCATCAGTCTGAGTCTATGAATGATTTGTGTTCTCTTTTTGTAGTTTCAGTATTAATTGGAACAGGGGTGTCTGGCTGTAGTTGACTCTCTTGAACTGAAAGAACATTGCCTTCTATTAGTGTCTCATGCGTGTTGTTTTATCTGTTCCCCCCCCCCCAACTCACCTCGCACTGAAGAATGCCCCCAAAAATTTTTTCCCCATCTTTAAACGGATAGAATATATATTTTTTTTAAAGTTATGTCTACTGAAATGCTGTTAATAGCTAAAATACCAACTTGTCTGTAAAAGTCTTTACTCATCTAGTTAATAGTAAAATGTTCTGTCTAAAACAAACGTAAAATTTATTTTCTGCAAAATTCTAGGGCTGGGTGATACAGACCAAAATTTTAATCTCTGAATTTTTAGGCCGAATGGCGATACACGATATGTATCTCAGTATTTTCTATGAAGTGTACTAAATGTTCAGTTGTTCAGCTGCTTTGTTTTGGGGCAGTACACTTTTCACGCTGTGAAGTCTTCGCGGCCGAGGTTGCAGCATCAGCATGAAGTTTAACACATACTGCAGTTTATGGCACTGTTGAAAATCGTGGAAGAGATTTGAAGTGCTTCCATTTTTGGATGCAACCCGTTTATGGTATTCTGTACAGATGCCATGCAGGGCTCTAAATTAAGCATTGTGATGGGATTGTCCTTTTGGACAAGTAAATTGCTCATTCACTTGTCCGAGTAAAAATGTTACTTGTCCAGAGAGAAAAAAAGGACATGTGTTGGTTACATGCTCAAGTAACATATCAGAGATTCCGTTGTATGTTTTCTAAAATTACAACATGGCCAATCTAATAGTATTATACCTATGCAATCAACTAGATTGTCTGGGACAGAAATGTAAACTGCACTTGGCAGGGGAGGTTATTTTATGTTACATGTATGCATGATACTCAAATAAAGGAAAGCATCCATCAGGATCATTTACAGCTGGGGTGCTCACACTTCAATTTAATAAGATCTACTGTTTTATAATGTTTTTGCAGCAAGATCAACTATACACAATATATACATTTATCACAACAGCAAAAATGCCGTAGTCTTCAGTGAAATGTGATGATTTTTGATACCAGCTTCAATACCACAATAAATAATAGCAATAATAATAATAACAGTAATTTGTTAATTACAAAATAATAAAGTTTTAAGTTATTATTCAAGAATAGTAAACCGTCTGTAATAACATAAAAGAAAAGCAATGGAGTCTTGGAAGTTAATTGTTGACTCACTAGTTCATACCAAGATGTCTTGTCAGTCTATGAATGATTTGTGTTCTCTCTTTGTAGTTTCAGTATTAATTGGAACAGGGGTCTCTGGCTGTAGTTGACATTGAATTGAAATTCTGTTGAATTATTAGTACCTGCCAATAACTGATTAATCAACCGATAGTTTTAAAATTTATACTGAATGAAAAAATTATGTTCAAAGAAAAACAGTGATGAACTTTATTACATGAAAATGTATTGTACTTTTTAAATGAAATTAATATATATATATATATATATATATATATATATATATATATATATATATATATATATATCTCTCTATATCTCTCTCTATATCTCTGTTATCGGTGCTGATTAATCGGCAAAACCAATATAACGGTCGACCTCCTGCGAGCGTTCTCGCAGCACACGCGCATGTAAATTTGCCGCACACACACAAGCCGTCTGCCAGTCAAACAGTGTGCTGCTCATCTGATCTTTTAAATCCAAACCATCTCCAAATAACTGAACCATTGTTTTTCTTTTTACTAACCAGGGCTGCGTTTCTCAAAAGCAGTAGATCAGTCTCTACAATCAACTTAAGCTTGCAATGCTTTTTGGAAACCCAGCCCTGGTCTTCTTCGGCAGTGTGTCTCCCACCATGTTGCAGGAGAACTTGTAAGTGAGTGGGGCCGGGTTTGGGTGCAGACACTGAGGGAGAATGGGGGGTGGGGTGGGCAGAGAGTTCGAGAGAGGAGAGATGCAAACACTGCACGGCAAGTCGATATACCGCCCAGCCCTACAACATTCAGTCCTCAATTCTTCATTGTCTACCACCCCTTTTTTCCCCACCTAACCCACCTGCTGTTTATACAGATACATTCTAAAGCACAGAATCCTATTTACCAAGTTTAAACTTGATTTTAAATGGAGTCAGAAAGGTTAGCTAGTCTAGGTTATCTCAGGACCAGCTGAAAGATGGGACTATTCTCAGCATTCACTTCGTGGATTTTAAGGGTTTTAAATTGATAAGAGTTGGGGTCACTCAGTCGATGTTACCAAAATGTAATGGGTCTTTTCTCAATGTGGATTAATAGAGGTTATTGGCCTAATTCTGTCCTGCATACATTATTAGGTGTGTTTCTCTGTACCCTAAGAATGCTTTTACAAAACTCTGTATGCAGGGTTTCAATCTGATTTTTGTCCCATTTGTCAAATTGGTGATTTAGGAGAGGACACCCAAACTTCGCTGCCATATAGCGCAATAGGATCTATGACTGATTGGAATATTTTGAGCCAGATTCTAATTGGTATTTCAAATTGGATAGATTTTTTTAATGGCAATGAAAGCCCTTCTTGCTTTCGCTTTCAGTTCATTCATGGCCAAGTTGAGGTTTCCGTTTGCACTGAACTTCAAACCAAGATATGTGTAGTTTGTGGCATGATCAATTTTGTTCATACCAAGGGTGAAACTCTATCTCTTTCCCTGACATCTGTGTTGTTTCTGGAATGTTAGGACTTTAGTTTTAGTTGGGTTAATCGTCAGGGCCCAGGTCTGACAGAACTGATACAGGATATCCAGGTTCTGCTGTAGACCCTCTTCTGTTGGAGACAGCAGGACCAGATCATCTGCGTACAGGAGGAACATAATAGTGGAGTCATGTAGTGTGAGGCCAGGAGCTGCGGATTGATGGAGTAGTTTCGCCAATTCATTAATGTATATATTGAAGAGGGTCGGTGATAGTGGGCAGCCCTGTCTCACACCCCGCCCTCGAGTGAAGAACTCAGTTTGTTTATTGCCAATTTTGATTGCACATTGATTGTTTGAATACATGGTTTTTATGATGTTGTATTTTTTGCCCCCATACCAATTTCTGAAAGTTTAGACAGTAGACCTTGGTGCCAAATTGAATTCTGGAAATCTACGAAGCCTTCAAATATTCTGGTTTTGTTTTGGTTAATGTATTTATCAATCAGGGTATGTAGGTTGAAGATATGATCTGATGTTCTAAAATTTGGTAAGAATCCAGTTTGACTTTTGCTTAAGGCTTTGTGTTCGGTAAGGAAGTGAACGAGTCTTGTGTTGATGATACTACAGAACATCTTCCCCAGATTACTGCTCACACAGATGTGTCTCTCTCTCTCTCTCTCTCTCTCTCTCTCTCATTCTCTCATTTCAATTCAATGAGCTTTATTGGCACAACAAAGACATTTTTTTTTTGTCAAAGCAATTACGTAACACAGAACTCTCTCTTTTGCGCTCTCTCTCTCTTTCTTTCCTCCTCCTGCTGCTGCTGCTGTCTGCTCTCATTAAAAGCCCCCATCACTCCTCACTGAAACACAAAACAGGTGGAAATCATTCACCACTCATCTCCCCCGGCCTCACTCCCAACAGCACGGTGCTCTGCCACACCCCTGCCTCCACAGTGATATGTGTTTGTTGTTTTATTCACAAAATGAAAAAACAAAACAAAAGCTGCTTACATTGAAACCAATACTGAAAAATTACTTAAAGTGCGCTTAAAGGCTATCATATTTGTATCATTGAGTTATTTCTTTTTATTAAATATGCTCTTTTGGTGTTAAACAGGCAAAGTGCACAGGAAAATCAATTTTGTGAAAAACTATTGTGTTTTTTTAATATTCGACTAGCAAACAAATCTGTGCAGAATGATTACTTGATTAGTCGATTGCTCGTGCACAACCGTATTTATTATTATAAATGTTTACTATACATTTTCTTAAAATGAACTAATGTTTCTGCACACACCGTGATAGTGTTTTGATGTACATGACAACAAGCACTGTTGATCTTGTTTCATCCCAACCTGCAATTACATCAGTGTTCGCCAGAAAAGCACAAAGGTGTATTCAGCTGACATCTCACCATCATCACCTTGGAAACGGTATGCTAAGAACTGTATATACATAGTGTGTTATGATTTGACTTAATTTAAAAAGAAATGAGTCCAAAGGACCGAAATATCCCACGAGCCACAACGTAAAGGTTTAATGAACTTAAATATGCATAAGTGATATATCTTGTATACAAGTTGTTTTTAACAGTAGCCTAATTCATTAACAGTAATTAAAGAATTCACAAATTTGCATTAACACAGCCTAAATGTATTAAAATACACTGAACTAAGAATACTTTAAGAGGAAAATGCAAGTGCTTGCATTCCTTAATTGTATTAATGTTAATTATATTTAAACAATTAGCTACTACATGCACATATTATTTGGTGTCCTCATGTGCTTTTTGCGATATTAATGTTAACGATTAATTGATTGTTAATTTCCACGACGATTAAGAAAATATCGGAATATTTACATCCTAATTTTGGGGTTCTCTATAGTATATATTTGTTCTGTGCAGCCCTTAAGTTTCCAAATTGGCTGGCATCCTGTTCTCTGCCTGTCTATTGCTGTGTCTAAAAGCTGAAAAATCACATCTTTGCAGGCAGTATTCAGAGGTAGGAAGGCATCAAGGCATGTTCGAATCCAATATTTGCTTACCATCCTCTGCTGAGATGCCTCCATCTGGTCCTTTTTTGAAGGCAGACAAAATGAAGCCTTCACTGCCTTTGATATCCCCAAATCCTGTGTGTTTGGCATTTTGTGAAAAGATTAAAATGGTGTCTGATGGAGCAGTTGAGATTATTAAATTAGTTTGTAAAGGTCCACGTTCTGTCTGTCTGTCTATCTATCTGTCTTTCTATTGTCTTACCATCTTTCAGATGTTGTGGTTTTCTCTATTGAGGTTACAGGTTGAATAAAAGAGTGGTTGGTGTTTACTAAAATTAATGTGGCACTTTTTACCTTGTAAAGGTGCAGTATGTAAGATTCAGAAACCCTCGTTATTAATGACACCTGTGGCCCTTAAGTGAACTGCAGCCATCTACCTGTTGCTCGTGCACACATTCCATAGGGATGTAAGACAGCATCGACCAAAACAATGATGTAATGTACAAAGAGACTGAACGTGATTCACCGATATCATGCTGACAGATGAGTTAGCATAATTAAAATGACACAGTTCTGATTGGTTTACTACAAACTTTGAGACTGAATATTATATTTGACTCTACAGTGTAGGAACAGCGATAAAACAAAGTGTGGATACAGGTCTGACCATGCGAGTAGTTTGAAGTAATCACTTTTCTTTGTATGATACATAGGTTATCGTATAAATGCAGTCAATGACGGCATTAGCTAGCTAGCCAGCCAGCTTTATCAATAGCTGAATAGATACATTTGGTGGATGATGACTGTAATGGTTTATAAAATAGACTGTACATTATAAATATGTAGACACATTTCAGTACAGAAATTATTTGAAAGTTAAGAATCAAGGTAGCTTGCCATTCGTTAGCATTAGCAGGCAAGATCACGTTAGCTAAAATTGCACAGATCAATCATTATGGCACTATATTTTACATGCTTTGCAGTTATGTAAACTTACTGTCCAATAAGAAGAATGCCAATTCCGGGTCGGTTTTGATCCCCAAAACCCTCCAGGAATCAAATGCCCTGCCGATGTTCACTGTAGTTTTTACTCTATCATGATCACGTTCTCGCTTGGCCAGATGGAATTCAGTAGATAAATGTTTTTTTGGATTACTCCGAGTTTGTGTAGGAGTCGGTGTTGTGATTGGAGCCGGCTGTTTGTTGGATTCCATCTCTAAGATAACATTACCTAGTGTTGCAGTTTGTTGTCGCTGTTGAATAGCAGAGGAGAAGCATTGAGGCAAAGCTCTCGGAGCGCGCATAAACGTCACATCTTTTGGATTTTCCCGGCAAAAGCGACACGCTCCCTTTACATGAAAATTTGACTACAGGCTTTAATAGGCAACTTATAAAGTACAGGAACTACTCATTTTTTATGTTGCTTTACAAGCCGTTCACACATTGGCAAAAAAAGGGTGAATATTACATGAAAATTGTTTCAATTTTCAGAATTGTTTTGGTTTAATTCCTCTTTAATTTTGATATTATATATGTGTATTTGCTTTCCTGTGTTTTGGTTGTACATTGTTGGTTGTTCAATTGTGTCAGGACTTGTGTTAAGGATAAGAGGTCATCTTAACCCTGTGATTATGTGCGTAACATTTTGTTTGAGTCTTTTGCACTGTGATGCATACTTTGTTTCCAGCAGCCAAACTGGAAAAGAAGCATGCTATTTCCAGAAGTGGGTCGTTTGCTTCTCACAAAATTATGTCTATCAGACTAGCACCTTGGGTCATTCTAAAGTGCATTGAACGAATGATCATGTAGGGTGAACAAGATTTAAAATATCAGGACATGCACAAAGTCTGGTGTAATTCTAATGTAAATATGAAACACCATTCACAACTAATTTTACATCCATAATGTGATGTATTTTAGAGTGAAACAGGAGATTCAAGAAAGATGTAGGTTGGGACTTGAGGAGTTAGGAATTGATTGGATTTTGAAAAGTAGTTTCTGTATGCGATATGGTTACAGGGGAATGGTTGAAAAATAAGTGGGCTTTGTAACATCAGTCAAAAAGTTACTACATTTTGATAATATTACAAAGTCAAAGTTTTTGGAATAACATGCACAGATGAATCATTCATAATAAGACCAGAAACACTCATTAAGAAAGGAAATGTTGTCAATTTTGATTTCATGTTAATTTAAAATTCTGTATATTCCAAAGATAGTCACCCTTTCATAAATGTGGTTTGAGTTTGCTGCACTCCATCTGGTTTCTCCCGTCTGGCACAAGCATTAGTAATTGTGTCACCAGTTCCTAGCTTCCACGTGCACAGATGTTGTTGTCCCACTCGGAATGACACACTGATGTTTCTTATTCTGTCTGATGCTGTCATTAGTAACATGTTTGTGCATTCATGTTGGACTGACCAGAGTCTCACACCTTTCAAAAGTCATTTAATCCACTGAGCTACTTTCTTACAGATTTAGCTACACCTTTCTTGTGATTTTGTTTGATTCTCTTTATATTTCAGATTTAATTTTTTTTATTTTAACAGATCAGATATGACAAATCAGTGATAAATTAAATACAATTTTTACAATTTTATTTTTTTTCCCTGCAGACTTTTCAAAGGCTTTTTCAATGTTTCCTACAGGATTTTGTGAGACTGTGTTTGGTGGACCTCGGACCCTCTTGGGGGATAAGAAAATTGTTTAGGCTACATTTCAGTGTTAAATGCATCAATCTGGTGCACTTTGAGTCAAAATTATGAGGCTAGATCTGTGAAGAACTTTGTGCTCTTGTAAATAATGTTGTGCCCTTGTAGTAATTTAATCAAGATGGTAACAAACAACAAGGATGTTCCTTTTTAGTCAGGGACTGTAAAGACAGTAATCTTGTGTGTCATTGCCCACATTGGGCTACAGCCACCCCTTGAATTCAGGGATTAACTCTCATTCTTTTTTTCTAGAATACTTTTGGGAGTATATTTTAGAATGTGACATGTAACCATTTGTTTGAATGTGTGTGTAATAGGGTTGCTTCGATACCAAATTTAGTCTTTGTATGATACCAGCCCTGGTACCTCGATACTAATATAGTGTTGTATGTATGTATGTATGTATGTTGGTAGGTAGGTAGGTATTTTTGGTAGAAAAAAATGAACAAAATCTGATTTCCTGAGGCGAAAGGCTGCCATGGATGAATCACAACATGCTGATATTCAGTACACTTGCTTTTGTGATATTGCTTACAGATAATATTACTATTATAATATAACCATTTAATATTATATTATTGTTACTATGAGTATTATTGCGGCTGCTTTGAATATTACACTTTTATACAGTAGTAATATTGTTCTGTCGTAATGTCTTCAAATTCATGCAATCAGTTGAATGGAGCTCTCATTTCAGCTGGACTTTTATTTTGAAATATCTTTTGAAGTTCTTCCTGTTTGTGTAGGGTTCGTGATATCAAACTTCCCATGACTCACAAGCTAAAATCTTCGAGCTGCAACAGAGAGAGTAAATTTGAGTTCACAGCTGTTAATACACTCAACACACTGATCTGTTGCTCTACAGATGGAGATACATAAAAATCAAGCATTAGTAGTGTGTGTTGCATTTGTGTGTGTACCTGCTTGTGTGTATGTGAAGATGACTGCAGAGAGGCGCCTCTTATTTGTACTGTTGGGCACAGAGCATGTGACTGTTATTTTATAAAAAAATAATATAATTAAAAATGCTGACTGTCTGGGAGTGAGAGATGCTTTGCTGAAGCAACAGCGCAAAACACAATGTTAGAGATCTTATGTTATTATGAGTATAACAATATTTTCGGTTCATTCTGAAACTGTGGTGGAACAAATTAGCGAGCCGCCGGTGTGATAAATGTAATCCAATAACTTGTCTTTAACTATATATTAAATACATTCTAAACAAACCAAAAAATTATAACACCTTCCCGGCTCATTATATATTTGTTCGGGAATCAGACCACACTGGTAGGGCTGTAGTTTGCATTCTGTAGATTCAGTCGCGGGGCAGCACTGGTGCTGAATTGCGTTGCAGGAAACATTTTCAAAGTATTTTGTTATGGTGTTCCATTCGCATTGGCAGAAAAATACATGTCCAAGAACTGCTGACAGAACTTAAAGCCATGAAAATCATACAGTTTGAGTATTATATGTTTTTAAACCGCGCCACCTTGCATCCCAATAGGGGGCTTCAGCCCTGCAACTGATGTTTAAAAATTCTAGAATCAGATTTTTTAAATTAATTGTATATTGTATATGTATAGAACTGGATTCTCATGACGTCATAACAGTGACGCCGTATTGCTTTGCCCAAACATTCCAGTGTCCCTATTGACTTAATAGGAAACCATCTTATAACGAGTAAACATTAGTCTTTCAATCACCGATTTTATATCTGAAATCTGTACATCCCTACAAGGCAAACGTCCTACACATGTAATTAATTATGTATTTAAAATCTGTATTTTTTTTGTTTCTTGAAAGCTTGAGCAAGAAATTTATATAAAACTCTATTTCTCCATCTCTAACAAATTTCATCAGTGAATAGATCAACTGAATGTAAACGAGTTCACTGAAACTTAGACATTTTCAGAATTATTTATTATGAACATCGAAGTGTTACTTGTTTTAGGTTTTCATCAAAAAGTGCCTTTTTCTCGCGGTCACCTGAATAAGCGCTTACTCCCTCTCTCTCCCACTATCACACTTGCAGCGGGTGTGCAGAGAGGGTGGGAGACACGCAAACAAAGAGGGCTAAATTTAAACTGATATGGTAGGTTTAAATGGCAATAGAGCACATCAATATGAATACAAGCAAATCCAGGACATTTAAGGTCGATTTAAGAAATCCCGGTCTGACTTTTAAAAAAGTCAATTTTGGGGGCAAGGACGTAGAGTCACTTTACCACACTTACATTACAACTTTTTACAGACATTTTTGCCGCTTCCTTTTGGTGATCATTGCGCTGTACTGATAGGCTGAATACCGGGGCAGGTTGATGCTCTGACATTGTGATTCATGTATATCTTCCCCCTTGTAACAAATATAATCCATAAATGGGGCATTTTCACCTGTCAGTCATTGCCTCTGTGAAAGTTTGGGCATAACATGAATGCATCTTGAACACTTCCGGTGGCTTCACCTCCTGCTTTCAGTTGCATCAGTGATCCAGTTCTATATATTTATTTATTTAAATATATATATATATATATATATATATATATATATGTAAAACTAAATGTATTGAACTAAACTTTTTTTTTTTTTTTTTTTTTTTGGACTGATTACCGTAAAATTCACAGATTACCGTTATGATGGCCGATATAGTTAATTTACGCTGGAATGAAAACAGACCTTTTATATGTGGATTGTTCACCGATATGACTATTCAAAGGTACTCCGAAGTCTGCTTTCTTAAACAAATATTTTTATCAAAGAATATTTTACATTGTTATTATAAATTTTCAACAAATTTTAGAAATTAACACTGAGAAAATAAAGAATAAAAAAATACAATAAATAGCTTAAAAAACATAAGTACTGTATGTTTAGTATCAGTCAGTTGCTGACCATTTAACAATAAAGAATAAATTCAAATAAAATAAATAGCTATTTAAACATCAGTACTGTTTAGTATCAGTCAAATGCTGACTATATTAATACTGCCAGTCAATTATTGGCAGGTTTTGCACCTGCCGAGATAAGAGAAAAACTGCAGCAGTGGTGTTCCACTATATTCTGCTATACAAATTCAGGGGAAACTTTCAACGGTGGAAAACAAGACTTTAAATATTACATTTTATAAATGGAATGACTGGAATCGTTTGGTTGAAGGGGATACCAAACTGTAAATCCTGAACAAAACCGTTTGGTGAATACATGTTTACACATTAGCTTCCACTCAGCTGACAAGGTATGAAAGTAGCTATGTGGTTAGCTAGTTAGCTATAAGCTCGTTGTCACGGAGAGTAAAAAGATGGATCAGCATTGCATCTCACCAACTAGATAAAACGTAGCATGAAATCATCTCTCAACAGACACAATACATCACCGCACTGTTATCTACTGAGCTGCAAAAGATGCTCTGATGTTTACCTTTCAATATTCTACATTACTTCCTGCACTGACAACCTATAGCTGGCTAACAGCAAACAGACATGAGTGACATGGTTTTCAGGACAGGGTTAACATATTAGTTATATTGAAAAGGGAAAATTAAATGAAAGTGGGCTAAAGCACTGAACTGGTAAGCAGAAGGTTGTTGGTTCGATCCCCACAGCCACCACCATTGTCCCTTAACTCCAGGTTGCTCCGTGGGGATTTTCCCTGTAATAAGTGCACTGTAAGTATCTTTGGATAAAAGCGTCTCCCAAATGCATAAATGTAAATATATTTAATAAACTAGTTAGCAACTTACCGAGAAGACACTGCTTAACTCCGCCCTGTCTACATGGCCACCTTCAGCTCAGCTCTGTAAACAATGGAGTAGGAGCACGCTCTACTGGACAAACTACGTAATGGCACCAATTCTAAAGCATTTTTTTTTTCCGGCATTATATGTTCTGACATTAATTTTTTCATATCTGCACATATATCGTTAACATGTATGCCGATACCGATATATCGGTCGGCACTAGTTAAAACTACAAACAAGTAAATTATAATTTTTTGGACCAAAATGTAGTCATTTTGTGCCCATGCTTTACTTCCAATTTAAGGGTCTTCACATTTTGTTTTCTTTTAAAAAAATATTTACTTATTATTATTATTATTATTATTATTATTATTGCAATAAACAGTAGTAATACATTTCTGTAATAATTAATAATGTATCAAGCCTTTTATTTTGTAAAAATAAAAATGGAGGAAGTGTGTGTATTTTTGTTGACAACAGTTTTGGCATGCTTTGGTCCTCCTTCCAAACTTGATGAAATGTTCTCATCTACTCTGCGACCCACAAAACCAAAAACTTGGTGCCATGGGATTACTTTAGATTTTTTAGATACTTGTAATGGCGAAACATACCTGAAATTACGCAGATGTGCAATGAGGTAAATCTGGAGGGCTTTTTAGCGCACAAACCGAACCAAACTCAGAGCACAGCTGCCATCGTATAATGAGAGCATGAGATGGAATTCATTGCTATTGAGCACCGTGACACCGCACTGCAACCAAAGTTTATTCAGCCGACTTGCTGCGTAATCAGTTAATGGCTGAACAGACAGATTTGTTGAATGACTGGTCTCAGAACAGTTGGAAAGGCACCAGATTTTCATCCTACCTCCACAAAGTCTCCAAAGGCAGCATGTTGCAGCTTTCTGATGCGAGCCTTGTGTCAATCAAAGCGATATTACATTTGCGTTTTCGTATGTCAGTGGGTGCTCAAAACTGAAAAGTGATTGGTCAGTGGTGAACATCTAAAGAGAACTCTATTGGTCAGGTGAGGTGAAAATATGCTCAAAAGCACTTGTGATTTGACCTATCATCTTTAGACACAGCCTATTAAAAATATTTGTAACTTTAGCTGGCTGATAATTTCTGTTTGCTAGCTCACTAATATCACAGAGGATTATGCTTGATTAACTGTGAGAGGCAGAAATCGTGATCACGATAAAAATACTATTAATTGTGCAGCGCTGGCTGCAACATCATTGAACAGACATTAGTGGATATATGCTTACTAACAATAAGGAAATACGTCTAAATGACATTCACTGAATTAAAGGGGAAAAAATACCTTTTATTAAGTTTAATTCAGTAAAGAAATTCACTGTAAAAAAAAAAAAACTAAACCTATTGTTATCAATTGTTTTTGTCTTGTTTTTAATTTAACCCTCTTGGGTCTGAGGGTGTTTTGCGTCCTGGAGAAGTTTGGACATGCCTTTACATTTGTGCTTTTTTCAGGTATTAATGGCTAAAGTCGGATAACACTGTATTCAGCACAAACTTGGCTACAATAATATGTGAGCAACATGTGTGTACATGTTTGTATTTTTTTTTTAAATAACGTTTATGCATGGTTTTTGAAAAAACAAAAATGTTATGTCACTGAAATAAGGTCATATAACACATACTAAACATACTAAACATTTGACTTTTGAGAACTGGATCTTGTAGCCTAGAGTTTTGCTACAAAATTATGTGAAGACCATCCTGATCCCTCATTCAAAACAATACAAAACAATATACAAATTGAACTTAATATAAAATATAATCTAAACATTCATATTATTTTTATATCATATTACATATCATATTTATATCACACAGCATACAATTTAAATACCTGCTTTAGCCAAAAAAGCATTTAAATGTAACTAAAACTTGCTTATTAGGACATATTTCAAATGTCAATACTCTGAATCCTGGCTGGCAAGTCTGGAAACAGTCCCACTAGTAAAATATGTACATGTTTATATAAAATAGCATGTCAACTAATTAAAACTAAATTACTTACTCGTCCGAAATTGTATCCTAGGCTGGATCAAGTCTCTATTCAAAATACACAAAATACACTCTTCTTCTGAGGAAAATGTTAAATCTTCCTCACTATCCAGGAGCTTTCTCACCTGTGTATCGTGCAGTCTTCCAAATGCAAGTGAATGAACTTTGTATTTAAGGCGCATTATATTTTCACCATTTACATTGATCGCCTCAGCACATTAGCGTATGAATGGCACCCTCTGCCCGTGGGTTTGATCACATTAGAGATAATTAGCTGAGCCAGGAAAAATTGTACAACGTTTTGTTTCATACAGATTACATTGCAGGAGAAGATTTGTTTTAAATTTGAATTGTTTTTAGACATGTTAAGCTTTCTTTAGACATATGTTTCATGTTTGTGTGATAAATATTTGGGGAGTTTCAATTCATTTTTGTGATGTGTTTCAGAAATATGCTTGTGAACACAAGAGACGTCTGATAGCTCACCCTTTTTATTTTCTTTATTTTACAAATGCACAAAGTTTTGTTGTTATTGTGAGTGTACACAAATAAAAGTAGACCCTTTAAAAAAAAAAAGCGCTATATAAATGTAATGTACATTCATTCATTCAATGATGACTTTTGTATACAATTCAGTCTGATTTACTAATAAGTTCAACTTGATTAATTAAAAAGCATCATTCCAGCAGAGCAATTCATTTGTTGTGCAATCTGCACAATTTGTTGAGAAATCATCACAGAGTAGTTTACTATTCATTGTCTAGGCTCCAGGGTTCAGTGTACTTAATTGAACTTCAATGGGCACCATGTATCAGAATCCTATTGGCATTGTGCTGTGGGACACCGATAATCCCCAGCATTGTGATGCCACACCACTAATTGGCTCAAGAAGAGATCTGTGATTTGTGCTAGATGTGGCCTCACCTGTTTCCTCCCTTTTATCTGCTTCCCTATTGTGTCACTTTAGTAGGATATTGGTATACATTTACAGATATCCAGTATGACTGTGTTTGTGAATAATCTTAGTGGTTTGCTCCAGATTCTGTGTTTGGATCATACACAAATGATTATGGCCACAGTTCAGTTCTGCCATTTTGTTTAATGATAGTCTGATATATCTGGCTTGCGGTTTAATCTGTTGATATTTGGTCATTTTGAGATGATCGGCATTGATCTGCTTCAACGATTAAATGAAGCATTAGCAGTCCCTTTTGTCTGTTCCAAAATCTAGCAAAATCCTTTGCAAGAGATTAATTATTTTTGTTTTGGTCACATTTCTGTCAAAGTTCTTTTTTTAATTAGTTTTTTCAGTTTTGTGTAAATGACTTGACTTGATGTACAGGAATGTGTGAGGTACATTTTGAGAGTGTGGAATGAGCATAGACAGTTAAAAAACAAGCAGGAATTAAATCTGTATAAGTTTAATGGCATCTACGCTAATATTATTCTATTTGTTTCCCTGTCTCAACCTTGGGATTCATATCCCGATGTTACCAGAGTCAGCCAGATCCAGCTCCGTTCCTACTTGGTGTCAGACTCCACTTCTATGTGTCACTGAAATATGATGACAAACTACAGCTGGTGCCAACCAAACATCACTTCTTTTTCAGTCTTTTGACTTCAGAGGATGAACTGATGCCAACTCCAACTGTAAGAAATCGGATACCAAATATACCACTGCCTGAACCTTAGGATGGACCTCACCGAAACGACCTGCAGGTTGTACTGCAATACACCTCATCTTTTATCTCTGCCTGCATCACCTCGGCCTAATGATGGACTACACTCTTGATATGGAATACATAAACTATCAATTAATTCCCAATAAAACCCTTCATCAGCCAACTAACAAAAGACAATGCATCTTAGTAAACTTCTGCAGTTAATCCAGGATGGACTTCCAAGATTTTAGTCATTAATCTTAAAGTGAAAAAAAAAATAAAAATGTATATATAAAAAAGCAATGGACCTTAACGCTTACAAATTTAAAACCATGACTTACATTGCATACAAAAACTAATATTGGCATTGTATTCATGTTGTATAGCCAGAGGGGAACTGTCCCCCACAGTGAGTCTGGTTTCTCCCAATGTTATTTTCCTCCATTAACCAACATCTTATGGAGTTTTGTGTTCTTTGACACAGTCACCTTCGGCTTGCTCACTGGGGTTATAAATACAATTATTATTTATTACATTTTTAGACACAATTTACAATACTATTTATTCAAACTACACAATGATCACTAAGACTTAATAGATATTACAGTTAAATTTTTTGTTAATGCAGGATTTTCTGTTAAGCTGCTTTGAAACGATGACGCGTTGTGAAAAGCGCTATACTAATAAAAATGACTTGACTAAATAATGTGTGCATTTTGTGTGCATTTAATTTGCCATTATTAAATTGAATTACAGCATTTTATTAGCTGTCAGCAATTATTTATTTTTTTGGTGTGCTGGTTTAAACTGGTTTCCCAGCCTAGCTAGCCAAACGTGTTCACCTAGTTTACTTCCAGCTAACAATTGAAATCATCAAAACAGGCCAGCCAAACCAGATTCACTAGGCTAGGATGCCAACTACCCACCTTAGGCTTGTTTAAGATGGGGGTAATTAGCCGGCTGACCAGCTATACACAAGCTTAGTCAGGTGTTGAGACCAGTTTAAACAAGCAAAAGGAAATGATCCATTTGAATTGCCTGGAAAATTGCTCTGTCTCCTCAGGGTTCCTCCACACAAGTTCACACTGCATCAGAGAAAGCTGCAGATCCATTGATTTCAATGGGGATGGTGTGTCACAATGATGTAAAGGAAAAATGCAAGGGTTTGTGAAATTGACACCTCGTCATGTGCAGCAAATGTTGAAATTTCCCAACTTTTCATCAGTGCAATCTGATGGATTCATCTGTTGACCAATGCGAATATCCGTTGACCAGGCATTCAGTGAGTTAAGAAATCCTATTAGCTGAATTGTTGCTTGTTTTTTAATTGTCCCTGCTCGTTCCACACTCTCAAAATGCACCTCACACATTCCTGTTGATCAGACTCTCTGCTTGACTTTTCTCTAGTTTGCAAACACCCTCAGATATGGATTTCTCCCATTTTCAGATCAGAATAGTGAAAAGACAAATTTTGGCCTTTTGTTTCCTATTCAGCTCCATTTTTCACTCCTTCCATAGTTTTAAGTGACACCAAATTACAGCTGGCCAATCTCTCTCAAACCCTAGCCTTCAAGCAGATACCCCCTCTGGGAAAGTAAAGATTAGCTTTTTTTTTTTACTGCCAAATTCTTAAAGCTGTTTACATTCACACAGACTACTGTCCCTCCACCTCCATTCCCTCATTGAGTGTGTTGTTTTTTTATTTCTTTCCTCCATCCTTTTTTCACTCTGTTTTGTGTTTGGTTCATCTTTGAAGGACTGTAAGAGGATGAAGTTGATCCTCTAGTGCTGGTGACTCATGCACTTGAGTTGAGGCTTATTGCAAGGGTTTCTTGAGGCCTTGCAGATGTTTATCATGTGTCATGCCTTGTATCTCAGGTCACTTGTAACTCGTTTTCTTTCTTTTATACTTAATGTTGGCCTAACCTAAGATGCAAAACCATTCAGTGTTAATGTAAAGAAGAACTTCTACCATGACTATATTTTTCAGTTGTGTGACAGTAGTTTAGTAGTTTTTCGTAATTCAGAGAGTAGCCTTTCCAGTAATAAGCTACTTTTTTGCCATGAGTAGTGGTGTGTTGTGTGACAAAGCACTAAAACGTAGGACTACACATAGTATTGCACATTGCCGTACATCTTGTCAAACTAACTCTTATTTTAAACATGATTAATATCATCTATTTGTATCATCTAGTTTTGTAGCTAAAAAGCTCCCTAAATAGCTTGTGTAGTTTGTGACTGTTTGTTAGTAATTTGCAGTGTAGCAAACTACTTTTTAAAAGTGGACTAGTTTATCTACTTTCAATTGAGTACTGCAGTTTCAAAGTCGCTTCCCTATCACTGAAAGCAACATCCAGGGTTTTACCACATGCTTGCCTTTTCTGTAATGGCTTAAATGTTGACATTATGAGAGTGGTTATGTAAGAAGCCTCTCTCTGTCTCTTCATTATTTTAATCTGTGTTATGAATGGCTCTTCCCCTGCTGGCTTCTAGGCAGAGATGCGCTCAGTGGGGCTGAAGCTGACTGAAGCTTTGGGCCTTTGTGCCAACTCAAGCATTCTTCTCTCTCTCTCTCTCTCTCTCTCTCTCTCTCTCTCTCTCTCTCTCTCTTCTTTTCTCCTAATGTATTCAGATGGGGAGATCTTTTCACATGCAAAAGGAAATATGCAGCAAGGTTATGAGGTGACAGATGTCTTGGTGTCAAGCTATGCTGTTTCTATGCTTCATCAATTAAGGTCTTTTCATTTTACACTTTGGAAATATAAAGTGGGGTCCTAAAGGTTGATACCACATTGAATATCAATCTGGGATTTTCTAACCTGAAAAAAGAACGTTTTAGGATCTTGAAAATTTACAGCAAAGAAACATTATGATGCAAAGTAATAAGAAATATTTTGGGGCCACCAATCAAATGTAAGCAAATTTATGACAGACCATGTTAATTTTGTACAAAATGTCAGATTTATGTGCTTTGGAACATTCTCAAATCATGCTGGGATAACATGGATCATTGGGATTTGCACAAATGTGTGGAGTCCTTACCAGCTTGAGTGCATGCTGTCATTAAAGGTGATCTGTGTAATTTTTGGTTTTAAAATATGTTCTCCCTATTTAAAGATGAAAATTGTGTAACTTTTTCTGTTAAAATACTTTTTTTTATCCCTGGTTAATATGCAGACACAACTATAAGAAGCCAGGCATAGGTACATTTTTTTGAAAATTGTAAACTCTGAGTCTTTATGGCACTTCAACAATTCGTCTTTGTTTTAAACAGTTTTTATTCGTTCAAGACAACAACAAGGACTAATGGCATGAGTTGGGGGGTGTTCTGGGACTATCTGTTTGTTTGACCAAAAGAAGACAGGGATTGTATTTCGGAAAGATTTTTGAAAACAATATATTTATTTTTGGCTAGTGGTGCAGAAATCACACAGCCATTGGTAGGTTGATGCCACCGAATAGTGTAAACATCCTGGTGCTATTAAAGCAGTGCATCCCAGCCAGTTAGACATAACAACATGAGTAAGTTTGGGGTGGGGCTACATCTTTGTCCAACCAATGTTTACAACATATGTCATCATTCACAGTATCATAGAAGTGGGCGGTCACTGCAGAACTCTTTGGTGCTCTTTGTTTGCTGCAATTGTCTGATTGGTGGATCTTTCTCAGGCTCATGGGTAGTGTTGTTCTTTAGCAGGAATTGTATAGTGCCTTTCACAACACACATCGTTTCAAAGCAGCTTTACAGAAAATCCTGCATTAACCGAAAATGAAACCGTAATATCTATAAAGTCTTATAGTCATCATTGAATAGTTTGATAAAATATGACACTGAATTGTGTTTAAAAACAAGTCATTAAAAAATATTTAAAAAATAATTGTATTTATAAACCCCAGTTGGTTAATGGAGAAAAATAACCTTGGGAGAAACCAGACTCACTGCAGGGGCCAGTTCCCCTCTGGCTAACATCATGAATATAATGCCTATATTGCTTATGTATAGTTAAAGTCATGGTTTAAAATGATTAATCTAAGTAAGTGTTAATGGCCAGTGTTTAAACAAAGATATTGTATGAACTGTAAGATTTATGACTAATATCTTTGTCCATCCTGGATTAACTGCAGAAGTTCATATAGATGCAATTGTCCTTGTTAGTTGGCTGATGAAGGCTTTTATTGGGAATTAATTGATAGTCTATGTATTCCATTTCTAGAGTGTAGTCCATCATTATAGGCCGAGGTGATGTAGGCAGAGATCAGTGAGGTGCATCGCAGTTCAACCTGGCCGGTAATTTCGGTGTAGTCTATCCTAAGTTCAAGGTTCAGGCAATGGAATAGGAAGTATCCCATGTCTTATCAGTTCATCCTATGATGTCCATCATAATAGACTGCTATTAGTTATCATCAAACAGTGACATGTAGCAGTGGAGTCCAACAAGAAGCAGCAATTGAGCTGGTTCCAGCATGTTCTGGTGACCTCAGTATAGGAGTCCAGAGGTTGAGACCGGGGAAATGAGTAGAATAATAATTGCATGGATCCAGTTCAATTTATTGCAGAGTTATAGATCACGATCAATGTTTCTTTTTCCGGCAAACCTAACTAAAGCAGCCTAATTGTGAGTTGAAGGATAAATTAGGTGTATGCCTGGCTAAATTGATGATTGTTTAGTCTAGATTAAACTGAGTGAGTGTGTCTGCATCTCGAACAGTGTTAGGGAAACAATCCATTGTTTAGGAGCCAAATATGAAAAGGATATACCCCCTTTTGTGGATTTTGATATTCTAAGAAATATGCCAATGACAATTCCTCATTTACATAGACAGAGTGGTAGCTGTCTGCTAAATAGGACCTAAACCATGCTAATGCAACTCCATAAATGCCAACATAATTCTCTAGCCTATTCAACAGAATGTTGTGATCTATCATGTCGAATGCAGCATAAGATCTAAAAGCACTAGAAGTGAAATGCAGCCGTGATCAGATGATAAGAGCAAGTCATTTGTAACTCTGATAAGTGCAGTCTCTGTACAGTGATGAGGTGTAAATCCTGACTGAAATTGTTTATATATACTATTTCACTATAGAAATTAACATATTTGGGAGGATACCTCTTTGAAAACAATAGATCGCAACAGTGTCTGCCCACTTTTTCTGAAATTCATGTGGAGTGGTGGTGATGTAGTGGGCTAAAGCACATAACTGTTAATCAGAAGGTTGCTGGTTCGATCCCCACAGCCACCACCATTGTGTCCTTGAGCAAGGCACTTAACTCCAGGTTGCTCCGGGGGGATTGTCCCTGTAATAAGTGCACTTTAAGTCGCTTTGGGTAAAAGCATCTGCCAAATGCATAATGTAACCTTTTCTATGTCGTTTTTCACTCAATTTGTTAAACTGATAATATAATTCAAAATTTTCACTAATGTTCTCAGACTTTTTTAACCCATTGTATGCATTTGAGTTTTCTCAATCTGTGTAATAGACTGATGGCCTGTCTGTCACATGATCTTTCTCCACCCTCCAACATTTCCCACAGTCTCCAAAGTGCACAAGAACTACTCAAAGAATTTCACTTTACTGCAGAGCATGATGTGTCGACGTTTCTCTTTCTCTCTGTCACCTTTTCTTCATTCCACACTCTGGGTTGAGCAACCATTGTTCTTCCTGAATAGTATCAAAGCATCTTTTTTACATGTGGTTTGGTGGCGTTGTGGACTTTTTATGAGGGTTTATGGCGTTATTTCCCTGTCAAATGTCGAGAGCGCATTATTGTAGCGCGAAAGTACATTAATGTTATGCGCGAGCGCGAATCCCTCTGCTCGCGCGCGGAATATAATGCGCCGAGCGCGAATCCCTCTGCTCGCGCGCGGGAACTGGGCGCGCGCTCTCAGATACACGCTGCTCTTGAAAGAATTTTCTCTGCGCTCGCTCAGAGAATATGCCTGCACTTAAAACGTGTTCATTGCAATCGCGAATCTCTCCTCTTCGCTTAAAGTAAGCGTGTTTGTGCTTACACTGTGTCCCGTGCGTTCGCGCATGCCCAAGTACTCTTCTCTTCGATTTCTTTCTCTTTGCTCTTGGCATAAACGCTGTCAAAACGGCAACAACCAATCAGAAAAGGCTTCAACGACTGACCAATGAAAACGCGACATCGTACATGGAATCTTATTGGTTGATATTGAACCGCACATGTTCATGTGTTCAATCAAGACGATTCAATTCAATCAAGACGAGCCGAGATGGATCCGCAGAATCGACGATCTCAGGTAAACAGTTTTATTTGTTTTGATGTTAAATATGTCAAATGTATCTTAGAAATGTCTGGGAAGAGGGCGATTGGATTATTTTACATATAAATGACCTAGACTGTCAACCACATTCATACTACAGGCGCTATGCCCATTGTAGTGAGATTTTTGAGCCAAATAGATTTGAAAGCCGATTCCAAAAGGCAAAAATAATATTTTACGTCTGATAATTAACACATTGTCTCGTGCAATCACACCAGTGATTAAACATTAAGTACGTGAGCGAGATCAACTGCTAAATTAAAATCTGAAAAAAGACTTGGGGGAGAGATAAGGTGGCAACATGCCCCCGTAAAATTATGCTAGTCCTATATCTATTATGGCTGTCACGAATGAAGTGATGTGAAATGAAAAGTGTCATCTGCAATAGATTTTCTTTATCGCGGATTGCAGCGTTGAGTGTTACGTTAATCAATCACCCACTTTCTGTTGAGCTTAATTAATGCAGTTTGGCCAATCAGAGGCATTTTGATTAAAGGACAAGTTCGGTATTTTACACTTAAAGCCCTGTTTTAAGATCGTTTCTGATGAAATAGAACGGTTAAGATTAAAATTTGGACCAAGGCGTCATAAAACCAACGCGTCAATATGAGACGCTAGATATATATGGGCCAGAAGGCCTCCTAGTGGTCTAACCCTAACCAATCTTTCAATCTTAACCGTTCTATTTCATCAGAAACGATCTTAAAACAGGGCTTTAAATGTTAATTATCAGACGTAAAATATTATTTTTGCCTTTTGGAATCGGCTTTCAAATCTATTTGGCTCAAAAATCTCACTACAATGGGCATAGCGCCTGCAGTATGAATGTGGTTGACAGTCTAGGTCATTTATATGTAAAATAATCCAATCGCCCTCTTCCCAGACATTTCTAAGATACATTTGACAAATTTAACATCAAAACAAATAAAACTGTTTACCTGAGATCGTCGATTCTGCGGATCCATCTCGGCTCGTCTTGATTGAATTGAATCGTCTTGATTGAACACATGAACATGTGCGGTTCAATATCAACCAATAAGATTCCATGTACGATGTCGCGTTTTCATTGGTCAGTCGTTGAAGCCTTTTCTGATTGGTTGTTGCCGCTTTGACAGCGTTTATGCCAAGAGCAAAGAGAAAGAAATCGAAGAGAAGAGTACTTGGGCATGCGCGAACGCACGGGACACAGTCTAAGCACAAACACGCTTACTTTAAGCTTAAGAGGAGAGATTCGCGATTGCAATGAACACGCTTTAAGTGCAGGCATATTCTCTGAGCGAGCGAGAGAAAATTCTTTCAAGAACAGCGTGTATCTGAGAGCCGCGCCCAGTTCCATGCGAGCAGAGGGATTCGCGCTCGGCGCATTATATTCCATGCGCGAGCAGAGGGATTCGCGCTCGCGCATAACATTAATGTACTTTCGCGCTACAATAATGCGCTCTCGACATTTGACAGGGAAATAACGCCATAAGGGTTTGTATTTTTGTGGGGTAGAAAATAGCCATTGTGTAAAACAACAATGCCGTGGTGAGGCCTCATTGAGAGCATCCTCCCACCGCCAGTCTCCTCCATCCTGGCTGCAACGCTTGCCAGTTGCCATGGCGCAATCACAATGCAGAGCTCAATGGGCCGGAGATGCCCTTTTGGTGAAACATGTCAGATTTAGTTGAAGGATATTACTTTATCTTCCTATATTAAGATGTACTGTGTAGTAGGGATGGGCATTCATCAATAATTTGGTATTCGAATATTAAAGCTCATAAAAAACAAATATTCAAGTATTCTATTATTGAAATGAAGGTAATTAATGAGAGAGAAAATTATTGTCGGCATTAAAAAAAAAAAAAACAAGCTACTAATTATATTCAAAACAAGCTTATATCATGTCCTGTGCTTTTTTAAAAATGTATTTATAAAAAAAAGCAATGCGTGAAAGCAAAAAATAATAGAATGAAAGCATTCAAGCTCACGCAAAGCAAAGAAAAAGAAACCGCTAATAAAGTAGACTGATGCAGTTAACATACAGGACGACTATAAACATATAATAGTTATGTTTATATTGTATCTCGTCATGTTTTTGTTGAGGAAAAACAAGCATATCCACATGCTCCATAAACTATACCCATTTATACACACCAGTTTAAATGATGGAATGTCCCTTACCTCAGCTAGCATTGTCTTTCTCAGATGCCACGTTTGTTGTTTACAGAAGCGTTGTGGGGATTAAGTTGCTACATATACGAGACTAAAGTGTACACCGCTTATCCAGTACATTTAAACAGGAATCCAGCTTTCTCGCAGTAACCCACATTCTCACAATAACCCGCTTATTTGGTGTTCATCTGTACTGGCAGAGCCGTTTGCTCAAAAAATGTGCTCAACTTGTGTCCACTCTTAACAGCGCCACCCAGTGCATTCTGTTATAACTGCCAGTTTTAGTTTGTGTGTTCAGGATTTAACTAGCATCTCACTGTATATATGACCAGCAAAGAAAAACTTTGTGAAATTCAAATAGTATTTTTATTTTTCGAATAATTACTGCAGAACGAATATTGAACTACTCGTGCACATCCCTACTGTGTACCTCAAAGTAACATATCTGTTTGATTGTATGTTTCTGATGTAACTGTAGGTCTGGGCGATATTGATAATTTTTATTTTTATTTAAATTTGATTTGGCTTCGGCTTCTATGTTCCCTAAAGGCTTTGCAATAAGATTAATTCCTCGATTCTTCAGGGTAGCACAATTAATCAAAATAAACGTAAAATTGCTAAATTGTCATGTTTTTTTATTAAACCACAAAAGATTATTTTGTCTTTGTGCAGTTCGGAGAGCGCGTGTGATGAGCTGTTCTTTGTGCATGTACTGGGCTCATGATATGCTGTCGTCAGTGCTCGGAGCGGATCACACATATTGCAAAAGCAAAGTGCTGCTGGTTTGCACATTTGCGCAATTCCTAAAACGTTAAACTGCTACAAATTACACTGAAAAAAACATATACTTATGTTAATTTTATGTGTACTGGTTTAGTATTTTCATAAGAGCTTCTTTTGCTTCAGTGTATTATACAAATCTAAAAACTAGGGCTGCCGATTTAACGCGTTAATTCAGTGCGATTAATTAAAAAAAATATATATACGCAATTAATCGCATGCCCACGGATCATAATAAGGAAGATTCCTGAGAAATGCAATCTTGCAGTACCACCTGATTTCTCCAGAGGGCAGCAAGTGAAATTTAAGCTGTTTGAGCAACGCGCAGTTTGTGCAATGTGTTTAAAGATTGAGTATTAAACCTATATTTAACTTGACACAGTGACCTAAACATTTTATGTTTATGATGCAACACACCCGAGACATCTGACGTAGGTATAAATTGACGGGCCCTTAAACAAGCCCTGATAATAAATCTCCAACTGATTGACACATTCACTTGTGAAATGGATTGTTATGAACTGTGTGCCCAATGATTGACTTATGATCAATAATATGGTAGAAAACAATACATTGAGTTCTAAAGCCTTATCAATGATTTACTCTTCTGCTACAAGAATGTAATACATTTTAATTATCTGAATATTGTGTGTGTGTGTATATATATATATATATATATATATATATATGTATATATATATATATATTATAATAACATACACTCACCTAAAGGATTATTAGGAACACCTGTTCAATTTCTCATTAATGCAATTATCTAATCAACCAATCACATGGCAGTTGCTTCAATGCATTTAGGGGTGTGGTCCTGGTCAAGACAATCTCCTGAACTCCAAACTGAATGTCAGAATGGGAAAGAAAGGTGATTTAAGCAATTTTGAGCGTGGCATGGTTGTTGGTGCCAGACGGGCCGGTCTGAGTATTTCACAATCTGCTCAGTTACTGGGATTTTCATGCACAACCATTTCTAGGGTTTACAAAGAATGGTGTGAAAAGGGAAAAACATCCAGTATGCGGCAGTCCTGTGGGTGAAAATGCCTTGTTGATGCTAGAGATCAGAGGAGAATGGGCCGACTGATTCAAGCTGATAGAAGAGCAACTTTGCCTGAAATAACCACTCGTTACAACCGAGGTATGCAGCAAAGCATTTGTGAAGCCACAACACGCACAACCTTGAGGCGGATGGGCTACAACAGCAGAAGACCCCACCGGGTACCACTCATCTCCACTACAAATAGGAAAAAGAGGCTACAATTTGCAAGAGCTCACCAAAATTGGACAGTTGAAGACTGGAAAAATGTTGCCTGGTCTGATGAGTCTCGATTTCTGTTGAGACATTCAGATTGTAGAGTCAGAATTTGGCGTAAACAGAATGAGAACATGGATCCATCATGCCTTGTTACCACTGTGCAGGCTGGTGGTGGTGGTGTAATGGTGTGGGGGATGTTTTCTTGGCACACTTTAGGCCCCTTAGTGCCAATTGGGCATCGTTTAAATGCCACGGCCTACCTGAGCATTATTTCTGACCATGTCCATCCCTTTATGGCCACCATGTACCCATCCTCTGATGGCTACTTCCAGCAGGATAATGCACCATGTCACAAAGCTTGAATCATTTAAAATTGGTTTCTTGAACATGACAATGAGTTCACTGTACTAAAATGGCCCCCACAGTCACCAGATCTCAACCCAATAGAGCATCTTTGGGATGTGGTGGAACGGGAGCTTCGTGCCCTGGATGTGCATCCCACAAATCTCCATCAACTGCAAGATGCTATCCTGTCAATATGGGCCAACATTTCTAAAGAATGCTTTCAGCACCTTGTTGAATCTATGCCACGTAGAATTAAGGCAGGCGAAAGGGGGTCAAACACAGTATTAGTATGGTGTTCCTAATAATCCTTTTAGGTGAGTGTGTGTGTGTGTGTGTGTGTGTGTGTGTGTGTGTGTGTGTGTGTGTGTGTGTGTGTGTATATGCATGTATACGTGTATACGTGTGTACATATACATACATACATACATACATACATACATACACACACACACACACACACACACACGTGTATATATAAATAATGGTCTTTTTGGGTGTAATGATAGTTCCCCTGATTAAAAAAAATCCTCAAAAAAAAAACATTAGATATTTATCGAGATACTGTATATATTGAACACTGTCAACAGGCTGAAAAATACTGAGATGTAATTTTAAGTAAGTTACAGCCAAAGTTGCATATAGACCATTACTTTTTGAATTTACACCATAAAGTTGCTCAAATAAGTAATGATCAGCAATACACTTAAAGAGCAACATGCAGTTTGAATTTATAACTGAATTAATACTTTATATTGTCTGCCGAGGTCTTTTAAAAACACATATGTAGAAATTACTAATGAAATCTCATTTGATGTAGAGATTTTGATGAAAATGTGCTAGGCTCTGGAATACGCCTTTCCCGCTATAGCAACGCGTCATATGACGTAGGGCGAGGCAAATAAAATAGCTCGCGGTCAGCTCTCTCATTGTTGGGTGTTGATGTAGTTTGAGCAGTAGTGAGAGACAAAGTTTTAGATCGAGTTTTAGAGAAGCCATAATGGTAAATTATTGTGTTTGTGCTGGTTGCACGAATTCCAGTCTGTCAGGACATCGTGTCCATCATTTTCCTTCTAGGAAAAACAAGGCTTTTCGGTCTTGGGTGCGTTTTGTGCAGATGAAGAGAGCAGACTTCACTGCCGTGTCTGTTACCACACACTCGGTCGTTTGTGGCGCACATTTCACTCCGGAGAATTATCGACCTGGAGATTTGTTGGAGTCTCGGATGGGATTTCGGAGTAAGGACCACGTGAGGCTGATTACTGATGCTGTTCCCTCGGTGCACTCGATGGAATCAAGTCCACCGTCAAAGTTTACACCGGATTTTGGCGCGGGCGGGACTGGAGGACCAAGTGCTAACGTTAGCACACATTCTGTGCAACGAAAACGAGCACTTAGCAGAGTAAGTCTTACTTTTAATTATTTTAACTCTTAATTTGTGTAATTTCGTAATAATAATAGTATAATATTTTTATATAATATTTATTTAGTATAATAATACAGAGAGAGGGAGAGAGACTGAGCTTTAGGACAGGTTGTCGTAACGTAATTGTCTGCCTTCTGAAATGAATTTAGTAGTTTGCACAATGCTATAGCTATTGGCAGGAAGCTAGCCCAACTCTCCCGTTTCCCCCGCATTTCAATTCAAACTGTTCTCCCGCCTTCCTCCCGTCTGATTTTGTATCCCCGTAGGCTAACGTTATACTTACTCTCCAGTAAATTGCAAGGTCCAAATGTATTACTCAATATGTAGAAATCCCCTAGATTTCCCTAGAGTCCACACCGGAGAACTCGGTTTCTTCATTCGCATCCATTGTAACCTGAGCTTGAACTTGACCAGACTCCCTCGGCCATCGTCACTTCCGGTTAGTGCTTTATAGACGCGGAAGTTATTTTATCACAATTTATCTCAAAATATCGTTAATGGCTAAATATATATTACTCCAGTTCAGAAAATCTAGTTGTTTTATCATCAACATACACTATGCTATATAGGGGTGTCCAACCTTCATGTTGCTCTTTAAGTGGTGCAACCAGTTTGTTTTTCTTTAGGAGTTCCCTTATAATTTCGCTGCCGCAAACTTGCGTTTAAATGTTTTTTAAGCATTTCAATCTGTTGTGCTTGCTTCAACTTCTTTCCTGTCTCCAAAACACTGCCCTCCAAAGATATGTCAGAAATCTTGAACATGCAAAATGATTGACAAGCAGAGAGTGTTTCTGATTGGCTAGTTGTCTAATTGTAAAATAATAATGAAAAGTAGTCACCAATTCTTACAGCACCTTTTAATTTGTGAAACTTTGCTACCAAACAGTTTGCTGCAAAAAGTTGCCAGAAGTTTACTGCAGAGGTTTGCTGGAACATTTTTGCAAGGGTAAAGCAACAAAGTGTAGTGGTTATTTTTTATTTTTTTTTAAATAACTAAACACACACACCCAACATGGATGGAGGTTTCATGTTTATATTTCATTGTTCTGCTATACTATGCAGTTTTACAATATTATGTTATTGTAGTATGTTTATGATTGAGCTAAGGCTGCTGAAAATGTTTCACTGTTGCGCTATGTTGAGTGATGGCAGTGGTGGATGAGTTTCAGAGAGAGTGAAAGGGAATCAGAGGGAGGCTATACTTCAACAGTTGTTATAGATCCTCTCTACGGCCAGCTTCTCCATTCCTCTGCTTTAGTCTCTGTCCTTTTGTGTCTTAATTTATGCTTTTTTGTTTTGACACCGAGCAAACATTCCACAAAAGCGAGTGCATGCCGCATTACAGCACGTGATTGCACTGCTTTCTTGTAATCGCTGTCTATCTATATCAGGGATTTTCCTCATCAGTGGTCCCTGTATCTTTTAGATGCTGCCAAACACAATACACTCACTGCTGGAGCAAGAGAGATTCAGCCTGTTGATGTCTTTATGCTGGGTACACAGCCTTGGGGTGTTTTCACTGAGGTACCGTGTGCAGAAGATGCAAAAGTTGACTTGTAATAATACACAAAATTGTATTTGGACAGCAGCTTTGTGAATGCCTCAGCTCATATGATGCCACATAAACATGACACACACTTACTAACTAGTTAGCTTCTCATATCTAAACTATTGATCTTCTCAAAAGTTTAAGTTTGCAACCTACTATGCAATGTGTGATTGCAAAACATTTTTCCATTTAACAGGAATACGTATGTATGTAGGTTTGTGTGTGTGTGTCCAACGTTTGTATCTTTGCACACACTAACATTTTCTTTTTGGTTTTCTGTTTCAAAAGTGGCTTTTTCTTTACAATTCTTCCCATAAAGCCTGCACTCCTGAGTCTTCTCTTTACTGTTTTACATGAATCTGGTGTTGAGCAAGTAGAATTCAATGAAGCTGTCAGCTGAGGACATGTGAGGCATCTATCTTATTTAGTGGTACATTCCACATCTCTTTCTATCCGTGTTAGAGCCAGTTGTCCTTTATCTTTGAAGACTGTAGTGTACACCTTTGTATGACATCTTCAGTTTTTTTTTCAATTTTAAGCATACATGCATATATACAGTGGGTACGGAAAGTATTCAGACCCCCTTAAATTTTTCACTCTGTTATATTGCAGCCATTTGCTAAAATAATTTAAGTTCATTTTTTTTCCTCATTATTGTACACACAGCACCCCATATTGACAGAAAAACACAGAATTGTTGACATTTTTGCACATTTATTAAAAAAGAAAAACTGAAATATCACATGGTCCTAAGTATTCAGACCCTTTGTTCAGTATTTAGTAGAAGCACCCTTTTGATCTAATACAGCCATGAGTCTTTTTGGGAAAGATGCAACAAGTTTTTCACATCTGGATTTGGGTATCCTCTGCCATTCCTCCTTGCAGATCCTCTCCAGTTTTGTCAGGTTGGATGGTAAACGTTGGTGGACAGCCATTTTCAGGTCTCTCCAGAGATGCTCAATTGGGTTTAAGTCAGAGCTCTGGCTGGGCCATTCAAGAACAGTCACGGAGTTGTTGTGAAGCCACTCCTTCGTTATTTTAGCGGTGTGCTTAGGGTCATTGTCTTGTTGGAAGGTGAACCTTCGGCCCAGTCTGAGGTCCAGAGCACTCTGGAGAAGGTTTTCATCCAGGATATCCCTGTACTTGGCCGCATTCATCTTTCCCTCCATTGCAACCAGTCGTCCTGTCCCTGCAGCCGAAAAACACCCCCACAGCATGATGCTGCCACCACCATGCTTCACTGTTGAGACTGTATTGGACAGGTGATGAGCAGTGCCTGGTTTTCTCCACACATACCGCTTAGAATTCAGGCCAAAAAGTTCTATCTTGGTCTCATCAGACCAGAGAATCTTATTTATCACCATCTTGGAGTCCTTCAGGTGTTTTTTAGCAAACTCCATGTGGGCGTTCATGTGTCTTGCACTGAGGAGAGGCTTCCGTCGGGCCACTCTGCCATAAAGCCCCGACTGGTGGATGGCTGCAGTGATGGTTGACTTACTACAACTTTCTCCCATCTCCCGACTGCATCTCTGGAGCTCAGCCACAGTGATCTTTGGGTTCTTCTTTACCTCTCTCACCAAGGCTCTTCTCCCCCGATAGCTCAGTTTGGCCGGACGGCCAGCTCAAGGAAGGGTTCTTTTTGTAACCTTGGCCAGATCTGTGCCTTGCCACAATTCTGTCTCTGAGCTCTTCAGGCAGTTCCTTTGACCTCATGATTCTCATTTGCTCTGACATGCACTGTGAGCTGTAAGGTCTTATATAGACAGGTGTGTGGCTTTCCTAATCAAGTCCAATCAGTATAATCAAACACAGCTGGACTCAATTGAAGGTGTAGAACCATCTCAAGGATGATCAGAAGAAATGGACAGCACCTGAGTTAAATATATGAGTGTCACAGCAAAGGGTCTGAATACTTAGGACCATGTGATATTTCAGTTTTTATTTTTTAATAAATGTGCAAAAATGTCAACAATTCTGTGTTTTTCTGTCAATATGGGGTGCTGTGTGTACAATAATGAGGAAAAAAAATTAACTTAAATGATTTTAGCAAATGGCTGCAATATAACAAAGAGTGAAAAATTTAAAGGGGTCTGAATACTTTCTGTACCCACTGTATATATTAGTTGAGTACGTTTGCATCCCCCTTGTTAGTTTTTTTTTTTTCTTTTTTTTTCTAGGAGGGATCATAAAAATTGCAGTTTGTTTTTTATTTTGTACTGCCCTGATGAAGTTATTGTATTTCCCCCATCATAGGGGTGTATTAAGCAGATTGGGATTAAAACTCAGAATATAACTTCATCCAAAATGGTACAATAATAATAATCAAAAAAAGTATACAGCCTAATTATAGTCCTTTTTATTTTTGTTTTCTATTCTAAGAAAGTTAATGGTGACTGAGACTAACAGTTTGCAATAACATAAAGATGAGTAATGATGACAGAGTTTTTCATTTTGGGTGAACTATCCTTTTAAAATTACCTGTCAATACTCCTCAGTAACATTGCAATTTAATGTTCACATAATGCATTGAAAATATTAAGAGATGAAATTCTGAGAGAGCAAACCTTTCAGCTAGATTGGTTATATCAATATCGATGTATATTAAAGACAGATAATTGTTTATTAAATATAGATAATCTTAAATACACCATGTCTGTTTTCAGTATTCATCATAATTGATTATATTTTCATAAACAGTATTATATGATATTAGTCTTTTATATTTTCTGAACAGGGTGTGTAAACTTGAGAAAGGTATAAGTTATATTTTTTTCTGACGTTAGTGAATCAAATTAAAGAGATACAATCAGTCGACTTAGACTGACTTGGGTCTTATACACCCTCTGAAGAAGGTAGGAAATGGAAAGATTTTTTTTCATTTATGTAACTTCTTAACCTCATATGACAACACATTCCTGGCATTATGCCACCGAGATGAAAATATGAGGAACTAAATCCCCCTTTAGGGAATTTTCGTTTAGTAATTTTTGTGAGAGGTGGCGTTTTCGAGGAGCTGACCCAACGACCTGCACTATACATTATTTGCATATTTTGCTTATTTCTTTTGCCATGTGGACAGAAAGAAATATATTGGTGGCTAATACATTTTCTTTGTTGCATATATTGGAACCTGCTTGTGAACTTTTTGGATAACTTTGGTTATAGCCCTTCAGAATGGAACTGGCAATTTCAGCCAGCTCTAGACATTTTTATGTGCAGTTTCGGTCAGGATGCATGATGTCTACTACTTTCTAGTATCTGCATCAAGTCCCAGGTTATCTCATTTATTTCTGGTGACGAGATGCCTTTTATCTCAGAGTAGGAAGAAAATCTTAGCATCTGTGTGCAATGTTCCATGGAATTGCCTTCATTTTTCCCAGATTATCTACTACCCATAAAGTCTGAAATGTGTCACACCTTTCAGGCCAGGAAAAATGTAATGCTATCATTCTTTGAACAGATACACCTTCAATCAGTATTTGGCAAGCTGTTCCAAGATCACCTGCTAGTAGAATTTGATCTCAGTTATGACTCATGGTTTGATTCCAGAGTTAAAAATAAACAAGAATCAAAGTGACTGAATTCACTGACTGTTATGGGATTAAGAGAAAGCGGTTTAACACACCCGAGTTTCTCCTGGAGAGTGCGGCTTATGTGGCCATGTAAATTCATAAGTGCCATTATTACACGGTTTTGAAGAGTGTGCATGTATGTGAACAGACCAGGTAACAAATGTCATAGGATGGAGCCCAACAACAAGTCAACACAGTGGGTAGATTTCAACATTTCTAGGAGTAAAGTGAAAAAAGAATATACACTATAAACTATACCCATTTATACACACCGGAATCCCAGGGTTTGATGTAAGAGGGAAACCCCACTGTTGCAGCAGTTCTCAATAGAATGTTTAAGAAACAATTAGAGCAACAACTCCACATAAAGCGAAGCAACAGAAAAAGTTGCAAAGTCTTTCGCAGATGACATGTTTTTTATTTACACAATTATGTCCTTGTAGAGAAAGCGGCTTACTAACCGAGCCACATGTATATGGAAGTAAAGAGTAAGACGCTTATACAGTTCATGTAAACAGGAATGCAACTTTCTTGCAATAAACCACTTTCTGGTATCTGTGTTAACATAGTCATTACCCTACAGGAAGGATTTTCATTCCCATGGCATTAGCTGGGAGAATCATACATTAGACAAACACCAGATATTGATCTAGATCTCCAGTCATTCACATGCTTTAATGCAAGATACAACACATCTGACTTGTAGGATTAGTATAAGATATTTCCATTTTTGCCAGCAATTTATTTCCATATTACTTTTTTTATAGCTTTTATATGCTTTTATGTTGCTCAGATGGTAGAGTATGGCACCGGCAATGTCATATGTTTGGTTTACTGGTAATTACACTTACTGAAAAAATGTATCGCTTAAATGTAAAGTGTCTCAAAATGTGTCAGTATGTTCCTTGTACTTTGAGACCAATGGCAACGACATCAGTTCTATGCACATTACCCAAAATCTCATTTCTTAGTGGCTGCTAACTGTGTCTGCTCTGTTTTGCAGTATCTGGAGGGGACCAAATGTGAACTGTGTGGACAGCACTGGATACACACCTCTACACCATGCTGCTTTAAATGGACACAGGTGAGTCTGGTCATCTGTTGACCTTTGACCTTGATGATTTGGTTTTGACTTCAATGACTGTTATTGAGCTAAATATATAGGATATTATAACACAGGGAAAGTAAATATTTATTGTGCTGTTTAGTGGGATATAATAAGTTTATTTAAAATAATAATAATTATTATTATTATAATATAATTATATTATAATTATATTAACTAATGTCGTTAAAGGGTTAGTTCACCCAATAATGACAATTCTGTCGTAATTCACTTACCCTTATGCCATCCCAGATGTTATGACTGTCTTTCTTCAGCAGAACAGAAATTAAGATTTTTAGGAAAATATTGAAGCTCTGTAGGTACTTATAATCTAAGTAAACAGGTGCCATCAGGCTGCTGGCATGTTTGTTTGAACTATCCTTTTTAAAGAACACATGAAATGAACATTTTGATTAAAACAGAGTTAAATTCTTCTTGTTTCGCTTCTGCTTTCAGCATGTCCAATTGTAGTGTTACATTTTAATTTCTCCATTTGTTTTTTTTTTAATCTTCCATTTTTTGCTCTGTATCTCTCTCTCTCTCTCAGTGCGGTTGTGGAGGTGTTGCTACGAAACGAGGCTTTGACGAACATCGCTGATAACAAGGGCTGTTATCCTCTTCACCTGGCGGCGTGGAAGGGAGACCAGTGCATCGTCAAACTTCTCGTCCATCAGGGTCCATCTCACCCCAAACTCAATGAACAGGTCTGAACACTTGACACTGAAAACCCCTCACCCCAAATCTAAATTATTATATGAGTTATTTACAACTAATCATCTAAGCATGTGGAACGCTGTTAGTGATCACTGGAAATCATTTTGACTCAACCCTCAGTTTGCATAAAAAGACGAAAAATGTATTTACAATAATGCACTTATGATTTAAGTCTATGGGAGTAGGCTTTCCTTGGAAAAAATTATTTTCCATCATTTTTTTCAAACTGAAAGTCAGATTAGATGATCTCAATAGATGGTAATTTGTAATAACCCAGAATATTCCTTTTAATGGACGGTCTGAACACGAGTAGTCATTCAGTCACACAGGTTGACTGACTTTTCTAATGGTACATCCTGAGTTTATTAGTGGGTCTATTGTGAGGATGTTGACTTGGAGACGTAGTTTCAGGGTTAGACATTTTTGACATGTTTCTGGAATAACCGCAGTTATCAGGAAGACTGTTGTTTCCTCTTTCAGCGTCTTTACACTACATATTTGCGACAGTCTCGTTACAGTTACTAGCACATCTGTGCGATTTAGTCACAAATAAACTTTTATTTTTGAGAGAACTGTATGGCACATGCTCAATTAAACACGTAACACAATTGGGTTATGTGACTATGTTGCAGTTTGAAATGTTTATCATTGTATATTGTTTACTGTATGAAATAGTAATCTGTGTACAGTGTTCTGCACAGTATGCAATGGGGAGTATGCAGTTATCACATCCTGAACTTAGCTGTTTAGTGATCAAAAGTTCCACTTATCTTGAATTTAAATTTAAGTATAGCAGATACTAGTTCTTAAGGGACATATTGAATAGCACAAATTAAGGCTTGTGGAATGAATTGCTCTGTTAATGTATTCAAAATCCTTATTCCTTCAGGACTGGCTTCATTCGGTCATATGGGCGGTTGTCCTCGCTCTCTCCTGACAGCCTGTTCTAAAGCTGTTGCCTATTTACATCCAACACTGTGACATATTTCAACAAATGAACCTGAATATTTATGTGTCCTGGTATTTTACTGTTATTGTGCAGATTTGGAGTCTTTTTTTTGTGCAGAATTGCAGTTTTGCCTGAAATGTTCCTGAAATGGTTGCACATTGTTTTGCATAATATAGATTGACTGCATTGACATGCATTTCTTATTCAGCTGTGGTGCTGTGATGTACCGTAACTATCACCATTCTCATTTAAGATAATTTCTCAATAACTATGCACATAGTAGCATGAAAGGAAGTGGCCCAAAATGAAATAGAGTAGACAAAATGAACAACAGTCAATAATTAATAGTAACACAAATGGAAAATTTAGTACCACACCCACAAATGGCCCTTATAGTGTTTAAACAATATTAAACACTGTTTTGTAATGGTTCTGAATTATGTAAAAACAATAATATGAATAAGGATTAACATTATTATTATTATTATTAAATTATTGAAATATTTAGTTATTAATATTTAATCAAATAATAAATATTACATTCTAATAAATACTTACAAATACTTTAATAATAATACACACTTTATTAGTAATATTTATTTAATAATAATGATTTTTATTATTATTGAAGTATTAGTATTTGTTTGTATTTGATGTTATTATTTAGGGACAAGCACTGAAAGTGAGTAGGCACCTATTGTAATCATTAGTGTTCTTTTTATTATTATTATTCTCCTTCTTCCGCCATTGAGTCTATGGCAGCCCATAGAACCGGAAAGTTGTGAAATTTGGCACATAGATGGAGAACAGTCTGAACATTAAGTGGAGCAAATTTGGAGTCTCTAACTCAAACTCTCTAGTGCCAACAACTGCCCAAATTTTCACTCGTTTATGCTAATAACTTTTGAACCATAAGTGCTAGAAACAAAATCTTGTTTCTTCTGATTCCTTGGCTCGAGACTAATTGAGAGTATTTTGATATTTTCCGTATTGAAAACATTTCCAAGTTTTTCGAAAAAACTACTTTTTGAACTCCTAGACTGTTCGTCCGATTTGCATGAAAATTTTATTAATCGTCTTTAGACCAGGTAGAATTCAAATTGATTAGTCAAACAGTTCAAATTCAAAGTAGAGCACGCCAAATTAGACGTAAGGCTAGATCTCTGCAACGCTTTAGCGTATTCACACCAAACTTGGTGTGTGTTATGACTACCATGACCTGAGGGTACCTGCACAGTTTTGGCACAGCACCACCTAATGGTCACTAGATATGAAAAATTGGTATTTATCTTGTTTAAAATTATGATATCAAAATTGTGATAAATGTCTCATTTCATTTTTTGTAATTTCTTACGGCTGGCTGATTCTCCGTCTTTTGAAATGTTGCATTGAAAAAATGCTATTTTTTGTTGTCATTTGTTTTTGTTCTAATATTTTATTTTCCAGTCAGTTGTGAATGTTTTTTGACTTTTTTTTTTGTATCACAACTGTCACTCAATTTATAATTTAAATGCATATCAATTGACGGACTACAAGCCAGTTGGTAGTTTCTTTGCCTATTTCATCATGTCATTATGAGAGTCACTGTGTTAAATGTGTGTTTGGGTGTATGTGTGAGTCTGAACACACTTCCTGTTCTCTCCCCTCTCCCAGAGCTCTCTAGACTACAAAGAGTTCAAACGCTGTGGCCCATTTGACCCCTATATTAATGCTAAGGTGTGTACCTATGACCTCTGCCCTCTTTCCTACACGCTTTACCTCCCTATATAAGCCTGGGTGTCTTTTGGTGCCTGTGTGTCAGAACATGCTGCTTCACTATTTTCTTATGTTTATATAAGCACACATATGCTGTGTGAAGGCGCACAAATATGTATCCGTTTACCTATGAATACATGTGACCACATGCAGACTGGGGTGTTATCTCACTATAGTCTGAAGAGTTTTGTGCCCTGGTTTGTGTAAGTTTGTTGTGAGCATTTTATCTTCTGTATATAAAAGTGTAAATTATGTCATTAGCATAACCAAACAGAATTGTAAGAGTAATGAATGTTTTAAACAGGTCTCGCAAACAGACAGTCTCACTCCAAACTCATGCCATTGGTTAAGCCCGAAGTTGACTACTTTTATCCCTCAAACAAACGTAGTATGTAGAATGCGGCAGACTAATCTTCAGGGAGTGATGGCAATGATAGATACCAAGTTTCATTAAAACATGCCAAATCGCTGGCAAGATATAGCTTAATGACCTTTGAATTGAATTTGTTGATGCAATATACAAAGAACTTAGGATTGATTATTATTTTACAACCATAATTCAGAAAACAAACAAAATATTTCTCTCTATCTCGTTTTCATTCAGTAGCACAGATGGGGTTTACAAAAGCATTACTCAATACAAGCAGCCATGTGTATATGTGTTTGTGTGTGTGAACATCAGGCAGGTTAGAGTTGAACAGAATAAAGTAGTGATGAATAATTCATGAGCTGGCATGAAGAGTGTTTTGTGATTGTTAAACTGTGTTCTCCTTTCATTTCTTGCATACCTGCTGCGCCACACACACGCGTACAGAGTTGAGAAGCTTTTCTGTGTACCCGTCAGCTTGCATCACTGTCAGAATGTGTGTGTATGAAAGACAGAGGCAGTGTGCATCTGCTCGGTGTGTGTGTGTGATTGTGGCATACTCCTGGCAGAGAGAGGTGGGGTGTAACCATGGCAACGGTGTCATGGTTGAATAGCTGAGGGTCCGACTCTGTGGCACATCAAGAAAGAGATGAAAAAGAGAGCATAATGAATGGATAAGCAAGCCACTGTATGGAGGGTTTTGATTTACTGCTGGTGCAACATAAATAAATAGATTTTTAGGGTGCTGCTTGCCAATGCAAAACTCCCAAGCATGATGTTAGGGTGTAGTGGGTGTTTGCATTTAAGTAGTTAGTAAGGTGTTCTGAGTGGTTGCTAGGTTATTGCAAACGTTTTCTGGATTGTTCCAATTTGGGTTATTGTAATGAAACCTTTTGTAGGCATTGAGACATTAAATGTCTCATTACAAAGTTGTCATTATTGCGCTCTCATTACTGCAATTTGAAGAAATTATATGCTAATTAAATTGTAAATTTTTTATACATCACCGTAGACCTCCCTTTACTGCCCTTCATTTTCTCTAGATTTACAAAAGTCTCAACAGCATCTTTTTTACTGTATTATAGTGAAAAAATTATGGTAGCACTTTATTTTACAGTACTCTTCTACATTTATATAATATATAATTACAACAACTACAGTAATTACTAGTTACTAACCCTAAACCTAACCTTAACCGCTAGTTACGTAGGTAACTGTGGTTCTGTGAATTCCGGATGACCGCCAGAGGTGGTGCTTAAGAACCAGTGGATTTATCGCAGCGCCAGATAGATAGGTTGAGAGAATATACCAACAAAGACATGTAGTGACGTAGGCTGAGCCTCGAGCCACATTCGCTCAGCGTTCAGCCTTCAGCCTTAGTACGTCTTTCTCGTACATTCCGAGTGACAAATAACTCATCCACTAGTGTTTAAGCAATGCCTCTGGCGGTTATCCCGAATTCACAGAACCACAGTTACCTACTGTAAAGCAGTTCAATGGAAAGGAGGCGGCGAGAACCGGCTTGATAATATAAATAATAGTTAAATGAAGAAATAAACGAAAAACACATAAACACACTGAGCAGCTGCCTGTAATATTCTCTCTCTCTCTCTCTCTCTCTCTCTCTCTCTCTCTAACCATGGTCACTGGCCACCTTTATCCCTCGTGCATTCTTCATGCTGATTGGGGACATGGCGTGCGTTGTTCCAGCCCCGCCCTCCTCCGCTCTAAACCTACATATTTAGCTTTCCGTTTCATTCCTCCTGACCACCAGAGGCAGTGTTTAAGCTCTAGTGGATGCCTACTACCAAAATAGTCATGAGGAATGCCACTCACCTGAAAAACAGTCAAGGCTGTCCCTGAAGAACCACTGAACTCACAGCATGAGGGGTAGCAATATTGACCTTGTAGAAGCGGGCAAATGTACATGGAGAAGCCCAGGTAGCAGATGCACAGATCCGCTGTGGAGACTCCTCTAAAGGCAGCCCAAGATGTAGACACAGCCCTAGAAGAATGACAAGAGATACCTCCGGGCAAGGGCTTTTGGGCTTTCTTGTAAGTCAGAGTGATCGACTGGACAATCCAATGTGACTATCTCTGCTTAGATACAGCAATACCCTACGGACACCACCATAGCAAACAAATAGCTGATTTGTTTGTCTAAGACGAAAGGTAGCATCCACGTAACACATCAAGGCTCGCACAGGACACAAGACTACTCACTAACAGACAATGCATGTAACTCACTGACTCGCTTATTGGAAGTGATGCCCAACAGAAAGGTAGTTTTCAAAGATATCCAATTGAGGTCAGCCATCTGCAAATATTTGAATGGTGGCAAACAGAGTAAGTCATGCAGAAGTGGTAAATCCCTCCCAGGAAAATGGGAGTTGCAGGCTGGCCTTAAATGTCTCGCACCCTTAAAAAAAAAAAACTAAAAACAAGATTATGGAACCAAGAGTAGAACCACTAACTTGTACATGATACGCAGAAATGGCTGCAGTGTCTACCTTTAATGAGCCGCCTTGCCTGCATCCAAGATGGAAAACTCTTAGAACCTCACAGTGTGTAGGATCCAACCCACTAACCCTGCACCATGAAGAGAAAAAATTCCAACATGCAGCGTAGAGCTGACGTGTGGATGTAGCCCTAGCACTAACACTAACAGTAGTATGATCAACAGAAGGTTCACAATCAGTTAGAAGAGGTTTGAACCCAAAGGCCAAACCCAAAACTGCAGACAGGCTGGATCTGCATTCCAAACATCGGCTTCCATCTGCGATAGCAGATTTCTGCCCACCAATAGTCTCAGAATTTTGGGAAACCAAGGCCTAGCTGGCCATTGGGGCGCTACAAGAAACACCCCCTGGTTGCACAGGGAGATCCTGTGAAATGTCTCCCATAACAGTGGAATAGGATGAAATGCATATAGAGTAGGCAGTTCAACCACTGGAGAGATGGCTCATCCGGCCATAACGGGCTGGATGTCTCTGTCTTCACAAACCGCAATCGACAATGGGTGGTTGCCTCTGATGCGAAAAGCCAAAGCTTCCACTTCTGCTTTGCCAAACTGATTCCATATGCTCTGCACCACATCTGGGTGAAGCCTCCAACTAGACGGCACCGCTTCTCCGACATTGGCAAAAAACAATAGTGCAAGCAGTGATGGCCTCTCTCAAATGCTGAATTCACAAACAAGGCGGACAGACATCATGGCCGTCGTCAGGGAGAAGAGTATTGGGACACAGCTTACATGTCAGTTTGAGGCTAGTGGCAATAGAACCATGAGCCATGATCACTTCATTAACAAAAACACCCCTGGATAGAAACGAAAGGCTAAGGCGATGCATTATGGTCAGTGTTGGGTGTAATTTGATTACAAAGTAATTAGTAACTGTAGTCAAATTGTTTGTCAAAATGTATGTAACACATTACATTTAAATTCTTGTCATTAGAAAAGTTACTGACATTCATTACTTTTAAGTACATTACTTGGCTTACACATATTTCTAAATAGTTTTTATGTAAAATACATTTAAAACATGAGTTATGTTCATATCAATGTCTGTTTGGGTTTATGACCGCAGAAAGGTCTGCACAGATGTTTTAATATAGACATTATTTTGAATTTGTTGAGTGTAAAAAAAAAAAGTAAAAGTGTTTTAGAAAGTAGCTTAAAAATAGAAAAAAATATTTCACCCCCTAAAAAATGAAAAATTTGTCATTTACTCACCCTTGTGCCATTTCAGATATGCATGACTGACTTTCTTCTGCTGAACACAAATAAACATTTTTAGAAGAATATACAATATTTCAGGTCCACATGATGCTAGTGATTGGTGACTAAAACTTTGAAGCTCCTATACAAGTCACTATAAATGTTATCCATAAGACTCCAGTGGTTAAATACATATCTTCAATATGTATTGAAGATATGTCGATAGTTGTGGGTGAGAAACAGATCAATATTTATGTCCTTTTATACTTTATTGATCTGTTTCTCACCCACTCCTAATGTATCGCTACTGAAGATATTGATTAAACCACTGGAGTCGTATGGATTACTTTTATGCTGCCTTTATGTGCTTTTCGGAGATTCAAAGGTTTGATCACCATTCATTGCATTGTATGAACCTACAGAGCTGAGATATTAATAAAAACTTATTTTCTGTTCTGCAGAAGAAAGAAAGTCATACACATCTGAGATGGCATGAGGGTGAATAAATGGAGAAAATGTAAATTTTTGGGTGAACTATCCCTCAACGTAGGCTTAAGTTTTTTTGTACGAAATATAGTTTCATGTTTTTTTGGGGTTTTTATTTGTATTTGGTGATAAATAAGACATCTCCGTGACAGTTTTCATTAGATTCCCTCTACTGGACCAGTTCAAAAGAACCTATTACAAAGGTTCTGGTCCCTCCAGTTTATAGTTTTTTCTCACCAAATTAATCATCCACAAGGTGAAAAATGTAAATTAATATTGGTTGCGTTTTGGCTCAAGTCTAAAGAGTTCAACCCAAATCTCTATGGTATTCTGGTTCTAGGCTAAAATTGTTGGTCTGCAAAAAGTAACATCACACCTGTACTCAACAAGCCACAACATTTGAGGAATCATTCATGTAGCATAAACGATGAGTTACGTAGGATTAGGCGTTTGCTCCAATAATAGTACTTGTGATACTTGCCTTAACAAACACGGCTAATTAACTAATAAACTCTCTGATGTAAAGGCAAACACTCCCTCAGTGGATTTCATCTCCCTACTATGATTTTATTTCAGGAGAGCCTTATTTAGAAAATGCTCCACTTTGCCTTGATGATATCTGTGGGGATTTTCTCTCTCTCCCTTTCTCTCACAACTGAACTAGTTAACACAGTCTGTGTGAAAATGTAAACAAAAATTGCCTTGTCATCATAATTCCCAGTGGACATATTTGCTGTGTTCCATAATGTAGTGAGTTGCCTTGCTGTGTAATGCCTACATTGACCACTAATTTCTAAAGGTTCATTCACACTAGATCTTAAGTGTACACTTCTTTTTACTATATACCTTTGACCTTGAACTTTGGTACACTGCAGTGAAATGATAGCGTTTTGACATTAGCATGTTGCTAACAGAGGCGTTTCCAGCATTGAAGGACATCCGGGGCTTAGCCCAGACAATTTTATTTTCACACTAGCAACCACTTCTCTGTAGTCCAAAGCTGGTGAGAGGGTATTCTTTGAGTTTTGCTCTGGCTGGGCCTGTTTCTACAGTTCCTAAATCTTCCACTCTAGTATATCCTCGACTAACTCATCCTCTCTCCTCCCTGAATCATCTGTGATGCAAAAGAACAGATACAGCACATAACTTATTGCAAATCAGCTTCAAACAACTAATTCATCAAGTGCTACATATTTCAAATTGTAGACCAATACTATTGAAGAAAATGTATTGGGAAGAGCAGATCAGTGGGATTGCCCTAAGATCTATCATGATTCTTGAATTTTCATGTACATTAACATAAAGTCATCACAAAAGAGTTATATTATAGTGAGTAAAGTGAGGTAAAAAAAATATTGAATAGAAATAATTGATATTTTTTGACATAAATAGTCAAAATGATGTATAAGATCCTAAGTTAAAGCAATACATGAATGACTTTAGTCTAAGTTCATTGGCACACCATGGCATCGAACTGTATATAATTCTCAATGTTCATCTTTCAAAATTCTTTCATTAGGATCATTGAGATAAACAATGTTTCACTTTTAACTTTCTCTAAAGTAAAGTGACTGATTAATTGTTACCAGTTTCCATGCCTGATTCTGGCACAGCTGCTGCTCCTCAGTCTGTTGCTCATCTTTGCTACACTCTAAAACCATTTAATCAAATCAAATGTATATTTCCTACAAACTAATATCACAAAACAAGTCACACATACATTTTATGTTAATGCTTATTGGTTATCCTTAGCGAAAACAACACCTGATAAACAAGAAAAGTACGCTGCGAACGGGGCTCGAACCGCGGTCTCCGGCGTGAGATGCAAATGCGTTAACACGGAGCTACCAAGCTGCGTCAATCTATATACATGGAGGTTAGAGGGTACAACTCTTGAGGTTTAGCCTACTGTGGGTGAAAGCCAGCTAGATGATGATCTTAAGACTTTAAGGACAAAAACAAATGTGAATTCTTACCCACTGACTTCTTTCAGAAAAATCCCCAAAGCCTCATTTGCTTAATTTTTGCTGTCTTTCCTGCTAATTGCCGTTAACTCGCCACTAAGTAACGTTAGTGGATGTCAAAGACTGTGCTAGCTCCTCCCCTACCTGCTGCATATTCAACAGAGAGGAAGAAACGGAGTCGCCCATAGGCTACCGACAGCAAAGGAACTTATTCTATAGGCTAGATTATGCCTATGTCTATTTTTACAGGCTGTATGCAGTATGTGCAAAGCCAAAGCACAATGAAATAAGGCAACTTGTGATTTCGGGGGTTTACATAGGCTATTGTCCGGTTTCATATTTGTCAGTCAACTTTTCAAAATACATTCGGGGCTACACTCAAAACATTCGGGGCTGAAGCCCCGGCAAAATCGGCTGCCGCCGCCTCTGGTTGCTAAGCTAACGATGGGATATTCTAATGAGCATTACATCACACAAATGTTGGGTTAAACAGTCCATTTCTAAATGGATTTTACTTTTATCTACAATTTCTCTTTTTTTCATCCTCATGGTGTTCCAAACGTATATGAGTTTCTCTCATACGTGACAGACATGAAAGTTTACACTGATAATATTTCCATCATTGGGGTTTGGAATAACATGAGGGCACTATATCTTTAAGAAACACTGTCTAAGAATGCTTTGTAGATAGGCAGCTCATTAGGTTTTGCAAAAAATCTAACCTTAAATAATTTGTAGGAATGTAGTTCAGTGTGAGACACTAGAGTTTTATCTTTCTGGTGGGCTGTGATATCTAGCATACAGTGAAGCAAAGCCTGTTTAAAAGCAGCCAATATATCATGGCCTGTGGTCTTTTTGTGACATTAATTGTTTAAAATCACATAGTTTTTTTTTTCTGTCTAAAAGCTTTTTATATCTTGGAACCGAACATCCCTCGGACAGTTTCAGAAATGTAATGTGCTGTTCTGAGCTGATATTCAGTGTGTGGGTGTGTATGGTTAATGTGGAAAGCATTGCGTTGCGTGCTCTCATGAGAACATGAAGTATGCATGTTGAGATGCTTGACACAAATGCAGAACGGTAATCTGAAAGCTGTCAAGAGCATGCATAACAGGGTTAGATTACCACTAATTCAAAGGATTTAGGCAAAAAAGAGAAGGATTCAAACACATAAAAGCAATAATAAAAAAGTAAAAAAATATATTAGGGTTGTCGATTTTATGCTTTAATTCAGCACAATTCATTTTATAAAAAATAACGCGCTAAAGTTTTTTACGTTCTTGCGTTCAAAAGACTTGATAGAGCGCATATTCGAACTAAGGGATATATTTAACATGACACAGTGACCTAAAAATGTTATGCTTATGATGCAACACACTCGAGACACTACACAAGCATGTCTGATGCAGGTGTAGATTGACGGGTCCTTAAACAACCCCTCATAATAAATCTCAAACTTATTGACAAATCACGTATTTTAAAATAAATAATATATTAATTATATAATTAATAAAATGTATCTAAAAAATCTAAAAACAAATATATGAAAAATAAATATGACACAATTTAATAAATTTTACAAATACTTAAATTAAATAATATAAATACTTTTATAAATACATTTTTAAATACTTTAGTATATTTAGAGTATTATTCTAAAAATGTAAGAAGTTTTTTTGTTTAGGGGTCACGTTAGGGTTAGTCTATAGTAATTCTAAGTGGCTCAATATAAAAAACTATGTTTATATTATGTCCTCATGTGGCCAAGTAAACGTGTGCATGTGTTTGTTGCTCTTGTGAGGCACTCTGGTGGCAGCAGCCATGGCAGCGGTTCCCACCCCCCTTTCCCACAGGGCACACACATTGATGATGTAATCCCCCTGCCTCCCTCAATACAGGTTATGCGGTGATGATGTAATCAGCATGACATCACGTTGTAGGTCAACTTTCACTCCTTATTACTCACTCATACACATGCTTGTGGTCCGACCTGACATCATAACAAACCCCCTCTTCCTTCTAGAATAATTCTAACATGGGCCAACACGCAAGGCTTCTTTTCTATCTCTAGTGCGATTTAAATACTGAATTTCATACATTCAGGCAGTGCACATGTGAAGTTTGTGTATTGTGTTAAATCGTTTGGTTTCTCCCCTCAGGAAGGGCACATGCGCTCGCATATGGATACGTGCACACACATATAAATATGCGATGAGATGAAGGATGACAGTTCTCTGAGAACAAGAGTCATCAGGCTGATTAAACAAAGAGAGAGAGTGTACAAACGTGAAGAGAACGCCAAGCTGAGTAATTTTGAATTCGTTTTTATCGTATGTAGTTCAGAGCTAAAAATAATAGGCATTTACTTTGACGAAATGTTGGCCTGTTAAAGGAATAGTTCATCAAAAAAGGAAAATTCTGTCATTTACTCAACCTCATGTTGTTTCAAACCCATATTACTTTCTTTCTTTCTTTCTTTTGGAATGCAAAATGTGAAACTTTAGAAACTGTATTGATCACTCTTTTACATGACCATGAATGAGGATTGAAGCTTACAAGCTTCAAAAAGAACGCAACACTCACATGATTGATGTGCCTGTCAGTCATTTTGTGCAGGAGAGAGGACATTGTTGTGGTTGATGTGATGGGCGGTGGTCTAATGGTGCGTGCACATATGGCAAGCCAAATTAACTTGAATTGACTCATTTGCAGGACATTGATTGTCAATATCAACAATTTAATTAGCATTAGTTAAAATGCTAATTCTTGATATCAGGAATTCAATGACAACTTGTGGAAATGCTAATTCTTTATATCAGTAATTACATTCGCACTAGTAAAAACTTTCATTCTCAATATAAAAAAAATGGCGTCATCACTCACAGAAATACATTCTTGATATAAAAAATGTAATTCAACTACTACAAACTGTAATTCTTGATATCTTTAAATGAATTTTAGCAATTTAACTAGGGACAATTGAATTGTTGATATCAACAATTCATATCCTGCGAATGAATAAATGTCAATTCGGCTTTCCATAATTTACGCCATTTCGGAATTGCTGTTATTATGAGATAGCCAAGACCTGCCAAGTTATTCATTTCTATGGCAACAATTTTAATGCTAAAATGCCTTTGTTGTTGTTACAGTAGCATATTTATCACTACACTGATTCATTAACTCACCTCTATATTTTCTTGCAAAATGTTTAAAACAAAAAATGCTCCAGGTATCAATGGCATAATAAATGGCATATCAAAGAAAAAATGAGTTCGCTACATTCAACTGTTGAGTTCACAACTGTCAAGGCAAAGCTTTCATAAAATTCCAAGTTTACAACTTGTAATTACAAGTTCTACAAAGACGTGCATGCTTTTTACAAGTTGGAATCTCATAGAAGTTTTGGTACGATCTAATGTATGTTACGTGGTCAATGCAAGTTAAGCTCAATCAACAACATTTGTGACAATATTGATAACCACAAGAAATAACCTTGACTCGTCCCTACTTATATATATAATATATATAAAGACAAAATCACAGTTAAAATTAGGCACATACAAGATTGATATTGTCAGTGTTTCCCACTGTGGAATCAAGCCAACATGAAAGTGAATCTCTTGTGTGAAGCCTGTACTGTTTTCAAAGGACTTTCTGTGGTGGCCGTTTCCTCACTAGAGAAATGCAAACTCACGAGAATTTGCTTACAGAGTAAGGAGTGAGCGAGAAAGAAAAACAGATCTGGCGTTTCATGAGGCGCCTCAGATGTGAGAAGGCGGCTCTTTTGTGTGGGATCGGGTTGAAATGGACATGGAGTCCTGGGCTCTGGTCACTGAAAAGCTCCTAAGTTTGTTATGTATGTTGGTTGAGATCCCTCATCTCGACCTTACACAAGAACCTGGAGAACAGAGTCTCATAACAAAGATTTGAGAACTGATATAAAAGGGATCTGATTCCGGTGTGTGTATTGTGGTTTTCCTTTTCTTCCCCGTATAAAGGTGCTGTGTCAGTCAGGTTTTTTTTCTTCTTACTGTCTATGGGAGAAAATGGCAGGCATAGTTTTGTTTTCACTCTGATTGTTTTGTCTTTTCTGTGTCCCATTGGCTCTTGCTTTGACCTGTCTGTCTGTCTGTCTGTCTGTCTGTCTGTCTGTCTGTCTGTCTGTCTGTCTGTCTGTCTGTCTGTCTGCCTGCCTGCCTGTCTGTCTTTGGCTTAATTTTTACACTTATTTAAAAGCTACTTTCTTGGCATAATTGTTCTTCACACAGTATTGCCAATGCATCTATACAAACAACAAAACTATGACAGAAATATATATTTATAAATATTATTAGAAATATTACAATAATGTAATGTAATATTTCTTATTTATTTAGCTAATATTGCTAGATTATTCACTATTATGAATACTAATACAAAAGGACTTTACAAATGGGTAATTACAAGGGTAAATGTATAAAAATCGTTATGTCTATGGAGAGTCCTCATAAGGATAGCCGCACCAATGCACGTGTGTGTGTGTGTGTGTTTCATGAAAAATACAGCATGATTTAGCTACTTTGATTATTAAGAGCTGGGGTGTGGTCACCAAACTACCACCCCCCAGGCCAGCAGCTAGTTTGTTTACTAATGGCAGCTGTGGAGCTCCTCTCCTTTCTCAATGCAGGTTTTTGACCAGTCACAGGCTACAGCACCTCCCACATTCACTATAAGCCCCAAAAAGTATCAACCCTGGAGTAGGAGCTAAAAATGTCCCCTAAAACGGCTTTGAGGAACTATAGTTCCTCAGGTGTGAAAGCGACGAAAAGCACTAGTCCCGGAGAAAAACTACCTAAAACTGGCTTTAGGCGCCATGGGAAAGGGCCTAATGTTGAATCTAGGAATTCATTATTCGCATCAAAACAATGAACAGTAATGTCAAAATCTTTTCGAGAGTAAAAAACAAACAAACACAAAATCAGCTTTTTAAGAATAAGTAACATTTCTATATTTTTGTAGATTTCAGAAATGTTCATCTGGCTATATCACTTTTCTGAAGCTTGACAGCCCCTGTTCACTGTTTGTTTTCATTGTATGGAAAAGAGATACGTGGACACACTTCCTAACACCTCTTTTTTATGTTACATGAAACTAAGTCAAGCAGGTTTTAAATTACATGAAGGTAAGTAGTTTTCATTTTCAGGTAAACTATCTATCCCTGTGAGACTTTGCCCATATCAGTGTGTAAACAAACCATGTGTAAGAGCTCCCTCTATTGGACAGTTTCTGGATACATCAGGGCTTACAAATACATTAGGCATTGTCTGAGACATGGTCATACTGGATATGTGAAATGGTGTTATTTTTGCAATATTGTATCTATATTGTGAGCTTAATATTGTGGTATTGATTGTTTTGTGTGTTTTAAGGTACATTAATGTGCAAATGACTGCAGAAACAAGAGCCACTGTTGTGTGCGTGTTATCGACATGTTGTCTGCATGTTTGCATGCTCTCCACTCTCTCTCTATCTATCGCTGTCTCCATAAAACGATTGGATGAACAAGCGGTTTGAATAAGGCTGAAATGCTTTATCTGGGTTTTTTCCCCGTAACCATTATCAAGGGACTTGGAATCTGCATGTTCTCTTGTTTAGTTTGTCTCAGAAGTTGCTACAATTCTGCTCTGTTTTGAATCAACACTATTTGACGAGGTCATACACCTAAAACAGGCTTGAATTCAAAGCTATATAAAAAATCACATAGCTTTGTGACCTGTTCAAGTGCTCAGCAATGGCTCCCATGATACCTACAATCAGTACCAATGACTCTCATCATGATTGAAATTGAGTTTTTCAAGCTTTTCTTCTTTGTCTGATGAAAACAGGCTTGTACCGAAACAAAACACTGGAGTCATCAGCTCTTTCTGAGATTTGTCAATTAACATCTCTCTACCTCCTCCTCTCTACAGAATAATGACAATGAGACGCCGTTGCACTGTGCGGCTCAGTACGGCCACTCTCAGGTGGTGCAGTTACTGTTGGAGGAGTTGACCAATCCCACCATGCGCAATAACAAGTTTGAGACGCCACTCGATCTGGCCGCACTCTATGGCAGGCTGGATGTGGTCAAACTTCTGCTGAGCGCTCACCCAAATCTGCTCAGCTCCAACACCAAGAAACACACCCCTCTCCACCTGGCCTCCCGCAATGGACACCTGTCCGTGGTGGAAGTGCTGCTGGCCACCGGTGTGGATATCAACTACCAGGTGATTATGGGGAGGATTTGAGCCTTCACATTTGATATAAATGTCATTCTTTACCCTGTGTCATAAACTGGTGCAAAACGTGATACACAACAATTGTGATATTTTCAGTTGTTTGGGCTACATTGGGAATAGTAAGCATTAGGCTTGGGATCGATGCCCTTTCCACGCATCGATTATCTGAAAATTTCTCTGATTATGGATCTATGGTATGTCAGCATTTTCTTCAGATATAAATAGGGGTACTCATTGCACAATAGTTTTTGTCTCTTCATACATTTTTCTGAACACACGCACACCAATTCTGCAGCGCAGTTTTCCATTAAATTAGACTCAAACATTATCAAAGTATTATTTACTCCTTTGGATAATCACTAGATTGTGTAAATGTACCTTATATGTAGCTTACACAATGTATTTTCAATTACAATTATTTACATACAAGTTAAAAATAAGTATAAATAAATTATTTATATATATATATATAAGTAATCACAAACCTATATAAGAAATTACTAAATAAACGTTGCCATTTATAATCATTCAGTTAGCACAGATACACCAGTTTCATACACTAACCTGCAAACTTCACTTTGTTAATCACCCCTTATGGTCTCCCAAAGCTATTATGCCAGACTACATTAAAGGTCAACTGACTGAATTGGAAGGCTAAATAATGTTAATATATTGATGACTCAAAAGTGGATCGAAAAAATAACATTTATAGAATTAATCAATGTATTGGTATTTTATGATATTCCTAGTAAGCATACTACAATACTATTCATACTATTTCTGCAATATGTGTACTGTGCACAGAATGCAATTTTTTGGTATGCATGTAATACCTGGATGACCTACAACATTTGCCAAAATGTGCAGTAAGTTTATTCTCAGGAAACCCATCAAGAAAATGGTCCTATTTTAATCCAAATAAATAAATAAATATATATATATATATATTGAAAGCAGAAAATAAAGCATATTTTTAGGACCATTAAGATTTGTTTTTACATTGTGACCTTATTTTATGACAGTTAAGCACATTTTACCTCTCAAATTCTCATTACTGCAATGTGGAAATAATATGTATATATAAGCTGTACACAAGCAAATTTACACTGTTATACAAGCATGTCTCTAGACCTAAACCCTATTGAGCATCCTCAAAAGGAAGGTGGAGGAGCACAAGGTCTCTAACATCCACCAGCTCTGTGATGTCGTCATGGAGGTGTGGAAGAGGACTCCAGTGGCAACCTGTGAAGCTCTGGTGAACTCCATGCCCAAGAGGGTTAAAGCAGTGCTGTAAAATAATGGTGGCCACACAAAATATTGACACTTTGGGCCCCAATTTGGACATTTGCACTTGGGGGTGTACTCCCTTTTGTTGCCAGCGGTTTAGACATTAATGGCTGTGTGTTGAATTATTTTGAGGGGAAAGCAAATTTACACTGTTATACAAGCTGTACACTCACTACTTTACATTGTAGCAAGGTGTCATTTCTTCAGTGTTGTCACATGAAAATATATAATTAAATATTTACAAAACTGTGAGGGGTGTACTCACTTTTGTGAGATACTGTATACACACACACACACAGGTGCATCTCAAAAATTTTAATATCGTGTTTATACATATATATATATATATATATTGTAATTTTAATTCAAAAAGTGGAAATTTGATATATTCTAGATTCATTACACATAAAGTTAAATATTTCAAGGCTTGTTTTGTTTTAATCTTGATGATTATCGCTTACAGCTCATGGAAATCAAAAATCCAGAATCTCAAAATAGTACCTCTTTTCAGATGAAAGTAAATTTTGCCTTTTATTTGGAAATCAAGGTCCCAGAGTCTGGAGGAAGAGTGGAGAGGCACAGAATCCAAGTCGCTTGAAGTCCAGTGTGAAGTTTCCACAGTCAGTAATGATTTGGGGTGCCATGTCATCTGCTGGTGTTGGTCCACTGTGTTTTTTTTCAAGTCGAGAGGCAATACTGCCATATACCAGGAGATTTTAGAGCACTTCATGCTTCCATCCGCTGACAAGCTTTATGGAGATGCTGATTTCCTTTTACAGCAGGACTTGGTACCCGCACACAGTGCCAAAACTACTAGTAACATGGTTTGCTGACCATGGTATTACTGTGCTTGATTGGCCAGCCAACTCGCCTGACCTGAGCCCCATAGAGAATATATGGTGTATTGTTGAGGAAAATAAGAGATACCAAACCCAACAATACAGACGAGTTAAGGCCACTATCAAAACAACCTGGGCTTCCATAACACCTCAGTGCCACAGGGTGATTTCCTCCATGTCATGCCGCATTGATGCAGTAATTTGTGCAGAAGGAGCCCTGACCAAATATTTAGTGCATGAGTTAACATACTTTTCAAAATGTTCTATTATTTTGAGACACTGGATTTTTTTATTTCCATGAGCTGTAAGCCATAATCATCAAGAATACAACAAACAAAGATTAATCTAGAATATATGAAAGTTCCATGTTTTTAATTAAATTACAGAAAATTTGAGATGCACCTGTGTATACAGTCAAAACCAACAATCATCCATGCTATTATCCAATCAGCCAATCGTGTGGCTGCAGTGCATAAAATCATGCAGATACAGGCCAGGAGTTTCAGTTAATCAACCATCACAATGGGGAAAATGTGATCTCAGTGATTTGGAGCATGGCATGATTGTTGGTGCCAGACGAGCTGGTTTGAGTATTTCTGTAACTGCTGATCTCCTGGGATTTTCACACACAACAGTGTCTAGAATGTTCTCAGAATGGTGCCAAAAACAAAAAATATGCAGTGAGTGGCAGTTCTGTGGATGGAAATATTTTGTTGATGAGAGAGGTCAACAGAGAATGGCCAGACTGGTTCGAACTGAAAGTCTACAGTAACTCAGATAACTGCTCTGTACAATTGTGGTGTGAGGAAAATCATCTTTGAATGCTATTCTGTGATCCGGGTTGGCGCTGTTTTGGTGGCACAAAGGGGACCTACACAATATTAGGCAGGTGATTTTAATGCTGTGTCTGATCATTGTGTATACATAAATATATTTGTGTGTGTGTGTGTTGTGTGACACATTACATTTTATACACCATAGCAGCACTCCCTTGGTACTGCATTTCATTTTTGCTGACTTAAAAAAATTATTGTACAACAGCATATTTTTTACTGTAAAGGTGTAAAAAAAATATATTGTCTCACGGTAATGAGAATCATCATTGAATACAATGGGAATAGTTTAGGATTAGGTGTTATATTACTGAAAATGAGGGGGTAAAATGTGCTTAAGTGTCCTGAGAAGTAATCACAAATACTCCTTTTTGACAGTTATTAGATAATATACTGCCCAAGTTAAGATGGATAAAAAAATGCAACGTATGGAGAATGAAGCAAAATTTCTGAAATGTTTGCTGTTGAATAATGCATGCTTTTTCCCCATACATTTTTAAACTAAATAATACTAGACAGTAAACACTATATACTGTGAACTAAGCAGTACTGTAGTATCCCATTCTAAACATAGCCTTGGTTTTCTATTTTGCACCACAGGGGAAGGTAAACATGCTAGAGCTGATGCAAAAATATCTGATAGGAGATGGTGGTTGTTAGAAATTCGGCATAATGTGGCTGATCGTAGGGTAGCGGAAGGATTTGAAACAACATGCTGACCTCCCGTTAAACCTGTCAATCAGTCGACCCCATTTACTTAATGCATGTTCCTGGTCTTATTGTACATGTTTCATCTGTGCACATTATTCCATTGGAAGGTAAAAAATTTTGAACTTATTAATGCTCCACCTATAAAATTACATCATGAAGCCCTATTTTTGACAACCCCCATCCCACCGCCTAACTCCATTCTTGTCCCCACCGCCATTGCATTACAATGTTTTTCCCCTTTGAAAAGTGTCACATTATGAAAGTAAAATGGGTTTCAAGTGCTGTTTCAGTCCGACTAACCTATCAAGCCACATATTAGTTCATGCTTATGTTTGCTGAGATCCAAGTTTTATCACAGTTCTCACCTCTGTGTCTCTCGCTGTGATCTGAGAAATCGGCTCTTTAACACCTCGCCAGGCTTAACTGTCTCTACCTGAGACACCCGCTCACACTCTTAACAACCAGCCATCTGTCTCTCTCTGTATGCCCTCAAACAGTGGCTCACATTGTTGTGCGGATTGACAGTCGGGTTTGTCTAATAGCGTGCTGAGAAGCTGGTGTAGTGAGAAAATGAGTTTGGGATCTGATGTGTCAAATTGGACCCTGCTATTGCAAACAACTGACCTGAGTCGCAAAATTCAAGTCTCTATTCTTCAGAACTCCAAAATTATTGTGCAATTTCTGTGTCTTTTGTGAGAAAAGGTATGAATATGGCTAATAATTGTGCAAATGTTGTTTGTTTGTGATAACAGACAGAAAAAGGCAGTGCCCTACATGAAGCTGCTCTTTTTGGAAAGACCGAAGTGGTACAAAAACTTCTCAGTGCTGGTAAGAAAACTGCTACTATTGTTTTACACCAACTGATTGGTTTGCTACTTGGTTTTATTTTTTTTACTTATGCAATGACATTCAGATATTTTAAGTGTGGCTTATGTACACAAATACCTTTTAGGGCTACCATGAATCTGTGATATAGCCTTAAAGGGGTCATGAAATAAATTTTTTATTTTATTTTATTATCTTCCCTGAGGTTCACTGATAATGTCTAAAGTTTTTTGCACCAAAACTGTCATAATGCTTCCAAACGGTCAAAGACATCCTGGTAGCAGGGCTGGACTGGAATCTGGCATACCGGGCATTTTCCTGGTGGGCCGACGCACTTTGGGGCCGATCAGGGGTGGACTGGCCATTTGGAGAAACGAGCGGGCCGGTGGGTAGTCCGTGAAACGGGTCGAATGGGCCGTGATAAGCTATAATGTGCTGCCTCGTTATGCAGAACTGACCACAAAATGGCGCTGCGATATGCAGAAAAGGCCAACAACTTTTGGCTCAATACCTGTGCTTATATAGCATTACACTGTACAGTTTAAGTCAGAAGCTTGAAGGTTGAAATCATTACAACTCATTTTTTAACCACTTCACAGATTTAATATTAGCAAACTAGTTTTGGCAAGTAGTTTACGACATCTACTTTGTGCATGACACAAGTAATTTTTCCAACAGTTGTTAACGGACAGATTGTTTCACTTTCAATTGACTAAATCACAATTCCAGTGTGTCAGAAGTTTACATTCACGTTAAATGTGCCGTAAAGTAGCTTGGAAGATTCCAGAAATGTATGTTTAGCCATTAGCCAATTAGCTTATGAAAGGATGTGTACCTGTCGATGTATTTTAAAGCCTACCTTCAAACTCAGTGCTTCTTTGCTCGACGTCATGGGAAAATCAAAAGAAATCATCCAAGACCTCACATGTCTGCTTCATCCTTGGAAACAATTTCCAAATGACTGAAGGTACCACGTTCATTTGTACAAACAATAGTATGCACGTATAAACACCATGGGACCACGCAGCCATCATACCGCTCAGGAAGGAGACGCATTTTGTCTCCCGGAGATGAACCTAGTTTGATGCGAAAAGTGCAAATTAATCCCAGAACAACAGTAAAGGACCGTGGGAAGATGCTGGAGGAAACAGGTAGACAAGTATCTATATCCACAGTAAAACGAGTCCTATATCGACATAACCTGAAAGGCTTTTCAGCATGAAAGAATCCACTGCTCTAAAACCACCATAAAAAAGCCAGACTACAGTTTGCAAGTGCACATGGGACTAAGATCTTACTACTTTGAGAAATTTCTTCTGGTCTGATGAAACAAAATTGGAACTTTTTGGCCATAATGACCATCGTTATGTTCGGAGGAAAAAGGGTGAGGCTTGCAATCTGAAGAACACCATCCCAACCATGAAGCATGGGGATGCTATCATGTTGTGGGGGTGCTTTGCTGTAGGAGGGACTGGTACACTTCACAAAATAGTTGGCATCATGAGGAAGGAAAATTATGTGGATAAATTGAAGCAACATCTCAAGACATCAGCCAGGAAGTTAAAGCTCAGTTGCAAATGGGTCTTCCAAATGGACAATGACCCCAAGCATACCTCCAAAGTTTTGGAAAATGGTTTACGGACAACAAAGTCAATGTACTGGAGTGGCTATCACAAAGCCCTGACCTCAATCCGATAGAAAATTTGTGGGCAGAACTGAAAAAGCATGTGTGAGCAAGGAGGCCTACAAACCTGACACAGTTACACCAGTTCTGTCTGGAGGAATGTTCCAGCAACTTATTGTGAGAAGCTTGTGGAAGGATGCCCAAAACTTTTTGACCCAAGTACAAACTATTTAAAGGCAATGCTACCAAATTGTGCTATATGTAAACTTCTGACCCACTGGGAATGTGATGAAAGAAATATAAGCTGAAATAAATAATTCTCTCTACTATTATTCTGACATTTCACGTTCTTAAAATAGTGATCCTAAGACAGGGAATGCTTTCTACGATTAAATGTCAGGAATTGTGAAAAACTGAGTTTAAATGTATTTGGCTAAGGCTATATGCAAACTTCTGACTTCAACTGTAAATAAATGTTCATAAAGGGCTTTAAAGTCTGGACCTCCAAGAATTATGGACAATTTACGGACAAAGTTTTCCTCCTGTGTATTATACATTGTTCTGTTAGAATATTATTATTTTTATATTAGGAAATAAACTAGATAATAAGTATAATATGCTTGTATAAATAAATAAGCTCATCAACTTTCAACAGAAGGTAAGAGAAGATGTCCTGTATCTTTTGTTGTCAACCGTAACAAATATAATGTCACTTGATACATGCCCTTATACTTGAAAACCATGAATAAATGGGTCCTGGGTAATAAGCAAAACCAATTGAGAACCACTGGATTGAGCTATTGGTACATTTTGGTAATGACAAAATGGGAGTGCAGTGCTGCTAATGAACCATGGTTATCATTTTATAATCTCTGTATAGCCTAATATTTCAGTTGGCTGATATTGGTCTAAAATTCATGCCCTTGGACCGCCTGTATTATAATCATGTTGATGTGTGCAAATGTTCCTCAGGAATTGATGTGAATATCGTGGACAGTAAGAATCTAACAGCGCTGGACACTGTTAGAGATATGCCCTCTCAAAAGAGCCGACAGATTGCCGCGCTCATACAAGGTCAGTGACGAGAGAGTCTTCAGCCTTCCATGATGATTGCAGCAGATATCTAATATTACTGAATTTGAGTATCTTTGAGATACTTTTTCTCTTCAGGTCAACACATTCACACTTATTTTCCTTCTGTTTGTAGCTCATATGAGTGGCCATCAATCAGACATGAGCCTCCCCCCTCCACCAGTGCCTCCACCTCAAGACAACCTGAGCCCCAAGAGAAAAGGTGAGATGACAACCTGCAGGAAATCGAGACTTCTTTTAGTATATATGCACGTAATACTTTTTCTGTTGTCATATTTGGCCATTTCTGTATTTGGGTTGTGAAGATTAATATATTTAAGGATTACTTACAAATGAAAATGTGTTGGAAGCATTTCGCAGCAGTTACCATACATGCTCTACACACCTTCGTGCCATGGTGCTCACTCTTGCGCAGGTGTTGTAGGTTTGATTCCTGTCAGCGACGGATCCCAATTCTGTTCTCTGGTCAACCTCTACTGTTTCTCTCTGTAAAATCATAAAAGCTTCATAAAATAATGGTTTAAGAAGCTTTTAGATTGTGTCAGTGCTCTTGGTAGTCTCGGGACAGATGTTTTGCAAATGTTGACATTTTTGCTTTTGTGGTCACAGGAGAAATGGAGCAGCAGGTGAGTGAGTTGATTTCTGGTTTGGCTCCAGCCCCTGTTGAAGAGAGTCCATATGAAGCTCTGTTTGAAGCTTCATCGTGTCACTCGCTCGACAGTCTAGCTAGCGGAAAATCATCGGACAGAGACTCCGGACGACCGGACAGCGAAGCTGGGAAGGTGAGTGTGTACAACTGAAGTGTCGTGTTTAACACAGCCTAAGCTGGTTTGTTGGTCTTAGCTGTTTTCCCAGACTGGACAAGCTGACAAGTGCCTAAAACCCCTTTACAATCAGCAAACAGACCAGCGTGACCAGCAGCGAACTTTGGAGGGGGCACTAGGGAAAACCTAGAGGGAAATGCTCCCCGCCACCCCCTCCTTGGACCCGGCCATGATGACCAGTTCGGGAGACCAACTAAGACTTGCAAACCAGCCTTTTCTTTTTTTGTCACTAGGAAATATTAATGTCTTTTTCAAACGCGTATGTAGATATTTGTCCAAGAACATACATGGAGATGGAATTTCAACTATTTTAATATTGTGTGCAATCATAATATTTGGCATAGTCCCGCTTCCTCCACTAGATGGAGACTTTGAATCAATATCTCAAAGGTTTATCCTGGCATTTGCTTTGTACTTAAATCTCATATACTGTTTTTCTATAAGTTTCTTAAGTAAATGATCAAACTCTTTATAAACTTGTTTCTGGTCTCTTCAGAAAGAGCAGCATCCTCCAAAGAGTCAGTCTGCTCATGCGCAGGAAGAGGATCTCAGCACTGCGGTAAAATCTCTTGCAAAATTTTAAACGTTTTTTACCGACTGGAGTGTTCAGGGATGCATTGTTTGGATTTCATTTTACCACGATCATATTAAGCCATTAAGTCAGGATGAAAACATGCCTTTGGAAGAACGGTTCAGTGTTTTACTGGGTCAGATGGATTGAACCTGGTGTTTTCAATTTCTATTGCCCTTATCGGCCAAATTTGACAAAAAAGGCAATTTATTTATTTTTTACAACTACAAATTGTGTCCAATCATCACCAGATTTGTTTAGATGTGAACAGTTATTTGGAAGTAGCTCTTATTTGTTTGTTTGTAAAAAAATACTACGGCAGTACCATGGTACAATGATCGTGTCAGATGATAATACTGAATTAGAACCATGGTATTTACATGATACTGCCATATTCTATATTATACTGCCAAAGAATAAATACATACAAAATAGCATATTATAATGATTTTTTTTGTCAGTGCTCCCTATTAACTACCACGTTTCTGGATGAAGCACAATGTATTTTTGTGAGTATTTAATGAATAGTCATATGCAGTGTTTGGGCTGATAAATCTTGTGGTCTGTGGCATAGGGGCTGTTAAATCTGCCTCTCCTGCTTGCTGACTGCTTTTTCCGCACATCTACCCAAATAAAACAGCGTCCTCATGAATATTGATGCTGTGAATCAGACGAGGGCATCTCTGGAATACACAACAACATTTCAGTGTGAAAGACTCCTCTGCCCATGACCACCATTAAAACAAAGGATCTCACAGTGAACTCGGAAACAGTAGAAAACTGTCTGTTTTCTGAAAACAGAAAGCAGTAACTGTTGTTGTGCGAATGACCACCCGTGAGCTCCGTTTTCTGGGTGTAATGTCCACAGAGGGGCACCAAAAGTGAGCTGTGAAGAGTTATTTTCAACTGTACAGGCTGTTAACATTGAAGAGGAAGCAATGCATGTTTTATAAACTGGACCCCCCCAAACATAAGCCTAACCATCAGTGGAGTAAAAATATAATGTTACGGGGGAAAATGCTACCTCGGAATCGCTCTCGTTACTGATTACGTGAATACGATTACTTCCTGGTTTCAATGCAGGATCTGAACCTGTGTCTCCCACACTGCTGATGCAGCATGCTTCCTGTTTGTCACAAGGGAAGGTAAACATCCTTGAGCCGATGCAAAAATGTCTAATAGGAGATGGTGCTTGTCATTAAGTCAGCATAATGTGGCTGATCGTAGGGTACCAGAGCTCACATGAACATGTGATCATGTCAATTAAAACTCTCTCTCTGTGTCTGCAGCTCGCAAATATACTGCAGTAATTGGAGGAAGTTTTTAAGGTTTTTTGTTTATTTTTTGGTTTTGTTTTAAGCTGATTTTAATAACGAAATTGTGTCCAGACAGAATTATTGTGTTCTGTATAACAGTATTTCTAATGAGAAGCATTTTCTGGTTAATTTTCATAAAAAAACATACACTGGTGTCCAAACTTTTGGAATAATGTACAGATTTTGCTCTTATGGAAAGAAATGGGTGCTTTTATTCACCAAAATGGCATTCAACTGATTCCAATGTATAGTCAGGACATTAATAACGTAAAAAATTACTATTACAATTTGAAAAACATATTCAGAACTTCTTAAACTACTTCCTCCATCCTCCAAATCCTCCATGTGCAGCAATGACAGCTTTGCAGATTCTTGGCATTCTAGCTGTCAGTTTGTCCAGGTACTCAGGTGACATTTCACCCCACACTTCCTGTAGCACTTGACATAGATGTGGCTGTCTTGTCGGGCACTTCTCACACACATTACAGTCTAGCTGATCTTGTCAAGTAAATTTTTATTTGTATAGCGCCTTTCACAACACACATCGTTTCAAAGCAGCTTTACAGAAGATCAGCATTAACAGACGATAAAACTGTAATATCTATAATGACGATGAATCATCATTGTGTAATTGGATAAAATATTATTGTTAATCGTGTTTATATATATGAAATTAAATACTAATTGTATTAATGACCCCAATGAGCAAGCCGAAGGCGACTGTGGCAAGGAACACAAAACTCCATAAGATGATTCCATAAAAGCTCAATGGGGTTAAGATCCATAACACGCTTTTCTATTTATATGTTGTTCAATGTCTGTGTTTCTTTGCCCACTCTTAACCTTTTCCTTTAGTTTTTCTGTTTCAAAATTGGCTTTTTCTTCACAATTCTTCCCATAAGGCCTGCACCCCTGAGTCTTCTCTTTACTGTTGTTCATGAAACTGGTGTTGAGCAGGTAGAATTCAATGAAGCTGTCAGCTGAGGACATGTGAGGCATCTATTTCTCAAACTAGAGACTCTGATGTACTTATCCTCTTGTTTAATTGTACATCTGGCTAGTGTTGTCACGGTACCAACATTTCAGTAGTCGGTACCAATACCAGTGAAATTTCACGGTACTCGATACTATTTTCGGTACCAAACAAAAACAGGTTATTAAACAATACTCTTTTATTAACAAAGTCTACAAAACATTAGCAGCAGAACTAAGAACAGAAATATGCCATTGAGCAACACTTTAATTTAAATATATTATTTTTTAATTATAACAAAACTGAACAATGTATGCTTAAAGTATTTTTGAACACTTATATAAGATTTGCTTCAACTTTTGCAACTTTTAATTTAAGTTTTTACCAAGTACTAAAAAAAAGCCTAAATAAACAAGCATACAATAGAATTAATAAAAAACAATTTCCAAACTAATGTGCAAAGTGCTCTCGTATTAATAAAGCTGCATATTGCCAATTTTCTTCATGATAAGAATGCACAGTGACTATATATCACAAGAATGAGAGAGAGAGAGAGAGAGAGAGAGAGAGAGAGAGAGAGAGATTATGATTAAATAAGTTGCGAGTAATCTCGTTCTAATTTAGCTGCATTAAGCGTCCGTGCTCGAGGGAGGAGCGACCGAGGCAGAGTCTCTCTCAGCCGGGTGCAGTTTCAATCTGTCCCCCTTAGATCGGGACATTCGCGCAACTCATAGAAGAGGCACCGACCACACAGAGAAATGCCAGTTTCTGAGTTTATAGTTATTAACATGTCCTGCTTCTGTATTATTTGAACTTTAATAAAGCAATTTTACTGCATTTAAGATGTTACGCCGGGATGTTTCCTTTAAAGAGCTCCACCGCCGCTTATTCCACAACGGTACATGCTTTTGAATGTACTTTTTTTAATCATTCACTAATATTTTGGGATATACATAAAATAAACTGTGAAAGTTTCGTGTGCATCTGGAATGATCTGTGTAATTCTTCCTCCATCAGGCGTGAACTGCTGCTCTCACGTGATATCGTTACAGTTTAATGTGATTTCATGTTACGTTAAATGAGATCAAACGGCTATTCGACAACAAAAATTTTTCTCATCAATTTTGTATTTTCGACAATGTCGATAATGTTGACTAAACGTTTCAGCCCTAATGCAAATGATAATATGCTTTTCAACTCACCTGCTTCAGTTGCTTGAATTAATCCAGGTGTCTTGTCTTTCATGTGCTTTATTAAGTTTGATGCGTTTCCTCCTCTAGTCAGAAAATTGTGAAAGCAGCGTTTACAAATAGGTTTGTGCTGATCTATGATGTTTCCCTTTTCATCAGCCTCAAATACAAAGAATTTCCAAACCTGGCTTTTTCCACATTTCTTTTCGACATGATTCAGTTGAGACTCCACAGCAGCTTTGCTTGCCGCAATCTTTTGCTTGTTGTGAGCATTCGAAAGTTCCCGAGAAATTCTGGTATTGTAAATAATTTTTTGTTTGAGTACCGACTTGGTACCAGGGTACCGGTATTTTTGACAACAATACATCTGGCCTTCCACATTTCTTTCTGTCCTTGTCAGAGCCAGTTGTCCTTTGTCTCTGAATACTGTAGTGTACACCTTTGTTTTGGCATTTTGGCAATTTCAAGCATTGTATAGCCTTCATTCCTCAAAACAATGATTGACTGATGAGTTTCTAGAGAAAGCGTTTTCTTTTTGCCATTTGTGACCTAAGTCTATTGCATACTGTGGCAACTCAAAAACAAACACAGAAAATGTTAAGCTTCATTTAATGACCCAAATAACTTTCAGCAGTTTTTGATATAATGGCAAGTGATTTTCTAGTACCAAATTAGTAATTTAGCGTTATTACTCAAGGATAAGTTGTTGGAGTGATGGCTGCTGGAAATGGGACCTGTCTAGATTTGATCAAAAATGACTTTTTGCAAATGGCGATGGTGCTGTTTTTTTACATCAGTAGTGTCCTGACTATATTTTGTGATCAGTTGAATGCCACTTTAGTGAATTAAAGTACCAATTTCCTACTGTATCAGCTAAATCTGTTCATTATTCCAAACTTTTGGCTGCCAGTGTGTCACAAATACACCAAGCAAAATTGGAACGGTACTAAAATAGGCTACATATACTTTAAACAGAGATTTATTCCTAAATAGAAATGACATAGCCAAGCTTATATTTCTTAAACCAGTTTAAGCTAGTCTTAGCTGGTTTAAAATGTTCCTTGTTAAACAGGCTATCTAGACCAGCCAGACCAGGATGAGAGATCAATTAAGACCAGCAAACCCTGTTTTAAGAATTCTTTCTCTGCAGGCTTTGATTAGTGACTTAAATTAGAAAAAGAAATAGTCCAGAATCAGAAGAATTTCTTATTCGTGTCAGATCATTACGTTTTTTTTTTTTTTTTTTTTTACAAAATGCCCAAATGTTAAAACTGTATTTCAGATTTTAAATGTAGATTAAGTCTTTTGAACCCCACTGTATTTAAAAAAAAAAAAAAAAAGAAAAATGTTCATGCAGTTTTAGCAAAATAATCACAAAGTAATTTAGCTTCAGCCAATTAAACTTTGCTCTTTTAAAATCTGCTGTTTATAGAATGGTTATCCGTGATTTGTTTTCATGGCGCTTTAGACTGTGAAGCTGTTAATTGCTTTTACCATCAGAACTTTCAGCATGAACTGAGTCTCTCTCTCTCTCTCTCTCTCTCTCTGCAGGCGGTTTACACCAACAGCAGTGTGGATGAACGTGTTGAGCTGCTGGAGGAGGAGGAACACACTTATGAACTGTTGCTTACCGCACAGACCAAGATTCCCAACACCACACACAACAAAACAGGTACATACACTCTTACACATTCAAACAGCACTATGGCAGGATGATGTAGGTGTTTTTATTGTTTGGATACTTAAAACAACCATTACAGACAGAGCTGAGAGGTTGTGGCTGCTTAGCCCCTCCCCTGCATATATAATACATGGGATAATTTGCATAGGATCCTTTCCAAATAGTAATGGCAGTGACTTCTATGCAAATAACAACCAAAAGCATTCTGTTGTGTTAGAATAGACAAGTACATGTCATTTTTGGAAAAGTAATTCATTTAATATAAAATGTGAGGCAAAGCTTGAAAAGTAATTTGTCCCAAATTTATGAGGATGGGTGTTATTTGTGGTGACTTCCAATAGAAAGCTCTGAGTGTTAAACTCAGTTTTAACTGCCTATTATTTTCTGGAATTGTATCTTTTATTATAATTGAATATCTCTGTCTCTAGATGAGGAAGCCTCTGCCAAGTCTTCCAACAGCATTCTACCTCAGGTGAGTTCTTCACAAAGTTTTTTGTCATTACTTAACGTTTTTGCAACCTCACATCTGTCAAAGTGTCTGAACACAGTCTTGTGTGCAGTACAAAGTTAATGATCGGTGTGTGTGTGTGTGTGTGTGTGTGTGTGCGCGTGCGTGTGATTTAGATGTTATACTGTGTGTTTTTGGGTTTGAGGGGTGTTGAAGGAAAAGCTGTAGACATCCCTGAAAGTGTGAATATTTTTGGTGTTATTGTTACAGCGGAAGACCACCGCACACATTGACCTACGACCTCCATCATCTAACACAAACACCCTGCAGCCACCTGCACCTATGTTTAGCACAGGCCAGACATCTGGAGGTAAGTGTGAGTGTTTATGTGCATGATTGGCTATGGTTTGATGATAACATAAAATATCCTGAAGTGTGCTAAATCTGACAAGACCTGCCTTTGGGCACATTTTGAGGTAGTCCTCTTTTAGATCATTGATTAATAAAGCAAATGCTGTTTTTGTTTTTTGTTTTGTGTTTTGTTCTGTTTTTTATTTAGTATTGTTTGTTTTGTCTTTTTGTTTAGTTTTGTTTTGTGTTTTGCTTTTTGTTTTTGTTTAGTAAAATTTGCAAAAGTTTTTCTTTTAGGGTTCGGATGTGGATTAGTTATTCTATAGTAATTCTAATTAGCTTTATATAACAATTGAGTCTACGGTATGTCTTTATTTAGATAGCTAAGCAAATATGTGTTTGTGAATGCTTAAGGAGCTCACTTTATGAATCACATAGTAAAAATCAAGAAAATCAACACACATTCCAGTTAAGGGACACATGTGATGTAACTGTGCAATAGATACAGTTCAACATACAAAACTAGGCCACATGTCATTCTCTTTTCTCTCTCTCTCTCTCTCTGTCTCTCTCTCTCTCTGTAAATACTTGCCTTCTAATTCTTTTCTTTGTGCTAAGTTAAGACACCCTATAATTATACACATGGCTTGTTCTTACAGAAAGTTGATACAATGCAAAAGTAGACACATTTATTTGTCCCTGAGCATCTATCCCTGTAACCCCCTCTGATCTCCCAAAGTCATCCTTAAGAAATACTTGCCTAATTTAAAACCATGTTTACTCAAAAAGAAATACTTTTAAGGACATACTAGTATAAAGGGAATTTTGAGCAGGGGTGATTCTATTTCAGCCTTATGGGGTCTCTCGACTCCTTGTTTAAATATGACATGAGAAGAGTAGTGTGTGTCTGGTGCTGATCTCCTTACATGCTAGAGAATATCACAACGCAACTGTGTCATACCCTGCCACTAAATAAAGGGAGGGATACAATTAAATATGATCATAGTGGTGATGACATGAGGAATTACATTTTCTTTGACCTATTGACATTTAACAGTGTAAATTACTATAAATCAAATCACTTTATTTTTATTTCGTCCTGTACACAAGTGTAAATATGAGTGGAAAACCTGGGTGCATGGTCCACACACTGATGTCAAGATTGAACTATATGCACAATATACAAAATGTACAATATAAAAAAGTACAAATAATATACAGGTTCTTATTGTGCAAGTTAGTATAGTATAATGTGCAAGATTACAAAAAGTTGCAATGTCCAATTACCTCTCAAAATAATTCACTTGTTATTTAGTTTTTAACTTGTATTGCACACTACAGAGCTCAAAATGTTTTAAGGGTGCTGAGTTAATGACAGATTTTATGGGGGTCTGAGATGAAAGTCCCTAAATACTGGCTAGAATCGTCTGACTGTGAGTAAATAAATGGCAAGAACAGATATAAAGCCTTCAGATTGTAGCACATTAGAAATTCCCAACTCCAATGCAGTTGTTTTTTTGTGCTTTTTTTTTTGTGAAGCTTCACAGACTTCAGCTGTCACCTCAACAACCGTACCACGTGCAGCACCTGCCAATTACGCCGCAGGAAACCAGCCTGTCGACACACACCAACACATATAAATGGCTTGAGCCCTGCATTTTTCTCATGTCTGGGGCTCATATTGGGAACGTTGCAATCCTGTATTGTCAATTTTAGGGAGGGTCTTACCTTGGTGCTTTATAGATGAAGGATTTGAGATGATTTTGTGAGGTTTGTGAATTGCAATCTTTGAAAGATATTTAAAAGTGCATTCAGTAATTTGTTCCCCATTAAAATAGATTCACTCCAAAATAAATTAATTGTAATATTTAAACATGTGTATAAAATCACGACCACTCACAGTAACCTTATAAAAGCTGTTTTATTCAACATGGGGCAGGGGCGCCCTCTTGGTGGCTGCCATTTTACAACAACATGACCAGCTAAATACTACTCGCTTAATCTCAGTAACCATTTTGTTATTGGACACTTTCACTCTTGGATTAAAGGAATCATGTCTGATTGTGAATAGTGAATTTCTACAATGGCTACTGTAACTGAAAACGATTGATTTTGAATGACGCTAGGTGTCACTAAAGTCCACGATGACACGAGCAAAAAGTTACTGAGTGCACATTTAAAGATGAACTGTGTAACTTTTTCAGTGTTGAAATACTTTGTAAAATCTCATCTTGATATGCGAGTCAACTATAAATTAGCCATTCATAGTAGAGGTAGACCGATATATTGGTTTTATAGATATTTTGGAACTTTTATCGGAAACATCTATGCCAATAGTTGTTTCATCATTTCAAAATAAGAGGCCCTGGTTTGTTTCTGGCATGTCTTACTTAAAAGTCCAGCATTATGCACCAAATCTTCGTTTTCCTGGTTATTATTGGGATTTTGGTTGCACAATACTACATCTGGGATTTTATTGACTTTTGACAGTCTGTGCCCATCATAGTAGGACATTTTAATTTTTTTACATTCTATTAATACATTTTAAAATATTATCGGCCAATTAATCGTTATAGCCTTTTCCACCACCTTAGTTATTGTATCAGCACTATCGGTCGACCTCTAATTCATTGGTTGATGTTTTTTTTTTTTTCATACCATGTAAGTATTTGGAAAACTGTTTGAAAACAATGTTTATTTTTGACATTCCATTCAGTAGAGCTAGTGGCACCGAAACACGCTTCAGCTTAGTTGTTTAAATGAGATGCTTAATAATTTCAAAAATACCAAATATTGGTCTTTATATCGGCCTCAGCGATATAACATTTTACAACTACTTGACCACTTGAAAAAGCTATATACCTTTAGACAAACTATATACTATTTATACTTCTAAGACACAAGCTTTAATTTATATTACAGTGTCTTGATCACCATTCTTATTACAGTTAGTGGCGAAGTTAATGTCACAGAACGTCATGAAACAAAGTTGGTATTCAACATACATGCACACACTTGTTATTGCACTGGCTAATTTAAACATGCTTGTTACTGGAAATGGACATGTTGTTTCAGTAAACATCTGACTATTACTCTGAGAAATGCTTGCTGTGTATTCTGTTAACTCTAAGGCCTTGGGTTTGGATGAAGAACAGCGCTGACTTCATTTTCTCCAGAGGGTCTTGTGGAATTAAAATTACATCACAGGTTGGGCTTCGGCACATAGTTACTAATGCAAACACAGATTGAAGGCTTAAGCTGTGTGTGTGTGTGTGTGTGTGTGTGTGTGTGCGCGCGCATGTTGGGTGTTCCACTTACTTGAAAAGGATTGGAACTGCAGTTGTAGCCTTGAATGTCTGTATGTAACTACAAACAAACCCTTTTAACATGCATACAGTCTTACAAGGAATGGTTAATTCCGTTGCCATGCCTAACAGAGATATTTAGAACTCTCACAAGAGCAAAACTCAAAATCTCTGTGCTTACTGTTGCTAAATTGTAGTTTGTCATGAACTAAACATCGGAGCTATGGAAGTATTTGAACTTATAGTCTTTTAGCTGTGCAAGATCGATTTCAAAATGAGTGAAAACCTGTTCTTCCGTCAGTTTTCTCTATCAGGTCAAGTACGACCAACAATCTGAAGTTAATCTTGCTGAGCAATGTAAAGTTAGTCAATCTTTTGACATGTCCATAGTACAGCTGTTGATTTTGGAATATGTTTCTGGCCTAAGGGTTTCTTAAAATTTTACTGTGCACACCAGCAAGTTTGAAACGGCAAGCATCAGTTCGTGAAGGATGAATAAAAGCCAGGTGTGCAGAATCACTGATAGTGTCTGACATAATTGATTTGGTCTCTTTGTCACCAAACACCACAAGCCTCTCATTGCAACAGCAGGATATATCAGAGTACGGGCTGTTTGTCCAGTCGCCAGGGTTCTATCTGGGACTTGTGGGTCAGATTCAAGCACTGTATACAACAGTAATGATCAAGACAAGTATTTCCACATTCTTCTTGCACTTGGGAATATAGTGTGTTTGTTCTTTTTGTTCAGTTCAAGGTTGTTCTTCGGCCAGTAAGCATGCTGTCCCCTTGTATAGCTTCCGTTCTTGCAATAATGTGCCGGAAACAAACATCAGTACACAAGGAGGCGATCGTGTCAATTTCAAAACTTTTTGTCATTAAACATATCTAGTTTAGCTGACCTTTATTTGCTCAGCAAGATTCTCTTCAAACCGTTGCTCCACCATGGCAGTAGTTGACTGAGGAAACTGACAGTAGAAGCTGATGATTTACAGGAATGACCATTATGGCGCTTTTTGTGGCAATGTTGAGAATGCGACTTAGTGTTACTTAAAACTACATTCTTAGTTTTACGTTATGAATTGTGTTCTGACATATTTCATAACACAGCTGTCAACTATTGTTACTCATTTAATCTGTTAAAGGTGCAATATGTAACAATTTTCATGTAATATTTGCCTTTTTCTTGTAACGTAACTTAAATATGAACACTTTCCGGACTTCCTAGGTTGCCTATTAAATCCTGTAGACTCATTTTCATGCGAGGGGATCGTGTTGCTTTTGCTGGGAAAATCCAAAGGATGTGACATTTATGTGTGCTCCCGAGAGCCTTGCGTCTCTTCCGCTATTCAACAGCGACAACAAACTGCAACACTAGGTAATGTTATCTTAGTTATGGAATCCATCAAACGTCCGGCTCCAATCACAACACCGACTCCTAACTCAGAGTGAGCCAAAAAATTTTTTTATTATCTACTGAATCCTGTCTGGCCAAGCGGGAACGTGATCGTGGTTAAGCGAAAACTAGAGTGAACATCGGCAGGGCATTTGATTCCTGGAGGGACCTTCGTTCGGTTTTGGGGATCAAAACTGACCCTAAATTGCCGTTCTTCTTGCTGGACAGGTAAGCTTACATAACTGCAAAGCAAGTGAAATATTGTGCCATAAGGATTGCAGTAAGGTAAACTACAATAACACATGAAATGAATGCTAAACAATGTTCAAGATAATGCAAAAAGACCCATTCATTATTGTAACATAACTTTGTTATACAGAAAATATATACATTCTATTATTATAAAATCGATATATCAGAATAACTGTTGGAACCACATCAATACTGGATTGTGTCAAAATATTTATAATGTACAGTCTATTTTATATTCATGCACCAAATGTATCTATTCAGCTATTGATAAAGCTGGCTAGCTAGCTTATGCCGTCATTGACTGCATTTATTAGATGACCTATGTATCATGCAAAGAAAAGTGATTACTTCAAACTACAGTCTTGCATAGCCAGACCTATATCCACACTTTGTTTTATAGTCAAATATAATATGCAGTCTCAAAGTTTGTAGTAAAACAATCATAACTGTGTAATTTTATTTATGCTACCTCATCTGTCAGAATAATGCCGGTGAATCACGTTGTCTCTTTGTACATTACGTCATTGTTTTGGCCGATGCTCGCGTCCCTGTTGAGTGTTTGCACGAGCGCGAGCATGAGCAACAGGTAGCTGGCTGCAGTTCACTTAACGGCCACAGGTGTCATTAATAACAAGGTTTTCTGAATCTTACATACTGCACCTTTGATTTAGAGTGATTTGTTTTTTTTGTTTTTTTATAATAAGCAATTAATCATACCCTTTTAGGCCAGTTCACCCTACCCCAACAAACGCCAACAGACACTAACACTTCCAACATTCTAAAGTTGGCTGTTGTATTTAGAATGTTGAGAAACAAAACTGTCGTGCTCCCACTGATCCAACATACAGCAACAAACTTGAGTCTTTGCTTGTAGTTGTTCACCTTTGAAAATGACTGACCAGGAAGAGGTTGCGAATTAAGCCAAACATGCACGATTTGGTATATACATTTTATGTACAATTGATTTAAATATGTTCAACATGTAGAGACACTAGGCTATAGTATATTAAACACAAATACATTTTAAAAATGTTTTGTGTTTTCTGGGAACTTATTCATTGGGCAATCATACACCCGAAAAAAAAAAAAACAAGAAAAAAGGTTTGTCCACAAAATGTAGAGAAAGTTTATATTTTATATTAAGTTAATAGTAATGAATTTCTGCAGAAATTAACTCCGTCATTATCTTGCCTAATTGTACATATTCCCTCATGCATGTCATCCAAACAAACTGCAGAACCCAACACTTACATAAAATTGTGTTTTATTTAGGGTTTGCAACAAAAATTTGATTATTTGTGATTGGCTGTTTCTCCTGCTCTGTCAGTGCAGGTGCAGTCACTCGCATTAATTTTCTGTGAATTGACTGGGACGCTTACCTCATTGTCACTGCAATGGTTCGTGATGAAGTCAGATTACGTCAGAGTTTGTTGGAAAATCATACCACACTACTCAAACATTCCAAGACCCAACAAATGCTGATTAAACATGTTGAATCGGTGAAACAAACGCCAACAAATGCCAAAAGGGTGATCGCATTGATCCGACAAAACCCAACAAGTATTAGTTGTTGGTGTTTGTTGGCATTTGTGTGAATTGGCCTTTTCACCATGCATAAATACCCTAATAAGAAATGTTCCTACCATTGGAACAATTCAAGTGCCACCTCAATGTTTTTACGAGTAGTAGTCAGCATGGGGCAGTCAGCACAACCCCAGCTTTACGGACACACTTACTTGAGAGCACTTTCCGAAACACAATGTTGTTGTAAAAAATGCTTGAGAAACAAGAAGTGTTTGCATTCAACGTACTTGCGAAGATCATGTTTCCTAGAAATTGCAATCATATCTGTGGTGCCTAGGAAAAGGATTTTTCATAATCGCAAAGCAAGGACCAAACGTGAGGTGGGTTTTCTTGGCCAGTAATCTCTGTGGTATCCTGTTTCAAGCTTGTCACTCATATTGAAGAGAATCCTTAGAGGCATTACTTCTCTGGAAGCAAGCCTTATAAAGCTGTCTGCTTGTTAGCAATGTGAGTGAGAGAAAGACATGGAGAGAGAGAGAGAGAGAGAGAGAGAGAGAGAGAATAAAACAAGCTAGTCACAAGCAAATCTCTGTGGAGAAATGTCAACTGCTCATAGGCTGGGCTTGGAATTTTCTAACTCGGGAACTTCTGTGAATCAGTGAGCTTGTCCCTCCATTGATAATTTATTTTCTTTCTTGTTGCCTTTGCCCTGTATGTCTTTCTCACTTCTCCACCCTTCTCTTTCTCCAGTTTGAAAATAAAAACAGATCTGTTTCAGAGACACTGGACAGTCAGTAGTGTGGGCGGTTTCATGTTAGCCGGACTAGATATCCCTGCCCAGTCTGTCTGTAAATCTCCCTCACTCTTTCCTCTGTTCTCTCAGAGAGCTCTTCGCACAGTCAGGATATAAGCGGCAACGTTCCTGAGCAGTTCACTGGTCTTCTTCACGGTTCATCACCGGTGGTCGACTGTCGGGAGGAAGCATTCAGACTGCCGTCTTCTGGAGTGAAGTCCACCGAGGGTGCCAACACTTCGACATCCAAAAGCTCCGCCCCCCTTCCCCATCCAAACTCCATCATGGAAGCCGTTCTTCAGCGCAACGACCCCAATGCTATCTACGCCACGGTTCACAAAGAGCCGCGGGACTCGACTAAACACAGCTCGCCAGCTTGCAATTCAGCGTCGCCGAGGAGGATGCCTCCACCAGGTGATCTCAAGCTAGCTCGGAGTCTTTCGAAATCTGACTCGGACCTTCTCGTGTCCCCGCCCGGCGAGGAAGAGACTGGGTTGGGTGGACGAAGTGAGTCTGTGTCCAACTGTTGCACCGCCAAGAGGAGTCTAGAAAAATCACCTTCGTTCACGTCAGAATGGGACGAGGTAAGAGCTCCCCCTTGTGGCCTGGATGTACTATCCTTCTTACATGATGACACAACAATAAGTACATATTAATTTCAATTGCAAGTGATCTAAACAGAAGCTGTTAGTAACAACTCACATAATTGTTCATAGTATAGTGTGTTGAGAACATTGTTTATAATATATGATAAATGGTGATCTTTTCAATCTGTCATTCCTTGTCCCATTGCTCATTACACAGTGACTTAAGTCAAACACTTAACATCTTATAATTGTTTAGCAATTCAGTACTAAAACTATGATGATTTTCACAGCGGTAATAGTTAATGTAAGTACATAAGATATTGTGTTTTTAAAACCTGTTAAAGTCGCAATGTTCCGCCCACAGGATATTTACATTTACCGTATACTGTGCCATCCAAAAATTATATTAATCTTGTCAAACTGTATATCAGCTTTGAGATTTGATCACTGTTTTACTGTTGGAATGTTTCAGCACCATTATAATTTATAACAGGTGCAAAAATTACAACATTTAAAAGCAATACTGGAATTCACACCTACATTATGAAATATTGAGCAACAGATTAATTCAATATGTCACGAATGTCCATTGTTTACATCAGAATTCTTCTGAGAGAGTAATTGTGCATAAACATTCACCACCACGTAACTCACCCCAAGCAGCAATTCTGATTTATTCAGATTATTCTATTATGAAGAAAATTAGCCTGCCTTCAAATAATATAATTTGAAACATAACTTAAGACTTGTGGCTGTGAGTCCATATATACCGATCAGCCATAACATTTAAATCACTTGCCTAATATTGTTAAGGTCTCCCTTGTATCTCCAAAAGAGCACCAACCCGCATCTCAGAATAAACAGCGCCAAAATGCACCTCACTGATCTCTGCCTGCATCACCTCGGTCTAATGATGGCCTACACTCTTATAATTGAAAACATAGACTATCAATGAACTGCCAACAAAACTCTTCATCAGCCAACTAACAAGGACAATTGCATCTATGTGAACTGCTGCAGTTAATCCAGGATGAATTTCAAAGACATAGTCATTAATCATTAATCTTAGTTAACATTTACTTAGTTTAATAATTTTAAACCACGACTTGCATGATGCACAATTAAGTAATATTGGCATTATATTCATGATGTTAGCCAGAGGGGAACTGGCCCCTGCAGTGATTCTGGTTTCTCCCAAGGTTATTTTTCTCCATTAATCTACATCTTATGGAGTTTTGTGTTCCTTGCCACAGTCGCCTTCGGCTTGCTCACTGGGGTTATTAATACAATTATTATTTAATTGTTTTTAAATACCATGCACAGTCGTATTTTATCAAACTACACAATGATGACTCTTTAAGACTTTATAGATATTACAGTTTCATTTTCTTTTAATGCATGATTTTCCGTAAAGCTGCTTTGAAACTGTGTTGTGAAAGGCGCTATACAAATACAAATTACTTGACTTCAGAATAGCATTCTGAGATGCTATTCTTCTCACCACAATTGTATAGAGCAGTTATCTGAGTTACTGTATATACTGAGACTGGTTCGAACTGACAAAGTCTACAGTAACTCAGATAACTGCTCTGTACAATTGTAGTGAGAAGAAAATCATCTTTTGAAAATGCTATTTTGAGATCCGGGTTGGCGCTGTTTTGTCAGCACGAGGGGGACCTACACAATATTAGGCAGGTGATTTTAATGTTGTGGCTGATCGGTGTGTGTGTGTATTCCATGTATAAGAATAATCAAAAAAAGAGGTTCAGGGCTAAACGCTTAATTTCCAATATACTTTGGAGTTTCTAACTTTTATACTTTTTACTTGCATTACTTTTGGGAAAATAATGCCCTAAGTGTCTCTTTCAGAAGATGCCAAATTATGCCTTTAGTCCAAAGGGTTCTAAAGGTGAATGGCTCAACACATTGAGAAAATTTTTGTTGGTATTAAGGCTTTCATCCTCTCAGATCTGTAAAAATCAGTTTTCGCTCTGACCTCACAGTTCCCCCAATTTGTTGATGTATTTTATAGTTTGAATAATAAAGGTGTAATTCTATGAAGACTGACGGTTCTTCACATTTCATCTGTGCAGTGATATGATGGACTAACTAGCTGTTAACTGCATTTCTGTTAGTACAACACACATCAACTTAAATAATGCCAAAAATTTGGTTGGAACTTCTGAAACATCAACATAGTCACTTTGTTTATATTATGTATTTGGTGCTCTTTCACAACTGAAGTATGCGTGAACATGACTGTATTTATCATTCAGAAACATATTCTGCTGATGACTGACTGTAGCCTAGGTGAAAGATGTGTAAAAAAAAACAATCTTGCCAAAGTTCTCTAATCCAATCAGAGGTTCAATCTTTAAAACTAGAAATCGGATACAAGTGTACAGGATTCTCGCACTGTTTCCATCACGCCTGATCTTACACTCTTACAGGCGAGACAGTCACAGGTAACAGAAGGCTGTTGCTCATTGTGCAAATGTTTCTCTCTAGTGAGCAGATGAATACAACTGTCTGAAACTATTTTGCATTGCTTCATTATATTTTCAGCCTTACATTTGTACAAGACTTACTATTACTGAAGTAAACAGTAGGTGAATGTGCTGGTGAGCACTTGAGTGCCTCGTTTTTATTTTAGTGCATTAGCCAAAGCTAGACAAGAGTTTCATTATTCATTATAACTGTCTTGACATGTGCCAGAGCTCAGGGTTTTCTAAAGGTCATCTCTCTCTCCAGGTTTTTCTAGTTTTCCATGTCTTTTCTGGTAGGTATACCTCAACCTTTTCACCACAGCCATAACCTTTCTCAGTGGGGTTTTTAGACATGTTGTTCTCTGTAACAATAACAGTTTAGTCTGGAAATGGTTTGTGCGCTTCTGTTGTAGCAACTCCTGTGGCATTCATTCATCTTGTGTGCAGATTTTCAAGTGAAATGATGGGAGGTCAGAAAGTGACTAACAATATCTCTCTCTCTCTCTCTCTCTCTCTCTCTGATTATTTGAACATTTAAGATTTATATGGCAGTGTGAAATGTCAGTGTAAAGCACACTCTCTACTCAATACTTTCATACGCTTATTTTACTCTCTACTGCCCTCTGCTGGCAAGGCTTAAACAACTTTCTAATCGTCACTAATGATCTAGATTCTATTATGTTTGTGTTTTTAGTGATACTGCTGAACTGTATTACATATTGAATATAATGCAACTGCTTACTTAGATATATATCTTTATTTGGTTGTCAATTTATCCTTTGGGTTTAGATTATACTGCTTGGTTAAATTGTAAATTGTTAAATCTTTCTGCCTATTTGTATGGAATCAATTCCATGCCACATATATTTGCAAAAATATAAAGTTTTGCAAAAGAAAAAAGTATTGAGCAAACAAAAACAAAAATTTTTAAACAAAAATTAAGTATCACAAACGTAAAATAAAGTATCGAGAGAAAAAAGAAAGTTTTGCAAACAAAAATAAAGAATTTCAAAATATAAATAAAATATAGCAAAAACCAAGATATAATTAATTGCAAAAATCAATGACTGTTGTAAAATAATCTAAAGATCTTTTATCCTTTTTTATCTCTGCAACAGATTTTTAGGGAGCAATGATTTTGCCACACATCTTTTTCTTTGCAATGCCTACTAATTATTTTGCAATGCTCCTTTTAATCTGCATTTCCATCACGTGTGAGCTCGTGATACCGTTTTGCCTTTGCGCTTCACTTTTCTCTGCGTTTCACTTTATGGCACTGTTTTGACGTGGGGGTGGAGTCAGGGGATTGGGGCGTGTACAACGGGCTCAGTGATGGCTCCCTGGAAGTTACGTCATTAGCTTGAGACACGGATCATGGCTGAGCACAGGCATGCAGGTGGATCTCAGGTATATAAAGTTGATTGTTTCCTTTTATTTAATTAGCATTAAATGTGCTTTAACAGCATTCGCTTCAGATAAAGAAGTTAAAGCGGTGGATTTATTAGCCATACTCGCTAACATAGCCAGCATCTGCAGTTTATTCTCTCTCAATTGATTGGACTATTGATTGATTCTTATGTTTACTTTATAGATTATAATTGTCTATACCATAGTATGTTGTCTTCTAAAAAAACTTTTAACTCTATAATTAACTTTATTTGTCACTCTGTGTATTGCTGTCTTTAGCCAATTAAAGTACTTGTTTTATGTACTATTTCAGCATATTATAAAGAAACAGGTGTTTTGCAGTTGTTTTGTGCCTGTGTCATTCGTAGAGTACACAGCCAAAGTGCTAGTGTATTGAGGAAAAATGCCTTCATTTCTGAAATAGTTGTATATTTCAAAAATAATCAAAAATTATGTAATTCGTGGGTATTAAGTTATATATGTAAATCTAAACTTAACGAATACTTTATTAGGAACACATCAATACCAACTTATTCATGTAAGTATTTAATCAGCTAATTGTGCAGCAGTGCAATGCATAAAATCATGCAGATATGGGTCAAGTTCACATCAACCATTAGAATTGGGAAAAATGTGATCTCAGTGATTTGGAGTGTGGCATGATTGTTTGTGTCAGACAGACTGGTTTGAGTATTTCTGTAACTGCTGATCTCCAGGGATTTTCACTCACAATGGTCTGTAGAATCTACTCAGAATGGTGCCAAAAACAAAAACATTCACTGAGCGGCAGTTTTGCAGATGGAAATGCGTTGTTGATGAGAGAGGTCAACGGAGAATGGCCAGACTGGTTCGAGCTGACAGAAAGGCTACGGTAACTCGGATAACCACTCTGTACAATTGTAGTGATCAGAATAGCATCTCAGAATGCACAACATGTCGAACCATGATGGGCTACAACAGCAGAAGTTAACGTTGGGAACTTTATATAAAATCAGATACACTGTGATATTATGCATAGGTCTTCAAATAACTTTGGAGAAAACGTGACACTACCTCAGATATTTATTTTATTTTTGACAAAATGGACCAGTCACAGCTGTTGAGGTCATAATACGTCGCCTATGCCTAGGTTTGATGCAGAAGTGTGTATCAGCCTTTAGTGCATTTAATTCACCTGACTAGCAATTCAATTGATTCATTAGTGGTATCTGCATCATTAAGCATCAATACTACTATTGCCCATAGTTTGGGTTTGGGATTTGACCAAACCCCTAATCACCGGCATCACTTTGTTTTAAACAGTTGTGGGGATCTTTGCACTGACGTGTTAGTAGTGAGGTCACGGGGGTAGGATACAGTATACATGATAAATAAAACGTTTTAAACATAATATTTTACTTTTTTTATAAATAAATAGTCAGCAACTCCCTAACAACCCATAACACACTAGCGGTGTTGTACAGACCACTCCGTACAAAGTGGCAGTGGCTTAGCAGGCACTACTAAAGATGTCAGGCCAACTCCAACATTATGGTGGTAACTTTTGCATGCTACCACAAACACCACTCACATTTTCTTAAAAAAGGTGTAAATCTAGTTTTCATTTGTTGTCCTTTTTTGTGGACAGTCTGTTCTGAAGTCCCTAACATCCAAATACCAGTCTACCATCATCTACTGTTGTCTGTTTTCTGTGAGTCTCTCTCTCTCTGTCGCTCTCTCTATGTCTCTCTCTCTCAGTCCTCCCCCAGTGGTCTCGGCTGGCTGGTCCGGGACACTTCGCTGCTCTGATTGGCAGCATGTGGGTGCACAGAACACACAACACCCATCACTTTCACCCTGTGTGTGTGTCTTCCCGTTCTCTTACGAAGTTTTCATACAAAGGAGGATTTGACTTGCATGAGGGTCTCTCTCGCTGTGTGTGTGTGTGTGTGTGTGTGTGTGTGTGTGTGTGTGTGTGTGTGTGTGTGTGTGTGTGTGTGTGTGTGTGTGTGTATGTGTATGGCAGGGGGCTGGGAAATAAAGGCAGCTCATGCTAATACGAGGCCCGTGTCAGGATTAGACTGAATGTGACAACGTTGGAAGTGCTCTGTTCCGAGCAGCACATTTAGAAAGGGGAGGTCTGATTCTGAACAGAATGAGAGAACCAGAGACGTCTCCTCCACTCATATCCATCTATGCATTCATCCGTACAGTGTTTCATTCGGGCCCGATGGCTGCCACCAGACCAGTGTTCATGGGTGTCATTATTTCCTGTCAGCCGCTCTGCTCACTTGATGACTTTGGTTTTTAAAGCTGTTGCCATGTTCAATGAATTTAAAAGTGGCGTATTGTCATTAATCTCAGATAAAAGTTTAAGACTGCAAGGAGATGGAGAGAGAGCATTGTAAAGTCCCAAATAGACTTTGAAGACTTTTTTAACCCTTATCTCTCTGGATGTCACAGCAGAGGGGACAGGATCACATTGAAATGACCAATTTAACAGTATGTCTGTGTAATCTGGATTTGTCTGTACACACTATTACTTTTGTTGAAGTTGTAGGTATGGGGTAAAGTCACCTTATTTAATTTTGTTTTTGTATTTTTATAAGTAGTTGATCAGTATTTGGGGCTCTTTGTAGAGCTTTAAAATTACTATTATGTTTATTTCAGTTGGCTAGTTTGTTTACTGTTTTTAAAAACTATTATTAAACTTTAGAAATGATTTTATTTTGTTTTGAAAAACTAAAAGCCAGTGTTGCTTATTTTAAGAAAATACAGCAGTGTTTTGCAAAGATTTATTTATTTTAGTAATTGTTTTTGGACAAAAACACTTTTGGGCAGATCTGCAAGACCACTTAACACTGTTTCACAATAATTAGCATATGAAATAAACTTTTTTAATTAAGATATTTTACTTCTTGTGCCAGAATCCTTTTTTTTCCCCAGAGTTTGCCACGATTTTTATTTATTTTCCTAATCATAGTTCTTTGACGATTAGTTGTTTTTGTACATGTTTTTCCATCTGTAATCCCAGAACACTTTTTTGCTACTTTTTGCTACAATTTTGGTTTATTCCCCTAAAATGTATGCAAATTAAGCTGTAAAATAATTATTGCGTGTTTTCATGATGTGCAAACAAAATAGACTTGGACTATGTTTCGTTTTTCCATTGTTTGTGCCAGAACACTTTTTGTCAATATTTACTGTTGAATTATTTCCCTTAACTTTCCTAAACTTTTAAAAACTATAATACCAATGCTGCATGTTTTAATGATTAGCATGTGAAATAGACTTTCCTGAATATGATTTTCTAAATACTTTTTCCAAAGAGTTTGCATTGATTTTTATTTATTTCCCTTAATATTTAAAAAACTAAAGACTGATATCCATAATTTGACAATTATTATTAACAATACTTGCATAAGATTTCCTGTTTGTAACTGCGTAACACTCTCTTGCCAGTGTTTGCTAAGATTTGTTTTTTCCTGAACAATTTCAAAACTACAGTATAAGAACAATATGGCATGTTTTAAGAGTTAACATACAAAATGGATTCAAGCAAATATAAAATTTTGGTTTGGAATGCCTAAATACTTTTTGCCACTGTTTGGTACAATTTTATTTCCCTAAAATATTCAAAACGATGAGAACAATGTTGCAGTTAGCAATTTAGCATATATGAAATGGACTTTGGTAAAGAAGATATTCAGAGTAATTTTCCCCCCAGTTTTTGCTTTGATTCTCATTAATTTCCCTAAACATTTTAAAAGTTGTAATTCCAATGTCGCATTCTTTGATTGTTAGCATATACAAGAGACTTTCAAGAATAAGATATCCTGTCACGACACTGTTTTGCCAGTGTTTGCTTAAAAGTTGACTTTTTAAGACTTTCCGTTATTGTGTCAGAACAGTTTTGGCTACAATTGTAATGTATTTCCTTAAACATTTTCAAAACTATGAAACTGATACGGCATGATTTGTCCACTAACATTAGCAAATAGACTTTTATAAATGTTATGCCAAAACGCTTCCAGAGGTTGCTGATTGATTTGCTGATGATTTTGATTTAACATTTGTTGTCATACAGAGGCTTTTCTAGTCTGATCTGCGCTTGTGCATCGCTCTGCTCGCTCAGGGTCTCTTGGCAACTCTGGGCAGGAGTGGGTCTGAGTCTGGGCTGGTCAAATTTGTGCCAGCCTGGCTCTTTTGTGAGTAGTTCTTGCCACACGGTCTTGGTCTTTTTGCTCTCTTGTTTGCCCTTGCCAGCTGCCTAGGGTCTTTGTGGCCCACTTCAGAATAGATTGCTTCTGTGCCATACTACAAACACACACAATCCTCCCTCTACACACCCTGTGTCTCATCTATACTTCAGCTGTCGACCTGTGACGCGTTGCAGTGCCCTTGACTCTGCTATTGTTTGAGCTGTTTACCATGCTGAGGCCCTCATGACCCATCACAATCACTCTTTCTCACTCACTCTCTCTTTCTGTATTATCTCAAGAAACTAACTACAGGCCCTCAGAATCAATATCGTTGTTTTGTATTGAGTGTGTGTGTGTGTGTGTTTTGTGTCTGTGGGGTTTACTCCAGGGTTTACTCCAGGCTTGATACGGCTTTGGGACATTTTAGGATGGATTTTATGATTTGACTATTATATTTTCCATTTGTTCTGCCAGAACACTTTTTGGTTAGTTGTTCCAGAACCCTTTTTTTTTGGTCACTTTTGAAAATCAACAAGACCAGTATTGAATGTATAAACGATTAGCATACAAAATTCAGTAAACAAAAAGACTAATATCACATGTTTTGAAAATGAACATCAATAGAATTTTTGTAATTGTATTTAGGAATATTAATTTTGTAAATATATTTGTACTTTTAAAAACAATTTTTTAAGCCATTATTATTATTACTAGTATTATAATTATATATATATATATATATATATATATATATATATATATATATATATATATATATATATATATATATATATATATATATATATATAACTAGTGTTTGATATGATTTCAGTTAATTTAAAAAGGTATTTTATTCAATGATTTGATTTGGTTACCAGTAGATTCTTTCTTACTCTCTTTGACTTATCTAACTGACTACGGGCCCTGAGAATCAATAATGTTGTTTTATTTTGTGTGTGTGTGTGTGTGTGTGTGTTTTATATTTGCAGGGATCACAGGCTGCACTCTCAGGTTTGAATTTATCTCATCCACTGAGGTGCATTAATGCTGCCTGCTGTCCTGCTGATGAGAATCTGAATTGTGTTTCCAATACAATTGTCATGTTGAATGAGAATGGCCTGCAGCTCAAGGTTGTGTGTGTTTGTGTGTGTGTGGCACCTTGTCCACAGGTCTGGAACTGTTGTGTGCGTTTTCACTGGAGCTGTGTAATATGGAAAAAAAAGTAATATCATTATTTTTACAAAGATATTGTGATTTTCACAAAAAATTTTCCTTACATTCAAAACATGCATTTCAATGTTCAAAAACACATATCAGGAGGGAAAAATAAAAAATAATCTTTGCATATTATGGTTATTTATGTATTTCTATATGACTTTTTTGTTTTTCTTTATTCACCTTCACTATTTCTGTTCTGTTTTCTTACTGGTGCCTTTTTTGTGTGCTGAATTATGATTGGCTTGATCTAGTCACTGTGCAAAAGATATGCACCAATAAAGATAACTGATTAAACGTCATAGAATTCGGGGTTAAAAAGAATAAATAAGAAATTGCACATTCTCATAATCGCGATTTTATAGCCCTAGTTTCCATTACTGAAAAGGCAGTTCCGAGTTGGATAACTTGTCTCCGTACTGGCCCCTAAAACTTGTTGGTCTCAAGCCGTGAACCACTAATGTCAGAGGCCAAGTAAAAGTTTACCAAATCAATCTTCAAAAGAACACCAACAACTAACACAAAATAAATGACCACTCCTATTATAATTAACAAAGTTAAACTGTAAATGAATGAGTGAGGCTGCATTGTGACAAACATTGATAGCCATCCTGTTTCTATATTCTTTATGTGGTGTTGCACACACCAACCCACACCAATTAAGATATACTATTCCTAATCCACACCTTAAACCTACTTTTTATGAAAGTCTAAAACTACTTTTATTGCAATGGACAAAAGATATTTCAATATACTGTATATAAAAAATAAAACAGTCTGTGGTATGTCCCCATTAAGTTAAGTAATTGTGTGTGTGTGTGTGTGTGTGTGTGTGCTTTGCTCAGAGGCTTGGCAATAAGCGTTTGTATTCAATAATATATATCTTGTTAACCCTCATGGGTTTGAAGTAGGTCATTGGATTGAGTCAAAGTTGTTTTATAATCCATACACACAAACACCATATTCCTCATGCGTGTCAGTGAATCAAATCTAATGTGCTAGACTTTAGATCAAACAAAATGTTTTATTAACGTAACTGCTGATTTCTTTACTAAACGAAAATTCCTTAACTAGTTTCCCACCTCTGGTCCTTGTTGACTATTGAGCAGTGCTATCAATGGCTGCAGTCAACTTTACGAATAAACACTTATCACTTGTTGCACCAAATTGAATTGCAAAAATAATGTAATCAAACAGATTTCCCACCTGCCTATTTTACATGTTGGTAGTAAATATAGAATCCTTTATTGTGGTCACACATTATACACACAGGTTTTTGCATATATACAGTGAAATGTATTAGTTTTCACATATGCTTGTTGGAAAAAGCAGCTTGTTTTATAAAAAGTTACCATTTTGAAAACAGCTCCCAGGTAGTTATTTTCTATGGATACTAGCAGCATGAATTATTGCACTATTGTATTCTTCTCTTTTTTTTTTTATCTGTTATATATATATAACTGATAAAAAAAAAAGTTATATATATTACAAGTTACATAATATATATTATATATTATGTAACTATTTGTATACATGTTTAAATGTACATCTTTGTATGTATGTATATACATTGCATTCTCTTGCACTGGAAGCTTCTGTCACCATGACAAATTCCTTGTATATGTAAACATATTTGTGGCGCACTATAATGCTTAGTGCGCCATAAACATAATTATTTGATTGTACTGGCTCTTGAGCTGTTTAGCAAACACAGACTGTATATAATGCAAGCTCCTTGGTGAAGCTGAAAACATCTCTTAATTATTTAGCATTTATTTACTCATTTATTTTCTTTGCATGCAATATTTCTCTGTTTGATTCATTAGTTGAGCAATGCATAATATGTGTGTAATTATGACACGCTTTGCCTTATTAGCATGCAACGCTGATCCTCTAGACTAAGTTTAAACCAGTCAGCCAGTAGTGATGTATACTGTTTAGAAAAAGAGAGATAATGGAAGATAGAGAAGCTTGAAGAAGCTCAAGTAAACTCATTCAGAGACCATTTAATCTGATGCAGATCACTTGTATTAAAATTAATGGGAGAAATTGGAATGCCTAACATGTTGGATGTAGAAAAATCAGTCCTGCCTTACAGGTAAAAGAGCCCATCACCTTTTAGATATAGACATTTCCTGTCAGCATTTATTTATTTTGTGTGATCTGAGCTATAGAAGCAACACCCATGGATTGTTTATTGGATTTAATTGCTGATTTTAAATGTTTTTGATCAGCCATTTTGGAGATTTCGGTATGCCCCATTTAAGTAGATAGGAGCTGTTCTTTAGAATCAGAATCAGAATGAGCTTTATGCCAAGTATGTTTACATATACAAGGAATTTGTCATGGTTACAGAAGCTTCCAGTGCAAGAGAATGCAATGTATATACATTCATACATACAAAGATGTACATTTAAACATGTATACAAATAGTTACATAATATATATATATATATATATATAACAGATAAAAAAAAGAGAAGAATACAATAGTGCAATAATTCATGCTGCTAGTATCCATAGAAAATAACTACCTGGGAGCTGTTTTCAAAATGGTAACTTTTTATAAAACAAGCTGCTTTTTCCAACAAGCTCTATTAAAATGGCTTCACTCACATTTACATTCACACCAGTACGCTGATCTGCTAATTCCAAAAATCTGACTGCACAAGAAAACTGCGTTCCCATGAGATTTGAGATCATTCTCTGCTTTTGCCCTCAAAACGTAAATGCGCAACACTTGCACACATTGATTAAGCTGGTAAGAAGGCTGGTAAAGGTGTTTACACACAAACTCACAATCAGGGTAATAGGCTAAATTTGTCATGCTGATCGTTCCATGCTTGAACTATTTATGGCCCGATAAAGGAAAGCCATTTTAGGTGTTTACATAACCACACACATTGTTGACATTTGCCATATTCGGTGTAAGTTCATTCAGGTAAACACTTCTTGAATCTAGTTGAACTAATTAAGCAGTTCATTACAAAATGAACCGGTTCCAGAAACGACATTTCATTTCATTTCTTTTTTTTTTTTTTAAGTAAATTATTTAGTTACTAAACGAATGCAATACATTACTATATTTTCGATTGGAATTTGTAAATGAGGGTTTTGTATAGTTTTAGTAGTTTTATTTAATGAAAATGTTCTGTTGAAGTTTAATGTTGTTATATATACACTCACCTAAAGGATTATTAGGAACACCATACTAATACTGTGTTTGACCCCCCTTCGCCTTCAGAACTGCCTTAATTCTACGTGGCATTGATTCAACAAGGTGCTGAAAGCATTCTTTAGAAATGTTGGCCCATATTGATAGGATAGCATCTTGCAGTTGATGGAGATTTGTGGAGATTTGTCCCGTTCCACCACATCCCAAAGATGCTCTATTGGGTTGAGATCTGGTGACTGTGGGGGCCATTTTAGTACAGTGAACTCATTGTCATGTTCAAGAAACCAATTTGAAATGATTCAAGCTTTGTGACATGGTGCATTATCCTGCTGGAAGTAGCCATCAGAGGATGGGTACATGGTGGCCATAAAGGGATGGACATGGTCAGAAACAATGCTCAGGTAGGCCGTGGCATTTAAACGATGCCCAATTGGCACTAAGGGGCCTAAAGTGTGCCAAGAAAACATCCCCCACACAATTACACCACCACCACCAGCCTGCACAGTGGTAACAGGGCATGATGGATCCATGTTCTCATTCTGTTTACGCCAAATTCTGACTCTACCATCTGAATGTCTCAACAGAAATCGAGACTCATCAGACCAGGCAACATTTTTCCAGTCTTCAACTGTCCAATTTTGGTGAGCTCTTGCAAATTGTAGCCTCTTTTTCCTATTTGTAGTGGAGATGAGTGGTACCCGGTGGGGTCTTCTGCTGTTGTAGCCCATCCGCCTCAAGGTTGTGCGTGTTGTGGCTTCACAAATGCTTTGCTGCATACCTCGGTTGTAACGAGTGGTTATTTCAGGCAAAGTTGCTCTTCTATCAGCTTGAATCAGTCGGCCCATTCTCCTCTGACCTCTAGCATCAACAAGGCATTTTCGCCCACAGGACTGCCGCATACTGGATGTTTTTCCTTTTCACACCATTCTTTGTAAACCCTAGAAATGGTTGTGCGTGAAAATCCCAGTAACTGAGCAGATTGTGAAATACTCAGAGCGGCCCGTCTGGCACCAACAACCATGCCACGCTCAAAATTGCTTAAATCAACTTTCTTTCCCATTCTGACATTCAGTTTGGAGTTCAGGAGATTGTCTTGACCAGGACCACACCCCTAAATGCATTGAAGCAACTGCCATGTGATTGGTTGATTAGATAATTGCATTAATGAGAAATTGAACAGGTGTTCCTAATAATCCTTTAGGTAAGTGTATATATAGAAGGCTACTGCTAAATATGCAAAATAACGGATTTCTTCTGATCATACAGTCTAACATCTGGCTGAGCACAATCCTTGTTCCTTGATAGTTTGGGATAAGAGTTCATTGTTCTATGAAAAAATACTGTAACTACCAGAAAACGTAAAAGCAAAAAAAGGAAAAAAAGGTTCAACATACAAAGTACGTACATAAATGTTTGATTTTTACCCAGTTACCAGAGACTATTATATTTTCTGTCTGGAAATATACATTATATGACAACAAGATCAAGTTCATACCAAGTCTTGCGTTTCTCACAATAGTTTTGCGTTTCTTGCAATAGTTTACATTCCCTCGCAACATTTTTGGGTTCCCTTGCAATAGTTTTTGTTCCCGTGCAAAAGTTTAATTCTCTCACAATAAGTTGTGCTTTACTTTGCAATAGCACTCTCTCGCAATAGTTTGCCTTCGCTCGCACACAGAGCAATACATGTGCATTGCCGTATGGTGTAACTGTGCCTGTCTATTTGATGCTTTCTTCACCAAACCATATTCTCCAAATGCGTCGTTAGACTTGAGATGAGCTGCGGTGCAAATGCACACTGCCCAGTGGGTGGCGAACTGTAGTTTGTTTTTGTTCGTTTTTTTTATCGAGAAACGTTATACTCTTAGTTTCTACTGTGAGGGAATTACAAATGTTTGCTAGGGAACACAAAGGTCAGCAAAAATGAATATGGAAGAATAATCAAACCTATTTATATAAATTTGTTTTGGTTGCAGTGATTTTGAACATTGTAGTAAAATGCTAGTTTGTTTTTATTGTACGACTCATGGTTTTGAATTGGAGTTGCTGGGTAAAGTCTCATTTAGTTTCGGAGATCCATACATTTCCCCTCTTGTCTCAACAAAAGTGATCTAACTATATGCCTGTACATCTATATTTCTATGTTTTGTCTGTCTGGATATAACAGTGTGAAAAATATGCAAGAGAGGATTTGAATGGTTGTACAAACTGCAGTGAGTGCTCTCAGAGATGTGAGGTATATTGAATAAATGAGAAATTTGTGCCGTGGGACAGAGGGATGTCAGATATAGTTGACGAGTCTTCTTCCTTCTGATGGATTCTGGATGAATCTGGAATGAAAAGACTTCACGCAGTTAATCCTTAAATGAAAAATGCTCTTTAGTTGTAAATGGAGCCAAAGCGGCATTATAACTTCAAGATCAAAGCATTTCCACTTCCCTCTTTCCCAGTCAATGTATTTTTTGAAAACCATTCAAATGTTCAGAATAACTGGTGCCTTTTCAAAGTGTTTGTGTCAGGAAGCACGGTCAATGAGGTGTCAACCCTACCTTGATGTCACTGTTTTTATATTTTGTTATAATTCACTGTATTAAAGGGTTAGTTCACCCAAAAATGAAAATGGTATTATTTACTCACCCTCATTTGTTCTAAATCTGTATGACTTAACCTTTTCCTTGGAACACAAAAGGAAACATTAAGGCAGTACTTTAGTCTCAGTCACCATTCACTTCTATTGTGTAGAATGTGAATGACTGAGACTAACATTCTGCCTGACCTCTCCTTTTGTGTTCGAAGGAAGAAAGGAAGCCATACATGTTTGAAATTACATGAGGGTAAGTCATCTTTTCAGTGAACTCTCCGTTTAAAGCGTTCCTCTTAGGTGCCATTGTCGAAGACCAAACGTTGTTATCCTTTTAGCAAAAATGGTAGTTCAACAAAAGTTGGTTTTCTCCCTACAGAGACACAGACATTCTCTCTCTATTCCATGGAGACGCCGGCCTACCCAAAAAGTAAGATACGCCACACGTACCTCTGGCTTCCCGTCAACCTCCTCTGTTTGCTGATGTACATGTGGTTATTACAATTTCAGCAGACTGAACCGCTGTGTTCTTTTCTATCATTTTTAAAGTAGTAGTTTTCCAAAAAAAAAATAAAATTCAATAATTTACTCATCCTCATGTTCTAAACCCATATGGCTTTATTTTTTCAAGAAAACACAGAGATGTTGTGTGTAATGTCCATGTTGCTCTTTTCCAAACAACTAAATGATTATTTACTGAACATTTTTTCCTCTGCCATAGCAAATCTCAATTGCACTTGAATATTTAACCAAGTTTGACAATAGATAAAATCAAACTGATTTGGTTCTTGATTTAAGTTGCTTGTTCTACACAAAGCTACCGTATGGCTTCAGAAGACTTTGAATATTGTGCATGAGTTTTATCAACTACTTTTGCTTTATGGCATGTTTTGGTTGTTTTTGGAGCTTGGCCCTGGTCATTGTTTACTTTAATAGTTTTTCATTGCTGCATGAACATAATTAAAAACATCTCCTTTTCTGTTCGATAGAAGAGTCATGTAAGTCATATGAGCTCTGAACAGCATAAGGGTGAGTAAATATTGACAGAATTGTTTTTTTTTTTCAGTGAACAATTCTTCCTTTACATATTTGACTGTCACTAGATGTTTGGAAGCCTTTGACTGCATCCTCTTGCAGCCCTCCTTGGACCAGCTTTTCTGTGCAGTGGTGGCAGTATTCAAGCTCCTGTCTATGTGTCTTGCTTTCTTTCTTTGATCTTGCTACTTTTGATAAACCATTGCTTGGCAGCTTTGCTGTCATTTAAGCTGAATAATTTTTTCCTGTACTAACTTAAATTTGTGAAAGCATTTGCTAGAATTTCAGACAGAATTCAGCATCAGTCATGAAGACAATTTATTCTCTAATTATATTTGAGTGCACCATTTTTAATTGCCTCGTCTCCCTTTTCTTCTTCCTGTCTTATTCATAATATGCAACTTTGCTGCTATAGTCAAAGAATTATGAGCTGCCTTAGTACATCAGTAGAATTATGAACTGTTAAGGACAGAGAGAACTTTTTGACCCTTGACATTTCTTTTTAAATGAATTATTCATCATTGAATTAATGATTTCCAATACTGACAGTATAGAATTGGTAAGCAAGGTTATGCTGATTTGCTGATGCTCCAGTTATGTAGCCAATGTCCTTTCACTTACTGCATCGTTTTGTCAATCACTGAAGAGGGTGTACGTCATGATCAAAGAATGCTGACTCGCCTATAGCCAAAGAGATCCTAGAGAAGATTAGCTTGCATGTTATTAGACCATGCTAAATTCCTTGTTGGGGACGATAGCAATAGGGAAGCTGATAGTGTCACTCAAATCTCAAAAAGATTCACAACTGAGAAAATAACATTATCTGTTAACTTGAGTTACTGAAGTATGACATGTTCCTGGATTAAGATCCTTGTTGCTCCTGAAATATAAGTTCTGTCAACCAATCAGATTTTAGTTTTAGGGCTGGGTTAGGGGCTTGAACAATATTTTTAACCTATAGTTTTCTATTGAAACATGTTCCTTCTTATGATTGTCAAAAGTACTGGAACTTTGGTACCAAGGCTATATGAAAAAAAAAAAAGAAAAAGATGTAACGATCAAAGTTTTTTACTGAACTGGTAGTACCAAGTAATGACTTAGTTAAGTACCCGCGTGCTATCTGACTGAAAGGTGGTTGTTAAAAAAATGCTAAAATCTCTTAATATTAATTGAAAAACTATTTTGAAATCGAAAAACTAATTTGTTTTAAAAAGAAAACTTAACTGATCTTAATTTATTTGTATTTTTTTCCATTAATATGCACTTGGTTTGCTTAATACCTATTTAGTATGAATTTTATCTAAACATTTAAATAAACAGTCATAACCCTATGCCTAACCATAACCCTAACATTAGAGATAAATTATAGATTTACAGTATAAGAATGGTGTGTAAGCTCCTATGCCTAATATTAACTCTAAACCCCCAACGTTAATTTCTGATTGGTTGAATGGAAGGCTGTTCCTGAACCTAAAAGGATGGTAAATTAAGTTGGGGTCAACATTCTTAGATCTACCAACCTCAATGATTTTATTAGTTTGGTAGGTTTAGAGTTATTGATGTGGTTAGAGCCATGATTGATTGATAGGAAAATTGTTCCTGAACCAACAGATGATATTGATTCATTATCACATCCTACTTGGCAAAAATTATGTTGATATAAATGCATTAACTAAACAAATCTGAACAACTAAACAAGTCAGAACTCTCTACAAAATGTCCTTCAAGTATGACATTTAGCATGTTGGAATAGTGATTGATGAAGGTGATGGCATGAAAAGATGATGTATATTGTTTTTTTTGTTTGTTTTTTTTTTGTTCTCTTGCATGTTTTAGGAGTTTGTCTCTGGCTTTTTTGGGATTTTGGGCTAGTGGGCAAATTATTCTTTATGCAGGTTGGTTTGTCTGCCAGTTTTTGCATGGGTAACCAGTGGTCTAGTTTGTGTGCCACCAATGCACCGGTGACTGAATTGGTAATAGCTGATGTAACTAATTACTGCACCGTCCAAACATTTGGTCATCGATTATTTAGGGCCTGCATGATTCTTATAATCTTGGAGTCATGGATGGTGTTTATATGAAAGTAATCTGAATTCCAACGGAACAATCATTGTGGCCTTACCGCTTTGTCTGCTCTGCTGGGAAATCATAAATACAAAGTTCTAACATGAATTATGAGCTGCTTTTTTAAATTCCTTATGTTATATTTGGTTAGTGTCTTAAAGTAGTTGTTCCATGGTGTTTGTTTTTCTCTTACAGATTGAGAAGATTATGACTCTCATCGGAGCCGGCTTCTCCAAAGACCAGGAGTGCCCTGCTTCAGGTACGAGCAGTTCCTACCCTCTGAACACATTTGTGTCTGTAGAATGCCTTCCTGAATGCCTTCCCTTAAAATTGTTCAACATGGCAAGATGCAAGTAATTTCTATTACTATGATCCATAATACATGGAACAAATTTCTGGTTGCGAGTTTTACATTTTAATTTAGAGGGGAGAATGTTATATTGTTACTGCTCATTTTACTAATTTAGGTAGTTAACGTTATTGTATCTTGACCGTAACTGAGCACAAAGTGTCTTTGTGGATCACACATTTGAATGAGATGCTGCCATTGTGTCGGCTCCCCAATCAAATCAGACCTGAGTAAGCAATCCAGCAGTGAAACACAATAATCTCTTTATGGGCAAGAGGAGGATGAAGGCCAAGTCCAGAAGGGCTACATTAGTGAAGAAAGGATATTGGGTTGGCTGACCCTTTAAATGGAGAGTGAGGAATCCCAATGTGATGTTGAAGGACGTAGGGACAGTTGAGAGTTAAATCAATGGATGCTTAAATGCTTGATGATTCAGCCTTGATGATGTGTGACCTTATGCTATTTGGAAGTGGCTCGACTATTGACCTTCTTCTGGAATAAACCAAACTGCTGTACTCGACTGGTGGGATGGACCACATCGAAACACGGTTGCTGTACTACCTGCTCCTTCATGCACAGTTGCAAACTCTTAAAGTTAAGCCTTGAATAAAACATAATTTTCTCTTCAATTTATATATGTCCTAAGCCTGTAAACGTTGCTTAAAGTGGGTTTAGTCTTTGCAAGGGGCCTCTATGGTCCAGCTGGATTCATTGGCCCATATAAGCACAAAGCCTTGCTAGAGGACCAGTCCTTCCTCTGTCCTTTTGTCACATGGCACTGCTTCTGACCTCATTTCCTGTTTCCTGAAGGCATCCTACTTGGACATGACTTTGCTCTTGGAAGGCTTTATATTAGTGCTGCTTGTTAAGGTACTGATATCTCAAATTATATCTTAAATTGTGCATCTTGTTGAGGAGAACAAGATGCACAATTCTTGTACTTTTGTAAGCAATCAAATGTACAACTTTTTCCTGGCAGGTGATAATATGGGCAAAGAAGTCCTGAAGGCTTGGTCACATTTACCTTTGCTAAGCAAAATTCCACTGGTGATGAACGTGTGGTGACCTTCAGCTCTCACTGGATCACTTGGCAGTCGAGTGTGAAGCGGCTGAGATGAGGATTAGCACCACTAAATCTGAGGCCGTGGTTCTCAGCAGGAAACCAATGGAGTGCGTACTCCAGGTAGGGAAGGAGGTATTGCCCCAAGTGAAGGAGTTTAAGTACCTCGGGGTCTTGTTCACGAGTGAGGGTACAATGGAGCGGGAGGTTGGCCGGAGAATCGGGGCAGCGGGGGCGCTATTGCACTCGCTCTATCGCACCGTTGTCACGAAAAGAGAGCTGAGCCGGAAGGCAAAGCTCTCGATCTACCGGTCAGTTTTTGTTCCTACCCTCACCTATGGTCATGAAGGCTGGGTCATGACCGAAAGAACTAGGTCACGAGTACAAGCGGCTGAAATGGGCTTCCTCAGAAGGGTGGCGGGCTTCTCCCTTAGAGATAGGGTGAGGAGCTCAGTCATCCGTGAGGAGCTCGGAGTAGAGCCGCTGCTCCTTTGCGTCGAAAGGAGTCAGTTGAGGTGGTTTGGGCATCTGGTAAGGATGCCCCTTGGCTGCCTCCCTAGGGAGGTGTTTCAGGCACATCCAGCTGGGAGGAGGCCTCGTGGAAGACCCAGGATTAGGTGGAGAGATTACATCTCCACACTGGTCTGGGAACGCCTCGAGGTCCCCCAGTCAGAGCTGGTTAATGTGGCTCGGGATAGGGAAGTTTGGGGCCCCCTGCTGGAGCAGCTGCCCCAGCGACCCGACTTCGGAAAAGTGGTTGAAGATGGATGGATGGATGGATGAAGGTGTGGTTGGATTTAACCAAACACCTTCCACAATGCTGATAATATGTGTGTCCAAGTTCATTAAACTTGAACCCATGTGAAATTTAGTAGAGAACCTCTTGGCCGCCAGAAGTCTATCAGGCAGAATTCCTGATCACGCAGATTCCCATTGAGATGACTGTATTTAGCCTGCAAAATTTTGCTTTACAAAATTAAATGTGACCAAGTCTTTTTGCCCTGTGCTCACATGCAGCGACTTTATTGCTTGATGTCACTAGTCTGTACTGAGAAGTGGCTATTGGGTGTTCCTACTGTTGTCGCTCTAACGTTATTGGTGGATTGCATGTCTGGCCATGTCTTTTGATAATATGATCACACGATGTCTATGATCACTATGATTTAATTCTAATTTAAAAAGGAATATATTTTCTTTTCCCCAAATATTCACATTCTGCAGGGGAGAGTCTTTTTATATGAACTGCAGTAGTGCTTACGGCATCATAGCATTAATAACAGGAAAAAAACTATCAATGTATGAATCAAACTCTCTCAGACTGGCGACATGTTATTTTCTATGCATAATTTTTATTATATCCATGTATGTTGTTACATACAAATCATATAGAACAGTGAAATAGCTCACAGAAAATTTAACATCTCATCTGTCTTGCTTGCACTCGACTCCATTATCTCAAAGGAGACTGGTGACGTGAGCTCCGACAAAGTATTCACTCCTATTGCTTGTTGCTCCCGAAAGTCACTCCTCATTTGCATCAAGTTTTCTCAAATATGTTGTGTTGCTCGCCATGCCCACATCTAATCGCCATAGGTTGCTGGGACCCTAGCCATATCTGTTGACCTGAACTGCCTACCAACTACCTAGCAACCACCCAGTGCACCCTAGCAATGCTCTAACATTCACTCAACACACAAGAAACAACATAGCAGTATCATGGTAACTACCCTGAACTCTCCAGCATCACATCAGCATGGGCAAGAACGATTTTCTTCAGATAATGTAAAAATCTTGTTTTGCTAGTACTGTTTATATCACTATGATTTCAGTCATAGTGAAATTTGTTTTTTTTTTCTATAGAATTAGTTTGTTATTGGGTAGTATTACAATTCACATTTTAAAGCATTAGTTATCATATAAAGTACACAGAATTACAATTTGAATGGAAGCCTGCAACAGGATTATTGACAGTCTTTGCTCAATTTGTTCTTGTCTATGATGAGAATGGATTGGGAAGTTGGGAGGATTTGAAAAAGAACTGCCCTGCAGCTCTGCAAAAAAATTTTTTCCATCCTTAAGCCTTGAAGCTATGCATATGCTCATGCGTTTGTGCTTTGCTTTCTTGATAATTACCACTTTGCAGCACACCTTTTTTTTTCACCTACTTGTCTTTTGAAGCAATGGTTATGCATTTACTGGTGTAGTCAACAATAGGAAGACCCAAGGGAAATTGTCCTGGTTGGGTCAATGGCAGGACAAAGGTTTGATGGGTCTTTAAACAATAGACAGCAGGCCTGCAGTTTCTTTTAGGAGAAGAGAGAGAGATAGAGAGAGTGAGGAAGGGAGGAAGGGAGGGAGGGAGGAGAAGAGATGGGGAAAGGGAGGGGAGAGCAGGAGGGAGGCAAATAGAGCAAGAGACAGAGCGAGCGCTGCAGAGCTGAATTGACAGTGTCCGGCAGAGCAAGAAGAAACCACACCTATTTCAAAAGGATTGCGGCTGTATTTCCATGAACATCTTGACTGATCCGCACCACTCATTCACCAAAGTTGTGCTGGCATTCTGTGTAGCAGGTTGTGGGACAAGTAAAACACACCCCTGACCTTTTTGTACTTAAACAGAGCTCAACTACCGGCAGACGAGATGTCTAAAGAAACTAAAGGAGTATCTTCATGTCTCCAATGTACTATAGGATTGTCTGATCTTTAAAGTGCACCTACTTTCTGTGTTTGGATTTCTACTGAAGCTTCACTGATTCTAAGAGACTTTGCTGTGTGGGAAAAGCATGTCTGTTCTTTTGTGGTTGAGAGTCACTGATTAAGTTGAATGACTCAGACGGATACTAGTCCTCATTATGTGATTGGTTCTCTATTCTCTCTGTTTTTAATTCTGGTACGATTAGTCAGACTTCGTGTTAGTGTTTATCAATGAGGCATACGCTTGGTTCCTTGCATCTTAATCTTGGCTGTCAAATCCTTGTATTTCTAAATGTGACAGATAGCTGGCTCATGTTTAGGTTTATACAAAGAGTTTTAGTAGAGCAGATACGTGATGTAGGAGCCCTCTACCTTTTAATATGTTTATCACACAGCCGTGTACCTTTGATATTGGGGAATTTACTTTGTACAATGCAAGTCATGCAACTCTGTCTGGCTTTTAAGTTAACTGAGAGATTGGATTAGAAGTTAATTCACACGATGTTAAGATAGAAAGCGCGGTGGGCAAATTACAGTTAAGAGCTTCCAGGCTCACAATAGAGTCCAACAGCAATTTTTAGTTGCATTTTGGAGACCAGGAGATTTGTAACATTTTAAAGCAAGTTATTGGTACTTAATTAGTCACTCAGCTCCAGTTTGTGGTGTTCATGGGATCTTTAGCGATGACGAATTGGGTGAATGCCTTTCTGTCATTGGCAGAGTTGAGGGTTATTTGTGTACCTACCTCCTCATAGTTACCCCAGGAGGTAAATACCAACTTTTCACCATGGGATGTGTTTCCTAGCTCTGCAGTGCCTTTTCTCATTAAACAGTCCAGAAATTCGAGTTGAAGCATGCAGAGATGGATATGCAAGCTCACACTTTCATGAACTAGCTTCTCCTTGATTATAATGAAATGTGTTTACTAATCGAAAGACCTGTTCCCTGGGATATCCCTTATTGATTATCAAAATGTTATTTTTATGGATACGTGCCATCTTTCACAGATACAACTCTTTTGGATTATAAAATAAGCCCTTGATTTTCTTGGGGCGCTTTCCTGACTACAATGGAAATTTAGACAATTACTTTTTGTTCTCCGGACCCAGTTTTACTCCACTACATACTTTAAAGAATCTTAAAAAGAAACATCAAGCCTCTCACAAAAATCTGGAATGTAAATTGTCTTACAGAGGAAGTCACGTAGTGTCTAAAACTGTGAATAACCATTTGTGTCCAACAAATAGGGCCCCTCGTTCAGCCAAAATTGGCCAACTACGAACTTTACATTTTCGTTCATTCTTAGCCATCGTGGTTTCTCCCCTGTTGTGGGAGTGGCCACACCTCTTGGCCGGGACCCTGTCGCCTTTGCCCTCCTGGTGTTTGTGCTCTCGGCACTGTTGGCCGAGAAGGATGTGGCAGTGCCACCTCTCTTCCTCCGAGTGCCGATGCTACCGTCTCAATGGTTTCTCGCTGCTCAAGCGCCTTCCTCTGTCTGCAGGTGGAGCCGGGCGACTAATCGAACAGCCGGTTGGTGATTGGTTGGAGCATATAGGCCTTTCACAGTATGAGAGTAAGTTGCTGCTCAATGGCTTTGATGACCTGCGGTTCATGGTAAGTGTATAGTTTTATTTAATATCTTCTACAAATTAAAACATTTCAATTTTACAGCTACTGTACCTCAGTTCTTTATGTAAATGACTACTGTTATGATTATCTGACCTCTTTGCATGTGAAAACTACTAATGAAGTCATGCTTTTTAATGGACCATTGGGGTCTTTTTATGCCTTTAATTATTAAATTAAATGATAGTGTTATTATGAAAAATTTTACTTGTATTTTTACTTTTTGCTGATTTTTTTTAAACTGCTGAAGCAACTCATCCTCTCAATTACTTGGCAAGAAGGACGTGTTACATTTTGCATGGTTCATATGGCAGCTTTGATAGTCTGTTGGCTAAGGATCTAGAAACTTAATGGTTACTGGGCGCAGGGTAGTCACTGGTGAACGTTTCATTGATTATTTTATTGTAAGCTATGGGAGACTAAATTTACCCATCAGCACCTCTCAATAAAAGGCTTGGAAAGCAGTTTAAAGTACTACAAGTTAAATAAGATTTATCACTCACTCCTTTATAATTTCCCTCATTCGTGAATGGAGAGTTTACAAGTACCTTGAATAAACAACCATAGCGTGATAACAAGGATGCTGCCATAGCACAGAGGACCTGCAGCCAAGCAAATTTAGTTTTTTCTATAACTCCAGCCAGACAGTCAGCATTCTTTTTAAGATGGAAGGAGAAATGATCAGTGTCTGTACTTGAGTCTAATATATCAATATTTGTTCAAGCAAAAAGCCACTTATTCCAGGTGGATGATCTTGTCCTTGTCCAGGGCCTGAATTATCAATCATTAACAAATTAATTAGGATATTGTTACCAGATAGGATGCTAAGTTTAATTTAAGTTCAGGCGGAACTCGATCACCAATATCCAATAATGTAGGCAATGAAAGTTTACATAGGGTTAGGAATTTGAACAAACAGCAGATAGTGTTCAATTGTGCATATATCGGCTAATTTACAATGGCTTCAAATGTGCCCCCCACTCTAGCAACTACAAAGAAATGACCTAGCAAGTTACACTGACATATATTTTTGCTTATAGATTAATATGCTTTCACAGATTTATGTGAAGGGACACCTTCCACAAACATGTTTTCTTAGAGCGTTATGACCCAGCATCATCTTTGCAACACCAAGTATTTTGAGATGTGTGTGTTGTAAATCAGAGATGGGTCCCTGGTCACCCTCTGTTAGCAGCCACCTCATAGCAGGAGTGATGATCGTTTTATAGCCAAGCTGGTCAGCGAGGGCTGTCATTGTGTGTGTAGACCATATCTTAATGCATCTGTCCGTCTCTGCAGCAGCTTAAGAGTCACTCTGTACATTCTTATTTCAGTGGAAAGATGAAAGATGAGGATGGAATCCATAAATATACTCAGCTAGCCATTAGTAGACAGTCACCGACAAAATACTTCAGTGAAAGGAAAGTTCAAACTAGGTGACCAGTGAAAGGAAAGCCCAAAATACCAGTGAACTTTCATGATTTTAATTTCCAGTTTCAGTACCACAGCACAAACCAATTTGCTATTAAAAAAAAAAACTCCTGGTTATATTTAGTATAGTATAAAATAAATAAATAAATTATATATATTCAATGGAAACTGTAAGTTCTATATGTCAACCTTAATCTGGTTAGCCTCCTGTAAATACAGGATAACTGCATATATTAATATCTGTTAATGTTAATTATATAGATACAATTGTTCATTGCTAGTTCGTATTTGTTCATAATGTATTAACTAATGTTAAAATCAGGGCTGTGTAAAAATACAGCTTTTCCAATGATCGACTTGTAATGTGTTGTAAAATGTTTCTTTACACAACCCTCTACAATAAGAGTAAATCACTCGGTTATGCAACCAAATTTTGCATTTTGTTACAAAAAATGCTTGTTTAATTGTAAGATTTCACTTGTCAGTGATTGTAGTATAATGACAAAGAAGTTTAGCACTGAGACCCTTTTACTGCTTGTTGGGAGTAAAAGTTTGGTTTGACTTGTTTCATGGAATGCGTCAAAAGGCAAGATCCATGCTATCCATTTTTTATTGAATAATGTATTTTTAATACACTTTAATTCTTTAGTTAGTGATCAAAAACAACACATTTTTTTTTTTTAATTCTAATCTCACACAGTATGGATGCAGTAAAGGTTCGGTTACATTTACCGTTGCAGAGCAAAAATCTGCTTGCGAAAATCAGTCTTCTCAAAGGAATCGTTCTTGACTTTCACACAACGTACTTCCTGTGGTGAAAGAATTTCCCTTCACAGAGTTTGTATTGAGTTCAAGTTTAGTGAACTTGGACAGGTGAATTGGCTGCACTTACAAATAGGAAGTTGCTTGGTTTTTCAGTGACCTCTGTGTGGGTTGTGCCTCTTACACAGCTAAACTGAATATTCACAGTGGATATAATTTTAGTGGTGAGTTTATTTTTAACTTCACCCTCTGAGAGTATAAAGTGCTGCATTAAAAAGAGTCTGCTTGGCAATATACACACACACACACACACACACATTGTGTGTACATATATATAAATGTATATAGTACTGTTCAAAATTTTAGGTACTTATGAAACATTTTGCATAGTGAGGATGTCTTCAAAAATAATTAAATAAATGGTTCTCTTACGAGAGGTTCTCTCGTATTGCGTAAGCTAGCTTACGCTACGGGAAAGATTCATCTTTTCTGAGATATTGAAGCCAAAAAATTACCCTTAATTTTTGTATCCATTGTCAACGCAGTGCAGCAGCTGCAGACCTTGAGGGGGCTAGCTAGCGAGCTCATAGGTTGCTCTGCGGCAACTGCTGCAGCCTATAGACGAGCTTGGGCGAACTCTCATCCAATGAGAGGCGTCCGCGCGCTCACTGCATCAAAGCCCGCCAAAATGGGCGTGACTAGAGTGCATATAAGTGTAGTTCGTAGGCTGGAACCCTGATTTTCATCTCTTCAGCGAAGCTCTTCGCGTCTCTGAACTGGAAGCCGCGTTGCCGTTCGAGGGGCATCAAGCAAGCGTGGACAGCGCTCGAAGAAGCCGGCCGTCTTCGCCACCTTCAGCCGTCCTGTGAGCTACGCCATCCGGCGACGTATCCTTTTTAAAACAAGCTAGTTCTTACGAACTTCACAAAAGAGTACGAGCGTCTTTTTAAAGATGCCTCGCTCCACTTGCGCCTCATGCCGCGCCCCTCTCAGCACCGGAGACCGCCACGTCATCTGCGCTCTTTGCCTGGGACTGGGGCATGCAGAGCTCGCCCTCGCTGAAGGCGGATGCGATCTCTGCGAGGAGCTTCCGATGTCGACCCTGCGGGCTCGACTCGGCGCTCAGGACCGAGCCGCCGCGCGCCTTCCATTCAGCCACGCAGAAAAAAGCGCCGCTCTCAAAGGCTGCCGGAACCAGTGGTAGAAGCGATTGCCTTGCCGGAGCCCCTCCCTCGAGCATCGCCTTCACCCTCCCCGCCCACCCGGACGCGCAGTTGCCGCCCAGCGGCTGCTCTGCTGCCATCTCGGACGAAGAAGCGGAGGATAAGGGCTGTTCCATCATGGCTCGACAGCGAGGAGTGGTCAGGCGCCACGCCTCCTCCTCGGCCCAGGAATCCAGCAGGACCGCGCCCGAGTCGAAGGGGAACTAACGACTCCTCACACAGGTTGTCGACCGCCTCGGGCTCGAGTGGTCACCGCCCCTGAGCAGGCTCCCAACAGACTCCACGCCGCGACCTTTGTCCGCCCTCGCAGAAGGCGGTCTAAGCTGGTGCTCCCGACTAAGGCCTGCAGAACTACTTCTGCCTGTGTTGGCCGCGCCTATACCGCCGCCCGGCCAAGCGCATCTGCTCTGCATTCCATGGCCGTCTTACAGACAGAGGCTGTTTCAGATCTGACTAGCCGACATGAGAGAAGCTGAACGCACTACGCCGCTCTCTCTGTCCGGTCTCTTCGGTTCCGCGGTGAGTGGCATTGTTGACCGTTTCCGAAGCCCAAGCCATGAATCTCTTTCTGCCTCGTCGTGCTAGCTCCTCTGCAGGCCGCCCACGTGACCAGCCTCCTGCACGAGCCTCTTCACGGCGCCCAGCTCAACAAGCCAGACTTCTCAGCGCCGAGAGGGCGGCCGCCTCGATCAGCGCTCAGACAGCCGCCGCAGACCGCCGCCTCCTGCGGGCCTCGGCCTAAGATTGTACTGAAACCTGAGCAACCGAAGTCATCCTAGCGTTGTTGAGAAAACGACGGCTCAGTCCCGCCACGGCCGGACCACCGTCAAAGCTCGCCCCCTGTCAGTCCCCTTCTCTCAGGCTACTGCAGTGGTGGATTCAGCAGCCAACAAGCCGGTGATACTACCCGCTTGCTCAGCACTCAAACGCCGCTTTCACGGCGACCCAAAGAAATCTTGTAAAGAGTAAACATGCCTTATGTGTAGAAAATGTGCCCACAATCCAGTGCTCACCCCTACACACAAGCATTACACATCCCGTGTCCCTATCAGAGCACAGTCACATAAGCGGTTACGACCCGCTTGAGTGTTAGAGTTAATAAACGCTCCACGAGCCCGTCAGGCGCATCCCTCCTCTGCCCGCTCTGTCACACGGCCAGCTGTATGTAAGTCCCGTGACGCCCCTGTCAGTCCCCTTATCTCAGGCTACTGCAGTGGTGGATTCAGCAGCCAACAAGCCGGTGATATTACCCGCTTGCCTGCACTCAAGCGCCGTTTCCACGGCGACTCAAAATAAAGCCTTATGTGTAGAAAATGTGCCCACAATCCAGTGTTCACCCCTACACACAAGCATTACATGTCCCGTGTCCCTATCAGAGCACACTCACATAAAGCCGTTACGACCAGCTCGAGTGTTAGGGTTAATAAGCGCCCATTCTCTGGCCGCTCTGTCACACGACCAGCCTTATGTGTAGAAAATGTGCCCACAATCCAGTGTTCACCTCTACACACAAGCATTACACGTCCGTGTCCCCATCAGAGCACACTCAAAAGCGGTTACTGAACCACTCGAGTGTTAGAGTCAATAAATGCGCTCACGAATACGCATGCGCGCCCATTCTCTGCCCGCTCTGTCACACGGCCAGCAAACACTTCTCTGTATGTAAGTCCTGTGCCCGTGGCTATGCTTGCGCACCACTTAACAGACGTGACTCTTTCCCCATTCACCTCAATCGGAAGTCACTCACAGAACAGCCTGTCCATGCTGTCTGCGAGCAGTCCAGCATAAGCACAGTAAGCGGCTCACACATTCTGTTCAGCTGCTGTGCGCGCAATCAGAGCGATTTGGCCATTCACCCTCTAACATTACGCTTCAAAGCGTGGGAAGATATTCCAGGGATATCCGAATGGGTGTTAAGCACAATAAAACAGGGCTATTTGCTACAGTTCGATCGCCGTCCTCCTTGCTTCAGAGCTGCCTCGAAACTACTATGAACACGGAAGCAGCGTGCATGCTTCGCTCAGAAATAGCAAACCTTCTGTGCAAAAGGGCCATAGAGAGAGTGCCGCCTCCCTGAGCTGAAGTCAGGGTTTTACAGCCGTTATTTTCTTGTCCCCAAGAAAGACGGCGGCCTCAGACCAATATTAGATCTCAGGGTTTTGAACAAAGCGCTTGCAAAAGACCGTTCAAAATGCTTACAACCAGCAAACTCCTCGCGCATGTGCTCAGGGGACTGGTTTATCTCTCTCGATCTGAAAGATGCCTACTTTCAGATTCAGATAAATCCCGTCACAGGCCATTCTTGAGATTCGCCTCGACGGCCAGGTTTATCAATACACCGTCCTTCCGTTCGGCCTGTCCTTAGCACCCGTACTTTCACGAAGTGCATGGACCTGGCGCTCGCACCCTCTGCGGAGTCAGGGTTTGCGAATTCTGAACTATTTGGACGATTGGCTGATTTTGGCACAATCACATACGGAGCTTCTGTCTCACAGGACAGTTCTCCTCAGTCATCTGAACAGATTGGGCCTTGCAGTTAATTGGACCAAGAGCTCACTACAGCCCAGTCAGGCAATTTCCTTCCTTGGAATAGAACTAGACTCAGTGGCAATGACGGCTCAGCTTATCTACACAGCTGCGCCGTGTGCAGCGACTAGCAGCGTCATTTCAGATGAACAGCCTCATACCTCTGAAGAAATTTCAGAGAGTGCTAGGCTACATGGCCTCAGCCGCAGCAGTACTTCAGCTGGGTTTACTGCACATGCGCCCGCTTCAGCATTGACTAAACACCCGCGCGTCTCGCCGGGCTTGGGCCACAGGCCGCCAGCCCATCAAGGTGACTCAGACCTGTATTTCAGCTCTGCAGCCCTGGACAGTGGCCGAATGGTATCAGCGGGGAGTGACAATGGGAGCTGTATCTCGCCGAAAAGTCATCTCGACAGACGCGTCCAACACGGGTTGGGGCGCGGTCTGCGAGGGCTCTCCGGTTTTCGGCCTATGGTCAGTTCAGGAAAAGCTCCTTCACATAAATTGTCTGGAAATGATATCGGTTGAGTACGCGCTCGTGCGCTTTCTCCCGGTCATTCAGGGTCACCACGTCCTGGTCAATTTTTGCAAAGACATAAGTGTTGTCGCCTTGTCATATGAGCTTCACCTGTGACTAATAATGGATCAATTAGGTCTCAGGTGTGTATAAAAACAACCCCAGTACACTAGACCTTCACATCAACTGCAACTAGAACTCTGCAAACATGCCTAAGATTCACCCTGAGACTAAAGTTTTGATTATCAAGAGGCTGAAGACCAGATCCACTGCTGATGTGGCAAACACCTTCAATGTGTCTCAGCGTCAAGTACAGAGGATAAAAAAAACATCTGAAGACACTGGAGACATTTTTGACAAGCCCAGGTCAGGCAGACCCCGCAAGACAACTGCTCAAGAGGACCGTTTGTTGGCTCGAAAATCCAAGGCCAGCCCATTTTCCACTGCAGCATAGCTCCACGAGACCTGGTCACCTGAAGTCCCTGTGTCAACCAGAACAGTTTGTCGGATTCTGTCTCGAAATGGTCTCCATGGTCGAATCAGTGCCCAGAAGCCAGCACTAAACAAAAGACAATTGAAAAACCGTGTGGCATTTGCCAAGGCCCACAGCCTGCTAAAAGGATGGACGCTGGAAAAGTGGAAGAAGGTGGATTTTTCAGATGAATCTTCTGTTGAATTACACCACAGTCGCCGCAAATATTGCAGGAGACCTACTGGAGCCCGCATGGATCCGAGATTCACCCAGAAAACAGTGAAGTTTGGTGGCGGAAAAATTATGGTCTGGGGTTACATCCAGTATGGGGGTGTGCGAGAGATCTGCAGGGTGGAAGGCAACATCAATAGTCTAAAATACCAAGAAATCTTAGCTACCTCTTATATGCCCAACCATAAAAGAGGCCAAATTCTGCAGCAGGATGGTGCTCCATCGCATACTTCCATCTCCACATCAAAGTTCCTCAAGGCGAAGAAGATCAAGATGCTCCAGGATTGGCCAGCCCAGTCACTAGACATGAACATCATTGAGCATATGTGGGGTAGGATGAAAGAGGAAGCATGGAAGACAAAACCAAAGAATATTGATGAACTCTGGGAGGCATGCAAGACTGCTTTCTTTGCTATTCCTGATGACTTCATCAATAAATTGTATGAATCCTTGCCAAACCGCATGGATGCAGTCCTTCAAGCTCATGGAAGTCATACAAGATATTAAATTTGGATCTCACAGCACCGCTACTTAATTTGCTGACATATTTTTGTATTTGCAGTAAATTTGTTCAATTTCTGTATAGGCGACAACTTTTGTCTTGCCAAAATTTGACCTTTCTGTCTTGTTTAAATGAGAAATCTTTTTTCAGTAAAACTAATTTATTTCAGTGCATTAATCATCATTTTGGAGGGTTTTAGCTTTTCATATGAGCTATTTCTAACACCAATTGATTAATTAAAATTCAGGTTAATAGCAGGTGTTTCTACAAAATAGATAAGTGACAAGACTTTTGTCAGGGACTGTATTCTAATCTTTTCTATTTGCAAAATAAATGTTTGGGAGTCTAACGTTTATATTTCCTATTGAAACACTTGTAGCAAATTTGGTAGTATAAATGTACACGGGATGGGTAAAAGTTCCCCTGTACCCCCACCAATATATGTTGGAAACATTGTGTGAGCTAGGAATTAAATTAAACTGTCCTTATTCTACATTTTTATGTAAGAAAATATATTGAATAATGCATTATAATGGAATTAGTCATGTTCGACAACCAGTATAAATTAGATAAATGACAAATAACTAGATTATTGAATGCAGTCAAACTTTATTGCTAACCTAAACATAAAACTAATCTAACACATACAACATGAAACAGGGTTGTGAGAAAAGTGACAGAATGAAATAAAAGACCAATACAGATAAAATGAACTGTTGAGTCTGTTGACAATGCCTTAAGAACCATTTATCCTTTTGAGTCTTAATCAATTTGCAATCTGATAGGCAAAGTATTTAACTAATACACCAGCACTTTGAGCAAAAGTCTGGAGATGTACTTATGTGTCGTTGCATTTCCTTGTGGTGTTTGGTTCTTTGGCATTTGAAGAAAGTTAGTCCCGTCGATGTCTTGGACTCTGTTGTGATCACGGATAGTTATTGTCTGGATGGCTGATAAAGTGGGCTTTGAAGCGAGGCCTTCTGCAAGGAAGACTCATGACTCCCATTAGGTGCGTGAACCATAGAGCAGAGCGTGAGAGTCTTCCTCGGGACATTCGTTTCCCGAGGGTCCCTTGGACTCTACATGGCATGGAGGATTAGGAAGAAGCAAGAGAGCCAAAGAGAGTTCTTTCTTGGTAGTAATGTTTTGAACTGAAATTGGCCGCACCCCAAAGATGTGCTTGGCCAATCAGGAATGGCTTTTCAGAATCGCATAGTCGACTGGTCTGTCCTTTGTGTGGAGGATTCTTTCAACTCCCGCTCAAATAGTGAATGTTTAAACTAGGGCTGTCAATCGATTAAAATTTTTAATCGAATTAATTACATGGTGTCCCGATTAATTAATCGCATATACAAATATTTGCTGAGAAAGCCCCTCATATAATAATTCAATATATAATGATGACATAATGATACATAGTTATCTTTAAATATTAAAAAATTATTTATATATATATATATAAAAAATAAACAAATATTCAGATAACTAAAAGGCATTACATTCTTGTGGCAGATGAGTTAATCATTGATAAGACAATATAAAAAGCTTCTTTAGAATACAATGTATTGTTTATTACCATATTATTGATCATAAGTCAGTCATTGGCATACAGTTCACAGCAATCCATTTCACAAGTGAATTTGTCAATCAGTTCAAGATTTATTATGAGGGCTTGTTTAGGTTAAGTTATCAAATCTGTGAAAACCAAATAAAACGTCTTTATACCCCAAACTCGGTTCAGCCAATGTTGCTGTGTCAGGTTGGTTTAAGAAATGATGTGTCATTAAGATAAATATTTTTATATTAAGTTCATAAGTTACATTATAGACAACCTAAGCTTAGTTTCAGTTTTAATAACTTTCAGTTCATTTTATTCAGTAAGCTAGCTCAATGCTGTACTCTGAGTCTGTGGTTTGGCATGTTGCTTCATTGAATATAATCATAGTTGAGTTAACCACAGCTGCATTTAAACTTTATTACAGAGATTTTAAGCCAGTCTCTCTGCCTAGTACTAATTGCATTAGTGTATTTGTGGACTTGCTATCATTTAGAAATGCAGGATTAATAAACCTAAACTTGATCGGACAGCTGTGTTCTCTTACTTTAACTGTGACTGTCTCAGTGGAGGATGGTAAGAAATAGGTTCAGCTCAAATTTGGCAATCCTTTTATGCCTGTAATACTGTAGTCTAGATGTATCGAGCCTCTTAAAGCAAACCTCAATTTCTGATCAATATGTTTGAATGTCATAAAGGACAGTTTTTTTCTGCTATTGATTGTTAATATAGTTATATCTTCCTCCACTCTGAGCAAATGTAGTCAATCCTCCTAAGTCATAGTCATAGATAATACTGGAGTTATAAGCAAGGACCTTAAAACACGTTCTTTGTTTTCTCACACATCACATTTTATTTATTTTGTAGTATTTCCTTTTGGTGTTCATATTATTTCTCCCCACTCACAAAAACACACGTGTCTTCGGAATCTTTCAAAATAAGAAATTAAGTAAATACTTGCTCAAACAACTTTACAGGTTATTGGCTAAGTTTAACCAAATAGTTGTTTAGGCATTGTTTTAGGCTACTGTTTTAGGTAATGCAGCATTTATGGAAATCTTATAGCTATTATATAACACAGTAGTTTAATACCTGTTAATGTAGTAAAGTTTATGAGTAAATTAATACATTTACATGCACACCAATACGCTGGTTACTCCCAAAAATCATCTTATTTTATAAGTCAGACAGAGCAAGAAATCCGCGTTTACAGGACATTTGAAATAATCGTGTTATTCTCTACTTTTGATGTCAAACCATGAAGAGGCATGCTCTCAACATGTGTGCACACTGGATGAGCCGGTAAGAACGCCGGGTAAGGTGTTTACATTGCACGCATAATGGGCAAACATCTACCCATAGATACCTGCTGATAAAGGAACGCGGTTTATTGCTTTATATGACCGCATGTGTTGTCGTCTTATTAAGCATAATTGGTGTTAGAATGTGCATGTAAATGCGCTCAATGACGATATGATTTTCATTTTTGTGTGAGCTATCCCTTTAATATTTGGTGTCCTTTGCAGTTACTCTGTATATCATGATCTCATGAATGTGGAGATAGTCAAAATCCTGTGTTGTGAAGATGAGGTTTGTCAAATGTTTCACATCTCATCTTCAACCAGTCCGGTTTCATGCATGTGAAAGAACTTTCTCAAGTAATATACATGCAGTGTTAGAAATAGTTGTGCATCTTAACCAGCACACTGTGGTTTTCCTGTTCCCCTCCCTTTCTAAACTAATTCCAAATGCATTTACCTGGAGTTGGAGTGCATGAAAAAAGACTCAAAGGTCTAGGTTTTTTTCAGATACCTGGGGTAAGGTCATCTTAGATGAAGTACATTATCACCCATGTACCTCTCCATTTTATCTTCCCATCCTATCATTATCACTTCTGCTTTATTCCTCCTTAATTCACACTAAAAAAAGGGGATTGACTTTGAGAGACATTTGATCACTAATTGAAAGTGATCTCTTTTGCCATGTGTAAAGGGATCAATGGAAAGGAGGACGCAAGAACCGGCTTTTCAACATAAATAATAGTTTAATAATAAGCTGAAACAGAAGACACAAACACACATGGCGGACATGTCCGTAAACGATCTCTCTCTCGTCGCACCACTGTCTGCCATCGGCCGTTATCCCTCTCCGAGGCTTAATTTGCCTGATAAGGGACCGGGTGTGTATGATCACGACCCAGCTCCGCCCTCACCATGTTTTTAAGAGTCCAATTTGACTTTATTATGTTGCTATTATTATGAATTCTCAACAGAATATTTGAGGAAACAGAGTGGATTAGAGTCCCACAAACACCCTTCACTAACCCCTCAACCTAATCCTAACACTAGCCTTCCCTGCTTTGTTGAAATATTATATGGATTCTGCATGTATTTTATACTTAAAAGCTGCACATTCACACAGAGTACGGAGAACCTATACAGGATGTATTTTGCATCACACAAGCTATTGATATATTTTGTTTTAGCTTAGAAATGTATTGTTATGACAAAAGCAAATATAAAGAGGATATAAAGCAAGAATAAGAAATCAGCCAATAAAGGCTTACTAAATACTTTATAGTGCCAAACAGTCCATAACTAGTCACTTATCCCTAAACTAAAGTGTTACCATAAATCTTAGGTTTGGGGTTTGAGTTATTCATTAAAATTAGCTTTGTATAAAAACAGTAGGCGTTATGTACTTTTTTGAATAGCAAATAGCTGTGTGTGTCTCTGTAGGGAAATGACATAATGGAAGAGCAAGATCTGAGAGAAATAGGCATCACAGATCCAGGACATCGTAGGAAGATCCTGAACGCTGCTCGCTCTTTTCCAAAGGTCTGTTCAGTCTTGAATTCAAAATGCCATGGCTGTGTAAAGCATTGTCTAGATGTCATTAACACATGCTAATATCATACAGATAAGGGTGTTTCTTCAACTTTATGCACTTTCAGCACAATAGACTTCTAGAAAGTCTTGTTAAAACATTTTTCACACTTTTTTTTTTAATTTTTATAAAATGGTCATCGACTCTGGTCTTGTAAGGCTAATTTCATTTTTTGTATCCTAACCACACAAAAATTATATTTGACATTTTTTGCATACTTTGGTAAAATTACAGCTTGATTGGAAATATTGCCAAATAATATTCTGCTTACAGGTGATATTAATGTAGAATTGTCTTCAAACATGTCTCAAGCATGTTCTTCTCTGACACTTTTATCAATCTGGTTTCCAAGTACACTAACTTTTGGTAAAAAATTAGGGAAAATAGTTTGGTGTGGTAGTCGTAGTTGGACAGTCGTAATTTTTAATAAATGTATAGAAATCATTTTCAAACATTAAATATTGAAAAGGGTTGTTTATGTCACTCTTTGTTTAGATTATCACATTTTTAAACATGTAATATTTTGTATTTTTATAACTGTATTTTTCATTTTATTAGAACTCTGTAAAGCATTATTTTATACTTAATTGTTCACTTATAAAACATTGTTCCTACATTGCCAATACATTGAGAGTATATACAAATACCATGATTTTCATTTATATTTACTGTAGTGAACAGTATATTGTTTAATATGCTGATATACGAGCAGTTTGAAAATTGTTTTTCATCGTTAGTAAACAACTTGTTAACCATACTGTACTTAACTAATATATTTCAGTTGATTTTTTTGGTGTTTCAGTTTACTATTTAAGAAATTAATGCTTTATAAAGGTCAAGCGATCATTATTAAATGTTTAACTTGGCATAAATAGTTCTCACTTTAAATTAGGTCATGCAAAATACTTACTGTAGCTGGCAATTAGTCATTGCTTTATTACAACTTTTAAAAAGCATTAATTGCTTCTAAAACACTAATAAACACATTCATTAAGCATAATGTATGTAAAATTAATTAGATGTGAATGTATATATTATACCTGTAAATATGCATAAATGCCTTCTTAATGTTCTAATGAACACTGCTGGTTTGCATCAACTGAAATACATAAGGATGAAAATCAATTAACAAACTGCTTACATATGAACCCTATTAAACATTAATACATTTTTGGCACTTTGAATATAAATTAATAACATATATATATAAAGAGACATGAAATTATACAAACACCCACGAACATGACGTATGTGATCTCTCATTCTGGTTTTGAACGCTGCAGGTGAAAGCATTTGGCTGTGACGGCAGCACATCTCTTGCTGCCTGGTTGGATGTCTTGGGTCTTAAGGAATATTTGCACAACTTCCTGTCCAGTGGCTTTCGGACATTAGACTGTGTGAAGAATCTTTGGGAACTAGAGATTGTTAATGTGAGAACACAATGTATTCAACCATATACCATATTTATTGCCAAAAATTACCTTAAAAACATCTTTTTATTTGGAACAATAATACCATTTCTCAATATTATGTGTGTGTTTAGGCCTTGCCCAATAATTGTTGTCTTGTTTCCTTGTGTTTTGTTTATTTGTAGGTGCTAAAGATCACCTTGTTGGGCCACAGGAAAAGGATCATTGCATCATTAGCTGAACGACCCTATGAGGAGCCTCCCATCAAACCACCCCGCCTCTCGCAGATCAGAGTTAGTACAGTATACAGTGAAAAAGTATTCGCCCCATCCTTATTTCTTCTTATTTCTTTTTGTCTATATCTCATACTAAATTATTTCAAAAATTAAAACTAAATCTAATAGAAAAAAAGGCAATCTGAGTAAAAACAAAATGCAGTTTTTAAATGATAATGTTATTTATTGAAGTAAAAAACATATCCAATACCATCCCCAGATCAATTATAATGCATTCATAATGGGATTCAGCTGGACTAGACACACCTGGGCCAGATTACTGACAGCCCTGTTAAATCAAATAAACACCTAAGTAGAACTTTTTCAGCAGCATGAAGTTGGCTAAAAGGTCTCACCAATTGAACACTATGCCACAGTCGAAAGAAATTCCACAAATGATGAGGAGAATGGTGATTGAAATACATCAGTCTGGGAAGGGTTACAAAGCTATTTCAAAGGCTCTGGGACTCCAAAGAACCACTGTGAGAGCCATTATCTCAGAATCGAGAAAACTTGGCACAGTAGTGAACCTTTCGATCGATCAAAATTCCTCCAAGACTACAGCAACGACTCATTCAGGAAGTCACAAAAAGGCCAAGGACAACATCCATGGAACTGCAGGCCTCTCTCGCATCAATAAAGGTTACTGTTCATGACTCCACTATCAGAAAGACACTGGCCAAAAATGGCATGGAAGAGTGGCGAATCAAAAACCACTGTTAACCCAGAAGAACATTAAGGCTTGTCTGAATTTGCCAAAACACACCTTGATGATCCTCAACCCTTTTGGGAGAATGTTCTGTGGACTGATGAGTCAAAAGTGGAACTGTTTGGAAGGCAGGGGTCCCATTACATCTGGCTTTGATCAAACACAGAATTCCACAAAAAAACATCATACCTATGGTCAAGCATGGTGGTGGTAGTGTGATGGTGTGGGGATGCTTTGCTGCTTCAGGGCAAATTGCAATAATTGAAGGGAACATGAATTCTGCTCTCTACCAGAAAATCCTAGAGGAGAATGTCCGGTCATCAGTCCTAGAGTTGAAGCTCAAGAGCAACTGGATTATGCAGCAGGCAATGATCCAAAGCATAGGAGTAAGTACACCTTTGAATGGCTCAAAAGGAGTTTTGGAGTGGTCTAGTCAAAGTACTGACTTGACTTACCCAATTGAGATGCTGTGGCCGGACCTTAAACGGGCAGTTCATGCTCGAAAACCCTCCAATGTGGCTGAACTAAAGCTGTTCTGCTAAGAAGTCTGGGCCAAAACTCAACCACAGCATTGTGAAAGACTGATCTCCAGTTAATGGAAGCGTTTGGTTGCAGTTGTTGCTACTAATTAGGGGCAGTGGTGGCTCAGTGGTTGAGGCTCAGGGTTACTGACCAGAAGGTCGGGGGTTCAAGCCCCAGCACCACCAAGATGCCACTGTTGGGCCTTTGAGCAAGGCCCTTAACCCTATCTGCTCCTGGGGCGCCGTATCATGGCTGACCCTGCACTCTGACCCCAGCTTAGCTGGGATATGTGAAAACTATCAATTTCACTGTATATATGCAAAAAACTGTGTGTATAATGTGTGACCAAAATAAAGGGTTCTATTCTATTCTAAAGGTGGCACAACCAGCTATTAAGTTTAAGGGGGCAGATCGTTTTTCACATGGGTGATATAGGTGTTGGATAACTTTTTTGCTTCAATAAAAAATATATATATATTTGTAAACTGTATTTTGTGTTTACTCAGGTTGCCTTTGTTTTATGTTATATCTCGTATGAAGATCTAAAACAATTTATAATGAAAAATAGACAAAAATAGAAGAAATCAGGAAGGCAACGGGTTAAACTGGATTGTGGTGGTTAAACTGGATTTATTCTTTCTTCCTCCAGTGTCAGGATCTGATGTCTCAGACGTCCTCTCCTCTTAGTCACTCTGAATTGTACACACACTCTATGGACCCTCTATTGGCTGTAGGGGATTCAGGGAGGAGGAGAGGTCCCGACTCAGACTATGATCTGGCCATCCGACAACGGCCCAATGACAGACCGCAACCACAGGTGAGATCAGCTCCAGCATCCCTTGGATTTTTGGTCGCTCTGGTCAAATGTGAACTAATTTTGAACCATTTAAACACTCATTTTTATTCCTTTCTTCCTAAAGGAGAGATATGAGGAATGTCAACGGGAACCTCGGTTGACTTTACGACCCCCGAGTCTGGCAGCACCGTACACCCCGGTCCAGAACTGGCACCATCAGCCTGAGAAACTCATCTTCGAATCTTGCAGTTATGAGGCCAATGTAATTATATATTTCTTTATTTAAAAAGCCACACTTATGGGGCTGATATGAATGTTCATCATAAGATTCTAAACCTATATAAAATAATTTATGAATCTTATCTTGATGTTATCTGTCAAATGAGACAAATATTGAGCAATTAGTCCACTGTATGTGTGTAAGGATGACCTTTTTAATTTGGGTGTGAGTAATTGCAGGTGGCAGCCAAAATAGATTATATAGTTAAGGGAATAGTTCACCCAAAAATGAAAATTGCAGTTCAATTGCATATATATTGTAGTTTATATTAACTCAATTTATAGGTTAAAGGGCTCAAAAGTATCATAGAAGTAGTGCATGCAACGTGTGTATCATCTTTTGCAGACATGGTGTAAGAGTTTTTTGGTGAGAAACAACATGAGAATGTAAATAATTTTTCGGGTAGAATCTTGATGTCTGTTGCGCATTGTTTCTCAACTAAACCTATTGTGTGTCTTTGAATATGACTTTGATGTATTTGGGTCCTTTAAGCTTTAAAGTGAGTCATTATCAAATGCTTTTTCTATTGAAAAGATGGATATTCGTGATACCCTTTTAAAGCAGTTTGGAAAACATATAATGTGATGTACGTTTGCAACTTGTGGCCAACTGAAATCTTTTCTTTCTCTGTTCTTTCACTTGTTACGCAGTATCTCGGCTCAATGCTGATTAAGGAACTCAGAGGAACTGAGTCAACACAGGACGCCTGTGCTAAAATGAGGGTAGGTGATCATCGAGTCTCCAGCCAATAAGAGCTCAAGGTCTGCTGTACGCAGTCATGCCAGGACACCGAGAGAATATTATTATATTTTGGAACAGGCAGCAGCACTTTCAGGAAAAATGCCACCCATGCAAGTCCTCCACAGGACACTAGCGCAAAAAGGACAGTGCCATAATATATTTGCCAGAAAAAAGGCTTTCTAACAAGGTCTGTGCAGAAAGAGGGAAATGGGTTTCATCTCTCTCTTGCCCTGTGGTGTTTGTGTGAGACAGACTGCAGCTTTGCACTTGAAAGGCTGTGTTTCAATAAGCAGATGTTTACATTACCATTTAAACTTAACAGAATCATTAGGATCAGCCAATCAGTGCACTGATGCAGCTGGACTAAGCAGGTTAGTACACTTTTAATGAAAAGACACAGCTGAAGCAAAATTATGATTCTCATGAAACTTGTCAAGTAAATGTCCTGGTCATATTTAATCCTAAATCAAAATAAAGGAATTCTATTTTGCATATAGAAAATTAGGCATTAAGGTCTATTAACATATTTAGCATTTTGACATTATTTTTAGGATACTTAATGGATAGTTTACCCAAAAATGTAATGTTCTTTTCATTTACTCACCCTCATGCCATCTCATATGTGTATGACTTTCTTTCTTCAGCAGAACACAAAAAATATTTTTTAGAAGAATATTTAAGCTCTGTAGGTCCATACAATGCAAGTGAATGGTGACCAGAACTTTATAGCTCCAAAAATCACATAAAAGTAGAAATGATGTCAAGCCTTAAGGCAATTGGCTAATTGGAGTCAATTGGAGGTGTACCTGTGGATGTATTTAAAAGCCTACCTTCAAACTCAGTGCCTTTCTGCTCAGAAAAAAAATTGTGGACCTCCACAAATCTGTTTCATCCTTGGGAGGAATTTCCAAACACCTGAAAGTACCACGTTCATCTGTACAAACAATAGTACACAAGTATAAACACCATGGGACCACGCAGCCATCATACCGCTCCTAGAGATGAATTTAGTTTGGTGTGAGAAGAGCAAATCAATCCCAGAAAAACAGCAAAGGACCTTGTGAAGGTTCTGGAGGAAACAGGTAGACAAATATCTATATCCACAGTAAAACGAGTCCTATATCGACATAACCTGAAAGGCTGCTTAGCAAGGAAGAAGCCACTGCTCCAAAACCACCATAAAAAAGCCAGACTACAGTTTGCAAGTGCACATGGTAACAAAGATCTTACTTTTTGGAGAAATGTCCTCTGGTCTGATGATACAAAAATGTAACTGGCCATAATGACCATTGTTATGTTTGGAGGCACAAGGGTGAGGCTTGCAAGCCGAAGAACACTATCCCATCTGTGAAGCATGGGGGTGACAGGGGACTGGTGCACTTCACAAAATAGTTGGCATCATGAGGAAGGAAAATGATGTGTATATATTGAAGCAACATATCAAGACATCAGCCAGGAAGTTAAAGCTAAGTCGCAAATGGGTCTTCCAAATGGACAATGACCCCAAGCATACCTCCAAAGTTGTGGCAAAATGGCTTAAGGACAACAAAGTCAAGGTATTGGATTGGCCATCACAAAGCCCTGACCTCAATCTCAATTCAGTTGGGCAGAACTGAAAAAGCATGTGTGAGCAAGGAAGTCTACAAACCTGACTCAGTTACACCAGTTCTGTCTGGAGGAATGGGCAAAAATTCCAGCAACTTATTGTGAGAAGCTTGTGGAAGGCTACTCAAAACATTTCACCCAAGTTAAACTATATAAAGGCAATGCTACCAAATAAAAATAAAGTGCATGTTAACTTCTGACCCACTGGGAATGTGATGAAAGAAATAAAAGCTGAAATACAGTATATCATTATCTACTATTATTCTGACATCTTAAAATAAAGTAGTGATCCTTATTGACCTTAGACAGGGAATGTTTTCTACAATTAAATGTGAGAATGTATTTGGCTAAGGTGTATGTAAACTTCTGACTTCTACTGTATATCTATCTGTCTGTCTGCCTGTCTGTCTGTCTGTTGATCTATCTATCTGTCTATCTATCTATCATGAAAATAATACCACAATGCATGAAAAATTAATGAGGAAAAATAGGCTTTAATATAATAATTTTTTCATGTGACCCAGACATGTTCTCTAAGGGTAATGTCATATTCACTCTATTAATTTTGTAAATACATGAACAAACCTTTCTAGAAATCTAAACGTAACACTATCACTCTCTTTCTCAGAGGTCGACAGAGCAGATGAGGAAGATCCCCACGATCGTCCTCTCCATCACGTACAAGGGTGTGAAATTCATTGATGCTGCCAACAAGGTGATGACATCATCCTCCTCTGTCGTTCACGCTCTGTTCACATTAGACAGATTGATAAACTGCCAGTCATTAAACTGAAAGCCCTCCGGCTCCGTGAGGGAGGGGGTATCTTCTCATCACGTCATATGAGTGATAAACAGGCATGCTGAGGAATTCAGATTTATTGAGTGATTCTCCTGACTGTTCCGGAGGTCTTTGTCCCATTTGTTTCCTTATTGTTAAAGGTCACAGGTGGTACTTTATTTTTTAAATAGATTTTTGTTTTCATTTGCAAAGTATGAAAATGGTTTAGTCCGTGCAGAGGCATTACTGAAATAACATGATTTGTTTTGTTTTTTTACAATTCAGGAGATATTGATTTGACATTATTGAAATTATGCTAAAAGCCAACATTATATAATGTTTTTGCCATTAGTTAAAATAAACGAATGTTCATAGTTCAATACTCAAGCGCTATTGGTCACAACAGAAAATTATTTAAACTTGGCCCATCAGTAATGTCGTTACAATGGATTTCTGCAGGGCAAGGAATTACACTGGGATATGCATTTAAATACACATCTTTTTGAAAGTATAGTCATAAAGCTTAAACAAAACACATTTTAACAAGAGTCTAGCCTGATATTTTCGCTAAACAACATTGTCTGTGCAAGGTTCTATCCAGCCTTTCAACTCCTGTCATGACCATGTAAAGTCAGTAACCCGGTAATTTCCGCAGAATAAATGCACTGATACTAGAAAGGGGCTGTTTACACAGAGAAAACTCCACCCACTGGAATAACATCAGTAATGCATAACCAAAAGTTAATCCACCTAGAACAGTAGGTTGACTGGTGATTTAAGACTATTACACACACACACACACACACACAAACATGTTTGTTCCATGTTTTGCTGCATAGATTTCCATTAGAAGTGCGTTACTGAAAACACAATTTTTGTTGGTTTGAACAGACCCTCAGAATTATTGTCTCTGGTAATCAACAGTATAACACAGTTGTTGTTGGTTTTTTTTTTTTTTGTATTTTTGTGTTGTGTTTGCAGAACATCATTGCAGAACATGAAATCAGGAACATCTCATGTGCAGCTCAGGACCCAGAGGATCTCTGCACGTTTGCTTACATCACTAAAGACCTGCAGAGCAGCCATCATTACTGCCACGTCTTCAGCACCGTAGACGTGGTGAGACATGTCACAAACACACAACCACACTGTATGCAAGAGATAAAAACAGTGGTCATCTATTGGTTTTGCTTTAGATTTAAAAATGGGCATAGTGACAACCCATCAAAGTACCAAAATAGGTTATTGTACGTAAGCAAACCAAAGCTTCCTTTCAATGAAACATTGAAATGTATTAAGATTGATCTACAGAGGCCCAACAATATGCACAATGACTAACATGACAGACTGAATTGAAAAATGTACTTCAGTTTTACAATGTCTTTATAGTTTCAGTCTCCTGAATTTCGATAGTTTTGTGCTCTTGGTAGCCAATAATTCACCATACCAAACACATTGTGGTCAGCACAAAATTTGTTTATCCAAAGAGAACCTGTTTTTTTGTGTATAATGGGTTGTATGTACTTTTCCTTGTGTATTTTGTTAGGTTTGTGGGTTAGGGCATGTCATGCAACCTGTCCATGTTGGCATCTGTCTAATTTGTCTGTCTTCTTCCAGTTAACAGATTCATTTGCACCAAAATATTATAATTTGATTGGACGCACAGCCTTTGAACTCAACAACAAAACATAAGAAAAATAGCTTTTTGTTATTTAGTTACGTTTTATTAGTTTCATTTAGTTTCATTTCATTTTCATTCGTTTTTTCCCTGCTGTCTGCGACGCTATCAAAACAGACTTACGAAGCATTTTGGGTCAAGACCAACTGGACTACAATACTGTTAATGCAATGCTGATTTTCTGTCTGTCTCTCTTTCTGGTGTGTGGTGTGTAGTGGGCTGCGTGCCAGTGTCCTGATATGATCAGAATGAGTTTTATAAGTGAAGTTGTGAGCAGCAGCCCATTAAAATTGCATTGATCATACAGCTGTCTGAATAATACAGACACACTCTCAGATCTATTATTGCCTTGAATATTTTAAGCCAGACTCAGATTCCACTGGAATTTAAAGGATTCTAGAGTGCACAATAAATAATGTTGAGAAGGTCATCTGTGTAGTCATGCCATTAGTTTGCTTACTTTAGATTTATAGAGCTTATATGTCTGTTCTTAATTCTAGTGAGCTGCCTTTCTTCTATCTACATTGGCAGCAAGCTTCAGTTTTTATGCATACTCTATTGTATGCATGCATATAAATGCTCTAGCCTTTCAAAGTATACTCCATTTAACCATGTGCACATACACAGGCGGTTGCTGCATACATGCTACGACTGCTGTGCAATACTGGATTATTTCTCTTCAGGAGTTTTGACCTATAAAGTGTATTTATAGTCTTTCAGACTCTGGTTATACAAATGCGGGTATTTCCTGACCACCTCACACACGCACACTTGACGTGCACATCCACTGTTTTTGTTTCCACCTTTGTCTCCTGTTCTTTCATTTATCATCTTCTTGAATTACTTCATCAAAACAATGGCCCAACTGTGTTTCCAACTATTTAGAGAAAAAATTCCAGGATCATGCACTGACCATTTGTACAGAGTATGTGTACACCGCTGATACATTTTTTTGTGATTTGCCCTACGTGCAGATGCTAGCGCATATGTAAAAACCATATAAGGAAGTGTACTTTGGGCTTAAGAAAGCAAACCATAATGGCACCACACAAGTAACTGATTTGAAATGCTCTCCTAATTGAAGTGCACAGAAGACTCGACTCACAATTGACACAAGTAAAGTTTGATGTTAGCATGTTGCTAAGCTAACTTCATACTCTAATCAGCAAAAGCATGCATAGCATACACAAAGATTGTGTAACAGAGCGTTTTTATTGTATTAAATATTTTTTTGGCTGTACTTTGCAGTATATTTAACATTACTCCCAACTCCCAACAATTTTTTTTACGATGTATCTTGGGATCCTCTCTGTCAGTTTGTTTACACTTTAAAAGTCCCATTGCAGTCGGACTTAAAAAAAAACAACAATTCATAGTTTTTAATGTCATATAAACAGACTGATTTTTGCAAAGTGTGACTAACAGACCTAGATCATCACGTATTTAAGGGTAATGAATTGTGTTCCTTATGAAATTCATGTGTGATGCAATTTGTTCCGACAATGTTTCAATATTTGTTTTGTATTGAATCGTTTTCCCATTCAATTGTCAATATGAAAAATTACAGATTAGATAACAAATCAAGAGAAATGGCCCTGAAAAACACACAGACACTACTACCACACTGACAGTAGTGGGAAAAGATCAAGAAAGATCAGTGACAATTTGCGCACAACTTCTGTCATGTTTCCCATCAAAAACAGGAGAATTAAAATGGCACCATTTTGTTAAAAGTATGATTTTGATTTGATTATCGATTCCTATGTAAGTACATTACATCGCAATAAAACATCAGTAAATGCACCTATTAATGAAATGGCATTAAATTGTATTGCATTTCACGGATCGTTCTGTAAAAGAGAAACTGTCGAGCAATTTTAAAACAGAACAATACATGTTTAGTTAAAATGTTTCACATGAAAAATTCTCAATGTTTAATGCATTGTTACGTTAAGCATTTTTCAAGTTAAGCTTTTAGAATGTCCCATCAATCAAGTCAGTGAATCGCAAAATAAATTGTCTCGTATTTGGCTGGTAGAAAGTTGGCAACCCTATGCAAGACGTGTATTTAACCGATGTATATATTGCCCTTCCTTTTAAATATTAGATTAGGGATTGTGCTATCTATACTTGAACATATAGATACACACCATTGCTTGAATATGTAAAACATGCTGTAGCTTAATTATAACTCTGCACGTTAATGTACTGTGTGAAGGATACATATTATGCTGCGTTAGAATCTGGCAAACCCATCAATTTAGCTATGTATATGCCTCTCATCCACAGCAGAATGGTGTCTTTCTCTACCAAAAGCAGAGCCTTTCGAAAACGCTCTGAATTACCACAAACTTTGGAAAAAAAGATGACAACTGGAAACTGAAAATGGAGTATTCAAATGAAAACGTATTAGTGTGGATGTAAACTTAGTAGGCAACATAATGTTGCAGCCTATTGTCTGGAACATCGTTCACCTTTGAAGTGCATCTATGATGCCTTAAAAAGCTGTTTGGTAGGCAGCTCAAGTGGTTTTTGAACAGAGCTATACTTAGTAGTCAAAAATGTAGAAGGAGAATTCGTTGCATTGCTCTCCAAAAAATAAGAGAAGTTCTCTGAGGTTGTCAGAAGTCCCCCTAATTCTCTTCTCATTGAGGGGCTGCCATCCCCATGTCATCCAAAGACGTCACACTGTCTCAAACTTCTGAATCCCCCAAAACTTGTTACAATGAAAGAGGAAACAATAAGAGACAGCAGTTACTGGCCCTTATTTTGAGATTTGAGAGATATGTCACTGTTGTTGTGTAAGTTTTGTTTTTAGTTTCGCCCAAGAAAAACAACAAATGCAAACACCAAACCGATTTCATATCCTGTCCTCCACGCAGAGATTACAAGCATTATTTGAGAAAATATCTTCTCCACAGGGGTAGCTAGAACCATTCTGGTGTCTCTTTACAAAGCTCTTGACTCAACAGTGTTTAATATTCAATTATATTAAAAACAGTACAAAAATGTTATTTCTTTCCATAACTAAGCTTGTTATTAGACACTTTATGAATTATTATGCTTCTTAAGTGCAATATTATGGCAGGGGCTTGTATTGTGTATTGATGCATGATTCTGTTGATGAGACAATTTAAGAATTTTCATCTGAAGATGGATCGCAATGGTCATAATCATTTCTTAGTGGTTTAAGCACCATGTCATCATTGTTAATCACTCTGTATCTGCCTCCCTGCCAGAATCTGACCTATGAGATCATTCTGACTCTGGGACAGGCGTTTGAAGTGGCCTATCAGCTGGCACTGCAGGCCCAGAGGACCAAACAGCAGCAGAGTGCAGCAGGAGGGGCGGAAATCATCGAGACCAAGAGCAGCAGACCCGTCCCCAAACCACGAGGGAGTATGCGCAAGTTAGGGGTGAGAGTTCGCCCACTTGGCACGCCCACAGGCCACCAAAATCAGTTGTTTTGGTTCTTATCAGTCCGCCTGAAAAAGTTATTTTTGTAAAGTTTTACAAGGTAGTGCTTCAAAAGAGGAACTTGTTGCTGGATTTGTGGTTTGTGAGGTTCAAGGCATTGAATCCTTGAGAGATATTCAACAGTTTTTTTGAGACACTTAGTAGCAAGGCAAGTAAATATCCTTAAGCACAACTGTATTCTGCTTTTTTTCTCAGAGTTATATCCGATTCAGATTTACCTGCCTCTAAATACTACAGACAATCCTGTTACTGGTTGTTTTACATGCCAGTCAGTTGGTCGACATGGAAACATTCAAACAGTAAAAAAGAATTGTACTGATATCATCTTTTCTATATTTGAAAATTAGATGTTCTTATCTATAAAGCCATTGGTTTCCTTCTGAAATGAAGCTGTAGAGCCCTCTGCTGGTTCTTTGAAGAATCAAAGCGTAAAATAAAGCTTTGTATTGCTTTCAAATGCTTTTATTCTTTGGACAAAAACCATAGATTCGATTTTTCAAAACCGACATTACAAAGTGTTAATGTTTTAATTGCCTTATAAGATTTAGACATTTTTCACACTACCTCAAAGTTTTGAAACATTTGCAAGTGACATTTTTTTTAATTACTAACGGAGGCTTGGACACATCATTTGATTTGAACCAGCAACGGCAGATTCTGATCCGTTGTGTAAGAAAGTAGTTCCATGCACAAATGCATTTTTTATGACCGTACTCCGTTTTTCCTAATTTTTAAAAATGTACTTGTTCATATAAGCAGTATCACACTCACAATCGTACTATATGGCCCTAAATCAGCACTGCTGTGTTTCGGCCACAGGTAGTGCCGTATGTAGGGCCATATCATGCTGATGTTGGGCCATATCGCATTCTTGCTTGTGTGATATTGCTAAATATATATATATATATATATATATATATATATATATATATATATATATATATATATATCACAGCAAAAAAAGAAACCGTAAAAAGAAACTTTTCAGGAAACTGTATTTTAAAGATAATTTTGTAAGTATCCAAATACATTTATTTTAAAGTGTTTTAACAATGTTTTCCATGCTTGTTCAATGATCCATAAACAATAAATGAATATGCACCTGTGCAACGGTCGTTGAGACACTATCAACTTACAGACTCTAAGCAATTAAAGTCACAGTTATATAAACTTGGACACTAAAGAGACCTTTCTACTAACTCTGAAAAACAACAAAAGAAATATGCCCAAAAGAAAGGTCCCTGCTCATCTGTGTGAACGTGTCTTGCTGCATGGAGGCATGAGGACTGCAGATGTGGCCAGCGCAATAAAATGCAATGTCAATACTGTGAGACGCCTAAGACAGTGCTACAGGGAGACAGGAAGGACAGCTGATCGTCCAAGCAGTGGCAGACCACGTGTAACAACACCTCCACAGGATCGTTACATTCGAATATCACATCTGCGGGACAGATACAGCATGGCAACAACAACTGCCTGAGTTACACCAGGAACACACAATCACTCCATCAGTGCTCTGACTGTCTGCAATAGGCTGAGAGAGGCTGGACTAAGGGATTGTAAGCTTGTAAGGCAGGTCCTTACCAGACATCACAGGCAACAAACCTACCTTTGCTGGACCAGACAGGACTGGCAAAAAGTGCTCTTCACTGACGAGTCACGGATGGGGGGATGTTCAGACTCGCGGTTATCGTTGAAGGAATGAGCGTTACACCGAGGCTGGTACTCTGGAGTGGGATCGATTTGGAGGTGGATGGTCTGTCTTGTTCTGGGGCGGTGTGTCACAGCATCATCGGACTGAGCTTATTGTCACTGCTGGCAATCACAATGCTGTGCATTACAGGGAAGACATCCTCCTCCCTCATGTGGTACCCTTCCTGCTGGCTCACCCTGACATGACCCTCCAGAATGACAATGCCACCAGCCATACTGCTTGTTCTGTGCGTGATTTCCTGCAAGACAGGAATGTCAGTGTTCTGCCATGGCCAGTGAAAATTTCCCACATTAGTGCTGTTCGGAATGTCTGCATTGTCAATACGTGATGGATGGTTGAACTGCTCCATGGTACGATAAAATAACAAATTGTCATGTAAATTTCAAATGGGTCACATGAGCAAAGATATCGATGAAAGCCCAAATTAATCATGCATGTGAGCCACTGCGTTTGTCACGAGAGTTCACATTTTAGAGAGTGCCCGGTTAATACTGTCGCACAGATCCTGTCACTGGAGCTTGTGTTTCATGGGAAGCACGGTTGACGCTCACGCACAGATAGCAGAGCACAATTTGGCTTCACAGACACTGCGCACCTCCTTGTCCCACATGAAAAGCATATTTAGCGCTCATAAAATGAAATGAATGTAATAAGGTTGCTTCGTTGCCTGACGGAAATACGTACGGACATTGCTGAGATGAGAGTATTAAAATAAAGCTGCATCTTTTTTTATTCCCGTTTCTCCCAATTTGGAATGCCCAATTCCCACTACTTAGTTAGGTCCTCATGGTGCCGTGGTTACTTACCTCAATTCGGGTGGCGGAGGACAAGTCGCAGTTGCCTCCGCTTCTGAGACAGTCAATCCATGCATCTTATCATGTGACTCATTGTACATGACACCATGGAGACTCGCAGCATGTGGAGGCTCATGCTACTCTCAGCGACCACGCACAACTTACCACGCGCCCTAATGAGAGCGAGAACCACTAATCGCGACCACAAGGAGGTTACCTCATGTGACTCTACCCTCCCTAGCAACTGGGCCAACTTGCTTGCTTAGGAGACCTTGCTGGAGTCACTCAGCACACCCTGGATTCAAACTCATGACTCCATTGGTGGTAGCCAGCATCAATACTCGCTGAGCTACCCAGGCCCCAATAAAGGTGCATCTTAAAAAGAATTCTATATTGATATTTTCGTGTTCCATTATACTCTAACTCTGTGTAAAGGGATCAATGGAAAGGAGGCGGTGAGAACCGTCTTTTCAATATAAATAATAGTTTAATGATAAACTTAAAAGACCACATAAACACACACATGACGGACATGTGCGTAAACGATCTCTCTCTCCCGCACAATCCCCCGAAGTCGTCCTTTATCCCGGAGGCATAATTAGCCTAATACGGGACCGGGTGTGTAGGATCACGACCCGGCCCTGCCCTCCGCCCTGCCACATTTCTCCCTCGTTCTCTCAGGCTGGGGAGCCCCTGGCCTGACGTACAACCCCCCCCTTCCCTGGGGGACGGCGTGCTTTACGTCTAGTCTGCCGACGGTCAGAAATAGAACTCTACTACGGCGTATCCCGCCTCCTTCCCGTGCTTCGACACCAGTGTAGAGGGATCATGTAAAGGAGGAGGCGAGAACCGGTTTTTCAATATAAATAATAGTTTAATGATAAACTTAAAAGAAGACACAAACACACACATGGCGGACATGTCCGTAAACTATCTCTCTCTCCCGCACGATCCCCTGCAGTCGACCTTTATCCTGGAGGCATAATTAGCCTAATACGGGACCGGGTGTGTAGGATCATGACCCGGCCCCGCCCTCCGCCCTGCAACACTCTGTCAGTCACGATTTCTCAGAGAAGGCAAGGGAGGCATTGTCTCCTTAAAATATTGGGTGAGCAAAATAAACAACTGTACATAAATAAAACAAAACATATTATGAAATTTGACCTCAAACAATGTGTATAGCAGTCATATTTCTGCAGTCACACGGTCAAATAGCGTCACCCAGCGGATAAAGTTACAAAGGGAGGCACCATCTCTCACACGTTTCATCAGCTCATTGCAATATCACTGCTCATAAAGCGTGTGGTAAATGGGAGGTTTGGTACTGCGAAGTTACATGAGAGGACACTTTGTCTCCGATTAGCGGTAATTCGTTCAATATGTGGCCAGTCAATCAATGCGACAGTGCCTGCCTATCATGTACTCGTCTTCACAGCGCGTATCTGCAGATCGCTATGAATGGGATGAACTGATGTATGTGCAGCAACCATTTGCACAGAAAACAACTAACCGACATGGACAACAGCACTTTTTGTCACATCCAAATCAAAATGAACTTAAAATTACCTGAAATCTGAAATGGTATGCGAGTGACACACTTTTTCATGAGCTCTTGCTCCATGCCATCACGAACCCCGTGTTCTTCACAAAGGAGTAGATGACAGATAATCCCAAAATAAGATGTCTATAAAATAATAGGTAAACGTATGAATACACATGAAATATGTTTGTTGCTGCATTCTTGTAGGTATTGTTTTTGAGGCAATAAAAAAATTTGAATTATAAAACAATGCATACACGAGTCTTTGATTTGACTTGGTTAAATAAATAGTGTTAATATCAACTTGCAAAAATAAGTATTTCATATGCTTTCCCATAAAGAAATCTGACATATGGCAGTTAACATACATGATATAAATGTTTTTGGGCATATGTGTAATCAAATTTGATGATGATAAACTGATTTAAGAAAATATGTTACATATAGAACAACAGCCATTTTTAGTATTTTGTTATGTCGTTGCATTGATAAGCAAAATATGTCACTTTTTATATTATATATTTTTATGTATTTTATGTTGTGATAAATCAGATTTCACATTTGTATGGGTTCAAGCTGAAAATTATTTAAAAATCAACTGGAACTGAAATAGGAATTTATATCTGTAAAAAACAAAACAAAAAAGCAATGCTGAGATGTCACTTTGACTCCTCATTTCAAAAGTCCACCACACGCCACTGAACTCTGTACATCAGTTATGCCAGCAACATCATAGCCTGTCGTGCTTCTGACGACTCCTGCATCATGTTGTTTCAGGTAGAGGCAATGGATGTGGACCCTCACGGTCAAAGCAGCACTGAGTGGATCATGGACTCCAAAGATCCCAAACGCACCATTAGCACCAAGTACGAGACCGCCATATTCTGATTGGATGTTCCTCTGCTCCCCCACGTCCCCTCCCCTCACACCTTTTCCATTTGCTCTGTGCCTTCACTCTCTAGATAGACTATGATCTCCCCTCGTCGCAATGACCGAATTCCTTCTTTCTTGCTCTCCTCTGCACATGGAAGCCACCTCTAACGTCACCTGTTCTTTTCTATCTGCCTGTCTTGCACAGTCCTGCTGAAGTCTACCTTTTTTGTGCTCTTGCTGTTCAAGAATCCTTTTAGGTCCTACTTGACTAAAATAAACTCTTTCTGAGCAAACATCTTTCTCTCAATATCTCTCTGCCCCTCTAAGAACCTTTCAGATTCTCAGTCCTAAAATAGCTTAAGTTCTCATAGGTATACCACTCATTATAAAACATCTCTACTCTTTAGTATCATCATAACTGGCAATTATCCTTCCCCTTTAGTGACAGAATCAATTTTTTTTTTTTTTAACCAGGTTTAGATCCCGGATTAGCCCCCAGTTTTTGCACTCTGCTGCTTTTTAAACACAGGGCAATCATTTCCAGGTTTTAACAGTAGAAATGATCATGTTAAGACGTAACACATAACCAAAGACAAGCTTTGCTCTGAACCAGAACATCTCTGTTTTCAAAACTGAAGAAACTAAAAAATGTAACATTTCCTACTCCATGCTGCCAACGGACTTTCACCTTCATCATCCTTAATGATGTTTTTCTTCTTAATGTGTTTTTCTTTCTTTTTTCCTCTTCCCTGATGCTTGTCTCTATCAGGCATCGACCACAGTGAGGCACTGCTGAAGAACTCATTCACGTCATCTTCCTCCTTCAGTTTGAGCTAAAACTCCTGAACTGAATTAAACATGTAGCATCAGATCAGAAGAATCAACACAGCCAAGGATTACAATAGCAAATATTGTGACATTTAGTATTTTTTGTTGTTGTTTTGTTACAGCCTGGCCTCATTTGTTTTCCAGTGGACTATCAGGACTAGATGGGTTTTCATTGTCATTTATTACAGTTACTATGCATCTCTAATAGATGATCTCACTGTATTTTATGTCCAGATGGGATTTTAGACAGCTGGTAGATGCTACCTTTAGTGTTCAAGAAGATAACTGAGTTGGGAATTGAATTTCTTCTCTGTAAATGTAATTTTGCTGCCAAATATGGATTTACGTTTAGCACTGTGATATGACGTATTGTCTTATGTCTCAAATAGTAGACCAGGCTGGGCCTAAATGTCTAACAAATCACAAAGGTAAACACTCACTGAGCTCTTTATTAGGAACACCTATACACCTACTTATTCATGCAATTATCTAATCAGCCAATTGTGTGACAGCAATGCAATGAGCTTCAGTTAATGTTCATATCAACCATCAGAATGAAAATAAATTTGATCTCAGTGATTTCGACCATGGCATGATTGTTGGTGCCAGATGGCTGGTTTGAGAATTTCTGTAACTGCTGATCTCCTGGGATTTTCACGCACAACAGTCACTAGAATTTACTCAGAATGGTGCCAAATACATCCAGTGAGTGGCAGTTCTGCAGATGGAAATGCCTTGTTGATGAGAGAGGTCAATAGAGAATGCCCAAACTGGTTCGAGCTGACAAAATGCTACGGTAACTCTGATAACCCCTCTGTACAAATATAGTGAGCAGAATAGCATCTCAGAATGCACAACACATTGAAGCTTGATGCGGATGGGCTAAAACAGCAGGACCACGTTGTGCACTTTATAAGCACTATAGTGTTCCTAATAAAGTGCTCAGTGAGTGTATCTGTAAAGAACAAAATTAATATTGACTGCTTTTTTTTTAGGCATTATCAAGCGGTACTAGCACAATAAGCATCGTAAAATCAGTGACGTTTAGGACGTCAGTTTCGCAAAAGAGTGTCATGGCACATCACCCTGAGATGTTGTTTGGAAATGCTGTTTTGTCTTTAATTTTCCTGGATTTTAAGATAGAAATTGAATCAGATGTTCTAGCCTTATCAACATGCAATCTATGTAATTCCAGTCTTCATGCAATCATGTAAAGGATAGGTGCTTAAACATTTACAAATATGTAGAATTTACTGGAAAAAATCGAATCACAAGGTTATCGAGATTATACCATTGACACACTGGCAGCCAGTTTTCTGTCAAATCCCATTACAGTTGGGATTATGGAGAGATGACTCATGACTAGTAATTGAACATGTATCATCATATAGAAGTTATTTATTGCCATAATCAGCATCTTAATGTTCGTTACCACAGAAAATAATTTGTCTCTCATATTTAAAAAGAAGCAAAAATCACAATTACATTGAGGCACTTACAGTGGAAGTAAATGCGGCCAGTTCATAAACATTACAATACACACTGTTTCAAAACTATATCTACAAGACATAAACATTATACAGGTTAACATGACTTTTGTGTGATAAAATCTAACATTTTCTATATCCAACAGAATAACTTGGTTGCCTTGATGACACAATGCTGGTATACCCTGTATTTGATTTTATGACAATAAAATCTTGCTAACGCATAATGTTTATGTCTTGTGGCTATTCTTTTGAAACATTGTTTACTTTAGCATTTATGGACTGGCCTCATTCACTTCCATAGGAACGCCACAATTTTTGCTTATTTTTAAATAAATGAGGGACGAGTTGAAATAATTTTCTTTTGTAAACAGCAATATGCTACAAAGGCTGTCTACATTGTATTGAACTTGGAACATTTCTTTAATCAGACTAAAATCAACTTTTATTGCCTACTTCTCTTTCCTGCATGATATTTTACTCTTTCTTTTTTTATGTCATTCTGTTTGTTCTGTTTCCGTGCAAAAATCCTATGTCCTCTGATAAAAACATTTCGCATTGGAATCCACATAGTATCCATTTGTAATGCCTAGTAAAAATGCCTTATTGTTAAATGCCATGATTGCCCAATCAGAATAGAGTATTCCACATAGCAGTGTTATAATAATTATAACAGCATAATTAAAGTATATCTTTTGATAATGTAATATCATTATATGATTCAATGAAAAAATGTGGTATTACCATATCTAACATTGAGAGTGCAAATTCGTGATTTGATATGATTATGTGTAGTTTCTTGCATTGGTGTACTAGCTTAGCATGCTAATTGGTTGACATGCTAACTATAAGATAATTGAAAACATAAAAGGGAGAAAGTTTTCAAATTTTTTTGATTGTTATATCAAGGCATACAAACTAAAATAACAACAGAAATATTTACAATTAAAATAGGATAAAATCTGCTTTCTTAATGACTCTCATTGATGTGTTATGATGTTAAGACTAAAATTAGCGAGGTTGTATTATTTGTAATCAGGCACTGAATAGAATATCAGAAAATGTTTGTTCAGCCAATGAAATCTCTTTGGGAACAAAAGGGAATTCAAATTAGCAGGGGAAATTGATTTGACACGACACCATCTTTCCCTCCTCCATTATCCATTTTAAATTGTATTAGCATGTTTGCATAATCCCACATTTAATTTCTTTGTTTTAATCCGTGTGTGTGTGTGTGTGTGTGTGTGTGTGTGTCTCCCTGTAGTTGACAACTGTGCTGGATGCCAAGCTGAAAGGAAAGTTTCAATGGCATTGACAGCATGACTGTGGATGAAATATCACCTTTTAATGTGTGTTTATTCTGAAATATGTAAGTGTTGGAAAACTACTCACACCTGCAGCAAACTGCTTCCATTCATCACTTGGTTTGCCATTAAACACACACTAGCCAAAGAGAGAGAAACTGTCCAGTCTGCTGCTCCATCCATACGCCAGTTCAACACAGTCCCATGATTTGGTACTAACAAAACCACTCCCTCCAAAAACCTCAGATTTCAGACACATTCATAGACATATTTTACAGATACTGGAAAACATGCCACAGTCGCTGTATTTTCTCACAATAATGACATTATCTTTCCTTAGAAATCTTTTGAGCTTTGTTTTGTTTTCATTGTAAATAATCACAGTGTCTAATCACTTGTTTTGTCTGTGTTGCGAGTTTAAACCAATGCTCTTTCATCTCACAAAGTGTAGATGCTCTTATTTTGTCTGGTAAGTTGGGAAAAAAAAACAGTTTAAGTTCGCAAAACTGATTAAAGTTCAGCAAAATGCTGACAAGTGAGTGCAGTCTTTTACAGTATATCCAATTAAGATCAATCCATCCATAAGCAGAGATGTTTGATTCTCTCAGTATTTCAGCTCAAGTGACCAACATGCTTTGAAAATGTTCATGCTAAATTAACTGTATGTATGGGCAAGACAATACAACCTTATGAATTATGTATGATATGAGTTTTAATCAGAAAATAGTTTGAATTACAAATGTTGCAGAAACAATCTGAATGGCAAATTAATAGGTGGTACTATGTGATGTAAATTATTATGGCACACTATTACAGTATCTTAATAACTTTATGATGGCATAAGAATGGTACAGCCCAGATCCTGGTACTTTTAGTGACACTTACATGTATACTGTGATTTCTAATACAAAATTGCAGAGTTAATGTGACATTACAAACAAGATTTGTTTTTATGTGTAGAAGTTCTTAATTGAAATGTTTGTGTTTTTCTTTTAATTATTAAGATGCAGAGAGCAGGGTTTGATAAAAAATAAATTAGAAAAGTTCAAATGTCAATTTAGCTTATTCTTATGCAGACAAACCTGTGCATATTTGTGTGTAGATAATTAATACATAAATATAATGCGTAGAAGGGAAATATTCACGTAAGCATTTAGCCCTAGTTTACAAGGATTTTAAGTCTCTATCTTTTATTTTGAATTTCCATGTCATTTTTAACACTGGACCTTGAAAATTATTTCAGTGCTATATTCAAGCAGATGCTAATGCTAGCACCTGTAACAGCAGCAGTGTTTGCACAACTAATCACATTAGCGAATAAAATTGTGACAGTTTGGATTCTATTAATGGCTAAATGAGTAAAATATAAACAATACTGGACTGTAAAGTAATCCTGGGTGGTCTGTCTTTTGATACTTGAATGATTCTGCTTGTATAGTTTCTCTCTCTCTCTCTCTCTCTCTCTCTCTCTCCAGATACATGTATGTATTTTTATTTTATTTTTTACTTTTTGTTCATGTTTTTGTCATATCTAGAGGGGAAAGTTTTTTTTAAAGCTCAACCTATCATAATGTTTGCAAATGAGCATGAAACTGACAATGGAATCTCTGAGAGACCTTGCCACAAAATCCAAGAGAAAGATTGTAAATAATCTTGGGCTTCCAGTCTTTTTTATGATTATTATTTTTCATAATTGTACATCCAATAAATGAAGTTATGGTATTAAATATTTCCTGTCCTCTTTTTTTTTTTTTTTTTTTTTTTTTTAGGTTGTGGCAAAGGAACATACAGTGGGGTTCCAAAATCATCAGGGATTTAAATCAAATGTTTAGGATAAGTTTTAGGATTTTGGAAGATTTATAATAAAAACATTGACACAATGATTAAGATAACATGCTTTAATTTAGGTTGCAAAAGTTTTATTCAAAAAATTTCCTCATACCTGCAAGATGTTATATGAACATTTAGACACAATATAGTAGTGTCCTGATGATAAATATCACAGAAGACACAACAACAATATCACGACAGTTTCACACAACATAAGAGGTCTTTTCAAACCCGCATTTAACCCTGGATAAAGCAACGTTTCACACTTTTACGTTTGAATGGGGTAATGAAACCCGGCTCAGGAGCAAGGATCATGTGAAATTATGTAAAGTTAAAATGTTTCAGTAAGTTGTATAGCTAAAGACAGTGAATCATATAATGCTTTTGGAGATATATAATGCATATAGTGCTCATTTAATATTCATGCACTCTGTACTGTGGCATAAACGTTCCCATGCTCTTTCTTCTTTTCCGTCTGAGGGAAAACTGAAAAATGTGACACAGTTATGGCAAAGGCGAGAACTGCCAGAGACAGAATTCCTGTGCTGTGTTTTCATAGTACGTTTCAGACGATAAAAGACAAACAGCTGATTTGCTTGGCGACATTTCCACAGAAGAGCAGCTCCATTGAATGCTTGTGTGTCCGTTGCGAGAATGTAAACAGCATCTGAAAGTTTTTGCGAATGTACAAGTGCATGAACATTAAATAGGGTAAGCACTGAGGCATTGATTGGTTTTGTGTAGCTAAAAAACTTTCAGTAACATTACATTTATTCATATGGCAGACGCTTTTATCCAAAGCGACTTACAAAAGAGGAAAAACATCAGCGAATCCTCTTATGGAGAAAGTGGTACAAAAAGTGCCATATTACAAAGTTTCACTATCATCAGAACAGTATACAAACAGTAACATTCAGTATCTTTTCACACTCTATAATTTTGGCACTCCAATGTGGAGTGGTGGTGGCGTAGTGGGCTAAAACACATGACTGTTAATCAGAAGGTCACTGGTTCGATCCCCACAGCCGCCACCACTGTGTCCTTGAGCAAGGCAGGTTGCTCCAGGGGGATTGTCCCTGTAATAAGTGCACTGTAAGTCGCTTTGGATAAAAGCATCTGCCAAATGCATAAATGTAACCCCTCAAATGAGGTGCTAACCCCTTTAATAAACCCCTTTCAAAATTACAAGTATGAAACACTGGTTTAACTGTGTTTGAAAGTGGGTTTAAAAAGATGATAACCCAGGGTTACGCGCTGTGTGAAAAGCCCTATAAAATGTCTTCAACACAGCAAGCTAAATGTTTATAATAATAAGGGTATGGTTTTAAATGTGATTTTGCAAGCTGACAACAAAACCAATATTTAAGACAGGAGTTGACAAGTTCAAGACAATTATTTAGAAATTATACAATCATTGCATCATGATCTTTGGACAATCAGTGTATTACATTATCATTTGTTTTGCTTATTTGTGTGCTGAATCTTGTCTGTATATTTTGCTGTTTGTGTGCTTTTTAGTTGTTCTATGATTCATGTGCATCATGTGATATTGCGATATGCTTGATATTGACAACCGTTTTCTAATTCACACATTCAGCCAAAAACAACAACAAGAAAATTCCTTACCCATCACCAGTTAGTCAACCTGCAGTCATTTTCTCAAATAAAATCATATTTTTTTTCCTTTTCCTGCATTGTACCTGTATGTTTCTTTTTTAGCATACATTTACACCCATCTCCATTATTTGTTTATTAAACTTATAAGCATCGTAATTAACACCAGCAAATAATTGGTGTATGTAATCCAAATACCTAATCTTTTCACTTAATTAGAAGGTCTCCTATTCTATTGTCATGTCTAAAAGTCAGGCAGGGAATGTCTTGTGAAGATCACATTTGCTGTAACTTAATTTAGGGTAAAGGTTAGGGTTAGGTTTTCGAGAAAATTATAGGTGTAGGGTTTCTATGGGACTCCAAATAAATGCAGTGTGTGAGTGTTGTATTCAATTCGCACAACACTTTTCGCAGCCTGATGTTTGCCTCCTAGACACACATTTTTGTACCACATTGATTTTATTTAAATTTAGCCTTTCATTTTGTCCTATATGTTCTGACTCCACTTATCAAACAGTGGTCACAGATAGCAAAGTGTTGTACAATTTCTTTCCATCTAATGAACAGGTCCCATGAGCCAAGAGTTCCTGAATTGTGATCCAATTGTCCAGGATCCGTCGGCTGCGTTTCTTCATGCTCTTTTTTTGACTCAGCTCAAGTATGGAAGCCTGTCCCGGTGGCCCAGAATCTTGCTCCTTCTCTTTCTCTCGCAAGAGGTCCAGTCGACTCTGCATCATGAACTCACGGCGGCGCCGTTGCTCGCGAGCTCTCAGCAGCTGCTGCTTGCGTTCCTCTTTGCTCCAGTAGCGTCCCATCTTCATTTCACTGACCGCATCATCGTCCGTGGTCATCCCACTGCGTTCCTCACAAATTTTCATGGCACGGGCTTTCAGTAAACGATCTCTAACTGGACGTTTCACAACATAGTGTGAGCCGTCACTGCGGATCTTGACCTTCCATTCCATTCGAGGTAAATATGGAGGTGGTGGCATAATCATAGAACTTGCAGGGGCAGCTGCGGAGTCTCTATTTACGCAAGACATAGTATTTGGGTAATCAGGAACCTCTTCAAAGGTGTTCCTGACATCTAAACTATCAATGGCCGACATGTCCCTCAACTGCATGCAACTCTGGTAACGTGGAGGCAGTGTGTTCCCGCGACGGGACAGATATGGACTGTTCTCTGCACTCCTTCTCCCTTTTGTAATCCCAGAAGACAGAGTCCCATTTGCATGGGATTTCTTGCTTGCTCCATCCAAGCCCTTCCTACTGCTGCAGTCATTCCGAGATAATGACTTAAGCCTTGTTGCTGGACTAGAGTTTCTGGTTTCCCCTGTTTCTCCATTCTTCCTTTTGGTATCTGATGAAGAAGGGAGGTTAAGATTATTTTCCCTGCTCATATTTGTTCTGTGATGCAGAGTCTGTGGTCGCGTGGTTGCAGAGGCACTGGAATCTCCAGCCGCAGAAGGTGAAGGGTACCGTTCGCTTGCCAGAGGCATGCTTCTACAACTTTCCCCACCAGTATTATAGGCACTTGTACTCTCCTTGTCCGAGCGTTCCCTTTCTGGAATCTCGTTGATGTCTGACAGATCATGGTGTAGCAATTCAGCACCTCCACATCTTGCCTTTGCTCCCTTTTCATAGTCCTTCTCTTCATCAGCTGGCCAGACCTTCAAGCAACACTCGCGCAACTGTTGCATCTTTTGAGCCCGCAAAACATTGCGCCACTTAAACTCCAGGTGATGAATTTCCTCCTCTAGAAGAGCAATATCATGCTGCATTAGACTCTCCTTATAGTTCATACCTAATGAGTAAACACCACCTATTGCAGAAGTGCGGCCTCCTGCTCCAAGGTGCTTTCCATCAAAAAGAAGTGCTTTTTCGTTCTTCTCATAAAGGTGCCGGAGCTCCAGTAGCTCACGGTAATGTTCATATTCCTCTTCCGTTAACCTTGGCATCAGCACTTTGCTTGACACTGACCCCAGTGATTCTGGAACTCCATGGTCTGCTGGTCCCACTCCATCTGGCCCCAGCAGTGAGTCGTTGCTGTAGTGGAATTCCCATCCATGCGGAGCTGTGCGGAACTTGTGCATGCTGCCAGGTGTATTGGCGGTGTTGGTCGTGCATACACTGGTGGCATCATCAGCCAGTAGATCATGTTCCGAGGACTCCTCACAACGTGTGCTTTCATCTGTGCGACCCACCCCGCTGTCCAGCTCTTGGCTGTTATTAAGTATGTTGTGCAACAAGTTTGGCTGTCCTGCTCGGATTCCGTTGATGTCACAGAGCAAAGAACTGTTTTTACTACAATGCTCAGAGCTGGTCAAGTTAGAAGTGTTATGCATGTCCTCTAGATCCAAGTCAACACCCAACTCCAAATCCAGGTCATCTGCCTCATTCTGGCAAGAAGTTTAGGATCATTTAAGAAAAAAGTAAAGGAAAAGATATAAATCAGTAAAATTCAGCAAAGATATTTACAAAAATAAAGCAATAATAAAATAAAGCGTGTAAAGAGAACAAAACTTTTTTTCAAGAAAACAACATATGGCACTCTCCACAAATAGGGTAAACCTTTAATTTTCTCATTTTAGTGTTGGCTGCATTGGTCAAGCTCAACCATTATTGTTACTAAACTTGTAAAACAAATATCAAACAAATATTTGTTTTTTAATTTATCTGAATTATAAGTTTATCAATAATAATACATTAAAATCCCAAATCAGCTTGCCCCCATTTATTGGTAGCATAATTTTTGCTAAATCTGCAACCCTGTTACCTATTTTGTTTATTATTATTAAAATTATTGATATTTTTAGTGTACATTTAATTTGTCACATTGTATTTAATTTTGTTTTATTGCTAGAAAATAACAATAACAAAAATCATGGTTTTACACTGTATTTTACACATGTCACAAAGAACAAGGTGGCAAAAACTACAAAGCTCATAGAAAGGGAATATTCTGAGCAAAACACTGTAACAGAAAAAGTTGTAAAGAAATTTCCTGTTTGAACTGTAGAGGACAGTGTTTGCCCAAGTGAGCCAGAGTGTGTATACTGTAACTGATTGTAGGTTATTTTCCCATATGTTGTAGGAGGCATTTAAACAATGGTTTCTCAAATGAGACACCTGTTCTGGGGGATATACTGGCCCAGGGGCTCACACACCATCTTCGTCTTCCATAAAACACACTCACAGACACAGGGTACTCGGGGTACATTTTAGAAAATAAAAGAAATTGTGGGCTCAAGATTTCTAGGATCATCAACTTTGTAACCAAGTTATCATGATTCTATTATGCAAATAAGTAGCATTTTCTAAGCTCTAGATGGCCTTGTGTTTTCAGCTTTGTCAAAAAAGCATCAAGCTAAATGAATACACAAATATGCTACAGACTTCAAATGTTGACTTAGTCTATTTGTATTCATGAACTTGGTCATTCTTAAGGGGGCTTGAATGATGTTTTATTTAAATATTTCGCTTTAGAATACGGACCGTTGCAATGTCTTCTACGTGGGCTGAATATTTAAGTTTAAGCATGGTGACTGACTGTTAAGAGCCAATCAATGAAAGAGATTCTGATATTCAGATACAGGAGGATTGAATGTACAATATTCATGGTGGTCGGACCTGATGATGATAGGTTGTGGAGGATGCAGCAGACTACCACAATCTGGCATACTTTACTGGGACATATATTTGGCTTGAACATTTGGGTTGAACTTGCTTGTTTACCTCCGAACTTCTGGATATATATGACCATTAATAAAGTCCATTGTTTGATCATCAATTGATGAATTGCTGATGCCATGTCAAAAGAAAATGTACACAAACATCTCTCTTTTTCTTTTTTTTCTTTTTTTTCTTTTTTTTTCTTCTGCTTTCCACTGGTGGCAACAGTAAAATTAATTGTGAAAAACAATATAGTGATTACCAATTTATAGATATACCTTTAAAGACTGCAGTGTTTAAAGACTTTCTCTAGAGGTAAATATGCAATGTCTGAGTATTACAATGTATTGTAACTGTGGTTGCAGTTATTTATTGAAATATAATGCATTATATGGGGTATTAAAAGGAATTATGAAAGCACTACATTTACTGTTACAGTCTCTTTCAAATCTCACACATTTTATTCTGAGGAATCTTTCATTCTCAGGTTTGTCATCCATTCACTTCATTTCTCCCTTTTCCCTCCTATGTCATTAATTTAAAAATGGTTGGATTTTCATAAAAAAACTCAATTAAATGCACACAAACCAACCAAAAAGGTTATATGTTTGAGACCCATATTGCCACAGAATGTGTTCAGGGGATTTAAAGGGACTTAGAAACTTGTTGTTGGAGGTTTTTTGTTTATTATGGGATGTTTAAGTCTGCTCTCTTGTGTGACCTTCAGTAGAACAATGAAATGCCTAACCACCTGACAGAATAACCCCCTCCTCCCCTTTATCTCTCTCCATTTGCCACTCCATTTACTTCCTCGACTGTGTTTTGCTTGTCCTACTCTAACCTTTCCTGTCTACTTTAATTTGTAAACAGGAAATAGAATGAAGCCAAGTTCACGTCTACACAACAAATGTATTTCTTGGTGCTTGAATAAACAGACCATTATACACTTGACTTAAAGGGGTCAAATCATACATTTATCATTTTATTTCCCTCCTGAGGTCCACTACTATGAAAACTTAATACAAAAAAAAGTTTCTTTAAAAAAAAAGTTTCTCATGACCATTTTCTACTTTCTATACATTAGGATTAAACGGTTATTTGCTACTATGCCTTGAAACAGCCACTTTCTTCGGGATGCAAGTTTGCTGTCATGTCCAAAACAGTATATTGTAATTTTTAACTGCCCCATCCTTTAATAACCGCCTTTTTGCCAAGCCTGCATTATAAACAACCAGCACCCAAAAAGCTGCATTAACTGTTGAAATCAGACTCAGATGATCAAGGAGGTTTTACATATGAGATGTGGTCACCACGCTTTCCCTATTAATTTCCAATGAGAGAGATGCAGCAGGTGGCAAAACAGAAGGGATGTCAAACTGGCGCCACTTTCCAAGCTTGTTTATGAGAATCCTGCCACTTTGTTCACGACTGCTTGCAGCACACACCAGCGCAAGATACAAATATTTTATCTCTCAATGGCTGCCGCTTGTCACTGACCAATCAGAGCTGAATTTATTCCCAATCAATCAAACGGAATTTAACTTCAATATAGTCAAGCACAAAATGGAGAAGAATAAACTCAAAAGGTTTCTTTGAGCATTTATAGAGATATAAATAAGAAAACAGACTGCTGATTCTTTCTATGTTTGGAAGACGACTGTGTGATATATGCAAATGTAACATGGACCATCTACTTAAATGTTCTCTTGAATATTAGGTGTCTGAAACATCAACTTTATATAAAAAGAAAATACAATTTCCCAGGCAGTTTATAAGCAGAGTGTTTTGTGGATTTTTAATGTACATTTGTAGCCCTCCAATTTTAATGATTGATGTGATGTTATTTATACTATATAAATTTGGCAACAGAAACTTAAAGTAATGTAGTATAAAAAAATGTGGAATTCATCAAATGCGGAGACAGCTGGCAAGACACAATTATATTATTTAGCTATTTAACCTTGATATAATTTTACATTTAATCATTTAATAATAAAAAGATTATTTTCAATATTTCTACTTTTATTTTATTTATCTGCAATAACTTGAAAACTAATACAATATTTACAGTAATCATCTCAGAGACCCAGTATATGAGTAGAAGCAGCTGGGGGCATTGTTGCTTCTAGCGCGAATGGAAAATGGCTGTACAAATGAGAAATAGCAAGATCACAGCCAAAGCCTGCCACCCACCATGCCCCGTTTAAAACCGCCTTCAAAGAATGCTTCAAATGCTTCAATGAATTCACTGGCTTGTAAAATATGCAGAGTTGTAGGTGCTACACACAGCCAGGACTGTGATTGGGCGTGCCAAGTTTGTGAACACAGATTAAGCGCTGTTGACGTGTAAATGTAGTGGTCATACGTTAATGTTTTCAGAACATGCTGTTTTTGCAGCTTCTTTTAGAAAAAAAATATGTTTCCCCAATTTGGGATGCCCAATTCCCAATGTGCTCTAAGTCCTCGTGGTGGCGTAGTGACTACAAACAAACTCCAGCCGCTAGATGGAACCAGCACAAAGAGAAATTATAAAGGCGCTCAGCTTCCACGAACAGTCAAGTGTATGTACAGTGAGACTAGACAGCAACATGAAAATCACCATAAGGCTTACTCACTCATGTTTTTATGAAAGACAATGCTCATTTCTCTAGTGGCGAATTCGAAAAGTCTGGGAATAAGAAAATGTTGTGATTCTTCCAAGAAAGCTTTCCTTTACTCCTCACCTTGTGTAACACAAGATCTGTATTAGATGATCTCAGAAATTTGGCCAGAATTAATTGGGGCCTGTCTCCGTCAGCCGATCACCGAGCCAGGACTCTGTGAGCTTGTTCGATTTCCAGCTTGTGGCCTGTTTTGTCGAGCACACTCGGGAAGTGCTTGTCTGGGAATTTCATCATATCTTTCTCTGCCTTCCTCATGCTCAGGAATTCCAACAATTTGGACATTAGTCCACCTACTGCGGATCTCCAAATCCTCCAGTTTTTCAAAAAATTCCATGTCTATCTTGGTCACTAGAGGAATTTGCTAATTCTCTCTCCGATGACTCCAGATAATCAATCCGTCTCTCTACGTCTGATCAAATCTTGTAACCAACTCAGAGAATTTAATTTCCATCACCGTAATCAATCGATCGACGTATTACAGCAAGATCCTCTAAGTCGGCAACAGCTTTCATGTTGGACAGTTGACGCTGGATTTCTCCTGCTGCGCCATCCAAACCGAGACCCTGGCCCGCAGGCCTGTCAGAGGTTTCAGCTTGAGCACGTAAGTGTCTTTTATTATCACCAGAGCTGGAGGATTTTGACTTCTTTGCCATGTTTACTTCAATGAACAGATATGTAGCAGGATGTGTCAAATCTCACCAGTTTATGTCATAAAAATAATGATGCGGTTTAAATACAAAATAAAAACTTAAGTAAAGACCAATAAACATTTTCAAATCAAACTTGATTGAATCAGGAGGTCCTGGCTGCAGGGGTGCCTAAATGGATGGCCCTGGACAGACAGGGGGCCCAGCAGAACCCCTCTGACTTTTCTTGGGTGATTTTGTTAAATCTACACTTTGCTAGCTAGTTAAAATGAACAATTCTCTTAGCCTTACTTGATAATTAAAGATGATCTAGTGTGTGATCCCCTTAAGACTTTCATTGGTTTATCCCACAAATGCTTGTCAGACAATCTCATAAGGTCAGACAGACCCCACATTCTAAACAGCGCTTACAAGGAAAGAGACAAGAAAACATAATGTGTGTATTTACTGTGGTAACACTAACTGTAGCAACAGGTATGATTTGACAGAAATGCTATAGATTCATATTAAAACTATAGAAGGGGAAGGAGACGTCTTATTAGTTTATTATAAATATTTAGGTTGATTATTTCGTTTTTCTAAACAACAAATTGTTGGATTTGTTTGCCTTCAGATATTCCAAGAGATGACTTAACCCTAGAACGCATGTGTAACTTCACCCCTCTTTAATACATATTTGGGTATATCTATATGCTTATTCTTTATGAAACTACCTTTTTTTCAAGGTAAATTAACTCTAATGATAATGTATAAGTAATTTACGTTTTTAAATAGTTAAAAACTATTTTAATAAATTCTAAACACGTTCAGATATAGTACATTGAAGATGAAGTATACACTTTTCTGCATGACAGAAATATGTGCAATTTCCATGTTTAGAGGTGAAATATGAAATGTCTTAACAACTCGACCCACATAAGCACATACGTATAGTACATATAAGTACAATGGACTAGAATAAAATGTTAAAATTATAACTTGATATACTCTATATTACCAAATAACATACTCTATAATCATTCAATGTTTTACATAAATAATACCAGTGTTAAATGCATTGAATACCTCAGGAAATACATATATAGGACATACATATGAATTCACTTATAAAGAAAAAAGACAAAACAAATAACCTACATTTTACAAAGGTAAGTTCACATGATAGAAGACACCTTAATTGAGAAATACCTGGAGTGGCAGATTAAAAGACAATTTTTTTTGTTTATAACATCCATTATAAACACTATTCCAATTAATTTATTGTATAGGTTTTTCTTTTAAATGCATTGTTTTTGTAATGGACTTTTAAAACTAAAATGTTTAAAACTCAAAATCTTATTGAATGTGCAATCATGGTTATGTTCCTGTTTATTATTAATATGAATTTTATTGAAAAAAAAAAAATTTTGTATGGGTTGCGATAAGATAAGGGGCCCAAACATTTTTATGCCACCTAGTTGAATACAGCAATGTACTTAAACTGGTTTATTCCAGTCATTTTAAAATCTCACCTCAATATCTGGTCGTGCTAGTAGCAGAGAGATGTTTGTGCTGTCCTCTCTGGTCATGATGGCCACGGCTTCCTGTCTGTTCTGAACATCCATTCCATTTATCTAAAACACAAACACAATCATACAGTTACTTGCAATGACTAGTACAATCCTATCATGCTGAAACTGCATCATTAAATATTTAAAGATCTTCTTTATTAGACCACTTGAATCTTATCGGTAATTATTGGCGCTGTTTGTTTCAGAACAGATAATAAGCATATAATAGAATGTTTTTTATTTAAAAAAATGTTGATACCTGTAGTATTCTGTCTCCTTCACGGATTCGGCCATCCTTAGCTGCAATGCTATTGGGGTTGACCTGAGATGATAAGATAAAGGATATTGATTTCTCAGACATATTAAAGGAATATTCTGGATTATATACAACATAAGCCCTACCACATATGCTGTCAATTATTGAGGAAAATTATTTTGACTTGTCCTCCGTTATTCTATGGCTATTCTTTCAAAAAGTGTACAAAATGTATAGTTAACATTTACTCTATGTTAATGTACTTTTACCTACAAGTATATGGGGAGAATATATAGCACCAATGTTCACATCACCTTCAAAGTTACACACTGAACTAATAATATACTGTGCACTTTGCAAATGTGAAAAGCCATTTTGTCATGTAGCAAGGCGTAAATGCATTGTAATTATCATGCTCAAGTAGGATTATCTTGAGTGTACATTGATACTTGAGAAATGAAAGTGTTTTGAATTTAATTTGACATTTTAGATAAATGGATAGTTTATCCAAGTCTTAAGCAAAAAGGGGGTAGGTTCACAATCCCCCATTCACCTTCATATATAATTGATCAGTCAGCACTTTCCCATTACTCCCTGTTTCTCACCTCACCCACATAAATCCCCAGATCCTCTTCATCATCAGTGCGATAACACACCGTTAAACCTAGTTTATCTTGCTGGCAAGATTTATACAGTTCCACTTCCTAAATGAAAACAGATAGGCAATTCAAACAATCAGAGAATAGATGTTTCTCCACCAGAGTCTAAAATAAGCTTGTAAATTTGAGTTAGGGATTTGAAGTTTAAAGGGATGGTAATGACCTCATACTCCAGGTCATCTTGTCTGTCCACCTTATGTTGACTGATGTCGAAGCAGTCTGTTGGTTCGTAATACACATGGTCCATTGGAGGGCTGAAGAGGAAAATCTATAATTAACTTTAGAATGACACACTGAAATGGAAACTCAGAGAAAATGCACAGTATTTTGGGATAACATTACAAGTAATGTGTAGTATTTAAAGCAATGTGTAACACAAGTTACATTAAAATACCTACATTAAGTTACTTTTTCGAACATGTAGTTTGTATTCAATATCTATTTATTCAATGTATTCACAGGTTCTGTGTAAATGGCACATTAGAACCAGCTTAGGGGCACTTCTTCTGTGCAAATTTTTAATTGTTGATCTATTAAATATGCTATATAAACATATTTGGCCCTTATGTAGCATCGCTTTAAAAATAAATTAAAAATAAAAATAAAACCCTGTTACAGTTGCCATGCATAGTTTCAAGGAATTCAACTTTTTGAACACACAACACAGTGATTCTATATCAATTTTAAATCTATGGACCAATCCCAGATTAATCTGGGAGCAGGATAAGCATATTTACATATGTACAAGTGTGTGTTTTTATATTAGCACTGAGCATAGGATTTAATTTACATTTACATATGTGCATTTGGCAGACGCTTTTATCCAAAGCGACTTACAGTGCACTTATTACAGGGACAATCCCCGGAGCAACCTGGAGTTAAGTGCCTTGCTCAAGGACACAATGGTGGTGGCTGTGGGGTTCGAACCAGCGACCTTATGATTACCAGTTTACAAGTTATGTGGTTTAGACCACTACACCACCAACACTCCCATGTCCCAATGCACCTGGGACTGGTACACTGGTATTCATCACAAAAAAAATAAAATAAATAAACAGCAGTGTAAACAACCCCTTAAATGTTGTCATTGTCATGACAATCAGCACATCTTGTGCACAAAAATCTAAATATAAAGACAAAGTTCTGTCAAAAATTTTACATTTCTGAGAGACTAAATTAATATTTATGCCAATATTTTAAATGAAATCAGTCAACAGTATTTGTAATTTAATGATAGTATTTATGTGGAGAAAATAATATAGTATTTAAAACTATGAATTATTAAAATGATTGAATACTACATTAATTTAATTATAATTCAATTAATAAATTCTAAAATTATTAACATATTAATTTCCCTCGATTGTGATTTCAAGCACATTTGTGCTGCCTCTTTACGTTAAGATGTTTTTTTAAAAATTTTTTTTTATCATTGCTATTATTATTATGTGTAATAATAAAAGTTATATTTCCCAACAATGACAACCAATATATCCTTTGTCATACACACCCACACTTACAGATGGTTGAATAGGTAGAGCTCTGGCACTGATGGAAGTGGAGGTGATGGCGGTGACACTGGTCTGTTGTGATGGACAGGTCTACCTAATGTCACCATGTGCAGGAAACTAATATCTGTCTGCGTCCCACTGTCCACACAGTCAGTCGTTACAATCATCCCAGCAACGACTCCAGGAATACCTGCTTTCCTCTTTTGACACCACCTCATGTTTCGCCTGCAGTGCAGCATATGCGGAGACATTCCAGATAAATCTTTACTGTTCACCTGCATTACAGGAGAAATAGATAAGTTCAGAGAATTAAGAGGGATTTCAAAAGTATTTTCTATCGTAACATACTAGATATGTTATAGGGCTCATATCATGAGAAATCCAAATGTTTTGGACATTTTTAAATGGTTTAATGTACTATGAAAATAAACTGCAACTTTAAGAACTTAAAACTTATTCCAAGTCTAAAAAAGGGAATTTCTGGATTACATTTATAACTGGAAATCACTACCCAATTTTAACACCTATTTTAGCCCTAAACAGTTGGTGCTTGTCAGCTCCAGTTTGCGAGTTTTGGGCCAGTCAGAGTAGACAGATGTCACAGAATATCGAGTAGTCGATTAGTTCTTTTAAGATGGGTACATGCTCAACATTTCTTACACTCAGTATGATTCCATCTAGTCAAAGTATATCAAATGTGTTTGATATTTTTAAGCTGAGTATAGAGGAAATAAAGCATTGTTTTTTGCTCTACGACTCAAATATGAAGTAATATGCTGACCAACCAATCGAACTCCAGCATAGGCTATTTGAAGTGGAGCTCCACAATGGAGGAAAACAGGTTCATAATTTAAAATTCAAGTAGTTAAAACCTGAAAATACAAAAGCATGTCAGTGATGCATATTCATTGTTCAGAAACTTGATAACCTGTAAGAAACTTTTTTTTAACTCATTTCTCATAAAAAGACTATAGCCAGGTCTTAAGTTATACTATTTTTTTTATTCTATTTAATTCTAAGGGAAGGACAGAGTGTGAAAAATCATGTGTAACTAAATAAACTTTAACATATAATTATTAAAAGCATGAAGACCTCAATAGAGTTATACAGGAAGTGAACATGATGCACTACACTTCTACATATCATCTGATAATGAAGAAATCACAATGTGAGGTAAAGCTTGTTAGTAAATACATACAATGGTTTTTATTGACTAAATATTTGTTAGTATGACAAAGATCAGTTACAGTACCAGAAACACATTTCATAAAAGCACACAAAAAGGTGGTTAGTTAACATGAGTACACATAATGCAACACATACAAATTATGTTTACTTATCGAAAGGAGCACACAATGTGTACACAACAATAAGATAATCATAAAAAATAAACCTTAAATCCAACCTTCCCATCAAGAATTTCAGTAAGCACAGACAGTTTTTTAACAAAAGAAAAGACAACCTACTGTTTCTGATTTCACTTAGAAATCATCTGAATTATTTACCACTTTGTGTATATGGAGGGATGGCTGTGACAGTTTGATAATCCCCACGGAGTGAGATATTTGTAATTAGGGATTAGTGTGTTCATATTCAGCAGTCATGTGATGGAATCAGCATGAGCTTCTCACTCAGGTCAGTGTGGGTGGCTTCATCAAAGCATATAGAGCTGCCACAACAGCCAGACCACCCAGAGCAAAGACAATTTTCCTATTCCTCCCTCGCTGTCCTTACCCAGTGACTCACATGCTGGTTTAAACATGGTTTAAAGTAGATGAATCGGTATGGGTGAAGTATTCCTACTTCATCCATACCGATTTGTCTAAGGGTATTGGATTGTGTTCACTGTACCCAATGGAGGCATTCACGTCTGTATTTCCAAACTACTTTACAATATGTTTCTGGTACAAAGCCAGCCATCTTGCATATATCGGCACTGAGCCCACAAATCTGTGGAATTCTGCAGAATGGTTTTAACTATGGTAAAAAATGGCTAAATTGACTATTTAACTTTTTGGGATTTAGTTTTCCGACACCTACATATAGCAGATTCTGACCATGCCCAATGTCTGAAGATTTCTATGTAAACCCATCTGTCTGTCTCAAATGCATATCAGTGCAACATTACAGCTGCTCCTCAGCGTTTAATTTTCTTGTTGTTAAGGCCACTTTTCTCCGCTCTCATCTCAAGAATATGACCTACAGGGGCACTGGCTATCATAAACACAATCATGCACACAGTTTAACATGTCTTCCCTAATCAGAGCAATAAGCACACACACACACACACACACACACACACACACACACACACACACACACAGAGCATAGTTTGACGGACGGTTTAATTAACAGTAAGCAGTGATTTAATACACTGGAGAAGTCCTCATCTATGGTGAGGGGGTATAACCGCAACCCCAGACACTTATTCAAGTGGGCTTAATGCGGAATATAGCTCTAGCAGCATGTCCATTGATGCTGCAGCTGGGTTATGAGTCCAGAGGTGTGAAGTGGAGGGGGATAAATAGATGATTGCAGAGGAAGAGAGGTATGGAGCAGAGGTTCTCCACTGTTTTTGCTTTAGGTCCCAGGTTTTAAACTGGACATCGTTGGCAAACCAATATGGCACAAACATTTTTTTGCAACAAGTAATTACTTCTATGAACCATCCGAAACTAAACAGATTCACAAGTTTTGGACTTTTCATTATATGTGGTGACGTCTTTGAAAAACTTAATTCCCTATCCGTCACTTACTCATTGTGTCGATGAAGTGACACTAGGGGTCACTCTTGGGAGCCCGAGACACCTCTGATCTTAAAAGGCCAATGGGAATTGGCGAGTGGTATTCAGATTCTCATTCAGATTTTCTCTTCGGAGCCGAATGGCCGCTTTTCATTAAGCTGAATTAAAAATGAAAAATGAATTAAATGTGTTTACAACCTCACTGTCGGGGGCGTGTACATTTGCGTTGATTGTCTCAGCACATTAGCGTATGAATGGCGTGCTCTGCTGGTGGGTGTGATCACATTACAGATAATGAGATGGACTGGTAAAAACTGTACATTGCTTAGTTTCAAACAGATTGCATTGCAGGAGTATATTTGTTTTAAATTGGAATAGTTTAATTTAAAAGTAGACATTTAGACATATGTTTCATGTTTGTGTGACAAGTATTCGCAGAGTTTCAGTTCATTTTTGTGATGTGTTTCAGAAATATGCTTGTGAACACAGAGACTGCTGAAAGCTCACCCTTTTTATTTTCTTTATTTTACAAAAGCACAAGATTTTGTTGTCATTGTGAGTGTACACAAATAAAAGTAGACCCTTTATAGTCTCTAATGATGTCTTACACTTATCTGTATACCCAAAAAGTATTTTAAGTTGTTTCTGCTGTAATGATGAAAATATCCAGCAGGACGCACCGGCGCGTCCGTCGACCCCAGAGCGTTAAAGACTCATCTTTTTGAAGATGCCTTTCCGTCTGTGTGTTATTCCTGGTTGCAGTCGTTATCTCTCACCTTCTGACAGCCACGATCGCGTCTTTCATGCCTGGGCACTGCCCAAGCGGAGACATAATTCATGGATGTGTCATGCTCTCACGGTGAGAACATGACCATGACAACGTTGCAGTCGTGGCTTGCCTTCATAAGAAAGCAAGCCACCCCAGCGGCTCCCCGCCTTGGTCCTGAAGGATGCGTCTCGATTCCACATCGACGCAGACCCTCCCTGCCATTTACATCGAGGGTCGGGCGAACCAGTAAAAGGTCCTTCCTTTTGTCCTCTCCCTGTTCCCTCGCGTCTTCACGAAGGTCGCAGATGCAGCCCTTGCATCCTCAACTATCTCGATGACTGGCTAATCCTAGCACACTCTCGGGATGTGTTCTGTGCGCACAGGGACCTGGTGCTCACGCATCTCAGCCGGTTAGGGCTTCGGGTCAGCTGGGAAAAGAGCAAGCTCCTCCCGGTTCAAAGTATCTCTTTTCTCGGCATGGAGTTGGATTCAGTCTCGATGACGGCGCGTCTCACAAACGACCACAGGACACATCGCGTGGCCATCACGCCAGTCTGTCGCTGCCTCTTCAGCTCTTGGACTGACCTCACATTTCTACGGACAGGTTTCCCCTAGAGTAGATCTCCAGGCCTGTTGTGGTTCGACAGATGCCTCCAAGACAGGCTGGGGGGCTGTATGCAACAGGGTCAGTGAGCCTACTTGCACAGACCCTGTGCCAGTTCAGGGAGGACGGAGGAGCAGGTCGTCCTAGTTGCAACCTACTGGCCCACCCAGACTTGGTTCTCGGACCTCACGCTGGCAAATTCCCCTGAGGAAGGACCTTCTTTCTCAGGGATTGTGCACCATCTGGCACCCATGACCTGACCTCTGGAATCTCCATGTCTGGCCCCTGAACGAGACATGGAAAACCTAAGTGGCTAGGGCTCCCTCTACGAGGCGTCTGTATGCCTTGAAGTGGCGTCTGTTTGCTAAGTGGTGTTCTTCCCTATGCGAAGACCCCCAGAGATGCGCAGTCGGATTGGTGATTTCCTTCCTGCAGGAGAGGTTGGAGGGATGGGTGTCCCCCTCCACCTTGAAAGTGTATGTAGCCGCTATAGCAGCACACCACGACACAGTGGGTGGTAAGTCCTTAGGGAAGCACGACCTGATCATCCTGAGAGGTGCCAGGAGGTTGAATCCCTCCAGACCGCGCCTCGTTCCCTCATGGCACCTCTCTGTAGTCCTTCAGAGTCTACAGGGAGCCCCATTTGAGCTTTTGGAGTCAGCTGAGTTTAAGGCACTCTCTTTAAAGACTGCCCTCCAGACTGCACTCACTTCCATCAAGAGGGTAGGAGCCCATCAAGCATTCTCTGTCAGCAAAAAGTGCCTGGAGTTTGGTCCAGGCTACTCTCATGTGATCTTGAGACCCCGACCGGGCTATGTGCCCAAGGTTCCCACGACCAGATTTGGGTATCAGGTGGTGAACCTGTAAGTGATGCCCCAGTAGGAGGCAGACCCAGCCAGGACGTTGCTGTGTCCGGTGCGCGCTTTACGCATCTATTTGGATCGCACGCAGAGCTTTAGAGTATCTGAGCAGCTCTTTGTCTGCTTTGGTGGACTACGAGCTCATTCTACCAGGAGTGTGGTGGCCTCCTGGACCCTGACCAGTGGTGCCTCTCTAACAGACATTTGCAGACATGGGCTGGGCAACACCCAACACATTTGCGAGGTTCAACAATCTCTGACTTGAGCTGGTTTCGTCCCATGTTTTGGCAGGAACGAAGAGGTAAGTCTGGGACAGTTGGCCAGATGTATCGCTTGCACATAGTGCCTTTCACCTCCACTGAGCTGAAGACATGCACTGTTGACTCTGAGTAGTGTTCACAAAATGTGTTACCTGGATGACTTCCTCCTAGCCCTGTGACAGACGAGTTTGTGGAGAAACTCTCTGCCGGCTCAGTACACGTGCTAACTAAGCTCAGTACTGGGGTAGGTGCTCCACATGTGCTGGTTCCCCATAGGTAACACCATGCAATGTATATCTTCCGCTAAATCGTTTCCCTGTTGGTAAACTGCGTCTTCCTTGGGCAGAGGCCCCTCTGCCCCAGTCACCATGTTTGTAGAAACTCCTCCCCCATTGTGTAGGACATACCATGGGACTCTCCACATGAAATAATTGCGACAAAAAGGAGTCGGCAAGACCATGTGACGTATTTCCACTCAAAATACCAAAAATAGGGAAAAAGTCACGACTGGGCTAGCCTTTCCCTATTTTCTGGGCAGTCAACTTGTCCCCAAAGGGCACTTCGATGCTCATAATAGCATTGGGGGAGGTTATGTGTCGGCCTGGTGCGCTGGCTACGAGGCACACAGTAGTCTGCCCCTCTTGCACCACCAGTTCACGTAACACAGTTCAACTTGTTGTGCTGTTTTTTTGTAGGGGACCCCTAGTGTCACTTCATCGACACAATATCGACTTCCGTAACCTCCGTTCTCTGATAGAGGGAACGAGACGTTGTGTCCCTCCTTCCACAACGTTGGACTACCCATTAAAATGGCTGGGAACTTCTCTCTCGGCTCCTCAGCACAAAACCTGAATGAGCAGTTCACATGCCAGCTCCTTTATACCCGTATGTTCAGGGAAGTGGCATGCAAATACCACTTGCCAATTCCCATTGGCCTTTTATCAAAGATCAGAGGTGTCTTGGGCTCCCAAGAGTGACCCCTAGTGTCACTATCAACACAACGTCTCGTTACCTCCATCAGGGAACGGAGGTTACGGAAGTAACCAGGACGTTACTTGGTTATATATTTGTATTATAAAAGTCATCCACTATAGTAAGTGTTTAGATGTCATGAGATGGCATTGTATGAGGAATAGGCCGAGAAGTGTTTACAAACTGATAATCTGCAGTTTTACTGGTGATTTGTGTGAAAGTCAATTTTGTTGTAGTGCCTCTAGTATTCATTGACTTGATGGTATATTGAGGTTAATTTTTTATGTTATTTTTGTGTTCTCATTTTATTTTTAACATTAACCTCTGCAAACTATTAAATGTCGCTGTGTTCAAGTTTACAATCATACACCAAAGTATCATCATGATATAAATTTATACCCCAAAATATAATTTATTGATGAACAAAACTCTGATGCCCTTCTTGTCAGTCTATTGAGGCTCTTTTGGCATCTATAAATTGTTGCACAATGCTCTTGCACAAGCATTATATGTTTAGTTTCTTTCTATAATTATTATTTATTTTTTATTTTCAACAACACTATCAGAACAAACCTGCAACCCAATTTAGGTTTGAGAACTACTGGTATAGAGTAAAGAAAGCAAAACACAGCAGACAGGGCTGGTCTTTAATATTCCTTCTGAAGCTGGAGTACTGAGAACAAAAGGCAGTGGGGGAAGTTCAAAGAGGTGAGAGACAGAGAGAAAGACAAAAAAGGGCTGGAGGTAAGAGAGAGACCCTTAGGAAAGCAGCCGTTCCGGGGAGGTAATTAGGGGCAGAAATATACACAGAAATAAAGACACAGAGATATAAAGATGGAAATGGAGGTTGAAGTGGTTAATGGAATGAGTAATGATGGGGAGATGGATGCTTTGCCTCCCATCATTTTGTTCCATCATGCCCTTGGATGGCTTTTAGAAATGGTCTTAGGTGCAGACCACAGTTTGTGTGTTTTCAGAAGGACACTGCTGAAAAGATAAATAAATAAAATACTGCTCAAACAGCCTACCAGGTCTTCCAGCCTGTCCAAGTTGGTTAGGTTGGTCTGTATTCATGGTTTTAGAGGGGTTTGGGGTACTTAGTTAGACCACCTTAAAGCCAAGACTAGAAAACCTCCATAGATTGGTTTAACAGAGAATAGCCAGACTGGTTCAAACTGACAAAGTCTACAGTAACTCAGATAACCACTCTGTACAATTGTGGTGAGAAGAATAGCATTTCAGAATGAACAACATTTCGAACCTTGAAGCTAATGAGCAACAACAGCAGAAGACCACATTGGATTCTACTTCTTTCAGCCAAGAACAGAAAACTGAGGCTGTAGTGGGCCTACCATATGTGTGCCTCAGCAGCAATCCAAAATCATCAGACCAGGTGATGTTTTTCCAGTGTTTAACTGTCCAGTTTTGGTAAGCCTGTGCTCACTGCAGCCTCAGCTTTCTGTTCTTGGCTGACAAGTGTTCAGTTAGTATATATGCTCCAAATTATATATAAATTAAAAATAAAAAACATACTCTGTCTGTCTGTCTGTCTGTCTGTCTGTCTATCTATCTATCTATCTATCTCAACAATTACTGTGTATGATGCTACAAGCTTGACACACCTATTTTTGGGCAGTTTCTCGCATTCTTCTTTGCAAGACCTCTCAAGCTCCATAAGGTTGTATTCCCCATACCAGCGTTGGTGCACAGCCATTTTCAGATCGCTCCAGAGATGTTCAAGTCTGGGCTCTGGCTGGACCACTCAAGGACATTCACAGAGTTGTCCCGTAGCCACTCCTTTGTTATCTTGGCTGTGTGCTTAGGGTCGTTGTCCTGTTGGAAGATGAACCTTCACCCCAGTCTGAAGTCCAGAGCGCTCTGGAGCAGGTTTTCATCAAGGATGTCTCTGTACATTGCTGCATTCATCTTTTCCTCGATCCTGACTAGTCTCCCAGCTCCTGCTGCTGAAAAACATCCCCACAGCATGATGCTGCCACCACCATGCTTCACTGTAGGAATGGTATTGGCCAGGCAGAGAGAGGTTCCTGGTTTCCTCCAGACATGACGCTTGCCATTTAGGTCAAAGAGTTCAATCTTTGCTTCATCAGACCAGAGAATTTCTCATGGTCTGAGAGTTCTTTAGATGCCTTTTGGCAAACTCCAGGTGGGCTGTCATGTGCCTTTTACTGAGGAGTGGCTTCCATCTGGCCACTCTACCATACAGGCCTGATTGGTGGAGTGCTGCAGAGATGGTTGTTCTTCTAGAAGTTTCTCCTCTCTCCACAGAGAAACGCTGAAGCTCTGTCAGAGAGACCATAGGGTTCTTGGTCACCTCCCTGACTAATACCCTTCTCTGTACATTTTTCTGAGCATTCATTCATAATGTCAGGCTCTATGGGGTTAAGATGGTCTTTTCAAGACAAATTATAGCAATATACTGTATATCCATAGCTAAAGGGAAGCTGTGGTTGGTTTTTGGATGCATTGTCACATATTCATGCAGATATACAGTACAAGATTCAGAGAGATCTGCACTGTGCCCTGTAGAGCACCGTGTGCAGAATTGAACAAATCTTTTGCTGTATAATCTTTGCCACACACACCCAAACAAACTCCTCTATTCTAAAATGACTACCTCTGCTAGGATCTCAGACAGGGGTGCAGAGAATCCCAGAAATTCGATAATTGTCATACATGCATCTTTATATCCACACAAAAATGCCTTTCAACTTGTGTCTGTGAAATTCTGAATTAAATGAATGGGCACCAATTTGTACAAATAGAGACATATTTGTGAATACAAATGTTCCCTTTTGTATAAATGCAACACAATTTGCATGTCTAACCAAAGGAAGATGTTAAACACAATATGGCCTTGTGATGCACTGAACATGCATTTGTAGATTAAGTGACAGGCATGCATTCATTGACATGTTTTTGTGTCTATAGTGTTTTATTTCTTAGAATTTTGAGATTTTGTTTAGCTGTTTTCACCATGGCGAACCCACATGCAAACAACTACCAATGAATAAGTCCTAAGTTCATCCATAAGTGTGGTTAGATCTACCCATCAATTTGGGAAACCTTCAAAAATGCATGTTATTAGCCTTAAACAAATGTGTTTTTACTTGTGTTTGTGTAATTTATTATTAAATGAATGTGCAGCTATTTGTACAAATAGAGACATATTTCAGAATATAAATGTTCCCTTCTGTACAAAGAAATCACAGTTTGTATTAAATTAAGATGTTCCAAATGAAACACAAAATGGTATTGTGAAGTATCGAATGTGCATTTGTGGATCAAGTGACATGTGCATTCATTTAATAATCTTTCTGTATTTTCTGTTTCATTCATTTGAATTTTGAGACTTCCTTTCCACTGGTTTTGCCTTGCACGATCCACACGTAACTTTGTGTAATAAAAGCAGCTACCACTAGATGGCGGTCTCATTTTACAAACGTACCATCAGGCGGGGCGTGATAGAATTTTGGTCATATCGCCCACCCCTACCCAAACACCTGTTACTGTTGCATCCTATCACACATTCAGAAGCTGTTACTTCTTGGGATCATATAACACAATAAGATTATTAAAACTTACTCCATTGTTTTGAATTTTTTATTGAGAGAAATAAAAGCATTCATTCAGAAGAACAGCAGCACAGCAAAAGTGCCTTTACAAAAGAAGAATCAGCTAGAACGCTACTGACATGTCACACAAACTTATTGTCACGAGGACATGCACTCTAAAATGGGCTTTTTTCACTTTTTTAATGTGACAGGACATCATCCTTGGTTGCATATGAGAAAAATTGAGACAAACCTTCAAATACTTCACAAGACCATTTTGTGTTTAATTTGGGACATTTATTTGGTTGCATACACAAACTTTGATTTATTTGTACAAAAGTTAACTTTTATATTCTCAAATATGTCTGTATTTGTACAAATAGCTGCACATTCATTTAATAATAAATGACACAGACACAAGTAAAAAAAAACATTTGTTCAAGGCTAATAACATACATTTGTGAATCTTTCACAAATTTGGAGAGTAGATGTTGTTGTGGCTTCTGCCACTTCTGTGAAAGATCACTCTTGAAGTCTTGGTGTTTTGATGCCATAAGATAGACTTTATTATAAGAAATAAAAAAAGCCAAGTTGCTCTGCAGACACAACTCAGCCTTTTTTCTTTGATAATAAAGTCTATCTTCTGGCATCAAAACCCCAAGACTTCAAGAGTGATCTTTTACAGAGGTGGCAGAATCCACAACAATGTGCCCACACTTATGGATTAACATGGGACTTATTCATTGTTAGTTGTTTGTGTGTGGGTCAGCCATGGTAAAAACACTGAAACAAAAGTCTCAAAATTCAAAGAAATAAAACAGAATAGACTCAGAAACATGTCAGTGAATGCATGCGTGTCACTTGACCCACAAATGCACATTCAATGCTTCAAAAGGCCAATGTGTGTTTAATTTGGAACATCTTCCTTTGGTTAGACATGCAAATTGTGGTACATTTATACAGAAGAGAACATTTTTATTCACAAATATGTATCTATTTGTAAAAATAGGTGCACATTCATTTAATTCGGAATTTCACAGACACAAATTGAAAGGCATTTTTGTGTGGATAGTAAGATGCTTGAATGACATTTATAAAAATGTTGGACAAGTTTTTAAGCATTTGTGAATAATTCTACATTAATCTCATACTAAATGGCCAAACGTATGTACACACTCAAACATCACACTGATTTGTACTTGCTGAGCAATTCATTTAAAAACCATTGACATTAAGTGTAGTTTCAGCATCCACCAGCAGGTGCTAATGGGGACCTGCTAACCAACCAATTCCTGACTCACTGGTCTTCCACTCTTATAGGAAGATTTACATTTTCTACATGTAAAATATGATTTCTTATTTGTTTCTTTTATTTTTGAGTAAAATAGGACCAGGACATATTCTTGACAGTTTTGTGTGAATCACCAAACCCTAACACTAACCCTAACTGCCCTAACCATAACTACCAAATGATCTGCTGCCTTAAACATTTGGATACTTCAGCTGACCAACAGTAAAGAGACTTGGCAACCTCATTTAATTAAATCACTGTTATTTTGGACACACCTTAATGGGAGTAATCTAGCTTTGTTGCACTGTGCCATTCTACCCCTTCCAGTGTAGACACACTGTTAAAGTGTGGCACATCAATGAAAGCAGAGAGCAGCATACTAATATTCCCACTCATTCTCTCGGGACTCTCCATTTGACAGCGACACAGAGTAAACTCACTCTAGATAAAGCAGCTCAAAGCTGGATGCACCATTGCAATCTCACAGGGATTAAACATGTGGCCATGCACCTTTTAATGTGCTTTGAAGACTTGTGTTGAATTATTAAACCTGTAGCTGCTACAATATTTTTCTTTTTCTTTGAGATGGTGCTAGAATTTTGTGTTAATTTCCCTTTGTATGATCCTTCCCAATTCATCTGCATATTTTGCCAGAATTTCTAGACTAAATAAATGCATTAATTTTTTCTGTTTATTTCTATTCTAAGGTATAAAGTGGCAGGCAAAATATTTGAGATGAATGATTTAATATTCTCATTCTTCATTACTCATGCAACATGCTTTTATATGTAGAAATCAACAATGCAACTCATGTCATACCCTGCAGACAGTTTGTCAAGGGAACTCACATTCACCGGCATACAAATGCCTCTCAATAGTATTGATGTACAGCTGCCATTATTTGTACATGGCTTTTGTTTATTCAAAAATGCATTGTTTCATTTCTAGTCTATCAACTCATGCACCATGATGACGTCTAAACAGTGATTAAATAGCTGGAGATTTATCTTGATCATTACGTGACTGTGGCAACATTTTTGTAAAACGAGATTACATGCTTCTTTAACCACTTCAACCTCCATCTCCATCTCTATATCTCTCTGTGTCTTCATTTCTGTGTATTTCTCTGCCTCTAATTACCTCCCCAGAACTGCTGATTTCCTGGGGGTGAATGTGTTTTAAGGTGAATTTTTAGATTAAGGTTTTAATGTGTAAAACATACCACCCTTACCAAAAACCTTAACAAAAATCTAACCAATAGTGATCTAAAACAAATCTGAAGTGAACAAAACAGATTCTTACCCTTAACCAACACCTAAAACTTCCAATAAGGAAGTGTAACATGAAAAGAACTTTCTGAAGCAACCATGTCATTTCATATTGCCGCTATGACACATTTGTCTCACGAGTCAGCCTGCGTGCTTGGCCGGGCTCAAAACGTGGTCTTCCGAGTCCAAAGTCCAACAATCTATCAGGTGAGATGATAGAATCACATGACTAGATAACGCATGACTAAAATGATTTGTTATAGTAGAAGTTTTTCGATATCATAGAATAGCAGTGTGTGAGAAATAGTGTGAAAAACAAGTGTTTATAAGGTCATGATCAGCCTTTGTAGTTGTCATTTGTGTGAAGGTCAGCCCATTTTTCAAATCCATTGAAAACTTGTTACAAATATCCCACTCATTTTCACATGCAATGTTTGCCAGAAGTCTGCAGCTCTTCACATGTAGTGGTGAACCTACAGCACACCTTAGAAGACAATGAAGAGTCGTATTTGCAGCAAGTTTGCCAGAACACTCGATATTTGTAGCACCTTTAGTGTTCATTTCTCCAGGAAACTGCTGCGAATCATAGAATGTGGCACATTAAAGTCAGTTTTCTAAAAGGTAGTTATTTTAACATTCACTCTATGAGACTAGGTTGGGAGATAACATATCTTTGTGTTGTTGGCTGTTGTTATAAGCTTCTGTTAATAGTCAATTTAATTCACGGTTTCACACTGTGGTTTAAAAAGAGACTGTTATCATACTGTTGATATTTACAGTGTACTTCATGGTATTGCATTCAAGGTAATACGTTTTTACGTTTCCATTGTTAATATCAGTTAAATTAAGAGAGAATTGGCTACATTTACACAGCATCATATAAACTTGATCAAATAAATCTCTAAATTGCAACGTCCTCCAGTGTCACTGAACCATCACTTAATTTTAAACGCCCCACGTGTGAACTGCACAGCAGAGAGAGTGCAGCGCACTGAATGCCAAAGCCTGAACCTCCCACCAAGCTGCTGAAATCCGCAGTGTGGGATTATTTTGGTTATTTAGAAGACCCACAAGGCACCATCAATGTTGATGGTTACCCAATTTGAAAACTTTGTTGAAAAAAGTGTCAGCTCAGGCAGGGAACACTTCCAACCATAAAAGCCATATCTATGATCATCACCCCAAGGAATATGCAGAGATGAAGGAAGGTAAAAACCGTATATAGGCTAATAAATTAGAAACCCTTTTATAACACTCCCAGATGTGCAAGATTTGTATGACTGATTAGGTTTATAGGTAGGCTATAACTTCATGTTTGTGCTTTCTGTCTGGCAAACGGATTTAAGCGCATATATATTCGCCTCAACAATAATAATAATAATAAAAAACAAAAACGAAATGAGGCAGTGGCAAACTTTATTGCCGAAGACATGATGTCATATCAAATAGTGGAAAAAACTGGTTTCATACATCTTTTGATAAAGGCAGCCCCACTGTACAGTATGACATCAAGACCATACTTTTCCACCGAAAAAGATGTACAAAGAGATGTGATCTTCTGGTGCAAAGAAGGTGTCTGATGTTGTATGGTTTTCAGCTACCTCTGACCTGTGGACCAGTTGCATTGGTGGAGAGCAACTTTACATATGTTTCACAGTCACTCAATGGGTTCAACATTTTCAATGATTAGCCATTTCTTAGGCCAGGGGTGGGCAACTATTTTGGTAAAGGGGCCACATCGGACTTTAAGTAGTGCATAGGGGGCCACATTGTATTTCTTTTTAGATACAATGTTCTGCATTGATTTGGTTTTTGAACCTATTAAGCCCACAAATAGTTGTGTACTCAATTTTCTGAAGTGTATCTGTGAATAATGAGACTATTCTGCAATTGTATTAAGTATTATTTTGCTCTACAAAGGTAGATACTTTTCTATCAGGCATTAAAAAATGGAATAAAGGCTGAGCTTATAAATGTATTTTAACATCTCTACTTCCCTGTTAATGTATTATTCAATTGAACACTCTCTACATCAGGGGTCTCTTTTAATAATAATAAAAAAAAAAGTTTAGTACTTTTAATGTTTGTCGGCAAAGCGGGCAAGTTTACTTATTTTTTTCTAAAACATTACCCGTTTACATGCTAAAAGGGTCATGATGCAGGTCTCTCGATGGTTTGACTTTCAGCACTCAACTGAATAACACAGACTGCATGACTATGATAATGATTACTGCAAGAGTTAGATTAACATACAGGTGCGAAGGGACTTCAACATTTCTAAATGCTCAAATAAAAAATACATATACATATTTGTCTCTGGCTTGCTTTTGTTTACATGTCAATGATGCCGAGATCTACTTTTATATTTAATTTAATCACTGAGAAGGTTTTCCTGCAAAGTAGCACAAACATCACAAGCAGCCTCAAGAATGGACACTGAGTAGCCATATAACACTTTTCCTTGAGCAGAATATTGCACTACAGATCGCTAAGTTTGTTCAAAGGGGAAAGAGAGAGATAGAAAAAGGGCACTCACATGCATGGTTGCCAGATTGCACAAAATAAGTATAATATTAGGCAGAATATTTCCAATTTACGCAAGCATAAATCTCAAACTGGTGGTGTTGCGTCTCTTATCTGGCAACCCTGAGCATGTTAAACGCTTGTGGAGACCCGTTGGGTCCCAATGCAGGTTAACTGAAATATCCAATGAAAAGAAAAAAAAAAAAAAAAAACGCTTTTACGATAAATGAGCCTACTGACTAGGTTTGCTTTGATACAAAAATTTTGGCTTCAATACGATACCAGCCCTGGTACCTCAGTCTCGATATTAACATAGATAAAAAGTTTAAAAAAAAAATCTGATTATTTATTACACAGAACATTTTTGACAAAATTAACTTCATGTTAACTTCATTAAATTTTTCTGGATTCCATGTTAAATATTTTAATTAAAAGTTATGTTTAAATTGTGTTTAATCAAACACATCTGGAAGCCGAGTTTGAGCTCCACCCCCTCAGGCCTTCAGGATTTCCACAGAATTCCACAACAGTGCAAATGAATGAGCAACTAAAGTCATTGTCAGATTCATCAGCCAATCAGATTGATTTATTTGTTCTGTGGGAGTGATCTTAAGGATATGTCCCGGTCGAAGGATGACGCTTCACTAGATCCATAGAGGTGGAGCTAGACTAGATCAAGAGAGCTTACGTGTAGCTCCTCGGCTGGACGTCTAGCGAGAAGGAGCTTGATCTGCAGCGAGCACCACTTGGGTCTTTTTTTTTATTTTTTATTAATACTTACAAAACTTATACATCTAGAGCTAAGAGGTATATTAAAACAAACAACAACAAAAATGAAAATAAATGAATAAACAGTTTAAATAAAAATATAAAATTGTTTACATATTTCAATACACTATACAGCTTTCTTGTTAATCAAATTGGAAATTGTTCTTGGGTATTGCTGAACCTCTGAATTAAAAATTAAAACTAATGGTTTATAACCACCATACTTACATTTATGAATACTAAACTTAGCCAACAAAAGCAGAAAATGAATCAAATAATATTCCTTATGAAGAGACATGTCATAGCTAAAAAAAAACGAATAAAACATTTTCAAAACAAAGTTGAAAGCTGGGAATAATATGATCTCTAAAAATCTTGCAGAAATCAGACCAAAAACAAGTCGAGTAGGGACAACTCCAAAATAAATGAAAAAAAAAAAAATTCCGCCTGCAGACCACAAAATGTACTGAATATATCGACATCACAATTAAATCACACAAACATGTCGACACTCAGGAAGATATACAAAGTGATAAACATTCACTTTATTAAGTAATATCGATAAATGAGGTTGTTTCCACATTACATATTAAAGCTTATTTAACAAACGCCTGCAGAAACAAGTGTATAAAACGTCTCGGGTTACATGTGTAACCCTTGTTCCCTGAAAAAAGCGGAACGAGATGCTGCGCTGCTAAGCGCTACGGGGAACAACTCTAGCTGTGAACCGAGCTGAAATAGTGTGTGTAACACGTCAATGAACATTGACTGGAATTTATAGCCTCGGTTGATGTAATCATTAGATGCACCTGTGGCCAGGCTATAAATGGATACGTCACCAGGTGTCATCAGATACTTCTTTTTGAAGAGCTGTCCTGGGACATCCCAGTGCGGCAAAGCAGCGCAGCATCTCGTTCCGCTTTTTTCAGGGAACAAGGGTTACACATGTAACCTGAGACGTTCCCTTTACAAAAAGCTTCACTTTGATGCTGCGCTGCTAAGCGCTACGGGGAACGCAATACCCACGCCGCCGCACTTGGGGCTGTCCGGACCCCTACGGTTGTGCAGTGTACTCACAAAAAACGCGAGAGGTCTCAGACATGAGCTTGAGATGTCGACTCAAGGGCATAAGAGCCCGGAGTAGCATAAACATCTAAACCATTAAATTTTGATGAATGTGTGCAGAGAGAACCAGCCTGCCGCATCACAAACTTGTTTAGGCATGGGCTGAGATGTCGACTCAAGGGCATAAGAGCCCGGAGTAGCAAAGTATCTAACCCATAAAGTTCGATGAATGTGTGAAGAGAACCCTATCACAACACAAACTTATCATAAAAACTGATGAATGTGAGCGGAGAGGACCAGCCTGCCGCATCACATACTTGTTCAGGCATGAGCTGAGATGTCGACTCAAGGGCATAAGAGCCCGGAGTGCAGAACATCCAAACTAGAAAAATCCAATGAATATGTGCGGAGAGGACAACCTGCCGCATCACAAACTTGTTTAGGTATGGGCTGAGATGTCGACTCAAGGACATAAGAGTCCGGAGTAGCAAAGCATCTAGCCCATAAAGTTCGATGAATGTGTGCGAAGAGAACCCTATCGCAACACAAACTAGTCATAAAAACTGATGAATGTGAGCGGAGAGGACCAGCCTGCCGCATCACAAACTTGTCCAGACATGAGTTTGAGATGTCGACTCAAGGGCATAAGAGCCCAGAGTGGCAGAACATCCAAACTATAAAAATCTAATGAATGTGTGCGGAGAGGACAACCTGCCGCATCACAAACTTGCTGCAGAGGGAGACCTCTGCCAATGTTTTAGAGGAGGAGAGCCCTCTGGTAGAGTGTGCCCTAAAACCTACTGGCGAAGCTTGACCGCGCGCCTCGTAGGCCCGGGTAATAATGAGGATGCCTCTTTGAGGGCACCCTGCCCACCAAGCCGTGGCGAACCGCAGTGGCCACATAGAACCTGGCAGTGGCGAGGCAAGTGCCTGCTGACAGTTCTTTCTACAGAAAATCCAGAACTGAAGCAAACTGGCAGTTAGCTGGTTCTGTAATAAGAACTTTAGTAGATGGAAACGCATGCAGGTGCATTTGTGCTATGAATGCGTTACTACGATCAGCCCCTCCATGGGGTTACTGGGCGACTCGGGGAGAAGTAGAGGAGACAACAGAGGCGAAGAGGTCCTCTTCTGCCCTGTAAAATCTACCCAGATCAGTTCCAAGTGGAGGGAGCCCTAGCACTTGAAATGGTCTCGATAACCTCAAGAGAAAACCCTGTGAACCTCATTCGGTACCCTTAGGGGCCAGACATGAAAGGTTTCACAATTCGGGCCAAGGATGAGAAGGTCCTCCCTGTTCGGAATCGCCCAAGGCGAGCCGTCGAGGAGAGGAATTAACTCTGAGAAACATATCCTGTTCGGCCAGCGCAGCGCCATTAATAGGAGGCAAGTGAACATTGGTGAACATTGCCAAGACTCCGGGGAAACGCATACAGATGCATTCTGGGTCATGTATGTGTCTTAACGTCCAGACCCAAGGGGGCTGGGTGATTTCAGGGAGAAGTAGAGGAGACATTGCGCTATTCATAGAGGCGAAGAGGTCCTCTTCTGCCCTAAGATCTCACCCAAACTTGTTCCAAGTGGAAAAAGCCCGGCATTTAAAAAGGTCTCGATAACCTCAGGAGAGAGCCCTGTGTCCCTCAGTTGGTACCCTTAGGGGCCAAACATGAAAGATTCCACAATTTGGGGCAGGGATGAAATATTGCCCTGTGCCTGAGATAGAAGATCCTTCCTGTTTGGAATCGCCCAAGGCGAGCCATCGAGGGAAGAGATTAGCTCCGAGAACCAAGCCCTGTTCGGCCAGCGTGGTGCTATCAGTAAGAGGCAAAAACCCTTGCTGGCGAACTCTGGGCAACTACTACCTTAGGGTGGAGTTCTTAACTCCCCCGTTGGTATTTTCTGTCTGGACCGTAAATCTGCTCCCATATACGGGGATCCAGGGATATAACTGACCTGAGTGACAGGAGCTTGCCCTGGGCTCTAAGGAGAACCCAACGTGTCAGAAATACAGCTGACAAGAACTTGGTCTCCTTGATGATTTATGTAAGAGGCTACCGCTGTATTGTCCACCCGCACCAAGACATGGCAGCCTCAGGAGGAGGTATTTCAGGGCTAGAAATACAGCCATCAACCCAAGACAGTGACTGTGACAACCGAGCTGACGGCCCTCCTATCCCCTTAAGCTGGACGACCACTTAAGGCCGCTACCCCGTCCATCAGGGAGGCGTCTGTCATTAGCAGCCTGTGACAACAAGACGCACCTAGAGTGGGACCCAAGGCAGAAAACTGGGGTCTGAACCACATAGAAAGGGAACGAAGCCTGAGGCGCGTAACCCTATTTAGCCTAGGGGTTTTGGCCCTTGGAAGATATCCACTGGCTTTTGGCCACAACAAAAACGGTCTCATGAGCAGAAGGTCCAGAGGGATCACCGTGGACGCGGTCGCCCTGAGACCTGTAAATCATTGATACTGATAACAGTGCAACCTTGACCTAGCCTGACTTTGCTCAGGGTGATCTGAATGGACTCAATACTAGCGGGAGACAGTTGTGCCTGCATTGTGATTGAACTCCATACGATGCCCCGATAGACAGTGTTCTGAGTGGGAGAGAGGACGCTTTTCTTGGCGTTGAGCCTCAACCCCAGAGAAACAGATGAGCTAAGACAATGTCCCTGTGCTGAACTGGCAGTTCCTGGAACTGCGCTAGGATCAGCCAGTCGTCTACATAATTCAGAATGCAGATGCCCCGGAGTCGCAAGGAGCCAGCGCTACATCATGCATTGTGAATGTGCGGGTAAAAAGGGCTAGGCTGAGTGAAAGAACCTGACCCTGGAAGACTTCAGCCCGAAGTGAACCTCAGGAACTTTCCATGTTGTGGCAGAACTTCTAAATGAAGTATAGAAGTGCGTCATAAGATCGATGGTGACCAGCCAAACGAGTTGTAGGGCTTGAGACACGACCGTCTTGACAGGCATCATCTTGGACTTGAACACCCACGGGTAGTTCAAGCTTTAAGATCTAAGCCAGACGCCACCCCTCACCCTCCATGGGAAGCGGGAAGTATTTAGTGTAATAACCTAACTCTCTCTCTGGAAGGGGAACACATACCATGGCCCCTTTAACCAGGAGATTGAGTTTTTTGTTTTTACAAAAAAAGAAATCCGGTTTACGGTAGTGAGAACACGCCGTTGAAACACGGAAAAGCGGTGAGTTAATTAAATCCTGACGCCCTTATTAGACCCACAGAAAAGAATATATCCGGCAGAAGTTTCCACGCTGCCAGGATCTCTGAGCTGGGTATTATATTTTAACACTTCCTGTTGAGGGGTTGTCGGGTGTTTCGCGTCCTGAATAAAATGCAGGAACAGCGAAAACACCCAATTTTGACGGAAGCCTCTGCAACCCGAAACACCAAGAGCCCGGCGAGAGATAGCCCGCAAGCGTCTCTTCGACCGGCGGCATCACTGAATACCCCCGTGCCTCAGCACCCACGATGGTCGAATATAATGACGATATATATATATTTATTTATTTATTTATTATTATTTTATTTTTTAGGGGTTCCTCCATGAGCGAAAAAGCTCTTCATGGAGGTTATCAAAGAAGGGAAGGGACTCATGAGGCTTTCCCTTTCTTAGACTGGAAGATAAAATCTATCCCCTAATTTGGAGGGTTTGGTGTCTCTTTTTCGCGTGGCCAGTCCAATCTGGCAACCGCTTGAGTAACAACATCGAGCAATTCCTCCGTAGATTTTTTTTATCGCGGATGGAAAGCTCGGAGGCGGGAAGAGAATCGCGATCCTCATGATCCGAAGAAGCGTCGGAACGCGCTTCGAGATCATGTGAAGGACCAGCTGGGTTTGGGGAGAGAGTGAGAGAAAGGGATCAACCCGTTTCTTGCTCCTCAGCCAAATCCATGCAAGAGCCCCACGAACGATCTTTATTTTTTAGTGCTGACTCCCGGAAGCAAGCGAGGTGAGCACGAAGCACTCTGCCTGTTAAAGCAAATCGCAGTGCTCGCACCTGCCCTGCTGCAACGCGAGAGCAGCGTGCTCTTACCCCCAAACAAACAGAGCAAAAACTGATGTGTGTCCTCTTCAGCTATAGAGCAAGAAGAGGGGAACACGCACCATTTGCGGCTTTCAGTCATTCTCTCTTTTTTTCTTTCTTTTTTTTAGAAATATATATATATAATATTTTCTAAACAGAAGAGAGAAGAAAAAAGAGAACAAAGAGAACAACGTTCACTGCACACTGCCTAACTGATTCTAACTCCTAACAGAGGAAAGAAAGTTTTGACAGGGTTTGTGAAACACACAGAAACAGAATTGCTCTGAAAAAACAGTTTCTGACGACACCTGGTGACGTGTCCATTTATAGCCTGGCCGCAGGTGCATCTAATGATTACATCAGCCGAGGCTATAAATTCCAGTCAATGTTCATTGACGTGTTACACACACTATTTCAGCTCGGTTCACAGCTAGAGTTGTTCCCCGTAGCGCTTAGCAGCGCAGCATCAAAGTGAAGCTTTTTGTAAAGGGAACTTTATAATCTCTTTTGATAATCGTACACCTGATGCACAAATGCTAGCACTGCAGCATTGTTTATCAGTTGGGTTTCTATGAGACATCTCTAATGAGAGTCAAACACCTGCTAATCTAACCGGAGCACTGCAGTTTTGTTTCCTTAAACGTCATTTTCCAAATATCGGGGAATGGAATGCATTTATGGTCGGAGATATCAACTAGGAATATCGCACATCCAATTTGCATGGAACGTAGCATAACCGTGTACCCTGAAGAAACTAAATTTATTGCAAGCAACATTTAAATCGCAAATATTATTAGATCGATTTATCAAGGTATTATAGACCTCCTTAGTATATTGATATGAAACATGTGCTGTCTGCACATGTGTGCGTGTGTGCGTGCATGTGTTTAGAGGTCTGGGTGATCCCTTAAATTTAAATTATGCAAAAGAATCAAAACAGCTAGATTTGACACTTTCTGAAGAAAATGTGAGTTGCTTTTCCATGCAAAATTCACCGGCACAATGCCTGTGTGTTGCTACACTGTTGCTAAGGCACTGTTAGCATGCTGCTCTGCATTCAGTATGGTGTTCGGGGTGGTGGCTTACTGTCCCAAGTCATTCTGGTCCATATGGCTTGGTTTCCACTTTCAGTGTTAGTCTATGGGAATTTTAAAGAAGGAGATGTGATGATATTTTACATCTGGCATGGTGAGACAGACAGAGTGAGAGACAAAAAGAAAGGGTGTGGTCGAGTGGAGTCGCAGAACATTGTGTGTGTGTGTGTGTGTGTGTGTATATTTTTACTAAATGGAGACTTTTTTTTAACCACGTATTTGTGCCAAATGTTCATTAATACTCATGTAACTACAGAAAAATAAGTGCAAGAAGACACATTCTGTTTGCTTAATAAGTCTGGTTGCTGTAGTTACAACATCCCATTGCAATGCAGCTCAGACACAGAGAGGACGAGGAAGGGGGTGCTCACAGTGATTGATAGGGTGCAGGATAACGCTAGAGTGCCGCACAGATTGATGATGTTTACTCTCTGTTGATTTTGTGGATTCAGTGGAAGGGAAACTACACACGTCCCTTTAGTCAGTGTGTTAAGAAACATTGAAGACCCACATCTGATAAATCCACACTCCTGCTTTGAGTGTTTTTCTATGTGGCTCCTTCTAGTGATTTCTATGAGGCATGTTATTTTTATGTTATAAAAGATGCTATGTGGACATGACCTTGCAATGCATTATGCATGCATTTGCATAATGACATGTTTGAATTTTGAAACATGGATTTTGTATCATGTAGACATGATTTGTTGTTATAGAATCAGTGTAGCGAATCAGCTCTATATTCTTCCACCATTAGGAAGCGAATCAGCTCTATGAAATATTAATAATCAATCATAACTTGTTATAATTGATTATGAATATTTGGATCAGTTAATCGGGTTAACTTGATGTAGCTACATTAACAAAACAACCAAATACTCGGCTCATCCCGTGAACACTCAATTTTGGTTATTAATTAATTAATTAATAGAAATGTACATTTCGGGGCAAGGGAAATGTCTTTCTTACTAAGTATTAAGAGCAAGTAGTCAAAATCTATGATTAGTGACTTTAGATATGAGCTTGAGACACAGACAACTTTACATGTGACATGAACAAGACTTTATTAACTAGACTAAACATTTAAACTACTCTAACATACATATACATACATTCATACAGTTTACCAAGGGAAAGAGGGCTGAAGCAGAATACAGGAAGGCAAGAAGTTATAGCATTGTTTGAAGTTCAGCAGATCAACAGCCTGAGCAAACCATCATATTAGTTCTGACACGCCCTTTTAGAAAGGGGTTAAGGATACTTAATGTATCAAATAATGAGACTAAGTTTGATACTTGCATGTCCCATTTGAATTAAACTGTCCTGATGCAATTTGTTGAGGCTCCAGTTGATCTTTGATGATGTTGTCTTGATGAGAGAGAGAACCAGTGAGAGTCAGAGGATCTTGGTGAATGGGCAGTCGAGGCCGTAGCCTGGCACACGCTTGGGAGTCCTTGGGGCCTCCTAGTTTGGCATGATTCAGCGAGAGAGTGAGAGAGCACAAGGCTCAGAGAACCAGAAAGACAGGAAGCCGGAGGAGCATAACAGAGCGAAGAGATAAGAGAGAGAAGCTAAGAAGAGTTGGTAAGATAAGAGAGTGGATAGGGCTAAGAGGGAGAGGAAGTGGGCGCAGCAATTTTATACCCTCGGGAAACAGGTCCCACCTCTCATTGGCTCGACCAATGAGAAGGGTTTGGGTTCCAGGCGGGAATTTGGTTTATTGCTCTTTGTTGTAACATTGCCCATTGCATGTGCAAGAAAGAAAATAGGAAATATACTTTTAATACTAATATGTTGTTGTTATCGACATATCATGTACACAGTCATTTCGATCTTCAAAATACCAAGTTATAGAGACCAAATATGCCACACATATGATTTTGGTTAACCATAGTATGCAAAGTCTGAAACATTAACCCATTAGTTTGCAAGAAAACATAGATCAAGCACATTTAAGGGAAAATGTGAGATGGCACACTAGATATATGTCAGTATTTATCACATGGATATATAGAATATATATATAGGATTAACAGGGTTCATTTCTCTTTCTCAGTAAGAGAATGAAGGGAGGGTCAGCACTTCTCTGAACATTCCTTTGGAGGTCGTAAAGGCCTCCATTACTCTGGGCAGGAGAATGATTCCTTTGTTCCGACCACGGCTCATTTGCATGTTTCTGGCTGGGTTTATGACGGTAAGAGATTTTGGGCTGAATGACTCAAAAGATGGCAAAACATAACGTAATATCATTCTACTGAAGATCTTATATTCGAATTTAGCTAGGCCAAATCGTAAGGTTTAATTTGATACCAAGAAAAGTATATTTAGTACACTTAGAAAGGGAATATACACTGAGGCTATTAAATATGAGGCCTCAGAGTTTAAAACACACACGAAACAGTTCTAACGAGTTTGATATACCTCAGAAATACACAACATACAGGGATTACACGTATTTCATTAGCAATATGCAGTTCTGTGTTTAACTGGAAAACACACACACACACACACACACATTTTTACGTTCAAAGTTTCCCCCTTCCTGTCCACATGATAAGCACGTGGTGAGCATGCGGATGTCACATGCGGTTCTCTGTCAATAGTTCATTGTCTCTTTGTCAATACATTTATTGTGCTTGTGGAGGCTGGTTGGCGCTATTTCAGTAATTAATTAGGGGGGTTTTTAACAGTAAGTTCTTGTTTGTTCGGGAATCTGTTAAGGCACTGATCCTCCGCCATACCTTACATCAGTAAATACATGTTATAACCAGAGGCGTTTCCAGAACTGAAGGACATCCGGGGCTTAGCCCAGACAATTTTATTTTCACACTAGCAACCACTTCTCTGTAGTCCAAAGCTGGTGAGAGGGTATTCTTTGAGTTTTGCTCTTGCTGGGCCTGTTTCTACAGTTCCTAAATCTTCCACTCTAGTACTATCCTCAACATCCTCTCTCCTCCCTGAATCATCTGTGATGCAAAAGAACAGATACAGCACATAACTTATTGCAAATCAGCTTCAAACAACTAATTCATCAAGTGCTACATATTTCAAATTGTAGACCAATACTATTGAAGAAAATGTATTGGCAAGAGCAGATCAGTGGGATTGCCCTAAGATCTATCATGATTCTTGAATTTTCATGTACATTACCATAAAGTCATCACAAAAGAGTTATATTATAGTGATTAAAGTGAAGTAAAAAAATTTTTTTTATATAAATAATTTACATTTTTTTACATAAATAGTCAAAATGATGTATAAGATCCTAAGTTAAAGCAATACATGAATGACTTTAGTCTAAGTTCATTGACACACCATGGCATCGAATTGTATATAATTCTCCATGTTCATCTGTCAAAATCCTTTCATTAGGATCATTGGGATAAGAAATGTTTCACTTTTAACTTTCTCTAAAGTAATTAATTGTTATCAGTTTCCATGCCTGATTCTGGCACATCTTTGCTACCCTCAAAGTGTATATTTACTACAAACTAATATCACAAAACAAGTCACACATACATTTTATGCTAATGCTTATTGGTTATCCTTAGAGAAAATAACACTTGATAAACAAGAAAATTATGCACCAAACTGAACTTAAACCACGGTCTCCAGCGTGAGAGGCAGATGCGCTAACCACGAGGCTAGAGTTTACAACATGTGATATCAGATGATGATCTTTAGACTTTAAGGACAAAAACAAATGTGAATTCTTACCCACTGACTTCTTTCGGAAATTTTAGAAGCCTCATTTGCTTCATTTTTGCTGTCTTTCCTGCTAACTGCTGTTAACTCGCCACTAAGTAAAGTAAGTTGATGTCAACGACTGTGCTAGCTCCTCCCCTACCTGCTGCATATTCAACAGAGAGGAAGAAACGGAGTCGCCCATAGGCTACCGACAGCAAAGGAACTTATTCTATAGGCTAGATTATGCCTATGTCTATTTTTACAGGCTGTATGCAGTATGTGCAAAGCCAAAGCACAATGAAATAAGGCAACTTATGATTTCGGGGGTTTACATAGGCTATTGTCCGGTTTCATATTTGTCAGTCAACTTTTCAAAATACATTCGGGGCTACACTCAAAACATTCGGGGCTGAAGCCCCGGCAAAATCGGCTGCCGCCGCCTCTGGTTATAACCTACAATGCTTTAGACACTTAATGGTGCACTCTGTAAATTGATTTTATGCATGTTATGTTGGACACACTGACACCTAGGTGTGTGGACACAGCATCATTTAAACACAAAAGTTTTCATTTACGGATGCCATTGTAGAAATTTGAATGTTCACAATCAGCCATATTAACCCGTGAGTGAAAGAGTACAATAACACGGCAGTTACGGAGATTACTGCGAGTAGTATTCGGCTGGTCATGTTATTTTAACATGGCCGCCACCATGAGCGGACCCTCTCCATGTAGAACAGCTTTTATAAGATTACTGATATGACTGGAGTCTTCATCTCATCTGAGTGCGTATGACTTTATACATATGTTTCAAAGTTACTTTTAATGTCTTTAGGAGTAAAACTTTTTTTAATAAGGAAAAATTCATTAAGTGCACATTTAAAGGATTTAGTTTATTCAAAAAATAAATAAATAAATAATTTATGCACCCTCATGTGGTTCCAAACACTTTTTTTTTAACTAAACATCTTGCCCTCCACTATAGTTCTCGAATCTCATTTGAATGTTGCCTAACATGACTTGGCGAGTGAAAACATGCAAAAGTGCACAAGATTTGCGATCTATGGCAGAGGAATGGACATATGGACAAATTTTATGTTGCTTTGACAGCAACTGGTCACAGTATGCCTATCTCTCTGAGGGTGTTTTGGGCCCTGGAGAAGTTTTGACATGCCTTGACATTTGTGCTTTTTTCAGTTGCTTAAAAACACATTAATGGCTAAAGTCTGATAAAACTGTAGTGGCGTAATTTGAAAGCGAAGAGCGTGAGATCTTGCTGACAAGTCGACTGTCATTACTGCCGCTATCGCCATTCAGAAAGAGATCCTTATGGATTTAAAACCCTGAGATGTTCTGCATGACCGTGTGATTGCTTAATTTATTAATTATGAAAGGAGGACTGATTTTCACTTCAAGTAAATTGGTAAGTGCTTTTTGCAGTGTTATAGCAACATCAGGAGTTTTCTAAGTATAAATTAGGCTGCTTGAGAATTCAGTGTCGGATCAAGTTTAGAAAAGAAGTGCTGCGTTCCATTCAACACGGAAGGTCGGATTTTACAAATTCCTACAAGGAAAAGTTCAATGGAATGCATTTTGAAGTCAGAATTACAACTTGTAGACTCGTGCAGAAATTCTCAACACCGATTTCGCCGAGATGCAGGTGCATGATGTCACACAAACATGTCGACACTCAGAGAGATATACAAATTATGTGATAAACATTCACTTTATTAAGTAATATCAATAAATGAGTTTGTTTCCACATTACATGATATTAAAGCTTGTTTAAAAAACACCTGCAGAAACAGGTGTATAAAACTTTATAATCTCTTTTGATAATCGTACACCTGATGCACAAATGCTAGCACTGCAGCATTGTTTATCAGTTGGGTTTCTATGAGACATCTCTAATGAGAGTCAAACACCTGCTAATCTAACCGGAGCACTGCAGTTCTGAATATCTGGGAATGGAATGCTTTGGAATGTTTGGAGATATCAAGTAGGAATATCCCACATCCAACTTGCATGGAACACAGCATTACAGTGTACCCTGATGAAAATAAATTTAATTCAAGTAAAATTGAAATCGCAAATATTATTAGATTAGCTATTTTTACCTCCTTGGTAAATTCATTTGAAAAATTATGATTTTTGAATGTTTGTTCGGAGACGTTCATTTCACAAAACAGCAGTTAAAATTAAGCTTGCTTGAGAATTATGTGTCGTTTCCAGTTCTGGCTTTTGTGCGTGGATGTATTTTTAAAATGCCAGCTGATATTATTAGTTAGCTGTGACATAATGTATGATGCCCAGAGGCATAGGTGTCTTATTCATTGTGAAACTGTGTTTTCTTAATGGCATGAACCATACTGATGGCCTAGACATTTAATGCACAGCCCACCACTGAAATATATATATATATATATATATATAACTTCTATGTAATAGGCATAAGTCAGATGATTGAATGCTTGGACGTCACTGATGTTTTAGTGCAGTAGGTAGAATTTTCAGACAGTCCCTCACATACTACAGACAATGGAAGTGGATCCGAGTGTTTGCTGGCTTTATTCTGTTGCTACAAAAAAGTTGACTGTTTTAATTCAATTTTATGCCCGTATAGTATGTTATATACTCTTTAACTTAACTGAGCTAATTATATATTTGTAAGATTGTCGCATTAAGAGAAAATGACACAATGACAAGAAATGACTCTGCAAATGCAAAAATAAAGTCACAATTTTGTAATATAAACTTGCAATCACATAGTTTTTATCACATAGTTGCAAGTTTATTTCACGTAATTGTAACTTTATATCTATACAAAAGCCACAATTGTTAGATAAAAAGTCAAAATTACCTGTGGAAATAAAAAAAAGCTTTACTTTCTATATGCAAAATAGAATTTCTTATTTGTTTATTTTAATTTTAGAACATGTCTGACACTATTAGCATGCAGACAAAACACAAGGTAACACAAGGTTAATTGAGGTAAAGGAGTACAGAGCATGATGGGATAAATCATTATATTAACTCTTCTACTTAACACATACATATCCAACACACAAGTTCTCTAATTGGGTGAATTAAAGAGACTAACATTTTTTAAATTAAGCTTAATTAGTGGGGTCTTTCAGCGAAGTGGATCCCAGAGAAATCTCTCAAAGAGAATGGACATACTGTATCAATAGATACATCATTCATAATGTATAGTCATCTACCACCTGCTTTCTTGTTCTGTCTCTGTATTTTAAGGGTCAAGTGGTTTAAGCATAGACTTGAGTAATAAGCAACCTGTGATATGTGTCATTGGCTGCATTTTTAACTGTTAAATGATAATATACTGACTGATCTCACTGTGAATTTGACAACACGAAGTCGAAAGTTCTTCAGCTAAAATTGGTCTGTGCTTACCAAAAAAAAAAAAAGCATTGCCCCCAGTGGCCAAAGTGCAGAGTATTGTTGAATGTATGGGCACATATGAGCTCCAGTTTCCGGGTGAAATTTCCAATTTGATCTTAGTAAATGATGTAAATCATGGAAGAATAACGAATACTTTTTAACTCTACACCAAAACTCCAACACCAAACTTTACCATCAGAGGAGTAACAATGTAAATTCAGTGGGAAAATGCAACCTCAAAATTGTATGCATCATTGATTAGGTGAATGTGATTTCTTTCTGGTTCCATTACAAACAAAACAGTTTAACCAGCATAAGGTGGTTTGCTGGTTTTAGCTGATTGAAGCCAGCCAGCCAGCTAGTTTCCTAGCCTGACTACATTGCGAAAAGTGGTAACTTGCAGATGTAAAAAAAAATGTAAATGGGTTATTAAGCCAGTATACTATATTGCTATACCCTAACTGTATAAATGAATGATCAATCTATTACTTGGATAAAAACAAATAAATAAATAAAACATACATTTACATACATTTTTTTTTTATTTTTTATTTATTTCATTCATTTAAAACAAATACAACGACAGCATTTATCATGAATGAAAAGGAGCAGAAAGAAGTAAAAACTTATAATGTCTGCCCCCTATCAACACAAAATCATTTACAGTTCCAGTTCTTTTGAGCTGTCTCATGCAGCCGTCTCTTTTCCTCATCAAGACATCAAAACACAAAATTACATCAATAAAGTTGATCTACTATTCCGCAGTATTATATTTCTGCAACATTGATAATTTAACATACTTCTTAAACACAAAAATGGACTTTGAACTTTTAATTTTACAATCAAGACTGTTCCACAAACTGACTCCTTTGATTGTGACACATTTTTCCTTTGCAGCCGATTGGAACCTGGGTTTTGTAAAAATCTCAGTACCTTTTAACTCATATATACTTTTCCTCTTGGTAAATTTGTTTTGCAAATTGTTTGGTAAACTTTCCATATGAGCTTTATACATGGTTTTTAGAAGGTTAAACTCTACTAATTCATTAAATTTCAGAGTTTTTAGTTGTATGAATAAAGGATTTAAAATACATTTAAATGTGTTTATGTAATACGTGTTTAAAATGTATTTATATTTAACAATAAAATAGCACATTAATAATACATTTTTAAATGCACCTTTTAAATTGTGTTTTAAAATGTATTTTCTTCATTAATTTGCCAGTTCCTTTTCTTTTTCCATTTGCTTTTCTTTCTCCATCTGACAATCAAGTTTAAAAATGCCAGTGGACAGTTGACTCGTGGGAGCAACCAATGACCTTTTGACGTTTTAATACACACCCCCTCTCCCACAGTGGAGAGCGAAGCAAATGTCGGCCGTAGCATGGGCTTTCATTCAGTCACGGGTTGGGGGGCTCGTTGTGTTGATGGCATCATGGTTAATTGCTCCCTTCCATTGTGCACACTTGATGAGGGCCATGCTCCGCATTTAACAGTAGCAGTGATAAGTGACAATTAAATATACGCTTCGCATCCATTTCTTTTGCGTGGCCTTTAAAGAGCACGTAACCTGCTCATTCTCTATCAATAACCATCCAATGACTGGCCATTTTACATCTACTTCGAGTGGCACGTGGGAGAGTTTGTGTGTTTTAAAACTGTCAAAAGTTCAGCCAACTGTCTAATGGCATTTTTAAACTTGATTGTCAAATGGTTTTGGCAGTAGCATTTCCCTGCTACTGCCAGCGTTCTTGACCACAGAGGTTGTTTCCCTGTCATTACCAGTGCCCACGACCATGGAGGTCATTCCCTTGACTCTGTCTGTGCCCACGGCCATGGAGGTAATTTCCTTGCCACAGCCTGTGCTCACAGCCACGGAAGTTGTTGGCCTGCCTCTGCCATTGCCCACAACCACGGAAGTCATTCCCCAGCCACTGCCTGTGCTCACAGCCATGGAGGCTGTTCCCCAATCCATGTCAGTCTTCACAGCCATGAAGGCTGTTCCCCTGTCTCTGGCAGTGCTCACAGATATGGATGCTGTTTCCCTGTCACTAACTGTGCTCACGGCCACGGAGGCCATTCCCCAGCCTCTGTCGGTGCCCACAGCCATCGAGGACGCTCTCCAGTTGCAGCTGCCAGTGCTCAGGGCTGCAGAGGCAAATATCCTGTCATGGCCAGCGTCCACGTTCACGGAGGCAGGTCCTCAGTGGTGACCAGTGCCTATGCCTGATCCATCTATGGCTCCGCCTCCTGAGCCACTCCCTCCTGAACTCTCTCCATCTGCTGCTGCCCAGTTCACTGTCCCCTCTGCCCTGAGGTCTCTTCCCAGGCCTCCATACCACACCCCTTTACTTAAACTCCCTCCCTGGATTCTCTTCCTTTCCTCCCTTTCTGTTATGTTTCCTGTTCTTTGTTAAGTGTTTATTTTGTTTGTATTTTTTTATGTTCCTGTTGAGATTTCTGGAGGCGTCCCTTTGGGGGGGTACTGTAAGGTTGGGTTTCTGTTCGGTGGGACCATTGCATTATCGTATGTATCGTATGTATGTATGTCTTGTGTTTTGTGTACGTTCTTTGTGTAAGTGGATGGGTCCATTCGTTAGTGCCTGCCATTCGCGAGTTACAGCTGTGCGCTCTCCGCTGAGCTCATGGTCCTGTCATCTTGTCAGATTGGGTTTTGTCTGACGAGGACCGTGGCATCATCATCCCCTGTCTGTCTCATGCTTTGTGTTCTGACCCTTGTTTGTTCATGCCTATGTGTCTTTATCTATGTGTCGGGAGAGTAGATGCTTTCCAGTGTGCTGCGTGACAGCTGGTCTTACATGGAAGATTCCACAACTCAGTGACTGCTTTTAATTGCAGTAAATAAAGTCTCTGAACCAGGGATGTAGTGGAGGCTAAACGCACGTAAACGCCGTTTACGCACCTCCCAAAATTCGGAAATAGCGTTTACCCACCTCCAAAGTGGGTTTATCCACCTCTAAATTGCGTTTATCCACCTCTAAATAGATAGTTCCTAAGCCATTTTAAATTAAGCTTATGTCGTTTTAGTTTCATATTGTTCATTATTAGTTTCATAGGTTGTTAAACCTAAGACGAAGTCTTTCATAATGCGCTGCTGCCAGTGTTTCCCATGCGCGTGCATCGATATTGACTACTACCAGCTATATACAGCGTGCTGACCTCAAAAATCCAGCTGTATTCTAACAATAACTTAGCTCTCCTTATTAGCTAGGCTCCTTGCATGCTGGCTAATAAGTAATAACTGACAGTGCTGTGTTGGACAGATTTATGCAGCGGTGTTCCATGACGGAGAGAGAGCGCGAGAGGTACGGGTGAGAGAGAGAGAGAGAGAGAGAGAGAGAGAGAGGGACGAGCGACGAGCGACGAGCGAGAGGTAGCCTAGTGCTGCGCGAATGCGCTACGGCTCTCTGCAATCAAATACGATTTTAAATAGGCTTAGTAAAAAATACAAAATAAATCGAAAATCAATGTGTGGTTATTTTGTGTTCAAAATGGAACTTATATTGTCTTTCTTCTGTTAATTACAGAAACTGAGTTTTCTTAAAATTAAAATATGTGGCACCAGATTCATTCTTCTGTCTGTCGTTAATCTGCACTATTTTACTATCTAAACTATTTTGATAATCAATTAGTCGGGTTGAGTCATTTTTTAAGACAAAAGTAAAAAGATTATTTGATTCCAGCTTGTTAAATGTGAATATGTTCTAGTGTCTTCTCTCCTCTGTGACAGTAAACTGAATATCTTTGAGTTGTGGACAAAACGAGACATTTGAGGACGTCATCCTCCTGGGCTTTTGGGAAACACTGATCCACATTGTTCTGACATATTATAGACCAAACAACTAATTGATTAATCGAGAAAATATTCAACAGATTAATCGACTATGAAAATTCCCAAATCCCTAATCATTATGTACAAGTGCATTGCATTGGAAGCCCTGGATATAAGCCTCCCTCTCTATCTCTCTTAAATATTTTTGTTCTCTCTGTTTTGTCATTTAGTAAACTTTATAGATTTCAACCATATTATTCCTTCTTGGGTCTCTTTAACAAGAACTTAGATTAATGTATGAATTGAATAGTGATTGTGTGACCTATGAGGGAACAACCAGTGATACCCTTGGTAGTACCATCAAATGATAGCTTATAGCGATGTCATCAGCATACACATATACCGGTAGGCAGTCGCCCACCTTACCGGGTGACCACGTCGTGGTCCACCAGAATTTATAGTTTACCCACCTCTTTTTTTACCACTACACCTCTGCTCTGAACTGTTCCTCAGCTCTTGGATATGTTGTTCTCACTATCGCTCATTACATATGTACCCCCTCAACCAGCAATGCAGCAGAAAAAAATTTGACCTACTGTCACCGTATTATCTGATGTCGCAAAGTTACAAAATTGGAGTGAAGACAGTGGAGATTGCTTGATGCTTTATGATACAGTTGGATACTGAGGTCAGGTAGGAACACCTGCTAGAGACCAACAGTATAGCGACTTAGTGACCTCCTGAGATTTAATCACTGCCAATGTGAATGCACCTTAAGGTTCTACCTTTCCTACCCAAATAAACATTATGGATATATGGGAAATATTCAACACACTTTGGTTGTACTTCTTACCTGGAACATGACCTGGTATTGCTCCTCAGGCTTCTGCACCACACACATGCTACACCCCATCCTGATGTCTGACTCCTGACCCCTTCAGGGCACTAAGCTTTTAGATCACCTCTAGCTGTCAGTCTTTTTCTCAGAGGAAAGGCTGTGCTTGTTTGTACACAGTAGCATTCCCTAATAGATCCAAATGGAATGTTGAAGACTTCCAGTGTTGGGTTCCTTCTTCCAGCTATAAATCCACAACTTCTCAGTTCAAAGCACCTTCAGTTCAACGTTAAGAGATGGTACACATGTAGCTCTTTAACCTGGCTTTAAAAGAGTCCATTTACAAGCTTTTTAGCTGTCCATTTAATCCTAATTCAAGCAGAAAACCTGCTTCAAAGTGGAGAATGAACCATCCAATTCCAATCCTTTTTTTAACTGTACAAGAATTTCAAACTGTCACATTTCAAATGCAGAGGTGTGGAATTAAATGAATACCAGTATGTAGAAAAGTCAATTTGTGCTTGAAGTGAAATGTTGCTGTACAGCGCTCCCATTTCTGTCCCCATTGATGTGCTTAATTCAGAAAACCCAGCATGAAATTACATTTCTGTGCTTGTACTCAGGGTTTCATAAAGGGCACTTCCCCCAGTGCTTTTTTTTGGGAGCAAATCCAAATTACTCCTATATCAGTAAATGCTGCATGTAAGTGCTTGGATGTTTAGTGTTTTATTCCAGTGATGGAAGGATGATTGGATGTTTGGTCAAGAGAGACCTTCAAGGAAGGTTTCCATGAATGGAAATTGCTTTTGCCTCCCAATGTGTTTAGCAAAATCTGTGATAATTTGGCTTCCTTCGACCAGAAATGAAGTCCTTGCCTCTAAAATTGTATTTTCAAAGCATTTCTGTCAGTTTTTGTTGAAAAAATAGATAGTCTTGCAACTGTTGTTACTTGCAAGTATTTATTAGGATAAAGTTTCAGTCAAGAACATTCTTCATGCGGCAGTCATTCGTCAATGTTTTTGTAGAGAAATGAAAAGTTGTTGCAGTACGTCCATCAATGCAGAACAACCGTTTTAACAAAGTATTTTTTTTTTTTGCTGTGGATGCCTACAAATATTGGGTCTGCTGCGTTACTCTTGTGAACATCCCCTAGTACATGGATTCTTGACTGTAGCTAGCATTCTCATTCACACTATTACATTGGGAATCAAATAAGATTTACTGCCCACAGCCTTCACTTATCCATACAAGATAATTTCAAGGGCCCCACTTTCCTCAATCTCCCTCCACCTCTTTATAGCTCTCTTTTCAATCTTCTACCTTCGTCTCTCACTGTTGTAGCTGTTCCAGTATCTCGTCTCCTCTTTCAACCTCACTTTCCAATTCTTGTGCTTAAGTTTTTACATTCAAGTAGGTGTTGCTTTCAATCTTGCCTCTTTCAAGTGTGAGTTATCGTTTTTACTTGTATAAACACTCATACACATGTTGCCTGCTGGATAAATTGCATATAAAACGGACATAAATAGCAAGGTGAGAGAGTCTATCTGCTTAAAGAGCAGGCCAGAGGAAAATTCAATCCTACATACTACAACACATGCTTTTACAGGCCTGTTTATGTACGAACAACAGCAAACCTTCTTAACTTGACTGGCCGCCCATCTGTATGTGTCACTGACACTATACACACACACTCCACATTCAAGCATGACTCAATGCAGTAGTTGTTGTGTTTTTCAGAGATCTGAATAAGCAGAAAAAGATGGATGAATAGCTACTTCATTCATAATTACAGAGCTCATACACTTCCACAGTTCTAAAAAGACAAAGCCTTAGAATTGCAATCTGAATTTACGATAACCCCTGTAAAGCACACTTAGTACTAACCCAATTATTCAAGAGTGAAATGCTGCCATATAAATTATCAATGAAAGAAAATTATATAAAATTACACAAGCCCTTAATAATTATCATTTGAGCTCTGTCATGGAGAAATCAATATCATTCTTATTAATATACCAGTTGGACACCTATGGTGGTTTTTGAAATGTGAATATCAGACATGTTATAATTGGCACTTTTTTGTATTTCTTTTGCTAGTTATTCACTAGCACATTTTGCTATGGGACATTAGAAAGCCAAGCTGTCTGGGAAAAAACATATTTGTCCTATGGCTGGTTCAAATCTGAGGCAGCAGTCTTACTACTTTTCTCTTTCTCAACACTTAACACTCTGTTTGTATGGAATCTGAAAAGCTGAAGTTTTTCCCTTTCAAAACACTGATAAAATCTGTTACGTCATTTCTGCTTATCTAGCACTCATTATTTACTTACTACCCCATCTAATCCTATCCTATTGTCAGAAAAATGTATCCACATTTTAATTAAATGTCAACTAACAGGTTTCTGATTTTAACACACTTCACAATGGTAGAAAGCTTTACCTTCATTAAACTGTCAAAGGGGTTCGTATTGTTTCAGACACCCTGCTGTTTCAAATCTCAGGCTAGCTATTCATGCTGCAGTAACGTGCCAGACAGACTCTGTGTGCTCGGAGAAATTACAGGCGTCGCCCTCGTATGCCCACATACACGGAAAGGTCAAACTCTATAACATAACTATATACAAAACTATAATATCCAGAATTTGTGGGGCTTGTCTCAAATTCTTCCTAAAATTACTTCAAATAACAACAGAAGAACAGTTAGGAAAGAGTTAGAAGGAAAGATTTCAGGAGATGAAATTTGAGACAAAAAAAGCAAGTCTTACAACTATTCCTGTCTCAAAGACAGCATCCAACATCAACAATCCCAACTATAAAAAAGCAAAACACCCAGTAAGTGTGACAAACACATGGGATGTGAAAAAAGAGACAAAAATTAATATTGAAAGAAATGCAGAGCTGTTTCATCCCTCCTTTTCTCTGTTTTTCCTCCCAAGAGTGCTGCATCCTTTTGTTTGGGTAGGATTTGAGTAATCCATCCTGGCGTGTTTCTTTTTACGAAAATCCTATGAAAAAAAAAGGCACTGGATAAATTCCTCTTGAAACCAGTTCTGTGATGAAATTCTGGTCCGACAGAGAAAAGCATCCTTTGATTGAGGAGAAGATGGGAGAGCAGTGGAGGGAGTCATCAGGTGAAGGGTGCCGCTGTCTCGTCCCCTTGTGTGGGCTGACGAGCAAACTCCCCCACTTCAGCGCAGAGAGAGAGAGAGAGAGAGAGGAGCAGCACAAAGACATAAATGTCCTGAGAAGTCAGCCACAAACACACACACACGCTGCTGCTTGCTCGCTCACTGGAGGTATGGTTTTAGATGCAACAAAAATCTCCATACTACACCCTTTCTGCCACTCTCTCTCTCTCTCTCTGTGTCTCGGAGTGCATGTTGGGATTGAGAAGGGTACGTGTGTGTGTGTGAGAGCGTGTTTCTGTCGTGCTCTGTTATATTAACAGATTTATATTTATATTTATATTAATATAACATAATTTTTTTTGTGTGTTTTTCTTTCTTTACTTCTATAGTTTATTGTTTGAAAATATTAATATAGTATTCTAGTAAGTAGTGTGCTGTGCTTTGCACATTTCACCTGGCGCAAGGTATGGCGTCCACAGGTGGAAGGACGTCATTGTCTCTCCGCCATGGTTTCAGGTGTGTGCCAGAGGCCTGTGCTACAGTTGAAGATGTTTTGCTAGCAGTTGGTGAGCAGATAGGCTATGAAAATATTGCTTCGGCTTCGAGGATGAATAAAGCCGTAGTTGTTTTTCTTAAAACAGAAGCGTTGGTCAATAAGGTTATTGAAAACAGATTGTGGGTGAAAGAAATTTTCATTAATACTATACTATAGCGTACATGATTTTTGCTAGAACGGAGAGTTTGCGATGTTTTGAATGTAGTGAGTATGGACACAAAAGACTCTGTAGGGTATGGACGGAGAATCATGAAGTCATTGATTCTGAATGCAATGCACACATTCTTGCGAAGGGTCATAAAACCCCCACTCATGTGACTCGCCCCGCACCCCCCTCCTTAGATGAGTAAGGAATGTGAAAAGTTGAGAGACACACACGTTTCTCACATTTAAAGCCCAGAAGGGCTTATGTTTAAGGAAGTATGTTTTTATCCCCGTAGGCTTTGGTATTTCTGCTGTATATCAAACTAGTAAGACTGTTTAGTTGTGTAGTAAAACTCTGAGGATATATATATAGAGTCTAAGAGTGTATATTCACTTTTAAGTGTACCAAATACACGTTTCTTGGTATCAAATTAAACCTTACGACTTGCCCTAGCTGAATATAAATATATGGTTACGTTAAAAATGTATTCTGCTATGTTTTTACTGTCTTTTGAGTGATTAAACCCAAAATCCTGACCCGGTCATAAATTATGCAAATGACATGTAAATGAGCCTTGACAGGACAAAGAAACAATCTCGCGCCCAAAACGGAGGAGTCTCATTGGGCCAGTCCTCCCAGAGGAGGTGTGACCTCCCTGCCTTAAAAGTTAGGCTCCGCATTGAATCTCTCTCTTGGCTTCTTCCCTCAGTATCTCTTCAAGCTCTTCAAGCTTTCTTTACTTTTCTTTTGTGTTACTTTCGTCAGACATGTCTTTTATTTTATTTGCCGTTTATCTCAGTCTTTTATTTGTCTTCGGACAAAGCTCAACACTTTACATTTCTAGAGCCATCCGATACCCTCCGGTGAAAGGACTCTCTCTCAGCAACAACAACCGCTCCTCCTAAGATGCTTTGAACTCCCCATGAGCTACCCACGCCGGGAACACCCAACAGAAATCCTCCATCTCACGGAAGCAACGAGGGCACAATAAACACGCAGTCTTGTTCAGCCACAGAAAGGTCCATTGTGCAAGTATTATTTCATCTAAATTCAAATGCGTTAAAGTGTGTAACTTCCGTAATGGCTCTTAAGGTTTAACTGTTGTAACAAGTTTGCTACCCCTCTCTTTACTTTCCTTACCGTTTTTACTTTGTTTATTTTATGTTTGTTCTATGTTAAATGTTTGTTTGTTAAGTGTAGTGATATATCCTAGTTCCTTGTATTAAACTCAATTATACGCGTGATTTCCTGTGTGTGTTGGTTACAAAACAAAGCCTCTTTAATGTGCGATTTTAAGCTACGAGCTGATATTATCAAAGTAAGTTAACGTGCTTTTGATGAGTGAGCTTATAACTAGGAATAACCCCTCTGGAGAATTGATCAAAAGTACCAAATAAAGTGGTTCGGGCGGATCTAACTGACTGGTTGCGTGTAGCCTCACGGTCAATTCCATTGAGGTGTTATTAAAATTAATATAGACTGTCTGCATATGATGTATATTCCTAATTAATCATAATTCGTTGTGTTTAATTATCTATATATATTTGAAGCAGACTCTTGGACTATATAAGCCCGTTTGGGGCGTTTTTACATGTATGGGTGTCCGGGTCACACTGTATGATTAATCATTGATTTCGATCAGTAATATTAATTGTACATTCCCCAAACCTGACCTGTTCACGCGCTACAACTCTCATGCCCTAAGACATTTTTTTTAGGAAGGACCTAGTATTATCGGATAAATCATTGGTGCGTAACGATGTGGAGGTGAAGCAGAAACCAGAAGAGGAAAAGTCAGGCTTGGACGGAGATCACGTGGCTGAGATGATTAAGGACAATGGATTGGAGGCGAGTGAGAATGTGGAAACTTAAACCATATTGATAATGAAAAGCCTAGTTGTAGCAATATAAATGGTACTGCAGTTGTAGAAGAACAACTTGTAGCTAGTTACGCAGACCTACACCTCAGTGGTGTGCAGTGTGCGAGTATGGAGGAGGATGATGCATTTTCTGATATTATGACACAGAGTCAGGATGACATGAAGGATGATAAGAGTTTGTCTGATATGTCAGATCTCTATAAAGCTGATGATGATTTGTATTCTGTAGAACAGATAAATGCTTTTTTGGACGAGACTAAAGGTGCGTACACACTGCCAGCGACAGCGCGCGCGACAGCAACTCAATACCATTCATTTTCAATGCGAGCACAGCGACTTCCGGCGACACGAGCTGTCGCGACCGTTGGCGCTAGATGTGGGCGTGTCCAGCGACGCGACAAAGTTGAGAAAAGTTCAACTTTGGAGCGACTAACGGAAGCGACAGCCAATAGGAGAGACGACGGGAGAGCTCACGTGATCCTTCTCTCTCTCTCAGCTCCTGCAGTAACGGAAAGATGGATGAAAGGCTAATTCTTGCTGTTAGAAATGTTCCAGTGCTCTATGATATGTCTCTTCCCACGTTCAAGGACATTTTTAAGAAAAATACTGTGTGGAAAGGTGTATCTGAGATCGTGGGGATTTTATGGACCCAGACAGACCGGCATTTGCATTTTACGCCAGAGATAAACAGCCGCTATGGCAAACAGCACGCCTTGTTTCTCATTCATCTTTGATATAAAGCATTTTATGTACTGATTCCATTTATATTTAGTCTTTTCCCTCCAAAATGTTTGTTTTTAGTGGCAAGAAAAGAGATTCGCTGTCAACAGCAATGGAATGACATCCGTGAATGTCATTTATAAACGTTACTAGGCAACCAGTAGTGGGAACACCCACTAGCGACTTCACCGCCAGCCACTGGCGACCTGCAGCGATAAAGTCGCTGGCAGTGTGTACGCAGCTTTAAGGGAAGATTTTTTCCCTGATAAAGTATAGTTAGTTGCTTCTGTAGTGTGGGCACGTAAAACGTACAATCATACTGTGTTATCACAACAGAAACGGTACAGACTTAAGAAGTATATAACGACGATAAGACAGGGCAAACAGAATGTGAATGAAAGAAGAACAAACATTATGGATTTATGTATGTATCTGTGTATCTTTTTCCTTTTCTTCTGCTGTTCTTTCTACTCTATCTCATGGAGTTTCTTAGAATATGTTCTCTAAATGTGAATGGTCTGAGAGATAAGAAAAAGCAATATTTTAATATTAAGAATATTGCAGTAGGTTTTCTTCAAGAAACCCATAGTAATATGAGTAATGAGTCTGAATGGGGATTGTGGTGGAAGGGAGAATATGTTTTAAGTCATGGCTGTAATGTTAGTGCAGGAGTTGCAATTTTGTTTAATTCAACTTTAAAAGCAAAAATCCTATCAAGATATGAGGTAGAACCTGGGAGATTACTTTTAGTAAGAGTTGAAATATATAATATTAATTTTCTTTTTGTTAATATGTATGCCCCTAAAGACGGAACAGAAAGAGTTCTTTTATTTGAGAAATTGGGTTGTGTTTTAAAATCTCTTAATTTAAGAGATGTAATTATAATGGCAGGAGACTGGAATTGTACTTTGAATTTTAACATGGACAGAGATGCTGAAGAACCTCACCATAAATCAGCGCTTGTGTTATCCAATGTGGTTAAAAGTTGAAATATTGATGATATTTGGAGAGTGAAAAATCCATTACATAAACAATACACTTCGGTAAAAGTTGCAAATGGTTCATGCTGCCAGATTGGATAGATATTATATTACACACGATTCAAGAAACAGAGTGGGCAATGTTAATATTATTGCAAATATCATCTCAGATCACAAAATGGTAACAATCGATGTAATTTTAAAGGAAAGTAAAAGGAGTTTGTATTTGTATTTTAATAATAAGCTTTTACAAGATAATGTTTTTTGTGAAAATTTTTTATTGTTTTGGGAAATATGGCAAATGCAAAAAGGGAATTATGGTGATATTAAACAATGGTGGGACATTGGAAAAGTGCAAATTAGAGTTTTCTGCAATATTCATTGTATTCAACAAGGACATTAAAGACCACGATACAGGACTTGGAGAATGAGATCTCTGATATAGAGGAGAAAATGATGGCGAGGAATGGACTTCATTTGGAAATTGCTCTTTCAGAGAAAAAGCTTCAGTTAAATTCTTCATTACATGATAAAGTGAAAGGTGCCCTTGTAAGGGCACATTTTATCCAAATAAAGACATTGATGGACCCACAAAATTCTTTTTCAATTTAGAATGAAAGACTAATCAAGGAAAATTGATGGTGGGTTTAAAAAATGATGAAGGTGGTGTTACCTATGATTCTTATGAAATGAGAATTGCTGTTGATTTTTATTCTGACTTATACAGAGCCAATATCACAGATCCTAAATGTAAAGAGGATTTATTTTCATTTCTTAAGAAGTTGACGCCTGAGCAAAAGTTGGTTATTGATTCACCAATTACTTTTCAAAAAGTGACAAAAGCTGTAAATAATCTTTCATCAGAGAAGATGGGTTTAAGTTTTTAGGAGTGTTTTTAGGTTCTGAGATATATTAGAAAAAGAATTGGGAAGGAATATTGGAAAAAATATTTCCAATATTCACTGGTTATCTAACTGGAAATGGCTAATTCCTCAGCTGTCCTATAGGGGAAGGGTCTTATAGTCAATAATCTTGTTGCTTCAACTCTGTGGCATAAAATGACTGTATTGGACCCCCTTGCTTCTGTCATTAAGGACATTCAGAGATGTCTTGTTGACTTCTTTTGGACAAGTCAGCATTGGTTAAGACCTGCAGTACTTTACCTGCCTTTTCATGAAGGGGGCAAGGTCTAATTGATATAGGATGTAGGATTGCTGATTTTAGACTACAAGCTGCCCAGAGGCTTTTGTGGGGAAGGATGTCAGTTGGGCTGATGTGGCCTGTGGTATTTTGAGGAGAGGAGGACAACTGGGACTAGATCAACAATTGTTTTTAATGAATTTATATGATGTGGTTTTGGTTGAAATAACTCCTTTTTAAAAGACAGTTCTAAAATCATGCAATGTTTTGAGAATTGTTTGAGAACAAGGTATTGTAAGTGGATCATGGATTAAAGAGGAACCTCTACTCTCTTACCTCTTACAATCCTGCATTACCTATGAATATTTTGAACTCTCATTCAATGCAGGCTGCTATGGTGAAAGCCCAGTTTATAAAAGTCTCTCATCTTTGGAGTAAGAGCGAATGGTTGTCTTCAAGGGATATTGCAGTAAAGCTTGGTATTAAATCACTCTGTGTTGCAGAGAGATTAAGGAATGATTTTTTATCTGTAATACATCAACATTTACAGAGTTGTTGAAGGATGAGGAAAAAAACAGCAACAATGTATTAATGAGATGGTTGAGTTTCCAAGTTTAGGGGTAAGGGCAGCTGTGGAGACATGGTTGGAGGATGAAGGAAAGTTGTTGCGTTTTTAAAATCCAGAACTTAATTTGTTCGGTGATACTGGAAAGAGAGCACTGTATCATACTTGTGTAAAAGTGATGTGTTTTAGACTCTAAATGGCAATATATCCCCTAAAGGTAGTTGGAAAACTTTATATAGAATTCCTATTGACAAGAGAACTGGTGATCTTCAATGGCGGATAATACATGGAGCAATAACTACTAATAGACATAGGGCACATATTGATCCAACAGTAAGAGATGAATGTCCATTTTGTTTCGAGTCAGAAGATGTGTATCACTTATTCTTGCATTTTGAAAGATTGAAGCTGATGTTCCCTTTACAAAAAACTTCACTATGATGCTGTGCTGCTAAGCGCTATGGGGAACAATCCTAGTTGTGACCGAACTGAAATAATGTGTGTAACACGTCAATGAACATTGACTGGAATTTATAGCCTCGGCTGATGTAATCATTAGATGCACCTGCGGCCAGGCTATAAATTGGGACGTCACCAGGTGTCGTCAGAAACTCTTTTTTCAGAGCAATTCTGTTTCTTTGTGTTTTACAAACCCTGTCAAAACTTTCTTTCCTTTGTTAGGAGTTAGAATCAGTTAGGCAGTGTGCAGTGAACGTTGTTCTCTTTGTTCTCTTTTTTCTTCTCTCTTCTGTTTAGAAAATATTATATATATATATATTTCTAAAAAAAGAAAAGAAAAAAAAGAGAGAATGACTGAAAGCCGCAAACAATGCGTGTTCCCATGTTCTCGCTCTATAGCTGAAGAGGACACGCATCAGTTTTTGCTCTGTTTGTTTGGGGGTAAGAGCACGCTGCTCTCACGTTGCAGAAGGGCGGGTGCGAGCACTGCAATTTGCTTTAACAGGCAAAGTGCTTCACGCTCGCCTCGCTTGCTTCCGGGAGTCAGCACTCAGGAAAAAAAAGATAGTTTGTGGGGCTCTTGCATGGATTTGGCTGAGGAGCAAGAGACGGGTTGATCCCTTTCTCTCGCTCTCTCCCCAAACCCAGCTGGTCCTTCACATGATCTCGAAGCGCGTTCCGACGCTTCTTCGGATCATGAGGAGGATCGCGATTCTCTTCCCGCCTCTGAGCTTTCCGTCCTCGATAAAAAATCTACAGAGGAATTACTCGATGTTGTTACTCGTGCGGTTGCTAGATTGGACTGGCCATGCGAAAAAGAGACACCAAACCCTCCAAATTAGGGGATAGATTTTATCTTCCAGTGTAAGAAAGGGACCGCCTAATGAGTCCCTTCCCTTCTTTGATAACCTCCATGAAGAGCTTTTTCGCTCATGGAGGAACCCCTAAAAAAACAAAAAATTAAAAATACATATTTTGTTCCCGCGTTCACATACCCTCAACGTCATTATATTCGACTATCGTGGGTGCTGAGGCACGGGGGTATTCAGTGATGCCGCCGGTCGGAGAGACGCTTGCGGGCTATCTCTCGCCGGGCTCGACATCGTCACTTAAGAAGCCCTCTCTCCCCTCAAAGCCTTGTAGGACAACCTCCACTTTAGTGGGAAGGGCTTATCAAGCAGCATGTCAGGATGGTTCTGCTCTGCACACTATGCTGTTTTACAGGCGTACCAGGCTGATCTCCTGGACGACCTGAGTGTGGGTTCTGCGCTTGACGAGCAAGCCACAGGCCCGCCTCGTTCCTGTCTGAACGGGGGCTCAAAAGCAAAGTGTGGCGAGTCGTGCTCCTCCTCCCAGGGATTGGGGACAGTCTCGCCGCCCTCGCTAGCCCCGAAGCAAGACCTCAGGACTATAATTTCTAGTAAGAGAAAACCCTGACGGTCTTGCGCCTAGATTAAGGGGTAGCTCCCCTCGGGGCGGGGCACGTGCTTCACTTCACCCCTCCCGGTACCCCCTTGAAGCCCCTCCATTTCCGCCACCTCTTGGTGTTTCGGGTTGAAGAGGCTTCCGTCAAAATTGGGTGTTTTCGCTGTTCCTGCATTTTATTCAGGACGCGAAACACTCGACAACCCCTCAACAGGAAGTGTTAAAATATAATACCCATCTCAGAGATTCTGGCAGCGTGGAAACTTCTGCCAGATATTTTCTTTTCTGTGGGTCTTATAAGGCTGTCAGAATTTAATTCACTCGCCGCTTTTCTGTGTTTCAACGGCGTGTTCTCACTACCGTAAACTGGATTTCTTTTTTATGTAAAAAATTAATTCCCCGATGGGGAACGCTCGGGCATGCAGACTGAGAATGACAAGTGAATGAACCTTGACCGGGTTGCCCTCATGAGATTACGCGATTGCCTGCCATACTATAAGAGTGAATGCGCTGTTGACATGAAATACTGGCTTTTGATATTGATGCGAATGCGTTATGATGAACAGGCAGCGTTGCAACTTTGTGATGAACAGGTTGCATGGCAACGGAAGGTCTAGACCCATGACTAGATCTGAATGCATTTGATGGATATGAAAATGACTTGGCTTATTTCTGATGGAAGCCGGCTGCTGCCTGAGCCGATGATTTTGCAGGATTCGCGGGGTGCGCGCTCCTTCCGCGCCAGGTCGTGCAATGCGATTGAGAGAGATCTCCTGAGTGAATGAGATGTGTTTGGTGGTTGTTTACTCCCCATGTAACAAAGCAATGGCTTACATGCGATTGGCTAGGAATTACCCCGCTAATGAAGTGATGATGTACAGCTGCTAGTCTTCCCGCTAGAACTACGCTGCACTTCCATTTACACATGTAACCCGAGACGTTTCTATTGTTGGAAGAATGGAGTAAAAATTAGAATTTTGAATTTACATTAAATGGTTATATTTATAGCCCGTAATAGAAGTATCAAAATAGAAAAATATGTGTTAATTCCTTTTTTATATGGTCAAGCAAAGTTAGCTGTGTGGCTAACAAGAAAAGAAAGGTGTTTCTACTGATGTTAATATGATTTTAGGAGGTCTGATATGTGCCCGGCTTACTTTTGAGTTCAAATATTATAAAATGGTTGGAGATATTGATACTTTTAAACTTACTTAGGGTTTGAATGATGTTTTATGTACATTGGAAGATGATTTTTTACAAATTAATTTGAGGTATTTGTGTATGTAATTTATTTATTGTAATGTTGGAGTAACGAGGCAGACGAGGAGTTACGGATCCAAACGCAGCTGAGGCTTTATTTGAATAAACAGAAGAGAAACACAAACAAACAACCCACGATGGGGAAATAAAGCATAAAACAGTTAACTAAAACACGAAGGATCAAACGGAGAACTTGGGCAGGGAACACATACCGGGTTTACACCAAACAACGGTCGACAAAGACAGAACAAAGACACGGGGTATAAATACACAAACATAGGATAGGTGGCCAATGAAAGAACAGAACTCAAACAGGATAACAAGGTGATTAACAGAAACCAAAGGCAAATTAACAAGTGCAGGTGTAAACAATGAACAGTGAGCACGAACGCTAACAGAGGGTTATGGAATCAAATACGGGACTAAAGTGACAACTAAAAGAGATAAGGAAAACAAGAGGGCAACAGTGAAACAAGACAGGGTGGACTATGGAGTTAAATAAGGGAACAAAGTGAAAACTAAGTGAAAGTGACAAGATGGAAAACAAGAGGGTAACAGAGAGACAAGACAGGGTAATCATTACATAGCCCCCCCCCCTTAAGGATCAGATTCCAGACGATCAAAACAACAAAAGACGAAAAAGACCCACAAAGAAAAACCCAAATGAGGGCACCAGGGGCAAACAGACAGAGACAAGTGGGCACATGGGCGGACCAGGGGGGGTACACTGGGCAGGCAGGAAGTCCGCGGGGGCCATTAGGCAGTCCAGGGAGGTGGAGAGGGTAGATAGATAGACCATGGAGGCCGAGAGGGCAGGCAAGCAGTCTATGGGGGTGTGTGAAGGGACCAGGGTCAGGTGGCCGCAGAACAGAGGCCGGTTTAGATGGCCCGGGAGCTGGCCACTTGGCAAGGACAGGGACCGGGTCGGGGGGCCTGGGTGGAGGCCACAGGACGGGAACAGGGTCAGGAGGCCTGGGAGGTGGTCGTGGGCCAATGGCCGGTTCAGGGGACCTGGGAGGTGTGGCCATTGGGGAGCTGGCGGAGCCGCGGAGCCAAGGAGGACCTCTGAGGCGGGGCAGTCGAAGACTTGGGTGGCGGCGGAGCAGAGGCAGGCAGAGCCATGGTGTACCCTGTGGCTCAGGGACGGTCGAGGCTGCAGGCGCCGGCTCAGGGACGGTCGAGGCTGCAGGCGCCGGCTCAGGGACGGTCGAGGCTGCAGGCGCCGGCTCAGGGACGGTCGAGGCTGCAGGCGCCGGCTCAGGGACGGTCGAGGCTGCAGGCTCTGGCTGGGTTACCGTGGTTGGCGAGGATTCGGGCTCGCTCACAGTGACATGCGGGTGCTCTAGCTCGCTCACCGTTACATGCGGGGGCTCTAGCTCGCTCACCGTTACATGCGGGGGCTCAGGCTCGCAGACCGGGGCTGGCGCGGGCCGGGAGGCGGAAGCCCGTCTTCTTTCCCTCCTCCGGGCAGACGCAGTGGGCCGCGCTGGCTCATGGAAGGCGACTGGCGTGGGGGCAGGCTCGCTGACAGGTGGGGCTGGTGTGACAGGGTGCGGTGAGCTGCACGCTAGTAGGGTCATCTCCAGGTAGTCGCGGAGAGTGCTGCCGGGCGTTGCCTGTGGCACCTGCTCCCTCAGCGAGGGATTTAAGCTATCCCTGAAGAAGACCATCAGCGCAGAGTCCGGGAAGTCAGTAGCGTTGGCCAGGAGGAGGAAGTAGCGAGCGTGGTCTACGAGCGGGTAGTGCTCTTGCTGCAAATTGAGCAGCCGACATTTGGCTCGGATAGCTGCTGGATCCATGTGCGGTCGATCGTTCTGTAATGTTGGAGTAACGAGGCAGACGAGGAGTTACGGATCCAAACGCAGCTGAGGCTTTATTTGAATAAACAGAAGAGAAACACAAACAAACAACCCACGATGGGGAAATAAAGCATAAAACAGTTAACTAAAACACGAAGGATCAAACGGAGAACTTGGGCAGGGAACACATACCGGGTTTACACCAAACAACGGTCGACAAAGACAGAACAAAGACACGGGGTATAAATACACAAACATAGGATAGGTGGCCAATGAAAGAACAGAACTCAAACAGGATAACAAGGTGATTAACAGAAACCAAAGGCAAATTAACAAGTGCAGGTGTAAACAATGAACAGTGAGCACGAACGCTAACAGAGGGTTATGGAATCAAATACGGGACTAAAGTGACAACTAAAAGAGATAAGGAAAACAAGAGGGCAACAGTGAAACAAGACAGGGTGGACTATGGAGTTAAATAAGGGAACAAAGTGAAAACTAAGTGAAAAAGTGACAAGATGGAAAACAAGAGGGTAACAGAGAGACAAGACAGGGTAATCATTACATTTATTTATTTTGAGTGCATATGATTTACATTTATGTATTTTGTATATTAATATATTCTGACTAAGGAGTAAGTAATAATTGTGAAAATAAAGAAAGACCAAATGTCAAAAAGTCTCTCTCTATCTCCCTCTCATTTTCTAAGGACAGGTTACCAACTTTTGGGTTTCAGGTTAAGTATTTTATTGCAGAGAAAATGACAATGACAGAGAAAGAAAATTAAAAAGGGGCCAGTAATGGTTTGTACAAAACAAAATAATTGCATATATATATATATATATATATATATATATATATATATATATATATATATATATATATATAGGGCTGTCAATCGATTAAAGGTTTTAATCAAATTAATTACATGGCATCCCTATTAATTAATCGCATATACAAATATTTGCTGAGAATGCCCCTCATATTACAATAACTAAATAGATAAGGATTAAATAATGATACATATAATTATGTATATGACAGAAACCATATGAGTTGTATAACATTATCATGGTACTCACAAGCTGTGTAGAATCAGAACTGGTGATGCTCAATGTGTGATTAAATAACTTTTTTTTTTTGGAGCACACAGACAACATGCAATTACCTGAGCAGAGAGAAATGGTTGATTTCCAGCAAAGCTCTGGATAATTTTTATTTAAGAGAATGACGTCCAGAAAACTGGTTCTGCCCTCAGACATACCCAGTACTCTTCAAGACCTTACAAGCATTATCCAAGAAACATTTAATATTCCAGATTACTTTACTCTGATGTACCAAGACATGGAATTCGGTGGCCAATTTTTCACTTTGAACTCAATTGAAGATATACAGGACAAGGCTTCACTGAAAGTGTTACAAACTGAACCGATCACCCTAAATCTCAGTGCTGTGGAAGCATCACTTTTACCTGAAGAATCTGACTCCAGGTCGAGCAGTTCTCAAGACACCATTCTGCTGTCTTCCTCTGATGAAAGTGCCACATCATTCCGTTCTCAAACATGGCCAGTAAAGTTTGAAATACCTGCCTTCTCCTTTGATGTGGAACTCATGCTTGAGTCAGGAAACAAAGCTTACCAAAAGGATGGCACCCTCTTGAACAATCCAAGAGTGACAAGTAGCATCCTTGAGAAACTAGCAGAGACAATATTTTGTTACACATCATACCCAACAGGTATCCAAGTTATGAATGTAGTAGAAGCCTTTACCGAAAAATACCCATGCCTCAAAGAGCCAGGGCCATTTAATGGCCTCTATGGATGGCAACAGAGGATCAAATATAAAATGGTCAATTATTGGGTAAAATTAAGAGGTTGTCAGCTTGCTTATCCAGAACTGGAGTTGAACAGTTTAAAAAAAAAAAAAAAAAGACAACCAATGAAAAGGCTCCCCCAAAGGCATGAAAAGTGCCAAGAAGGCTGAAGTAAACTACTTGAGGAAACTGAGGAAACTTTAGAGAAGGAGAGAGTTGATCTACTCAGTGAAATTCAGAAGAAAAACAATCACAGGGTTATTGGTGAGAAAATGGAGAAGACTTTCTCATATCGAAGATTAGAAGTTGTTAACCACTGCCCTGCTGTTCCAGACCTTATGGAGAGATGGCCTGGTCTGTTCAATGAATCTCAGGTAAACCATAGTTCTCTTTGTCTAGTCCCTTATAGTAATGTGTAGAGCAAGATTATTAGAAAGTAATTTCTGCCAGTATATGTTTATTTCATTAGTGTAGTGTACATGGTTGACAAAGTAAAATTTGATTTATTTAAAAATAATACAAATAAAGTCTGCAACCAAATTTAAAGGTGCACATCATTTTGATCGTCACTGTAAAACATGACATTTTGTTATAATCTTTGTCTTAGGTCAAAAATGAGTTCAGGAGGATAACCACTATTCACCTGTAGTGAACATTTTGGGGAAAACTGGACTGCTATAATCTTTTTTTTTTGTTTTTCTGCTATTTTGGTTTCCTTGCAACAAAGAATAAAATGAAAAATTACTTGTTTTTTCATTGTTTCCTGGAGCCTCTGTGATGTACAGCTCATTAGAACTTGCACCAAGAGGTCACTATGAGGTCCATGGTGAATAACTGGTTGAGCCTAGCTGTTCAGCAGGATCCACTGGCCATAGTTTTTCATTCATGCTAACACCACCTGCAGGAACTGTTATTTCAACTACACAGCAGACTGTTCCCCCAGAGCAAGTATGGTCAAAGCATTTCAAAAGTGAGGGTGTTTTGTTGAACATATAATATATTTATTATAAAATATATTTGAAAATATATATTTTTTATATTATAATTTTTTTAAATATGGAGTGTAAATTCACAACTTTATGCTTATTGTTATATTACCCTGGAATTAGTTTAAAAAAATGTATTACCACAGCTGCAAGTTTTTTTTTATTGCAGCTCCTGAGAGAGTGACAGTAAATTTGTCATATTTGCCCATCTGTATTTATTAACCGCTCTTTATTTTTTCCCTTTCTGGAAAGTATTTAAAATGTTTAAAATGAGTGTATTTTTTCTTTTTGTCTTTGAGCAAATGGGTAAGTTAAAATAATAAAAGGGAGACATACAATATGTGCAGTGTTTGGGACCTCCAGGACATGCTTTAGAACAACTGAAATACGCTACAGTAAATACATAATTAACTCTGCATTTAATTATCAGGTCTCTGCCCATAGCCTGTATCTCACTGATGATTCCAATTTGGCCCTGTTTCTTGGAGCCTCTGGGATCAGCTCATTAGCAGTGATGGGCAGTAGCTTCGCTACAAATAGTGAAGCTATTAACTTCACTACATTTCTGAGTAGCGAGACAGTAGCTTCTTTAGTTTTTAAATCAAGTAGCTTTTCAGTAGCGAAGCCATATTTCTGACAAGGTAGCGGCATAGCGTTGACAAAAACTTTACATCATTCCTTGTACCAGGTGTTTACTAGTGCCAGTTTTGAATCAGAACTAAAGATGTCCGATCACAAATGAATCGCTCATTTGTGTTGGTTCTTTACAATTAATTGGTCACACATGATAGTAAAGAAGTCTGAATTGGTTCGCAATTCAATCTGAATAACTCAGAAAGCTTGCACTCGCTCTGCTGAATCATTTGGTGCATGCTCTCACTTGCCAATAAGCTCACGGAGTATTATATAACACGGGAAATAAAGATAAAGCTGGTAGCAGTTGATCTACAATCAATGGAAACCAAACCTGCAAATGCATCCCATCATTTGCAAGTGATGATGAAAGTCTTTATTAAGATCAATGTGTGTACAGCTTGTGAACGACTTCAAAATCGTCCAAGGAATGGGGGGGGGGGCAGGCAGACCAAGGAGAGCACAAGGGTCAGACAGGCAGTCCACGGGGGCACAGAGGGCAGGCAGGCAGGCAGTCCACGGGGAGCACAAGACGGGGACTGGGTCAGGTGGCCTGGGAGCTGGCCAAGGGGCAAGGACAGGTTCAGGAGGCCTGGGAGGCAGCCACAGGCCAAGGACAGGTTCAGGAGGCCTAATCCAAGATGGCAGAAACTATGTTTGTCCTGTATTTGTTTGTTTCTTGTTTGGAAATAGCATCTCTTTTAAATATAATTTTTTAACCTTGAAAATCACAACACATGGACTTCTAAAGCATACTGAGTGGATTAAGGTGTTCCGCTGTGGAGATTACTCGCTTGATTCCTGGTACTTTTGGGCCTCTGGATCTCTGCACTACTGACTCACAGTTTGCATCATTCTTTGGAACAGCAAGAGTTCGTCGCTGATTTTTGATGTGCCTGATCTCTTCATGATGAAGGAAAGTGATTTTTCCTTGTTCTTACTGCTGGTTTTAAGATATAGTCTGATGTTTTAGAGGTGGTTGGTTTTGAGTTTAACTCTTTTACCTGCAGCATTGCTATACTCTCCAGGCTTCCTGTTTTTTGAGTGACGACACATTACATCATCGGTCGTCGTGGTGAAACGGAAATCCCCTACTGGATTTCTTCTGTCACTGACCTGGACGCTGTTATATTCTTGGGCCTGTTTCCTGGCTGTCAGGCCCCATGTCATATTTTTTCTTTCCACGTCTGGATGGTGCGAAGGGCATGGAGAAAAAGAAGTGTTTGCTCCTTGCCTCTTTATGTTTTTATTTTTCTTTGTCCTCATTTATTACTGGGGGCACCTACCACTGGAATGGCTACTCCGGTCCAGTGCTCCCAATACCGTGCGATTCATACAAGGGCACATGTGCATTTAGTTGTTCACTTAATGTAGCATCATTCCTTCTGCCCCTTTTCTTCCCCTCTGACACTGTTGACATGGTCTGCCTCTCCAGTATCATGACGTTATGTGACAATTTTACCACCTTCTCCTGTGTGTTCCAAGATTCCAATTTTGGACACAAAAGCAATGAACCATATAAAAAATCATTTAAGCCCAAATATTTAATCGTTTTTTTGCTGTTAATGTCAGGGAATGTACAGCCCAACCCAGGCCCAGACACCCCTATAAGTTTTAACACCCCGGCTGATTTTAAAGAAAGATCTGATCTTGGTTTCTTTCATTTGAATGTTCGCAGTCTTGTTCCTAAAATGGACATGTTGCGTATTTGGGCTCACTCCACAGATGCTGATGTATTTGTCTTATCTGAAACTTGGTTAAGAAAATCTGTTTCAGATAGGGAAATCAATATTAGTGGTTACAATGTTTTTAGGACTGACCGCCTTAATAGAGGTGGGGGTGTAGCAATTTACATCAAAAATCAATATCAAGTTAATGTAATACTGTCAAAATCATTAGTTAAACAATTTGATTTTTTAGCTTTGGAGCTCGAAGTATCTAAATCACTTAATATAACGGTTATTGGTTGTTATAGGACACCCTCGGCTATTAGTGGTGCTCTGTCCTCCTTAATGAAACTTCTTTCTTATTTTAACTCTAAGGAATTAGTAGTCTTCGGAGACCTAAATTGGAACTGGTTACAACCAGTATCTGATGATTTCAGAGCTTACTGTGATTTATTAAATCTTTTTCAGATTGTTGACAGTCCCACACGGCCAAACCACAAAAATCCAAAAAAATCATCGCTAATAGATGTAATTCTAACTAATGTTCCTCATAAATATTCAACTGCTTCCATATTTGCAAACGACATCAGTGACCACTGTGTCGTAGCAAAAGTTAGAAATACTAAAATGCCTAAAACTAAATCACGCATTATCGTTAAGCGAAATATGAAGCACTTCTCAGAACAAGACTTCCTTCATGATTTATCTAACTATGATTGGGAAAAAATTAATATTAGTACAGATGTTGAAAGTACCTGGAATCTCTTTTATGAAGGGTTTACCAATATAATTAATAAGTATGCCCCACTAAAGAAGTACAGAGTCAAAGGCTGAAACAACGCTTGGTTTTCACCTGATTTAGCAAATATCCTTCATGAGCGCAATGTGGCATGGGCAAAAGCCAGAAAATCTAATCTGGACTCTGACTGGCTGGTCTTCAGACAACTGCGCAATACTTGTACTCTCAAAATTAGAAAAGCTAAATCTGATAATTTTCTTTCTCAAACCACTAATAATCTAAATAATCCTTCAAAATTTTGGAAAATTATAAAATCGTTATCAGAAAAAAGTAAAGGCCAGGAGCTCCCCTAAAGCATTGTCATGGACTCTATAAAAGTTACCGACAAGGCCAAAATGCTTGATTGTTTCAATGAACACTTCATAGCCTCAGGATTTTTATTTGAGTCATGCAGTCCTCAACATGAGTGTTCCACTACAGTTGAGACTGTTAGTCTTGACCCTTCTAGTCTGTCTTTTAGTTTCAGTCCTATCAAAGTCTCAGACGTAAATAAAGCCCTCAAGCATTTGGATACAACCAAATCTGGAGGCCCTGACAAACTGGATCCCTACTTTTTAAAGCTAGCAGGAAATTGTATTGCCGTGCCCTTAACTACTATTTTTAATCTGTGTTTGAATACAAATGTCATTCCTCGCATCTGGAAATCAGCCTTAGTGGTTCCCCTGCTAAAAGGTGGTGACCCTACCATCTTAAACAACTACAGACCAATCTCTAAACTGTCTGTCCTGGTCAAGATTCTAGAATCCCTTGTCAGTGATTAGTTAAAAAACTATTTTTACAGTTATAGTGTGTTGTCTGACTTCCAATCTGGTTTTAGAAAAGGGCATGGTACAACATCGGCAGCTCTTAAGGTTTTAAATGACTTTGTTGAATCCATGGATAATAAACAGCATTGTGCAGCCCTTTTTATTGACCTTTCAAAGGCATTTGATACAGTGGACCACATAGTGCTTAAACAGAGACTGTATAGGGCTGGGCTTTGTGAGAAAACTGTTGGCTGGTTTGACAATTACCTTACAGACAGAACTCAGTGTGTGCAGGCAGAGGGTTGTACTTCTAGCTACCTGCAAATAACAAAAGGCGTGCCCCAGGGGTCAGTCTTGGGGCCACTACTATTCATTCTTTATATAAATAACATTGATCATAACGTGTCTGATGTAAAATTTCATTTTTATGCTGATGACACTGTATTGTATTGCTCTGCACCCACCGCAGACCGGGCCCTCTCCCAGTTACAAATAGCTTTTAACACGCTACAACAGAATCTTTATGATTTAAAACTGGTTCTTAACACAGATAATACTAAAGTCATGCTTTTTTCAAATTCAAAATCTAAGTCAAATCTCCCATCAATCCTTACTTCCCAGGGTATGAAAATTGAATGTGTTTCTAAGTACAGATATCTTGGTATTTTAATTGATGAATCTCTTTCTTTTAGCCTTCATATTCAGCAACTAGCAAAAAGATTAAAACATAAATTAGGATTTTACTTTAGAATCAAGTCCTGCCTTTCGTTCAAATCTAGAAAGAGGCTGGTCGCTGCCACGTTTATGTCTGTACTTGACTATGGTGATGTTTTATATATGCATGCGTCATCTCAAAGTTTATATGCACTGGACACTGTATACCATGGATCTCTGAGGTTCATCACTGGTATGAAAGCCCTCACTCACCATTGTGAATTGTATGAACGTGCTGGATGGCCCTCACTATCAACACGGAGACTTCAACATTGGCTTATCTTCATCTACAAGGCTATTTTAGGTCTCCTCCCATCATACCTTCTGACCTATATCAGTATAAATAGTAACGGGACTTATAATCTTCATTCCCAGGATCTTTTCCTGCTATCTGTCCCAAAGGTCAGAACTGAGTTAGGAAAAAAGGCTTTTAAGTTTGCGGCTCCCTCTGCTTGGAACAATTTGCAGAAATCCATGAAACTTACTGAGCTCATCACATTGGCTGCTTTTAAGAGGTTGTTAATTGACATGGAGGCAGCCACATCTGGCTGCAGATGTTTTACCTAAAGTGTTTTTAGGATTGTGGCTGATTTGGAAAGATTTGCTGTGTCAGTTGTTTTATGTATCTAGTATGTTTGCAGTTTTTATGTTTGTATGTACTGTATATGTGATATAGTACTGCTGCTTGTCTTGGCCAGGACACTCTTGTAAAAGAGATTTTTAATCTCAACGAGTCTCTTCCTGGTTAAATAAAGGTTTAATTAAAAAAAAATAAAATAAAAAAGAGAGGCGGCCACAGGACAAGTTCAGGAGGCCTGGGAGCTGGCCACAGGGCAAGGACTGGGTTTGGAGGCCTGGGAGTCGGCCACAGGACAAGGACAGGTTCAGGAGGTCTGGGAGGCGGCCACAGGATAGGGACAGGGTCTGGAGGCCTGGGAGTCGGCCACAGGACAGGTTTGGGAGGTCTGGGAGTCGGCCTCAGGACCACAGCCATTGGAAACTCCGAGGGCGGAGCCGAGGTAGGTGGAGCAATGGATGTTTCTGGTGTCGGAGCCATGGGTGGCTCAGGAGGCGGAGCCGTGGTTGGCAGAACCGAGGGAGGCTCAAGAAGTGGAGCCGGGGGAGGCTCAGGAGGCAGAGCTGAGGGAGGCTCTGGAGGCGACGTCATAGCAGGCTCAGGAGGCGGAGCTAAGGGAGGCTCTGGAGGCGGAGACGTGGAAGGTGGAGCCATGGGAGGATCTGGAGGCGGAGCCATGTTCAGCGGAGCCGTGGAATGCTTAGGATTCGGAGCTGAGGGAGGCTCTGGAGGTGGAGCTGAGGGAGGCTCTGGAGGCAGAGCCGTGGAAGGTGGAGCCATGGGAGGCTCTGGAGGCAGAGCCGTGGAAGGTGGAGCCATGGGAGGCTCTGGAGGCGGAGCTGAGGGAGGCTCTGGAGGCGGAGCTGTGGAAGGTGGAGCCATGGGAGGCTCGGGAGGCAGAGTCCTGGGAGGCTCGAGAGGCGGAGCCCTGGGAGGCTCGAGAGGCGCTGGCTCTGGGACGGTCGAGGCTACAGGCGCTGGCTCTGGGACGGTCGGGGCTGCAGGCACAGGCTCACTGACGGTCGGGGCTGCAGGCACTGGCTTGTTGACGGTCTGGGTTGCAGGTACTGGCTTGTTGACTGGTATGCGTGAGCACTGGTTCGCTGGACATAGAAGTCAGAGCCATGGGAGGTTCTGGGGATGGAGCCATGGAAGGCAGAGGCTGGAGAGCAGAAGCCTTACCTCTTCTCCTCCTCCTCCGGGCGGGCGAGGCTGACAACACTGGCTTTCTGACTGTGGCTGGCGTGGGCTCAGGCTCGCTGACTGTGGCTGGCGTGGGCTCTGGCGTGGACTCAGGCTTGCTGACCGTGGCTGGCGTGGGCTCTGGCTCGCTGACCGTGGCTGGCGTGGACTCTGGCTCGCTGACCGTGGCAGGCGTTGGCTCAGGCTCGCTGACCATGGCTGGCGTGGGCTCTGGCTCGCTGACCGTGGCTGGCGTGAGCTGGGGAGCGGAAGCCTTTCTTCTCCTCCTCCTCCGGGCAGCGCTGGCTCGTTGACCAAGGCAGGCGTGGGGGTTGGCTTGCTGACAGGCGAGGCAGGCATGAAGGGACGAGCCATGAACGAATGGGGGGTCACCACTGTGGGAGGAGAGGCAGGGTCCTCCTCGACGACGCCCACAGTGAACGGCGAGCCGCAGGCCAGCAGCGTCTCCTCAATAAATTCGCTGAGCGTCCAGCCGCGCGTTGCCGGTGGCAACTGCTCCTTGAGCGAACTGTTCAGGTTGGCCCGGCAGAAAACCACCAGGGAGGAGTCTGGGAAGTCCGTGGCACTCGCTAGTTCGAGGAAATCATGGATGTGGTCCTCCACCGGACGGTTTTCTTGCAGCAAACTCAGCAGTTGACATTTCGCTCGTAACACCGCTAGATCCATTATGTGGTCGTTCGTTCTGTTATGACAAGCAGGCGGAGGCAGACGGGGAGTGAGGATCTAAGTGCAGATTTATTATTAATCAAAGTGAAAACAAACAACACTGGAACAAATGAAACATCCACGGGGGGAAAACTGAAACTAAAACATGGAAACATCGAAGGAACACGAACTGGATGAACACGGCAGGATGAACATGGCAAGACAGGTAACAGAGCAAACATCGGAACATCGACAGAATATCAAAACGTCAGAACCTTCAGAAACATCAAAACATGGGGCAAACATCAGAACAGTCAGAACAACAAACGACCAGGGAATGGAGGAACAGCGGGGTTTAAATACACAGAGACATGACGATAACAAACGACAATCAGGTGAGAACAATGACACAATGATGAAGGTCGGGAATCATGGTGACGGCGACATGGAAAACACGGGGCAGACAACCAGGGGTCGTAACAAGAAGTGTGTGATTTGTCGAGCACCTAATCTCTGGGCTCTTCTGACATGGGACAGTAAGCAACCACCAACCCAGCACACCCAAATGCAGAGCAATACACTAAAACACCAAGAAAACCTTAGCAACAGCATAGCAATATGCTAAAACACTCAGAATAACCTAGCAACCACATAACAATGCACTAAAACACTCAGAACACCCTATTTACCGTATAGCAATAAAACTCAGAACATCTTAGTAACCACATAGCAATGCGCTAAGACAACCAAAACACCCAAGTAACCACAAAGCAATGCGCTAAAACACTCAGAACACCTTAGTAACCACATAACAATGAGTGAAAAAAAGAGTTCTGCATGGGTTGAAGTTGTTAACTCAAGGTGTCAGGACATATTGTTCTGACCTATTGAGGTGTGAGAGCTGCAGCTAAATGGAGGTTGCAGCATATATCTTTGTCAAGTTCACAAAGTTCATGATCTCAATTTAAATGCGAGCACGGATATCTAAGAGACATCCTGTGTTCACAGATCTGCATCTGTAAAACTGATTAAAACAACAACTATAAATTAAGCTCTCTCTGCATCCAGCTTTGAACCCTCATCGGGTTCAACTCTCATATATTAAAAGTAAAATCTATATCCTTGGTCTCACAGATTGTTCCAATTTCTCATGGGAACTTTTGAACACACAAGTCATAAACCATATACAGAGGAGAGTGAAAGCATGAGTTGAATACATTAATGTGGATACATTAATATGCTTGTGTAATATCAATAAGCAAGAGTAAGCAAAATTATAAAAATATAGGAAGGACTCTTGCCACATGCATCAATAATTATATAATTATTTTAGATCTATATTAGTTTAATATCACAGGATATGAAAATTGTACACTATCTGGGTAGACCCATTTGGTATAATGAATGTATTTACACAGGAATCACAACCATGGGAAACAAACTCTAACTTAAAGCAAAACCTTTTCCAGGAAGGATTTTCAATAAACCACATTCTCACCATGATATGAAGCTCTCTGTGCTGAGATGTCTGAGACAGAACTGACCCAATATGTAGTTTAAAGTGCTTCATAATTAATAAGAGATAGACCCCCATCCATTTAGTCTTTGCGAACTGTCAGTCAATTGCTAATGATCTAATGGGAAAGCAGAGCTTATTAGAGTAGCTGAAAGTACTCAAACTACACCCACAACAGAATAGTCTTGTTAAATCCCTGTGCAGCTGTATGATTCATCAATGTGATATTTATCAACACAGAGAAGGATACAAATGAGGAAATGTGAACTGAAATATCAACTGCACACTTTTTGTTACGGGATGTAATGGAGAATGCATGCCATATGTCATCTGTAGAAAGAGCAGCAAGATGTACAACTAATCAACCAAGCAGAATACCTGAATGTAACGGACCCGCGGCTGAAGAAAATCAGGGAGCATACTAAAAGGGATGATGCACTACAGACCCTGTCCTTGCAGGCGGGCCTGATAAGAATGAAAAAACACCACACATCATTCGAGTATTCTGGCCATATCGAGATGAAATATGTGCGCAAGATGGCATTTTCTGTACTGTGGACAGAAAGTTATTATCCCACTCGCATGCCATACTGCTGCATAAACACTTTTCTCAGAGGCAGACAGAGAAAGGATGTTGTCAGATTACTGTGACATTTATGTAGTTTGTAGTCTCAGCCTTTGTTGGCCCACAGACAGTCTGAATTTTGGATCACATTTCTGCAAATTTCTTCTGTATTTTATATTATTAACAGACCCTCATAATGATACATCCCTATAGCGCCTTTTTGCCTGCATCACCAAACATCACCCTTGGCCATATTTTAAATGTCACTGATACTGTAATCAAATAATTTATAAACATTTCAATACTTTACCCAAGACTACATTTTAAAATGAAATGAATTGAAAATTCAGTCATCATTTACTCATTAATTTGTATTTTATTTGCCATGTTGGACACAAAGACAGAGTTGCAGCTCAAAAAATTTGAAAAGCATTATAAAACATATCATAAAGTAATTCTCTATTTGTGTACTGTATTCAGGAACATTTGTTCTACAACGGTTTGTAGAACAGCAACAACACCGCCTACTGTACAGGGGTGAATTTGTTTTAGTTTTTTTTTTTTTTTTTTATGGACTCTGTGTGTACAGACCTTTCCTCTGAAGTTTGTCATGAAAATCTTGCAGGGTGTAGTTTCCAGGAGGGATGGGGGAAAGGTAACCCCTCAATAATCAATACAAGCAAGTACAACCCACCAATATTTATGCCATGATCAATGGAAACATGTAGATGCTTCACACTGCAACCCTTGTGAACAGGCCTTTAGCACAGGCCATACCTTTGTCTCTTGCCTATTGAGGAACCCTGCTCTATATGAACCAGTGAACTTTTTTTGGCAATAAACTCTATTTGGGAAAACCCTGATAGGGCAGAACAGGAAAGGACAACATTACAATAACATCAGAAGAGAGAAACTTAGGAAAAATTAGCTAAATAAATCATAAAACATTGTGCACAATCCAGTTTAAAAAATCTGAATGGTAGAAGGAATTTAAAGAGCTGTTTCTATATGTATATACACTCACCTAAAGGATTATTAGGAACACCATACCAGTACTGTGTTTGACCCCCTTTCGCCTTCAGAACTGCCTTAATTCTACGTGGCATTGATTCAACAAGGTGCTGAAAGCATTCTTTAGAACTGTCAAGTCAAGTCAAGTCAAGTGGTTTTTATTGTCGTTTCAACCATATACAGTTAGTACAGTACACAGCAAAACGAGACAACGTTCCTCCAGGACCATGGTGCTACATAAAAACAACAAAGGACCAACACAGGACCACATGAGACAACACAACGAAATAAAATACCTATATAAAAAAACTACATATACCTATATAAAGTGCACGTGCAAACATGTGCAAAAAGTACAGGACAGTACAACAAATTTCTGACAATGAACAGGACAATAGACAGTGCAGCGCCGACCAGTACTCAGTAGTGCAAAAAGATGACAGTTTCTAAAAATGTAAACATAACATACTATGAGATAATGTTCTATGCACATAGCAGTTATTGAGGCCCATGTTGGCCCATATTGATAGGATAGCATCTTGCAGTTGATGGAGATTTGTGGGATGCACATCCAGGGCACGAAGCTCCCGTTCCACCACATCCCAAAGATGCTCTATTGGGTTGAGATCTGGTGACTGTGGGGGCCATTTTAATACAGTGAACTCATTGTCATGTTCAAGAAACCAATTTGAAATGATTCGAGCTTTGTGACATGGTGCATTATCCTGCTGGAAGTAGCCATCTGAGGATGGGTACATGGTGGCCATAAAGGGATGGACATGGTCAGAAACAATGCTCAGGTGGGCCGTGGCATTTAAACGATGCCCATTTGGCACTAAGGGGCCTAAAGTGTGCCAAGAAAACATCCCCCACACCATTACACCACCACCACCAGCCTGCACAGTGGTAACAAGGCATGATGGATCCATGTTCTCATTCTGTTTACGCCAAATTCTGACTCTACCATCTGAATGTCTCAACAGAAATCGAGACTCATCAGACCAGGCAACATTTTTCCAGTCTTCAACTGTCCAATTTTGGTGAGCTCTTGCAAATTGTAGCCTCTTTTTCCTATTTGTAGTGGAGATGAGTGGTACCCGGTGGGGTCTTCTGCTGTTGTAGCCCATCCGCCTCGTGCGTGTTGTGGCTTCACAAATGCTTTGCTGCATACCTCGGTTGTAACGAGTGGTTATTTCAGGCAAAGTTGCTCTTCTATCAGCTTGAATCAGTCGGCCCATTCTCCTCTGACCTCTAGAATCAACAAGTCATTTTCACCCACAGGACTGCCGCATACTGGATGTTTTTCCCTTTTCACACCATTCTTTGTAAACCCTAGAAATGGTTGTGCGTGGAAATCCCAGTTTTTCTCAGAAAAATCTCTGAGAAAATCTCAGTTTTTCCCAGAAAAACTGAGCAGATTGTGAAATACTCAGACCGGCCCGTCTGGCACCAACAACCATGCCACGCTCAAAATTGCTTAAATCACCTTTCTTTCCCATTCTGACATTCAGTTTGGAGTTCAGGAGATTGTCTTGACCAGGACCACACCCCTTAATGCATTGAAGCAACTGCCATGTGATTGGTTGATTAGATAATTGCATTAATGAGAAATTGAATAGGTGTTCCTAATAATCCTTTAGGTGAGTGTATTTAGGTAGGAGGTATACGAGCAGAATTTTAACAATCAAATCAATATTCAGACCTTATTCTGAATATGCATATTCATGTCTTGAGGTGCAGGGGCTTGTGTAACTGAATACTGTAAATACTGAAACTGACTCTCAATAAAACTGATACAATTATTAAACTTATAAAAAAAAAATAATGATGGGAACAACAATATAATACAATTGAAGTTCAATGTTCAATAAATACATTTGTAAATAATCTGAATAAACTCTTCCTGAAACATTGCTCATTTGCCACGTTTAGCAGTTGCCAAACAATGCAACTTTTCACATTAATATTCAACTGACGGTTACGTACTGTGTGCGTGCATTTTTCAACAGCTTTGAATGAGACTCATCCAATAAAAAATAACAGTCAGAACTATCCATTTATGAAGGGTATTTTGGCACACTAATGACTTTTGGTGAACTCTAACCTGCAAATTTGTACAGCAAAAAGACATTTGACCAATAGAGAATAAAAACACCACACACTGACCTCTTGGTTCAATACAGAGAGTACAAACTTCAAAGCAGCATGGTTTGCCTTGTTGCGGAAAAAGTGGAGTAATATATTTGAAAATTGTAATTTATGATTTGCGATTTATTAAAAACAGTAGCCCTAGAGTGTGATATCGTATTCTGCAATCCATATTCATTGTGGAGACTGGAATAATTGTGAACGCTTAAAGTCCAGTGTGACCACAACTTTATTCTTCAGAAATACAAACTATTTCAGAACACGATCTTCTGTACAAACCAAAATGTTTCTATGTTGAAGATGGGTCTGATCACCTATTTAGAAAGTAATTTTTAATTCTATCATTGGTTTGTTTTTATGTCACTTGTTTTGTCTTTGATAGCAGCGATTATCTCTGAATGTATAAAAACAATGTTTTTTGCCAGTGTTCAGCGTATTTACACGTTAAACATAAATGCTTGCTTTGAGCATATGTGTACTTCAGTGAGTTGAAAAATCTAGTTATTCAGTGTAATATAATGTGTCTTCACTCCCATCAGACAGAGATTATTATGATTGCAAATAAGTAGGGTTGATAATAAATCACTGAGATTTCTCATGGGCTTTATTCAGCCCTGTTCATCTGTGTCTCTCTCTCTCTCTCTCTCTCTCTCTCTTTGTTTCTGTGGGCCTTCTAGGAGTTTGTGCGTGTGAGAGTGGTGGGGGGTGAGTATGGAGTGTTGGAAATTCAACTAATATCTTTTTGCTTTAGTTGTCTTTCATTTTCTTTTATTTTTTCCTGCCTGGTTTGGTAAGTATTTATTTTTTTCAGTTATTTTAGTTTTTTGAGTGAAGTGAGTTTTTGCGTGGAGGGATAGCATCTCAGGTGGAGACGCTGTCCTTGCACAATGGCTTCAGGTGTGTACCTGCTGAAGGAGTAATGGTGGAGGATGTGGGAGGGCATAGAGGAGAGAGTATGCACCCGATTATCTAGGTGGAAGTGGCTGCTACCCCAGTTATCCTATAGGTGGAGAGTTTTTGGTTGCTAGCAATCATGTAGCATTGACTCTTTGGCATAAATGTAATGTGCTACAGCCACCTGGAGGCTTAGTACAAGGAATTCAAAGACAACTAGTGACTTTATTTTGGTCGGGAAAACATTGAATACGGTCTGCTGTTTTGTATCTCCCTATTCAAGAAAGGGGTCAGGGCTTAATGGACATCAAGGCAAGGAAAATGACTTTTCACCTGCAAACAGCACAAAGACAATTATATAACGATAATCTTGCTTGGATAGATACAGTGACGGTACTTTTGAGGAGGGATGGGCATTGGCAATGTGAAACTCAACAAACATCTGTTCTTGATGCAATTAAGGCAGAACGAGTTAGTGGATCTTAACCCTTTTTATAAATAGGTGTTGGAAGCAGGGAAAGTATTTCTGTCTCAAGATCACCTGATTTGAAAGTGGATTTGCGGCTGTTGGAGGAACCCTTGTTTTTTAACTCGTATGATAGCTGTTGGGTATGTAAAGTTGGGCAACATTTTTAACAACAGCCCAGAGACTCTGAGTCAAAGAACTGGTGTGAAATCTGTTAGGTTGATACGGCAGTTAATCATAGAACTATGTAGGAATCTGAAAGAGGATTATAGAGTTTTGTGGAAACATGTTCTTCTCTTGATGGATTATGGAATTGTTTTTCCAGACTATCAAGCGTTGCTGTGGAGAATCTGGAAGAAGATGTTCATTGCCTGTTGACCTTTAAAACCCCAGAGCTGGACTCTTTTGAGACTACTGGGAAGAAAACTATGTACTTGTGTGGCAGCGGGTCACGGTCAAGCATCAGTCCAGAGAGAGAGAACGCGGAATGGTGCTTGCACCTGAGCTAGATTATGTTTAACACCTGTTTCTAATTACAGTGAGCATGGAGAGAGCGGCATATAAGCAGCCACACCACCAGCAGGGAAGAGAGTCTGGCACAAGGAAGGCAACGGTGCTTCTGAAGTGGTTGTGTTTAATCTATTGTGTTTGTGTAACTGATGTGTTTAAGTAACTTCGTGCTTGTGAAGCTGATGAGTTTAAGTGACCATGTGCCTGTGAATCTGATGGGTTTGTGAAGTTATAAAGCACTGAATTGGCTGATTAAAAGTCTTACCTGAGTCTAGAAAACCCGCTTCCTTGTGTTCTCCTTCCCTTCTGCTGTGAAGATCCTTATAAATGGACAGGAGACTTCCAATGGAGGATTGTACATGGAGCCATAGCCAAAACAGACATGTGGTGCATCTCAATCCTAGTATAGGGGTCGGTTGCCCTTTCTGTCTTGAAGACGAATCAATATTCATATTTTTTTGCAATGTTTTCGATTAGGAAATTTGTTTTCTATTTTAAGTAAATGGTTTTCATCTTTGGGTAATGATTTTTCTTTTCAGTTTTTTGTTTATGGGCCTATATACTCCTGGAAATCCAGGAAAAATAAAGTATTATGGCAAGATGCAATAAGTATGGTTCCAATGTTCTTAGGGCTTGTAGCTGCTAGACTGAATGTAGAGTAGGCTTATTATAAAATGGTGGGTTGTTTGGGGAAATTTGGGGGATAAATGAAGTTCTGTGTACTATATGTGAAAATGCTGATTGATGCTGACTTCTTAATAATTATAATTATTTTAATCATGCAGGAAATTGAATGATATGTAAGGTCTATTTTCTTGACCTATTGATGTGTTTCTTTGTAATATTAAAGGTGAATTTCAAATTCTCTCTCTCTGTGTGTGTGCATGTGCGGAGTGACTGTGGGGAGCAAGTGGAAAGAGTGTGTGGAGGTATTGAGTGAGTTTCAAACTTTTTCTTCTTCTCTGGGTTTATTTCTTCTGAATATTGCATTGGATTAGAAGATAGGGCATTAGAGTGCTGATTTTTGTCAGCATAGCTGATAGAAATGGGCTCAAATTCCAATGGTCTTTCCTGTTTGTCTGCTTGGCATGCATGCAAGTGCACCCCGGCAGATGAATCAATATCCATTGAGAGTGTGTTGGTTGCTATTAGCAGAGAAATAGGTGCACAAAACATCATGTCTGCTTCTAGAATGAATAAAGCAATGGTTGTTTTCCTGAAAGAAGTTGAAATGGTTAATCATTTAGTGGAGTGTGGTTTGACTGTCCAGGATATTTTTGTTCCAGTGTTACCCTTATCTAATCTCTCGAAAAAGGTGATGTTGTCAAACATACCTCCGTTTATCTCGGATAAAGTGCTCAAATCTATTTTAGCTTGTTATGGAAAATTGGTTGGGCCGATCAAAATGATTCCTCAGGGTTTGAAAACCAACGAGTTGAAACATGTCATGACATTCAGACATCAGGCTATCACGATATTACATGCTGAATTTGCAACGCTTGGGGTGTCTGTTAAATTAACAGTGCTTGGTAAAGACAATACGTTCTTTATCAGCACTGAGTCTGTGAAATGCTTTGACTGTGGAAAAAATGGTCACATTAAAACAGCCTGTCCTGTGGTTAAAGAGGCTCAAAATGTAAGGAATGGTTCTGAATTTAATCAGAATCCGAATGCTCCGGAGGATAATGATCCAGCTAAAGTGAGTAATGAAAGCGCAACAGCTGATTCGAAAGCTGCAAAGTCTGCGCTTACAGATGTCGGAGAACAGTTGCATCCAGGTTGTAGTGTTGGGATCACTGAGACAGATGTCAACATGTCTGATGCTAGACAGAGTGGAATGAATGACAGTGTGGAGGCTGTTGGTGAGTGAGAGCAACCCAGAGAACTAGATGGGCCTAAAGTCAGTGATGTCTCAAATGAGACATCAAGTAGTAACGTGTCTTACACTGATACTGATTTCTTGACTGAAAAGACAATTGATAGTGAGTGTTTGGATTTAATTACTGATGATTTGGCTGAATTTAATTCACAGGAAAGTACTGTTGGAAAATTTGCGAAGTCTCGTTATTATCGAAACTAAATAATTTTTTGAATGCTACAAAAAAATCAGAGAAAGCCAAAGATTGAAACGTTCTTTCCTGAATTAAGGCTTTTTATTGAATCTTCTGGAATAGCCATGAAGAAAGCAACATTAGAAGAACTTGATCAGCCTAAGCATTATCGACTAAAGACGTTTGTGAGGGCTGTCAGAAAAAGAATAAAGAAAAGCCCCTAAAGAATTATCATGTACAACAAAATACATCAGTATTGGATTTTATGTCTCTTATCTTTTTTAATCCTGATGGTGTCCTTTAACATTGGATCCTTAAATATAAATGGTTGTAGGGATATACAAAAGAGAGCTACTTTATTTAAGTACTTGCACCTTAAAAGAGCAGATGTAATTTTGTCATAAGAGACACATACTTATGCCTGTAATCAAGCGGAGTGGATAAATGAATGGGAGGGCAATATTAACCTTAGTCATGGTACAAATCTGAGTGCTGGTGTTGCGTTTTTATTTTCAAAGCATGTAAAAGATGATCCAGTTTTTTTTAGAAATAATACCTGGATGCTTATTGTGAGCTGATTTAATGATAGACAATAATATATTTTCTTTTTTTAACATTTATGCTCCTAATATAGGAAGTGAACGTAGTGATTTTTTGAAAAAAGTTCTGGAGAATTGTTGAAATGTTCTCAAGATAAGATTGTTGTAATAGGTGGTGATTTTAATTGTACTGTAGATCATAAATTAGATAGGAACCTCATTTTGGTTCAGCAGATGTATTTAAATCTTTAAATAATAGACATAATCCGGTAGATTTGTGGAGGAATGCTTACCTCATGTTAAAAAGTATACTTGGCTAAAAAGGAATTCTTATAATGTCTCTGGTGCGAGACTGGATCATTTTAATGTTGAGGAGTGTAATAAAGGAAGATTTTTTGGTAACTGTATCTCACCAACATCTGTGTCAGATCATCATTATTTCTCCATGTCTATGTCTGTCCTGTCACCTAAACCATATCAGTCATAATGGCACTTTAATAACAGATTACTCCAAGATCACATCTTTGTGCACTCTTTTGGCTGTTTTTGGAAGTCTTGGAGGGAAGAGAGGTCTAGTTATGCATCTCTAAGTCAGTGGTGGGATTTGGAAAAGTGCAGATAAATACCTTTTACCAACAATATACTTCACATAATACTGACAACTTGAAAATGAAGATATTGGAGGAAGAAATTCTTCAGCAAAACTACAATAACGATGGAGGCAGATTATTATCAACTGATATCATTAAAGCGAATAAATGCCTTTTGAAGGATTTATTGGAAGAACAGAAGGAAACTCTTGTGAGAACAAGATATATAAAGTACAATGATATGGATGCTCCAACTGCCTTCTTTTTTGGACTAGAGAAAAAGTCAAGAGAGCAGAAATGTTTTCATAAACGGAAACTTTCTAATGGCAATTAAACTACTTATCAACGAGAAATTATAGTTTCCGATATTTCCTTTTATGAGAAACTCTACCAGTCAGAACATTGTGATGAAGCAGCAGTTGAAGAACTTCTAGATCTTCCACTGTTGTCTATGAAAGAGAAGATGGAGCTAGAGAGATTTCTGACGTTTTCTGAGCTGTCAAGTGCTATGCAGGGGTTGAAAATTGGCAAATCACCTGGATTGGATGGTGTGGCGTGGGGGCGTGGTCGTGTGTCGGTCGGCGGGAGAGAGAGAGCGGTAAGGCTTGTCACCTGGTTTATAATCAACAATAACACCTGTGTCTTGTTATAGTGATGCGGAGAGAGACATAAAAGGAACACAGAGTACCCAGAGAGGGAGAGAGAGAAACCTGCAGACAGACATTATTAGCCATTGATAGAAAGTGCTGTATATATCCATAACCTGTGTTCGATGGTTACCGTCGAGTCTCATAGCAGACAAAAATAAAACTGACCTCAAGCTGCTTCGCTGTCTCCTGACTCCTCCATTCAAACCAAAGAGTGTTTCAGATGGTCTGTCTGCTGAGTTTTACAAAAGCTTTTGGAATGTGCTTGGACAAGATTTGTATAACGTTTTTTAGGAGTCCTTTAACCAAGGTATCCTAACATAGAGCAGTGCTGACATTAATACCCAAAAAAGGGGATCTTGGATACTTAAAGAATTGGCATCATGTGCCATTACTGTGTACTGATTTTAAAATACTGTCATAAGCTATAACCAATAGGTTGAATACATTTTTGGCAACTATAATTCATGAGGATCAGTCATACTGTATCCCCAAAAGGACAATTTTCGATAAACTATTTTTGTTAAGAGACATTATTGCAGATGCCAAAAAACATCAAACTGATATTGGACTCTTGTCTCTAGATCAGGAAAAAGCTTTTGACAGAGTGGACCATTTATACTTACTAAAGAGTTTGAAGGCCTTTGGCTTTGGTCTAAAATGTGTCTGTTGTATCAAACTGCTATATAGTGAAACATCTAGTATGCTTCGAATTAATGGTTGCCTGACTAGGCCTTTTGCAATAACGAGAGGCATAAGGCAAGGATGCCCTCTTTCAGGACTTTTATATTCAATATCTATCAAACCCTTACTGTCATCTTTAAGGAAACGATTGTATGGACTTGATGTTCCTAGGTTTCCAGAAATTCCACTTGTAAAACTGATATGATATGACTGCTTTGAATTCTAGTTTGAAAATCTTTCAGAAAGCAACATCTGCTAAAATGAATTGGGAAAAGTGTACATCTCTGCTGCTTGGTGAGTGGCCAAATATGGGACCTCCTCAGCTTCCAAAACAATGCGCATTGATTAAAGATGGTTTTAAAGTTCTTGGGATATATTTAGGAACTGATTCTTACATGAAAAAGAAATGGGAAGGCCTAGCTGACAAAGTTACGGGGAGACTACAGAAATGGAAGTGGATCCTTTCAAAGTTGAAGGGAGGTGTTTATTTGTCAACAACTTGGCAGCCTCAATGTTATGGCATAGATTTACAGTGTTAGATCCTCCTGAAGAGCTACTTATTACAATTCAAAAAGCTTTTGTTAATTTTTTTTGGGATGGATATCATTGGCTTCCTCCTAGAGTTTTATATCTCCCAGTGATTGAAGGAGGACAAGGACTTATACATTTGAATGCAAGAGTTAATACAATGAGACTTTAAACAAATTGCTATACTGTTCAGATAAGATACACTCGATTGCATATAGTTTGTCTATTTTACAAAATATTGGGGAATTGGATTAGATTACAGTTGTTCTTAATTGAAAAAAACTTTTGTTTCAAAAATAGGTGGTTCTCTTTTTAATTTTTATGTGTCTGTTCACCAAGCCTGGCAATTGTTAAATAAGATTAGAGAGGATAGTGAATATTATGGTGTTTTGGAACCATTGTTTTTTAATCATCTTTTTAAAACAAACTCTTAAATTTCAAGTTCAGTGATTGATACGTTTTTAAAGACAGGAATAGCTACTGTAAAGGACTTAATTGATTCTACAAAATGTCAATGGCATGCGACTAGATCAATAGCTGATCAAGTTGGGCTTAGATCAGAGAGATATGTTAAAGGGTTGATTGAGGATCTTAAAAAAATACTTTCCTCAATCTTTCTTGACCTATGTAATCAAATTTATTGAGAATGGTGAAACATCTTTGACTTTCTGGATCTTAGAGGAAACATTTTTGAATTGGATGAAGATTTAAATAATACTTTTTTATTAAAGGGGTTTAATGATGTATTGTTCCAAAATGTTGAAAAGCAGATGCTGTATTTTATGTGTGTGGACTCCTTGATTTATACTCAATTGAAAAGATGCACTGATCCTAAATGGAGAGAGTATCTATCAATTTCTACAGAAATAAGAGATCTCCAGTGGAGAGTGCTCCATTGTGCTGTGGCAACAAATAGTTTTGTGTCAGAATTCAATGGAATGGTTTTATCTGTATGTCCTTTTTGTAATATTCTTGATACTGTTTCATCTTTTTTTGTGATTGTTTTAGATTAACTCCTTTGTTTGAATTGTTAAACAAAATATTCACTGAGCTTGGTTTTATGTTTACAAATAATTTGTTTATTTTGGGTTTAAAGTAAAAGAAAGAATGGAAAGCACAGTGTATGCTTGGTAACTTTCTAGTAGGGCAGGCAAAGTTGGCTATCCTAAAATCCCACAAATGTAAAAATGAGGGGAAAATATTGATTTGGTTGGAATGTTTAAATCCTTAGTAGATTACCAGATTGCTGCAGAACGCAGATGGGAGTTTTACTTACACAAACATGTTCTGAGGGCAGAACGAAATATGATTGGTTCACAAAAATAACCAATCAAAACCTAGAGGAGGCGGTTCCGAGAACTGAAAAACAGGTGGGATCAAGTAAAGAAAAAAAAAACATTCTCTACAGTGTCGGTAGTGGGAGTGTGTGTCGGTTGGAAGAATTTGAGAAGTGAGTACACTTTCTCCAAAGGTAAGATTTTTTTTAAAGTTTATTTGGTAACTTTTTTATTAGCAGTCTATTAACTAGGATTAATACAGCGCAGTTTTCCTGCCCCAAGTGCAGCAGCATTACCCTCCACCAGTAATACTAATCACTGGGATTAATACAGCACAATTTTCCTACCCCAAGAGCAGCAGCAGTACCAACCACCAGAAATACTAATCAGTGGGATTAATACAGTACAGTTTTCCTGCCCCAAGAGCAGAAGCATTACCCTCCACCAGTAATACTAACCACTGGGATTAATACAGCACAGTTTTTCTGCCCAAGAGCAGCAGCATTACCCTCCACCTTTAATACTAACCACTAGGGTTAATACAGCACAGATTTCCTGCCCCAAGGGTAGCAGCATTACCCTACACCAGTTATACTAACCACTGGGATTAATACAGTACTGTTTTTCTGCCCAAGAGGAGCAGCATTACCCTACACCAGTAATACTAACCATTGGGATTAATACAGCACAGTTTTCCTGTCCCAGGAGCAGCAGCATTACCCTCCACCAGTAATACTAACCACTAGGATTAATACAACACAGTGTTCCTGCCCCAAGAGCAGCAGCATTACCCTAAACTAGTAATACTAACCACTGAAATGAATACAGTGCAGTTTTCCTGCCCCAAGAGCAGCGGCAGTACCATACACCAGTAATACTAATCAGTGGGATTAATACAACACAGTTTTCCTACCCCAAGAGCAGCAGCATTACCCTATACCAGTAATACTAATCACACCACAGAACAGATTAGATTTGGGCTTTTTGTCACTCCAACACCAGTCACTCGACTGTAGACCCTCAGATTTGAGTTATTTTCTTCCAAACATCCTAACGTGCTTCAGTTATTTGGAGTTCAACATGTTCTGTGATGAGGAGAGCTGTTATAATGCTACCTAAGCTAATGCTAACTGGCTATTTGCCTAATAATAATGGGCTCTTTGACTCAAGATAGCTGAAATAGTTAAACCTACATTACCAAATAAACTTAAAAAAAAATCTTACCTTTGGAGAAAGTGTACTCAAATTCTTCCAACCTACGCACGCTCCCACTACTGACACTGCTGAGAATGTTTTTTTTTCTTTACTTGATCCTGCCTGTTTTTCAATTCTTGGACCCGCCTCCTCTACGTTTTGATTGGTTCACAAAAATAACCAATCATATTTCGTTCTGCCCTCAGAACATGTTTGTGTAAGTAAAACTCCCATCTGCATTTGGAATGCCCAATTCCCACTACTTAGTAGGTCCTCGTGGTGGCACGGTTACTCACCTCAATCTGGGTCTCAGTTGCTTCTGCTTCTGAGACAGTCAATCCATGCATCTTATCATGTGGCTCAATGTGCATGACACCGCGGAGACTCACAGTCCGTGCAGGCTCATGCTACTCTCCGCGATCCAAGCACAAATTACCACGCGCCCCATTGAGAGCGAAAACCCCTCATCACGACCACGAGGAGGTTTCCCCATGTGACTCTAACATCCCTAGCAACCAGACCAATTTGGTTGCTTAGGAGACCTGGCTGGAGTCACTCAGCATGCCTTGGATTAAAACTCACGACGTCAGGGGTGGTAGTCTGCGTCAATACTCGCTGAGCTACCCAGGCCCCCTACAACTCTTTTATTGAGGATTTTAAGAAAAGTCTATGGAGAAATTAAAAATACTTCTGGATCCCAGATTGTGGAATTGTGCAAGCACTGTTGCACTCCATTAAATGGTTGAAAAAAATTCAAATTGAACTCAAATTGCTAGAATATCATAGAGACTTGTAGGTGGGATCTTTGGATTTGGGCCAGTAACCACCCAGAAAACCATAACCACAGAGCAGCATGCTGAAAACCACTCAAAAGACCCTAGCAAATCCAACTAGAAAATGTTTGCCAGCAGTTTGCAGCTCTTCACTGGTAGTGGTGAACAAGCAGCAAACCTTTGGCAACAATGAGGAGTTTGCTGCAAAGCTCATTTGCAAGTGAAAATTAATGATTGTCAAATGTGCAACAGGTTTGCAGCAAGTTAGCGCCAACTCTCTATTTTTTTTTAAGGGAATCTCCGCAGCAACCCTTATAGCAAACGTACATCACCAGACGTCTATTTGGTGTGTGTGTATACATCTGGAAGATGTATTTTTTAGGTTGTTTGCTCATCTGTAATACATCTGTAACACCTATAAGAACTTATTAATGAATAATATATATGTATTTGGGTCAGTTGACACAATTGGTTCGACTACTGGAGCAAAGGGAAATGTTTAAAATGAAACTCACAAGACCAGAATTAAATGTTGCAAAATACCGGCTTTTGAATTAGAACAAAAATATACAGAATAGGTTTAGTTGAATACAAACAATGAAAAGAAAATTATAATTGAATGACAATAGTATTGATATCACAATCAAGTTATGACATGAAAATAAAATGCCAAAAATTTAGTATGTCACTTCCTCAATTAGTTCTATTATCAATTTATCAAGTTCACCCTTAAACTTGAATGTCTATTAACACCACCACATTCAAGCTAATTCAAATCCAGTTACAATGCTACCACATCAAAGTTCAAAACAAATACAAATTACCCTCAAACCATAGGAATGGCTCCAACCACTAAACTCAGATCCTCAGTGAGCAGATTAAAGTATGTTGAGTAAAAGTCAGTGTCCAAACAAAAATATATGTCCAAATTAAGTCAAGAGTTCAGAGTTCAGATATCCGTAGTGTTTGTGTATGTGTGGGGGGAAATGTAAACATGAAGATGAGTGAGGGGGTTTGTTGCAGTGAGGCCTACCACACCGTAGAGTGTAGTAATAACAGAACGGGTCCAAAAATCGAAATAATATAGTTATTTAATTGAAAAAGGTATCTTTTCAAAAGTTTGGGGTCAGTAAATTTTTATTTTTTTGGAAAAAAAAATATTATTTTATTCAGCAAGGATGCATTATATTGATCAATAGTGACAGTAAAGATATTTATAATGTTACAAAAGTTTTCTATTTCAGTTCAAATTATTGATTGTGATCCAGCACCCAAATTAAAAACATGGACAGTTCTGGTTCATAGTTGTCTGTATAATAGTTTCCCGGCATTTGGTTCTGATGAGCTATTCTGCAGCACACCTGACACCACCCTTTTTGCTCTTATGGAGTTTCCCCTCACTCCTGTCAAAGCACTACAGCCAGCACCAGAGCCGGCCCAAATCTATGTACTTTTATGCCCCCAAACAGGAGGGCTTTCTGGTGTTCACTGCCTGTGAGCAATGTTACGGGGATGACGAGTAAAAGCACCATGAAACAACAAGAAATTAACAGGATTCCAAGTTCACTTACTTGTACGTGATTTTATTATCTCTTATTCCAGTCCCATTCATTTTAAATTTGTACATGATTTGTTATATCTTTGTATTCCATTATTAATTAAATTATTATGTTTACTCATTACAAAAATGCTTATCTTGTATTTATTCATATCATTCACTTGTTAGTTTGCACACCAATTTAAGATATTCTTTACTGCTATGGAGGTATGTGTCATGTCTAATGTATTACAAATGCCATCAGAATACAACCAAAGCACAAGATAGCAATAAGTACATGGCTATAAGTAATTGTAAATCATCCAAAATAAATGCAATGATCACTTGATTTCATACAGGTGTTACTATAATGATTTTGTAAATGGTGATCAGCAACCAAATATTGATAATGTGGAAGTTACTGCCTTTTGCCTTGGTGTGACATCTCACATTTTGACGACAATACAAAGGCAGAGTACAGTAACTTCAAAATAGGGGTCAAAAGTCAAGTTTGAACTCAAGATTTTTTTATGTAGATACATTTCATTACTAAAACATAGAATTTACAGATTTTCAGTGTCCTACCTATAATACATTTGGCTGGACAACTAAAAAAACTTTAAAGTAATTTTTCTCAGTTCCACACTCTAACTCTAGAGTTAAGGTCTTTTGCATTTGGCAAGGTCTTGGCAAAAGCCACTCTAGCCGCCCCCGCACTGCACCTTCTACCACAGGTATTAGGCCGGGCCGGCTGGCGCTGGATTCAATTTGGGATGTTCAATGGACGCGGTATCACCGGGTAAATCCCTGTGGACCTCCTGTTTCCCAGCATGCTCTTTTGCTCCCGTCCACTTCCAAATGAGACTAGCCCGCCTCACGGCCAGCATCACATTTCTTTCTGGGCCTGCGAGAAGGATGAGTCTTCGATCGCTGCATCGGAGAGCACACTGGCGATGTCGGACGCAGATGACTCGAGTGGCTGCCACCTTAGGGTCTGCCCGCCCAGTCTGAGGCTGACGCAGAGCTGACCGCCATGCTTGCCCGGGCCACCGCGAGCATCGGGTTGGACTGGAACCCTCCACCCTCCCTGCTCACGGCCATACCCTCCCGGTTCCTTTCTTCCCAGAGGTGCATGACGAACTCACTAGGTTATGGAGGACACATTTCGCTGCCCGATACACAATTCCAGGTTCGTCCGCTCTCATTACCTTTGATGGCGGGGCAGCCCACGGGTACACGGAGGTCCCTCAGGTGGATGAGGCAGTAGTGATGCACCTGTGCCCACAGAACACTGCCACCTGGCGGGATCGTCTGGCTACCAAAGCCTACGGTGCTACTGGACAGGCCACCTCTGCCCAGCATGCCATCTCCCTCCTGCAGGTACAACAGGCCAAGGCACTAAAAGAACTGCACATGGGTAGTCCTGATCCCGATGTGCTGCAGGAGCTGCGCTCGGCAACCAAGCTCGCCCTCCGGGCGATGAAGGTCAGGGTGCGTGCACTCAGGCAGGCGATGTCCACCTTGGTGGTCAAGGTGCGCCACATGTGGCTGAATCAGGTCGAGATGAGGGATGCTGACAAAGCATGCTTTCTCAATGCGCCCATCTCACAGATTGGACTTTTCGGCAACACCGTTGAAGACTTCGCCCAGCAGTTCTCAGCGGTGAAGAAGCAGATGGAGGCTATCCAGCACATCTTGTCCCGGCATGGCTCAAGATCCCGCCCCCCATCTGCTCACCGAGGGCATCCCCCTGCCCAGTCGGATGGGCTCTTCCTCATCCGAGCCCAGTTCTTGGCCCCAGCGTAGAGCCCCCTGCAGGAAGCTAACGCCCCCCCCTGTCTCCCTGGCTGGCACGAGGAACACGGAAGGCTCCTAAGCGCCTCTGAGATGGATGACCGAGCACCCGCAGCCTTCACGACATGGTCTCTCTGCCTTAGCGCGCCTGGCCGCACCACACCTACAGCCCACCGGTTGTGACGAGTCTCAAGGATGGCCCAAGAGGCCTTCCTCCTCAGTTGCTAACCCATCCTATGCCGGTTTCGCAGAGCAAGGTAAGTGCTTTGAGCTCCCCCTCAGCACAGCCGCCTCGGGTTGAAGCAACGCTCCTCAACACGACGTCGCCTACTCCCCCCGTCGCGAGGCCCCACCCCCAGGTATGTCAGACGCGATTGTCCCCTTAGTGCTCCTCGTCTGGAGCTTGGACGCGTGGCTAACGCTTTCCAACCCATTGCAGAGCCTGGCCAACACCATCCGACTAGGCTAGGTGATTAAGTCTGCCAGCCACACACACTGGTTCACCGGAGTCCACTTCACTTCAGTGCAGGGCAAGAACGCCGCCACCCTGCGTGTGGAGATCGTGACCCTTCTTCGCAAGGGCGCGATAGAGCCTGTCCCTTCAGCCGAGATGGGAAAAGGGTTCTACAGCCCTTACTTCATCGTGCCAAAGAAAGGCAGTGGGTTGCGGCCAATCTTGGGGCTGCAAGTTCTGAACCAGGCCTTACACTGTGTCCCGTTCAAGATGCTGACACAGAAACACATTTTGATATGCGTCCGGCATTGGTTTGCGGCAGAAGACCTGAAGGTGGTACTGGTCACCACAGGTAACTCCAAACTGGCCTGGGAGCCGTGTGCAACCGCGACTGGGTTGGCAAATCAACTGCCTAGAGTTTCTGGCTGTACTCCTCGCCCTGCGGAGGCTATTGCCGTTGATACAGGGCAAGCATGTGTTGGTCTGGTCCAACAACACAGTGAAAGCAGGTTCATATTGCCACATGTAGGACCCTTCAGGGATCAGGTGGTGAAACGGCAAGCGCTATCATCGTTGTTGTGTCCGGTAAGTGCTTTGCGCACCCACTTGGATCGCATTCAGAGCTTTAGACACTCTGAGCTGCTATGGTGGCTATGGTCTCTAAACCAGTGTTTCCCAACCTTTTTTCTGCCACGGCACACTTTTTACGACTAAAAAATTCTACGGCACACCACTATCCCACGTAGGCTAACAATCGTTTATATTTTTCCTTTTCAAGAACTTGTCCATGTTTTCTGTCTGTCTTATTAGCATGTTTACTTGTAAGGTTTGAAATTCGGCTATACAAAAAAAGTCACATACAGTGCTTGCATTAGACTTTCTCATCTTCAGTCATTTTGATGTACAGAGTCGTACAGATGAACAACAGAGACACCACACGAAGCAGATTAATGTTTTTTCCCGCAGTGACAGCGGATGCCAAAAAAACATGACATACGAACAACGCAATGTTACAAAAAAATACAAATACGATTAAATTATGAACAAAACATGTAAAAAATTAACTGAACAGAACTCAATCGATATCTCAAACCTTATTCCTAGTCCGTATCGACTTAAACTGGGTGCTCGCCTGTGCGTAATCAAATGCATCAAGGGATACTGATGCTGAGGCAATTTCCATTTGATTTTGTATCTATGCCTCGGACAGACGACTTCTCATTGCAATTTTAATTTGGTTCTGGAGGCTGAACCCAGCGTCAAGTGCCGCATTGCCCTCCACATGACAAGAGTTGCTGAAAGCGACACAGAGGGCAATTTTATGAGTTTGCCACATAAAAAAGTGGGATGTGTGCACAATAAACATTAAAACATGTATTTGGAAGAGAGAAAAAAAGCTTGCAGTTGCTTTGATCGCAGAAAGTAAAAGTCTAAGTGTTTTCTTGGTGAATTTAAATTTGTTCAATAACTGGGGTCTCTAATATTCGTAAACGATAAGGTAATAATCAATTAAAAGAAATTATGAGACATTCACTGTTTCTTCACAAATTTGGACAGTTTTTAAATATTTCTTGTTGCTTAGTACACTCAAGACGTTACTGGTGAAGCAAAAACATGTGTGTGAAAAACACTTTGGTGTAAAGTCACTTCATAGTATTCTGCAGCCCTGATGCGAGTCATGTGAAAGACCCTTAATGCATATAAATATCACTCAATTCTGCACATTAGTGACTGATCAAGTGACCGATTATGGTTTCACAATGTCGAATTTCTCTGAAAGGTGAGGAGTTTGCATTTTATGCATTTATTTATTTAGATTTTTCACGGGACTCCTGACAATCCTTCATGGCACACTAGTTTCGTGCACACTCTACAACAGGTGTGGCATCCTTGTGGGCACTGGCCAATGCACCACTCTAGCAGACATATGCAGAGCAGCGGGCTAGGCAACACCCAATACCTTCGCAAGATTTTACAATCTCCGGGATGAGCCAGTTTCGTCCCGTGTAATTTCAGGTACGAACAGGTAGATTTCGGTAATACAGAACAGATGGCCGGATGTATGTGTATAGCATCTTTCCCCTCCCCTGAGGCGGTGCGCTTTTACTCCCAGTCGAGTTGACGAAGTCATGGACCCTGGATGTCCTTCCACCTTAGCCCTATGGTTCGCAAAATCGGAGGAGGAGTTTGCAAAAAGCCCCACCATGGGGTCTAATATGCCCTGTACTGGGATAAGCGCTCCACAGGTGCCGATTACTCTGGTAACCCCTGTGATGTATATTATGTGATGTATATTCTGTAGTAAATATGGAACTTCATGTACAACATATAACATGACCAACACAAGTTAATTCATGTAAAATAGCTAACATGTCCAATGCAAGTTACTTAATTTAAAATAGCTAACATATCCAACACAAGTTACTTCATGTAAAATATCTAACATGTCCAAATACAAGTTAATTCATGTAAAATAGCTAACATGTCCAATGCAAGTTACTTCATTTAAAATAGCTAACATGTCCAATGCAAGTTACTTCATTTAAAATATCTAACATGTCCAAATACAAGTTACTTCATGTAAAAAAGCTAACATGTCCAAATACAAGTTACTTCATTTAAAATAGCTAACATGTCCAAATACAAGTTACTTCATGTAAAAAAGCTAACATGTCCAATGCAAGTTACTTCATGTAAAAAAGCTAACATGTCCAATGCAAGTTACTTCATTTAAAATAGCTAACATGTCCAATACAAGTTACTTCATTTAAAAAAGCTAACATGTCCAAATACAAGTTACTTAATTTAAAATAGCTAACATGTCCAAATACAAGTTACTTCATTTAAAATAGCTAACATGTCCAATACAAGTTACTTCATTTAAAAAAGCTAACATGTCCAATGCAAGTTACTTCATTTAAAATAGCTAACATGTCCAATGCAAGTTACTTCATTTAAAATAGCTAACATGTCCAAATACAAGTTACTTCATTTAAAATAGCTAACATTTCCAAATACAAGTTACTTCATGTAAAAAAGCTAACATGTCCAAATACAAGTTACTTCATGTAAAATAGCTAACATGTCCAAATACAAGTTACTTCATGTAAAAAAGCTAACATGTCCAATGCAAGTTACTTCATTTAAAATAGCTAACATGTCCAAATACAAGTTACTTCATGTAAAAAAGCTAACATGTCCAAATACAAGTTACTTCATGTAAAAAAGCTAACATGTCCAAATACAAGTTACTTCATTTAAAATAGCTAACATGTCCAAATAGAAGTTACTTCATTTAAAATAGCTAACATGTCCAATACAAGTTACTTCATTTAAAATAGCTAACATGTCCAATACAAGTTACTTCATTTAAAATAGCTAACATGTCCAAATACAAGTTACTTCATGTAAAAAAGCTAACATGTCCAAATACAAGTTACTTCATGTAAAAAAGCTAACATGTCCAAATACAAGTTACTTCATTTAAAATAGCTAACATGTCCAAATACAAGTTACTTCATTTAAAATAGCTAACATGTCCAATACAAGTTACTTCATTTAAAATAGCTAACATGTCCAATGCAAGTTACTTCATTTAAAATAGCTAACATGTCCAATACAAGTTACTTCATTTAAAAAAGCTAACATGTCCAAATACAAGTTACTTCATTTAAAATAGCTAACATGTCCAAATACAAGTTACTTCATTTAAAATAGCTAACATGTCCAAATACAAGTTACTTCATTTAAAATAGCTAACATGTCCAAATACAAGTTACTTCATTTAAAATAGCTAACATGTCCAATGCAAGTTACTTCATTTAAAATAGCTAACATGTCCAAATACAAGTTACTTCATTTAAAATAGCTAACATGTCCAAATACAAGTTACTTCATGTAAAATAGCTAACATGTCCAAATACAAGTTACTTCATGTAAAAAAGCTAACATGTCCAAATACAAGTTACTTCATTTAAAATAGCTAACATGTCCAAATACAAGTTACTTCATTTAAAATAGCTAACATGTCCAAATACAAGTTACTTCATGTAAAAAAGCTAACATGTCCAAATACAAGTTACTTCATGTAAAAAAGCTAACATGTCCAAATACAAGTTACTTCATGTAAAATAGCTAACATGTCCAAATACAAGTTACTTCATGTAAAAAAGCTAACATGTCCAATGCAAGTTACTTCATTTAAAATAGCTAACATGTCCAAATACAAGTTACTTCATTTAAAATAGCTAACATGTCCAAATACAAGTTACTTCATTTAAAATAGCTAACATGTCCAAATACAAGTTACTTCATGTAAAAAAGCTAACATGTCCAATGCAAGTTACTTCATTTAAAATAGCTAACATGTCCAAATACAAGTTACTTCATTTAAAATAGCTAACATGTCCAAATACAAGTTACTTCATGTAAAAAAGCTAACATGTCCAAATACAAGTTACTTCATGTAAAAAAGCTAACATGTCCAAATACAAGTTACTTCATGTAAAATAGCTAACATGTCCAAATACAAGTTACTTCATGTAAAAAAGCTAACATGTCCAATGCAAGTTACTTCATGTAAAAAAGCTAACATGTCCAAATACAAGTTACTTCATGTAAAAAAGCTAACATGTCCAATGCAAGTTACTTCATGTAAAAAAGCTAACATGTCCAAATACAAGTTACTTCATTTAAAATAGCTAACATGTCCAAATACAAGTTACTTCATTTAAAATAGCTAACATGTCCAATACAAGTTACTTCATTTAAAATAGCTAACATGTCCAATGCAAGTTACTTCATTTAAAATAGCTAACATGTCCAATACAAGTTACTTAATGTAAAAAAGCTAACATGTCCAAATACAAGTTACTTCATTTAAAATAGCTAACATGTCCAAATACAAGTTACTTCATTTAAAATAGCTAACATGTCCAATACAAGTTACTTCATTTAAAAAAGCTAACATGTCCAATGCAAGTTACTTCATTTAAAATAGCTAACATGTCCAATGCAAGTTACTTCATTTAAAATAGCTAACAAGTTACTTCATTTAAAATAGCTAACAAGTTACTTCATTTAAAATAGCTAACATGTCCAATACAAGTTACTTCATTTAAAATAGCTAACATGTCCAATGCAAGTTACTTCATTTAAAATAGCTAACATGTCCAATACAAGTTACTTCATTTAAAAAAGCTAACATGTCCAATGCAAGTTACTTCATTTAAAATAGCTAACATGTCCAATGCAAGTTACTTCATTTAAAATAGCTAACATGTCCAAATACAAGTTACTTCATGTAAAAAAGCTAACATGTCCAAATACAAGTTAATTCATGTAAAATAGCTAACATGTCCAATGCAAGTTACTTCATTTAAAATAGCTAACATGTCCAATGCAAGTTACTTCATTTAAAATAGCTAACATGTCCAATGCAAGTTACTTCATTTAAAATAGCTAACATGTCCAAATACAAGTTACTTCATGTAAAAAAGCTAACATGTCCAAATACAAGTTACTTCATTTAAAATAGCTAACATGTCCAAATACAAGTTACTTCATTTAAAATAGCTAACATGTCCAAATACAAGTTACTTCATTTAAAATAGCTGACATGTCCAATGCAAGTTACTTCATTTAAAATAGCTAACATGTCCAATGCAAGTTACTTCATTTAAAATAGCTAACATGTCCAATGCAAGTTACTTCATTTAAAATAGCTAACATGTCCAATGCAAGTTACTTCATTTAAAATAGCTAACATGTCCAAATACAAGTTACTTCATGTAAAAAAGCTAACATGTCCAAATACAAGTTACTTCATTTAAAATAGCTAACATGTCCAAATACAAGTTACTTCATTTAAAATAGCTTACATGTCCAAATACAAGTTACTTCATGTAAAAAAGCTAACATGTCCAAATACAAGTTACTTCATTTAAAATAGCTAACATGTCCAAATACAAGTTACTTCATTTAAAATAGCTAACATGTCCAATACAAGTTACTTCATTTAAAATAGCTAACATGTCAAATGCAAGTTACTTCATTTAAAATAGCTAACATGTCCAAATACAAGTTACTTCATTTAAAATAGCTTACATGTCCAAATACAAGTTACTTCATGTAAAAAAGCTAACATGTCCAAATACAAGTTACTTCATTTAAAATAGCTAACATGTCCAAATACAAGTTACTTCATTTAAAATAGCTAACATGTCCAATACAAGTTACTTCATTTAAAATAGCTAACATGTCCAATGCAAGTTACTTCATTTAAAATAGCTAACATGTCCAATGCAAGTTACTTCATTTAAAATAGCTAACATGTCCAATGCAAGTTACTTCATTTAAAATAGCTAACATGTCCAATGCAAGTTACTTCATTTAAAATAGCTAACATGTCCAAATACAAGTTACTTCATGTAAAAAAGCTAACATGTCCAATGCAAGTTACTTCATTTAAAATAGCTAACATGTCCAAATACAAGTTACTTCATGTAAAAAAGCTAACATGTCCAAATACAAGTTACTTCATTTAAAAAAGCTAACATGTCCAATGCAAGTTACTTCATTTAAAATAGCTAACATGTCCAAATACATGTTACTTCATGTAAAAAAGCTAACATGTCCAATGCAAGTTACTTCATTTAAAATAGCTAACATGTCCAATGCAAGTTACTTCATTTAAAATAGCTAACATGTCCAATGCAAGTTACTTCATTTAAAATAGCTAACATGTCCAAATACAAGTTACTTCATGTAAAAAAGCTAACATGTCCAAATACAAGTTACTTCATTTAAAATAGCTAACATGTCCAATGCATGTTACTTCATGTGAAATAGCTAACATGTCCAAATACAAGTTACTTCATTTAAAATAGCTAACAGGTTACTTCATGTAAAATAGCTTACATGTCCAAATACAAGTTACTTCATTAAAAAAAACTAACATGTCCAATGCAAGTTACTTCATGTAAAATAGCTTACATGTCCAAATACAAGTTACTTCATTAAAAAAAACTAACATGTCCAATGCAAGTTACTTCATGTAAAATTGCTAACATGTCCAATGCATGTTACTTCATGTGAAATAGCTAACATGTCCAAATACAAGTTACTTCATTTAAAATAGCTAACAGGTTACTTCATGTAAAATAGCTTACATGTCCAAATACAAGTTACTTCATTAAAAAAAACTAACATGTCCAATGCAAGTTACTTCATGTAAAATAGCTAACATGTCCAAATACAAGTTACTTCATTTAATGTAAATTAAATCTTCATTTAATGTAAAATATCTAACATGTCTAACGCATGTTACTTCACATTAAATAGCCAACATGTCCAAATAGAAGTTACTTCTACACGTTACTTAATGTAAAATAGTTAACATGTTCAATTATTACTTTTTTGATTATTACTTCACACATAATAGCTAAAATGTCCACTTAAGTTCCTTCTCGTAAAATAGCTAACATATCCATTGTCAATTGTCACCGGTATGCAGAGCGTTCAGTAGGGTGACAGCCGCAGGAAAGAAGCTTCCTCTGAACCTGCTGGTTTGGGTGTGGAGAGACCTGAATCTCCTCCCGGAGGGGAGTGGGGTGAACAGTCTGTGGTTGATGATGCTGCACGCCTTACGCAAGCATCGTTTGCCCTGGATGGCATCGATGGAGGGGAGTGAGGAACCGGTGATGCGTTGGGCAGTTTTCACCACCCTCTGCAGTGCTTTCTGGTCATGGGCAGAGCAGTTGGTATACCAAACTGTGACACAGTTGGTGAGGATGCTCTCGATGGTGCAGCGGTAGAAGTTCACCAGGATCTGAGGAGACAGGTGGACCTTCTTGAGTCTCCTCAGAAAGAAGAGAGGCTGGTGAGCCTTCTTGATCAGGGTAGAGGTGTTGAGGGTCCAAGAGAGGTCCTCAGAGATGTGGACACCCAGAAAGATGCTGGTGACACGCTCCACCTCAGTCATGTTGATGAGAATGGGCCAGCTTTAGACTTACTGAAGTCCACAATGAGCTCTTTGGTCTTCTTAGTGTTGAGAGCCAGGTTGTTGTCAGTGCACCACAATGATAGGTGCTGGACCTCCTCCCTGTAGGCCGTCTAATCATTGTTGCTGATGAGACCAATCACCGTAGTGTCGTCTGCAAACTTGACAATGGTGTTAGAGCCATGTACAGGTGTGTAGTCGTACGTGAAGAGGGAGTAAAGGAGAGGGCTCAGCACACATGATGGTTGAGGAGGTGTGATCATCTAACCTAACAGACTGGGGTCTGTTGGTCAGGAAGTCCAGAATCCAGTTACAGAGGGAGGAATTGATGCCCAGTTCACTGAGTTTGGAGGGGATGATGGTGTTGAATGCTGAACTAAAGTCAATGAACAGCATTCTCACATAGGTGTTTCTATTGTCAAGGTGGGACAGGGCAGAGTGAAGTGCTGTAGAGATTTCATCCTCTGTGCTCCTTTTCTGACGGTAGACGAATTGGAAGGGGTCCAGTGAGGGTGGTAAGCAGGTCTTGAGATGGGCCAGGACCAGACTCTCGAAGCACTTCATAATGATGGGGGTGAGTTCAACTGGACGGTAGTCATTAAGGCTTGTTGCATTGGAGTGTTTTGGCACCGGCACGATGGAGGTGGTTTTAAAGCATGTGGGGACAGCTGCTTGGACTAGTGACTAGTGATTAAATATGTCAGTCCCTACCTCAGTCAGCTGCACAGCACAGGCCCTGAGTACGCATCCGGGGATACCATCAGGACCAGCAGCCTTGCATGCATTAATCCTGCTCAGTGCCACACACACATTGGTGGTGGAGAGTGTGAGGGGCTGGTGAACTGCAGAGACCACAGCCTTGATGGCCACTTCCTTGTTATCCCTATCGAAGCGGCCATAGAAGTGGTTCAGCTCATCAGGCAAGGAGGTGTCGGTGACAGGGGTGGTGGAGTTAGTAGCTTTGTAGTCTGTGATGGCCTGGATGCCTTGCCACATGCGTCGGGGGTCAGAGTTGTTCTTGAAGTGATCCTCAATCCTTAGCTTGTGGTTGTGCTTGGCCTTTTTGATGCCCTTATTCAGGTTAGCCCTGGATGAGCTATAGGCTTGAGCATCACCTGATCTGAATGCAATGTCTCGTGCTTTCAGCAGGAGTCTGACCTCACTGTTCATCCATGGCTTCTGATTAGGGAAAGTGGTAATCCTTTTGAGGGTGGTGACACTGTTGATGTTTGAGTTGATACAGTCCAGAACGGAGGAGGCATATGAATCAGTGTCCTTGTGGGAGTCGTGGGTGGCCTGAGTTGCGAACACTCTCCAGTCAGTGTTTCCAAAACACTGCTGAAGTGCCGAGTCAGCTACCTATGGCTACACTTTGACTGTCCTTACTGTTGGTTTCACACGTTTGATGAGTGCATAAATACTTGGGCAGTAGAAACAAAGAGAGGTGATCTGAGTGTCCTAGATGGGGGAGGGGAGCAGCTTTGTATACATCAGCTATATTTGTGTTGACTTGATCTAAAAATATTCCTCCTCTCGTGGGGCATGATACATTTTGATGGAATTTAGGCAGTACAGTCTTTAAATTTGAGTGGTTGAAGTCACCCTCGACAATGTAGGCTACCTCGGGATGCAGAGTTTGCTGTTTACTGATGGCAGAATGCAGTTCTTTCATGACAATCTTAGCATTAGCATCCGGTGGTATACAGGCTGCTGTTACTACAGTTGATGTAAACTCTCTGGGAAAATAGAAAGGTCTACACTTAACCATGAGATACTCAAGGTTAGCTGAGCAGTGACTCTCGGTGATGGTGGTGTCCGTGCACCACGTTTTGTTAACATAAATACACAAACCCCCACCTTGTGTCTTACCGCAGTCATCAGCTATTCTGTCCGCACAGAGGAGGCAGCGTCCAGCTAGCTCGATAGCGCTGTTAGGTATTCCACTGTTAAGCCAAGTTTCTGTGAAAATCATGATGTTGCAGTCCATAATCATTCTGTGTGTGGTTATCCGCAGCTGCAGTTCATCCATTTTGTTCACCAGCGAGTGAACATTGGCGAGGAAAAGACTTGGAAGAGCGAGTCGATGTGGAGTTAGCTTTTGCCTCGCTCGAATTCCACTGTGTGACCCCCTGCGGCGTTGTTTGCGTGTCCGTCTGTAGAGCCCTCCAGTCGGTGTGGGGATGTTCGGAGGTCTTGTTGGTTTAGAGATCTCTGGAAGTACGCTAATAACAATGTCAGAATTGCAGGAATCGATGTCCAAGAGTTCCTGTTGGGTGTACGATATGTACGCTAATCTGTTTTTGCTGAAAATACTTGAGATATTACCACTAATTTGCAGAATCTGGAGAGATTATTCGCCATCTTAGTCCAAAAAAAAATTTGTGTTTACATCTGGAAGATGTATGTTTTAGGTTGTTTGCTCATCAGCAATATTTCAGTAAGATGCTTTCTTGTGGCTGTCAAACAAAACATTCAGCAGATGTCTTTGAGATGTTTATTATTAAGAATAATACATTTGATCTATTTAAGATGTTTAGTATATGTTAATTAGAATACAATGTTTTCTAGATGAAACAAACATCTCATTGATTTATGTGTGCTATTTGGGAAGTTACAATAATAAACATATCCAACTTAACTTACTTCAGATAAAATAGCTAAAATAAACTAAAAATAAAACATTGACGTAATGTAGTTCAATGGAAAAGAGGAGGCGAGAACCGGCTTGTCAATATAAATAATCTTTTAATGATTAAACTTAAACAATAGACAAACACACACACGACGGACATGTCCGTAAATGATCTCTCTCTCCCGCACCATCCTCCGCAGTCGGCTTGTATCCCTCTCGGAGGCTTGATTAGCCTGAAAAGGGACTGGGTGTGTAGAATCACGACCCGGCCCTGCCCTCCGCCCTGCCATAATTGAATATTGTGTTATGTAGTAAATGGATATATTAATATCATATTTTCTATTCAGAACCGAAAATCTTCAATTGATTTGACAGTTGTCAAAGGGTGTAAGTTTATTACTATTATTATTATTATTATTATATGACACCACATAAGATTGATACAACATTATATTCAATAAAATATTCACACAAGAAATATGAAATATTGCATACCAATCACCTACCCCTTGGGTCGAAAGGGGGTTGGATTCTGCATGGTAAATAAAACTTGCTCGACTCCTGTAAAAATAAGATGCCATTCCATTCTGACAATGAATACATTTTCTTGCCGCTAACAATTAATATTCTGGAGGGGAAACATATATTTGCAGAAGTGCTTAATGCATCATATAACATGAACTTGTTGAATGATTAACTCTCATTGAAACAGAATGTCACTTTGTTAGCCTACTGCAAATGCTGTGTGTGTAAACTCCCATTTACACCCCATTTACAATGAGAGCAACATGCAAATCTAGAACACTGCAGTTTTAGTCTTGCTCCAAAATATAGCTTAAATAGCTATGGAAAATGTATATGTATATATGGGCATTACCCTTATAAATGTAATGTACTATGGCATTCACATGGCAATCCAAGGTATCTAAAAGAATACCATGGTACTACTACAATGGTTAATGACCAAATAGCTTTGGTACATGTCATAACTTATATGGTGTTTCCCTGATATTAAATCCAAAAAACTGGGAAAACATACATCTATTTCTGCCAACTGTGGCCAGATCCACACAGAAATATATCTGTTCAATATAAACACCAGAATCCAATATTTGCAGCCAACCATAGTCTAAGGGGGAGGCTGATCTGAGGTAAAAGCAAAGCTGTTCTGCGGTATTGTGGCATGAAACCTTGGCTGATTTAATGCAGAGTTTAACCGCTCTGACCATAGAGTGCAGAAGAGAACAAAATAATCCACCCCGCTCCAGTCTTCTGTCCCTCTCGACCAAGAGCCTCTGATACTCTCTTTAGAGCAATCAGAAGCTTTGATCGAGCAGACAGTTAGTATTGTGTGATTCAAGGCTAAAACCATGTATCGCCGGCTTTTGTTGAACCATAATGCACAAATTGATACAAATTGAGCAATCACAGTGTGGCAAGCAGGGCGGGGCCGAGTGGTGTCTAGGCAGAGTGAGGCCAGAAAGATAAGTGGTGAATGAGCTCCACCTGTGTGCCACACCAGTCTCATGTTCGAGTGAGGGGCAGCAGGAGTATTTGAGGAGAGGAGACAGTGGCAGAGTGTCTGCTTGTCAGTGTGGTGTTGCAAACCTTTTTGTGTACTGCTGAAAAGCAGCCTTATTGTGTGTGACTGAAAAGTGCAAATCTACGTGTTTTGTCAAGCCGGCCCCAGCTTCCACCTTTCCATAATTGTTACACACAGATTATAGGGCATTTCAGCACTTAGGCTGTGATTTACACAGTTCAGTAGCAATCGCATTGCAATATGGCATGTCAACCTATTTGTTTTTATATTTCCTAAACCACCTGTTTCTGGAAATTGCTCTGTGGTTTACATAAAGTTGTTTCTGCACATTAAGTTAGGATATGATCATTTTTTAAACAGCAAATACATTGCATACAGTAAATCACATTTAAAAAATGTATTTAGCTATTTAAATATAGCATAACAATTGCATTGCAGTCGCATTAAATTGCAGTCACTTCCTTCATTGAAAGTAAAATGTCTTCAATATTAATGGAATGTTTATTCAAGTCATCCTGCTACAGAGAACCATGCTGTGTAACATATACTGTATATTGTATATCCCCAAGTGTGTTTGCATCTGACATATTAATTAACTACAAAAGCATACATACAGTTCACACACACTTCTCCCTAGTTGTAGTTTTATTAGGATCAGTAATGAAGGGTAAAATTAAGTGAAGGAGGGCTGCAGGTTATTCTCTATGCACCACAGGACCTGAGCAGCCTGGGTAGAAGTTCATCACTGGTGGATAAAGAAAATGGTTGCACTATATTTTACAGTATGTTTCAGATGAGGTACATGTATTTGATATATGTATCTGAAATACAAAATGCTATTTTGTACTTTGTATTTTAAATTCTTGGAAAAAAATAAAATCTAATTTGTATTTGTAAAAGTTTGTTATTTGTGTATTTTCAAAATACATTCAATTCTTTGTGCCAGTTAACATATTTATTATGCTGCTGATTTCCTGTATCAACTTTCATGCACGTGAGCTACAGATGTCAGAGAGAATGGCTCCGTCTAGCATTGGGTGAGCTAATGTTTCGCGTTCCTGCAAGGAAATATGGAGTCCGGCTGCATTCCATTCAACTTGGATGTGGGATATTCCTACTTGATATCTCAGATCTCTGCCCATAAGTACATTCCATTGCCAGATGCTCGGATGATTTATAAAGAAACAAAACGGAATGCTCCCTTTAGCTTAGCAGCTGTTTGACTTTCACCCTAAATGTTTCCTGGCGACTCAATTGATAAACAAATCTGCAACGCTAGCATTTGTGCTGCAGTTTTATGATTATCAAAAGAGAGTTTAATATACCATGTTTTATACACCTTCATTAGCATTTCCATTTGCTTATTACAGGGACAATCCCCCCGGAGCAACCTGGAGTTAAGTGCCTTGCTCAAGGACACAATGTTTGTGGCTGTGGGGATCAAACCAGCGACCTTCTGATTAACAGTTATGGGCTTAATTTTAATTATTTAATTATTTAAAATAATTTATTTCTTAATTTTTTGAATATTTCTTTTTTTTTATTTTTTTTTTTTATTTTGGTGTGTTAACACTCAGAGTCAAATTTAACTGAATTTGCACTATCAGTGCTGAGATATTGTTCACAATTCCCTGATAGAGTTAAATGTGTGTTTTTTTTTTTTTTTTTTTTATGGGTTCTGAATACTACCCAAATTAGCTGTTTTCCTTAAAATGCTTTATTGTAATGAATGTGATTATGAATGTGATTACGTGAATGATTGTTATTAGTTTAAAGCACCCTCTGCTGGCAGAACTGCATTTCTAATTGTAATTCCAAGAAGCAAAGGTTTTGGCGATGTTAGACAGACAGGGGGCGCTACAGTACTGACCTTAATTAATTTAAAATATAGTCTTGTCACACACAGTCATAAGCAAATGCTAAAGATCCACAACAAACTTTAGTGATGTTTTAACCATCATGAATACCATTAGTTATCAGATAAGTAACTAACAAGTCAAAATAACCCTTCTAAACAAATAAAATGAAACTCTGTCACAGTACTAAATTGCATTGTAGGTTTTGCTGTATTAGTTAATTTAATGAACTATATGTTCCAAGACAAACTGTGCAGCCACATCCCAATATGTATACCCATCATGCATTGAAGACTGTGAATCATACACAAACAATGTTTTGGGGTAAAAGAAATACCAGAGAGGTCAAAAACATTTCCAAAGCACAGCAAAAGTTGATGAAAATTCTCAATGAGATTAGTATTTTAATCCAGACAAATGTACTGCTACCCAGGAGACCGGCAAAGCTTGTTTGACATAAACCAGCAAGTATGAGGGAGGCTCCCCTGGAATGGTGACCACAGAATATGAAGCCTGCTGTCCACAAATCAGTCCAGAAAGAGAGAGAGAGGCAGGCAGTTAAGAAAATGGGGTTCACTTTCCGCACAGCTAAAATCAAATTAGTTGACCTTACATAGATTTCCAAGGCAATCAGTTTGTATGCTTTTTCTAAGTAAATGAACTTATTTGACACAAGTAAACTGAACTTAATTTTTTGAGTAACTTTAACTAGTTACAAGTAAGCTTAACTCATCTGTGGTTAAATTATTGATGTTTTGATTTAATTTACATTTACATTTATGCATTTGGCAGATGCTTTTATCCAAAGCGACTTAGAGTGTACATATTACAGGGACAATCCCCAGGAGCAACCTGGAGTTAAGTGCCTTGCTCAAGGACACAATGGTGGTGGCTGTGGGGATCAAACCAACGACCTTCTGATTAACAGTTATGCGCTTAATTTTAATTATTTAATTATTTAAAATGGGTTATAATATGTCATACAATATAATAGAAATTATGACTGGACTCTAGGTTAGACATATGGCACACTGGACTCTACTCAGTACTTCTAATCTGCAATTTGGTAAAGTATAATTGAGTAACGAAGAATGGCTTATACTTAACAGTTCACCAGCGGTAACACTAAACACCCTCATGGCGACTTCACAAAAATGTCAATTATCAACCAGCTGCAATAAAACAACAACAATAGTTATAAGAATTATATCTGACATAAAACAATATATTATTTTACTACATAGGTTCCCTTGTTTTGACCAAACAAACACAAGGGTTAATGGGTATTCCACACAGCCGCAGTTTTGTACTTGATCATTTTGAGTTAGTAGTACTTGAAGTTTAAAGAACTTATGTGACATTTCAAGTAATATTTAATAACTTAATATTAAGTTGAGTAAACTATTATTATTATTTTATATATATATATATATATATATATATATATATATATATATATATAATTTGAAATAACTTATCGTCTGTTAATGCTGATATTCTGTAAAGCTGCTTTGAAACGATGCGTGCTGTGAAAAGCGCTATACAAATAAAATTGACTTGAATTGACTTAACTATTAATATTTATAGTGTGGGTGAGAAATAGAGGCGAGAGACGGGGAGGGCTGGAGTGGTTTTGTAGAGGTTACAAAGAACTTGGGAGGGATTTTGGAAAGAGTGACTGTGGTAAGACTGCTGACGCACAAGTGGAACATGAGGGAAGGGCACAGTCAGAAACTTACTGTAACAAACACACAGTAGGTTGACAGTATTTGACAGCAGCTGCCATATCATCTGCCATTATCAAACTTAATGGCCAGAATTCAAATTAAATTATTTGCACACATTATCTACATTGTTATAGCAACTAATTTACTAAAGGAATTATGCAACTCAGGTATTAAATGCAATTTCCACTGTTTAATTCAAAATTGTGTAGCTAGGTTGTGGAGGATGCAGCACGCTACAGCTATCTGTTAAATTCTGTTTAAAAATCAGTCAATTTCATAAATTTGGACAGGCAAAAAAACTAATTTGTGAGTAAGGTGTAATCTATAATATATTTTACTGCATACTGTAAGCAGTTGCCTTCAAATTCCTCAGTGGAATTATGATATCTTGCCTAAACACATGAATAAAGAGTCCCAGACTGTTATTCTTTCTCCATTATACATCACAGTTGGCACCATGTAATTCAGAGAGGTAATGTTCTCCTGGCATTCACCTACCTCTGTTGGACCATCAATTATTTTCAAGCTGACAAATTATGAAGCATGTTTCTTCACACTGAGAACACATTTCCAGTGGTGGCTGATGTTTGGCTTTGGCCATAGTTACCATTTATGCTTGTGCAATAACAAAGTAAATAAATTAAATTAATTAATTAAATTCTGGTGCTGATTCTGACTCCAGAGGCACACTGTTTTTAAGTCCATGTTAAGAACGCACTTTCTCTCTCTAGCTGATAATACTGTATGACCTATGATATTGTACGATATATGCTTTTTACGCCATATGTACTTTCCTTCTATTTGACTTATTGTGTTTGATAGCGTTTTATCTGACGGTCTTGTAAAGCACATTGGTCAACAACAGTAGTTTGAATTGTGCTATATATAAATAAAAGAAATGAAAGAATGTTTGGAACCTGTGTGAACAGATGATAGTAGACAGTAGGTTTGTTCCCGTACTAAGTGTAGTGCAAGTCACTTTGGATAAAGTCATATTTTAAATTACTAAAGCCAGCTGTCCACTTACCAAGTCAAGACACCTTAATGATAGGAGATATGAACTAGAGACCTTTATTGCTTCTATTCCCTGCCTTACCTCATGAACATTATGTGAATGTGGCAAAATGTTTGAAAAATGGAGTGGTGGTGGTGTAGTGGTCTAAACCACATAACTGGTAAACTGGTAATCAGAAGGTCGCTGGTTCGATCTCCACAGCCACCAACATTGTGTCCTTGAGCAAGGCACTTAACTTCAGGTTGCTCTGGGGGATTGTCCCTGTACTAAGGGCTCTGTAAGTCGCTTTGTATAAAAGCATCTGCCAAATGCATAAATGTAAATGAAATTACCTGGTTCATTACATGTATCACGGGCATTTCGAGGTGAAATGTCCACAGTGTGCCACTAAAAGCAAGTTAAATTTCCTCCTAAACAGATTAGGTTTTTAAGGGTAATGCTTTATGGATTTTGACATCAGCAAACCTGCCTCACTCCCTACCCAACCTTGTTATTGTGTGGTGCTTTTACTCTTTCAGCTCACGTGTTGACACTCAACTCATGCCCCGGTACTTTGCATTGCAAGTGCAATGCTATATCAGCTGAGTTACTGCACAACAATGCACTATTGTAAAAGTGTTTCGATGTCATAAGATAGCATTGTGCGAGGAACAAATCGAAAAAGTGTACTTGAGTACTTGTCATTTGTGTGAAACTGAATAAAAGTAATTGTTGTTGTGATGTCTGTAGTAATTATTTCATCATGAAACTCCCACAAAATGTTTAATGAGCCATGTATATGTTTTCCAAAAATGTAGGTATTGTAATTTAAGTTGCTATGAGACCAGGTTGGAAATTTCACCAGTTGTGGACCAGTCTCACTTACCTATTAACACTATTAGAGGATTGATATACTGTAAGTGCCTATGACATTTTTCACCAATTTCTTGTCACATATTGGAACGCCTCAATCAATGTGAAACATGCTGAATGAAGGTTGGGTGCACTGCACAAATGTAGGCAATCAAATTTGACAACAATCAATTACCTTTAGTGGCATTTGCAACATGTGCCTCTGAATTTGCTGAGAAAAATCATAAGAAGAGGATGCTCTAAAAAGTTTGGACCAGACCACATTTGTTGGGTTGCAGAAAACATGGCTTGTTAGTTCTTCAGCATGAACAGGGAGTGAGAAGAAGTTCAAACTATTCGTTCATCCCAGAGGCCAGGAACGGAATTGGTAAAGCATTAACGTGTTAAATCTTTTTTTTTTTTTACACGGACACCAAAAAGTTGTTTAACGCGAGAAAGGGCTTTCTTTTTATGCTCATATACATGCGACTCTTTCAGTAAGCAGCTATCTCCACAGCAATGTAATTTCCTTGCAACACTTGTTTAAATAACAAACATGGCTTCTGAGAACTTAGCTTTTTTATTCTAATTGTGCCTCAAATAAACCGGTTCCTGTTTACACTTACAGAAATAGAGGACGTTGTGTCCACCAACTACTTTTGATTGTCAATAGCTTCTTTCATAGTTTATCATGGCAGCTCTACAAGGGAAGAAATTTGATGAACTGTCCAGTTTGAAAGGTGGTATCCAATGACTGTGCCACTTTGAAACCCCTTGAGCTTTTTTTACACGATTAATGTAATTACATATTTGACATTAGATTCTGGCATTCTATTCAGGTCGGTGTGAGATCTAAACACTGGTTCCAAAAGGACAGAACCTTTGCAATGTAACCAGGGGGACATAACACAAAGATGCACTCATCGCAAACAAACACAGCAGCAATTTCGAGTTGTTGATCAAAGTGATGGAGAAAGGACCTCTTTATGGTATTATTTTTATGTACAAAACAAACCCAGACACAGTAAACTAAAGCCACATTCAGACGACTCATTGGAGTGAAGCAGCCAGCATTTCCTCTGTGCTTTGTTGCGCTTCCATCTTATTGGATTATTCACATTAAGTATCATTATGTGGCAGTATTAGTGCTAAAAGCAAATAAAGCCCTATACAGAAGGTCATTGTTTCTCAGGATGACATCTGTAAAAGAAAATGCATGCCTTTGGATGACAATTAATTCACAGTGGAAGAGTGAGTTTGTTCATACTATGAACCTGAAAATTTGCTTCACATGTAGTCAGTTGCATGTAATATTTGTATAAAGTATAAAATTTGTATAAAGTGGTGTACAGTTTAGTCTAGTCGGTTAGTTCTGCCTCTAATCAATGTGTTGGGTTCATGCCTACTAGTGGAAAATCACATGAATTCAGTTGCGCTTGTTCCATATGGTGACAGCAAGAGGAAAAAATCCTCAGTCCACTTATTCTTTGTATTTTATGAAAATACATTTTCAAATATAGGTTATGCAAATATATTTAAAATTACGCTAAAGTGTAAATAGTGTAAACAAGGTGCACGCGCTGAGATGAGAGCGCATCATCAGTTGTGTGCAAGCTCGCTCTCTCTCTCTCTCTCCAGCACACAAAACACAAAAACACACACAATTGCATAGGGAGTGAGAGAAAAGATGCACATATATGGTTTCCACTACTGCAGTAATACTGCATCCAATTTACCACACTTGCACTACAGTTAAAAAAACTGCAGTTAAGGGTATGCTTGAATTCTGACACCTGTGAGCAAAGGGTGTGGCTAGAATAACCCTATTTTCTAACAGTAGGGGTGACCATATACTTTCGGCCATAAGGTAAATATTTCAAACAGATATTGTGACTATAAAAGCAGATTCATCTTTAAAATGACCCATACCTACTTGGCTTATGGCCCATGAGATCATAACCGACTCTGGCCAAGCCATAAGTGAAATATCTGTGGTGTCCATGACTCGATTATTGCGGTGAGAATATTCTGGTTCTTCAGAATTTTATTGCACAATAATTCTGCCACCACAGATATGCATTTCATTTTATTAGAGCAATAAATACACTCTGTGGAACCCGCCTTTTTATGGAAGAGAGAAGAAGAAGGACAATGAGAAAAGACTGTTTCTGTTCTACGTCTTCCAATCTTAAAAACCAGCAAGTAGTCACTTGTGTAGATAAGACACAATAGAAGGTTGTTGCTGAGTCAAACGCTCTCCTCTATGTGTTGAAGGGATTGCTGGTTGTAAGAGTCAGATCAAATTAATCTCTAAATATTGTTCTTCGCTGAAGTATTGTTTTAAATGATGAAATATCTCTAGCTGAGAGTTAAAGCTTTTTTTTTTTTGGCACTGTATCAAATACCAGAAAAATAATTCCACATGTACAGTGAAAGCAAGATTTTGCAAATCCTTTAGCACATGCTAATATTGCTTAGCAAAGTTACAACACAATTATACACTTATTTCAGTAATGGACATTAGACAACATGATGACACAGAAAATCAAAATGTCACTTTCGGAAGTTCATGTACCATGTTATCAACCCCATGCAGCCAAATGTCAGACAAATGGCATCCCCATAAGATATTTTCGCCCCTGTTTAAGAGTGAACACATTTCTCTCTAAAGCTACTGAGAAAACTCTGAGACACGGGTTCTGGTCTAGTGGGATGTATTTTTGCTAAAAATAAATACAAATAAATATATATATATATATATATATATATATATATATATATATATATATATATATATATATATATATATATATAATGTACTCCACTGATGGTTAGGTTAAAGGTTGGGGTTTGGGTTAGGGAGTAGGGTTAATAAAATATGCCTTCCTGTTGGATTTATTATATAATTGAGAACATAAAATGCAACTTCCTTGAACGATTTTGACATGACACCATCTGACCAGCTTAATATACTGGACTTTTCATCATTTAATATGGTACGATCCTGTATTTTAAGGGATGGATGGCAACTGAGGGCAGTCATTTGAATTTTGTTAAGCACAGACCGATTTCAGCAGCAAAACTATAGACCTACTGTTGCAGAATTCACAGTTATCAGTCTCCCTTAGTCAGACTCAGGATAGAGCGACATTTATTTGGACACAAATGAAAATGAGGCTTTGAGGAACGGGTTATACAGTTGTGTCGTATAGTGTACCTTGGTTCCGATCATTCATGTTTAGTTGTTCTGATGATACCTTGAAAATACGTCTTTGTAAAACATTTCTATTTGACAAAAAACTCCATAAACCATGGGTTGTGAAAAGTAGGCATAAACAAAGACCTTTACGACACCACAGACTTGAACTGTATGCATTTTATCTGTAATAACCTCAATTTCATTTGAGTACATTTAAATATGCATCCACGCAAAGATTTATTAGTGATCATCATTTGCAAAACTGGTGTGTATTTCCACAGGTCAGTTATTACTGATCGCAGGTTTGCAATGTTTTTTTGCCATGTTTAGGTGCAAAAGTCAGAAAAATGCAGATCCAATTATTATGTGGTAATATGAAGTTACAGATTTTCAACACAAATTACATTTATGCAAAGCATTAAAATATTGCAAATATTTTTTTCTTATGTTTGCAACTTGATTTAAACCTTTATAAAACTATTTGTTTTTTCACTTTACACTAATTTGATTTATGCTTTCACAAATCTTACTCTGTACATGCAAATCATTTGGACACAATTTATTTTATATATATATATATATATATATATATATATATATATATATATATATATATATACGGTTTTCATCAGTTTTACATATGTGGGAGATGCATGTTCCAATCCCTTTCCTCATCATTTCCTGTCTTCAGCTGTCTCAATCATTACAAATGTAACAAAACCCAAAAACAAAAAATGTAACTAAAGTCAAATCAAAGTTATATGTCACACATTAAATTAGTCAACTCTATAAAAGCTTCAAAACAGTCTGTTAGAAGTTTCCATTCACCATTTTCTCATTTGTTTTTATGCTGTTGTAGTTTTCACACCCTCATTTGTACTACATCTAAAATTGGCCACAAACCCCAAAGCTCCACTGAGACTAATATCTTGTCCAATAACAGGAATGAGGGAGCCATGTTGGGTTAAGCCCTCTGACCTGTGAAAGCTAGAGTGCTAGATAACTTGCACACAAACACACAAAGACAGTGGCAGACAGCCAGCTTCCACTCTCATTGTTTCAGGAATGGAAAAAAAGACAGTAAGAGCTTCCTCTGCTTTCCTTGGCCAGGCCAGCATGATGATTGAAAAGAGATCTTGACAAAATGGTGACAAAAAGATGAAAATAGTAGCTCTGTTCCAAAGAGAGCTGCCTAGCTGCCTACCGCCTAAAAAAAAAAGCCTTAAACCAGCCTAAGCTGATTTGCTGGTCATAGTCTATGAAGCCTGTTTGGTCTGTTTTGCTGGTATTAGAGATATTTTGGGCAGTTGGGATGATCAACCAGCTAAACACCAGCTTGGCCAGACTCGGAGACCAGCCTACCAGCTAAGGCTGGTTTAAAAAAAATCCAGTAGCAACATTGGTACATACAACCTGAAATGTAATTTCATAAGTGATTTAGAATGCTCTAAAAGAGCAAAGAGACTCACAAATGATTTCAATTAAGCATGCCATTCGTATGCTGCAAAGCTAACATGCTAAATTGCTATGAACAGCTAACTTAAATATTGGTAGTGACACAAGCGGCTTCTTTCGGGAGCCTTGGATACCTCTGAATATGAAAAAGGCCAATGCCAAACTGACGAACAGAATTTGCATGTCCCGCCTCCGAGCATATGGGTATAAAACACGGGAATTGTGTATCTGTTCAGTCAGATTCTTTCTTCGGAGCTGAGCGGTTGTGTGATCAGCGAGCTGAGACACTCACTACTGTTCCACTCACCTCTAAGAGCATTGCTGTTGGATCCTACGGCGCATTACCAGCGGCTTTCTCCATTCTCTGCAGGCCAGTGCAGTCCACGCCCCTGGGTGCTTCTACAGCGTTTCCTAAAAGAGTTTATTTCCTCTAAAAGAGTTTACAAATTGGCATTGAACATCTTTTTAAAGACATGTCTTTTTCAAGATGCCTTTCCGCCTTTGTGTAGTTCCTGGATATCTCTCCGCTTCTGACATCATATATGCTGCCTCACATGTATGGGATGCGATCACTCTGAGGCAGTGTTATGTTCTCATTGCGAGAGCATGACCATGGCAACGTTGCGGCCGCGGCTTTCCTTCCTTAAAGGAAACGCCACTCCAGCCGTCAACACCCCCCCCGCGGCATGCCTTCTTCCCACGGGATTGAGGCCGACTTGGCTGGTGATGGATGCGATTTGAAGAGTTCGGCGGGCGCGATTTTGCCGGGTAAATCCCCGTGGACCACTCGCACACCTGTGCTCTCGTTTGCTTCCATCTGGGCTCGATGTGAGACCAGCTCGCCCCACGGCTAGTTCAATGTCTCCTTCAGACCCCTTGAGCTGGATGAGAATATCGGAGTGTCGGGGCGTCTGATGCTGAGGACTCGACTGAGCTGCCACCTTCGGGTCTACTCGCCCACACTGAGACCGATGTGCAGATGTCCGGAATGTTTGCCCGGGCCACCGAGAGCATTGGAATGGACTGGAACTTCCCGCCCCCAGTCCTCACGGTTAGACGACTGTTCCTCGGGTCAGGGCACCGCTCAAAGCCACGGCATCCCCGTCGGTTCCTTTCTTCCCGGAAGTGCATGACAAGCTGACGAAGTCTTGGAGGGTACCTTTTACTGTCAGAAACCGTCCTCCTCGCTCATCTGCTCTCACTACCCTCGACGGCAGGGGTGGTCCATGGGTACACGGAGGTCCCCCAAGTGGACAAAAGTGGTTGCAGTGCGCCTGCAACCGCAAAACACGGCCACCTGGCGGGATCGCCTCCAAGGCCTGTAGGATGACGTAGTCCCTGGCGTCCAAAGTCTACAGTGCCACCAGGCGGGCCGCTTACGCTCTGCATGCCATGGCCCTCCTGCAAACCCACCAGGCCAAGTCACTTAAAGAACTGCAATTGGTTAGTCCTGATCCTGATGTGTTGCAGGAACTGCACTCGGCTACCGCCCTCACCCTCCGGGCCACGAAGGTCACAGCGTGTGCACTCGGACAGGCAATGGCCACCCTTGTGGTCCAGGAATGTCATCTATGGCTGAACTTGGTCAAGATGCAGGAAACAGACAAAGCCCGCTTTCTCAAATCCCCCATCTCCCAGCTCGGTCTATTCGGCAACACCGTTGAAGACTTTGCCCAGCAGTTTTCAGCAGTGAAAAAGCAGATGGAGGCCATTCAGCATATCTTACCTCAGTGCCTGATAACACCCAGCCTAGCCCTGTCTGCTCGCCGAGGGTGTCCCCCTGCGGTAGAAAGAAACCAGCAGGTAGCTCCACCTCAACCAGAGCCTAGCTCTCAGCCTCAGCGTTGAGCTACCCGCAGGAAGCGGACACCCCCCCATCTCACAAACCTCTTCAAGGACCCAGAAGGCTCCCAAGCATTCCCGAGATGGACCACCCAGGGGAAAAGATGTTCGTGCAGGAGCTTCAGACTCGAGTCACGAGATGGACGTGGCGCCGCCGCATGCATTTGATCATGTGTGATCTTCACCCCCATCTGCTGTCAGTTATTCAACCCCTGGACAGACCTCTGTTTTCTGTGGACAGCAGTTCCCCTGCAGCAGGTGTCCAGACGCATCGTGGTCACCACAGATGCCTTCAAACAGGCATCTGTTTGAACACGCTCTCGTCATATGTCACAACTCACCTGCCATGTCCTTTTTTGGAGTCAGCACCAACTGAGGTCGCTGCATGCCACTCATATACCAGGCAGCCTCAACACAACAGCGGATGCGCTTTCGCAACAGAGAAGAGTGGAGGCTCCCCCTCCAGGTGGTTCAGCCATTCTGGGACTGTTATGCAAAGCACAGGTAGACCTGTTCGCTTTCCAAGACATCTCCCATTACCCGAACTGGTACTCCCTCAGGTCAGAGGAACAGCTGGCCCTGGTTGCTGAGCAAGTACGCTTTTCCCCCAGTGAGCCTACTTGCACAGGTGCTGTCAGGGAAGACGAGGAACAAGTCATTCTAGTGGCCTTTACTGGCCTACCCAGACTTGTTTCTCGGATCTTACACTCCTCGCGACAGCACCTCCCTGGTAAATCCCCCTGAGGAAAGACCTTCTTTCTCAGGGATGGGGCACCATCTGGCATCCGCGTCCAGACCTCTGGAACCTCCACATCTGGCCCCTGGACAGGATATGGAAGATCTAAGTGGTAGCCTCTTTGTCTCCCTTGGGCAGTCCCCTCTGCCTCGGTCACCATGTTTGTAGAGTTCCTCCCTCATTAGGCAGGACCTACCACCGTGCTACTTCCATCTGTGGGGTAACAGACCCATGTTATATATTTACCACATTTTCACCTCCCCAGCCTTGGCAGGATGTGGTTTCCACAGGGTCTTTTCCCCCTGAAAGAATAGGACTGGAAAAGAATGCCTTTACCGATGCATGTTATAGCTAGATGTCCCCAGCTGCATCTAACACTCTATGAGGAGAACCATAGAGAGAGAAAAGGGCCATGGCTAGCGCGGCCAGCTCCCATGCTTGTCACGGCGCTTGTTCCCACCCCTCAAGGGAAATCCTTGGTCGGATGCCGGGAACCTAATAAAAAGAATATGACGTCTTAGAGGGGCGTTGGGGAAGGTTACGTGCATTCTGATGCCCATGCTCAATGGCACGCTACAGCTTGCTGCACCAGCATCAGCATATCACGTAACACGGTTCAGTGTAGGTGGTGCTATTGAATAGAGACCCCTTGTGTCACTACAATCGACACAATGTTGAGTGAGTGACAGAAAGGGAACGTCTACTTTACTAGTGTAACCCCCGGTCCATGATGGAGGGAACGAGACGTTGTGTCCCCCTTGCCACAACACTGTACCAAGCCGCTGTAATGGCCAAACCTTATTCTCGGCTCCTCAGTGCAGAACCCGTCTGAACAGATGCGATCCCCGCATTTTATACCCATATGTCCGGGGGCGGAACATGCAAATTCTGTAAGCCAATTTGGCATTGGCCTTTTTCATATTCAGAGGTATCCGAGGCTCCCGAAAGAAGCTCCTTGTGCCACTACAATCGACACATTGTCTCGTTCCCTCCATCAGGGAATGGAGGTTACACCAGTAACGTAGAAGTTTTGAAATATGTCAAAAAATCTTTATCAGTACTTTTCAGTATTGAATGGATTATAAATATATTTATAAGTTTCTCTTGACTCGTGCACCATCTTGGATTAATTTTTTCATCATCGTAGTGCATTCTGGGAAGAATACCTAAGATGTTTCCTTACAATTTGGCCCAAAAAATGTATCTTACCTTTTGGAACAGCTTTCATGTCTGGAGGATGCCTTAAAATTCTGCCTTAAGAGGCAGCTAAATAGGTTTGGAATAGAGCAATTGTGTAAATGTGTAAGAGCCATTTATGTTTATCAAATAATATTGTGTAATTGTGTTACTTCTGTTTTTCTTGAGTTTGTGTGTGCACTCAATAGGACAGGTGATAATCACAGACTGTAGTTGCACTTTAGTTTACTTTCAATATTTATTTTAATAATTTAATTTGTAATATTCCAAAAGACAATATTTTTTGTTTATGTAGGTTTTAGAGATGTTTTGGGGACATTTTTCAAATGTCCAATGGACCTCCAAGCTAAACAAGCTTGGCCAGGCTGGGAGACTGCTTAAAAAATGCCATCATCTATCTTAGGGTGATTTTGACAGTTCAACCGAAAGAACTAGCCCCCATAGTTTCTGTCTTATAATTGAAAGAACTAGTCCCCATATGTTACGTATCTGTTGCAATGCACCCTAAATCTTTTAGACCCTCATCTTCCACAATATTAATGGGCCAGCAGGCTGTGGCTATCCACTTTGGATTTGAAATTTGCATGATTCGCATCAGGCATTAAGCGCCGCTATGAACACATGAAAAGAGCTGCAGACAATGACTGTGTCTGGAATGGCATACCCTTCCACTTACTGCTTCTGGCATATCTGTGAATTAAAGAAATAGTAAGAGTAGTATGGCAGTATACCATTCTGAACACTGCCAACATCTTGTTCTGTCTTTAGCACTGGCATTGCCCACATAATTATACTTCATCCAAATTATCTGGTACAATGGGAACAAATGTGAAATTATAAGAACTTTGAGAGGAGCGTCGACAGACCCTTAACAGGAGAACTCCAACCATCTGCGCATGGTCCCTCATCAGTGCCATATATCATGTGTTTGGTTTGGTTTGTAGTTGATAGTTAAGACTTGATGTGCTTCTGTGGTAAACATTTTGACTTACAATTTTTACAAAGTACTTTACTTTCTTCACAAGTCCCATCTGGATTTGTTTTGTTAGAGGTCCTTTCTGGTGTGTACATCAGTGTAATGTCCTGCCAGACACATTGCACAATTTCCGCTCTATTCCAACCAGTGTTTAGAATTCACACAGAGCTGAAAAAATTGTCAGAATCGAATGTGAAAATTGGTCAATGCATTAATCACATTTGAGAAAATGTGAACATTTTTAATTAATTGCAAGAGTTACCACAGTAATTTTGACAGCTCTAGTATGTATATGTATCCATGCATTTCACACAGGTATACAGTATATGCCTCAAAAAGTGTAAGTAGAAACTCTACATTGTTTAACCAGATGTACTCTATGTGTGGATATGTGTGTCCATGTGCATTGTGTATATGTGTGTGTTGTACTGTAAGTGCACTCTGGGGCCACTCTATAGCTGGTATTTATAACCGTGCTGTCAGGCCCTGGCTGTATTTGGACTGTGGGAATGTGGCAAAGTCTTTCTGTGGTATTTTTAATGTTTATTATTAAATATTCCCACACGGGACCATGACCATGACATCGCCCCCCTCCCTCTCTCTTTCTCTCTCTCTGTCTCTCTTTCTCTCTCTTTCGCTCACCCCTGTTCTCTGCTTCCCTCCCTTTCTGCTCTTTCTTGATGCATTCTTCTTTCCCGAGGAGGAAAGCCAAACGGATCCGATAACAGCCAGGCTCTGGTTTCCGTGGAGATCCAGGAAGCACAGCAAACAACTGTTGCTGCAGCTGGATTTGTTCAGTGTAAACCAGTCAACAGGAAGGTGTGTGTGAAAACTAAAATCTAAGTTGCATGATTATTTTAGTTAAAATGGTGTTTGTCTTAAGTCCAAAGTATGCTTCGTTTACGTGCATTCTAGGGTTTGCATGCAGGGCAAGTGATGTAAATTCTGTCATCAGCAGTGTACGCATGCATTGTACCTGTGACATCCAATTTTTCTAACAACATACGCATAGTCTGCGCATGTGCTTGGAATTGTTTGCACTAATAAGTGGTTCCTCAAGGTGGCATAACTCACAGTCGTGCCATTGCTTTCATTGCTTTCAAGAAGATATTGTAAATGTCAACAACAGGAGACGAAAGTGGAATCAACAACAGTGATTGTGCACTTCAAGAGCATGTGTGAGAGGAGGTCAGGAGATGTATATGTCTGAACTCTAGTCAATGTACTATAAAACAACAATTTATTAGGTAGCAATTTTATCCCTGGTCCCCTAACAAAATGTACACCCAGACCAGAGGGTTCCGTGAACTCTAGAGGGTCCGCAGCACTACTGCAATGCAATATAAATGTAATATTAAGTATATTTAAACCAGTGCCTAAAGTGGCTTTAGAAATCATTTACGCCCACTTGGCTGTCCACATGAATAGCTGCCGGAACTGTGACATCATTTTCACATCAATGCTGGGCTTTAAAATGCAGCACTTAAGTTTGAAAGCTTCAGTATGTAATAGGGGGCCCCTGTGCCATCCCTTCATCCACCAAGTGGTCCTTGGCCTGGCCTAGATTATCCCATCTCCTTCTATGTAAATGACATCTAAAGTTGCCTATACATGCTAGTTTACAGTATGTCAGAGAATATTGAGAATCCATCTTCAAGTAAATGGGAATGGTCAATCAAAAAGACTTAGAGGAAAAACAAAAGGTTTTACGAAATTGAGAACAGTTTAACTTCTGCTGAAATGCCAACTGATGTTGTTATTCAATTACATTTTCAGTCCAGTTTTTATTTCTGAAATCCAATTTGATGCATTCCCACTTGATTTCAAAAGACCCGGCTCTTTCCACACCATCTTAATGGCTCTTCTGCGCTCCTACAAGCAAGAGACTTGTCTCTGTGTATAGGTGCCTTAAGTAGTTAAAAAGTGTGTTTTTCACTTTTGTCATGTTTTATCTTTCTTTAAAAAAAGGGTGCATAATGCTCCTGTACATATAGACAATTCACAACACATACTATTGATATATACAGACACTTTGGGTGAAATGTAGCCTGGCGGTGTGAAGCAGAGATATGGAAGAACAGGTGATAAGTGTGTGTGAATGGGTGGAGAACGGCCAGGCAAAATTTTATGGGTGTCAACTCAAGGCAGCACATGGCAGTGAAAATATTTCCTCTCCACGGCTGTGTATGTTTGTGTGGATCTCTGCTGTGGCCTGATGAATAAAGCATTCAGAGTGGGGAGAGGGTTATCTTGCAGACTCAGAGTTCACCGTGAGTGCGGAGTGGAAACGCCCTGGCCATAAGTCTCCCATTTCGGTGTCTGAATCATCTTTCCTAAGAAATTTGTCTTGCACAGACCGTATCTGTGTGGGAGGAAGCATTTCACCATTTTAGTCATGATATACATGTGCACATTATTTCCAATTACATGTTTGTCAATCAAGACTTTCTAAGTTCGGTAGGGTTGGAGTTTATAATTAATGAAAAGGGAGAAGGAATCACAAAGAGAGTGAGAGATTTTGGGTTCGAGTCGGGCTTAAAATATGACAGTACCACTCGAGGCGGGTAGGGTCGTGCCACGCGTTCACGGGTACGAGTCGGTTTGGGTTTAATTTTAAGGCCAGTACAGACCTCTAAATCTCACTCACACCTATGGCCAATTTAGGGTTTCCAATTCACATGCATGTTTTATTTTAAAAGAGTTTGGAATCAGTCTGGTCAGTTCCTTACTTGACAATTCTCCAGCCCACACACAGTAAAAGAGTTTACGGCAAATTTATTTATTATAAATTTCGAATTTCTATGCCCATTTTATGTAAATGCAACGATTATACGTCAGGCCACTGGAGTGGAATGTGTGCAATGACTGAACGCTGACCCTATACTTGGATCTCTCTGATCAGTTAACCTCAGTGTACTTACTGCACCATTTCCACTTGAGCACTTTATTTTCCCCATTATATACAGGTATGTAACGTTTTCTTCTTTTTAAAAATAAATAAATAAATAAAATGCCTCTCCAAGGTCTTATGCAAGACCAACTGTGTCTGTTTTTACTCTTTGCTCAGGCATCCATAAACTGTAATGGTAGATCAAGACTTGGGCACTGGGTTGCTTGGTTGGATGGATGGATGAAATGGTCAGTGTGTGTACAGTGCGAGTATCTACAACATCAAAATCCTATTGTTGTACCATGTTATTATCGTGACATCCAGCCAAAAACTTTTTATGACTGAGTACAAGGTTTAACTGAAAATAACAGGGACAAAAATACACGCTGTCAACATTTGGGTCTAAAATACTTATTGTAATGAAGTTAATCACAAAAAGCATATTTCCCTTTCTAAATACATTATGTTAACATTATGTTTTGGGCATTCCTTGCACTACATCTCTCAACCGATCTCTTTCCTTTATTTGATTGTTTAAGCCACCCCCCCCCTCCCCCCCATTAGGATGCAGGCGAGAGTACAATCGCAGACAAATTTGGAGAGAATGATAAAAAAGGACTATAAAAAATGCTTTACGCACAATGGGCCAGATATATGCTTGTGGTTGTCCATGTGTTTATTTAGATTTTCTGGTGGGATGGCATATCTAAGGGAAAACCATAACGACTCTGCTGGTGCTTTCTCTCCAGTGAGTGTCACTCTGGTGAAAATAGTGATGTCTTTTTTTGGAAGGGTCCATGATGCTTGAAGTGTGACTCTGCAGGGTTTTGTGTGGATTACCATTGCTATTGCATATGGAGGGCCTCTTTTCCATCCGAACGGGGCTGCTACGGATGTATTGTTGACACTGTAACTTCATCTCAGCTTGATTTCTGAAACAACAGAAGGTCCACCACTGTGATTAGCAGAGGCTTGTTGTTTTGTTTTGATTCATATAAACATAATTATCACGTTGGTAATTCTTAGCTTCCCCTCGCTTTCCCAGACCAGAGTAATTTGCACTCTCCAATTCTATATTTGTTTACTGAACTCCGTACTATTGTATTTATTTTATTTTGTTCTCACTCTGTCATTCCTTTCGTTGTTCAAGGACTCAAGAACTGGGCTGGGTTGAATTCAAAAAACAGTTGTTCCACTTTTTCACATGGTATTTCATTTGTCTTTTGTGGAATTTTATTTAAATAAACACATAAACAGCATAAACACTAGATAATATATTCTAAACATTATATAATTTTATATCATATTACATATCATATTTATATCATACAGCATACAATTTAAATACCTGCTTTAGCCAAAAAAGCATTTAAATGTAACTAAAACTTGCTTATTAGGACATATTTCAAATGTCAATACTCTGAATCCTGGCTGGCAAGTCTGGAAACAGTCCCACTAGTAAAATATGTACATGTTTATATAAAATAGCATGTCAACTAATGAAAACTAAATTACTTACTCGTCCGAAATTGTATCCTCGGCTGGATCAAGTCTCTATTCAAAATACAAACGTTCATCGGAGTCCCGCTCTTCTTCTGAGGAAACTGTTAACTCTTCCTTACTATCCAGGAGTTTCCTCGCCTGTGTATCATTACAAATGCACAGTAAAGTGAAGAAATTGTGTTTACATCAAACCTCACTGTCGGGGGCATTTACCATTTGCATTGATCGCTTCAGCACATTAGCGTATGAATGTTGCGCTCTGCTAGTGGGTGTGATCACATTACCTATAATGAGCTGAGCCAGAAAAACTGTACATCGCTTTTTTTATATAGATTACACTGCAGGTAAATATTTGTTTTAAATTTGAATTGTTTTATTTAAAAGTAGAAATATTAAGCTTTCTTTAGACATATGTTTCATGTTTGTGTGATAAGTATTCGTGGAGTTTCTGTTCATTTTTGTGACGTGTTTCAGAAATATGCTCGTGGATACAGAGACGTCTGATAGATCACCCTTTTTATTTTCTTTATTTTACAAAAGCACTATGTTTTGTTGTTATTTTGAGTGTACACAAATAAAAGTAGACCCTTCATAGTCTCTAATGGTGTCTTACACTTATCTGTATGCCCCAAAATGATGGATAATTTTATGTTGTTTCCGCTGTAATGACGAAAATATCTAGCAGGACGCACTGGCACGTCCATCGACCCTGGAGGGTTAAGTTCGTGGCTGCGGTCGCTACCTCTCCACCTCTGATGGCCACAATCACTGCGAGAACATGACCATGGCAACATTGTGGTCGCGGCTTTCCTTCTTCAGAGGGAAAGCCACTCCAGCTGCTCTCTGCCCTGGTCCTTCTACCTACGGGTATGAAGCCACGTCGCTTAGCACTGGGGGCAATTTGGTTCCATCGGGTAATCCCCCATGGACATCCCATTCCCCAGTACATTCGTTTGACCCATATGAGTTCTGGGATGAGACAGGCGGCTCACCCCGCGGTGAGTTTAATGTCTCATTCGTGGCTCAGGAACAGGATGAGCTCTCGATCGCAGCATTGTAAAGCGGGCTGATCCAGTCAGGCATGGAGTACTCAACTGGGCTCCCACCTTTGGGTGTGGTCGCTCAGTCTGAGGCTGAAGTGGAGCTGGCGGCCATGCTTGCCCAGGTGGCCACGAGCATCGGAATGGAGTGGAAACCTCCACCCTGCCCTGAATCCTCAGAGCACCGCTCACAGCCGTGCCCTGCCCTGGTCCCATTCTTCCCGGAGGTGCACGAGGAGCTCACGAAATCATGGCAGGCACCTTTTACTTCCTGGATCCAATCTCTGTGCTCCTCCACTCTCACTACCTTCGATGGTGGGATGGCAAGGGGTACACAGCGATTCCTCAGGTGGATAAGGAGGTTGTGGTGCACCTGTGCTCGCAAAACACGGAATTGTCCAAGACTCCATTCCAGGGCCTGTAAGCTCATGTCCTCCCTGGCGACCAAGGCTTACAGTGCTGCTGGGCAGGTCACATCCGCCCTGTACACCATGGCTCTCCTGCAAGTGCACCAGGCCAAGGCGCTGAGAGAACTGCTTGAGGGTAGTCATGACCCGGGATTGATGCAGGATCTGCTCTCAGCAACCGATCTCGCCCTCCGGTTGCCTCTATGAGGCGCCTGTATGCCTTGAAGTTGCGTTTGTTTGCTACGTGGTGTTCTTCCCGACGTGAAGACCCCCAGAGATGTGCTGTCGGGTCAGTACTTTCCATCCTGCAGGAGAGGCTACAGGGGTGCCTGTCGCCTTCCACCTTGAAAGTGTATGTGGCCGCTATAGTGGCGCACCATGACACAGTAGATGGTAAGTCCCTCGGTAAGCATGACCTGATCATCAGGTTTCTTAGAAGCATGAGGAGGCTGAATCCTCCCAGGATGAACCTCATTCCCTCGTGGGATCTCTTCATGGTCCTGAGGGGCCTGCGGAGAGCCACATTTGAGCCCCTAGAATCAGCTGAGATAAAGGTGCTCTCAATGAAGACTGCCCTCCTGACTGCGCTGGCGTACATCAAGCGGGTTGGGGACCTGCAGGCATTCTCTGTCAGTGACACCTGATGTAAGTTTGGTCCGGCGTACTCTTACGTGATCCTGAGACCACGACTGGGTTCTCAAGGTTCCCACAACCCCGTTTAGGGATCAGGTGGTGTACCTGCAAACGCTGCCTCTCCAGGCCACAGGAGAACCAGTGCACAGGAAGCCCGCCTTCTCTTTCCAACAACGTCATCACTTCATCTCAACTTCTGCCCACTTCAAACCCATGGGGAGTAAACAACCAGCAAACCCGGATCTTCATCCATGTCTCATTCACCTAGGAGATCTCCCTCAATCGAGCCACCGCATCCCCAATTGGTATGCACAACCCGGCGCGGAAGGAGTGCGCTCCTCGCGAAGTCCATAAAAATCTAAGTTCATAAGCTAAGTTCTTATCATATCTATCATAAGCATTCTGATGCTGTTTCATCATAAGCTGCCATGCTGTCTGTTCATCATAACACATCCGCATCAATATCAAAAGCCAGTGTTTCATGTCAACAGCTCATTTGCTCTCATAGTGCAGGCAATCACATGTTCACAGCGTGATCACATGAGGGTAACTCGGTCACTCGCATGTCATTCACCGTGTTGCATGTATAACGTTCAGTCAGTGCTTATTGTACAGGGTCACGCTTCGTACACTACAGCAACAACAAATTAGAACCTATACGACTGACAGCGTAAATACCAGAGTTCAGCTATACCTGTATGAATATATATATATATATATATATATATATATATATATATATATATATATGTATATCTGGTCTCAGTGAATACAATCAGAGACAATGGTAACTTTAGCTGCATTAGCCGTGGAATCAGCTATAATGCACATTCGGAAAGGGGATTTTGCAAACATTCACAAAATATAAAGTGTGATATATCTTCAGGGTGTAAAGCTGGAACCCGAACAGTTGGTGCTGTAAAAAAAAAAAATTAAATTAAAATTTATAGTTTTTGAAGATCTTGATTTATATTGACACACATTCACAAAGCACTCTGGTATATAATGATTTGCAGAAACATATACATATTTTGTATGTTTCGGGGCACATTTCCAATACTTGTCCACTGCATTTTCAGTGGCTCTGATGCCAGGAATACATGAAGACTTATGTTCAGTTTTACAGCCAACAGAACACTTGTGACGCTTACGAAGCAAAGACATTCTTCTTCTCACGAAATCTTTTCCAGCTCGAGGAAAAAAAAACTAAAAACACAACGTCTCTTGAATTTCTAGGCATCACTCTCTATTCTCTAAACACCCAAGCTTCCCTGCCTAAAGAAACTCGACAGGATCAGGTCTACTTGCACGTCGTTCTCAGGCCAGTTTGGGTCTCATAACCTCCCGACCCTATTAGGCCACCTCAATTTTGCCATGCACATCATTCCTCAAGACCACTCCTTCGTTTCCCCCCTCCTCACATTAGCTCATTCCGAAGACAACCTCTCCCACATATTCAATTGATGAAAGCTGCTGCGAATCTTCGGATGACATGTCCCTTTTCACAGACACGGCTCCCTCCAAAGGATTCGGGGGTTACCTCTAGGATCATGGTTCACAGGGAAATGGCCAGATGTTTTATTTTTACGTTCCATCCGCTCTCATTGAAATTTATCCCATCGTCATGGCCAGCGTTATATGGGATTCCCTTTGGACATGCAAAGACCTCGTAGTTATGCAACAATTCCGCAGTCGTCACTATAATCAATAAAGGCCAGTCTTCCTCGAACCATCACATCCCTTATGAGACGTCTGACACGGCAGAGCATTTCCTGCAACTTCATTATCTCAGTCAGACACATTCCTGGGTTTTTCACTGTTTCGCAGGAGTTCCACAGACCAAAGAAATAAAAAAATAAAAAAAACTCACCACCCCTCTCAGACCTCCCGCCAGATTAAGCCCCTTCTTACTACCCCATTTAAATTCCCCTCCAACTCCCATGCATTCTAGTTTCCATTCTGATCTCTCGCCACTGGTTAAAACATTATGGTCTCTCCCATCATGTCTTCTTGGGGTATTCCTTTCGCATCAGAGCAGCTTCTGCTGGTGCTCTTCGAGGTATACTGGAATCCACCATCAAGATGCTCAGGAGCTGGTCTTCCTAATCCTACCTGAAATATAGTCGACGCAACCCAAATCATCAAACAAGCTCAACTCTCCATCAGCCATAAGTTTTCATCTGCTGGTGGTTTGTGGCTCTCTCCCAGCACATCCTTCCCTACACAATGATTCAATCCAAGCAAGCCCACTGTTCGCAAGGATGCCGCAAAACTATGTCTACACTCCTCGCCAGGGCTTCCATAATTTCAAGCATGGTTCCTTTGCATAGGTATTGCACAAGCCAGCCACCCTTGCTGGAAAGCTCGACAACATCGCCATTATCACATGGCTTTATGTACGCTATTCACCTTGGCAAAGATAACCATTAAACAACGGCCGACCTTGTTGGAGGGCTGGAGCCTCATGGAATATCTTTCTACGAAGGGTATTATATGCAACGTCGCCATTATCATATGGCTCTACGCACGTTGTTCACCTTTCAGCAAAGATAGCCATCAAACAACTCTTCTATCGTCAGAAGGTTTTTATAATCACATGTTCTTTTCTTTCAACGAAGGGATTGCACGCAACGTCGCCATTATCGTATGGCTTTATGCTACATTGTTCACCTTTCGGCAAAGACACCTCAAACAATTCTTTCCCTCGTTGGATGGTTTTCATAATCAAATGTTGTTTATCTTTCAACAAATACACTGCACAGCAACGCCGGCCCAATGTAGGGCCGCATACCACATTGTTCGTCTTTGGCAAAGATTCTGCACAACCTGGGCCCTCAACTGAGTGCCCAAAATCACACTCGAGGAAAAATAAAATAAAAAATAAAAAAATAAAACACACACTGCTTTCCATGTTGCACAGCTTTTCCTATTGCAAAGGTATTTCACAACCATCCCAGAGATATTGTGCATTTCATGTCAAATCTAGGTGTTCACATTTCTTTTCTCTCCCTCTTCTCCAGAATGATCACAAGACCTGGTTCATACCCGACTGGATCATCTCTTTTGGGGGCAGTATTCTGCATCCTCTCTCTTTTGGGGGTAGGCTCCTCGCCCCTGCCTCCTATCTCCGGCAGTATATGATGGTTCCGAGTACAACTTCTTCGGACCGCCAGACGGGGCCTACGCTAAAGAGAGACATTACTTTTCTGTTTTATATTCATCAAATAAATGTCATCTTATATCTCACTCAAGTCTGCAAGTCTTCCTGATAGAAATGTAAGTGCAACGTAGTTCTAGCGGGAAGACTAGCAGCTGTACATCATCGCACCATTAGCTGGGTAATTTCCAGCCAATCACATGTAAGCCGTTGCTTTATAAGTCTGCTCACAATCTATAACAATGCTGTTTCAATGTACTAACACAGAAACCTCCACCACCCCACCACCACAGGTTGAGTCCCGTCCTGCACGGGGGTAGGCACCTCACCCCTGCCTCCTATCTCCGGCAGGATATGACGGTTCCAAGTACAACTTCTTCGGACTGCCAGACAGGGCCTACCCCAAAGAGAGACATTACTTTTCTGTTTTATATTCATCAAATAAATTCATCTTAAATCTCACTCAAGTTTGCAAGTATTCCTGATAGAAATATATATATATATATATATGTGGGTATATATGCAAAAGTTATGATAGCCATTCAACATTCAACATTAAATCAGGGAGAAATTGTATAATAGAAAACCAATTTTTATTTCTGCTCTTTTGGAAAGAGTTTGAAATACTAGACCTACTGTAACATTTACAATGCAAAATCCACCAAAACCATTTATTGAAACAGCTAAAAAATATTAGCCAGTCAGAAATCTACAAAGTGATATCATAACCATTAATCCATTAATATACAGGATGTCTACAGTTGATCATGCACCCAAAAGTGACTGAGGATATACTCACTTAATTGTATACACAATTGAAACATATTGTTTCATTTTAATGAACAATTTGGAGTTTGGGAGGAATTGATATTACTGACCTGGGTCCTTATAAATGTAAATCATAAAATAGAAGTTAATGTACAGGTAGCTAAATTAAAAAAGTAATGTTTCTGTGAAAATTCTTAAAAAAAAAAGAAAGAAAAAAAGACACCTTAAAAATTACTATGGCGGTACCATGGCAAAGTGATGGTATCAGATCGGTAAGAAAACATTCAAACAAACAAACAAACATAGGATTACTATGGTACATAGCAAATATACTGTACATAGGTACACAGTTTCTCCATGTTGCTATGTCCAAATGATTAATTTTGATACTTTTAGCTATTCTAATAAGACAATGCAGTGTAATGCTGCGTTCACACCGGACGCTGAATAGCGCGTCAAATTCGCGCCTACCGCGTCTAGTTATACGCTTGACCACTTTGAATCCATTCGCGCGTCAAGAGCGAAATTGACGTGCGTAAAAAACAAAAGTTTGAAGCAAAATTTACGCGCGTGACGCGCGTCGGAGGCGAAATCCGATGAAACTCCGGAGGCGAAACCCGTTGACGGCCATCTTTTTACAAGATGGCTGATGTTGATCGAGCATTCGTGGAGAGAGTCACCGCTCTGTATTTGCTCTGGAGAGCAGAACAGCGGCGTATGGGTCGTCATCGCCGTACTTGGGTCCACCAGACCCTCCGGAGGCGTTCCCAGTTCGGCGAATTTCATCATTTGCTCCAGGAGCTGCACCTGGATGACAGCCGCTTTCAGCGGTACTTCCGCTTGTCCCGCGCCCAGTTTGATGACCTGTTGTCCCGCATCGGAGCGAGGATCACCCTTCAGGACACCAACTACAGGCGCTCTATCCCAGCTGCGGAGTGCCTGTCCATCTGTCTTCGGTTAGTAAATGTATATAAAATGTTTTTTATATACATTTACTTCGCGGAAGGAGTGCGCTCCTCGCGAAGTCCATAAAAATCTAAGTTCATAAGCTAAGTTCTTATCATATCTATCATAAGCATTCTGATGCTGTTTCATCATAAGCTGCCATGCTGTCTGTTCATCATAACACATCCGCATCAATATCAAAAGCCAGTGTTTCATGTCAACAGCTCATTTGCTCTCATAGTGCAGGCAATCACATGTTCACAGCGTGATCACATGAGGGTAACTTCGGTCACTCGCATGTCATTCACCGTGTTGCATGTATAATGTTCAGTCAGTGCTTATTGTACAGGGTCACGCTCAGTACACTACAGCAACAACAAATTAGAACCTATACGACTGACAGCGTAAATACCAGAGTTCAGCTATACCTGTATGAATATATATATATATATATATATATATATATATATATATATATATATATATATGTATATCTGGTCTCAGTGAATACAATCAGAGACAATGGTAACTTTAGCTGCATTAGCCGTGGAATCAGCTATAATGCACATTCGGAAAGGGGATTTTGCAAACATTCACAAAATATAAAGTGTGATATATCTTCAGGGTGTAAAGCTGGAACCCGAACAGTTGGTGCTGTAAAAAAATAAAATAAAATAAAAATATATAGTTTTTGAAGATCTTGATTTATATTGACACACATTCACAAAGCACTCTGGTATATAATGATTTGCACAAACATATACATATTTTGTATGTTTCGGGGCACATTTCCAATACTTGTCCACTGCATCTTCAGTGGCTCTGATGCCAGGAATACATGAAGACTTATGTTCAGTTTTACAGCCAACAGAACACTTGTGACGCTTACGAAGCAAAGACATTCTTCTTCTCACAAAATCTTTTCCAGCTCGAGGAAAAAAAAACTAAAAACGCAACGTCTCTTGAATTTCTAGGCATCACTCTCTATTCTCTAAACACCCAAGCTTCCCTGCCTAAAGAAACTCGACAGGATCAGGTCTACTTGCACGTCGTTCTCAGGCCAGTTTGGGTCTCATAACCTCCCGACCCTATTAGGCCACCTCAATTTTGCCATGCACATCATTCCTCAAGACCACTCCTTCGTTTCCCCCCTCCTCACACTAGCTCATTCCGAAGACAACCTCTCCCACATATTCAATTGATGAAAGCTGCTGCGAATCTTCGGATGACATGTCCCTTTTCACAGACACGGCTCCCTCCAAAGGATTCGGGGTTACCTCTAGGATCATGGTTCACAGGGAAATGGCCAGATGTTTTATTTTTACGTTCCATCCGCTCTCATTGAAATTTATCCCATCGTCATGGCCAGCGTTATATGGGATTCCCTTTGGACATGCAAAGACCTCGTAGTTATGCAACAATTCACGAGTCGTCACTATAATCAATAAAGGCCAGTCTTCCTCGAACCATCACATCCCTTATGAGACGTCTGACACGGCAGAGCATTTCCTGCAACTTCATTATCTCAGTCAGACACATTCCTGGGTTTTTCACTGTTTCGCAGGAGTTCCACAGACCAAAGAAATAAAAAATAAAAAAACTCACCACCCCTCTCAGACCTCCCGCCAGATTAAGCCCCTTCTTACTACCCCATTTAAATTCCCTCCAACTCCCATGCATTCTAGTTTCCATTCTGATCTCTCGCCACTGGTTAAAACATTATGGTCTCTCCCATCATGTCTTCTTGGGGTATTCCTTTCGCATCAGAGCAGCTTCTGCTGGTGCTCTTCGAGGTATACTGGAATCCACCATCAAGATGCTCAGGAGCTGGTCTTCCTAATCCTACCTGAAATATAGTCGACGCAACCCAAATCATCAAACAAGCTCAACTCTCCATCAGCCATAAGTTTTCATCTGCTGGTGGTTTGTGGCTCTCTCCCAGCACATCCTTCCCTACACAATGATTCAATCCAAGCAAGCCCACTGTTCGCAAGGATGCCGCAAAACTATGTCTACACTCCTCGCCAGGGCTTCCATAATTTCAAGCATGGTTCCTTTGCATAGGTATTGCACAAGCCAGCCACCCTTGCTGGAAAGCTCGACAACATCGCCATTATCACATGGCTTTATGTACGCTATTCACTTTGGCAAAGATAACCATTAAACAACGGCCGACCTTGTTGGAGGGCTGGAGCCTCATGGAATATCTTTCTACGAAGGGTATTATATGCAACGTCGCCATTATCATATGGCTCTACGCACGTTGTTCACCTTTCAGCAAAGATAGCCATCAAACAACTCTTCTATTGTCAGAAGGTTTTTATAATCACATGTTCTTTTCTTTCAACGAAGGGATTGCACGCAACGTCGCCATTATCGTATGGCTTTATGCTACATTGTTCACCTTTCGGCAAAGACACCTCAAACAATTCTTTCCCTCGTTGGATGGTTTTCATAATCAAATGTTGTTTATCTTTCAACAAATACACTGCACAGCAACGCCGGCCCAATGTAGGGCCGCATACCACATTGTTCGTCTTTGGCAAAGATTCTGCACAACCTGGGCCCTCAACTGAGTGCCCAAAATCACACTCGAGGAAAAATAAAATAAAAAATAAAAAAATAAAACACACACTGCTTTCCATGTTGCACAGCTTTTCCTATTGCAAAGGTATTTCACAACCATCCCAGAGATATTGTGCATTTCATGTCAAATCTAGGTGTTCACATTTCTTTTCTCTCCCCTCTTCTCCAGAATGATCACAAGACCTGGTTCATACCCGACTGGATCATCTCTTTTGGGGGCAGTATTCTGCATCCTCTCTCTTTTGGGGGTAGGCTCCTCGCCCCTGCCTCCTATCTCCGGCAGTATATGATGGTTCCGAGTACAACTTCTTCGGACCGCCAGACGGGGCCTACGCTAAAGAGAGACATTACTTTTCTGTTTTATATTCATCAAATAAATGTCATCTTATATCTCACTCAAGTCTGCAAGTCTTCCTGATAGAAATGTAAGTGCAACGTAGTTCTAGCGGGAAGACTAGCAGCTGTACATCATCGCACCATTAGCTGGGTAATTTCCAGCCAATCACATGTAAGCCGTTGCTTTATAAGTCTGCTCACAATCTATAACAATGCTGTTTCAATGTACTAACACAGAAACCTCCACCACCCCACCACCACAGGTTGAGTCCCGTCCTGCACAGGGGTAGGCACCTCACCCCTGCCTCCTATCTCCGGCAGGATATGACGGTTCCAAGTACAACTTCTTCGGACTGCCAGACAGGGCCTACCCCAAAAAGAGACATTACTTTTCTGTTTTATATTCATCAAATAAATGTCATCTTAAATCTCACTCAAGTTTGCAAGTATTCCTGATAGAAATATATATATATATATATATGTGGGTATATATGCAAAAGTTATGATAGCCATTCAACATTCAACATTAAATCAGGGAGAAATTGTATAATAGAAAACCAATTTTTATTTCTGCTCTTTTGGAAAGAGTTTGAAATACTAGACCTACTGTAACATTTACAATGCAAAATCCACCAAAACCATTTATTGAAACAGCTAAAAAATATTAGCCAGTCAGAAATCTACAAAGTAATATCATAACCATTAATCCATTAATATACAGGATGTCTACAGTTGATCATGCACCCAAAAGTGACTGAGGATATACTCACTTAATTGTATACACAATTGAAACATATTGTTTCATTTTAATGAACAATTTGGAGTTTGGGAGGAATTGATATTACTGACCTGGGTCCTTATAAATGTAAATCATAAAATAGAAGTTAATGTACAGGTAGCTAAATTAAAAAAGTAATGTTTCTGTGAAAATTCTTAAAAAAAAAGAAAGAAAAAAAGACACCTTAAAAATTACTATGGCGGTACCATGGCAAAGTGATGGTATCAGATCGGTAAGAAAACATTCAAACAAACAAACAAACATAGGATTACTATGGTACATAGCAAATATACTGTACATAGGTACACAGTTTCTCCATGTTGCTATGTCCAAATGATTAATTTTGATACTTTTAGCTATTCTAATAAGACAATGCAGTGTAATGCTGCGTTCACACCGGACGCGAATAGCGCGTCAAATTCGCGCCTACCGCGTCTAGTTATACGCTTGACCACTTTGAATCCATTCGCGCGTCAAGAGCGAAATTGACGTGCGTAAAAAACAAAAGTTTGAAGCAAAATTTACGCGCGTGACGCGCGTCGGAGGCGAAATCCGATGAAACTCCGGAGGCGAAACCCGTTGACGGCCATCTTTTTACAAGATGGCTGATGTTGATCGAGCATTCGTGGAGAGAGTCACCGCTCTGTATTTGCTCTGGAGAGCAGAACAGCGGCGTATGGGTCGTCGTCGCCGTACTTGGGTCCACCAGACCCTCCGGAGGCGTTCCCAGTTCGGCGAATTTCATCATTTGCTCCAGGAGCTGCACCTGGATGACAGCCGCTTTCAGCGGTACTTCCGCTTGTCCCGCGCCCAGTTTGATGACCTGTTGTCCCGCATCGGAGCGAGGATCACCCTTCAGGACACCAACTACAGGCGCTCTATCCCAGCTGCGGAGTGCCTGTCCATCTGTCTTCGGTTAGTAAATGTATATAAAATGTTAAATACAGTATATTAAATATATGTTAATTTACGCTATGCTAGCAATGTTTTTCAAACTGTGTGGTACGGATACCACTGTTGGTGCTCTTTCTAGTGATACTCAGTTAACTGCTGTAACGTTAACCTAAAAAATAAAATATTATTTTGGCAGACGTGATAATGTCTCTATCTGTAAGCAATATGTAGTGCTCTTTCTAGTGATAACGTTACTCGGTTAACTGCTATAACCTAAAAATGATACTGTCATGTCTCTATCTGTAAGCAATATGTAGTAACGTTACTCTTTCTTTTGATAATCAGTTATTGGTTATTGGCACACTAGTGATTTAAACCATATACACATATACCCTTTTGTTTTGAAGATTCAAAACTTTGTTAAATTGCTTGCAAAATTGCTAGCAAACAAACAAATATGGTGCATTAAAGTAAAACAGACTGGTTATTGTATATAGTTGAATATGTAACTACAAGTGTACTTATAAAAATATTTTCTAGGTTTCTTGCCACAGGGGACTCATTCAGGACCATAGCGTCCAGCTTCAGGGTTGGTGTCTCAACAGTGAGCCAGATCGTCCACCAGGTTGTGACTGCAATCTGGGACTGTCTTGTGGAGGAGTACATGGCTGTGCCCACCACTGATGACTGGAGGTCCATCGCAGAAGGATTCCAGGAGCGGTGGAACTACCCTCTATGCTGTGGAGCGGTGGATGGGAAGCACGTGGTAATGAAGGCACCCCCAACTCAGGATCCCAGTTCCACAACTACAAGGGAACATTCTCCATCGTTCTCCTTGCAGTTGTGGATGCGAGGTATCGCTTCGGGTGATCGATGTTGGGGAGTACGGCAGGACCAGCGACGGTGGGATTCTGGCAAACTCCGCCTTTGGACAGGCTCTCCGTGCTGGTACACTTCATCTGCCTCCTGACCAGCCTCTTCCCGGTGCTGATGAAAGAGGACCCCAGCCCCATGTCTTTGTGGCTGATGAGGCGTTCCCGCTGCGGAGGAACCTCATGCGGCCCTTCCTGGACGCACCCTTCCTCCAGAGAGGCGTGTCTTCAATTACCGCCTCTCCAGAGCCAGGCTGGTGGTGGAGAACGCCTTTGGCATCCTCTCCTCACAGTGGAGGATGTACCGCCGCCTCATTGAGGTCCACCCAGAAGTTGCGGAGAAGTGTGTGAAGGCGACGTGTCTTCTCCACAACTTTCTGAGGTGTTCGGAGGGAGAGAGGCACCTGCTGCGAGGGGCGGGACATGCTGGAGAGGAGCCACTGCCAGGTCTGGGTCGGGTTGCGGCCAACAACTCCTCCAGAGAGGCACTCCGGGTGAGGGATGTCTTCATGGCACACTTCTCGGCGGAGGGAGCAGTACCATGGCAGCCGACGGAGTAGCGTTTGAAGTCCTCCTCATGACTTCCCCACAACGGCTCTTTTAAGAGCCACCCACAAACCTATAAAGAGCTAAACTATCTAAAAATAGTCCATTATTATTATATTTTGTATTTTTTTTCCCAGGTTGTCAGCCCCAGTTCCAGGATGTCAGGTCCACAACATGCACATTTATTAAGTTGAGACTTTTTAAAAATGTCAGGTTTTCCATGGTAGTATATCAGGTTAAATTATTTATTTATTTTTGTTTTGATGATAAATGGAGCCAGCCTCCAAAAGTAATTAACCTGTCCTGTGTTTTTTTCCTTATTCAACACTGTCCAGACACTAATGTTGGTTGTCTTTACATTACAATAATAATGTTTCATATAATCTAGATTTAGATATGGAATAAATAGCAATCAATACAAAATCAAAATGTCTCATATATTGAAATCAAGTTATGTGATAAAAGATTTGCTTTGTTTGTGCATTAGAACCACACCAGGCATTTAGTCATATTACAAAATAATTTATTGAGGCCAAACATATAAAGTAATTTGAGGTATAACATTAAAAAACATATTGAGGCAAAACGTAAAAAAATTATTTAGGCAAAACATATAAAATAACAATATGAACTGAAAAAAATGAACAATATGTGCAAACTATTTACATTAAGAGACAGGAACAAAAAGGACCTCGCTTGGAAGGTGGAACAGCCACAGGGAACGGCATAGGAGAAGAGGAAGGAGGGCATTCTGCGTTTCCTGCAGAGCCTGCCGCCTCTTTTTTTTATTTTATTTTTAAAGTTTACTGTGTGGGGGTCCAATTGTTCCAAATTTAGCACAATGGTGCTATTTTCCATTGCCAATTTGTAAATTTGAAATTTAACTGTTTCTTTTAAATGAGGCGGCATGCTCTGCAGAAAAGGCAGAAGGCTGAGGAGGAAGTACTCATCAGCGGAGCGTGGCGGTGGGGTTGGAGGTCGCGCCGGAGGTTGTGTCAGAAGCTCCAACAGCGTCTGCTCCACCTCCGACGGACCATCCTGGGACCGCTCACGGGGCCGCCGTCGGGCTCTCCTCCTCTGTTGGCCTGTGAAAGCAATACACAGTGCAATGAGAAGGCAGAAAGATGATACCTGATTTTCATGTTCACAGTAAAGGTTAACAATTTAATTGAAACAACAAAATTGTCTAGATATTGTGAGAATACTATCTGTGTCAGTGACATAGACAGTGCTTAAATGCAAGTGTGAAATTGTTTTGAACAAGTTATTACAAGTTATACTTCAGACATGTACATAGATAAACATGCAAATGAACAGTAGCTAAAAAGTATGTATGTACTATTGCCTTCACACACCTGTGAGTTCAGCAGCAGGGGCTGAGGGACCAGGGACTGGGGAGACAGGAGAAGAGGCAAGGGATCTCAGAATATCCTCTTCCCCCCTCTGATCATTTTCCTCTGTCAAGACAATATTAAATGTTAATACAACACGTTGGTAACAATGATCATAGAGAGATTACATTTCTTCATCTGTAAACAATGACAGCATATATGCCTTGTAATGTGGATTCATTGGAAACACACCAGTCTCTGTCTCCCACGCCGTTTCTCCAGGCTGTCCCTGGTCCTCGAGGTGGTTGTCCTCTCTGATCCGGGCCTCGACCCCTCCATGTTACCACTAGTCTCCCGTGGGGTGACGAAGGGGTCGAGGAATCCCAAGATCTGAGAGTACTTCCACCTCTTCCCAGACCCTGCTGCTGACCCACTCTCTTGTCCATCTCCTTCCTCTTCTCCTTCAGATATGTGTCCCTGAGGCTCTTCCACTTTTTCTGCAAAAGTCCTCTGAATAAACAATATCTTGTAAGCAAAAAATGTAGCTGTATATAAGCGGGAAAATAATTGTAAAATAGCGCAAGGCAGCTTGCTAGCTGGTTAGCAGGTCAATAACGTGACTCAAAAGTAGCAGGAAAATAGTTAAAAATAGCTAGCTGCTTAGCAGGGCAATAACGTGACACAAAAGTGAAATGTGTAATTATATATATATATGCGCGTGTAAAAAATATACCCATAAATATTTTGCAACGTCTTTATACACATTACAGGAGTAATACAACACAGGACAAAACATCAATATTTTTTTAAATATGCGAATTGTTGTTCATCACAATTTCAATAAAACTGTAAACCCTCGCTCTGAGTTTGCATGTTTTGATGTCCACATGTTCTTGTTCAAGAAATTACAGTGACTGTAGCATTTCTATCGTAAAGAAGTGGACAAATATTAAAGATTAATTTGTATTTACAACTTACCAGGTTGCCCAATCTCCTCACTGACCCTCTTCCAAGCGAGGTCCTTTTTGTTCCTGTCTCTGTAAAAATATGAAGTGGAATCGTACAATTCTGGGTGACTGCTTACAGCAAGAATTAATTTTTCCTCCATAAGTTAGCTGTCAGTGATTTTGGAATGAAAGATTCCGAGCGGGAGTTTACGTCACTTTACCTCCTGAGTGACAGCAGGCAGCTAGGCTCCTGATTGGTTAACGCGGCGCGAATTGACGCCAAAGTTCAGATTTTTCAACTCGGGCGGCAGACGCGAATTCGCGTCAAACGCGTGAATGCACAAAATGCACCATTCGCGCGTAACGCGCCAGACGTTCAATTCAAGCCTTTCGCGCGAACTTGACGCGCGAATGAGGCGTATTCGCGTCTACCGCGCCGCGCTCTACGCCTCATTCGCGCCGCAGGAATTCTTTACGCGCGTAACGCGTCTTTGCATTGACTTAAAGTTGAAATCACTCGCGCCTGACGCGCTATTCGCGTCCGGTGTGAACGCAGCATAAGTCTGGGCTTTGGTGCAAAACTGCAACAGGAACATGTTGCAATTTCATTTTGATGCAATGCTCATTTCTGGACCATATCAACACTAGTTCTTCCTTTTCTCCTTAATTAACGGAAGTCATACTCTCTTTGTGTGTGTATACATATCTCTCTCTCTCTCTCTGTCTCTGGGTGCGTCAGCAGCTATGCAGAGAGTGAAGCTGTGACTAATAAGAAACACCAAATGTTACAGGCATAAACAATGGCTAGTCTGTGCATGGTCAAACATGGGGTTTACCCTTGATGATTACTAGCAGGAGGAAATGATTTCCCCTATTGGCACTGGATAGAGACATTCATCTCATGAGTACTGTGATCAGTGTTTTATCAGATAATCGCAAAGTGAACAAGAGAGTGATTTTGAACTTTAAATGCATGTCTGAGAGCTATCTCTTTATTTTGGGATCTAAAAAACTCCCTCCACTTGAAGTTGAATGTCATAATTTACCCAAAAACATATTTTTCTCATAACATTCCAAACTTGTAATATTTACGTTCTTCCATGTAACACGATGTTTTGAACCAAGCTACTCATTTACCAATAATGAAAATGGACATGCTTTTGAGTTCCAGAAAGACCATAAAAGTATCACATATGACTTTTGTGCTATGCTGCAAGTCTTCTGAAGTCATATGATAGCTTTGCGTGAGGAACAGACCAAAACGTAAGTCGTTTTGCTTAAAATCTGCTCTAGCTCTTAAATCTCATTTGCACTTGTGCTTAATTCAAAACATTCAGGTACTTGAGAAGCAATGATGTTTGACATCAAAACTGGTCCAGCAGACCATGCCTGAATGTACATTAGCACAAATTAGATTTGAGAGATATGGTGGTGAAGATTATTAGTGAATAGCAATTTACATTTCAGACTGTTTCTCACACAAAGCTATCAGATGCCTTCAGAAGAATTAAATATAGCTTACGAATTAAACAGACTACTTATATTGTGCTTTTTTGGACTTTTTGGAGCTGGGCCATGTGAATCTGCTTCCATTTCCATTGCATGGAAAAGGGCAGCTTGGACATTCTACAAAATATCTTCCTTCATGTTCCACAGAAGAAAGTAAACAGGTTTAGAACGATATGAGGATGAGTAAATGAGAGAATTGTAATTTTTTGGTGAACTAGCCATTTATGTTTTCTTGTACATTGACACCGAAGATTTGTAACGTGTTCTTCAGCAAAACTTTGGAATATTGTTTGTATTATTTCTAATAGTGAGAGGTGATGACGTGTTTGGTCTCCATTGGATGCCTTTTTATCCAGTGTAATCCATCTCACAGAGAGAAGAATGAAAAATAGTTAAAAGGCTTTTATGAGATAACTGTCCTCTTGTAACCCAATACAGCAAAACCCATTCTCACAGGGTGCAGTGTGATTGTGTAGGAGTATAATGTCATTCCCTGTCCTTTCCTTTGACTTTTATCTCTCTCTCTCTCTCTCTCTCTCTCTCTCTCTCTCTCTCTCTCTCTCTCTCTCTCTTTCTATCACTCACAAAATGCTTTTATGTAGTTTTAATGTGGGTTTGAATATGTTTGGAGAGATTTGGTTGCCAGCTGTCAATTCTTGGGTCAAGCATGTTCAGCAAAAGCCTGGGCATAATATAACTATGTTATTCAAAGCTGAGATTAAAAGTGGGCAGATGCTATCTGCACACTGGTGCAAATAATGGTGTATGCTATTTACTCCCCAGTGCAAATAGTGGCAGATATTATTTGCACCCCGACCCTGGTGCAGATAATGGTAGTATATGTATACTAAGTATACTAACATACAGTATATGGGCATCACTGCAGTGTGTTTATTGTGTTTAATTAGTGTGCAGCGTGCCCCACAGACATACTACATTATGCCCTAACCCTAAACCTAACCTTACCTTAGAAAAAAATAACCTTGTTTTTTATAGAGTAACCATAGTTTCACATGGGAATGAGTGTGATCAACAGACCCCGGCTCCATATCAAATCATTCTCTGCACTCCTCAACGTTAACCGTGACCAAATCACTTTGATAAAATCAACATTAATATTCATTTTTATCTATTATTTTAAGTAGTATTAAATGAAATATTAAGAGTGGAAACAGGAAATCGTATGGGAAAACAGTGAGACAAAAGGACTTGAACCGGGGTTGCTAGGACAACAGTAATCTGAGATAATCACAGCAGTGCTGAATTAGGGCCATATACCATGATTGCAAGTGTGATGTTGCTTATCACACAGTTCAATGAACAAGTAAAATAAAAAATAAAAAATTAGGAAAAACTGATTATGTCACAAATCAATGCATTTGTGCATGGACCTACTTTCTTACGTGACAAATCAGAATCTGCCATTGCTGGGTCAAACCAAATGATCCCTCGATCCAAGGCTCTCAAAAACATCACTTTAGAACAAGTATCATGGCTTGGGCAGTTTCTAACAAGTTATTGGAGAAACTATGTGTGTGTGTGTGTGTGTGTGTGTGAGAGAGAGAGAGAGCATGTACAATAACCTGTGTCTGTTGCCACTTCCAAGCAGAGATGCTGTTGTGTGTTAGCTTTCTGAGGACAATGTCTTTTTTGTCAAATGTATCCTATTATCTCTGTGGAAAAATAGCCGTCCAAGCAGACGTATCTCCTCAAAACCGTAATCTCCTCTGCCATTTTGAACAGTATGTCTTCCCCAGTGTGGAACCCCCAGCAAGAGGTAAGCGCTGAATTACTTCGTACTGAAGTTGTTAGTTTAAAGCTGTTTAAAGCTATTTCCCAGCTTTAGTATTGTAGTAGTAATCCCAGTGATCACGGAGTGCAGATGAATGAAAACACTGACAGACACATGATGAGTCGCACCTCACATCAACAGGCTCATATTACACACAAAAATAGTCTTTTGTCTCCATCTGCAGGCTTAAGTCTTTGATATCACAATGACAATGTATCACAATGAAAAAACACACATAAATCTTTTTATACATCTGTGCTGCTTTTACACTTTAGTTTAGAACACCACGAACATGAGCGGAGTGATACAAACAGTGAAATGTCTGAGAGCTGATATTCTGAGGAATCGGTGCTCATGGAACATCTCTCCTCCAATCAGACCGGTCCTCAAATCTGATTGGAGGAGAGATGTTCCATGAGCACTGAGGGTCCTCAAATCTGATTGGAGGAGAGATTTTCCATGAGCACTGATGGTCTGACACCATCAGCACTCGGATGCTTCACTATGTGTGTATCACTCGCTTGTGTTCATGCCTTTCTAAACTAAAGTGCATGAGCAGTGCAGATCTGTTAAGAGCTATTGTTTGTCTTTTTTTTTTACATGCATTTTTTATAACATTACATATGTTAGCCAGCAGGTGGTGGCAAAATATAATTTTTATGTGTAATATGAGCCAGTTAGGGGATGTGAAGTGAAGCCGCTTTAGCCGTTTACATACAACAGCTCTTCATGATTGCTTGTATTACTACTACACTACTAATGCTAGGAAATAGCTTTAAATGGCTTTAAACTAACAACTTCAGTATTATGGCTCATCACAGCTGAGAGACACAACAGACTGATTAATTATATGAACTGAAGGCGCTTACCTCTTAGCAGACTTTCCACATAAACAGTGGACACACTGTTTAAAGTGGAGGACATTGTGGTTTCTGTAGTGAATGACTCTTGCAATAGGGAGCAATACCCCAGCATGGACAGCAATTTTTGTACTTAGAAAGCTGATCTCCAGAAAGTTGACAGCATCTCTCCTTGGGTGTGGCAACAGGTGATCGCAATAACCAATAACTTGTTCAAAACAGCACAAGCCATGATACTATTTCTGAATTTACATTTTTGAAGTACTAACAGAAGCTTGGACGCATCATGTCTTTTGAACAAGCAACGGCAGATCCTTATCTGCCACATAATAAAGTGGTTCCATGCACAGTTTTTCCCCCAAAAAACTGTTTTGCTGAATCACAGCAGTGCTGATGTAGGGCCATATCACACTCTTGCTCGTATGATATTGCTTAAATATATATATATATATATACTGGGAACACTTTAATTTTTCCCCTCTGTTAAGGATTTCTAAAGTGGTTAATTAATTACTAAAGTAATCTAATAGGTCATTTACAAATGGATTATAAATAATTTATATGAAGTTATGGCAATGTGCATAAAAAGGTTATAAATGTTTACTAAATACACATATTTTATTTATTTTAATAAAAAACACAAAATGCTCTTTTACGTGATTTGTCTCAATGCAACTAAAAATGCATTATTATAGTGAGATGAAAAAGAGGGATTATATAATTTTGCTCTGTATTTAAATTCATTACTGTAATGTCTTGACTCACTTGTGTTGTTGTCCCATTGATGTCAAAAGATAGGTGCTTCTCCGAGTCCTGTCCAAACTTACCTAGTCCTAGTTACCTAAAGTCCTCTGCAAAAACACTTCTCAGCTTCATGCTCATATACAACATATCATAAAATAAAGGCTGATGACCATTAAACCATTCTGAAATTTATATACAGGTCTCTAATGGTGTCAGTTCCTTAATATATGTTTCATATGTGTCCACTTAACATTAAGGTAAAATGTAATGTTACTAATATTGAATAATGTTATTAAGCATTTATAACAAGATGTAAAATGTCTCACTTTTTGGCAGGAATTGCATGTTATGCATTTTGTTATAACCTCATATCAATGATTTATGATGTATATATATTTTGTAAATTAGTTATTAGTCATTAATTAACCCCTTTATAAAAGGGAACATTAACGGAATGTCTGTCTGTCTGAAACGCACTATTACAAATTTATTTGTGTGTCTGTATGGGAATGTTTTAGCCTTTAACTCAACAAACCCCACTTCACTCATCAAACACAGATATGAATCAATTGAAAATACATTTCCTTTGTGGAAGCCATGCTCTTGAATGCATGTGCATTTCACAGAAAAAGAGATGAAATGTAAAGCCTGTGTAGGTGTTTGCGATGAGCTTTCCCACATACAGCGAGAGAGAAAGAGAGAGTGACAGAAAGGGAGAGGGCTGGTGTAATATTTGTTGTGAGGTGGTCTCAAAGACAGCAGTGGTTTCCTGCTCAGCGCAGGTGTGTGACAGCATCTACCTACACCCCACCCGCCCTCTGTCTCTCTTCTCATCTGCACTCGTTCACTCCACCGCAAGATAGACAGATTATCCTCCACACACAGCAAACTATAGGGATTCAGCAGTGTGTGTGTGTGTGTGTGTGTGTGTGTGTGTGTGTGTGTGTGTGTGTGTGTGTGTGTGTGTGTGTGTAAGTGCGTGTGTGTAAGCGTTTACACATACAGGTGCACTGAAGTGCTCTCTGCTGTTTGCAGGCAACAAGTGTATGCAATCACTTTGACAAACAGCCAAAAAGAGTCTTTGTGCAATTCTTAGCTGACATATAGAGCTGCCAGAAACTATTAAGAAAACCTTTTACTTATCTATAATTTTGCCATGTTTAAGCTAAAATAAACCAAACATAAATTTACTTTTTTTCACAACTGCTGTAAAAGTAATTATCTATTTTCTAGAAAATAAAAATAAATATTTGTAAGATTTCTTATAAAATGCATTAAAATGGAAAACAATTACTAATAATTTCTTCATGTCTAAATGAAAATATTTCAAGCATTATTCAGGGTTCAATACAAGCTTGCTGTTGATCACCACAGGAAATAACTTTTACTTTTCCCACAGTTTGTAAAAACAATTAAAAGTTGGGTTGACAATAATGCACTTACAATGAAAGTCTATGAGGGAAAGGCAAAAGACTGATCACATGCTTCGTCTGAATATCCATACTTCCCTGTATGCCAAAAACAGTATTCTAATGGAGAAGGATGTCCAGAACATCAGTATTCATAAAAAGGTAAACGTGAAATACGCAGTTGATCTACTATATACGGCAAGATTCTGAAGTGCAAATCAACTGGACACTTTACGATCCCATAACACCTCTGGAGCTGAGGAAACATCACGTTCAAAGCTCTGAATATAAATGAACAATGGTGAACCATGAGTCGGAAGGCTCTTTTCATCTGAAGTGATATACACTCACTGACTACTTTATTAGGAACACCTGTACAGTTATACTTAATCATGTGATTATCTAAGCAGACAATCATGTGGCAGCAGTGCAGTGCATAAAATCATGCAGATATGGGTCAGGAGCTTCAGTTAATGTTCACATTGACCATCAGAATGAGAAAAAATTTGATCTCTATGATTTGGAGTGTGGCATGATTGTTGGTGCTAGATGGGCTGGTTTGAGTATTTCTGTAACTGCTGATCTCCTGGTATTTTCATGGAACAACAGTCTCTAGAAATTTCTCTGAATGAAAAACATCCAGTGAGCGGCAGTTTTGCGGATGGAAATGCCTTGTTGATGAGAGAGGTCAACAGAGACTGATTTGAACTGATAAAGTCTACGGTAACTCAGATAACCACTCTGTACAATTGAGGTGAGCAGATTATCATCTCAGAATGCACAATATGTCAAACCTTGAGGCGGATGGGCTACAGTTGGGTAAAAGTTTTGGGTCACGGGTCAAAAAGCATGTTCCTGGAGACTGTCTGCAATGTATTCATATAACGCTCATGCATACCTAAATAACATACTGTTTTACTGAGTGTGAAGTGCGTCCTTCATCAAATACAGAACATACTCTTTCAGTATTTGATTTTGGACACAAGGACAGTAAATTGAGCAACAGTATGTAGCAAGGCGGGTGCCGCTAGGGGAGGAAACGCCACCCGAGTCCAACTAACAGACCATGCCACCTGGGGACTTTCACCCCAAAAAACATTTATTTCTATTTCAACAAGCTCCCCAGTTATGCAAAGGAAGAAGTATTAATTTATTGATGAATAAATTATAACTGTAAAGAGGATGATTGAAAATGAGGATGTTTAAATCAAATTGCAATAGAAAATGTAGAAAAGGTTTTATTACAATATATATTTAACAATCAGGTAATTCTTTTAAAACGAATACACTCCCAGTTATGGCTTAAATTACTCAAAGGAAAAGGAGGGGAAAGTGGGCAGGGGCCAGCTGTGGAGAGACAGTCTACTAAGGGGGTGTTCCAGGGATGCACAAACTTACCCACCGCATGTGCCCACTGCAATCGCCAGTCACTGCAAACCATGTCACCACAAATCGTGTCACCATGCAGTTATCACTACAATCTGTGAAGGGAACCTCACTAATGTGCCTAGTCTCTATGCAAGCTGGCTACTAGCTCCACTGAAAAGCTAAATATTTAACAAAACCAAAAAAACAACAAACCAGTTGATAACCTAAAATACAAGCAAACCAAACAGGGAGGCACTAACAAAGAGGTACTAAAACAATTAAAATCCAAAGACAACTAAACTAAGGCAAAACAGCAGCTAACAACCTTCACTCAAATGTACTTAGTAGGCTAAGGGAGAGTTCATCACACCATTCCAGGCAAGGGAGCTTGGAATCCCTTCCAAGCCCAGGCAGATAACCGTCAGGCAGGCAACAGACTAAAAGTCACAAAGATAGTCCCATGTGACAACAAAAGGCAGAGAAAAAGCCAAGAGTCAGCCATGATGACACAGGTTCTTTATATAAGCTCAGCTAACGAGGGGGTTTGGTCTGGGTGGAGCTAATTGTATCTAGTTGAAGTGCATTTAAAAGCCAACAGGGTGCAAAGCTTACTGCCCACACCACTACAAGTAGATTGAAAGTTCTGCTGATGAAATCAGTGTTTTCTTTCCGAAATTCTAATCACTGCCCCAGCTGCCATAGCTGGAAGTGTTGTTGAATGTATGGGCACGTGTGAGCTTCAGTTTCCAGTTGAAATGCCCCCAGAGTGCCCCCAAATGCGAGTTGTATTTTAATTGTAAGTAATTAAAAAAAATCAACAGAAATGTATATTTTTTTAAATCAATGCCCAAATCCCATCCCCAAACCTAAGGGTCAATGAAGTAAAATTTTTATATTAGAGTGAAAATGCAACCTCAAAATCACATTCACCAGTGGCGGTCTCTGAGGAATTTTCTTGGGAGACAAATATATACAACAATATTGATTGATCAAACCAATACAAGCTTGCATTAGGTTTTACTTTTAGCTTCAGATGTATTTTTTATTTTTTTTTGCAAGGATGATCTCTACCTGATATCTTAAAATACCTGGGTAGCGCAGCGAGTATTGATGCTGACTACCATCCCTGGAGTCGCAAGTTTGAATCCAGGGCGTGCTGAGTGACTAAGCAACCAAATTGGTCCAGTTGCTGAGGTGGGTGGAGTCAAATGGGTAACCTCTTTGTGGTCACGATAATGTGGTTCTTGCTCTCGGTGGGGCACGTGGTGAGTTGTGCGTGGATGCTGCGGAGAACTGCGTGAAGCCTGCACACGCCCTATGGTAACGCACTCAACAAGCCATTTGATAAGATGTAAGGATTGACAGTCCCAGACGCAGAGGCAACTAAGATTCATGATCCACAATGCCACCACGAGGACTTAGAGCGCATTGGAAACTGGGCATTCCAAGTTATGGATAAAAGGGGAGAAAAAAAAATACTCTTGACAATTTGCAATGCGTTATAATCTTTCCAATCACCAAACCATCACTTTTCTATCTACAGATGATCAATTCAAATATTTCTTAATGAATGAATGGTCCCGTTCAATCTGACATCTGGTCACCTACTGTATGTTTACAGTAACTCCATCCTCTGCTCCTTAATTGATTTGAATTTATGTATGTAGGATTATAATGCATTGCAAAATGCTCAGGGTTCAGTCCTGTTTTAAGATCCTTAAACAATTTGGATTTCAATATGTTGGCTTAATTTCACCTGTCGCCTTGGGTTAACCACAAGCAGGCTTTTTGGTGTGTTAACGTGATACTGAAAGATGATTGGCCTGAAAACTTACCCCAGATAATGATTGGTTTATATCGGAAGGCGGCAAATGTAATTTTGCCTCCATTTTGCCTTTTGGACCCATTCACTTCCATTGTAAGTACCTCACTGTAACATCGATTTTTGCTTTTTTTACTGAAATAAATAAATCTGTCCCTTAGCAATTATTCTGAAATAACCTCTTACGGAATACCCTAGTTGAATTAACTCATGAAATGTATTGTTACATGAAATGTGTTGATTTGTTAAACATTGAGTTTGAATGGCTTTAACCAAAGTGTATGTTAACTTTTGGCCTCAACTGTATACATGTATTTAGTTTGGTAACTTATAATGTTGTTGGAAACAAACTTGTAAAGAATCACTAGTTTGAGGCACATGACCACTGAACTAAGAAACGCACTTTTCATGGCACCTAAATGGCATCCATGTCCAGATAACTTAATTTAACAGATACAACACACTACTGTAGAGGAGAAAGGAGAGCCTGCAATTGGTCACACTTTCTGATAACATTATCTGACTGTCTTGCAGATTTGGTATATACGGAGAAGACATTTCCCCACCCAAATTTGGCAGGGCCATGGTGCAAGTAAAATAAATAAAGTGAAGAAAAGAAGCAGAAATAAATGACTGGAAGGCCAGTGGGTAACTTAAAGGGAGCATGCAGCTCTCAGAGGGCCCCAAGTTACATCTGTTTTTTGTAGGTCACCATTACATCATGGACATTATGGAAAAGACTCGGAAACACTTTTCCTCCTGACCTATTTTAGATAGCAACACACCTTTTACTGCATTCTGAGCCGTTTTCACCAAAGAAAAGCCCTATCTGAATTTGTGTTTTAAGCTCACCTAAAACGATTTTATTCTGTAGATTAGCCTGTATTTAACAGTATGTAAAACATTGATCTGTTTAATCCCCTGCATGAACAGATAGAACTGGGCTTCAAAGACATTGTTACAATCAAATACAAACAATAATTTAAACTGACTGTGACAAGTACAAAGGTATAACAAATGTACTACTTTCTGCTAATAGGTTATATATTTTGACCTCCATAACAGTGTTAATGATTTTGAATCTAGGTTTCTAGTTATGATGAAAACTTATGTTTATTGTTCCTTAATTAATTTTGTTTGACATACTATATATATATATACAGTATATAAATAGAAAGCAGTAAGCAGTACACTACAACTCCACTTCCGAGCACAGCCAAAATAACTGTCCACTCAAAGCTACTAGGATATTAACTTTTAACAATGGAATTGAGTTCATTTTTAGCTCAGGGTGTCATCAGTGAATAAAAAAAAAACTCAGTAATTTGCAATTAGAGGACTAATTAGAAGCTATCAGGGAGTGTTTCTTATTCACTCTGTCAGCTTCAGACACAATTGTGACTCATTTTGATACCTAAAATACCCTCATATCCTCATTAGTTTCTAGGTACTCATCCCAGGCTTTGGGATGTTTATAGCTACTGTAAGTTCTCTAAATATTTCCTTCTTTTCAGTGTTTTATCTGGATGACTGAACACAGATGGGCAGCTACTCTCTGATTATGTTTTTCCTTTTTTTAAAGGGATATTTTGAAGCTCTGCTTTTTGAAAAAGCACATAAAGGCAGCATAAAAGTAATCCATACAACTCCGGTGGTTCAATCCATGTCTTCAGAAGAAATATAATAGGTGTGGGTGAGAAAAATATCAATATTTAAGTCCTTTTTTTACTATAAATCCCCACTTTTGACCAGTAGGTGCACAAAGAATGAAATCACCAAAATACTAAAGAAGAAGAATGTGAAAGTGGAGATTCATAGTTAAAAAAAAAGACTTAAATATTTATCTGTTTCTTACCCACTATTTCACTTCAGAAGACATGGATTTAGCCACTGGAGTCATTTGACTTACTTTTATGCTGTCTTTATGTGCTTTTGGAGCTTCAAAGTTTTGGTCCCCATTCACTCGCAATGTATGGACCTACAGAGCTGAAATATTCTTCTAAAAATCCTAATTTGTGTTCAGCAAAATAAAGAAACTCATACACATCAGGGATGTAAATGTTGAGTGAATTTTCCTTTTTGGGTGAACTATTCCTTTAAGAGCAATTTTATGACCATGATTTTAGATTCAGAGGACATTAAAGACCTCATCTCGCTTAATGAGTTGGCATTGAGTTAACCGTTTCTACTCAATGAGTTTATTCATTTCAACTCATTCTGAAGCTGGAGGTTTCCATGTGATTAAAACACTTAATGCAATATATCACACCAATATGAAAGACTAGATTAAGGCAAACCTTGATAAAGCCGTGGATAAGGGCAGACACAAAAAGTCTTGGAAACAAAAAGATGACAGGTTCTGTGAAATCTGTACACATTGTCGCCGTTTCATGGGGTCTCATGCCCCATCACTTCAACCACTGTGCCCCCCAGCTAAAATGTTATATTTGGCCAATATAATAGATATCTTTCCCATGTGTTTTCTGTTCAATACTCAATCTATTGCAAAGTTCAAATGAACAAGAAGCTATGTAAATGACTATTCTATTATATATCTGTTGTGTTTAGCCAGTAATTTAAGAAGCACCAATTAGTCTTTGATTCTTCATTTTCAGTAGATTGGTTCCAAACTTCAACAACAATAAAATGACTGATGAAGAGAAGAAGCACAATACCAACAACAGCTTGTAGGCTATATGTAAAATAATTTCTATGTTGCCAGAACAATGACTAAAGAAATTTACATAAAGTTTTTTCCATTTTCATTCTAGATATGTGACATTTAAATACAACTTTTTCATTCTAGATATGTGACATTTAAATACAATATTTTTTTATTTTTAAACACCAGATTTTTTTAATTATTAGAGGTGCAATTGGTGCTGATGAATCGAGCAGCACAGATTCGTATTTCTTTTGGGGTGTTATATTCTAGTTCCAGTGTTTGGTTCTATTGTGGGAACGTTCAACCAAACACAACCAATCAAATAAATTATTTTCATCTTTCTGTTTCTGGGTCACTCTCTAGGTCTATGTCTGATGAATGGTTCTCTATAGGCTGGTCTCTGGGGTTAAGTACTGACTTTGGCCTCAGTAGGAACAGAGCAGCACAGAGGTCATGTTGCTCTACACTCCTGTGAGTAACGCTAAACTAGGCCACATGCTAACCCTCTCTCTAACACGCACAGACGTTCTCATATGTATGTCTGCATTATATGTCTTGCAATTGTTGTTTACTGTTCAGCCCTGTGTCTTGAGTGAATCTCAAAAAACTTGTCAAGAAATGTCCAGGTTATATTTAACCTCAAAATTATAAGAAAGAATTTAGTAAGGGATAGCAGAGGACTCTTGTATCAGCCTGAAGGGGTTCATTTTGCAACGACCGGTTGACTGCGCATTATTCTGCTTATTACACGGCTACTAATCAAATACTGTAAATCTATAAACAGACATAAAATATTGATGTGAGAAGAAATAAATCGCTGAACAGCTGAAATCAACCTCCAGTTTGCATCGCAGTTCTGTTGGTGTTTATTCTTTAATTAATGACTGTCTGACTCCTCGTTATCCAGCTTATTACAAGACTACTTGCCAAATAAATTAATTAATGGAGATGAAACATTGAACTGAGTAAAAAATATTTTTTTTTGCTTACTTGTAGAAATTGCACAGTGATCTGAGATGCAGGAAAGATGACTCGCAATACCCAGATGGGCGTTCTGATATGTGGACATGCGGTTGTTACTGAGAAATATAAAATCGCTAGATGGCAACATTGACTGATCTGAATTGAGTATTCCAGAGTGTTGTGTAATAAGGAATTATATTTTTCTTAAATAAAATTAGGTATTGGGATATTATTTTCACATCAATTAACCTCATTCCCGTTACATTAAGACAAATAATAAATAAATAAAATACATTCTTTTTAATATAATTTGAGTAATACTTTATTTTACAGTGTCCGTTTTACACGTTACAATTTTTAATTATCATAGTAAAAACTATCAAATTAAATACTGTACAATAAATAAATAAATACTAAATAACACAGCAATTACAAGCAGTTAAATTAGTATTACTCAGTTATTACCAAAATACACCATAACACGAACACTTTAAAAAAATTGTGACCTGAACAAATAAGAACATTATAAAGAATAATAAAAATAATCTCCATTGCCCAAACAGTGGATATTTTCGAATCGCAATAATTAGATAATTTGGGTAAAAGGTTACTTAATTTTTCATGAAAACAATTTCACAATGCAAATATATATATATTTGCATTGTGAAATTGTTTTCATGAAATATATATATATATATATATATATATATACACACACATATTTTTTGTCATGTTTTTGTCAGATTCACTTGGTGGCTTTCTTCCAACTATCAGTACATAAAAACAGCATCTGTGCTGTCATGCAGTGAGTGTGGAAACACTGAAATGTCTTTATCAGAATATAGGCTGCTTTCTATAAGGCCGGCTCACTGGGACCAGCTATAATTATACACACACACATTGAGGAAGGCCCTTAAGGAGGTCGTCATACACACTTGTTTTCTCCCTCTTTTCTCTCTCACTTAACTGAATACATACTCGCACATCTCTCAAACATTTCCTTGAGTTGTGCAGCTGCTATTCATACTCATGTTTTTATATTCCTCTCAAATCCTGCTTTACCATACTCTCCTCTCTCTTTCATCCCTCTTTCACTCTCAGGTTCTTTCCTTTTCCATTTGTTTTCTTTTCTCCTACTTCTCGCTCTTTTTTTGTTTTTGTTTTGTGCCTTCTTCTATGAGAGTCTGTTGAGTTAATATACCATAGACGATGTATGTGTAAGTGTGTGTGTGTGTATTAGAGAGATTCCCTTGTAATTGCTCACAAAAAAAAAAAATAATTCACTCATACTGTCCACCAATAATGTGGTGAACATCTTTGTGTGTATTTTTTAACAATATCGAAATTATGTATATTTAAAAGAGACCACATCCAATTACTCCTGAGAAGCAGCACGTTTCCCACACGTTCAAAGAGGTGTACCAGACATTCAAGAAGGACAAAGTTACTGTGCAAAATAACTCTACAGTATATTTCTAATATCTTCTAATGTACTATATACAACCCATTTGCAATAGCTGTTAATTATTGTCTTCATATATATTGGGTGTGCTTTGCATGCATGGGTTTGCTAATGCCACTTACACCGAGATTGCGTGAAAATACCAAAACTACCAACCCAGTCTCATAGAAGGAACATTACTATAATTACATCTTTGCAAACTGACTTTAATATGCCAAATTCTACATTTCGTTGCATTTTTCTGGTGAAATGCACACTAGAGACGCTGCCTTAACTGTGCATTTTATTCACTTTCACACAAATCTGATTATACAAATCTGACAACAAATGCTGATTATGACTTTATAAACACTTCTTATTTGCTCTAATACTCACACTCTGCTATGTTATGATATCGAAACGTCCTGGCTACTTTCGTAACCTCCATTCCCTGATGGAGGGAACGAGAATTTGTGTCACTAGACACTAGGGGGTCACTCCTGAGAGCCCGAGACACCTCTGATCTTTGATAAAAGGCCAGTGGGAATTTGCGAGTGGTATTTGCATGCCTCTCCCCCCGACATACGGGTATAAAAGGAGGGGAGATCCATAACTCTCATTCGGTTTTGTGCTGAGGATCCGGGAATAAGGTCCCGGCCATTTCAGCAGGTAGTTCAGCATTGTGGCAGGAGGGACACAACGTCTCTTTCCTTCCATGAGGGAACGGAGGTTATGAAAGTAACCAGGATGTTCCCTATCTGTCACTCATCAACGTTGTGTTGATGTAGTGACACTAGTGTTCCCCTACAAAAACGGCACTACTAGCTGAACTGGGTTACGTGGATCGGCGGTGCCAGTGGGGAGCCACTAGGGTGACCTGCTCCTTGTCCTCCCTGACCTTGCACAGGGTCTGTGCAAGTAGGTTCACTGGGGGTAACGCATACTTGCATATTTAAGGTGGCCAGCTGTGTGCCAGTGCATCTATGCCGAGGGGGGCCTCGGCCAGGGCATTCCGAGAGCGGGCAATGGGAGGATTATGGGTCTACCTGTGCCTGCAGGTATCGACTCCAAATTAGCTGAACCACCTGAGGGTGGAGTCTCCACTCTCCCTTGAGAGCGACCTGTCGTGACAGCGCATCTGCCGTGGTGTTGAGGTCACCCGGGATGTGAGTAGCTTGCAGCGATTGAGGTGCTGTTGACTCCAGAGGAGGAGACGGCGGGCGAGTTGTGACATGTGAGGGGAGCGTAATCCGCATTGGTGGATGATGTATGCCACCACGGCCATGTTGTGTGTTCGAACCAACACGTGCTTGCCCTGGATCAACGGCTGGAACCTCCGCAGGGCGAGCAGTATTGCCAACAACTCGAGGCAGTTGATGTGCCAACATAGCCGTGGGCCCCTCCAGGGGCTGGCGGCCGCGTGTCCATTGCAAATAGCGCCCCAGCCTGTCTTGGAGGTGTCGGTTGTGAGCACGACGCGCCTAGAGACCTGTTCTAGGGGAACCCCTGCCCGTAGAAATGCGAGGTCTTTCCAAGGGCTGGAGAGGCAGCGACAGATCAGCGTGATGGCCACGCGATGTGCCCTGTGCACACACAACACATCCCCTCGAAGTAGTTGAGAATGCGGACAGGGGCTGTAGAACCCGCTCTTCATTTCAGCTGGATTTCAGCTCTATCGCGTGCATCCATAGAAGGGTGGCGATTTCCGCGCGCAAGGTGGTGGGTGCCTGGCAAACTGAATTTCGCTAGCCAGGGAGGCCACATTGACAGGGTTTGAGCCCTGTGGCATTGCTGAATCAAGAGACATCAAAGCACTTATCTGACACCTGATACTCACCTGGAGATCGGTCGAGTAGGTGGGAGATGTTTCGTCCCTGCGGTCCGTCAAAACCATCCGCCGGGGCTCTGGACCTGCTAAAGAGACCTGCTGCTTCACTGTGGAGAGCTGCTGGGCAAAATCCTCGACAGTGTTGCCAAAGAGGCCAGCCTGGGAGATGGGGGCATTCAAGAAGCATGCCTTGTCGGCCTTGCGCATCTCAAACCTGGTTATGCCATAGGTGGCACAGGTGCACCACGAGCAACTTATCCACTTGGGGCATCGGCGAGTAACCCCTGGCTGCTCCGCCATCAAGGGTAGTGAGAGTGGGGGGGCCGAGAGATCGGGACCGGGCAGTGGAAGGTGCTTCCCACAAACTCGTCCGCTCCTCGTGCGCTTCCAGGAAGAAAGACACTGGGGCATGGCTTGGCTGTGAGTGGCGCCGCAAGCCCAGATACCAATAATCAAACCGCTAGGGTTCAGGGGAGAGCGGAGGGTTCCACTCTAGCCCAACGCTTGTGGCGGCCCGGGAAAGCATGTCTGTCATTTCAGCTTCCATCTGTGACTGGGTGACCACACCCGAGGGGGGAAGCCCAGCGGAGGTTTCCGTGTTAGACAGGAGGAGTCCGCTCTCCGATGCTGCACTCGAGAGCCCATCGCCTTCACGGGCACCTAATGAGAGGTCGAACTCGCCCTAGGACAAGCCGCCGCACTCATCCGAATGCCTAACCAGAGCAAATGACTGTGCCAGGGAATGGAAGGTACGTGGGGATTTAACCGGCAGAGGTGGTTCCATTGTGGTTCCCAAATCGCCCCCAGTGCTCACTGCTCTGGCCTCAAACCTGTACGTAGAAGGATCGAGGCAGGGAGCCTCTGGGGTGGCTTGCTTTCTTACGAAATCGATCGTGGCCGTCAGAAGGCAAGAGGTATCGACCGCAACCAGGAATAACATAGAATCGGAAAGACATCTTTAAAAAGACGTGTCTTGAAATAGACGTTCCAATGTGTGCCGCTCTTTTAGAATATACTCTTTTAGGAGGGAAAATACTCTTTTAGAATACACTCTAAGTGATCTGCTGAAGCACCCAGGGCTGATCTCTGCAATATACCCGTGCAGAGAGAGGAGAAAGCCACTGTAATGCACCGTAAGGATCCAGCAGAGGTGAGGGATGGAAATCGCTTAACTCAGCTTGAACCATCAACTGTTCGGCTCAGAAGAGAAAATCTAATGACTGGTATATCCGTCCCCTCCTTTTATACCCGTATGTCCGGGGGAGGGGCATGCAAATACCACTCGCCAATTCCCACTGGCCTTTTATCAAAGATCAGAGGTGTCTCGGGCTTTCAAAATGACCCCTAGTGTCACTACATCGACACAATGTCGAGTGAGTGACAGATATGGAACACTTACTATACGCAAAAAAAAAACATTTTAATGCTTGCATTACAGACCTACATTTACACACTTATTCCACTGTGATTAGCTTGTGCAACAGCTCACATCATAGTGTATTGGACTTTGGACCACGGTTCGAAGCATGCAAGAGAGTGTTATAGATGGTATAACTCTCTACTTTTAGGACACTATTGGTTAGGTTTTGGTTAAAATTTTAGGTTAGGGAGGTATGTTGTTCTATTTAAAACCTCCATCTAATATTCACCTGAAAAACCGTGTCTGATTACACCATTTAATTGTGAAACTGCTGCAAAATGTGTAATAAGGCACATTCCAGTTAATTCAGATGGAAAAAATAAACCTTTTTCTCATCTAAAAATTAAAAGTCTTTCATCATTACTCACCCTCATGTTGCTCCAAGCCCACATTGAACAACACCCTGTTTTCTTTAACATACTGCCTGTTTAGTAGGTGACAAGGAACATCCACCGATGCTCTGATATTGCTTGTTTGTGCTACAGCTATTTAAAAAGATACTTATTTAGTTTGACAACAATAACAACCTCCCACTCTCCCCTCTCATGTCAAAACTGCTGGACATGCAACAGCTGCGTCCAGCAACACGTTCCCTCCTTTTAACACACACCACACACACACATACACACACACGCATAATTTTTTTCTTACAACATTTTTTCCTTACCTCTTTGGGACCCTTGTTTCTTTTTACTTTTTTATATTGCTCAAATATTTTCATTGTCATCTGTGCCAAACACACAGAGAAGAGAAGGCACATATGCAGTTTAACAAATGTCCCCTTGTCCTCATAAATAAAGGCAGCAACCCCAATTTAAATTAACTCAAAGCCTGAAACCTGTCATTATCCAAACATATGCAGGAAATAGTCAAACACAGTCAAACATATAGCCTTGTCGGTTTAAGTGGAAAACCCAAATAATCTTTACACTGCAATACTTCAAGATCTTCAGGTCAGTACAGTATCCATTGGAAATCTGCAAATGCTTTTGTAATCGGAACATCTAAACAGCTTCAAACTCTGGTTAGTTTTTTTTTTTAATTTAGTTTTTTTATATACAAAAAAGTCAATATAAAAAAATTTGAGAACTAGTTAATAAAAGTAAAATAATTGCATATTGAAAATGGCAATAAACAGAGGCAGACTGCTAACATGCACTATCACTAGATATTTAGCTCACTGAATTTTTCCAGATGAAACAACTCTTCCTTCTTTCAGTAAGACCAATTAATGTAAAACATTTAAAATCTCGAATCTAAAACTAGTTTTATTCAAGAACTATTTAAGAACTTGTTGTTTTTTTTTTTTCATTCCTTGCTACAGAAGTGTAACTTGAATGAAATGAATCTAAAACTTTCAAGTGTAGCTCACTAAGCCACTGTGGTAGGAGGTTGTCAGAGTGTTGCTCTGAATGTTGTTCTGAATGATTTTCAGCCAATTGTTATTCATTTCTGTGTGGTTGATGAGACATTGCCTCTGGAAAAAAAGGCTTCTTTTATATTTTATGAACAAAATGGATTTACCTACATTTCAGAAAATTCAGCAAAAGTTGGGACAGTATGGAAAATGCTAATAAAAAACAAAAAGGAGTGATTTATAAATTCTATTCAACCTGCACTATATTGAAAGAACTACAACACAATTACCTTGTGAATTTAATGTACAGTACATATTCAGGTCAGGACTGCGGCTTTCAGACCTTACGCTGATAACAGCTGGTATGGTCCTTTTCCACTTTGGTCCCAAGAACACGACAGCTTTTTTTTTTCAAAAAAATATTTGAAATGTGGTCTTGTCAGACCAAAAAACACAATTCCACTATTCTACTTTCCATCTAAGATGAGACTGAGCCCAGAGATGTCGGCGGCACATCTGGTATTTGCATACCTTAACTAGCATCAGGTATGCAGCAGCTAATGATAATGACTGTCAAAGGTTTACTGAATTATTACCAAGCCCATGTCATGATATACATTACAGATGAATGACATTTTTTAAGACAGTGACATCTGAGGTATCAGAGATAACACACATTCAGTAGTGGTTTTCCAGTAGGACAATGGCAAACTACATTCTGCCTGGATTACAAGTTCATGGCTGCATAAGCAGAGCGTGCAGTGGTAGAATTGAATGCAGTCCTGACATGTCTCAAAGTCTTTTTTGCAAAGTCAGTCCACTCGGTGGCTATCTTTGGGACACTCTTTGAGCAGCTATTTTCTATGTAAACAAGCGGCATACAAGTGCAGCTCCCATCTACTTGAATGGGGAAAACCCAAAATCACCAAAAAGGTTGGTCAAGATTACGATCAAAGAACATACTTCAAATCAGCAGTAAAATTGTGCTTCTTTGCCTCAGATTACACAAAACAAATACAAAATTATAATAATTTACACAACTAATGTGCATTCTCAAGATTATTGACAGGCAATATCGGTATCTAAAAGGTGACTGGCTCTTTTACCAGTAAGGAGGGACTTCCTTTTCTTTACCTGTTGACCATTGGGTGTTCCAGTTTCTCTCATTAATTTTATTAGAAGTAGAACAACATCTATTTATGTTCTACAGAAGCCCCTATATGTTACCCAGGCCTACATAATTACATTTACTGGGGCAAGAGTCTATGTAAAACATCCACATTGTACCTGTACTAAAGCAATCCACATTGTACCTGTACTAAAGCGGAGTGGTTGTGGCGTAGTGGCTAAAGCACAGGGCTGTTAATCAGAAGGTCACAGGTTCTAACCCCATGGCCACCACCATTGTGTCCTTGAGCAAGGCACTTAACTCCAGGTTGTTCCAGGGGGATTGTCCCTGTAATAATTGCACTGTAAGTCTGCCAAATGCATAAATGTAAATGTAAATGTAAATGCAATCAAAAATCACTTGTTTAAATGACTGGCGTCCTGTTGCTCTGACCCCATCATCAGCAAATGCTTTGAGAGGTTAATCAGAGATTACATCTGCTCTGTGGTGCCCACCTCACTGGACCCATTGCAGTTTGCCTACCGCAACAACCACTCCACTGATGATGCCATTGCATCTACACTACACACTGCTCTCTCCCACCTGGAAAAAAGGAACACATACGTGAGAATGCTGTTTGTAGACTACAGCTCAGCATTCAACACCATAGTGCCCTCCAAGCTCTGGGCTTAAACAGCTCGCTGCGCAGCTGGATCCTGGACTTCCTGTCAGACAGACGTCAGGTATCCCTCAACGTCAGTAAGACCAAGGAGCTTGTAGTGGACTTCAGGAGGAAAGACAGAGAACACAGCCCCATCACTATCAATGAAGCACTGGTGGAGAGTCAGCAGCTTCCAAGTTCCTCTGTGTCCACATCACTGAGGAACTCACATGGTCCGTCCACACTGAGGCCGTTGTGAAAAAGGCTCACCAGCGCCTCTTCTTCCTGAGACGGCTGAGGAAGTTTGGAATGAACCACCACACCCTCACACGGTTCTACACCAGCACTGTAGAGAGCATCCTGACTGGCTGCATCACCGCCTGGTATGGCAATAGCACCGCCCACAACCTCAAAGCCCTGCAAAGGGTGGTGCGAACTGCCAGAAACATCATCGGAGGTGAACTTCCCTCCCTCCAGGACATATATACCAGATGGTGTGTGAAAAAAGCTCGGAGGATCATCAGAGACCCCAGCCACCTGAGTCATGGGCTGCTCTCACCGCTACCATCAGGCAGGCGGTATCACAGCATCAGGATCCACACCAGCTGACTACATGAGAGATTCTTCCCCCAAGCAATCAGACTTTTGAACAATTGATCTCTCATGATAAATAATCAGCACTGCACTATATTAATCTTATTATCTCACACTGGACTGTCATAATTATAGTTTCTTCACAATACAACTACTGTGTATATATATATACACTCACCTAAAGGATTATTAGGAACACCTGTTCAATTTCTCATTAATGCAATTATCTAATCAACCAATCACATGGCAGTTACTTCAATGCATTTAGGGGTGTGGTCCTGGTCAAGACCATCTCCTGAACTTCAAACTGAATGTCAGAATGGGAAAGAAAGGTGATTTATGCAATTTTGAGCTTGGCATGGTTGTTGGTGCCAGACGGGCCGGTCTGAGTATTTCACAATCTGCTCAGTTACTGGGATTTTCACGCACAACCATTTCTAGGGTTTACAAAGAATGGTGTGAAAAGGGAAAAACATCCAGTATGCGGCAGTCCTGTGGGCGAAAATGCCTTGTTGATGCTAGAGGTCAGAGGAGAATGGGCCGAAACGGTCATTTTCTTGGCACACTTTAGGCCCCTTAGTGCCAATTGGGCATCGTTTAAATGCCACGGCCTACCTGAGCATTGTTTCTGACCATGTCCATCCCTTTATGGCCACCATGTACCCATCCTCTGATGGCTACTTCCAGCAGGATAATGCACCATGTCACAAAGCTCGAATCATTTCAAATTGGTTTCTTGAACATGACAATGAGTTCACTGTACTAAAATGGCCCCCACAGTCACCAGATCTCAACCCAATAGAGCATCTTTGGGATGTGGTGGAACGGGAGCTTCGTGCCCTGGATGTGCATCCCACAAATCTCCATCAACTGCAAGATGCTATCCTATCAATATGGGCCAACATTTCTAAAGAATGCTTTCAGCACCTTGTTGAATCTATGCCACGTAGAATTAAGGCAGTTCTGAAGGCGAAAGGGGGTCAAACACAGTATTAGTATGGTGTTCCTAATAATCCTTTAGGTGAGTGTATATTTCTTTTTATTTCTTTTTTTTAATTTTTATTTATTTATATATTTTTTTATATATATATACACTTTATATAATTTTTATAGTTTTTTTATTGGATGTGTATTCTATATTGTGTGTATTGTTTACTGTACATTGTATATTACTATTGTGTTGCTTAATGATGTGTATATATTGTGTTATATTGTGTCATTTTGTGTAAATATGTTGTATATTGTAATTGATATATGTCTCGTCACTGTCATGACTGCTATGTTGCTCGGAACTTTTGCACTTGTGTATATGGTCGTGTGACAATAAATTGATTTGATTTGATTTTGATTGTGCTTACCTTAGCTTATGCTAAAAAGCAAGAGTTTCCTTGCTTGTATAGCTAAAGCGCATGTGCATTATCAAGTTGATCGACAGGGGATATCTGTATTTAAAAGGTTATGACAATCCCAAGGACAGTCCCACTCAGGTTAAGGGCATGATTGTGATGGCTCTCAGCTTGCTTCATGTTGGCAGACAGCATGGTACGTTTTCATGGTAAACTGTTGTAAGTGATTTAGTCGTGCTGTCTCATGTTGTGTTTGGATTGCATTTTTTTCTTCTATTCCTGACTCTTGTCCTTCTGTCTGTCTTTGTCTGTGCATCTCTGTTTTCTTATTGTTGAAGGAGCTGTGGTGAATTGTCGGAAAAGGAAGCATCAGAATATATACAAACACAAAACGGTTTTAAAATTGTTGGTCGTAGGATGTGCATCGGTAAAAAAAAAAAAAAAAGACATGGCATTGTTTGCATGTTGCTGGACTTTTTTAAGGTCTTGGCCATATGCCTAAATGTTAAGCGGCCTCTTTACAGACAAACATTTAAAAATTTATTAATTGTGAAAGTTTGCAGCATGATGGGCATGGGAGAACAAACCAAATTTGAGTTGTTATGATATGTTTGCAACTAAATCAGATAAAAACCATTTCAGTTCATAATGTCGGACTAGTCCCGCGATTAGTTAGATGCTAAATTTCAAATTTAGTGCAAGTGGTATATTCAAATGCCAAACCCTATATATATATATATATTGTATGTATGTTTGTATAATAGTTTTGCTTGCTTGCTTCAGAAAGGTTATGGGGATGGGTTTGCTTAGCAGATCATGAGTAAAAGCAGATGGATCTAGCTGAGCTTCTAACATTTGAATCAATGATGTGGGTTTGATATCAGTGACTATTAAAACAAACAAGCCTCCCTAATACAGTTAGGGGAACCATCTAAAGAATTTTCTTCTCATAGTGTTTGTGTGTGTGTGTGTGTGTGTTTGTATGTGTGTGTGTGTGTCCTGGTCTCTGGTGACCATTCGTCTGTGTGTTTAGCCATTTTAATGATAACCACATTCTCAGTGTTTGCCATTCATAATGATGCATGTTGTTTTTTTCAATGACCAAAATGAAACTCATATGGTTTTGATGCCCCCCTTGCATTTATGCAATATTTAACAGCAGTGTATTAACTTAAAATCTCTCTTGAAAGTCCACATGATCTCAAATGTGTTGATTGTTATAACTTTTAATCATGTTATTACAATGTAAAATGTCTTTATGATGTGAGTTTGAATAAAAACAATAATTATAGCGAAACTGCATCACAAAAGCTTATCAATCATTGCTAGTACATAAATGTGACACAAAATATCCATCATGCCCAGATCCCTGAATGTGTAACCTACTACAGTCAGACTGATTTACCCAAAGTTCATAGTTGTCTATGTGACTGTTTATGACACATTTTTGTATCACCTATATGTAGTCGGTAGGTTGTGAATAAACCACACAGAATACAAAAATATCTTTTGTTTTTTTTTCTGACAACTTATTGTGAGAAGCTTGTAGAAGGCTACCCAAAACGTTTTACCCAAGTTAAACAATTTAAAGACAATGCTACCAAATACTAACAAATTGTACTGTATGTAAACTACTGACTCACTGGAAATGTGATGAAAGAAATAAAAGCTGAAATAAATAATTCTCTTTACTATTATTCTGCCATTTAACATAACTTAAACTTAAAATAAAGCTGTGATCCTAACTGACCTAAGACAGGGAATGTTTTCTACTATTAAATGTCAGGAATTGTGAAAAACTTAATTTAAATGTATGTATTAACTTAGTTTAAATGAATTTGTCTGAGGTGTATGTAAACTTCTGACTTCAACTGTATCACATGCTTAAATCACTCAAAGCATTTATGTATTTTTAAACAGGCTTTAAGTTTAACAGTTTTAAACAATACAATTCTCATTACATTTTACATAACACTCTGGGCTATAAATCATTAATTAAAGGTATGATTAATTCTCAATTTACACACCGAGTTCTTTAATGTATGTAAAACGCCTGTCTGTCGCTCACTTCGACGTTGTGTCGGAGAAGTGACACTAGGTGTATCTCTTGAGCGGCGAATATACCTCTGATCTATGAATAAAGGCCAATGAGAAGTTGGCGGACAGAATTTGCACGTCCTGCCCCCAGACATACGGGTATAAAGGCGGGAAAATGCGTCTGTTTCATTCATAAATTTTCTTCGGAGTCGATGGTCGTGCATGCAGCGAGCTGCAAGTCACACACAACTGTTCCTCTTACCTCTGGTCGAGCTGCTGTTGGATCTACGGCGCACATCAGCAGCTTTCTCCTTCTCTGCACGGCAGTGCAGTTTGCCCCTGGACGCTTCGACAGCGCAAACTTAAAAGAGTTAACAGGAGTTCCGTCCGGCAGACACACATGTGATCCTAAGACCGCGACCGGGCTACGTGACCAAGGTTCCTACCACGCCCTTCAGAGATCAGATATTGAACCTGCAAGTGCTGCCCCGGGAGGAGGCAGACCCATTCCCTTTGTTGCTGTGTCCGGTACGTGCTTTTCATACATGCTTGGACCGCACGCAGAGTTTTAGATGCTCTAAGCAGCACTTTGTCTGCTTCGGTGGATAGCGGATAGGGAATGCTGTCTCCAAACAGAGGTTCTCCCATTGGGTGGTGGACGGCATTTCATTGGCCTATCGCACCCAGGCCATGCCCCCCCTGCGGGTCCGAGCACACTCAACAAGGAGTGTTGCGTCCTCATGGACACTTGCCAGAGGCATCTCACTGGCAGACATATTCAGATCTGTGGGTTGGGCAACACCTAATACCTTTGCTAGATTCTACAATCTCAGGGTAGAGTCAGTCTCATCCCGTGTTTTCTCAGGTCAAGCCGGTAGAACTCAGTAACACGCTGACGAATTGACCGGGTGAATCGCTTGCACCTAGCGCCCTTTCCCTCGGCTGAGGAAATACCGTGTGCTTTTTCTCCCAGGAGAGCCCACTCACTCGGCTCCCTGGATGACTCCTCTCTAGCCCTGTGGGTCCCAGTGGAAACTGGGTAAGACTCCCAACCCACGATGCGTGTAAGTGCCCCAGCCATTTTGCTCTATGCGAGAAACATAAAAACACAAAAAGAGGCCCGGCTAGGCTCGGCCCGTTCTCAGGTTGGCAAGTGTCACCTTGTTCCCCTGTCTAGGGTAACAATAAGGGTTCCGACGACATTATGGGGCATTGGGGAAGGGTACGTGAAGTCTGATACAGCTGGTCGTTTTGGCACGTCAAGTACCTGCCTGCTCCTGTGTCAGCAGTGCACGTACACAGCTCAGCGCATGGCGTGATTTAAATTGGATCCCTAGTGTTGCTTCTTCGACACAACGACACACGACCAATTCATGACTAGAGTTAAATTACATGAAATTTCTCTACTTGGCTACATATAGCAAATGTAGTAAACCTATAAAATGCAGGGGTGATCATCAAAGCTAATATATTAATGTTCATCAGGATTGTTGGTATTTATAGAGCTCATGAAATGTAGAAGCACAGTTTTCTGCATAAATGTATTTCCTTTTAAAACAGGAGGTTTGAATAGCTTGTTCCTTCAAAGCTCCAATTTTGATTTCATATGGTCTTTCAAAAACATCTTTAAATTGTTTCTGAATGAGCAACAAAGACATGAAATTTGTAAATTTGTGTGTGTTCCATAGAATACAACCTGTCTGTGCAAATAACTAGGTTAACTGAGTTAAATAGGTAAAATGGATTATTGTTATATTTCAGTTTATTTGGCTTCTTTAAATTAAACTTTAAAGGTGATTAGACATTCATTATTAAAATTTCTATAGATATGGCTGAACTTTACATAACCTCTTCTAAATAACTTAGCATTTCAATGTCAAATTTCCCAATCATGTATTTTTTTTCTTTTCTGTCTCAGGGTTCATTTATGTGAAAGCAGTCACAGAGACAGTCAGTTGAGTTCAGACTTCACGTCTTCATCTAGAAATTTAATTAGAGAGGTGGAATCTGTCTCGTTGTGTGTGCAATAAGAGCTCTTAATAATAAAGACTTTTGTAGTGGAGAGGCTCTGACCCAAAGACCTCATTACAGGGAAGTTACATTGTTATTGTTATTGTGCATATATTATATGTAACAAAACACACACGGAATTGAACAGGCAGACAAAAATGGAGTCCTTGTGGGTTAAGTATTTGTAGATTTTCTATACTAGTATAGCTTGCTGCTCAAAGCTAATTCTTGTACTGCTTTCAATAAAACAGTATAACATGAACTTTACCCAACTATGGATCATGACAGTCAAATAGTCGTCCAACAACTAGTCAATTTATGAGGTTGGTTGACTATTAAGGGGATGAATTTCAAGGCACACATTTTTAGAGAAAGTTTTACTGTGCAAATTGTCTAGCATCTTAATCAGAGTATGTTGTCTGCAAAATAATTATAGTAAATATTACAAAATATATATATTTAATATATACAGGGGCGGAAAGAGTACTGAAAAATCATACTCAAGTAGAAGGACTGTTACTTCCCAAAACATTTAGTTTGAGTAGGGTAAAATTAGCTATCCTAAAAACTACTCAGTTTTTAGGATAGCTAAGAGTAAAAGAGTAGCTTATTTAAAAGTACTCATGAGTAGTGATTATTGAGTACTGAGTTGCAAAACCTATGCCTCATTATAATGAAAACTGTATGCCAACCTTTAAAATACATCACTTATCACTAGATCACTTATTTGATAAACACTACATGAATCTGAGTCCAAAAAATAAAAGTGAGACATGATAACAGAAATGAAAAGTTTAAAAAGTTATTTTCAATACACTGATCACCATGTTAAAACATAAAGTATGAAACAATTGGATTAAAATCAGTTTATGTGTAGGGTCTAAATTTCCCTTAATGCCAACCGAGCATTATTGTTGTGCATAAAACATGTTCAAACGATGAAAGGAATGCAAAACAATGCTAAATAAGTAGGATCACATGGCACGTCATGTCCTGCACAATAGAGATGGAGCAGGAATGGGAAAAGTTGTTTGGTACAGGGGCTATATCACGCTTAAAAATTAATAATTTAACCAAAAATGAAAATTCTCTCATCATTTACTCACACTCATGCCATCCTGGATATGTATGACATTCTTCTGCAGAACACAAATTAAGATTTTTAGAAGACTATTTCAGCTCTTTTTGTCCATACAAAGAAAATGAATCGGTGCTAAAATACTGAAGCTCATAAAATCACATAAATCAGCATAAAAGTAGTCTAATCCATGTGCCTCCAGTGGTTTAATCCATGTCTTCAGAAGCAATGTGATTGATGTGGTGAGAAACAGATAAATATTTAATTCCTTTTTGACTATTAATTCTCCTCCCTGCTCAGTGAATCTCCACTTTAAATATCACATTGTTGTTCTTGTGTTTTTGGTGATTCACATTCATGCATATCGCCACCTTCTGGGCAGAGATAAGAATTTCTAGCAAAAAAAAGGACTTGGTCTGTTTCTCAACCACACCTATCATATCACTTCTGAAGTAATGGATTAAACCACTGGAGTTGTATGTATTACTTTTATGTTTCTTTTATGTTCTGATCACCATTAACTACACTAGAAATATTCTTCTAAAAATCTTAATTTGTGTTCTGAAGAAAGAAAGTCATAGACAGACGGCATGAGGGTGAGTAAATGATAAGAGAATTTAAATTTTTGTGTGAATTATTTCTTTAAGTAGCACATGGGGGGGTGTTTAAATTAAATCATCACCAAGATGAGCATTGGCAGAATTATAAAGTGTATTTGATCATTTAGGCGTGTAACCGCATTAGTTCAAACATTAGCTACCTGTCAATCAAACAACAGACATCTACAGATGTCAGGAAATAAAAAGTTAATCTTTTATATTTTATCTAGATCAATCAACCAGTGCTATCATGATCGTTGTAATGAACACCCTTTTCTAAATGTAGGATACAGGCTAAATATGTCAAATTATTCAAATGTTTGATCGAGGACATCTCCCTTTTTTCAGATAAACATTTAGATCATTTTATTGCCCAGCCCTATTGATAACTTTCCATTAATCTCTCACAGCAGCCCAATAATCTCAGTGATAGATAAATTACAGGCTACATAATAGACACACAATCTAGTAAGCAGAAATATGAAATATACCTCGATATGTTTCTTCAAATTAGAGGCAGGATTAATGCTGAAATCTGGCTTGAGCAAGTCAAACTCACATGACACAATCAAGCAATTGGCCTTTTTCCCTGTGAAAAGCCCTTACAGGTGCTGCCGTGATGTTCAGCTGTAAACTGTGTTTGAGGAATTCTACACAGTTGGCGCCAGATCTGCAGCTGCCGTTCAAGTTTTTTACATGTGATTTGATTGGGCGGGAGTCACGAGACACTCCCTAGCCAATCATGTTGATAGATAAAAATAAAATCACGACAGAGAAGTAGGGAACACAGATGGAGGTAAAATAGTGTAGTAAAAGTACAGTTACAGCACTTAAAATGTACTCAAATAAAAGTATCCCAATTTTAAACTACTGAAATAAGTACAATTCTTGGGAAAAAAAGTAGTTAATTACAGTATTTGTAATTCGTTACTGTACACCCCTGAGCGACGTCTTCTGGTTTCACGTTGCATGCTGTTTTCATCCCCACTCCGAACGCTCTTGAGGTGCTCACTTTCTGCTCCTCCCAGAGTGCACTACATGTTGTGTTGAATATGTGTGCACTTCAACACTGACAAATAAGAGTGGATTAAAATAAGCCTTTTCCCTCTCTTTTAAATTTTACTGTGTTTTTTTGGGGGGGGGGTACTTCACTGTTACAGGAAGTACCCCCCAGTTTAATTATTTCTGTTTCCCTCCCCTTGTCCCCTCCCTCGTCCAGGTAGACGGGGATGACCTGCCAGCAGACAGGGCTTGAGGGAAAGGGGGGGGGTGTACGTCATGCTGGGGGCTCCCCAGCCTGAGAGAACGAGGGAGGAATGTGGCAAGGCGGAGGGCGGGACCGGGTCGTGATCCTACACACCCGGTCCCATATAAGGCTAATCAAGCCTTTGAGAGGGATAAAGGTCGACTGCAGATGGTAGTGCGGGAGAGAGAGATCGTTTAAGGACATGTCCGTCATGTGTGTGTTTGTCTTTTAAGTTTATCATTAAAACTATTATTTATATTATCAAGCCGGTTCTCGCCTCCTCCTTTCCATTGATCACTTTACAATGTAGTTAAAAGTTTACCTACAGAAAATATGTTATGAATTATGGGGCAAAAAACTAATATATATATATATATATATATATATATATATATATATATATATATATATATATATTTTTTTTTTTTTTTTTGTAGCTGATGCAAATAAATAAAACAAGAATGTTGACAAAGAAATTATCTTTAACCTATTGTTTTATACAAATTATTTGCATCATCACACTTTAAAGAGGGCTGATTGAAGACTGTGCAAGCTGAACTTATATTGGAGTCTACTCACAGCAAGCACAATAAATTGAAACAAACACATCACTCAGTGATTAATATGATAAACAACATATTCAACAGGCAGAAAATCCAAGTTGGAATTCCTAGCGAATTTGGTAACACTGTTTTTGTTGCTGTAGGATTTAATGAAGGTGTGATGGCAGAAGGCTGAGTGCATTCACTTTTAATTAAGGCTGGCGACCGCTCTGCTCCAACATCGCTTGTGCTCAGGAGTGCTGACTTTTGAACTTGAGTGTTGGATTTGAGCGATCGACAGCTGGTTCCACTGCGCTCACATGCTCTGGTTCCTACTATAGAAGCAGTTCAGCCTCAATGTATTAGCGAATATGAAGCAGAAGGGGGCAGTCAGCACAACTCCTTCTGTACAGGCCTTGTCAAACAACAACCAGGCAGCGTTCCACAGACTCGTATAACCAAGCACCACAGAATGCAAGGATTTCAAGAAGCGTTTTTCAAAGTTTCAAATTATGTTAAACTTGGCACAGCATCCTAAAAAACTGTGGTTATGATTAGAGGTGTGACGCAACCAAAATGTTATGCTCCAGCATCTGTCTAATCCATGATTAATAATTAAAAATAGCACAGACAGAAGTAGGCCAATAATAGGATTATTTTCAATGATATGAAAATAAAACAAACAATATTTTGACTTCAAAGACACTTTTTGTGTTGTCTAAGTGCTTTAATCATCTGTTGCTACAATATACAGTATGTACAGTATATTATGTATTGTATTTTAATGCTAATTACATTTATTTCCTATTGTAATTATAATTATTTTAATTATTATGTACCAAATTTATCTGGGGGGCCTTTTTCATAAAAAATTGATAAGCGATTAATTGAGATTAACTGGATAAACCAGTCTTCAAATCCTGGAATTAATTTGATTAAAACATTTAATCTATTGAAAGCCCTAGTTAAAAATATAACAATCAAAAGTATGCAAAAATTAGCAAAAAAATGAAATTATTTTAATGCCATTGCTTGTTATTGTAATTGGTTGTACTAATTTGGTTGTAATAATTTGACTGTTGCTATTTAGCGCCTGATGCTCTGTTTCCTTCTATTGTCTGGTGTATTCCCCGGCCTCCTTAGAGTGCGTCCCTCCCACCCACCTCCCCTAACCCCCCAGCCCTCCATTCAGCACCAAACACACACTCTCTCTTTCCTCTCCTTCTCTTCCTCTGCTTGTAGCTTCAGACATTTGGAGAATCCTGAAACAAGTTGTTCCTCCAAAGACTTCTTGCCGGTATCTGTAAGCATTCTCTGATTGAACAGAGGAAGAGGCTGTTGCACGTGTTTGATCATTCACTTTACTGTACGTTTTTTGTTGCGGACACCGACTGCTGTGCTGGTTGGACACAGTGAAACCGAGAGACTTCCTTAGCGACTGGTCCTTGGTTATGGACACAGAGGCACTGTAAAGCCCTACACACTGGATGTATGCTCGACTTGCTGGTAAGAGTCTGTATTAAGATGTTTATCGAATCTATTCAGTCACATTTTCCAGTTTCCATCTCATTTGACATCATGAGGACTCTTCAATGATGAGCTTGCTTCAGGTCTCCAGAACTTTTTCTGATGTGTGTTCTTATTTTAATTGAATTTTGAGACATCTTGGTCCTGTGCAAAGCCAAACTGCTGTTCCTCTCAGGGTTTCTCAGCTGTCTCTCTTCCTCCTCTCCCTTGAATCGTTTGGAGCGCCTCGACTCAGATTACTTGCTTCCTCCTGTTGTCTGCGGGTGCAGGTTTTCTCCTCCATGCTCCCACGCTCTTGCGAAGAGAGGAAGGAAAGCACTGATAACAGTTTAGAAATCGTAAGGAGAGTGGCTTTTGTTAGCTGCCTCAATATGTGTGTGTGTGTCTTGAAAGGAGGGGAAGTTTTAGTGGTCGGCGAGCCATTTTCTTCACTTTTTTTGTTGTTTTTGGAGGTAACTGTTCTTTTTATGGGTGGAGGGGTGAGAAAATTGGAAACAGACCCACCCAGAGCTGAAGTGAGTCAGACATATGTGCATCTGTGTCAGTCTAGGACAAATAACAGTCTTATACTCAGGAAAGGGAAAACGAGAGATGTTTGCAGACATTTTTAGTGCGTTTAAATGGCTTGTACAGTACGGTGTTTGCAATCTTTTGGGTTTGGGAAGTGGAAAGGGGAAATAGATTGATGGAAGGGATGGTTTGTATAATTTTGCATGGGAGGAATGATTGAATATCTGCCATGTAAACACTTAAAAAGAAAGGTTCTTCAATGGTTATTTAAAGCACCTTACATTCAGCAAAGCACCTGCTTCTTATCAACTAATTGCACAAGCCAAGTGTCGTAGAACAAGACAGCACAAGCACAATTTTCAAGCGAAACATTTCATAAAAACACTTTTGTTAGGTTTTAAATTCTAAATCAGTTCTATAATTTTCACAAATAAGAAGAAATTTAGTTTAGACTCTTTCTAGTTGTCAGACATGAGTGGAACTTGTCCATAGTTAATGTGATGAACTTCAACTGTGGTTACACTAAAATCACCTTGACTCCAGTTGGTTAAAAGGCATCGCAAAAAATGGCACATAGTTAGTTTTAAGAAAGTGTCCAATTCCTTTTGCTTGGAGATGCCAATTTTTTATATTTCATCTAATGCAATTATGCAATATTTTTTTGAAGACTGGGTTAAGTTCTTTAACAAGTAAAAAACTTCTTGATGTTACAAAATAGGTTCTTCGGATCAGCAAATTGGTTTGTGGAATCTTTAAAGCACTATTACATGCTGTTTTTTCAAATACATAAAATAAAACAGTTCTTCTAAACCCTGTTTATTCTAATCGGAAACTTTATTTTTAAAGGGAAGCGTGTGTAATCATAATGGATTTAACTTTCGTTTTCCCTAGGACTAAAAAGTAACAGGAAGTTTCTTCAATGAAACTGAAAGATGTACTCACTTAGAGTCTGCTGAGGGATTCGATGGTATTGTGGGTATACTGGCAGGCTAATGATGGAGATTGAGAGGAAATGCCCTCTTCTCACATCCATGAGGAAGTGGCCTTGCAGCAGGCCTTGTGATGCATTAGTCCCACAGACTGATGTAGACATGTGTTTCACCAAAATCTCATGGCTTTTGTCGCTTTTGTCAATGTGGTATGCCCATTTTAACATCAAAATAAGGAAGTAAACACATGTAATATGTTGAAGTCTTTAGTTTTGAACTTAAAAGGGGGAAGCTTTGGTTGTGGACGCAGTCAGTTTCTGCTGAAGTAGTCGATGAATAACATGTCATATGCCGGACGTGTCCCTGAAGACGATGTGCTGGAAATTTGACACTATTAAGAGAAACCTGCTAATGAAACTCAGGTTTCATATTGTTTGTTGTCCAGCCTTTTTCTAGTGTGTTCAAGCTTAGAGGGATAGTTCACCTAAAAATCACCATTCTGACATTATTGAATCACTCTCATGTTGTTCCAAATCCATATGGTGGTATTTTTTTTTTTGTGGAACAAGAAAGGAGACTTTTGAAGAATCTTCACATAGATATTTGCCAAATGTCGACAATTCACTGTTACTACGGCTGTCAAACTCCAAAAAGGACAAAAACAGTGAAATAAAAGTCGTCCATATAACTTGTGTGCTATATTGCAATCCTTCTGATGCTGTGCGATAGTTCTGTTTGAGGAACAGATGAAATTTAAACCGAAATTGGCATTTATGGTGTTTGATGTCATTATGTTTAGTTATTGACGTCCAACCCACATCATAGGCACCATATTTCATTTCAAAACTGCAGTAGAGTGGACAGTTGTCAGAGAATGACAGAGAGCAGATCAAATGGCTTCAGAAGACTTGGAATATAGCGCACAAGTAATATTGACTATTTTTATGGGGATTTTTTTTCATCCCACAGCTTCACAGCCTGTGGATTCTTCAAAATTCCCCTTTTGTGATTTTGTAACATGTACGTAACGTAACAGCATTTGGAACAACATGAGGTTGTGTAAATAATGACAGAATTGTCATTTTGGGGCCAAACTATTCCTTTAACGTCTCAGGACCAGAGATTCCAAGTTTTCCAGGGGTATTCATTGAAACAGAATTTAAAACCCTCTTCCTCTGATTATCTGCTCTCTGCTGTAGCCCTCTGCTGTGTCTCCCAGGAATGCCTGTGCTTTTAGTGATAAGACAGAGTAGCGGTAGCCCTTCCTGACCTGTACAGGAAGTGTTACTCTCTGTTCGGCCACTGGCTTGTCCTGGATTCATCCTCTCCTCCACTGGGAATATCATTGTACAGTTCAGGGTAGCCCTCAGATCATCCAGCTGTTGTCAACATTTACAATGCACTGCCAATCTCTGTGGGCTGCCAGCTGATTTCTCTGTTTTTATTCAGGATTCAAATGTTAATTTACCTTTGCTTTAGAGCAGTGGTTCTCACCTGGTTTTGCTTCAGGACAGATTTTACATTATAAATCAAGTGGAGACAGAGTACTACATTTTCTCACAAAATCTTATAAAAGAACACAAAAACATTATTAAAATAAAGCATTGATGTTTTTTTAACATTACCATTAATTGCATGAGCCCAACAATATGCTAAATTATTAACATAACTGTAGGCTGAATAGGAAAACATCATTTTTTTTTTTTATGTTGTCTATATAGAGTGCTTGGTTTTTACAAAACCATTTCTATGGGTTTATGCTCTCAGCAGCCAATAATTCAAGGCACAAAACACATTGTGATTGACACAAACCATGTGCATTTTCATTGCAATTGGACCTGTAGTTCATGTAATCTGGTTCACAATTAATTTTTTATAGTTAGTTGCATTTTATTATTTGCATTTTGCAGTTTTTTCCCTGCTATCCATGATACTATCAGAACTTGACCCACCAACTGACAAGCCTACTTGGTCTCATAGAATATCATTACTATACCTACATTTTCAACATGATCACACGGTAAGTCGGCATATTGTTTCCCGGAGTTATGGTACCCTACGGTCAGCCACATTAACTCACTGACAAGCACCATCTCCTATCAGCCATATTTAGCATCGGCTCCAGTGTGTTTAACTTCCCCTATGGTGTGACTAGAAGCATTTTGCATCAGCAGCGTGGAGACCCGGGTTAAGATCCTGCACTGAATCCAGAAAGTAATCATGTTCGCATAATCAGTAACAAACACGATTCAGAAGATGCATTTTTCACTCTGACATAACATTTTTACTCCACTGATGTTTAGGTTTAGGTTTGGGGGTTGGGTTTGGTTTGGTTTGGGGATTTAGACATGCCCATTCACACGACAACACTTACCGCTATGGCCACTGGGGAAGTGTTTTGCATTTCAGAAAGCACAGACTGATTTGATCTAAAGAAATGTCAACCTACTGTGTCCGATGTTACTGTGAGATCAGTCTGACATTTATGCAAAATATTTTTTATCGGCTCGTTGTTCATATCGCGGCAGTTGCTGGTGAAATATTTACTACAGCGATTGCTTTTTTATCTCACATATGCTTCTCTGACACTATCAGTTAGGTTTAGGGTGAAGGTTTAGGGTAGGGAGGTCAGTTTTGTTGATTTACAACTCAATAAAGCATTTAACTACTTGTCACCTAGATAATAAGAGTCCAACCATTTTTTTCTGTTTCCCCCTCTTAGAGGGCATTCCAATTACATTTATTCAGGCGGAAATCTGGGGTACCCTGATCCATGAACCTGAAATGTTGTAGGGGAGGTTGCAACCCATAATTGTTATTTTAGGCCATCTAGTTTTCAACTCAGAATCATTCAGTTCATTCAACTAGATCTTTACATTTTCTGAAGAAAGTGTGAGAGGTGCTTGCCCATACAAAACCCTGCTGCCACACTAGAGTGTTGTAGGTGGTTGTGAGGGTGTTATATGGTTGCTAAGGTGTTCTGGGTGGTTGCTAGGATGTTTAGGGTAGTTGTTAGTCCATTGTTATTTTGTTTCTATTTTGTTCTGGGTGGTTTTAGAGCATTCCAAGGTGGTTGTTGAGTGGTTGCTTACTGGCCCAAGTAAAAAAAAAGTCCAACCCCAAGTGTATATGACAAATGGAATTAGACAATTGGATAAAAGTAATAGTTTTTGTCCATTTTATTGACCCTAATCATAATTATGCCCAATAGTAATAGTGATGTTTGCTTTAGCAAGCACCACTAATGAATATAATGAGCCCTGGAAATGGATCACAGGAAACCTGATCTCCGACTCGCACTCACCAACATGTTCTACCAAAGGTCAGCTCACATGAAGTCCTGGGGTCAAGAGGGGTGAAAGGTCACCAGACTGCACATCCTTTCAGACAAAGATTGATCTCTAAACTCTTCCATTCCCAGACAAGCCACATGTATGTACGATCAGTGCCAACAGCCGAGAAGAGCCTGTCTGCAGGATTTAAACAAATAGATTTATGCCTATTCTAAAGAAAATGTGAACGTGTTCACCAGATATTGGTGGCCACCCTGGGCTCCAACAAGCCTGCACAGCCCCATTATATAGTCATTATTCAAACAACTCTGTAAGGTATAGTGAATATAATGCATTTTATTTTGAAATTACTTTGAATTACACATTGTAACATATTTTATTATCTGCGTGTTTGCTGTGTACCTCATTAATTGACATACAATCACAATAATGGTGACAACCAAAGACAACTTATTAAGTATAAGTTGAGCTCTGAATAATCACAAAATGACAAATAACTGCAAGTTACAGCAAATACAATAACAGCAGCATATATAAAATCTGCAAACATCAAAGCTATGAGCAGTACATATTCATTTGTTTAATTTATTCATTTCACATGGAGCAAAATGAGATAATAATGCAGATAATAAATAAAGAAAAATATTACTTTGTGGCTATTTGAGTCTTTGAGGCTTACTTTGTTTAAAGGATATCAGAAACAGTGTTTGTCAAAGCACAGAGCGTTTCACTTTTTCTCAAGAATAATCTGCGGAAGGAATTAAAACACTACAGATATATAGATGCAACAAACTCACAGAGGGAAAATACGAGCAATTAATCTACATTTACATTTATGCATTTGGCAGATGCTTTTATCCAAAGCGACTTACAGTGTAATTATTACAGGGACAATCCCCCTGGAGCAACCTGAAGTTAAGTGCCTTGCTCAAGGACACAATGGTGGTGGCCATGGGGTTAGAACCACTGACCATCTGATTAACAGCCCTGTGCTTTAGCCACTACGCCACCACCACTCCTACAAAATGTCTGCTAATTTCTACAATTTAAGAGGTATGTTTATTTATTTTTACATATGTTTATATTTGTATATGTACGTATTCTGGCCCATTTTATATATATTTTATATACATATATATATATATATATATATATATATATATATATATATATATATATATATATATATATATATATATATATATACACATAGTTATGTGAGCAATTGACATGAAATTTTAAGCATTGTCATCAGTGTCCTTCAAAAAAAAAAAGTGAAGTTGTGCTGGAAAATTAAATCAATGAGCCAGTGTGTTATGGTGTGGTGAGTTGCGGGCCGAGTTTGGTGGGCCAATCTGGGGCAGAAAGTCCAGGGCCACTTTTTAGTCCCAGTCTGCCCCTGCCTCTTTTCAACATGCCACATGATTTGTGGTTTCATTCATATAGCACAAATGGTGCTACAAAGTTTAAAGCTGATGTATGTAATTTCTGCACCACTAGCACAACCAAATTGAAATGCAAAAATAAACTTAAACAGAAAAAATAACTTTAACTTTAAAAACGTTTTTCTGAATATGCCCCTCGTCTGCCATAGGTCAAACAAAGAGATAGTCCCCTAACTCATGCCATTGGTTTAGAAATGTTGTTGGGGCGGGTTGAAGTGGGTCGCTCAAAACAAAGCAATTTTCGAAGCACCACAAAAAGACAGCGCTTATGCTACCGAGAAACTTAACCTATGGGTGTCTTACTTATAGTTGTCTCTGAAATATATACTTATACTTAAGATTTAATGCTTATGTTTGCTTTGATATTTTATTTTACTACCCAAACTGTTGATGCAAATGGTTTGATAAATGAAAGGAAAGGGTTTCAGTGGGTGCCACAGAGAGCGCTTGGAATTCATCAGCTGTGATCACTTATACAAGCTGCTCTGAAATATTGCTTTAGAAGTGGAAATATGTCTTCTGTACATGGCAGCAGAGAGTAGCTCCATACTGAGCAGGATATGAGAAAACTATTTTAGATCTCAACAATTTTGGCATTATCCACATTAGTGGTTTGTTTATAGAGTCCTAGCAAACGTTCTTTTCAGATGTGGTCATGTGTTTTTTGCCCTCCGCTGGGGACTGCAGTGTATTAAGTAAATAGGAAATGTCCATAAATAAGTTTGATGGGAAAGCCTCTTGCTAGTGTTATGAGGTTGGGATTTTTTCTATGTAATAGAAAGATTACATGAAATACCATTCGGATGTGGTAATTTGCCTACGATCAGTTTCCTGTTGATTATTATTTGTTTGTCTCTCTTCCTGTTTATCTTTGAAAGGAATAGTTCACCCCAAAATGAAATTCTCTTATCGTTTAATCACCCTTATGCCATCCCAGATGTGTATGACTTTCTTTCTTCTGCTAATCATAAAGATTTTTAGAGGAATATCAATGCTCTGTAGGTCCATTAAATGCAATATGGTAGGTTTGGGTGAGAAACAGATCAAAATATAAGTCCTTTTTTACTATGCATTCTTGTCCCTGCCCAGTAGGTGGTGATATACACAAAGAAAGCAAATTGCTAAACAGCAAAAGTTGAGATTTATAGTAAATATGTAGTTAAATATTGATCTCATTTTCACCCACAACTATCATATCACTTCAGAAGACATATGGATTACTTTTAGGCTAACTTTATTTAGAGTTTCATATTTTTGGTTACCATTCACTTGCATTGTATGAACCTAATAAGCTGACATTTTCTTCTAAAAATCATAATTTGTGTTTTGCTGAAGAAAGAAAGTCATACTCATGTAAGATGGCATGAGGGTGAGTAAATGAAGAGAGAATTTTCATTTTTGGGTGAACTACCCGTTTAATGTATTTTACTTTTAGTAGTACTCATGAAGTGAATGCTAAATAACACTTTTGTGTATCTTCTTTTTATCCTGTTCTGATGGCCTTTTGTAGTCCAAGAGCACTGTTATCTTTTATTACATTCGTGAACTTTCCTTTCCTGCAAGCAGCGATACCAGGGTCAAGCCAATTATCAACACCATGAGCAGCAAAAGAAGCTTTGAGGCATGTTTTTAGTTAGAGTCCGATGAACAGTGTATGAGAAGTTAGAAAAAGTAAACATTCAATAAAAAAAAACATTTATTTAAAAAAAAAAACTAAAAATAGCTAGTTCTTAGAATTTTTCTCCAGTATGTGGCACTGTTCTGAAACTGCTGAGGTACTATCTGAGCATGATGATTATCATGCAGGAAAGCTTTCAAGAGTCATAAGCCAAAATAGCAATTTTTCTATCTCCTGACCAGTAGGGGACAGTGCGCCAAAATGCTGCAGGTAACCTCAGGGCCTAATTGTGATGACACATATCAAGTTTCGTCCCAATCCCTCAAAGCATTGCGGAGATACAGCCTCAAGTTCAATTTTGCACGTTTTTCGTCTAATTAGTTGAAGCGTCATTCGAAAACGGTATGGTCTATCAAAATTCTGTGGATGTGTTTTTGTCCTGAGTGCCTCTAGATGATGCAGGCCAATTTTCATGCAAATCGGACAAACAATCTAGGAGGTGTTAGAAAAAGTAGGTTTTCAAAACATTTTAAAATTGCGGACAGGAAGTTTGCTCGATCATGACATAATTGGCATCATTGTTCCCGGCATGAACCACGCAATCTATCAAGATCAGTCTCATGACAGTAGGTGAAAGGAGGCAATAGCTATTAGCAGTTTTAGAAATAGCATTATAATTTTTGTTCCAAAAACGTTTTGTGTCCCTTCAGAGCACAGTGCCAAAGACACATACCGAGATTCGTATTGATACGGCAAGTAAAATTCAAAATGGCAAAAAAATGTCATGACATAAATGATGTCTTAGTGTGCAATTGAATCTTGAGCCAAGGAATCAGAAGAATTTCATTTCTAGGACTCATGGTTCAAAAGTTATTAACATAAACGTGAGTGCAAATTTGGGTAGTTGGTGGCACTAGAGGGTTTGAGGTAGAGATGCCAAATTTGCTGTGGTAACATATCAGACTGTCCTCTATCTGTGTGCAATTTCATAATTTTCCCGCAAGCAGTTGGAACACTAACGAAAACAATAGGGGACTAATAATAAATTAAGAAAATTCCTTCAAAGTGAGATTTATTACTGCACCTAGATCTTAAATTCTCTAGGTTTCATTTGTCTTAAGCACAAACTTACATAAAGTACCAAAAGACAAAAGTTGACATTGAAGTTAAAGGAATATTCTGGGTTCAAAACAAGTTAAGCTCAATTGACAGTATTTGTGGCATAATGTTGATTATCACCAAAAACTATTTTGCCCCTCCATTTCTTAAAAAAAAAAAAAAGCAAAGAACTAGGTTACAGTGAGGCACTTACAATGTAAGGGAATGGGGCCAATTTTGAGTGTTTCAACAGAAATGTCAATCTTATAATTTTATAAAAGCACTTACATTTATTCTTCTGTTAAAACTTGTTCTTTTAAACAGTGTGTATTTTGATGTTCAAAATATGGCCCCATTCACTCCCATTGTAAGTGCCTCACTGTAACCTCCATTTTTGCTGTTTTTAAAGAAAACAAGGGGCAAGTCAAAATACATTTTTGTGGTAATCAACATTATGCTTCTAATTCATTTGTAGTGAACCTGGAATATTCCTTTAACTTCATTGTCAACTTTCTATCTTTTCCTCAATTAGGGGATGTTTTTATTTTTTTCTTCCTTATCAGTCACTAAACAAACATATATACTGTATGCTTAAAAAGAGGAAAACCTGTTGATGGCAAAACATTCAAATTTGTTCAGAAATGTCCTGGGGGAAAATAAATAAATAAATAAAAATGAGAAGAATGGCCATTTGTTAAAATATTCTCAATGAATGAATGAATGTTACATTTATATAGCACTTTTCTGACACTACACTCAAAGTGCTTCACATAGTAAACAGGGGACTGTCCTCAACTACCACCAGTGTGCAACATCCACCTGGATGCCAAATGCATAAATGTAAATATAAATGTAAATGTAAATGTAAATGTAAATGATGCGACGGCAGCCAAAGTGCACCAGTACACTCACCACACACCAGCTATTTGTGCAGATGAGAGAGTAGAGAGATACAGCCAGTTAATGGAGGGGATTATTAGGAGGCCATGATTGAGAAGAGCCGTTGAAGGGAATTTGGCTGGGACTCCGGTGTTACACCCTTACGCTCTACAAGAAGTGCTCTAGGATTTTTATTGACCACAGAGAGTCAGGACCTCGGTTTAACATCTCATCCAAAAGACTGAACTCCTGGCTTACCACACTGATTTTATGTTCCCAGCAGAACATTCTGTGAAAATCACTAAATATTATACTTTACCAACTTTCAAGCCAGAATGTGTATGATTGATTTATTGTTAAAAATAAAGTGTGTAATTTTAACAATAATTAGTATCTATATTAGTATTAGTACTAGTATCTTAACAACACTAGTATCTCCAAACAGAATTTCAAAACGATGATTTTTTTCTAAACACATCCCATCTTCCATTGTTTAAACAAACAGATCCCAAATCAGGTCACTGGTTGTGTCTTTGTTGCTGTGTCTTGACTAAGGACACGATCATGTACAGAGTATCTCTTGCAGGACTTCCAGATCAGATGTTTATCAACTGCATCACACCAAAATAAAGAGGTTATGAGAGCATTGTGATGTGTGAGTTTTCACAGGTTTTCTTTTGTTTTGCTTTATTTAGTTTTTGAATTCGATTGTGTGGTAACACTTTACATTAATGTTGCCTTTATTCATGGTGTATTAAGGGGTTTACGGTTTAACAGGTTAATAAGTAATAAGCAATTTACAAATGCATAATAAATCATTATTATGCATTTTTAACAACATGAATAAAAAGGGCAAGTAAATATTCACAACATACATAATGACCATTAAAACATAATTAATTTTATTTACACAGGTTTCTAATGTCGGCAATTCCTTAATAAATGCCTCATATGTGTCCACTTTACATGAACATTTTCAGAGATTACCAATGTTGAATAATTGTTATTAAGCATTTATAACATGTGAGTTCAAATGGCTCACTGTTTGGCAAGTATTCCATGACAGTTACCCTTTTAATTCATGTTGTTATAATCGTATATGAGGGATTTATAATGCATTTGTAAATTAGTTATTGGTCATTAATGAAGACCGGTAACAAAGGGAACATTCATGTAAAGTATTACTGATTGTGTTTGTGAATAATACAAAGTAAATAATTTTTCTGTATAGATTTACAGTGAGCAATCCTTTGTCTTTTAGAGCTGTGAGAATTAATGTGTTGAGATCTGCTCGCTCAGTGCAAGCGAGAGAGAGAGAGAGAGAGAGAGAGAGAGAGAGAGAGAGAGAGAGACTTTGGGTTTGGTTTGGGTTCAGTTTTAAAATGTGAGTATACCAGTTGGGTTAGGTAATGCTTCAACTTAACTCATTTTATCTTTCTCAAACTTTACTGATGACCTGTACAATTTTACCTGTTCTTTTCACATTTAACTCATTTCCATTAACCGTTCTATTTTCTCTATGTTGGAAAGCTGACTGTGAAAGTTTCCATGGCATTCTTGCGTTTGACTCAAACCAGGACAGTCGCTCTCATACGTTATGCATACGCTTCAGTTTGAGGGTCTGCATCCCTGCTGCAGTGCATCATCACCGCATCATTGTCTCGCACAATCTACTGAAATACTGTTGTTTATACTGATGTATAAAGCCATCGAGGATTCCATTGTGTCACTATCCATGCTGGTCATACTGTTTTCCTCTCTGCAGGTCTATTTCATCTGCATCCATAAAAGTATTTTAATTTTCTTACTCGACTCTCATACTTTTCAAAACAAATTTGAAAAGCATTTAAGAGGTTTCACATGCTCGTTGAATGTGCATACAGTCTGCAATCTTAGAGCACTACACTCACTGGATAATTCCTGAATTTTGATCTGGATTTCAAAGATTAAACAGGCCAGTTTGAACCATATGGGGTGACCTTTTAGTCATGGGTCAGCTGGACCGCATATTTCAAGCTCTGTGTGACAGAGTTCAGAAGTGAAATATGACAGGAACGAGTTCACATCGCAGCCACTGAAAGGAACAACTGAGCGCTAGAGAGAGAGACGCTGCAAAAACAAAGAGACAGAACGACTAGAGACAGAGCTCGAGTTTATTTTTAGCCCTTCTTTCCACCTCTTCTGCCCACCTTTTCAGGATTGTTGTTGTTGAGAAATGTGGGTGCGCTGTCGGATGATGTCAAATGTTGTCAGTAGCGGTACAGCACGTCCACCTCAGGGCTTACTGGGAAATACCCAGTATCAGTTTGAGCTCTTTTAAAACTGTCCATATTTCGCTGCAAACTGAAATCTCACTAATAGTTTCCACTCAGGAAAGTCTGCACCTCATAAAGCCATATGAATACATTTACTGCAGTACATTTTTCCATGAAACTTGCTTTTATTTGACCAGTTTTATTAGAGCAACAAGTGAATTATACCTGTCTTCTTTTAACGTGTTTTCTTATTCTGGTGATGTGTCGACTTATTTTGCTGTAAATCAAGGTACCACACATTATTTGGTACACACTGTCATTTCCCTGAATTCCAGCCCTCGAGACATTTTGAGTTGCTCTTTCTAACTTAGAGGATCATATATTTATCTCTGTCGAAAAATCTTTCTTTAAATCTTAGGGATTTTAGAAACTTATGTCACCCAAGGAGTGGCATAATATTTCTATACTACTCTCTTGAAAACTCACGTTAAGACATTCAGCTCACTTTTTTTAATTTTGTCTGGCAGTTAAAGGAATATTCATTATAACTGCAGCTCTAGTAAAGGGATGAATAAGGGACTGAGGGACAAATTAAAAATTGTTTTCTGTGGTAATCGGCATAGAAGCACTATAAAAGTAAAGTCCATATGACTGATGCGCTATATAACAAATCTTCTGAAGTGTTAATGTTGTCAACGAGATTACTGGTGAAAAAGTTAGTTGTAGAAGGGTCTTTTGGTTTCATTAACAATAACAAAGACCACATGCATCATAACGATAATATAACGATTTTGATGAAAATATAATGAGAATAACAGATATTAACAATGCACTAATAATGATTTTTCTTTGTTCTTTCTTTTTTTTTTTTTTAAGAAAAATAAAAAAAGAATTTATTTAAATAATTCACTACTAGTTTGTCAAACACATCCTAAAGATGTGACATTAATCAGCTATATCTTCAACATAAATGTCATCCTACAATTTACGTATATCTGCAAAGACAATGAAGCTAATGAACAGGTGAACAAAACAAACTAGTCAAAATGCTTAACTTGCATTGTAAATATGCTGTTTCCATAAAAACTTGCTATACTGCTCCATGAGCTACTTATGCTTTTAATGAGCTCAGGTTTTCCAGACTGTTTCTCATGTTCTTTATGCTCATAAATCATGCGTTTGATACAAGTTTTTCGGTCTGAACAAATCATTAATTAAGTCATTATCTTCTCCTCGGTAGCTCTCAGAATTCATTCATACTGATCGTGTGCACAGTAACACAGTTACAATGGAAATCTATGGGACAAGGTGGTTTCTGAAGTTGTAATGTTTCTATGAGATAAACTGTAACATTTATATTAAATAAGTGAAAAAAGGTAAACAAACAATCAAACCAAAACATAAATAAAGGTAAAAAAATGGTAAAGACATTTAAACACATCTCATGTGAATATTTAAGGGAAGGTAATGGTTTAACAAGGATATTGTCACGATCCCCTGTTGTCTGCCCTGTGTCATCTGTCCCGGACTACACTTCCCATAATTCCCTGCCCTCATCACTGCCAGCTTGATTGTTTTCACCTGTGTATCATTATCCTTGTGTATTTAAACCCCATTGTTTTATCATTTGTTGTCAGTTGTTAAATGTAATGTATGTCCTTGACTGTGTTCCTGCCCGTGCCCTTCGTGGATGTTTCTCTTGTTTATATTTTGGTTTTCCCCTCGTGGATGTTTCATTTGTTCCCTGTGTTCATCTTTTGTTTTTCCATTAAAAACTGCATATAGATCCTCACTCCTCGTCTGGTTCATTACAGATATACAGGATATAAAGTCTATCAAATTCATATGTGTGCGAGGAAGTACTTTATATTTTATTTTATTTTATTGTGTTGTGTTGTATTTTATTTTACTTTAAAATTGAGCTGTTTCCAATATAAGTGTGTTTTTCTTGAAGAGCCCCTGGCCTCATCCATCTGTGTTTTTATTTTTTTCCGTGCTGTAATCTGATAAAATATGATGCTGATGTGCAGGGGGTCTCTGATGTATGTGAACTTCACATCTGAAACGGTTTCCACCAGCACCAGCAGCAGTAACTGAACTCTCAGCACCGCATCGTTTCGCTTTGAGCTGCCCACACGTACCTACACACCCAAAAACACTGGAAAGAGAGTGGAAACACTTCATATGTCGCTCTTCACAACTCATCCTTTGCAATTTTTTCTAAATGCATTGTGCATTATTGTTTACAAAGATGGAGAGCATTTGCCCTCATTTCCAGTATACCAGTAAGCCAATGACCAGCTTGTTTGAGCATCATTACCTCAATAAATTACTCAGCCACAGTTTAACTTGTAGCCAGAAACTGTTTTAGCCTGTTTAATTATTAACCCAGAAACAGTTCAATGTTACATTTAATCTTAAAATGAAATTTCTTATGTTATACATATGAAATTATTCTTTATAAATCTCACAAACATGTACAGTATATTGTCTCACAGAATTACAAAAGGGATCTACAACTGCTGAGTTATGATAAGGTAAATTTAGATTTGTGTTAAAGGGTGTGAATTAAAACCACTCCTGGATATTTAAAGACTCGGTTTTACAGCCAAGCAGACAAAGCCACAGGAGCATTTAATTGATAATTCACACACACACACACACACACACACACACACACACACACACACACACACACACACACACACACACACACACACACACAGTTGTGTTTCCATGTTTTATGGGGACTTTCCATAGACATAATGGTTTTTATACTGTACAAACTTTATATTCTATCCCCTAAACCTAACCCTACCCCTAAACCTAACCCTCACAGAAAACTTTCTGCATTTCTACATTTTCAAAAAACATAATTTAGTATGATTTATAAGCTGTTTTCCTCATGGGGACCGACAAAATGTCCCCACAAGGTCAAAAATTTCGGGTTTTACTATCCTTATGGGGACATTTGGTCCCCACAAAGTGATAAATACACGCTCACACACACACACACACACACACACACACACACACACACACACACACACACAAAAATAAATAACAAATGCGTATAACTTTCTGCCATGGAAGACAAAAAGAGATGTTCAAGCTGCTCTTTTCCACAAAATGAAAGCTAAAAATAAAACTAATAAATATATTACTAGCATACTACATCCGGTCTTCTGAAGCCTTAATAAAGATCTGCATTTGTGTAAAATGCACACCACAAATAAGTCATAAAATCACATCATGTGGCACCTTATGCAAGTGGCATGTTTCAGTCATGGTGAATGAACAGATTTCCCAACTCTAAGTTTAAACTTCACCACTTCTCCTCTGCAAAGCTTTTTTATTTTGCAAGGTTTGCTGGTTTCAGGGCTACTAAACAAAAACAAAAATGCAGACAAAGTTACACATGACAAAATCAGTGACTAAAAATTCCAAAATTCAAAGAACTAGGACCCCCTCCAAGATTCCCAGAATACTGCACCTCCCACAAGGCTTTTGTTCATTTTTAAACTCTTGACATGGGATTTTTAATTAGCAGCCATGGGCCAGTCTCATAATAGAGCCCAAAAGTAAACTGCCAGACACAATATGTTGTAGTTTTGTGTTTGCTTTAACTTGCTTTAGTCATGTACAGGTGAAACTCGAAAAATTAGAATATCGTGCAAAAGTTCATTAATTTCAGTAATTCAACTTAAAAGGTGAAACTAATATATTATATAGACTCATTAAGTAAGATATTTCAAGCCTTTATTTGATATAATTTTGATGATTATGGCTTACAGCTTATGAAAACCCCAAATTCAGAATCTCAGAAAATTAGAATATTACATGAAATCAATAAAAAAAGGATTTTAAATACAGAAATGTCGGCCCTCTGAAAAGTATAATCATGCATATGTACTCAGTACTTGGTTTGGGCCCCTTTTGCATTAATTACTGCCTCAATGCGCGTGGCATGGATGCTATCAGCCTGTGGCACTGCTGAGGTGTTATGGAAGACCAAGATGCTTCAATAGCGGCCTTCAGCTCTTCTGCATTGTTTGGTCTCATGTCTCTCATCTTTCTCTTAGCAATGCCCCATAGATTCTCTATGGGGTTCAGGTCAAGCGAGTTTGCTGGCCAATCAAGCACAGTAATACCATGGTCATTGAACCAGGTTTTGGTACTTTTGGCAGTGTGGGCAGGTGCCAAGTCCTGCTGGAAAATGAAGTCAGCATCTCCATAAAGCTTGTCTGCTGAAGGAAGCATGAAGTGCTCTAAAATGTCCCGGTAGACGGCTGCGTTGACTCTGGACTTAATAAAGCACAGTGGACCAACACCAGCCGATGACATGGCTCCCCAAACCAACACAGACTGTGGAAACTTCACACTGGACTTCAAGCATCTTGGATTGTGTGCCTCTCCATTCTTCCTCCAGACTCTGGGACCTTGGTTTCCAAATGAGATGCAAAATTTGCTCTCATCAGAAAAGAGGACTTTGGACCACTGAGCAACAGACCAGTTCTTTTTTTCTTTAGCCCAGGTAAGACGTTTGACATTTGAAGCCCATGTCCAGGACCCGCCTGTGTGTGGTGGCTCTTGATGCAGTAACTCCAGCCTCAGTCCACTCCTTGTGAAGCTCCCCACACATTTGAATGGCCTTTTCCTGACAATCCTCTCCAGGCTACGGTCATCCCTGCTGCTTGTGCACCTTTTTCTGCCACACTTTTCCCTTCCACTTAACTTTCTATTAATGTGCTTTGATACAGCACTTTGAGAACATCCAACTTCTTTTGCAATTACCTTTTGAGGCTTTCCCTCCTTGTGGAGGGTGTCAATGATGGTTTTCTGCACAACTGTCAGGTCAGCAGTCTTCCCCATGATTGTGAATTCAACTGAACCAGACTGAGAGACCATTTAAAGGCTCAGGAACCCTTTGCAGGTGTTTAGCTGATTAGAGTGTGACACTTTGAGCCTACAATACTGAACCTTTTCACAATATTCTAATTTTCTGAGATTCTGAATTTGGGGTTTTCATAAGCTGTAAGCCATAATCATCAAAATTATATCAAATAAAGGCTTGAAATATCTTACTTTGCTTGTAATGAGTCTATATAATATATTAGTTTCACCTTTTAAGTTGAATTACTGAAATTAATGATCTTTTGCACGATATTCTAATTTTTCGAGTTTCACCTGTATGTGTCAAATTATCTGAAGTATAACGCCGCTGCACACCACACCCTGAAATACTCCCTCCTAATAATCCCTATTCCCATCACACACACAGAAACACACACACACACGCACACACACACACACACACACACACACACACACACACTGCACTCTCTTCAAAACTGTCCTTTTTCAGTCCACACCTCTCTTTTCCTTGCTCTACATCTCTTTTCCTTTAGCTCCATCTATTTTTCCTCTGTGTTTTCAAAGCCTCTCCCTTTTGTAGCTTCCCATCTCAAATTCTTTCTCTCTCGGGACTGTAACACCTCTCTCTCCTTATCCAGCATTCTTCAAATTCCTGCAGAGTTCTTAAGTGACGGACCCTCCTGGCACACCGTGACCCAACATCTCTCCCACTCACTCCCTCTCACTCAATTACATTTTAGTTCAGTGTGCATTATTGGCATGGCAACAGCTAAATAAAATAAATAAAACAATGGTGCAAATGCAGTACACAAGTACTGTATAATAAAATAAAATAAAACACAATGAAATTCAAATGAAGTCTTCTGGTTCTCAGTAATGACCTTAGTAATCTTACAAGTGTCTACTCTAGAATTTCTGAGGTCTCAACAATGTCTCAAACTGTGCTCAAGCAGCACAATACTGAAGTCTGTAATCAATAGTCAGAGATGTCAATATGAACTCATATGATCAAATTATCTGTCCACATGAATTGTATAGCTCTATCCTCTATGTGTATTTGTATTTCTCACAAAGGATGTAGACCTCCTACAGTCTCCTGTGCTATAAAAGCAACTTCTGAGCAAAACAATTATCCTCTGTACTCTCCTACCTTCTCGTCTCCTCTTATCTCACCTTCTGTCTTTTCCTATCCTCTCATCTTATCTCATCTCATCTCATCTTGTCTCATCTCATCTCCTCTCCAATCATCTTTTCTCTTATTGTGTCCTCTTGTCATTTCTCCTCTTGTCTCCTCTTCTTTTTTCTCCTCTTGTCACATCTCCTCTCCTCTCATCTCTCCTTCAATCATCTCCTCTCCTCTTCAATAGTCTCCTCTACACTCATCTTGTCTTCTTTCCACTTCGCTCCGTTTCTCATGTCACGTCTCCAATCTTCTGCTCTCACATCGTCTCCTCTTGTCTTGTCTCCTGTATAATCGCCTCCTCTCTTGAGGTCTAATCTCCTGTTGTCTCATCTCTCATCTCCTCTCCAATGCTCTCCTCTCCTTTTTTTATCCTCTTGTCTCATCTCCTCTTGTGTCTTCTCTTCTTCAATTGTCTTCCCTCATTTCATCTCCTCTCAGTTTGTCTCCTCTCCTCTCCTATCGTCTCCTCCTCTCATTTCTTTTCATCTGGTCTCCTCACATCTTCTTGTCTCGTATCTTCTCCTCTCATCTCCTCTCCAGTGGTCTCCTCTCATCTTTTGTCCTCTCCTTTTCAATCACCTCCCCTCATCTCCTCTCAGTTTATCTCATCTGCTCTCCTGTTGTCTCCTCTAATTTCATCTCTTCTCCTCTTATCTCCTCTCTTATCATCTCCTATCATCTTCTCTCCTCTCATCTCTTCTCCTCTTGCCACATAGAAACAAATATATGTATAAATTGCACATAGGAATTATCATTATTAGGGTTTTGGCTGGTATATACTCGGGCAGTAAAGGGTAAGAGAGGTTGAATGTTGAACTGGATACTAACATTTCCACACAACAGACCCCGGGCCTGTGCATGACTCTCTTTTATTGTCTATCCAAATGCCACTGTGTGTGTGTGTGTGTGTGTGTGTGTGTGTGTGTGTGTGTGTGTGTGTGGGGCGGGTGTGGGTGTGGGGATGTTATTTTAGAGGAAGGTATTGTAGCTGAAATTGAAAGAGCACACTAAAGCCAGGGATGTAATTAAATCTGTTTGATTCATATGACCAATTTTCTAGCATGTTCAGTCATCATGTTTCAAAATAGAAAGATTTACAAAGAGAGAAAGCTGTTCTGTTCTCTGATCTCTCGATACAACTAATAACTGTAACAATTAAGTCTAAATTTGATTATTTCGAAAAAGTCAACATAAAATGGCATTCACAACTCATTTTACTTTCACAATCTACCATATTTATGAGTGAAAGGAGGCTATTCAATGAAAAGTACTGTATAGTGGCTAGAGGGAACCTCTTCACTGGCTAGAGGGGTCCATCTGCAGCAGGTTTGTGATGCGGCAGGCTGGTCCTCTCCGCACACATTCATCAGATTTTATAGTTTGGATGTTCATGCTTCTCCAAGCTCTTACGTCCTTGAGTCGACATCTGAAGCTCATGCCTGAACAAGTTTGTGATGTTCATTGACGTGTTACACACATATTCACAGCTGTTCACAATGCAGGATTGCTCCCAAAAGCGCTTAGCAAAGCGCTGCATCTCCTTCAGCTTTTTTCAGGGAACAAGGGTTACACATGAAACCCGAGACGTTTTGTGAACAGACTTAAATGTAGGTAATTATTCAGTGAAAATCTGAAACAGCTCTCAAATCTCATTTGCACATTGATATGTTCAAACTTTTCACAGGAAAATGTCAATGATGTCAAACGCTATTGGTTCTTGTATATCTTGTGACCACTGCTGGTAGTAATGCATAACATGTAATATGGATTATGTTATTTTATTAAAAAAAAAATCAAGCACTTGTAATTAGATTCAATTACATTTTACAATATGCATGGTGAGTTTACAGTTACTTTACATTAATCATGCAAAAGGAGTTAATTGTTTATAATTTTATTGATTGCCTTTTTTTTTCTTCATTCTAAATCAGTCTACCGGTGACATAAATTACTTTAGACAATGCATTATCATGACGAATAATTATGCAAGTTACTAAACACTGCTGATGTATAACTGTTATATACTATGTCTACTGTACATTGGGTCCAGTGACCTTCACTAATAATTATATAAAAATTATATAAAAATAGTTTAGATGTTCGTACTGAAATGCATTTGCCATCAAATATGCAATTAGGTCAGAGGTATTCCAAAAGTAATACAAAATAATCAGATTAGATTACCTAAAGAGATTAAGTTACTGATTACAATTTTAGTCATGCAATTTGTAATCAGTATTGCAATTGTGAAGTAATCAACCCAGCACAGCTTGTGAAAATAGTGACATGGCAAGTCAATGAGATTTGTGACGGAGGTAAACATTTTCAGTGAATAACAACTAATAATTTCAGTCTGTTTCTTACCCAGCGCTATCTCATGACTTTAGTGATCTTGTGATTTCGGAAATTACAATACTTTTGTGTTGCTTTTAGTCATTTTTGTAGCTCAACAGCCCCATTTACTCTTCACTTTTATTGTTTAAAAAGAACATTCTAAACTAAATATTTCTGCAAAATATCTTCTTTTTTACATTTTTAATGAAATGAGATGGAGTAAATGATGACAGATTTTTTATTTTCGGGTGAACTACCCCTTTAAACCACTAAAAGTTTATTTATTTTTTACATTTAGCAGAAGTGAAAATCTTGCATAAAAGCAAACCTCGATTTCTGTTAATAATATTATACATCTCCAGACTATTATAGATTTACATGTATCAAGATGCTCTTAATCTGAAAAAGGGAAATCACAGTCCTCGAAATGCTACAATCAGAATCTATCTCTTGTTCTTGTCTGATTTCTCCACTTTGCATTATAGGTATTCACGGCTGTGTGAGTTTAAAGCAATTGTATTTACCTGAAAATGGTTGTGTCTCTGTAGAAATGTGTGACTGGGAGGTTGACCACTTCCTGTGCATACTGAACAAAGCACACGTTCAGTCTGTGTCTTTTGCTTTTACTGGTATTTAAAGACAGAAACCCCCTGATTTTTATCCTTCTTTGGAACACCCTTGAAAATATTTCTAATTTGCATTCTTTTCTATTTAACGTAATACAAGGATTTCCGTTACAGATTCTGTTATCGGCATGAAAATGAGATGACATGTTAAACTGAAACATGTCAATTCATTTCAGAATTTCTAAGTATTAAGTTGGTTTGTCCTGCTTTTGCTTTAATGCCAACATGCACTCGAGCTGGCATACACTCCTTAAGTTTGTGCAAAAGCTAATGATCCATCCTGCATGATTTGAGGATGTTCCAAAGATCATCTTGAAAATGAAAGCAAGAAAATCTGATCTGAAGTAAGAAAGTTTTAATAGTGACCTAGAAATAATGGTAAATTATAAAAATGTCTTCTTCAGTTTGCATCGTGACTTTTGAATAGACTTTGAAAACTAAACATACTGAAAGATAAGTGCTTGTGTCATTGGATTTCACTGGCAGTTTAAGAGAGTTTACAGGTAGGTGTGTGTATCGTCTGTTCCCCTGCTGTGCTGCTTCAGTGTTAGATCGTGGTCTTGTTATTTTCGGTTTCTGGCGGATATGATTCAGACTGAAGGGCTGTGTAATTATAACACACACACACACACACACACACACACACACACACACACACACACACACACACACACACACACACACACACACACACACACACACACACACACACACACACACACACACACACACACACACACACACAACCACATGTTGGTGTGGCTATCCTCACGAGGACTCTTCATAGACATAGTTATTTTTATACTGTATGAACTGTAGATTCTATCCCTTAACCCTAAACATAACCCTCACATAAAAATTTCTGAATTTTTACATTTTCAAAAAACATAGTTTAGTATGATTTTTTAAGCGATTTTAATTTTGGGGACCTAGAAATTTCCTCATAAATCACAAGTATAGCATAATACCCTTGTAATTACCAGTTTGTAACCTACAAAAATGTCCTCGTAAACCACCCACGTGTGTGTGTAAGTGTGTGTGTGTGTGGGGGGTGGGTGGGGGTATCTGTTTCCTCTGCCCTAGAAATTGAAATAATTAAATAGCATGGAGATTTTATATTTGCTGGAAAAATCTACAATGTCAAACATGTGACTTTTGACGAAACGCATATACGGTATGCATGGAAGAGTGCCATTATTGATAAAACTGTGATTCAGTGCACATTCTATGTTTGTATCTTCTTTATAACATCCGTTGCACAGTGACTTCATCTGAAGTTTCATAAACATATTTCAAAGCTAAATATGACTGTGACTCAGAATAGAGCGAACTTAGCTATAGCTATATATAGAATATAGCTAACTTAGCTATATAGTTAGACTACCAACACTTAAAAAATGTCAAGCCAATAAAAGTGCAGTCACATTTGGCTACGTACGGCGAAATTCCACATTCTAAATACAGTCATCTCAATGGGAATCCACACAATTGTGATTTTGCACAATGAAATGTATTTACTAATGAAGGCAGTTGAGTAGAAAACTCAGAAAATCAATTTGAAATTGCAGCAATTATTGTTGCAGTAAAGATGTTGCATAATGATGAAAAAAATTTAACAGCATGTATAGCAATTTCGGGCTGCATACGAAAATGATTTCTAGGTAGACAGTTTAAAATGATGCCCACAAATGCAGTCTAGTTAGACAACACACTAGATTTTGAGACACAGCCGATGTGAGTCAGTGTCGAGAACTGAGTGTGCAGGCCTCACAAAGGAAATCAGAAACCCACCGGAGACTGCCACTGTTTGTCCTGGTTTCTGAGAAACGGGTCAGGTAGTGGTGTCAGAGCGTGTGTGCGGCGCGTGAATGCTGACTTGTTCAGTTTTACAGAGAAAGATAGAAAGAAAGGTAACTAAATGTTTTTATTTTGAAAGAGAGATATATGCATACGTACACTGTTTTGCCTCCATGCGCAGTTATGTTTTAATAAGAGAAACTGCAACAAAAACAATGCAACAAGAATGCATTAAAGGGATTGATCACCAAAAAATTAAAATTCCCTCATCTTTTACTTTTTATGTGTATTATTTTTCTGTAGAACACAAACAAAGTTTTTTAGAAGAATATTTCAGCTCTGTTGGTCTATTTAATGCATTTAAATGCCGGCGAGAACTTTGAAGCTTAAAATTACATAAAGGAAGCACAAAAGTAATCCAAATGACTCCAATGGTTTAATCTATGTCTTCAGAAGCGATATGATAGGTGTGGGTGAGAAACAGATCAATATTTCAGTCTTACATTACCATCAATCTCCACTTCCAAATTCTTCTTCTTTTGTTTTTTGTCGATTTGCATTATTTGCTTCATATTGCTTACATCGCTTCTGAAGATATGGATTTAACCTCTGGAGTCATATGGGTTACTTTATGTTGCAATTATGTGCTTTTTGGAGATTCAAATTCTGGTTACCATTCATTATATACAGTAATGTAATTGCAAGTATAAATACAGCATCCTAATAACCCTAATGCACTATTCAATACAGTCTTTCACTCTTTCAAATATACAATCTAAACACACGAACAGCAGTATAAGACCATTTAATAGTGGGGTCCAAAATCTGAGACCTCATTGAATATCTGGGATTAATTTAGAAAAAAAATCAGTAGTTGTCTCAGACTGTTGGACGCCACTGTAAATATGTGCAAATCTATGAGCAAATAAATGTGCAACTATATTACAATTATTAACATTAGGCTGGAAAAAGGTATGTCTCAAAAAGTTAAAATGAAATCTGGTGAAAAGTTTTCAGTTATTTTGAATAAGTTATAACTAGTTCTGTCAATAAATGGCCTGTTATTGCAGTGGCCATAGTTTCAATTTTGAGTACAGGACTTTGAAGTACACTAGAGTGCAGTGTGGATGTGCGCTGCAGGATTGGCTGCAGCCACAGCCAATGAAATAACAGAGAAGGAAACAATGCAGCCGGGTGACGTCACAAGCTATTTTTGGTGGAGTCCGCCCACATTTCTATTTTCGTCCGCCTCAGGGGCGGGGCTTACCGGGATACTTGTAATAACTCACATTCTCTCTCTTGTATCAGTGCCGAACGTCGCTGCTGGTCTGGTTTCATGGATGTCAGACTTCTAAAAAAGGATTAAAACAAGATTTAACACAAGAAAAAAAAGAAAGAAACTTGTAAAAACTGCAAAAGGAAGAAGGAGCTTCAAACAAGGAAATTCAACCTGTTGCATGCTTATATCTTTCTCATAAGGTAGAGACGCGTCTTTAATGGTTCATATTATTAAACGAGTATTTTGCGTTTTTAGAGTAGTTGTCATTAATTCAATATTTTTAGGCTTCTGTTACCAAGCATGACTTTTAAAACCTATTATAATTATTAAATCTGATGAGTTAAAGCTTTTACCTACACTTTAAAAAGTGAAATGTGCACCATGTTAACATAGTTATTTCTATCTGATCTAACCTTTAAAATTACTTTTATTGGTCTAACCAAATATAGTCAGGATGATTCAGCCATATTATAATTATTTTTTATTTTTTTACGTGAATAAACAATTATTTATTTATTTATTTATTTATTTATTAATACAACACATTATTCTATTAAAGCATTTAGGCATATAAAGACAAAGACATAAACCTATATAATGACACTTTAGGCTACATGACAATACCTTTTTTATTGCATATGCACGCAGATATTCTGCATTAATATATATGTGTGTGTGTGTGTGTGTGTGTGTGTGTGTGTGTGTGTGTGTGTGTGTGTGTGATATGCTTATAATGATATAAGGAATGATGATAGAAACTAAAGAGACAAACAAACAAATAAAACTGTGGGTTTAAGCATCCAAACAGAGGCCTTTTTTAAATGATCTCTTGTGAAACTTATTGTAGTTCTCTCTGCATTTAAAGGAACGGTCTTGAGGCCTGAAGCACATCCTTTAACTTTAGGAAGAGTTTCAGGTTGTATGTGATTTGCCTGTGTCTCAAAACCTTTCGAGCTCCCTATCTAGACAGCATTTTTTGGGTCTTTGAATGTCTTTTGTGCCGTAAAATGCTGTCTAGAACTGCAGACCTTCAGGTATGGTGACAGTCTTAGAGTGTTACTGCATGTGTGACTCTGCAAATTAGATCAGAGTCTCTGCCAAAATACCATAGTTACAGTACTATGGTCATTGTTGACACTGTAAGATCACAATATATGAGATCTCCTTCAAAGTGTAGCTTTCAGAAAATTATTATTTTCTGAAATAATAATTTTAGTATGATTACCATGGCACATGTTTGCAATGGTGTGAGAAAAAAAAACATGATAAAGATCTCAGAAACATCTGCACATTTTCTCATCCCACAGATGGAAGTTGTGCAGCAGGACTGATCGTAGAGTCAGACCAAAGGGACAGTTACTGCTGGGGAGTGGCAGGTACTGTATGCTTTACCTTCATTACAGAGATGTTAACACCTTATACACCTTCTCAAGGAGATTGTGAAATTCTCTTCATTGTACTGATTGTACATTGTACATTTAAATAGGCCAGCTTAACCAAAAGTATTTCCTTCATGAAGTTTTACACAGGGTCATGGAAAACCTGAAATGATCAGTTAATTTTATATACATTTCTTCCCTGGAAGAGTCATGAAAACCCTTCATGCAATCTCTTTAATAATTCTCTTTGAGCAACAATCAAAAAACTTGAAAATTAATGGAAGTTCATTGGTCAAAGATTTGGAACACTGATTATAAGCATGCACCACTCGCTTATACACTTATTTATAATTTTTATCTTTTCTTTTTTGATATTGTTGAAATCTGTGAAGTCAGTTTGAGGGTTTATGGTGAACAAAGTTGCACAACTCTTTCATTAGAGGAAATTTTCTGATCATTTGGAGATGAGGAAGCGTTCAGTTGAGTGTGGGATGTGCACAGTCAGAATGGACATATTGCAGAGCTCTCTTTTCAGTTGTGTTGGGCTTAGATTGACACTGAATAAATGATATGGCTATTTGTGTTGCTTTACCTTTGCATCAGTAATCATAGACCCAACAGTCTACTAGATGTCTAACCTGCGTTGTCTAGTTCACAGAGATTAAGTGAGTTGGCACTGCTTGACTATGCATTACGTATGTCATAAGAGGTTGACTTACTCTAAATGAGGTACCTACTTTAGACTAATACAAATATGACTTATTCTACGTTAATTTAAGTATTGTCCTAAGAAGCTATTTCTACCTGTACAGTTATTTTGTTGGTGTAACCTAATGAATTCAGGTTGATTCAGTGATGTTAAAAAATATAGTCTGACTTGAATCAAACCAGTTAATTTAGATGTTGAAACACATTTATAGATTAATATATATAGATTTGCTGTGTACATTCTTTGAAGCGTGCAAAAGACTGTATGAGTAATATTCAATCACTATTTTTACATCCAATAAAAGTTGTGACTCAGCAAATGCTAGTGTAAACAAACATAAATGCATTATGTCCTTTTAATGCCTGGCATTAGATATTGCTTGAAGCTGTAGAGTCATGGAGCTTGTGCACAGCTCGTGTTGCGTGCACCACATTGGGTCGATCTGTTCACGGAAAAAAACACGATGAGGTTATGGCCAGCGGTGCATGGGTAATGTTTCAGCCGTGCCCATAAGAGGGATCCGACACCGCTCTCGCTCTTTTGTTTGGCTGTAACCGGGCCCCGTGGACCGCTTGTGAAGCCTGCTGATCATTCTGTTACTTTTGTCTTTCCACATTATGATTTATGTAGACCCAGAGACCCGATACTGTTATAATGACCTAGGGTTCAGTTTCATCAAAGTTTATAATATGGATGATATTGGGTAGTGCAACTGAACTAGTTTTTGTGTTGACTGTTTGTGTTGCATAACTAAACCACAGTTTATCTAAACTAGCTCAAAGTGAATTCTCAGCTGTCATATACTGTATGTGTTCAATCATCTAGTTTATTCATTATTAAACTAGTTACATAATTTCTACCACTGAAGCTCTAAATCAAATGTGTTGATATTTAAAGGGATAGTCCACCAAAAATGTCATAATTTACTTATTTAAAGTCATTTACATTTAATGTCATACATGTTTGGAACGACATGAGGTTTGAGGAAATTATGACAATATTTAGATTTTTTGGTGAACTATGCCTTTAAGCTGGTTTTCAAAACCAATGACTTGCAAACTGTAGCTGTAACATTGTACCATCTTTATCTCATGTCAAATTCCTTTGGGATTTTGTGATAGTTCACTGGAATTGATTTAACAGTGAGGCAACGCTGTTAGCTGACAGGAATGATGGGAAGATGTTCATTGTGAGGTATATTTTTGCGTTCCCCTCTGCGAGGGTGAGGGAGACAGGAGAGTCAAGCTGACAATTGCAAGATTGTTTTTCAGGGAGCTGCAGTACGGATCACATTTCCTGTTACGGGGGTCAGCTGACACTAGCCTCCTTCACGTTGCGGCTGTCATCACAGCTCAAACAGAAAAAAAAGACTCACTTACAGCCTCAGGGCACAGGTTACCTCTTAACTTGTACAAACATCACCGACACAACCTGTGAGAAGACAAATTCTTCATAAAAAAAATTGTTGATTGAAGTCTTGACATCAAACGTGATGGGTGTTTTATCACTAGAGGATTGAAGCATTGACGAGGAAGGTTCTGTCTGCTTTCTTAAATCGGAGACATTTGTGATTCATCCAGGATATGACAGAGTCTTCTGAAATATCTTTGATTTTGAGTGTGATTGCTGGTTCTTGTATGAGGTAACAATCACCATGGAATTTCCTTCTCAAAAGATCTACCAAGCTTGATGATTTGAAAGTCATTTATAGGCTGCCCCTTATGAATTGTGTTCATTTGTAGTTGATTAGTCAAATAGTCAACTAGTCCATTGTACTAGAGGTAGTAGGAGAACAAGTAAGTTTCTTGCTTGGTTTGGGTTGTGCCAACTAGTTGATTAGCTCTTCCAGAATTCAGTGCTGTGGGCCTGTGCTGACCAGTGGTGGACCATGTGACTTCAGTTGTGCTTGTATGGTGACAGTAGGAGGGAAATTAAATTTCTTTAATAAAATATCAGGGGTTGGACTAACATGTTGACATTGAGTATTGCACAGATTGTACTTACTCTAGTTGTTGACAGCAGGAGGAGAATTCTGTTTCTTGATTAGTAGGGGTTGCACCAACTTGTCCAATTGTTAACTAGTCCACCAGTCGAACGAGTTGACTAGTTGATTAGTTCTACCATTGTTTGATGCTTTGGGCCTATGTCAACAAGTCATGTAAATTGTGGCCTCAGATTGTACTTGCTCAATATGGTGATGGAGAACAATTCTGCTTCTTTGTTAGTAGGGGTTGCACCAACTTGTTGACTATTTGATTAGTTGAGTAGTTCTGTTACTATTTAATGCTCTGGGCCTATGTCGACAAGTTGTGTATACCGTGGCCTCAGATTGCCCTTCCTCTATATGGTGGCATCAGGAGGAAAATTCTGTTTTTGGTTTGCAGAGGATGTTGTGATTAGTCGACTTATTAAATAGTTGACTAGTCAATTAATTCTACCACTATTTGATTCTTTGGGCCTATGTTGAAAAATCATATATACCGTGGCCTCAGATTGTGCTTGCTCAATGTGGTATATTATTATGTCAAATATACATACTATGTCCTGGTGCATTTGAGTGTGACTGTCTTTGAATGGTAACCTGCATAAAGCTGTGTTTATAAAGCCTGTTATAAGCGAAGCACACATCAGACTTCTTAGAAGGTGTTTGAATTCATGTGAACTGTTCTGTCGAATTAACGAATAGTCATTTAGTAAAAATAAGTAGTTGTGCAAGCCCTGTTGGTTTCTGTTTATAATACAAACCATGTTAACTCAAGCCAGCATTAAAAAGTGGCTGGTAATTAAATAATCCCGTTTTCCCAGAGCAGCCCACTCCGGCCTGCTGTTTTTTGAAGCAAATTAAACCGAGGTCTGCGAGGATCAGAACGTTGTGTTTGACCACCTGAATGTTTGGAGACAAGGAAGTGTTCAGACACAAAGGTGCTCATTTGTTCGTGTGTACAAAAAGAGCTCAGTGAGCCAGTGTGCGTCAGTGTGTGTGTGTTTGAGGTTACCAGGAATGTTAATGTCCTCCCTCATTGTTGAAGGCTCAGACAGAAGTTTGTGAGGCTGCATATGTATGAGATGTGTTCCTGGCGAAGCCTTTCCCAGAATGGTTGTTAAAGAAAAGAATCCATGGAAAGGGGACGGATGGTGGAGGAAAGGAAAGAGGGCTGCATGGATAGAAGGAAATCTGCTTAGAGAGGTGTCATTATGTGCATTTTTGTGTCCACTTGTGAGTTGTTGGAGTTCAAATACAGAATTAAACTGTTGAGTGGCGCCATTTTGAGTGTGCTGTAAATTGTGGGTAGACGTAACCTCCATTATCTCGCTCTCTTACGCTCTCTGCCTCTCGAGAATGATTTACACTGTGTCTATTTCGAGTGAAAAACTTGCTATATAACAGTTATGTTTTAATGTATTGAACCAACATTACAAGCATAGGCCAGAAATACATAACACAAATGCAGGCGCAAATGCTTGGCCAATAAATTGCAAGCATGCAGTCCGTTGTTTATACCTTTTATGTTCTTGTTTCACTGTGTAATCAAGGGGGCGATACAGTTCCCTAAAAATGTCTGTGTTTTAAAGTCAACTTCTGCAGGCAATAGAAGAAGTTTAAGCCAAGCTGCTGTTGCGCCCCTTGCAGCAATACTGAGAATGCAACACTTGCAGGTGCATTGTGAATTGTATTCTGATATATTTTGTGTGCAATCAAGCTTGCATAACTATAAGTTAGACTATATTTCAAGCCATAGTGTTCCCTCCATTGTTGAGACATACCATTCAAACCAACACATACACCTCACCCTGAGGCAACTCTCCTTTACTCCTGCTTTTTTCCTCCACACTATCTTCTCTTCATCAGATGCATTCCAGTCATTGGCCTGGTAATGTGGTCACTCTTAAAATCAGAAGCAGTCCCACTGACACACACACTCCTGATGATGTTGGGTAGCATCAGCTGACTGATGTGACTCCGCAATCCGCTTATAACTTCTCAGTCCATCCCAGCATGCAGGCCAAATTGTGTAACTTGAAGTAACAATGTCAGCAGTCTGCTTCTGGCTTTTGTTCTCGTAAGAGCTGACAAATAAATACATTATTTTTACACAGAATGATTTTATGGGGAAATCTATGACAGAAGGTCATTTTTTTGGTTTGCTTAAATCAGTTTATGCTATCTGAATATCCAAACTGCCCCCTGTGGTCAAGCTGGAACTACAGTTGTACGCATGTGGAAAATTAATAGGATACTAAATTAAACTTTATATTAATTTCTCCTAAGGCATTTTTGGAGAAGCATCTGAAAAGTATGTTTGTACCTAAATGAATCATAATCTAAGATCTCCATCAAGTCTTCTGAGCTTTGAAAAAGCAACCTATGAGCAATAAACAATTTTCCTCTGGGTGGGTCAAAACTAAAGTTAAACACTAACTAACCCTTAACGCTAACCCTGACCAGACTAAACTTTTAAACCACAAATTATCTTTCCATGTTCACAAGACTAGTAACGTACAACATTGAACGCTGACTTTATGCAATGTTGTAATGTTTCACGTTTGTTTTTAATTGGGGTTAATCTAAATTAAATTATGTGTGGACTGGCTATTCTCCCAGAATTACACACTCACATTTTTAAAGTTGTTTGGGATTGAGTGGGAGCCTGCTCTGCTACTGAAAGTGAATCAAACTTCAGCACTCAAAAATTGTTCAAATATTCCATCCACACACCATTTCATGCAGACATATTCCCCTAGTGTGTTGTTTACGGGAATACCCACATCTTGTGTAACTGCAGATGCTGAATAATGTCTGAGCAGCTAAAAATACGCAAAATTGCACACACACACACATGTGTACACAATGATGAGCACTAGCTGGACGAATGTCCTGAGCAGCTGTCGCGGAAGCAAAGGGTCTGAATAACTCAGACAGCTGTGCATTCTGCAAGAACACTCAAGACTGAGCGATAGAGAGAGAAAACAAAACTAAGGATCTTTCCCAAAGGAAAGAAAAAGACAATTGCATTTAAATAAATCAATCTCAATTGTTTCTCCTAGATGTCAATGAGATTAAAAGGAAAGAATATTGAGACTTTTGCTTAAGTCTTCTTCTGTTCAAACCCCTTTTCTTGTCTTCTTGTCACTTCTCATCTCGTCTTATTGTCTCTTCTCTTGTTGTTATCTCTTCTCATCTCGTCTCTTCTCTTCTCTTGTTGTCATCTCATCTCGTCTCCTCACTTCTCTTTCCCTTTCTTGTCATCTCATCTCTTTTCATATGTTATTGTCTTCTCTCATCTCTTTTCTTCTCTTGTCTTGTCAATAAAACTTTTATAAAACTCTTTAAAACATTTTGTGAGTGTGCAAAGCAAAGCACTACGCACTACAACAGTGCGCCAAGTCTTATTCGATTTTCGTGAGAGCGCTAATTCTAAGAGACATTTTCATGCCAGCGCAAAGCGCAAATGGCTGTGGGTGGGAGTGTTTGCACTATTTTGGGTGTATACGCTCAAACGTTGTGTGTACTGTATGTAATTGAAGTGGTGCCATGCACAATTTGCTATTTTCCTGAGAAATAGGTCATTGCGTTAAGATGTTTCAATACCACCTCTTAACTCAGCGCAAAGTTCAAATTCAGTTCCTGCATTTGCAGTTTAGAAATTCCACCAGCAGGTGGTAATGAAGTTCATGTCCAAATTTTGAAAGTACAGGACATCAAATAATGTCCCTGACAATTGCAATTTTTCAGGGGTAATTGCTTGAGATTTGTACTACACTTTATAGAGGTCATGGTTTATGGTTTTTATTTAATTTGCTTAAGTTATGTTTATATGTATATGTATTATTATTATTGTATATTTATAATTATATTTACTGCATTATGTAATTTATAGCCTACTAGTCATTTTCCACCTGTTGTTGAGATTGATTTTAAGTCTAAAAAGACAGATTAAATGTTTGGATTTGGTATAATTTTTGTACCACTTTGTTATTTTGATTATATTTTTGATTAGTTTAAAGTGTAATTTGAATTTAGAAATGTTTTTTATTTATTTTATTAGTGTATGAATACATTAATAGGTTTTTTCCTAATCAAAATCGAATGGTAGAAGTGAAGTGCGTGCCGATATAATCACTGTTAATACTAGCCATGATTTGTTTGTCAGTAGATGAAAATTATTAATAATATTATATTCACTATACTTTAGCAGAGTCTTCATCCAAATTCAGAAGAGAATCACATTTTCTATGTGTATAAAAGGAGAGTCACTGTCATAGAAATATGCCTGACAATCATCAAGGACTCCCAGGAATTCTTCTAATTAATTGCATACAGTCCATTTACATTACCTAATTCTTACAAATGTGCTGTCTTTGTTTATATCGTTGGTGCCTGACAGAGAATTGACTATATAATAGGACGCAGATGGTGGAAATCCCAGAGAAGGACCTCAGAATTCAATTGCACTTAATCCAGTCCATTTGCGCGTTGCACATGCCATTTCGACAAACCTTCTTGCACCTAGACTTAGCACATGCTTGTGTGAATATACCAACATTGTATTGCCAATCGCCATGCCCACTGACTTTCAGCTTATAAATTATGGCATAGGGCTGCACTTAATGCTAGCACTCCTAAAATAGACCCCCTCATTTATCATTTTTAATCTACTTTTCATTTTATTCTTTTAAATTGTTTTCAATTTTACTCAAATGAGAGTCTAACTGAGTGAAAAATACTGATGTATGTTGGTGAAATTGTCTTTATATATATGGTTGAATCTCTCTTGACGTCTCTTCTCATCCCTTGTTGTCTTATCTCTTTTCTTATGTTCTCTTCTCTTGCCCTCTCGTCTCTTCTTGTCTCATCTCTTATTGTCTTGTTTCATCTCTTGTAATTTTGTCTCTTCTCTTCTCTACTCTTCTCCTTTCCTTTCCTTTCCTTTCCTTTCCTTTTCATCTCTTCTCGTCATCCTTTCCCTTCCCTTCTCGTCTCTTTTTGTCTGTTGTCGTCTTTTGTCATCTCATCTCTTCTCTTCTCTTCTCTTCTCTTCTCTTCTCTTCTCGTCTCTTCTCTTCTCTTCTCTTCTCTTCTCTTCTCTTCTCTTCTCTTCTCTTCTCTTCTCTTCTCTTCTCGGCAAATGAGATCTCTTTAATATGTGAAGTATTTCTCCTGGAAACCAGTGAGATAAAGGAAGAGCAATCTATTTTTATTTCTCCTAAGGGATTTTAGGAGAAAAAAATTAAAAAAGCAACCTATAAGAAAAAAAAATCCTCTGGGGTAAAAATAAATGATCAAATGAACTGTTTAATACCACACATTTACAGTTTTTCTGAATTGCTAAAACACTAAACCCCATTCTCTGAACCACATGCTCAGTGGCCTAAACCCATTTGTCGAATCAACCACTCTTTTTGCAATGTGATGCACTTGTTTCAAAAGGTAAGCACGGGCAGCAAAAGCAACACAGTTGTCATCGTTTACGCACAACGTCTCAAAATTGTTCACACTTGTTTCTAATGATTTGAAAACGTGATGCTGAGGCAGAATGAATCTCTCATTGACTTTGATTTTGCAGTTGCACAACATATTTGAGTGAGTGTACTGTAATGTGTTTTCATTTTGCAGTTGGACTACTGTATATTTACAGTATGAAATTGCTGAATATACAGACATTCAATACTGTATTACTTGAGGACTTACAGTATACAAAAGGTTCACTGTACTACAAATGTAAGTTGTGATTATTATACTTTTTAAGTCAGTAAATGCAAATTGCTCTTACTATATAACTGTAACTACATGCCCTGGACACTGTGTCCTCCAATTTCTGATGTTATGTCTAATGAATGCTCTGTAGTGTTTATATATTGAACGGATGTGTATGAAAGTATTGTTTGATTTTGATCACAGATTAAATGATTTTGAGGCGATTGTTTGATTTTGCCAGAAGAGTCAGGGGTTTTGTGAATGCAGTTTGAAGATTTGGTTTTGTATTTAAAGTTGTGAGAAAATGGGTGAATGTTTCAAGAAATGTGTTTTAGCAATTGAGAAAAACTGTAAGACTAAAGAATAAGAGCAAGAGATGTTGAGTGTGTATGAAAGAGAGATATAACCCAGAAAAATAGAGAGATATAAAAAGAATATGAAATAAAAGAATGTGTTGTCACATTAGATTTCTCTGAGTGTGTAGAATGGGGACTTAATAGGACAGTGATAAAAAGCAAGATTAAGAGAAAGTAAAGACAAATGGTGAGATTAGAAGTGAGTTTAGAGGAGAGCTAGAGGGTGTATATGTGAATGCGGTCAAATGTGTCTAAAATTGGAGATCCTGTCTTGCACAAAGTCGATTTAGCAACAGTAAAATAGAGAGCAAGAAGGGGAGGCCTATTTAAATTGGTCAACTTATCTCACAACCGCACTGAAAGTTATGTTTTCTTTTTTTTTTCTTATGTAGTGCACAGAATAAGAGAATAATGGGAGAATTTGGCTTCTGTAACAAGGTTGCACATGATGCTAAGCGATGCATCCTCGTACAAATACATCCACACACCATTTTAACACCCATATACTGAATTTTCACTAGTGGTCTCAGACTTTTAGACCCCACTGGCTTTTTATAACCAGATATTTGGAAGCTCTGCAGTTTGTGTTGAACGGAAAAGACCTTCATGGGTTTCATTCTTAACTAGGTTTTCCATCTCTACGCTCTGATTTAGGTGGTAATCTCTCATGGCTAATCAGACGTTAGGCTAGTTTAGCCAGTAAGCAGCTCTGTTTAATGGCTAGCTCTCAGTGAACTCTTCGAACTGCAGGGTTTCACTGCATGGTGGAGGCCTTGTATTCTGAATGGCCACTGCTATTCGTCTTATTTCACTTAGTTGGAAAGCCCGCAGAATCCAGTTTTAAGCATTGCTTGAAGTATTCTTTGTGCTTTTGACACAGAATTAGCTGATATTCTTGTATTGTTGTCTGTTATATTAACTACTTTATACTTTTTGAGGCCACTGATAGATACATTATATGATTCTCACGAATAAATGGGTTTGGGTCATGTTTCACCCCAAAATTTAATGTAAAAATAAGAATGTATAATTTGCATAAAGAAAATTTAAATTAAGACATTATTACAATTTATTTTACAAACAATATACAAATATACAATTGTTTGTAATATTTACAAAAAATTTTAATAATTTATATAGTTTTTTCCCATTACAGTAATGAGTGAGATTTTTTGCATTTCAGTAATGAGAATGACATTTTTTAGCATTGCAGTGATGAGCATCAATTTTTTTAGCAGTAGTTACAGTATGCAAGATTTTTGACATTACAATAATAAGAATTAGATTTGCTAATTACTGTAATTTTCACATAACAGTAATGAGACTCTGTCATGTTATAAAATGAGAATTATTTTTTGCAGTACAGAAATGACAATGAGATTTTTCATGTTGCAGTAATGAGAATAAGATTTTTTCATGTTACAGTAATGAGAATGAGATTTGTTTTGCCTTACAGTAATGAGAATGAGATTTGTTCACACAACAGTAATGAGAATAATATTTTGTCATGTTATAGTAATGAGAATGAGATTGTTTTCATTTTACAGTTATGATAATGAGATTTTTTTCATGTTACAGTGATAAGAATGAGATTTTTTCATTTTACAGTAATTAGAATGAGAGTTTTTTTATTTTACAGTAATGAGAATGAGATATGTTCATTTTACAGTAATTAGAATGAGAGTTTTTCATTTTACAGTAATGAGAATGAGATATGTTCATTTTACAGTAATGAGAATGAGATTTTTTCATTTTACAATATTGAGAATGAGATTTTTTCATTTTACAGTAATTAGAATGAGATTTGTTCTTGTTACAGTAATGAGAATGCGATTTTTTCATTTTTCAGTAATGAGAATGAGATTTGTTCTTGTTACAGTAATGAGAATTAGATTTTATTATGTTACAGTAATGATAATGAGATTTTTGAAATTATAGTAATGAGAATTAGAGTTTCTTTGCATTACAATAATGAGAATGAGATTTTTTGATGTTACAGTAATGAGAATGAGATTAGGTTTTGTTACAGTAAAGAGAATTTGATTTTGATTTCATGTTACAGTAATGTGAATTAGCTTTTTTCTTGTTACATTAATGATAATTATATATTTTTTAATGTTACAGTAATGAGAATGAGATTATTTCATGTTACGGTAATGCAAATTAGATTTATTTGTTACAGTAAAGAGAATTCGATTTTTTTTCATTTTACAGTAATTAGAATTACATTTTTCAAGTTACATTAATGAGAATTAGATTTCTTTACATTACAATAATGAGATTTGTTCATGTTACAGTATTGAGAATGATACTTTTTTCATGTAACAGTATTGAGAATGAGATTTGTTCACACAACAGTAATGACTATGATATTTTTTCATGTTGCAGTATTGAGAATGAGATTTTTTCATTTTACAGTAATAAGAATGAGATTTGTTCTTGTTACAGTCATGAGAATGAGATTTGTTCATTTTACAGTAATGAGAATGAGATTTGTTCTTGTTACAGTAATGAGAATTAGATTTATTCTTGTTACAGTTATGAGAATTAGATTTATTTACATTACAATAATGAGATGGGTTAATGTTACAGTAATGATAATGAGATTTCTTTCATGTTACAGTAATAAGAATTATTATTATTAATGAAAATTAGATAGCTACCATCACTGTGCTTCTTAGAGCTGTGTTTCTCAACCACTGTGCCACAGAAGATTGTCAGGTATGCCGTGGAAAATTATCAAATTCTACTAAATAAATAAATGCATGAAAAAAATAATAATTCCAGGGATCCAATCTCCTCGTCTTTTGGAGAAATTCACCTTTTTGAAACCATGATCGGTCACTTTTGTGACTGTGAAGAGCAATGATTAATGTGCAAAAGTGACTGATATTTATACGCATTAAGGGTCTTTCACATGACTCGCATCAGCGCTGCAGAATACATTGAAGTCTATAAAGTGACTTTACACCAAAGTGTTTTTCACAAACATGCTATTGCTTCACCAAGAATATCTCTGAGAGTACTAAGCAAAAATAAATATTTAAAAACTGTCCAAATTTGTGAAGAGACATTGAATGTCTCATAATTTATTTTAATCAAATATTACCTTATCGTTTATTCATATTAGAGACCCCAGTTATTGGACTAATTTAAATTCACCAAGAAAACGCTTATACTTAAACATAAACGAGTCGTTTTATTACTTTCTGCTATCAAAGCAAGACATTTTTCTCTCTTCCAAATACATGTTTTCAAAGTTTATTTTGCACACCTCCCACTTTTTTACTTGGCACACTCGTAAAATCACCCCTCTGTGACGCTTTCTGCAACTCAAAGCGGTGCTTGACGCTGGCGTTGAACAGAGCGTTGATGCCTCGACTCATGGACAGAAAACATGGACAAGTTCTTGAACAGGAAAAATATTGATGAAGGTTAGTATAGATGGATAGTGGGAGGTTGGGAAACACTGGCTTAGAGGAACCAATTTCTTTTTTCTTTTATTAAATTAGCTATGTTAGCACATGTGTGACAGTTTCGCTATTGAAACACAAACTGTTGTCTTCTACCTCAATAGAAACTGGCAGTTATAAAAATAGCTGCATACAAGAAGTCACGAACAGGAAACGAAGACCAAGTCTGCAAACAGGAAGTGTCTTTTGCTCTCTTGTCTCTCTCCTTTTGTACAGTCTGTGCTCATAACTAACATCTCTCTCTCCCAGCTTGCTCTCATTGTAGCACTTTTACATAGCTTTCTTGGCACAGAAGGGTCTCTATGAAAACTGGAAATACTAAATTTACACATTTATGGGATGGCCCCAAACACCTGTGGCCCAGAACCAACATGATATTAAAGGGATAGTTCACCCAAAATGAAAATTCAGTCATCATTTACTCAGCAAAATGTGGAATGATGACAGAATTCTCATCTTTTGCTGAACTATTTATTTAAAATGTGAGAAGAAAGAGCAAGAATGAATGAGATAGACAGACATAAGGGTAATACATGAAACAGGATGTTGTTACTGACCGAAAGTGACCACATGGCAGCAACACTTTTGACTAATTATAGTTCAGAGAAAGAGAGAGATAGAGCAAAACAGAGAGAGAGAGAGAGAGAGAGAGAGAGAGAGAGAGAGATAGAGTGAGTGTTGCAAACACTACTTCAACCTCCGGCTATTTATATAAAACTGCAGATTGTTTTTGAGGTATCCATGACTGGAGCTGTAATCACCAGTGTTTCCTCAGTGAAACAGGAAACAAAACAAACCAGGCCCTATCGCCAGCATACATAGGGAAGTCTCTGCGTGTGTGTGTGGCTAATTAAAATGGCTGTGGTCTCCTCAGTTGTTGATTAAACCTCCTCGCCTCTAGGGCCCCCAACACTTATTTGCAGCACTTGCGATGTGTGAAGCAGGACTCCAGACTGCGACTAAAATGGTCGCAAATGTGACCAAAAATATTTGATTACAACAATCATTTAAAATCTAGTCGCCACTGGCGAGATAGTGCGGGATATATATATATATATATATATATATATATATATATATAGAAAGGAATGGGGCGGTGTACGTCATGCCGGGGGCTCCCCAGCCTGAGAGAACAAGGGAGGAATGTGATGGCGATGGAGGCGATTTAGGGATGGCTCGGTTTCACCCCACTCCCCGGCACCCTTGTTGACTTCCGTCCAAGCTCGAGGTGAGAGCAGGTCGCCTCACGGCCAGTCTGTTTACTCCCTCGAGCCCCCCGAGCTGGATGATGAATTTGCTGCTGCATCGGAGAGCGATCTGGCATCTGACGCGGAAGACTCGACTGGAATGCCGCCTTTGGGCCAGCACGCCCAATCTAAGGCTGATGCCCAGATGGCCGACATAATTGTCTTGGCCAGCGTCAATGTCGGGAGCCTTCAAAGCTAGACGATTGGTTCCTCGGGTCCGGGCATCGCTCACAGCCACGCTTCCAAACGTCAGGTAGCTCTGCCTCTACCTGGGCCCAGCTCTCAGCCCAGCGTCGAGCACCCCACAGGAAGTGCACGCCCCCCATCTCCCAAACATCCTTGAGGACCCGGAATACTCCCAGGCATTCCTGAGACGGACAACCCAGGGAATGAGATGTTTGCTCTGGAGCTGGTAAGCAGACCACTCTGTCCCACGGAGGTGGGCCGGGAGGAGAATCCTTATTTGAAATGATTCCTTTTGCCGCACCCCCTTCAGGCTTCTGTACCCACATTCTCAATAAGTGCATCATTTCCTCGAGTCATCTGGCCCACAAATGCCATTCTCACAGCAGCCCGGTGCCACACTCCAGCTGTCCCGGCACACCGGATGTGGACTCCTCGCCACCGGACCCACTACTGCTGTCCCCCAACTGGCCGGTTCTGATGAGTCTAGAGGATGCCTTATTGGGACCTGCTCCTCAGTCACTAAACTGCCCAAGGCCGGGTGCTCGGAGCAAGGTAAGTGCTTCGAGTCTTCGCTCAGCACCAATGCCTCAGGATGCGCTTTTGCCTCCTGAAGCCACACTACTTGCTCCGCCCAGCTACGAAGCCTCTTCAGGTACGTCAACCCAACTTGCACGTAGCTTCCCAACCTATTGTGCTGGCTGGCCAGGACAATCCAACTCGGCTATGCGATTCAGTTCACTAGGCCCCCGGCCCCTTTCGCCGGCGTCTGCTTAACCTCGGTGCACGGCGAAGACACCAACACCCTATGTGTGGAGATTGCGACCCTTTTACTCAAAGACACGATAGAGCCTGTCCCTCCAGCCGAGATGAAGAAGGGTTTCTATAGCCCTTACATCATCGTACCCAAGAACGGCGCCGACTTACGACCGATCTTGAACTTGCACATTTTCAACCAGCCTTGCACAAACTCCCGCTCACGCAAAGATACATTCTAACTTGCATCTGACATCAAGATTGGTTCGCAGCGGTAGACCTGAAGGACACGTACATCCACATCTCTATCTTGCAATGACACCGACCCTTCCTACAGTTCGTGTCCGATGGCCAGGCATATCAGTACAAGGTCCTCCCCTTCGGCATGTCCCTGTCCCCTCGCATCTTCACGAAGGTCGCAGAGGCAGCCCTTGCCCCTTTAAGGGAAGTGAGTATACATCCACATACTCAATTACCTTGATGACTGGCTCATCCTAGCCCTCTCTCAAGAGTCACTGTGCGCCCACAGGGACCAGGTGCTCAGGCATCTCAGCTGTCTTGAGCTGTCAGTCAGTTCAGTGCTCTCATTTCTACAAGAGAGGCTGAAGGGGAGGCTGTTCCCCTCCACCTTGAAGGTTTATGTAGCCGCCATAGCGGCTCACCACGACACAGTGGATGGTAAGTCTCTAGAGAAGCACAATCTGATTATCAGGTTCCTTAGAGGTGCCCGGAGGCTGAACCCTCCCAGGCCATGCCTGTTCCCCTCTTGGGATCTGTCCATGGTCCTTTCAGGCCTTCAGAGACCCCCCTTCGAGCCACTAGAATCAGTCGAGCTCAAAGCCCCCTCCTTGAAGATGGCCCTCCTGATTACATTCACTTCCATCAAGAGGGTTGGGAACCTGCAAGCGTTCTCTGTCAGCAACACTTGTCTGGAGTTCGGTCCAGCAGACAACCATGTCGTCCTAAGACCATGACCAGGATACGTGTGCAAGGATCCTACGACCCCCTACAGGGACGATGCAAGCGTTGCCCCGGGAGGAGGAAGACCCAGCCTTTTCCTTGCTGTGTCTGGTGCATGCTTTGCGTACCTATGTGGACCGCACGCTGAGATTTAGATGCTCTAAGCATCTCTTTGTCTGCTTTAGTGGACAGCGGAAAGGGAACACTGTCTCCAAACAGAGGCTTTCCCACTGGGTCGTTGATGCCATCGCTTTGGCCTATTACACCCAGGCCATGCCCACCCCCTTGCCGGTTCGAGCACACTCGTCGAGAAGTGTGGCATCCTCCAACTGCCTGCCCGCACCTGCATCAGCAGCACACGTACACGGTTCAGCGCATGGCGTGATATATAGAGAATAGGGACTGCTAGTGTCGCTTCACTCGACACAACGTCGAAGTGAGCGACAGACAGGGAACATCTAGGTTATTGTTTTAACCTCTGTTCCTTGATGAAGGGAAGGAGATGAACCGAGCCACTGCAATGGCCGAACCTTATTCTTGGCTCCTCAGAGCAAAACCTGAATGAACCTGAATGAACAGATGCATGCAAATTCTGTCTGCCAAATTCTCATTAGCCTTTTATCAAGTTCTGAGGTAACCGAGCCCTCCATCAGGGAACGAAGGTTACAACAGTAACCTAGACGTTTTTTCAAGCCATGTTGCTTGCTTGCTCTCAGTGTAATTTGTCTACTGTCTCCACCAAGGTGGGTTTTTTATTTCTTTCCAAAGATCAGACTAGTAGTACTTAAAGCATGAGTGACTGTGGGGATATTTCTTATATTAGTTAAATGTAGATTGTTAATTGCTATTGTTCCAGCTGACTGTGGCAGCTATTTGTGTCAAGGTGTTTTGAAGCTCATGTTTCTGTAAAATTTTGCAGTGGTGGTGTTCTTGGGGCACAGTCCAGAGAACATGAGAACAACAATTCGAAACACTGCCCCCAGTGGCTAAAGTTGTAGCTGTTGTTGGGTGTATGGGCACATGTGAGCTACATTTTCCAGGTGTAATCTCCACAGAGGGGCGCCAAAACAAATTGTGAATCTATTTGTTTTCAGCCAACAGGCTGTAAATCAGTGAACAAGAATGACTATTTTATAAACTGTAACCCCCAACCCAAACTCCAAATATAAACCTAACCATCAGGGGAGTAAAAATGTAATGTTAGAGGGAAAAATGCAACCTCTGAATTGCACTTCTCACTGATTATGGAAATTTGATTACTTCCTGGTTTCATTGTGGGATCCAAACCCAGGTCTCCCACATTGCTGACACAATGCGCCTCCGGTCACGCCACAGGGGGAGGTAAACACACAGGAGTCGATGCAAATATGTCTGATTGGAGATGCCATTTGTAATGTGGTCGATCGTAGGGTACCAGAAGTATTGGAAACAACATGTCGGCCTTCTGTTTGATCATGTTGTACAAGCACTCATATATAGAGATGTATGGTATGGTAATGTGGTACTGTCAAATATAGATGGACACAATCAAACACACACATTAATAGTTAATCTATATGAGGACATACCAAAGACTTTTTCATATATAGATTATTTTAATTACTAATGATTAACCTTAATTATAACCCTAAAAGAAAGTTTTGTACCCACAATTGTACACACACACACACACTGACGTAAGCAATTATGCTTACAGATGTAGTGCGACAAATACAAACACACACACACACACACACACACACACACACACACACACACACACACACACATACACACACTTAGTGTGTTCTCACACATCTATAAAAACAAACTCTGTGCCAAACTCTTACACATTCAATAAACTATCTCCCCTAATCTGATGTTTTAACACCTTAAGGCCACTTCACTAGAAAACAGGTTTAAGAACATACCAGAGCATTTACATAATGTTACGACCCCTCATCTGAAAGTATGCAGAGTATGTAGACCAGCATGTGCACACACTTGCATACTGTGTGTACATACAAACTCTGACTCACTGAGCTGGGCAGACACTTTGTGCCAAAGCGACTATGATGTTACTGCCACAGCCTCTCATGCTATGTTTCTATCTCTGTGTTGGACCTGTTTTTTATTTCCCATTCATCAGTGGCTATGGTGGTTAAAATAAAGACATGAGTGAAGTATTTCACCTGGTTGAATTTTAGAAGTTCATGGCCTTAAAAATGATCTACCCAAGTAAGCAAACCTAAACACTTTTAGCTATTCAAGGTTGTATTTAAAGGGATGTTGGATTACGAAATGTGATCCCTGATCTCATGAAACAGAGTAATGTCTAGTGGGGGGCACCAAAAGCAAGTGAAATTGTGTCGTAATAAGACAAGGTTTTTAAGTTGAATATTAGATTGAGGTTTCATGAATTAAATTTACCTCCCTAACCTAAAACTTTAACCTAAACCTAACTAATAGTCTCCTAAAAGCAAAAGAGAGGTGAATAAAACAGACATCCTTACCCTAAACCAATGCTTAAACCTAACCAATAGTGTCCTAAAAGGAAATTCAACATGAAAAGCACATTTTCTGAAGCAACCACATCTTTTCGTGTCAGTCTTGTCTCAGTTTGCACACTTGACTGGTCTCAAGCCACGGTCTTCAAAGTCCAAAGTCCTACACTTTATCAGTTGAGCTATTGGAATACAGTAAGTGTGCAAATGTTGATGGTTCTGTAAATTAAGTGTTAAAATGTATTGTTCTTCAAATTATGTGTTTTGATATCATAACATAGCAGTGTGTGAGTAATAGAGCGTAAAAGAAGTGTTATAAAAGTCATTATCAGTAGTTGTACACGTGATTTTTGTGAAACTGAATAAAACACACAGTTGTTGTAGAGCATCTAGTGTTCATTTCACCAGTGAACTGTGGCAAAACAGAACACGGCAAGTACAAATTTTAGTTTTTTGTTTTGTTATAGTAATGTTTATTCTATGAGACTAGGTTGTGGGTGAGAATGCAATTCATGATTAGGGATGGGAATTGTAATTACTTCAACGATTCCAGTTCCGATTCTTTAAGGGTTCCATTAATGATTCTTACTTTTCAGGAAGACTGTAACAGGGTTCTTAAAATGGACAAGGAGGAGGCTGGAACCGGCAGAAGAGTTAACATAACTTTAGGGTGTGTTCACACTTGACAGGTTTGGTTAGATTAAAATTAACTCTGGTGCGATTGCTCTGTTAGTGCTGATCATTTGAAAAAGTGTGAACGCTGCCATCCGAACCTTGGTGCGCATCAAACAAGCGGACCATGAGTAGTGGGTCTCGGCCCGCTTCCAAACGAACTCCGGTGAGGTTTGACTGATAAATGAACGCAGCATGGACCAAAGACGACTAAATGGACCAATAACAGGATTTGATGTCACAAGAAGCGACACTAAAAATCACTTAATTTGATAACATAGAAAGAGCAGTAAGAGTGGTGTAAGCAAAACAAAATGATTAGAGGGCAAACATCGAGAAATGAGGAGGTAAAGTTCCTTATTAACATTTGGTCTAACGAGCATATCCAGTATACTGGAAAAACAATGCACAAAAATTCTCAAGTGTAGGCAAATTTTCAGTGATAGGTTGGGTCCAACAAGCACATTTAGCCCAGCAGCCAGCATTGTTTTGGATGTTCGGCAAGTTCCGTCACAAAATATACATCATTAGAGCTGTCCAATCATGTTGTGATCTTATCCTTATGCCTTTTGTTTTGTATCTTTAGGTAAAGTGTTAAAAAAGCCAGTGTGAACGCTAAGCGAACAAGGACTAAATGTATCATAAGAAATAAGAGAACCAAACTACAAGTGTGAACTCACCCTTAATGACATTAATCAACTGAAACATAATATAAAACACACATACACGTGCACACACACAGCGGCCGTGTGTCTCTCTTTCTCTTTCTCTCTTTCTCGCTCTCGCTCTCTCTCTCTCGAACTGGTGCCTCCCGCTCATCTTTATCTTCCTTCCGGCTGATTAGAACAATTCAGGTCCGGGGGTGCATCCTCACGACTCTGCCATGCCCTCCTCCTTGTCACAAAGACATATTTGGAAATAAGAAATGCTATTTTTATTGCATTTACTGCCCTCAGGAGTCTGTTGCCAAACGATGAGTTCTTTTCAGATTTCAACAGGTCAGATACAACAAATCAGAGATAAATGTGTCCTAACACAATTTATTACACAATGCAAGTACGAGTTGTATTCTCAGCGTTGCCACAAGGGGTGTTATAGCAATCCACAGCCATATAGCAATGCAAGAATGCACATTTGCCTAAACCTGATGTGCCCTATTGAGGTTTGATCTCTGAAAACTCTTTATTGTGTTGTAGAGAGAGATTAAATCTTTTCAGAGGCTGGATTCCCAGTACGCATGTCAATTTCCATAATGATGAACATTTTAAGTGCATCTGTCTACGTGTTATTATAAACAGTAGCTCTACCCTATGTTACACAAAAGGTATTTTCAAATTAAAGGATATCAGAAGTGTAACATTTTTGTATGTGTTTACAATATGAATTTGTGTGTACAAATCAAATACTGTGTTACATTAAGTAACCAATGGTGTAGTCAAACACAACAAGTACAAAACAAAGTAAATAACTGAAACAAAGACCTGCTCTACCAATTCCTACATTTATTAATTCTTCATAAACTTTCATTGAGGCCTTTTGAGTAAGAACATTTGCTTTGGAGTAAGAAAAGCAAAATGTTTAATGGAAAAGTTCACCAATAACAATTCTGTCTTGTTTCAAACCTTAACACAAAAGGTGAATTTTTGAAGAACATCCAGGCTTCTCTTTTCCATGTAATCAAGTGAAGGGGAATGGGTTTGTCAAACTTTTTTTAATGATAAAAAAATGCTAGGCTATTCCAGACAAATTTTAGTACATCTAGAAGTGAAAATAAATCAACTTTTTATTTGAGAGATTTAATATTTTTTATACTGAACACTTCAAATAAACACACGCACGCACAAAAACTGCAAAAAAAGGTATGTATTTGCCTCTCAAATGGGAGGTTAAGAGATTCTTGCTCCAGTGGCGACTGAACGGGGCCTCTTGTGTTACTTTCTCAGGAGTGTCAGGTTTTCAAATCTGTTCCCCACTCCCATACCCCCCAGCTCTCTCTGAACCTCCAAACACACACACACACACACACACACACACACACACACACACACACACACACACACACACACACACACACACACACATTGAGAGAAAGCATCTCCAGGATCTGTGGAGACAGAGATGCTCTTAAAGAGGTCACTGCTGTCACATTAAAATCCACACATGAATGATCATTTTTCAAGCAGCCAGTTTAGTAAATGAACATTCCAGGTTAAATACTTCAGCTCACATCGGTGGCCTACTCTCCATTACCAAAGAATATAATGTTGTCTCTCCATTTGTAAGAATGAATAAAAAAGTACAGTAATATATTTAAAGTGAAAGCTGGATCAAATAATCAGCCTGATCTCATGAACATTACGTGACTGTTGGAACATTTTTGCAATTACATGCTTCATTACACATTTGGCTGCTGTTTCCAAGTGAAATATCCAGCGGGGGGCACCAAAAGCGAGTGAAATGGTGTTGTAATCAGACAAGGTTTTTAAGGTAAATACGAGATGGATGTTTTTATGAGTAAAACGTACCTTCCTAACCTAATAATTTAACATAAACCTAACCAATAGTGACCTAAAAGCAAATGAGAGTTATACAAAACAGACATCCTTACCCTTAACCAACACTTAAACCTAACCGATAATGTCCAAAAATCAAATGAGAGGTGAACAAAACAGACATCCTTACCCTTAACCAACACTTAAACCTAACCGATAATGTCCAAAAATCAAATGAGAGGTGAACAAAACAGACATCCTTACCCTTAACCAACATCTATCCCTAACCAATAGCGTCAAAAGCAAAATGAAAAATGAATAGCACATTTTCTGACACTACCACTTCATCAGGTGCTGCTTTTATGACACTCTCGTCTCACGTGTCAGTTTGCACCAAAGTCTAACCTTCTATCAGTTGAGCAACAGCACAAGCTCATGACATTGGAATTAGTGTGTAAATGTCGGTGAGTCTTTAATAAAAGCATTAAAATATATTGTTTTTCAAACGATACGTTATTGTAAAAGTGTTTCGGTATCATAACATAGCAGTGTGTGAGTAATAGAGTGAAAAATAATCATAATCAGCCATTGCACTCGTGATTTTTGTGAAAGTGAATAAAACGCACAGTTGATGTAGTGCCTCTAGTGTTATTTTCACCATAAAACTGCAGTGAAACATAGAATATGCATGTAAATGTTAGTTTGCTAAAATGTTGCTATAGTAAAATTTGTTCTTTGAGACTAGGTAGAAAGAATGGTATCTAACAAATAATTAATTAATTTGCAAAGGGCAAGACATAAACATTAACTCCAAGTTTACATTTAACTCTCTCATACTACAGCTTGATATCATTGAAATGCCGCATTGAAAACTGAAATAATTCACTTCTATTTACAGTAGAATTCACATATCCTTGGCAGTGTTGCAACTCGGGTATCATAGAAAGCTGCACATTTCTACTTTTAAACCCTCTAGAATGCTGGCCCCATAGACTTCCACTGTAAGTGCATTACACAAAACATGTTTTGAATGAATCAATGAGTCTTAATTACTGAATGATTTTCTTTTTATTAATAAATTAATGGACTAAATAATGTCATGTTGACTGTATGGCTCACACGGAATCTACGCCCTCAGAACTCCACCGGAATTCTAATAAATTAATATTCTGGGTTCAATACAAGTTAAGCTCAGTGGACAGTATTTGATGCATAATATTGATTACCACAAAAAATATATTTTGACTCGTCCTTCCTTTTCTTTAAAAAAAGAAATGTGAATGTGGCCAAGTTTTGGAGGATTTAAACACATAAATGTGAAGCTTACAGTTAAATATTCTGTTAAACCCCATGTATTATTTGAGCATTAAAGTTGTTTAAACTGCCATATTTACAATCATTGTAGGGTTTTAGGGTTTGTTGACGTTACATCGTCATGGCAACGAAGTTGTAAAATTGGCTTTAACTTTATACAGAAAAGGTAAGTGATTTTATCACTCTGAAATCATGTTTACATGCATATTGTTTATGTCTTGTGGCTAAACCTTTGAAAAAGTGAGTATTTTAATGTTCAAAATTGGCCCCATTCACTTCCATTGTAAGTGCCTCACTGTAACCCAGATTTTTGCTGCTTTTAAAGAAAACAAGGAGCAAGTCAAAATAAGATTTTGTGGTAATCAACATTATGCCACAAATGCTGACCTTTGAACTTAACTTGTAGTGAATATTCCTGTAATATATATTGTGTAATTTAGAAGCAGATTGTCCTTACAACAATATTTAATGTAAAAAAAGATCATTACTATTTTTTTACATCTTCTTCTTCTATTTGCCATTGCTATTCTCTGCCCTGAGGAAGTTTGTCGCACTTTTGAACCCTCTTCTACTGTTAGATGAGCTTAACAAACAAAAGTGGGCATTGAAATGATCAGAGCTAAAAAAGAAACATCAATCCCTCCCACTCCGGCATAGCTAATTACGCAGCCTAACATCAACATCTCTCCCCGGAAAAACAGATGTCACTCGTTCCGCGCTTCCTGTTTTGCTTGCTGGCGCTATTTTCAGATCAGTATGCACAAAACACACAAACTGGCTCTTTTTCTGTGCTTCCTCCTATTGTTTTCCATTTCTCATGTTGCTGTGATTCAGGCGACATCGCTGCCCAGCAGGAATGTATGTGTGTTGTTGCTTTATGTAGCACATAACTGGGCTTAGTACAGATGGTGTACTTGAGACAGACTCATTTATCAAGATCAAGTGGTCTAGGCAAACAAGCACTGACCAACTTGTCAACTCCCCCATCTTTACCAAAATCAGCCCAATACTAGGTGTACTTATTACACAGCTCTCTAGAATAATTTATTGTAATTGATCATTCGCGGTATTCTGTGATCAAATATTTTCCTCTAATATTCGAAAACAGTACAATCGACCGTTGTCCCAGGCAATCGATTTCCTACATAGTTAATGTCTCTCGCAGCAATCTGCAAGCTCTTTCTTAATGTGGTAAGCAACGTAGCAACTTGGCATATTATCTGCATTTTACAACGGATTAGAATGTAGCCTGACCAATCAGAATTTAGAGTCAGAATTTGTGATTATACTCTGAGGCCACGTCCACACTAATACATTTTCATTTAATGTCGGAATTACAGCACTTACGAAAAAATAAATAAAATGGCAGAGACTTAAATTAAAGGTAGATGTATGTACATCTACACATTAATTGTCATAGCAATGAATAATTTCTAAGGCCACATCCACACAAATGTGTGAAATACATGGATTCTGCTACACTTATGCACTAGAATGCCACTTTCCTCCACCAAATATTGAGCGCTTTGAAATCACTCTCTATTACTGCATACTTTGGAAAACAATGATAAAACTGAATGTTTTAAATGTACACAGATTCATGTGGACCTTGCCTGACTTAAGTTGCACTCAAGTCATGTCAACATTTTTTCAACTTTTGCATCTTTGTTGATCTCTTAATTATGCATTTTCTTAATTATGGAACCTCGAAATTATATGAAAGCTTCGAATTTTCCTACTTGACCATTGTGACATCATGTAAAATGAACCAGAAATGGCAGAGTCCTCAACAATTAAAGTTAGAAGGTACATCTACACATGGATCTACGCTCCTACGAGTTTTCAACTTAGAATTTCCAAGTTGTCATTTTGTTTTTAGGATAATTCCAACAAGATGATGAAGGCAGGATGCATTTCGAAAAAGTTTTGAGACAGTGAAATGTGAATCCCTCTGCATTGTTTATGAGCAAAATCTAAATGTACAAAAAAATATACACATATGTTTGCAATACAATATAAAAGCTATTAACGATTCATTCAGTCATGCTTTTAAAGTCCAATAAAGGCAAAAGAGTAAAAGAGACATAGAAAGACAAGCAAACAAGCCTTTGATTATGTAATTCATGTGTGACTGTGTGATTAAGTGTTTTTCCTTTAACTAGTTCACACGTAGCGGCACCTTTAAGCTTTATTTTTGATCCATTGAAGCTCTGAAGTTAGTCAGCATCTGACTATAACAACACACACCCACTACACACACACACACACACATACACACACACATACGGCTTGACTCAAAGCCAGAGTGTGTTGAGAGAAGCTCTTTAAACTTGTTGTGCTGGTCAGACAGGTCGTTGTGTGAGAGAGCTGCAAGTGGGAGTGTGATATACACAGGAACTTTAGTTTTTTTTTTTTTTAAACTGATACTAATGATAGAAATAATGTCTTATAGTCAGCAGTGTCATATCACACATGTTCCTACGTTAGCACTATTTAGATGTTATTTATTCAGCATTTTGGCACGTAACTCTCTCCATACCATTGGTGGTTTGGAAATCGTTTAGCTTGTTAAGGAGAGGTCTTAGTCTTTATTGCATGATTTTCATCTGATGGTTAGTAAAACATTCTTGCTTTACCTAAAATGCTGCAAGGAACCATTGAAGAACCTTTATTTTATTAAGTTTCACAACTCCTCCTTCCTTCTTGTCATGGTGAGATATTACAAACCAACTAAAACCCAAAACTATCTCTGACTTGCCTCCGTTTCATCCCTAATGCATAATGAACAGGTGACTGAAGGAAGTAATTAACTGCAGTCAAATAATGTGCAAGAGTGAACATCATTCAAGGGAAAGTTGTGTTGTTGACTTGAAATAGTTCCCTCCAAATACAGTTATTAAAATATTCCCCAAAGTTTCATATTTATTTTATGTGTGTTTAAATCTTTTACTTAGGCTTAGAAGAGACTGTAGTAAGGAACTGTAAGCAACACCCTAACATTGAAGTTGCCAAGTTTGAAATATGGCCATATTTCAGGTCATAGTGGAACATCACAGTCCTGTTCTAATAGCTTTAGTATTCCTAAATGTTTCTCCATGAATAATGAATAATAAAAATAAATCCAAAATTGACATTATTTTTCTAATTGCCTAATTACCTGAAGTATATAGGGTTGTTAGTTACCTGTGATATGTTCTAGTGTTACAATATATATTTGTCCCTAAATTACATTTTTTATGATTATTTATTTAATATCTATTTAAAGGAATATTCTGTGTTCAATCCAAGTTAAGCTCAGTCAACAATATTTTATGGCATAATATTGATTACCACAAAAAATGTATTACTTTTCTTAAAAAAAGGAAAATCTGTGTAACAGTGAGGCACTTACAATGAGCCCGGAATATTCATTTTAGTTTACTATCACAGGATATCTATTCCTTTATCACAACACAAATGTGTCCTATTTTAATACAAAAGACAACATTATCACGTTGATTTTCTGTTCAACGATAGTGAATCATCAGGTTCCCATATGCGTATACACATATTATGCATGCTATTTGTAACTCAAGGTGGTGCTGTTGTTTCAGTGATTGACTAGATTGACATTTGACAATGCTATTGGACGAAGAAGCAACGTGGAAGTAAACTATAGCAAGTGTAACACATGAACAGTATAATATGGCTATTGACATCTGTGTGTACTTCTTGATTTCTGTAAGTTGTACATCCAGAAGACTTAACATGTGCCTGAGAAAATAGAAATCGTTTTGTTTGCAAAAGGTCTTCATCTACTCATGGTTCATAGTTTACTTAGAAGCTGATTCATACTTACACAAAGTTTCTTACATACTGTACATCCAGTCTCGGAAGGAAGACGTCCCCCTCACACACACACACAAACACACACATTCCTTCATTTATTCACTCATTTACACATTTCTTCATCTCATAATTTCATCATCTCAAGTACACTTATTCATCAGGTGAGTCACTCGGACCGCAACTCTGAGTGTATATATGTGTGTGCACTTCTAGAAAATCTAGGTGAGGAAGAGTAAACGCTTCTTAAATATGTGCAAGTGCAACCATTCAAAAGTAACATTGTATTCTGATATTATATTTCTATTCTCAAGCAGCATAAAGGACTAAATTGCAAATATGTATTTCTCTCTCTCTCTCTCTCTCTCTCTCTCTCTCTATATATATATATATATATATATATATATGCCTTTCTATAGGCCAAATGCCTTTTGAGATTAATGGAAATGATATTGTATCATTGGCACTGTCTGATTACCATATTAATATATGACAAGATGTTTTCATGGTAATTCAAGGTTCTTATTCTACAGTCATGTTAGTGTTAAAAAACATGTTATAAGCCATGTACCATGGTAATTGTTTTTAGAAGGGGATTCACATCTGTAGAGCTCCAGAGGTCAGAAAACACAATTTTGTTCAATTCTATCTCATTTTCCTCAGGGAGTTTGAGTTCCTTTCCTGGAGCTGTCAACCCTCATTTGCCCTAGAGGTCGTTTTTACGATACACCATGCAACACTGGAAGCTGGAAAAATCCAGGCAGGAATATAGTGACTGTTCTGTTATCAGGAAGGGAATGCCGAGGAAAAAAGTGTGGGAGTTGTGTTGTTTCCTTTGGAGCACAGTAGAACAGTGCAGATCTTGTACAAGTCTGGGTGGGAATATGCTAGATGTTTAGAGCTCAGGGAAGCAATAACCCAAAACATGTTTGGCATCCAGGGTTGCGGTGCCAAAATGTTCCTCCTCTCAATTTCAGGATCCTAAAAGGTGGCTGAGGAGATCCTGGACTGTGTTAGAACATGTCAGGGCATCTCTCGCTCTGTAAACAACTCCAATGGGCGTACAGTAATCACACAGGGTCACGTTTAGTCCTTCTACTGCAGTCTGTCTCAATGATTCTCAACTGGTTTGACCCTAATATTACATTTTATTTTATTGTTTTAATTTTCAGGGACAATACACATTAACACAATATCCCACTGATGCAAATGTGACAGATTTATCTAAAATTGGCTAATTTTCATCTGCTGTTCCTGGGCAAGTTGATGTCAAAGGATGAAGAATACACTAAAATGCATTCTATACACATTATACATAATTTATACATTACCATAACAATCAAACTGCTGTCAGTTAATTAAGATTTGTCAGATGAACTTGCGCCTTGATTGGACACGTTTATTAAATAACGTTGTTCAATTATGACGATGCAGTGTAAATGGACGTCGCCATATTTAATGTTTATTTTTGTCACTGTCACTTTGTTGTCAGTCTCAAAACACTGACTGTGTGAACTGACTTGCAAAGCCCTAGCAACAATCTTCTCACTCCTTTAGTCTTTAGTCTTAGACTGTCACTATTACCTACAGTACCTCCTCATGTCATCTCCTTTGACCACCGGTTTCCCTTTTATTTTCCACTTTTCTCTTGCATAACTCCCCGGCTCAGAGGTGCGCATTGTTCTTCGCCGGTTGCTTTTTATAAAGTCACTTGTGAGTCGTTTTCCACACTGCTGATTGGTGTGCTGTAGAAAGCCCTTTAGTTTGATGACTTTGTGTCAGTATAACGGTGACAAAGCAGCTACAATACACAGGAATACAGTAGTAAGTGTGCTTTAGGGCATCAATAGGGCATCAAATTTTATGCTAATAATTTTCAATGGTTATTGTCATTAGATTAGCATTACCGTACTTTTGGTCACTTACTGCAATACCTTTTATTAAATGTAGTTAATCAGCATTAATTAAAGGGTGTACAACATATACTACCATGATTTTTAAATACCTTACAATTAAAACTACATATATATTTTTCTCTCTCACATTACAGTAATGTGATTGAGAAGTTTTGTGTTAAGGAGAATTACTTTACTTTCTTTTTAAGGGAAGTATGACCCAGTTTTAGTCACATTCATAAACCTGCTCGTCTTTTATCTGGGCAATGTACCAGCACTTTGTGAAGGACATCAATGCTATGTACCACCGTACATACATTTACAATATTTTATCACTATGTGTGCTGTGAATGAGAGGGTTTGTTGTAAGGGTGAGGCAGTCCTTCCTACAGAGTCACTGGTACCATGCAAATATTCTTAACGCAGCATGCAAAAGTAATGGAAATCAGGCCTTCTTAATACCCCAGTGGAATGTGCTGTAAGGGAAAAATAGGAACATGGACTTTCTCCTTCACAAGCTCTCTCCCTCTTTTCTCAAACTCTTTATTCCCCCCAAATGTCCACCTGCCTTCGTGTAGCACGAGTAGAAATGTGATGTCATTGGTTTATATGGCATTAACAAATCAAGGCATTTCCCTGTATGAGCTTAATATATTTAAGCATTTCTGAGTTTGTGAATCTTATAAAAGCTGTCAAGAACATGTAAGAAAGAAATAAGAAATGACGCTTTGCTTTAAAAAGAAATTGAAGCATCTTTTTAAGACCATTAATTATTTTGTGTGTGTGTGTGTGTGTGTTGTGACATTATGTTCATTATTTAAATTGTAAATTGTTTATACATCATGGAAGTATTACTGCCCTTATTTTAAAGCGGAATTGAATATATCCATCTATCTATCTATCTATATATATATATCTATATAATGCAGTTATTTTATATGTTATGTATGTATTATGTATGTTATAACTAAGTTACGTTATGCAAATTATAGTTTCTTATTTTTTTCTTTAGATTTTTAGGTGAAAGATGACATGGATTTGTTTTTATGAGATTCACACATACAATGAAAAAGATATGTGTTGGATTTACTTAAAATTTATATTTAGCATTTTTGCAGCACGCTTCTAAAGTAAATTCAACTTATGGTCATTTTATGTCAGCACAACTAGAAAAACTTTGTTAGATATACACAAATCAACCAGTTCAAAAAAAATTAAATCATATGAATAAAATGTTCAACTAATAGCACGTTGTTTCAAATGAACATTTATATAATTGTTTCTACTTTATTGAATTGGCTTAAAAGAAAATAATGACTGAGGTCAGTCATTAAACTTGATTCCCCAAAGAAGTTGTATCTGTATCAGCAACGCACCTTCACATGTGCAAGGAAAGGAAAGAAAAGATGCCAGGAAAGATTACACGGATTGAACTGTTTCCAACTTTACAAAAGGAAACACTAATCACCCTAATGATGACAAAATAACTAATTAAAGTAAAAACATCAATAATACTAAAGTTGTCTTTATAACAACTAATTAAATGCCCCAAATAAGTTCCTTTTGACCAAACTAACATGCTTAATTTATTCAAGCGCAAAGCTTATTAGTATTTCCCACGACCTCAGTTCAGTACTTGATCATTTGAGTCAGATTTATTCTTTTCTTTATGTAACTATCTAAGTTTACCTTGTAATTTATATTTTGTGTTGTGCGCATTAATGCAGATTAATTAAAGCTACAAATGTTACAAATATGTACGTTTCTGAGTAGAAGTGATTTATTTTCATACGTAATGGTTGTTATATCTTACCTCATAATAGTTGTTAGTTTGGAGAGATGAATAACACTGTGTCTCTTTATACAGAATCCTTGCTGTCATCTCCCGCGGGCCCCACCCACATGGACCTGCGTGTAGGTGAGCGTCTGGTGCGTCCGGGTTCGGACACGGCCTTCCTGTCCCCTCTCCACCCCCCTCTGCTGCTCAGTCCCTTCAATCCGCAGCACTGTTCCCAGTACAGTCATTCACAGCTTCAGCATATACAGGTACATTTGCCATATACGCTTACTGTGATATCACACTTTTCCCAAAGTACCTTTCCAGCTACTTATTTTTGTGAATTTTGGGATATTGCACAAAAAAGTATCGTTGTTGTGATTGATTATGACTGGTTTATCTCCTTCCTGTAGCAGCTTAACATGGAGCAGCGTCTAAGAGACCAGGAGCAAGCCAAACAACAGCTACAGCAACTCAAGCACAAGGACAAGAGCCAACAGAGTGAGTTCTGACCACACAACAACCCCTGAACAAAACCACTGTTCAGACACTGCTTATCAAATAGACCAGTGATTCCCAATCAGGGGTTTACACGGGTGCTGAAGTCGATTCCAGAGATTATGAAATATTAAGGCTGTCAAAAGACTAAAATAATTAAAATGATCTTATATATATTTTTGTACTTATGGGCTTAAAGGAATTTTCCAGGTTCAATACAAGTTAAACTCAATCAGCTGCATTTGTGGCATAATGTTGATTACCACAAAAAAAGTTTTGACTCGTCCCTCGGTTATAAAAAAAACTGTTTGCAGTTTGGCACTTACAATGGAAGTGAATGGGGGCCAGTCCATAAACATTAAATTACTCACTGTGTCCAAAGTATAGCCACAAGATATAACCATTATTTGTGTTAACATGTTTTTAGTGCCATAAAATCCTTGATGTACAAGCATTACACAGTTTACCAGATTACAGGGTTTACTGGCATCACGTTGTCATTACAACATAGTTTTAGTATTGCAAATAACTTTACACAGAAAATGTAAGTTAGCATTTGAAATACACTACAATCATGTCAACATGCATAATGTTTACGTCTTATGGTTATACTATTGAAACTGATTAAGTGATAATCAATAATTGATTATGCTGTCGATTGTGCTACACATAAAAAATAAACATAAAAAAGCATTTAACACACACCTAAAAAGTAAAAAAAAACAATATGTGAATGTCAGTTTGTGTGTATGACACTTGTAGCAAAAAATGTGTATACATAAATACATATAAAGATTTCAATCATAAGTAGATTTCTGAAGCAATGCTCTTTACATACGGTATCTCACACATCACCACAACAATGCGAAACATTCACCGCACAAATAAAATGACGTTATGTCCTAGTGTGATTATAAAATTGCAAAGGCTGTGATTTAATATATAGTGATTTTAAGATAAATATATAGTTTGCATGTGCTGCGCACTTCATAGTGAATATATGAAGCCGGCTGCTCATACAGGGAAAACCATAGATAGATATCTTTATGGAAAACACCATCATGAGCATTGCATGCTCTGTTTGTAGTAGATGACAGCGAGCAGAGCGCTAATTCACTTTGTAGCACAAGGCACATACAGACCACATATTTACTGTATTTAATTAAATGGCAGTCTTCTGCAGTTTAATAATCACACTGGCCCTGTAGACAGGATAAATCCTCCCAAATTTCTGCCAAAATAAAATCTCACTTTAAATGGATAAAATTATGACAGAAATATATCACAACTTTATAGTTATGCAATATTCACTGTAATACAGTACTACTACTACTACTAATAATAAAAATAATAATAATGATACATAAATATTATATATATATATATCACATCTGTGATGCTCTGTTATGCTGCACTTAATGCACTGACAAAATAACTCCATTGTTGTATTTTGAATTATGCTGTGAGGTTCTGTATAAAAGCACTTCATTTCATTCAAATAATACAATATTATATTGAAAATGTATTGTTCTATTTTCATTTGATTAAAGTTTTAATGAATTCATTTATAATTTATTATGAAACCATTATGGTGAAAAAATTGAAATAAACTGTTGATATGGAATTCATAAACAAACAAACAAAGAGGTTTTGCTATTAGTTTCGGTACTGAAAAAAGTATCCGTACTCATTCACCAAAAAATGGTATTGGGACAACTCTAGGTATTTTGATTAGCACGCTAAAAGTCTAAATGTTTTGATCTATGTATCTATTGATGATGAATGCGATTCCTTGAAAATGAAACACTCATCACTCAAATGTTACTAATATGCATCTTTAGCCACAAGAACAATCGGGATTTTTCATTTCAGTTTGTCACATTTCTTCAGCTAAGAGGCAACTGACATGTTACAGTAGAATTTTTTTCCTCACCCATGAAGCTAAACAATCCGAACAATAGCAAACACTTAAAATGGGTGCCAAACAGTTAGCTAAACTCTTATGCAAATAACTGCACCCAGAAACAAAACACTGCTGATGTTACAGTACATTCAGTAATGCCCTCTTTAATAGTACACCTCCCTGAAACAGAGACACTGCCGCCTCAGGAAATAACACACAGAGTGAAAACAAAACTTTGTGGTTGAAAACTCATCGACATGGGGACCCTGTTGTTCTATAAAGGGGAACAACCCTGTTGTTCTATTATGCTGTTCTATAAAGGGGACCCTGTTGTTCTATAATTAAAAAAAAAAAAAATTGCATTGTAGCTTCATAGATAGATAGATGGACGGACGGACGGACGGACGGATAGATAGATCCAGGGGCATTCTCCCATTTTTCCCAGAAGTGCATGACGAGCTGATACGGTCGTGGAGGGCACATTATACTGCCCATAACCGACCCCTCCGCTCGTCCGCTCTCACTACACTGGACGACGGGGCGGCCCACGGGTACACGGAAGTCCCCCAGGTGGATAGGGCGGTTGCAATCCACCTGTGTCCCGAGAATGACGCCACCTGGCGGGACCGCCCGGTACTCCCCTCCAGAGCCTGTAGGATGACATCATCATTGACCTCCAAAGCCTACAGCACCACCAGACAGGCCACCTCCGCCCTGCATGTCATGGCTCTCCTGCAGGTCCATCAAGCCAAAGCACTTAAAGATCTGCATCTGGGTAGTCCCGACCCCGATGTGCTGCAGGAACTGCGCTCTGCCACCGACCTCGCTCTCAGAGCCACGAGGGTCACAGCGCAGGCACTCGGGCGGGCAATGGCCACCCTCATGGTCCAGGAGCGTCACCTTTGGTTGAACATGGTCGAGATGCACGACGTTGACAAGGCACCTGCGAGTTCTCAACCGGGCCTTACACAGGGCCCGGTTGAGATCATTTAACACAGACTCCCGTTCAAAATACTCACACAGAAACAGATTCTTACCTGCGTTCGACAGCTAGATTGGTTCACGGCGGCAGACCTGAAGGACGCGTACATCCATGTCTCCATTCTGCCTCGACACCGACCCTTCTTACGGTTTGCATTTGACGGCCAGGCGTATCAGTACAAGGTCCTCCCTTTCGGCCTGTCCCTGTCCCCTTGCGTCTTCACGAAGATCGCAGAGGCAGCTCTTGCCCCGCTAAAGGAAGTGGGCATCCGCATACTCAACTACCTCCAGGACTGGCTCATCCTGGCTCATTCTCAAGAGTTACTTTGCGGAGGTTTCTCCCACTAATCTGGGGCAAGACAGCACTGCAACAGTAGAGTACATAAATCGCCATGGCGGCGTGTGCTCTCATCATATGTCACAACTCGCCCGCCATCTCCTCCTTTGGAGTCAGCCGCGACTCAGGTCGCTGCGCTCCACTCACATCCCTGGCAACCACAACACGACTGCGGACGCGCTGTCGCGGCAGGTTTCGCCCAATGCAGAGTGGAGGCTCCACCCACAGGTGGTCCAGCTGATATGGGACCAATTCGGCAAGGCACAGATAGATCTCTTTGCCTCCCAAGACAACTCCCACTGCCTGCGCTGTGAGTCTTTGGAGGCGTTGGGGAGGGCTACGTGCAGCCGACACAGGTGCCTCTAGCACGCAGTAGCCTGCTTGCACCTGTCTCGACAGTTCATGTAACACAGTCAGCGCGTGGCGTTATTATATGGGACATCTTGTGTCACTTCATTCGACACAAGAAGGGGAACGTCATGGTTACTGTTGTAACCTCCGTTCCCCGAGGGAAGGAACAAGACGTTGTGTCCCTCCTGCCTCAGCACTTCTACCAATGTAAATGGCCATACCTTATTTATGGCTCCTCAGTGCAAAATCCTGACTGGCCCCGCTTCCATTTATACCTATATGTCCGGGGCGGGGCATGCAAATTCTGTCTGCCAACTTGACATTGGCCTTTTCTCAGGTTCAGAGGTACGTTTGGCATCCCAGGAAGACCCCTTGTGTCACCACACAACGTCTCGTTCCTTCCTTCGGGGAACGGAGGTTACAACAGTAACCATGACGTTATGTAGTGCAAAGAGCAACCATGCCAACATTGACCATATCGGTCAGAGTCACTATTACACACATGGCCACACTGGATGGAGAGGGAGGCACTAAATCAACATGCAGTTTCCTTTCCCTGACCTCACTGCAAATAGAGCTGAACCACGCTCACAGTACAGGCCATGCATAGACACATCACTGATATGTTTTCTGTGGGAGAAAACAAGCAGTTCAAAGCAGCCTTTGGTCAGACAATTGCTGACAAGGAATGTCAATTTATTCTTAGTTTGTCACGGCAAAAAAAAAAGAAATCCTGAAAATGTTTTCTTGTCGAGGGCCAAACCCTTTAAAGGTGTTGAAGTGTAATGAAATAAATTATTACAATAAAATAAATGATTCATATAAAATAATTTGCCTCTGTAAAAGGTAAAAAACGGTGAATATCTGAGACTCAAAAAGATCTAGTTTGGTATTTGTTCATTTATTCATTTGTTGATCATATGATACTGTAGTTATTTGCTATTAGTTTTGTTCATTTATGATTTTCTTTGGCTGGTTGTATTGAATTTAACAATAATAAAAAAATATTATATATATATTTATATATCGATATAGATATATAGATAGATATAAATGTAATTTTTTTATTTAAAAAAATGGCCTATTCAAAAGACCCCTTCAGTCAATTTAGTGTTTCTTTATGATTTTATTGGCTTATCTTATTGATTGACAGATGCAGTACATTGATCGAGGAGCCCACCTGTTGACGTAGAATATAACATATATACAATATACTATAGGTACAGTTAAATTAATTATTTAATGTTTAAAATAAATAAAAGTCTGTTTTAAACAATAGTGAAAACTGCCTGTTTTAAATGCTAAATATTTGAGAATCATGGCTATATTTCCATTGCAGCATTGTTTAATAAACAATTTGTTTGGTTTGATTTTATGTAGTTTTGTATGATTTAATTTGCTGGTTTTATTGATTGTGGTGACTCATTATTTATATTATTAATAAAATAAAATAAAATAAAAAAGTTTGAAATAGATAAAAGCTTTAAAAACTAAGTTTCTAAGATTCTAAAAATGTAAGGGGCACATCATTTAAAATTGTAATATACATGTAATATAATAAAATGCAAATAAAATTATATAAAAAAATTTTAATGTTTAAAATACATAAAAGCCTGTTATATAAATATGTATGTGTATGTGTATATATATATATATATATATATATATATATATATATATATATATATATATATATATATATATATATGTAGATATATATAACATTTTAAATGCTAAATACCTTAGATTCAAACAATGCTCTATTTGCATTGCAGCATTGTTCCAAAATTCCAAGAGCTTTGGTATGATTTTCTTTGGCTGGCTTTATTGATTGGCAGGTGCGGTAGCCAGTGCGGTGGTGAAGAAGAAGTTGGCGGAGGTGATTCTGAATAAACAGAAGGCGGTCCTGGAAAGGACCAACTCCAACCCTCTTAGCAGCCCATCAGTCGCCTACCGGTCAGAAACAACTCTTATTACCACCCACAAAAGGATTGATATTTCGCAGGCTTGGATTCACATTTTTTCATTAAATAAAGATCTCTTTTGTGTTTTCACAGGGAGTTGGTTCCAGATCCCAGCGCTTCTCTACAGCCTCTCCTGTCCTCTCCAAAATCATCTCTCAGTGAAGGACCCGACGAGCCCCCGCTGAGACGAGCAGGTATGTCACCATACAACAAACATACAGTGGGACCCGAAAGTATTTGAACACTAAAGTCACACAAAAAAAATTATGAATGTCTGAGGCAGGGCCACGTCAATTAGCAAGTGTGCTGTATGGACTTGTTCCAGCACCACTGCCTTGCTCACACTCACTTACAGTGTCTCACTCTTCCTCAAGGCTGTATACGGTTGCATTACGCTTCTCATTCACCTCTGACAGTGGAGAACACAGCCCTCCCACCCCCTGACCAAAAGTCTAATGCTCATTATGTCGTATTACAACACAGCTCTCTGGACGACTTCATTCTGATTGGTCAATCTATGCATTCGTTACTTGTTTACAAGAACTAAAATCATTATTTCATGTCCAAGTATTTATTTATTTGTAAAGTCTGTCACTTTCACAAAATATGCAATGAGAGGAAGATGAATTAGAATTCTGTGTTTCTGGATCTATTTATTTATTTGGTGAGTAGCAATGTTTTAAATGGGATAACATACAGTCAGCTGGTAATATACACCTAAAACCTAACATACTTTATCTCTAACTATACATCCAATTAACTTTTGGGATATAAATATATATATATATATATATATATATATATATATATATATCCAAAGGTTATATATATATATATATATATATCCCAAAGGTTATATAATATATATATATATATATATATATATATATATATATATATATATATATATATATATATAATGATTGATTACTGCCAGCCCTGTTCAACCAGCAGCATTTTCAGCAGCATGAAGTTGACTCAAAGGTCTCACCAGTAGCACACTATGCCAAGGCCAAAAGAAATTCCAGAAATTATGTGGAAAATGTGATTGAACTGTGTAAATCTGGGAAGGGCTACAAAGATATTTGAAAGGCTCTGGGACTCCAAAGAACCACAGTGCGAGCCATTATCTCTGAATAGCGAAAACTTGGCACAGTAGTGAACCTTCCCAGAAGTGGCCAAAATTCCTCCAAGAGCACAGCAATGACTCATCCAGGAAGTCACAAAAAGGCCAAGGACAACATCCATGGAACTGCAGGCCTCTCTCGCATCAATAAAGGTTACTGTTCATGACTCCACTATCAGAAAGACACTGGCCAAAAATGGCATCCATGGAAGAGTGGCGAATCCAAAACCACTGTTAACCCAGAAGACCATTAAGGCATGTCTGAATTTTGCCAAAACACATCTTGATGATCCTCAAACCTTTTGGGAGAATGTTCTGTGGACTGATGAGTCAAAAGTGGAACTGTTTGGAAGGCAGGGGTCCCGTTACATCTGGCATTAATCAAACACAGAATTCCACAAAAAAACATCATACCTATGGTCAAGCATGATGGTGATAGTGTGATGGTGTGGGGATGCTTTGCTGCTTCAGGGTGACTTGCAATAATTGAGGGAAACATGAATTCTGCTCTCTACCAGAAAATCCTAGAGGAGAATGTCCGGTCATCAGTCCGTGAGTTGAAGCTCAAGCACAACTGGATTATGAAGTAAGATAATGATCCAAAAAATAGGAGTAAGTCCACCTCTGAATGGCTCAAAATAAGCCAAATTAAAGTTTTGAAGTGGCCTAGTCAAAGTTCTGACTTGAATCCGATTGAGATGCTGTGGCAGTAAAATGTAGCTGAACTAAAGCAGTTCTGTAAAGAAGAATGGGCCAAAACTCCACCAACGTATTTTTTGTCTGAAAGGATATTTTGTATTTCTGTATTTAGCATTTTTACATTTTGTATTTCCAATGCACTGGGAAGACCCGCCACAATAAAATCTCAATAAAATAAATAATAATAAAATCTTCTGTTCCAGTGTTTTCTAGTTCAATGTGAACAAACAAAATACTTGTCCTCGCTGGAAATTTGTTGTGTTCTTTAAAGCCACCTTAAATTACTCTCTAAATCAATGTTTTGACATGTATGACTGAAACCTCTCAGTTGGCCTTGAACATTTTTGCAGAGGAAATCATTTATTTTCAAGTAGTCATTGACAAGAGTTTTTAAATACTTGACCTGTCCACTTCAGATCAGTTCAGTGCAGTTTGTCAAAATCACTTTGCTTTCGATAGTCAAATAAGGAAACATTTAACATTGTAAGCTCAAGACATGCAGTTCAAGGGTTATTGTATTTACTGATCAGTAAGGATGAGTACATACAGCTGTTGAATTACTGTTTTCAACAGCTCCAGATCTCAGTGTTGATCGTATGATACTGTAGTTAACAGCTCTTACAATGACAGCATTAGTATTTACCAGGAAGTATAGAAAAGATTTATGAACTTAAAACAGAAATAACTTTTAAAGAATCGAGTTATAACTGTGTGATCAAACATAGAGGATCTAGATGGCAGGTTTACGTCTCAATAATTCAGGCCAATGGGGATGTTCAAAACTACATCTACAGTATATATCCACCAAATGGTGTGTTTCTGAACAACTAGAAGGCCCCTCCATATCCATCTCATGACAAGTTGTAATAATAGCACCAGATAGCGAAATTGTTTAGTCCTATAGAGAACAATTAACAAACCAACAAACAATGTCATTACGATTTTTAACAGATTTGAACAATGTCCCCAACCAACACAAGGAAACTTGCAACTGATTTGCTTGGTGGAAAAAAAAAGTAGATTCTTGGCAACGATTGTTCCTATTGTTGTACTTTTATGCTTATGTTTTGTTTTTTCTTCTTTGTCCAGCGTCGGAGCCCAACCTGAAGGTGAAACATAGATTAAAGAAGCACCTAAACACTCGTAAGAGCCCGCTGACTCGCAAAGAGAGCGCCCCGCCCACCTTCAAGCACCGAGTACCTGATACGATGGGTAACCACTACATACACGCCTAGACATATGTCATTGCTTATTTATTTTCATTTTGCATGATAATACAATGAGTCACTAATTGAGTTTAATACATATACAGTATATCGATGTGCTGCCCAAATTTTAAATGGCATTGACTAATAAATTCTCTCTCTTCTTATCAGATTCGTCCCCCAGTAGCAGTAGTACACCAGTATCTGGCTGTAGCTCTCCAAACGACAGTCTGCCCACTGAAAATGGAGTGCTGCCCCCTAATGCCAGTCTATCCCATGAGGTAATCAAAGGAGTTCTACTGTACTTGGAGAGAGCTATCCCCAAATGCAGACCTGTATTTTTGGACACAATTTTTATTGAGTCAGTTAACTGACATTGGACCTTATTGCGTGGCTCACTTTGCATGACACCGCAGAGACTCACAGCATGTGAGGCTCGTGGTACTCTCTGCGATCCATGCACAACTTACCATGTGCCCCATCGAGAGCGAGAACCCCTAATCGTGACCACATGGATGTTTCCCCTTATGACTCTACCCTCCCTAGCAACCAGGCCAATTTGTTTGCTTAGGAGACCTGGCCGGAATCACTCAGCACACCCTGGATTCGAACTCGCAACTCCAGGTGTGGTAGTCAGCATCAATACTCGCTAGGGGTTTCTTAAAATCTTTTAAAGTTAGAGTTCAAAGTCATTAACCAAACTAAGCAGCTCCGAGGAGAAACACAACATTACATCCTTTGATTTAAAGCAACCTTTACTAATGTCCTTCAAGAGGGAATGAACTATAATCCCATGAGGCCTTGTGAATGATGTAATTGGATTTAAAGTTATTCAGATATATAGAAATAAACAAGTAGTTTGAGAGTGTAGATAGAGCGACTCGATTGCAACATTCACAGTGCGTCATGGAAGTGGCTGGGTACTGCAGAGCTCTTTTGGCTCACTTTGTTTTCTGCTCTTCATGATTGGTGGATCTTTCTCAGCAGGATCATAGGAAATGTAGTTATTATTTGTAATTATTATATATGCTTGCAATATACATTATATATATATATATTATGCAACAGAGAGAATGCAATAAATGTGTACATCTTATTTTGCCATTGAGGGCTGACCCCCCTTATGATTGATTTTTCTACAGTTGCCCCTGTTTACTGCATTGACCAGCAATGGCTAACTACTGAATCTAACTAACCAAACCTTGAAACTCCAGAAGGCAACGATCCTCAAACTCACAAAATGGACTCTTCAAACAAGTGTCATTGGGCTTCTGTATAATGTGAACTCATTTCAATGCCATTATGAAAGCCAATGATTAGGGAATTTTACCAATTACGTAATGATATAGTCAAGTCTGTGCAGTTCTATTGGGAGTCATTTAAAAAAATAAGGGTGTTTTTATGTCGAAAACAAGCTTCTAGCCAAACATACACACAAACACACAGAGGCATGACTGGACGGTTCTTTAATATTTCTCCGGTGGGGGTTGTTTGTTCGGAGCGAGTGTTTGTTGAGAAACCGGAGCTTGTTGCTGCTCCACGCCGCCCTTTGGGATAATTACATGTTTTAAACAAAGACACAGGAGAAAGACAGCTGCAGGCAGCTGCCAGGACACCAAATCTCTCCTTTCCATCAGAAACCTCCTCATCGCGTTATTACTCCGCACTCCTCCGCTTATGTAGTTTCCACATAATAATCTGGTCTGTTCTCACGCAGTGCCAACACCATGCTGAAAGCAGTGGCGGACCGTGTATTAAAAGTCTAGGCCTTAAGTGTGATTCATGCCATTAAGAAAATGCAGTTTCACAATGAATAAGACACCTATGCCTTTGGGCATCATACATTATGTCGCAGCTAACTAGTAATACCAACTGACATTTTAAATACACATCCCATGAAAGCCAGAACTTGAAAAGACACTTAAGGCTCAAGCAAGCCTAATTTTAACTACAGCGTTGTGAAATGAACATCTTCCGAACCGACATTCAAAAATCATAATTTTTCATATATATCTACTAAGGAGGTCTATAATACCTGGAAAAATCTATCTAATAATATTTGCGATTTAAATGTTGCTTGCAATACATTTAGTTTCTTCAGGGTCCACGGTTATGCTGTGTTCCATGCAAATTGGATGTGGGATATTTCTACTTGATATCTCCGAACATAAATGCATTCCACTTACCAATTTACTTGAAGTGAAAATCAGTCCTCCTTTCATAATTGATAAATTAAGCAATCACACGGTCATGCAGAACATCTCAGGGTTTTAAATCCATAAGGATCTCTTTCTGAATGGCGATAGCGGCAGTAATGACAGTCGACTTGTCAGCAAGATCTCACGCTCTTCGCTTTCAAATTACGCCACTTAAATTGTGATTGCGTCACTCAAGGCCAGCTAGAAGGCTTCGACAGGGACATATCCTAAAGATCACACCTACCAAGAAAAAATAAATCAATCTAATTGGCTGATGAATCTGACAATGACTTTAGTTGCTCATTCATTTGCACTGTTGTGAGATTCTGTGGAAATTCTGAAGGCCTGAGGGGTGGAGCTCAAACTCATGTGCTGCTGCGGCAAACAAGCCTGGCTTTGGGCATGTGATTTGTGAAACAGTTGTAATGCTTCGCTTGTGAGCATCGAGGAATTAATTCTGACTGGATAAACTTTTAATTTTTCTCTATTTGTTTGCAGATTAATTAAGAGGGTAAAGCTATTTAAAATACATAGGGAAAAAGGTGATTGAGATTGAAAGGATGAAAGATTGAAAGCTTTGCTGGCCCTGAGAATTCGCCATTGGCTGAAAGTGACATAGATAAGGCATCAGACCACAGCGGCTGTATGTTGTCAACATTGAGAGTCACTAAGCAACAATCGGCTTTGAGCTGGAGACTAGACTTGAGCAACAGTAAAATGGAAATAAAATCTGTTGAAATTAAAACCTCCTGCTTTATTTTCAACAACAAAAACAAAGAAAACGCTACTTTCTATAAGTATAAAAATCTACTTGTTAAATCGCCATTTATGTTTTGTGGTTAGACCAAAGATTATTTAATTAGAAGGCCACAGACCAGAAAACATTATGAGCTGGCTTTAAATTAACGATCAGAAGTTATCAATTCATAACAAATAAATTACAGGTAAAATAAAGAGGCTAGTTGGAGCTGTGGCCATGTGGTCAATGTGGGTACTTCAATATATTAAGCAGTGGTGCTCATGTTTGAGACCCTGGTTCAACTTGGGTAATTTTTCCATCCTGTTCCTCTCTCTTTCCTTTTGATTTCCTGTTGTTTCTCCATATGTCTAAAAGCCCTAAAATAAAAAAAATAATATAAAATTGTGTGTGTGCACAGGCTCAGAGGTTGCTGTTACAGGATGGGTCTTTAGCGCACTTCACAGTGCAAAATCCGTCGAGTCTCCCGACCATCACTCTAGGACTCCCCGCCAATGCCAAGGTATCGAAACCACCATGACAACCCTCATTTTTTTACATTCATGCATAATGTTGGGTATAACGTGTTAAAAGCAGTGTCTGAAATTCAACTTTTTAATGAAGGTGTAATATTGGCCCACGTTTGTAGTCCTGTGGTAGCTTAAATTTTAATGCACAAAACACATTTGAAATGTGATGGTTTTTAAATAATGTTAACCACAGACCTTATTTTACTCATAAATCAAAAACAGCGTATAAACACAGTAAAACTTCCTGAGCGAACTCATAGCGAAATAGCCTTCTGGGTTGGACTACACATTTATAAGCACTAGTTTCTTCTGGTCATGTGTCTGTAGCTAGAGAGCGACCTGGGTTCACTGAAGCTGGGTCGAGTGCCGGTGGTTCCTGGTGGTTCTCCAGTGTTGGTTCCTATGAGTGTGGAAGAGCAGACAGCGTCACTCATGCAGCCCGTCCTCATCCTGGAGCCCTCTGGACTCGTACATACCCCCCTAATGTCTGGTGAGAGATCTGCGGTCTAAATCAATCTTGTGCTTTTTACTGTGAGAAAATACTTTTAGCTTGATACAAGCTCCCTCTAGTGGTCACTACTTACACAGCAGTCTCAAATAGAGTCCAAATTACATTTTCATAACTTCTTTTTTTATAATTTTATTTTATTTATGATTTTTCAATCTTTAGAATACAACAAAAATAGATAGACAGATCTATAAGTGGTCTAGAAAAGAAAAGAAGAGAATAGAAAATTGCATGGTAGCTTCAGAGATAGACAGACAAACAGACACAATAATTTACACACTAAACGTTATATACATTTACAATAAATAAACAAAAATTAGATAAAGAAACATCATAGGCAGGTCAATACAATGCACATCAAATTTAGATTAATTATTTTATATTATATTAGGTATAATTATAGATAATTATAGTGAAAATGTAAAAAAAATATATCATTATATAAAACCATTAATGATCAATTATTATAATATTAATATTATATAATTATAATAATTGTATGTATAGTTATTATTATATTTAGGATTTTCTACATTATAGACAGGTTTCCACATTGCGCAACAAATTTAGAGTAATAAGTTTACATTCTATTCTTTCTAATCATATATATATATATACAATTATTATTCTATTATAATAACTATATTACATATAGTATACTATAAATATACTATTTAATATTATTTTATGTATAGTAATAATAATAGGTTAAGAAACATTATAGATATGTGTACACAATGCACAACAAATGTAGAGTAATTAGTTAACATTATATTATTTATAATTATATATATATATATAAATTTATAACATTTATAAGTATTATTTTCTGTACAATTACAATAATAATAATAACAATAACAATCATAACAGAAAACCAATATTATAGACAGGTATATACACTTCATAGCAAATTTCTATATATTATATTATGTATAATAATAATAATTATTATTATAATAATGTTTATTAATAATACAAATATAATATTACTATTACTATCATATGTATACTACTAATACTACTACTACTACTACTACTACTAATAATAATAATAATAAACAAATCAGGCTGCCCGAAATTCAAATATAAGTACACTGAAAGTAGAAATGTCAGTGTCATTAATGCAATTAAAAAAAAAATCTATTCATAAATCATGCATCATGTTAAACATATCAAATAAAAAATATAATGTTCAGTTTAAGTTATTGCGAATTCTTTTATCATTCATATTTTTTGTGATGTTATATATCTGGCATGCTATTTTGATATCTACTTTGAATATTTTGCTTTCATATGCTTGTGTTTTTCTGAAAGTATAATCAGATTTGCCCATGCTGTGTGTGATCAGTTCCAGGTTTGGGTTCGGTTCCTCTGCAGTTCAGTGCATCTGGTCCTCATAAACCTCTGAGCCGCACGCGTTCAGAACCGCTGCCTCAGAGTCAACGAGCCCTTCACTCTCACCTGCTTCAGCAGCATCACAATACACAATTGCTGGAGAGACTCAAACAACAAACTCACCTGGGCAAGGTACAAATACTGTCTGAAATGACTGAACTACACTGAAGTAGGTGTCAGCTCATGTTTTGGAAAATCACACATTATTAAACACATTGTAAATTAGATTTGCATGTCTTTAATGAAATAGGAGTGTTTGTAAAGCAACAAAATAGAGGAACTCTTTACAATAAGTTTCCATTCGTTACAATTAGTTAATGCATTTGGTATTATGATGAGCAAAAACAATGAACAATATATTTTATACGGCATTTCATAATCTTATTAAATGTTAATTCAAAAAATGTTCATTGTTAGTTTATGACAGTTCACAAATACAACTTTTGATTTAAAATTTGTATTAGTATGTATGTTGAAGTATGTTCAAAATAAAATTAACTAAGATTAATAAATTCTGTAAATGTATTTTTTATCGTTAGTTCATGTAACTAGTGTTACCCAGAATAGAGGTACAGTGTTAGGTGCATGTATAGTTTGAAAGTTGTAAACTCAAATATCAAATATATAGAGAGCGAGGGATAGATTGATTTAGACTTTTCATTTAATGTTTGCCTTCCAAAAAAAAAAAAACTTTGACTGTGATCTATGTGAGATTTTCAGACATTTTTTTACTTTAATTATCCTTCATTACCTAACAAGTATAAATGTTATTTTAAAAAGCAAATGTAGATAGCACACATAAGACTGACATCATCAAAGTTGCCTTTGTTCCTAAATAAAAAACAAACAAACAAGTTTTTATTTAGGAACAAAGGCAACAAGAAAATGTCAGAATATTTTTTATGAACTCAATCCAAACCACATTTGTATGAGATTTGAAATTCAATTAAAATCAGATTTTTGGAAATATGTTTCACTCTGAAAGATCAGATCAGATATCAGTAAGTTTTTTCATCATCATGACACAACATATAACATCATACCAATCTGCAAGTTTGTGGAAGATGAATAAAAATAAGTATGAAGTATATCAGTATAGTGTAGGACTCTTAATACATCCTCAGAATTGAAAGGTAATTCGTCACGGTCTCTGTTTATGTGTCCTGCAGCTCATGTCGAAGTCCAGCGAGAAGCCACGTCTGAGGCAGATCCCCTCAGAGGAAATGGACTCAGAGGAGGTGGGGTCATCAGCCGGCGAAGCCCACCAGGGTAGGGCGAGGGCGGAGTCACAGAGAGAGCTGGAGAATCTAGAAGATCAGATCAACCTGCAACATGCCCTCATTCTCAACCAGGTAAGCCACTTGTCCATATGTTAAGCATAAATAAACAAAAGAATAAGCCACATATTTATGCACTGGCAGCTAAAAGTTGGAGTAATGCACAGATTTTGCTGTTTCAGAAGACAATTGGTACTTTTGTTCACCAAAGTGGCATTCAACAGTCAGGACATTACTGATGTAAAAACTATTTGAAAAAAGTCATTTTTAATCAATTCTGGACAGGCCTCATTTCCAGCAGCCATCACTCCAACAACTTATCCTTGAGTAATCATGCTAAATTACTAATTTTGTACTAGAAAATCACTTGCCATAATATCAAAAACTGCTGAAAGTTATTTGGTTCGTTAAATTAAGAAACATTGTCTTTGTGTTTGTTTTTGAGTTGACACAGTATGCAATAGACTGGCATGTCTTAAGGTCAATATTAGGTCTAAAATGACAAAAAAGAAAAGAAACTTTCACTAGAATCTCGTTTGTCAATCATTGTGAGGAAGGAAGGCTATACGATGCTTGAAATTGCCAAAAAACTGAAGATTTCATACAAATGTGTACATTACAAAGTTGTCCTTGTCAAAGACAAAGGACAACTGGCTCTAACAAGGACAGAAAGAGATGTGGAAGGCCAGATGTACAACTAAACAAGAGGATAAGTACATCAGAGTCTCTAGTTTGAGAAATAGATGCCTCACATGTCCTCAGCTGTCAGCTTCATTGAATTCTACCCACTCAACACCAGTTTCATGAACAACAGTAAAGAGAAGACTTTAACTATATCTATATCTATATCTATATCTATATCTATATATATCTTATGGGAAAAATTGTGAAGAAAAAGCCGCTTTTGAAACAGAAAAACAAAAAGGAAAGTTTAGAGTAGGCAAAGAAACACAGACATTGGACAGCAGATAATTGGAAAAGAGTGTTATGGATCTTAACCCCATTGAGCTTTTGTTGGATCAGCTAGACTGTAAGGTTCATGAGAAGTGCTCAACAAGACAGCCACATCTATGGCAAGTGCTACAGGAAGTGTGGGGTGAAATGTTATCTGAGTATCTGGACAAACTGACAGCTAGAATGTCAAGAAACTGCAAAGCTGTCATTGCTGCACATAGTTTAAGAAGTTCTGGAAATAAATGTCAAATTATAATTGTAATTTTTCACATTATTAATGCCCTGACTCCAAACTTTTGGCCACCAGTGTATTTGTAAAGAGTTATTGTAAAGTCTACTAAAATTAAATAATGTATATATATATATATATATATATATATATATATATAATAAAACTTATTATTTTTTTACATTTGCAAAGTGGGGAATGCTGACAATTAAACATGACTGAAAATTAAGATTTACTAATGATAGTATGTAAAATAAAACATGTCCTGTTCATATTTCTCCCCAAAATCAAGAGAAAAAAAAATTTGCCTAAAGAAAACAAAGCCTATTTTAGGACCATTAAGATTTTTTTGCATTGTGACATTATTTTTATGACAATTAAGCACCCCAACCCCCATTTTGATTTGACAATCCGAATAACACCTCTTTGCAGTCACGTCTGTGGGAAACGCAAAAGCAATTGCAGCAAATGCGCAGACAGACAGCCCACATGGAGACATTGACTGTACCCATGATGCTCGGCTGCACGCACCTGCCACTCTCTCGCACGCAGTCGTCACCAGCCTCCACCTCACTAACACTGCCGGACAAACCCCTGCCTCTCACCACGGCAACAGAACCGCCACAGAGCCAACCCCGCTTCACCACAGGTAAAGAGTCCCCACCAATCACCTCATACCCGGAGGGTTAATTCTGTATCATTCATGACACAATTGTTTGTATGGGTAGGGTTGGTGTATGACTCTCAAATGCTGAAGCACCAGTGTACATGTGGAGACAACAGTAGTCACCCAGAGCATGCAGGGAGGATCCAGAGCATATGGTCACGCTTGCAGGAGCGAGGCCTCCGGGGCCAGTGTGAGGTATTTACAATTGACTGCAATGCATTTCCTCTCCTAAAGGGGGCGATGAATAATATGTCACATCATTCCAAAATGTAGAGTTACGTAAACTATTAAAGACTACATTTAAAGGAATATTTCTGCTGATATGAAAATAGTTTTTTGTGAGGATCAGCCTGAAATTGAAGTTGTTATTCAGTAAAAATCTTGACATCTGCTGTACTCTGCAACAACAACAAAAAAAGGTTATTTGGTATTTTTGTCTTGTTTCCAGTAAATATCTTAACATTCTTAAAACAAGATACATTTACTTGAGAAGCAAAAGTAAATAAGACATTTTCTCTTGTTTATGGAGAAATCTAACAACATTTTGCTTATGAAAGAAAAAACTATTTGCTAATGGAGTAAGATAAAAATAAACTTGATTCAAAGGGCAAAAGAGACAGCTTTTGTTACATTTTGTTAGATTTTTCCTGGAAACAAAACTTAAGATTTTATGTAATTCTGCTTCTCTAGTATTATTTTTTCTTGTTTTAAGGATGTTTAGATAATTTTATCAGTAAACAAGAAAACTTAGTCCTCAAAATAAATTGTGAAGTGGTTGTACAACTTTACAAAAACGGTTTGAATAATTCGGTTTGAGTGTTCTCACCGACTCAACGATCCAGTTGCAATGATTAAAACTCTCCCACCTGGAAAAAAGGAACACATACAGTATGTGAGAATGCTGTTTGTAGACTACAGCTCAAGCTTGATGTGAAACTCCGGGCTCTGGGCTTCAACAGCTCGCTGTGCAGCTGGATCCTGGACTTCCTGTCAGACAGACGTCAGGTGGTTAGAATGGGCAGCAACATCTCCTCATCACTGACCCTCAACACTGGAGCCCCGCAGGGCTGTGTTCTCAGCTCACTCTTGTATTCCCTGTACACACATGACTGTGTGGCAACACATAGCTCCAATGCCATCATTAAGTTTGCTGACGATACGACGGTGGTAGGTCTGATCACTGACAATGATGAAACAGCCTACAGAGAGGAGGTGCACACTCTGACACGCTGGTGTCAGGAGCACAACTTCTCCCTCAATGTCAGTAAAACCAAGGAACTTGTAGTGGACTTCAGGAAGAAAGACGGAGAACACAGCCCCATCACCATTAATGGAGCACCGGTGGAGAGAGTCAGCAGCTTCAAGTTCCTCAGGGTCCACATTACTGAGGAACTCACATGGTCCGTCCACACTGAGGCCGTTGTGAAGAAGGTTCACCAGCGCCTCTTCTTCCTGAGATGGCTGAGGAAGTTTGGAATGAACCACCACACCCTCACACGGTTCTACACCAGCACTGTAGAGAGCATCCTGACTGGCTGCATCACCGCCTGGTATGGCAATAGCACCGCCCTCAACTGCAAAGCCCTGCAAAGGGTGGTGCGAACTGCCAGACACATCATCGGAGGTGAGCGTCCCTCCCTCCAGGACATATACACCAGGCGGTGTGTGAAAAAAGCTCGGAGGATCATCAGAGACTCCAGCCACCCGAGTCATGGGCTGCTCTCACTGATACCATCAGGCAGGCGGTATCGCAGCATCAGGACCCGCACGAGCCGACTACATGACAGTTTCTTCCCCCAAGCAATCAGACTTTTGAACACTTGATCTATCACGATCAATAATCAGCACTGCACTTTATTAATCTTATATCTCACACTGGACTGTCAAATATATTCTCCTCAATACATTTTTATTGTGTGTATTGTTTACTGTACATTGTATATAATTATTGTGTTGTGTAATTATGTGTACATTTGATATGTAAATTGTGTTGTGTACATATGTTGTTTATTGTAATTGGTATATGTCTCGCCACTGTCATGACTGCTATGTTGTTCGCAACTGCGCACAAGACTTTCGCCTACTGTTGCACATGTGTATATAGTCGTGTGACAATAAAGTGATTTGATTAGATTTGATTTGATTAAAAGCACATTAGAGGGTAAGATTATCAGTGAATAATGACTTAAATTACACTTTGTTTCTGTCATAAAGCTATCAAATGTCTTTGGAAGACTTGGACTAAAGTGCATGAGTCATATGGACCACTTTTACAATACTCTATGGTGCTTTTTTGTAATTTTGGAGCTTAACAGTCCCAGTCCTCATTCACTTTCTTTATCGGGAAAAAGAGTGGACAGGACATTCTTTCTCTTGTGTTGGACGGAATAAAGAAAGTAACTCACAATTTGAATGATATGAGGATGAGTAAATATTTACAAAAAAGTTCATACAAAAAAAGCATGTGGATGCTAATAAAAGTGTGCCACACCAAGTTATAGCAATTTTTTTGTGAAGCCAAATTCTGAATCTGTCAAGGTGCCCACAAGTAAAGGACTTTTTGCTTATTATTCTGTTGTGCACGGCCATAGCTTTTGGTCGGCTGACTGCAATGCGAAATTGATCAAGAAATTGTATGGTCCGAAATTGTCTTCTGCCTGCACCAAATCTGAAGCTGTCATATGCAACATACTCGCTTTTGTGCAGCTGGACTATCAGAACTTACAGCAGCATGGCAACACACGTTTCCTCTCTCTTGGTCCAGCTCTTGAAAGAATACTACACATTTTCAATGGTCTGTGTGCCTACTTTCTTTCTCAAGAAAAATGGCCAACGTTTCTTAGAGACATTTTTAGTGATCCTTGCACTAAACATTGGATTGGCTTTGCACTCAAGCAAACAGCCACTTTTAACCATGCACTGGAGATAGTAGAGCAAGACCACGTATCAGCCACAGAAGTGGTTTGCATATTCATCACCTGAGAAAAGATTGCAGGTCATGCTGGAGGAATCATTCATACTCTCGCAGTTGGATATCCTGGTTGAAGCTGGTGACATGCATGCGAATCATTTATTTTGTGCAGTGAGAAACGTTTATTCAGCATCAGTGGATTACCTCCAAAATTAGAGCCGCTCATTGGAGAACACAGAAAAACTTGAGTGGGCCCTACTGAGAGACGCACAGAGTGGAAAGACATTCAGAGCAGCCACAAACACTTCTACTCCAGAATCCCCGCTCTCAGTGTGATCGATGAAACCAAGCTTTTTGAAGAGTGGGCTTGCGTGAAAAACATTTTCACTCGTCACATCAGTGAGTGGAACATGAACAAGATGGCCATGTCTGAGAGATGGACAGACGTTTTTCGTGAGCTGGAGAGCAAGAACATCAACTTTGGAGTCTTAGCCAAGGTCGTGGAGTTTGTTTTATAACTGCCTGGGACATCTACATCTGTGGAGCGTGTGTTCTCATTAATGAACACGGTATGGACACCGGATCAATCTCCACTCAGTGTAACCATCATGAAGGCAATGCTTTTTGTACGTCTTAATTTTGGACTGAACTGCTCTGCATTTTACGATAAACTCTTGAAAGACAAGCACACACTGAGAAAAATTGCTGCCATTGAAATGTACATGGTGACAACAGTTACAGATGCAGATGCATCCTCTAATTCGCATTGATCTGGGCCTAGGTAAGGATATATCAATTTTATTTTTGTTTGGAGGGGGCTGTCCCATTCTCCAAAAGCAGGAATCTGGTCACCCTACTTTAACACCAATGACATGACTGCTCGCACCATGTTAAAAACAGGAAATTTCTCTCTCAGCATTTTTTATGCAATGTCTTTATAATATATGTATCGCTTTTCAGAGTATTCGTGGTAGGAAAGCCACCCTAGAGGAGCTTCAATCTGTCCACACGGAGCGACACGTTCTGCTGTACGGCACCAACCCACTGAACCGCCTCAAACTGGACAATCGCAAACTGGCCGGTAAGAGATCATCACACACACACACATCATTCAGAACTGATAGAAACCAGTCAAGTGCAGTTTGGCAAGCACAACACTCACACACATTTTGAAATAACTAAAGGTTTGGAAATGTCAGACGTTGAATACGAGTATGACAGCTAATCAACTTGATGTCACTCTGTGTCCAACAGGCATACTGTCACAGCGGATGTTTATCATGCTGCCTTGTGGGGGAGTCGGGGTAAGTGAAATCCCACACAATACTCTAGAAATACACACTGCACATGTAATAGCAGTCAAAAGTTTGAACACAGCAACTCATTCTTTAATATTTCATATTTATATTTTATACATTTTTGAGTAATTAAAACTATGAAATAATAGTAAATTGAAGAATAGGACCACAATACTGGTTTTTAAACAGTAGTTCCCATATATGCTGGACACTTATTAACTTATTATCAACTCCAACTCATATGAATAATAATGTAAATATAAAAATAGAAATAAAAATATAAATATATAAAAATAAATAAATGCAAATAAATAAATAAATAAATAAATAAATAATAAACTAATTAATTAATTAATTTAATAAAAATATCTAAATATAAATAAATAAATAAATAAATAGTAAAGGAGTTCATATGCAGGCACAGTTTATATTTGTCTACAAAATTTCAAACATATAAGCACAACATTTATTACACAATATGTCCTCAAAAACAAAAAAGACCCTAGAACATTCATTTCTGGCTTCTGGACCTTTCCATTCCCAAATCTGAGGTCAAATGCCGCTTATCCCACTACAGTCCATATGGGCAGCTGAAAATCTGGAGGGAATGTTGAAAACTTCACTCTGCCGATCAAGCTCTGTGCAGGTCCATGAGGATTTATTGGAACAATATGTGCTATGAAGGATAAAAGAAATTCCAGCCTTCTCATTGTTCACAGTGCCAAACCACAAGCAATGCAAGTTCTGCAGAAAAAAAAAGAGAGAAAATGAAAGAGAAAAGGAAGACGTGGGGAGCAGGGCAACAAACAACAGAGAGATAGAAGGGAATGCATAACCTCATCCGTGGCCACCCCGTATTCTCCTGCTTGTATAAATGCACTATTATATGATATATCCATAATGTCTCCATAAACGTTTGATGCTGCTTTTTTGTTAAGCAAGCATCGCTATTACTAATGCTCATACGTAGGTTTAGGGAATTTACAAACACCTAAACAGAAGTATTAGATTTTGACATGCAGATGCAGGTTAAATAAATAATCCCTCTTACTCTTATCGCTCACTTGCCAATGATGGCACACTCACATCAGTGTGCTCCTTCCATTATTCAAACCTGTGGTAATTCTTTCAGACCACAGGGGAATTCAGTATAAATCTGGCAATGACGAGTCTAATATAGATGCAAATAATATATAAATAGCATATTACTCTTTGTGCATTTCAAAGTTTTAGCAAATAAAAATGTAATTTATCACACATCATTATGCTGTTCGTTCAAGAAACCCAATTTGCTTTTTTATAAATGATTATGTCCATAAATGTCAGCCCATAGAGGGCTGTTGAGGCGATGCTTCAATGGGAGTCTATGGCAGATACCTGTACCATTCAAATTAATGGAGCAAATGGTCAATGTTGATTGGACAAGAGGCTCTAAATGCATCATTCCAGGTCACTGTGCTTCTCTTGGAGTTTATGGAAGCTTATTTTTCATTAAAAACAGCATGTGTTTGTGTATTGGACTTTGCCAAGCTCTCTTAGGGCGAGCTATCAAATGGGCAGAACTTTGCAACAAATGGCCAATAATTCAAACATTGATGTATGTGAATGACACCGTTTGAAATGTAAAAGCACCACTGTCAAATGCTTTGAGATACACCCGCAGTTATATGCAATCTGATGTATTGCAACACATTTATTTCATCTTTCATAATCTATTTCGCCTATAGCCTCTTATAGACTGTTTTGAGCTTTAATTATTTTTTTCCATTCACTGTTCACCGGAATTGGTTATTTATGTATTAATGCTGCAAAAGAGAATTGGGCATGGGCAACTTTGACTTGTGCCACTATACAATCACATAGCAACAGCCTGGCAACTACCCACAACACCCAAGTATTGTGGCGTCGAGTTTTGCACATGCCAGCAACATTCACATTTCTTAAAAAAATGTATAACGCTAGTTGAAAAGTTGATATTTCAGGCCATTTATTTTTTTTTTACATATGATAATTATACCTAATCAATAAGGCTGCTCACTGACAAGAAGACATTTTTATACTAATATCGAGACCACACACACAATAATTTAACATATCATTATGTTTTGTACATAACAGGAAATCTATTTGTAGTGTCCATCATTCAAGCCTCCATTCTGTTTAGGGTATTCTTAAAATTGTGTTTACTTTCTATTATTCATAACACACACTTTGCCTTGTGGATGCTTTGAACAATAACAAGCATCTAGATGCTTTTGGAAGCATGAGTGATATTTATACAAATATGGTGCGATAAACATGTTAGGTCATCATTCGCCTGTGGACATCTGTTTGAATCCAGCTGGCTATATGCATTTAGTGCATGTATTATTTAAAATGTGATTGATGCTAGTCTGCACCACAAAGTTAAGGTGAGGTTGGTTGTTGCTAGAGCATTGCTATCCAGTTGCTACGGTAATCTGAGTAGTTTTATCATGTTGCTATGCTGTTTTAGGTGTGTTCTAGGTGGTTACTTAATGGCCCAAACCAAAAGAGCCCACCCAAATGAATCTATGATATTCTGTTAAATTGAATATGGCTCGGATCTCTCTTTAACCTCCTGAGACCCCCGTGTGAGTGCTGTGTGCATTTTCCATTTCCCTTTTTGATTTGTAACTAGCAGCACCTAATAAACAAGCAAAAACATACAGTATGTGGACAGCATACTAAGCTGTTATAGAAAGTCAAATTGTTTTCATCAAATAGTTTATCATGTGTCCAGAAGTGTTGGTTAATCATGTTTTTGAGAAACTACAGACATTACAGCTGATTTTCTATAAAGCTGAATAAATAACTCTGATTAAAAGAAATGGCCATCATCATCAAATCACTACCAACCATGTTAAAATACAATTATAAAATTCTGAATCTATGTACCAATTATCATTGATCCATGTCTGCCAAACATGTTGAGTGGTCCAGACATCATCTGCAGCCTGAAACTGAACTTTTGGTCGGATTTTAGGAGTGAATGCACTTAGCTGCATAGAAAGTTATAGGATGCCCCTTTGAACCCTATTTAGTGAGTGACTTAACCTCCAGTGCCCTGTCTGTCTGCACTGGTTTAAGAACAGTTCGAAATGCACCTTATTTTCATCCTAACTCCATATAAAGCCTCTGAATGCAAAATTTTTCACATTTCTTTCTTCTCAATGTGAAAGTGCATATTAAATATACAGGAATGCATTTCCAAATAACAGTATTGTACAGTTATAAAATAAGATATACCAAAATTGATATTTAAATAAAGCAAAATTGCCCACAGATGTGTCAATGTTGAAAAATATTCAAAATAACAAAAATGATTTTCAACTTTTGAGGGAATAATGTCTCATTTTCCACATTCATCTTTATCAGTGCTGACGTGCGAAAAATTAATTGCTTTTTTTAAGCAGCATATTATACCAAACTAGAGACGCTACTCTTTTCAACCAAACAGGTTGAAATAAATAAATCTGTCTTTCCAGAAGCACTTTTGTCGGCACTGTGCCTGTAGCAAATATAGCAGTACACCTTTCCTCAACATGCTGCACAATTTGAAGTGCCATTCATGTCTGTAGTACAAACAGTAAGGGACGAGATGCGTGTTGAAAATGTGTTCTTACTGTAGGATTCAAACTGATCACACTGTGAATTCGACAACAAGAGCTCAAAATTTCTGCTGCTGAAGTCGATCTGTGCTACCGAAGTTTGAATCGCTGTCCCCAGTGGCCAAAGCTAGAAGTGTAGTTGAGGTGAAAGTTCCACAGAGTGGCGCCAACAGTGAGTTGTATTTTTAGTTGTTAATCCATGCCCTATCACCAACCCTAAATCTGAATGTCAGTGGAATAGAAATGTAATTATAAAGAAAAATGCAACCTCTGAATCACATTTACCATGCAATTGCGTCCTGGTTTGCACATGACCAGAACCCGTGTCTTTCAGGTTGCTCATGCGTTGAACACATTGGAATTGGCACTTGTCAGTAATTTGGCAGAGTCGATTTCAGTTCACATGAACATTCAGGAGCAGCATTTCGAATTCCCATCTGTGTTGAATTAGGGGTTTGTTTGAATTTCTATGAGCAATAGTAAAACTGATGCTTGTCTTACTAATTATGACCCCATTTATTGATTGATGCTACAGTATATAACTATATATAAAATACTCTCACCTCTCCAGACAATGGGAACATTTCCTGCTATTGTTATAAATGGGATATGCAAACCATTCATGATTACATCTCTATATCATCTGTTTATGAAGAGACGTCTACTGAAACTGTCCATCACACAGCATGTAACACTGGCATCACACACCAATGCCCCGCAGTTGAACCACCGATTGCGACTCATGAATGTTGATCACGGCTGTCACAATGATAAATGTACTGGTGCACGCCAAGACAATTCAGCCACATCATTTCATTCTGGCAGAATCGCTGACTGACATCGGTTATTTGTCATGTAATGCAGCTCTTTCGGATTATGTGACCCAGGGCCTGAGTGGAGACACATACTCATAACACAAACTCTAAAACATGCTCAAAATGTAGTGTTAACTCATGTTTAGAAATGCATAAATCTGTAAAATAAAAGCAATAATTAGGTAAATACAGAAATCCAATTTTTTAGCTTTTGCCATAGCTTTTTTCTGACTATACTTTTGTTTCAACAGGTTGATAACGACACCATCTGGAATGAGATGCACACCTCTACAGCTTCTCGCATGGCGGCTGGGAGCGTGACAGAGTTGGCATTCAGAGTGGCTAAAGGAGAGCTCAAGGTCTGTTCAAAACACAATATCTAAAAAACCCAATTTGATATGCTGAAGATCAACTACCTTTTCTCAGAAAAATGATTTGATGGTAAGATGCCATTGTAGTTTCTTGATTACTTTCAAAATCACTACAAAAGTAGCTAGCCGAAGAGATCAAACTTATCACAATATGGAACATTCCTACGTTAAATCTAGACTCTGACTGAATCTTAATAGATCAATCAGATTCTCTTCTGGTAAATCAACTTAATGAAGGTTATAGAGAATGTTTTAATGAAATAGGTTTATTCCTTTAACCCACTTGCTGAAGCAGTTTTGTGAAAACATGAGGGGTGGCTGACTAATGCTAACTTAATGACATGTTGGTTTCCATGTTTCAGAATGGCTTTGCTGTGGTAAGGCCACCAGGACATCATGCGGACCAATCAAACCCCATGTAAGTCTACTCTGTACACATCCGTTGGGCGATATGCACAGAACCTGCTTTTTTATGCTTTAAATCTTTTAAGTGCTTGAGTTTAAATGAGTGGTAAAGCTTAATGTATTGTGTAGGGCTTGGAGGTACCATGCAATAGAAATGTGTCACCTGGTGGAGATTCTGTTATAGAGTAAATATATATATATATATTAGGGCTGTCAATCGATTACATTTATAATTATGATTCAATATATAAAGATTATACATATTCATATCAATATATAATTATACATAGTTATCTTTAAATATTTAAAAATTATATATATATATATATATATATATATATATATATATATATATATATATATATATATCCCGCCTTTCAGCCCAATGTTAGCTGGGATAGGCTCCAGCCCCCGCGACCCTGTACACAGGATAAGCGGTTGACGATGGATGGATGGATGGATGGATATATATATATATATATATATATATATATATATATATATATATATATATAAAATATTCAGATAATTACAATGCTTTGGACTACATTCCTGTAGCAGAAGAGTTAATCATTGATAAGACAATACAAAAAGCGGCTTTAGAATACAATGTATTGTTTACTACCATATTATTGATCATAAGTCAATCATTGGCATACAGTTCACAACAATCCATTACACAAGTGAATTTGTCAATCAGTTCAAGATTTATTATGAGGGCTTGTTTAAGGACCCGTCAATTTACACCTACGTCAGACATGCTTGTGTAGCATCTCGGGTGTGTTGCATCATAAACATAAAATGTTTTTAAACACATCTTGAGATCCCTTAGATCGCATTTGCGCTCCTTCGAGTGTTTTGAATGCAAGAACGGAACGCAAGTTTGTGTTGATCTGCCTACTGAAGTGTTCTTCACTGTATAAACTGTGCATAAATATAAATATATATATATATAAAATATTTATGGCATGTTTTAATCAACTTATTTGGTTTGTGTCCATCAAGAAAAAAAATTTGAGTGATCTTTCATTTTTAACAATTGAAAGTCTCTAGATTATTGAGAAATAGACATTACTGCATGGCTATGTACTATAGAAAACATTTTGGGGTTGAAATATCCAGCAATAATATCTCTATGGTGACATTACTGTATATGCTGCTACCGTGTTGCAAAATGACTCTGATGTTTTTGGTCATACCTGCACATGCGTGTCAATGCTGTATCATGAGTGCGATATTGTGTGTGCTTGTGATGTGTTTGTTTGCAGTGTGGGTGTGTGTGTGTTGTGTTTATCTGTGTGTTTGTGTGTTTGTTGTGTTGTGTTTACCATGTGCACTCTTTCACCTCACATTTGGCATGCAGAACTGTGTTTGTGCTGGAGTGTCAGCACGCCTGTCCGTGTTTGTGGATATTTATGGCTTGATAATGAAGGTTTGGAGGGGGCGGGAGGAAAGAGGCTGATTTATTTGAGCAGTTATTAGTTGCTGAGTTCACTCTTTCCACATTTCTCAGTATTTCGCCCGCTCCCTTACAGACTGTCACATCCTAGTGCATATCTATTCATGAAAACTCCTTTCTAAGCTTCCATATGTTTATAATCTATATACATTTAGTCTGACAGTCTAAAGTTTTTAGATACTTTGGAGGTACTCATTCTTTATTAGAACAATTTTCTAAATTGTAAAATAATAGTAAAGTATGATTTTACTATGTGAATAATGTACAGGCAAAACAAAGAAGTTAAATAAATTAACTATCTAAACTATCCTAAATTATGAGAAACATAAATTCGGACAAGATTTTATGTAATATTTGAATTTTTCTCTAATAGCAGAACTCTGTGCACACTTTCAACAATCAGAATGTTTGTTTGCTTACTACTGCATTGTTTGTTGTTCCATTTCCTATAATCATTGACTGTTGACAAATATGGCAGAAGTTCTCACTCTCTCTCTCTCTCTCTCTCTCTCTCTTTGCTGTTTTAGGGGTTTCTGTTTCTTTAACTCTGTGGCAATTGCTGCTAAACAGCTCCAGCAGAAGCTCAGTGCCAGTAAAATCCTCATTGTTGATTGGGTGAGAGCTCTTAACTCAGTTAATGACAATACATTAGCACCAAAAGCTGAAGTGCTTTCATGTCAATCTGGTAAATATATGCTGATGTTTTGGTGAAAAATAAGAATTTTAGTTTTTAAAATGTTCTAGGGATGCAATGAAATTTACCTTCTTATTGATAATGATAAATTGACAATTATTTTATGTTATTTTCATTGCTAATAATGCACAAAACACAAAATTATTAATCTGTAGCTTATGTACAGTTTGTAATTTGTGTAATATTTTACTTAATTTTTGGATTTACCAGTTTTACTATTTGTAATATTTGTTAAAAATATTTGTAATATTTTACTATTTGTATCTATCCTTACAGAATTTTTTTTAATTAAAAATAAAACTTGAGTGTATAATTATTTTGAAATTGGATATGCAGAAATTAGTCCACAATTTAATATCCAATATCAGCAGATTAAATATGCAATATTGGCCAATGCTGATAAAAAAATATGGTAAATAAATAAATACTGAACATAAAACTAATATTGGCTGATAACCAATATGGTCATAAAGATAGTGCAACCCTAGTTGGTGACCACACAAATTATACATTTATACTGGGATATTTGAATAAAACCTCACATACAAGTGAAATGGTTAAAATATTTTTAAATTATAAATATTGTGTTGCACAAATATCTGTAAGTCAGTTGCATGTAAAATAAATCGCAGAAGTGAAATACCTGTTGATTTTTATGCTGTATTGTTTCTTTGTATACCATCATAGCATGCAAAGTGAGTAATTTTATAATTTACATCAATCATGCAGGATGTTCACCATGGCAACGGCACCCAGGATATATTCTACAGTGACCCCAGCGTTCTCTATGTCTCTCTTCATCGCTATGACAATGGCAACTTCTTCCCTGGTAGTGGAGGACCATCAGAGGTTAAAATGCAAAGATAATTAATCACCATAACAAATATGAATCAGCTTTTTTTTTTTTTTTTTCCATTTTTCTGTTTATTGCTATAACACATTGTAAGAGCACAGAGCTGTTACTGACTCAAGATTTTCAATGAATGTGTTCAAAGAAAATAATAGGTGCATAATTGCCTTTGGCATAAAAGGATGATGGTGGACAGAGCATCAATATGTTAAACAACAGTTCTGTATTTCATTTGTTCCAGGTGGGTTCTGGTGGTGGAGAGGGCTTTAATGTAAATGTGGCATGGACTGGTGGACTGGAGCCTCCCATGGGCGATGCTGAGTACCTGGCTGCTTTCAGGTATTCATTTATTACATTATTTGGTTATTTGTTCTTGTTGGTATTTATCCAAAGTTATGTACAGGGTTCTTATAATAGGGACAGTGCCTCTTAACAATACTTTCACAAAAAAATACAAAATAATAATATATATATATATATATATATATATATATATATATATATATATATATATCATATCCATTTATACAAATCCATATTTTTTACCTTTTTTGAAACTGCAAGACCGGAATGGTCACACTGACTATTTGGCGAATGTTCTGTATCTGTTTACTGAAATTCAAACCTCTGCATCCAGTGGACAAAGCTAGAAGTGCTGCTGAACAAATGGCGAGTTGTTTTTATTCATGATGTAATATAGTCAAAAGAAATGGACATTGTAACTATATGCCCTAAACCTTACCGTCAGTGGAGCACAAATTTAATTCCAGAGGAAGAATGCAACCTCTGAATCAAGCTCATCGTTGATTATGTGAACACAATTATTTCCTGGTTTCTGTGAGACCAGAATCCATGTCTCTGAGACTTCTGACGCAACAAACTATCATTAGCGCCACAGGAAAAGCTCAACACATTTGAATTGACACAAAGATGTCTGATGGGAGATGATTTCAGTACTCTGCAAAATGGGGTTATTTTTAAGGTATTAGGGTATTTTTAGCAACCAGGAAACCAAGGTTTACTTGTCAAATTATAATGTTATATTTATAGAAATTGTCATCATTCTGAGTGAGTTTGATTCATATGTTTGATAGATTGTTAATCTTGTTAATGATTTGATGCACTGAGCACTGCTGAAGTTTTTGTAAAGCATTATCCCTTGTAGAAAGTTCATTTTAAGTGACAAGACAGCTTGTTCATTGTCAAACTACAATGACATCTTAGCTTAACTGGCAATATGTCTCATCTGTGATCAGATATTTTAAAAGATATGGCCAGACATGCCAATATGATCACACGGGAAGTCTGCCTGTTGTTTCTGAGAGTTCTGTACCCTAGGATCGGCCACACTGTACTGACTCACGGACAAGCTCAATCTCCTGTCAGACCATGTTGCAACGGCTCCAGCATGTTTTCCTTCCCCTGTGGTGTGACCAGAAGAATGTTGTGTCATTATTTTGGGAGACCTGGGTTCAGATCCCATGTTGAAACCAGGAAGTAATCGCTTTCCCTCAAACAATACATTTTTACTCCACTGATGGTCAGGTTTAGGTTTAGTTTTGGGTTGGGGGATTCAGTTTATAATATATGCATTACTTTTCACTGTATTACAGCCCATACAGCTGAAAACAACTTGCTTTTGGCACCCCTCAGTGGACATTTTTATACAGAAAATGTGCCCATACGCTCAACAACACTTACCACTTTGGTCACTGGGGACAGTGTTTTCGAATTTCAGTAAGCACATACTGATTTCACTGTGAGATCAGTCTGGACATGCAGTCCTACAGTAACATTATAATGCACTAGCGGCTTACAGAACAGGGACTAGCAAATCAAGTGGCAATTTTGCTGACAGTGTTAACAGGGCTTTATCCAGGGCTGCCATACTCAAAGAAAACCTGGAATATCAGGTAATGTTAAAATTGTGCAGTCCAGACCTTGATACGTTACTATAAATAAAATCTTAAATGGTCATTGAAAAGTCCTGGAAATTTAAATAGTGAATTGTTAATTTTGCTGAATATTTTTTTAAATTTCTTATCCAACAATCACAATCCGTTGGAAAGCGACATTTGCTGGCTTCAGTTTGAGAGGTTGATTTAGGGTTAGATGCAATTAAAGACAGATTTATCATTCTGCACACCTGTTGCAATGTAAGCTTGCACACCTCATTCCACAAAAGAACAACTTTGCCTAAATCATTCCGATTTTTAGTGATCTTTTATTGTGACTAAGTGAAATGGTGCCAAATGTTTGCTCAAGGGCAATTCACGTAGCCAATTAATCCAAATCATGCATCATCCAAGATCTCCATGAGTCATGGTTGGTCCAAGTCTTCTGTCCTACCACCATCCAGTTTACATATATTGTAAGTGACTACATGCCTCCATCATGTGCAAGTCAGCCACTGATGTGGTAATCTGTTTGAATGCAGAATTCAGGAAGAGGAATTTGACCTTGCATCATCAGTTTTGCTAATTATCTCTGAGAGTCAGGTCCTCTTCATGTGGGCACCCTTCATATTGCACTGGATCATAAAAGGGTCTTTCGGTATTTCGCCAAGAAATGGATTCCCGATCATGTTGCTGACATATCCAACTTAAGGAATTTTGATCTCAGCTGGGCACAATCCCTGGCCACCCCCCAACGGCCGTCTGCAAACCCATATCAGTCAAGGTGTTTATTGTCATCTCAAAGGCTTGCAGAGCTTCAAATGATTCCCAGCTTTTTCATTGTGTTCGGTTCAAACTTGAGCTTGGCTACTTCCACATGCCACTTAATTGTCCCCTGTAGGTGGTTTCATTAAAAGTTTTTTTTTCAAGTAAGCCTGTTTTGGGTTTATACTTTGGGTCTAGGCAGGCATTGATAACCACACACTAACCAGGGACCTAGTGTGAAAGTGGGTGGGCGACTAAAAAGACCTTTAAGATCTTTTAAGATTGAAAGTTTTGGGAATTTTGCATCTCTATCAGCCAGTCTCTCCTTGACTTCCTGTGTCTTGTAACCTCTCTCTCCTTCTTTTATTGGTCTTTAATGAATGCTACATTCTCTCTCTCTCAGTCTTGTGCATTCCCTCCACCCAAACTAAAATGTTCCACCCCACACAGGGGAGTGTGGGTAGTTTTATTGGTCTAGAGGGGAGGCGGGATTGGTAACAACGGTGAGGGTAGGCGGAGAGGTGGGGGGAGTAGTGGAGGATCCTGGATAATTAAGGCAAATAGCTCCCAGATGGCGGGCTGTCAGTGACGTGAGTAGAATGACAAGCTCCAAATGGGATCCAGATGCAGCGGCGGTCGCTTTGAACTCGCCTGTGATGCGCTCAAGAGGCGAAATCGCTGGCAGGTCTGGCGTCCTCCGAGCGCAAGAACGCAAGAGATGGGGAAAAGAGGAAGGAAGAGAGAGAGGGAGAGAAGTCAACACAGACTAATTCAAACACTTTAGTCATTTGGATTATCATGCTGTGTGTTGGACAGTTTGGTACTTGCACTTTCATTATGTGTCGTTTTTGTTCGGTTGCTTGTGTGTTTGATTAACTAAAAGTGACCCAAGGATTTGTAGTTTATTCTAAAAGAGTCGCATTGTCTAATTTTGTGAGGAAAAAGACACTTCAAAGTGATACGAGAGCCATAGAACTAGCACAACTAGCATGTATGAAACTGGTTGCGTGGAACAACAGTCAAATACATGATTCAGTTTACCAATCACATTCAAGTTTTTCAGAGAGTCATGTAATAACACAAAAATATTCTAAACCTAATGTTGTCTGTACATTGTTTGTTTAGGACGGTGGTGATGCCCATTGCTCAAGAATTCTCCCCAGATGTTGTGTTAGTCTCCTCTGGGTTTGATGCCGCAGAAGGACATCCTGCTCCCTTAGGAGGATACAAAGTCACTGCTAAATGTAGGATATTTCTATCACACATGTGATTTAAATATTATCTTCCTGTATTCAGTTATATTAATTATTTTTTTATTTTTAGTCACTCTTAAACTGTGTGTTTTATGTCTTTAGGGACACCCCTGAGATGATAATATTATTGTTCTTCTCCCGGCAGGTTTCGGGTTTTTGACTCGGCAGTTGATGACGTTAGCAGGAGGACGCGTGGTTCTAGCATTAGAGGGAGGTCATGACCTCACAGCCATATGTGATGCTTCCGAGGCCTGTGTCAGTGCTCTTCTGGGGCAGGAGGTCAGATTTCATGTATAAAGCTGTTTAAATGTGATCACTAGTCCTTTATAATGCATTTATTATACCTTTTTAATCCTGTTATATGATTGGCGTGAGCAGATACAGAGAATTCTGGTTTTATAAGGGTGTGAACATGAGCTTTCTGGGAAGTCTTGCTCATATTAACTTATTAAAAGTTAAAATAACAACACTTTTTTTGTTAGGAGCCTCTTCCTGAGTCCACTCTACTGCAGACGCCCAATGTCAATGGAGTTATTTCACTTCAAAGAGTTATACAGATACAGAGTGAGTCTGTCCTCTAGCCTGCCTCTAATTATCCTGAAATGCACTAGCTTCCTGATAGCACACATTTGTTTGATTCTTTATAATTAATTATAATCATCATCATGTTTGACCATATGGGTTCAGCTCTGCAAAATTATTCCAATAAAAACAACGGTGTGGGATGCACTATGTGGCGTACACTTCAGCGAAGGCGCTCTCTTCACCTGTTTCCTTTCACACGCTTCCTCATTCTTTTTTTCTGTCTTCTCTCTATTTGCATTCTTCACTTAAAGGAGCAGTTTTCTCATGTGAAACACAAAAGGAGATGTTTTGCAGAATGTTCACTCTGCTCTTTCTATATAAAAAAAAAGATATCAAGTTTTCCCATTTCAAGGTCCAAAAAGTACTAAAAATCACCATTAAAATTCATAAAAGTAGTTATTTCAACTCATGCATTACAGTTATTCCACATTTTCTGTTGTCATTTAAGTTATTTTTTTAAAGGTGTAATATGTAAAAATTTTCATGTATTTTTTTTGCCAATGTGTGAATGGCTTGTAACGCAACTTAAAAAATTAGCCATTCCCGGACTTCCTAGGTTACCTATTAAAGCCTGTAGACTGATTTTCTTGCTAAGGGAGTGGGTCGCTTTTGCCGGGAAAATCCAAAGGATGTGACGTTTATGCACGCTCCCAAGAGCCTTTCAACAGTGACAACAAACTGCAACACTAGGTAACATTAACTTAGAGATGGAATCCAGGAAACGTCTGGCTCCCAGCACAACACCGACTCCAACACAAATTCCAAGTGGTCTATTTATAACTTTCAAAATTCAAAATATTTATAATAAGTCTATTTTATTAACAGCTACTGTCATCATCCACCAAATTTAGCTAACAGCTATTGATAAAGCTTGCTAGCTAGCTAACGCCGACATAGGCTATCATATAAATGCAGTCAATGTATCATGCAAAGAAAAGTGATTACTTCAAACTACTCGCATGGTCAGACCTGTATCCACACTTTGTTTTATCGCTGTTCCTACACTGTAGAGTCAAATATAATATTCAGTCTCAAAGTTTGTAGTAAACCAATCAGAACTGTGTCATTTTAATTATGCTAACTCATCTGTCAGCATGATATCGGTGAATCACGTTCAGTCTCTTTGTACATTACATCATTGTTTTGGTCGATACTGTCTTACATCCCTATGGAATGTGTGCACAAGCGCGAGCACGAGCAACAGGTAACTGGCTGCAGTTCACTTAAGGGCCACAGGTGTCATTAATAACGAGGGTTTCTGAATCTTACATACTGCAACTTTAATTAAAAAACAATTTAATAAATGTTTACTATTTTTTGTTAACGTCTTAAATTGTTTCATGCCAATATGCCTGTGTTCATGCTAATAATGACATCTCTCTGTCTCTGTCTCAGGTCAGTATTGGTCGTCATTGAAGCCATTGATGAGCACAGTTGGCATGTCATTTCTGGGTGCCCAGAGGAAAGACTGTGAGGAGACAGACACGGTGAATGCGATGGCGTCCCTCTCTGTGGAAGTGCTGACCAGTAAAAGGTGCGTCCTGCGGAAGAAAGTGTATCTGTGGCCACGCACACACCACAGCAAAATACGGTTGTCATTCCTCTTGTTCTTGATTCTGTTCCGTACGCACAGAGTTTGGTTATTTATGGAAGTGAGAGCCACATTTTACAACTGAATTAACTTCCGAAAAATTCAGGTAGTGACAACCAGATTTAAGTTAAATCTATTTGATGCGTGAAAGAACCAAACTGATCAACAAGTTATTAAAGCAGTGAAGTTTGAAACAAAAAGAGAACACTTTTTAACAGCAAAAGCAACAATTTTGTTGACCATGATTTACTGACAAGTGCCTGGTGATAATACATCTCAGCTCGCAAACTCTTGGATAAAAGTAGCTTATATAACAGTGTGAACATGAGTTTTTTGGGAAAGTCTTGCTCATGTTAATATAATTTTTCATGATATTCTACACCTGTACAATATTTTACAAGTCTTTAAAATATTAAAATACATTTTATATCCCTATTTTTATTATATGATTCCAAGTTAAATATGAATAAATGACTTCTTAAGGTGTATAAAGCACACATACGGTACATCTTAAGAGGTTGTATAATATTGAAGCTTGGCAACCCCTCTGGCCACCCCTGTTTTGCAAAGCACTTTTGACAACACTGACAGACAAGTGACTTTTTTTGCCACTTTTTGACACATACAGTCTGCACTATTAAGGCCGAACAGCTGCGACCTGCCCACATGGCACAAACCTCTGTGTGTAGAGGTGTGACGTCATATCACGACCGTTGCAGTTTATGGGATCAAAATGCCGCCAAATATATTGTGGTCACAGATTCAAATATAATATGCATGAATCAAAATAATAAGCGTAAAACAAAAAATAAGCACAGATAAAAAAATTATAAGTGCAAAAATAAATTAAAAGCACAGATCAAAAATATATAAACACATTTCAGATATGCTGCAAATAAACATAAAAATGTATGCAATGTCATCAGAATTGCAAACAAAATCATGTTTTCCTTTGTTATATTATTGTTTTTTGTGCTCTCTAACAATTTTGCTCATATTTAAAAAAATGTGTATGCTTATTTTGCTTTGCTTTTGTTTCCAAGTTCTGCGCTTGATTTTCCAAAACTTGTGATTAGATTTTCATGTAAATCAGGTGGAGTTTTGCGTCCTCATTGGTGCACTAGTTCTTGATCGACAGCTCCTCCTCTAGCCAATCATTCGAAGAGGGGTGGTGAATCACTCCAATGCAACTCGACGGCTGCTGCTCAATATTATATTATTTATGGTTGATAGATACGCTACTCTTGTCCGTTTTGAGTATTTTCTGCCAGCTCTAGGAAACCATGTGTTGTCCGAGTAGGCCATTATCATCCTCCGTTAACACTTGTATCGAGTCAGCTGAATTTAGTTAGCGGTCTTTAGTTTAGGCATCATTTAAGACTTCCTTGTTTGTACGTTATTGGCAGCATATCTTTAAAAAAATTTAATAAAAAAAAAACAAGGCTGGTTTGGAGTGGATGTTTGAGTCATGTTTTTACTAGCTGTACCAATGTAGTCGCGAGTTCAGAACCCAACTTGATCAGCTTTTCCATTAAATAAAATCCAGATCCCGACACCAAGGCTTATTACCATACTGATGAATATAGAAAAGCTTACATATAACTATAAAAAAATATATATATATTATATCAAAAATCTAAAAGGTGTTGACACCTACATGCACACTTTGGAGTTAGATGTATGCCTATAAATAATTTGCTTCAAATGTTACTGAAGTTGTGTACTCTATGTTATGGAAATGTTTGTAAATGTTTTGAATATGTATGCTCCAATGTTGCCTGTATCATTAGAGACGACCCCTACATTTTCAACTAATTGTAAATAAAGATTGTCCAACTTTATTGCATTATTTATTGAAGTGGAGATGCTTGGTCACTTGTTTCTGATTTCACTGCAGTTTAGTGGAAAAAGAAACTACAAACTACAATTGGCCAACAATGCCAACGTAGGATCAGTACATAACAGCACATTCAGCAACATGGAAAAGCTGATCAAGTTGGGTTCTGAACTCGCGACTACATTGGTACAGCTAGTAAAAACATGACTCAAACATCCACTCCAAACCAGCCTTTATTTTTAAGATATGCAGCCAACACATTTTTTCCTTCTTTTGTATGGCATTGGAAATAAACTGATAACTTTAAATTCATTTTTGTACATTTGTGATCTATACATTTTGTAGAATTTACAGAATTTCTGTCTGTAGAATTTGCTTTTGGTACAGCATGTCACTGTCAGTAGTGAATTGTTTTGGCCACCCCAATAAAATCACTGGGTCTTACCTGGCCACCCCTGAAAAAAAGTTCTGGCTACACCCCTGATACAGGGTGAACAGGATATGAAAAGACGAGGACGGTGATGTGACAAACCCAAGTGCAGTTTATTTACAAAGTGAAAATATTCCAGAACGTGAATCCAAAACAAATCATAAACTATGACAAGACTAAACTTGACTTGGCTAGACTAGACTTGACGAGAACCATGAACCAGAGAAGCAAACATCATTACACAATCATTACATGAAAAAACACAAAGGAAAACATGAGGGCTTATATAAATGGACATGGGCAAACAAGATTACAACACAGCCAATAAAAGACCAGAACTAATAACATAAGAACTAATTACAGAACAGAACTGATAACAAGATAACAACTACAGTACCCATGGTACAGTAGTGAAAGTACTGCCTATCAGAGAGCGGTGGTCTAGTAAACCCACAAAATAAGACTGGAATGAAGCTCTCTGAGTGATGCAAAAGAGTCGGTCTCCCTGACACTAATATTTTTGTGTATATCGGAATATTTCGCAATAAACATAACCTTTATGGCTTGTATACTTATAATTAATAACCTAAAATGAATAGTTTTTTATATATTTCTATAGTTATATATGATAACGTCATTCGCAATGCTTCATGGGATTGTAGTTCGGGCCCTCACGAAAGACAGTAAACACACATACTTGTACCTTTGACTTATTGTGTGCATGTAATTCCGAAGAAAATACTCTTTGTAATCTTTAATCAATAGCTTAAAAAAATCCTGCCCTACATTTATCTCATGAGTATCCTGAAAATGCTATATGAAATATGTCACATTACTGAGGTAAAATGGGTTGCGTATGTCATTTCTTCTTGAATTCAATCCACATCGTTGGATTATAGATAGAAGTGTACAGTTGAATTAGCTTCAAGATCATTTAAATTCCACTTACGGATTTGTAGCTAGCATACTAATGTTTATACAGGTGCCAATTTCCCTTCTAACCTAAGCTGGGCTTCACTACCGGAGATAATTAAACTTTTTCTGCATTCCTGAGTAAAAAGCCATATGATGATTGTTTGATGCTAAATATAAACGTCATGTGTTTTACAGCCTTGCTGATGAACCTATGGAGCATGAAGAAGACTCCCTCTAAACCAGGTCTGATAAACTGTCCAGTACCTCATGGCACTCCATGTCATCTGAGTAAGCTGTGCCTTAAGACCAGCAGTGCCTCTGGGGGGTGTGGTTCCTCATTATGGCCCCTCCCCCAAGATGCCACTTCAACACTGAACACCAGTGCAACACGGCTAAGCTAACAACCTGCATCAATTCTGCTGGGGCTCTGGGACACACAACATTCACCTACCACATAGACAAGTACACTAGAAAGCAAGCTTTGTTGCACTAGTGTGTTTATAACGTTCACTAAAAGAATGCGCTGAAGAATTCCAGAATTCCTCACAATTCTCACCTCTGGTGCATTAAAAGATATTACTTATTGTAGCTGGAGATGCATGAGATGAACATTTTTCAAAGGCAGCCCACTTTACTACCCCTGACCAGCGAACTATTGATGTACTGAGCGAAAATGAGGGGTTTCCTTGCACCTGGTAACCACAAAGTGGCTCCACTCTATGATGTCATTACTATTAACCAATTTCAACCACTAAAGAAGAAGGAAACGTTCTGATCTCTGTGGGTTTTAGAAATCTTAATTTGTTTTGCACTGTGCATTCCATAATGTGAACCGTGAATTGTTTTTCCAAACTTCTGGGAAAAGAACAATCTAAATATGTATCTACTTTTACACTTAACATTCTTTTCTATTTTTTTGTTCTTTTCAAGTTGCATTCTACCTGCATTCCTAGCATGAAGGCCATAAACTTGAATAATTTGAGATATTCATATTTGTACTGATTTTGTGTATCTGATATTGTGTTATGACTCATAGTTTTTAAGGCCAGAGGGAGAAACCAGCTATTAGCAAGATTATTGCACACATCCGCCCCAAAACACATACACATTTACACCCACATCACCATGTATGTTTGGATATGTAATCCTTATAGATGAAACCGTTTCTGTACAAAGATGTTGCTACATCCTTATGACCACTGTACATTTATTGTTATTATGGACACAGGAAATGCTGACACTTTCCCAAGACTAACAATAACATGAAGTTGATCAGTCTCTTTTGTTAGACCAAACTAATTTGTGTGTGTATCTATCAATCATAGCATTTGTCCATTCTGTATTCACAATCAAACCTCAATTGACCACTGCAAAATCACAAAATGACAATTGAAAGGGCGATGGAAGCCACTCAAATGGCACAAAGCAGTCCTTGGAATTAGGGATAAATTCCTTTATATTTAAAGGAATACGTGTATTTTTCAATGATTTTGGTTGTTGTTGGAAGGGAAATTACCAGCCTTTAAACCTGTGGAGAAGACATGTCTCAAGTTGGTGCACATTTCATGATTTCTTTTAATTGCTCTGCACTTAGAAATTTCGGAAGGTTTTTTTTATCCTTTCACTTTTCACAAGGGTTGCATTGTTTTTGGATAGTGTTCTTTTTCCACAGACTGCAATTAGATCACTAATTCATACTAGTTCATACATGTTAAATATGTCTCTCAGTCACTGGGATTCACATTTTTGTCATCTTCAATGAACAGAAATTAATATCATACCAACGGTTTACCAAAGCAGATGGACCTCTTTAAACTGTGTCACTGTTCACCATATCCTGTGCCTCAACCCCTTTCAACGTCAGCATATTCGGTTTGTCAAACCATATAACTTGTAATAGTTGTTTAGTGTGACCACACATTTGCCAGCTGTTCTAATAGCATAATATTGACAGGCCAAATAGTTGAAAATGCTGTACCAGTATCTCGGCGACATTACGTTCAACCAACAGCACAGTTCCTGGTACTCACTTGACTTTTGTGTTGTGCAACGTTGTTGATGAACTTATAGACAGAATCAGTTGTGAGGCACACTTCCACATCGATCTTACTACGTTTACGCCTCTCATCCACACTGGAACAGAGTTTTCCTCCACTGAAAATGATAATGCACTCCAATACGGCATACTTTGGAAAACAATAACGTTTGGAAACTGAAAACGTCTGTCACAAAGTTTTCAAAGGAAAACGGATTAGCGTAGATGTGGCCAGAGAGTCCGTTATCATCAGGCCCAGACTTTTTACGTTTTCTGTGCTTTTTCCGGGGTCTAAATCATTGCCATTCTGCTGAATCAATTTAAACATGGTAAAATGTGTTAAACTGAGTGGAAAGTACTGTAAGTGGTACTTAATAAACGAACATGCAAGAGGTGGCTGGAGAACGTAATATGTAAATGATGCTCGTTCCAGTTCAGCGGCCGCTGATTCTATTTTTGCTTTGGTTATCATTGTGCAGATTTGTTACCATTTTTACACTTGACTGTTCTAAACGTTTTGAGTTGTTATTACTCTGTACAACCCTATACCTCTGTTTTAACATCCAAATGCACCAGTGGTGGCTAGTTATGTTATCTTGCGTCCACTACAAGAAACAACCATGACCTGACAAATTGCTGTTATATCTTGAATACATTTTGAGGCATTCCTTCTCGGATTATATACAGATTTATTGCTAGGGTTGCATTTAGCCTTTTCCCTAAGGCCAGAAACAAACTTTACGCAAGTACGCAAATGCAGACATGAACGTTTGTCCTTCTTAACGTGCATTCTTGCGTTGCTGTGGCAGTAACCAACCCAATTCAATCTCATGAGAAGTCATAATAACAGTATGCGATGGCAAAATCATAAGAAACGAATACGAAATTCACTCAACGTACAACTTATACTCCCACAAAGAAAGGTAAATGAACAATGTTATTGAGATTTTTCCGAAGTTTAACCCCTAAACCAAACCTAACCATAAAGACTAAGCCCTTACCCAAACCCTTAACCTAACTACTATTTTTATAGGAAAATCGGTGTTTTGTATGACAGAACAAAATAGATATTTGGCATAGGTATTTTATATTTGAAGTCATAGAGGCATAGATATTTGAAGTTAAATCTATCGCCCCCTTGAGTACTGAGGTTGGTCAACATGGTCTCATGACAACTCATAATAATTCATGCGAGTTGGCGAAATTGTAAGATATCGTACAACTTGGCTTGAATGAACATGTAAGACTTTTAGACCAACCAATATTATATTCATCCATATAATATTGGTTGGTCTAAAAGTCTTACATTTTCATTCAAGCCAAGTGCCACCAAACTTTAGCTATATGTCAACAATTCAACTAACATTAACAAACTTGTTTAGCTTCAGATTATTTTTAAAATGCTGCTCAACCATGACAGTAGTTGACATAGAAGAAGACACTTTAAGCTAATGCCTGCCGGTAATACTGAGAATGTAATGCATATTTGTGTTGCTTTGTGAATTGCATTCTGACACATTGTGTAGCTAGATATGTTTACATTCACGTACTTGCGCAGAGTATGTTTCTGATCTAAAACTGCATTCCTACTAAAACCAATATGATAAGTGATCAGCATTGTACCTGCCTTTGCAGACCAATAAGTGTTGATTTCTACCCTTTCATGCCTTGTACCAAACCACTGTGGATAGTTATACGTTTGCATGATTCTTTGTATATAGTACCACCATCCCATTTTTCATCATTGTCAGTGTTTTGTGTTCTTATGGGTGAGGTTTTCATGAAGACCCTGGGCAGTCTTTGCCCACCAGACCCCCATGAAGACTTGTAAAATAGAACAAATGCGAACATTCGCTCATCGTTAATATAGTCATTGTTTATCTCTTTGAACTAGCAGCAATCTTGCTGTGTATTTATTGTACTTCAAACAGTACATTTGCTCTGCAAATTTTTTGAATTAATCAAAATTATACTTACCAACTTGGTTACCAACAGAATTTGACAGCACTTCACCTGGCAGTTTGGACTGTGAATATGAACAGATCTTGATATATCATATATAAAGTTATATTTTAATGGTGTATTTTTAAAAATAGCTTTGTGCATTTGTACTGTTTTGATATACCTCTCAAAGCGCTTGTATTCTCTTGTCTCTCCGAATGCTTTATGAATTGAAATGGAGAGTGTGTGCTGTTGTTTGTCACCACTCTTGTAAAAGTGTGTTGACTGCATGGTCACTGTACCAGCAATGTCTTAAAGCCTTTGTCGTTTATTCTTCTTCAAACTTTGCCCTTTTTTTTTTTTTTTTTGACAATGTAAATAGTTATGACCAAAAACTTCACCTTTGTGCCTTGAAATATTTCATCTGTCTACCCCAGTAACTGTGTTTTGTGTAACAAAGTATAACAGAAATTGTTTCGAATCTTCATGTAATTAACAATTCCCTTATTTCTAATTTCTTTCATTTCTCTGTGTATAGAAAAGAATGTCTATTTTGTACTGTTTCTAATTTCCTAATTAAAATGAAAAAAAAAGTTTTTTTGGTTGTCTAAATTTAATTAGACTTTTTTTATCATTTCTATGTGTGTTTTCTGTTTTGCTGACAAAAAAACAAAACACTTGTCCATTTGTTTTCTTTTATTTGTCAAAAAATCAGACAACTATACAGTATCTACTTTTAGTTTTTTAACATGGCATCGCCACTATAAAAACACCATGTTAACCACAGTTTCCACCAAAATACCATAGTTATACTTATGCTAAAAAAGTAACTATAGTAAAAATATGGTAGTTTGGTATTAACGACTGTCATAAAAAAGAAAAAGACAATATATATATGTATATATATATATATATATATATATATATATATATATATATATATATATATATATATATATATACAAAAAATACTTGGAAACTGAAAACCATTGTATCACCAAAAATGACAGTTTCCACCAAGACACCATAGTTATACTTATGCAATAACTTATAGATATTTAGTTATTGTTAATAGAATAAAACTATGGTAATTTGGAATTAGCCATAAAAAAAGTAAAATACATTGAAATTAGAAATACGACCAGAAATAATACTGGTATCCATAGTTTCTACCAAAATACCATATTTACTACAATAAAACTGTGGCAACTTGATATTAGCCACCAATGTCATAAAAAGAAAACAAAACTAACAAATTGAAAGATTTTGATTGTCAATACGGGACATTATCAATCTAAAAGTTGCTTGACCATATCCTCCTGTTGTTACTAGTTTAACACAAAGCCAAAGGCTGCTACTTTAGCCTGGGCCACTATGGCAGCATGTTTGAATTTGGCCCATTTAGCTTCAAACATACTTCTAATTGCCTAATTACACTCACTGAACAAAGCACTGTGGTTAAGCGGTCCTTCTTAGTTCTTGCCAACCAGACACATATCAAGTTTCTACGAAGGATAAAGGCAAAGAAAATCTGTCTGACATTTTATTCTAATGAAGTAATTAGAAGTGTCTGGATCCCCATGAGATCTTACAACAGAATATGAACACCTTTTTGACAGCCTGATCTATTATTAAGAACTTTTTGAATGAATATATTTCTCCTGAAACTGTGATTGTGTTGAATTATTATTATTCAAAATAATTATAGCTTTATGATTGCTCTGACCGTGTGGTCAGAAAACTACAACTACATTTATTCATCTGCAAACCTTTAATGGTACTTGACACATAACATTTCAACATCAACACATTTATAGTAATGTATAAGGGGAAGCGTATATCATGTGTCTTGTAACTGATCAAATTGTGTTTATTTAGTTGCCAATTTTAATCACATATTTTCATTCACTAGTTCATTTAAATGGTCCTGTAGTGTGACAAATACATTTTTAAATGTACAAATATTCTGTGTAGTCTCTTAATCAATATGACATCATGAAAGCTGTATGCAGAAAAATGAAAAAATAGTTTTACAAATGCTATTTAAAATAGTTTTACATGTATAGTTTTACATAGTATACTGTAGCATGTCACACTGCAGGACATGTTAACTTGACAAAAGTATGTCAGCTATCCTTTTGCAAGAGTTCAACTACCCTTGTGTAAGGGTTACATACATCATCATATATTTTTCGTTGTTCTTATAGCTTTATTCTTTAAAAATGGGATGTATGCCATGATGAAATTGTTACACTGTCACAATAGCAGTACTGTCGGCTTATTTACAGCATAAATGACAAGCGCAACAACTCTGTAATGATCAGCTCTTAATAACAGAGAATGTAGTTGAATAGTCTACATAGCATTTATTCTTCAAGCTCAGGTTTAGCTAAATGTGATCCTCTAAATGCAGAGTCCTCATAACATCATAAAAGTCTGATAGTCTGTAAGTGCCTGCCTTTGTGAGTCTATATCATAAGTCATCTAAAGTCAGTGAAGACTGATCTCAAATCAGCACTCTGCCACTGAATCCGAGTGATTTCCAAAGTCAGATTTTTCACTCTTTTTTAGATTCTGTTGCATAGTTTGCGGAAGGAAAAGATGTTTGGCTTCTAGTTGAAGCAAGATGTCCTCTGGGGTATTGGTCAAAATGTGTCTTTAAAATCAAATGTTCTTCAAAAACACTATTCACAGTTATACTTACAGTACAGTCTGCTGTAATTTGTATGGATTTTACAATATATTCAGTGCAGTGTAGTCTAAAAATTTGCATTCAAACCCTAATTTAAACCTGAACATGAACTTAAGCGTTATGCTGTAAAATTAAGTAGGAAATATTTAATATTCTACACTATTTAAAACATATAGAAGACAAATTTTATGACATGTTAATTCATTGGGATCATATTTCCTTGTTTTTTTTTTTTTTATTATTTATTTTATTATTTTATTTATTTATTGTACTATGTACTTGTCAGTTCAATTACATGACATGGGCATACCACATACTAAGAAATTCTGAAATTCGTTTAAATTATCACTCAAATTGTCATACTGAAATTATAAAATATTTTGTATTAAATTGGAAAAAATTAAACTAAAATATTTTACTAGTGATCTCAGATTTTCGGACCTCATAGGACCCCATATATATATAAATTACCCAGTCACCCTGCTGGAATTTACATGTCATTGCAGCCTAAAACAAACAAATTCCATGAGTACCGGCAAACACATTTAGTCATCTCTTATAAATTAAGGACAATGCTGAAGTTATATATCATGTTGTGGATATGACTAATCCAATTCGAACCACAACCTAAAATAAATTCTTACAAAGTGTCATAGTTACATTGCTTTCATAAACACATACTTTTACACATACCAAGCAAACTTGTAAGGATTTGATGACTAAGAAAATCCATGTGAAATTAAATAGTTTGTTACATAAAAATGCACTTTTGATTTAATTTAAAAATAGTAACAATTGCGTATTGGTAAATACAAGAAGTATAAACAGAAGTTCACTTAAAAGAGAGAGAACATTTGGAGTTCAAAAATGACCTTTATCAAACAGATTCAAAGAACAAAATGTTGTTTAAAAAGATATCAAAAGGAACTCTGGCTATTATATATATATATATATAAATTTAGATGTATCCCTCATTTATAATTTTTTTTTATAAAAAATACAGTATGTAACGTAAAAGGGAAGTGAATGGGGTCAGCCCTAAACAATAAAATACACATTACTTCAAAAGTATGGCCACAAAATGTAAACATTATATGTGTTACATGATCTTAGTGATAAAATCTCTTACTAGCCTTATTAGCATTACCAGGGTAAAGTTACATCCAATATTACAACTTTGTTGCCATGACAATGAAACTCTGTAATCCTGGTATTGGATATAACTTTTCACAGATGAGGTTAGTAAGTGATTTTCACTAAAATCAGGTAAATAAATATTTAGATCTTGTAGCTATACTTTTGAAACTATGTGTATTTGAATGTTTATGGACTAGCCCCATTCACTTCCAGTGACTTACTGAAACAGCTTTATTAAATTCAACGAGAGATGAGCCAAAATTAAATCATTTAAAAAATATTGTTTTTGTTATAATCAACATTATGCCACAAATGCTGTTGATGGAGCTTAACATGTATTAAAGTCCCCCACCATCTCCAGGTTAATCAAAAGATACTTTTTTTTAACCTTTTACTATATTTTTAGATAAGACCTTACATTTTTATAATGTCACACTACACTCTTAAGACAAATGTTCTAAATAATACCAAATAAGGGTTCTTCAGCTTGTAGAAATAGCAGAGCTCAATAGAACCCTTCTTTTTAAACTTTCCATAATGATCCTTCTACGTAAGTGTCATTTAGAACCTAAAAAGTGCTATGAAGAACCTTTTTGATGCAATGAGGTTTTTATCTACCCCTCTATATATCTGCTCCTATAAAATATTATAGCCATAATTATGGTTTTACATTAAATATAACCAAACAAACAAACAAACAAACACATAAATAAAAGCAAGGCATGTGTGTCAAGAAGACTTAAATGAAAAATTGTAGAAAAAATAACAATGCTTTTACAGCAGTCATTGGTTAAATGCATTAATTATTATGATTAAATAATCCAAACTGCATAAATCATTAATAAATACATCAACAACTACACAATGTGACAGATTTAATAAATGTATATGCAAATGAAATAGCATTATTTCAATGTAGCAGAAACCTACATTGCTCCACACATCAAGGCTGGGATAGAAATGTGTACATTCTTTTATCTATTGAATAGATTGTATTTTTCTTCCATTCTGACAACCAATCGTTCAAGGAAGAGCAATGTCACATGGAAACACAAAATAGATGTAATGAAGGCTAAACTAAACCAAAGGCTTCACTAGAATATCTGCACAATCCTTTATGATGTCTTCACCATCCATCACTGTGTGTTTTTGTGTATTTGAGTGGCAGACCCTCTCTGCAGGTAATGAGCTTTTGGGATCCAAAAGCATTGTCTGACTAGAAATATACAATTACATTCAGTGTCAGTGTTTCAGTAAATGTGGACAATGTAAGTGAGTGTAAGTGAAATAAGGTTTGATAGTTTATTTGTATTTTCTTTATTTATTAATTTTGTGACTGGGCAAAATGTTAATGCATGCATAAACCCAAGTAAATAACTGAAACATTCCAAAATTCTATATGGATCACAAATTCATTCTTTATCACTCATGTGCTTAGCGGAGAAGCAGAGAGAAGTATCCTCACCGAACACAGCTGGGAGACAGAGTGTAGCTGCTTTTTATCTGTAAACCTATGACACAAAGAAATTACACTGAATAAATTAATTACACTGTATAAATGAATGGCAAAAATAGATATGAAAAAGAAAGAGGGAGAATCTGATAGCTTTAAGGCAGGCATATGCTGTTATCAGAGCAGAAAATGAATCATACCCCGGATGGGATGGATACCTGAAATCACAATAAAAATCTTCTGCCATACAGTTTAACTGTATATTCTTCTAGGAACGTGAATAAAGCAGTTACTGCCATAGCGGTAACAAAAGTGGTATAAATCATGGCTTCAAATTTGGCCAACCTCTTAAAAAAACAAACTGGCACCCAAACAACACATTTACAATAAACTGTAAACTTTAAATTCGCCATGGTTTCACTTTCAAAAACTGCGAGTGAAGTGAACGAAAAATAAGCAAATGCTCACTCCCATTTAACTGAGCTAATGGGATTTTTTTGTCCCTGAAAACGTTCCTGCTAAAACTATTAATGGTTAAAATATTTCAGCGACATATACATTTATATATACATTTTTGTTTATAATTTGTTTTAAGCAGCTACACCCTGTTTCCCAGCTGTATTCGGTGAGGATTCTTCTCTCTGCTTATATATATATCAAGTTTACCTGTGGTTACACAGTCTGTGTAGCTGTTGGTTGAGCTGCTAGGACTCCAGTGCTGTGAGTGAACAATGACATGGTGGCTTTGAAAGAATTTATTGAACGTTATATTTAAAAACAAAAAGGGCAGGAATAATCCTAATGAACCCCTAATGCCAAACGCAAAAAAATATTTTGGCACAAAGGGGTTCTTCATGAAGATATTATTCTAAATAGGACTATTAAAATCATTAAAGAACCTTTGAAGAACCATCTTTTTTTAGAGTGCACATTTAAAATCAGAATGCAGTAACCTTTAGCGGGCAAAAACTAAATGAAACAACATGAGCTAAAAGTGAAGCGGTTCCACACAGGATCTGCACCCACAGAACTCTGTAGAACATTTATATTCCAAAGACTGCCACCTTTCTAGTACTGATGGAAGTTGAACACATCCCCAGGCCTTTGCATGTTAATTTATAGCTACCACATTGCACAGAACTCTGCAGATTTTTGCTCAAAATCCGTATTAAAAAATGCTAAAAATATCTGCTGATTCTGACTGGGCCTGTCACATGCCACGGCAGTACTTAATTTTTATCATCCTAAAATTACATAGCCAGACATAATATTTGCTAAGTACTCTTGAAATGCCCCAAATTCTAGCATTAGGGGCCTCAAAGTTGTACGAAGTGACATATCTTTACTATGCATCACTACATAAATGTTCATCTTACACCCATCATGTTAATATCAAACTTATATATGTTGCAGTATTATCTGAACACGACCAATTAGTGTGTGTGTTTGTGTTGTAAAGTGTGTATTTCTCTCATACACACATGCTGATTGACACACCTCTGTAAGATGCCACAACTGTTTCCAATCATTAGGTTCCTGCATGTCTAGGCCCGGTCGCCTCTGATTGCACGACACTGGATACGAGATCCCGTGAAGGGAGGAGGGAGGCCGATTTACACCCATGGGCTAAAGGAGAGTCCTCTCCACATTTTCCTTCTTCCTGTTCACTCACTTTTCTTTCCATTACAATTTGTCTTTGTGCACTGTTATCTTTAATAGCACACATGGCCCCTGCCTCACAGTGTCTCTGTGAAAAGATGTGGGGTGTACTTCAAGCACATATAGTGATTAAGGCAATACGGCTAAGAAACCAATAAGAAGAAGCCAGCAGGCCTGTGCATAATATCAAACTTACACCGGCATCAGAGGAGTCTCTATAAAAGCCATGTTTTTTTTTAGGTACACCTGACAGGTAAGTGTTTAACCACATGACAAGAACAAATTAGCTTGAGTCCATTTTCAGTCAGTACAGTTTTATTTTTTGCCATAACGCCTTGCGTGGAAACTGAAATATGACATTTGAATAGGAGATGCTATATTCTCAAACAGGGCTTAAATCTCAAAAATCAGCTTGAGATATCATGAGATTTTTTTATGTTTATTTGTTAAAATTTGCAAATGTATTGTATTATTAACCCTATTTGTATTGTATTATTACAATTTATTAACAGTAACTCTTGCTGAATATTTGTAACTTATTTTAATACCATTTGGCAGTAATACTGTTAGGAGAGTTATGAACGACTAACCATTACTATCAATATTTGGAGTCATCTGAAAATATGATTGCATAGGTTCAATAAATTATTTTGTGGAAAATAAAATACAATATAGTTCAGTTTTTTGTGTGTGTGTGTGTTCTAACTCACTTTTGTCCTGATTTATGGAACTTTTGGAAGATAAATGTTTCAATATTAACTCAAAAACCCAGTGTAGTAAAATTGCAATGTTTGTAATTAAACATTACCTAAATTTTGTTATTAAAAATTGTACAAAAAAAAAATAAACTAAATAAAATTACACTTAAAAGTAGCTGACATTTTGAACTGTATCACAACAATAATTTTGGTGGGTAAAAATAGTATTGAATGTCACAGTATGTTAAATTCACACATTAGTCACCTCAAAACTCAAAATCAGGATTTTACATTAGACTGCGATTTTTTTCTGAAGTTACATAAAATTCACCCCAAAACAAAATATGCTAAAAAAAAAAAAGATTTTAATCACCAGTGGCCTAAATCACAATAAAGGAGGGAAAAAATAATATATAATCAGTCTCTATGCTTACCACTTGCAATGTTTGCTTATCGTTAACCAGATTTTGAATGACTATTAAATGGTTAGATAACTCTATCATGATGTTTCAAAAAGTATCATGCACCCTTGAACAAACATATGTTCATATGTGTGCAATTTAACTTTCATTATTCTATTGCATTTGATGTATAAATTAGATTCTGAAAAAAGTGACTAAACCGAGAGATAGAATCCAATGCCATAAGTTCATAGGATGAAAGTTATTCTAACTTGTTGAAGGCCTAGCCACAAAAACAGATTCTGTTCTGTTCCAATGCTGCCCAAGCCACAAAAAAGTCAAGGCCCAGTTCCAAGAAAACTGTAAAGTAAAAAATAAAATAAACCTTAGTTATAATTGTTTGGCTTTTCATGGAGTTTCTTGCAATGGCATTTAATACTGGGTACAGTTCAGTATATGTTAGTCTATTTTCTATTTCCTTTGCATGACATTTGATAAATATATTTACTAAGATTTACTAAAGAATTCACAGAACAACAATATAACTGTTTAGATTGCGAATATTCGTTCGCACAATTCCACATTAACCATTTTTGTTAAATGTAACCCATTAAACTCACAAAGCACTGTTCACTGTGATATATGTAATAACACAAACCCAATAAAACAGTAATCCATAAGTAATATTTCTCAATTAGAAAAGTGTGAACTTGCAGATCATAAACTAGGAAGTCAACCATCAAAATTGTTACCATGTGGTCACGTCAGCTTTCACCTTTCATTACTGTTCAGACACTTTAATTTATACACTTGAGGTCTGACATACCTGCAGAGGGTTGTGCTGAGAAAAAGAGAAAATATCAGTATTGGAAGGGCAGAGATCAGCTTTAAGCAGGGTCAGGTCATTTCAGCAAGGGTCAAAGAGCTGTTGAAATTAGGCTGTGGCAAGTACTGTAGAGAGGCAGCGATAGACTTTAAAAATCAGAGTCAGTTTCTCTCTGGAAGAATGCAGGTTCAGAGTTCAGAGGCTGGTCGGACGATTGGTAGGTATAGGGTTAGGAACTGATAGACATCTAGTGGGTAGCGGACATGGACCAAGCGCCTTCCATCCTCCATACGGAGAAGGCATAGCTCAGCCTCTCGTGGGCCAGGTAGTTACAGCTGGCCAGCTTGGCGTCCATCTCATCGCTTTGAAGCACCTGGTAGAGGAAGTCGATGTATCGTGAAGCCAGTTTGAGGATCTGGATCTTGCTCAATTTGTCCGAAGGCAAAGTGGGAATGATCTTCCGCAGCGAGGCGAAAGCGTCATTTAGGGACTGTGTGCGCTGGCGTTCTCGGACGTTGGCGATCACTCGTTGCGTATGCAGGTCTTCGAAAGGTTCACCGGGTAGAGGTGACACTGCACTGATGGTGGGCACTAATGAAGAGGACGATGTTGATGAAGAAGATGGAGAGCTTCTTTTTGGTCGCTTGGGGCCAGAGGGAGCGATTGTGGACGGGACCTCAGGAGAAGGTTTATCCTCATGTGATAGCGGTCTTCCAGGCTCTTTTTTGGGACCTGTTACCCGCTTTCGAGCGCTTGTTGGTGGTGCAACAACGACGGGGCACTTGTTGGGCCAACGTTCTTGCTCCTCTTCGCAGGGTAGGACTCCACCCTCGGGAAAGTCACCACAAGACTGTTCCTCTCGCATGGCAGTCAGTCCTTCACTTGTCAATCCTGTACTTCTGCAGTCGACCCTTGATGTTTGTGACACCTTTCTTTGGCTTTGATTGAGAACAATTCTACAGCCTAACAAAACAAATCAAGAAAAATTGAATTTAAAGTGACTTTTTCAAACTCAAGAAGAAGATATGGCCGTTCATCTGGGTCCATAAACTTCCTGTTTCGGAGTCTCCTTCCTGTCTCTGAAGTATGTCTAGGTCAGCTGTGCTCTTGAAATCTCAAATCACCGTCTGTCTGTCAAGGTCTTTTATGAAGGCCAGTGCCTTAGTCTTCCAAAGCCCTACCTACTTTGATCAGTGATTGGTTGGGGGCATTGCACTAGAGGTGGAGCTTGTCAAAGGAAGCAGGAAGGCGATATAAGTTGTGATTGGGGGAAATAGCCATTGGGTGGGGGCTTGATTTAAGGTAGGGGCGAAGATTCCATGTAGAGTTTTCTTGAAATTGTCTGAAGCATATTGGTTCCAGATTTCCCCCAAACAAGCTTTGGTCCACACACCCCCTACACCACACTAACACCCAACACCACCTCTTTTTCCCCCAATGCAGACAATAGGAAGGAGCTGAGAGTTTGAAGTCTCAGGCAGACTTGCTGTTTTGCAATGATTCGCTTTTGACATTTTAGCATAGCAAGAGATTCCAAGGGTAAACAAAACTATATTTTAGACATGCATGTTGTAAATATATAACATTGAATTTAAGTAAACAAGTAAACAAATTCCGCTGCCATGAAATTTGCATTTGAGTGTAGGTGCAGTTACATATTTAGCAGTGATGAAATTTAAATATCAGGTTATAAGGTTCATTTGAATTTAGCTGACTATGTATTTATTTCTGAATGAGAACTGCTGGATAGTATTAGTATTTTTGATCGCCTTTGGTGGTATGGGTGTATGTTCAAAGGTTTTATGTGAAAAGCTGGAAACTTATGCACAGAATGACTCTTGTACACTTTTGTTATACATTTATACACCCAACATCTGCTGAGTTTCTATCTGGCTGATTGTTTATACCTCTGCTTTTGTGCAAAATAACTAATGTACCAGACATGAGTGGAACATTTTGAATCAGACAATGTAAATAAACATAAAATGTATTTTCATTAATTCCGTTAATTTGATAGAGAGTAAAATCTGCAAAACTCTCCACAGGTCACATACTGTAACCTGTTCCACTGTGCTCTATTTTGTCACATAGAGTTACACAGCGGAGCCACTTTATTGGCATTTTTGCTTGTTTAGTTTAGCACCATGGTGGTCCCTGTCAAAACCTGGCAAAATCTGCAAATCTGATCACATGTTCCTTCCACACCACGCAACTGTATCTGATCAAGATATTTATACAACACAACGTCACTGAAGCTTTCTGACAGGAAATAAACAGCCCAGAGGTACTGGAACTTTGGAGAAACTGTACAATGTCACATAAACAACAGTTCACTGGAAGCGATTTGGATGGGAGGGGATGAGACTTGGGTCAACTATAGTCACATAGGATCTCCTGGTGAAAGTGGTATTGGGGTACACAAGCCTATTGCATCCATGTAAAGTGAATGATTGTTATCATGTGCGCAAATATGGGCTAATATGTTTGGAAAGGTATATACAGAGAAAATATAGAAGCATAATCTTGACGTTAGGAATCTGTTTTAGTCACAAAGATATTAAAATAATATACAGTAGGATTCCAAAGTCTATGAACATATTGGAAATTTGGGAATAAGTTTTAGCATTAAGAATAATTTAAAACAAGAAAAGTTATGCTTAAAATAAAACGACGAAGAAATATTTAAGATTGTATTTCAAGGTAAATAATCCGATTTAAAGAAATCTGAAAATTGAAAATTTTCATCATTTACTCACCCTCATGCCATTTCAGATGTGTATGACTTTCTTTCTTCTGCTGAACACAAATAAAAATTTTTTTTAGAATATTTAGACTCTGTAGGTTCATAAAATGCAAGTGAATGGTGACCAAAATTCTAACGCTCCAAAATCCACATAAGGGCAACATAAAAGTACTCAAGATGGAGATCCATATCTTCAAAGGCGATATGATAGTCGTGGGCGATATGATCGGCATGTGTTTTTGCAGAGTTTAGGTAACTAGGACTTGGTAAGTTGGGAAATCACTCAGAGTTGCACCATTCTTTTGACATCAACCTGATAATTCAAGGCACAAGTTAGTCAAAACATTATAGTAAAGAATTTAAACACAAAGAGGACACAATTTCTCCTTTTAATTCCACTATAATAATTGATTTTTGATGCATTGTGACATAAATAATCATGAAATTTATGTTTTTTAAGTGTATTTATTAGGCATTTATAACAAGTAATTTAAAATGCTCACTATTTGGCAAGTATTGCAGTTATTCATATAGTTATAAATGCATATAAATGATTTATAATGCATTTGTAAATGACTTATTAACAACCCCCTGTATAAACCCTTTACAAAGAACATTAAGAACATTGATACAAAGTGTTACCCAAACCATTTGCATTTACCTTAATGCATTCCTTAGTGCAATCTGTCACGCGTATAAATGCAGGCTAACGTTCAATTATGAATGCACACGCATAATGCATCAACAGTTCAATAAACATATCTATACCTGAACAAATCAAGCAGAAAACAAGAACCAGAAACTTGAAACTTGGTGTTGTAAAAGTAGAGAAAGTTGAATATATGATTGTGAAAAAGAAATTTCAAGGCAGGTATGGTTTTCCGAGACCTCTCACCTTGCTTGCTACCACGTTGTTGCCTCAGTAAGGTGGAGGAATTTCTGACAGGGAAAAAACTAAAGGCCCGCTCTCAGAAAAGGAGAAAAAATTATGAAAAAAAGCAAAGCACTGGTCAAACAGATCCATATGGGAGAGTGTGGGGCTGGCTTTGATCTTGGCTCACCGCCTGATTGATGCTGTGCATTTCATTTCCTCGTCAAGGCCATGACATAATGTTTCACTAACACTTGAGCCCCCTCGAACTCCTCCACCAGCGCTCTTCTCTTTCCTTCACTTTTTGCAAATTCCCCCCCTGCCACCTCCTTTCAGAGCTTTCAGGGATGTCAATGAACAAAGACTAAATGTTTGTACCTCGCAAAACAACACGTCTATCAACATGCACTAAAAAATCGTAGGCTTAGAAATGACCATCAAACACGCTTTAATGTGACAGAAGAAACAACTGAATGTGGTCAGTAAATGAACAGCTGAACTGAAAGAATCTTTCCATATCTGAAGGTGTACATCTGCAGGACTTGTTTGATATTGTGGCGATGACCTCACTGTTGATAACATGTGGAAAAAGTTGTGTCACAGAAGAGAGGCCATTGCAATCTGTGTTTGCTAGTGTTTGCTGCTTGTACAATGAAAATGCAGCCATAACAACAAGTCCTTGTTAACTTTCTACAAATTAGTGCTAGGATTAGAACACAGCGGGATCAAGAATAGTTCCTGCACATTAAAAAATACATACTGTATAAGAAATGGCTGCAAATTTGAAATTTAAGATAAAGTGTATAATTTAGAGGCACATAACCAGCCTGATCACATGAAAATTGGGTGACTGTGGCGACACTTGCAAAATTACATTACGTGGCTCCTTATCCACCTTTTTACTACGTCCCGTGATGCTTAGAACGAAATTTGGCCATTACTTCCATTATCAAGTAAACACTGTTGTTGCAGTGTACGTCCATTCATTCTTTCGATGCAGTGTTGGGATTTCAAGGGGAGAGTCTCTGATTTCATGATGACAAACATCAATCTCTGTGTCAGTGTGTTGTTGAATGATAATAAACTGCAAAAAAGTCATGAAGACAAATAATGCACCAACAAATCTGTTGTGCTGTTACTCTTAGATGCAGTTGAAATATAATAAAATTAGAAATGCAACATTTAGAGCAAAATTATCAGTTGTTTTATCATAGCACCTCTGTTAGTTCAGCTTCAGATGTGTGTGCTTGTCATCTCACCATGCATGTTGAAATCAGACAGACACAAAGAGGAAGAGCTGTGAAATTGTCATGCTAGGGTATATAATCGCTTTTTCAAGTTTGGTTGTTTCCTTTTAAATACAAAATTAAGTTTAAACTTTTGTTCGGTGGGTGATTGACAGGTGAGAGTTGGTGCTACAATGTCGTCTGTGATGTATCAGGATGGTGTTTAAAAATTAAACTCAGACTACTTCTGAATGTTTTTTGTGATCCAATCACAATTCGTTTTGCACCCGTTTACAACTATATTTAGCGCTGACCATTTGCAATGGGATCATCCGAAGTACATCTTAGTACCTGTAAACAGGTCCTAAAATGACTGCAGCCAGAGCTAGCCAATGCTATAGAACAACTTCCCAGTGGAAGTCACACCCACTTTTGTTTCCCCTGTAAGATCCCCTGGAAAAAGTTGGATACGTATCGTGGCAATATCTAGGTGAAATGTCCACAGTGTGGTGCTAAAAGTGAGTTAAATGATCTCTCAAACAGATAAGGTTTTTAAAACCAGCCTCCCTAACTAAAACATCTCGGTTATGAATGTATCCTTGGTTCTCTTAGGGGGAATGATACGTTGTATAATGACGCAATTGGGATTACGTCAGTGAGTCACGTGATATGAAGCCTGTATATAATCACATGAATTCACTGGCTGATGGCGCTTAAGCGATGGCCTTAGGGAGCCGTGTCACAGAACACATAAATATGGTTGCTTTGACACAATTTCACCAGATTTTCTGCAACAAGTATGAGACTATGCAGCAACTATGCCTAATATGGCCAGTTACGCAATTTATCGTTCCCTCTTATGGAATCAAGGTTACGTTCGTAAACAAGACGTTCCCTTTCAAGGAAATGTTGTGTAAAGATGCAACTGGGACGAGATAACATCACGCCATGCGAACAGTAGCTGCCAACTCTCTAAGCCATGTGGCAAGCTAACAGCAGTGTAACCTGATCCATCAGAGAACTTGTAAAACAGGTGACAAACTCTCGTTCAAATTATAAAATCTAACAAAAGTATGTGGAGAGGACCATCCTGCCACCATGCAAATGTCTTCCAAGGATGCATCTCTAGCCAATGCCCATGAAGATGTCATGCTCCTCGTAGAATGGGAATGAATACCCAGAGGCAAAGGCAAAACACGCACCTCTTAAACACTCGAGATTGCATCCTCAATCCAATGAGGTAGTATCTGCATGGACACCAAAACACCCCTGTAGCGGCCAACAACGCACACAAACAACTTCTCTGACTTACGCCATTGGCTGGTACGGTAAACATAAACATAGCCTGCACTGGGCATAATGCACTGCACATAACATATGTAGCCTTATATGGTCTTCTGACTCAAACGGCGGAGGAGAAAAGCAGAAAAAGGAGAAAATTAACAATCTGCAAGCTAAAGGAAGTAGAGATGACTTTATGCAAATAGCCCAAACAAGGTCTCAGTATGACCTTAGATAACCCTGGTGCAAATTCCATACACAAAGGATTGATCGACAGGGTACCAACCTTCTCAAATGATGCCAATGCTAATAACAGGACCATATTAAGTCAGAAATGTATCAGATACTGATATTAAAGGCTCGAACAGAGCTGCCGAGAGACTAATACCACAAATAAATCCCATAAATGGACACGAACAGTACGAAAAGGTCTAACGCCACGCTCTCCATGCTCCACGCACAAGCGAGGGACAAGAGAAAGCCTTCCGAAAGAAATTCCATTCACCAGCGCATGTTCAGCCGCTATAGCAGCCATGTACACTTTGAGCATTGCTGGGATAATCCGAGCCCCAAAATGCTCTTTCAAAAATCCAACACTGAACTAACCAAAAAAATGGCAAAAAATGCCATTTATATGTATATAACCTACTTGTTGATGGAGCTCTAGCATTTAAGATGGTATCAACCAATGTGGGGATAAACCATCATTCAAAAGGGAGGCATTGAGGGGACAAACCCACAATTTCTATAACTTGGACCAAGGGTGCCAAATGCTGAGTGATGGTGCTCTTGGCATACCTTTGGCGGCCGCCTTGCAACCAGCGACACTGTGGATGGAAGCCCTCATGCCTCCATCATTGTGGCTGATTGAATGGGGTTTAACTATGTTTGCCTTAATTGTATTTAGGCATAATGACTGTCGTCCTGAAGTGTGCTTACAGCAGGAACATTTACAGAAAAAAATGTATGAAAATTGGTGAAGCGTAATTGTACATCAAATTCTGTTATGCCTGTTCTGAAACACTTGGCCATGGGGACAGAGGCCGAATTCGATCAGGCAATTATAAAAAGAGGTCACTCTGAATGTATTTACAGCAGAGGATGCCAGATAAACCATCATCCCTAGCGTAAAGTGGGGAAGAATGTGCAAACATGGAGGGAATTTTAGAGCAAGTACTGTAGGTTTGCAACAATGGCCCCAGCATTTATTATGGGGGGAACAGCATGTGACATTTAGGAGTGTGTGTGTAAGGGGTTTAAGATGGGAAAGGAGGAGGCAAGAACCAGCTTGTCAATATAAATAATAATTTCATGCAAACTTAAACCAAAACACACAAACAAAATCACACACATGACGGACATGCCCGTAATTCTCTCTCTCTCGAACCGTCGTCACCTTTATCCCTCGCGCGCCTCATCAGGCCGATTGGGGACCGGGCGTGCGACATTCCAGCCCAGCCCTGCCCCCCTCCGCTCCACACTCCTCCCGGCGTTACCTCAGGCCAGGGTGCCACCGGCATGACATACACCACCCCCCTTTCCCTGGGGAGGGGTGTGCTTTGCGCCCCGCCAGGTCAACCCCGCCTTCCTCGACCTGGGAGGAGACAGGAGGGGAAAACAGCAACAAAAAAACCTTAAACTTAAACCTAACCAATGGAACTGTTGTAGCAACCACGTCATTTTGTGGTGCTTCTACAAGCTTCATGTGTCGACTCACATGCTGTTCAGGACTCGTACCCCAGTCCTTTACATCTCAAGTACAAAGCTTTATCAGTTGAGCTACTGCACAATTTAATCAGTCTTAAACAAGCTTGTAGATGTGGTTGATTATGTAATGCAAACGTTAAAATGTATCGCCTTACAAGCAGGGGTGGAAAGAGTACTGAAAAATAATACTCAAGTAGAACACAAATTAGGATTTTTAGAAGAATATCTCAGCTCTTTTAGTCAATACAATGCAAGTGAATGGGAGCCAAATTTTGAAGCTCCAAAAATCACACAAGTCAGCATAAAAGTAAGCTAATCCATGTGACTCCAGTGGTTTTATCAATATCTTCAGAAGAGTATTGAAAGGTTGGGTGAAACAGACCAATATTTAAGTAAATTTTTACTATAAATTCTCCTCCCTGCTCAGTCAGTATCCACTTTATCTTTCACTTTCTATTTCTTTTATTTTTGGTGATTCACATTCTCCATACATATCACCACTTACTGGGCAGGGAGAATAATTTCTAGCAAAAATTTACTTAAATATTGTTCGGTTTCTCACCCACACCTATCATTTAACTTCTGAAGTCATGGATTAAACCACAGGAGACATATGGATTACTTTTGTGCTGCATTTATGTCATTTTTGAACCTTCAGATTTGTGGTCAAGTCAAGTCAAGTGGTTTTTATTGTCATTCAACCATATACAGTTAGCACAGTACACAGTGAAACGAGACAACGTTCCTCCAGGACCATGGTGCTACATAAAAACAACATAGGACAAACACAGAACCACATGAGACTACACAGACTAAATAACATACCTATATAAAGTGCACGTGCAAACATGTGCAAAAAGTATGGGACAGTACAATAAATTACTAAAAATGAACAGGACAATAGGCACAGTGAGAGACAGTGCAGCGCTGACCAGTACACAGTAGTGCAAAAATATGACAGTTTCTAAAAAATGCCAGATGTAAACATAACATACTATGAGATAATGTTCTATGCACATAGCAGTTATTGAGGTAGCAGCCAGGTATAAAGTGACAATAATTAAAGTGCAACTCAGGACACGTGTGTGTGTGTGTGTGTGTGTGTGTGTGTGTGTGTGTGTGTGTGTGTGTGTGTGTGTGTGTGTGTGTGTGTGTGTGTTGTGTGTTTAAGTCCAGTCTCTGAGTATTGAGGAGTCTGATGGCTTGGGGGAAGAAGCTGTTACACAGGAGGGTGAAGGGTTTGTGTGGGGTTATCCACAATGCTGGTTGCTTTGCAGATGCAGTGTTTTTCTGTTTCAAATGTCTTTCATGGAGGGAAGAGAGACCCCAATGATCTTCTCAGCTGTCCTCACTATCCTCTGCAGGGCTTTGCAGTCCGAAACGGTGCAAGTCCCAAACCAGGCAGTGATGCAGCTGCTCAGGATGCTCTCAATAGTCCCTCTATAGAATGTAGTGAAGATGGGGGGTTGGGAGATGTGCTTTTCTCAGCCTTCGAAGAAAGTAGAGACACTGCTGGGCTTTCTTGGTGATAGAGCTGGTGTTGAGGGACCAGGTGAGGTTCTCCGCCAGGTGAACACCAAGGAATTTGGAGCTCTTGGCGATCTCCACAGAGGAGCCGTCGATGTTCAGCAGAGAGTGTTCACCTTGTGCTCTCCTAAAGTCAACAACCATCTCTTTTGTTTTGTCCACATTCAGAGACATGTTGTCTACACCAGTCTGCTAGCCGCTGCACCTCCTCTCTGTATGCTGATGAGACCCACCACGGTCGTGTCATCGTGGTCACCATTCACTTGGATTGTGAGGACCAACAGAGATTAAATATTATTATAAAAATCTTCATTTGAGTTCTGCCAAATCAAGAAAGTCATACACATCTGGGATGGCATGTGGGTGAGTAAATTATGAGATTTTCATTTAAGTAGCACATGCAGGGCTACATTGTCCTCCTTTTGAGATACAGTGTTCCACATTTCTCTTTTGCACTACTGTTTACTGGTCGGTGCTGCGCTGACTCTCACTGTGCCTTTTGTCCTGTTCATTGTTAGTAATTTATTGTACTGTCCCGTACTTTTTGCACATGTTTGCACGTGCACTTTATATAGGTATGTTATTCAGTCTGTGTGGTCTCATGTGGTTCTAAGTTTGTCCTATGTTGTTTTATGTAGCATCAGTCCTGGAGGAACGTTGTCTTGTTTCTCTGTGTACTGTACTAACTGTATATGGTTGAAACAACAATAAAAACCACTTGACTTGACTTGAATTGACTTACGTTAAATTTAGACCAAACCAACTGCATTTACATTGATGTCTTAAGACAGGCATTGGCAGAATTATAAAGTGTATTTGATCGTTTAGGTGCATACCCGCATTAGTTCAAACATTAGCTGCCTGTCAATCAAATCGCGTGTAGCTACAGACATCAGGAAATAAGTCAATCTTTTATATTTTATCTAGATTAACCAACCAGTGGTTGTCTTGCTATCGCGAACAGTGTAATGAACACCCCTGTTCTAGATGTAAAACATCTTGGCTAAGTATAGGAAATTACTCAAACTTTTATCAGCGATATCGAGGACATCTCACATTTTTCAGATAAACATCAAGATTGTTTTATCGCCCAGCCCTATTGATAACATTCCCTTAATCTCTCACAGCAACCCAATAATCTCAGTGATAGATAAATTACAGGCTATGTTATTAACACAGAATCTAGTAAGCAGAAATTGGAAATTTACCTTGATATGTTTCTTCAAATTAGAGGCAGGAATAATGCTGATATATGGCTTGAGCAAGATAAACTCACATGACACAGTCAAGCAATTGGCCTTTTTCACTGCGAAAAGCCCTTTTAGGTGCGGCCAGGATGTTCAGGTGTTGAACTGTGTTTGATGCATCCACCAGACGGTGGGAAAATAGTGCAGTAAATGTAAAGTTACATCACTTAAAATTTACTCAAGTAAAAGTAAAAGTATACAATTTTTTGAAAACTACTTAAAGTATAATTCCTGGGGAATTAAAACTTCTTAATTACAGTAACCTGAGTGTTTTTAATTTGTTACTTTACATCCCTGCTTATCATATACTGGAATAAAAGTGTTGATAACACTTTCTATGAACCCCATATTTATAATGCATTGTAAAGGCATTATAAATGCATTATACTGCATTCATAATGTCTCATAATACATCTAATAGTAAGTTATAACTTTTATAAATAATTATAAATACAGTTATAATCCATTATAAGACTTTCCCCATACTATCCCCTTCATTGTTATTTTTTTAAAGTATAATGCATTATAACGCAAGCAACATCCAATTTGAACACAGGAGAAGATAATAAAGTTAATCATATAAGTGCTGTATAGTGTAAACCGGCTTTATGACATGATCATATTATAAGTGGTCTTTGTCTGCTTTAATTAAACTTATAAAAGCAATATCTTCTTATAAACAGCCATAGCATAAACGTGTAAAATAAAATACATTACAAGTCAAACTTAAACAATGGAAGTTATTTATACAACAAGTCTCCGAATAAGATGCACAAACAGTTTATAGAATAGAGTCCAGTATAGAATCATATAGAATTTGATTTGGGTGGGTTTTTCACCCAAGAAGATTGGCTAAATGTGTGATCAACCTAAACGGTGGTGCAGCGGTTAGCACTGTTGCCTCACAGCAAGAAGGTCGTGGGTTCAAACCCTGGTTGCCCCGGCCTTTCTGTGTGGAGTTTGCATGTTCTCCCCGTGTCTGCGTGGGTTCTCTCTGGGTACTCCGGCTTCCTCCCACCATCCAAAAGACATGCAGGCTAGGTTAATTGGTGTCTCCAAAAAATTGCCGTGGATGTGGAGGTGAGTGTGAGTGTATGTGTGGCCCTGCGATGGACTGGCTGACCTGTCCAGGGTGTCCCCGCTTCGCCCAATGTTAGCTGGGATAGGCTCCAGCCCCCGCGACCCTGTACACAATAAGCTGGTTGGATCTGGATGGATGGATGGTGTGTTATTTTGTATTTTCTGAATGTGTAATGTATATAACTTTAAGCATGACTTGTAATTTCTTAGAACAACTTATATATTAGATGTTTATAAGAAAACATTGCTTTTGTCACATTACTTAAAGCACACTTATTTTATATATTACAAATATACTGTATAATATACATTATAACTTCTGCAGATAAAATTGGATGTTGCTTGTATTCTAAAGCATTATACTCTGAAGTATAACTATGAATATAGTTTCCAGACTATGGAGATTCCAGACTCCACCTGTGGGGTTCTCCATGCACGAGTGAACAGAGCTAAAACCTCTCAGTAAAAGCTGAGACAAAAGGGGTGGTGGTGTATGTTTTATGAACAACAAATCTTGGTGTGATCAGAGGAACATACATTCTATCAAGTATTTCTGCTCTCCTGATCTGGAATATCTCATGCTTCGGTTTCAGCCATTCTGGCAACTGAGGGAATTCACAGCGGTCATTATCACAGCTGTGTACATCCCACCACGAGCCGGCACAGACCAGGCACTCAAGGAAATGGATGGGAGTATTAGTGAGCAGGAAACCACACACCCTGAAGCCAGGGACTTCAACAAAGCCAATTTCAAATCAATCGCACCAAAATACTACCAACACATCAGTTTCAACACATGAGGGGACTGGGTTTCAGACCATTGCTACTCTCCCTTCCGGGATGGCTACAAATCCCTCCCCCACCTTCCATTTGGCAAATCGGACCACTTTTCCATTCTGCTTCTGCCCGCTTACAGGCAGAAACTGAAACAGGAAGCACCCGCCCTCAGAACGATCCAGTGCTGGTCAGACCTATCAGATTCTGAGCTACAAGACTGTAGATCACGCAGACTGGGAGATGTTCTGGTCCGCCTCTGATGACGACATCGAGGTTTACGCTGATACCATAATGTGTTTCATCAGGAAGTGCAAAGAGAATGTTGTACCGACCAAAATATATGGATCTACCTGAACCAGAAAGCATGGATTAATAGTGATGTTCGTGCGGCACATAATGCACAGACCTCTGCTTTTAATTCAGAAACAAGCCAGTTATGCCCTCCGCAAAACTATCAGAGCAGCCAAACACCAGTACAGGGACAAGATTGAAGGACAGTTCAACACCACCGATTCTAGAAGCATGTGGCAGGGAATTAATATCATCACAGGAATAAAAACTCTGCCGGGAACACCGCTGCCTCTCTCCTGGATGACCTAAATTATTTTTATGCTCGTTTTGAGGGAACTAACACCACCCTCGTGGAGAGAGCTCTCACAGCCTAAGCTACAGAAGTTAGTTCACTCTCTGTCTCTGTAGTGGATGTAACCCAATCTTTCCGATGGTTGAATATCCGTAAAGCCGCGGGTCCAGACAGTATTCTGGGCCGCGTCATCGGAGCGTGCGTGAACCATCTGGCTGGTGTTTTTACGGACATTTTCACCCTTTCCCTCTCCTTATCTGTGGTCCCCACATGATTTAAAACATCCACTATTGTGCCTGTACAAAGCAATCCAAAATAATTTGTTAAATGACTGGCATCCTGTTGCTCTGACCCCCATCATCAGCAAATGCTTTGAGAGACTAATCAGAGATTACATCTGCTCTGTGCTACCTGCCTCACTGGACCCACTGCAGTTTGCTTACACAACAACTGCTCCACTGATGATGCCATTGCATCTACACTACACACTGCTCTCTCCCACCAGGAAAAAAGGAACACATACGTTAGAATGCTGTTTGTAGACTACAGCTCAGCATTCAACACCATATTGCCCTCCAAGCTTGATGTGAAACTCCAGGCTCTGGGCTTCAACAGCTCGCTGTGCAGCTGGATCCTGGACTTCCTGTCAAGCAGATGCCAGGTGGTTAGAATAAGCAGCAACATCTCCTCATCACTGAACCTCAACACTGGAGCCCTGCAGAGCCGTGTTCTCAGCTCACTCTTGTATTCCCTGTACACACGTGACTGTATGGCAACACATAGCTCACGTTCCATCATTAAGTTTTCTGGCGATATGATGGTGGTAGGTCTGATCACTGACAATGATGAATCAGAGAGAGGTGCACACTCTGACACACTGGTGTCAGGAGCACAACTTCTCCCTCAATGTCAGTAAGACCAAGGAACTTGTGGTGGACTTCAGGAGGAAAGTCAGAGAATACAGCCCCATCACTATCAATGGAGCACCGGTGGAGAGAATCAGCAGTTTCAAGTTCCTCAGTGTCCACATCACAGAAGAACTGACATGGTCCGTCCACACTGAGGCCGTTGTGAAGATGGCTCACCAGCGTCTCTTCTTCCTGAGATGGCTGAGGAAGTTTGGAATGAACCACCAAATCCTAACACAGTTCTACACCAGCACTGTAGAGAGCATCCTGACTGGCTGCATCACTGCCTGGTATGGAAATAGCACCGCCCTCAACTGCAAAGCCTTGCAAAGGGTGGTGCGAACTGGCAGACACATCATCGGAGGTGAGCTTCCCTCACTCCAGGACATATATACCAGACGGTGTGTGTAAAAAGCTTGGAGGATCATCAGGGACTCCAGCCACCTGAGCCATCGGCTGCTCTCACTGCTACCATCTCGCAGCATCAGGACCCGCATCAGCCGACTCCACGATAGCTTCTTCCCCCAAGAAATCAGACTTTTGATCTCTTGAGCTCTCATGATCAATATACATCAGCACTGCACTTTATTCATCTTATTATCTCACACTGGACTGACATTTACATTTATGCATTTGGCAGACGCTTTTATCCAAAGCAACTTACAGTGCACTTATTACAGGGACAATCCCCCCGGAGCAACCTGGAGTTAAGTGCCTTGCTCAAGGACACAATGGTGGTGACTGTGGGGATTGAACCAGCGACCTTCTGATTAACAGTTCTGTGCTTAGACCACTATGCCACCAATTAACAATACTGGCAAATCAACCGACAGCCTGAATGTCAATACAGCACAATACAATATACTGTATATTTGATATATACTATTTTTATACTTTGTATTATATATTGTGTGTATTGTATACTGTACTGTAATTTGATTACAATCTGTAAATTGGCATATGTCTCATCACTGTCATGACTGCTATGTTGCTCGGAACTGCATCCAAGACTTTCACCCACTGTTGCTCTTGTGTATATGGTGACAATAAAGTGATTTTATTTGATTTGATTTTGATAGGTAAATATTATAATTTATTATAATTGTGGTTACAATTATTTATTAGAAGTTATAACATATTATAAAGTGGATTATGAGACATTACTAATGCATTATAATGCCTTTATAATGCATTATATATATGGGCTTCATAGAAAGTGTTTCCAAAGTGTTTAGATGTCGTAAGATAACATTGTGAGAGGAACTGGGCGAAAAATACGTGTTTGAACTGATAATATGCCATTTTTCTTGTGATTTGTGTGAAAGGAGATAAAAGTCATTGTTGTTGTACTGAATTTAGTGTTCATTTTACCAATGAACTGCCATGATACGTACAACGAGCCATGTTAAATTCATAACAGTAACATGGTGTGGCATGGGGGCATGGTAATGTGTCAGTCTGTCTGTGGGAGAGGGAGAGTGGTAAGGCAAACAAATCACCTTGTTTGCAATTACTCTAACACCTCTCTCACTGACGTTCTGGTGTGCCTTATCAGGTCTCCCTCAGCCATCACTATAATGAGAGACAGGTGTCAGAGTAATTACAACCCAGGTGACGAACCTTACTGCTCTCCCTCTCCCACAGACAGACACATGACCACACACCCCATGCCACACGAGGTTCTATCAGACCAGGAATGGACTCTTGTGTGTTTGTATATTTAATCAATCCTCAAAACATCTAAATATGTTAAGCATTGCTTTAGGGAGATTTGACATCATGTGATGTCCTGTTTAAATACACTGAAAGTTCTAGTTGAAGGAATTTTGTAAACGATGACTAATGTGGACCATTGTCATCAGAAATGCATGAAAACACAGAGTTTGACCAGATGAACTGGCCCTTTTCATTTTTCAAATAAGGTTACAAATAGTTTTTACAAAGGTTTTCTCAGCCCCAAGGGTGAAAGCAATCCATTCTCACTTCTCAGATGAAGGTGGGTTGATTCTCTGTTGTCCTTCTTCTTCTTCTTGTCTTCCCTCAAGACTGACCTTCGCTCACTTCTCTCTCCAGAGCTCTGGGTCACCTCCACACATCTGGGAGCCATTTCCTCCCCAAAGGACCCACTTACTGGGGGTAGCTGCAGAGGGGGAGAGCTTCTGCGTAACATGGAGGTGGGAAAGGTAAGGTAAGATTGATCCAGCTCCAGGTCATGTGAAATGCAAGTCTAACCTCTAATATGGGAGGACACAAAGATGGCTTTGTTGTTAATGCAATAGTTCACCCAAAAGAAAAAGTTATGTCAAATGTTACTCACCCTTATATAATTCCAACCCAATATCCATAAAGTGGATAGTGATTTATACTGGCAAGCTCCAAACAGGACAAACACCTTAAAAGTTGTCCATTTGACTCTTGTGCCATATTCCAAGTGCATGATGAACAGATCAGTATTGAACCATCAGTCTTTGCCGACAATTATGTCAAACACAAGCACAAATAACTTTGTTTTATAACATTACATATCCTAACCCTGACCATAACTTCAAGCAACCCCAAAATTGATAAAATTAAACATTCATATTAAAATCTTTGCTCAAAATGTCTGAATGTCCAATATACTGTGGGCCAATCTATCATAAACTTGATCTTCTTTAGTTGACAAAATGCACCAACAAAATATAGCGAAAGTCACAAAGCACAGATGAAGTTCTGAAGATCTAAACAGAACTGTAAATTCTGATGGAAATTGCATAAATAGCTTTGGGCTTTTGCTCCGCACTTGCGGAATTTCCTTAAATTATTTCTGAAGCTGAGTCTCCAAAGATCCTTTTAATGTCTGCATGGGCATCTGGTTTCTGCCCGATTCAAGATGGGTTCTTTTCATTCATGTCTTATGCTATTGAACCAAAATAACTGCATGGCCGTAGGAATCTTCCAATAACTCCCTCAAACCAGTTCCCCTCTTCACAGAAGTAATGCATCAATTGAAGCTTCCATCAAGAAGGGGGATGTTATAAATGTGCCATATACAGGTCATACAAGATGAACTCGAATTTAAAGTGGATGAACAGTAGATTCATTTCAGATCACATTAACACACACACACACACACACACACACACACACACACACACACACACACACACACACGCACATATAAACAATCCGGCATGTGCTTGGGTGCTGTTACATACTATACTTCATCTAAATCATATTACATACTATACTCCATCTTAAACATAAGTTTAATTAATTCATTTACTAATATAATAATTTCTAATTCATTTGCATGCAGATTTTTTTATCTCACAAAATGTGATTAAAATAGAGGGAACTTGTTGAAATGATATATATTTATTGTAATTGTAACTGGATGGTATTATAAAGTTGTTGCGTTCTGAAATGTGTCACACTGCAATTCATTACACAACACTAATACAGTATGTGTTGCATTCTCAGCATTGCTCCAAGGGGCACTATAGTGAACATTAGTGTGAACCGTCCACTTCTAAGGTGAGTTTTCTCTTTAAGGTCAACTACTGTCATGGCAGAGCAACAGTTTGAAGATAATATTGCTGTTTATCAGCAATATAATAATTATAGCAACTTACTTTATGGTACAGACTTTTGAAGGTAACGCTATCACCCCCTTGAGTACTGAGGTTTGTAAGTGCCTCAGTAAAGCAAAAATGCATGTTAAGTAGACCCTATGTTTAGCTACAGTGATGTGCACAGACCTTAACAGGAACAGGGGCGGAAGGATAAAAAAGTACCAAGGTAATACACTTGTTTAATTATTTGATGTCTTTGATAACCCCATGTTTATGATATGTGTCATAGTAAAACCATGATATTTTGTTTGGAGTACCATGACAGTATAATGAAATATGAACATGATCAGTCATTCAGTGCCATGGGATTACCCTGGTAACGTGGTGCACGGTGCGAAGGTGCGATGAGAAAGTGCGAGCGCGAGGCGATCGACTGTGTTCCACGAATGCTACAGGGGTCCTTGAATAACATATAACATGTGAGTAAGGGCGGCCGGTGGAGTTTCTGGTGCCCCCCTAGAGTATGATGTTGCCCCCTTAGATGTGCGTATTGATGTGTCACATGATAAGATGTGCGTATTGACTGTCTCAGAAACTGAAGCAACTGAGACTTGTCCTCCGCCACCCGGATTGAGGTGAGTAACCGTGCCACCATGAGGACCTACTAAGTAATGGGAATTGGGCATTCCAAATTTGGGAGAAAAGGATATATAAAAATAAAAATAAAAATATATAGATATATTTTTAAACTATTTTAATCTAATCATTAAAATTTCTCCCATTTTCTGGACACCCAAACGTGCACCTTTAGATTTGTGAATAAAAGTGCCCCTATAATGTGCACATCAGTGTTTAGCTGGACCATCCATTGGCAATGCATTGACCAAGTGTTGCTGTCTGCATTTGCTTGTTTGCCTTAAGTATGTTTCTGGCCTAAATATGCAGATACTTCTGGAACGTTGCTTGTCCAACCAGAGGAGCACAACTAACTGTTGCATAATGCATATTTTGCAATCAAAAACTGCATTTGCCAAATTATTATTTTTCGTTAAAGCTACATTATGTAACATTTGGTGCTCTAGCGGTTGAAGCATAAAAAAGTTACTTGCGGAGGAACATTTTACTTGAGTTGTGTTTCGGCACTGTTCTTCTGTGCAGATGAATCTCATGGTTGAGGACTCTGAGATGTTTACCTGCAGATTAGGAGTCAGGACTTGCTATTTTCATGTTGATATTATGTTATTCATTGAAGCATTTATAACTGATATATTACTTATTTTGAGGAAGATAAACAACACTCTTAATTATATTTTGTGAATATTCAAGGGTTTTATCCACTACACAATGCCCATTAATGTTTGTATTACACATATCAATTTAAGAAGGACAATGGAAAGTGACAACAACTTGTGCATTTCTGTGACTGTGAAAGATCACCTAAGAAAACAACAGCAAACTACTAAGAAAGAATGTGGTATTGTTAATATGTACTAAGAAAGAACGTGGTATTGTTAATATTGTCCCCTGGTTCCAGGAAGCATAGATGTCTTGTGCACCTTTATTTAATTTATTAAATTTAAGAGGCAATGTTGTGTGGTATGTTGTGGGGAAAGGGTTTGATCTGTGTGGCTCATGTTTGTTCCTGTTGGAGGAGGGGGACCCATAAGTTGATTTAATAGCATTTCCACTTCAAAGCAGACGCTATTGCTGGGTTAGGGTCCCCCATAACCTGTGCAGCCCACATATGCATTAACAAGCACTAAGGAAAGAACTGGCCTCTTTGAATACTGAACCCTAGTTTAAACCACATATAAATTTGAATTACAATTCCAAACTTATTATAACTATGGTTTAACATTCAAAACACATGCACATTTGTTATATCATGTTGGGACCTCCCATAGAGTTCTAATGTTCTTAAATTAAGCTAATTATAATTACTATAGACTAACATAATCCAAATGAAATCCCAAAACTTTCAGTATTTGGGAATTTAACATGTAAAATAACTAGGTCTAGAAATTAATTAATAAAAAAGTATAAATAATTACATGATCTGATTACTACTTAATTAAATTATTTGCACTCTGTTTCATTCCGTTGTGTTACATCTAGTCATCTAGCCATTCTTAAACACAAGAAATGCATTATTTACTTTCAGGTGGTACAAGCTTGAATTAAGAGTATTTACATACAGTATGTGTCAGGGGGCACGATCAAATGCATAGTTTATCACAATGTTGCAGATAATGCAGATTAACTCACACCTGCCAGGCAGGGGTGCATCAGCTCACCAGTCTTGTTCACCCTGTACACCAATGAATGCACATGCAGCATGGCCAAAACATACATGATAAAGTTTTCTGATGACAAGGCTATCCTGGGTCTTATGACAGACATAATAGATACAACTGCATACAAATACGAGATCCAGAAATTTGTACAGTGGTGTGACAAGTACTTCCTCAACCTTAATGTAAAGAAAACACATGAGATGGTAATTGACTACAAATGCCTTGGTGACCACTCACCAGTGGTTGTACATAACTGCAACATAGCCCAGGTTGATTCCTACAAACATCTGGGTGTACAATGACAATAAACTGACATGGAGTTCTTATGTGGATGATGTCTGCTCTAAAGTTCAACAGAGACTGTACTTTCTCCGTAGATTGAGGGCGTTTGGTGTTAACCAGAAAGTTTTGCTTCTCTTCTGCCATGCTGTAGTTGAGAGCATCATTCACTATGGCATTACACCCTGGTTTGGCAACCTTGGTGTACAGTTGAAATCTAGAATTACATGCTTCACCCTGAGAGCTATGAAAATCATGGGAGTCACCCATGGATATCTTCAGTAAAATAATCGGCAGGCAGGCGCAGAAGCTCATTTCAGACCCCACCCATCTCCTCCACCCAGAGTACCAGCTCCTACCCTCAGGCAGAATCTTTAGAGTCCCCAAGTGCAGACTGAATGGTTTTAAGAACCTTTTTGTCCCTTTGTCCATAACAGCTTTATACAACAAGCTAGCTGAAAGCACGTAAGTGACCTGTAATATTCATCTTATTCTGTACCAATTCATTCCGGATGAAGTTACATTGTATGAAGGGGTTGTGCAATGTTTTTTCAGAGGCAATCCAAGTGTGTGGATTTGCTATGTGTGTAATTATGATTATGTTTTCTAACAACAGATGCAGTGTATGTCCAATACAAATTTCCTTGAGGACAATAAAGTTTAATCAAATCAAGTCAGTGAAGTCAAACATAGTACAATGTGCTAAGAATATATTACAATTCATGTGGCATAATGATTACCAGTAGAAATATGTAGAATTGCTGAATCAGAACAGATAAAAAATTATCTAGTTACAAAATTTAAATAAAACAAATACATATTCTAAAAGATCAAACACACACACACACACACACACACACACACACACTCTCTCTCTCTCTCTCTCTCTCTCTCTCTTTAAAACTTACTTTTTACTCGAGCTGCATCTACAATTTCAATGGGTTATGATTTAGACCTGTACAAGGGCCATTTCATACACAGAATGTAAACTGAGCCTGAATATGCATTTGTTTACAAAACTAAAACTTTATCTTAAACATTTTTAAATGGATGAATTGAAGTGGATAGTGAAGGAAAAGCAGCTTACAACTGTCCAGTGTACATAGGAACTTCTTAATCTAGGCAGAGGTTCTATGCTTGAATAAAAAATGTTTTACTACATTTTCATACATCCATTTTGTTATTTAATAGTATTGATGACTTTGATATTATTCATATTATGAATTAGTACCTGAATGTTTGTCCAAACTGTTGAATGACGTAGATATATACTGGTAGATATACTGCTATGATAATTCGAGACTGATCTCTCTGTGAATTCTGTGACAGTAGGTTGAAAGTTCTTCAGCTGAAATCGGTCTGTGCTTACCGAAATTTGAACCACTGTCCCAATGGCTGAAGCCGGAATTGCTGTTGAACATCCAGAGTAAAATGTCCAAAAAGTGGAGACAAAATCAAGCTGTTTTTACTTTTAAATAATGCTATACAGTCAACAGGAATGCATATTTGATTAACCATACACCCTAAACAAAACCATATCCCTATATCTAATATCAGTGAAATTTAATTTTAGAGGGAAAATGCAACCTCTGAATCTTGCTCATGTGAAATTGATTACATTCTGGTTTCCATGGGATTAGAACCCATATCTTGGAGGTTGCTTTCACAACACACTAACAGTGGTGCCACAGGACACGCTTAACACATTTGAAATAATGCAATGGGGTCAGTGTCAGGGTACTGGAACTTTCGGTAGCAATGTCAAATCCCTATGTGATCATGTATTCTAATAATGAATGATTTTGTGTGTCCAAACTGTTGACTGGCAGGGTAGCTATGCCGCTATGAAAATTCTGTTCCTGAACGTTTCCAAAGGGCTTTGATTAAAGATTCCCTGCAGCAATTTAGCATTCTTGAAGTTGTAATGCTGACAAGAAAAAGTGTTTTGTTTTTCTTTGATTGCAACACCTGGAAGTTTCATAAACTTCAAATTGTGGCAGCTTGCACCAATGTTTTCCAGGAGATTTTATATGCTACACCTGTTTTATGCTTATGCTGAGTACGCTTTGGGAGTCTGACCAATTTTGAAGTTTTTTTATTATTATTGGAGTATATAAATATATTTATTTATAAAAAATGTTTAGTCTTTCTGTAGATGTGTCATGCTTTGAGAGGCAAATTCTCTGCGTTGACCAATAGGAAGTTGTTTGGTTTGGCAGTGAACCACAGAGTGACTGCTCTCCGCTGAACATCGACGGCTCCTCTGTGGAGATCATCAAGAGCACCAAATTTCTTGATGTTCACCTGGCGGAGAACCTCACCTGGTCCCTCAACACCAGCTCTATCACCAAGAAAGCCCACCAGCATCTCTACTTTATTCGAAGGCTGAGGAAAGCACATCTCCCACTCCCCATCCTCACTAAATTCTATAGAGGGACTATTGAGAGCATCCTGAGCAGTCGCATCCCTGCATGGTTTGGGACTTGCATCGTTTCAGACCACAAAGCCCTGCAGAGGATAGTGAGGACAGCTGAGAAGATCATCGGGGTCTCTCTTCCCGCCCTCAAAGACATTTACAAAAAACACTGCATCCGCAAAGCAACCAGCATTGTGGATGACCCCACACACCCTTCACACAAACCCTTCACCCTCCTGTGTAACAGCTTCTTCCCCCAAGCCATCAGACTCCTCAATACTCAGAGACTGGACTGAAACACACACACACACACACACACACACACACACACACACACACACACACACACACACACACACACACACACACACACAGATGTTGTGTTTCCATGTTTTATGGGGACTTTCCATAGACATAATGGTTTTTATACTGTACAAACTTTATATTCTATCCCCTAAACCTAACCCTACCCCTAAACCTAACCCTCACAGAAAACTTTCTGCATTTTTACCTTTTCAAAAAACATAATTTAGTATGATTTATAAGCTGTTTTCCTCATGGGGACCGACAAAATGTCCCCACAAGGTCAAAAATTTCGGGTTTTACTATCCTTATGGGGACATTTGGTCCCCACAAAGTGATAAATACCCACACACACACACACACACACACACACACACACACACACACGTGTCCTGAGTTGCACTTTAATAACTGTCACTTTATAACTGTCTGCTACCTCAATAACTGCTATGTGCATAGAACACTCATCTCATAGTATGTTGTGTTTACATTTTTAGAAACTGTCATCTTTTTGCACTACTGTGTACTGGTCAGCGCTGCACTGTCTCTCACTGTGCCTATTGTCCTGTTCATTTTTAGTAATTTATTGTACTGTCCCATACTTTTTGCACACGTTTGCACGTGCACTTTATATAGGTATGTTATTTAGTCTGTGTAGTCTCATGTGGTTCTGTGTTTGTCCTATGTTGTTTTTATGTAGCACCATGGTCCTGGAGGAACGTTGTCTCGATTCACTGTGTACTATACTAACTGTATATGGTTGAAGGACAATAAAAACCACTTGACTTGACTTGACTTGAACTTCTGTGTGGGTGGTGCTTCATACACAGCTAAACTGAGTATTCACAATGGACAAGAATATAATTTAATCTTTTTAACTTCTCCCAGATTATAAAGTGCAGCATTAAAAAGCGAAGTCTTGACAATTTGGTTTTTGTTGGTTTCACACACGCTCAACATCTGCCCATGCCTTCTTCGTATTTCCTTAAAATTAGAGTATTATTGTTTCTTATCAGCTTTCTTAAATTGATCTCTTTCTAAATATTTCAGCAACATCAAAAGCATTTGATTTTGATTCTCTCTCAAAGGGGCTATGGCGTGACTCAGTTTGACCATGTCAGTTTCAAACAGTCATCTCCTTTGTCCCAAACTTTTCTGGTTAGCACAACAGGATGAAGCACTCTCAAGGTTTTCAGATGTGGCACAAAGAGCCCCCACACTGAGGAAGTTGTGTTTACTATAAACATGGACACGCATGACACATTAGCTTTCATTCTATTCCGCTGGTTTCCATGTTTGTGTGTCGTTGTGCCCTGGTCACCTCAAGCGGCATGAGGAATGGCACCATTCTAATGGGCACATATTGATGGAGTTGCCCGTAGAACAAGATGGGAAGAGATGCCCAGTGCACAGGAAGGTAACGGAATACCTGTGTGCACAAGAGCGACTGTTTCTCTGCTCGGAGTGCGTGATGGGAGGGGATCACCAGAATCACGATGTACAAACATTTGAGGTGGCAAAAGAGGAAATGCAGAGAGTTATGGAAGGGCTGGGAAAGTCTGTGTCTGATAAGTTACAGATTACGGAAGCTCTGCTCAAAAATTCTAATGAAAGAAATGGACCTGTTGACAGGACAGAAGATAAACTGCTGGACAATATGACTACACAAATAAGTGCATATAAGGCAAGCATGAAAAGCACTAGAATACAATCATAGTACAATGTGTATTGTACTATATGTGTATTGCTGCAGACTGATCATACTGAGAATTTGGCAACAGTTGGTCGAAAGGTTTGCTGCTGAAATCGGTCTGCTTTTAACAAAGTTCAAACCACTTCCCCCAGTGGCTGAAGCTGGAAGTGTTGTTGAATGTATAGGCACACGTGAGCTCCAGTTTCCTTAGTGGCGTCAAAGTGAGTAGCATTTTTAGTTGTAACTGATGCAATACAGTCAAGAGTAAGGCGTATTTTATTAACTCCACATCCTCACCCAAACCCCAACCCCAAACAAAACCTTCAGTTTAGTAAAAATTAAATTTTTGAGAGAATGCGACCTCCCAAATGTGCTTGCCATTGTTTACGTGAACACAATTACTTCCTGGCTCCCACGGGAGGTTGCCTGAGTAATGCGTTATCATTAGGGAAATGTGTTCATGCATTAACTGATACAAAAATGGCCAAAAAGTAGACTTAATGGGGTACATTTCAGGGTGTACAAACTTTTTAGAAGCAACATGTTGTTTTCCAGTGTGATCGTGTTGTTTGCTCAACGTTACATACAGTCATGATGTGGTAACTCACATTTACCTTTTTCATATTTGATGTTCTACAGAGTCAAATGGGTGCTGCAATGGACGATGAGATTAATTAATGGCAAAAGCTGGCAGGCCAATCTACGTGATTTGGAAAACTGTCAACAGCTGCTGCGGACAGCCCACTAGATTGCCAGTGAGGTTCTCTCTGAATCCTTAGAGTTTCTTTTGAACCAGCATTACCTCAAAGTTGAAGCAAGGGTCAGGCAGGCTGATAACACCACCATTACTAGCCTACCTGCACAAGAACATTCATGTGCCAAACAGCTGCGTTCTACCCTTTGAACAGACACCTTCCATGCAGAGATGAGTCTTCTTCTGGAGTGTCTCCATGGCATGATGAACCCTCTGGATCTGACCTTTAACCCAGACACAGCCCATCCCAGCCTTATGCTGTCCACCAATCTCAAAACAGTCAAGCAGTGTGCAGGAGGGAAGAAAAGCAGTGCTGGAGACAAGGGTGAGCAGTTCTGCACCACTGCTGAGGTCATGTTCTCCCAGGGTTTCTCTGTGGGAGTTTACATGTGAGCAGTGGAGATAGGGCTTGGATGTATGTGGTCAGTGGGACTGTGCTACAAAGGCATCCCACGTAAAGGTGACCACAGCAGACTGGGGCATAACACCAGCTCCTGGAGACTGCAGTGGAACAACACAAAGCTGACGGCATGCCACGATTTGGCTAATATTGTCGTAGGTGACGGGTTGGTTGTGCCACCGAAGAAGGTCAAAGTGACCCTGGATTATGAAGGAGGAACTGCTGCATTCCATAGCACAGGTCAAGGAGTAAGAAAGCAGCATCTTCATACATTTAGTGCAGTGTTCAAGGGCATAGTGTATCCTGCATTTGGGATCCACTCTACCTCGGAGGAGTCTTGGATTACACTTTTGAGTGGAGATTGACTGACATGTACATAGATGTAAACACGCTTTGCTCACTTTCATTTTTCACTTTCTGTAACACTCTAGGGGACTCTTGTTCTCGTTCTTCTTTTTGTTTGATTAATTAATACATTAAAATGCCTAAACATCTACACTTGAAAATGTTTAGACACTTTTGGACACTTAATTCACACTTAAAATGTACAAATTAATTGAATGAGATAACAAAATATCAAATCTGCAAACAGGGGCGCATTAACGCATGGGCTTACACTGGCTGAAGCACAGGGCCCCACAACTCTCGGGGGACCCATCTAACGGAGTCAGCCACCCCATTATCCCCTATCGATGTTCGTGGGAAGAGCGTGTCTAAACTGTTTCAGTGGGAGACACTTTTGTAAACACGGAGACAGTGCACAACCATGAAAGGCATCCTAGCACATGCAATTCCACCAACACCAGTGCACAAAAAATTAGTTGCATCTGTACACATATAAACTTGAATGTCTGATTGGAAATATGTAGTGACAGGAACAGTACCGCATCCAGTGAGTGTGCACACATGTACATCAGCACACATGCTAAACAACAGCACCATTAAGGGATATGTACATTATGTGTGCGGTTTTGTACCTGTGTGCTGAGAAAACTATTTTAAGCTTCATAAAGGTACAAACATGCCCTGAGAAAACCGCATACTTTCACATTGTACAGGAAACTGCATGTAGCTTGTCCTGCATATACAATACATACTCGTTCACACCTTGCTAAAAGACTTTGTCTTAATACCATACCTGTCAACACTCCCGTTTCTCCCGGGAAACTCCCGTAATTTGTATGGCCCAAACCTCCTTATATAAATAATCACATCAATATATTATTCCAAGGTTGTCCAGTTGCCAAATCTTGTATGAAACACATCCTACTCACACAATCAACACACCATACAAATTTCAACCCATTTGTGACCTCAACCTGGCAACCTACAGTAGAACCCAGTTGTGCTGTTGATATCTGCACAGGTAGTAGACGCGGGAAGTTAAATCAAGCATTACTGGTAGATGGGAGAAGACTCAGGTGAAAAACAAAACAAAATATATATATATATATATATATATATATATATATATATATATATATATATATATATATATATATACACATATGTAAATTTAACACCAGCTGGATGGAAGAAATGTATTTTATATCTCGAAGCCATATCAACAATGCCCACATCTTTTGCAAAGTGTGTCGCTCCGATTTTAATATTGGACACGGTAGGAAAAATTATGTTACTCACCACATTAAATCACAACCCCACAATTTACAGCACCATCAGCATCCTCTGGATTTTGGTACCCAAATGTTGACAGGTATGCTTAAATCCGAGTCAACACAAGTCTGTACATACAGTTTCCCATAAAAATGGTCTCGTACTACTACATTTTTTTAATCTGGTGAACTGACATAGGATCTCAATTCATGCAGAAGTTATGTCACATGCAGATTCACACAACCTATATTGTGTATGTGTTAACTGCGTAAATGATTGCACATTTGTTGTTGGGCGTTTATCGTGTTCGTGTCTACCATCGCCAGACACTACTCAAATATAAGACTCATGCAAAATCCAAGCTGCATGATGACCTGCAGGAGGCGCTACGCGTACTCGGCTTGCTGCGGAGACCAGGCCTCCAGCCCTCGGCGTCGCCTGATGCCGGTGGTCGGGGGAGAGGATGTCGTAAGCGGTGTGCGAGAAAGCGGAAGCGCGGAAAGAGGGCGAGGGTCCATGCTAGGCTAAAAACAAACCCTAGCCGGCCGGCTCTCCCGTCTATCCTGCTCTCAAATGTTTGCTCCCTGGACAATAAACTGGACTATATCCGACTCCAGCAGGCTACGCAGCGTGAGTTTAGAGACTGCTGCGTCTTTGTTTTCACGGAGACGTGGCTCAGCGACAGAGTTCCGGATGCCGCCATTCAGCTAGACGGGCTCGCCTCGTTTCGTGCCGACAGAAATACAGCTCTCTGCGGTAAGACTCGCGGTGGTGGCTTGTGTGTTTACATCAACACGGAATGGTGTAAGAACTCTATGCTAGTCTCTAGTTACTGTTCATCGCTGTTGGAGCTTGTGACTGTTAGATGCAGACCTTTTTATCTACCACGGGAATTCACCACTGTTTGCATAACCGGGTTTACATTCCCCCAGCGCTAACGCTAAGGAAGCGCTCTGTGAACTGTATGGGGCTATGAGCGAACTGCAGAACGCTCACCCCGACGGACTGTTTATTGTCGCCGGAGATTTCAACCATGCAAATCTCAAGACAGTGCTCCTAAATTCCATCAGTATGTGGACTTTGCAACGAGAGGGGCGAACGCGCTTGATCTTGTTTACACAAACATCCCAGGCGCGTACGGGCGGAGCCCGCCCCCACCTCGGCTACTCAGACCACATCTCTGTTATGTTAATTCCAGCATACAGACCGCTCGTCAGACGCACAAAACCGCTTCAGAAGCAGGTGAAAACCTGGCCAGCAGGAGCCATCTCTGCTCTTCAGGACTGTTTTGAGTGTACTGACTGGCACATGTTCAGGGAGGCTGCAACATATGGCGATTCTACCAACTTGGAGGAATACACAGCATCAGTGACCAGCTACATCAGCAAGTGCATTGATGATGTCACTTTCTCAAGACCATCACCACACGCTCCAACCAGAAGCCGTGGATGACTGCGGAGGTGCGCACGCTGCTGAGGTCCGAGACTCCGCCTTCAGAGCAGGCGATAAGGCAGCCCTAAGAACAGCTAGGGCCAAACTGTCACGGGCAATCAGAGAGGCAAAGCGCGCATGCGCCCAGAGAATCCACAGTCACTTCCAGGACAGCGGTGACACGCACCGCATGTGGCAGGGCATCCAGGCCATCACCAACTACAGGACAACATCAGTTGCCTGTGACAAAGATGCCTCCCTTCCAGATGCGCTGAACGACTTCTACGCTCGGTTTGAAGTGCAGAACGGCGTGATGGCGAGGAAGTCCACCCCTCCTCCCAGCGACCAGGTGCTCTGTCTTACCACGGCAGATGTGAGGAAAACTCTACGTAGAGTCAACCCACGGAAGGCTGCTGGACCAGACAACATTCCTGGCAGAGTGCTCAGAGGATGTGCAGACCAGCTAGCAGATGTTCTTACCGACATCTTCAACATCTCTCTGAGCAGCGCCGTTGTTCCAACGTGCTTCAAGGCCACCACCATCATCCCCATGCCAAAGAAGTCTTCAGTGTCCTGCCTCAGCGACTACCGTCCCGTCGCACTTACACCCATCATCATGAAGTGCTTCGAGAGGCTCGTCATGAGGCAGATTAAGACCCAGCTGCCCCCTCACTAGACCCACTGCAGTTTGCGTATCGTTCAAACCGTTCAACGGACGATGCCATCACCACAACCCTCCATCTGGCCCTCACCCACCTAGACAATAAGGACTCATACGTTCGAATGCTGTTCATAGATTTCAGCTCAGCATTCAACACAATCATTCCCCAGCACCTGATTGGAAAGCTGAACCTGCTGGGCCTGGACACCTCCCTCTGCAACTGGATCCTGGACTTCCTGACTGGGAGACCTCAGTCAGTCCGGATCGGGAACAGCATCTCCACCACCACCACACTGAGCACTGGGGCCCCCAGGGCTGTGTGCTCAGTCCACTGCTGTTCACTCTGCTGACTCACGACTGTGCAGCAATGCACAGCTCGAATCACATCATCAAGTTCGCCGATGACCACGACCGTGGTGGGTCTCATCAGCAAGAACAACGAGTCAGCATACAGAGAGGAGGTGCAGCGGCTGACGAACTGGTGTAGAGCCAACAACCTGTCCCTGAATGTCGACAAAACAAAAGAGATGGTTGTTGACTTTAGGAGAGCACAAGGTGAACACACTCCGCTGAACATCGACGGCTCCTCTCTTGAGATCGTCAAGAGCACCAAATTCCTTGGTGTTCACCTGGCAGAGAACCTCACCTGGTCCCTCAACACCAGCTCTATCACCAAGAAAGCCCAACAGCGTCTCTACTTTCTTTGAAGGCTGAGGAAAGCACATCTCCCAACCCCCATCCTCACTACATTCTATAGAGGGACTATTGAGAGCATCCTGAGCAGCTGCATCACTGCCTGATTTGGGACTTGCACCGTTTCGGACCGCAAAGCCCTGCAGAGGATAGTGAGGACAGCTGAGAAGATCATTGGGGTCTCTCTTCCCTCCATCAAAGACATTTACAAAAAACACTGTATCCGCAAAGCAACCAGCATTGTGGACGACCCCACACACCCCTCACACAAACTCTTTACCCTCCTCCCGTCTGGCAAGAGGTACCGAAGCATTCGGGCCCTCACGGCCAGACTGTGTAACAGCTTCTTCCCCAAGCCATCAGACTTCTCAATACTCAGAGACTGGTTTGACACACACGTGTCCTGAGTTGCACTTTAATAACTGTCACTTTATAACTGTCTGCTACCTCAGTAACTGCTATGTGCATAGAACATTATCTCATAGTATGTTATGTTTACATTTTTAGAAACTGTCATCTTTTTGCACTACTGAGTACTGGTCGGCGCTGCACTGTCTATTGTCCTGTTCATTGTCAGTAATTTGTTGTACTGTCCTGTACTTTTTGCACATGTTTGCACGTGCACTTTATATAGGTATATATAGGTAGTTTATATAGGTATTTTATTTCGTTGTGTAGTCTCATGTGGTCCTATGTTGGTCCTTTGTTGTTTTTATGTAGCACCATGGTCCTGGAGGAACGTTGTCTCGTTTTGCTGTGTACTGTACTAACTGTATATGGTTGAAACGACAATAAAAACCACTTGACTTGATAAGAATTTTAACTCTGTTTTTTTAATTTGATGAATTTTAATTTGATCTGTCAAACCAGTTTTTGTCTTTCTTTGTAAAACCATTTTACTTGAACTTGTCTTTCGTGTTATATGTTTTTGGTTTCATGTGATAGTTTAGATAGAACGATGGATACTACAGCATTTGGATGAGTTTAAAATATATATGTATTAGTTCATTCTGTTTTACTTTTTTCTTTTAACGCTAATAGAACACAGAATAATTTTATCTACAGCAGCTCCATCTGCTGGTTACAACAACTTTTTGTTTATGGCATCTCCTTTATCAAATTTAAATAAACAAAGAATCCGGTTGTTGACTAAAATAAAAATATAAAATCTATAGATAAATAAAATGTCCATAAATACATACAGTATGACAAAACATTGGTAATACAGCAGATGGTAATAGCTGAGTTATTAGGTTTGATGTGCCATAAAGAAATATTATAGTTAACCATTAACATTGTGTGACTTTAACCCTGAGAGACAGCGGAAGAAGACATAACTTCAACAATACAAAGGTCTCGCCTAAACGTAAGTGTATAAATTGTTTCTTACAGTATATTTGTAATATATATATATATATATATATATATATATATATATATATATATATATATATATATATATACAGTCTGTTTACTACACTTGTATCAATTGAGTTTTCATCTATATTGTAAAATCGAATTAGTTGACCTTACCTATATTTTTTAAGGCAATCGGTTTGCATGCTTTTTCTATGTAAACATACAGTACTTATTTGGCTCAAGTTAACGGAACTTAATTTTTTATTATAATGATAACTAGTTACAAGTAAACTTAACTCAGCTGTGATTAAGGTATCAATGTTTTTATTTTTATATTTAAATTAAATTTGTATCACATCTTATACAGTAAAATGAAAATGATGACTGGACTCTAGATTAGCCATATGGCACATTGGACTCTACTCAGTACTTCTTAGTGCACATAAATCTGCACTTTTGTAAAGTATAATTGAGTAAAGAACAATGGCTTAAACTTATAGTTCACCAAAAAATTTTCTCATCACTTACTCCTGCAGAACACAAATTAAGATTTTTAGAAGAATATTTCCACTCTGTAGGTCCATACAATGCAAGTGAATGGGTGCCACAACTTTGATGCTCCAAAACGCACATAAAGACAGCATAAAAGTAATCCATATGACTCCAGTTGTTAAATTCTTCTGAAGTGATATTATAGGTGTGGGTGAGAAACCAATCAATATTTAAGTAATATTTTTGATTCACTTCTTTGGTGAATCACCAAAAACACAAGAGGATGAATGTGACAATGAAAGTTAAATGGCAGCCTGACTGTGCAGGGAGAATAATGTATAGTAAAAATGGACTTGGATTAATGGATATTGATCTGTTTCTCACACACAACTACTATATAGCTTCTGAAGACATTGATTTAACCACTTGAGTCTTAAGAATTACTTTTATGCTGATTTTATGCTGAATTTTGGCAACCATTCACTTGCATTGTATAGACCAGAAAAGCAAAGAAATTCTTCTAAAAATCATAATTTGTGTTCTGCTTAAGAAATAAAGTCATACACATCTGGGATAAAATGTGGGTGAGTAAATATTGAGAGAATTTTCATTTTTGGGTGAACTATTCCTTTAAGATTAACAGGTTCCAATGTGAGGTAACACTTACTACCCTAATGGTGACTTCACAAAAATCACAATTATCAACCAGATACAGTACAACAACACAAGAACAATAGTATTATTAATTTAATTATTAATAATAATGAAAACTATATACATTTTTAAATAACAATTATTATTTTTTGACTTAAGTTCCCTTGTTTTGACCTAACATCCATTGTTTATTCCAGTGCAAGGGCTTATTGGTATGCCACACAGCCACAATTTTATACTTGATAATTTTGAGTTTGTAGTACTCGAAGCCAGTTTAAAGAACATATATATTTAAGTTATGATCCAAATTGTGACATTTTATTTACTGTTTAATTAGGATCACTTAAATGTTTTTATTAATGACAACTTTAGGGATTAGAGAGTAATTGTAACTTAATTAAAACTAGTAATATTAGTAAAAACTTAAGTTTAAATTGAGTAAATTTTTATATTTACAGTGCACAGTATGTGTTTAAAACAGCTGCGATGTTAAATAAAGATATAAAAATATGTCTTATATGTTATTTATCTATGAGAATAATAAAAATAATAATGAAAAAAATTATCGTCCTCTGTGCTACAACTTGAGTTTTGTTTCAACAGTTGAGTCAAAAGAGTGGTGAAAATGAATGACATAGATGATGACAGTGAAATATCCTTCTCAGTTAAAGTGAGTAAATCATCTAATTGCCATAGAAAGTGTAAATGTTGTAAATAATAAAAGCAAACAAATAATGCTTGAGCATTTCTCAGAACTAACTTTACTTTCAGAGACATTTTTGCAATGACTTGCAATGTTTATGCTACTTTTCTTGTCATCTAATGCTTTCATAATTTTTTTTATCGCAACTGTGTACTGTTCAGCACTCACATAGTGGTTTGTGGGCTATGTTTGTAGTTTTGGGGTCGTGTCGAGGTGGGTAGTGCAGTTGGGTTGCAGATTCTCACTGACGCAGTAGAAACCTTGCAGGTGATATATATTCATAAATGTCTCTCATTACAAATGTGACTGTTTATATCCCTGTAACCAGTTCTTCTCCATTTTCTCCTTCATTCAGGATCCTAATAAAGAGATGAATGAGAAAGTGAAAAAAAATAAGAAGAAAGCATATTTGTTTCTTACACGGAGTGCCATTGACATCCTAGAACATAAAACAAAGGTGTGACCGAGGTGTATACACATATTTAACTTGACAGTTCACCCAAAAATGAAAATTCTGTCATGATTTAACCCATGCTCATTTTGTTCCAAACCATATGACTTTCTTTCTTGTAAATTATGGCAGAATTTACATTTGTGGGTGAACTAGCCTTTATAGAAAGCACCTCTATGACTCTCTCTGTAATAAATGTCAAGGTAAGAGAGGTGGATCTAATCACAGCATTTAATAAAAACTCAAAACAAACCCCAAATCTCAAGAAATACAGGAAACTCTCATGTCTTGACATTCATTACACTCTCTCTCCCTCTCTCTGTTTCTCAGTTCATGCTGTACACCTGCGCTCTGTCCTCCATTTCATTCTGTGCAGTTCACCCGACACAGCCCAAAATCCTTGGCTTTGTTACCAAACACCCTGCGGCGGACGTGTTTCACTGCTACATTCTCCAGAGCAAGAAGTTTGTGAGTTACAGAAGTCTTCAATGTGTTTGCATAACTTTGCATCGTGACAACTTTTGCATGAGCAAACACCACTCACATGTTAAAATCAAGTGTATTTTTATTATTTTTGCTCTCTCTCTCTCTCGCGCTCTCTCTCTCTCTCTCTCTTTCTCTCTCTCTCTCTCTCAGTCTCATCTGCTGGTGTCCATCATAGGTGATGCATTCCAGGCTTGCAAACAAAATGATTGTCTGGGAGGTGATCGTGACCTGGTTGTGGAAGCCTTGAGACACAAGGTAATCAATCAGCATACACAAGTTTGTCACAAGGGTTATATCTCAGTAAAGGTAAAGTTTTTGAGTCAAAAGTCCATTGATGCAAATCTCTATCAGTTGTTTTACAGGTGAAACTCGAAAAATTAGAATATCATGCAAAAGTTCATTAATTTCAGTAATTCAACTTAAAAGGTGAAACTAATATATTATGTAGACTCATTACAAGCAAAGTAAGATATTTCAAGCCTTTATTTGATATAATTTTGATGATTATGGCTTACAGCTTATGAAAACCCCAAATTCAGAATCTCAGAAAATTAGAATATTGTGAAAAGGTTCAGTATTGTAGGCTCAAAGTGTCACACTCTAATCAGCTAAACACCTGCAAAGGGTTCCTGAGCCTTTAAATGGTCTCTCAGTCTGGTTCAGTTGAATTCACAATCATGGGGAAGACTGCTGACCTGACAGTTGTGCAGAAAACCATCATTGACACCCTCCACAAGGAGGGAAAGCCTCAAAAGGTAATTGCAAAAGAAGTTGGATGTTCTCAAAGTGCTGTATCAAAGCACATTAATAGAAAGTTAAGTGGAAGGGAAAAGTGTGGCAGAAAAAGGTGCACAAGCAGCAGGGATGACCGTAGCCTGGAGAGGATTGTCAGGAAAAGGCCATTCAAATGTGTGGGGAGCTTCACAAGGAGTGGACTGAGGCTGGAGTTACTGCATCAAGAGCCACCACACACAGACGGGTCCTGGACATGGGCTTCAAATGTCAAACGTCTTACCTGGGCTGAAGAAAAAAAGAACTGGTCTGTTGCTCAGTGGTCCAAAGTCCTCTTTTCTGATGAGAGCAAATTTTGCATCTCATTTGGAAACCAAGGTCCCAGAGTCTGGAGGAAGAATGGAGAGGCACACAATCCAAGATGCTTGAAGTCCAGTGTGAAGTTTCCACAGTCTGTGTTGGTTTGGGGAGCCATGTCATCGGCTGGTGTTGGTCCACTGTGCTTTATTAAGTCCAGAGTCAACGCAGCCGTCTACCGGGACATTTTAGAGCACTTCATGCTTCCTTCAGCAGACAAGCTTTATGGAGATGCTGACTTCATTTTCCAGCAGGACTTGGCACCTGCCCACACTGCCAAAAGTACCAAAACCTGGTTCAATGACCATGGTATTACTGTGCTTGATTGGCCAGCAAACTCGCCTGACCTGAACCCCATAGAGAATCTATGGGGCATTGCCAAGAGAAAGATGAGAGACATGAGACCAAACAATGCAGAAGAGCTGAAGGCCGCTATTGAAGCATCTTGGTCTTCCATAACACCTCAGCAGTGCCACAGGCTGATAGCATCCATGCCACGCCGCATTGAGGCAGTAATTAATGCAAAAGGGGCCCAAACCAAGTACTGAGTACATATGCATGATTATACTTTTCAGAGGGCCGACATTTCTGTATTTAAAATCCTTTTTTTATTGATTTCATGTAATATTCTAATTTTCTGAGATTCTGAATTTGGGGTTTTCATAAGCTGTAAGCCATAATCATCAAAATTATATCAAATAAAGGCTTGAAATATCTTACTTTGCTTGTAATGAGTCTATATAATATATTAGTTTCACCTTTTAAGTTGAATTACTGAAATTAATGAACTTTTGCACGATATTCAAATTTTTTGAATTTCACCTGTATATGCTGGTTTCAAACCCTCTAAAATTAGAATTCTTGTAAATTTAACAGTCCTGATTTCTATTTCAGTATGTTTGAGCTTTAGTTTTGATTGAATAGTGTCTGTTGATTTGTTGTCTCTGAGTCTGTCTGATTCTCTATCTGTTGTCCAGAATAAGATACTGCAGCGAGAAAACATGGAGCTGAAGAGGAGACTTCAAGCTCATGGAGAAGTGGGTTACGTGTCTGATTATGAGGCTACAGTTGTCCCATCATAAAACAAATACAGAAGCATGTTTATCCACACACAGTACACTGAAAAGACTTTAGTTCCTTCTAATTGAGGAACATGTGTGTATGTATATATGTATATATATATACACACACACACACACACACACACACACACACACACACACACACACACACGCACAATATATATAGTACATTACAACAGTGCTGTGAAAAAGTATTTACTTTCCTGATTTCTCCTGTTTTTTTATATTTTTCATACTAATTTTTTTAGATTTCAAAAGAGATATAACATTCAAAAGACAACCTGAGTAAACAAAAAATACAGTTTTAATATATATATATATATATATATATATATATATATATATATATATATATATATATATATATATATATATATTTTTTTTTTTTTTATTGAAGCAAAAAAGTTATCCAACACTGGTTGTGCCACCTTTAGCAGCAACAACTGCAACCAAATGCATCTGATAACTGGAGATCAGTCTTTCACAACAATATGGTGGAACTTTGGCTCACACTTCTTTGCAGAACTGCTTTAGTTCAGCCACATTGGAGGGTTTATCGAGCATGAACTGCCCGTTTAAGGTCCTGCAACAATATCTCAAGTCAGGACATTGACTAGGCAACTCTAAAACTTAAATTTATTATTATTTTTTCCCCCCTTTTTCTCCTAATTTGGAATGCCCAGTTCCCAGTGTGCTTTTAAGTCCTCGTGGTCACGTAGTAATTTGCCTCAATCTGGGTGGCGGAGGACAAATCCCAGCTGCCTCCGCATCTGAGACATCAACCCATCGAGACCATTCACGTGGCTTGTTGAGCATGTTGACACGGAGATATAGCGCATGTGGAGGCTTCCACCGTGGCATCCATGCACAACTCACCATGTGCCCCACCGATAATTAACCACAATATAACGACCACAAAGGGGTTGCCCCATGTGACTCTACCAACCAGGGCCAAATTGGTTGCTTAGGAGACCTGGCTGGAGCATGCCCTAGGATCGAACTAGCGAACTCCAGGGGTGGTAGCCAGCGTCTTTACCACTGAGCTTCCCAGGCCCCAATTTTATTTATTTTGAGCCATTCAGAGGTGGAATTACTCCTATGTTTTGGATTATTGTCTTGCTGCATAAAAACATAATCACATACATAATAATTGAGCTTCAACTCACGGACTGATGACCGGATGTTCTCCTTCAGGGTTTTCTGGAAGAGAGCAGAATTCATGATTCACTCAATTATTGCAAGTCACCCTGAAGCAGCAAAGCATCCCCACACCATCACACTACCACCACTATATTTTACTGTAGATATGATGATCTTTTTGTGGAATTCCGCATTTGATTTACGCCAGATGTAACTGACGTAGATATAAAAGAGTCATAGCTGTGCTCTTGGAGGTATTTTGAAAGTTTGGCCACTTCTGGGAAGGTTCACTACTGTGCCAAGTTTTCTCCATTCAGAGATAATGGCTCTCACAGTGGTTCTTTGGAGTCCCAGAACCTTTGACTTAGCTTGGTAACCCTTCCCAGACATATATCAATTACCTTTTCCCCTCATAATATCTGGAATTTATTTCAACCTTGGCATAGTGTGCTACTGGGTGAAACCTTTTAGCCAACTTCATGCTGCTGGAAAAGTTCTATTTAGGCATTGATTTGATTGAACAGGGCTGTCAGTAATCAGGTGCGGATGTGTCTAGTCCAGCTGAACCCCAAAATGAATGCCGTTTCATTGATTTGGAGATTTAGTAACTAAGGGGGCAAATACTTTTTCACACATGCCCAGTTGGTATTGGATAACTTTTTTGCTTCAATAAATAACATTATCATTTAAAAACTGTATTTTGTGTTTCCTCAGATTGCCTTTGTTTTCTGTTAGATTTAGTTTGAATATTAACAATTTAGTATGAAATATACACAAAAACAGAAGAAATCAGGACGGAGGCTAATACTTTTTCACAGCACTGTATTACTATTGAACTTATAGAACTTAAAGAATATATGTAACTTAAAATTTCTTAAAGAAATATATATTACTTAAAGAACTTACATTCTTAATACCATTGTGAAATTTTCATGACAATAAATCACATTTCCCCCAAATTCTGTGTCTGGATCAGACAGATCTCACAGTCAAATCGATGGAAATCTGTCTGTGCTTACCGAAATTTGAAACTCTGCCCCATGTAGACAAAGCTGTAAGTGTTGCACGTGTGAGTAGGGTTGCCAACTTTCTATCAGCTAAATACAGGACATTTTTTCAGTGGGGCTCTGGCGTGAGATGCTGCGCAATATTTATAGGTCAACCTAGAGCTTGTTCGCAGAGGAAAACAATAATAAAAAAAAAAAAAACAGTACAGAGGAACGCAAAATGTGTTCTGTGTGAACTGCACCAAATTTGCTTAAATTAAAAACCTCTTTAATACAATGGCCAAATGTAATGTCAATCTTCACTTTTAAACATGTACAAGGCGTCACTTGCTGCTATTTTGTCATTTTCCACCATAGCTGCTGCCCCAAAGAATGCACCGATATTGCTTGCAACTTTAGCTAGTGTGGCCTTCTTGTGCATTTCTGAAGAAGCAGTGTTGAGTCAAGTAATTCTCACCTCCATAGCCAACTGAAAATTCCCTACGACATAAAGTATAGAAGTCTTCCGTTGAGTCCAGCAGACGGGCTTAACCCACGTCTTTTTTACTTCCCATTGTTTATTGTAGATGCAGTTTTTGTTTTTTTTGCTGGGTTATACATATTTGCAGTTTAATCCGTATTTCCACATACCAAATGGACTGAACAGTGTCACACATTTTTTTTTGCCGCATTTACTTAACGTATACTGATTCGCTTGAGGGAGGCTGTGATTGGATGATGACATGTGTCGGTGATCATTCTCAAGTGTCGTGATCAGCACTGCTACTGTTGCTGTTGTATCAGTCAGTGGTTAGATCAGCATAGGAGTCAATAAAAGGGACAAGGGAGGTCTCGTATGGGACAGATCAATTAGGCCCAATATAAGGGACGTCCCGGCTAATACGGGACAGTTGGCAACCCTACGTGTGAGCTCCATTTTCTGGGTAAAATGTCCATGGAGGGATGCCAAATGCGAGTTGTACCGTTAAATGTTTTCAGCTGTACTGTAAAGTGAAGTGGAATACATGTTTTATTAACTATACCCCCCAACCCAAACATCAAACCCAAACCTAAAAATGTACTGTTTTTACAACTTCCGAATCGCACTCATCACTGATAATGCGAATGCTATTACGTTCTGGTTTTTACACGAGATCTAAACCCATCCTAAATGCGACATGCTTCCAGTGTCACCACAGGAGAAGGTAAATGTGCTGGAGGCGATACAAAAATGTATGATGGGAGGTGGTGCTTGTTAGTAAATTGGTATAATGAGGCCAGTCGTAGGGTTGGGGGGCGGGGTGGCTGCAGACTGTTCTTCTATGAACATGCGATACACGGACGGCTTTCGCTGTTGCGCCCCAGGTTTATATCATCGTCTCTCGCTGAATGCGTTAACATGATGTGCTCCCCATGAGAGCTGGGTGCCCCCCTGCAGTCACTGGCCTGTGTAAGCCAGTGGGTTAATATGGTCCTGGTTAAATTCTACATTGATAATTACTGTATAAATACTGTACACTTTAAAAAAACATGATATTGTATTTTTGCATTACAGAGAAATAGGATATGGTGGGGTGGGTTGTTTTTCATTGGCATGAAAATAATGTCACAATGCAAATCTTAATAGTCCTAAAAATAAGATTCATGATCTTTAAGCAGTTTTCTAGCGGTAAAATATGACCCTTGTTGACAGGCTTTTGAGATTCAAATGTATAGTAGAAAATGACATTTCAACCCTGTGCACCAGGAATATTATTGTACACTTCAATTAATAATTGTATCCATAATACTCTGTATTTAATGAATTGATAATTGGTAGCACTTCTTGGTCTTCTCTATGAACACAGATATTTATCTTACAGAACATTGATGGAGTCCCCATTTTTGAAAATGAGTCTGATGTGGATAAGGTGTCTTCTTATTCAGGGCAGTCCACATCACAGGGTATGTGCTAAGCACTCATAAACACATTTAACAACACATACATTTGTATGCATTTCCTTGTGGAGACTTCCCATTCACATAATTTGTAATTATAATGACTATACCTAAATGTACCCCTAAAATACAAGTTTAAGCATTTTAAAATATGAATTAATTAGATGCCCCATTATATGGCCCCATTTATTTTTAATTGACCTATTTTTATTCAAATAATCTCATAGTTTAATATTCCTAATTTAGCTTTTGACTTCGTTTAAAATAAATTTAATCCCAAGAAATTAAAAAGGGCTGTTATCAATTGATATCAATAGCTAAAGTTTTATATAAAGTAGAATATTATATTATATTATTTTATATTATATTGAAGTGTGCATAGGGTATGGTATTGACAGGACTAATTATGATGATGATGATTTACTCTCTTGATTTGTCTTATTTTTTTATTTCAGTGAGATTCTTCTCAGATGATGACCAGGTTCCTTTGCATATTAATTTCTGAGAAGAAACTGATAAACTCCAATGAATGCACGAGAAACGACCACTGCTCCTGAAACACCACCAAAATCCCCAGCAGATGTGACAATCCAAATCGAATTACTCTTAACATAATAACATGTCACTTTAAAGATTTTAGATATTCTCATAATCATGGATTGTTTCTAGAGACATCTGGATGACATTAGTAAAGAAAAAAAAGAAAAGAAAAAAAGATTTATGTTTAAAAAATTATTTACAAATAAACCTTTTGTATAAACTGTGGGAGGTAATTTTTCACTCATGTATACATTTAAGAATGTTTTGCTGGTTTAAGGTAGTTATTCCCATGTTAATACCACTGCAGAAGCATAATCACTTTTTGGATAATAGTATTAATGGAATGCAACTTAAACATGAAAATGTTACGTTTCTGTCAGAAAAAAAATTCATATTTTTTTACTGCTTATTTATCTGAAATGTATGGGGTTTGTATTGAGCAACTCTCTCATTTATTCTCCCTCATGCCATTCCAGATGTGTATGACTTTCTTTTTCTGCTGAACTCGAAGATTGCAATGCAAGTGAATGGGTGCCAACATTTTGAAGATCCACAAATCACATAAGCAAGCATAAAAGTAATCCATAAGACTCCAGTGGTTTAATCAATGACTTCTGTAGTGATATGACAGGTGTGGGTGAGAAACAGGTCAATACATTTTTACTAAAAATTCTCCTCCCCACTCAGTCAATCTCCACCTTAACTTTCACATTCTTCTTTTGTTTTTGGCAATTAATTTTCTTCATGCATATCGCCCACTACTGGGCAGGGAGAAGAATAGCAAGAAATTACTTAAATATTGATCTGTTTGTCACCCACACCTATCATATCACATCTGAAGATATGTATTATATGTATTATATCTATAAAAACACTGGAGTCATATGGATTACTTTTATAATGCCTTTATGTGCTCACTTGCATTGTATGGACCTACAGAGCTGATATATTCTTCTAAAAATCATAATTTGTGTTATGCAGAAGAGAAAGTCAGACACATCTGGGATAGCAGGAGGGTGAGTAAATGATGAGAGAATTTTCATTTTTGGGTGAACTATTCCTTTAACTATAATTTTGCACCTATTATAAATGTGGGAAGAGCCATTTGACGTACCAAGTGTTTGTTGTTAATGAGATTAAAGATGCAATATTGTCTTGATCAGTTGTCATTAGCAGTGCTTGTAGTGTAATATTTCATTTTCCAATAAAATACAGTAGCCAAAGTAGCATGTCAAACAGGTAAATTTTGTAAATGGATTACAAATACTTTTAAGGGATACGTGTTCATTACAAATATTCTCTGGCACAGCAAAGCTGAACACTGCTGGAATCAGAAACTAAAAATATTATTACACAGCTGTCTGAAATATACTTGATTCTGATTGGTCTGATCACATCCTAGATAGCACACATACTATTATGATGTCTGTTAAAGAGTGTTTCATCTGGAAAGCATTGCATTCTAATGTGTTCATACATCTCAGAATCATCTTAAAAATAGCAGATATACATGCATTCTAATTCATAAGCATCTCTAAGACATAAGCTGAATGTCCTTTTGACCTCTGAGAGCATCTTACAGACACATTCCAGATGAAACACACGCATTAAATAGATGTCCATGTGCTGTATGTGTGCTTTCAGGGATCATTCTGTGATCAGACATATTTGTATAATGACATTAAACTTTATCATTGTCTGTTGTTAGGCAACAGATTGCCTACATAGCCATGCTGCTAATTTCACATCTGCCATATCATTGAATCAACGGGAGCATTTTTCAAACTACTGAGTGATGGCCCACCACTTTTAGGCAATGAAAGATATGTCTGAATAAGTGGCAAAACCAATCAAAATCACTGTGGGGGCTGGTACATTTTTATAAAAGTGGATTATCACGATACCTGCAGAAGCATCTCATTTAGAGGACATACACACAAGGGATAGCTCTGGCAGATCTATCCCATGGGACTGGTGTGTTTAAGGTGTGTTTGGAAGGCACATGCCACAGAGGGAAGTCACGGATAGAGATGGCTATTTAAAATATATCTTTTTGACAATGAACCAGATAAAAGATAAGAGGACAGGGAATTAATTCACCAAGTTTTTGTCCGCCATGTTTGTTCAGTTTCACAGCGCAACTAGTCCTGCCTTTCTGAGATTCTTATTGGTCAATGGATGCCTACACTACAGTGTATTGCAGCAAAAGTTTAAATGTATTAAACTTTTGGTCACATGACGGAGCTTCACTATCCGAAACCATTATGTTTTCCCTCTTTGTCCTTCTGACGCACCATCCCAATTGAAATGAATGCATTTGCAGCATTCTCTCTCTAACTCTAGTGTGATTTTGGTCCAGCCCCGAATTGCAGGTATTTGAGTGGAACTGAAGCGGGAGTTAAGTATGTTGGTTGTTGCAGTGGTTTTCCGGCAAATTCAGTGATACTCATCTGCCTTTCGGTGCTTTACACACGATAAATATATTTCTTCATCTCAGCCGAAACACTCACAATTCAAGCCTAGTTTTCGTGCAAGTATTGTACGAGTCATCATAAAACCAATAACTTTATGCGCTGTGCTCTTTCCTACAGTATTTCAAATAGACTAGTCATCCAACAATTGACTAATCGATTACTAGGCTCGACCACTAGCATATTTTTAGCGATGGTTGTTTTAATGGGATGTTTTGTGCAATAAGATATTACAGTTATTTAACCTTTTGTGGAATATCTGTTAGTTTCCAAGTTGAAGTGTGGCGCTTTTTTATGCCTAATTATTAATTATTATCCTCAGCACAGACTAGATGACTAGTAGTTCAAACAACTGACCGACTAGTCGATTGTAAAAATTGGTAGTTTTGCACAACCCTACCCTTATTCACAGTCACAAGGTGGCATCCATGGTCTTACCTGTGCTTATGGCATTGCAATGTGGACCTCCAATATGTATGAAAGGACAATGTTTTCCTTCTGTGTAATATATGTTCTAAATGAATTATGCTTTAAATTAACTGGCCTTGTTTGACCCAAGATATTCCCAAAGCTTAATGAAATAATTAAGATCCCATGAAAGGAATATATATATAAATATATGTAAAAATGACCAAATTGGCAATTGCGAGTGGGGTGGCCAATGGGGTTCATGGTGGCCATGGCCACCCCTGTGCTTAGATAATGGGAAATATTGCAGAGTACGGAAATACTTCAGATACCTTAGAACATCATTTAAATAAAATATAATTTTATTCTATAATTTAAAGACTCTGGACAGACCTGGGAAGCCCAAGCGAGTAGTGCGGGTGAACTGGGAACGTTTGGAGGAGGTCCCTGTCTGCGAGATCTTCAACTCACACCTCCGGCGGAGCTTTTCAGGCATCCCTGCGGAGGTTGGGGACATTGAACCGGAGTGGGCAATGTTCAAAGCTTCCATTGCCGAAGCCGCGGTGGAGAGCTGCGGCCTCAAGGTTTTAGGTGCCGCAAGGGGTGGTAACCCTCGAACACCGTGGTGGACACTGGTGGTCAGGGAAGCCGTCCGACTGAAGAAAGAGGCCTTCCGGGTTTTGTTGTCCCGGAGGTCTCCGGAGGCAGTTGCAAGGTACCGACAGCGGCCTCGGCTGTGAGGGAGGCAAAGCAGTGGGTGTGGGAAAAGTTCAGAGAAGCCATGGAGAAGGACTTTCGGTCCGCACCAAAGTGCTTCTGGAAAACCGTCTGCTACCTTAGGAGGGGGGGAAACGGGGAACCATTCAAGCTGTATACAGCAAAGATGGGACGCTGTTGACCTCAACCGAGGAGGTTATTGGGCGGTGGAAGTAACACTTTGAAGAACTCCTAAATCCCAACACGCCCTCTATGGTAGAGGCAGAGCCGGAGGATGATGGGGGATCAGATTCTATTTCCCTGGGGGAGGTCACTCAGGTAGTCAAACAACTCCGCAGTGGCAAAGCCCCGGGGATTGATGAGATCTGACCAGAAATGCTGAAAGCTTTGGATGTGAAGGGGGTGTCATGGATGACACGACTCTTCAACATTGCGTGGAAATCTGGGACAGTGCCTAAGGATTGGCAGAACGGGGTGGTGGTTCCCCTCTTCAAAAAGGGGGATCAGAGAGTGTGTGCCAACTACAGGGGTATCACACTTCTCAGCCTCCCTGGTAAAGTTTACTCCAAGGTGCTGGAGAGGAGGGTTCGGCCGATTGTCGAACCTCGGATTGAAGAGGAACAATGCGGTTTTAGGTCCTGGCCGTGGAGCGAGCGGACCAGATCTTTACTCTGCAAGGATCCTGGAGGGGCCTGGGAGTATGCCCATCCGGTCTACATGTGTTTTGTGGATCTGGAGAAGGCGTATGACCGGGTCCCCGGGAGAGACTGTGGGAGGTGCTGCGGGAGTGCGGGTGGGGGTCCCTTCTTAGGGCGATCCAATCCCTGTACGTCCAAAGCGAGAGCTGTGTCCGGGTCCTCGGCGCAGTCGAGTTCATTCCATGTGGGGGTTGGTCTCCGCCAAGGCTGCGCTTTGTCACCAATCCTGTTTGTGATATTCATGGACAGGATATCGAGGCGTAGTCGGGGTGGGGAAGGTGTGCTTGATTCGGTGGGCTGGGGATCTCATCGCTGCTTTTTGCAGATGATGTTGTCTTCATGTCATCATCGGTCCGTGACCTTCAGCTCTCACTGGATCGCTTGGCAGTCGAGTGTGAAGCAGCTGGGATGAGGATTAGCACCTCTAAATCTGAGGCCATGGTTCTCAGCAGGAAACCGATGGAGTGCGTACTCCAGGTAGGGAATGAGGTTTTTCCCCAAGTGAAGGAGTTCAAGTACCTCGAGGTCTTGTTCACGAGTGAGGGGACAATGGAGCGGGAGGTTGTCCGGAGCATCGGGGCAGCGGGGGCGGTATTGCACTCGCTCTATCGCACCGTTGTCACGAAAAGAGAGCTGAGCCGAAAGGCAAAGCTCTCGATCTACCGGTCAATTTTTGTTCCTACCCTCACCTATGGTCATGAAGGTTGGGTCATGACCGAAAGAACTAGGTCGTGAGTACAAGCGGCCGAAATGGGCTTCCTCAGAAGGGTGGTGGGCTTCTCCCTTAGAGATAGGGTGAGGAGCTCAGTCATCCGTGAGGAGCTCGGAGTAGAGCAGCTGCTCCTTTGCGTTGAAAGGAGTCAGTTGAGGTGGTTTGGGCATCTGGTAAGGATGCCCCTGGCCGCCTCCCTAGGGAGGTGTTTCAGGCACGTCCAGCTGGGTGGAGGCCTCGGGGAAGACCCAGGACTAGGTGGAGAGATTACATCTCCACACTGGCCTGGGAACGCCTCAGGGTCCCCCAGTCAGAGTTGGTTAATGTGGCTCGGGATAGGGAAGTTTGGGGCCCCTGCTGGAGCAGCTGCCCCTGACCCGACTTCGGATAAGCGGTTAAAGATGGATGGATGGATAATTTTATTCTAAGAACAATTATTATTCACATTTACTTATTTATATTTAGACACAATTTACAATCACATTTTAATCAAACTGCACAATGATGACTCTAAGACTTAATAGATATTACATCTTAATTTTCTGTTTAAGCTTGACTTTCTGTAAAGCTATTTTGAAACTATACGTGTTGTGAAGTGGAAGTAACACTTTGAAGAACTCCTAAATCCCAACACGCCCTCTATGGTAGAGGCAGAGCCGGAGGATGATGGGGGATCAGATTCTATTTCCCTGGGGGAGGTCACTCAGGTAGTCAAACAACTCCGCAGTGGCAAAGCCCCGGGGATTGATGAGATCTGACCAGAAATGCTGAAAGCTTTGGATGTGAAGGGGGTGTCATGGATGACACGACTCTTCAACATTGCGTGGAAATCTGGGACAGTGCCTAAGGATTGGCAGAACGGGGTGGTGGTTCCCTCTTCAAAAAGGGGGATCAGAGAGTGTGTGCCAACTACAGGGGTATCACACTTCTCAGCCTCCCTGGTAAAGTTTACTCCAAGGTGCTGGAGAGGAGGGTTCGGCCGATTGTCGAACCTCGGATTGAAGAGGAACAATGCGGTTTTCGTCCTGGCCGTGGAGCGACGGACCAGATCTTTACTCTGCAAGGATCCTGGAGGGGGCCTGGGAGTATGCCCATCTGGTCTACATGTGTTTTGTGGATCTGGAGAAGGCGTATGACCGGGTCCCCGGGAGAGACTGTGGGAGGTGCTGCGGAGATGCGGGTGGGGGTCCCTTCTTAGGGCGATCCAATCCCTGTACGTCCAAAGCGAGAGCTGTGTCCGGGTCCTCGGCGCAGTCGAGTTCATTCCATGTGGGGGTTGGTCTCCGCCAAGGCTGCGCTTTGTCACCAATCCTGTTTGTGATATTCATGGACAGGATATCGAGGCGTAGTCGGGGTGGGGAAGGTGTGCTTGATTCGGTGGGCTGGGGATCTCATCGCTGCTTTTTGCAGATGATGTTGTCTTCATGTCATCATCGGTCCGTGACCTTCAGCTCTCACTGGATCAGCTTGGCAGTCGAGTGTGAAGCAGCTGGGATGAGGATTAGCACCTCTAAATCTGAGGCCATGGTTCTCAGCAGGAAACCGATGGAGTGCGTACTCAGGTAGGGAATGAGGTTTTTCCCCAAGTGAAGGAGTTCAAGTACCTCGAGGTCTTGTTCACGAGTGAGGGACAATGGAGCGGGAGGTTGTCCGGAGCATCGGGGCAGCGGGGCGGTATTGCACTCGCTCTATCGCACCGTTGTCACGAAAGAGAGCTGAGCCGAAGGCAAAGCTCTCGATCTACCGGTCAATTTTGTTCCTACCCTCACCTATGGTCATGAAGGTTGGGTCATGACCGAAAGAACTAGGTCGTGAGTACAAGCGGCCGAAATGGGCTTCCTCAGAAGGGTGGTGGGCTTCTCCCTTAGAGATAGGGTGAGGAGCTCAGTCATCCGTGAGGAGCTCGGAGTAGAGCCGCTGCTCCTTTGCGTTGAAAGGAGTCAGTTGAGGTGGTTTGGGCATCTGGTAAGGATGCCCCCTGGCCGCCTCCCTAGGGAGGTGTTTCAGGCACGTCCAGCTGGGTGGAGGCCTCGGGGAAGACCCAGGACTAGGTGGAGAGATTACATCTCCACACTGGCCTGGGAACGCCTCGGGGTCCCCCAGTCAGAGTTGGTTAATGTGGCTCGGGATAGGGAAGTTTGGGGCCCCCTGCTGGAGCAGCTGCCCCCGCGACCCGACTTCGGATAAGCGGTTAAAGATGGATGGATGGATAATTTTATTCTAAGAACAATTATTATTCACATTTACTTATTTATATTTAGACACAATTTACAATCACATTTTAATCAAACTGCACAATGATGACTCTAAGACTTAATAGATATTACATCTTAATTTTCTGTTTAAGCTTGACTTTCTGTAAAGCTATTTTGAAACTATACGTGTTGTGACAAGTTAGTGTGACCAGATTCCTGCTAGTGCATCAGCATCTGTAACTGTAGCAGCAATTTTTCTCAGTGTGTGCTTGTCTTTCAAGAGTTTATCGTAAAATGCAGAGCAGTTCAGTCCAAAATTAAGACGTACGAAAAGCGTTGCCTTCATGATGGTTACACTGAGTGGAGATGAATATAATAAGCAGAATAATAAGCAAAAAGTCCTTCACTTGTGTGCACCTTGTCAGATTCAGAATTTGGCTTCACAAATAAAATCACTAAAACTTGGTGTGGCACACTTACTTTTAGCAGCAAGCACATGCTTTTTTGTGTGAACATGCTGCGCGATGTTAGTTTGGCCTCCATGGGCAATGAAAAATCAAGCTCCACAAATCTCACACCTCACTTTACTAGGCTGTCGATGACTCCTTTTTTAGAAATTTAAACACTTTTTGAAGATCCTCATTAAATGTACTTGCACGCTTCCTTGACATTTTTCAATTTCATCTATTTGCTCTTTCAGATTGACTCTTCAATCAGTTCACTAACTGGACGTCTATTGATAGGGGATTTTGATTTGATCGTTTAATCCAATCATGTACTTCAAATAACACAGTATGATATTATTGGTTTTACAAGCTGTATCTTTGGCTACCTTTGATTAGAATACTCAAGTGACTGAGAAAATCCCATAGGTGATAGGGAAATTTTAGGAGATGGGAAATACGGGACAAAACACGATTTTTTCCGAATTTGTGGGGACACTAGTAAATTGCTTAAATATGGACTTCAGGCCACATTATGAAAAGAGCTAAACAAATAAAAATGACAAGAATTTACTTTAGAGTCTAAATAAAAATACCATGTTATTACCATCACTTTACCATGAATCCTACAAAATATAATGTAGTGACACAATGCAGTTATTTTCTATGCATTCATATTTTATATAAAGATTATATGATTATGATAATCTATATGTAATCCTTTTTAATATGAAAACGATATTTAATGTTTATTTATTTGGTAAATAGTCGTGCAATAAGTGGGATAAATCACAGTCAACCTGTCATTATTGCAAAATAATCCCATTCCGACTTCGTTTTCCTTTACTTGCAGTTTACCTCCACAGTTGTAGATGGCAGTAGAGAGTCAACATATCGATCAATCCAGAGCAGTGTGTGAGTGAGAGAGAGAACAGACAGAAACAACACATACACGTGACACAGGCAGACCGCTGAATTAAACCGAAACAACAAAGAGAGTGATTAGACGGATATCTGTGTGTCTTTCGAGGTAAGCGATGCATTAGACATGAATGTTCACTCCAGATTACCCACAAATCAAAATGCAACAGTTATAAAACGTTCAACTACACATTCCTTCTGCTTGCCGGTAGTTTGTTCTGTCGAGTAGAGTTGCTTCTGTCAGCTGAATAAATGCAGACATATGCGAAATCATGTTCTCCTTTACAAAAAAAGTTATCTGACCGTACACAGTGATGGTATCAGATAGTAATACCATGGCAATTGAATGTCCCCGGTACAAATTATACGAAATACGAATCCATGGATATGCACCATGGTATTTTCATACGTACTCATTGGAACTAAAAAAACGTATTATACAATGGTCAGAAAAATATTAGTATTTCTTTTTTTATAGTGATTGTTGATCGTCTTTTGTGTTGAAGGACAATCATTTTATCAGGCTGGAGTTGGTGTGGACAGCTCATGGGTGCATCTGTGTGCCGTCTCGGCCGCTCGCTACTGTCTCTCCCGGATCAAAGCAGGACCGGTCAGAAGAGCGTTCAGACGGGCGGCGATGACTCTCTGGATGGGCTGGACAGACAGGACGACATCGCCCAGTTCTCATATGTGGAGTTCACTGGTCGAGACAGTATCACCTGTCCTACTTGCCAGGGCTCTGGACGCATCCCATCAGGTATGAATGTCAAAAATAAAAATGTTGTTCAGTTTCAATCTTAATTCATGCAGAATGTTCAGTCTCAGTCACCATTCACTTTTGAATGGGGAAAAATATTATGAAAGTGATTGGTGATTTAGATTAACAGTCTCCATAAGATCTCTGTGTGTGTGTGTGTGTGTGTGTGTGTGTGTGTGTGTGTGTGTGTGTGTGTGTGAGCGTGTATTTATCACTTTGTGGGGACCAAATGTCCCCATAAGGATAGTAAAACCCGAAATTTTTGACCTTGTGGGGACATTTTGTCAGTCCCCATGAGGAAAACAGCTTATAAATCATACTAAATTATGTTTTTTGAAAATTTTAAAATGCAGAAAGTTTTCTGTGAGGGTTAGGTTTAGGGGATAGAATATAAAGTTTGTACAGTATAAAAACCATTATGTTTATGGAAAGTCCCCATAAAACATGGAAACACTACATGTGTGTGTGTGTGTGTGTGTGTGTGTGTGTGTGTGTGTGTGTCCGTCCAAAAAAAAATAAGTAATATGGTTTAAAACAACCTGTGAATGAGGACATTTTCATCTTTGGTTGAACTATCACCTGAAGTCTTAACACAGATGTGGGTCACTTTTCAGCCACTAAAGTCTTTTGCATTAGGAAAATGTCACTTTTGAAGACCATTAAGATTGTTTGCATTGTGACATTATTTTCATAACAATTAAGAAACACATTTCCCCCAAAGTCTCATTACTGTATCTATTGGTGTTTTGTCATTCTAATTATTCTCAATTGTGATTCTCATTAGATTATTGTTATGCTGGCTTGACGGCACCTACAAACTGTCATTCTACAAACTTTGTTTAGGGTTTTTTCAAAATCCATACAAAGAGACCAATATTTATAACATTAAATCCTCTAAGTGATTTTAAGCAACATCCAACAAACTTTGCACAGACATTCAGACTGTTCTGGAGTAGTGTGTTGTGTCTTTTCCTACTGACTGGACTTACAATATTCATACAGCGGTCGATCAAAGATCAGAAAAGTCCTATAGATGTACAGTGATGGAAATGCTCCTTAATTTAAACTCCATCTGTCAGCAATTCAAATGTAAACAAACCCACAAAAGGCCTTTAATTTACATTAAGTTGTTCTTTATCTATTTGTCTGTCCAACTGTCTTTTTGTCTGACAGTCTGTCTGACTAACTATCTAGCTAGCTGTTTATCTTACTGTAATGTCTGTATATCTGTCAAACTTAATACTTTTTAAAATAGTTTGAACTTTCAGACAAGGCTTCGTCAAGCCAAAATCAAAGTTTGTCTTGACTGTAAAAGCTTTTGCCCACCAAACTCAATTCCTCGCAACAATTAAAATTTTTAGTCGAAACAATAGATTGCTAACGAGTCATACTCACCTGGTGCGAACATTTGCCCAAATCAAATACAGACAAAGTGAAGCTTTTTAACGGTGAGTGTGTCCATATTTTCTTCTTCGCTGGCTGATTAAACGCCCTGACCAATAAAATATGAGCTTTGGATCATGTGTCAGGAGCTGCTGCAGTTACAAAAACCAGCGCAACAGGTGCTGCTAAAACTCAGAAAGCTGTTTGTACGTTGTGTTGAATGAAGTGACACAAGGGGTCTTCCTTGGAAGCCTCTAAACTTGAGCAAAGGCCAATGAGAAATTGGCAGAGAGAATTTGCATGTCCTGTCCCTGGACATACGGGTATAAAGGGAAGCGGGCGTGTCTCTGTTAGGCGTGTCTCTGTTAGTCAGATTTTATCTTCGGAGCCGAGCAGTTGTGCAGCAGCAAGCTCAGTCTCACTACTGTTCCACTCACCTCTGTTGGCAGAGCACTGCTGTTGGATCTACGGCGCATTTCCAGCGGCGCTGTGCGGTTCACGCCCCTGGGCGGTTCACGCCCCTGGGCGCTTCGACAGTGCTTCTGTCTAAAAGAGTGTTTTCCCTCCTAAAAGAGTTTTATTTCTCTAAAAGAGTTTATTTTCACTCACAAAAGAGCAATACGCAGCAGGTGTTGAACGTCCTTTTCAGGAAGCGTCTTTTTCAAGGTTTCTTTCCACCTCTGTGTAGTTCCTGGATGCCGTCGATTTCTCTCCGCTTCTGACGGTCATAAGAGCTGCCTCGCGTGCCTGGGCTGCGATCACACGCAGGCAGCATTTTATGAATGTTTCATATTCTCAGTGCGAGAACATGGCCATGACAACGTTGCGGTCGCAGCTCTCTTTCCTCACGAGAGAAAGCCCCTTCAGCTGCCCCCTGTGCCGCGCCTCCTTCCTACAGGATTGAGGCCTGCACGGCTGGCTTCAGACCGCTTCAGCACTGGCTTCAGACTGGAGTCCCGAGATGGGCATAGCGATTCGGCACATACTGTTCGCCCCTTCTTGCCGTTAGAATTTCAACCCTTGAACAGACCTCTGGTTTCTGCAGACTGTAGTTCCCCTACAGCAGGTGTCCAGACGTGTCATGGTCACCACAGACGCCTCTCAACTGGGTTGGGGCGCCGCGTGCAACGGGCACATAGCCGCTGGCTCCTCGGCTGTGTTGGCACATCAACTGCCAAGATTTGTTGGCTGTATTCCTTGCCCTGCGAGGTTTCTTCCCCTGATCCGGGGCAAGCACTTCTTGATCCGTTCAGACAGCACCGCAACGGTAGCGTACATAAATCACCAAGGCGGCGTGCGCTCTCATCATACGTCACAACTTGCCCGCCATCTCCTCCTTTGGAGTCAGCAGCGACTCCGGTCACTGCTCGCCACTCATATCCCGGGCAACCGCAACACGGCAGCGGACACGCTGTCGGGACAGGTTTCACCCAGCAGAGAGTGGAGGCTCCAACCCCAGGTGGTCCAGCTGATTTGGGGCCGATTCAGCATGACACAGGTAGATCTCTTTGCCTCCCAGGACAATTCTCACTGCCTGTTCTGGTACTCCCCGAAGCCCCTCTCGGGACAGACACGCTGACACACAGCTGGCCCCAGGTGTTGCGCAAATACTAATTTCCCCCAGTGAACCTTCTTGCACCAGTGCTGTGCAAGATCAGGGAGGACGAGGAACAAGTCATCTTAGTGGCTCTTTACTGGCCCACACGGCTTGGTTCTCGGAACTCACATTCCTCGCAACGGCACCTCTTTGTCTCGTGTTTTGTCAGGTACGAGCCGGTAGAACTCGGTAATACGGAACAGCCGACCGGATGTTCCGCTTGCACCTAGCGCCCTTCACCAAGTTGATCCAGTGTCTCCCAGGTTAGCCACTAAGCTTTCGCTTCCTGGATATTCTTCCTTCCTAGTCTTCTGGCCTGCGCGTTCAGTGGAGGAATTTGCGACCAGACCTACTACATATCGCATGTGCTCTGTACTGGGGTGCCTTGCGTCCCCTTAAAATACTCTGATCTTAGTGTATTGTCTTTATATTGTATTTCATTTTATTTTATATTAGAGTTATCCAATATCTCTAATATAACATATCATGACATATTTGCCTTTGTATCGACCTTTTTTAATTAACAACTTCATACATTTTAAGTGTTTGTCTTTGGCAAATATTAATCATATTAATACTATTGCTTTGACTTGCAGTGCACTGTTTGTCTTTGTATCAAAATGCCTCTGTATACCAAAAATATGGTAATGTCTCCTCAAAATTGTTATTTCTGTTAATAGTTGTTAACATGTGTCATTGGCAAGTATTAAAGTAACTTTTAATGGGTTAGACTGAAGATGGGTTTTGTTGGATGAAATCTGTGTTTAATTGCTTGCATTATACAGACACTTTGAGCATTTAAATGGCATCACGTTTAATTAGTAACATGTTTTGAGCAAATGTAGTTAATATACATCCATAAAGATGCAATCAGTATAGTTCAAATTGACAACATTTGTTACAACAGTCATTATATGTTTGCATTATGCATTGATTTTAAACAAATGTATTTAAAATACCTAAAAGAATTTAGAGAATGCCTGGCAGTGGCATGTAATCAGCATTGTTCCAACTGATAACATGTTTTAATCGTTAATATTGTTTTTACACTCAATTGTTTATTATCATGCCTCAGACTGTGTGCACATGATAATACGCCAGTCAACTCATCCAGCAGATGAACTGAAATCATTTGTGAAGTGTCCCGAATGTTTTATTTCTCCCTGAGCAACTCAACAACGAACTTTTCATCACTGCTGCAGCTTGTAGAGAAATCAGTTTTCTTTTGCGTGAATATGATAATTGTGAACATTCGTGCCGCTTTCTATGTGTAAGGGGCATTCCTCGGCGATTCGCCTCTTATAATCGCATCGCCTTTGGTGTGCAAAGACATTTATACAGACAAATTTTAAAGTCAAATCAGAATAAAGGCATTACAAATACTACCATAATGTATAAATTCTTCACAATTAAATTGATATATATAAGATTTCTACAGAGCGACCATGCCCATGTATTGTGTAAAGTAATAACCAGACAATCTTTGCCATTGATTGCAGTCATGAGATCTTGAGATGACCACATTTTGTAGTGATTCTGCATGTTATCTGCCTTTCTTATTGAATAAAGGTTTTTCTTACAGGACAAGTGAATGAGTTGGTTGCTCTGATCCCCTACAGTGATCAAAGGTTACAGCCCAGGAGAACGTAAGTGTTCACACAGTGTACACAGATGGGTTATACAGTTCAGTAACCTGTAATAAAATCTGAAAAATAAAGCCTGCAGATTATATATATATCTGAATATATACACTCACCTAAAGGGTTATTAGGAACACCATACTAATACTGTGTTTGACCCCCTTTCGCATTCAGAACTGCCTTAATTCTACGTGGCATTGATTCAACAAGGTGCTGAAAGCATTCTTTAGAAATGTTGGCCCATATTGATAGGATAGCATCTTGCAGTTGATGGAGATTTGTGGGATGCACATCCAGGGCATGAAGCTCCCGTTCCACCACATCCCAAAGATGCTCTATTGGGTTGAGATCTGGTGACTGTGGGGGCCATTTTAGTACAGTGAACTCATTGTCATGTTCAAGAAACCAATTTGAAATGATTCGAGCTTTGTGACATGGTGCGTTATCCTGCTGGAAGTAGCCATCAGAGGATGGGTACATGGTGGCCATAAAGGGATGGACATGGTCAGAAACAATGCTCAGGTAGGCCGTGGCATTTAAACGATGCCCAATTGGCACTAAGGGTCCTAAAGTGTGCCAAGAAAACATCCCCCACACAATTACACCACCACCACCAGCCTGCACAGTGGTAACAGGGCATGATGGATCCATGTTCTCATTCTGTTTACGCCAAATTCTGACTCTACCATCTGAATGTCTCGACAGAAATCGAGACTCATCAGACCAGGCAACATTTTTCCAGTCTTCAACTGTCCAATTTTGGTGAGCTCTTGTAAATTGTAGCCTCTTTTTTCCTATTTGTAGTGGAGATGAGTGGTACCGGTGGGGTCTTCTGCTGTTGTAGCCCATCCGCCTCAAGGTTGTGCGTGTTGTGGCTTCACAAATGCTTTGCTGCATACCTCAGTTGTAACGAGTGGTTATTTCAGTCAAAGTTGCTCTTCTATCAGCTTGAATCAGTCGGCCCATTCTCCTCTGACCTCTAGCATCAACAAGGCATTTTCAGCCCACAGGACTGCCGCATACTGGATGTTTTTCCCTTTTCACACCATTCTTTGTAAACCATAGAAATGGTTGTGCGTGAAAATCCCAGTAACTGAGCAGATTGTGAAATACTCAGACCGGCCCGTCTGGCACCAACAACCATGCCACGCTCAAAATTGCTTAAATCACCTTTCTTTCCCATTCTGACATTCAGTTTGGAGTTCAGGAGATTGTCTTGAGCAGGACCACACCCCTAAATGCATTGAAGCAACTGCTATGTGATTGGTTGATTAGATAATTGCATTAATGAGAAATTGAACAGGTGTTCCTAATAATCCTTTAGGTGAGTGTGTATATATAAGTATTCAGACACTTTCATGTTTTTTCACATTTTGTTATGTTGCAGCTTTATGCTAAAATGCTTTATATTAATTTTATTTTCAAATCAGTCGACACCCCATACCCCATAATGTCAAAGCAAAAAACAGAATTTTTTGCTATGACATTTGAAATTTAGCTCAGGTGCATCCCGATTCTCAGGATCATCTTTGAGATGTTTGTACATTTTGATTGGAGTATATATACTGTTGTGGCCAAAAATGTTTGCACCCTTGGTAAAAATGAGCAAAGAAGGCTGTGAAAAATATGTCTTTATTGTTTATCCTTTTGATCTTTCATTCAAAATATTTTAATTGAAGTAAACTAATTGAAAGGGCGGAAAAATCTCATAATTAAATATTTTTCTATTTATTGTTTGCCACAATTATTGGCACCCCTAGAAATTTTTATGAATAACTTTGGCCACATCTGTATATATATATTAGGGCTGTCGATTTAACGTGTTAATTCAGTGCGATTAATTTGACAAAAAAATAACGTGTTAAAAAAATTAATGCCATTAATCACAATTTCTAGGGGGGGACTGTAATATGGAAGAATCCTGAGAAATGCGAGCTTGTAGTACCACCTGTTTACTCCAGAGGGCAGTAAGTGAAACTTCAGCTGCGTGGCAATGCGCAGTTTATACAGTGAAGAAAAGCAACCTTGAGCAGCAGAACAACACAAACACGCATTACGTTCTTGCCTTCAAAACACTTGATGGAGTGCAAATCCGAACTAAGGGATCTTAATATGTGTTCTAAGAATTAAACTATATTTAACTTGAATCTTGAACTTAAAAATGTTATGTTTATGATGCAACGCATCCAAGACGCTACACAAGCATGTCTGATGCAGCTGTTCATTGATGATTCCTTAAACAAGCCCTCATAATAAATCTCGAACTGATTGACAAATTCACTTGTGAAATGGATTGCTGTGAACTGTGTGCCAATGATTGACTTATGATCAATAATATGGTAATAAACAATACATTGAGTTCTAAAGCCACTTTTATCAATGATTAACTCTTCTGCTACAAGAATGTAATGCACTTTAATTATCTGAATATTTTTTTATTTTATTTATATATATATACATATATATATATATTAGTATATACACCGATCAGCCACAACATTAAAACCACCTGCCTAATGTTGTGTAGGTCCCCCTCATGCTGCCACAACATCGGCAATCAGCATCACAGAATAGCTTTCTGAGATACTTTTTTCTCACCACAAATGTACAGAGCAGTAATCTGAGTTACTGTAGACTTTGTCAGTTCGAACCAGTCTGGCCATACTCATCAAGAAGACATTTCCATCCACAGAACTGCCACTGTCTGGATGCTTTTTGTTTTTGGCACCATTCTGAGTAAATTCTAGAGACCATTGTGTGTGAAAATCCCAGGAGATCAGCAGTAACAGAAATACTCAAACCAGCTCATCTGGCTCCAACAAACATGCTACAGTCCAAATCACTGAGATCAAAAATTATTCCCATTCTGATGGATGATGTGAACATTAACTGAAGCTAATGACCCATATCTGCATGATTTTATGCACTGCACTGCTCCCACACGATTGGCTGTTTAGATAATCGCATGGATGATTGTTTGTGACAGGTTTGAGTATTTTTGTAACTGCTGATCTCCTGTGATTTTCACACACAACAGTCTCTAGATTATTTATTTTTTGTTATTTGCCTGTAAGAAAGCAATAGACACACAAAGCAAAATGCTTGATCAAACAGAAATAGATTGATGATTGTGCAATTCTTCTCTTGGCAGGAAGTTGTATGTGGTGCTGTCAGTGATTCTGTGTCTGCTGGCATCCTCATTGGTGGCCTTCTTCATGTTTCCTCGACCTGTGCTGGTTGTTGATGACGGCATTCGCTCTGTGACTGTGCACTTTGACCGCAACAACAGTAAAGTGCTCATCAACATGACGGTGAATCTTTTTATGTCTCTGTGACAGTGTTTTACAATGGGTTATATCAGGGGTTTGCAACCTTTTTGACATGAAGTGCCTTTTTTTATTTTTCTGGTCAATGGCTGTGACACCCTGGTACTCAGTACGCAAGCAACAGTGGGATAGAAGAAGGCTATTTTATTTATAAAAAGTTTTCCGCACCTGCATTCCAATCTACATCTTGATGTAATCCTTCCTCATGATCACGCAGCCTGTTTTCATCAGCTGAATGGGAGACTAAACAATATTAAAGTGTGATAAAGCGATCAGCTATTTAGCCCTTTTTGGTGAATCGCACCTGCAAAATCTTAGTAGGTCCTAGTGTTAATTTTGTCACCTATTTTTAATTTAGTCTTAGTCTTAGTCTTGTGCCAAATGTCCTTGTTAGTTTTAGTCATATTTAGTCATTCACATATCTTTTTTTGTTAGACAAGTTTTAGTCGACTAAAAGTCTCGTAATTTTAGTCTAGTTTTAGTCAAAAGAGAATTTAAGGTATCTTAGTCAAGTTTTAGTCGACTAAAAGTCTCGTCATTTTAGTCAAAAGAAAACTCAATATATCTTAGTCAAGTGTAAGTCAAAACATTTGTCTTTTTTAAAATAAATTATTTCTGAGATTAATTCTGAGATAACCATTTCAGTCAAATAGTGTTTAACACATCTCAAATATTGGTTAAATGTCATAATTACCTGACAAAAAACACTTGTTGAATGATTTTTGTTGAATTCACTTTGTTAAAAGTGTCTGGTTTTCTGATTTAAGAGACACATTCACAAATGATGAACTTGTTCTTTAGGTTATTTTATTTTGAACCAACACAATTCAAAAGCTGGGGCCCAACAGACTCAGACTGACAAATTACAAAGGTTTTTAAAGCTGTTTTTGGTTGCCTTTTGTCTCATTTTTCTATTCAGAGTGTACCCAGAAAAACTGTACTGTAGGACTAAAATACAACCTATTTAAATTGTAGATTGGTCTTGAGAAATAACAGACAAATGAGATTTAACAAGGCTAACAATAATTATTTCTGTTACGTGTTACTACAGCTTTAGGTTAAACACTGACTCAATTAAACAATCAAGTTCAAAGGCAAGATTTGCAACAGTAAGCAAAATCCATTACAAGGTAGAGTGTTAGAAAAAATGTGTGTGTCTTTAAATTGAAGGTTATTTAAAGTGAAAACAGAACAAATAACCAAAACAGTATGCAGTTATCACTCGTCTAGACTTTGTTAAGCTTTAGAAAAGCACTTCTTTCTAATGTAACTCTCGCTCTGTTGCGGCGGCCACTTGAAAGGTCTCCAGTTAAACTAAAGACCCGCTCTGCAAAGGCTTCGGAAGCTGAAAAGGCTAAAATCAGCATTAGCTTATGAGATGTTCATTTAAGTTAACTTACCTGAATGTGTGGGTGGTTAGCCTTTAGATGTCGCTTAAGGTTGGTGGTGTTTTTCCCCGATATTTTTTGTCTGCAGTGCTTCCCGTCAGTTATAATGACACACTCTGACTTTTTGTCAATGTCATTGTAAGTAAAATGCGACCAAATATCGAGCCTCTTCCTTCTACCTAGCATGTCATCGGCGCTCGTCGCGTGTTCGCCACTGGTTGTTGTGTTCTTGCTCCATGTAGTTTCGTGTTGCATCCACAGGCTGGCAGCAACAGGAGTATGAGACCTGTAACCGTCACTTGAGCAACAGCGCAAACTCATTCGGAATATATCTCATGATGAAAAAGTGGAGACGATTGTTGACGAAAATGAAGATAGATTTTATCTTCGTTTTTATTTTATGCAAAACATTTTAGTCTCGTCTTTTTTCGTCAACAATAATGCATGTTAATTTAGTCTTAGTCAGCGTTTTTGGACATTGGTGCAGTCTCGTCATCGTCTCGTCTTAGTCATGGAAAAAAAGGTAGTTGACGAACATATTTAGTCTCGTCTCGTCTGACGAAATTAACACTAGTAGGTCCTCGTGGTGACACAATTACTCACCTCAATCTGGGTGTAGAGGACAAGTCTCAGTTGCTTCAGCATCAGAGACAGTCAATATGTGCATCTTATCAGGTGGCTCATTGTGCAAGTCACTGTGGAGACTCACAGCATGTGGCGGCTCATGCTACTCTCTGCGATCCATGCAAAATTTACCATGCGCCCCATTAAGAGCGAGAACCACTAATCACGGCCACGAGGAGGTTACCCCATGTGACTCTACCTGTCATGTCAGTGATTTGTTTATTTGCTATTAAGTAAAAAACTGGGTGAACATCCTCCAAGTGTGGCAATTCCATAATTTTTGCCAGGGGTTGTAGCAAATTTCTATATTAAATTCATTTTGAGACCTACAAGATATCAGGCTGGTGTAATATACGGTATGTAGTATGTCACGCACATTTTTGGAGCGAGGAGATTGTAGGTGGAAACATAGTTTAATCAAAATACAGATGGTTGAAAGCACCGCAACAGTTTTAACACTTTCAATAAGACTATGTCTATTTCATTATGCTTGTAAACCTCTTTTTGGATTTAAGGTTTAGCAAAAAAATGGACATTGGTTGAAGAATGGTGTGAATTTACTGTAAACACGGTCAGTGAGTTCTAATTGGAGTTATTATTGATAATGAAAAGGATTAATTGATGATGAGTTGTTGAATGGGATACATCATATGGGCAAAACCTAGTGAAGCACTGATGTATCTGCTGCCAATATGTATTAGCTAATAATTGACCAAATATTGGTATGGCGTTTATAAGCATTAAAATGCTGATATAAAAAACGATGGTTTATTTATAATTAATTGGTAACACATGCAGTGGCATTCAATCGGTTGGTTGTATAGTAGACCTGGCTGGAGCCACTTAGCACGCCCTGGATTCGAACTAGCGACTCCAGTGGTGGTAGTCAGCTTCAATAATGGCTGAGCTACCCAGGCCCCCGTATTACATGGATTATTAACATTACTGATTTCACATGAACCTCAATTGTTTTTAAGAACTGTAACTACATGAAGGTCTTAGTATTGCAAGACAATATGTGAAACACTGACATTGAGTATGGTCTGTTATATGATTTCACAGAGCTCTCTGAACTTCACCAACTCCAATTTCTTCACGATGTGGCTGGACAGCCTGAGCTGTCAGGTGCTTTATATGAAGACGGTCATCGGATCTCAACAGCTTGACAGTGTCATCCAAATTCAGCCGCTCAGTCAGAGAAGGGTATGAGCAGTTCATGATTCAACCATGTTGTCATTAAGTGGCAGAAATGAAAAAGCCATTTTATTTATTTGAATGTGGTTGCACTGTTTTTGCACATTAACAAATGCAGGTTTTCAAATGCAGGTCAACTTCACTATCAGTATGGAAATCGGTGGAAGCCTTTCTTATGTTTAGTGAGTATCATTCTGCTCTCGTTGGATAAATACGATGATTCTTGTACTGTAAACAATGATATCATGATAACAAATTAGTTGGCCTTGTTTGTCTGGCTATTCCACAAATCTGTGTGTATCTGGTCACTTAAAGGGATAGTTGTCCACATCATTTACTCACCCTCATGCCATCCCAAATGTGTATGACCTTCTTTCTTCTGCAGAACACAAATTAAGATTTTTAAAAGAATATTTCAGCTGTGTAGGCCCATACAATGCAATTGAATGGATGGCAACATTTTTAAGCTCCAAAGCCCACATAAAGGAAACATAAAAGTAATCCATTGACTCCAGTGGTTAAATCCATGTGTTCAGACACGATATGATAGGTGTGGGTGAGAAACAGATCAATAATTGTATATTATAAATTCTCCTCTGTGCCCAGTAGGGGGTGATATGCATGAAGAATGTGAATTAATAATTTTTTATGTTTAAACTTTTATGTTTCTCTTTTGTGGATTTTGGAGCTTCAAAATGTTTGCATCCATTCACTTGCATTGTATGGACCTACAGAGATGAAATATTCTTCTAAAAATCTTAATTTGTGTTCTCTAGAAGAAAAAGTAATAAACATATGGGATAGCATGAGGGAGAATAAATGATGAGAGAAATTTTATTTTTATTTGAGCTATCTCTTTAAGCTATTTGAAAATGTCAAAATTGTGAACAAACCTAACAAAACTTATTTTTTGATGTTTTGCTTTAATTGTGTGCTTGTCCTATTAAATGCCAAATATTTTGTCTAATGCAATGGCATTCAAGTGTATCTTAAGTTTCCAAATACATATTTGTGGCCACTGTACATGGTTTATCAGTTTTTGACGTTTGTGGTTTGTTTTTCAGTGCTTTCTGCTCTATGGCAAGCATCAAGGTCCACAACATAGTTGTTTTCATGCAGTAAGTTTCCTCTGTTGATCACCTCTCATGATTATATTTTCACTTCCTTTATTGTTTCTTTCTGTTGTTCTTAGAAACAGTTATTGAAATTAAGTAAAACATAAGTTAAAATTTGTTAAGGGTCATTGACAAACAACATTGTCCGAGGTCATAAAAATGTGAGATCTTTTTTAAAATCTAGTTTAAAACGCATATCAAGGTTTTTATGAAATGTACACAACCACCTCTCCCTTGTACACCAGGACCTCAGTGAAAACCTCCTACATGGTGCGGACAGCACAGAACACACTGGAAGCTTACCGCTACATTGACTGTGGTGCCAACTCCAACATCCACCAGCCCTCAGGAATAGTTTGGTCGAAACCTCACTTCTCTTAGAGTGGAAAACTGCTCTGGGGAAAGAGACATTTTTGAACAGACGGTTGGATTCTTTAGAGCAGCACTAGGGGTCTGTTTGCCTCAAAACGGAGATCTTTGTGGGCTGAATTCTGATAGTTGTACTGAGATATTGAACATGTTGAACAGCGCAGCTAAAATGTGACACATTGCTTAATTTAATCATTGCTGATTGGTTGTTGTGGTCACTACAACACAATGGGAATTTAAGCTCTCAACTTATGGTCTTTGCTATATCGAGAGCTTCTTGAACTTTCCATGGCATTAATTTAGAATCTCTAAAGGGTGTGATTTTAATTGTGTAGTGATTATTTAAGAAAAAAAGGGAGAGTTAAATATTGAATGGATTTTCATTGTCAACGTGCACTTTAAAATGCCATTTTATGTGATGATTTTGTGTCTGGTTTATGATATTGCAGTCTTGTAAAATATTTTTAACATTTTTGTTGATTTATGTCTTTGCAAATTTACTCCACTATTGAAATCTGCTATATCTCTAATTATTTTGATGAGTTTACTTTTTAATGCTAAAGACTTTGTGTGTTTAAGTTTCAATCTCCATTTCTCTGTTGGGTGGTTCTTAAAGTGTTTAATTCAGCCATTTAAGTCAGTACTTGAATTCATCCACCAGCCACAAAGGCAGAGATGTGTGTAATATATAGATAAAAAGCGGTGTAGCAGAAAATGTGTTCATGTTTTCAGAAGAGCTGAAAATTGAGATATACGGTATTTCAGCTCTGAATTGTTGAAAATTGTTTCAATCAACTGCTGAATATGAAGTAGCTGGTACAAAAATAATTGTCTCGTTTTGGCTCTGTGATGCCATGAGGACTGTAATGAGAGCAATTATAATTTTTCAAGTGCAATTATGCAAGATATTTTGTTTTCACCCATGCATTAGGGCTTTCACCATGTTGTTAGCAATTTTATTAACTTTTTTATCTAATGAAAATTCTGAAAATACTTATGGAAAATTACTAATCACTCACAATCATAAGGATCTGATGTATACTGGATTTGGTGTTTAAAAAGAAAAAAAGGCATTTGTACTTTATCTGAACTTTTCTCAACATGCCTTATTGACAAAGAAAAATAAGATGATGATAAAATATTTAATTCAGTATTGTTTTGAATGAGTTGCATTTAAAGATCAAAGTAAATACTTTCTTGGCATTTATTATATTATGGTCTTTGTTGTTATCTTTTACATTTCAACATTATAGATTCAGCATTCCAAAACTAAACAGCAGGTGGCACAAAAGCATTTCATATAATATTTAGATCGAAAATATATTTTTGTGAGAGCAATACCTTTAGTGCCATTTCACTTGAAGAGGATTTTTTTTACTGAAAAATGTTGAGTTTCTTCAAGTTTTGCATTCCCTCACAACTACTTTGCTAACTTTGTCCATCCCTTATTGGAATTAATCTTTTTTTTTTTTTTTGGCTGAATGATTATAATTTTTATTACCTTACTTTTGGTTTTATTCTATTATTACTACAGTTTTTTTTACCACAAATATTATTAAAATAAGGTTACTTAAGTAAAAGTAAGGAATGCGAAGAAACCCAAAATAATTTCGAGGGAACGCAAAACTTTTTGTAAGGGAACACAAACTATACTGATGGAATGCAAAACTATTGTGAGGGAACACAAAACTATGGTGAGTGAATGCAAAACTTTTTGTGAGTGAAAGTAAAACTTATTGTGAGGGAACGCAAAATTATTGTGAGGGAATGCAAAACTATTGTGAGGGAATGCAAACTATTTTGAGGGAACACAATTATTATGAGGGAATGCAAAACTATTGTGAGGGAAAGCAAAACTTATTGTGAGGGAACAAAATTATTGTGAGGGAATGCAAACTATTGTTAGGGAACGCAAACTATTGTTAGGGAATGCAAAACTATTGTGAGGGATAAAAATTATTGTGAGGGAATGCAAAACTATTGTGAGGGAATGCAAAACTTTTTTTGAGGAAACAAAACTTTATGTGTGGGAACAAAAAACTATGGTGAGGGAATGCAAACTATGTGATTGAGTGGAAACTATTGTGAGGGACCACAAAACTTTGTGTGGGAACAAAAAACTATGGTGAGGGAACGCAAACTATTGTGAGGGAACAAAATTATTGTGAGGGAATGCAAATCTTTTGTGAGGGAACAAAACTATTGTGAGGGAACAAAACTATTCTGAGGGAATGCTAAACTATTGTGAGGGAACAATTATTATGAGGAAACGCTAAACTATTGTGAGGGAACAAAATTATTGTGAGGGAATGCAAAACTTTTTTTGAGGGAATGAAAAACTGTCGTGAGGGAACACAAAACTATGTGATTGAGTGGAAACTATTGTGAGGGAATGCAAAACTTATTGTGAGGGACCACAAAACTTTATGTGTGTGAACAAAAAACTATGGTGAGGGAATGCAAACTATTGTGAGGGCATGCAAAACTTATTTTGAGGGAACAAAACTATTGTGAGGGAATGCAAAACTTAATGTGAGGAAACAAAACTATTGTGAGGGAACACAAAACTATTGTGAGGGAATGCAAAACTGTCATGAGGGGACGCAAAACTATGTGAGTGAGTGGAAACTATTGCAAGGGAATGCAAACAATTGTGAGGGAATGCAAAACTATTGTGAGGGGACAAAATTAGTGTGAGGGAACGCAAAACTATTTTGAGGGAACAAAATCATTTTGAGGGAATACAAAACTATTGTGAGGGAACAAAATTATTGTGAGGGAATGCAAACTATTGTGAGGGATCAAAATTATTGTGAGGGCATGCAAAACTTATTTTGAGGGAACAAAACTATTGTGAGGGAATGCAAAACTTAATGTGAGGAAACAAAACTATTGTGAGGGAATGCAAAACTTAATGTGAGGAAACAAAACTATTGTGAGGGAATGCAAAACTATTGTGAGGGAATGCAAACTATTGTGAGGGAATGCAAAACTGTCATGAGGGGATGCAAAACTATGTGAGTGAGTGGAAACTATTGCAAGGGAATGCAAACAATTGTGAGGGAATGCAAAACTATTGTGAGGGGACAAAATTAGTGTGAGGGAACGCAAAACTATTTTGAGGGAACAAAATCATTTTGAGGGAATACAAAACTATTGTGAGGGAATGCAATACTATTGTGAGGGAACAAAATTATTGTGAGGGAATGCAAAACTATTGTGAGGGAATGCAAACTATTGTGAGGGAACGCAAACTATTGTGAGGGAACAAAATTATTGTGAGGGAATGCAAACTATTGTGAGGGAACGCAAAACTTATTCTGCAAAACTTATTGTGAGTGAACAAAATTATTGTGAGGGAATGCAAAACTATTGTGTGGGATCGCAAAACGTCTCGGTTACTGACGTAACCTCCGTTAGCTGATGGAGGGAACGAGACGTTGTGTCGATGAGTTGACACTAGGGGTCGCTCCTGCGGAGCCCAGACATCTCTGATTTTGAGAAAAGGCCAATGAGAATGGCGTGTGGAATTTGCCTTGCCACTCCCCCGGACATATGGGTATAAAAGGAGTGACGCTGAAAATACACATCAGGTATCGCACTGAGGAGCCAAGCCAAAGACCCAGCGCTTTCAGCGGTTGGTTCAGTGTTGTGGCCAGAGGGACACAACGTCTCGTTCCCTCCATCAGGGAACGGAGGTTACGTCGGTAACCGAGACGTTCCCCGTCTGTCACTCACTCGACGTTGTGTCGATGAGTTGACACTAGGGGTCCCAATGGAAAATGCCACAAGAGCTGAACCGAGTTTCGCAAACTGGCGGTGCGAGACGGGCAGACCTCTGTGAGCCTCGTAGCCAGCGCAGCAAGCCGTCGCATAACTACCCCAACACACTGGCAGGTATGAAGCGGTCCCGTACACCTAGGTGAAAGGCTAACTGCTCAGAAGTATAAGGACTGGCTGGCCCAGCCGGGCCTCTCTCTATTATTCTCTCCTGTTAAAGGAACAAAATCGTTCGGCTGGGGGCCAAATATATGGTCCAAGCTGGGGGGTGTCCCTGCAAAGAGGAGGACACCACGGAGGCTTGGCTGTGACAAGGCACGGAGCTGACTCTGGCTTGGCTGTGACGTGGCCTGGAGCTGAATCTGGCTTGGCTGTGACATGGCCTGGAGCTGACTCTGGCTTGGCTGCCATGACGTGGGGCAAAGTCATGGAAGGCGGAGCCGTGGATAACTGGGAAACAACCTCTGTGGTCGTGTACATGGACAGAGCCTTGGAAATGACCTCTATGATCATAGGCATGGACAGAGTCTTGTAGCGACCTCTGTGGTCGTGAACATGGGCAGAGACTTGGAGACGAAAGCTCTTCTCCTCCTCCAGGAGGCCTCCTCCGGATTTTGCAACGCTGGCTCTGGGACTGACGAGGCTTGCAACGCTGTATCTGGGACGGACGAGGCTTCTAGCTCGTTGGCCGTGGCAGGCGTGGGTGCTGGCTCGTTGGCCGTGGCAGGCGTGGACGCTGGCTCGTCGATCATGACATGGGACACAGGCTTGACATCCGCCTCCCCCACAGTGAATGTGGAACCAGTGATCTCTAGGGCAAGGTCAATATACTGAGCCAGGGTGAAGGAACTGCGACTGGCAGGTAACACAGTGGAGATTTGCTCACTCAAACCCACCCGAAAAATGTCCTTGAGGGCGACCACATTAAAATCCACCTGGCAGGCCAGATCGCAAAAGTCCTCCACATAGTGTCCAGGGGACGATTCCCCTGACTTAGCCATATGAGCTGAACAGCTGGGTTCATAGTTTGGTTCAAGTATTCTGTAACATTGCTGACTTAGGAGCAGATGAAGACAATGGAGTGAAGAACCCAAGTACACTTTTATTTACAGATGTGCAATCAAAAAACCCTATCTATAAATGTGAACATAAAAATTAACTTGACTTGACAAAAACTAGACGACTTAAACCTGGCATAAACTTGACTTGAATAAAACAACAAAGCTACATTCCATTCAATACTTGACAAGAGACAATGGCAAACATGAGGGTTTAAATACATGTACATGGGAAACATAAGCCAATGAACAAACAGAACTCTAAACAAGATAGACAATAAACTAAAACCAATGACAAACTAGAACTGATAACAACCTAATGAAACAATAAACCAATGAAAACAAGACACATGAACATGAACATGGAGGGAAACATGAAATCACATGACAAGGGAACAACATGACATGAAACAGGAACTAGAAATGTCAAAATAAAAGAAATGGAAAAAAAAAAACATTAACAAAAACTCATCTAGACATGACATAAGCATGCATTAAAACATTTGATTTTCAACCAAAGGTCTCGTTCAAGTCAAGAAACTGCCCCAGAAATGATGCAGCTACAGAGACCCTCATTAAATCCATTTCACTAAACTGCTGCCTCACTGGAATTTCTCCAGGGTCATCATTATTTACTCATATTGCATGTGGATGATGTCAATAATTGATTCTGTACAGGTTATTCATGTGAGTCTAAAGATATTCCATTCATAACACTAAAGTTTCACACACTAATGTCAGTCTAATGCATAATTGTTGTAGCACTTTGCAGGTGCTTCTGCGTTGACATTTTAATTTTGTTTTGGGATAAATCTGAACATTACAGCCAAACTAATTGACGCTAATACGTGTCAAGTTCTGATCAGACTAAATTCCATCCATCCATCCATCCATCGTCAACCGCTTATCCTGTGTACAGGGTCGCGGGGGGCTGGAGCCTATCCCAGCTAACATTGGGCGAAAGGCGGGGGACACCCTGGACAGGTCGCCAGTCCATCGCAGTCAGACTAAATTATTAAGAAATTTTTTTCTTGGGTATAATGTAGTCTCAGGAGGCTTAGACAATTTGTGCACTGAAGAAAAGAGAATCTGAATCGATGGCGCAAAAGCGCACGCCTTTGTGTAGCCCATGATGTAGCTCCATAGGGGGAGTCGCTTAAACGCCATCAGCCAATAAATAGGCATGATTGTATTAGGGCTTCAGACCATGTGACATCCGAACAGTGTCCCTTAACGATCATACGCAGCTCGAGTTCCACGAAAGGGAACTAGAAATTATTGGAATAATCTTTACTGTGTGATTATTAGATATACATAAGGCCTAAAATTCAGAGTCAAGTCAGATTTTAAATTAACCCTAGACATTTTTTACTGGAAAGAGCTGAGGTGTAACCTTTTTTGATGATGATGATGATGATGATGATGATGATGATGATACAGTTTCCTTGCCCCTATAGTAATAACAATAGAATTATGCTCTTCTTTTGTGATTTTTGCTATTTTTATATTATATACATGTACATTTCTCAATTTCAACATTAATTTGCATAATCAAATAAGTGCAGTTATTAAACTTTACTAAAGTAAAAACCTACACTTCTATAAGTTGAAACATGAATAAAATATCAAAATGTGACAAATATTTGAGGCAGATTTCTGCCATCTGGTGAACAAAATATGAATAACATGACTTGAAAATCATGTTATGACAATAATAACCAGTAGATGGCTGCAGTTTTCTATGCAGCCACCTACTGTGTAGCCTGATTGCTTGTTGAAAACCTAATTTTATATGTTATCACTGGTTATGCACTTGGATTTTATATATATATATATATATATATATATATATATATATATATATGTATATTAGGGCTGTAGATTTAACGTGTTAATTCAGTGTGATTAATTTTACAAAAAATAATGCATAAAAAAAAAAACGCATTTAATCGCAATGCCCCCCCAGACCGTAATATGGAAGAAATGCAAGCTTGTAGTACCACCTGTTTACTCCAGAGGGCAGTAAGTGAAATTTCAGCTGTATGAGCAATGCGCAGTTTATACAGTAAAGAAAAAACTTCAGTAGGCAGAACAACACGTTCTTGCGTTCAAAAAACTTGAAGGAGCGCAAATGCGAACTAACGCCCGTTTCACACATACTCCGTGTGCAGTGCGTATGCGGTGCGTATACGGTACAGGAGCATCACGCGCTATAGTGCTTTCACATATGCTGCGTTTGCAGTGCGCTACTGATCCACAGTTTCTGTGTGCCACAAAATCAAAAATGTGTTAGTAATTTTGATTTTAAATCCAAACGTTAACTTTGACAATGTTTAAGACATTGAAACAGTATGAAAATTATCATCATCATCAACAATAATCATTGTGATTCTTTGTTTTACATTTAGTTCGAGTTGTTGACAGAAGAAAAGCTATCGCGCTATATCTGTTGCTAAGAAAGAGAAGAATGAGATGCATTTGGGTTCACTCTGTCTTTTTTTAGGGTAAAAAAATCCTATATGATGGCATTTTGCAACTTTTGGGACTATAATCATACTTTTTTGTTTTTCTTGACCCTGTAATTTAGTAACTGTAGAACACATTAACGTCTAGGTTACGTATGTAACCTCCGTTCCCCGAAGGAGGGAAGGAGACGTTGTGTCAGAGAAACGACACTAGGGGTCTCTCTTGAGCGCCGATATATCCCTCTGATCTATGAAAAAAGGCCAATGAGAAGTTGGCAGATTTGCATATCCCACCCCCGGACATACAGGTATTTAAGCGGGGCGAATACGGGAGTTCATTCAGGATTTTTCTGAGGAGCCAGAAATGGTCCGGCCACAACAGTGGCTCGGCTCAGCGACGTGGCAGGGAAGACACAACGTCTCGTTCCCTCCATCGGGGAACGGAGGTTACATATGTAACCTAGACATTCCCCTTCTGTCGCTCTCCATGTTGTGTCAGAGAAGCGACACTAGGGGTCCACTTTTAAACGTGCCATGCGCTGAGCCATGTACGTAAACTGCTGACACAGGAGCGGGCAGGTATTCTTACGTGCAAAGGCGACCAGCTGTATCAGACTGCACGTACCCTTCCCCAATGCCCCATTAAAGCCATCAGAATCATTCTGGTTACCCTGGAGGGGGGAACAAGGTGATGCTTGCCAACCTGGGAACGGGCCAAGCCTGGCTGGGCCTCTTTTCTCTCTATGTTTCTCGCATAGAGCAACTAAGGCCAGGGCCCTTACATGCATTAAGGAAAGGGGGTCTTTCCTTACATGCATTAAGGAAAGAAGACCCTGCGGAGGCCACACCTACCCTGCAGGAGAGGCAAAGAGTGGTGGATACATCACATGGCCTGCTTAGGAGTATGTGGGAAAGTTGGTGCGGTGGTAGATCCAGCCTCGTAGAGGGGGGAAGCTTACAGCATGGCGACCGAGGCAGCTGGAACTGCCTAAGGGAGACACGGGGGTCCGCTCGTGAGGGGACAGTACTGCAGAATTACACACAGGGGGAGTCCGAACAGGAGGCCTTATCTGTGGAGCACCTATTCCAGTACAGGGTAGATTGGGTACCCGTAGTGGCTTGGGTCGGTGAGTTCCTCCACTGAACTGTGGACCCAAAAGGGCTATGGAGGATTAAACTAGGGACCCGAAGGATGGGATCTCCTGGGAACAAAGGTGCACTATTTTAGGTGGGGAAAGGGCGCCAGGCGCAAGCGATTCTCCCGGCCAGATCGTCAGCGTGTTACCGAGTTCTACGGGCTCGGACCTGAGAGAACACGGGACGATACTGACTCAACTCGGAGATTGTAAAATCTCGAAAAAGTGTTAGGTGTTGCCCACCCTGCTGCTCTGCAGATGTCTGCTAGGGAGGTGCCCCTGGCCAGTGCCCATGAGGACGCAACACTCCTGGTAGAGTGAGCTTGGACCCGCAAGGGGTGGGGCACGGCCTGGGTGTGATAAGCCAATGAAATGGCATTGACAACCCAGTGGGCGAGCCTCTGTTTGGAGACAGCGTTCCCTTTCTGCTGTCCCCCGAAGCAGACAAAGAGCTGCTCAGAGCGTCTAGAGCTCTGCATGCGGTCCAGATAGATACACAAAGCACATACCGGACACAGCAACAAAAGGGCTGGGTCTGCCTCCTCCCGGGGCAGTGCTTGCAGGTTCTCTACCAAATCTCTGAAGGGCGTGGTAGGAACCTTGGGCACGTAGCCCGGTCGCGGTCTTAAGATCACGGATGTGTCTGCCGGACCGAACTCCAGGCAAGTGTCGCTAACAGAGAACGCTTGCAGGTCCCCGACCCTCTTGATGGAGGCGAGTGCGATCAGCAGGCCAGTCTTGAGAGAGAGGGCCGTGAGGACGATCGAGAGTTCCCAGGAGGGAAACAGGTTAGGCCGGGAGGGAGTTAGCCTCCGAGCACCTTTTAGGAAACTGATAATTAAGTCGTGCTTACCAGTAGACTTGCCGTCTATCGTGTCGTGGTGAGCCGCGATGGCGGTGACATACACCTTGAGGGTGGAGGGGGACAGCCTCCTCTCCAGCCTCTCCTGTAGAAACACGAGCACTTACCTAACCACACACTTCTCTGGGTCTTCAGCCCAGGAAGAACACCAGTTTGCGACTCCACTTTAGGGCGTAAGATGCCTGGTAGAGGGGGCTCTGGCTTGGTTGATAGTATCTATGACGGTCGGTGGTAGGCCGGCTAGATCTTCCGCATCCCGTCCTGGGGCCAGATGTGGAGGTTCCAGAGGTCTGGGTGCAGGTGCCAGAGCGTGCCCCGTCCCTGAGAAAGGAGGTCCTTCCTCAGGGGAATTCGCCAGGGAGGGGCTGTCGTGAGGAGCGTGAGGTCCGAGAACCAAGTCCGAGTGGGCCAGTAGGGGGCCACCAGAATGACTTGCTCTTCGTCCTCCCTGACCTTGCATAGCACCTGTGCAAGAAGGCTCACTGGGGGAAATGCGTATTTGCGCAGCCCTGCGGGCCAGCTGTGTGCCAAAGCATCTGTCCCGAGGGGAGCCTGTGTGCGGGCATACCAGACTGAGGAGGTCTGGTGTTGGCATCCTCTGAACTCGTCTGAACCGGCCGGCCAGGGAACAGTCGTGAGGCTGAAGGCGGGGACACCGCGTTCAGGAAGCCGGGCCTGTTGAGATCTGGAAGCAAAGTGCAGTGAGAACAGCATTTCTAATCGTGAAAAACACGATAGAGATTGTGCCAAATTTTCAAGCACAAAAAGGGTTTTACAGCCGTTATTTTCTTGTCCCAAAGAGAGACGGCGGACTTTGGCCAATCCTGGATCTGAGACATTTAAATCGCGCACTTATAAAGTGCCCATTCAAAATGATTACTCAGAAACGGATTCTATCGCATGTACGCCCACACGATTGGTTTGTGTTGAAAGATCTGAAGGATGCGTACTTCCATATCCAAATTGTACAACAACACAGGATGTTTTTGAGATTTGCGTTCGAGGGAACAGCGTATCAATTCAAAGTCCTGCTCTTCGGATTGTCTCTGGCTCCTAGCACATTTACGAAGTGCATCGATGCGGTTATCGCCCCTCTGAGACGGGGCGGCATACACATCTTCAACTACCTTGACGATTGGCTGTTAAAGCATTGGGATTTATGGCGGCGGCATCGGCCGTCATCCCATTAGGTCTCTTACACATGAGACCACTTCAGTGCTGGCTGAAGTGCTGTGTGCCACAACATTGGCACCAAGGGCGCATGCGCATCACTATATCCTGCCATTGTATAGCTGCATTGGTACCATGGACAGCTCCTGCATTTTACCAGCAAGGTGTGGCGCTGGGGAAAACTGAGTGGAGTGGCTTAGGGATAACTATGTGCATGTCCTTTAATGGCCAGAGCCCAGACTCGAACCCAATCAAACATCTCTGGAGAGACCTGAAAATGGCTGTCCATCGACAGTCCCTATCCAACCTGACAGAGCGTGTAAGGATCTGCAGAAAACAATGGCATAAAATCCCCAAATTCAGGTGTGCAAATCTATGTGCATAGAACACTATCTCATAGTATGTTATGTTTACATTTGGATTTTTAGAAACTGTCATCTTTTTGCACTACTGTGTACTGGTCGGCGCTGCACTGTCTCTCACTGTGCCTATTGTCCTGTTCATTGTTATAAATTTCTTGTACTGTCCCGTACTTTTTGGACATGTTTGCACGTGCACTTTATATAGGTATATAGGTATATATAGGTATTTTATATAGGTATTTTAATTAGTTGTGTAGTATAATGTGGTTCTGCGTTTGTCCTATGTTGTTTTATGTAGCACCATGGTCCTGGAGGAACGTTGTCTCTTTCTCTGTGTACTGTACTAACTGTATATGGTTGAAACGAAAATAAAAACCAATTGACTTGACTTAACGCATCATAACATAATACAATTTGAAAAAAGAAGGTGTAAGGCGCTCATCCTGGACCTTCCGTGCCATGTTCCTCTCCTCTCCTGCAGATGGCACTTACACCCCTAACCCAGTTCAAACATCTACTAATTAACCCTCATTCCCTTCACCTGTGAGCGAACCCAGCGGAAGAGCCTTCATCTAACCTTGAACAGATTCTGTCAGCCCTCTCAAGCCAGGCCACGACCATTCGGAGGCATGACCAGATCCTCCACCTTCACAGATCCTCCACCTTCTGAGTCGCCAGTCCCAATCCTTTTCTTCCCGAGTCCCTCCTCCTGATGCTTCACCAAGACCTATGCCTGCCTTACCATCTGAGCCCAGACTACCAGCCCCTGAGCGATTCGATGGCACCACTGAGAGTTGTAGAGGTTTCATCACTCAGTGAAGCTGTGGCCTTCCAGCTTCAGCCAAGCAGCTTTCCCACTGAGAGTAGTAGAGTGGCCTACATTATAACCCTTCTCACTGGCAAGGCTTTGCACTGGGCCTCAGCCTTACGGGACCAAAGATTCACTTACCACTAATTGTCAAGACTTAATTTCTGAGATGAGGAGAGTTTTCCTTCATCCTGCCAGTAAGGGAGATGTGGATCGTCGCCTGCTTCACCTCTCTCAAGGTAGCCAGAGTGTAGCAGAGTTTGCCATTGAGTTTCGCACCCTTGCCACAGAGAGTGGATGGGATCAACGAGCCCTGAGAGCCGCCTTTCACTATGCCTTGTCTCCTGAGCTCAAGGACGAGCTGGCTTTCCGAGATCATGCACCTGATCTTGAATCCCTCATTGACGTGGCCGTCCGGGTAGACCATCGCATAAGAGAATGCCAACAGGAGCGACGGCAGGAGGTCAGATTGCTGGAGTCTGCAAACCCTTTTAAATTGCCTTCGTCCCCTTGTGATCCCGAGGAACCCATGCAGCTGGGTAGAACCAGGATCTCTCAAGCTGAGTGCAACCGACGGATGAGGGAAAGACGCTGTCTCTATTGTGGCGGGTTAGGCCATTTTTGCTCCACATGCCCTGAGTTGTCAGGAAAAGCCAACTCTCGTCCAGGAGGAGGGGAGCCAGGACGAGAGTAGGAACCGTCCCCTGCTCGGCGATCTCTGGTCTGTCCTTCCACGCCACCCTTACCCATGGCACTCAGCATCATCAGGTTTGTGCCTTTGTAGACTCTGGGGCCGCTGGGAGCTTTATGGATTTTGAGTTGTCCAGGAGCCTCTCTATTCAGTCTGTCACCCTACCTAGACCTCTTAATATTACGGCAGTGGATGGCAGCCCTTTGGTTTCTGGACAGATTACTCTATGCACCCCGCCTCTCCAGCTAAGGGTGGGGCAACACCAGGAATGGATACAGTTCCTTTTGATTCACTCTCCTAAGCTTCCTCTGATTCTCGGCTTCCCATGGCTGACCGCTCACAACCCTCAAATATACCCGGCCCGAGGGGTTGTTAGGACATGGGGAATCAACTGCTGCGTCTCTGATTCCACCTTCTGCTGTGTCCCAGATCCACTAGGAGCATTCCCTAGACCCTCGCCAGATTTCTCCAGGCGGAATTGTACCTCTGCTCCCAAGTCCCTGTCCACGGAAGTCTTGGCTCCTCTCGAGATGGAGCCGGACAGACCCAGGTCTGTAACCTCCCTTCCCGAGTTATCCCGAGTACCCCCGGAGTATGCAGACCTCCACAAAGTTTTTAGTAAGGACAGAGCTGCCTCACTGCCCCCTCATAGACCTTACGATTGCGCTATCGAGCTGCTTCCCAGTACCGTGGAAGATGCTATTCCCTCTTTGGTCCTGAGAGATTGTCCATTGAGAAGTACCTCAAGGAATCTCTGGACAGTGGGTTCATCCGCCCTTCCACCTCACCTGCTGGGGCTGGTTTTTTCTTTGTTGAGAAGAAGGATGGCAGTCTCCGGCCCTGCATAGACTACCGAGGCCTTAAACATATCACCATCAAGAACCGGTACCCTCTTCCCTCATGTCCACGGCTTTCGAGATCCTGCAGGGTGCCACCATCTTCACCAAACTGGACCTCCGGAATGCATTTCACCTGGTTAGAATCTGTAAGGGAGATGAGTGGAAGACAGCTTTCAACACCCCGACAGGCCACTATGAATACCAGGTGATGCCGTTCGGCCTGGTGAATGCCCCAGCCGTCTTCCAGGCCTTCATTAATGACATGCTCAGAGAGATGCTTTACAAATTCGTGTTTGTCTATATGGACAAAATTCTCATCTTCTCCCACAACCCCCAAGAGCACGCTCAACATGTTCGGCAGGTCCTAGAGCAGCTACTTAAACATAAGCTCTTCGTGAAATTGGAGAAGAGTGAATTTCACATCCCGTCAGTCTCTTTCCTTGGCTTCTGCGTGTCCCAAGGCTGCCTCCAGATGGATCCTGGCAAGATTTGGGTGGTCTTGGATTGGCCATATCCAACCTCTGTTAAGCAGGTACAGCGATTTCTTGGCTTCTACAACTTTTATAGACGATTCATCAGGAACTTCAGTTCGGTTGCAGAGCCTCTCTCCGCTCTTACCAAGAAATCAACAGGATGGTTTTCATAGACTAGCTGAGCAGACCAAGCTTTCAACAAACTTAAGCGACTCTTCACATCTGCACCCATCCTTACCCTTCCTGATCCTGAGATACCCTTTGTTTTGGAGGTAGATTCCTCAGATGTGGGAGTAGGAGCTGTTCTGTAAAAGAGGGGTAAGAGGGATATAGGCTTCACCTATGTGCGTTCTTCTCACATCGGCTAACCCCAACTCTAAAGATAACGATATTGGAAACAGGGAGCTGCTGGCCATCAAGATGGCACTGGAGGAGTGGAGGCATTGGCTGGAGGGGGCCAAACACCCTTTCCTCATTTGGGGTCACAGAAGGGGTCTGAATACTTTATGAATGCACTGTAAATTGTTGTAAATACAAACTATTAAAAATGCTTACTGAATAATATTATGTGTTTTATATGGTTATGTCACTTTCTTAGTGAGATAGCATCTATATGAACTATTTAATTCGCATATCTATAAACAAATCTAAATTTAAAACCTAAACAAAAAACAAATGTTATGATTCCATGTTGGGAACCCTGAAAAGGTTCTAAATATAACTTTTTCACCTGTTATAGAAACCTTAAAAAGTGTTCTAAACAGAAACATTTAGGAGTTCCAAATATGAAGCGAGTGATAGAACCCTTTGGGGTTCTATAAGGAATCTTTTCTTCTAAGAGTTTACTGGGTGTCTATGCGAGAGATGCAATGAAATTGTCTTGTAATTTAGATGCACATAATTATTATAATTATTCATTATAATGGGAGTGATCTATAGTCACTTTTAGAGTTCTACCTCTCAAACTTTCAATTATATGGCATAAATGTTGTTCACCTATAAGAGATAACATATGTGCTACAGTTGTTAGTACTGCACCAGAGCCATTGAAAATGAGTGTTGCGACACTCCCATAGACTTCCATTGAAATCAAAGTTTGTGGAAGTTACGCGTGTCATAGGCCGACCAATAGTTCCAAACATTGTATAGTTCCAACGTGCAACCGCATTCATTTTCAGTGTTTCCGAAGCACGCTTCCTGGTAAGTTGATGAAATGACTTCATATTACAAGTATTAGTGGACCTCTTATCAATTTAGTAAATAGTGGTATTATGTAGCCAGCTTTAGTTAAAGTTTATTGTAAGATAACAGATCGTTAGAATTAAATTACTTGGTTGTCATCAGGCTCTGCAGAAGCCTGATAACTACCCATTCATTTGAGTCAGGTGTGTTGGAAGAGGGAACAATAAAACAATATATAACATGCAGGGCAGGGGGTACTCGAGTACCAGGGTTGAAGACCACTGATCTAGATCACTGGATCTAGCACTGCAAATAACAGGAGTGGAAGACCATGGGTGGGGGAACAACCGTTACCCTCTCACTGGACATATTGTATAATACAATGTTTTATTGAATGCAATTAGTAGCCTTGTATATTCTGTACTATTGACCAAACTCCTTTCTTGGCTTAAATTGAGCAGTTGTGGTGTGATTGATATTTACATTAGATTTAAATTTGTCATTGCATTGAGTACTATATATATTTATATTATCAATGTAGTAAATTGTAATGTGGGCTAATTAATAAAAAAACTAACAATTATGAAATTTGTATTAAGTCCCATTTACTTAAACAGCCTAACGTTAAATGTAAAGTAAAACAATAGTCCTCAGTAAGCTACAGTATGGTAGCAAGCATAGCCATTTCTAGCTCTGCTGCACAATACTGTTGCCTAGTGATATATGTTAATATAATATAAATAAATGTAAATAATAATAATAAAGTAGCAGACATATAGATGATACAACACACCAGTAACCAATGGGCATTATGTGTTAACACACCGAATATTGCTGTAAATCTAGTTGGTGCTGCTATCTGTCCTGCCGAAACCATTCAAACTGGTTGACAGCACAGATTTATTTGGAACTATTGAGAGCTACATGAACCACGTGATCGCGCATCAACGAGATCAAAGATTGTCGCTACTCTCTTTTCAATGGCTCTGTACTGCATGTATCCAGCTGTCTGGTTCATGCATCCATTTTCCATTGCTTTTTCAGAGATCTAAACGCTTAATTACCGTTAGTTCCAGACATGGAGCATCCAGTCAACGAACAACTTGAGCCACATTTTATGACAATCTTGTTAAGTTTAGTAACATTAATTGCTTTAAAATCACAATGAATGAAGTGCCTCTCACTTTTGTTATGAATGAGTTTGACAACTACAAATGTTCAAGGAACAAAGACTACATCATAGTTCACCCAAAAAAATTAATATTATGTTATCATTTATTCACCCTCATGCATCCCAGATGTGTATGACTTTATTTCTTCTGCAGAACACAAATTATAATTCTCTACTTTGTGGATCCATACAATGCAACTGAATCGGTGCCCAAATTTTGACACTTCAAAAAGCACATAAATGCATCATTAAAATAATCCATATGACTCCAGTGTTTTAATCCATATTTTCAGAAGTGATATGATAGATGTGGCTGAGAAACAGATTAATATTTAAGTTGTCATTTTCTTGAAATTCTTCTCCCCGCTCTATAGGGGCGATATGCATGAAGAATGTGAATCACCATAAACACATGTAAAAGTGATCTCTTTTCTCACCCACACCTATCATATCGCTTCTGAAGATATAGCTCTAACCACAGGAGTAATAATGATTACTTTTATGTGGACTTAGGTGATATTTGAAGCTTCAAAATGTTGGTACCCATTCATTTGCATTGTATTAACCAAAGGAGATGGGAGTTCAGCAGATGAAAGAAAGTCATACACATCTGGGATGGCATAAGGGTAGTAAATGAAAGTAAATGATGAGAGAATTTTCATTTGTGGGTAAACTACTCCTTGGTGTCATGCATTGCATTTTTTTATTTTATAATGTTCACTGTGGTCCACTTATAATGTTAGTTAGATGATTTTAATCAAAAATACTCATAACTTAGGAATAATTGCCCATTTTCTATCCTGTTTTTGGCCCTCTAATTAAAAAGCTAAATCTTTGGGTTGTGTCCCCTTTAAGACTTCAATGTGAACGCCCACTGCTATAATTAGGTTACATCTTTGAATATGAAATAGGTGCAAAAAATCCTAGTGTTATCAAGTGTTTTTGTCTTGTTTTTCCTTTTAAATATTATGATTCAATAAGTCATGAGCATCACATTATAATCTAGCTGCAGCAAGTCAAGCTCAAGGGACGAGCGTCCCCACGACAGAGTATGCCTCAGCCGGGTGCAGTTTCAGACTCTCCCCATCACAGAAGAGGCACTAACTGCACAGAGAAATGCCTGTTTCAGAATTTGTATTTATATATACATACTGTAATATAAAGCAATACAATTAAAGCTAGGGTGTGTAATCCAGAGAGGCTAGCAGTTAGCAAGCTAGCTTTGAAAGTATAGAGCCCGCCCTCGCTTCAGAGGTTTCTCCAAAGCCACGCCTCCTCTATCACACATGAACACACACAGAGCAGAGTCTAAGTGCCAGGAGGAGAGACTCATTACATTAACAAAATATATAAAAAAAAAAACAAATCAAACCATGTCCAAAAGAAAAACAGCAACTATGCCATCATTTTTTCAGACCCTTTGAGTCCCGCAGCTGCCCCCAGTGTGGAAAAGCAACGCTAATGTTAATTCTTCTTTTAGCACACTCTTGATCCAGACTTTTTTTCGTTGAAGAAGTTTCTAACACTTTCTTTCTTTTCGGCGGTATGCAAATATAGACTGACAGACAGGAAGAACATTCGGACCAAATGCAATGATTGGTCGATAATTTTTTAGTCCTGTCCCTTCCACAGAAGATATATATATATATATTACATTTAGACCACTTAAATTATTGATTGCTATCTGGATGTGAAGAGACTTTCAACCAGTATAACAAAAAATATTTCCGGAAATGATTGCAAACACTAGCTTTAACATGGATACTCACACTTGTCTGTTGCGACATTACTGTCAGGTCCAATATAGTTGGCACTGCATCAACTTTTAATTGAAGTCTCTCCTCAAAGCCTGCATCGAACTGTGTCTTGTTTGAAAAAGTATCCACAGAAAAATTAAGCGAACAAATGGACTAACAAATATGTTTTGAGTTCTGAAACATACAGTATGGTTTTATAGTACTATGACCTCTTATATGTCAAAAGATGTTGGTGGGCAATATTTAAAACTAATGGATTTTGAACAAACTCTAATATTTAACGACTAAGTGTCTTTGAAGTCCATCCTGAATTGACTACAGTGCAAGTGCATGTAAATGAAGTGTCCTTATTATTTGGCTGATAAAGGTATTTTTCATCTATGTAGTCTAGTAGAAGAGAGTGTAGTCCATCCTATGACCAAGATGATGCTGGTGGAGGTCAGCCAGGTGGCATCATCTGCAAGGAACAAAAATGTTATTGGTGGTATTCAGTCAAATACAATGCTGTCCTTACAGTAGGGCTAGCGAATTAAACTAACCACTGACCCTAAGTTTAAACACCTACACCATTTGTGCTGCGAACATGAATGATAGCTCAAATTATGCAACTTGCTGAGACAAGGTGTGTTATTTGCAAAATTCTTCTTTAGTTTCCGTTCAGAGCTAGGAAGAAGGTTGAAACAGCTGACCAATGGTATAATGTTTATGAATGTTCAGACACCATACTGGTGCCAGCATTTTGAGGAGCATTTAAATATGTATTTAGAGGAGACTTTAAATATGTTTCAATGTAATACCCATGCCGTCCTATCGGTAGATTACATGTAAAACATTAATCAATGAGTCAATCAATGTGACATAAAGAGTTTAAACATTTTCTTTGTCTGAAGATGTTTTAATTTCTCGATAATGACTGGAAGTGCATATGTGCAGAAGATAAATGTGTAATTTGTCATGTTTACATTCTGCATTCATGGTGCTAATGCTAATGCTATACTGTACTTGGCCATCATTTGCACTGCTTACCCTCTGTGAATGTATTTTATGATTTATATTGTGAAAGAAATCCACATAAGATTGTGGGAAATGTTTTTTTTCTCATTGTTTTGACACTGATACTAAAAAGGCTAACAGGTAGGGCAGATGTCAATGTGCAGAATACAATGAGTTCTACTTTGGGTAAATATGTGAATGGATTAAATGTTGCAGATAAAGGCTGCCTCTACCATACTCGGTCTTCGAAAACACTGGATTTAAGCATTTGCTTAACGTGCTTGAGCCCTGTTATAAAATTCCTACAATAACCCATTTAAGCAGTTCTGTAGTACCCGCTCTATATAAACAAGCACATGCTGTACTTATTCAGCAGGGGACATTGGCAATGCTAACAGATCTGCCCTCTACTCTGATAATGTGGATATTGTAATTGTCCTTGTCTAATTTGTTGTTACATATTTACTTTTATGTAGATATTTTAAATCCCTTAACCCCACATCACCCCTAAACTACAGCAACTACTTTTCAACTATATGAAAAACTTAACAGGCAGTTAAATGTGCAATGACATTAATTTTAGTAACAATTTACTATGAGCATTTGACATAACTGACATGAAACCTGTCATAATGTTTAAATGAGTGTGAAGGATTTGACTGTTACGATCACTATGGCGGAAGGAAATTAAGAATAAATAAATCATTGAATAAAGACTTAAATTTGGGTCTATTCCTTACACAGAGTTATCTGAAAACCTGGATGATAGTGCATGGAAAGTATGGATTACTTGTGATTGTTATGTCTGAAAACGTTCAGTATTGTTTCCTGTTGGACTCAGTTATGTTATGCACTGCTATTGACAGGTTACGGTGCCTTTAAGGCTTACGGCAGTGATTTACGACAAGGGTCAACAAATGTAATGTTTTTGCGACAGTTCAAAAAACACAACATGAACAGAGCTACACGGTGTGGTTATTGAGTCTTACACAAACACAACATTTGGCGAACGAGGATGTCTGAATTCGTCTTACCACCACCGCCACCTTTCCTACCTGTTCCCGGTGATCCAGCTGTTCCTTGGGATCGCTGGCTGACATCGTTTGAGGATTATCTGCTAGCTTTGGGACACTCGGACCTAGCGGAGGCGAGGAAGTGCGCGCTCCTGCGCCATTGTCTCGGGCAGGAGGGACAGCGAATCTTCGCCACGCTCACCTCATCGGATGATAAGTACGTCACAGCCACGACCGCCTTGAAGGCCCACTTCAGCTCCGGAAGAAGCCAGCGGATGCACCGTTTTGAGTTCCGTCAGAGATCGCAAAAGCCGGGTGAGACCGTTTCCACTATGTATCAGCATTACGTGAGCTGGCTAGACTTTGTGATTTTGGGGCTTTGGAGGATGGACTTATAGTTGACCAGTTAATAGAGAAAACGTCATGTAACCAACTGAGGGAGAGACTTTTACTAGAGCCAGACTCCACGACACTAGCGGATGCTTTAGTAATTGGAAAGCAGTTGGAAACGGCCCTAATGGAGGCGCGCAAGTTCGGCCACGCTGCGCACGAGCCTGTGACATCATCACCACTGTCAGTTCAGCACACAGAGACTGCAGAGGCGGCTGACTGGGTGAGTGACCGTTTGGATGTACAGAGAGTGGACAGGGGGCCTAGGGAGAGTGGGCACAAGAGCTGTATTAACTGTGGCTCCCCTAAACATGCAACCAGAGATCAGTCATGCCCTGCCCAAGGGAAACGTTGTCGTAACTGCAACAAGTTGAACCAAAACCAACGCTTTTTCAGTCGCGTGCCTCTGGAAGCAGTGGCTAAACCCCTGTTAGGCTACGGCCATTCTCCCATCTCCACTCTGGGTGTGGCCCGCCTGCCCGTCAGGTATGATCAACAATGTGCGCCTGCCACCAAGTTCTGCATCACCCGGAAGGGAGCTAACATTATGGGCCTAGACTTGTTCCTTGCCCTGGGTTTTAGTGTGAGTGATGCTAGGGGCCTGCATGTCCTGCAAGTTGCCACCTCCTGGCCTGACCGCTACCCACAACTGTTCAACGGGCTGGGCCACATGACTGGTTTTGTACACCAGCCCACTGTAAAACCATCAGTCCGCCCTGTTATCCAGCCCCTACGGCGCATTCCCTGGCCCTCCGTGACGCGGTGGAGGCCGAACTGCATCGCCTTGTGGAGGCGGACGTCATAGAGCCTGTTGACGCCTCGCCGTGGGTGTCTAACCTGGTGATAGCCAAGAAAAAGGGGGGCGGACTGCGGCTCTGTGTCGACCTCACAGATGTCAACAAAGCCATCATCCCTGATAAGTATCCCCTACCTACGGCTGAGGAGCTCACTAGCCATTTCCACGGCTCCATTGTTTTCAGTAAGATGGACTTACGAAACGGCTACCTCCAGGTCCCTCTGGCACCGGCCAGCATGGATCTTACGGCGTTTGTCACGTACGTGGGGGCTTTCAGGTTTAAACGTATGGCATTTGGACTTTCATCAGCCCCAAGCTGTTTTCAGAAGATAATGTCACTCATACTGGCTGGTATCCAGGGTGTATCCATCTACCTGGATGATGTGGTGGTGCATGCGCCCTCCACCGCACTGCATGACGATCGCCTGGAGCAGGTTTTTCAGCGTTTTGAACAGCATGGGGTCACACTGAACTCTGAGAAATGCATGTTCGGGGTTGAGGAGGTTGAGTTCCTGGGCTTCAGGCTCTCGAAGGAGGGCATCGCCCCAATAATGTCCCACACTGAGGCCATTCTGTCCCTGCCAGACCTGCATTCACCATCCCAGCTGTCTTCCTTCCTGGGGATGGCCGCTTACTACCTCAGATTCATGCCACACTACTCTGACTCAATGGCCCCCCTCCGCCAGCTTCTCAGGAAGGATGTTCCGTGGGACTGGACCCCGGCCTGCCACGAAGCTGCGTGCATCCTCAAACGGCAGCTCACGTCCCCACCCACACTGTCCCATTTTAGCCTGACCACGCCCACTATGGTCACCTGCGACGCATCTGGGGTGGCGCTAGGCGCTGTGCTCTCACAGATTCAAGAGGGGGTGGAACGCCCGGTGGCTTTCGCCTCACGGGCACTTACTCCATCAGAACAGAATTATTCGGTGGGGGAGAGGGAAGCCCTGGCCTGCCTGTGGGCGTGCGAACGCTGGCATGTTTACCTATATGGGAGGCCTTTCACCATCCGCACGGACCACCAAGCGCTGACGGCACTGCTGGCAACTAAAGGCTCGGGGCACAGGCCCATGAGACTGCTGCAGTGGGCTGACAGGCTGAACCAGTATAACTTCAGTCTGGAGTTTATGCCTGGGCGGGCCAACACGGTGGCCGACCTCCTGTCTAGAGCTGTGTCTGTGACGAAGGAGACGGCCGAGGTGACACCAGACACAGAGAGCGACGAAGACTGGGTCCACATCCTGCACGGCCCCCTCAGTTCAGTAGTCACTCTGGCGGAGCTGCAGCAGTCCTCAGCTACAGACGAGGCCCTCACAACTCTTCGTAACTACGTCCAGGACGGCTGGCCGGCCAAAGTGGATGACAGGTTGCTTCCCTATTACCGCTTCCGCAACGAGCTCTCCTGCTGGGGGGCAGTGTGTCTGGCCCGTGGCCACCGTGCGGTCGTTCCGGAGATTCTCAGGTCCAGAGTACTAAACATGGCACATGAGGGGCACCTGGGGGTGGTCAAGGTGAAGCAGCGCTGCCGTGACACAGTGTGGTGGCCCCACATAGACTCTGATGTTGAGGATCTGGTGCGTAACTGCGCCTGCTGCCTCCTGAGTGGGAAAACTGGTCAGCCTGCCACAGCCCCTCTCACCCCGACCCCTTGGCCGTCTTCACCCTGGGAACATATTCAGGTCGACCTCTGTGGAGAACTTCATGGGGCACCTGCTCACGCTCGCTACCTGCTGGTTGTGCACGATCTTCATTCGAAATGGCCAGAGGTTTTCCAGCTGAGCTCCATCACTGCACACTCCATCATCGACTGCCTGGACAACCTGTTTGGGCGCTGGGGCCTCCCCAGTGTTGTCACAATGGATAACGGGCCCCAATTTGCTTCGGCAGAGTTCACTGAGTTTCTAACGATACGGTCCATCAAGCACATCAGGACGGCAGTGTATCACCCAGAGAGTAATGGGGGGGGGGTGGAAAGACTGAATAAAACCCTTAAAAATGGAATCCAAGCTTGTCTGGAGGAAGGGAAAACCTTCAGCAACGCACTCGACCAAACTCTTCTGACCATCCGGGCATCCAAACATTCCACCACTGGAGTGTCACCTGCATTGCTCATGATTGGGCGCGAACTAAAGCAACCACTGGACTGTTTGAGAGCTGAGCCAGCTCCTACACGTGGAAGCCCAGGGCTCCAGAAAGCCAGAGCTCAGGTGAAAGGTTTGCAGGCTCGGATAAAAGCGAGATTTGATGTCACGCACAGAGTGCAAAACCCCTCACTTTCTGCAGGGGTTTGGGTCAGGATCAAACACCTCCACCGCCAAAATAAGCTGCAGTCGTACTGGTCAGAGCCCCTGCGGGTGACTAAGCAGTTGGGTCCTGCCACTTACAGACTGGAGAATGGGACTCGTTGGCACTCAAACCGCCTGCACAGAGTCGCAGCCCCCACAGCACCGGTATCACCTCCGTCCCCAGCAGTGGCTCTAGGTTGGCAGCCCAGGCCAAGAGCTAACCGGTTGGGGGGTATTCCTCCAGCACCGCCCGACGCAGCTTCACGGCCAGCACGCCCTCAGAGAATGAGGGTCCCGCCCGTCTGGCATGGGGACTATGTGACAGGGTGATTGTGACACTGGGGAATGGGGGCTGAATGTTATGTTTCAGTTTCCAGGGGGGGGGAGAAAATGTTATGTCTGAAAACGTTCAGTATTGTTTCCTGTTGGACTCAGTTATGTTATGCACTGCGAGTGACAGGTTACGGTGCCTTTAAGGCTTATGGCAGTGATTTACGACAAGGGTCAACAAATGTAATGTTTTTGCGACAGTTCAAAAAACACAACATGAACAGAGCTACACGGTGTGATTATTGAGTCTTATGTATGGTGCTTTTGTGGTATATTTTATGGTCATTTTCAATATTCATGGAGTCAATAATAATTCATAACATATGTCTCTGAAGTTGTTTGTGCATAAACTGACTGACATTTTAGATGCTGTTAATATTGTACTTTTCAGTGCAAATGCAAACGTAAGTAAACGTATGCATGCTAGAACCACGCTTTATGTAAGAATTAGGGATGCACCGATCGATCGGCCACTGATCTAGATCGGCCGATCTTTATCTTAATTCTGTGAATGGGCCGATCGTGCCTTAATTCAGAGCCATTCTTTTTTTTATTGCAGCATACACAAAACCACACATACTGTACACTGTCACACTAATGAATGAGTCCTCGAAACATCGCATCCACTGGCGGGTGAGTTGTTGCTAGCATTCACGAACATTCACTTTCAGACATGCTGTAATTCAGATGAATATGCCAATTTGATTTAAAAATGTGTATGAATATTAAGCTGCCTATTTTCAAGAGTCATTATAGTAGTAATTCTGACTCGCTGCTCAGTTGAGCATGGAGAGGAAAAAGATCCTGCAAACAGATGTAAAAACGAATTCAGCAACAATTAAAATATGCAAATACAAATTTGGGTATATGATGTAACGTGAGTTGGGTTGGCACTTTTGGAGCTGCAGTACAAAAGACACTCTTTCTAAGGCATGAGAGTGGGTGGGTGTGTTTGTTGCAATGGCAGATGTCGCTTGTGTGGACTTTTCAGACGGTCCCTTATCACACCCACAACAGTATTAAGACGTTTTAGCACAATGTGTGGACTTTTTAGACGGTCCCTTGCCTGCAACATTTACATTGAATATCAAGGTTTAATTAACGATCTTGAACTATTTTGCTGTGACGCAATATCTGACCAGCTTAAAATACGGGAAAAATCTAATAAATTCAGGACGAGATTTTTTGTTTTCATATTTGAAACTTTTCCTTTTTAAAAATGGGACGATCAGGTATTTTATTGGATGGGTGGAAACCTAAACATGAGTTGTGACAATCAGTTGGTGTGTGGAGCGACAGGAAGAGATTGCGCATTTACGTGCACTCTCAGTTCCCCTCAGACGCATCTTTATAAAGATGCCTTTCCATCTTTGTGTGATTCCTGGATGCAGTTGTTATCTCTCGTACTCCGACGGCCACGGGCGCTGCCTCATGTGTCTGGGCAGCGATCACACTGAGGCAGCGTTTGTGGATGTTTCATGTTCTCATTGTGAGAATATGACCATTGCAACATTGCAGCTTTCCTTCTTCCGAGGGAAAGCCACTCCAGCAGCCCAACGGGTACAAGGCCGGCCCGGCTGGCACTGGGGGTGATTTGGGGAGTTCAATGTGGCTGTGTTGGCACATCAACTGCCTAGAGTTGCTGGCTGTACTGCTCGCCCTGCGGAGGCTATTACCGTTGATCCGTGGCAAGCAGGTGTTGGTCCAGTCTGACAACACTGCGACAGTAGCGTATATAATTTGCCAATGTGGCGTACATTCTACTCACATATCGCAACTCGCTCACCATCTCCTCCTCTGGAGTCAGCAGCGGATGAGGTCGCTGCGGCCCACTCACATCCTGGGCAGCCTCAATGCCACAGTGGATGCGTTGTTGCAGCAGGCGATGCACAGCGGAGAGTGGAGACTCCACCCCCAGGTGGTCCAGCTGATTTGGATTCCATTCGACAAAGCACAGGTAGACCTGTTCGCTTCCCGGGAATCCTCCCACTGCCCGCTCTGGTATGCAATGACGGGAGCCCCCCTCGGCACAGACACGCTGGCACACAGCTGCTTACTGCCTACTTGCATAGACCCTGTGCAAGGTCAGGGAGGACGAGGAACAAGTCATCCTTGTGGCAACGTATTGGCCCACCCACACTTGGTTCTCGGACCTCACCCTCCTTGCACCTCACTGGCAAATTCCCTTGAGGACGGACCTTCTTTCTCAGGAATGGGGCACCATCTTGCACCCATTCCCAGACCTCTGGAACCTCCACGTCTGGTCCCTGGATGGACGCGGAAGACTTAATTGGTTTACCGCCCGCAGTGTTAAACGTGATCTTTATTTTTTTTTTTTATAAAATACAATAAAATAAAAAAAATCCATTCAATCCTTTAAAAAAATGGGTTAAATGCTTCAGCATACTTACGACGAAGTGCTTCTTTGTTCTTTGTTCGGAGCCAAAAAGAAGTTTGACACAGCTCACCAACGGCATACTTTTTAAGAACATTCAGACACCGTCCACACTGCTGGGGTAGGCTTTTAGAGGAGCATTTAAATATGAGGACACTCAAGATTACATGTAAAACGTCAGCTAATATGACATTAAAATGTGTTATCATTGACTTCATCCCTCATTCTATAAGTAGACTTCACACAAGATCAGTAAAAGAAGCTGTATTAACTACTGCAAGATGAGTTGTATAAGAGAGGGTTAATGCTCAGAATACCCCTTACAAAAATAGAGTGTTCTGAAAAGCTCCAAATTGCTGCAAACTGTTCATTGTTGCAAAGGTTTCACTACTGGTGAAAAGCTGCAATCTTCTGGCAAACATTTGTGGGGAACAGCAAATGTTTGAAAATAATAAGTGGGAAACTTGCGGCAATTTTGCTGAAAGTTAACGGCAAGTTTGTCAGGGACAGACAAAAGAATGATGACTGGCATATTTCACTATGGGCAGATGTGTGAATGTCTTTTGTTTGCATATGCACATGAGAGAAGCAGTATATCAGTATAGAGTATTTGAGTAGATTTGATTCTTGACTTTTTAGACTAATTAAACAAAATAATCACATGACATTTGTTCATGGACAATTTCTTCACACAAACGATCATACAGATGAAAGTAAATTTGCAACAGCTTGCTAATAACTCTACATGCCAGTGTGTTCTTGTTGACTGATCTCAACTGACTAAACAGGAATAAGCTGTCAGCAAGTAGGTGGAGCTCCAGGTTACTCCTATTGTTGATCCAAGATGGCAGCGCGGTAGCACGCAGTGGCCGCTCCAGATCCAAAATGGTGCTATTTTTGTTAGTTAGCCTGACTTTAACAGCACATGGACATCGGAGCAACCGGTGTTCGTGTTTACCATCGCCAGACACTACTAAAACATAAGATTCATGCAACAACCAAGCTGCATGATGATCTGGAGGAGAAGCTACGCGACCTCAGCTTGATGCGGAGACCAGGCCTCCAGTCCTCGGTGTCGTCTGATGCCGGTGACCGGGGAGAAGACGTCGTAACCAGTGTGCGAGAAGCGGAAGCGCTGCAATAGGACGGGGGTCCATGCTAGGCTAAAAACAAACCCTAGCGGCCGGCTCTATCCTGCTCTCAAATGTTTGCTCCCTGGACAGTAAACTGGACTACATCCTACTCCAGCAGACTACGCAGCATGAGTTTAGAGACTACTGCGTCTTTGATTTCATGGAGACGTGGCTCAGCAACAAAGTTCCGGTTGCAGCCATTCAGCTAGACTCGTTTCGTGCCGACAGAAATGCAGCAATGTGTGGTACGACTGTTTCCATCAACACAGAATGGTGCAAGAACTCTGTGCCAGTCTCTAGCTACTGTTCATCGTTGTTGAAGCTGGTGACTGTTAGATGCAGACCTTTTTATTTACCACGGGAATTCACCATAGTCATAATAACCGGAGTTTACATTCCCCCCAGCGCTAATGTTAGGAAGCGCTCTGTGAACTGTATGGGGCTATTAGAGAACAGCAGAATGATCACCCTGACGGACTGTTTATTGTTGCCGGAGATTTCAACCATGCGAATCTCAAGACAGTGCTCCCTAAATTCTATCAGTATGTGGACTTTGCAACGAGAGAGGCGAACACGCTTGATCTTGTTTACACAAACATCCCAGGCGTGTACCGGACGGAGCTGTTATCTCTGTTATGCTAATTCCATCATACAGACCGCTCGTCAGGCGCACAAAACTGCTTCAGAAGCAGGTGAAAACCTGGCCAGCAGGAGCCATCTCTGCTCTTCAGGACTGTTTTGAATGTACTGACTGGCACATTGTAAAGCTGTTCAATGGAAAGGAGGAGGCGAGAACCGGCCTGGTGATATAAACAATATTTTAATGATTAACTTAAATAAAAGACAAACACACACATGACGGACATGTCCGTAAACGATCTCTCTCTCATCGCACCACCGTCCGCAATCGGCCTTTATCCCTCTCGGAGGCTTAATTAGCCTGATAAGGGACTGGGTGTGTATAATCACGACCCGGTCCCGCCCTCCGCCCCATCACACACATGTTCAGGGAGGCTGCAACATATGGTGACTCTACGAACTTGGAGGAATAGACAGCATCAGTGATCAGCTACATCAGAAAGTGCATTGATGATGTCACTGTCTCCAAGATCATCACCACACGCTCCAACCAGAAGCTGTGGATGACTGCGGAGGTGCATGCGCTGCTGAGGACCCGAGACTCCGCCTTCAGAGCAGGTGACAAGGCAGCCCTAAGAACATCGAGGGCCAAACTGTCCCGGGCCATCAGGGAGGCAAAGCATGCTCACGCACAGAGAATCCATAGTCACTTCCAGGCCATCACCAACTACAGGACAACATCAGTTGACTGTGACAAAGATGCCTCCCTTCCAGATGCGCTGAACGACGCTCGGTTTGAGGCACAGAACAACGTGGTTGTGAGGAAGACCACCCCTCCTCCCAACGACCAGGTGCTCTGTCTTACCACGGCCAATGTGAGAAAACTCTATGCAGTGTCAACCCACGGAAGGTTGTTGGACCAGGCAATATTCCTGGCAGAGTGCTTAGAGTATGTGCAGACCAGCTGGCAGATGTTCTTACCGACATCTTCAACATCTCTCTGAGCAGCGCTGTCGTTCCAACGTGCTTCAAGGCCACCACCATTGTCCCCATGCCAAAGAAGTCTTCAGTGTCCTGCCTCAATGACTACCATCCCGTCGCACTCACAACCATCATCATGAAGTGCTTCGAGAGGCTCGTCATGAGGCACATTAAGACCCAGCTGCCCCCCTCACTAGACCCACTGCAGTTTGCGTATAGCCACAACCGTTCAACAGATGACGCCATCGCCACCACCCTCCATCTGGCCCTCACCCACCTAGATAAAAAGGACTCATACGTTTTAATGCTGTTCATAGACTTCAGCTCAGCATTCAACACAATCATTCCTCTGCACCTGATTGGAAAGATGAAAATGCTGGGCCTTGACACCTCCCTCTGCAACTGGATCCTGGACATCCTGACTGGGAGACCACAGTCAGTCCGGATCGGTAACAGCATCTCCACCACCACCACACTGAGCACTGGGGCCCCCCAGGGCTGTGTGCTCAGTCCACTGCTGTTCACTCTGCTGGCTCACGACTGTGCAGCAATGCACAGCTCGAACCACATTGTCAAGTTTGCGGATGACATGACCGTGGTGGGTCTTATCAGCAAGAATGACGAGTCAGCATACAGAAAGGAGGTGCAGCGGCTAACGGACTGGTGTAGAGCCAACAACTTGTTTCTGAATGTGGACAAAACAAAAGACATGCTCGTTTCGCTGTGTACTGTACTAACTGTATATGGTTGAATGACAATAAAAACCACTTGACTTGACTTTGATGATGAGGGCCAGTGGAAGTAAGGTGTTTAGCAGCCAATATGAAGTTTTCCTGGTGAGCTTTTGCAAACCACCAAAATTAATGCAAAAACACCTTCTTTTTAGCCCAATTTTATTATTAATGACGTCACACCCTTTCGTTCTTCGAAATTGTTTGAGGTATGTAGGGGCCTTAAGGGAGAGATCTGAATATATTTTCACATCACTGCCATGTGTAATTTAGGTCTTGTTAGATCTGTGGGAGGATGACCTGGACTGGCTGGTGTCCTTTGGACATATCATCAGTCCACAGTTTGAAATGGTTCTAAGAGGATGACTCAACAAATATTTGAGAATAAAATGTCTCTGATTCAAATTAAAGGTGCTGAAAGTGATTTTTTTTCATGGAAAGGTATGCAAAATAAAAAAAAGTGTTGTGAGACATCTTATTGATCGCTGTGACAGCACTAGACTCTAGCAAACAAAAATGTGTCCGCGGGTACTGACGCTTTCTGCCTGTCAATCATTTTGTACTTCCTTATAGTATTGCAGTTAAAGTTAATTATTGAGGCTTTCATTTTTATGCAATGTTGTTCATAACAGTTGTCAGCTGAGGGCGCTATTTTGCTGCTGTTGTTTTTAACAACCGTTTCTGCTCTCAATACAGCTCATTTGGTATAATTGGATTGCAGTTTTGGAAAGAGGGGGCATGGCTAATCCAACGACTCAGTCTTGAGGAAGTAGAACAGCTAAAATTGCTTACAGCACCTTAAAATAATAAAGAAAAAAACACACAAACACCAGAATTGTGAAAATCACTAAATATAACTTTAATGTTTGTAACACTTTCAATCCCAGTACACTTGTTAAGCCTGAAATGGTCACACTAGTGACCAGCTACTTTCCTTATAAAACATCCCAGTGGAAGTTTCAATTTCAAAATAACGGTTTCAGTGAAAAGTGACTTCAACAAGTGAAAAGTTGGGTCGGCCTCCAGTATTGAATTTATACAAAGTCCATTAATAGCAATTTTAAGTCCTTCCTTAAATAATGTTTGGTTAAGCTTCAAAAATATAATACAAAATTACATTAACAAAACAAAAACACTTTGTTATTAAAAGATGTACAGTTGAAGTTTCATGGAAGCCTGTTTTAAAGGCACCTTTCAGCAGACATTCAGTGACCTCGTGCTTTATCTGCTACCTGATTGTCTGAATTATTGCTCAGAAAATACAATTGCAACAGCCAGTTTTCCTATAAATTCACAACATACATAACAGTTTTACTGCATAGATTCTACTTGGAATTTGGCAATGTTTTAGCAGTCAACACTGTATAACATTATATTCAAAGGACACTGAAGTGAACTTTCAGTAGTTTCTTTCTAGTAGGCAGAGTTAATGTAAATACACTACTCCTGAAAGTCCTGAAATGCTTCAAGACAACTCATGTTTAAGTGAGAATACATCTTAAGTCAGATAAAGTCTTGAGTCAAACCCCAGGCTTCAGTATTAAAAAGGTTTTTGTGGTACAACAAAGAGATCATTCCCCACTACTTCACTTGAGGAAAGAAATTTTACACCAATTTGATACCACAGTTTAAGACAAAATTTAACCACAAGTAACCACAAGTGAAATTTAAATACAAGTGAATACGTTTATTTTCAAGACAGTAGTTCATCCCAAAAATGAAAATGTTGCCATTATTTACTCCCCTAATTTCACTCCAAAGCTGTATGATTTTAGAATTTATGTACAAAAATGTGTCAAGCCAAGTTTTGTAGAAATATGGAAAATGCATCCGTATCTCATGAAAATTGACTGTGACAACATTTTTGAAAAACTACTGTGGCAGTTTCAAGGTGAAATGTCCACTGTGATGTGCTAAAAGCGAGTGAAATGCTCTTCTAACCAGATGAGGCTTTTTAAGTTAATACTTGAGTTTTAAATCAACAAAACCGACCTCTCTACCCTAAACCTTAAACCTAACAGATAGTGTCATAAATGGAAAATGTGAGATGAAAATCGCAATTGCTAATGAAACATGTCCCTTTATGACTTGTACATTGGTCCTTTGCATCGCATGTGCAATGCTCTATCATCTGAGCTTCTGCACAATTTGATCGCACCTGAACAACCTTGTGCATGTGGTTGGTTATGTAACGCAAACGTTAAAATTAAACTCTAAAGAAGTCATGCGCTATAGTAAAAGTGTTTAGATTTCAGAAGATAGCATTGTGAGAGGAAAAGGGCGAAAAGTGTTTATAAACTAATCTGTAGTTTGACCTGAGATTTGGGAGAAAGTGAATAAAAGTAATTATTGATGCAGTGATTGTTGTCACAAATTGGTTCTAATTATTTCACAAAGCTATCGTATGCATTCAGATGACTTGGGAGTATTGCTCACAAGTCTTGGACTATTTCTGTCATACTTTTATGGTTCTTTCTTTTGTCATTTTTGGAACTCTACTGCGCCAGCCCCTATTCACTTTTTGGAGCAGTGTGAACATTCGGCTTAACGTTTTTGCATTAACAAAATGCAGGTGAGTAAATGATGATATATTTTTCATTTTGGGTGAACTATTCCTTTAAGTAACAGGTTTGTAATGTGAAGGCCCAGGTATACTTTGTTTTTCTGTGACAAAATATACCTGGGCTGAAAACGAGTGATCAACAATAAAGACCACTGAAATATACTTTGGCCTTAAGGCACTTAACTGTGGTCTGAATCGGCTTTAACTATACTAAAATCTTACAACATCTTTCAGTGAAGCACAGGTTGATTTCTGAACTAAATATTATAGTTCTATGAAACACATAATACAGTAATTGCATGGTCATTATAGTTGAACAAATTGGATGCATTCATCAGAGTACCTTTGCTACAGCTGAGCATTTTGAAACATTTAAAAAATATATAGTAACAGAACAGCTTATTATTACATATACAGTCAGTCGTTTTACACCATGTAAACATTCGGAAAACCCAAACAAGTGTTAGAATACATATATTATTTTTCTTTTAAATGTTTTAAATACTTTTTTGTTTAGTTTGGTTTTCAAGGTACAAGCATTGATCCAGTGTTTTTGACCAGTACAAAATGTTTTTAAAAATCCCATATTCCAGGGAGGATAAATATGTGTTTTTAGGGGTATGACTTGAAATATGAAGTCTGAAAAACTAAATGATTATTGCTTTAGTGAAAGCATCCAGAAATAAATAAGTTCACATTCATATGGATTCTTTCATACTATGCGCTGCATTTTGAGATGCATTGTGTCAAAATACATCTTCTGGGACCTTCAAAATCATAATTTTAGACAACAAGTAGAGTATAACTATATAGGCACTACATATAACTACAACAAATCATGTGTATTAACATGACATTTTGAGTGGGCCATTTTTTTTATATTTTAAATGACAAATATGGCCACTAACCATAAAACAGACCATTAAAAACAATGCCTATGTATGTTTTCAGGAACTATTATCACCCCAAATTCTTGTCATTATGTCCAAGTATTGCAGAGTATTCTCTGTTGGTTTACATTTGGATATTGTTTACAGATCCTGACACATTTGATGGAGATATTGCAAATACGTTGTGAATACTGTCCTTCCAAAGGTGCAAAACATGCAGCCTATGGGTCTAAAGATTATTCCGCTGACATGAAATGACCTGATTCCCATCCAATACTCTCAATAGAACAAATTCAATTCTTAAGGACCTAAAAAGACTTAAGTGTGACCAAAAAACCTTGTACCTTATTCAGATTCCTCTCGCAATCCATTTTAACCACACACTAGCCATCTGCGTCATGTATATTGTATTTAAATTAAATAATTTTCAGTAAAAACACATCCTTTTCATGTAAAGTAGGATTATTATAGTATGCATCTTTTTCATACTGCAAGTCAAGGCTATTTGCCTGGTGCGGAAACTGAATTTTGTTTAAAAGAGACAATTGTGAATATTTTCTATTGAATATGGCAGCAGTAATTGATAAAATGATGATCAAATGACAAAGAAGAGCCTTATTTCCAACATGCATTCAGATGTGCGGTGCAATTGAGCGCACGTTCATGATTAACAATTGCTTTAGCGAATTACTGAAGTGCTGAAACAACGTAGACAGCAGGTGCAAATAAACAATGCTATCAGCAAGCACGGTTCATTTTCAGTGAATTTCCTCCTGAGAGAATAGTGGCACAAATTAATAGGATGAAATAATTTTAGATACAGCTGTTTCAAGGCTATTCAATGTTTGCATTTTTATCTGGACGATGTCTATTTTAGTATGCTTGCTCATCCTCCATTTATCACTAAAACGTTACTTTTTTAAATCTATTGTCGCATGTCTTGTCAAAGTATGTGTGCTTACCAGGACGCTGGCCTGGAGAAAAACACCAAAAATGTTGTTTAATATCTACATAAACAAGTTAAATGGCAAGTATTATGCTTAAATCATTTCTTTACAAGGGATATAAAGATATATTCTTCAAAAATGTGCACTACTGTAAAACCAGAAAAAAAAATCACCATTCTGGTGCATTTTTACATTATCCCAAAGTTGATTCAATTACATTCTAACTACACCTATGCAAAGTTACACAAATCATTATTTTTTCTGATACTGACCTTGATTATTTTGATATTATGGACAGCTGAATTATTGTAATATGACAAAAATTTCAAGAAGGCAAACTGGATTAGAGTACAATAAAATGAGTGTAAACAGAAAAATTCTATTACTTTTCACTTGGCAAAGCAAGCTGTGCTTCCTCTTCGGCAGTCAATTGTATTGTTGGAAAACTGCAACCAATAACCAGTCAAATGAGGGCTAACAAACATGCTCATTTTCTTCCATGCTCATGCTGTTCATACGGCTACTTTCATTCGAGGCTCCAGGTGAAACAGAGGTAAGCAGTGGGTCGTTTGTTGCTACAGGGGACAATGAGTCGTCCATTAGGATGTCGTCAAGTTTGGTGTCATGTGACATTGGGACCAAACTGTAGGCCCCTGCATCAGCAGAAGTGGTAGAGCCCAGGCCGTGAGCGTCATTAAAGGTGATTGTGCCGTTGTTAAGGTCGAGGGTGCTAGAGCGGCCCATGTCCTGGCAGGAGGAGTGCGCATGGGGGTACATATCCTGGGTGCAGTTCCCCAGAGCTGGTTCCTGTTTTATGGCCCGGGCTGCCAGCTCTGATGGGCAGAGTGTAGAGGAGGTGATGGCCAGTCCATGTGCACGAGCCTGCATTTCCAGCTCCTGGATTAACATGGAGCATTAAAAAAGAATTAAGAGGACTCCTGTCAATGGCTTACTATAACAAATACCTGTTGCTTAAAGTCAACATGAAACAGCACTTACAACTCAATTTACTTCCGCAATGTGACATATTTCCAAGTGAAACTTAATGTTATCCATTGGGAATAAATTAGATTGTGAAAAGTTTAATCAGACCTGAATGTGCACAGACGAGTGTCCGCGTGTCGAGAAAATCTGGACTGCACGCGAACAGTCTGTGATGATGACAATATTTGCATAACACCAAACCACATACTGTTTGGATTACAAGTGCATGGCTGTTTAAGACCTGCAGAATGTAGGAATGAGGGGAAAATCTGCTTGCTAATCTTAAAGGGAGAGTTTATCACATATGTGATGGCATGAGGTAAATGATGAGAGAATATTCTCTGAAGGCTCACAGTTTTTGTTGATTTGATTCTATGCATTTGGAAAGATCTCTGCTTCATTTGCATTGTGGTATAAAAGCTTTGTCACGTTTTTTTTTTTTTTTTTTTACACTTTTCTTTTCTTTTTATGTTTAGGACTTTCTTTCGTATTCAGAACTCAAATGGAAGATTTTTGAATGAATATTTCAGCTCTCTAGGTCCATAAAATGCAAGTAAATGGACACCACATTTTTGAAGCTCCAGTAAACACATATAGCCATCAAAAAAATATTCCATACGTCTCTAAATTAACATCTTCTGAAGTGAAATGCTAGGTGTAAGAAATAGACGTGGCGCAAGCATTTGAGCCTCCTCTGTGTAGATATTTATATATACGTAGATCCCTTATTAGCAGCTGTTGCTTTGGACTGCGATACGGTTTCCACACAAACATAGTTTATGCAGCGGTCTGAGCAAGGAGCTTGGTCTGAGGCATCTCCTCCAATCACTTGCATTCAAACCGATTCAAACAGCTCTCCCCGTTGACCATTCCAAGATGATACCACAGTTGACTCATCCAAACGAGCCGAATGAGGTATCTACATGTCAGTTTTCGTGTGAAGGAAATATGAGTCTACTGTATCATTACTTTAGACAATCAAAAGTTTACACATTGCATTTTGTTGGTGAGCTCATTTACTGTCTCTACAACGAAATGCCTTTACAATGGTATTTTATTGCTAGTTATTGGCAATATTGTTGGAAAAGTCTGAGCCGACCTGTATCCTGAGCGCCAGGTGGCGGTTGGCATGTTCCAACTTCTTCTGTCGGTTCTCCAGCTCTTTGGCACGTTGTTGCTCTCTCTGAAGTTTCTTGATGTAGTCCACAGAGGCCTTCAGAATAGTGCCCTTGTTCCAGCGCATGTCCCTGAGGAACAACACAACCATCCTCAGCTGAAAACAGCACATCTAAAGAGTACTCTATTATCAGCATTAGTGTCTGTTGTAATAATAACATGTATTCATATGGTTCAAATGTAGCTCAGTATAAACTGAATATTTGTGTCCTTACGGGTCATTCGATTTTGGAATCATAGTCCCCAGTTCTTTAATTCGATCATTGATGTTGAATCTTCGCCTCCTCTCGACTGACACACAGGAAGAAAATAACATTATATTACAAATTCATATGATATTCAAAGGCCATATGATATTTAGTAGCCAGACCTTTGACTAAATTACATAGTCTAGTCCTCATTGCAGCACTTTCTGGCCAAAAACCACAGTTTGTTATTTTTTGAATGCAGTTTAGTGTTAGTGTTGATTAGTGCCGTTAGCATCTTTATAAAAGGTTGTACAGAAAATGCCAGAAAAAGCAGTGTAATAAGTAAAATATTTCATGGACACAACTCAGAAAACAAAGCAAAATATACAGTTCTGTTCTTGGAAATTTTGTCAACTTGCTGCAATGTGCCTCAAACAAAATTGTATCTTTCAAAGATTTGATGCTAATAAACTGTAAATTGTTGGCAAATCCTGTGATTATTTCACAAATGCTTGCTGTTTCAACACTTTGTAAACACAACTTGGTTTCCAGATGGCCCGATAAAAATCTGATGTGCCCTTACTGCCAGAAGTTAAATCAAGGCAGCCAATCAGATTAGAGCTTGCCAGATCAAAAAGGTATTTTCCAGTTTGTGTGCAATATGCAACATAAGCTCAATGAACAAACTGTGGGCAGACCGATATTAAGTCAACATCAACATGAAACACTCACTTAAGTTGTGGTTATCCTTTTTTTGCCTTTCCTTTGCGAAAGCGCGTACCTCTGCCTCTAAAAAAGACAAAGGAAGGTGAGAGGAAAAGTTGACAGCTCAATGTTTATTTTAGAGATTTAGAGGTTTTATTTCATTTATTTGGCTATGTTCGGAATAGCGTGCATACTACTCTTACTATGCTATATATAGTCTGTATATTGTGCACAGTTTTTGGATTTTCTGTATGCATGGAATACCTGGATGACCTACTAGATTTGCACAGTATGCAACAAAGCACACTGTACACAATAGAAAGCTCTCAACTTGACCTTCATTTCTAGTTTGATGAATGTATTTCAATTACAGTCATGTTTTAAACATCTCTATTTTGATAAATTATTTGATTTTCAAAATGTTAGTTCAAGGGTAGTTCACCCAAAAATAACAATTCTCTCATAATTTACTCACCCTCATGCTATCCCAGATGTGAATGACTTTCAATCTACTGCCGAACACAAATTAAGATTTTTAGAAGAATATCTCAGCTCTGTAGGTCCATACAATAAAAGTAAATGGTGGTCAGAAATTTGTAGCTTCAAAAATCACATAAAGGCAGCATAAAAGTAATCCATAAGTCACCAGTGTTTAAATTCATGTCTTCAGAAGCAATATAATAGGTGTGGATGAGAAACAGATCAATATAAGTCATTTTAGATGTGAAAGTGAAATTGGAGATTTAGAGAAAAAAAGGATTTCTCATCCACACCTATTATATTGATTCTGAAGACATAAATTTAACCACTGGAGTCTTATGGATTACATTTATGCTGCCTTTATGTCCATTTTGAACCTTGATGAACACTCATATATTCTTTATAATATCTTAATTTGTGTTCCGAAGAGGAAAGCAGGCCATACGAGTAACAATTAACACAAAATGTAGCTAAAAATAAATATGACATAAGCTCATATGACACTTATTTCACAAGAAGGTATTTTACTGTTTAAAGTGTATATTGTTAAATACTGAGTGCTGCTCCAATGGTGTATACTGCACAGTATTATAGGAATGTTCCAGGTTTTATACAACTTAAGCTCAATCAACAGCATTTTGTGGCATAATGTTGATTACCACAGAACACAATTTCAAATCGTCCCTCATTTATTTAAAAATTGACGTTACAGTGAAGTACTTACAATGGAAGTGAATGAGGGGCCAATTTTTTTAATGTTAAAACACTCAATGTTTCAAAAGTTTAGCCACAAGACATAAACAATATGTGTGCAAACATGATTTTAGAGTGATAAAATCACTTACTAACCTTTTCTGTGTAAAGTTATAGCCAATTTTACAACTTTGTTACCATGATGATGTAATGTCAACAAACATTCTAAAATGACTGTAAAAATTAAGATTTAAACAACTTTACATTTCAAATAAAACACAAGTTTTAACAGAAGAATTAATGCAAGTGCTTTTATACAATTATAAGATTAATATTTCTGCTTTTAAATGCTCCAAAAATTGGCCCCATTGACTTCTATTGTAAGTGCCTCACTGTAACACAGATTTTTTGCTTTTTTTTGAAGAAAAGGAGGAACAAGATAAATGAAATACATTTTTGTGGTAATCAACATGCCACAAATGCTGTCAATTGCACTTAACTTGAATTGAAACTGGAGCATTTCTTAAAGAAATAGCTCACCCAAAAATTATATTTGTTATAATTTCCTCACCCCCTGTATGTTGTTATTTTATGTAAAAAAAAATTATGCATCTTTACCCAGCTTGTTTTTGTATGTCAAGCTCCAAAAGGAAAAAAAGAAAAAAAGAGAGATTTTACACTTTATTTTACAGAGCACTGTGTATGTTACTCTGTACTGACATAGCAAATTACAGAGTAAAACTAATGAAATACATGTAATGTATTTGTAATTATTTTTAAAAAGGCTTGTATTTAAATATTGTTATTGTTATTGTTATTACTATAACAATTATAACAATTAGGGCAATTTTTATTTTAGTGTGATTAATCATCTAAAAAATAAAGAGTTAAAAAAATATTTAAAAAAGTAATCTTGCCCCTTGACACGTATGTAAATTCCTTAATACAAGTACATATTTTCCTACCATACCAGCAATTGAAGCTTGAAGTAAATCTCTTTTTATGAACCACGTCAATGGGTGGCAGGTCGCCTTAACAAACCTCACTAGCAGCAGCCACAGAACAAGAACAGTTCACTCACAAGCACAACAAAATACAGGAACCTTGAGATGCGATTTTCAAAGTTTCCACTACTTTTAACTACACACAGCATCCCAAAAATGTGCCGTTTGTGACGCTGAATACCAGTAAGATGTTCCAAACACGTCCATTTGAGGTACAATAGGAACAATAATTACATTTATTTCAAACTGAATTTCAATTCATATTATATACTGTATTTATTATAGGCCCTACATATTAGATTTTTTAATATTTGACTTATTATGCATTATTTTTATTATTTATCTTTATTTGTAGGCCTTCCTCAGCAAATAATGATTATATGCGATTATAATTGCGATTAATTAATCGGCATGTCATGTAATTAATTTAATTAAATATTTTATTGATTGACAGCCCCAATAACAACATGTAACATGTGTAACACGGACACGTAAAATAAAGTGTTATCAAGAGCCTACTGGACTCTCTATACATGCACTGTATTCCAAGTCTTCTGAAGTCATGTGATAGCTGTGTGTGAGAAATATACTGAAATGTAACTTGTTATTCACTGATCTGAAAATGGAGTGTTACATCAGATTATTATAGACATAAGAATCCATATTATTTCGGTGTCAATGACGTCGACATGCCATTTTTGAATTTGGATGCAAACATGGGCTAGACATGAGCTATGGGAAGAAAATTATCAGTGAATAACTATTTAAATTGATTTGACAAAAATCTATTAAATATTCCATTTCACTTCAGAAGACATGCAAAAAAGCATATAAGTCATATGGATTTTTTATGGATAATTCATTTTTGATAGTGCACACTTTTATTTTTGTGTTTTTGTGCTTTAGAAATTTTACAAACATGGTCACTGGTCAGAGGATTGAAACAACCTGAAGGTGAGTAAATATTGATATAACTGCTTATTTTCTGGTGAACGAATCATTTAAATAAGTAGTAAGCAAATATTCTATTCTGAACATAGCTATGGTACATGTTGTAAATCTGATTAACCAGTAACAGGTTTGTGAATGTTCAAATGAAAACCACAAAATTGCTATTGTTATGTTTCAGATAAGAACCTGACATGCAATATAATAAATATTCCACATACCCACAGGAAACCCTTCAGGCCTTTGATAGTTTTCAAACTTGCCACAGGAGCTGGGCTTGTCCATCATGTGCATCATGGCTGGAGATGGAGTAACTATGTGGCATATGATCATATTTTTACATTTCTCACTCTAAGAGCATCTTCCACATGACATTTCTACAGACTTTAAAAGGTAAAACACAATACATCGTCAAAAGGTCCGGAGGGTCTTTGTTGCTAATCGAAACATTAGCATTAAAACGTTCATGTTTGAAACAGCAGCTTTAACCAACTCAAACATGGTCAGACTCAATGTAGACTCATTGATGCTCACCAGAGAATTCCCTTTTAATGTTGGGCAGATTAGCAGGGCAGTTACTGATTGAGATTCCAGGAGGAGGTATGCCTGGGTTACTGTACATGTCCAACAGATTAGCTGACACAGGAATCTAAAAATACAAGATAAATACATGTCAACATTGTCTCATTTTTAAGTGTTAAAGAAAATTATTAGCACAAATAACAATTTATTATCACACCAAAGTGTATGTTTGCAATAGTTTTATTTGAAATTGTTTATTCCTATGTATTATTTAATACTACATTTGTAATGACTTATTTGAGTTAATACAATATTTTTATAAGGGCTGTTGATTTAATGTGTTAATTAAGTGTGATTAATTGTATGAAAAATTACACATTTAATCATTATCCCAGACCATCATAAAGAAAATTTGTGCCATCGGAGCAATTCAAACTTGAAATACCACATGCCTTCAGCAGGGGGCAGTAAGTGGAACTCCTGCTGTATAGGCAACATGCAGCTGTACATAGAACAAACCAAAGGCTTGCTTGACTCTAGTGACAGCACAAGATGAGGACGTGGTCTTGCATTCAAATACCGATGGACGGAGCGCAATTACAAATGCATGGATATCGACACATGTTTTTCTAAGTTACAAACTATGCTTAACTTGATACAACGACCTAAAAACATTGTGTTTCTGACATGACACAACCAAAGTGAGACACTTTAAAAAAAAATAACCTCCATGTTACGCAAGTGTACACTGACACGTCCTTAGAAAAGACCTTATATTAAATAGATCTCTGAGAAATTGACGAACTCAATTGCAAAATTGATTTGTGTGGACTGTATTAAGCAAAAAATAAAACAACATATTGCCTTCTACAGCCACTTTTTTATTGTCTTATCAATGTTTTTCTCATCTGCCACAATAATGTAATGCATTTTAATTATAGGAATTATTATATTTATAATATTTATTATGCTTATAATTATTTAACTTTATTTATAAATATTTAATAATTATTTATTGAATAATTGATATTCAAGGGTCGTTAATTAATTGGCATATCATGTAATTAATTAGATTTAAACTTTTAATTTATTGAAGGCACTCATTTTGATTACAATAAATATTCATAACAAGAAAAATCGTGGTGCTGTAACCCTTTATTTATTTTACAGTACATTAATTGTAATTCCCGTGACAGCATGTCTTCGGCAACCCGGTAAAGATCACAATTTGACAATCACAAAGTACATAAATCTCATTTGCATGTTCTTTGTTGCAACATTCATCGTTGGTGGACATGACATTAAATGTACATGCCTGAATGGGTTAAAATGCTGCATATTATATTTTTATTGCAAATGCGAGCACAACTGTCGCACTGTACATCCCTGCATTAAAGGAATGTCAATTTTGTTATTATTTACTCATTTACCCTCATGTCACGCTAAACTTTAATTTCCATAACTTTCTTCCGAGGAACACAAAGGTTTTGGAGAATGTTCATGCGGCTCTTTTCCAGTCAATAAAAGCACAGATAAGATCAAGCATAATAAAAGTATATTAAAAGCAGTCCATATGACTTAAAATGTACACTTTTTACTGAAAACTTTCCCCTCCGCCGTAGTTTTCAAAACTGATTTGCCTTTTTGCATATTTAATCTTGGCACTTTGTGATGATTTTTCAAGAGATGCAAGCTCACATGTTGTTTGACATTACTGAAGTCAAACCTAATGTGATTGCCTGGTGAAAATAGCACCATGAACACTCTTCAAAGTTCATTCCTTTGTGTTTAATGTAGAAAAAAGTCATATAGGTTTGCCATTACATGAGGTTGAGTAAACACAGACTAAATGTATATTTTGGGGTGTACAGTTAAAACTCCAACAGTCAGACATTAGATCAGGCGATAACACACTGATCTCTGGGATACTGACAGAATCAACAGCTCTGATTGGCTCCTTTTGAGTGTTGATAAGACAGAAAGAGAATAAGTGTCACTGAAGTCACTGGACATATACTGGAGTTATTACATTATTTGAACACACATAAAATGACTAACTAATATCATTCCAACCTAACAAACTTCTTTTTTGTCAGATGTTTAGCTAAAAAAAAGGTGTTTGTGCTCTGTCTTTAAAATAAATATCACTTGGTTTCATATGATACATTCATATGATATTTAGAATATAGCTATACTATATATATTAATGTGGCTTACATGTCCAAATACCTTTTGGATCCGTTGTTCAAGAGCTGAACTAGTAAGTAAAAATAAGTGTAGCAGTGGAAAGAAAACAAAACAATCCATACCGTGTTTGCCATCTGAAGCCCAGGGTCTAAGGGGAATCTAATGAGATCCTCACTGTAACTTGATTCCAAACTAATGATGTCATCAATGACATCATCCATCTGACAAACATAAAAAGTAATCAGTCAAACAGCACTCAGAGGCATAGTGTATGATGTATAGGCCTTATTTTGACAATTAAAGTGCTCTAGTGTGCTTGAATAACATACAGTTAAAATCAATGCATTTCTTCTGTTGATAATCAAGTAAACTGCAGATCAACGGTAGACTCTCTTTAATCAGGTATTAACACTTATTTCAGCACGACTTTCTCTCTATCACACTTTGAGTGATGACGCAACCCATGGCAGCTGTTATAGTGAGATATTCACAGAGAAGCAAACAGTGAGGCTGTTAGTTTTGCTGCTTTCCTACTTGAGTCAGTTTTCTGATAAGCAGGTAATGAACTCTAAAATTACATCTTTGTAAAGTTATGTCTATTTATACCACATTTGCAGATGTTGACGCATGATAAAGGATTCATGACAGATTTGTTTGTCATGTTGTGGAGTCAGTTTTACTAAGAACATGTGCAGGTATTTTTTTTAATAAAAGAAAATACAGTATATACAGTTGAAGTCAGAAGTTTACATACACTTAGGTTGAAGATAGGGCTGCAACTAACGATTATTTTGATAATCGATTAATCTAACGATTATTAGAAAGATTATTCGACTAATCTGCGATTATTGCAACGATTACTCATTAGCTCTTAACCGATTATTCAGCTTGTGCCCTGACTTAAAAGGTTGTATTAAAAATGCTTACTAATTATAAAGAAATAAATATAAATTACGTTCACTGAATTAAAGGGAAAAAATACTTTTTATTAAGTTTAATTCAGTAAAGAATTTCACTGCAAATAAAAACTATTGTTATCAAGTGTTTTTGTCTTGTTTTCCATTTAAAAGTGTGTAAAAATCCTTAAAACAAGATCAATTTAATTGAGAAGCAACATAAAAGATATTTAGACTTGCTTTAAGAGAATGGATCTTAAATATCAGTGTATTTTTGTATGTATGTGTATTTGTTTCACTTGGTTATACTTCTGCGAGTGCAGTAAAAACAAATTATACTTATATTCAAGATCTATTCTCTAAAAGCACGTCTAAATATCTTATATGCTGCCCCGCAGGTGAATGCATCTTTTTTACAGGATTTTTAGATATATTAAAATATTTGTATTTTTAATATTATATTCAACATTCTCAGATAACAATTTTTTCTTCTGCAGTATAGCTGCTAAAGTAAATGTACATTGTTTTATATGAGTTTTAGATATTTTTATTGGAAAACAAGACAAAACAAATCAGAAACGTATATTGTTGCAGTGTATAATGGGGCGATGACTTCCTCTCTCACCTTTCTTGTTCACTTCTATCCGTCTTTAACTCACAAAAGAAAAACCTCTTTCTTATTAATAAATCTGCATATTGCCAATTTACTTCATAATACACAGTGACATATATTATGATTCAATAAGTCACGAGCCAGCGCATTATAATCTAGCTGCATTAAGCGTGCGGGCTTGAGGGATGAGCATCCCGTGACACAGTGAGCCTCAGTAGGGTGCAGTTTCAATCTCTCCCCCTTAGATCGGGACATTCACACAACTCATAGAAGAGGCGCTGACCACACAGAGAAATGCCAGTTTCAGAGTTTGTAGTTAATTACATGACCTGCTTCTGAATTATTTAAACTTTAATAAAGCTGTAACACATTAAATAACTGCATTTAAGATGTAACACCTGGGTGTTTCCTTTAAAGGGCTCCGACTCCATTTATTCCAGAATGAGAGTGCTTCTGTTTTTACTTATTTGGGATATTTGTATAATTCCCTTGTACTTCGCGATGTACAACACCTGAAGCTGTTTATAAAGTTTAGAGTGTGTCTGAGCTGTGTAATTCTTTTCTCAGTCTTGCACATACTGCAGTGCTGCTCTCATGCATCATCATTAGAGTTTAATGTGATCTCATGTTACGTAAAATGAGATCAAATGACTATTCCACAATTACAATTTTTGTCGAAAATGTTTTATTGTCGATGTTGTCGATAACGCCGACTAATTGCTTCAGCCCTAGTTGAAGACATTAAAACAAATTTTTTAACCACTCCTCATATTTCATATTAGCAAACTATATTTTTGGCAAGTCGTTTAGGACATCGACTTTGTGCATGACACGACTAATTTTTCCAACAACTGTTTACAGACAGATTGTTTCACTTTTAATTGACTATATCACAATTCCAGTGGATCAGAAGTTTACATACACTAAGTTAACTGTGCCTTTAAGCAGCTTGGAAAATTCCAGAAAAGCCTTTAGGCAATTAGAGAATTAGCTTCTGATAGGCTAATTAGAGTGTACCTGTGGATGTATTTTAAGGACTACCTTCAAACTCAGTGCCTCTTTGCTTGACATCATGGGAAAATCAAAAGAAATCAGCCAAGACTTCAGAAAAAAATAGTGACCTACACAAGTCTGGTTCATCCTTGGGACCATTTTCGAAATGCCTAAAGGGACCACGTTCATCTGTACAAAAAAAGAGTACGCAAGAATATACACCATGGGACCACGCAGCCATCATACTGCTCAGGAAGGAGACGCATTCTGTCTCCTAGAGATGAACGTAGTTTGGTGCGAAAAGTTCAAATCAATCCCAGAAAAACAACTAAGGACCTTGTTAAGATGCTGGTGGAAACAGGAAGACAAGTATCTATATCTACAGTAAAACGAGTCCTATATCGACATAACCTGAAAGGCTGCTCAGCAAGGAAGAAGCCACTGCTCATACCTTATGCATTATATATGTTAACGAATGGAACCTTATTGTAAAGTACTACCTCTTTTCTTTATACAAAATATTTCTTATTTTTTCTGTCTTCATTGTTCGTATTAATTTTTAAATATACAGTACTAATAAAATTAAAGCAGTAATGTATTATGACAAAATCTGAAGCAATTTACAATGCATCCATGATACAGATGATTTTTAGGAATATAATATAAATATTTTTATATTCTTACATAGTAGTGAAACAGGGTTATTACCTCTTTCTCGCAGTTGGAGTTAATGGTCAGTAAAGCCATGGGACTGTTGGGGGCACTGTTGCCCAGCCCCGGAGGCATTCCCCTGTGATCAGTGGCCTGGCTGGGGCACGGCAAGCTCACTGCCTGCGATCCAAGATTATCTCCTAGAGTGGTGGAGAGATATGCCTTCACCTGCTGCCGCTGAGCCTGCTGGATATGATACTTAGTGGGGTTTTCAAGATGAGTTTGAACCTTGAGAGAGAGAGAGAGAGAGAGAGAGAGAGAGAGAGAGAGAGAGAGTCACAGATGGTACACTAATGCCTAAAGGCTCAGATATACTTTGTTTTTCTGCATGCCAGGTTGTCACACTACGACTGCTTTGTGATGCTCTTTTAGTACAGTCAACATCAGGCGCATGTTCAGGATGCTCACAGACGAAGAATATCCGCGTGTCGAGAAAATCTGGGGCACAAGTGGACAGTCCGTGCAGGCTGTGCTGATGATGGAATTTGCGTTCAGCACACTGTGTCTGGAGTGATCTGCAACACGGACAACCAAAATACTGTATACTTTGTCCTTAATGACGATGATTTTTATTTTTATTTTTTTTAATTAAAGGGATGGTTCATGTCCAAAGCTGCCCTTTTCATACAATGAAAGTGAATGGTGACAACTGCTGTCCCTGGTCCCCATCAGTTCTGCAAAACATCTCCTTTTGAGTTCCAAGGAAGAAAGTTTAATGTTTGGAACTACATGAGCATGAGTACATGATGACAGAATTCGCAATTTTGGGTGAAATGTCCCGTAAAGATTCTTGCTGTACTGCGATGTAAATGCATTTTTGAAGCACAGGAGCAAAAAAAGAGGACATTTCTAAAAACTTTCAAATCATTTTTTTATTGTTTTTTTCTAAGCTCATCACATTACATTTGCTGTATGAGCACTGCTCCATAAAAATAAACACAGTATTGCAAAACCTTATTTTGCTGAAATCTTTAATGCACTAAAAACCCCCAAAAAGACTCATCTAAAACTTACAAACAACCAGCAAAGGCTGCAAGAACATTGTGACATAGCATCTGCAACTTTTAGTTTCTTTTACTCAAAAAAAATATTTTATGATTTCAATTTCTTTACAAAATGTAATCAAATTGAATTTAGTAATTTTTTAACTAAATAAAAAAAAAGTTTTATCAATTTAATTTAGTTAAAAATAGGTGATGGTATTTTATTATGAAATTAAAATAAAAAATGTAAAAATTTAAAAATGTAAGAAATGTCCAGCAGTATCCCAACTTTCCACCAATTAAACCATTAAACACTTATTACAGTATGTCCTTCAGTGAAAAGTGATAACCTGCAACTGTTAACATCTCTATATTCTACTTGATCTAACACATAAAATAACTTTTGTTGGTGTAACCTAATATGTCATATGTCAAATTAAATAATATTTTTGATTTAAATAAAATTGAATTCAGATGTCACCACATGAAGCACATTTTTAAGGTTACCTCACAAAAAAGTTATACAGTGTACTGTATAATATATATAAAATGTATTTCTACATAAAACACTGACATCAATTTATACATTACGAGGCTTCCAATAAATAAGTAAGCATAGCTCTTTTGTCAAATTAGTAACATTTTCTGTAATTTAAAACCAAAATAGGCTCCCATTCTATTCATAGCACAATTATTCATCTTTCACGAGTCCCTCCCAATGAGCCACATGAACACTCATTTTTGACTTGTCATTATCAGCTCACAATTTACACCATGACATACAGTACAAAAGAGATTATTATTTGCATGTGTCTAAAAACTAATTTCTGGCCAATTCCTCTGTTACTGAACTATATAATTAAAGATATACATGTATAAATATGCAGTATAATAAAACAATTTGACAGAGCAAAATTCTCTATATTATCCATCAATGTGTGCATTTAAATACTGAAACATTGCTATGAATGAATGTGTTAATAAACCCAAGAATAATTCTAATAACTTTGGCCAATAAGCAAACCTCTAAAAAAACTGATAATAAATCTACAGTACTAAGACCATTTTGCAGAATGATAAACTCTCACTTGATAATGATAATATTCAACCATCTCCACAAATATTTACAACACAAAGCATTAGAAAGAATACTGAAACTGTGAGCAAAGAAATCATCCTACTGCACTTCACTCACTTTATTATCTATTAAACTGACTTTACCAAACAAGAATGCAGTTGGATGTGCCTAAAAAGGTGGTGACAAACTGATTAATTTTGCATGTTGATCAATTAGCACAAGACACAACAAACACTACTGCTGTTCTATGTAAAATATGACCTGATGCATTTATGGAGCAACTTTGACGTCATCGTCAACTTAAAACAATGTAGTCTTTTCTGTAGCTTCAGACTGACTCTGGCTCCCAGCAACAAAATTCTCCCACCTCCATCCTATTTAGAGAACTATTGCATAATTCAAGACATACAGTAGTCGAATTATTTCCATTCTAACATGGCTGACCCCATGAGAAGACCCTCTCCATGAAGAATTAAACAGCTTTTATAGGTTTACTGATATGACTAGAGTCCTCATCTCATGTGAGTGCTCATGATTTCACACATTTGTCTCAAAATGACAATTAATTTCTTTAGGAGTAAAACTTTTTTAATGAGGAAAAAAATGAATGAGTGTACCTTTAAGGTGTTCTGGGTGTTTGCTAGACCATTTCTATTAGGTTGTTAAGGTTGTCTGGTTTGAGGCGCATTGGTTTGTGGTTGTTGAAGTGTTTGTTCAAGGTGGTCACTGGAGGCTTTCTATAAGGTTGCTATGGTAGTCCGGTTTGCAGTGTAAGTGATTGTTCTGGTATTTTTGGTAGTTGCTACGTCCTTTCTATGAGGCTTTCTTAGGTAGTCGGAATGGTTTGTAGCTCTTTGGTGAGTGATTGTAAAGGTGTTATGGGTGGTTTCTTGGGCGCTTCTAAGGTGGTCTGGTTTGTTGCGCATTGGCATGTGGTTGTTAAGGTGTTCTTGTTGTTCACTAGGATGTTTCTATGAGGTTTCTAAGGTAGTCAGAGTGTTTGTAGCTCTTTGGTGTGTGATTGTAAAGGTGTTCTGGGTGATTTCCTGGCTGTTTCTAAAGTGGTCTGGTTTGTAGCGCATTGGCATGTGGTTGTTAAGGTGTTCTGGGTGGTTGCTAGGGTGTTTCTAATGTGGTTTATATTGGTATGTGGTGGCTAAGGTGTTCTGGGTGGTCACTAGGGCATTTCTATGTGATTTCTTAGGTAGTCAGTGTGATTTGTCGCTCATTGGTATGTGGTTGTTAAGGTGTTCTGGGTGGTTGCTAGGGCATTTATATGAGGTTTCTAAGGTGATCTGCTTTGTAATGCATTGATATGTGGTTATTATGTTTTTCTGGGTGGTTGTTAGGGCGTTTCTATGAGGTTTATAATGTTGTCTGGTCTGTAGCGCATTGGTATGTGGTTGTTAAGGTTTTCTGGGTGGTTGCTCGGGTGTTTCTATGAGCTTGTTTAGGTGGTCTGGTTTTGTAGTAAATTGGTATGTGGTTGTTAAAATGTTCTGGGTGGTTGCTGGGCCGTTTTATATGAGGTTGCCAAGGTGATCTGGTTTGTAGTGCATGTGGCTGTTCAGGTGTTCTGGGTCACTGATAAGGTTTCTAAGGTGGTCAGAGTGATTTTTAGAACATTGATATGTAGTTGTTAAGGTGTTCTGGGTGGTTGCTAGGGAGATGCTATGAGGTTGCTAAGGCAGTATGAGGAGTTTGTAACCTAATAATAATAGAGCAATAATAATACCTATGCTTGCCTAATGAGTGACTCAAACCAAAGACAGTGGCATTTCACACAACGATTAACAATAGGTTAACAATTTAAAATGTTTAATGATCTTTCATAAACAGAGATCATGCAGTGTGTTAGATCATTAAACAATCTTCTACTTTTTCTAATTCAAGTACAATTTTACTGAAACTGTGATATAAAGTAGGATATAAATCAGGAGGTATAGAGGCAGAGCTCCCACTTTTCTCTTGAAATAAGAAACAAGTATTTTGGGCATGTCCTCAGGGGGTCAGTTTTATAGATAACCAAGGAAGTCAAAGTTTCAACCAGACAACATAAGTTTTCTTCACTCAGTTTGAATAAGCTATAAACATTCTGCCTCAAGGGCAGCATTAAGCAAAGCACATTCAAAGGACTTCTCTTTAAATCAATGTGCTGTGCTATATAGGCACACTTTTGAATTGATGACATCCATAAGAAATCATGAGACCTAATGAATTACTTGTTCCAATGCATTTTACACTCTTGGTTTGAGCCACAGCAATTTAGCACATCCCCTTTATTAACCATTGGGTGTTATTAGGTCTTAAGTAGGTCTTCATGTCATATTTACAATAAAGAATCAATAAGCATGATTTGTTTTTTCCATTAACATGGCTGCAAAGATGAATAATGAAGAATAACCACTGCCTTACCTAAAGCAGCAAAGTCCAACACTTTAACCTGCATCATATCTGTCATCATGTGCTGTGCCCATTGACAATGCCAGAGTCAACTTAAGACGTTTTTCAAATGTCAGGATAAAATTCAGTGGGGAATGCAGCCTAAAATGTTCAAGGAATAAGTCTGATGAATAAATGAATATTTTTCACTTAAGTCATCTCAGTGCACATTTGTTTTGAGTTGATCCACAGTTCGTACAGACGCCACAACTTCAAAGGCGCATGTTGATAGAATCTTTTTTTAATGCTACAAAATGTCATAAAATGGTTTGTTTCATGAATCAAACTTCTTGTTTATAATAAAAAAATTTGTTTTAATCTTTTTAGAAAGTAAGACATTTTCTCTGAATACACAATCGATGTAGAACTTTGCTCAGAGACACTGATCCAGTTTCAGCTTTTCTCATCCCATTCTCCCAGTTAAGGGGATCTGTAATATGGAGCAATTCAGCAGCATAAGTCAGTGAATTGAGCGAGCATTTCACGCCGTGTATCATTGTGCCAGTGGAAGACTAGTCTTATCATCCCTCTGCCTAAACACAATTACTGATTTAATAATACAGTGTGTATTAACACATGAATCAACCGCGTTTCACTCAACCGAATGTTAACCTCATATTGCTCTAAAACACAAAATGTGCATGCACGTTAGTGAGTTGATTGACAGCCAATGTCTGTATATAAAAGGTGATTGGCTCTTTTACCCACAAGGTGGAACTTCCTTTGACTTCCTTTCTCTCTGCTAAATAGTCTCTGACCTCACACTCTATAGAACTAAAATGCTAATCATGTCTCAAAGTTTGAACAAAACAATGCGTTGCTTAGTTTAAAAAGTAACTCAGATATTATAGTCTAAAATAAAAAAATATTATGTTACTTTACTGTAACCCGGTCACACACACACAAGATGAGACAGTCACAATGTTGGATGAAACTGCTTTTAATGTTTATTAAAAGCAGTGCAGGCAAAAGTACAAAACAAGGGAAATCCAGTGAGAGTAGTCGAGGGGGAGCGTAAGGTCGGAAGCCGGGGAAACAACGATATAAACAAGGGGGCAGATCTAATGAGGGAGGTGAACGATAAGCGGGGAAAACAGTTAACAACTAGGGCGAAGAACAAGACGAGACTAGCGGGAACAAAGACAGGGGAACGAGAGAGTTGGCAAGCTAAACAGGTAATCAAACAGTGGGGAGGTCAAAACTAGACGAGACTAGCAGGGGCAAAACTAGATCGAGACTAGCAGGGGCAAAACTAGACGAGACTAGCAGGGGCAAAGATACGGGGAACTAAATACATACAATAACCAACCGGAAACAAACGGAAGGATAGTGTATTTATAGGGGAGAGTGCAGGTGTAAACAATGACAGGTGACGAGACGAGTGCAGGTGTAACTAATGTGTGGGGATAGGAAGCGCGTGAGTGTAAGTGGTCATAATGTTCTGGCAGATGAGCGGGAAGAGAGCACGCTCATGGAGTGCATGTGTGTCAGAGGGGAGAGAGTTTACTGGCGAGAGCTCGTAATAGCAAACCGGGCGTGGAAGCCTGAGGGAGGAAAAAGAGCGTACGAGCTCAAGGGGGCGGAGCGATGGAGCGGGAAGCGAGCACGCTCGGAGTGTATGGGTGCGTGCTCGAGGAAGCGGAGATGGGGCAGAGGAGCGGGGTTCGTGACAGTACTCCCCCCTCTGAATAGGACGGCTCCTGACGGCCACGCTGGGTTGCGTAGCTCGAGGGGACAGAACGAGCGTGTGAGCTCGAGGGGACAGAACGAGCGTGTGAGCTCGAGGGGACAGAACGAGCGTGTGAGCTCGAGGGGACAGAAGGCACAAAAGGGGAATGAAACAGTCCATGGGGGTCAACGGGCAGTTCAAGGCAAGGTCAGGGGGAACATAGTGGACAGGCGGGTGGTCGGGAGGTCTAGGGGGCAGCCATAGGGCAGAGACTGGGTCAGGAGGTCTGGAAGGCAACTGGAGGACAGGGATTGGGTCCGGGGGTCTGGAAGGTGACCACTGGACAGGAATAGGGTCCGGAGGCCAGGGAAGAGGCCACAGGACAGGTAGAGGGTCAGGAAGTCCGGGCTGAGCCGTGAAAGGCGGAGCCGTCAGAGGCGGCACCGTAGTTGGCTCCGGAGGTGGGGTCCTGGAAGGCTCCGGAGGTGGAGCCGAAGGAGGCTTTAGGGGCGAAGGCCTGGAAGGCTCAGGAAGTGGAGCCCATGGAGGTGGCGCTGTAGGAGGCTCCAGAGGTGAAGCCCTGGAAGGCTCTGGAGGCAGAGCCGAGGGAGGTGACGCCGTGGGAGGTGGCGCCGTAGGAGGCTCCAGGAGTGAAGCCCTGGTAGGCTCTGAAGGCAGAGCCGGGGGAGGTGGCGCCGTAGGAGGCGGAGCCGCAGGAGGCTCCAGAGGCGAATCTCTAGAGGGCTCTGGAGTCTTAGGGAGCAGAGCCATGAGAGGCTCGGGAGGTGGAGCCGTGGAAGGCTCGAGAGGCGGAGCCCTGAGAGGCGGAGGAGCCCAGAGAGACACGAGCGTGCTCGAGGAAGCGGAGATGGGGCAGAGGAGCGGGGTTCGTGACATTTACTCATTACTCAAAAAGTAATATGATTATGTAACATGCGTTACTTTTATCACGTTACTCCAAATACTGGTTACAACCCAGTTATATAATTTTTCAACAAAACACAAAGTGAGATGTTTAGTAAATTGTCCAGCAGCTATTTTCATTTATGTAACAAAAATGGATGGTGATTTTTACTGCAAATTTGAAAATATGGTACTACTGCACAATATTCCAAGCCATTTAAAATCACTCGATTGTTTGATGACATTGGGGTGAGTAAACAATGACAAAATTGTCATTTTTGGATAAACCGACCCTTTAATGTAAGTCAGTGAACTAGAATTAAACAAGAGATTATGTGCCAAATCTGGAGTTCAGCAACAGCTGATGGGGTCCTGAGGCTAGAAGTTCTCAATGACATTTACAGAGAACATGCTTAAGCAACTCCAGAGGGCAAAAGGCAACTAACAAAGATTTGTCTTCTTCCTCCCCTCTTTGCTTGACTTGTGTGGTGGTCTTTAGACACTCAAGGGAGCCTCTGGCCAGACACTGTCAATATCCTTCTCAATGCTGAATCTCAAAGAATGCGACACATTGTGCACTTGTGCTGTATTGAACAACCATATTGCTTCAAACAGCTACGTATAATTTTTTTTGCTTGACATTCATTCTCAATAATTGGTTCATCCAGGGGTTCTTGTATTTTATGTTTTTTTCCACACTGGCCTTTAGTAATATATCTTTTTTGTTATTTGCTTTTTTCAGATAGTTTAAGCAAGTTGATTTTAAAATGTTTTTAGTTTAGCTTCATTAGCATTCGTAGGTAATCATATGTAAAGTGTATGTCTGGCATTTAAGTTTTGTACACAAACATACGGATAGCTTCTAAAATGCAAACCCTTTTATATGAACAACTGTTCAGATGTACAATTATTAACAAATCATATTTTGTCTTTTTAAAAACTGATTGGAACTGGAATTGACCCTTCTTGACTTGACCCCTCTAAGCCCCGCATTAATAGCGCTTCTGACCAATCATGTCTTAGCAACTGTTGCCCTGCCGCCATTACTCTGACACGTGTTTGCTATTTTCCAATGAAGGCTTATGGAAGTAATGTTTGTTTGAGAACTTTTCAGTGGGATTATATACAAATTATCGAAACACAAAACACTGTAACAATGCTGTTGGCTCTGGAAATGAGAAAGATGATGAAGTGAAGAACATAAGTACATTTTTAATAATAACAGTGGAATCCAAAAACCCTAACTACAAATGTAATACATAAACATTAACGACTTGACTTGTCTTGAACACAAACACAACCAAAGTTACAATAAACAATACATGACAATGGACCATGGTAAACATGAGGGTTAAATACATAACATGGGAGAACACATGATAAAGATAACCAATAAACACTACGAACTCTAGACAAGATATCAAGACAATCAACCAATGAAAACAAGACACATGCACATGGAGGGAAACAGGAATCACATGACTAGGGAACCACATGACATGAAACAGGAAATAAACTTTTAAAAATAAAAGACATGAAATACATGAACACAAACATTACAACAATACATTAAACATTACATATCACCCCCCACTATTTGTGGACCCCGACACCTCAAAACATGAACAAACAAATAAAACATGACATAAATACCAAAGTTCTGTATGGAGCTGGGGGGGTCTTGAGGTGAGGGGCGTGGCCTGGCATGACAGGGCATAGGGCCAGGGCTGAGTCAATAGGAGGTGGGGCCCTGAGAGGCTCGAGGGGCAGAGCCGTGGAAGGTCAAGGTCTTAGGATGACGTGAGCATCTGCCAGACCGGACTCCAGGCAAGTGTCCCTGACAGAGAATGCTTGCAGGTCCCCAACCCTCTTGATGGAAGCAAGTGCAATCAGGAGGGCCGTCTTCAAGGGGAGGGCTCTAAGCTCGACTGACTCTAGCAGCTCGAAGGGGGGGTCTCTGAAAGCACGAAAGGACCACGGAGAGATCCCATGAGGGGAACAGGCATGTCCTAGGAGGGTTCAGCCTCCGGGCACCTTTAAGGAACCTGATGATCAGGTCGTGCTTCCCTAAGGACTTGCTGTCCACTGCATTGTGGTAAGCCGACATGGTGGCTACATAGACCTTCAAGGTGGGGGGGACAGCCTCCCCTCCAGCCTCTCCTTCAGACACGAGAGCACTGACCTGACTGCGCATCTCTGAGGGTCTTCGGATCGGGAAAAACACCAATTCACGAACAAGTTCCACTTCGGTGCGTAAAGCTGCCTGGTATAGGGAGCTCTGGCTTGGTTGAACATGTCTATGACAGCAGGTGGTAGGCCACTTAGATCTTCTGCATCCCATCCAGGGGCCAGACGTGGAGGTTCCAGAGGTCTGGGCGTGAATGCCAGAGGGTGCCCCGTCCCTGAGAAAGAAGGTCCTTCCACACGGTAATAATGCATACTTGCACAGCCCCCAGGGCCAGCTGTGTGCCAGCGCGTCTATCCCAAGGGGAGCCTCCGCTAGGGAGTACCAGAGCGGGCAGTGGGAGGTCTCTTGGGAAGAAAACAGGTCTACCTGTGCTTTGCTGAACCGCTCCCAAATCAGCTGGACCATCTGGGGGTGGAGCCTCCACTCTCCGCTGAGCATTCCCTGTCGCAACAGCGCATCCGCTGCCGTGTTGAGGTTGCCCGGGATATGAGTGGGGCGCAATGACCTGAGTCGCTGCTGGCTCCAAAGGAGGAAATGGCGGGCAAGTTGCGACATGTGACGAGAACACACACCGCCTTGGCGATTTATGTATGCTATCGTGGTGGTGCTGTCTGAACGAATCAAGACGTGCTTGCACACGGCGCCACAGCCCTGTTTGGAGGCGTATGTGGTGAGCAGAATGCGTTGGGACAACTGCTGTAGGGGGAATCCTGTCCGCAGAAAACAGAGGTCTGTCTAAGGGATGGATGTCTGGCAGCAGAAAGAGGTGATCTCATATGAATCAACGCACACAGAGACTTTCAATAGTGATCTACAAATCAGCCAGTCATCAAGGGCAGCGGGGCAAGGGCAGCCTCTGCAACCTTCGTAAGGACGCGGGGGGACAGGGACAAGCTGAAGGGGAGGACCTGATACTAGTATGTCGGGCCGTCGGACGTGAGCCATAGGAAGGGTCTGTGCCGAGGCAAAAGTGAGACGTGAAAGTATCCAGTGACTGAGGAGGAGGTCCTATGGAGGCGTCCTCTAGACTCGTCAGAACCGGCTCACCGGGAGTCTACAGTTGAATGTGTGGAGGCGAGGGGACCACGTCCATGGTGCCATAACTGTAGGTGTTTGGAGCCAGACCGCCATGAGAAAGGCATGTGGGGGCACCGGTTAGTTGACTGAAGGAGTGAGAGAACCGCTCTCTTTTTCCTGGGAATGTGGGTACCGCGGCCTGTGCGGGGTGCTGCAAGAGGTTTCCCTCCCGGCCCTCCACCGGGGGATGGAGTGGTCCAGATACCAACTCTGTAGCGGCCATCTTGCTCCTTGGTTTTTTGTCTCAGGAATGCTTGGAAGCCTTCTGGGTCCCAAGTGCCGGCGCTGTGAACTTTATGGCGCAGTTGGTCGTCGAACGCAGTTCCTGCAACACATCAGGATCAGGACTACCCAAGTGCAGATCTTTAAGTGCCTTTGCCTGGTGGACTTACAGGAGGGCCATGGCATGAAGTGCAGAGACAGCTTGAGGGGAGTGAGAGCGGAGGAGTGAGGAAGCCGGTTTCGGGCAGTAAAAGGTACCCTCTGTGGCTTCGTCAAATCGTCATGCACTTCCGGGAAGTAAGGAACCGTCTGTGCGTGGCTGTGAGCGGCGCCCTGACCCAAGGAACCAACCGTCTAGCCATGAGGGGTGGGGTCCAGTCCAGCACCATGCTCACGGCAGCCCGGGCAAGCTTAGCGGACATCTGCGCGTCAAGCTCAGACTGGACGAGCAGACCCAAAGATGGCAGCCCAGTTGAGTCATCTGCATCAGACGCCACTGTGACACTCTCCAATGCAGCAGTGAAATCATCATCCAGCTCGCGGGGTCCGAGGGAGACATAAGAATGGCCATGGGCCGAAACAAACGAGTGCACTGGGGGCGGGTGGTTCGTGGGGATTTACCCAGCGAAACCGAGCCTGCTGCACTCCCCAAATTGCCTTCATCACCAGCCACGCCGGCCCCAATCCCGTAGGAAGGAGGCGCGGCGCAGGAGGCGGCTGATGTGGCTTTCTCTCTGAGGAAAGAAAGCCGTGACCGCAATGTTGCCATGGTTATGTTCTCGCACATGAGAACATGAACCATTCATAAAACGCTGCCTGTGTGTGATCGCAACACTGCCATGCAGAGAAGGAGAAAGCCGCTGATATGCGCCGTAGATCCAACAGCACCGTTCTGCAGAGGTGAGTGGAACAGAAATGATCTCAGCTCGCTGATCGCACAACTGCTCGGCTCCGAAGAAGAAATATGAATGAACAGATGCAGATTGCCTCCTTTTATACCCGTACGTCCGGGGGAGGGACATGAAAATTCTGTCTGCCAATTTCTCATTGGCCTTTTCTCAAGTTCATAGGTAACCGAGGCCTTCAAGAAATTCCCCTAGTGTCACTTCATTCGACATAACGTGGAGTGAGTGACAGACGGGGAACTGTTTAAGACGTTTACATGAATTACGTATTGTAGGCCTCTTAAACATAATCATCGTAACGTAAGATCATACATGTCAACTAAACGTGCTCACTGTTCATCCAAATATGAACTTACATGTGCCAATCTTTCCCTTAGGATTCCTATGAATATGAATAAGATTATATTGGATGGTAATATGTATGTATGAGGCCTGAGACAAAATATAGAGAAGCATAATTTTAAGCAAATAAATTATCAAGTTCCAAAAATTCGAGCAAATTCGCAAATTTGCATTCAATACAATGGCAACAACTAATAGTTTTTGTATGAACTCCATTTGTTAAATACAGACTAGTACTTGAAGCTGTATATTTACAACCTTTTTACTGAAATTGTGTTAGGAGACGGCAAGAGTCAAATTCATAAGCCACTGTGTCGTTGAAAATGTTTTTTTTTTGTCTGTTTTGTTTTCTTTTCTTTAGCGTATTGTGTGTGAACAGCCAATAGTGAAACTGATCTCTTGGATGTGTTCCTACATTCGTTTTGTAGCTTAATTTCCTTCTTTCTGAATTCCAACGTTAAATTTGCCATGGAATGAAATCGACGCTCCTAATTACAGGCATTCTTTGCTGAATTAGCGTTCAGTGTGCACTAAGACTGCTCCTGCCTTTGTCTCCCTCCTAAACCTGATCCTGTACTTATTTCTAAAAAGATCAAAGGTCACTTGGCTAATTAGGGGCAAATCAGTCTTTAGACAAACCCATCTAAGCTTAATATTTTCACTTTTAAGGTCCAGCGGCTCTGCCTGGTACACCTAAGCTAATTTTGCTTAGCTTTGGGAAAGGGGCGGCTAAGCTAGTCAGAAACGACTAGACTCAAAGCTTTGGGTCTTTTTTCCTTATTTCTTTTGATCATTTGCTAATTTCTATTCTCATAAAAAAGAAAGGAAATGCTTTTATCCCCTCTTGTATAACTGTAATTTCTTAAGCTTAAAATTCTTGCAGATGAAGTTTCAAAAGGAGTGTCAAAATATGAGCAACCCAAAGACATTCCCATTTCATTCACAATCAGTTGTACATATCATTTACTACATATTTCTCTGTATGCTATATATTTGACCTATATAAGTTTATTTCTGATTATCTGAATCGATTTATTATTTATTTGTGTATAAGTATGAAAACTGTCCACTTCATCTTATATTTCTTATCTAATGTCTGTCTTAAATGTCCAATTCCTCGTAAGAGCAATCTTACCTAATTCTGATATATATATATATATATATATATATATATATATATATATATATATATATATATATTATTGTTGCTACTCAGCTTCTGTCACAATGCGCTACTTTGTACATATAGTATATTTCTCGTTCCCCTATTTTATTGTGTATTTTATTGTTTTTAAATGGGGATATTTTTTTTAAATTGTGGTTTTACTTATATTTCTACTCTTTATCTATATACAGTATATATATATATATATATACACACATATATATATATATATATATATATATATATATATATATATATATATATGTAAACTGTGGGGAGAAAAGTTATATCAAGAATTTCACTACATGTCAGTACGGTGTATGGTTATGTATGTAACAAATAAAATTTGAAACTTCATATATATATATATATGTTGTTGTGCATAAAATACAATAGAACATAAATTGAGGCATTCAAGATTATATCAATAAATCAAAAAATAAATGGAGAAAGGAATTCAGCCTTTAATCTCTTAAACTCTTTCTTTTACTGTCACGAACCCCGCTCCTCTGCCCCATCCCCGCTTCCTCGAGCACGCACACGCGCTCCCTTCGATCCAGCTCACGCTGCGACGCTCGGCTTCACCGAGCACACACACGCACTCACGAGCGTGCTCAGCTTGCTTCCCGCTCCTCGCTCCGCCCCTCGAGCTTCTACGCTCGTTTTGCTCGCTTCGAGCTTGCACGCTCGTTTTACTCCTACGAGCTCACATGCTCGTACACTATCTCCCCCCCTCGGGCTCACATGCCCACTTCTATCGCCAGAACATTATGTACACCTTCACTCGCGTCATCTGCACTCCTGTTCATTGTATACACCTGCACTCGTCCCTATCACCTGTCATTGTTTACACCTGCACTCGTCTCTATAAATATCATAGCACATTCGTCTCCCGCTTGTTGGTTATTGTATTTAGTTTCCCGTGTCTTTGCCCCCAGCAAGTCTCGTCTAGTTTTGACCTCCTCTTGTCTTCCTCTTAGCTTGCCAGCTCCCCTTGTTCCCCTGTCTTTTGCTCCCACTAGTCTCGTCATTTTCATCTACTGATTCCCCGGCTTCGACCTCACGCTCCCTTTGACTACTCTTCACTGGATTTGCCCTTTTTGTGTACTTTGCACGCTTTGTGATCGAATAAAGCTGTTTGAATTCGACATTGTGACTGTCTCTTCTTGTGCGGGTTACAGAATAACCAACCCTTACCGAAGACAGTCACAATGTCCCGCGCTGAGAATTCGCGCAGCTCACTAGAGCGGAGGTACACGTCACATTCAGCGCGAGGAGCTACGGTTTGGAGGCATGACCGAGCGCTCACGGCCCAGGGACAGCAGGTACGTGCAATTTTTTATTTGTTTCACCCTGTTCCGCCTGTGTCTGTCCCTGAGCCTGGTTATGCTCCCAACACATCCCCGAGCGCCGTAAGCCTTCAACCCCCTGAGAGGTTTGATGGCTCTTCGGGCGCTTGCCAAGGGTTGTTTATGCAGGGCAGCGGTTGTAGAACTTTAAACCGTGCCCTTAACATTATGGACCCAGCGGCCCAACTCTTGGTTTTAGCGTCAGGGAGTCAACCCTTGGAGGCTTATGTGGTTGACTTTTGTGCCCTGGCTAACCAGGTGAATTTTGATGAGGTGGCTCTAAAAGACATTTTTCAATATGGACTGAATGAGCCAGCCTCATCATTCATGCTTGGTGGTCGCTGCTCTCTCAACCTGGCTCAGTTTATTGACCTCGCCCTACTGTATGCTGGTTCCTCGTTTACTGTGGGGGAGGCAGACACTGAACCAGCGCTCCACACCACGGCCCCCGTCTCGAAGCCTACCACAGCCCCCGTCTCAAAGCCTACCACGGCCGTCTCGAAGCCTACCACGGCCCCCGTCTTGAAGCCTACCACGGCCCCCGTCTTGAAGCCTGACTCGGCCCTAGTCCCGAAGCCTGACACGGCCCCAGTCCTGAGGCCTGTCACGGCCCCAGTCCTGAAGCCTGTCACGGCCCTAGTCCCGAAGCCTTACACGGCCCTAGTCCCGAAGCCTGACACGGCCCTAGTCCCGAAGCCTTACACGGCCCTAGCCCCGAAGCCTGACACGGCCCTAGCCCCGAAGCCTGACACGGCCCTAGCCCCGAAGCCTTACACGGCCCTAGTCCCGAAGCCTGACACGGCCCCAGTCCCGAAGCCTGTCACGGCCCCAGTCCCGAAGCCTGTCACGGCCCCGGTCCCGAAGCCTGTCACGGCTAGCGAGTCAACGCCCACGCCTGCCACGACCAACGAGCCAGCGCCCATGCCCGCCACGGCCAACGAGCCAGCGCCCATGCCCGCCACGGCCAACGAGCCAGCGCCCATGCCCGCCACGGCCGGCGAGCCAGCGCCCATGTCTGCCACGGTCAGCGAGCCAGCGCCTGTAGCCTCGACCGCCCCAGAGCCAGCGCCTGTAGCCTCGACCGTCCCCATGGCCACGTCCCCTGTTGGCCGAAGATGTAAGAGAAGGAAGAGGGCCCCTTCTCCCCAGTCTCGTCTTGTGCTCAAGACCGCAGAGGTTCCCTCAGAGTCTTCCACGGCTCTGCCGGGTTCTGCTCCACCCTCAGAGTCTTCCACGGCTCTGCCGGGTTCTGCTCCGCCCTCAGAGTCTTCCACGGCTCTGCCGGGTTCTGCTCCGCCCTCAGAGTCTTCCACGACTCTGCCGGGTTCTGCTCCACCCTCAGAGTCTTCCACGGCTCTGCCAGCCTCTGCTCGCCCCTCAGAGCCCTCGCGGCCTCCGCCTCACGAGCCTCCCAAAGCTCCTCCTCCCAAGCCTCCCAGGGCTCCTCCTCTCGAGCCTCCCAGGGCTCCTCCTCTCGAGCCTCCTAGGGCTCCGTTTCTCGAGCCTCCCAGAGCTCTACCTCCCAAGCCCCCCAGGGTTCTGCCTTTCAAGTCTCTCGAGCCTCCCATAGCTCTAACCCTCGAGCCTCTCAGGGCTCCGTCCCTCGAGTCTTTCATGGCTCCACCCCTAAAGCCTCTCAGGGCTTCTCCTCTCGAGTCTTTCAGGGCTCCACCCCTCAAGCCTCTCACGCCTTCCCCTCTCGAGTCTTTCAGGGCTCCTCCTCCTCTCAAGCCTCTCAGGGCTTCCCCTCTCGAGTCTTTCAGGGCTCCTCCTCTCCTCGAGCCTCTCAGGGCTCCGTCCCTCGAGTCTTTCATGGCTCCACCCCTCAAGCCTCTCATGGCTTTGCCTCTCGAATCTCTCAGGGCTCCTCCCCCTCTCAAGCCTCTCAGGGCTTCCCCTCTCGAGTCTTTCAGGGCTCCTCCTCCCCTCGAGCCTCTCAGGGCTCCTCCTCCCCTCGAGCCTCTCAGGGCTCCGCCCCTCGAGTCTTTCATGGCTCCACCCCTCGAGTCTCTCACGGCTTCATCTCTCGAGTCTCTCAGGGCTCCTCCTCCTCTCGAGCCTCTCAGGGCTCCGCCCCCCCAAGCCTCTCGAGCCTTCCAGGACTCTGCCACTAGAGCCTCTCCCTGCCTCGGCTCCCACCTCCCGAGCCTCTCACGGCTCTGCTCCCAAAGACTCCAGAGCTTTCTATGGCTCCGCCTCTCGAGCCTCCTACTGGCTCCGCCTCTCGGGCCTCCTCACGGCTCTACCCCCGAGACTACAGAGCCTGCCAGGTCAGTCGCCTCGGGGACCTCCCACGGCGCCACCTCCCTTGGCTCCACCTCCAGAGCCTTCCAGGCCTACCTCGCTAGAGCCTCCCACGGCGCCACCGTCATTGGCTCCACCTCCAGAGCCTTCCAGGCCTTCGCTCCTAAAGCCTCCTTCGGCTCCACCTCCAGAGCCTTCCAGAACCCCACCTCCAGAGCCGCCTACAGTGCCGCCTCTGACGGCACCGCCTTTCACGGCTCAGCCCGGACTTCCTGACCCCCTTCCTGTCCTGTGGCCTCTTCCCTGGCCTCCGGACCCTATTCCTGTCCGGTGGTCACCTTCCAGACCCCGGACCCAGTCCCTGTCCTCCAGTCGCCTTCCAGACCCCCTGACCCAGTCTCTGCCCTTTGGATGCCCCCTAGATCTCCCGACCACCCGCCTGTCCGCTATGTTCCCCCTGACCTTGCCTTGAAACTGCCCATTGACCCCATGGACTGTCTCATTTCCCTCTGTGCCCCTTGGACTGCCCTCAATTTTGTTTGTGTGTTTTGTGGGTTGTCTGTTCAGGGTTTTTTGTTTGTTGGGATCGTCCAGCACCACTTCCCAGAGGTCGCGCTCCTCACAACCGAGCGCGGCCGTCAGGAGCCGTCCGTTATAGAGGGGGGAGTACTGTCACGAACCCCGCTCCTCTGCCCCATCCCCGCTTCCTCGAGCACGCACACACGCTCCCCTTCGTCCAGCTCACGCGCACACTCGGCTTCACCGAGCACACACACGCACTCCGCGAGCGTACTTGCTCGCTTCCCGCTCCCTCGCTCCGCCCCCTCGAGCTTCTAAGCTCGTTTTGCTCGCTCGAGCTTGCACGCTTGTTTTACTCCTACGAGCTCACATGCTCGTACACTATCTCCCCCCCTCGGGCTCACATGCCCACTTCTATCGCCAGAACATTATGTACACCTGCACTCGTGTTATCTGCACTCCTGTTCATTGTATACACCTGCACTCGTCCCTATCACCTGTCATTGTTTACATCTGCACTCGTCTCTTTAAATATCACAGCACATTCGTCTCCCGCTTGTTGGTTATTGTATTTAGTTTCCCGTGTCTTTGCCCCCCGCTAGTCTCGTCTAGTTTTGACCTCCTCTTGTCTTCCTCTTAGCTTGCCAGCTCCCCTTGTTCCCCTGTCTTTTGCTCCCACTAGTCTCGTCATTTTCATCTACTGATTCCCCGGCTTCGACCTCACGCTCCCTTTGACTACTCTTCACTGGATTTGCCCTTTTTATGCACTTTGCACGCTTTGTGATCGAATAAAGCTGTTTGAATTCGACATTGTGACTGTCTCTTCTTGTGCGGGTTACATTTACTCAATTATAAACGAGAAGAACTTGAAAGGGAAACATTTTTCAAAAACATCAGCTATTGGCTACAAACGTACAACAACAGTCTATATTTCTCTATTATAATTAATAACTAAAACATTATGCTCTTTTGACACCTCTGAATATTTTAACTCCAATGCTCTGTTCTGGTTTAAATTGTACATATATTAGTTCAAATATGTATATATAAAAAATGTGTGTTGTGATGGAAGGCAGAGTGTATCCATTGTTGACAGCAATTCAAGAGATTGAATGACCGGCACAACATCAGCTTAGTATAAGTAACGACTGACTGAACATAAATACTACGTTAAGGTTACGGAGTACATGCCATGCTGTTTTTCTCCTTTGATATAAGCAACTGATGTGTTTTTCAAACACGACTATGATTCCACATACTACATACAGCATACCATTCTATTTTCTCATATTATACAATAAATTTGGACTGAAATTTGGATATTAGTGTTCACAAAATATTAGTAATATTACTATGACATTTTATATGACAATTATAGTAGACCTACAGCAAAAAAATATCAAAAATACCCTTCTTCATTATTCTGTATGGTATTTGGATAAGAATACTTCACACATTCGGGATCATCTTGGTTTGTGTGATTAGGTTCTGTTGACAGGGGATTGTCACATGTAAATATAGCAAATTTCACACATCTCATAAAAACTGTTGTGTGAAAATCAGTTCATACCAGAGCATTAATAGCTTCATAAATATATATATAAGTTTCAACGAAGTATGTACAAAGTAAAAAAATTTTTTAAAACAAGCCAATAACACATAAAAAATAAGTAAAAGACAATTTTAAGTAGTGTACTAAAATATAATTTTGTACTTTGAAAAAACTATAAAACTATATATATATATATATATATATATATATATATATATATTTTTTTTTTTTTTTTTTTTGTTCGGTTTAAATGTCAGAATATTACCCACTAATATACTAAGCCCACTATGTATTTGAAAATCTGAAAACTATTATTTATTTTAGTATGAGATTGGTTAATATAGTTACGTTTTTCACGGTTAAGTAACTAAATAGTTCATTTTTAAATCATAGGATAAACCACTAAATGTACAAGAATAAGAAAGTTCATGAACTTCGATGATTTCGGGACTAGAAATCTTTGAAACGTGCAAGAGTGAATTAACTAAATAATTTAAAACACTTAAATACTTAATTAGGTAAAATGAAACAAACACAAAAAATAAGAACATAGTAAAGGAACAAGACTGTAGAATAGTGATCATTAGTCAATAATCTGATCATATTTAAGTGACGATCAATGTACTTCGTTCTTATGCAGCGACTCTTAAAGACAGTGATAGCATGACAATCACTTTTCCCTGAATAAAAGCTCAAATTTAACATAACGGCTCTTACCGAGTGAGATTAGCAGCCTGCGTCCTTTGGGATGAAGGCGATTTTGTCGTAATTATCACAGTCTGCGCACAATAGCACAGAAAATCAATAACAGTCTATAGTTCCACAGACTAACGAGGAATCAAAGCTATGAAAAGAGTTTGAATGTAGCTGAGCAAATAGGATTAAAGATGCTAACTCCAAGAGGCTGGAAGCACAGCATGCATTTAAGAGGAATTCTCTGGGGAAAGATAATCCCCATATGCGTTTTAACACACTTCACTGTCCCCTGCCTACCCTATTCCCTCCCCTCCCACCTGGACAGTATCATAATCAGACACACTTGAAAAGATAAAGATTCAAGTTCAAGCTTAAGTAAGCGGTCAACACAGAAGAACAAATACATTATATGTCAGAACAGCCAAAATGTGAAAAGACTGATTAAAATGCAACAATAGAAACAGTAAAACATAGTCAAATGTGATTTTACCAGCATGATAACACAGAAACTTGACATGTTGCTACTGAATGTTCCAGTACCCTGACATTGACCACATTCTGCAGAGTTAATGAAAAGCGTCATGTCCTGTCAGATATCTTTGCATCAATTCAATCTACACCTTTGTTCACCTTTTCCTGTGGTGTTACTGATAGCGTGTTACACGAGCAGCCTCATAGGCAGGTTCTGGTCCCGTGGTAACCAGGAAGTATTTGAGTTCACATAATCAATGATGAACATGATTCAGACGTTGCATTTTCCCTTTAAGATCAACTTTTTCTCCACTGACGGTTAGGTTTAGGGTTGGGGGTTTGGGTTAGGGCTCATGGTTTACATCATTTACAACTAAAAACAGCTTGCTTTTGGCGCCACTCTGTGGACATTTCACCCAGAAACTGAAGTTTACATGTGCCCATACGTTCAACAACACTTCCTGCTTTGGCCACTGGTGGAAGTGATTCGAATTTGGGTGAGAACAGCCCAATTTCAGCAGAAAAAGTTTTGACCTACTGTTGCTGAATTCAGTGTAAGAAAGTCTAATTCAAAGTCCTTCCTACGCTCTTGAAAATAAGGGCCAATTTACACTTAGGCTCGATTTTGACGCAAATGTTCAGCATCTGCGTACAGCAGAATATGAGCCAGTCAAAATATACTGCATATTACTGTGCATGCATGCAAATGCATTTGTCGCATGCGCGCTGTAAATATCACAGCACATTCGTCTCCCGCTTGTTGGTTATTGTATTTAGTTTCCCGTGTCTTTGCCCCCCGCTAGGGCACTGCTATGAGATGCCAGACTATTTCTCTGCAGGAGTTTAGACCCATAAAGATGTCTTTATACGCAGGGATCTCCTGACCTCCTCACACACGTTCTTGATGTGCACATCCACTGTTGATGTTTTTACCTTCATCTATTGTTGTTTACAGACAATTACATCTTCTTCTAGTGCCTCTTCATGACAACAATAGCTCACATGTTAGTGTTGTCACCTTTTGGACCCGCTAATTAGTGCAAATATATCCAGGTGCATGTGCATTCTGCACGTTCAAAGACATGTGGTTGGAAATACAATTTCTAGCTACACATGCTAGAAAATGTATAGCATTCCAAAATGTTTAGACCACAATTCACAATGTAACAGAAGTACTTTTTGCATTGTCAGTGTTGCAGCCAGGGGCGCTATCGCAGGCATTAGAGTAAATGTCTTCTATGGTCTGTTTTCTCTTTCAGGTAATCTACTGTCAAGGCGACGCAACAGTTTAATGAAAATCTAGCTGAGCTAGTTAGTTAAAGTTAGTTCTAGTGGCGAAATGTTTATTGCTAGTTACCTGAATTGTTCCACACCTGGTTTCATGGAGCATGCTTTTGAAGGTAACTCTATCACGTCAAGTTTGTTACTGCCACAGTAAAGCAAAAATGCATGTAAAACAAATACAACGAGGCCACATGCTTCCAATGCATTGGCCAGCCATTCACACCTACATTTGCAGTTGCACGGAGTATGTTTCTGGCCTACAAATAAAGGTCACAGTTAAAAATGTAAAGGGGTTCTTAAATCTGATGTCATTGGAGAATAATTTTTTTTTAATTCAGCAGAGAACATTCAAAAGAACAGTTCTTTAGAAAACCATCCATATACTGGTGCTTTAATACACAGGTCTTGGGAACCTACAGCATTAGGAAACAACATAAAACGTTATCAATCTCCACAGAACCATATACCCACCTCAAGATTCCTATACATAGAAATAGTTCTAAAAAAAAAGCAGTTTCTTGAACCCAAAGTCCACCTTTAATTTAATAGAGTTAGTTTGCACTTTTAAGTTCAGTTCCTAGAATTTTTAAACTTAAAACTGAAGTGTGTCATTTCCATGCCATTAGCGGCACTGAACGGAATTGCCAAACTTTTTTTCAAACAGATCTCTCAAACATTGTCTTCCCCCATCTTCCATTGGTAAAACTTGAAAACCTTTATACCTTATATAATATTCATATATATCTAGCTATGACCTTTATATGCTGCCATGAAATAAAAAAATACAGCATCAACTCATTAAGCACCTCTAGTTTTATCACAACATTCAACAAATCTGAAAAGCATTGTCAAGATGTTTCTAATGTGGCTGTGTTACCTTCAGCACTTCCATGGGCACCTGTGTGGCACTGGGCAGGCCGGTGGGTGAACTGACATTGATGGCGGGGCTCTGGGTGACAGAGGGCTGGCCGTGCGTTGCCCTCTGCTGTCTCTGCTGCTCACGCCACTCCTGCTCTTGGAGCTGCTCACGCATCAGCTGCTGCCGGAGCAGGATACGAGAGGTCACGGCCGACGAGCCCAGTGGGGGCTTAGCTGAGCCATGCTGCTGTTCAGATGGATTACTACAGTCAGACAAATAGATAGACAGAGAGAGGGAGAGAGATTAGAGCTAGAGCGTTGACTAAGACAAGATAGTGGAGCACTGTCAGGGAAAGTGTTTGTCTTGGGTAATTGAATTATTTAGAGATCTTGATTGTTAATTAGGAAGCATAATGAGCATGATCACAGGGTTACAGTTGAATTGGTAACATTGAGGCTACAGTAGGGCCTTGCCCCACTAAAAATGGCAGCAGAGACAGCATGGCCCTTTGTTCTATGATCGAAGGGGAGACATTGAACTTGGTTTCCCAGAATTCTTCACAGCCGAACGGAAAGTCCCGCCCATGGACTCAATCTAAAACGTCATTGGTCAAAAGGGCCTATGACCGATGATGTCATCATCTTAAAAAAACTAGCGGTCTGATTTGATTTCGCTCTCTCTGCTTCCAGCCTCGCTGCCTACAACTACAACCTCGCTGCGCTCTAAAGAGACATATCTACACAAAGGAATTTCCCTCCTTCTGGACAAAGAGAGAACACGTTTTTCTAACCTCACCATTTGGCCACGGTAGAGTAAGATTAACGTTCCAGTCGTGTAGTATACTATATACAACCAGTTCATTTCATTTTCACTGCGAGACAATAGTGAATTTATTTAAATAACGGAAAAGGCAACCAGCTTCCCTTATCAATCGTTTTCTATCAACGTTGACTACCTCCCGCGTTTCTCTCGATCACCGGACCCAAAAACAACGCAGAGACGTGTCTTTTTGCTGACGAGCGTAAGACAAAGGACCGAATCCAGATCGTTTTCTCCTCACCGCTCAGTGCAACAGCAATTCAACAGACAACCCTGCTGAAATCACACAGGATTTTCCCAAGTAAGGCTTGATATCTGGGCAGATTTAGTTTAGAAACTGACTTTTCTTATAAAACTAAATCATATATATTTGATCGCTGAACGTTTGATGTTTTGTTTACAATTGTACATTTAACTACGATCGCTGATTGCTGTTTTGTTTTGTGAGATAGTCATTTTTGGGGAAATGTTATTTTATTGAGTGATCTGAATTAACGATTCAATCGCACTGTTACCAGCGTGTATCCTCTGTTAAATTGCATGAACCCCTGTTTGTTCGCTCTCTCTCTCTCTCTCGCTCTCTCACACACACTGAAATTCATGGAGCGAGCAGCACCGCGGTTTATGTATGAATCAGGCTGGTGTTTTTCAAATTCTCCCGCCTGTTTTGTTCAGTTCCTTTGTGTGTCTGCTCATTATCACCCACACGTGATATTAGCTCCATTGTGCTGGATCTGATCCAGCCATCTTTCTTTCCCTACACATTCAAATAATGGTTGGCTCCGCCCTTTCCGACCGAGTCCTCCATTTTGAACTGGTTCCACACGTGGAGTTTAGTGCGCCATTTTGTGTCTTTGTTACTGAATCGAGACACACACACACACACACACACACACACACACACACACACACACACACACACACACACACACACACACACACAAGCATATAGCTCCACCATTTAGTTAGGATTTCCACTTTATGTTTTTGTGTTATAGTCATATAGTATTGGTGGTGTTCATTGCTGTTTGATTATAATAAATCTTGTTATATTATAATAAGTACTCCTGGATGTTTGTTTGAATATTGTGTTGAAGCCAGCCACGTCAAGAACTCCTGTATTACTTCAGTATTGTTAAATTGTTGTTGTTAGAAGCCAACTGTAACCAGATTGCTGTTGGATTCGTATGGCAATAATTTGACTAGCTTCTTCCCTTTTTGATTATTTTGATTATCAATCAAGATACTCAATCTTCAGGGTAGAATTTTATGAGACTTGATCAGTCACTTACTATTATTTTTCTCTTGTTGAAGAGTTGTTCCCCGAGGATAGAATTTAACTAATTAAATTACATTAATTAGTACAATAAAAACTAATAAACATTAATTATTAATTATATCTGATAGTAAAACTGATCTAACCAACCGGTGCACCCTACAAAACTGAGAGGCAAGCATCACTATTACTATTGCTCATTCTTAGGGTTAGGGGTTTGCTCAAGCCCTAAGAGTTACACTTTAGGACTGTAACTCACTCCACATCGTTTGTGCTACTGACATGAATAATACCTCAAATCATGCGGCTTGTTGAGAGGTGTACTTTTGCTTTTATAAGAGAAAAAACTTCTGATTGAGGCCTAGTGGATGATAAAACGTTAGAAAATTTCCCTTGGACTTAGTTTGAAGATGGAACCCAAGCCACTATTAAAGGGGGTCGCAAAAGCGTGTTCTAACATTCAAAACAACTGTTTTCAATGAAGATACGCACAATGCCGGCATATCTGTCAATGGCGCACAGCTATGACTTTGGAGGCTGCTCAAACTTCTGCCACACTGCGGAGCACAACATGCATATTTTCCATAAAATTTGACCCAAATCATTATCAAAGGACATGGATTATTTTCTCTAGTGCTGTTCATTCTTGAAGAAGAGAAAAACCTTGGTAACATTTGTGTGTACTGTCTGCCACCTGAACTGCATCAATGTGCCCTGTGTTTATACCTGTGCAGTGTCCTAGCTCCAAAGCGGTGTGGCACTTCTCGTGTCAGTAAGCAACCCCCTAGCATCCACAACGAACATCTAAGCAACCTGATGGCAATCTAAGCAATGTTGGGGATGCTACTTTGAAAGCTACTCATAACTTTAATTAGTTAAAGTTGAGCTACAGTACTCTTTTAAACAAGTAGTGAGCTGTACTACAAGCAACTAACAAAAAAAGTAGCTAACGATATTAACTGGGTTTCCATCCAAATATTTTTATGCATATTTTGAAATTGCACATATGAAATATATGTGAATAAACTCTCAAAATTCACTTAAAAATGTATGCGCTAGACAGAGCTGGATATTCTAGAGTTCTGCAAGAGTTATAATGCATATTAAAGTAATGTAAACAGTTTATTTGCAAAACGATAACATGTTTCGACCATTCGTGTGCTTGTTATGAGTGTGTGATAGCTTGATGTGACTGGCCCAACCGAAGGTCCCACCTTGGCACACAATTCTGCGAGCCCTTGACATTCGGAAGTGTTTAACCCACAGCTGGTCTATAAAGTGAGTCTTCACAATCTGCTAAAACAGTTCTGAAAGCAGGTGCTCACAGGTATGTGGAGACTGGTGGCATATGGGCATCACATCTATTTCAGCCCACAGTTTATCAGATAATACACTGCAGCGTCTTCTGGCAGCATTTAAGAAAATGAGGTGCAATTGCTCCAACTCTGCAAATAAAACTCTATCCCAAAGCAAGGAAGTCATTCAGCTGTTCCATCATAAAAAGTCGGCTACCTCAAGATGATGTACATGATGTAGTGGATGGAAATGCACAGCAATTCATATTTCACATTTCATTCTCTACTTCCGTGACTTACCTACCTCACTGGGGGCATTCATTAATGCATGACCACCTCTACAGCAAGAGATCAACAGTTTTACTTCATAAACATTTTGGTCATATGTTTTGTTCGGCACATTTCTCTAAGGATTCTTTTGAGAACTATTATGATTCAGACTTTGCAAAAAGACTTTTATTGAAACATGTAGAAGTGCAAACTATATTGGACAATTATATAGTAGCAAATGTAATACAACAGTTTCTTTGTTTGTTTGATATAAACAACAACAACAACAACTTACATTTTCTAGACACTCAAAGCGCTTTACATAGTATAGGGGGAATCTCCTCAACCACCACCAGTGTGCAGCATCCACCTGGATGATGCGACAGCAGCCATAGTGCGCCAGAACGCCCACCACACACCAGCTATTGGTGGAGAGGAGATGGTAGAGTGATGTAGCCAATTCAGGGATGGAGATTATTAGGAGGCCATGATAGATAGGGGCCAATGGGGGGAATTTGGCTAGGACACCGGGGTTAAACCCCTACTCTTTACGAGAAAGTGGCCTAGGGATTTTTAATGACCACAGAGAGTCAGGACCTCGGTTTAACGTCCCATCCGAAAGACTGATATGTAAAGAAGTAAGCATTTTTTTATCGCAATAACAACCACGATCCAACATGGAGCTTATCATGCTTATAATACGGTTACTTACCAAAGAAATTCACAATTACTCACAAAATATTGTTGTGTTTAAATAATTTTATCATGTAAGAAGAAAGCGGAGTGTGGAGCCCAAGGAAAGACAATGGTGAATTATATGCTAGTAGCTGTTGTCTCATCTCTCTCGTTTTAGCCTGGACGTCAAGTATTTTGGCTGAAATAAACACATCGGGACACCTATTATCCTGTATTTAAGCAGTGATAAGTCGAGGGTGAACCCCACCCCAGGGCGACCGGAGAAATGAAATGGGGTGTGACTCCTCACCCAGCAAACATCCTGTATTTCCCATTATACAGGTGGTGTATTGAAGCAGCCGCACAACACAGACGAACACCCAGGTCGACCGTCCATTACAGCTGGAAACTCTTCACATTCTCATCTTGTGCTAGTCTGTACTACTTGTACTACTGCTCTGTTCACAGATTTTATAGCATTACTGTGTCACCAAATCTTGTATACCTAATAATATTGGGGAGCAACAGTGTGCTGACTTTGTTCAGTTTTCTATATTTTTTTCAGTCAGTACAACTTCAGTAGTTTGAGTGTGTGATTCATATAATTTGAAACATACAATTTTTCTATCAATGATTGCCTGGACCTAGTGCTTTCAGGGTTTTTTGTAAATCACTTGCATGTTTTAATTGTTTTATTTTGTGAAAATACAGTTCCACGAGCACTGAGGGGTTGTGTTTGCGCTTCAAAAATGTTAGCCAATCATAACACAGTGGTAAAAAAACGAAAAGAAAAATAAACTCATTTTAAGATATATAACAATCCAATTATATTAATTCTGTAATCAATTCTGATAGGAGAATTCAATAATATGACCTGAAATTGGATAGGCAAATAACGCAAGGCAGATTCAAACTCGTACCATGACTCAATATATCAAAGCATACTCACTGACAGCTAGGCTGTGGCTCCAACAGAAGTTATTTATTTGCGAGAACACAAATATACACTATTCATAAATACTTTCACAAGTACCTACAGGGGTTTAATTGCATTATCTGGACATATGGCTTTAACAAAACAATAAATGTAAAGTCTAAGATTAACAGGTTTTAAATACGCTGTCATTGTTAATAAGCAGTGAGCAGTTAATGTGTGTGCAGTGATAACAGAACTGAGCTGGACACTCTTGACACTGATTCAACGGAATGAATCATACCTACAATTTAAGCAGTTACAACTGCAACTACCCACTATTTTGATAACTGATTCTCTGTTGATTATTTGGTCAAATAATACATAAATCATATAAAAAAGTAACTCCTTCAACAAAATGTGCAAACCAAAGTCTATAAAAAATGGGAATGTGTGGTAGTTTATACATTTTTTACCAAACAAATTGTATTATGATATAATTTACTATAATGCTATACAACTTATGATGATGTTCATATACACTCACCTAAAGGATTATTAGGAACACCATACTAATACTGTGTTTGACCCCCTTTCGCCTTCAGAACTGCCTTAATTCTACGTGGCATTGATTCAACAAGGTGCTGAAAGCATTCTTTAGAAATGTTGGCCCATATTGATAGGATAGCATCTTGCAGTTGATGGAGATTTGTGGGATGCACATCCAGGGCACGAAGCTCCCGTTCCACCACATCCCAAAGATGCTCTATTGGGTTGAGATCTGGTGACTGTGGGGGCCATTTTAGTACAGTGAACTCATTGTCATGTTCAAGAAACCAATTTGAAATGATTCGAGCTTTGTGACATGGTGCATTATCCTGCTGGAAGTAGCCATCAGAGGATGGGTACATGGTGCCCATAAAGGGATGGACATGGTCAGAAACAATGCTCAGGTAGGCCATGGCATTTAAACGATGCCCAATTGGCACTAAGGGCCCTAAAGTGTGCCAAGAAAACATCCCCCACACCATTACACCACCACCACCAGCCTGCACAGTGGTAACAAGGCATGATGGATCCATGTTCTCATTCTGTTTACGCCAAATTCTGACTCTACCATCTGAATGTCTCAACAGAAATCTAGACTCATCAGACCAGGCAACATTTTTCCAGTCTTCAACTGTCCAATTTTGGTGAGCTCTTGCAAATTGTAGCCTCTTTTTCCTATTTGCAGTGGAGATGAGTGGTACCCGGTGGGGTCTTCTGCTGTTGTAGCCCATCCGCCTCAAGGTTGTGCGTGTTGTGGCTTCACAAATGCTTTGCTGCATACCTCGGTTGTAACGAGTGGTTATTTCAGGCAAAGTTGCTCTTCTATCAGCTTGAATCAGTCGGCCCATTCTCCTCTGACCTCTAGAATCAACAAGGCATTTTTCGCCCACAGGACTGCCGCATACTGGATGTTTTTCCCTTTTCACACCATTCTTTGTAAACCCTAGAAATGGTTGTGCGTGAAAATCCCAGTAACTGAGCAGATTGTGAAATACTCAGACCGGCCCGTCTGGCACCAACAACCATGCCACACTCAAAATTGCTTAAATCACCTTTCTTTCCCATTCTGACATTCAGTTTGGAGTTCAGGAGATTGTCTTGACCAGGACCACACCCCTAAATGCATTGAAGCAACTGCCATGTGATTGGTTGATTAGATAATTGCATTAATGAGAAATTGAACAGGTGTTCCTAATAATCCTTTAGATGAGTGTATATTAAAATATATAGTATAATACAGTTGTAGTATATTATAAAATAGAATGCCACTTTATAAGAGCACAGATCTAATCGATAATGACATTTACTTTCAATATTGTTTTTCATTAATTAATTGTTGCTGCCCGAGATTCAAACAAATCACAGCCTCATATGGTCTGACTCTCTCAAAGCCAAAAAATGATATCTGAAGGTGAAAACACATATAATTCAAGAACTTTACATGAGTTTGATGACACGATTCTCCATTAAACATTGGCCTTCACTTCCTCTACATCAGCTGATGTTTTGATCACATGGATCATGTGGCTGTTTACATTGTCTTTCTCACACAGCTTTAGAAAAGTTTTCCTCCCACTATTTCACCATCCATTTCCACCCAGCGATCAGAATACCGCAAAGATCCGAATCCTCCTGTTGTAGTTCCAGCTGACAAATGCAGAGGAACTTACACAACGTTCCCATGTCAACTTTCAGTTCTCTTCAGCATCTAATTGGGGAACTGTTTGACCCAAACGGCCCGCTTCCCCAACAAGAAACGCCGCAGATCTGCTGGTGCAGAAGCTGTCGAGATAAGACCTTATTCAAGCGGCTGATCCTTTTGATGCGTCCTCCTCAGTGCAGCCAGCCAATCCAGCTGTGCAGTAATCGCTCTAATTAGCTTGTCTGGCCCTGTCAAATGCACATCTATAGCACTCGCTTAGCATTGTGGTTTAAACACATGTAATCTCATTGTCTACAACTTTGCATTTCTTAAAGTAGCAAAAACATTTAACTAGCAGCAACAGTTGTACTTAAATCAAATACTGTTACTGTGTGTTTTATGGTAGATTTGTACTGCAAACGTGAACCTTATAGACTATATTTAGAGTAGATGCCATATTTCATGCTACGCACATGAAAACAAGGCTGTGGGGGATTGACGTAAATATGGATGTCCCACATTTCTTAAAAAAATTTAATAAAAAAAATGTACAAAAAATCTCAGTTTCTGCAAGGCATTTACAATGAAAGTTAATGGTCCATTAACATAAAAATACACATAGTTTCAAATTTATAGCCACAAGACTTAAATATTATGTATGTTAACATGATCTTAGTGTGATAAAATTGCTTACTAGCCTTATCTGTGTAATGCTAAACAAAAATGCTACTTTGTTGCCATAAAAATGTAAGCCGGTAAACCCTGTTCACAATTTTATCATACTAAAATCATATTAACATGTATGATGTATTGTGCCTATACTTTTGAAACAATGATATTTTTTACATTTATTGACTGGCCCCATTCACTTCCATTATAAGTATCTTACTACAACCCAAATGTTTTCTTTTCTTTTTAACTAAACAAGGTAAGAATTATAATTTTTTTGTGGTATTCAACATTATCCCACAAATGGTGTCAATTGAGCTTAACTCATCTAACTTATCTATCAGTTACAATTTGTGTATGCATGATGAAAAAGAAGAAGAGGGGATAGAAAGAAGAAATGCAGAGACATTGATTGTGGGTCAGCAGTGGCTAACTTGCGTGTCTTTGATGTATCATGGTTCCTCATTTTAAAAACTGATCATGGGTCATCTGGCACTATTGAATCACAACTTTGACAAACAACAGCTAAGAAGCAATGATTGACTCATACTGGACCAAAATGCTCCAGTTGAAGCTTTACTGATGGGACTTAAAAGTGTATCTGTATATTTCTTTGCTACAGTATGAAAGGTGTTGCTATATGGTCGCTATGGTGTTCTGGGTGGTGACAATACTTAAAGTCAGGGGTTTGTTTCAATCCTTGAGCCTATAGGAGCAATAATACACAACACATATACAACAAGAGCACCACAAATAATGAATAATAATGAATTAGAAAAATGCTATGTAAAATAGTTTTAGATGGGTTATATACTATGGCATGTTGTCTATAATATGCTGTTACAAAAAGGAGTTACAATATACAGCTATGAAAAGACATGTGCGCTTATTTATATCATAGAGTCATAGAGTATAATGTACCCTCCACCAGTGGCTAAACATAAGTTTTATATATAGGGCTTTAGTGTGTAGTCTAACGCATCTCGACTTAAAACTAGGTGATAAGCTATGTTCATATCTCTGTTATACTTCTCAAAATCAGCTTACATACCCAACGGAACCCAACAACAGTTCTACTAAATAATCCTTATCATGACAAGCAGATCTCCAATGTTAAATTAGTCACTCCAAGCACATTTTTTGCTGTTATTATAAAATGTGTGTGTGTGTTTGTGTTTGTGTGTGTGACTATATTTATACTACATTGTAAGGACCAAATGTCCCCACAAGGATAACCTGAGAAAACCTACCTTGTGGGGACCAGCCAGCGGTCTCCATGAGGGAAATGGTTTATTAAACATACTGTGACAGGGCGGAGTGTGGGGCTGGGTCTTGATTATACACACCCCGTCCCTTATCAGGCTAATTAATCCTCTGAGAGGGATAAAGGCCGACTGCGGATGGTGGTGCGACAGAGAAAGATTGTTTACGGGCAGCTGACCATCATGGGGCGGCTGTGGCTCAGGTGGTAGAGCGGGTCGGCTCTTAATCGCAGGGTTGGTGGTTCGAATCCTGGCCCACACGACTCCACATGCCGAAGTGTCCTTGGGCAAGACACTGAACCCCAAGTTGCTCCCAATGGTAGGTTAGCGTCTTGCATGGCAGCTCTGCCGCCATTGGTGTATGAATGTGTGTGTGAATGGGTGATTGGGACACAGTGTAAAGCACTTTGGTAACCTCTGAGGTTAGAAAAAAGCGCTATATAAGTGCAGACCATTTACCATGTGTGTGTTTGTGTCTCTTGTTTAAGTTTTATATTAAAACTATTATTTATATTGTCAAGCCGGTTCACGCCTCCTCCTTTCCAGTTTTCCCTTTACACTGGTGCCGAAGACACGGGAAGGAGGAGGGATACTACCATCCACCTCGACGGCGGAATGGCCGCTGACCGCATGGGGAGAAGGGGCTCGACCACCTGGAGCGGTCAGGGCCGCTGTCAGGGGCGGAGGAGTCCCCTACCAGTCGCTGAAACGCAGCGGGGTCTGAGCCCGCCGGCCACGAACGGGGAGGGGCTCGCTGCCGACTGCCTGGAATGCGGCGGGGCATTCCGTCTGCAGGGGCTGGAGGACTGCCTCCGATCCGCTCGGTGGAGGAGTGGCCTAGGACCAAGCTACTGCATATCAGAGAACTGGCGAATACGTGTTTTTTTTCTCTCTCTCTCCCACTGCAAGTCCGTGTTGGCCTTTTCCCTCTCTTTAAAATTTTAGAGTTTTTTTCGGGGTACTACACTGTTACAGTATTTTATTTGTTTCCCTCCCCCTGTCCCCTCCCAGATTCAGGAAGGCGGGGATGACCTGCAGGCAGACTGGGCTTAGGGCACACCCTCCCCCAGGGAAAGAGGGGGCGTGGGGTGTACTTCATGCCGGGGGCTCCACAGCCTGAAAGAACAAGGGAGGAATGTGACAGGGCGGAGGGCAGGGCCGGGTCCCTTATCAGGCTAATTAAGCCTCCGAGAGGGATAGCCGCACCAACATGTGTGTGTGTGTGTGTGTGTGGCATGTGTAGAACATCTCTGCTGCAGTGTGTGTGTGTGTGTGTGAGGCATGTGTAGAGCATCTCTGCTGCAATGTGTTTGTGTGTGTGTGTGTGTGTGTGTGTGTGTGTGTGTGTGTGTGTGTGGCATGTGTAGAACATCTCTGCTGCAATGTGTGTGTGTGTGTGTGTGTGTGTGTGTGTGTGGCATGTGTAGAACATCTCTGCTGCAATGTGTGTGTATGTGTGCCAGGAAAAGAAATGAGTGCACAGTCCTCTGTGGCCACACCCCTGACCTGGACACTGCCCTAGCATAACACTGCATCAGAAGGAGGCTGACCTCCTCCACTCACCTGGGGAGCACTGTGTACTGTTAGACTGATATTTAAATTTAATGATTATTTATGTCTCATGATGGAGTGTAATAATGTAAAGCATAAAGGCAATACTTTTATCTGATGCAACGACTGCATTGCATACTGTAATTGTACAAAGTTCCAATCAAATGCAATTTTCACTCAGAACTGCAGAGTAGAACAAAACAAAACTGAAAATGAAAGAAAAAAAACAAACTAAACAAATTTACATGAAGATCCACTGAAATCTTACAAAACACGAAACTAACATTTATCTGAAGAACCGCTGAATTCTTACAAAACAAAACAATAATTTATATGCAGAACTTCATGGTTACGGATGTAACCTCCATTCCCTGATGGAGGGAATGAGACATTGTGTTGATGAGTTGACACTAGGGGTCACCCTTGGGAGCCCAGACATCTCTGATCTTCGAGAAAAGGCTAATGAGAATTGGCATGTGGAATTTGCATGCCACTCCCCCAGACATACAGGTATAAAAGGAGTGCCGCTTGCAAACACACACGGGCGACGGGCAAGTTGTGACATTCAACAAGAGCACAGGCTGCCTAGGCTGTTGCTGTACACCATCACCTCTGTGTTGTCCGTCCGGACCAACACATGCTTGCTCTGGATTAACAGCAATAGCCTCCTCAGGGCAAGTAGCACTGCCAGCAACTCTGAAAGGCATTTGTCGTAACCAGGGGACCTGGCCTAGGGGAACTCCTGCCCGTAGATATGCTAGGTCCGACCTATTGCTGAATAGATGGCGACAAGACTGCATGACGAGAACGCAGTATGTACCATGTTGCCGTGCTCGTCTCTCGACTCGGGTCTGTAGCCAGTGCTGAAGTGGTCTCATATGCATCAATCTGAGCGGCATGACCGTCGCTGAGGATGCCATATGCCCCAGGAGCCCCTGAAAGGATTTCAGAGGGACCAGCATATAGTCTGTCTGAACGCATGCAGACAGTGCAGCACTTACTGCGCACGCTTGTTGTTGAGGCGCGCTGTCATAGAGACCGAGTCTAACTCCATACCGAGAAAAGAGATGCTCTGAACCGGGGCAAGCTTGCTCTTTTCCCAGTTGACCCAAAGCTCCATACGGCTGAGGTGCATGAGCACCAGGTCCCTGTGCACCAGGTCCCCTGTGTAAAACCCCTTCATCATCTCGGCTGGAGGGACAGGCTCTATCGTGTCCTTCCGTAGAAGGGAGGCGATCTCCGCGCGCAAGGCAGTGGCATTCTCGCCTCTCACCACAGTGAAGCGAATGTCATTCAACTTGGGCGGGCGCCTGGCGAACTGAATCGCATAGCCGAGTCAGATGGTCCTGATCAACCAGCGCGATGGGTTGGCGAGCGCGAGCCACACCCCCAAGCTCCGTGCGAGATGGAACAAAGGAACTACCATGTCGGATGTACCAGTGGGCAGGGCCTCGCGATGGGGCAGAGCCCAAGGTACTGAGTCTAAAGACATCAAAGCACTTATCTGGCTCCTTATGACCGCTCCCGGAACAGCCTGGGATGAGGAGGAAGAGCTTCCTCGTAGCCCGTGGAGACCATCACATCGGGGGTGGGTTTGTACCACAGCTGGGCACTCGGAAGCGAGAGGCCCTGTTCCAGGGCGCCGTACTTGTCAAAGAGAACCGGTGGCCAGCAGTCGTGATAATGACGGCCAGGGAGACTGGAAATATGGCCCAGGGAATGAGTAAACTGCTCTTTTATTGAGAATGTGGGTAATGCAGCAAGTTGGGCATGCGGCAAAACAAAAGTCAAATGTACCAAGGATTCTCCACCTGACCCTCCGGCGGGGGAGGGAGTGGTCTGCTTACCAGCTCCCGTAGTGCAGTTTCCTGAGTCCCGGGGCTGCTCGTCTCAGGGGCGCTTCGAATCCTTCTTGGGGTTCTTGGTGGCCTGCGGGTAGCTCCAAGAAGAGGCCGGCCCCGAGGGGTGAGCTGTGGCTGAGCTGGTGTTGCCACTGCAAGAGGACGCCCAGGGCGATGAGCAGATGGAGTGAGGGGTCTGTGGCTCTGCTGGTGCAGGATATGATGTATGGCCTCCGTCTGTTTTCTTACCATTGAAAACTGCCGGGCAAAGTCTCCAACCGTGTCGCAAAATAGCCCAACCTTCGAGATGGGGGCATCAAGGAAACAAACCTTATCAAGCAGCAGGTCAGGCTGGTGCTGCTCTGCACACCATGGCTGTATTACAGGCGTACCAGGCTGACCTGCTGGACGACCTGAGTGTGGGTGCTGCGCTCGACGAGCAAGCCTTCTCTGAGCTTCACCAAGCCACAGATCTTTCTCTCCGCGTGACCAAGCAAACAGCCCGTGCTATTGGCCGGTCTATGTCTGCCTTGGTCACCGTGGAGAGGCACCTTTGGCTCAACCTTTTGGGCATCAAGGACAAGGACAAAGTTTTCCTCCTCGATGCCCCGGTTTCGCCCACTGGCCTATTCGGAGACGCCATGATCATGGATATCTCCAGGTTCCAGGAGGTGAAAAGCCATGAGGAAGCCTTCGGGCAGTTCCTCCCTCGGCGCACACAGGGGGTGGGTCCTTCGGCCCCCCACACCCTCCTTGGTCCTGTTAGAAGGGAGGCTCAAAAGCAAAGCATAGCGAGTCGTGCTCCTCCTCACAGGGATTGGAGACAGTCTTGTCGCCCTAGGCAGCCCCGAAGCAAGACCTCAGGACCATAATTTCTAAAAAGAGAAAACCCTGATGGTCTTGCGCCTAGATTTAGGGGGTAGCTCCCCTCGGGACGGGGCGCGTGCTTCACTTCACCCCTCCCGGTACCCCCTCGAAGCCTCTCCATTCCTGCCACCTCTTGTGTTTCGGGTGGCAGAGGCTCCCATCAAAAGTTGGGTGTTTATCGGACGTGAAACACTCAACAACCCCTCAACAGGAAGTGTTAAAATCTAATACCCGTCTCAGAGATCCTGGCAGCGTAGAAACTTCTGCCAGATATATAATTTTTCTGTGGGTCTTAAGAACAGTAGGAAAGGGCGTCAGGATTTAATTCACCGCTTCCTCCCGTGTTTCAACGGTGTGGTTCTCACTACCGTAAACCGGATTTCTTTTTTATGTCTACAGTGAAAAGAAAATCTCCTGGTTAAAGGGGCCATGGAATGTGTTCCCCTTCCAGAGAGAGAGTTAGGTTATTACACTAAGTACTTCCTGGTTCCCATGGAGGGTGAGGGGTGGCGTCTGGCTTAGATCTTAAAGCTTGAACTGTCCAGTCTGGGTGTTCAAGTCCTAGATGCTGCCTATCAAGACGATCGTGTCTCAAGCCCTACGTCTCATTTGGCTGGTCACCATCGATCTTATGACGCACTTCTTTACTTCATTTAGAAGTTCTGCCACAACACAGGAAGTTCCTGAGGTTCGCTTTCGGGGGCGAAGTCTTCCAGTGTCAGGTTCTTCCATTCGGCCTAGCCCTTTTTACCCGCACATTCACAAATGCATTATGTAGCGATGGCTCCTTTGCGACTCCGGGGCATCTGCATTCTGAATTATATAGACGACTGGCTGATCCTAGCGCAGTTCAACGAATCAGTATCAACGATTTCCAGGTCTCAGGGCGACCACTTCCTCTGTGATCCCTCTGGACCTTCTGCTCATGAGACCATTTTTGTTGTGGCTCAAAGCCAGGGGATTTCTTCCAAGGGCCAAAACCCATAGGCTAATAAGGGTTACGCGCCTCAGGATTCGTTCCCTTTTTATGTGGTTCAGACCTTGTTTTTTTTGCCTTGGGTCCCACTCTAGGTGCGTCTTGTTGTCGCAGGATGCTAACGACAGACGCCTCCTTGACGGGCTGGGTAGCGGCCTTAAGTGGTCGTCCAGGTCGTGGTCATTAAGGGGATAGGAGGGTCGTCAGCTCGGTTGTCACAGTCACTGTCTCGAGTTGATGGCTGTATTTATGGCCCTGAAATACTTCCTCCTGAGGCTGCCATGTCTTGGTGCGGGTGGTCAATACAGCGGTAGCCTCTCACATAAATCATCAGGGGAATCCACGTTCTTGTCAGCTGTATATCTGATGCGTCGGATTCTCCTTAGGGCCCAGGGCAAGCTCCTGTCACTCAGGGCAGTTATATCCCTGGATGCCCGTATGTGCGAGCAGATTTACTGTCCAGACAGAAAATACCAACGGGGGAGTGAAAACTCCACCCTAAGGTAGTAGTTGCCCAGAGTTCGCCAGCAAGGGTCTTGCTTCTTACTGATAGCACCGCGCTGGCCGAACAGGGTTTGGTTCTCGGAGCTAATTTCTTTCCTCGACGGCTCGCCTTGGGCGATTCCGAACAGGAAGGATCTTCTAGCTCAGGCACAGGGGACAATATTTCATCCCTGCCCCCAATTGTGGAATCTTTCATGCTTGGCCCCTAAGGGTACCAACTGAGGTTATCGAGACCATTTTAAATGCGGGCTTCTTCCACTTGGAACAAGTTTGGGTGAGATCGTATAGGGCAGAAGATGACCTCTTCGCCTCTATGAACAGCGCAATGTCTCTTCTACTTCTCCCTGAGTCATCCAGCCCCCTTGGGTCTGGACGTTAAGACACATACATGACCCAGAATGCATCTGTATGCATTTCTTTCACCGGTTTCTCTGCTCCCGGGAGTCTTGGCCAATGTTCACCAGAAAGGGTCTTGCCTCCTACTAATGTTGCTGCGCTGGCCGAACAGGATATGGTTCTCAGAGTTAATATCTCTCCTCGACGGTTCACCTTGGGCGATTCCGAACAGGGAGGACCTTCTTTCTCAGGGGACATATTCATCCCCGGCCCGAATTGTGAAACCTTTCATGCTTGGCCCCTGTAGGGTACCAACTGAGGTTCACAGGGCTTTCTCCTTTCTCCTCCACTTGGAACTGATCTGTACAGAGTTTACAGGACAGAAGAGGACCTCTTCGCCTCTGTTGATAGCGCAATGTCTCCTCTGCTTCTCCCTGATTCACCCAGTCCCCCCCCCCCGATCGTGGTGGTGCATGTATGACACAAATGCACCTGCATGCGTTTCCTTCTACTAAGTTGATATTACAGAACCAGCTAACTGCCAGTTTGCTTCAGTTCTGGATTTTCTGTAGAAAGAACTGTCAGCTGGCACTTGCCTCGCCACTGCCAGGTTCTATGTGGCCTCCACTTCGGTTTGCCATGCCTTGGTGGGCGGGGCGCCCTCTAAGAGGCATCCTTGCTAGGGCCTCTTCATAGGGTAAGACCCCCCTTTTAAACCTCTAGTGTCAGCATTTGGTAGACTTCTGACTCTCATGATGTTTCGTCTTATAGCAATTACGTCTTTAAGGAGACTTGGGTACCTACAGGCTCTGTCTCTTTTGCCGGCCTTTTTGGGTTTGCCCCAGGTATGACCAAAAGCATTCTTTGCACCCTCACCCTGACTACCTGCCCAAGGTGCCTTTCACGACCCTTGGCCGGTTATTCTCCAAGCCATCTGCTCCCTGCTGTTTGTAACGCCGGAGCAGCTAAGACTTCTCAGACTTTGTCCAGTCTGTACCCTTCAGACTTATGTCCACCGCATTTGCTAGTGGCGTAAAGTCAGGGCAGCATTTCTTCACTTGGAAGCCGTGACCGGGTGGCGGTCATCTCCAGGCAGACTCTGTCACTTTGGGTGAGGGACATTACTGCCCGGGCCTACGAGGCGTGCAGTCAAGCTTCGCCAGAAGGTTTTAGGGCTCACTATACCAGAGTCCTCTCCGCACACATTCATTAGACTTTTATAGTTTGGATGTTCTTGCCACTCCGGGCTCTTATGCCCTTGAGTCGACATCTCAAGCTCATGTCTGAACAAGTTTGTGATGCGGCAGGCTGGTCCTCTCCGCACACATTCATCAAATTTTATGGTTTAGATGTTTATGCTACTCCGGGCTCTTACGTCCATGAGTCGACATCTCAAGCTCATGTCTGAGACCTCTTGCGTTCTTGTGAGCACACTTCACAACCGTAGGGGTCCGGACAGTCCCAGTGCGACGGCGTGGGTATTGCGTTCCCAAAGCGCAGCATCAAGTGAAGCTTTTTGTAAAGGGAACGTCTCGGGTTACGTATGTAACCCTTGTTCCCTGAAAAAAGATGCTGCGCTGTTTTGCCGCACTGGGATGCCCCAGGACTGCTCTTCAAAAAGAAGTATCTGACGACACCTGGTGACGCATCCATTTATAGCCTGGCCACAGGTGCATCTAATGATTACACCAGCCAAGGCTATAAATTCCGATCAATGTTCATTGGCGTCTTACACACATATTCACAGCTTGGTCACAACTAGGATTGTTCCCAAAGCGATTAGCAAAGCGCACCATCTCGTTACGCTTTTTTCAGGGAACAAGGGTTACATACGTAACCCGAGACGTTTGCCATTGTCTCTTGTCAAGTATTGTTAATGTAACCTTGTTTGCTAAGTCAAGTTTCAGTCTAGTTAATGTTCATGTTAATTGTTCATGTTTATGTTTAGTTCATGTCTATAGTTAGGGTTTTGGATTTCACGTATGTAAATAAACTGCACTTGGGTTCTTCATCTTCACGTCTTCGTCATTGCCAGTGCCAGCACAACGTTACAGTTTTGGCTGTTTCTAGTGCTTACTGCAGTGCTTGATGCACAATATTTACAGTATAATATTTAGTGCTGGGCGATATAGCTAAAAACATCTCAATATTTTTACACATTTTTACTAAATCCATTATATATCAATACTCAATATATTTAAATTGATTTGTGATGAAATAGTTTAAAAGGGTCTGTTTTTGTCAATAAGAGGAACCATCATTTTAACCAAACTGTTAGAAATAAAATACAGAACAAATCTAGTTAAAAACAAAACTATCAAAGTTTTCCAAACTGTTTTAACTAAATGAGCACAATGAAGAATGATATAAAATAATTTTTTACAACTATATGCACAAATAACAAAACATAGTAAAATTAATAATGCAAAATAACCCCAGTTTTGAACCAATTTACTGAAATGTATAGTTCAAAAGAACTGATTTGCTGAAATATGATCGGTGCATCCCTAATTTTAAGAGCATTAAGCGCAGCGCTATGCTTAAGTCATAAGCGCAAAGTCAATTGGCATGGCCATGAAGTTTTGATATTTTCACGCACACATGCGCTAAGTCGAGGCACAAGTGGATTTGGCAAAAGCGCATGTACAACACGCAAATGGGCTGGGTCAAATGCAATTTCATTTGGAGGTTCTTCTCTGGTTATTCCACCTTCTGCGTCCAATTATAGTCAAGCACCAGCGATATAAAAAAGGCAGCACAATCATAAGAAGTTGGTAGTGTAAATGGACTGTATGCAATTAATTAAAAGAATTGAAAATTACGTACTTTTGTGCATTAACTGCGTCCTTGAATTTCAGGAATATTTCTATGAAATGTGACTGTTGTCATAATTTGGATTTACGCTCCATTAAATTATAGAGAATGTAAATATTATTAATCATTTTCATCTACTGACATACAAATAAAAAAAACACACACACACACACATACAATTATTATTTTGACCACTTCGAATGAAAATAAAATATAATCAAAATAACGAAGTGGTCAAAATAATCACACCAATTCCAAACATTTTACTCTCTCCAACTTCTTCCACCAGCCCCTTTTACAGTAACTTAAAAATGACTCTGCATCAACAGGTGGAAAAATACCTATACAAATTATATCATAAATACATGTACAATATAATAATAATAAACTTGATAAATAAACCATGACCTATAGATAGTTAAACAGAAATCTCTTACATTTTTGTTTCATAAAATGGCTACAAAAGTGATTCAGGGACTTTCCGACGATTTCACGGAATTTGATTTTCCACTATATTTTAAGAGTTTGGAAATTAACTTAATTACCACCTGCTAGTGGAATCTCCAAACTGCAATGAGTTTAAACTTAGCACTGAGATAAGATGTGGTCCTGAAACCGATTGGCCGATTTCTCAGGAAAATAGCAAATTGTACTTTGCGGCACTTAATTTACATACAATACACCCACAGTTTGCATGCCTATACACCCACATTATGCAAAGACTTCCACCCAAGCCCACTTGTGTTTTGCACTGGCACAAAAATTGCTCTTAGAATTAGTGCGATCACAAAATTAGGTTAAGACATTCTGCACAGTCGTAGCACATAGTGCTGTGCTTTGAACACTCATGAAAACAGAACCCTTAAACTTAATTAAATCAAAGATGTTGTTAAAACATCTCTTGCTGTGTCCTAAGTGACACTCTATACACTATGCAATCAACCATCTAATGTATGAAATTTCAAAGTGTAGTATCATCTCAAATGGACCACTAACAATTTTCATTACATTGAAACATTCATCGTTTAGCTGAAGAATGTGATGTTTCAAATGCATGCAATGTGTTGCCACTAGCTTTAGTCCCTTAGCCAAACTCAGTCAGCACTTATATCTCAAATAATGTACATATTTACACAGCGTGGGGTGAAAGGCATTCAACTCACATTTGTAAGTTGCTGTCTTCACTGAAGTTTCGCTAGTTAACATATGCACTGTTAATTAAAATGTTCAGTTCATCATCGTGGGCAGGTAAATCAGCTCTTTCTGCTACGCCATGCAAGCCCCAACCGTTCAACTGCATAAAGTGTCTAACATTCCACAATTTGGGTGCATCTGGGTACTCGTAGTACTCTTCTTTTTGTACCATTTTCGGTTTGAACACACTACTTACACTACAAAATGGTGTGGAAAAGTGTGAAGTATGTGATTTGGGATGCATCTTCTGTCCTAACATACTCATACTGTTTTTAATAGCATACACACTGGCACGGTCTTCAAGAAAATGTCATCTGAAATATTCCATGCCAACAGAAAATGTGCGTAATGTGCAAATTACATATTCTGTATACTGCAGAGTAATATGTTACTAGTATGCTATTCTGAACAGAGCTCTTTGTCTCAGAACTGCTGAGAAATGAGAGTGGCTATGAAACGAGACATCTTACCGAAATAGACAAATCTAGTTTTTGTACAAAGAAAAATGTTTTTGCTGTATGTTAACAAGTGAACCAGTTATTGAAAATAGCAGATATTTTTGTCAATGTTTATAGTGTGCTGCAAGCCATCACCACTCACAAATAGTGGTGCTCTTTGTTGTAATATTTACAGGATGGTTGGGGCTTCATTCAATTTCGCCCTTGTTGCCTCCTATTTCAATAATTAAGTTTTATTCATTCTCTCCTCACTTGTTTGCTGGGCTAGAACTCCCTCTGTCAGCTCAGGCTATTGAGACCAGGACAACATACAAGTCAAGAAAACACAGCACAGCTAAATGAACAGTTGTACTATACTGTTATGTTAGGCAACAAAGCACTCTACCATACTGTCTGAAGCTCCTATGTCTTGTCTAAACTTCACAACCCATGTTCTCTGGCGTTTTTATCCACTTAAAACGAATTAGGGCACAAGCATTGAAAGTGCAGAGACCCTATTGTTCTTCTAAGGATTATTATTATTATTAAGTGATTGGTCCAGCTATGAAATCGGACATCAGAAGACTACTTGAGAGAGTTCGAACTGCTTCAAGAACTGTGCACCTCCAGAGTGAGGAAAAAGTCTAGAAAAATCACTCTGGACCCCACTCACCCAGCCCACTACCTTTTTGAACTGTTGCCTTCTGGCAGGCGCTACAGAGCACTGAGCACCAGAACCATCGAGTACAGGAACAGTTTTTTCCTCAGGCTATCCATCTCATGAACATTTAAAACTTATACCCCATTGAGCAATAATTATGTGTAATACACAGCTTAGTCTATTTATATTTATACAACATACCATAGCTCTTTTGCCATACATTCCCTCGCATCTGTATATAACAGATTTGCATTTGTATTTTTACATACATATATATTAGGGGTGTAACAAGTAGCATGCGTCAGTCTAGTGTTGGCGTGTACAGAGAACCTATCTGTTGATTAAGAAGTTTGTTTGTTGAGATAAAAAGATCAAACTTGTGAGATGTCTCAAAAAATGAGATGTATGTTTAGGGGTATAGTATTGGGGCTAATCACATGTGTGTGACTATTTTGGGTAACGGTCATAGCACCTCCACCTGGCAGCAGGAAGTGTGACTCTTACAACAGAATTAAAATAGTCCTCTTATGTGTACCCAAATTACTACAAAATTGTTTAATATAATGTGAAATACCAAATGCACATGTCCAACATACATTGTTTTCCAAAAGTCAACAGGTGGAGATGGACCCATGGTGTTTGGGTCCGTTTAAAAGCTATATTTTTCAACATGTTATTGTCTAAACAATTGATGCCTAGGTATGAAACGGTGCAATACATTGAACTGACTGTATTTCTATCCCTCACATCCTTTTTACATTTCAAATTATATGTTTTTTTCTCTGTCTAAAATCTATAGTCAGGTCATTTGAGAATTGCAAATGTGGTCTGATACAAATATCTAGAGAGCCCAGTTGACAATGGCCTAGTATTCAATGAAATACAAGACAATTAATTTACATAAGAATGGCTTTACAAATGACCAACAGAAATTGGTCAAAAGGTTTATTATCCATTGGCGAAGCTGTCAGAAGATTTTGGAATTGATACATGGAGGAAAAACACTTCTGTTAAATTTCCAACTTTGGCAAAGTTATCAGCCAATAACCTCAAATCAGCAAAAAATTGTCACTGTAAAGCTTTGAACCATTTATAAAGGTTTGCAAAGAGCATTCAATTCTAATGTTAAAAGTTTAGTGCACAACAAACTACACAGGTTCATCACCGTTAAATGGTTTCCTATTTTGCAGCAAATACAAGCATGTTTTTATCTTACTGTAACTCTCCAAATATTTAACACAATATACGAAAAGACTGAACTCCCACCTCTTCAATTGTGTCATTTACAGTCTTCTTTATTCCAGTAACTGACTGCTGTACTGTCCACACTGCATGCATTAACACTGCCTTTATGCTCTACTGTATGTGTAATGATACCGCCATGACTCAAACACCTCCTCTCTGTCGTTTTCTTCACTCGTTCAACGCTCAACTTTTATCAGCCACACTGGAAACACTGACACACTCACACTTCCAGAATGAGGTGACAAGGAGGGAACTGTTTGAGAGTAAATGATTTGATCTAATTTGTAGAACTGCTTTGTAATGATTCACTGAATCATCAACATTTATTTTAGGCTTCTGCTATTGAGCATTATAATGTATTAATTAATACGTTTTAGTGGCAAGTGATTTGGCAAAGTGATTAGTTATTTGAATAATCACCACAATGCAAAACAATTTTGTTTTATTTTACAAAAATATTTCTCACATTAAATGGCTGATATAATCAAATAGGACATAAACTACCCTTTACATGGCAAGAAATGAAGAGCAAGAGCCATCACCCCTCAAGGTCATTCATGCTTTAATGGTATATTTTCAAATTGTATCAACGTGGATTTTGTCTTATGTTGGTTAACTCAATGTAAACAGGCAAGAAAAAATGGATACATGTAAAAATATGAGATTTGTGGATTAGGTGTTGCAGCATATATGCAGCCTGTGTAAACAGAGCTGTTGGTTATGTTGTTTTTTTTTATTTAACAACAATACTGAAATGAAAACAAGAAAAGCACTCACTGCTTTTGGCTGGATAACTTTAGTAGCTTTAAAAAGTATTAATGTATATATTTAATTATCATGCAGAAAAGACTATACCAGTAATTTAAGTAGGTTTATTTTACATTTAATATTTTTTTTTTTTTTTTTTTTTTAAAAAAGCCTATTTATAATAAAATAAAAAACTATATATTTTAAGTTTTACTAATTTAATTTCATTAAACTTTACACAATTCAATTTGATGGAATCTTGTTATGAAATTGAAATGCATAAATTATTTTATTGCTAATTTTATTACCTGTTACTGCTGTTAGATATATTTATGTTGTGTGCTTAATTAATACATTTTTGGTATTAATTTTTTGCTGTGGTGTCAAAACGGTTTAAATTCATAGTATCTAAAATTGTGAAATTACTCTGCTACTGGTCTAAATTACTGAAATTTTGGTATTGTGACAATCATGGACTAAAAAAAATGTTTTAATTTCGGTTAGTTCTGAGCAGAAACTGTTCTGCGGCCTACTTTCCAAATGGTAATAATTGTAAATAAAAGAGCAGTTACTAAAGTTATTTTTTAAATAATAATACTCTGTCTATGGAGTGGGTGAAATACCAGTTGCAGTGTTGCCAGATCTCACAAGAGAAACAAGACTCCTGTTTTGAAGAAAAGGACTTAATGTTTTGGTTGTTTTCATTCCTTGAACCGTTTCTAGTCCCTGGTGATATATCAGTACACCTAAAGATTAAAAGCTTAAGACAGAATATACAGAAAAAAGTATGCTACTCCAAAGAAAATGTTTGTCTTAGGGCTGCACAATTAATCGAAATAAAATCAAAATCGTGATATGACCTTGTGCGATTATTAAATCACAAAGGGATGCAATTTAATTAAATAAATAAATTGTCTGCTTCAAAGTTTATTTGCGCAGCACTGTCCACTCTATATTAAGTTATAGTATTATTACAGTGTTTTTAGAGCAGTACTGTGCTCCACAACTCCATCTCATACTTAGAGTAACAGAGGTGCTCAGAGTTCGGTTCGATTTGCTTACATGCGCTAAGCACTTTATTTACACCGGCGCATCCCTTTTGAAACTGTTTTTATAATCATCTGTGGTAGCAGCATCTTAGTCTCCACCAGGCACAGGTGTCATAATAATTCTGTGGCATTACAATACAAAAATGTTCATTATGGAATAGTCATTTTATCTCATTTTACGTAACATGAGATCACATTAAACTCTAATGATGATGCATGAGAGCAGCACTGCAGTATGTGCAAGACTGAGAAAAGAATTACACAGCTCAGATGCACTCTAAACTTTATAAACAGCTTCAGGTGTTGTACATCGCGAAGTACAAGGGAATTATACAAATATCCCAAATAAGTAAAAACAGAAGCACTCTCATTCTGGAATAAATGGAGTCTGAGCCCTTTAAAGGAAACACCCAGGTGTTACATCTTAAATGCAGTTATTTAATGTGTTACAGCTTTATTAAAGTTTAAATAATTCAGAAGCAGGTCATGTAATTAACTACAAACTCTGAAACTGGCATTTCTCTGTGTGGTCAGCGCCTCTTCTATGAGTTGTGTGAATGTCCCGATCTAAGGGGGAGAGATTGAAACTGCACCCTACTGAGGCTCACTGTGTCACGGGATGCTCATCCCTCAAGCCCGCACGCTTAATGCAGCTAGATTATAATGCGCTGGCTCGTGACTTATTGAATCATAATATATGTCACTGTGTATTATGAAGTAAATTGGCAATATGCAGATTTATTAATAAGAAAGAGGTTTTTCTTTTGTGAGTTAAAGACGGATAGAAGTGAACAGAAAGGTGAGAGAGGAAGTCATCGCCCCATTATACACTGCAACAATATACGTTTCTGATTTGTTTTGTCTTGTTTTCCAATAAAAATATCTAAAACTCATATAAAACAACATACATTTACTTTAGCAGCTATACTGCAGAAGAAAAAATTGTTATCTGAGAATGTTGAATATAATATTAAAAATACAAATATTTTAATATATCTAAAAATCCTGTAAAAAAGATGCATTCACCTGCGGGGCAGCATATAAGATATTTAGACGTGCTTTTAGAGAATAGATCTTGAATATAAGTATAATTTGTTTTTACTGCACTCGCAGAAGTATAACCAAGTGAAACAAATACACATACATACAAAAATACACTGATATTTAAGATCCATTCTCTTAAAGCAAGTCTAAATATCTTTTATGTTGCTTCTCAATTAAATTGATCTTGTTTTAAGGATTTTTACACACTTTTAAATGGAAAACAAGACAAAAACACTTGATAACAATAGTTTTTATTTGCAGTGAAATTCTTTACTGAATTAAACTTAATAAAAAGTATTTTTTCCCTTTAATTCAGTGAACGTAATTTATATTTATTTCTTTATAATTAGTAAGCATTTTTAATACAACCTTTTAAGTCAGGGCACAAGCTGAATAATCGGTTAAGAGCTAATGAGTAATCGTTGCAATAATCGCAGATTAGTCGAATAATCTTTCTAATAATCGTTAGATTAATCGATTATCAAAATAATCGTTAGTTGCAGCCCTAATATACAGTGGAGAATAGTTTGAATAAGCCTACTTGTTTTTAAGACTTAGAGTAAAGAGTAAACTTGAATATTTTGTATTTATTTAATTATTCAATCATCCACTATTATTTTTGACAGCAAAAACTAGGAAGCAACTGTGGAAACAGGGAAATTCAGTTAACAGTGACATTGAGCAAAAAGTTTACATATAACCAGTTTTGACAGAGCTGCTGATAAAAGTTAAATGATCAGCATTGGATGATTAAATGAAAAATAAAAAAATGGAGATCGGTGTCAGATGTTAAAATCCTGATTGGAGCATCCCTAATATTAAAGTTGACTGGGTTTCAAAAAACAAATGATGATAATTAATGGGCTGTGACCCTACAACAAAATGGACAAAAACTGGTACACAGTGGATGGGTACAATTTAAATATAACAAATATGTTTTTTGAATATGAATATGTTTTTCTCTCTCTTTAACTGTTTATATATATTTATTTGTTTGAGGGAGAATAAAACAAAGTTTGGTTCTTTTTAAGTGGGCTCAAGTGTGAAAACCCCAGTAGTCTTTTGGTATATGAAAAATATTACTAGATGGCAAATAAATCGAGTCATTCTTTACAGCCAATTATTGCTGTTGTGTTAACTTTGTGCTAAATGGTCCAAGCACAATATAAGCCTAACTGTGTTGAGGAGGAAACTGTTACAAGCTTAAAAGTTACTCATAATTTATAGTGGAACTACAGTCAAGCTATATATAAGAGAGCAATACCAACACAGTCTTGAGACAACTCGTAATAATTCATATGAACTGGCGAACATTAAAACGTTTTCTCCATACAGACCATTATTCATGGCACACAAACGCTTTGAGTTAGGGGTTGAGGAAAAATCATATTAGGGTGGCAACATTAAACTATAACAGATAAATATGTAAATTATAGAAAAGACTAAACAGAGCTAAAAACAAAACAAAACAAAAAACTTATAATAATTTATATAACAGGCTTGAAAACATCAGAATTTAAAAGATCACAACAAATTTCACACAGGGACACAAATGAATTGGTGAACAATTTCTAAAAACTGATTCAAAATGAATCAGAGCTCCCCACAATACAATTGAGAAATAGAGAGAGATATTTCATCAGAGGAAACGGCATGTGCAATTCAGTGTGACAGAAAGGGTGAAGTGTTTTCTCTCACGACACAGTTACGTGTTGCATGGAATAGTTGCTGTCCACTACTGAAAAATGTAGTCAAGTTAGTAGAAGATAGTAGCATCACTACCTTTCATTAGCTACTCCCCAACACTGCAAACCAAGATCATTTATTGTAAATTAATAATAACAGACACTGCAGGGCCAACAAAAACAGATGATCTGACAAAACTATATAGCAACACCCGAACTGTGAAACATTGTGTACTCTTTGTAAATGCTTTTGTTTACATCGTGCTAGTGGCCGAGCTCAGGTTTCTGCACTGGCAAAAGGTTTCAAATGTTCTCCGTGTGTCCCATAACCCAGATGACACAACATCAATTTCACAACTGCCTTCCAGACTAACTACTCAGCAGCCCACACTACATCCCACACTTTTTACTACACCCAATTGGTGGTCTATTTCGGGTATTTTGTGGAATGTGTGAAACATCTTTAAATGACTCAAGAGTCTGGTCATCCTGCTTTTAATGCATTCATGTTTACTAGGATTTTGTAGTTTATTGTTAAGGTTAATATAAGGTTATCAGGTTTAAGGATAATAACAGATCAGATCAAACTTCGAAATGCATTACCATACACTGTATATTCTATGGATCCACCGATATGAACATTTTTGTGCCGGCACTGATACCGATTTTAACAAAAAAGCCATACGCCAATATCAATACTTTGCCATTCACCAAAATGTACAAAGAGGTAAAAAAGCTAACTATGAATAATTCACATTGAACATGGATTGGATCTGTTGAAAATGCGACAGGCCAAAATTTTAAAGACAGCCCCAATAAAAAATATATATAAACAACATTAAAAAGATAATATATATAGAGTGCAAGCTCTTCTAACTGTGGCAACTATGTGGAGCTATTACATGCTTTTGCTGAGAAAAATGAAAAGTTAGCTAGACATTTGGAGACATCCACTGTATTTTTTGGCTTTACAAATAGAATACAGAACGATTTAAGCAGTCGGTGATGTAATTACAAATTATTTCAAAGAGGAGATTAATGCAGCCCCATTTGTTGCAGTTGAAGTAGACGAGACAATAACAAATAATGGTTATTTGTCTAAAAGTGAGGTGACTTTCGAGGTGAAGGAGGCGAATGATGACATACGATAATTGCTGAATATATATTGGGAGCATCAGATCTTAATGGGGTGCAGGCCAAGATTAAAGAAAAGATACACAAAGCCACATTTACCCATTGTTATGCACACAAATTGAGCCTAGTGCTCTCGCATTCAGTAAAATACATGTCTGAGTGTAAAACTTTTTTTAAAACAGTTGAGGGACTTTTTCAATAAGTCGACCAAGTGCACCCACCTACTGGATGATGTTATGAAGCAACATGTAACAAGAGCAGCGCCCACGAGATGGAGCTTAAATTCTAGACTAGTGCAGACGATCAGCATGTATCAATCTGATCTGTGAGCAGTGTTTCGGATTATGAGCGAAAATCCTGATGGTTGTTATAATGAAACCCTGATGATGGCTGCCGGATATGACCTCTGGCTGTCAAAAGCATCAACCTGCGTCTTCATAATGGCATATGAGGGCATTTTCAAATGAAACCGATGCACTCTTTTGTGTACTGCAGTATAAAGTAATGGACATTGGATTCTGCTGTGTGTGAATCCGCGACACAATGGGAGTTGTGAAACAGCAGAGACAAGAGTTTGACAGTTCCTTTAATCAATTTGAGCAGAAATGTGTCACACTTGGCCTGACAGACAATGCAGTAAACAGCCGATCAGAGATGAGAGGAAAAGAAAGTTTTATAACATTCTGGACAATGTCAGTGTTCAAATAAAAGCTAGGTTTGATAAAGCTAACTTTCCTTGGTTTGGTTGATTGCATAAAATTTTACGAAATGCCACAACATTGACTCAAAACTGCAGAGCTTATCAAAATATGCAAAGTACTTTGAGATTGTTAGACTAAAGGCTGATCCTATCGGACTGTATAGTTTACAAATGGTGAGGAACTAATCTAAATCACCTGGACAGCTCCTCAGCTTTTTGGCCCAGAATGATCTTATGCAGACAGATCCTGAGGTGACAAAGTTACTCCAGCTGGTACTCACTATGCCAGCTACTACACCGTCTGTTGAAAGGTCATTCTCTGCTTTGAAATGACTCAAAACATACAGTCGGAATCGGACTAACCAATGACGACTTTCATCCCTGGCAATCATCTCTATTGAGACTTTTAAAAATAAAAGAAAATAAAGAGGACATCTGCAACAATGTCACATCTTTGTCCAGAAGGATAGGCGAATGGACTTAATTTACAAGTAAATGTAAGACCATGCAATATATATTTTCATTTGTGTTGAATGAGTATAAACAGTGGAACTGCATTCACCTATATAACGAAAATCGAATATGTAACTTACCTGTATGCATGTATTGTAAAGAATGCTGATATGAAATATGAAACAGACAGTCGAACCAATAGTCATTGTGCAACCTGCCAATTGAATGGTGAATTTAAGCTACCTCTATTGGGTTCATATGTTGCTCTGATACTAGCCAGTGCCTCCCCAGCCACTGACGTCACCGCACATCCCTGCATCCCATTTAAAGTTTGCAATCGAGAACCACTGAGCCAGATACTGAAACTTGCAACATAGAAATTCATAGGAAATTAACTAGATTTTTATCACTGAAACTGGATTGCAAATAAAAACATTGCACAACGGTTATTATGAAGTTAATATGGATGCACGTTTAAAGACTCATGCCTGAATCTTTGCTGGGGAATTTTGGGAAGTTCACAGAAAAGAAAAAAAAAAGTCTGACTAAGGATTTGTGCTGATGCCTGCCTAAAAATACACTCCAACGTTCCGCTGTCTTGCATCAAAACTCCCAACTGCAGTGGCCTTGTAAATGACATAGCTATGAAAGAAATCAGACCACCTTTCACGTACTTATCTGCTATTGTGCAGTGAAATAATGTAAGACAATACTCATCAGCGTTTGCCCTAATTCTTGGAGGATAAGTTTCTATTGATCACATTATTGCAATCAAAAAAACAGCTCATGAATGAAAAAAGGGAGTTTCATGCAATACAGAGGAGGGAAATAAGCAGTTGTGAGGAGAGTTGGAATTGATCCAGTGAGGGAATCAAGGATGTTCTTCCACTGGTTTGTATTGTACTGGACTGTAAACACCTGTTTCTGCTGCTCTGACTCTGGTGCCAGATCAATATCAAGAAAACAAAACTCCCTCTGTCATCTTAACACAAGTCAAAACTGCCAACAGCAGGGTCTGTGACTCATGCCAGGGGTCTTACAGATCAAGGGCATAGATTATATTGGGTTGTATTCAAATGAATGCATGTTATCTCACATTATGTGAAAAACTTAATCAAAACGGCAGGACATATCTAAGGGTTCATCTCCTTATTTTTAAAAAGCCAATAGCCTTTAGAGTATTTTACAGCCAGGAAAAAAGATTTATGAATGATACAACAACTATTTTGATATTCAATTAATTTGTTTTATTTATTATTTGTTTAATTAATACAGCTGTTCAATCATGATGTCAATTAGTAAACCTGGAAGGCTAATTCACCATGGGTTCCCTCAGGAATTTTCAAAGGGGTTTTAGATAGAGATTTTCGAATGACTGGTAAAATAAGATATGTGGAGAAAATAACTTGGAGACTTTCACGTTTTGTTCTAGAGCATAAATAACATACAGACATGCATCAGTTGTGGATTTTGAAGCCATTGTGTCTTTTACAAATGAATTTTGCTAGCTCTTCACTAAATAAGGACTACAACAGTTGGCCATTTCATAAAGCACATAGCACCCATGCTCATGGTAGTTGTAGTCCTTAATTAGCATTGTGATAGCAGCATGTGTTTTTATAAAACACAGTAGCTTCAAAATTAATGTTAGATGTATGACTGTGTGTAATGCATGTTCTAGAACAAAATGTGAGATTCTCTTCAAATAATTTTAACCACAGGCCTTATTTTACTCTAAATCTGCAATTATAAAGATTAACGGCTCAAAAATGATAATTGTCTTCTGGGTTGTTGGACTACAACCAGAACTGCTCTATTGAATGAATAAGCTAAAAGTTATTTAAAGTGTCCCTATGCTTTGGACAACTTGCATTGATGATTTTTTTCATTCAAATGAGTTTTCTCCATTTAAATAGATCTTCTACTGTAAAATGACTTCATTGACAAAGATTGTCAGTGCACTGCACAAAGATCCAATTTAACATATTCATTGTGAACTATTTTTATTATTGATTTTTATCCATTTGTTGTTTTAACCCTTTCCAGTTTGTACCAAAGTCAAAAACAATGGTAAATTGACACTTAAAATGAATAAAGTCTAGACATTTCCTTTTGCAACCAGGTTAAGAAAGGAACGATATTATGAGTATTAGCGCAACCAAAGACACACTGCCTTTACTATGATTTGCTGCTTGCTAGTTGGAGGTTGGTGGTGTCCTATAATTAGGGGGAGGGGACATTCTCATTGTAAAGTGCATTTAATTTGGAAATAAAAAATTGTGTACGAGTCCTGAAAGAGTCGACTAATCCACTCAAAAACGTCCTGGTAAACTCACCCAACAGATGCCTGTAAGATGGTTGATTGATTGATGACAATGACTAGAATTAGATATCAGGCAAACATCTAGACTGCACGTATTCCCCTCCCCCAGTTAGATATGGACCATGAAATCAGGTTACCATGAAAAATCCATTAAACATCTAGAGCCATAATCTTAAAAAAAGACCAATACAATAATAAACTTGAACACAACAGCTAAATTATAAATTTGCAATTATGAGTTAACTTATGTGTACAATTTTGTATCCTGTTTAAAATAGCCCCAAAAATTCACCCCTAGCATCTGAGGTATTGGCTGTGCTTCTAAATTTATGTTGTTAATTTTCACCTCATGGCGGCCAGAACTGTCAGCCTCATCTAAATTAAGATCTCTCCGTCTGCCAATGAAGTTTCATGCAACTCTGTCAAGAAAAACGCATTTTGTGCTAATGGATAATGGATGATTATATGAGTCTCTGCATTTGTTTTATATAAATGAAACATTTTAATGGAATTCACTGTTGTTTGTGCAATGTTTAGTAATACTTATAGCATAATGTATATTTTGTGTAATATATGATGAATATTATATTTTCTTATGTATGAATATTTCAAGTATATTATATATTTAAAAATATTATTTATATATGAAATATTTTGAATTCTGACATGGTGCCACACAAAGCTTGAGGTGACAAGAGGGATAAACCCATTGTAAAAAATAAAATATTTAATCCTTCAACAATTCAATATATATTCTGCATATTCATGTGCTTATCTTATAGACCTAAATTAATCATATCAACTTAATGCTGTAGAAACTTAAGAATCACCCAAAACATCTGGACATCAGAACTCATATTAAAGTTCATCATGTGAAGAATTTCATGAAGTTTCACAGATCTTATTGTGATTATTATTTTTTGGCTTGTTCACACGTTTGCCTTGACCATATAAGCAGAGTTAAAAATCAAAGAATAGTTTCCTTTATGTCGTTCTACACAACAAACATATTAATATGTGATTAAAATAATAATATGCAGTCAAATCTGGGTTGCAAATCTGGGTTTACTTACAGTGTACTTATCCAAGAAATTACTGAGTGTTATTAGGTAACTACATGAATTTAATATGGGTTAAGATTAGGGTTAGGGTTAGGTTTAGAGTTAGTACCTCATAATTAATGTAGTTGTTGTAATAATTTAGTATGGAAATGTAGAACAGTACTGTAAAATATAGTGCTACCCAAATCTGCCACTCACTCACAACTGTCCATCATGATCACTTAAGGTTAATTTATTATGGACTGTTCTTATAAATGTGCAGGATCCACTTCACATTAGGTGGCCTTAACTAATATTTACATACATGTTATTGCATTGTAATTACATTTAAATTACTTGCATTTAATTACATTTGTAGTTACACTGTTAACTTTACCCCAAACCCAACTCTTACCCCAAAACCTAACTCTAACCCCTAATCCTAACTTCTAAACCTACAGTACCTCAACCTCAGTAGCAGCAAATGTGACCATTTTGCAGAACAACATGTAGTTACATCGTAAATACATAGTCTTGTATGTATTTAATGTTAGTGCATAGTAGTTAAAGCCACCTAATAGAAAATGTGACCACTTATTACATTATGCAAACAGATCATTAGTTAATATAGATTAATTTAATTGGAAATCTCATTACAATGTGTTCCATTAATTCACAAATGTCTTGAAATACACTCAAATAATAATAATAATAATAATTTTAAGATTTACGCATTTCAATTTAATCACAAAATTCCATCAAATTAAATGGAGTAATTTTTAATAAAATGAAGAGGAAAAAAAAAACAAGTTATATTAATTAAATTTTGTTAAACATGACTTGTTATAAACCTTAAAACTAGGCTAAAATATTTTTTGAGTGCATTGATGTGTTCAGAGTAACAGTATAGCCTACATAATATATAATGACGTATCCATGAAAGTTATTATAAAGTGGAGCCAAAGTTAATAAAACTCTTTGACCTGTCATAGAGACATATATGACTAAATATTTGATGATGATGTCCTAAGGCGTTGTCTAACTGTACCACCCATACGCTACAAGCGACGCGACAAATACAGCGCTCCCATTATAGTCTAATCCACGCGGCCGTTTCGTTCATTATAACAGAAGTGTTCTTGTTTGTTGCGTACACTAAGAGCGCTCAACTGATCCTTCCTAGAAAAAAACAAGCCAATAGAAAAACTAATATAAAAAAAATTACAATAAAAAACAGAAACCGTTTTTCTGAGCATATGATTCTTATAAATGCATGCAATATAGAGAGTGCAGTTCGCGTCACAGCTGTCAAATGCAGAAACAGGAGACGCGCTCCGCTCAATTTACCGACCTGTTTTTCAGCGGCTGACTCTTCAGCTCGTAATATGTTTTAGGCTCTTCGTGAAATTCCTCACCGACCTCAAAGTCGGGCACGATTCCCGATTCCGACTGCATTTTGAAAGTTGTCAACTTTTGTCAGCTCCCAGGTGATGAAAAAAATAATGCGTCAGTTCTAACCCGTACTTTCAGACGCATGAAGTGCCAGCCACCGTGATGTCAAGCTTTCAAGTCTCCTTAAGCTGCAGCGGTCCGCTAGTTTCATTTTGTAGTCCGTCAAGAGGGCGCTTTCACGATAGTGAATGGCGCCGAACATGAGCTGGAACTACAAAACCCAAAAAAGTGACAGTCATGTGTCAGCATATTTTGATTGGCCGTTATTAAAAAGGAGGCGTTACCATTTTTTTGCAAAAGTCTGTGTCAGGCTCGATAAAAATGCTGTTATGTAAAGGAGAGGGATACTTTAACATTTTACTTGTACATTTTATTGAATATGCTTCATTCACCAGGGATAAATGTTGTGTTATTTTCAAGCACACCTTATTAAATCATCGCTTCAGTTTTGTAAACAGTACAATCGATGGCCACACGATGACAGTATAATTAAATCAATAAAGTAACATCATACTTTAATGCTTTCAGCCATGACCTGACAAATTCTCAAATATTTGCATTTGGTACTAGCTAAGCTGGTTTATTACAGCATATGTACTACTCACACTTATGTGCAAACATTTCAGTACCTCATCTGTCAAAGTGTGCAAATAAATTGGGACAAATAAAAAAAATATGATCTGAGATTATGGAATCTGCTACTGAATGTGAATGTGTAGTTGTGTTCTATTTATTTATTTTACCATCATGATAATAATCATCTACTTTCTGGCTGACTGCTAATGTCTCACTTCAGACAATCGGACAGGACTGACATTGGCTTAGGAAAGGAAATTATTTGTTCTCAGACAAACCACTCAAATGAATGTTTCTCTTTGCACATTTGGTCTGTACTGTATGTGACATGTTCTCTGTCCAGTATTAGTGTCATTATTCTAACTGAATCAGGTAGTCTGTAAATATTTTTTTAATTAATTATTATTTTGTATAAATTAATTTGTTTTTATTTGCATTGTGCTTCGGAAGGACTAAAGCTGCGTTCACACTGCCAGCGACACGCAGCGACAAAATGACCTCATACCATTCATTTTCAATGAGAGCTGGCGACTTCCGGCAACACGAGCGACGGCAACCATTGGCAACCGGATGTGGGAGTTTCCAGCAACGCGACAAAGTTTAGAAATGTTTAACTTTATGCAAATGAAGGAGCGACAGCCAATATGAGAGAAGATGGTAGAGCTCATGTGATCCTAATATTTTAATAATAATTTTAATTGTAAAGAAACATTTCTGTTTAGACTCTCCACACACACCACGACAAAGTAGCTGGCAGTGTGAATGCAGCTTAAGGAAGGACTCGTACGACTCCATGTCACAGACAACTAATCGGAAATTAAGATGAACAAGTTATGTTTCAATTGTGTACATTTTTTATGGCTAGAGAGAGAGAGATAGATAGATAGATAGATAGATAGATAGATAGATAGATAGATAGATAGATAGATAGATAGACAGACAGACAGACAGACAGACAGATAGATAGATAGACAGATAGATAGATAGATAGATAGATAGATAGATAGATAAAATATAATTGACTCATGTTAAAAACTGTTTCTCAACATCATACCTCTGAGGTAACTTGCATGTTTATGTAGGGGAGATTCATCACAACTCTTAACAACATTTATACATGTTTCCCTTCATTGATTGGCTGAATATAGCTCCAAATTGGATTGAACATTGAGCTAGCCATTCATCAGAGTTGGTGTTTGTGTGTGTTGTAGTTGGGGGTAATGAGGGGTGGGGGATCCCTGGGGCATTTGCACAGTGGGCATCGGGAAGATGCTTATTAACCAGGCCCTTTGTTCACAGATGCTTGTCATATTTTAATATATAAAACCTGAGCTCTGTGTGATCCAGTTTTGTTGTAAATGGAAAATCCTCTGTAAAGCCTTTCAGCATTTGTGTACACTGTGCAATCTATATATGAAGAGTAATGACCTAAAGTTGCTTAGAGAAGAGCCGGGACTTCTGATTTGTAGGGGAGGCGCCTTTTCTGACAACAGGTTCAATAATGCTAATGTATCTTCAATCGTTGTGTTGCCTGGGCCTTATTTAATTATCATGTATTGAAAAAATAATCTTATTTGCCACATATGGTAACTGCTTTTGCCAAGTAGCTAATAAGATCGATCAAAAATAGATTTGAAACATTATTATTATAGTGGATTTGATTTCCATGTTACACATATTCAGACAAGTGCACACATACACGTCAAAGAGGGCTTGAGCACATGCCCTTTTTCTTCCTTGAGAGAAAGTGCCCTTTTTTTGTGGTGCTTTTTAAAAAAAAAACATTTATAAATTAATATTTATAGACAGTGTGTCAAAGTATTAATTATTTACTCCATTTTCTTTCAATTTAATTGCATGCTATGATTAATCGACTTACATTCACTGATGTAATCAGCAGGGGCAGACTGGGCTGTCATAAAGTGGCGGCCCATTTCACCTGATCGCGGTCCATTCGGCCCCATTTGCGGCCGGCCCACCAGGAAATTCCCAAACTTCCCAATGGCCAGTCTGCGCCTGGTAATCAGCATGTAGTAAGTTATTATCAACTCTCGTCTTTATTTCATTAATTCTTCAAAAAATGTTTCTAATCTTCAAGAACGATTAATTGAACCATTATTTGAATCAGTGCACATGTAAACTATTAATTATCTACTGTTGTCTTTCTTTTTCATTGAACGCTATGATAAATCAAATTAATTGAACAATTAATTGAATTAATAATCATGTATCTGAAGTTGTCACCCCACTCTCATTATCTTTTTCTATTACTTTACTCCTTCAATGAACATTTGGAACCTTCAAAGAAAAATGTATCCAAGATTATTTGAATATAAATGATTAATAGAATCAGCATCTTTGTATATTCTAAACTTCAAAGGATTAGTTGAACTATTAATTCAATTTGACTGATTAATTAAATCAGCATGTATCTAAAAGAATGAATTAGCTACTCCACTGTCTTTCTATTTCTTTACACCTTCAGATAAAATGTCTAATCTTCAAAGAACGATAAATCAAAACTTTAGTGAGTTAAATAAGCACATATCTAAAGGTATTAACCCAATTATCTGCTCCATTGTTTTTCTATTTAATTGAACACTACGGTTAATTGAATTAATTAAACAATTATTGACTTAATTAGCAGGTATGTGAAACTATAACTCCACTCTTGTTCTCTATATTTTTCTTTTCATTCTTCAAAGAATATTTCTAATATTCAAAGTACAATTTTCTAATCAGTAACTGAATCAGTGATTGAATCAGCACATACTGTATCTAAGGGTATTAGCCTAATAAGCACAGTTGTTTTGATATTTTGCTGAATGCTACATGATTAAATTAATTGAATGATTAATTGAATGAATAAGCATGTATCGTTATTAACCCTCTCTTGTTGTCTTTCTATTTCTTTAATTCTTAAATGATTGGTTCTAATCTTTATAGAACGATTAATTGAACAATTAATTACATAATAATGATTACGTGATTGAATAGGTATGTATCTTAAGGTATAATGGGGCTGAAGGCCCCCCTGGAGCAAAAAAAACACCTTTGATTTTATTCTATCCCAAAATACTAAGCAGCAACAAAAACTACCACAGGACCTTTCTAAACACCTGTTTGTCACTATACACTGCAAGATTTCCTGATCCATGATCAGGTGTAAAAAGCCCCCCTGTTGCAGGGGCTAAATTAAGTATTAACAAACTAACTCACTAATAAACCAAAAACAAAAACAAAAACAAAAACAAAAACACAGGGACCCAAGCGTAAACAATATATGCAACGACGGACAAACTAACCAGGGGAAACAAGGGCTTAAATACACAAGTGAAAACAAGAACCACCTGGGGAAACTATCAGGGTATGAGGAATACCTGGGGAAATAATCAGGGAATGAGGAACACCTGCGGAAACAATCAGGGAATGAGGAACACCTGCGGAAACAATCAGGGAATGAGGAACACCTGGGGAAACAATCAGGGAATGAGGAACACCTGGGGAAACAATCAGGGAATGAGGAACACCTGCGGAAACAATCAGGGAACTAGGAACACCTGGGGAAACAATCAGGGAATGAGGAACACCTAGGGAAACAATCAGGGAACGAGGAACACCTGGGGAAACAATCAGGGAACGAGGAACACCTGGGGAAACAATCGGGGAACGAGGAACACCTGGGGACACAATCAGGGAACGAGGAATACCTGGGGACACAATCAGGGAACGAGGAATACCTGGGGACACAATCAGGGAATGAGGAACACCTGGGGAAACAATCAGGGAATGAGGAACACCTGGGGAAACAATCAGGGAATGAGGAATACCTGGGGAAACGATCAGGGAGAACCAATCAAGAGATAGAACTACAAAAGGACTACAAAACAAACGGAAAGTTGTAACTAAACAAGAATTTCAACATAAAAGCACAAGAAAAGGAATACTTGACAGTTTTACTTAAGTGGGGTGATTAGATTTGTTATATTGACTGGTCGAATCATAATTTTGATTAATTTGTTTATAGAATACTTGAGATGTGTTTGAAATTAACAGGAAATTATTTTAATATACTGTTTTATTTCAAAAGTATAGTCACAAAACAAAAACAATATTTGTGTTTACATGATTTCAGAGTAATAAAATGACTTACTAACACTTTCTGTGTAAGTTATTGCAATTTGCATATTTGTTGCCATGATGATGTAATGTCAACAAAACCTAAAATGACTGTAAAAATTTACATTTAAACAACTTTACAGCTCAAATAATGCAGAATAATTATTTGAATAATAATTCATTACAGAATAATTAATGCAAGTGCTTTTATAAAATTACAAGCTTTGTATTTCTGCTTCTGTACCAGGGGCTGAGCTAGGGGTGATTTTTGTGATGGGTACAATTTAGTTTAGGCAGCATGATCACACGTGAAGTCGGTATGATGTTTCCGATAGTTCCGGTATCCTATGATTGGCGACTGTGCCGACGCGCTGATATACAGCATTCTTATTAGACATATTATGGTTCAGGTAAGGTTTGGGTTGGTGAATAGAATCTATAAATATATGATTTCTCTTAATTTTATAACGTCCTGTAAAGCTGAAAACAACTTGCTTCACTACTAGCTTTTGGCAACCTCTGTCTCTCGCTCTCTCTGTCTGTGTGTGTGTGTGTGTGTGTGTGTGTGTGTGTGTGTGTGTGTGTGTGTGTGTGTGTGTGTGTGTGTGTGTGTGTGTGTGTGTGTGTGTGTGTGTGTGTGTGTGTGTGTGTGTGTGTGTGTGGACGGCATGGCCCCGGTCTCTTTGTAGCCGGTGTTGGGAAGGCGTGGTGGGTGAGTGTGGAGCTCAACGCTTCAGTGTCTGATCACAGAATTAAATGATGTGGAGGGAATGAAGCAGATGTGCGGCGCTACAACGGACAGTGACCATCTGAATTCGGATACGCCCTTATAGAAAAGGGTAAGGTTTCTTCGCGTATGTACAATGAAATTATTTGTTTTTAGTTTTCTCGTTTATCTTGTCATCTGGCTTTGACAACAGGCTGCATCGAAAGCACGTGACACTAACCGGACGGTGTTAATGTGCTTTGTTTGTAAATAAAATAGGGGTTGGAAAAGCTCATACAGTTTGCATTCAATTATTCGCATTTATTCAGCTAAATTACAGTGAGATGTGTTATTCTTAAGGAACTATTCAAAAGTGGGACCTTTAATGAACCTTTCATCGCGGCATGAAGTAAAGATGAATACATTCATTAATGACCCTTCAGATGGTCATTTTATTTTGAATGAATCAGCTTTGTGAAGTGAATTAGAAGTGCATTGTAAACTGCATATCTGTGAGAGTATACAGGGTGGTTGGCCAAAAATGCTGTCTAGGAAGGCAGCTTAGGCTACTAGGTTTTTAAATACAATCAAAGTTTTTAGCTCCTTTTCTGGTACTGTGTTTCTGAAGGTAGCGGTATATTGTGTCATTCCATAGAGGTTTGTGACATGAACATTTTCTGGTTGATGAGCATACAATAAATTACATTCAGGACATGTGATGTCATGGTATATTTTGGCACAAGTGTGGCATAGGTAGACCAAACTGGGATTGTTGAAGCTGTTGTGTGTAATTTCTTAAGTGTTTAAATTAATTTCTTCTTCCAGTGTAATGTTCAGAGACAACTATAAGTTGTCGCCCTTCACAGGCTGATTTTCCTGAAACACTGTGGATCTTTTTGAGAAGCCTTACAAGTCAACATTGGCTTAACAGCTTTAACTGCTGAATGACATATTCCTCATTTTATTATAATATTTTTTAATCTTGAAATATGTCCACAGAGGGGCACCAAAAGTGAGTTTTACAGGCAGTATTACAGTGAAGAGGAATGCCTATTTTGTAACCCAAACCCCAAACCTAAATCTAACCATCAGTTGAGTAAAAATGTTATGTTAGAGTGAAAAAAGCATTATGTATTTGAATGAATCACGCTCGTCACTGATTATGCGAAAGCGATTACTTCCTGATCTGAACCCGTGTCTCCCACACTGCTGACACAATGTGCTTCTGGACGCGCCACAGGGAAGGTAAACATAATGAGGCCGATGCAAAAATGTCTGAAAGGAGATGGTGCTTGTCTGTGAGTCGACATAATGTGGCTGATAGTATAGGGTACCAGAACTCTTGGATACACATGTTCTTCCAGTTGTGTGGAGTTTTTGCGGCCCAGATGGGCACTCGCGTTTGTCTTTTGTGGTACTCTAGCTCATTTTTATTCTACACTTTGCCTGAAAGTAAAATTAGGTCAGGTTGGGTTTGAGTTTAAATTTGCATCCATTTATTTGCATGTCGGAGGTGGTAGGTGCTCTAAAAAAAAGGTTGATGCTGTTTTGCTTTTTAAGAACATGTAAAATCAGCATGGTATGAATTTCAACATGTACATTGCAAATTCACTCAAATAGTGTTTTCTATTGAAACAGGAAGCTTAAGATATGTTTAAGACAAGAAGTTTGGATTAAGATACCAAGCTTAATTTCAGCAACTACTAGTTCATTCAATGAAAATGCCCATGAATTTGTGATGGTTGCATTACCACAGAGAGTCCACAAGGTAATCATTTTGCTACCATTTTGGTAACATTAAAATGCATTTTTATATATATATATATATATATTAATCTACAGAGTACATAGACATTATCTATTAAACACTTCAACATATTGTAACTGTTCCATGACAGGTGCTAGTTGACACACTTTTTACTCCAGTAAATATTTTTTTACTGGATTAGGTTTATTTTTAAATAAATGTTTAAAATATTCATAAAATAAATAAAGTAAAATAATTCAAATAAAAGAAAGTTAGTGTACGCGTGCTACAGTAGACAAGCATGTGACTGGCTACAGCTTTAATCAAACACAGAGGCATATATTAACTGCTTATAAAGCACTGAACGTGAGATTAATAAAATTAATGTTGCGTAGCCACAGTGGCTAGTAAGAAAGTTACCTGCCAGTGCCAATTTCTACCCGGGTGTTAATGTCAAGCCCTGTGTACAAGACTGTACTTAACGTGAACTACAATCCCATCAGCATTGACGTAAAAAACAATGGGACAATACAAAACTATTTATTTAAATTTGTAGATGCTAAGTATAGAAGCAATTTATTTGTATTTTATTACAAAATATTCAAATATCTACAAATATTTAAGTAGAGACCTACTTTATTGCATCATTTCCAGTGAAAGGGGAGGGTTGCTGCTGAGCTCTTTTGGCGCACTTTGTTGGTCATGATTCTCTGATTGTTGGAGTATTTCTATGAAACTATAATGAAACTAGTAGGTATTAAACATGCATGTAAACTAGCATGTATAGATGACCTCAAAGCTAACAGGCATGGACTAAAAGCCACAAAAGTCAATTTTTGGTTCGAGTGGGTCTTCAAAAAAAGACCTTCCCATTCATACATTTTAGGCCTGTTATTTACTGCGTTTTTGTTTTTCCTAGTACATCTCAGGAAAGGACAGTGGATTTGACATATGACTAGCTTGTCAGCCTTGTAAACAGGAACTTTTAACAACAAGTTCCTGTTTACAAGGCTGACAATTAGTCATATGTCAAAGAAGAGCCTTTCGATGTGGAAATTAACATATTTTCTGTAAGAAGCAATAGCAATAATTCACGTTGGAAAAGTGCTGTCAAAGTTAGACAGCGGCTAATTTTAAACACCAAATCAGAGAAGATGGTGCATTTTTTCTGTGTTTGTTATTGTTCATTTGTAAACAGCAAGCCACTGGTTATTTTTCTTCACTAGTAGCACATTGTGAAACGCTCATGGCTTATGTTCACACTGCTTTTTTTATGTACAAATGTAGTTAAGAGCAGAGGTCCTAGTGTTTTTTCTCTTTTCCATCTAATGAAAGTCTTGAAACTTCTTACAAGCCTTGCTCCTCTCTCTTCTCTTGTTAACTGGCTGTTTGATGCTGACACAGTTTCAATTTATAGCTGGCAGGTTTCTCCATAAGATAAGAATACCCAACACACAGGATAAGACATTTTTGGGTATACATCCTGTTTTTTAAAAGGGTGAAATGCATGAATAAATGTGTGGGTAATTTTTTACCCCAAAATGTAAAGTAAAAGTAAGAAGTTATATAAACGGTAATGAAACAAAATGAAACCAATTTTAGAAACATTAAGACCCATATTCCAATTCACAGGAGGCTTCTGTACTGTGAAAAAATAACAAAAAAACAAATAAATCTCATTCATATGACTATAATATGAAGTAAAATATAGTATATTGTTGTAAAATACAATTGTACGTATACTGTACGTCAAGGTATACTGTAAAATAAATAAGATAAAGTAAAAAAATGGCAGTTGTGGTTCACGGAAATGCGTACCTTTAAACTATTTACTCACTCTCTCTCTCTCTCTCTCTCTCTCTCTCTCTCTCTCTCTCTCACACTATATATATATATATATATATATATGTATGTATAAATATACACTGTATCTCACAAAAGTGAGTACACTCCTCACATTTTTTGTAAATATTTGATTATATCTTTTCATGTGACAACACTGAAGAAATGACACTTTGCTACAATGTAAAGTAGTGAGTGTACAGCTTGTATAGCAGTGCAAATTTGCTGTCCCCTCAAAATAACTCAACACACAGCCATTAATGTCTAAACTTCTGGCAACAAAAGTGAGTACACTCCTAAGTGAAAATGTCCAAACGGCAGAACTGAAAAAGCATGTGTGAGCAAGGAGGCCTACAAACCTGACTCAGTTACACCAGTTCTGTCTGGAGGAATGGGCAAAAATTCCAGTAACATCTTGTGAGAAGCTTGTGGAAGGCTGCCCAAAAATGTCTGACCCAAGTTAAACTGTTTAAAGGCAATGCTACCAAATAAAAACAAAGTGTATGTAAACTTCTGACCCACTGGGAATGTGATGAAATAAATAAAAGTTCAAATAAATAATTCTCTCTACTATTATTCTGACATTTCACGTTCTTAAAATTAAGTAGTGATCCTAACTGACCTAAGACGGGGAATGTTTTCTACGATTAAATGTCAAGAATTGTGAAAAACTGCGTTAAAATATATTTGGCTAAGTTATGTAAACTTGTGACTTTAACTGTATGTATGTATATATATATATATATATATATATATATATATATATATATATATATGTATTTATGTATTACAATATTTGCTTGTATTGTCTTGTTAAATTAAATTTATCATGGTTTACAACCTTTTTTTTATTAAAATGACAAAATGTTACAGTGTAGAATTTGTTGTACTGAATTAATCTTTTTTGCAAATGTTAAAATACTTTCTCGTATCCCAATTGGATGTGCAGCAATTCAGATGTGCAAGTAATTCAGGTTGATTTTCCAAAAAAACTGTAAAGACTGTGGCTCTGTTACAGCCTCTGTTTGTTTGCAATATTGAGCAACATGCTAGCAATGCATGGCTACATGATAAAACATGCTAAAAATGTCTAGCAACATGCTAGAACATGCTAGCAACACATAGCTACATGCTATTAATGCCAAGTAGCAGGCTTAAAAGCCTTTAAATGGCCCATCACATTGGTGGCTTTTTCAGCACATTTGTTGTAAGGTTGTGCATGTAAACACGCTTAATGTCTTAACCAATGCCTTGTTTTTTCAACCAATGGGAGATGGGTGGAGCATTTGGGAAGACCATATGATAACAGTCATTATTTTTGCAATATCATTCAATGGCACATTTTGTACAGAAATGACACACTTAACATTTAAGACAGCCAGAAAAGCCACTGTATCAAAACAAAAGCATTTATATCAAGTTCCCATGTGGATGGTAAACAGAACAAGTTCTCACACCCCACGGGTGACATCTCCATGGAACATGTGATGTTTTGAAGACCATTACAAAAAAGCTAAACTAGCTGAAAATTTGCAGTAAATTTTCTGCTCGTATTTTTCATATGCAAATTAGATTTTAAATCGCTGCAAATGTTTTCTAGAAGTTTGCAGCTTTTCGCCAGTAGTGGTGAACCTCTGGCAAACCTACTGGCAACTCTTTAAATTATCAGTGGCGAATTTGCCATGAACTCTCGATTTTCGTAAGGGGAAACATCCAATAATCAGATCCAGTTGTCAGCCCAATTCAGTGTAGTAATACCACTGACCTTCGAAATACTAAACAAACAACATGCCTTACAGCTACTGTTTAGACTGTGAGATGCAGCTGGATTTCCTGAGGGTTGCAAACATGTGTAATCTCTCAATCAAGCAACTGGCAGACATTCAACTGGCAGCAAGGTTGCAGACGTTTGTGTGTGTGTGTGTGTGTGTGTGTGTGTGCGCGTGTGTGTAAGAGGTGTGTGTAATCAATCTTATGACACGATATCAACCTCTATTGTTGAAGAGAAACGAGAAAAGGGTCTGTCCTGAAAATGAATGGCCTTTATAGTTGAGCATCATTTGGTTTAATAGCAGACTTCAACTGTAGTATCATGTGTGTTGCTTTGCTTGCTACTGAATTAACTGATTGTTAAAATGACTAAATTGAAAGAAGATCCTTCTGTTGTGTTTTGGTGGAAAATTGTCAGTTTTTGGATTTATTCTTATTTTTCAGTATTGAATATAGCTAATACAAGTATATTTATAATGACTTTGCAGTGGTGGGTGGACCTCGGACCCTCTAGGGGGATCCGGGGGTGTGTTCCCTGTAAGAAACATTTTTACATTTTAAAGTGAAATGCATCAATCTGTGAACAACGTTGTGCTCTTGTAAACAATTTTGTGCCCTAGTAGTAATTTAATCAAGATGGTAACAAACCACAAGATGGATGTTCCTTTTCAGTCAGGGACTGTAAAGACAGTAGCCCTTGTGTCATTGCCCATAATGGGCTTTTGCCACCCCTTGAATTCAGTGATTAACTCCCATTCTCTTCTATACTATTGGGAGTATATTTTAGTGCAGGGGCGCAGCTACACATTTCTGAGTGGAATTGCAAATCAAAAGTTTGTGCCACATGCATCTGTCAAGCGGGGTTGGGGGGGGGGTGGGGGGGGGGGTTGACTAGGCCGATTGCACCACCTTTAGAGAGCCGCTGGCACCCCCCCTTTACATTGCATACCTTGCATATATGATTATGGTTCTCTTATGTTTTATAGTGTGACATGTTAGCAATTATTTTATGTTCGTATAATGACCAAGGCTGTGTGTATTTGTACTGATATTTCTATTATGTGTTTGAATAAAGTACAATGTAATGACTTGTCTACATAAATGATCTCAATTCAGAGAGTTCAGAAACAGGAATTAACTAAACCCCTGTGATAGTGAGTGATAAGACAGTGATAAGCATGAGAAGAATAAAAATCTAATTAAACAGTCAAATTAAATGATGTAAATTGAAACAAAGGAGCAAACAATACAGATTAGTGATTGGTCCTTTGCAACATCATTTGCACATGCACCATTCATTCACATCTATGTAAGCTGCCGTGTGGTCATCTGAATGTGCTCCTCCTCTCTGCCACTCACTGAACAGAGTAGATGCAGAGATTTGTGCCTGCGACGGGAAAGCAAGACCTTGTGCTCGTGGGAGAGTACTCCAAAAAGACGCTAGATTTGTCGCAAGGTGCTTTTGAAGAAAAGGTTGCTAAAGGGGTCTGAAAAGCTGCTAAATCTAGCAACTAAGTTGGCAATAGTGTCAGTCGACATAAGCGAGGAAAGTGACGGTTAAACTTGTTAGCTAGCGTTAATGTTACCTAACTTGGCTAACATTAGATTAACGTTAATTATCAATGATAACTTCTGCAGTAACGTTATCTGTTAGCTGTCATACATTCATAATTATAAAATTGTGTTTCGTGACTGGGAGTGAGAGATTTTTGTGGAAGCAATGGTGCAAAACACAACGTTAGAGATCTTTTATGTTATTGTGAGAAGTGTAAAATACAGGCCACCACAGTCTAGGTAATTAATGTGAAACCCTGCTTTGAGAACTGTATGCTATCTTGGATTATTTCTTTTCCAATGCATTCTGGCATGAAGGACACATATGATGTTGCCTTAGGATTTTGAGGTATCTTAAGAGACAGCACAATTAAGATGCTATAGGCATGCTCCTTTGAGGCTGGAACATGCCTATAGTGCCTAAAAACGCTGTCTAAGTAGGTAGCTCGCTAGTATTTTTGTACATCAGTAGGCTATAAAAAATAAACAACATTATGCTGTAAGATGTCATTGTGCAATGAAAATTTTCTAAATTGAGCCACTAACTTTACTTTGATGCAAGTTCAAAGAGTCCTTCTGAAAAGTACATCTGTTGTGCATTTGATTGGGCCGCTGAACCCCTGAACAGTCTCTCAAGGAGTTTATAACTCCGTTCCTGTAGCTACACCACAACACCAGCAGTGCCAAAATGAAATCAGCTTAAATCTATGGCAGGTTAAAGTAATAGTTCTCATGTTGTCCCAAACCCATATACAGTTTTTTTTGTGGAACACAAAAAAATCAATATGCAGCTCTTGCCATACAATGACTGTTCAAGGTAGCCAGTGGCTGTCAGGCTACAAAAAGGACTAGGGACCTATGAATTCTGTGATGTGGAGAATGCAGACAGAATTGCGGAATTGAGTCATATAAATGGAATTAAGAGTAAAAGGTTACGGAATGTCATGGAATTAGGGATGAATATTTGGGGTGAATTTTGGATGAAATAATTGAAAATTTAACAATTAATCAATATTTGACCAAGTGTGATTTTTACACAGGAACTCAAATGTCTTCACTCCGCTTTCCGTCAAAATAAAAGCTTGTTTCAAATGAAACAAGAAGACATTACGACAGAAATATATTACCACTGTATAGTAAAATGTAATTACAATTATTACTAATTAATAATTAATAACAATTTAATATCAAATAATTATAAAATAATAATATTAACAACAAATAATTAATAGTAATTTAACATGAAAAAGTGTTATATTAAATATTATTTATATTAAATTTAATAACAGTTATTATTATTTTTATTATTGGCATTATTATTATTATTATTATTATTATTATTATTAAATTACACTAAAGCATTATCATAACAAGCTTCAAAATAACTTTATTAGACAATGTTTTGACAATAACATGTTATTAAAATTTCAAAAAAGTAAATCCATGTAAATTGAAACGGGAAAAGTCCCTAAAGGACTAAAACCATGAAGTAGTCAGTACAACATCCATACAATATGATTTATTCCAAGTCTTCTAAGGTAATATGATAGTTTTAAGAAAGTTATAGTTATTCACTGATAATCTTCACCTTTACCAAAATTAGCATCAACTACACCAGCATTGGTGCACACAAGTATAGTAACCATACACAATTGAATTTTTTTTTTTAATTCTTCAAGCTTGACAGCTGTGTTTAGGATGAATTGTCATTTGCATATTGTAAAACTGTGTCAAGACTCTGTGATAAAAATATATATCCTTTTGTTTCAATAATAGCATACAGTTTTGTATGCATACATAAGGGTTAGTAAATAATGACAGATTATTATTATTATTATTTATTACTATTCCTTACGTCTATCAGTGTTTACTGCCAACATGGATCGCTGTCTACACTGACAGCTTCCACACTAATATTAAACCTTGTAAGTGCCTGATTTGATGTAAGCAGAAGGCAGCAGAATGTGTTGCCTATAGTTTTAAATAGCCTTTGTATTTGTGATTCACTACAGGATTCAAGACACTGTCTTCATATCTCTGAATAGCTTGAGCACTACAGAACTGCAGAGCAAATAAATCTTGATAGGCAACATGTCCAGGCTTTGTGTAGACTGCTGTATAAAGCTACACACATGTGTGTGGTGAGAACTGTCAGCACAGGTTACAGATGTTCTGCTTCTGAATTGGTGACAAGTCATGTCTTCAGTTAATTTGCGGCTTGAGTGGTTTTGGTCACGGAGAGCCCCCTCTCCTGAGGACTGCAGTCGAACTCTGTTGCTTTCACTGCAGAGCTAGTGCAGTTTGTCTCCGGGAAACTCTGCAGTTCGTATGCTGCTGTGGAGCAGTTCCTCTCTGATGTGATATGTACAGTGAAACCTGTGCTCCTACTGAAACATTTATTGAAACATCCAACGTTGCCCACCATGCAGAGTCCAGGCTGCTTCAACTGAGATTCCAGCTGTCAAACCCAGTGTCCAATAAGGGCCCTCTTCTCTAAATACAGTGTTGGGCGACATGACCTAGCATTAGAAGAACCAATGGGGTGTTGATATCAGCAACAGCTGATTGAGTGATGGAGCGACATATAGACAACGAGAAAAGAAAAGTAGAGGAAGAATTCAACACAACTGGAGCATTGTGAAAAAGATAATTTTCAAAATTGGACTTGTGAGAAACATGTGGTGCCTTATATGTATGATCAGGACTTGATTTTCTGAGAGAGAGTATCCTGCGTGGATGAGTCTGTTTACAGGGATGTCGACAGGCAAGACGTTGTTTTAGTGAGAAGGAATTCTCTTTGTTTCGAGACAGGGACTTTATAACCCCATACAATTGCCCCTTCAGCACACGTTTATATTGTGACAGAGAGATTCACCTGCAGTTGCTCAGCAAGTAAAAGATGCTGACTTCCACCCCTGGAGTCATGAGTTCAAATCCAGGGCGTACTGTGACTCCAGCCAGGTCTCCTAAGCAACCAAATTGGCCCAGTTGCTAGGGAGGGTAGAGTCACATGGGGTAACCTCCTCGTGGTCGCTATAATGTGGTTCGCTCTCGGTGGGCAAAGTGGTGAGTTGTGTGTGGATGCCGCGGAGAATAGGCATAACTCCCTAGATTTCATGGCCTGAAAAAGCCACTTGGACAGAAAAGAACCAACTCACAAGAGTCATTTGTTTGGGAATTGGACTGCACTGGGCTACATTTCCCAAAAGCATCATAAGCCTAAGTAGATGGTAGAAACCAATGGTCTCTATGATCAACTTAAGCTTACGATGCTTTTAGGAAACAAAACAATGGTCAATCTTTATGTGTTTTGCTACTGTTTCAAAAGAACTGACTCAGAAGAGTTGTTAATTTGGGAATCACTCTGCACTGGTTGCAATGTATGTTTTGCGCTGTAGATTCAATAGAACCGACACATGAGAGTCATTTAGAAATTTTCCCATCCGCATTGGCGGACTGACAAAAATAACAGCAACATATGGGTCTGGAACAACATAATGATGAGTAAATGATGACAAAACTTTCTGTTTTGGGTGAACTATTTCTTTAACACATTTACACATGATATAAAAAATGCCTATTCCATTTAAACAATTGACGTTGACACACTTTTAGCCTTTGTTGCACTTTTAACCTTCATCTTAGAGGGGTTTTGACTCCAGAAGGGTACGTTCAGAGTTGGACAGAACGCTACGTCTCCTCTCGTCACAAGTTCTGATAAATTATTCATCACATGGAGTAAGCAGAGATAAGCTGAGCACATACCGGGTTGAAGCTTGATAAAAGCTCCCGCTTGGGTTCGTTCACAGACGTGATGGCCATGGCAGATCAAACTCTAAAGACATGCTGGGTCTAAGAGATAGATTTCTAACCAGATTTCAGGAACAGCTCTGAATGGAATTATAAATAGCATTCGGCAGAATAGATTCTTGCGGTGAATAGAAGAATTTTACTTGGTTTTGTCATCTTGTCATGCATCCAAATCTAAATTTGAGCCATTAAGAATATGGAAATGGATTCTGTGGCTTCTCGTGCAAACATGGGAGTGTCACTGTAATTTAATACTGTTTGACAAGTATTCCTCATGTGGTTATATAAACAGTCATAGGTCCTGTTAGTGTGCAGTGTCCTAAAAGTAACTAAAGTCCTGCTTAACTGAAGCATTTTGTTTGTGAAATCATGTTTTGCAGAAATGCTTTCCATTTTTGACATCAAAGGTTGTGCGTCCAGTCAAATTCTACAATTCATCTGTCGATTCTGGTTGAAGCTTGCCAAACTACACTGTTGTCAATATGGACAGGTTTTATGACATTCCCTCTTCCTCTACAACCATGAACAAAACAATGCAAGGTAAAAGAAAAAAGTGACCAGACTTAGGTCTTTGAAGCGACCAGGATAACGTATGGTGTGTGCAGACCACAATGTGTATCGTGTGGTGAATTTTTGACTGCCGAGAGCAGGAAACCTGCTCATACATAAGCTTCGTAAAAGTGCATTGTGGGAACATTGGGCATTTTGTGGACTATCTGGCTGATTGGTTCATATTTGTAAATGTGGACTAAAAAAAATCCAGATAAGTATTTTTCACTAAATACAGAAATGTCATGGAACGACAAAAACCTCAGAATAACAGGGGATTTTAAATTGTGATTTTGAGGCCTGCAAATGTCATGGAGATGTCTAATCAATATACATTCATCTAGTTATGCTCAGCTGTAAAATATTACATCAGCTAGAAATGTACATTAATTGAAATATTGTTCAATAAATATAATCAATTATTAAAATATTGTATTTATACTTCTAATGAATAGGTTAGTCAATAATTTTATATATTATCTTAATACAGTATCTAAATCTTTATATTATGTAAAATATTATATATTAATATATGTTTTAATTTAATATATTTATTTTCTCCCTAAACAGTGTCGACACACACATGTATGTATATATATATATATATGTATATACACACACACACACACACACACACACACACACACACACACACACACACACATTCTCAACACATGTTGTGCATTCTGAGATGATATTCTTCTCACCACAATTGTACAGGGTGGTTATCTGAGTTACTGTAGACTTTGATTTCTGTCTGAAGAACTGCCACTTACTGGATGTTTTTTTGTTTTTGGTACCATTCAGAGTAAATTCAGAGTAAATTCTAGAGACTGTTGTATGTGAAAGTCCCAGGAGATCAGCAGTTACAGAAATACTCAAACCAGCCGTCTGGTCGAAATCACTGAGATCAAATGTTTTCCCCATTCTGATGGTCGATGTGAACATTAACTGAAGGTCCGTATCTGAATGATTTTATGCACTGAACTGCTGCCACACGATTGTCTGATTTGATCATCGCATGTATATGTACGTGTACAGGTGTATCTAATAAAGTGGTTTGTGAGTGTATTTATATTGTGATGACCCCTGTTGGGCTAGTGTTTTTTCTTTTCTTCTCCCTGGTGTTTGTGGGCTGGTGCTTTGTTTTGAGTTGATGAGCCCTGTTCATTAACCCTACCTGGACTCACCTGTGCGGAGGGTAGCAAGGGCTTTTAAAAACCTACTCTCGTCATTCCCGGAGTGCCTCTCCCCGATCCAGAATTGTGTTTTTGGCTTTATTCTTGTTTTGTTATTATTTAATTTGCTCTTCATATTCTTTCTCTTTATTCAATTATATTCTTTGAGCCTGTATCCAACATGTAGTGTCCCTTATTGTTGTGGCTAACAAGCTGGTGGTGACTATATATATATATATATACAGTGCATTCAGAAAGTATTCAGACCCCTTCATTTTTTCACATTTTGTTATGTTGCAGTTTTATGCTAAAATGCTTTAAAATAAAAATAAAAAATCACATCCATACACCATAACCAGATTTTTGATAACTTTGCAAATGTATTAAAAAGAAAATGAAATATCAAACTGACATTTTTATTCAGACTCTTAACTCTTTACTTAGTTGAAGCACCTTTGGCAGCGATTACAACCTCAAGTCTTTTTGGGTATGATGTGACAAGCTTTGCACACCTGGATTTGGGAATTTTCAGCCATTCTTCTCAGCAGATCCTCTCCAGATCTGTTAGGTTTGATGGGGACTGTCGGTGGACAGGCATTTTCAGGTCTCTCCAGAGATGTTTAATTGAGTTCAAGTCTGGGCTCTGGCTCGGCCACTCAAGGACATTCAGAGAGTTGTCCCTAAGCCACTCTTACGGTGTCTTGGCTGTGTGCTTAGGGGTCATTGTCCTGTTGGAAGGTGAACCTTCGGCCCAGTCTGAGGTCCTGAGCATTCTGGAGCAGGTTTTCATAAAGGATATCCTGTATTTTGCTGCGTTCAGCTTTCCTTCAACCCTGACCAGTCCCCCAGTCCCGCTGAAAAACACCCCAACAGCATGATGCTATGCTTCAACATTGGGGTTTCCACCAAACATGATGCTTGGGATTTAGGCCAAACAGTTCAATCTTCGTTTCATCAGACCAGAGACTCTTGTTTCTCACAGTCTAAGAGTCCTTTAGATGCTTTCATGAGTCTTGCACTGAGGAGAGGCTTCCGTCTGGCCACTCTTCCATAAAGCCCAGATCGGTAGAGTGTTGCGGGATGGTTTTCCTTCTGCAAGTTTCTCCCATCTCCACACATGATCTCTGGAGCTCAACCAGAGTGACCATCGGGTTCTTGGTCACCTCTCTTTCCAAGGCCCTTCTCCTCTGATTGCTCAGTTTGGCCGGGCGGCCAAATCTAGGAAGAGTCCTGGTTGTTCCAGACTTCTTCTATTTAAGAATTATGGAGGCCACTGTGCTCTTGGGAACCTTTAATGCAGCTGAAGTTTTTTGAAGCATTCCCCAGATATGTGCCTCGACACAATCCTGTCTCTGAGGTCTGCCGGCAGTTCCTTTGACCTCATGGCTTGGTTTTTGCTCTAATATACAGGTGCGTGCCTTTCCAAATCATGTCCAATCAATTGAACCTGCCACATGTTGACTCTAATCAAAGTGTAGAATCTTCTCTAAGATGATCCAGAGAAATGGGAAGCTAAATTTCAAGTGTCATAGCAAAGGGTCTGAATACTTCTGTCAGTGTGATATTTAAGTTTTTCTTTTTAATACATTTGCAAAGTTATAAAAAAAATAATATTTTTTTTTGCTTTGTCATTATGGGGTATGGAGTGTAGACTGATGTGAAAAAAATATATAATTTAAAGCATTTTAGCATAAAGCTGCAACATCAAAATGTGGCAAAAATACGAAGGGGGTCTGAATACTTATAGATGTATATTTAATGGTACATTTAATTTTATATTGTTTATATACTGTATATTGTACAATTAACTTAATGAAATATTATAATTTGTATGTTATACTGAAAACATAATATTTTATATAATATAATAACATATATTTTAAAAATATTTTAAAGTATTATACATTATATATTCTACCAACACTGTCTACACATGTATTGTGTACATATATGAATATTATCCAATAAAATAATAAAATATAAAACGTTATACTTTGCTCAATGACATTTATGAAGAAATATTATAATATTGAATAAGAGATAACATTTTACATTTTAATTTATTTTGCATTCTTCCTACAGTCTAGACACATTTTGTATATCTATGAATATTGTACAATAAAATAATAATATAAAATGTTTTATTTTTTATAATCAATAACAGTCAATTATTTTATAGTGTATATCTCAATTGATTTTTTTAATTTAATACAATATTGTAATTTCCGGTTTGATTACGTAATTGCAGTGCTTTATGGGATAGGTAAATTACTCATAGAAGAGGTTAACTATACAGTCTTTTACTTTGGCATTTGTTTGAAAGCTTTGTTCTGCAAATCAAATGTTGTAATGTTATGATTCATCTGGTTGGTTTGGGTCAAGGCCTCCTAGACTTTAGTGAATAATTATTTTAAATGCCTAATGTGAAAATAATTCTTATACAAACTTAAGGAGCCAAAGTCACAGAAAAAGTGGGCAGTCACTCTAACACTATTGAGTTAAAAGATATAAATGTATGTTTCATTTTCAAAGTTACATTTCCATTTATATGTGTCTTACATTTGTTAATTCTAATGTGATTGTATTGAGCATTGTTTCACCAGCCACATGGTGTAACTGTAGTTAAGTATCCAGAAAGAGAGAGAGATTATTCATTCTCTCTTTACTGTGAAGAAAATGGGGGAAAAAAATAGAAAAAGAAAAAACAACACACTTTAAAATAATTTCACATTTCAGTTTTATTCATGGATTTATTTCATTCAATATTCTAAATATTTTGTGGAAGTTTAGTCCGTTCAAGGCCACAGTTGCTAATTATCTTTAAATACAAATATATATTATTTCATTTGGTACTGTGTAGAAATGTGAAGATGAGTTTTGGAATGCCCAATTCCCAATGCGCACTAAGTCCTCATGGTGGTGTAATGACTCTGCTGAATCCGGGTGGCAGAGGACGAATCTCAGTTGTCTCCGCTTCTGAGACCATCAATCTGCGCATCTTATCACGTGGCTTGTTGAGGTCATGGTGCGTGTGGATGCTATTGTCCGCGGCATCCACACACAACTCACCACTTTGCCCACCGAGAGCGTACCACATTATAGCGACCACGAGGAGGGTTACCCCATGTGACTCTACCCTCCCTAGCAACTGGGCCAATTTGGTTGCTTAGGAGACCTGGCTGGACTCACAGTACGCCCTGGATTTGAACTCATGACTTCAGGGGTGGAAGTCAGCATCTTTTACTTGCTGAGCAACTGCAGGTGAATCTCTCTGTCCTCTTCTGGCAGCACATGTAATAACAGCATGAAAGAGACGGAGGCCTGGCAGGATATGAGCTCTGATGACCACAGCCACTTATAAATAGCAAATAACAAGTTTCACAGATAAACATCTAATATCTGTCAAGTCAAATATCATCCACACTTTTGAAACCCGTACAGATTTATCTTCACTTTCAGCAGCTTTTATTTGAACTTAGGCTGTGCTCCTTGTGGATTCAAGCTGTTGTATATAAGCAGTGAGTCACTGAAAGCCAATAAAAATAGAATGGCTGGCAGCTACTGGAAGAGCTGGAAAATTATTAAACCAAAGTAGATTTTCTGTTTGCTCTTGAGTTATTTCCATCAATATAAAGATGAACAAATAACAAAAAAAAAAATTTCTGTGAAATTAACCCAAACAAAGATTGCTTTAGCAAGTGGATGAAGAAAGCTTTGCGTATGAGTGTGAGGCGGTTAAATGGCATTTGATTGGAGTGTTAAATGATGTGGAGGTGTAATGCTGATGTCACATGATTTGTGAGTGTGTAAACTTATTTGGGATAAATCAGTCAATCACCAACCCGTGTAACTGATCCTTCAGTGTCTCTCTCTCTCTCTCTCTGACAAATAGTTGTAGTCTCATTTGCTGAAGAAAATGCGAGCAATGTTTGCCACGATGCTTGTGGGTTCAAGGTGGTTGCCAAGACATTGCTATGCAGTTGCTAAGGTGTTTAGAATGTTTTTAACATATTAGATGTGTCCCATACTGCACACTTCTACACTATTCTACTTCATTATGAAACATAAGTAGTGCGAGTAGTATAATGCAACAAAATAGAAGTGTACTACGAGTTTCCGGATGACTACGTTTGCCAACCGTCACATAAAATATGGGATCGACCCTTATTTAAAGATGAAATGATGTGTCCCATATCCAATCAATTCATGACTTAGGGCTGGAGGATATGACGATACATATCGTGGCGATGATATAAAGTGTCAATTGATAAAGTTTTTGCTATATCGTGTACATGGCGATATGTAAATATTAATTTGCACAGCATGGGCTTATTTGTCAGTGGTGCGTGGGCACATCTATCAGGGCTTCACATGAGACCGAAAGAAGTTAAGAACCATGAACAGGTTTTTATGGCATTAAAAACAATTCCGCCTGCCGCCCAAGCAAATTCAATGACATTCACTTCATTTGTGCTTAATATGCTTCTCATCAGACTCACTCATCTGTGTTTCATGTGAGTGTCATGTACGCTTCTCTGGAGCATGCAAGTGCATGTGCCCGAGTCCAGCAGGATTCCTGATAGTTACAAAAGAGCGCAGAACAGTATTTGTCCTTTATTTAAGCTGGTCAGATGGCATCACGGTGAAATTGTTCCAGATCATTAATTTAACCTTGATGTTTGTTGTGGATTTTGACTACAGTGGGTAAGGGGCCATCTGAAAAGTCTAAACCATGTGCTTAAATGTGCTTATCATTTTTGAAAAAAAAAAAAACATTTTATTTCAATTTACAATTGCAATCGCAACTTTTTTGTAATTACAGTTTTTACCAAATAAATAATAGCATGCTCATTACATATTTGTAATGCCACACTGTTTCTATCAGCATGCCTGAATCTGATGGAGTCAAGAAACTTCAGCTTGTGTTTGCTGCCGTTCTTCTGTTTTTCCACTGGTTCCCTCCTAATAACAGCATACAGCTGTGGCCCGCTCAAGAAGACGGGCTGTAATTTTAACATGCTACATTTCCATGCACTCCTATACCAAAGACAAAGCAGTCAATTTAAGACATTTCTCTTAAATTGTTGGCTGCAAAGATTCTTGCATTCCTCGATACTCAGAAATCTGGTAATTTATTTTCCACTGCTTAGTGAAGTACTATTGAGTCATATTAGGCAGGGTTAAACCCTGCTATCCTTTATTTCACTCAGTATTCCTGCCGTGGCATGAAAAGTCATCCAAGGCAAGGAATTTGCCAAAACAAATCAGATTGATTTGAACACGTCCCATCTCACTAGAATCATCTACAGTCCAAAAAGGTTTCTGCACTGCAAAACATTAGTGTTGTATTACATAAGAATAAATTCTCCAGATACATTGAATCTTGTTGAGGCATGCCAAGAACAATTGTATTGCTCAAATGCATTGCTCGTTCTGAACCCGTATGTCTTTCTTTTCTCTGTGCAACATGTAAGGTTAATTTTTTTTTTTTAAGATTATTCAAAAGCGGTCTTTTCCATATATGCAAGTAAATGGGAACTGTTAAGCTTTGCGTGACAAACAGAACAAAATATACAGGAAGTTGTTATTCACTGAAAAATCAAGATTTAGTTGATGGCTGACATTTTCAAACAGTCCTTTACCACACCCTCTACAGTTTTAGCACGTTTTAGCACAATATGTGTGGACTTCTCAGATGGTCCCCTGCCCACCGCAGGCAAAATTCCCAATGAATATCAAGATAAAATGAACAATCTTGAATGATTACGCCATGACACCATTACACCAGCTTGAATAAGGGACAAATCATAATTTCATCTTTAAACAGGGCACAATCCCATATTTTACGAGATGGGTGGTAACCCAACGCGCTATCCACCATCAGAAATGTTTGCATCAATTTCAACATGTTTACCTTTCATTGTGGCACTATTGTTAGCTTGTTGCACGAGCAATCTCCAAGGCACGAGTTCTGGTACCTTGGAAACCAGGAAATAATTGCAATCACATAAACTGCGGTGAGCACAATTCAGAGGTTGTATTTTCACTCTAAAATTTCATTTTTACTCCACTGACATTTATGAAGTTTTAGGGGAATTATTCCTTTTATGGATTTCTTAGTTATGTTTAAAGTTTTGGATGGTAGGGTTAGTTAGTTAGTTAGTCTTTCTTGGATGTTGATGACTGATCGCACTGTGAATTTAAAGGCAGTGAAGAAGAAAATTCTTGAGCTGAAATTCAAATCACTGCCCCAGTGGCCGAAGATGGAAGTGTTGTTGAACATACTGTATGGGCACATGCGCACTCCAGTGAAATGTCCACAAAGTGATGCTAAAAGCGACTTGTATTTTTTGTTGTTGAAAGATGTAATACAGTCACCAGGAATGCATATTTTAATAACTCTACCCCCTAACATAAACCCCAACCCTAAACATAACCATATGTTGAGAAACAATGACATTTTAGAGCGAAAATACAGAATCATGCTCATTAGAATTTGCTTTGCTTTGAAGCAAAGTGTCTATTTGTATTGACATGGCACTAACATTTGTTCTATGGGTATTCACAAACACAATAAAGCAACCCCAAAACCTTTTACTAATAGGTCCTACAGACATTGCTGTGGAACTATAGGATAGTTTCATTCCTCTCACCAAAGTAGGTGGGGCAGTAGCAGCATTTGGACTCTGAATATGGGACACATGGACACGTGGACAGGCCGGAGAAAGCTATGTGGCAAAGCCAAGTGTGTGTGTGTGTGTGTGTGTGTGCACAAAAATCTACCCTTTACGTCAAGTGTGCTTGAATAGAGCCTTGTAGAGTGCCTGTTAAACTGTGGCAGGCACTCTCCAAAAACCTCAGCTCTTTCCTCCATGGCCTGGCGACCCTCCCAGAGTGTACGGCTCTAACCTCTCCCGGGGCAAAGCAGACTCTCCATGCATGTGGGGAATTTAATCGAAACGCATCTCACCTACTTGTCGATCTTTCACAAGGGAGCAAATATTAGTAGCTGGTGAAAGAATGGTCTGTCTAGAAACTGACCCAGTCTAGGGCTAGTTACGTAAAACGGGGGTGACCCAGGTACCAGCCAGTGGCGGGGCAGCCATGGCTTGGGGCTTAGTGATCAGGGTGGAATCTCTGCTGGTGTGGAGCAGCACAGTCATATGGCAGATCGTTCTGTGGATGATTCGGAGGTGTTACCTGCAAAGGATGAGGTCATGTCAGCAGTGTCTACAAACATGCTTCTCCCTGGGCGACGTCTATCAGGTATTGTCTATAGACGTCATTGGAATTGGCATGGCGTTGGAGGTTAATTTTTTGATTTTTTGTAAAAAGATCATTTTAATTGGTGTTATAATTTAAAGAGAGTAAGATTTGTGAAGGTCTGTCAGGGTGATTTTTGGTTTTGTACAATGAAGAATGTTGCCTATTGTTTGAATTTTGTTTCAGATTGTGGATTTGCTAAAATAAAAAAGGCTCCATTCAAAAATCAAGATTTCAGTATGAACTCAATAATAATCCCATCAGATTATTCAAGAACTAATTTTCTGAACTATCCACATTAATTTCATATATGCTCTGTAATATATTCCTCCATGTTGCCATGAATGTTCGCTTGCTGACTTCATGGTAAAACTGGCAGAAAGGAAATATCTTGGCTTTATGGATACACATTTTCACACATTAACAGTAGTGTCCATAAATTAGAGACCACATCAGAGATTTAAAATATAATTTAAACCTGGAAATTAACAAAGTATTAGGTTTACAAAAAATACAAAAGTTAAATTAATTAGAAATATTTAAGATTCTGAACTATTTGTAGGTCTATTTTCTACTAATCAAATTTGTGATTTTTTCTTTTTTAAGATTGACGACACTGAAAAAGTGATTACCTGCAATTGTTGCCTCAAGGATTTATTTTTACTTGATCAACCATATATAAATTACTTTTGCTGATGTAACCTAATTTATCAGATTTAGTTCAGTTTAGTTATCAATTTTGACTTGGAAGAAAACCAGTTAATTTAAATGTTAACATGAAGCACAATAATTTTTGTACCAGACAAAAAAAATTCCCCAGTGCATGTTAACTCATACTAAATATTATAAAATTGTCTAATTCATCCAATTATCAAGTTCAAGTTATTTATAAGCATTATAATTATAAAATAAACCCACAAAAACACAAAATAGAAGCAATTTTCTTACTGTTTATTGTCAAGCCAATGCATTGTTAAACACAATGAAAAGTAATTTCTTTCAAAATACATCTTATGCATACGTAAAGTGTAGCCTTGGAAAAGTGCATGTAGAGTATCGGTCACATAACACAGTAATTCTCAGAATTGCAGCACAGAAGTTGAGTTCTCAAAGGTCTGTGCTGTTAATCTGTTTCTGTAGCAATAATCCCTCACACAAAATAGTAAGTGGAATTAAAAAACTTCAAATAGTATTCTCAGCATTTATCCTGACCAAAGGTTGTATAGTATTTTGAATGATTTGGACTGGACTTTTCTATGAGCAACTCGACAGTGACATGAAAATTTACATTAACACCACAATTGTAAAGTCACACTTTTGGTATTGGCCTTAGGTTTATAGCACATGTTCTGTGTAGTTTTCCTGAAAATTGTTTGTTTAGCAACACATAGCTGGTTTGTTAACAGATGTTTTATCCATTTAAAAAATGTGATAAGTTAAATGATTCACCCCACATTCTTTTGTAACATTTAGTGACACAAAAAGAAAGAGTTTCTATTTCGAACTGCTTGCCACACAAGTATTTTTTCACAAGAATCTATATTTGTTTTTTATATCGTCTAGTGGCTCAGATGCATTGAAAATGTTTTCAATACATTCCAAAAATAACAGTTTCTGTTGGTTGAAATGGGCTTCATAAAAATTTGTCAGCAAATTCCAACTTTATTTGCGCCAAAACTCGCAATAAAAGCATGAAATCATATATTATAAGCGGATACATATAAATGCATTAAATAAACTGCAACATTCAACCAAACATTTTCAATAAAACAGGGTTGGTACAAAACGTTTTGACAAAGAAATGTATTGGTTATAATAAAAAAATAAAATCATTTAAAACATTATTTATTACAAGATACACTGAAAGTTAGGCCCTATCTCAGTTATCTATTCAAATTTTATACAATTATAGTATTGTACAAATGTACAGGGTCGTAATAATGCAGCAAGTTCTGAGACGTGCTACTGCTAGAATATACACAGACATACTGAGTTTAACATGTGTACAAGCTGCTGCACAATTAGACAAGACATGCTGTATCGAGCATGTAGGACATGTTACTGCACAAACAGACATTAAAAACAATCTACTAGTAGCAGATCTAGACCAGTGGTGCTGGGGAGGATGAGGGTTACAGAGAAAACTCTAACAGCGCGCTGCAGTGAAACCTGCTTACTTGCAAACTGAGCACATTTAAATGTTAGACAAAGAGAGAGTACGCAAGTTGATTGGCTACCAAATTACACGTCAAATTACCTATTAGCTTAAAACATGTGAGCCGATTGGCTTGACATATCACATATCACATATGAGCGAGTTGATTGACTAACAGATAACAAGTTCAAAGAACATGTCAGCTTGTGCCATTCAGAGTTTCATGCCTAACCTGGTCATTCAAACTTGAAGATTTTCAATACCAATTTCGAGACCATGGCAAAAACTAAAATGAATGAATTTTTTAATTTACATTGTTGATATATATCATTAAATAACATCAATACTTTTAAAACCTACAGGAATATTCCAGGTTAAATACAAGTTAAGCTCAGTCGACAGCATTTGTGGCACAATATTGATTACCACAAAAATGTATTTTGACTTGTCCATCCTTTTCTTTAAAAAAAAAAGCAAAAATTCACTGCTCTAGATGACAGTAATTAGCTACTGTGGAAGTTAAATATTTGTATCTGTTTATTTGCCCATGCACTTGAGTGTGCAGCAGAATATTGTACAAAGCATGGATTTTAAGTGTTCAGTTTGGCAATGCAGTTACTGATGAAAAGCTAATTTTGCTGTGTAAATCTTCTGATGCCATAATTGTGTCCACAGATGACAGAGGGACGACTCTGCCAAGTGCAACTGCTGGACGACAGGAAGCTGGAACTATTGGTTCAGGTATAATGTCTCAGTTTAATAGCTGTTAAACTTTTGTTTAATAGCAGTTTTGAAATCTGTAGTCTATTTTGGTGCCCACACAAGAGACCTTAGAAAGCCTCAATGTCACATATACAATTTATGGATTTTCTCTCACAGCCAAAGCTATTGTCTTGTGAACTCTTGGATTTGGTATCATCACATTTTAACCTTAAAGAGAAGGAGTACTTTGGCTTCACCTATGTGGATGATATGTAAGTATCTTTTTATTTAACATTGTTGTCTATAGAAGTTACACATTTTCAAAGAACATGTTGTAAAATCGTACTTTTGACAACAGTTTCATGGTTGTATTATACCGACCAGTTTTCCCAGGGTCTCTAACTGTTAATTGAAATGTTTTTGAACATTCTTTTTGAAGTTAAATAGTTAGTTAATTGCTGATATTTATGACTATGTTTTGATTCAGTTATACAAATAGAGTGTTTTATAGTTTATTATTATATATTAAAGGTGCACTCAGTATTTTTTTTCCTCACAAAAAAGTTATACTTCTAAAGAATTGAATAGTAATTTTTAAACATTTGTATATAATTATGAGAGCTCACAAGAGATGAAGACTACTTATAATCCTAGCTTATAAAAGCTGTTTTATTCTACATGGGGCAGGGGTCCCCTCATGGGGACAATCACATGACCACCTAAATAAATGCTACATGCATAATTTTTGTAACTAACCTTTTATTGGACGCTTACTCATGAATTAAATTAATCATGGCTGACTGTGAATAGTGAATTTTTACAATGCAAATCCAAGCCACTAGGTGGCAGTGTAAGGCCAAGACGACAAAAATTATTATATTAATGCACCATATAAATCTGCGTTCAATTTGATGTTGTCATCCTATTGTGTAGCCCTTATGGAAATTAACCATGGTTTGACAATAGTAATATTGTATTGTCCATATGGTATCCTTGGTTTTATTATTTTGATATTGTAGTAACCATGTTTAATTTTGAGGTTGCTATGGTTTTACTATGGCAAAATCCCTTTCAAGGCAAGTCAGTTTATTCGACAGCTATTTTTCTATGTAAACAAGTGGCACACAAACACTCTTTCTATCTACTTGAATTGGGAAAAAACTAAATCTCCAAAACAGTTGGTCAAGTTTGTGATCAAAGAACTTATTTAAAATCAGCAGTAAAATCGTAGAACAATGGTATCGTAAATTGTGCTTCTTTAGCTCAGATCACACTAAAAAACACTATTTTTCAGGCTGGTAAAACTAATGCGTATTCTGGAGTTAAGTGACAGGCGACGTCTATATCTAAAATGTGTAACCCCATGGCACTTTTTGATTAGTGTTCTGGTCTCAACATGTCTTTTGTTTTACTCCAAAGTTCTTTCTTAGAAGTGCTGTACAGACACTTTGTAAATTGGTTCACCAAATTATTACAAAATACCAGTTAAAAAACACAAACATGTATTGTGAATCTTACATCACTACAAGCCAAACAATCTCACAGTTTTGTTCATTACCACTTCAATCCTGTTACAAGCCTTTCTGATGACTTCTTACATTAGTGTTAAATTGGACAGCTTTTACTGGGTTGTGATAAAATTTTGGATTGCACATTTTAGTCAGATTTACTTTCCTCTTGCAGTGGTCAGTGCAAATGGTTACAGCTGGACCGCAGAGTCCTTGAACATGACTTCTCTAAGAAATCAGGTCCCATCGCTCTGCATTTCCTAGTGAGGTATGTGATCACTACCTCATGATGTCTAAAGTCACATGACCACAACTACCACAGAATGCAGTGTACAATCCTGAACTGAATCATTGTTCACTGGGGTGCTGCTCAAAAAGGCACTTTGTTTAGGATTTTAAGTAATGTTTTTGTCTTGTTGGTGAGACTTAAGGAACTGTTAGAAGTTCCTCACTCTGAGCGGAGAAGTTCTTCGCTCAGAGCCAAAAAGAAGTTTGAAATAGTGGAGCAACGATATACTATTTGAGAACATTCAAACACTGGCCACACCGTTGGGGAGGCATTTAGAGGAGCATTTAAATATGAGGACTACATATAAAACATCAGCCAAAATGACATTAAAATGTGTTATCAATTACTTAATTCCTCATTCTATGAGTAGAATTCACACAAGATTAGTAAAAGAAGCTTTATTAACTATTCAATAATAATTCAAAGTAATAAATATGTAGTAGATAATGTGTCATTTGTCTTGTTCACGTTCTGAATTCATGGTGCTAATGCGCTAACACACTATACCCTGTCATAATGTGTGCCAATTTCACACTGTTATTGTAATTTATGATGACACTGATACTACTGCAAATATGGGTGTATAAAAGAGTGTAAATGGGCAGAATACAGACAAAAGAATGATGATGGCACATCTCACTTTGGGCAGATGTGAGAATGGCTTTTGGTTGCAGTCAGCACATGAGAGAAGCAGCAAATCAAACAATAGAGTGAATGGGCACTTAAGAGTATTTGAGTAGATTGGATTCCTCTTGTAAGTAATTAAACAAAACAAAAGAAAAAATCACATGACATGTTCTTGGAAAATGTCTCTATACGAACGATGGTAAAGATATACTTATGTTTGCACCAGCTCAGAAATAACTCTGCATGCCAGTGTGTTCATGTTGACTGATCCTAACTGATGGAATTGGAGTTAGCTCTCAGCCTCAAAGTAGGTGGAGCTCCAGGGCACATCTTCCGATGACATGGACCAGTGGCAGTAAGAAGGTGTTTAGCAGCGGTATAAAGTTAACCTGAAATTACGAATCACAGAAAAAAAAATGTAAAAACACCTCATTTTTTGCAGATTATGTTTGAAATGATGTAACATATGTCGTTCTTCGTTTCTGTATTTCGATTCCGTTTCTGAGGCCTTTAGTTAATAAATGTTCTAACAAAACAACAATCCCTGTTTTTCAGGCATATATGCTACCAAATTGTTAATAAAGGGATAGTCCAACCAAAAATGTAAATGCTGCCATCATTTGCTCTCATGTTGTCACAAAGCTTGTGAACTAACTTTATGGTACATTTGTGGTCATTTTAGAGCTTAACAGACCTAGTTTCCCTGTCAATTAACCTTTTGTCCTTTATAGAAAAATATTTATAAAATGGATTGGTACATAAAGCTGAGTAAATGATTTAATAATTTTCATTGTTGTGTGAAATATCTCTTTAACAGAAGGCTTTCTCTTAATTGCAGGTTTTATATTGAGAGTATTTCACTCCTGAAGGAGCACACAACAGTGGAGTTATTTTTTCTGAATGCCAAGTCTGCCATCTATAACGTAAGTATAGACGTGTCTCTTTACCTGGCAAAGTGATTCACTGTCACATTGTTCACCTCTATAAACAATTAAAAAGCCAAAGAACTCAGACAGCCAATATCTGCCCGTGCCATAAAATTGTTGCTTCCAAATATGTGAGTGAGTCTCTCGCTTGTGAATTCCTGCAAGATGGTTCATAACCATCGCAATCAGCATAAGGATTTTTTGGGAATGCAAAGATGTAATATTATACATGCAGAAGAATTTAAATGACATTATTTGAATCTAGGAAAAACCCAACCTTTTTAATCCTGGAATTAAACATAATAAATTAACGGACCAAGCATCAACTTCCTACCGAAGGCCTGTCTTTGGACAATAAAATGGTGAAGACATTCTAAACACCATAATTCAAAACAAAAATGGTCATTGGTCAGAAAGGCCCCTCAGCATGACCTTCTGAACTTCCACACAGAGTTAAAGCAGACTTTTCCTTGAAAGGTTTCCAAAAGACCATCAGATTTGAATGACTCGAATACTAACACATTTCATCTTAATCCAGGTACATTCTACTCAAAGTCACAGTACTTTACCAATGTAACGTTCTAAAATGTACAGAATGCATTTAAGTCCATGATTTATACAATACCTAGTCTTGATAGGTAATTCTGACTAATGCTTTGAACTGTAGTCACTTGTACAACTGTCAAATTAATGATTATAGCCTGATATACCTCTTTAAAATGTGTGTAATGTTTTGTCCATGTTGTATAACCAATTAATTAACCAGTATGATTTGCAACCAGGGATTGTCAGGTTTTGTTACCTACACGTATAATATCTATGAAAGAATGTCATGTTTAGTATGTAAACGTTCGCTGGCATATGCAGAGAAATCATTAATTAATCATAATTCACTTATTAAAGCTAATTCCTTACAGTAGAAATTGTGAGCATATACAATGAGACGGGTATTATGAGTTTAATGGTGGAGAATTAATAATCGAGTTATTTTTCATTTATCTAATTTATAATTACATGACTGATTCCATTATAAATTGCCTAACATAGAAATGTAGAATCAGGACAGTTTAATTTAGTTCATAGCTCACATATTTCGAGACCCTAAATTCCCATACGTATAATGGTGTGAGAATGAGGGCACTTTAACGGTTCCCATCTAAATTCATCAATACCAAATATCTTCCATATAATGGTGTGAGAATGCGGGAACTTTAACGGTTCCGTCTAAATTCATCAGAACCAAATATCCTACAAAGAATATCAAACGGATATAGTGGTTCTAACACTGTTTGTGTGTTAGTGATGCATTTTCTCATGATATTAATAAATGGACATAACAATAACATTAGGATTATGATACAGAACCATCAACATTAGCAAGGCATAATAATAAATACCAAAATTTCGTGAAATTAAGTTTTGCTTGTTTGTCCGCAGGGTGATATAGAGGTGGAAAGTGAGCTGGTTTTTAAATTAGCTGCTCATGCACTGCAGGTAGGACCATCAAAGCATTGATATATCAAGTTTCTATTTTTTAAGTCAGTGTTATGCCTTAAATGCATATACTTATAATATTTTGTCTTACAGGAGTCTACAGGAGACTATACAAGGTAAGGATCCAATTTGACCTCACTACATGCAATTTTGTAAACCTAGAAAAATGTCTTAATTTCATGACCTCATTAGAGCTTTGTATAGTCAAGTTCTGAGAAAACAACATTTGACCAATGATTCGTCACATAGACAGCAGGGAAAAGCAATGCTAAACACAAATAATAAAATGCAATTAATTTAGTGTAATTGTATATAGCTAAGATGGCACAATAAATAGATTTGTCTTCTTGGACCGCATGAAATATAAATGTTCTGATGCATCACGATCCTCATTTGATTTGCAACCAGGGATTGTCAGGTTTTGTTCTGATGCATCACGATCCTCATTTGAACAATCTCAATATCGATTCTTAAATCCCAACCCTCCACACTGCAAGTAAATCACTCACATATGCAACCAAATGTTGGGCACTAAAAGTGTCTGTGATTAGCCACTGGCTGGTAAATGTTCAGATTCCACTCACCAGAGATTGAAAGAATTTCTGGGCTGAATACTTAACCATTATACTACTCAATGCATGTTGGGAGTAACAGTTTGGACTGACTCTTTCAGTGTAATTTGTGTCCAATGTTCACACAATAATTGTTTCAGTTGCTTAAAACATATTGGCTAACATATGGCTAAAGTCTGATAACACTGTATTCAGCACAAACTGGGCTTCAATAATATGTAAGCAACATGTGTGTACATGTTTGTATTTTTGAGAAAATAATGTTTATGCAAATGTTTGCAAATTTATGCAAACATGTTAAGTCATTGAACTAAGGCCATATAACACAATACTTTTGAGAACTGGATCTTGTAGCCTAGAGCCTTTGCTACAAAATGATGTGAAAACCATCCTGATAACTTATTCATACAAAACAATATAGTAATTTAACTTTTGTAAGACACTTTTAGTGTTAGAAATGTCATATGCAAGGAGGCTTGAATGATCATGAATATTTATTGTAATTCACACCTGAGGGGACAAAGACCCTCCCCTGGTTCTATCACCGAGGAATGTGACAGAAAGAGATTGAATGTGAGGAGACTTAATGATCAAACTCAAGTTTTAAGTTAAAAGAAGTAATCTGACTATATATTTTCTTTACATAAAGACTTTACTTAATTTTAGACCTACACTACCGTTTAAAATAAGTCTCTTCTGCTCATCGAGGCTGCATTTATTTGATCCAAAATACAGTAAAACAGTGATATTTTAAACTCTTTTTACAATTTATAAGAACAGTTTTCTATTTGAATATATTGTAAAATGCATTTGTGATCAAAGCTGAATTCTCAGCATCATTACTGCAGTCTTCAGTGTCACATGATCCTTCAGATTATAATATGCAGATTTTTTAATATGGGCATATTTACATCACATTTGACACATTTACACCAGAACACATTTGCAAGCAAAAGCTTCGTTGATGATAATGAGGCAGCATAAACACTAGTTAAAATATAATCTAAACCATAATCGTATTATTTTTATATCATATTACATATCATATTTAAATCATACAGCATACAATATAAATGCCTGCTTTATGCAAAACAGCATTTAAATGTAACTAAATCTTGCTTATTAGGAGTCATATTTCAATCACTCTGAATCCTGGCTGGCAAGTCTGGAAACAGTCCCACTAGTAAAATATGTACATGTTTATATAAAATAGCATGTCAACTAATATGTAAGTGAAATTAAATGACTTACTCATCCGAAATTGGATCAAATCTCTCTTCAAAATACAAACGTTCATCGTAGTCCCGCTCTTCTTCTGAGGAAAATTATAACTCTTCATCACTATCCAGAGTTTCCTCGCCTGTGTGTCTTGCTATCATTCAAATGCACAGAAAAGTGAATGAAATTGATGTTTTATGAATAGCACCCTCTGCCCGTGGGTGTGATCACATTAGAGATAATTAGCTGAGCCAGGAGAAATTGTACAACGCTTTGTTTCATACAGATTACATTGCAGGAGAATATTAGTTTTCAGTTTTAATTGTTTTATTTAAAAGTAGACATTTTAAGCTTCCTTTAGACATATGTTTCATGTTTGTGTGATAAGTATTCACAGAGTTTCAGTTCATTTTTGTGACGTGTTTCTGAAATATGCTCACGAACACAGAGACTGCTGAAAGCACACCCTTTTTATTTTCTTTATATTACAAAAGCACAAGGTTTTGTTGTTATTGTGAGTGTACACAAATAAAAGTAGACCCTTTTATAGTCTCTAATGATGTCTTACACTTATCTGTATGCCCCAAAATGACGGAGAATTTTATGTTTTTTCCGCTGTCATGACGGAAAAATCCAGCAGGGCGCAGTTACAAAACAATTTACATTTAATTTGAATCGTGCATATCACGCATTAGGTAAATCCATTTGAGTCCCTTCTCATTAATATCTGCTCTTTTACAGGTGCTCTTTAAAGAGCTGATGGTTTTCTTAAAGAGAAAGTACCGATTTTTAGCATGTGTTCAACAAATCAATGTAAATTCCTTTAAATAGTACTGTGGCGAGATGAGCAAGAGACAGACACAGTGGAGTGTGATGTCAGGTTTTGGAGAGGCATTTATTGGAAATAATAGTAAACATAAAATATTCACAAAGGTGGATAAAGTGTCCAAAATAAAGGGGGATCTGGTGCCCTCACAGTGAATGGGACTATGTGAAGGAAGGGGAGTGTTCAAAGGTATGGTCCAGGACGTGGGTGGGATCCAGTGGCTGCGATGTGCTCCCCTCCTTGGTCGGTGGCGAGGTGTGGCGGCCTGTCTTCCCAAGGGCTGTGGCGAGTGTGAGGGGAAGGTGGCCCAGAATCCATGCCTGTTGGACGCGACACATACGGTACTCCCCAGCGACTCATCTAACCCGTGCCTGAGTTCAGAGGGAGCGGGTTCGGTGCGTGTCTAATTTGGCTAGTACACTCCCCGCTCTGCTTCTGGACCTCACCTCTCTCCTGCCCACTCCCTTTGTGAGCCTGGCTGAAGGACAGCCCTAGGAGGCGGGGCACCTCCTCCCTTGCCCCTATCCAAACACTGAGAACAGAGCCAGAGGTGCACACTCTTTAGCCACCACACAAGTATGCTACTTCCTTAAACGGGATCTACGGTCCGAGTGTGCAAATAAGGGAAACCTCTCCGGGCTAGCTCACCCCCTCGCTCGCACCCGGTGGGAACAGAGACAACATGGGTTAAACATGACAGCTTCAACATCACAGAGTAAATGCTTATTAAGTGCCAAGGCTGTCCCAGTGGATTCTCCGTCCCGCTCCAGGCTTTCCATCTAACCAACGAATGAGAGTGCGAGAGACAGACACAGTGGGTGTGGCATCAGGCATCGTAGAGACATTTTTTGGAAATAATAATAAATATAAACAGTTAAAAATGGGGGAAATAAGTGTCCATGGGTGAAAGTGTCCAAAATAAAGGGGATCTGTGCCCTCGTGGTGAATGGCTATATTGGCAGGGAAGTGTCCATAGGATAATCCAGTATGTGGGCGGGGTTCAATGGCCGCACATGCTCCCCTCCTTTTATGATGCGAGGGGTGGCGGCTTCTCTGGCAGCCTGTCTTCCCAAGGCCAAGTGTGTGAGGGGAGGTGTGACACCACATCCTAGCCCGTCAGCTTCAATGTGTTCTGTCATCTAATATGAAAGCACATCAGGTGCACCTCATCATCCGCTGATGAAACATGGCTTAACCAAACTGCACCTCTCCTCTCTCCAGCCCACTCCCGTTGTGAGCCTGGCTAAGGGTTGCCCCTAAAAGGCAGGGCGACGATGATGAGAGGGAGGGATGGGCCATTCTGCAACAAGTGCAAATTACCAAATGCATGTAACAAAATATAATATATGCAATATAATATCTTATTTATTAATGGTAAAATGCAAAAAATGTGACTAAAATGATGAGAAATTAATAAAATATTAGTACAATTTATATTTTTGAAATGTACCTTGTAAGAATGTCCCCTTTATAATTAACAGCATTATTTGGAATTTATTTCATGTTTACACAAAATGGACATTATTACGTAAATATATCCAGATGAATCGAATCGAGTGCTTGTGAATAAGAATCAAATCTGTAAATCTGTATCAGTAGCCAGCTCTATTATCAACTTTTGATAAGGGTGGACAAAACAATTATTTAGTTATTTAATGTGAAATTTAAATGAAACTCTTTGTTATATTGGTGCAAATGCATCTAGATCTTGGTAATATGGCTAATACTTATTATGTACTTGTGATGAGGAGGAGGGCGTGGCCGGGCTGCGAGTATGCACGCCTGGTGCTGAGTGGCCCAATCAGTGGGAGAGAGATAAGAGAAGGAGTCGGGAGTGCTAGAAAGAGAGGCACACAGAGCTGTGCATGTGTATTGTCATGTTATTGTTCCTGTTCAGTGTTTTAAATTGTAATTAAAGTCTTGTTGAGTGTCAATCCGGTTCCTGCTTCCTCCTTTACTGACGAACGAGAGACTTGTCTGCCACATTGGTGCCAAAACCCTGGACTGGAGGAAGAGAGCCCTCGCCGCTGACGGAGGTTCGCAATGCCGAGAAGGTTTGATGCGGTGGTACTGGAGAGGTTTGCTTGAAGGCTCTCACTGCCATCCGCCAAGAAACGAAGGAGCACTGTTGTTTGTGGGGGGCGGGGGAGCTCGCAGCCATCCGCCAGGAGGTGGAGCAGCCACTGACAGGAGGCAGAGGAGCTCACTGCTGTCCGCCAGGAGGCGAGATCCAGGCGTTGCGGAGGATAGCTACCCAGCTGGCCGAGGATCAAATGGCAGAGTGGTCGGGAACTAGAGTTCACTGTCTCTCCTGCCCCTTTTCCTCTCCTGTCCCCTCCCCTTGTCCTAACCCAGGAGGCGGGGAAAACCTCCCCTCCAGAAGGTAATGGAGGGCGGGGAGTAAGTAATTCCGGAGCTTTCCCAGGCCTGAATCCCTGACGAATGGGAGGCTTGTCTGCAACAGTACTACTGTATATATTAATACTAATACAGTATTACAACTAATACAATACTAATACAACTATTAAAGGCTGACCAACTAATATTGTCCTCTTGCTGTGCCCAGGTACAATATACAGTGGATACTGAAAGTATTCAGACCCCCTTACATTTTTCACTCTTTGTTATATTGCAGCCATTTGCTAAAATCATTTAAGTTCATTTTTTTCCTCATTATTGTACACACAGCACCCCATATTGACAGAAAAACACAGAATTGTTGACATTTTTGCACATTTATTAAAAAAGAAAAACTGAAATATCACATGGTCCTAAGTATTCAGACCCTTTGCTGTGACACTCATATATTTAACTCAGGTGCTGTCCATTTCTTCTGATCATCCTTGAGATGGTTCTACACCTTCAATTGAGTCCAGCTGTGTTTGATTATACTGATTGGACTTGATTAGGAAAGCCACACACCTGTCTATATAAGACCTTACAGCTCACAGTGCATGTCAGAACAAATGAGAATCATGAGGTCAAAGGAACTGCCTGAAGAGCTCAGAGACAGAATTGTGGCAAGGCACAGATCTGGCCAAGGTTACAAAAAGAACCCTTCCTTGAGCTGGCCGTCCGGCCAAACTGAGCTATCGGGGGAGAAGAGCCTTGGTGAGAGAGGTAAAGAAGAACCCAAAGATCACTGTGGCTGAGCTCCAGAGATAAAGTCGGGAGATGGGAGAAAGTTGTAGTAAGTCAACCATCACTGCAGCCATCCACCAGTCGGGGCTTTATGGCAGAGTGGAAGCCTTTCCTCAGTGCAAGACACATGAAAGCCCACATGGAGTTTGCTAAAAAAACACCTGAAGGACTCCAAGATGGTGATCCTGTCCAATACAGTCTCAACAGTGAAGCATGGTGGTGGCAGCATCATGCTGTGGGGGTGTTTTTCAGCTGCAGGGACAGGACGACTGGTTGCAATCGAGGGAAAGATGAATGCGGCCAAGTACAGGGATATCCTGGATGAAAACCTTCTCCAGAGTGCTCTGGACCTCAGACTGGGCCGAAGGTTCACCTTCCAACAAGACAATGACCCTAAGCACACCGCTAAAATAACGAAGGAGTGGCTTCACAACAACTCCGTGACTGTTCTTGAATGGCCCAGCCAGAGCTCTGACTTAAACCCAATTGAGCATCTCTGGAGAGACCTGAAAATGGCTGTCCACCAACGTTTACCATCCAACCTGACAGAACTGGAGAGGATCTGCAAGGAGGAATGGCAGAGGATACCCAAATCCAGATGTGAAAAACTTGTTGCATCTTTCCCAAAAAGACTCATGGCTGTATTAGATCAAAAGGGTGCTTCTACTAAATACTGAACAAAGGGTCTGAATACTTAGGACCATGTGATATTTCAGTTTTTCTTTTTTAATAAATGTGCAAAAATGTCAACAAAAAAATGAACTTAAATGATTTTAGCAAATGGCTGCAATATAAAAAAGAGTGAAAAATTGAAGGGGGTCTGAATACTTTCCGTACCCACTGTATATATATATATATATATATATATAATTATTGTAACATTTTTTCCAGCCATGGCTGAAAATGTGTCTTTGGTCTCGTTACACACACAAAAATATTTATCAAACATAAGTGAAAAAAAAAAACACACAATATAACAACTATAACTAAACATGATGCATAAAAGTACATTAAAGCCAGTATGATTTAACCCATTACTTGAAACAGTCAACAGTATCCACCACTTTACCATATTAGTTAATTTCCAAAAGGGGTTCTGGATAACCTAAAATCAATTACTTTGTTTTTTCTGCATTTATTTGCAGTAAACTGTTGTAAATGACTAGTGATTGTATCTATCATGGTGAGTGAAGCCTCCTCTGTACTACTATGAGAGTTGGCAAATTGTAATGGATATAGTTGCTCAGAAATGTTTAAGCTTAGAAGCTGCCTTGTGACCTTTTCCATGCATTTTGCCATAATGGATGTTAAGGCCACAGGACAAGAGCTTTCGAATCAGATTTTTGTTTGTAGGGGCCAAGCCCTAAAGGGGCGAAGACTCCTATTGTTTTCTTTAGTGTTCCTATTATTATTATTATTATTATTCTGCTCTTGAGTATGGCAGCCCATAGATCCGCTTTCGGGAAAGTTATGAAATTTGGCATACAGATAGAGGTTAGTATGATATGTTACTACAGCACATTTGGCATCTCTATCTCAAACCCCCTTAATGTTCAAACCCCCTTAATTTTAACATTAAAACTTTCCTGATCCGTTTTAAGAAAGGCTGCATTTTTTTCATGGAGACAGACCTTTAAATCTTTTGAGAGCCACGGTTTGTTATTAGAAAACACGTTTAGTTTCTATAGCAGACTCTTCACAGAACTGTATATAAAAGTAATACAGTCAGTTCATTCATGAGTGTCTCTACACATATGGAAGAACACATCCCAGTTTGTTGTACTAAAACAGTCCTTTAGCAAATCCTCTTTGTCCTTGTTCCAAACCTGGATTTGCTTTTCCCTTCTCACCGGCTGTCAATATTTAGGTAATAAGTGAATAATGTTATGATCAGATCTTCCAAAAGGAGCTCTTCATACTGACTTGTACGCGTCCTCGATGTTCCCATAGCACAAATCCAGGGTGTGTGACAAGCGGGTTGTGTAGTCAATGTACCGTTGCAAATTTGGGAGATCCTCTTCCAATGAAAGACTGTTAAAGTCTTCCAATATAAAAAATGGTTGGTCAGCTGATTGCAATAAAACATTGTTAAAACACTCTGTAATGTTATAATTAGGCCCACGTACAAACACACCATGTATGGTTAATTGACCAAATTCCCGGGGCAGATAAAAAGGTCTAAAAGACACAACTAAAACCTCATAGTCCGGAGTACATGACTGCTCAATTATGTTAAACTGTGTCGCCCATTTCTTTTAGACACAGGGGAGTCCCTCGCCCACAGACTTCAATATCCACATTGTGATTCTCACTTAGCCACGTTTCAGTAAGACAAATGAGATTACTGCATCTGAATTCCTCTTCCCGCTTGACACAAAGTACCACTTCATCCAGTTTATTGCTGAGGGATCTAACATTAGATTGTGTCATCCCGTGTCCGTAGCCAATTACGAATTCCCCCATCTGGATCCATGCTTTTTGGTCTTAAATCTCCCTTTCCTGGAGGGTCCTGCAATAGGACCATTGTTGTTGGCAGTGTAGCGCAGGGAAACGGACGATAATACGCGTTGGCAAAACCGGAACAGCCTTGGCATCCACAACCATGCACATCAATATCAATCCAACAAGGACTACCATGATAAAACAGGTCACAAGGGCATTCATACTGGCTAAAATAAGTAAACTTAACCAATGACTGTGCTTAAAATAACATGCAAAAGAAAACAACTAATTCATCAAACGACACTGATAGATAGCAACAAACAGCGAGACACCGGGTCAGCGACAGGCCACACTCCAAGTTGTCGTGATATAGTCAACATTTTTGGTTTAATATGACAATATTGTAAGTGTGATTCTGATGAAACAGGTGTTCTATTTAATCATTTGCAGAGTTGGGAACATACTTTTAAAAGTACTTACGATATTGATTATTTTCTGGCTCATGCACACACATACAGCATGCCCACAGAGAGCGAGGAGGTGTGCTCTCTGCGGCTTTCAGACAGAATAAACACACAAGGACACGTAAACATGTGAAAATGATGCACAGTATCAAATACACAGAATGTATGATAGTCCTAACTGCTGTTATGTATTTTCAAATGTTTCCATTTTTATATTTAGACTATATGTCAGATTAACAGTTCTGCATGTTGTTGGGCCTAAACAATTCATGGTTATATTGCTCAACATTAAGGAGATTTTTGTTAACATTTGTACGATAAACAATTCTGGTACTGTGTTGGGTCACCAATTTAAGGAACCACTGTAAAAACTGGGTCATAAAACAAAACCAATTGTTTATCTTGCGTCATTGACTCAAGTGTTATTTTGTGTTATTTAGTAGAATGTCCAAGCTGTTATCCGTACAATGAAATGGCCATAAAGTACACAATAAAAATGTAATAAAATTGCCAAAACAGTAGTCCATGCTCTATGTCTTGTACGTTACATTCTAAGTCTAATGAATGATAGCTGTTTAATAGCTATTTAACTTCTAATATTCTGTTAAATTATTTTAGGCCTATATTTGCAGATAAGTTTATTATTGCCTTGCAGTTGTTTGTGATAAAGATGTGCATCTCTCATTACATTTCTGTACACTTTTACTTGTCTGATTATGATGCTTTTTTACATCTTGCACTATTTCTATATAAAGCATTCAGGGGTGGAAAGATTACTGAAAAATAATACTCAAGTAAAAGTACTGTTACTTCTTAAAAAATGTAAAAGTAGCTGTCCTAAAAACTACTCAAGTAAGAGTAAAATAGTTATTTAAAAGTACTCATGAGTAGTGAGTATTGAGCACTGAGTTGTGAAAGCTATGCCCCTTTATAATGAAAACTTGATACTGCAATTTAAAAATGTAGCACACATACCATAATTTACATTCCCTTTTATGGCTGTTTTTCCAGAAAGAATAAAAAATATAGGTATTTTATAGATATTGGTGATTGACAAATATCATAATGAAACAATTACATTAATATCAGTTTATGTGTAGGGTCTAAATATCCCTTAATGCCGACTGAGACAGTTATGGTTGCAAATAAATCATGTTCAAAACAATGCAAGGATACCAATTTCACTGTTTTATTCTATTACATTAATATTTTAAAGCTACTCAAGTTATTCGGACAAAATAGTGAGTGGTTTTCTCGTTTCCTTGTTATTGTTGTTTGATTAATAGCCTTTATATGGCAGCCTACTAGACAGTGCTCTATTCGGTTACAAGTACACTTCAAGTCCAACATTTTGATGTAACATTTGAACTGTTTATGTTCAGTTTAGACCAAACCGACTTCATTTACATTAACACCTCATCAAGATGGGCATTGGCATAATTATAAAGTGTATTCGATCGTTTAGGCGCATACCCGCATTAGGGCACAATTATTAGCCGCCTGTCAAACAATCAGCACGCAGCTAAAGATGTCAGGAAATAAAAAGTCAATCATTTATATTTTATCTAGATCAACCAACCAGTGATTGTCTTGCTATCGCGCTCGATGTAATGAACACCCCTGGTCAAGATGTAGAACATAGATTAAGTGTAGAAAATTACTCAAAAGTTTATCATCGATATCAAGGACATCTCTCTCTGTCTCTTTTTTTCCAAATAAACATCAAGACTGTTTTATCACCTAGCCCAATTGGTAACATTGCCTTAATCTCTCACATCAGCCCAATAATCTCAGTGATATATAAATTACAGGCTATGTTATTGAAACAGAATCTAGTAAAAATAAATTTGAAATTTAGCTTGATATGTTCTAGAATCTAGAATCTAAATTAGAGGCAGGAATAATGCTGATATCTAGCTTGTGCAAGTTAAACTCACATGACACAGTCAAGCAATTGGCCTTTTCACTGCAAAAAGCCCTTTCAGGTGCTGCCGTGTTGTTCAGGTTTTGAACTGCGTTTAATGCATCCTCCACATCCATAACATTTGGCGCTAGATCTGCAGCTGCCGTTTAAGTTTTTTACCTGTGATTTGATTTGCCGGGAGTCACGAGACTCTCCCTATCCAATCATGTTGATAGATAAAAATTACATCAGGACAGGGAAGTAAGGATCACAGATGTAGGAAAATAGTGTAGTAAAAGTACAGTTACAGCACTTAAAATGTACTCAAGTAAAATAAAAATTATAACATTTTAAAACTACTTAAATAAGTTCAATTCCTGGGGAAAACTATTTAATTACAGTAACGTGAGTATTTGTAATTCGTAGGTTTACACACCTGAAAGCATTATACTAATGTTAGTCATATAAACGTCTCAGTTACTGGCATAACCTCCGTTCCCTGATGGAGGGAACAAGATGTTGTGTCGATGTAGTGACAGCGTTGTGGCAAGAGGGACACAATGACTCTTTCCCTCCATCAGAGAATGGAGTTTATGACAGTAACGAGACGTTCCTCTTCTATCACTCACTCAACATTGTGTCGATGAAGTGACACTAGGGGTCCCTAAAGAAAAATGCCACAACAGCTGAACCTTGTTACGTGAACTGCTGATGCAGATGCAAGCCTCTGCCTTTTCTCTCTGTTTTCTCTCCACAGAGTATTAGATTCGGCTGGGGCCATCTAACGCTAACATACGCACTGGAACTGTTCTTTTCCTTTATTATTCTTTCAGGGGGAAAAGACCCCGCAAAGACCACATCCTGCCCAAAAGGGGAGGTCAACATGTGGCAATACAACACATGGGCCCAGCAGCTGCACATGGAAGAGGCGTGGTGGTAGGTCCCACCACGAAAGAGGGGGGACTCTACAAACACAGCGACCAGGGGCAGAGAGAGCTCTGCCAAAGGGAGACGCGGGTCCACCGACAAGGAGATCGTACCGCATTTTTTTATGTTACAGCCTTATTCCAAAATTGATAAAATTTATTATTTTCCTCAAAATTCTACAAACAATACCCCATAATGACAATGTGAAAGAAGTTTGTTTGAAATCTTTGCAAATGTATAAAAAAATAAAAACGAAAAAAATGTACATAAGTATTCACAGCCTTTGCCATGACACTTAAAATTGAGCTCAGGTGCATCCTGTTAACACTGATCATCCTTGAGATATTTCTACAACTTGATTGGAGTCCACCTGTGGTAAATTCAGTTGATTGGACATGATTTGGAAAGGCACACACCTGTCTATATAAGGTACCAACAGATAACACTGCATGTCAGAGCACAAACCAAGCCATGAAGTCCAAGGAATTGTCTGTAGATCTCCGAGACATGATTGTATCGAGGCACAGATCTGGGGACGGGTACAGAAAGATTTCTGCAGCATTGAAGGTCCCAATGAGCACAGTGGCCTCCATCATCCGTAAATGGAAGAAGTTTGGAACCACCAGGACTGTTCCTAGAGCTGGCTGCCTGGCCAAACTGAGCGATAGGGGTAGAAGGGCCTTAGTCAGGGTGGTGACCAAGAACCCGATGGTCACTCTGACAGATCTCCAGCGTTTCTCTGTGGAGAGGGGGGAAACTTCCAGAAGAACAACCATCTCTGCACACTCCTCCAATCAGGCCTGTATGGTAGAGTGGCCAGACGGAAGGCACTCCTCAGTAAAAGGCACATGACAGCCCACCTTGAGTTTACCAAAAGGCACCGGAAGGACTCTCAGACCATGAGAAACAAAATTATCTGGTATGATGAAACAAAGATTGAACTCTTTGGTCTGAATGGCAAGCGTCATGTCTGGGGGAAACCAGGCCAAAAACAACTAAAGGCTGTGAATACTTATGTACATGTTTTTTTTTTTTTTTTATAAATTTGCAAAGATTTCAAAAAACTTCTTTCACATTGTAATTATGGGGTATTGTTTGTAGAATTTTTAGGAAAATAATGAATTTAATACATTTTGGAATGAGGCTGTAAAATAACAAAATGTGGAAAAAGTGAAGCGCTGTGAATACTGTCCGGATGCACTGCACATCGCAAGGGTTACCAGAGTAATCACACCTGTGGAGCACCTATCCCAGTACAGGGCATATTTAACCCCATAGTGGGGCTGGCTGCGAACTCCTCTGGCAAGTTCATGAACCATAGGGCTAGGGAGCAAATGGGGTGCGGGACCTTGAGCCGCGCCGGGGGAAGATGTGCTGGATGGCCTCCATCTGCTTTTTCACCAGAGAGAACTGCTGGGTAAGATCCTCAGCCACAGGTGGCGCTCCTGGACCACCAAGGTGGACATCGCCTGCCAGAGTGCACACGCCATGACCTTCGTCGCCCAGAGGACAAGGTCAGTCGCCGAGCGCAGCCCCTGCAGCACATCGGGATCAGGACTACCCACATGCAGTTCTTTTAGTACCTTGGCCTGGTATACCTGTAGGAGGGCCATGGCATGCAGGGGAGAGGTGGCACTGTAGGCTTTGGTCACCAGACACAACGTAGTCCAGGTGGCGGCATTCTGCGTGTACCGGTGCATCACAACTGCCTTATCCACCTGAGGGACCTCCATGTACCTGTGGGCCACCCCGCCATCGAGGGTAGTGAGAGCAGAAGAATCTGGAAGTCTGTTTCGGGCTGCAAAAGGTGCCCTCCACGACCTCATGAGAAAGGAACCTGGGGGTGTGGCCGTGAGCGCTGCCCCGAACCCAGGAATCAATCATCGATCCGCGAGCGTTCAGGGGAGGCTGGAGGGTTCCAGTCCAGCCGATACTCGCGGCGGCCCAGGCAAGCATGGCGGTCAGCTCTGCATCTGCCTCACACTGGGCGGGTAGACCCGAAGGTGGCAGCGGCTGACAACACCAGTGCTTTCTCGGATGCTGCAATCAAAGACTCCTCTAACTTGCGGGCCATGAAAGAGACGGCAAGCTGGCCGTGAGGCGGGCTGGTATTTCAGAAATGGACGGGGAGGTCCGTGCGGAATTACCCTGCAAAACCGTGCCCATTGAACTCCCCAAATCGCCTTTAGTGCCAGCCGAGCCGGCCTCATACCCTTGGGTAGAAGGCGCAGCGCGGCTGGAGTGGCTTTCCCCGTTTGAAGAAGGAAAGCCGCGACCACAATGTTGCCTTGGTCATATTCTCGCAATGAGAACGTGAGCATCCACAAACGCTGCCTCAGTGTGATCGCTGCCCAGACACGTGAGGCGGCGCCCGTGGCCGTCGGAGGCAGAGAAACAATGATCGTACCCAGGAATCACACAAGGATGGAAAGGCATCTTTAAAAAGACGCATCTTTAAAAAGACGTTCAACGTAAATGTGTGTGCTCTTTTAAGAAATATATTCTTTTAGCAGTAAATATACTCTTTAATAGCGTCGTCGAAGCGAACAGGGGCAAATCTGCAATTGGCGTGCAGAAGGAGAGAAAGCTGCTAGAATGCGCCATATATCCAACATCATAAGCATCTGTAGAGGTGAATGGAACAGCAGTAGTATTCAGCTCGCTGATAGTACAACCGCTCGGCTCCGAAGAAAAAATCTGAATGAATCCTGCATTCCATGGAACAGCAGTAGTATTCAGCTCGCTGATAGTACAACCGCTCGGCTCCGAAGAAAAAATCTGAATGAATCCTGCATTACAGCTCCCTTTTATACCCATATATCCGGAGGAGTGGCATGCAAATTCCACTCGCCAATTTTCATTGGCCTTATCTCAAAGATCTAAAGACTACATCAACACAACGTCAAGTGAGTGACAGAAGGGGAACATAATACATACTGTATGTTTGTTTCGATTTTAGTGATGAAAACACCAGAGCAGACCTAAAGAAACTTCCAACTCTGCCCACCAAAGTACTGCAAGAGCATCCATCGCTAGCATACTGGTAAAGTACTTGTTTTAAGGCCGCTATTTGACAAAAAAATGCACACATTCACTGTAAATAAAGTATGAAGTCTAAAAGACATAAATGAAAGTAAATGTGATGTGTTAATCTTCTAAACCATTTAGTCAACTTTTAGGAGAACAGTTAGCATGTACTGTAGATGGCTTCAAAGCTAAAAGCTAATAGTTAAAAGGTCATGCTTATATTATTGAATTGCAGTGGACTTTTTTTTACTTTTATATAATGAAAAATTTGGGTACTGCATTGGGTCTCCACTTGATGTTCAGTATAAAATCCTAAAAGATAACAATAGATTGTCTGTGTAGCAGTACAGACAGACATGTGCTTTACATTTAGTAGACGAGTTAGTGATGCTGAAGCTGCATTTATAGCCCTTTATGAGAGCTTTATGGTTGATGATCTGTGCTCTCCTGCATTTATGCTGACACACTGAGGTCTGGGGGGATGGGGGGTTGCATTTCACAGGTGGGGAAAATATCCTCCGCTCTGCAGATTTCATCATCTCTCTCTTTTGCAGTGAAGAGCGAGTGAATGAGCACTACAAGCTGTTGAAAGGGCTCTCCCGAGGCCAGGCCATTGTGCAGTGAGTATCGCAAAAACAATGATTAGCCTCACGGAGGTGGGCCTTCTGGGGAGACATGATTTGTGATTGGCTGCTTTGAATCATACATGCCAATACTTCAAGGCTGCTGAGAGATGTTTAAGATACAATCAAATATCAATCTTGAAGGGATAGTTCACCCAAACATGAAAATTATGTCATCATTTACATAATTTTATCATTATTCAAAGCTTTCATTGAAATTTTCATTTGTGAGTTAACTATCCTTTTAAGCAAATAGGTAAATAATCAATTCCTCCGTTTCAGGTATTTGACCCTTGTGGAGTGCCTGCCCACATATGGAGTGCATTATTATGAAGTAAAGGTAAAAACTATTCACAAAGTTTGATGAGAAAAAACAAAACAATTAGTATGCAGGCAGGAGGTACTGAAAACAATTTTAATAAGGACATAAATTATTAGGACATTTATTTAGGACTGAAATAACTCTTTATGCATTGATCATACCAAAGTCACAATTTAATTTTTTTGTTTTTTAAAGTTTTTTTGAATTGAAAATATATAATATTTTTTTATTAAGTTTATTATTTATTTATTATTATTATCATTAAGGACAGGAATTCATTTTCAGGGGCATTTTTACTAAACACATTTAAATACACAGTATGCAATCCATGTATGTCAAATAACTCAATTTAATAAAATTATTATCAGCATAAATCCATCTAGTTGTATTCAGGTTTATGCTTAAAACAAGAACAAAACATTTGTTAAAAGGAAAGGGACATTTTTGCTTTTAAAAGAAGTCTTAATATATTAAAACAATTAGCTTCTCTAGTAAATATATATTTTAATTGTCTTTTTAATTGTAAATTTTTTCTTTTTAAGGACATTCTTTACTAGAAAACAAGACAAATACTCAGAAAATCAGATGCATGTTTTTTTAAAGAAGAGCAATTTACTACACTGCAAAACAAAATCATTTTCTTAATTAGTATATTTGTCTGGTTTTATGGAAAATATATCTAAATATTCTTAAAACAATATGTATTTACTTGACGTGCAAAATGGCATAAGATAATAATCTGACAATATTTTGTAATCTTTTTGCTTAAAAAAAAAGACAAATCTGCCAATTGGGCACAAAAATAAGCTCGTTTTTTCTTTGAAATATGTTTATTTTTCTTATCCCATTGGCAAATAGTTTGTCTTGATAAACCTCACTAAATTTAGATAGATTTGTCTGAAAACAAGACAAAACATCTTAAGACATTTTGCTCATCAAGTAAATTATCGAATTTTTATTGGAAAACAATACAAAATAACACAAATAAAGAAAATTATTTTTTGAAGTGCATGGGAACATTTTGCCCCATTTTTCTTAAATTGGGTGCATTTTTTCATTTTTTTTGTGACATTTTTGCCTCAAGCCCATGTTAATTTCTGATGATGTATTTTACATATTTTTTGCTATGCGATTTCAATCATATTTACTATATAAGAATTTTCACAAATATTAGGGTATTTGCAAAGAAGAGAGCAACTCAAAAACAACATTTCCTCTGATAGATATCAAACTAATTCAGATTGTTGATGTATAATTAAGGGTAATGTTGTCCCTGTCCCAACAGGATAAGCAAGGTATTCCATGGTGGCTGGGGATCAGCTATAAGGGCATCGGTCAATATGACCACCAAGACAAAGTAAAACCTCGAAAGGTACGTTGTGTTTTACTACCTCTGGGAACTCTGTAATATCTGAAATATTACAATATTAAGTATGTATCAGGCTCAGTATTAAATGGAGCTTTGATTTTCCTAGAAATTCCTAGGATTACAAAAAAAATAAAATAATTCCTTCAGGAATTTCCTTTTATTCCTTCATAAAAGGAAAATGTAATCAGATAATGATTATTGTGACGTGTTAGATCAACATTGCTCATTAACAGCTCTTTAATTTTATATAATATATATACAACAGTTGTTCCAGTCCTCGAATCTGATTGGACGAGAGACGTTCCATGAGCACTGATGGTCTGACATTATCAGCACTCCGACACTTTACTGTATGTGTATCACTATGCTTGTGTTCTTGCCATTCTAAACTAAAGTGTAAGAGCAGTGCAGATCTGTTAAGAGCTATGGTGTGTCTTTTTTTTTTTTTTTACATTACATATGTTAGCCAGCAGGTGGTGGCAAAAGATAATTTTTGTGTGTAATATGAGCCAGTTAGGGGATGTGAAGTGAATCTGCATCAACCACTTTACATACAACAGCTCTTCGTGATCGCTTACAACACTACACTCCCTCCCTCTCTCTCTCTCTCTCTCTCTCACACACACACACACATCACACACACACACACACACACACACACATACATCCATCCTTGTTTATCCAACAGCACAAGCCATAATATTGCACGCATCATTTGGTTTGAACCAGCAACGGCAGATTCTGATCCGTCGCATAAGTAGTTTCATGCACAAATGCGTTTTTTATGACCGTACTCAATTTTTCCTCATTTTTCCTAGGTACACTTGGACACAGCTTTTCTATCTGTTTAGGCTGTCTCAACTGCTTCGGTCCCTTCATGTAATCTCAGACCGACCGTTTAGTGGGGGGCTTTGTGGGGCCATGATATCTGTTGCAGGGCTCCCTGTTCTTCTATTCTATTCTATTTGCAAAAGTAATGTTCAGGAGTTTAAAATGTATATTTCCTATTGACTCACTCAAGCTAAATACATATATATATATATATATAACCATCTTAAGACAAATGCTTTTGTGAAACATCATATGTGCTGAAGAGTTTTGCACAGAACTGTATATATACAAAAATATAAATCATTTGAGATTGTAAGGAGACCATCACAGTTACGTCAACTATATATCAGAGTGGGCATTCACTGCTGAGGTCTTCTTGCACAATTAACGTTTCCATAATAACAGCAACTTGATTGGTGGATCTCTCTTCAGGGTTATGGGTAGTGTAGATCTTCACTGGGAATTCAGCAAATTAACCTGGCATGCACTAGAAATCCATTTACCTTGAAATGTGATTAAAAAACTGGGGAGACTGTGAATCAGAAACAAGGTGAACGATTGTCACAGTCATCTGAGAAAATAAAAGAGTAATTTTATATAGATTACAAACCTGAAAGCATAAGTGTAAGTGAATAGAACTGCTCATAATTTAATAATTTCTGAATATTGTTTTTGAATAATTTCTATAAAATTCTGCTTAAAACTACTCGAACACACAACACCCATAGAATTTCATTAGAAAAAGCAAACACTTGTCAGATAAAAAGGCAGATTGGTCAGTTATCTTATATTAAAGACAGTAGCTATCTGATATTCTAGATTTACAACTAATACATAATTAAGGGATAATGTACAGTCAGCAGATTGTTATCGCAAAATAAATGTGACGGGTGATCAGGGTATATGTTAAACAGAGCTTGACTAGATATCGGCTAAAGACAAAGAATAAACATGCTTTACACAGGTTGCAGTGAGAACACACAGTCAATCGTTTATTGGTACAGGTGCAGCTTAAATAGAACATCACATGGCATGGACACATGACAAACACACCTGAGAGGAATCCACAATAATTGGGAGCATACTCATTAACCAAATCAATCAATTAACAGTATACCCGATGCAATGCGGCTGCAAAACAAACAAACAAACAAATAAATAAATGGACATAAAATATTGATTTGCATTGGAATTATGTAATTATTTGAGAAGAAATAAGGTGCTAAACAACTGAATTGCACCTCTGGTTTGCTGAAAAGTTATGTTGGTGTTTATTTTATAAATAATGACCGTCTGACCATTTGAGTTTAAATTATTTTATTATCTTACTTGTAGAGATTGCTCAGTGATGCAAGAAGTAGTAAAAATTACTTGCCATACCCAGATGACTGGTCTGAAACGTCTTAATCCCTGGATGTGCGGTTGTTACTCTGAGATATCAGATCACTAGATGGCGCCGTTGACCGATCAGAATCGAGTATTCCAGAGACCTGTGTAATAAATGTAAATAAATAATTATATTGTTGATATACTGTAACATGTCCATTAACGTTTTTTATCATCATTATTATAATCATCATAAAGATTTTAGGTTAAAATGTACAGTATGTGAATGTATAAGTGTATTTGTGTTTTAGGGACTGTGACTGGTCAGCATTTATTAAAATTGTTTTCAATACCTTCAATAGATGCCTTCAATAGTTTATGTGACAACTATTTTTTAAAAGTAAAAATATATGATGTAGTCTCAATTAATATAAGTTCATAAAATAAACATGCATAATAATTATTAGTGCTGTCAATCGATTAAAAATTTTTATCGAATTAATTACATGGTGTCCCGATTAATTAATCGCGATTAATCACATTTACAAATATTTGCTGAGAAAGCCTTTCATATAACAATAATTCAATATATAAATATTTTACATATTCTTATCAATATATAATTATACATAGTTATCTTTAAATATTAAAAATTATATATATATATTAAATAAAAAAATGTTCAGATAATTAAAATGCATTACATTCCTGTAGCAGAAGAGTTAATCACTGATAAAACAATATAAAAGTGGCTTTAGAATTCAATGTATTGTTTACTACCATATTATTGATCATTAGACAATCATTGGCATACAGTTCACAGCAATCCATTGCACAAGTGAATTTGTCAATCAGTTGGAGATTTATTATGAGGGCTTGTTTAAGAACCGTCAATGTACACCAGCATCAGATTTTTTTTCTTTTTTAGAAACAAGCCAGGAGTATACATAGGGTGACCACCTGGCTATTGCTCTGTTGCAGGTCAGCAGACCTGATTTTGCGGGACAAGTGGGAGAGATAACGTACTATTATTGTACTAGGTGAATAAATATTTATTTTATATTAGATGTATTTTTGCAGTGATGTTAAATGTTAATGACAGCGCTGTGAACGTCATTCAGTTTGGCATAAGGTCTACGATACAAACTCATTTTAACCAGCTCAGACCTACTCAATGTAAATATAATGAAGTGAAAATAATAATCTAATCGTTAAAAAGCACATTTCCAAATAAGCACATCGATTCCATTATTAAAGACTAGAAAGATTAAATGCCTTCTTACCGGATTTAGTGCATCTTGAATTGAATTTTTTTGTCTGATCTGGCAGCTTCGAGTAGGGCCTTCTCATTCATTATGACCGTAGAACTCCTGGCAGGTTTAGGTGTTCACTTTCACCAGGAGTTCACTTTTGATGAGGTCCACAAATGCTCAGTTACTTGTCTCTGTCTACGCAGCGGTCATCAGTGAAAACACCCTCTCCACGAACGCGTTGGTGACAGCTCAAAGCCAAATATATCAGAGCTGTCATGTTTGGGGCACTGAAATGCTTCAGCAGAGCTGTCCGTGAAACTTCGGTGGCATACCCTGCACTCTCCTTTTTTAGGGTCAACTGGTTTTAACCATGTATATATTTTCTCCAATTCTTTATTATACGAACAAAGACACTTTTTTTTCCAGTGTTTTTCCGCTCTGGCAAGAAAAAAAGGCTGCGCTGCGCATGTGCAGTGTTTTCTTATTAACTTTTTTTTATAGTGATTTTGTAATTAAAGGACGATGAAATAAAATGATGCCGAAATAATAATAAAGATAAAAAATTATACAGACAAAATTGAAATGCGGGACACTGCTTGTGACTTGCGGGAGGCGGGACAAAGCTTCCAATTTCGGGTGGTCACCCTACCATACGACCTGCGTCAGACATGCTTGTGTCGCGTCTCGGGTGTGTTGTGTCATAAAAATACAATATTTAGGTCACTGTGTAAATATAGTTTAATACTCGATCTTTAAACACATATTGAGATCCCTTAGTTCACATTTGAACCCTTAGTAATACATATCTGTGTTGTTTTCTTCACTGTATAAACTGTGTTGCTCACACAGCTGAAATTTCACTTACTGTCCTCTGGAGTATACAGGTGGTACTACAAGCATGCGATTAAATGCTTTAATTATATTAACACGTTATTTTTATATAATTAATCGCGCATTATTAACGCGATAACTCGACAGCCCTATTAATTATTAAATAATTATCACAATGCTGTTTAAAATAGTTTTAGTTAGTGTATGTCAAAATGCAAGACATTTCAAATGCCCCAATACAAATTTTATCTTCTAGCGAGGCAGGAAATGGTTGCATGAAAATGTTGCATACTGGTTTTGAACCTATATCACCCACATGAGCACCATGGTTCAACTTAAGAAGAGCATATACTGTACACTAACCACTGCACCATGGCTCTGACAAATGCTTTACAGATAATTCAGTAATCATACATCATGACATGGCATTTCTTGTCATCATATAAACACATGAACACATTCTTAATTTTAAAAAATTGGAATCTATGGAATCTGTGTGTGTTCCTCCTGCTGGGTCAGGACAGATGGAGCAGTGAACTAACCTGGGCTTTAGACCAGTTTCACCTGTGTGCTGTCAGATCACTAACGGCACACAGATACACAGATTCTTCAGTGTTGTGAGGAGTTGCATTGGTAACTGAGTGATGTCATAGGCAGCCAAGCTGGGCCAAAACTGTGTGTCTGAAGGGTTTTAGGAACCTGAAGAGATAAGGCAGGGGCAGGAAGTAAATACAGCTAGAGCAGAGCAGACTGTAACATAATAAACCTCAGGATTTGATTAACCTCAAGATTTCACCTTCTCAACTGCCAGTAAGGGGCTCTTAGAGCTCGATAATTAAATTTGACATGGGAACTTTTAAGAGACAGTCTTAAAACTGAAGAAAATTTTATGTTGGCAACCTGCAGATGTCTTTGCTGGAAGGCTATGATGTTGTACACTGTTGGAAGAGATGTGTAACAATGAAGCTAGTCACAACATTTTAAGCTGTTATGATAATATGTATAAATATGATCAGAAATTAGATATTTTATATATTTTTTTAATAAATTATGACGTTTAAAAAGTTTTTACGTTTTTACTCTTTAAAAGCTTTCAATAATTTAAATGGCCAATAAATGATATTCTTCTCACCACAGTTATACAGAGTGGTTATCTGAGTTACCGTAGACTTTGACAAGTCAAACCAGTCTGGCCATTCACTCTTGACCTCTCTCATCAATAAGACATTTCTGTTCACATAACTTCTGCTCACTGGATGTTTTTAGTTTTTGCCACTATTCTGAGTAAATTCTAGAGACTGTTGTGTGTGAAAATCCCAGGAGAACCGCAGTTACAGAAATACTCAAACCAGCCGTCTGGCACCAACAATCATCCATGTGATTATCTAATCAGCCAATAATTTGGCATTAGTGCAGTGCATAAAATCATGCAGATACAGGTCAGGAGCTTCAGTTAATGTTCACATCAACCATCAGAATAGGGGAAAATGTGATCTCAGTGATTTGGACTATAGCATGATTGTTGGTGCCAGATGGGCTGGTTTAGTGTATGTGTGAGTGTGTGTATATCATATACACTCACCTAAAGGATTATTAGGAACACCATACTAATACTGTGTTTGACCCCCTTTCGCCTTCAGAACTGCCTTAATTCTACGTGGCATTGATTCAACAAGGTGCTGAAAGCATTCTTTAGAAATGTTGGCCCATATTGATAGGATAGCATCTTGCAGTTGATGGAGATTTGTGGGATGCACATCCAGGGCACGAAGCTCCCGTTCCACCACATCCCAAAGATGCTCTATTGGGTTGAGATCTGGTGACTGTGGGGGCCATTTTAATACAGTGAACTCATTGTCATGTTCAAGAAACCAATTTGAAATGATTCGAGCTTTGTGACATGGTGCATTATCCTGCTGGAAGTAGCCATCAGAGGATGGGTACATGGTGGCCATAAAGGGATGGACATGGTCAGAAACAATGCTCAAGTAGGCCGTGGCATTTAAACGATGCCCAATTGGCACTAAGGGGCCTAAAGTGTGCCAAGAAAACATCCCCCACACAATTACACCACCACCACCAGCCTGCACAGTGGTAACAAGGCATGATGGATCCATGTTCTCATTCTGTTTACGCCAAATTCTGACTCTACCATCTGAATGTCTCAACAGAAATCGAGACTCATCAGACCAGGCAACATTTTTCCAGTCTTCAACTGTCCAATTTTGGTGAGCTCTTGCAAATTGTAGCCTCTTTTTCCTATTTGTAGTGGAGATGAGTGGTACCCGGTGGGGTCTTCTGCTGTTGTAGCCCATCCGCCTCAAGGTTGTGCGTGTTGTGGCTTCACAAATGCTTTGCTGCATACCTCGGTTGTAACGAGTGGTTATTTCAGGCAAAGTTGCTCTTCTATCAGCTTGAATCAGTCGGCCCATTCTCCTCTGATCTCTAGCATCAACAAGGCATTTTCACCCACAGGACTGCCGCATACTGGATGTTTTTCCCTTTTCACACCATTCTTTGTAAACCCTAGAAATGGTTGTGCATGAAAATCCCAGTAACTGAGCAGATTGTGAAATACTCAGACCGGCCCGTCTGGCACCAACAACCATGCCACGCTCAAAATTGCTTAAATCACCTTTCTTTCCCATTCTGACATTCAGTTTGGAGTTCAGGAGATTGTCTTGACCAGGACCACACCCCTAAATGCATTGAAGCAACTGCCATGTGATTGGTTGATTAGATAATTGCATTAATGAGAAATTGAACAGGTGTTCCTAATAATCCTTTAGGTGAGTGTATATTATATATAATGTCATATATATATTGTAAGGGTTACAAGGGAAGAAGGACATGGAAGGTGGTTGCTCCACTCAGGTTGTGCTTTTTACTGAACACACTGTAGTGCTCACAGCTTCACAGTAATGTCTCATAATAACAGCTCTTCTTTTTCACAATAACAATTCTACAGATTCACAGTAGCGACTCTACAGCTTCACAATCACATCTGTTCAGGACCCAGACTCTCTCTGCCTTCTGCTGGTGGCGTGGGTGGTTTTATCCGCTCTCCCCGTGCTCACTGGAATTAGAGACAGGTGTTAGTCATAATGTAGCTCAGGTGTAAGTGCCCTTACTGCTTTCTCTCTCTCCGGATGGGCACTTGACCACACCCGCTGCTATATATATATATATATATATATATATATATATATATATATATATATATATATATATATATACATACACAATCATACACATACATATACACTATACAAACATACATAAAGTAAATACAAACATACACATATACATTCACCCCACGCTTCCTGTAGCACTCGCCATAGATGTGGCTGCACTTCTCACGCACCTTAGAGTCTAGCTGATCCCACAAAAGCTCAATGGGTTTAAGATCCATAACACTCTTTTCCAATTATCTGTTGTCCAATGTCTGTTTCTTTTCCCACTCTAACTTTTCTTTTTGTTTTCTGTTTCAAAACTGGCTTTTTCTTTGCAATTCTTCCCATAAGGCCTGCACCCCTGAGTATTCTCTTTACTGATATACATGACATTGGTGTTGAATTGGTAGAATTCAATGATGCGGTCAGCTTAGGACATGTGAGGCGTCTTTCTCAAACTAGTGTCTCTGATGTACTTATCCTCTTGTTTAGTTGTACATCTGGCCTTCCACATCTCTTTCTGTCCTTGTTAGAGCCAGTTGTCCTTCGTCTTTGAAGACTGTAGTATTCACCTTTGTATGAAATCTTCAGTGTTTTTGCAATTTCAAGCATTGTATAGCCTTTATTCCTCAAAACAATGATTGACTGACAAGTTTCTAGAGAAAGCTGTTTGTTTTTTGCCATTTTGACCTAATATTGACCTTAAGACATTCCAGTCTATTGCATAATGAGGCAACTTAAAATCAAACACTTAAGACAATGTTAAGCTTTATATAATGAACCAAATAGCTTTCAACTTGTTATAATAGCATTTGATTTTCTTGTACCAAATGAGCAATTTAGCATGAATACTCAAGGATAATGTGTTTGGAGTGATGGCTCAAAAATGACTTTTTTCAAATTGTGATGGTGCTGTTTTTTACATCAGTAATGTCCTGACTTTACTTTGTGATCAGTTGAATGCCACTTTGGATAATTAAAGTACCAATTTCCTTTCGAAACAGCAAAATATGTACATTATTCCAAACTTTTGGCCACCAGTGTATATGAATAAATCAAAATGTTTAGAATAGATTGTTAAGCTAAAAATGTGCTTTATGTGATACCATCTAAATTAACAGGTTTTATTCAAGTCAAAAATATTATTTAATATGACAGAATCAACCTCAATACATTAGGTTGCTCCAGCAAAACAAATTGTATGGTTTAGTCAGGCAAAAAACAATATTGCTCCTTACAGTGTCTTGCGAAAGTATTCGGCCCCCTTGAACTTTTCGACCTTTTGCCACATTTCAGGCTTCAAACATAAAGATATAAAACTGTAATTTTTTGTGAAGAATCAACAACAAGTGGGACACAATCATGAAGTGGAACAAAATTTATTGGATATTTCAAACTTTTTTAACAAATAAAAAACTGAAAAATTGGGCGTGCAAAATTATTCAGCCCCTTTACTTTCAGTGCAGCAAACTCTCTCCAGAAGTTCAGTGAGGATCTCTGAATGATCCAATGTTGACCTAAATGACTAATGATGATAAATAGAATCCACCTGTGTGTAATCAAGTCTCCATATAAATGCACCTGCTCTGTGATAGTCTCAGAGGTCCGTTTAAAGCACAGAGAGCATCATGAAGAACAAGGAACACTCCAGGCACGTCCAAGATACTGTTGTGGAGAAGTTTAAAGCCGGATTTGGATACAGAAAGATTTCCCAAGCTTTAAACATCCCAAGGAGCACTGTGCAAGCGATAATATTGAAATGGAAGGAGTATCAGACCACTGCAAATCTACCAAGACCCGGCCGTCCCTCTAAACTTTCAGCTCATACAAGGAGAAGACTGATCAGAGATGCAGCCAAGAGGCCCATGATCACTCTGGATGAACTGCAGAGATCTACAGCTGAGGTGGGAGACTCTGTCCATAGGACAACAATCAGTCGTACTGCACAAATCTGGCCTTTATGGAAGAGTGGCAAGAAGAAAGCCATTTCTTAAAGATATCCATAAAAAGTGTTGTTTAAAGTTTGCCACAAGCCACCTGGGAGACACACCAAACATGTGGAAGAAGGTGCTCTGGTCAGATGAAACCAAAATCGAACTTTTTGGCAACAATGCAAAACGTTATGTTTGGCGTAAAAGCAACACAGCTCATCACCCTGAACACATCATCCCCACTGTCAAACATGGTGGTGGCAGCATCATGGTTTGGGCCTGCTTTTCTTCAGCAGGGACAGGGAAGATGGTTAAAATTGATGGGAAGATGGATGGAGCCAAATACAGGACCATTCTGGAAGAAAACCTGATGGAGTCTGCAAAAGACCTGAGACTGGGACGGAGATTTGTCTTCCAACAAGACAATGATCCAAAACATAAAGCAAAATCTACAATGGAATGGTTCACAAATAAACATATCCAGGTGTTAGAATGGCCAAGTCAAAGTCCAGACCTGAATCCAATCGAGAATCTGTGGAAAGAACTGAAAACTGCTGTTCACAAACGCTCTCCATCCAACCTCACTGAGCTCGAGCTGTTTTGCAAGGAGGAATGGGCAAAAATTTCAGTCTCTCGATGTGCAAAACTGATAGAGACATACCCCAAGCGACTTACAGCTGTAATCGCAGCAAAAGGTGGCGCTACAAAGTATTAACTTAAGGGGCTGAATAATTTTGCACGCCCAATTTTTCAGTTTTTTATTTGTTAAAAAAGTTTGAAATATCCAATAAATTTCGTTCCACTTCATGATTGTGTCCCACTTGTTGTTGATTCTTCACAAAAAATTACAGTTTTATATCTTTATGTTTGAAGCCTGAAATGTGGCAAAAGGTCGAAAAGTTCAAGGGGGCCGAATACTTTCGCAAGGCACTGTAAGTTCACAATGGAAGGTTGCCACTTTTACAGTAGATTCTATATACAGTAGATATAAAAAGTCTACACCCATAGTCCACAGAGAGCTTCCAAAGGATCAGAGGGATCTCATTGTTGAAAGATATCAGTCAGGAGAAGGGTACAAAAGAACCCACAGTGAAGCATGGTGGTGGCAGCATCATGCTTTGGGGCTGTTTTTCTTCAGCTGGAACTGGGGCCTTAGTCAGGGTGGAGGGAATTATGAACAGTTCCAAATACCAGGCAATTTTGGCACAAAACCTTCAGGCGTCCGTTAGGAAGCTGAAGATGAAGTTCACCTTTCATCATGACAACAACCCAAAGCACACATCCAAATCCACAAAAGCATGGCTTCACTAGAAGAAGATTAACGTTTTGGAATGGCCCAGCCAGAGCCCAGACCTGAATCCAATTCTGTGGGGTGTGGGGTGATCCGAAGAGGGCTGACAGATTTGTAGCGCTTTTGCAAAGAAGAGTGAGCAAATATTGCCACGTCAAGATGTGCCATGCTAAGAGACTCCTACGCAAAAAGACTGAGTGCTGTAATAAAATCAAAAGGTGCTTCAACAAAGTATTAGTTTAAGGGTGTGCACACTTATGCAACCAGGTTATTGTGTTTTTTTATTTTTTATTTTTCCCCCTCAAATATTTCAGTTTGTTTTTCAATTGAATTGTTCACGTTATAGTTCACATTGAAGGTGGAAAATGTTCTGACATGATTTATCTTTGTCTCATTCTTTTACATCACAAGAACCTGGCATTTTAACAGGGGTGTGTAGACTTTTTATATCCACTGTATATGTGAGTTAATTCAGGATTGTTTTTGAAACATGGGTCAGAGAAATGTCAGAGATGTTGTGAGTCACTTTCCATTGACGTGCAGTCAATGCAGCACCTGGAACACTGTGAATTGCAGTAGAGAATTGCCGGTCTGCTTGAACTCACTGAAACCAACCTGATAACACTCACACACTATTCTGTTTTTTCATTCATCAGCTCTTCCAGTGGAAGCAGTTGGAGAACTTGTATTTCAGAGAGAAAAAGTTTGCAGTGGAGGTGAATGACCCGCACAGGTGAGAAGAAACAGAATTTGTGTCGGTGGGTCAGTTTTTTTTAATGTGCTTACAGCCTATTTCTAATTCTTTAATATTTTTTGATGGGTCTGTTTAAAGTCTGATCTTTTAGCCTTCAAGTAGGATTCATATGTCTGTTATATGTTCATCAAATAACTGATGAAGAACTCAGTTTAAAAAGACATCAGAAATTGTTGATGTAAATGAGTATTAGGGCTGTCAATATATACAAATATTAGAACGTGGATGATTAATAAACTCTACAAAATTTGATTTTGATTGGTCAGTCACATTCTACAGTCCAATATCTTTGCATAATGAATGCTAGATGGTATAATTGACTTGAGAATTTAAACTAATTTAAACTCATCAATATCAATATAATACTTAATGCCCATTTTTTTGACTTATTTGGAAACTAGCCATGTAATAAGGGGGATAATATATGCAGTGCTGTGGAAAAGTATTTGCCGCCATTCTGATTTCTTCTATTTTTTTTTTTTTTTCATACTAATGTTTTAGATCTTCAAATGAGATATAACATAAAACAAAGGCAACCTGAGTAAACACAAAATACAGTTTTCAATATATATTATTATTATTATTATTATTATTATTATAAAATCTTTATTGAATCAAAAAAGTTATCAACACTTATATCACCCATGTGAAAAACTAACTGCCCCCTTAAACTTAATAGTTATTTGTGCCACCTTTCGCAGCAACAACTGCAACCAAATACTTCCGATAACTGGAGAACATTCTTTCACAACAATATAGTGGAACTTTGGCTCACTCTTCTTTGCAGAACTGCTTTAGTTCAGCCACAGTGGAGGATTTTCGAGCATGAACTGCCCATTTAATGTCCTGCAACAGCATCTTAATCAGGTTCAAGTCAGGACTTTGACTAGGCAACTCTAAAACTTACATTTTGCTTCTTTTGTGCATGGGTGGAACGATTTACTTCTTAAAAAATGGTATGTTAAAATGAGTAGAGTAAAAGTACCTGTCCTAAAAAACTACTCAAGTAAGAGTAAAAGAGTAGCTAATTTAAAAGTACTCATGAGTAGTAAGTATTGAGTACTGAGTTGCGAAAGCTATGCCCCTTTATAATGAAAACAGGGCATGCTCAGCGGAGAGTGGAGGCTCCAACCCTAGGTGGTCCATTTGAGAGCAGTTCGGCAAGCATAGGTGGACCTGTTTGCTTCCCAAAAGACGTCCCACTGCCCACTCTGGTACTCCCTAACAGAGGCTTCCCTCGGGACAGATGTGCTGGCACACAGCTGGCCCCGGGGGCTGTGCAAATGCGCATTTCCCCCAGTGAGCCTGCTGTGCAAGGCCAGGGAAGACAAGGAACAAGTCACTCCCCTATTGGCCCACTCGGACTTGGTTCTCGGATCTTACGCTCCTCGCAACAGCACCTCCCTGGCAGTTTTCCCTTAGAAGGGACCTCCTTTCTCAGAGACGGAGGGCACCCTCCGGCAACCTCCATGTCTGCCCCTTGTACGGGATGTGGCAGATCCAAGTGGCGTACCACCTGCTGTCGTAGACACGATCAACCAAGCTAGATCTCCCTCTACCAGGTAGCTTTACGCCCTGAAGTGGTGCTTGTTCTTGAATTGGTGTTCTTCCCGATCTGAAGACCTGCAGAGATGTGCAGTCGGGCCAGTGCTCTCATGTCTGCAGGAGAAGCTGGAGGTGAGACTGTCCCCTCCACCTTTAAGGTCTATGTAGCCGCCATGTCGGCTCACCACAATGCAGTTAACGACAAGTCCTTACGGAAGCACGACCTGATCATCGGGTTCCTTAGAGGCGCGCAGAGGCTGAACCCTCCCAGGCCATGCCTGTTCCCCTCATGGGATCGCTCCATGGTCCTTTCGGGCCTTCAGAGATCCCCCCTTCGAGCCGCTAGAGTCAGTCGAGCTTAGAGCCCTCTCCTTGAAGACGGCATTCTGATTGTGCTCGCTTCCATCAAGATGGTTGGGGAGCGAGCGTTCTCTGTCAGCAACACTTGCCTGGAGTCCGGCAGATGCTTACGTCATCCTAAGACCTCGACCGGGCTACATGCCCAAGGTTCTTACGACTCCCTCAGAGGTAGTGAACCTGCTAGCGAAGCTGCCCCAGGAGGAGGTAGACCCAGCCTTATCGTTTCTGTATCCAGTGTGTGCATGCAGAGCTTTAGATGGTCTGAGCATGTTTTATTTATGTTCTTTGTTTACTGTGGCAGACAGCGGAAAGTGGTGTTGTCTCCAACAGAGGTTTCCCACTGGGTTGTCAACGCCATGGCTGCCCTATCAGACACAGGGTGTGTCCGCCCCCTTGCGGGTTCGAGCACACTCTACGAGCAGTGTGGCATTCTCGTGGGCAGACATCTGCAGAGCGGCGGGCTGGGCAACACCCAATACCTTTAGGAGATTCTACAATCTTAGGGTTGAGTCGGTCCATGCACGTAGAACTTGTTAATGCGGAATGGCTGACTGGGTGTTCTGCTTGCACATAGCACCCTTCCCTCCACTGAGACGATCACATTCGCTCTTTCTCCCAGGAGAGTCCACTAAACTCGTGCTCCCTGGATGTCTTTCCTCCCTAGCACTCTGGTTTGCGAATTCAGTGGAGGAAATTCCGACCAGACCCACTACGGGTACTAACTACAAAATACTGGAATAGGTGCTAAACAGGGTTTGGCCATCATTGGATATTTCACATTGTGCCACTTCCACATGTGGCCTGAAAACCCATGTGACATATTTGCCACATTTAACCTCCCCCAGCCTGGGCAGGATGTGGTCTCCTCGGGATTTTTCCCCCTGAAAGAGTAGGACTTGGAAAAGAACGCCTTCCCCGATGCGTGTTATAGCGTTAAATGGCCCCAGCTGCTTTAATTCTATGCGAGAAACATAGAGAGAGAAAAGGCGCAATTGGAGCGGCCTGTTATGACGTGCTTGCTCCCCCCGCTTCGGGGATACTATTGTAACCCACGTTCCCTGATGGAGCGAACGAGACGTTGTGTCCCCCCGGCCACAACACTGTGCCGAGCCACTGTAGCGGCCGAACCTTATTATTGGCTCCTCAGTGCAAAACCTGACTAGGCAGATGCACGATTCCATCCTTTTATAGGGACATGCAAATTTTGTCTGCCAATTTCTCATTGGCCTTTTCTCAAGTTGAGAGGTAACCGAGGCCTTCAAGAAGGACTTCATTCGACACAACGTCTCATTCCCTCCATCAGGGAATGGGGGTTACAAAAGTAACCTAGACGTTTTGTGATGCTTCTAACTAAATTAAAATACATTAATGATCATTATGTATCTTAGTTCTTAAATGTGTTCTCTATGCATGAGGTTACAAGCATTTGTAACTTTTCTACATGCATTTCCCAAAAATGCATGCTACTCGAGTGTCACTACCTGTTTGTGAATTGCTGAATTGTCACCTAGAATACCTTGTCATTTTAACTTCTTAATAGCTTTTTTAAAACATTTTGAAAGCTATTTTCTTAAATATTTAGCCTAATTATCTCTAAATTAAACATTATTTTGTGCAGAATGATCTGTTACTTTCAAACAATCGATTTTTTCACAGTCACCGGTGTTCTTTTCATGTGCTTTTGCAATGCAATTTTAAAATGTTTAATATGTTTCTACGATCTACTTAGGCTTACAAAGTATTATTTACTTATTTAAAAACTGCATTTAGTATGTGTTGTGTTATTTACATTTACTATAGAGTGTATTAGTGGTTTTACAGTACAATAACCATGACGTGTGCGTGTGTGTAGGCGAACAGTGACTAAACGCACTTTTGGCCAGACGGGGTTGGTGATCCACACCTGGTATGCCAGTCACTCGTTGATCAAAACCATCTGGATCATGGCCATCAGCCAGCACCAGTTCTACCTGAACAGAAAACAGAGCAAGGTAAGTCATCATAGATGCATCATTATTTTTCTGAAAGTCTGATTCACATCTATGGTTTTACAAGTACAGTAAATCCAGAGAGTTTTAAGAAAATCAGTGCTCCTGAATCAAAACAATTGCAGGTGTTGCATCATTCCTGATAAATTGCTTATATTAGAGTCATTGTACATCCATTGGTTTGATAAATCACAGAAAAAATGGTTTGATAAATCTCAGTCTTTGTTTCATGAGTGTATGTGTTTTCAAGTCACTCTAATCTCTTTTCTGACAGTACTTTTTATTTTTATTTTGGCTTATCAATAAATGCTGAAGTCATTTTGAATGTTGATACTTAAAAGAACCATCTTTGAAAACTCCTGGACTATGAAAGAGCAACTTTCTCTAAAATTGTTCTTGATCTTTCGACATATAAGGGGTCATTGCATTATAAAAACACACTGTACATTTCAGAACTCAAAACATCCTCACGGCGAAAAAACATTTGTTGAAGCAAAGCTTCTAAAATGACTTGTCTACTTCCTCCACATTGTAATATCACACTGTATTAGAAATTTGCATCTGACTGCCTCCACAACAACATCAATGCCTACTTTACCAGGGAACACTTTACAATAAGGTTTGTTACCATTAGTTAGTGCATTAGGTATCATGAACAAACAATTAACTACAGTATAAATATTTTTAAAGCATTTATTAATCTTTGTTAATGTTAGTTAACAAAAATACAATTGACTTCTGCAGCCCCATCTAGCAGCGGTGAGCAGTGAGTTGGCAAGAGCCTATCATAACAGTGGACATTTACTTTCGAGTCTTAAAGGAGAAGCAGCACCAAAACTGACCATTTCTGAGATAGGGTCAGAATGAGGGTGGAAAATGATCATGTTTAACAAATATATGACTGTTTTTTGTGCAAAAAACTTTACAAAAAGTATAAGTGAACATCAAGGAACATATTAAAATAATAAAAAAGGCATGCCATGGCCCCTTTAATATTTTCCTCTGGGGAGCGGTGTATTGTAAAAGCCATGATCTATATCTTATTTCAACTAACAGGCAAAAATCATCACAGCCAGAAGTTTAGGAGACATCTCAACTGACCTGACAGAGACCAGAGTGTCAAAAATGAACAAACTGAGTGCAGGAGTGAAGAATCAACTCATCATGGCCAGTAACGGAAGCCTTGTTTCAACAGGTACACCAGATCCTCTCTTGCCCTCTGGATAGTTAAATAGTGTTTAATGCTTGTTCAAAACTGTTGCATTGGAAGCCTTTGTTTAAGTATGTGTTGACCCACATCAACAGAATTAAGTACAATTTTAATTCATTCGGATTCTTTCTTCTTTTCAAGCCTCTCCTTTAGACCAGTGGTTCTCAACTGGTGGGTTGCAGGTTTGTTCTTATAGAGCACGGGTGGGCAACAATTTTGGTAAAGGGGCCACATCAGGCTTTAAATAGTGCATGGGGGCCCACATTGTATTCCTTTTGAGATACAATGTTCCATATTGATTTGGTTTTTGTATTTTTTAAGCCTAGAAATAGTTGTGTATTCAATTTTCTGAAGTGTATCTGTGAATAATGAGACTATTCTGCAATTGCATTAAGTATTATTTTGCTCTACAAAGGTAGATACTTTTTCTATCAGGCATTAAAAAACTGAATAAAGGCTGAGCTTATACATTTATTTTACCATCTCTACTTCTCTGTTAATGTATTATTCAATTGAACACTCTCTACATCAGGGGTCTGTTTTAATAATAAAAAATAATAATTTATAGAACTTTTAATGTTTGTCGCATAAGCGGCGAGTTTACTTATTTTTTTCTAAAACATTACCCGTTTACATGCTAAAAGGGTCATGATGCAGGTCTCCTCGATGGTTTGACTTTCAGCACTCAACTGAATAACACAGACTGCATGACTATGATAATGATTACTGCAAGAGTTAGATTAACATACAGGTGCGAAGGGACTTCAACATTTCTAAATGCTCAAATAAAAAATACATATACATATTTGTCTCTGGCTTGCTTTTGTTCACATGTCAATGATGCCGAGATCTACTTTTATATTTAATTTAATCACTGAGAAGGTTTACCTTCAAAGTAGCACAAACATCACAAGCAGCCTCAAGAATGGACACAGAGTAGCCATATAACACTTTTCCTTGAGCAGAATATTGCACTACAGATCGCCAAGTTTGTTCAAAGGGGAAAGCGAGAGATATATAAAGCGCACTCGCATGCATGGTTGCCAGATTGCACAAAATAAGTCTAACATTAGGCAGAATATTTCCAATTTGTGCAAGTATAAATCTCAAACTGGGGGTGTTGCGTCTGTTATCTGGCAACCCTGAGCATGTTAAACGCTTGTGGAGACGTCCCAATGCAATTTAACTGAAATATCCAATGGAAAAATAGAAACGCTTACGATAAATGAGCCACAGGCCACATTAAACCATGTGAAGGGACTGAGCCGGCCCATGGGCGGTATGTTGCCCATGTCTGTTATAGAGTCACAGACTAAATGGAAAAACAATGCAAAATGTAAATGTTAAATTGTGACTAACCATTTAACCAGTTAAAATCCACGATCCCGGTTCCGGGATTTAAAATTACGTCAGTAATAATGTACTTCCAATTTTAAATGTATGCGGAGGAGTTATGAGCTCATATCTGGTACCATTTGAAAGCTTAGAATGTCTACTTTCTTGAGATATGCATCACTTTGGCATTTGTTTTACACTAAGTAACTTATTTACAATAAATTACATAGTTCCACCCATCAAAAGTCGTGTCATAATTATGTGCGTTTTTGGATACATATGTCTCATATCAGCTCAAATATGACGCACATGTACAAACCATGTATCAAATGAAAGCTCTCATTGCCAGTAAGAAGTTCCAATAAGTCTTTTTTTTGAGGTATAATCACATAACTAATACACTTCGAATGAATCATGAAGTATACAATCATACAAGTGAAATTATTGAATATTTGCCGTGCTACTCGCACTAGACAGCACAGTTAGCCACAAATGCTACATAATCTTTTACCTTAGGTTATTCTCTGCAAAATGAGCCGTTTTTCAGTGTTTTCTGTGGTTGTGTGCCCAAGTAATCCCTCGAGTGCAGAAACACCACAAAGTAATGTTATATGATATTCAACAATCCAGGAAAATTTGTAAACATCCGATCCGGATAAAGCATATATTGCCGTAAAGCTTAGACCCTCTGCTTTCCGGCAATGTCTCTCAAGATCAAATAGACCAATCAGGGGCTGTGATATTGCATCCAGACTGTGAAGTGATCACTAGGTAGGTTACGTGCGCAAAACACACAGACACGTCTCACCAGACACCAGAGTGCATATTTACCACTTTCAGCAGTGTTTTATGTAATGACAAAGGGTTTTCTGTCAAATTACACTGGGATTTTGCATTTATAGCACTGTATATGGGTATGGGGAGACTTTAGATTTGGGTAGGCAGAAAGTACACCAAAAAAAGGTAATATTCCTCCCTTCAAATAAATTGAAATAGATATTAAATAAAACATGATACAGACAAAATTCCTTTTTCAGGTATTTGCTGACATCTAGTGGAAACAGCCAAAACTGTCTGCTTGCTGCTAGGGTTTACAGGGCTTGAGTTATACACTTTCAAAAATGAATTTATATAAAAAAAATCAAAAAGCGCCTCTTTTTTTAGGAGGGTTATTACTGTTCAGACAACATATATTTAATTTTTTTTAATTTTTAGCAGTGTTTTATGCAACTTCAAAGGGTTTCCTGTAAAATGACACCAAAACTGTGTATTTAGGCCAAAGTATGTGGGAATGGGAAGCTTTTTAATTTGGGTAGGCCAAATCCAGGCGGAAATCCCCCAAAATGGCAAGGATCTTAACTGCACTCGAAGGATCTTAACTCATGCATAGTTAAGATACCAAAATGATAAGGCTTATGAACTTTTAAAAGTCTTGTATTTTTGTTGTTGACATCAAAGGTTGTTTGTCTAACCAAACTTATGGTATATAGGCACAAATGTATGTTTCACTTGGTTGAAGCTGACCTAATAAGAATGGCAACATGTACAGATTGCATGGCATTTTTTTTTTTTCTTGCAACAAAACGTTGCAAGAAACTCTAAAACTACATTAATTTACTTGCAACGAGGGATAAACATGGTTTGTGTCGACCACAACACATATTTGGTGAATTATTGGCTGCCGAGAGCATGAAACCATACAAATTCAAGAGTTATTTAAAGTAATAACCAACATTTTCAACTTTTCCTAATTTAGCCAACTGTTAATTTACTGTATGTCATGTTAGTAGTTTTGTGTATTGGTCGGTAGTTTATGGTAATATTCCTAAATTTCAAGATTTTATAGACATTTTGTTAGCTTTTGTTTATTAAACATTTTTGGTATGTGTTAGGTTGCCACTTGATGTCCAATATATGGGTGATGAAGCAAAACCAGTTGAGAACTACTGATCTGAACTCATTGAAATGTCATTTAAAGAATTTTCTGGGTTCAAAACACTTTCAGCTCAGATGGGTTACAGCGCAGGCACTTACGATGGATATGAATGGGGTTGAATGTACTTTAAACAGCCTTGTGCTTATACTCTCAGACCAAACGTGATTATTTCCGTTATTACCTGTCATTTCATTCAGTGCTACCACTCACCCATGTTGTGATTTGATACTCATGATTTTATTCATGAATTTATAGGTTCAGCTGACTCGGAAATGAATGACGACCAGAAAAAAGAGAAACTGGCTGAGCTGAGAAAGAAGGAACGAGAAATCCAGGATATTCTCAGCATAAAACTTACTGAGCTGAAGGAAATATGCTTGAGAGAGGCTGTAAGAGCAAAAACAGCAGTTGTGCTTTTTGATTGAACTGTAAACTTAAATATATACACATTTTAATTTGAAATGTTGTAATGTAAGATAATGTAATATTGTAATATCTTAAATAGGCTTACTTTTTGCTAAATGTAATTTCATGGTGCAGTATGTCTCAGGCATGTCTAAATGAAGTTTTGCTCATTTAATGCATTTTTGATGTGTTTTCTAAGGAAATTACTGGCAAACTACCAAAAGAGTATCCCCTCATTAAGAACGAGACCCCTCCTCAGGTTCGGAGGAGAGTTGGGACCACTTTCAAACTGGATGACTTTTTCCCATATAATGAGGTTAGTCTGAAACACTACCACAAATAACAAAGTTGCCAAGCAGAGGACTGAATAACATAATAGACTCAGGGGGTTTGGCTCTATTGGTATGAGAATGTCCACGTGCCATTTTTAGCTTGTTTGGAAATATCTGGAATGACTCATTTTAAAGAGTTCACTGTTATCGCTGGTAAGGTTTAGCTGCCATTCAATTCCATTATGTAGCCTTGTATCTTGTATCAATCTTGGAAAACAGCCACTTGTTCGGTCAAAGAATTCTACATATTGATCAGGGTTTCAACCTTTGGTCTTTGGTCTGAAAGGTTTGTTGATAAATACCCCATGAAATCAAGATGGGAGCTTTGTGACTTTTAGTACATCTATTTTAGCTTTAAGGCCATCTAAATGCTTGTGTGCTCCTAAAAGTAGGGTTCCTATATGGTTATGGAAAACCTGGAAATATCAGGGCAGTTTAGAAATTGTGATTTCTAGGTCTGGAAAAGTCATTGAAAATGTATACAATATTAAAAGGGTCATATAAATTTCAGTAACACTTTCAAATACGGTTATATTTGTTATCATTAGTTAACAGCATTAGATAACATGAACTAACAATGAACAATACTTTTACAGCATTTATTCATCTTGGTTATAATGTTAATTGTCAAGTACATCCAAAAGTGAAGTTGGCCTCTGGTGCAGTATTAAAAATGTAAACAAAAGTAAAAAAAAAAAGTTATTTTATTTGAAGTTATGTGTTAATTATCACATTATGAACTAACATTAATTAACAATGAGCAATTATATACAGTGAGGGAAAAAAGTATTTGATCCCCTGCAGATTTTGTACATTTGCCCACTGACAAAGAAATGATCAGTCTATAATTTTAATGGTAGGTTAATTTGAAAAGTGAGAGACAGAATAACAACAAAACAATCCAGAAAAACGCATGTCAAAAATTTTATAAATTGAATTGCATTTTAATGAGGGAAATAACTATTCAAACTGGCTCCCAGGTGTCTTTTATTCAGGTAACGAGCTGAGATAAGGAGCACACTCTTAAAGGGAGTCAAATCTCAGCTTGTTACCTGTATAAAAGACACCTGTTCACTGAAGCAATCAATCAGTTTCCAAACTCTCCACCATGGCCAAGACCAAAGAGCTGTCCAAGGATGTCAGGACAAGAATGTAGATTGTACACAAGACTGGAATGGGCTACAAGACCATCGCCAAGCAGCTTGGTGAGAAGGGGACAACAATTGGTGCGATTATTCGCAAATGGAAGAAACACAAATTAACTCTCAATCTCCCTCGGTCTGGGGCTCCATACAAGATCTCACAATGTGGAATTGCAATGATCATGAGAACGGTGAGGAATCAGCCCAGAACAACACGGGAGGATCTTGTCAATGATCTCAAAGCAGCTGGGACCATAGTCACCAACAAAACAATTGGTAACACACTACGCCGTGAAGGACTGAAATCCTGCAGCGCCCGCAAGGTCCCACTGCTCATATAATCACATGTACAGGCCTGTCTGAAGTTTGCCAATGAACATCTGAATGATTCAGGGGAGAACTGGGTGAAAGTGTTGTGGTCAGATGAGACCAAAATCAAGCTCTTTGGCATCAACTCAACTTGCAGTGTTTGGTGGAGGAGGAATGCTGCCTGTGACCCCAAGTACACCATCCCCACCATCAAACATGGAGGTGGAAACATTATGCTTGGAAACATTATGCTTTTGTTTTTCTGCTAAGGGGACAGGACAACTTCACCGCATCAAAGGGACGATGGACGGGGCCATGTACCATGAAATCTTGGGCCTTCCCTCAGCCAGGGCATTGAAAATGGGTTGTGGATGGGTATTCCAGCATGACAATGACCCAAAACATACGGCCAAGGCAACAAAGGAGTGCCTCAAAAAGAAGCACATTAAGGCCCTGGATTGGCCTAGCCAGTCTCCAGACCTTAATCCCATAGAAAATCTGCCCAAAAGTCAGCCTCAAAACCATAATGACTTGGAGAAGATCTGCAAAGAGGTGTGGGACATAATCCCTCCTGAGATGTGTGCAAATCTGGTGGCCAACTACAAGAAACGTCTGACCTCTGTGATTGCCAACAAGGGTTTTGCCACAAAGTACTAAGTCATGTTTTGCAGAGGGGTCAAATACTTATTTCCCTCATTAAAATGCAATTCAATTTATAACATTTTTGACATGCGTTTTTCTGGATTGTTTTGTTGTTATTCTGTCTCTCACTGTTCAAATTAACCTACCATTAAAATTATAGACTGATCATTTGTTTGTCAGTGGGCAAACGTACAAAATCTGCAGGGGATCAAAAACCTTTTTCCCTCACTGTATATTTTTTTTACATTAACTAAGATTCATAAATACTGTCAAGATAAATTGTTTATTGTTATTTCATGGTAGCTAATGCATTTACTTATGTTAACAAATAGTTATAGTTTCAATAGTGATCTGCCCCAAGGTTTGACATGTGCATTCTGAGATATTCTGCTCACTACAAATGTACAGAGGGGTTATCTGAGTTACGGAAGCCTTTATGTCAGCTCGAACCAGTCTGGTGTGGGACTTCCTGTGGCACATGACAAAGAATGGTAGCATAAAACACCGCTCCAAATATAATCCAAGAAATTAAATTATGTTAGTTCTCTAAATCAGAGGTAAACAGAATGGAAAATGAACGGGGACAATAATAGGAAAGTGAGGTCTGGGTTAAGAAGTGTTTAAGAGGAAGAAGCTGAAAAGGAAGCGAGTGATCTCGCTAGCGAAGTCAGTTTAAGGGAAGATGGTGACTCCATCAGGGAATGGAGGTTACATCCGTAACCTAGACGGTTTGCTGAACAGTGAATCATTTAGAGTTAGAATGTTAGAATAACTGAAAGTATTTTAGAGCCAGATTATATTGCGGATGCAGCATAAGCTTTTATTAGGGGAAAAATCATAGCTCAAACAGCTCTACAAAAAAAGCTTAAAAAACTGCTTGATTTAGAAGTTAAACTTAGGGATTTGGAACTTCATCTTATCTCTACTAAAGATCCATCCATCCTTATGCAAATGATAGGTGAGGAGATTGAGAGGAAAAAAGATTTATGAAACAAAGGTTCTATGAAGCAGGTCCAAAAGCAGAAACATTGCTGGCCTGGAGGATACATAAGCAGCAGGCAGGAAGTGTAATACATAAAGTTAGAGACCCTACGTCAAATACAATAACAAGTGAGCTGGAGGGAGTCCAGAAATAATTTGGAACATATTATAAATCACTATATACTCAACTGGAGAAAGCTAATGGACAAAACATTTAACAGTTATTACATTTATTAGACCTCACCTCCTTAGGCAAAGAACATAATTATAAACTTACCTCTAAGATCTCAAGTGAGAAATGATTGTATGCACTGCACTGCTTTTACACAACTGGCTGATTAGATAATCGCATGAATAAGTAGGTGTACAGGTGTACCTAATAAAGTGGCCGGTGAGTGTATTTTATCTTCAAGATATTGCTCTTTGTGGGTGCAATCTCTATATAATTATTCATGAAAATCCTTTACCAATAATCACAAACATCTATAAGGGTCATGTAAAAGATTAATACTGAATAAAGGGCAGTTTATACTCTATACTACCTGCATTTTTCTACAAATAGTATTTTAAACAACACATTATCAAACAGCAGTCCATTTGGTTGTATTGCATTTTGTTTCTTTGTTTTCAAGGATTCAAGAAAGAGATTACTTATGATTCATTCAGCATGCATGAAAGGCTGAGCACATTGCAGAAAATGTGCAATGCTACAGTAAAATACTGAATACTACAGAAAAAGTAGATTTTCTATGTTCTGAACATAGCCCACATCTCAGTTAAGCTTTTTTTATTTTATTTTTTATAATCCTTCTTCCCAGGATCCTTACCTCAGGAATCTGGAAAGCCGCTTTGCACTGCAGCAGAAGATTGTGGAGGCGGCGAAGAAGCTGGAAGCTGAGCCTGACATCTCTAAATTAGTGAGGAAGAAAAGGAGGAGGAACTATCTGGATGCCATGCAGAAACTGCAGGATACTGACGATGAGATGAACCAGTACAGACTGAAGAAAGGACAGAAACCCACTCAGAGAGCTTCAATACTCATAGCAGGTATATAAGACCAGGTATATTTACACACATAAGTAAACCATGACAGAAATTTCAATTTTGCATGAATTATCTTTAAGTATTTACAAGGTTTCTAATTAACATACATTTGCTTCCTCTTCCATAGATGAAATTGCTCAGTCAGAGTGCAGCTCCCTCTGTGGCAGTCTTGTGCTCGATGATGGTAAGACGATCAATTGAAGCAACTATTAACTCTATGCTTGTGTAATTATGATTTATTATAAGTTAACGTCACTTCCAGTTAATCTTTGAAAGCATTGCTCCTACTGTAGAAATACCCCACGATTCATGTGCATTAATACATCCATAAATGATAATTTATCATATAAAACCAGCAATAAATTGATGTAGCTGACTTATTGTCATTTGAATGGGACTTGCAGGTTAAAATATCTCCAAGAAAGGATTAAGTGAAGTCAAAACATTAAATGCTCTTGTTGTGCATCTTCAGAGGTTGAAGGTGGCCAGCGGCCTCGTTCTCGCTCGGTCCAGTATTCCCAGTGTCTCATTCCTCCTCTGTCTTCTTCTGGTTTGGAGTTTGACCCAGAGAGACGATCCTCAGCCAGCGTCACACACCACGACAGCAGGTCTCTTAGCAGGTGTGAATGCTAAGAGTATTGATACACAATATTCTGTGGAGAACCAATCGTATTTAAATATATATATATATATAAATATCACCAATCAGCCACAACATTAAAACCACCTGCCTAATATTGTGTAGGTCCCCCTTGTGCTACCAAAATTGTGCCAAGCCCCATCTCAGAATAGCATTCTTAGATGCTATTCTTCTCACCACAATTGTACAGAGCAATTATCGGAGTTACCGTAGACGTTGTCTCTGTTGACCTCTCTCATCAAGGCATTTCCATTGCATTGCCATGGTCATCATCGTTCCTTGTCTGTTTTGTGTACATTCTTTGTGTGATTGCACGGGTCCGGACGGGAGTGACTGCCGTACACGAGTTACCACTGTGCGCTCTCCGGTGTCGTCATGGTCCTGTCACCTTGTCAGGTTGACATCATTGTTCCCTGTCTGTCTTGTGTTTCGTGTACGTTCTTTGTGTGAGCGCATGTGTTGGGTTGTGAGTTACAATCGTGCACTCTTCGGTCTGTCTTTTTTATGTCTGGGGCATGGTGTCTTGATACTGACTTCCTGTCTGGTCCGGTATCAGGATCCAGACACTCATGCTCCATGTTTTAAATGTTTTGTTCCAAGCGTGTTGAAGTTTTTGCCCTCATGACAATCAGCACGCAGAATCAGCGTTTCAATGGGAATGCTAATCATGCCAACTTTCACCTGCCCCTTGTTTGTTTTTGCCTATTTTAATCCCATCGTGTGTCATGTCATTGGCTGGTTTGTTGGATGTTAAATGTAGTTCAGTGTTGACTGAATGTGGTTCATTATAGTAAGCTTTTTGATGTGAAGTAACTTACCTCACTCTCTCTGCCTAGTTGGTTGCCCATCTCTGCATGCATGTCGGTTGTGTGGTTGTCTTCCAGTTTTCTGCATGTCAGCTGGGTTTCCACGGAAGATACCTCATCTTTGCCCGCGTGTCGGGAGCTAGATCGCCCTACCCTGCTGGCCGTCATTCTGCACCTCACTAAGCTTTAACAGAGGATTCTATGAATCTGTTCCTGACTTCCACAACGCACACACTTCATGGATTGCCCCGGGCAGCGCGCGCTCGCACACGCGCCTCTCTGTCATGCTCACATTTATTGTAAATAAATCCTTTGAACTGTTCCACTGCATTTGGGTCTGTTTGTCTCACTGTCGTTCATTACAGAACAATCTAACCAAGTATGGACCCAGTGGAGGAATCCACTTTTCGCTCAGCCCTCTCTCAGCAGGGATCCTTGATGGGACATCATCAGGATAAAATCTACGCATCTAATCGGGCTCTGGAGATGATGGCTTCGCAGATCGCCGAGCTCACCTCTGTCGTGCAGCAGTTCCACCTATCTCCCGATGCTGGCTCTTCTCAGGAAGCATCTCTGGAGGTTCCCATATTTCTGGACTCTCAGAAGCACGTATTCCCCCTCCAGCCCTGTATTCAGTTGAGGCTGGAGCCTGGAGCGCATTCCATTCAGAAGGTTCCTTTTTCTTCACGTCATAGCCCTCTGCTTTCCCGTCTGAGAGAATGAAGGTGGCTTACGTCATCCTGCTCCTCACTGGAAGGGCCGTGGAGTGGGTAACCACCATGTGGGTCAATGGACGTCCTTGTTGCGTGTTGTGCTTAGTATTTGCCACGGAGCTCTGCCGAGTGTTCAGTCTTGCCCTGCTGCATTGTGATGAATGCCTCCTGGTGGAGGCGGAGGAGCCAGGCATCTGCTCCTCATTCGCTGACAGCATCCACAGCCACAGAGGCCATTTGCCTTTCTCTGTCTGTGCTCACGACCATGGAGGTCATTCCCCTGCCACTACCTGTGCTCACTCTGCCACATTCTGTCTCGTGTATCTGTTGGTTGGCCTCTGCCTGCGTGTCTGGTGTGCTTGCCCCGGGCGTGGCCACAGCATGCGCACTTCTATGTCATCTCTTTCCCCGCTGCTTCATGCTGTTGTCCTTCCGGGATCCTCGCCATCAACAGTGACTGCTCACATTTATTGTAAATAAATCTTCTGAACTGTTCCTCTGCATTTGGGTCTGTTTGTCTAACTATCGCTTGTTACAGTTGTGTGTGAAAATTTCAGGTGATCAGCAGTTACAGAAATACTCAAACCAGCCGTTTGGCACAAACAATCATCCATGCAATTATCTAAACAGCAAATAATGTGGCAGCAGTGCAGTGCATAAAATCATGCAGATGCTGGTCAGGAGCTTCAGTTAATGTTCACATCAATCAATAGAATGGGGAAAAATATTTGATCTCAGTGATTTGGAGTGTGGCATGATTGTTTGAGCCAGACAAGCTGGTTTGAGTATTTCTTTAACTGCTGAATTTAAGAATTTGCTCTGAATGGTGCCAAAAACAAAAAACATCCAGTGAGTGCCAGTTCTGCGGACAGAAAGCCGGTCTACGGTAACTCAGATAACTCCTCTGTACAATTGTGGTGAGAAAAATATTATCTCAGAATACTATTCTGAGATGTGGGTTGGCACTTTTTTGGCGGCACAAGGGGGACCTACACAATATTAGGCAGCCGGTATGTATTATATAACACCCTAATGAAAAGTTGCCCTAAATTTGCATAAAGAAAAATTATACACATTGTTTCTGTGAGAAAAATATATACATACTGTATATTTACACAGTGTATATATAAATTATGGCTTCATTTAGCCATCGTTAGCATCTCTTCTGTTTCATCAACAGTGTCTCTCTTTTTCTTTTTTTTTTGAGTTCAGATTAGATCATGAGGGTCAGGGGACTGGACAGTATTGCATTCCTCGAGAGGTGTTTTCTACACAAAGCAGTCCGTGTAAAACCTTACCAAGAATGCAGAGGAACCCCCACAGTTTACCCCAAACCCCTGTCATGCCTCGTAATGCCTACAGCAGCAGCCAACTCAGGTAAGTTACTCAGCACTGAAAATAATTCATTGATTTATGGAAATGCAACTCTATAATAACTGATTTCTTAGTTTGCAATATGGTCTCTTGTGTTGTGCAAAACTATGACCAAAGTGAAAACCATTGTAATACCAAACAGCTGCTCATCCCCCGGCCCTTGGGTGTTTATTAAAAATATATGATGCTTTCATTTACCAATAAGAACAACCTGGTCAAAAATGTGAATATAGCTACATTTTTGCCAAAGTGTTAAAACTTTTAATGTAGTATTCAGTTTCAATTCAGTTTTCTATTCAGTTTCCAGGTGAAATGCCATCCGAATTTTTCCAAAATTAAGTTTGAGTCTAGGTTTACACAAATTAGTTTGAAAAGTTGTGTTTATATATATATATAAACAGTGACTTACAAATCACTCTCCAACAACAGGTGGAAAATACGTTTAGTCCTACAAATTAGACCATAAATACAATTGTAAATTTAAACATAATAATAATAATACTTGAAAAATATACCATGACCTATAGATAACATAAATCTCATACATATTTGTTTCATTTAAGTAAACTTGTAAACTTTACTCCCACTAAAGAGTGCTAGGTCAGCATTGTTACCGAGTATTTGCATAGAGTTCGCGTCACGCAATAAATAATGATAAAGAAACGAGGTTGCATATTGTAGGAGAGACAGAACATTTTTCTTCATTTATTTGACGAAGTTCACTGACGAAACTGAAACTTAACCCTGACAATGAGCACAGCTGATGCGCATGTTGCATCTTACCTACGACAAACCCTCAGGGGAAAAATACACAGTGAATGCACACACAAAGATACCTGTGCACGGGGCACAGTTACTTGGAATAAAAAAATAAATCACATTTTTTAAATTCGCTGCCCACATTTTCATAATCACAGAAGTGAACTCTGTTTTGTTTGGATATAGAACAGGAATTGAAGAATGGATTTATATCCGTTTGAGAGAGACATTGATGTGACCAAGTGTAAATGGAATGTGTTTATTGAATCAGATAGCAATCCGAAGTGACAAAGTGTAAATACAACAATGTGTGCTACCCGAGACTTGAACTTCTTACCTACATCATAATATTTGTATTGAAATAGTGGCACAAAATTTAAATGTGTTATGTACTCTCCCTTAAACTGCACTTTTCCAAATAAATTGTGCACTATATTCTATAGTGTTTTGAAGCGATTGTGTGAATATCAGACCAAAATATTGTAAAAAAAACACAGACTTTGATAAAAAATACATATCACATGGCATTTGCAGCGATACCTATGAAAATCAAAAATTGACCTGTAGTCATGTTTTATAATGAGACTAGGTAGAATAAGAGTACATTATTCTCAAATCCAGTCTGCAGAATTCTGTAGATTATTTGTTAATGCACAAAAATCTGTGGGTTCCTCACGGGCCAGTTGAATTAATAAGATAATTAGTATATATACAGCGCACTCGTTTACAGTATAAACATTTAGATGTATTGATGTTAATTTATGTCCTATAGGATGGAAGATCACATCCAAGGTTTCCGGCATCGCAGCGGGAGTTTAGAATCGCAGTCGCAACTTCTTCACTCTCACTGTCCAAACAAGTCGGTCTTCCCACTGTCTCCATCTCACCGTAGCAACAGCACTGAGGTGTTGGATGACTGCTTGTCCTATACCAACATGTCCAGCATGGACTACTGTCCCCCCTGCACGGCTACACCCCCCTACCGCACACTGGACTCATCCCACGACTATCGGCTCCATCGCAAAGTGGAGATCTATGGCATCACAGGCAGTATGCCCAACCTGGTCCCTCCAAACTCCAACTGTTATGGTTACCAGAAGAATCACTATGGCCCCAACGCATACAGCTTTTCGGTGTATCCTGCTTTTGACTATGAGCCTTGTTCGAACGGAGCTTACGTTTACGAGAGTGAACTTGAGGGTCATTATAATATAAATCCGTCTTATCCAGCGCATTGTTACCATGGGCGTAGCCGGAATAGACATTATGGGATGGAGGGGTCAGACAATTTGTTGCAGAACCCTTATGCAACAGTGAGGCCTCCCAGAGGAAGGCAGGGACCCTTGAATGATGTGCTAACGAAGAACATATACAAGACTTTGGTGGCGGAGCATTTGAAAGGATGGTACAATCGTAGCGCCGGGAACAGGGACCTAGCTGGGTATCAGATGGTTCATTCCTACAAATATGACCGAGGCTCCCAGCACAGCCTGGGCTACCAGACCCTCCCCGCACCCTTCAGCCATTCCAGCAGAACCAACTCATTCTCATCAGGTAAATAAAGTTACTCAGACCTCACATATTGTAGCTTGTGGACAAAATGGCAGGTTCTGAAACAATTAAGGCTGTTGCACTCATCTCAAATCTGCTGTGATGTGAACAAAGCAGCAACATGATACATGCACGACCAGTGTTGTCTAATTCTGATTCATATGAATATGAATCGCTGATGCGCTGTAGATGAAACAAGCCTTACTTACAAACTTCAAAAGCTAATATAGGAATTTTAAAGAACTGCAAGAATTTATTTTTTTGAAAATTGCACAGTGGAAATGTGATCAGTGAGAGCTGAGTTATTGATTTGTTGTTGGTTAAACTGCCAGAGCTATTTGAAAACTGACTGTTGCCAGATGTTCTGTTGTTTGTCTAGTATTATTTATCTGATGTATTTCAGGTTACACTTAATGTATCACATCTCTCTTTCTCACTAGTGCCATCTACTGCCAGCGGCGGAGGAAATTGGCAGAATCATTTAGCCGTGGGCCTGGCTGATGATGAAATTCCAGATGCACCCTTGAGCACCGGGACCTACAGTCGTTCATACAGCCGCAGTCCTACACACAACAGGTGAGATAGAAGTTTTGCTTACCGGTACTTTTGTAGACAAGCCTGCATGATGCTGATTTGGACAATGTTGCATTTTGGTTGCAGTAAGGTTACTTTGCAGAACTAGGATTGAAAAAAACTAAAACGTTCTAGAAACCACGTCCAATATAAAACATGTAATGCAATCAAAACAAATAATTTAAAAAAAAGTATAGTAAAAATAAAAAAGATAAAACTAATACTGCAACCAAAACAAATAATTAAAACAAAACAAGATAAAACAATGCAAACAAAACAAATAATTAAAACAAAACAAGATAAAACAATGCAAACAAAACAAATAATTAAAACAAAACAAGATAAAACAATGCAAACAAAACAAATAATTAAAACAAAACAAGATAACAAAAGCAAATAATACAAAAAGTATAACAACAGATCATGTATGAATGTAACCAAGACAATTGTGCAAATTATGTACAGTATATGGATTACCATAAACTTTTATCAAACTGTAACTTGAAGAAAATAATATTGTAGATGCAAAGTCTTCATTTTTTACAATCAAAATAAAATTGGTTTTCTTAAACGTAAAAATGTTCATGTAATATTCGCCTTTTTTTGCCAATGTTTGAGCGGCTTGGAACAAACTTAAAAAATGAGCCCTTCCTGGACTTCCTTAGCTGCTTATTGAAGCCTGTAGACTGATTTTCAGGGAGTGGGTCGCTTTTGCCAGGAAAATCCAAAGGATGTGACATTTAAGTGCACTCCCAAGAGCCTTTCCTGTGACAGTAGCGTCTCTTCCGCTATTCAACAGCGACAACAAACTGCAACACTAGGTAATGTTATCTTAAGAGATGGAATCCAACAAAGGCCAGCTCCCAGCACAACACCGAGTCCTATACAAACTCTGAGTAAGCCAAAAAACTGTAAAAAAAAAAAAATATATATATATATATCTACTGATTCCCATCTGGCTAACATGACTAACAAGCGGGAACATGATCGTGGTTAAGCAAAAACTAGAGTGAACATCGGCAGGGCATTTGATTCCTGGAGGGACCTTTGTTCGGTTTAGAGGATCAAAACCGACCCTGAAATGGCGTTCTTCTTATTAAACAGGTAAGTTTACATAACTGCAAAGCAAGTGAAATATAGTGCCATAAGGATTGATCTGTGTGTGCACGAGCTCTAGCACAAGCAACAGGTAGCTGGATGCAGTTCACTTAATGGCCACAAGTGTCATTATTAACAAGGGTTTCTGAATCTTACATACTGCACCTTTAAAGTAAAATATTTGTAAAATATGCCAAACCGCAATGTCTCTGGAATGTTTTATTTTATTTATTTTTTTATTCAATTGGCCCCCCCCATGTAAACTGTATCACTTCTCTGTGAGCTTGTTCAATACTCTCTATGTAAGCCAACTAACCAAAGTCTTCAGGCTGTTTGGTGACTATCCAGGGAACTTTTGGAGTTTTAACTGCATTATTATACCATCATCTTCATATTCATCATTGATATGTGGTGTTTGGTAAAGTGTTTATTTCCTGTTGATTGTGGCAGGTGTCCAGCAGAATCAGAGCCTGTTGAGGTGTTTGGTGCCGTGGCCAGCTGTTCAGATGCAGACCATTGATAACAGCACATGAGGACAGGTCAGCTATCAAACTGTCACGTGGCTTCTCTTCTGTTTTTACCGACATGTTAGAAATGCTCATATAATTTTCACATTCCTCACAAAGCACACGTTGATACCGGCTGCTGTATTTCCAAGCTTCTGGAGGACCAAAAGACACATTGGCATAACAGGAAGAAGAAAGGAAACAGAAGCACCTTACAGACAAATGTGGATCTGTCATACCTTGGAATGGGATCTTTCAGTTCCAGAGTGACAGTAGAAGATCTGTGGCCATACTAGTGGAGCCATTTGGGTTACATATATAGCTGAAAATATGTGTCATCAAATGCACAGACTTGTACGATATGGCAACATGGAGCATCGGTGTTTATATTCAGTACTGTACCCTGCACAGAGAAATAAACCAACCGAATGAGAAATGCACACATAATTATAGTGAATGTCCTTTCAAACTGGAGTTTCAGATAAGGGAAAGAAACTAGCCATATTGCATTACCTTTTTTCTCCGTTAAACATATTGTTATTGTATTGTCCATTAATTTAACATTTTCAGTGTTTTCACTGTAATAAGCCAATGCCATCTTCTATTCTGAAAACAATGACAGATTTGAAAGCAATTAAATAGTGAAATCTTAAACAATAACAACAACATAATGTAAATATATTCATACATTTTGTTTTATCGTTTTTTATTTGTAATTTATTGAATTTAATATGCGCTCTCTTCAAGTGAAGATTTCTGATTATGTAGACGGAATCGAGTCTTTCGCTCTCTTTATATTAATGTAAATACTTTTCCTCTTTAGAATAACTTTAGAATAACAGCACTTGATCGAATGAAATTCAATTAAATGATGTTCAAAAAGGGGAATTTCTGTTAGATTTGGAGCTCTACAAATTGCTGATACAAGACCCGGAAAAATCCAGATGCTTGTTCTGCTTTGTGTACGAAAAAAGATGTCAGCCCAACATTTTTGTGTGTGTGTCGTCAAAGTTCTCTAAGGAATAATTCACCCCAATATAAAAATTCTGTCTTAATTTATTCACCCTCATACTATTCCAAACCTGAATGAATTCTCACATTCACTTCCATTTTATGGAAAAGAGTGGCAAGGATTTTTTTTTAAAACATTGCCTTTGGTGTTCCGGCAAAGAAAGAAAAGAATAGGGGTTTGAATGACATTATGGTGACTTTGTCAACAAATTTCCATGTGCCATGCTGGAATACACAAATCTCCCCTTCCCATGTGTCAAATTGATTGTACCGGTTGTTGTTGTATTTTACTCGTTTGTCTGTATTTGTGGCTTAGCAGCATGTGATGTAAAAGAACACTTTTAGTAATTTGTTTACCGTTTTTTTTTAAAAGTTTTTTTGAGTGGCGACATTGAACTTTGACAACCATGATACATTTCATCAGATACCATAAACTGTGTTCATTCCATACCTGAGCAAGTCATTCCTTTTCCAACAGGATGTGAATAAAAAAAAAATGAGGTGTGTGCTCGTTACGTCATTATTGCTTTATGGCATCATACATTACCTCCTCTCAGGCTGAACTGACATCTGTACAACTTAACGCTAGATTCACAATTCAATAAAGTCACAGGAGGTGTTGCAACAATTTGCATAGTACAGAATTGGCCAAACTTTTACCTTCAGGACAGGTAGGGGAACTGAATGAGCATTTCCTCTAAGTGCCTTTGCTTACATTGGACTTTATTTATTTATCATCCATTGGCCATTTTCCCATTCATTCTGGTTTGAGAAAGACATCCAACAAGCTTTCACATGCTAATGGCTTCCAAGTTCATCCAGGGGGACAAATTCACTCATTGCAAAAGTGCCAGTATAACATGGGGGTCACTGTATCACAATTTAATATATGGATGAATCTCACAAATAAATGTCAAAGTCATATTTTACCCTGAAATGAAAAGAATAAAAAGGATATACATTACTGTGCCATAGGTTTAGGCACATAAGATGTTTCACAAAAACATGTTTTAAGATGGTTATTTAAACCTTCATGCTTTAGTGTGTCAATAGGAAATAGAAACGTTAGACTCCCAAACATTAATTTTGCAAATAGAAAAGATTAGAATAGAAGAACAGGGAGCCCTACAACAGATGTCATGGTCCCCACAAAGACCCCAACTGAACATTGTGTCAGTCTGAGATTACATAAAGAGACAGAAGCAATTGAGACAGAGATAGAAGAACTGTGGTGAATTCTCCAAGATGCCAACAACCAAGAAAAACTGTGTCCAGGTGTACATAGGAGAATTGGTGCTGTTTTAAAGGCAAAGGTGGTCACGTCAAATATTAATTTAGCTTTTTTATGTTTACTGGACACTGTATGACATTAAATAAATAGTTTTCATTTATCACTTAATTATTTTTGAAGACATCCTCACTATTCAACATTTTTCACAAGTGCCTAAAACTTTTGCACAGTACTAATATATACACACACTATATAGCTGTAGACTGCGTGTGTTTGTGTATATCATTATTTTCACATTACAGTCATGTTTATTTGCATTGTAACATTTTCATCAAAGTAATAAAATAGGCTTAATTTTCACTCTCTCTAACACACACACACACACACCTTTTGATTTTGTGGTAAAATACAACCTGAACATGCTCTCCGGTCAGATTTTGTGCTACTTTTACATCTAAAATAATAATAAAACAAACCTCTCTGCATTCAAAATATGCTTCACATTTGCACTTATTCAGAATGTTTTATATTAACAAAGGGAGAAAAAAATAAAAATCATACATTTCTAAAATAAATGTAACAAACAAAATGAGCTTTTAGCCTTTTGTGGTGAACATGGCTTTTCAAAGAGAAAAATAAAGTATTTAACAGTATATATATATATATATATATATATATATATATATATATATATATATGTATATACAGTGCATTCGGAAAGTATTCACAGCGCTTCACTTTTTCCACATTTTGTTATTTTACAGCCTTATTCCAAAATTGATTCAATTCATTATTTTCCTCAAAATTCTACAAACAATACCCCATAATGACAACATGAAAGAAGTTTGTTTGAAATATTTGCTAATTTATAAAAAATAAATAAATCACATGTACATAAGTATTCACAGACTTTTCTCAATACTTTGTTGAAGCACCTTTGGCACCAATTACAGCCTCAAGTCTTTTTGTTTATGATGCTACAAACTTGGCACACCTATTTTTGGGCAGTTTCTCCCATTCTTCTTTGTAGGACCTCTCAAGCTCCATCAGGCTGGATGGGGAGCATCAGTGCACAACCATTTTCAGATCTCTCCAGAGATGTTCCATTGGGTTCAAGTCTGGGCTCTGGCTGGACCACTCAAGGACATTCACAGAGTTGTCCCGTAGCCACTCCTTTGTTATCATGGCTGTGTGCTTAGGGTCGTTGTCCTGTTGGAAGATGAACCTTCACCCCAGTCTGAGGTCCAGAGCACTCTGGAACAGGTTTTCATCAAGGATGTCTCTGTACATTGCAGCATTCATCTTTCCCTCGATCCTGACTAGTCTCCCAGTTCCTGCTGCTGAAAAACATCCCCACAGCATGACGCTGCCACCACCATGCTTCACTGTAGGGATGGTGTTGGCCAGGTGATGAGTGGTGTCTGGTTTCCTCCAGACATGATGCTTGCCATTCAGGCCAAAGAGTTCAATCTTTTGTTTCTCATGGTCTGAGAGTTCTTTAGGTGCCTTTTGGCAAACTCCAGGTGGGCTGTCATGTGCCTTTTACTGAGGAGTGGCTTCCGTCTGACCACTCTACCATACAGGCCTGATTGGTGGAGTGCTGCAGAGATAGTTCAGATAAAGACCTTACTAGGAGAGGGACAGACAGCAGCACTGGCTGCCAGATACGTGTGTGTGTGTGCCACAGCCTGAGAGACAGCAGGTGAATGTATGTGTGTGTGTGTGTGTGTGTGTGTGTGTGTCTGACCTCAGTGTGTTTCCCTACTGTCCACCACAGTGACCCTCAGTAACGTATATGTGTGTATGTGTGTGTGTGTATGTATGTATGTATATGTATATGTATAATATATATATATATGTGTGTGTGTGTGTTAAAACACTGTGGTATCGAATGTTCACAGATATTGTAATCTGTTACACTGTTAATTTGTACAATGAATTTAATTTGTACATTTAAATTTAAGTTATATACTTTATTATTTTGATGTCTTATAATTATTCTATGTGTTCCAAACTTTGGCAATATTGTAATGTGTACAGTCATGCCAATAAAGCATTTTTGAATTTGAATTTGAATTAGTTGTTCTTCTGGAAGTTTCTCCTTTCTCCGGCCAGCTCTAGGAACAGTCCTGGTGGTTCCAAACTTCTTCCATTTAGGGATAATGGAGGTGCTCATTGGGACCTTCAATGCTGCAGAAATCTTTCTGTACCCTTCCCCAGATCTGTGCCTCGATACAATCCTGTCTCGGAGGTCTACAGACAATTCCTTGGACTTCATGGCTTGGTTTGTGCTCTGACATGCACTGTTATCTGTAGGACCTTATATAGACAGGTGTGTGCCATTCCAAATCATGTCCAATCAACTGAATTTACCACAGGTGGACTCCAATCAAGTTGTAGAAACATCTCAGGAATGATCAGTGGAAACAGGAAGCACCGGAGCTCAATTTTGAGTGTCATTGCAAAGGCTGTGAATACTTATTTACATGTGATTTTTTCCATTTTTTATTTTTAGCACAGATTTCAAACAAACTTCTTTCATGTAGTCATTATGGGGTATTGTTTGTAGAACTGAGGAAAATAATGAATTTAATCCATTTTGGAATGAGGCTGTAGCATAACAAAATGTGGAAAAAGTGAAGCGCTGTGAATACTTTCCGGATGCACTGTATATAAACAAAAAACCATCAACGGCACTTAGTGCTCATAAGAACATAATTTCACTCACCTTATCCACCTTAAATTCACATTTAAAAATGTTATGACAGCTTTTATATCTTATACAGTCTAATACATCTGTATTGTGATTCAGTTACATATAAAATCATACACGTAAAGCATTATCATCTGCTGTGCCTTTTCTCCGAGACAATCACTGAATTATAATCTACAGTTCAATTCAAAGTCATCACAGACAAGGGCTGTCTGTAATTTGCTGCATAGATTGTCATGTCAAATAAGACATGCAAAATGTATAGCACACTAAGCAAATCAATCTGAAACTGTTTAATGACCCACAGCTGGTGCTTGAATAATGTTTAAAGGGGAAAACTATAAACAGAAAGAAACTACAAGAAATAGTTTGGGAATTATCCCGACATCATTCTTTCTGCTTCCCAGAATTCATGTATTTATTTTAACAAACCATACCCTCTACAAATGCATTTTTTATGGGTCAATAATATGGTTCAAAAACAAAGTCCTTTCTGGGGAAAAAATGTCTGTAGATGATGTGATCAAGTATAAGAATTTCACATGATTTGACTGTATTTCCAGCAAAAGTTGTGCTATTAATATTAGCTTTTTATGCATTTCCCTGGTTCCCAAGGGTTCCTTTCTGATTTAAAAAAAAAATCCAAAAAATAGTTCTAAATTATTTTTTCCACAAACATCTGCACATTTCCAGATGATCTTAATTTTAAGTAACATAACCTAATGAAAATGTTTTAGTTGCAGTTTTGCTCTTTAAACAAACACTGTGTACATGCCATTTACAGTAGTCCAGAAGGAAAAGGAATTCCCAAGATCAACTATTTTATTCCACCGGGAGGTTCCAAATAAAAAAGCGTTTCTCCATCCCTTCTGGAAGCATCTGAGATCCAACACCACTGCTGACCATGAGTGAGAGAAAGACAAATAAGACATTATTTACAATCACATTTTGCACATTGTGTCTATGACATGCTTATGTCTAATTTATACCATGGATGAAGCCAAACTTTTGTCTTCTGAAAGAACTAAAGCACCCTAGGTGAACAAAGTCTGCATTTATTCTAATTAGTTTCACAATTAGTTTGTTGAGGAAAGAATATTATTTTGACACATGTCCAAAAAACATGAACTACCACAGTACAAAAATAAGGTGATACCATGGTATTTGTGTAAGTGCAATGTAAATGCATGCTTACACAGGGCTGTATCTCCTCTTTTTGGCATCAGGATGTTGGGGGACAGTCCATTTCTCCCTCCTCTCTGCTGCCCGGTCCCTCTATTTCAGCTGAAATAGAGCACCACCTAGAGGTCAAGATACATACTACAAGTATCATGATGATGAACTTGAGAAATTCAGAGGTGGGTGAAAAAACGGTCTTTGAGAACAGACTATTTAGACACTTTTGAGATGACAGAAGAAATCAGGGGATTCAGAGGTAATGTAGGTAACTCAATAGTGCTGACCTCTGTTTCTGATCGCTCTTGTCTCTCGAGCTGGGCTTGTCCCGCTCTCCTCTGCTCTAGATTTTGCTGTGCATGTGTGAAGAAAACACAACATCAGTTAGACAGGTTCAAAACTTGAAAGCATTTTAAGAACAGGACATTCTTGGTAAGAAGTGTACAAACCTTCATCTCCAGGACGGCGTAGCCCGCATCAGCGCTGGCAGACTCCCGCTGGTCGTCAGGTCTACCCTGCAGCCGAGAGCTTGTGTTGAGTGAGGAAGACCGCACATTCTCCTTCTGCCTGTTCAGACTTTTCGCCCACCGCTCCATGTCTTTGGCTACCATCACCTACTAAAACCTCAAAGTCAAAATCAAACTGTAAAGGGTTAAAGGGATAGTTCACAGAAAAATAAAAATGATATCATCATTTACTAACCCTCATGTTGTTCCAAACCCAAATTACTTTTCTTCCGTGGAAAACAGAGTAAGAGTTGTATGAATAATATCCAAGCTGCTCTTTTCAATACAATAAAAATATGGCAGAGAAAGGTTTCAAGCTCCTGTAGAATACAGCATACTGTATACCTTAAGAACTGGGCTATATTCCAGGTTTTATCGAATTAAAATCTTTCACTCCACTGAAGCCTACAAATCAAATAGACATGACGCATCTCATCAGATTTGATTACAGTGAAGATTGGCCATGTCACACTGACATCACAACATCACTGACGTGAACACGCCATGTTTAAATGGTTGCAGACAGCAGGGGGAAGATTTTCAGTGAATGACAACTTGAATTTCGGTCTGCTCCACACACAAATCTTCAGGAGACTTGGAACACAGCACTAGTCATTTGGACTGTTATTAGGATACTTGTTTTACATGGAAAAGAGCAGGTCAATGAGCATTCTTGAACATATCTCTTTTTTCATACAGTCATACAGGTTTGAAACAACCTGCGGGTGAGCAAATGACAGGATTGTATTTTTAGTGTACTCTTTAATTTCACTAGAGGTTTGACATACTTGCTGTGCAGTCTTATTCTTGGGCTTGTTCTTCTTGTCCTTGTCAATGTTGAGTGCAACTGAAAGGTCAGAGGTCACAGAGTCTGTTGTGTCTTCCGAAGTCTGTGATGAAGCAGGAACATACATATGTCGTTCCCCGTCCCAGTACATGTACTGCTGCGTGTGGAGATTATAGTAGTACTGGAGGGACATCACGAAAAACAAACAGAAATATTAGCAGTATCACTATGGCTGTATAATGGCACCCCTTGTGCTGCATTGTGCTTCACAAATGAAGATTTTTAGAAGTTTTCAGCTCAGACAGAAAAAATGTATTTGCCTTTCTAAAGGTCTGGGAAAGGCATGTTTTTATGCTTTTGTTTTTTTTGGACAGGGCTCTGAATGGTGTGCAGGTGAACTCACGGTATTGTTGACACTCCAGAGGGGTTCCAGGTGTGGCTGGCTGACTCAAGGCAGTGAGCTGAGGTTTCCCAATGATCTCCACTAGGGCCTTTATAAAGACATTAGCGTTTCAGGAATGCCTTTTGAAGTACAGTAATTTTTCGCTGAACTGTGAGAGTCAGGCAGTGAATCAGTTTGTCACTGAACAACGGTAATACCTGATTGGCCTGGATAGAGGTTGTCATGGTGACGATCTGGGGCTGGGATACTGTGAGTGTCAGCATGGAGGTAACACTTGTAAATTCAGTTTGTAAGGGGAAAACAAAGAATGTATTCTCTCCAGTATAATGCCGCTTTCCTTACCAATCAAAATATGGCATCTGTTCTGCCTAAAACAGTCCTTATATGCGACTATTCAAATTATTGTTAGAACCCAATTATCAATGTGTTAAGATCATTGCTTAAAGGCAGAACAGGGATTAGTAACCTCCTTGCAACTTCAGAATCAAACTTCTCAGCCTGGTCTTTAGATTGTTAACTAGTAAACATCATGCCTGAGATGGGCTAACAGTAGATGTAACTGGGCTGTGGTAATCCTGTACATCTGCTCACCTGTAGAGGCAGTTCCTCCCCTAGAAGCGACTGATGATAGATGGCCGGTCACTACAGCAGCTGCTGGCCCTTTAAATGGGTGACACCCTGCACAGCTTTGGCCCAAACACAGATGCTGCTGCCCCCTGCTGGTGCACACTGAAATCACCACTCTGAGCTGCACCTGAGAGCTGGGCTGTCTGCACGGAGACAGAAAGAGAGGAGGTTTATCAGCGCGTATTGCAGGAGGACCATAAACCTTGAACCTCAAAAAAGCACTTAAAGGCATCTTAAAAGTAATCCATATGGTTTGAGTGGTTTAATTTATGTTTTCTGTAGTGATACAAAAGCTTTGAGTGAGAAACAGACAAAAATTAAATGACCTTAATCACTATAAATCTTGACATCCGCAATCTCCTTGGCAGGTTCACGAGAGAAGCTCATTCACACACAGATCTATAGTGAATGAGAACTTAAATTTTTGTCTGTTTCTCACACAAAGCAATCGTATCGCTTAAGAAGACACGGATTAAAACACTCTTGGCGTATGGATAACTTTTAAGATGCTTTTCGGAGCTTGAAAGCTTTGGACCCCCATTGACTTACACTGTATGGACAAAAACACTTCTTCTATCCTTTAAAATATCTTGGTTTTTATTCTGCAGAAGAAAGTCATAGGAGTTTGGGACTGTATGAGGGTGAGTAAATTATGAGAACTTTCATTTTTGGGTGAACTATTCCTTTAAATTTGTACCACAGCATTGAGTTACTGATTCTGTTCCAAGGGAAGTGCAGATTAATTTGTTATAATTGCAAGGCTATGAAGTAGTTTCAGGTGACGCTAGGAAAAATTCTACACACAAGATCATTTTAGGAAAAAACCTTGAAGAGTCTTGATAAACACATTATATAGACATGTGCATGCTGTGGTATAATTGGACCATTTAATTTTTTTAAATGATTACACATGGGAATGCTCTCATCATTTACTTACTTTCTTTTGCTGAACAAAAATTTGTATTTAAATTAGAATATTTCAGCTCTGTAGGTCCACACAATGCAAGTGAATAGTGACCAAAACTTTGAAGCTCCAAAAAGCACATAATGGCAGCATGAAAGTAATCCATATGACTCAATGTCTCTTAAATTCATGTCTTTTGATGTGATATGATAGGTGAGGTTAAGAAACAGTGATTTTTGGTGATTCGTATTCTTCGTGCATATCGCCACCCACTTGGCAGGGAGAAGAATTTATAGTAAAAAAAAGGACTTATATATTGATCCGTTTCTTACCCACACGTATTATATCGCTTCAGAAGACATAGATTTAACCAATGGATTACTTTTATGCTGCCTTTGTGTATTTTGAGCTTCAAAGTTCTGGCCACCATTCACTTGCATTGTATGGACCCACAGAACAGAAATATTCTTATAAATATCTTCATTTGTGTTCTGCTGAAGAAAGTCAAAACACATCTGCGATGGCATGAGGGTGAATAAATGAGAATTTTCTTCTTTTTTTTTAGGATAACTATCCCTTTAAATGCACTCTGCTTTACATCATTGCACCTTGGGTGTGAATCACTTTGTATTAATCTCAAAACAGCCCGGAGTCAATTATTCCTGTTTAACTATATTGTTAATCTAGCCATGACATTGTTACCTGAGTAACGGCCCACTGAGCCTCTGCTATAGCCGTGCTTGCTACTGTCGCCACACTCACCCGACTCCCATCTGTCAGAAAAACATCCCTGAGAGAGTGAGAAAGATACACACTTACAATGCTGCTTAACACAAATCGTAAACATTACAGTTCATTAATCTGAAAGTTCAGATTTACTTTGACCACAATCCTTTCCCAGCCCCAAAAGAGCCAGCTTATCCCATTTACATTATGTAATTTACCCTTTTGAAGACAAAAGGAGTGAGCACAATAGATTTTAAACATTGAAAAATAATAGAAAATTATTCTTCTGGACAGCACATCGGGCAGTGTATGATGTCAAATGCGAGGGCTTCTGGTTTTAATAAAATCATAAAGAGCAAAAATTATTGTTAAAAATATTAAAATATAACATCTCACTTTCCTATAAGAATAAAATCACACAGCTATACAATATGTATTATATATATATGTATATACTATATATATATATATATATATATATATATATATATATATATATATATATATATAGTTTGCAAATATTTTAGACTTGGATGAGGTTCGACTTCATTTCAACATATTTGTAATGGTTAATGTTATCTAATGCTCAACAAAACCTACATGTAGCTGGACACCAGGTCCATTTCCATATCTTAGATGTAAGGTAGGTTGTCAAAACAAGTATTGTCAATATCTTACAACAATAGTAGTGAGCTGCAGGAAAGCAAACCCTCGATTGAGCTGCGTCTGTTTGTCTTTGATGAGCCGCACATTGGTGGGGGACAGAGTGGCAAACGGAGCCAGAGCAGCTAAAATAGTTTCCAGTCCCAGATTCTTCAACATCAGAGCTAAACAAAAAATATTATATATATATGGAAAAATGGATGTAATAGTCCAAAGTTGTGAACGTGTCTAACCAAAGTAACTTTTCAAGATGCATATTTCTTACTGTCATTAGCCACCTCAGTAGCCTGTGTCGAGAAACTAATGTTGAGAATTGGAGCCGCAGTCTGGTATATATGGCAGGGAGGGGCAGTAAACCCTGAGCGAAGTCCTTTAATTGCCCCAGGGGTAAACTCTTTGGCACCAGTAGCAGTTTGAGTTCAGCCTCTGAAAACGGAGGGCAATATGATTTACATTAGCACAGATTTACGTTAATATTCACGTTTTTACCATTTTAAGCATGAGTAAAGGGCAACAAATTGACTTGCATTCACACCTGATTTTGGATTTCAATCATTTTTGGATTTCAATCATTACAAATGAACACATCATATGTCTGTATAATATCACAGCTGCATAAAACACTGAAGGTTCTCTAGGTATGAGAGGGACATTCTTTGTAAATATGCAAATATTCAGCAGAGATTATTTCATAGGATTCAACTCAATTCAAAAATTCCCAAAAATTCATAAATTGCAAAGAAATTGGATTAGTGATCAAAGTTGTTTCCAATGCATGACTCAATAACTATGACACTAAGGAATATTCTGGGTTTGACAGAAGTTAAGCTCAATCGACAGCATCTGTGGCATAGTAAAAAATTAAATCAAGGTGCACTTACATTGGAAGTGAATGGGGCTTAATATTAATATTTTATAAAAGCACAAACACTATTTTTTCTGTTAAAACACATGTATTATTTGAGCTGTAAACAGGCATGTGATCAGCCAAGCACAAATAAGCAGGAAAATGTACAGAGCAAAGTGGGGGAAATTGAAATTCCCATCATTATCACTTATCAACATTGTTATTACAGTTATCAACATTGTAACAACATTGTTATAACAGTTATTAACATGAACTAAACATTAAAACTACTTCTACAGAATGTATTAATATTGGTTAATGTTCATTTCAAAATATATATATATATATATATATATATATATATATATATATATATATATATATATATATATATATATATATATATATATAAAAACAATTAAACTAAATATTGTATATGTTAACATATAATGCTCTAGGAACTAACGTGAATGAACAATGAAGATTTGTCTATTTATTAAGCAATATTAACAAAGATTAATAAATGCTGCAAAAAGATGTTGTTAATTGTTATTTCATGATACCTAATGCATTAACTATTGTTAACAACTAGAACCTTATTGTAAAGTGTTACCAATACATTTTAACAAACATAGCAATTGTTGATCAGCATATAACCATCCAAACAGAGCGCATATGTTATGAAATATAAAGCTAACATCTGGAAAGGAATCATTTTGAAAACTTAATTGTAATATGATAAACATTGGATCTCATATGATGCGCTACTCAGTGTTTTTCCACACACAGCCGCTAGGTGCCACCACTAGCTCATGCATTACTGACAGAAGCAGTCAATGAAGAGGAATTCATTAAAATGGCGTTTAGTAATCTTTTATTACTAATCATGCAAGGCCTTATCACGATTACAATTACAATTTTACAATCCAACCAACTTCATTAACGGATTTCATACCAATGTCTTTGTTTCAACGTTTGCAGTTGTGAGATTTCCCTCAACATGTACTTGCTGTAAGTGCTTGCTGTAAGTGCTATGTAGTGCTAAGTGCTTTTACAATTGTCATGCTGTTTCTCCCATTAATGTGAAAATAACAATGAATAAAAATGTAGTATTACCTGTTATTAAGAGTGCCGACCACACTTCATTATGTGGCTAGTATTATTTCTGGCTAGTTTAACAGACAGTGTTCTCCTAAAAACTTGTCCACTTGTCCATTTCCAATCTAAACATTTTCTAATGTCTGGACTGTACCTGCAGGATGTTAGGATTATACATATAATAAGGGTTAGTAAAAGGTTATAACTTGATTTTATCACACTAAAACCATGTTAACCTGCATATTGCTTATGTCTTGTAGCTAAAGTTTTGAAATGGATACCATTTTAACAATTATGAATTGGTCCCATTTACTTGGGACCAATAGTGCCTCACTTTGCTTCTTCTTTTTTTTTTTTTTTTTTCATTTTTGTGGTAATCAACATAATGCCACAAATGCTGTTGATTGATCTTAACTTGTATTGAACCCCAAATATTCCTTTAATAACTATGACATATTTAAAATAAAATGTCCTTTATTTTCGTCAACAATTCCATTTGAAAGGTTAAACAAGGGGTCAGAAATAGTTAAAATACATAAATTAAATAAACCTTTTACAATCATCTACTGATAGTATCAGATGATAATTGCATGGGAAAATGTTCAATATTAATTGCCATATTCATGTATTTGTATCATGCTATTTACATGGTACTCGAAGGCAATTCAAAGAATAGTATTGTACTACAAATATGTACTAGAGTATGTGTCATAAACAACATGGGATAATCTTGTTACTTCTTTAAGTATGTTTTAATTTCTATGTATTTATTTATTTAAATTTTTTGGAAATATGACATGTAGAGGCAATGTACATGTAGTGAATATATTAAAGGTATACCAAACTTGAATTTACCTACTAATTAATAAAAGTTTACTACAAATAAAATGAAAGTTACAAGTTAAAATAAAAGCAGAATTTTTGTATAGCCCTACTGACTACTAATTTATACTCAATTAATGAAAAAATAAGAAATAAATAAGGATTGCTGTGGCTTTGTTAGTCATGTCCATATTTTTAACAAATATTTAAATGATTAATTTTATTAACAGTTATTTCAATAACTCGTGATTAACTGTTATGGGCCAGAATATTTGGTGGGAATAGACAGACATGCATGTAGTCGAAACCAAGTGACATCAGTCATTTGCATCACATGCTCAGCACAATAACCTGTTAGGCTAGCAGTCATGTTGTGTTGTCTTGTTTGTTTTATTGGATATGCCCTCTCTATATCATTCCTCCGAACTGTTTTGTTGATCTGAGATTAGATTTAGGTAGAATATGAGACACTGAGTTGTATGTAGCCTTCTAGTTTGTGGAGAATGAACCTAATGGTTGGTCACATTTTCAAATGACCTTAATTAGGCGAGTAAGGACAAACATACTGTACTTTTAACTCTTGTTGAAAGAATTTGAACAGCTTGTGTCTGCAAATTGTATCTGGCAGCAGAGGGAGTGCTTGGCTCTCATGTAGATATGCATGGGGCTGCATATGGGGCGGAGCTACCATAAGTAAACAAGTGGGACAACAACAAAAAAATGTAATACTTGTCAAAGGTTTGTGCATTAAGCCTAGCAGTGTAAATATAGCATTGATGATTAGTTGAGTTTCTAACAGCACCTATAGGCTTACTCCGCATATGATTTAACACTGAGTTATGTTAAAGGTGCACTAACTATTTTTTTTTTTTTACCTTTTAGCTGTCACACATTTTTCTCCCCCACACTTCTGAATCATTTGTTGAAACCAGAGCAGAACAAATAGAACTTGTTAAAGAAAGGGCAAGTGAAAAAATAGTGAAATCCCAGAAAAAAACATATATAAAACGCTTGCAAAAAAATACAAGAACATCACTTTCAATGTTAGTAACAAGGTTTTACTCTTTAATGCACAAAAAAATGATGGAAGGGGTTGGACTCCAGCCAGACTTCTCTGGGCCCTACTCCATTTCCACTATCAGAGGGAAGACAGTTGAACTAAAAAAATCAGGAAGGACTTATTTTGAAAACTACATACAATTTAAAGGGGACACAAAAGAAATGTTAGCTGAACAGCGGCAAGCAGTGCAAGGCCAACTTGAGTTGCATGTTGACCAGGTGAGACTGGATGAGAAGTACAGTGAATTGGAAAGGTATCAGTCACATTCAGTGAAAGGGAAAGCTGTAGAGTTGGAAGTTGACTAGGTGACACTGGAAGATAAGTCCAAAACAGTGGAATGGGAATGAGGTCAACCTTTTAAGAAAGAAGAAAGTCTACCTCAGAAATGGAAAGAGAGGAAATAAAAAGACAACAGGACAAAAGACAAATGTCTCAGATTCTCAAGTTGTCAGAGAAGATGATCATGATTGTATATCCACAAGGCAAAGAAGATGCTGACAAAAGAAAGATGCATAGAAACTGGAGGTCATTGCTCACATTAAAAAAAAAATAATTTAAAACATATTACTTTTGATCAATTTAAGAGTGCACCAAATAATTTCATGGTTGTTTTACTGGCCAGTGCAGTGAAAAAATGACTTGGCACACCTTTAAGAAAACAAATCACTGACACTAATGTAGTAATCATGGCTGACAGTGAATAGAGCTGTACTTCAGTGACACTGGTAACCAACCAAAACTCTTTTTGTGTGATGCTCCACCCACACTTTGTAAGGGATAATGTACAGGCCTGTCGGGGTTTATTATGTGATAACAACCTGCTGTCTGTGCATAATCCTGCTTTTTACACAGCTATTAACCAGATAAATGAATACATGGACATAAAATATTGATTTACATTGAAATTATGTACCCATTAGGGTATAATTATATTATGTAAATAAATCGCTGAACAGCTTAAAGTATATCTGCCACAGGTTCGTGTCGGATTTCTTTTTGTGTTTTTTCTGTAAAAATGTCCATCTGGCTTTTATTCCGCATTTTACAAGACTACTTGCAAATAAAAAAATACATGTTCATGAAACATTGATCTGCGTTGAAATTATGTGAGAACAAATATGTAGTTGAACTGCTTGAATCCTGCTTGAGTTTTGTTGCTGTGAATTTTATAAAAATGACCATCTAACTTTCTGAGCCTGTCATAAGACTACTTGCCAAATTCATTAATAAATGCACATGAAACATTAATTTGAGTTGAAAATATCTGATTACCTTACTTGTTGAGAATGCAAAGATCCGAGAACCAGTAAAGATGGCAGGCAGTACCCGGGTGACCGGTCTGATATGTCTTTCTCAGGCTGTTACAAGGAGATATCAGACCACTAGATTGCCATTGACCAATCAGAATTTAGGATTCCAGACAGCCATGTAATAATAGGTGTTAGTTTAAGTATAAGACCGCTTTCATATTGGTCAGTGAAACCTAAACTGTTACTGATGCAAAAAAATGATTGCATCTTTAAGATTTACTTTTCATAAGCAGTAAAATCATTTATAGGTGTCTATCATAATTTACCTGTGCTCTCAAAAATTAAATATTTGCTTTTAAAGGTTCAGATCAGATGCTTGTGACTTGGACTACACATAGTTTACAACATGAGCAATGGATGAATGGGAGCAGCTGTGGAGACTTAGTTTTAAAAGTAGGGAAACAAAGTATTTAAAAATCAGCAAAGATTTGGTTTACATTATAAACCAAATAATGTTCTTGCTTAACTTTTTTTTGTTAGTTTGCAGAGGATTACCTAAAGGAACAGCTCTCAATGTCCAGACGGATCCAAAATCTATGGAAATGTCCAGAAATTGTATAGCATGCACATTAAGTGAGCATATCGGTAAGTTTATTTGCCGTAAAATTCACAATCGCATTTTAAAGTTATTTCTGGAGACTTGTATGATGGTCTGTAGAAGTCCTTTTTGTATTATTCATCAGCATATTCTTGGCATTGCTAATGTTTCTTTATTATCAAGGTTCCATAACCAAGCACAATGTATTGATAAAGTGGATCATAGTGATAAAGTATTTTTGTTAAATCCCCATCGCTTTATCCCACAAGGTAATGTTAATGCCCTCTGCACAGCCTGTAACAGAATAAACCCATGCAATGATATCTCTGACAGCTTTACCATGGTAAATGACACATAGATTCAAGTATAAACTTGATTTGTTTATATCCTCTGAGTGCTCAGAGGATGTGCAGACCAGCTGGCAGATGTTCTTACCGACATCTTCAACATCTCTCTGAGCAGCGCCGTTGTTCCAACGTGCTTCAAGGCCACCACCATCATCCCCATGCCAAAGAAGTCTTCAGTGTCCTGCCTCAACGACTACCGTCCCGTCGCACTTACACCCATCATCATGAAGTGCTTCGAGAGGCTCATCAGAGGCAGGTTAAGACCCAGCTGCCCCCCTCACTAGACCCACTGCAGTTTGCGTATCATTCAAACCGTTCAACGGACGATGCCATCACCACAACCCTCCATCTGGCCCTCACCCACCTAGACAATAAGGACTCATACGTTCGAATGCTGTTCATAGATTTCAGCTCAGCATTCAACACAATCATTCCCCAGCACCTGATTGGAAAGCTGAACCTGCTGGGCCTGGACACCTCCCTCTGCAACTGGATCCTGGACTTCCTGACTGGGAGACCTCAGTCAATCCGGATCGGGAACAGCATCTCCACCACCACCACACTGAGCACGGGGGCCCCCAGGGCTGTGTGCTCAGTCCACTGCTGTTCACTCTGCTGACTCACGACTGTGCAGCAATGCACAGCTCGAATCACATCATCGAAGTTCGCCGATGACATGACCGTGGTGGGTCTCATCAGCAAGAACAACGAGTCAGCATACAGAGAGGAGGTGCAGCGGCTGACGAACTGGTGTAGAGCCAACAACCTGTCCCTGAATGTCAACAAAACAAAAGAGATGGTTGTTGACTTTAGGAGAGCACAAGGTGAACACACTCCGCTGAACATCGACGGCTCCTCTGTGGAGATCATCAAGAGCACCAAATTCCTTGGTGTTCACCTGGCGGAGAACCTCACCTGGTCCCTCAACACCAGCTCTATCACCAAGAAAGCCCAGCAGCGTCTCTACTTTCTTCGAAGGCTGAGGAAAGCACATCTCCCAACCCCCATCCTCACTACATTCTATAGAGGGACTATTGAGAGCATCCTGAGCAGCTGCATCACTGCCTGGTTTGGGACTTGCACCGTTTCGGACCGCAAAGCCCTGCAGAGGATAGTGAGGACAGCTGAGAAGATCATTGGGGTCTCTTTTCCCTCCATCAAAGACATTTACAAAAAACACTGTATCCGCAAAGCAACCAGCATTGTGGACGACCCCACACACCCCTCACACAAACTCTTTACCCTCCTCCCTTCTGGCAAGAGGTACCGAAGCATTCGGGCCCTCACGGCCAGACTGTGTAACAGCTTCTTCCCCCAAGCCATCAGACTTCTCAATACTCAGAGACTGGTTTGACACACACGTGTCCTGAGTTGCACTTTAATAACTGTCACTTTATAACTGTCTGCTACCTCAATAACTGCTATGTGCATAGAACATTATCTCATAGTATGTTATGTTTACATTTTTAGAAACTGTCATCTTTTTGCACTACTGAGTACTGGTCGGCGCTGCACTGTCTATTGTCCTGTTCATTGTCAGTAATTTGTTGTACTGTCCTGTACTTTTTGCACATGTTTGCACGTGCACTTTATATAGGTATATATAGGTAGTTTATATAGGTATTTTATTTCGTTGTGTAGTCTCATGTGGTCCTATGTTGGTCCTTTGTTGTTTTTATGTAGCACCATGGTCCTGGAGGAACGTTGTCTCGTTTTGCTGTGTACTGTAATAACTGTATATGGTTGAAACGACAATAAAAACCACTTGACTTGACTTGACTTGACTTGTTGATTTAATTCACTTGACTCTTTATAGGTGCAGTGCAATCTGTGTTCAAGTTGGGAACACTTAACTTGCATCCCTAATGTCACGACTGCAGAGGAGCTGCTAATAGAATATAATTGCAGCCATTGCAAATTATAGTGTTTTATTTTTTCAGCTGATCTGTTGTTTCACTACTTGATTATTGGGTTGCTCTTTGTTACATCCCTAGATGTTTGTTTGTTTGTTTTTTGTGATTAACATGTTTTATTGATTAATCTATTAAACAAGAATAACAAAACATTAATAAACAGAATCGATATTTAACCATATTTGGTCACATAATTATAGACACAAAAAACAAAAACAAAAAAATATGATAATCACACACATCCACTACACCTCTCTCTCCACTGTCCCTCCCTGAGAGCCCTCCAAAAAAGACATTATTTGCCCCATTTCTCCACAAACAGGTCTAAATTCTCCAGTCTTCTGGATGCCCCTTCCTCAAAAGCTGCCACCCTGGCCATCTCCGAATACCACTCCTGGGGGTGGTGTTCGGAGATGGGGGTGCTCCAGCCGACTTACAACCCCTAAAAATTGTCTGTCTGGCAATCATAATACTAGTTAGGAACCTGTTTTTATGTGCTTATTCTCCAAATTAACAACCACTTTATCTCCTACAATACAGAGTCTGGGGGAACATAACATTTGAGAGCCCAATACCCCACACATAAAAATCTGTATCCTCAACCAAAATGTTTGGATCCCCAAAATTATGGAGGCCCAAACCTGCATAAATAATAAATTAATAAATGTAATAATAAAAAAATAAATAAAGGAATAAATGTCTTGATAAAACAAATATAATTAGTTTTTAATTAAATGTATTCCTGAATTTATTATTGTGTGACTTTATTCCTAGTTATGATCCATATGATTTTCACATTTATTTTCAGATACTGTCAAGGACTAAGATTAAGAGAGGTCGACATGATGCAGGATGGCATAGCTGGAAGTTCAGCAACCCTGAGTAAAATGAGTCAAAAGCTTAGATTGATCTATAAAGATGCTTTAAAGAGGTATAGAAAGAAGACTGGACAGAGCAAAGAACAGAGTTCATTGTTATAGATGAAAGCGACTTCCACCATAAAAGGAAGGTGGGATATCTTTTTTATTATTATAAATTTTATGTTTAACATTGCTAGGGACATTTCACAGTTGATGGTAACATTGAAATCACCACCAAAAAAATTTAGTTTGTTTAAACACATTCATTTTAAAGTACAAATCTTATGCATGAAATCAGAAAAAAGCAGTTGTTAACAGTATTTTTTTATTTCTAGTATGGACGTGGAAGAGTAGGTGAAACATGGAAAAGGAAAAAGTGGGTGTTCGGCATGCTTGCCATAAAGGCTCAAAGACGACGACCGATTTTGCGACTCGTAGAACGGCGTTCAAGACATCATCTCATTCCCATCATCAGAAGACATGTTTGCCCACGATCCACAATTATAAGTGATCAATGGAGACCCTATAGGGCTTTGACAAGGCTGGGCTACTCTCACTACTCTGTGAATCACGTACAAAATTCAGATCTGGAGATTGAGAGGCAACAAGACCGAGAAGCTCTTGAAGGAACACTTGGCTTGTATTGAGTGGTTTTATTGGATGGGGATGGAGCACAGATATGGTCCTCTGGGGCGTTTGATGAAGGACATTAGAAAGTATTACTGCATTTAAGGAATTACATCATATATTGTAATTCAAACATTACAACGCTCAGTAAAGTTGTTTGAGGATATAAAACTAATAAAAAAAAGTGAAACAGACACTTGTGTCAAACTTTACTAAAATGCTAAATCAGTATAATAACTCAGTTACTATGTACCATGCTTGTTAAAGTTTTTTTTTTTTTCAAAACAATCATTCATTAATGGGGTTCCCTGAATTTTCACTTTAGAATACTGTTCCATGTTGTAAGTAATATACTCATAATTATGTGGTAATTCTTTATTAATTACTCATGGGTTCCCTGTATTTTCACTTTAGAATATTGTTCCAGGTTGTAAGTAATTCCCTCATAATTACGTGGTAATTCTTTATTAATTACTCATGGGTTCCCTGTATTTTCACTTTAGAATATTGTTCCAGGTTGTAAGTAATTCCCTCATGATTACGTGGTAATTCTTTATTAATTACTCATGGGTTCCCTGTATTTTCACTTTAGAATATTGTTCCAGGTTGTAAGTAATTCCCTCATAATTACGTGGTAATTCTTATTAATTACTCATGGGTTCCCTGTATTTTCCCTTCCCCTCAGTCATTGCCTTACATACAGGAATAATTTACCCAAAGTTAATGAGATATGTGCTGAGGAAAACAAGAGACACACACTATACTGTATATAAATCATAAACCTACCTGAGGTAAGTTGGCTAGTCACTTATAGTGGGGATGGGGTACCATTCCGTTGTTGATTTCTGGTTACAGACCACACTCACAAAGCAATTGACCATACAGGCCAAAATTCTTAAATTTGCTGTGATGACTCATTTTGGGAGTGTAGTAATTCCACGAAATGCATATTGCATTTCCATAGTAATAATAACATTAGTAGTAAGGAAGAATAAAGGGCCACAACCTGATTATTGTAATGGCTAATTGTGTATGACTGTTCATTAGTAGATACTTAATAGTTATTTCTTCTGAAGCTGAATTTGTAGATAATTAAAAGTAGTTCATCAGGAGGCATGACTGATTAGTTAATTGTTACTTAACACAATTATACAATTATATTACATACTGGTTAGTTAACACATATTCCTTAGTAGTTAATAGTAGTGACTTAAGTGTTAATGAAGAATTACCTATTAGTTCTGCAGTAATTCCTAATTAGTTATGTATTAAGTAAGATACAGTATTCTAAAATGTTACCGAAAAGATTTTTGTTTGAATTTTCATTGTGCCTCTTTACTACTTTATTCTGTTTAATCCTTTACTTACTGTTAGTTTAAAAATGTGATTTATGTTATTTCATTAGATAGAATGGGAGAAAGAGTAAGGAAAGGGAGAAAGTAATCATAAGAGAGTTAGTCAACTCAAAAAATAAAGGCTAAGTTTGTGTTTTATAAAAGATTTGAAGGTTCTACAGTTTTTGATGTATGTTTGAATGGGAAAAAAGAAAGTAGGGGATGATAGAAGTAGGTTGAAAGTTCTAGAAGAGGTTTTATTCAAGATGGGAAAGTTTGATAGAAGCCTTTGGAGATGCTTTGTGAGAAAAGCATTTAATATATTGCATTATTATAATTATCACTATTTTCACTGTTGAAGAATAACTTAAATATAAAATTGTGAGATTCTAAAATGAAAAGAAGGAAAAAAGAAATGTTTTTATGATGAATAATTAAGATTGAAAGGTTATTTATTACTTTTACTTATGATTTTATTGAACTCATGTACATATTAATAGTAATGAAGAATGGAAAAAAAGGAAGCATGGTGGTGATTTAAGATTAAGATTGCTTGTCTTGATTGTTTATAACAATTACATTTTTTTTTTTTAAGAAATAGGATGCATGGTTGACAAAAATTGATATAATGATTGGAATAACAATCCTTTTGAGAGGAATAATATTCTGTTGTGTGTTACCATTGATCAAACCCTTGATCCGAGCAGCAACGAGGCAGATGACAAAGATCATTGTGAATAGTCCAATGATATACAATGACAACTATCCCGGATGGAAAGAAAGGAAGGAAATTGATTCCTCTAATGAAGATATATATAAAGAGATGAATGATGAGCCACGCCTAGTCAATTCTAGTCAAATTAATGCAGAAAGAAATTATAGTTAGTGAATATAAAATATGTAACTATATGAAGTGATCACAGTGTTTTTATGAATATAAAATGAAATAGTCATGCTTTTGCCAACATTGATGCAAAGTTGGACATGGATTACCTGCTAGCAGGGAGACGCTGATGACGAAACTAGGGAGGCATAAGATGATTTTATTGGATGAAGAGACCATCACTCAAAGAGATAAGGAGAACAGAAACTTCGGTTGAATGCAAGCCGCGACCGCAATGTTGTCATGGTCATGCTCTCGCAGTGAGAGCATGAGCCATCAACAAACGCAGCCTCAGTGTGATCGCTACCCAGACACACGAGACAACGCCTGTGGCCGTCTGAAGCGGAGAGAACTCTACTGCATCCAGGAACTGCACAGGGGCAAAAGGGCATCTTTATAAAGACGCGTCCTGAAAAGGACATTAACGCCGCCGTGTATTTTGCTCTTTTAGAGAAAATCACTTTTTTAGAGGAAATCACTCTTCGGTTCCATCATCTTTATTAAACAGTTATTTTGAAAAATGCCCCCTGACACTAAAAAAAATCAATTCGATAACTTTGTGAGGTTTGTTATGAAGACCAGCAAGAGCCAACTTGGGTGATAATTGAACCAAATTTGTAGTTTCCAGTTGTTTAATTTTAATAGAATTCTAAATGGTTTGATCTTGATAAATTGTGGACTATAACACAATATGATGCAATTAATAATAAGAGATGAAAAACTCCAAAAGTATTGGAAAGTTATGAATGTATTTGTCAAATTGAATGAATTTCTAACCATAGGTTGATGCTATCAGCAATCTTGTGTGACTGGTATGGTGACAAAATTAACAAAACAATAACCTTTTAAAAGTCACAGTGTAATTTAACAGCTTGGAACTTGCACACCCTTTGTTAAAAAATATTTGTTCAGATGACATTTCGAAATGTGATCGAAAGTTGGGGCAACATGTAGGTAAATATTGTTGTTGTAACTTGTTTTTATGCTAATTCAACTGCAATAATTCCTCTGATGCAATTACTTCAGTATCTTCAGATCTTCAGTCACAAATCCATCTGATACATTTTGTGAGGCTTGGATTGAAGATCATGTGAGCAAATTTCTTAGGTACAGTTGTAAAAAAAAAAAACTACATCCTGAATTAAAATAAATAAAGTGTAAAGGGATCAATGAAAAGGAGGATGCGAGAACCGGCTTGACGATATAAATAATGGTTTAATGATAAACTTAAAAGACAACATAAACACACACGACGGACATGTCCGTTAACGATCTCTCTCTCCTGCACGATCCTCTGCAGTCGACCTTTATTCCCTCACGGAGGCATAATTAGCCTAATACGGACCGGGTGTGTAGGATCACGACCCGGCCCCGCCCTCCGCCCTGCCACATTCCTCCCTCATTCTCTCAGGCTGGGGAGCCCCCGGCCTGACGTACACCCCCCCCCCCTTCCCTGGGGGACGGCGTGCTTTACGTCTAGTCTGCCGGCAGGTCATCCCCATCTACCTGGACGAGGGAGGGGACAAGGGGAGGGAAACAGAAATAATTAAAATGGGGGGTACTTCCTGTAACAGTGTAGTACCCCCCAAAAACACTGTAAAATTTAAAAGAGGGAAAAGGAAAACGCAGAGCGACAGTGAGAGAGAGAGAGGAGAGAGAGATGAAAAAAAAAACCTCTCACTCGCCAGTTCTCCGATACGCCGCGGCTTGTTCCTCGGCAACTCCTCCACCCCATATCGGACGACAGCCGCGCCTCTCCAGGTGGATCAGAGGCAGTCCTCCAGCCCCTGGCGGACTGAATGCCCCGCCACGTTCTCGGGGAACAGAAGGGGTCTCCCCCACCCCTGGCAGCGGTTCTCTCGCTCCAGGCGGTCGGCAGTCTTAAACCCCGCCGCGTTGCAGCAGCTGATAGGGAACTCCTCCGCCCCTGGCAGCGGCCCTGACAGCTCCAGGCAGTCGGTTAGGAGCCCCTTTTCCCCTCGCAGTCGGTGGCCATCGTCCTCTTTCAGGCGGCTGGGCTCCTCGTCCCCCGGCAGATGGCCGCGGCTGCTCCGTTGGGGTGGACAGTAGTGGCGAGAACTCTACTACGGCGTATCCCTCCTCCTTCCCGGGCTTTGGCACCAGTGTAAAGGGATCAATGGAAATGAGGAGGCGAGAACCGGCTTTTCAATATAAATAATAGTGTAATGATAAACTTAAAAGACAATATAAACACACACATGACGGACATGTCCGTAAATGAGCTCTCTCTCCCGCACAATCCTCTGCAGTCGACCTTTATTCCCTCACGGAGACATAATTAGCCTAATACGGACCGGGTGTGTAGGATCACGACCCGGCCCCGCCCTCCGCCCTGCCACATTCCTCCCTCATTCTCTCAGGCTGGGGAGCCCCCGGCCTGACGTACACCCCCCCCCCCTTCCCTGGGGGACGGCGTGCTTTACGTCTAGTCTGCCGGCAGGTCATCCCCATCTACCTGGACGAGGGAGGGGACATGGGGAGGGAAACAGAAATAATTAAAATGGGGGGTACTTCCTGTAACAGTGTAGTACCCCCCAAAACACTGTAAAATTTAAAAGAGGGAAAAGGAAAACGCAGAGCGACAGTGAGAGAGAGAGAGAGAGAGATGAAAAAAAAAAACTCTTACACGCCAGTTCTCCGATACGCCGCAGCTTGTTCCTCGGCCATTCCTCCACCCCCTATCGGACGACAGCCGCGCCTCTCCAGGTGGATCAGAGGCAGTCCTCCAGCCCCTGGCGGACTGAACGCCCCGCCACGTTCTCGGGGAACAGAAGGGGTCTCCCCCACCCCTGGCAGCGGTTCTCTCGCTCCAGGCGGTCGGCAGTCTTAAACCCCGCCGCGTTGCAGCAGCTGATAGGGAACTCCTCCGCCCCTGGCAGCGGCCCTGACAGCTCCAGGCAGTCGGTTAGGAGCCCCTTTTCCCTCGCGAGTCGGTGGCCATCGTCCTCTTTCAGGCGGCTGGGCTCCTTGTCCCCGGCAGATGGCAGCGGCTGCTCCGTTTGGGTGGACAGTAGTGGCGAGAACTCTACTACGGCGTATCCCTCCTCCTTCCCGGGCTTTGGCACCAGTGTAAAGGGATCAATGGAAATGAGGAGGCGAGAACCGGCTTTTCAATATAAATAATAGTTTAATGATAAACTTAAAAGACAATATAAACACACACATGACGGACATGTCCGTAAATGAGCTCTCTCTCCCGCACAATCCTCTGCAGTCGACCTTTATTCCCTCACGGAGGCATAATTAGCCTAATTCGGACCGGGTGTGTAGGATCACGACCCGGCCCTGCCCTCCACTCTGCCACAAAAGGCATCAACAGCTTGGAACTTGCACACCCTTTGTTAAAAAATATTTGTTCAGATGACATTTCGAAATGTGATCGAAAGTTGGGGCAACATGTAGGGAAATATTGTTGTTGTAACTTGTTTTTATGCTAATTCAACTGCAATAATTCCCCTGATGCAATTATTTCAGTATCTGAGTAAAGTCATCAAATTATTCTTTCCTTTTCCTATGTTTAGGTAGGTTTTTTTTTCTTTCAGATCATACAAAATAATATATGGACTCTTTGATCAAGCTACTTTTATTTTCTTGCGAGAACATTTAGCAATTTGGATTTTTAACAGTGCACATTTCAGCTTCAATAATTTGGGGCTTATTATATTATTAACAAAACACTAACATAAACACTGCAATACACTGAAATTTGTTTCATGTGGTGACATCTAAATGTGTTAATTTTATTCAAGTGAAAGTATATTAAAACTAAATCACCAAGACAACTTGAATATGTTAGGTTACACCGATCAAATAACCAAATCATTTGGTAACACTTTAAAATAAGGTTCCATTAGTTAACATGAACTATCAAAGAACAATACTTTTACAGCACAGAAGAAAAATATCTTGAATCTCTACTTGCAGGAGAGACCTCATGATGTAATCACAGAAGGTGCCCTTTGGGAGGGTTTCAATCATGAAAATTAGAGGTAAAAAAAGATATTGGATTTTTTTGTAATGTTCAATACTTTTAGATAATTTATTAATATTGGTTAATGTTAATTCCTTTTTTATTAAATTTTTTCCTTTTCTCCCCTTTCCTCCCCAGTTTGTCATGCCCAATTCCCAACAAGTCCTCTTGTTGGCGTAGTGACTCACCTCAATCCAGGTGGCGGAGGACGAATCTCAGTTGCCTCCACTTATGAGACAGTCTATCCACAGATCTTATCATGTGGCTTGTTGAGCACGTTACCACAGAGACGTACACATTATAGTGACCACGAGGAGGTTAACCCCACGTGACTCTACCACCCTAGCAATCAGGCCAATTGGTTGCTTAGGAAGCCAGACTGGAGTCAATCAGCACGCCATGGATTTTAACTTGCGACTCCAGGTGTGGTAGTCAGTGTCTTTGCTCGCTGGTAAATGTTAATTTCAACATTTACTAATAATTTTATTTGTAACACTTTCAAGTCATTATAATGCATTAGTAATGTCTCAAAATACGCCTTATAATATGTTATAACTTCTCATAAATAATTGTAACCACAATTATAATACATTATGCTTACCCATTCATAGTTATACCTTAGAATATAATGCATTATAACAACAGCAACATCCAATTTTATGTGCAGAAGTAATAATGTATTATGTATATTTGTAATATATAAAACCCATTCAATGTAAATTTTGAGATATTTCACAAAACACATGTAAAGGTACAATGCTAATATATATCAGAAACTCTCTTTTGAGAAAAAAGGTGTAGCCAATCTTCACTTAAGTATAAATAAATAAATACAAAATCATACTGATTCAATACTGGAGTCTATTCAAAAACTTTAAAGTTTGTTAATCTTATTTGGATAATAATTTTATAAATAACCATTGTATAAGTTTAACTTGTAATGTATTGTAAGTTTATGTTATGGCTATTTATTAATTATATTTATTTTAAACAGTGACAATGCTTTCACTGTAATTCCTGCTCACCCTCGTTTGACTATCCCATCCTCCACACCCCTCTCTGTCATATGAGCATTGTAGAATACTGTCAGCGAAAGGAAAACTGTCTCAGTCGTGTTGAACTGCAAATTGATCACATCAAACCGCATGCTTCAAGATGAGGACCCTCCATGACACTGTTTTCCTGACACTGGTGAGTTAAAGGAATGTGTGAGTGGTGTGTGTGTGGATGAGCTTGCCTGCTCATGTTTCTTTGTGTGGCCAGGTCATATTTCTAGACAGTAAACATTTATGTTTCAGGAACTAAGCTTAGGTGCATAACGCACTGTATAAACCCAGGTGAAATCGAGGTTAATTTACAGTGGATAACTTAATGTGAGTTTTCATTGAAAGATTTGCTCTAGTGATAGAGCCCAACAAAAGGTAAAGTTAGGACATGCTTCAGTTGCTTCTGTTGAGTTGGGTATATATAACACCAGAGGGGTGTGGAGGAATGTTTCCTTTAGTCTTTCATCACATAAGTACATTAGAAAGAATCTTTTCGTAACATTGCATCATTGCTTTATCATTTCACAAAACTTCTTTTTGTGAAACATTTACCTGAAAAATGTGCTATCTTTCTTGAAAATAAAGTAAAACAAAATGATTTTTTTTTATTTTGCTATCTAATTGCTACCATTCATACAAGTGTGGCTTCAGTGTTAAAATAGTTTTTGGGGCCACTCTATTTTTTTTTATAATATAATGCTGTATTGTTATGAACACAGTTAATGGCTTCATTTTAAAGTGTTTGATATAACTATATTAGGCAGTTTTTAGAGAAGGTTCATGTGTTTATGTTATCAAGGGTTCTCCAGACCCAACAACACAGATAGCTTGATTTGCTGCATGTGTATGCTAGCCAAATAATTTAGTGCACAATGAAAGGTGATTCAAATTTGATAAGATGCTCATTGAAAGACAAAGACAGAAGATGTGTGGTGCTTTGTTAACTAGATGATGGATGATATTTTGGCAATGACATATCATTATTAAAGCTAAAGTGAAAACAAATGAAGTCAAATTGAGAATAAATCCAATGAACTGAATGAAGGGACTTTTACAATGGCACTGACAGCAACGAATCCTTATTGCTAAACATTCTCCACATTACTTTTGGCAATGAAATGTAATAATTAACCTGAATATAATAATAAATTAAAATTAATTTAGTTAGCTTTTAAAATATTTAGAAAAGTTATACTTGAAATGTATGTATCATACAATTTAGGGGAGTACATTTTAATACAATCTACACTTTTTGCCAAATAACCATTGGAATTTTTACTTTCTAATTTCTTAAGTTTCACAAACAATTCGCCTAGAGCCACCTGGGGTTGATTGTCTTGCTGAAAGGTTTACGTTACTTTTTTTTTTGGTGTAAACTTATGTTAGGGCCATTTAGTCATGTAGATTAAAATGTCAAGTTGAATAAAACCAGCTATTTTCTTTTTTACATGAATAAATCAAAAATACCAAATAAAACTTTTTAAGTGTTGATTTTAACAGTCCTACATAATTGAAATAAATCTATTTGCATTACCGTAATGAGAATTTGGATACTGAGAATGTGTTTAATTGTAAAATCCGAAATCCCCAAAAATCCTAAACATAGTCTTCCCATTGTTTAAGCACAAGGCATCATATCTTGCTTGTGATTTTGGGGTGAAATATGACCTAGATGTGCTATTGACAGGTTTTTTTAAATTCGCTCAATTAAATATATTTAGGTTACATGGTTTAGATAATTCAACAAGATTGTCAATTATTATTGTCAATTCTCTTTAACTCAGTTTATCTGGACTTTGTGTTCATTGGCTGACACAAGAAAGATAAGACAGAAACGAGCATGGATCATTGATTCTTTCTCTATTGAAGAAGAAAACCCTGGTCCATTTCCATATAAACTTGGCATGGTGAGTGACAGCTAAAGATACATTAAGGAATATTCCGTGCTCAATACAAGCTAAACGCAATCAACAGGTTTGTGGCATAATGCCGAGTACCACAAAAATGTATATTAACTGGTCCCTCCTTTAACCTCACTTAAGTGCCTCACTCTAACCTCGATTTTTGCTTGTTTTAAAGAAAAGGAGGTACAAGTCTAAATTAAAAAAAAAATATTTTGTTGTGGTAATCAATATTATTCCACAAATACTGTCTATTGAGCTTAACTTGCATTGACCCGAAATTTTCCTTTAATCCAATTTTCTATGAAATTGTATTTGTATAGCGCATTACATATTGTATCTAGTTAGACTGACACAAAGATGTTGTTATACAGTAGCATGATGAAAACATTTTACAGAGTATTTATAGCATATACTGTATAAAATTGCATTTCCTATTGTATAGATGTGTTGTAGAAAATACTAGAACAGTACAAGCAGCACAGTTTTGACACCTCTGCCCATGAATGCTTCTTATAAACAATCAAGAATATGTATAGACGAGTGTAATATGTGTTTGTATTTCAGATTGAACTCGAGAAGACTTATTTAGTGAACTTCGAACTTAAAGGCGAGGGTGTTGATCAAGAGCCAAAGAATATTCTCTTGATTAATAAAGAAACAGGTGTAATTAACGTTTATGGGAAGGTGGACTATGAAGCTATAGACGTGACCAAGAAACTCAAAGTATGTGCTCCCATCACGTAATATCATTTATGGGGGTGGTCACACAGGATGCATTTTTGGCAAAATGTAACAAAGCACGTGTGTTTCGAGAAGCATATTTAATGGCTGAACTTTTTTTTTTTACTTGACACAATGTTTGAAAAAATCAGTGCTCATGGTTCGAGACAAAAAATATTCAAATAAACAGCAAGCCGCAACAGTCAAAGCAAAACAGTCATATACAAAATAATAACATTAACTTTATGTGCCTTCATTGAAATTCTTAACAGTTATAAACATTTTATGGTTAAGCAGTAATACATTTTAGTTCCTGAAAGTTCTGGAATCACAAAATTAATTGTGATTAATTGTTGTAATCTAATTATTTCTATACGCTTAGTTTCCTGGGGGGGTGTTACGATTCCTGGTTGTCTGCCCCGTGTTTCCTGGAGTAGGAGGAGGCAGACGAGGAGTGCGGATCTAAAATCGGGTTTTATTGATCAATAGTGGAAACAAATCAGACAGGAACAAAGGAAACGTCCACGATGGGAAAATGAAACCAAAACATGAAAACATCAAGGGAACACGAACAGGGTGAACAGGGAAAAACATCAACATCCAACATCCACAAACAATGATCGACTAGGAATGGAGGAACAGTAGGGTTTAAATACACAGACACGATAATGACAAAATTACATGCAGGTGAGAACAATAACAAAGTTCTGGCAGTGATGAGGGCCGGGAATCATGGGAATTGTAATTTGTGACGGTGACACGAGAAACACGGGGCAGACAACCAGGAATCGTAACAGGGGGATTGGGGGCTCCAATATTTTCTTGGACAATTAGGGGCCTTCAATTCAAAAATGTTGAGAACCACTGGTTAAGCACAGAGGCCATAAGTGTTTACATAGATCAACATTTAAAAAAGAGCAGCGGAACACAAGACTGCAACCTGTATGAACTGCCTCCAACTTTTCCAAATGCCATTTATTTACAGTAAATACATGTTTTGACGTTCACCTCACCCAATTACAGTTAGTGTTTGAAGCAAGAAATAGATCCAATAATTTAGTGGACACAAGGCTTGGGGTTCAAATCACGATACTGGACATAAATGACCACCCCCCAGTATTTCAGTCAGAGAAATATGAAGTATCTGTGGATGAGTCACATGCGCAAGGTAACATATTTTAGCTTGCACTCACAGAATTATTTTTTTACTATGTGAGGTACATAAGATGTCACTGTGTTCTACCTTTTCTAGTTAAAATGTATAACTTGTATTGGGTACATACTTGCATGCTAAGGACCTGTTGTGAGCCTTTAAATTGAACATTTATATGTTTCGTTCCTCTCTGGGGACCAAAAAAAATCTTTTTGCACCTATATGCACCCAAAACAAGGGTACCAAACCAGTGATTGCCATTGTACTTTAAACAGTACCCTTTTTTTCTGAGAGTAAACTTCACTACATTTTATGTATGAAATGATATAAAGTAAAAGGAACAGTTTACCTAAAAATAAACAAATTCAGTCAACATTAACTTATTCCTTTAACATTTACAATTCTTTTACATTTATTTAGATAAAGAGTTTCTGACAGTGTTGGCAGCTGATAAAGATGATATTAACACAAAAAATGGCACCTTCTCTTACACTATCAAGTCTGTCATGCCAAAGACAGACAATGTGGAGTTCTATATACGACAGCATGAACAATCAGGGACAGTTTATTTTAAAGGGTGTTTGGACTATCAGGTATGAGCTTATTTTGTCTTTCACAATGATCCATGACTTATTCCATTCAAAAAAGCACTTCTCAAATACTTCCTAATTCCCAGCTGAAAAATATTTTTAAGTACAATTTTTTCAAATTTTGATTCTACTAATTATATTTTGTATTATTATTATTATTATAATAATTTCTTGCAGAAAGCTCAGAAATATGAAATCCTGGTTGAAGCAAAGGATCATGGAGAAAAGATTCAGCTTTCTAGTACAAGTACACTTATAGTCAACATCTTGGACAAAAACAACCACCTTCCAGAATTCTCAGGCAAAACAGTGAGTTTCTCAATGGATTCGAAGACACATTTTTACTTGTGATGTTCTTAGTTATTGTTTTTTTATGACATGGCTTTCTGGAACTCTTTTGTGTGTGTGTGTGTGTGTGTGAGCGAGCAGATTAAAACTTGGTTTACGAGGACATTTTTAGTTTTACAAACAAAATTTTAGGTTACAAACTGGTAATTACAAGGGTATTATGTAATAAATATGTTTTAAGAGGACATTTCTAGCGTCATCATAATTCAAATCGCTTAAAAAACATACTAAACTATGTTTTTTTATGTGAAAAGTTTTCTGTGAGGTTTAGGGGTAGGGTTAGGTATAGGGCAGGGGTGCCCAATACATCGATCGCGGTCTACCAGTCGATCGCAAAGGCAATGCTGGAAGATCGCACAAAATTTAAATGTACTTTCGTACTTAAATTTTAATAAAAATAAATATAACGTCTTTCCCTTTTAGTTTCTGTCTGACTTGCACTTGACGAGTAACTATTGACCAGGCGAGGTTTTGTTTATTCAGTTGCCATGACAACTAGGTTTGCGCATACCCGCCTTCCAAGGACTTCTGAGAACAGAGCGCGAAATTGCGATGCTACTGCCCGGATTAGCTACTGTCTGATTCCTTTCAGTGCAAGTCATCAGAATAAGGTAAATGCCCTGGCTATTGTAATCTATTGTGCTGTATGTGTTTTGGGTTTAGTTTTAAAACTGAATGATATCAACATTGAACATTATTATATTTTTTTATTAAATAGAAGATGAATTCCATGTAGGGATACATGCAGTAGTCCCAACAAGCATTTTCTTTTTTTAAATGAAACTGTGTTTTTTTAGTTGGTAGATCTTATTGAGTTGGTCATTTAAAAGTAGATCATCACACAGTAAAGTGTGTGTGTGTGTGTGTGTGTGTGTGTGTGTATAATGAGCACTAAACTGTATATTTGAGTGTTCAATCACCTACACTGTGCTAGCTGTAGCACTAAGTGGTCTATTTTCTTCTTGCATAATATTATAGTTTTATGTTTCTCTACAAGTAAGTTTATAAAATACAATTCCATCTCAAATGAATATTTCATGTTCCTGTATGTATTTATTTGGTAAGCTGCAGTGTAATAATGTACAATCGCCCTTTGATATTCTGTTGTTTTGCAATATATTCTGAGTAAATTCTGATGATATATATTTTTGTTTTCAGGGACCTGGGAAAGTTAAGGAGCGAGAGACTGGTATTGAAGTTTTGCGACTGCAAGTAACAGACAAAGACAAACCTGGTTCAAACGCCTGGAAAGCCAAATACACAATCATTGGAGATCCAAAGCAGTTTTTTAAAATAGAAACAGACCCTGTTACAAATGAAGGAATTTTAACAATTGTTAAGGTAGGTAGATACCAATATTTAAAGTGATTTTGGGATCTTCTTTTTTTACATTTTTTTAGGTTCACTTATTATGCTTTTAAATCTTTTTGCACACAAAAAAACAGTCATAATATAGTATGAATGGCCTTTTTTCATATTGTCTTTGGCCCTCTGTCTGAGACGCTCCAGTTTCTGTGCTGTCCTCCTAAGAGCACCTAGGCAATCCTTTATAGCTACAGTATGTTCATTAATGTCGAAATGTATGTGAAGCATGTAATCAAACTAATACAGTTGTTCTGAAAATAACAATCAAACACTGAACAAAGTTGGAATACTGTTGTTGTCACTTTTAGGCCTTCCCTATTTAAGTCAAGGTTTTTTTTTCTTCTCTTTTTTTCTACTCACCCTCAAACATTTATGACTTTTTTTAATACAATTAGGTTTGTAATCACTATTTCTCTTTTTATGTGATTGTGTTCACAGTCTGCACAGTTTTCAATCAAATTACTGTGTAATTTAACAATTATTTTACAAAAACTTCAGATAAATATACAAATAAATATTTACATTCCAGCCCATGTAATAATATTATCAATTCCATTTATGATAATATTTTGCCAATAACCATGTTGTTCACTGCAATCTCCCATTCATTCTAATTGGGAGATCCACAGAGCTTGTCAGAGCGAGTGACCGTAACCAAGGGGAGCGGAGATTAGAAAAGGGTCAATTGTTCAGTACGACTCATGTGCTTTAATCATAGTCTTCCATACTATAGCTTTGTGTTTTGTGAACCTTTGTGAACCAGATCAACCAATTAATTGAAAATATCAACTCAAATCATAGATTGGATAGATTGCAAGAATGTTATTTTTTTTTTTTTTTTGGTGTTTTCACTCCGTGACTGTTAGATCTACTGTCATTTTTATTTTATTAAAGGAATAGTTCACCCAAAAAATTCAAATTCTCTCATCATTTACTCATGCCATTGCAGATATGGATTACTTTTTTCATCTGCTGAACTCAAATGAAGATTTTTTTTAGAATTTCTCAGCTCTTTTGGTCTACACAATGCAAGTGAATGGGTGCATAAAAGTATCTCCAGAATCAATAGGTGCATTCCAATCCGCAGGGTCCCTACGCTGTGTTCACTACTCCCAACTCACTGAGCACGGTTTAATCTGTCCACTTCACTTAACAAAATGTATCCATTTGGAATAACCTGCAACGTCATCAAACACAGATGATGCTTGAATCGTGCTGATCATGGGGTTTAAGTAAGATGACACAAAATACTTGTGTAAATACATATAAATGTACAATAAATAATCTTGCATTCATATATATACATTTATATAATACATTCATGTGTAAACAAACACATTTATTGTTATACATTTAAATTCATATATTTCTCCATACTTGTAGCCTGTAAGTTAAATGACTGTTGCTGATTAATTAATAAAATAATGTTGTTTGTCTTTTTTTATATAATACTGTGTGTCATTTTAACTGATATATGACCAATTGTCATGATAATGGATGTATCGGTCACATCTTGTGTGATTTGCACTCGAGCACAATTGCATAGAAATCACACCTGAGGTGAGTTAAGCTTAATTTAAATGTCAGCGTCTCAAACTCCTTTAGTTTATTTGATTTTAGCATTTATTTTAGCCACACTATGTCAGTACTGGTTCTCAATGACTGGTGGGTAAATATCCCTCTCCACTTCCTGTGAAGTGATGTATCGATGTACACTTATTCCCTATGCCATTTGAGGTGCCCTTCCAACTGAACATAAATGTTTCCTTCAGATTGTAATCTCCCTTTAAATGGCTGAACACCATGGGAAGTCCACTTCGGAGGACCCTAATGGTCGATTGGAATGCACCCAAAATGTTCTGAAGTGATATGATGAGAAACAGATCACTTTCAAATTCTTCTTGTATTTTTGGTGATTCACGTTCTTCATGCATACTTCACCCTACTGGGCAGGAAGAAGAATTTAAAGCAAAAAAATTCTCACCCACACCTATCATATCACTTCTGAAAATATGGATTAATAATACACTGGAGTCATATGGATAATTTTTATGATGCCTTTATGTGCTTTTTGAAGTGTAATCATTTTGGCACCCATTCACTTGCATTGTATGGACCTACAGAGCTGAAGTATTTTTATAAAAATTATAATTTGTGTCCTGCAAAAGAAAGAAAGTCATACACATCTGGGATGGTATGATTGTGAGTAAACGATGAGGGAAATTTCATTTTTGGGTGACCTGTCCCTTTAAGAAAGGCAGATTGTAAATGCTTCACTTTTTAATATGTTGTTACAAAAACCAAAATGGAAATTAATCAGTTAGATTGTTAGATTTTTTTTTTTTGCCATGTTTGTCTTTATTATTTATTTATTTTAGCTAACAAAATTTTTTTTTTTATTATATTTTGTTTACATTTGTTTTCATGATAATTCACTGCTTCTGACTTCTCTTTTTATTATTTGGCTTGTTCCCGAACACAGCCCATGGACTATGAGGAGCAAAGATACCAAAATCTGTCCATCCGCGTGCAAAATGAGGCTCCCTACTTCTATTGTAAGGTTACTAAGCGTGTGCCTAATGCCAAGTGGGAGCTGGATAACTTCAATGAAAACTCTGCCACAAGTTTTCCAAACCTCTATAACATCATTCCAGTGTCCATTAATGTTGAAGACATCAACGACCCTCCAGTTTTTATACCCCCTGTTAAAGAGATTGTAGTGATGGAAAATATAGAAGTAGGGACATTTCTAACAACATTCACTGCTAAAGACCTGGATGGAAGCCACATTAACACATTTAAGTAAGAAATGCTGAAGTTTTATGATACTAATAACACTGTAATTTATGGTTGGGGGCCATTAATCACGTAAAATCATGGTTGAATTTATCAGGTCTTTCTTGCACTCTCAGATTTGTTAAAGGAGAAGATATCGGTGAGTGGATAACTGTTGATGCCAAGACTGCCCGAGTATCCACAGCTAAAATACTGGATAGAGAGTCACCCATTCTTGTAAACAGCACCTATAGAGCAACATTGTATGCCGTGGATGATGGTAAGAAGTGACATGTAGCAATAATCATTGTTGACATTGTGATACCCTGAAGTGTACCTAGCTATGTAATACATTTTCGTTTTAATTACAAACTATGATTATTTTGAAATAAATACAAGCAACATCCAAAATTTACATTCGCCAAGTGCCAAATGCACTTTGTTAAAAAGATAGCTTTGTTGAGTTAAGGCAGTGGTTCTCAAATTTATTTGGTCACAGCGTCCTTTGAAACAACAAAAACGTCTAAGTTAATGTTGTAACCTCTGTTCCCTGATGGAGGAAACAATAAGTTGTGTCGAAAGAAGAAAGTAGTGGTCTTTCTTGAAGGTCTCGGTTACCTCTGAAATTGAGAAAAGGCCAATGAGAAATCCAGAATTTCATGTCCCTCCCCCAGACATACGGGTATAAAAGGAGGGAATCGTGCATCTGTCCATTCAGGTTTTGCACTGAGGAGCCGAGAAAAAGGTTTGGCCGTTACAGTGTACAGCGTCGTGACCGGGGAGACACAACGTCTCGTTCCCTCCATCAGGGAACGGAGGTTAAAACAGTAACCTTGATGTTCCCCGTCAGACGCTCAATCGACTTTGTGTCGAATTAAATGACACTAGGGGTTCCTATTCAATCACACAATGCGCTGCACCGTGTATGTGAGCTACTGATGCAGGTGTGGGCAGGCAGTTGTGTGCCAAAGCAGCAGGCTGCATTAGACTGCACGTACACTTCCTCAAAGCCCCATAAAACCGTCATAACATTTTTTAGGTTCCCGGCATCCACAAAGGGGAGGAAAAAGTGACGTGCCATGCATGGTAGCTGGCCGTGCCAGCCACACCTTTTCTCTCTCTATGTTTCTTGCATAGAGATAAAGCAGCTGGGGCCATTTAACGCTATAACACGCATCGGGTAAGGCGTTCTTTTCCAACTCCTATTCTTTCAGGGGGAAAAGACCCTGAGGAGACCACATTCTGCTCAGGCTGGGGAGGTTAAATGTGGCAAATACGTCACATGGGTTTTCAGGCCACCAGCAGGGGGACCGTACTGCGGAATATACACACAGGGGGATTAATCCGTGAAGGCCAACCCTGTGGAGCACCTATTCCAGTACAGAGTAGTTAGTACCCGTTGTGGTCTGGTTGGGAATTTCTCCGCTGAATTTGAGGAGCAGAGGGCTAGGGAGTAAAGACATCCAGGGAGCACAAGTTTAGTGGACTCTCCTGGGAGAAAGAGCACACGTGATCGCCTCAGTGGAGGGGAAGGGAACTATGTGCAAGCGATACACCCAGTCAGTCATTCTGTAATCCCGAGTTCTACGTGCTCGGACCTGAGAGAATACGGGACAAAACCTAAATTCTGAGGTTGTAGAATCTCGTAAAGGTATTGGGTGTTGCCCGGCCCGCCACTCTGCTGATGTCTGCTAGGGAGGTACTGTTGGCCAATACCCACGAGGATGCCACACTTCTCGTCTAGTGTGCTTGAACCCGCATGGCATGGGTCTGATAGGCCAAGGTGATGCCGTTGACGACCCAGTGGGCTGTTTGGAGACAGCGTTCCCTTTCTGTTGTCCACCAAATATACAAAGAGCTGCTCAGAACATCTAAAGCTCTGTGTGCGGTCCACATAGGTACGCAAAGCACGTATCGGACACAGCAACAAAAAGGCTGGGACTGCCTCCTCCCGGGGCAGCGCTTGCAGGTTCACTACCTGGTCCCTGAAGGGATCGTAGGAACCTTGGGCACGTAGCCCGGTCGAGGTCTTAGAACAACATGGGCATCTGCTGGAACAAACTCCAGGCAAGTGTTGCTGACAGAGAACGCTTGCAGGTCCTCAACCCTCTTGATGGAAGCAAGAGCGATCAGGAGGGCCGTCTTCAAGGAGAGGGATCTGAGCTCAACTGATTCTAGCGGCTCGAAGGGGGGTCTGTGGAGGCCTGAGAGGACCACGGAGAGATCCCATGAGGAGAACAGACATTGCATGGGAGGGTTCAGCCTCCGGGTGCCTCTAAGGAACCTGATGATCAGGTCGTGCTTCCCTAAGGACTTACCATCCAGGACTTACCAGCATTATGGTGAGCTGATATAACAGCTACATAAACCTTCAAGGTTGAGGGGGACAGCCTCCCCACCAGCCACTTCAGGGCATAAAGTTGCCTGGTAGAGGGAGCTCTGGCTTGGTTGATTGTGTCTATGACAGCAGGTGGTAGACCACTTAGATCTTCCGCATCCCGTCCAGGGGCCAGATGTGGAGGTTCCAGAGGTCTGGGCGCAGGTCCCAGACGGTGCCCCGTCCCTGAGAAAAAAGGTCCTTCCTCAGGGGAATTCACCAGGGAGGGGCTGTCGCGAGGAGCGTGAGATCTGAGAACCAAGTCTGCGTGGGCCACTTGGGGGCCACAAGAGTGACTTGATACTCGTCCACCCTGACCTTGCACAGTACCCGTGCAATACTATGAATACTGAATGAAAAGTTACACTTCACTGAAAAAGAATCTGAATGAATACATTTTTTTTCACAATACCAACATTGTACTGTTCTGTTATTTTTTGTATAAGTTCTGTATTACATAAAAACATAAATCATTTTAATTATGCCTATATACTTTCAAATAATACAAAAACAGAAGGAAAAATACATTTAAAAAAGTGATACTGCTGCAGGAGCAACCCCTGGGAATGAACACATTGTAAACTGAATCCTCCATTCATCTGCAGAAATAGCAGAATGTTTTTCTCTCAATGGAGACATTTACACTGGATAATTATTATCATTAAGATAATAATAATAATTCCAAGGATTCATACCTGTGAATGTTAATCTTCCTCAGCAGTATCTATAAAAGCATTTTTAAACTCCAGTAAACTTCCAGTAAGAATAAAAGACTGTGATTGGCCCATCCTGGCCAGCGCGAGAAAAGGCGCTGGCCAGGCACTATGTGTCAACAAGACTGAGGGATGAGAAGATGGTGATAGGCTGTCCAAGTTCCAAAAGCACCATACAAGTCATCCTGAACTCTTGTGCCCTATATATAAATTCATCTGAAGCCATTCGATAGAGTAGTGTGAGGGACTGACCGAAATATCAGTGTTAATTCATCGTTTAACCCATTTGAAACTGCCGTGCGAGACATCTTTGTTTACATGCGCACCTGACACAATTACATGCTTTGTGCAGTTCAGACTGCGGTGCCTGCCAAAAGTTTAATCAAAGCAGGAATAAAAGCAGAGGTGTAGAAATTGAGCATATTGGTTCTTGCATGAATTGTCTCTATTTTTTGCTGAATGTGTGAAAGTGATTTGAGAACAGGTCAGTCTTCCGAGCCCCAATTACAATACCTTAATACCTTTGAGAACCACTGAGTTAAGGAAATGTTATTGGCTTCTATCAAAATTGTAAAATAATTAATGTTTGAATGGCAATGTAAGAAAGATAGTTTGACCCTCATATTTATCTGACAAGTAATGAATCAAATCAAGATACTGATGGCCTACTGAACTTTTACTTTTGTATTTTACTATACAGTATATTCAGGGGTTTAGTGTCATTCATTCTGGAAGTATTCTTCCCATTCAATTTCTCCATAGGCATTTCACTGAAATTCATCAATAAAGATATCTAGGTCATGAACCAAGCCAACCAGCAGACATCAAAACATTACAAACTTTGATTTGAACAACTTTTTATGTACTTTAAACTGTGTACTTCTTAAAAGGTGGACTAATTTGAAAGGTTTTATGCCTAAAGAAGTGAAAGTTAGTTATAAATATGTTTAAAATAATTTACACTTACACAGGGGCGCAACTACCAATTTACGGGGGTGAATGCAACTTCAACATTGGTGTCTCATTGAATGTTTCATTGACCAAACACCCTCTTTGGGGTTTATACGGTGCCCCCATTTTGTGTGTGCCGCTATGAGTTGCATATGTTTTTTGCCCCATGTACTGACAAGGGAAGCTACTGGACACTTTCCCAAGCAAAACCTCCAGAACTAACACTTCCAGAACTCTACATAACTTCCAGAAACTTTTTCTTTCAGAACCCTACACTTCCAATATATTCCCAAACTCTTTTAATTTTGGACCTTGTCCATATGTACATATATCATATGATAGGGTATTCAAATGCCCTACAACACCTCATAGTTCATATAGGCCATGCTTCATTTCAATGTTTTGGATTTTAGTTAGATCTCTGTTCATTTCTGTTTCTGTGCCTCTGAATGGCAGGTGTACCACCGCTGACCGGAACAGGAACTCTGATTATTCACATAAACGATCAGAATGATAACGTACCAATGCTGCAGGAAAAACACATCAATATGTGTCTGTCGAAAGAACACACAATGGCCAACATAACAGCTGTAGATCTCGACCTCCCTCCATATAGCTCACCCTTCTACTTTGAGCTTTTGGGAGATGTTAAGGGCAAATGGAGGACTGATCCAACTCATGGTAACACAGCCTTCTGCTGACTTCACTAATTTAGCAGACTGACAGCGAGACTTTGAGAAGTTTAAAAGTCAGCATGAAATAATATTTGAAAAGGATTACTTTTTAAAGTCAGCCCATTTTACTTCTGTATTGTGACGTATTTCCAGGTGAAACAGAAAATTAAACTAGTATAAGTTTGGGGTGGCATGTGAATTTATTCTTTAGAAATTGGTTGGATCATGACAAGGGGCTATTACTAGAATGGAACTTGGTGGTTGGAAGGGAAGGGTTGAAAATTAATGGTTGTAAAGAGGGATTAGTGATGTCATCCATAATAGAAAGCTGTTTCAGAGGTAGAGCAAATTGTAACATTTTAACAGAAGATAAATACAAATTTGGCTGACGTCACCAAGCCTACTTTATTTTCAAGTTCTCTCCTCCAACCACCTTATATAGAGCACACCCAGTGAGTAGCATTTCCAACCACCATATAAAGACCACACCCAGTGAGTAGCATGTCCATCCTAATATGGAAAGCCTACTGTTTACGATTCAATACATTTCCAGTAAATAAAAAGTCCCACACGTCATTTGTTTCTCATCAGGTATCCCATTTCATTTTGAAATATTTAAATTAATACAAAAATAAAATGGGTTGTGAGTGCTGTTTCATGTGGTGTTTTATGTTGACAAAAAATAACATTTAAAAAAAAAAAAGTATTACTTTAAGTTCAGAACTTTTAAGGCCATTTTTTTAAATTTACTTCAAAGAGTACTTTCAGTTAGTATTGCTATCCTTGAAGTTGTTTTCTTTGTAGCTTGCAAGGACTTGCTCTCATTTTATCATATCTATATATCTCTCTATTTAAGGGACCACTGTGAATCTTGTAAAAGAAAGTAGTGTATATTCAGGCCACCATCGTCTCCAGATCAGGATTTTAGATCAGCAGGGATTTTATGCCATGCAGAATCTGTCCGTCACAGTGTGCGACTGCTCTACTGTTCCCAATTGCCATCTCAGGATGGTGTTGAAGGTCCAGATGCATGCTGGTGCCACCTTGATTGTGGTCATTGCAGTTCTGACCCTCATAGGTAAGATGATTTACAACTGATAATCTGGGTAATATATCTTGGCACAAATTCACTCAAACAGTTGCACCACTTTTGTGATTTGTATCTCAGCACAAAAACCTTCATATTACGCACAAACCACCTTCATACCAACTTAACCAGGTGCTGGTTACCCACTGAAGCTAAGCAGAGTTGAGTCTGGTCAGTGAATGAGAAACCCTGAGGCTCACCATGCAGTCTGTGTGGGTACTAACACCCCATTATAATAACGGGGACACTATCCTGTACAAAAAGGAACCGTCCTACAGATGAGATGTTTGGCCAAGGTCCTGACTCCCTGTGGTCATTAAAAATCACAGGACACTTCTTGTAAACGAGTAGGGGTCTAACCAGAGGTAGGTAGAGTAGCCAAAAACTGTACTCAAGTAAAAGTACAATTACTTAAAAAAAATAATTACTCAAGTAAAAGTGTTAACATACATAATTACTTGAGTAAAAGTAAGAAAGTATCCAATTAAAAGAGTACTCAAATGACTTCCTTTCTTCTGCAGAACACACATTAAGAGTTTTAGAAGAAAATTTCAGCTCTGTTGGTCAGTACAATGCAAGTGAATGGGTGCCAAATTTCTTATGCTCCAAAAGCAAATTCAGGCACCATAAAAGTAATCCATACCACTCCAGTGGTTAAATCCATATCTTTAGAAGTGATATGCTAGGTGTGGGTGAGAAACAGATTTATATTTAAGAAATTTTTGCTTGAAGATCTTCACCCAGCCCAGCAGGGGGTGATATGCAAAGATGAATGTGAATCACCAATAACACAAGAAAAGAATATGAAAGTGAACTGTTTCTCATCCACACATTCTCATATCCCATCGCTTCTGAAAATATGGATGTAACCACTGGAGTTTTATAGATTACTATTATGCTGATTTTTTTTACATTTTGGCACCCATACACTTGCACTTTATGGACTAATAGAGAACTCCTTCTAAAAAATATTTATTAGTGTTCTGCAGAAGAAAGGAAATCATACACATCTGGGATGGCATAAGGGTGAGTATATGTTAAGATATATTTTTGGGTGAACTATCCCTTTAAGGGCTCTTGTCAGATCTGGATGAATTTGTCAATAAGAAGAGAAGTTTGGAAACCTTTCTAGTAATTATTACAATGAAAATGTGAACAATGTCCCACAGGGTAATATAAACCATAGCAAGTGTAGTTTTTGACGATCGTTTTTGAAGTACCTGGTGAGGCTTCGCAGTGGGGCGGAGAAGATAATGTGGTGGCAGGGGGTGGGTTAGTGACTGAGGAGGAGGTACCATGTAGGCGTCCTCTGGACTCGTCAGAACCGGCCGGCCAGGGGGTAGTAGTCGTGGGTCCGGATGCGAGAGGTCTGCGTCCGGGGTGCCAGGACTGCTGGAGTGTGGCACCGGGTTGCCGGGAGAATGGCATTTGCAGGCCCAGGGAAAGAGGAAATTGCTCTATTATTGAGAATGTGGGTACCACAGCCTGAAGGGGGTGCGGCAAATAAAATAGCTTTAACTGAAGATTCTCCTCCCGGCCCTCCACCAGTGGACGGAGTGGTCTGCTTACCAGCTCCAGGGCAAACGTCTTGTTCTCTGGGTCGTCTGTCTCAGGAATGCTTAGAAGCCTTCCGGGTCCTCGAGGACGTTCAGGAGACTGTGGGGCACTCAATGCTGGAGCTGAGAGCTGGGCCAAGGTTGAGTTGGAGCTACCTGACGTTTGGAAGCCGCAAGAGAACGCCCTCAGCGAGCAGACGGAGCACATCGCATCCCGCATCTCGACCAGGTTCAGCCATAGATGACGCTCCTGGACCACGAGGGACTTGGACCCAAGTGCAGATCTTTGAGTACCTTGGCCTGGTGAACTTGCAGGAGGGCCATGGCATGCAGGGAGGAGGCGGCCTGTCCAGTGGCGCTGTAGGCTTTGGAGGTCAATGATGACGTCATCCTACAGGCCTTGGAGGGGATCACTGGGCAATCCTGTCAGGTAGCGGTGTTCTCGGGACACAGGTGGATCGCAACTGCTCTGTCCACCTGGGGGACCTCCGAGTACCCGGCTGTGAGTGGTGCCCAGACCTGAGGAACCAATCGTCTAGCCATGAAGACTGTGGGGAGGATGGAGGGTTTCAGTCCAGCCCCATGCTGACGGAGGCCTGGGCAAGCATGTCTGCCATCTGGGCATCAGCCTCAGACTGGGCGTGCCGACCCGAAGCAGCAGTCCAGGCGAGTCTTTCACGTCAGATGCCGGAACGAACTCCGATGCAGGTCGGGGGTTCGAGGGAGTAAACAGACTGGCCGTGAGGCGAGCCGCTCTCACCTCGAGCTTAGATAGAAGTCAACGAGTGTGCCAGGGGGCGGGTGGCTCGTGGGGATCTACCCAGCGAAACCGAGCACGCTGCCATCCCCAAAAGGAGAAGGAGAAAACCGCTGATATGCGCCGTAGGATCCAACAACATAAGCCCTGCAGAGGTGTGTGGAACAGTAAGTGATCTCAGCTCACTGATCTTACAACCTCTCGGCTCCGAAGAAGAAATCTGAATGGACAGATGCACGATTCCCTCCATTTCTACCTGTATGTCCGGGGGAGGGACATGCAAATTCTGTCTGCCAATTTCTCATTGGCCTTTTCTCAAGTTCACAGGTAACCGAGGCCTACCAAATACTACAAAATTCTGAAATGCATGTTTTGTTTTGCTTTGTTTGTTTTTCAATTGAACTTTTCACTCAAATTGTTATGCTGAGTATAATTTGAAATGATTTTTTTAAAAAAAATGTTGGACCCCATTGTATGGATATCCAAGGTTAAAAGATTTTTTCTTTTTTCAGTAATGTTCTTGATGACTTTACTGATTTCCTGTAAGGCGGAGAAAAATATGATTTTAATGGATGAGGGCCTTGGACATCTAATCACAAAGAATACTGAAAATCCTGGAACAGACTGCATGGTAATTTCATCACATAATTAAGAGTAGCAGTTTATCAGTTAACTTCTTGACTTATTTCTATGCAACACCCACTGTTGCCTTGACAAGTATATGATGACTGTCTATATCTCTCAAACTCTTCATTAAGGTGCCAGCCAATGTAGGGGTCCATCAGACTGATTCTTCCAAAGAACGGAACAACACCAATATGTCTAACCAAGTAAATGCAGTACAGACCATACCATCAATCGTAAGATACAACTCAAATCTTTGGTTAAGAAGAAATATTTTTCGTATTCATATTCATTTCCTGGGTTTGCGCTTTTGGCAAGTGTGAAGGGTAAACAAGTTCCTGGAAAATCCTTACATACCAATATGTGCAAAAATTCTGCCCTTTCGGGAATCTAGCAGAAGATAAATTCTGTAAATAATAGCATGACAGCAACTTTACTTAAGCTAAAGCATAATAATTTGAGTTATTATTAAAAAGCAAGGTTGGCCAAAATTCAGGGCCCATTTGCAAGAAAAGAAAAGTTAAGAAAACTTTTAGTGATAATACACTTACAGTTACTAAGAGCTTTCTTAACTTAAATTTAAGAACTGACTCCCTTAATGAGTTTTAACTTGAACTGAATTTGCCACACACCACTGATTGTTGAAATGGTGAGGAATTTAATGAATCATAATGTAAAGAAATGAGAAAAAATTGTGGCTCAATAAAATGGGAAAAAGCAGATACATCTGGGTTAGTTTTGGGGTAAATTAGAGCATGTGGTGTTTCAAACAATGATTAGCAATATTGTGAAATATTTATATAAATGCCAATACTGTATGTTGTGTGTTTGATTTTGTGTTTAAGGGTGAGTCATACTAAACAATGAAATGCATTTATAACTACATTTACAGTGGTTATATTATACATCCACCATCCTCAATTCAAATTGAATTTATATCTAGAAATGTACAAATTTAGTCAGAATGGCACTCAACCACATTAATATGGTTAGGAATACTTAACAAATTAGCAAATTACACTAATTATAGATCTGTAAGTTACTAAAAAAGTAATCTACTACTCATGATTAATTCTCTAAAATTGTAATCAGTTTACTAATTCATGAAGTGATCATATTATTACAGTAATTACTTGACTTGTATGACTAAAGTAATGGACTTAAAATATTTCAAATCAGTAACTGTAATCAGAGAATTTAAATGTAATGCATTACACGCCTTTTTGACTAAATAAAATGTATTAGATAACAGTAACTATAGGAACAGTAATCAGATTACACTGATAATAATGATAATTTTGTTACTGCTTCAGAATGTTCAGGTTGTGTATAAAGGACAGCAGGCTGTTTTGCAGGTTCCTAAACAAGTATACACTGGTCAGACGTTCCAAAGGTCAATATACAGGGTGAGTATGTACTGCCTTTGCTGCTTCAATAGTTGTCATTGGTTTTTAGTACATATTGTTGTGATGTACTGATTCTTGTGCATCTTTCAGAGTTCCACAAGGCGTTCATACAGAGAACTGAAAAATGTTCAGGTAACAATACAATGACAGTAATGAGCTTTTGCTACACCACTAATTTTATGTTCAGCACAGCTTTTCTGACACCATCAACTGTGCTGTTTTTATACAGGGATCCAGTATGAGATCAAGTTTTAGAAGCTTCTCTTCCAACAATGGCAATATTCCTTACATGAGAGAAAAACTCTCATTTCTCATCAACCAGGTGATTATATGTCCCTCGTTATAATTTTGACACTTTGTCAATGTACATTACAAGTCAAAAGGTTTTGAAGATCATAAGAAACATAGATTCATTCAAGTCTGTCTAAAATTTTGACTGGTAGTGTGTATGAAGCAAAAAGTGTGATGGATAATTTTCACAGCACCTTTCTCCATTTTTGATGCATTTATCTCTGTAGCAATTGCTGGCTGTCCAAACTCATGATGAGGAGCTTAATGTTTATGAGCCACACTGTTACGCGGATGAAGGCACATTTACGGCCTCTGCCGAACTGGATGCAATCTCAATTCCAGAGAATGACTTTCATCCAAATATGCTCAGAAATCTGGACAACAAATTCAATAACCTAGCAAACATCTCCAGACCTGACCTGATGGAAAAGTGACAACTGTCTGTGAGGAAATATAGTGTTTTTCTTTTTTCTTTTTATTTTTGAGTATGACAATGAGATGTTGTATGAGAACTTGGATGAGTGTCGGGTGCAAAAATACAGGACAAACGGAGTGAGGGTTTTCAATGTTTTCTCAATGTTATATGAGTGATAATCGCATTTAGATCAAATGATTGCAATTTTAATTTCTTTTTTTTGCTTTTCAACTGCATATTCAGTGAAAATTTACTGAAATTTACTTACAGGCAATTGCACCAACTGCCATTGACACAAATTACACAAGTATAATATGATTATTTGTTATATTTCACTGCAAAAATAAAGAAAAGGTAGCACGAAATCAAGTTTTTGCTAAGCTGTAATACTTAGAACAAACCATAACCAGTATGTTTTTATGCATGTCAATACAGTGCTGCCTTGCAAGCACTGTAATGATTTTATTTTATTTTATAAAAACGGATAGCACATCAGATCATTAGAACAGTTACAAAGACACCAACACAACTTGGACAGTTTTGTGCAAACTTGTCTGTTGTCGCCTTGGGGGAGATATGTGAACTGTTGTTTCTGTTTGCTATCTTTGTATCTTCGGTTGGCATATGGGAACAGATGAATCTTTAATAAAAAGCAGTTTTTAATCTACTGAAAACAGCACGCTTGTATGAGTGGGTTAATTTCCATGAAACTGCAAATGTTGTTAGAGTTTTAAGTTGACACATCCCACAACCTGCTCAACCTGTTTTACATGCTCAATGCAAAGCTCTTGAAATAGTTTGCTTACACAAAATGCTTCACATCAACACCAACTACCAGCCATTAATTTGGACACCTACTCATCATTGTTACTATTTAACCCCATTTAAAAATAATTTATGAAAATGATGAAAAGTCATCAAACCTATGAAATAATAATAATGGAAATGTGGGAATTATGTAGTGACCAAAAATGTTTTCTTCAATATCCACTCCATTTAAAAAATTTAGTTTTGTAAAGAAATTTGTACCTAGGCTTCACAATTTATATTTGTCTACAAAACTAATAAAAATTTGTATTTAACCACAAGCCTTTAGATACAGAGTTTAAGTTCATGAAACACAGGCATTCTGAAAAGTGTGTTCAAACCATTGTCTAGTCGTGTACTTTTTAAAGTTCTACTGAACCAGGTTAAATCCAGCCTAATACTAAAGCATACAACCAAAATGTATTGTGTGTCTTTTTCTACCTCAAGTCAAGATTGATATCTTGGCAATGAAATAGCTTTCAACAAGGCGTGCCACACCGTTACATACCACCTAGGGGAAAGTACGCAACATAAATGACACTTTTTTTTCTTTGTAAGAGTGAAGCAATGACTTCACAAATGAGTGTGGCCAAAATAACAAGCAAAAAGTAATTCTACCTCCCAGCTGAAAAATAACTTCACTAATCAAAAAAGAACAAAATTAAATTCCCTACCTCCCTAACTAACCCAGAACAAGAGAAAACTCAACACACAATAAAAGAAACAGGCCCCCATTCCCTATTTGTCACTCACTTGATGTTGTGTAATAACACTAGGGGTCACACCTGCGAGCACTGGGGGCGATTTGGGGACCACAATAGGACCATCTCCGCTGGTTAAATCCCAGCAGACCTCCCATTTCCCAGCACACTCGTTTCCTCTGGTTAGGCATTCAGATGAGTGCGCCGAGTTCCAGGGCGAGTTCGACATCTTATTCTGTGCCTGTGAGGGCGATGAGCTCTCGAGTGCAGCATCGGAGAGCGGGCTCGTCCTGTCTGATGCGGAAATCTCCACTGGGCTTCCCCCCTCGGGTGTGGTCGCCCAGTCACAGGCGGACACTCACGTGATCCTGAGATCCCTACCAGGCTATGTGTCCAAGGTTCCCACGACCCTTTTCAGTGACCAAGAGGTGAACAAGTGACTAAATGGTGCAAGCGCTGCCCCAGGAGGAGGCAGACCCAGCCTTAGCATTGCTGATATATTTGGATCGCACGCAGAGCTTTAGGATCTCTGAGCAGCTCTTTGTCTGCTTTGGTGGACAGCAGAAAGGAAGCGCTGTCTCCAAACAGAGGATCGCCCACTGGATCATCGATGCCATAGCTGTTGCCTACCAGGCTCAGCAGGTACCACCCCCTTCAGGGCTACGAGCCCATTCCACCAGGAGTGTGGCGGCCACCTTGGCTCTGACCAGTGGTGCCTCTCTAGCTGACATTTGCAGAGCAGCGGACTGGGCTACACCCAACACCTTTGCGAGATTCTACAATCTCCGGTTTGAGCCGGTCTCATCCCGTGTCTTAGCAGAAACGAACGGGTAAGTCCGGGTCGACCGGCCGGGTATACAGCTTGCACCTAGCACCTTTCACCTCCCTTGAGCTGAGATGTGCGTTGTTGATTCTCAGCAGTGTTCACAGATGTGTTCCCTTGTTGATTCCTCCTAGTCCTGCAGCAGATGAGTTCGTGGAGAAACTCACTGCCAGCTCAGTACTTGTGCTAACTACGCCCCGTACTGCCAGTACTGCCATCATGTGCTGGTTCCCCATAGGCAACCCCTTGCGATGTATATTCCGCTGAAAAACCTTTCCCGGTAGGCAAACTGTGTCTTCCTAGGGCAGAGACCCCTCTGGCCCAGTCTCCATGCTCATAGAGCCTCCTCCCCCATTGGGCAGGACCTACCATGGGACTTCTCCACAGGACATACTTCCGACTAGACTCGGCAAGACCATGTAACATATTTCCACTTAATTAGTTAAGTGGAAATATGTTAGTTATATTATATATTAGTTAAGTGGAAATATGTTTCAATTAATTGAAACAAAATTAGTTTCACCCAAAACTTTGTCACATATTAGTTTTTGAGCCATCCACCTCTGGTCAACACCGTCACCCCTAAGCAGGCAGTCCTCTCCACATACACCAGTCCCCAGGACTAGCTGATTTTCTCCATGGTTCAACCCTGTCAGAGAGGTAGAGAGAGAGACAAAACAAAAAGGAAGGGAAGAACCTGCTGCACAATACGTCAAAGGACATAACAACATGCAACCAGACTTTTTAATAAAACCACACTCAATCCAAATGTATGCTTTTCTTGTTAAATTTTTAGTTATTTTAGTTATTTAACCACATCCCATGGGGTTGGTTGTTACAAATGCACAACATAATCATTAATTAACAAAAGTCAATAATTGTTTTTGTTTTTTTTACCCAAGATTGTTACCTTTAATCTGCACCTATTCGGGGCACCTTTTGTTCCACCTGAGATACCAAAGACTATAAAAGTGTGCTAGTAACCCCAGTTTTCCCTTCTCACAATTTGCACAAAGCATACTGTAGGATTCCATCCCAAACATAACTAAGTTCTTCTTAAAACATCAGATCAGCATGTGAAGTAGTCGGTTCATCTGGCTAGGCTTCATTTCTAGAAGTGGCCTAAATACTAATTGTGACACTGTACACTAGGCCTTTGTGCTGTTTATCTGACACTGTAGCTAAATATGATATTTTATCATGATGTAGGCATCTCATCATTCAACATTCAAAAACCTGTTGTGTTTTTATGGCACAAATAAACACCTGAGAAAATATTTGTGTAATGTGTTTGACAGTCTCTTGTGTCTGTAATGAATCCTGCTGTATCATTTGTTGCGTCATCTCTGTTATTAAAACAATATACATTTAGCTGTTACCTAAATAAATTAAGAATAGATCCATTGAAGTCCTGGAAAATGTCTTACAGGATATTTAAAACTTAGACTTCAGTCTTTATTTTACAGTTGAATGTATTTTGTCTACATACGATTGATGTTGATGAGAAAGTTGATGTTAATAATACACTGATGTCAGTGGATCATTTGTGTATCTTATGTTTATATAAATAACTTTTTTAATGTCCAGAAGAATGGTTTATATATTTAACACATTTTACCATCACACATTACCTTACACTATAGTACATATACATATATATAAACTCAGCAAACAAAGAAACGTCCCTTATTCAGGACACTGTATTTTAAAGATAATTTGGTAAAAATACAAATATCTTTTCAGATCTTTATTGTAAATGGTTTAAACAATGTTTCCCATGCTTGTTCAATGAACCCAATTAATGAACATGCGCCTGTGGAACGGTCATTAAGATGCAAACAGCTTACAGACGGTAGGCAAGGTCACAGTTATAAAAACTTGGGACTCTAAAGAGGCCTTTTCTACTGACTCTGAAAAACAGCAAAAGAAAGCTGCCCAGGGTCCTTGCTCATCTGCGTGAACGTGCCTTAGGCATGTTGCATGGAGGCAAGAGGACTGCAGATGTGGTCAGGGCAATAAATTGCAATGTCCATACTGTGAGACATGCTATGGGGAGACAGGAAGGGCAGCTGATCGCCTGCAATCAGCCAGTGAAGATCGTAACATCACCTGCAAAGGATCGTACATCCGAATATCACACCTGCGGGACAGGTACAGGATGGCAACAACAACTGCCCGAGTTACATCAGTAATGCACAATCACTCCATCAGTGCTCAGACTGTCCGCAATAGGCTGAGGGAGGCTGGACTGAGGGCTTTGATGCCTGTTGTAAGGCAGGTCCTTACCAGATATCACTGGCAACAACGTCGCCTATGGGCACAAACCCACCTTCACTGGACCAGACAGGACTGGCAAAAGTGCTCTTCACTGATGAGTCGTGGTTTTGTCCCACCAGGTGTGATGGTTGGACTTGTGTTTATCGTCGAAGGAATGAGTGTTACACTGAGGCCTGTACTCTGGAGCGGGATCGATTTGGAGGTGGATTGTCCATCATGGTCTGGGGTGGTGTGTAACAGCATCAACGAACTGAGCTTGCTGGCATTGCAGGCAATCTCAACACAGTGCGTTACAGGGAAGACATCCTCCTCCCTCATGTTTTAACCTTCCTGCATGACAATGCCGCCAGCAATACTGGAGTGGGGTAACATCTCACAGCAAAAACTGGCAAATCTGGTGTAGTCCATGAGGAGGGTGGGTGGCTTCCTTGGCTCTTAAAAATTATTTAGAAGAGAATGATATATCTTACGGAGATACATGACATTTTCATATAAAAAGGCTCTGACAGCATAAAGACATTCATTATGGTTTTGAAGGAATAGCTCATCCAATAATTATAATTTATTCTGCATTTACTCACCCTTAATGTTCTCAAACTTGTACAACTTTCTTCCACGGAGCACAAATAAGATATTTTACAGATATGATCTGTTTATCTACATAAAATGAAAGGCATAAAGGGGGCAAAAAGTTTATGTGTAAGACTAATAGCTTTTTGATTAGAACAGACAAAAACATTTTTTAGTTCTTTTTCACTATAAATCTTGACAAAAGTAATCTCCTATCCCTAGATTTCATGCTCAGGTCTCCAAAATTTCAAGTTTGAATACATTTCCTGGCACCATCTAGCATTCTGGCATGCATTAAGCACTATGAAGTGTAATTTAGCTTGAAATCATGATCGGCTAGGAGACTACTAATGTCAAGATAGATAGCGAGTTACAGTTTGGTCTGTTCTCACACAAAACTGATTGGATTGATTCAGAAGACAGTCATATGTATTACCTTAATGTTGCCTTTATGTCCTTTTTGGAGATAAAAGATTTGGTCACCATTCACCTGCATTGTGTGAACAAACGGACGTCATATTTCCATTAAAATATCTTTGTTTGAATTCTGTGGAAGAAAGTCATAGGAGATTGAGATGACATAAGGGTGAGGAAATAATGAGAGAATTACTAAAGATTATTATTTTTGGGTGAACTATTTCTGTAATTCAATGCATGATAGTGAGTATACTACTATAGTCTTAAATGTATATTTCCAATTAAAACTAAGCAGAATAAAATAACTTGTCTTATGTTTTTGTGAAGCACCTAATGTGCCTAAGACTTTTGAACAGCGCTGAATAAAAATAATGTATAGGTGTGCTCAAAGTTTACATACCCTTGTATGTTTTTCTTTAAAATGAGCAAAAACAAAAATGTGTTTTGTTTTTTATTCAGTACTGTATAACAGATATTGAAGAAAATAGTTAGAAAATAATAATTCAATATTTAAAAAAATCTCTTATTATTATTTTTTTGCTTCTTTAAGCATAAATTATCATTTGTAGCCTTTTGTAATAGTTAAGTATGAGCCCCTTAATTGTCCTGAGTGGCAAAGCTGGATCAACCACTGTGGTTGAGAGATCAAATGAGAAGTGCTATGCACAAACATCACAAAAGGCCACAGTCATTGACCCTGAAGGAGGACACATGATATTAAGAACCAAGGGCTTGTAAACTTTTCAAAAGGATCATTTGTAAATTTAGATGTGATCTGGATTTGTAAAATGTATGTACATATCTGTAATATCAAATAGCTACATTAATGCAGTACTAAAAAAATGTACTTTTATGCATCATTAAAAAAACATCTTGCAGATGCTGCAAATGATGTACATTTACAAGCAGAAATGTATATATTATTAAGATGAATTTACCTTGTAGGTTCTTCAATTTTTCCCACTTTTTGGCAGGGGTTACCACACCAAGCAACCCCATCTTTTTCAGTACAGTTCTGTAGTGCATGTACGTAATGTTCTTCATATTGTGGGCGAAGAAGCCATTAAAGTGTACAACACATACCAGTTCACGGAGCAAGAAGTGAATAAAATTGATGCACTAAAAAGGAAATTCAAAGAACTGCCGTACATTCGCCATATGTTTTTTACGAGAGCGCAAAGCTCAGAAGAAACAACTGATGCATAAGTCACAGATATTAAACACAAGGCGAAAGACTGTGAATTTGGCGATCTGACTGATTCAATTATCAGGGATAGAATCGTATGCGGGATAAGAGACGACAATTGGAAAAAGCAATTGACACCAGCCGGGCCAACGAGTTAACGTCAAATCAGATGAAAATGCTAGTTGAAGAAATAGACGTGAACAAAATAAGCAGTGTAAAAAAACAAAGAAAAGAGGAGGCAAAACAGGGCAAAGTGAACAGAAAAGTTAACAGCATGCAATGGAAAGTCACCACAAAGCAAACATTAAATATTTAAAATGTGGCTACCAACATGAATACAAAAAGTGCCCAGCTTATGGGCAAATTTGCAAAGCATGCAACAAAAGAAACCACTTTGCGAAAATGTGCAGAACGCATGTCTCCACCAAGAAAATACAGGCTGTAGAACAAGGTGAACAAAGTGATGAGCAAGATGATTTCTTTGTTGGAACCATTGATGTGCAAACAATGAAAAATGTGCACACAGTCACCACTGAAACACAAAATGAAAAAGACAAATGGACTGAAAGCCTGAAAATAAACAACAAGAATGTTACATTTAAATTAGACACAGGGGCAGCATGTAATATAATACTCAACAATGCGTTCAGGTCACTGGAAACTCAAAGAAAACTAAAAAAATCCACCTGTCACTTAATTACATATTCTGGCCTTAAGATGTCACCTGTGGGACAAGTTCAACTTACCTTCACCAACAGAAACCAAAAGCATAATATTCAATTTCATGTGGTCGATGGCAACGTACCTGCACTTCTAGGATGCACAACCTGTGAAAAATTAGGGATGGTGAAAAGAATATATGAAATAAAGATTAAAGATGACCCTTTGAAAAACTTTGATGGCCTGTTTTCTGGCCTTGGTTGTTTACCAATTGAGCATCACATCAAAACAGACCCCAATGTCTCAGCAGTGATTCATCCACCTGAAAGGTTCCTGTATCACTCAAGGACAAGATTGTTGAAGAACTACACAAGATGGAAAGCATGGGTGTAATAGAAAAGAAAACAGAACCAACAGAGTGGGTAAACAGCATGGTAACAGTGGTGAAACCAAACAAGATACGCATATGTATAGATCCACAAGACCTTAACAAAGCAATAAAGCGTGAACATTACCCTCTACTGAAAGTGGAAGAAGTAGTATCCAGCATGCTAAGTGCAAAGATATTCTCAGTCCTGGACGCTAATCAAGGATTCTGGCAAATAAAACTGGATGATGAGAGCTCAAAACTCTGCACGTTCAACACGCCAATAGGGAGGTATAGATTTCTTCGCTTACCATTTGGTGTGTCTTCAGCCAGTGAAGTCTTCCACCATGCGGTTGCACAGATGCTAGAAGGTCTTGAAGGTGTGATCAATGTCATTGATGACATCATAGTATGGGGAGAGACAAAAGAAGAACATGATCAAAGACTCATCAAGCTGCTGGAAAGAGCAAGAGAATGGAATTTAAAACTAAACAAGATCAAGTGCCAGATAAGAACATCAAAAATAAGATATCTTGAACACATCATCTCAGAAGAAGGTCTTAAGCCAGATAACGAAAAGGTGAGAACAATCGTGCAAATGCCACCACCTGAAAACAAACAAGCACTCATGAGATGAATGGGTATGTTGCAATACCTATCCAAATTCATTCCAAATGTATCTGATGTCAGTGCTCCTCTTCGAAAGCTGTTAGAAGATGATGTTCAGTGGCACTGGGAGGAAGAGCAAAGTGAAAGCTTCACAAAAATGAAGAATCTGCTGACAAATGCTCCAACACTGAAATTCTTTAATGTACAGAAACCAGTGACACTTTCAGTTGACGCCAGCTCAGAAGGCATCGGGGCAGTCATTCTGCACGATAAAAACCAGTGGCTTATGGATCACGTGCACTCACGGATGCTCAAAAAGATATCGCAAATTGAGAAAGAGTTACTTGCCATAGTTTATGGATGCGAAAAATTTCATCAATATATCTCACGGCAAGGAAGTGGAAGTTGAAAATGATCACAAACCACTGGAAAGTATTTTTAAGAAATCACTGCACCAAGCTCCACCCAGAATATAGCGCATGCTTTTCAGACTTCAAAGATACAGCCTGAAGGTAGCCTACAAACCAGGTAAAGAGATGCACATCACTGATGCACTAAGTCGTGCATACCTGAATGAGCATACAGAAGACTTGCTTGGTCAAGAGCTAGAGCTGTGCTGGATAACAACGTATCTGCCGGTGTCTGAAGAAAAGCGAAGTGTTTTTCGCAGTACAACAGCTGCTGATCAAGAAATGCAACTGCTGCGTAAAATGACCATGGATGGATGGCCTAAGGAAAGAAATGATGTTCATTTCGGACAATGGTCCACAGTATGCCAGCATAGAGTTCAGCAAGTTTTCAAAAGTGTGGGAATTCGAACATGTGATGTCCAGCGCAGGACACGCACAGTCGAATGGACAAGCTGAACGAGCAGTCCAAACCATAAAAAACTTGTTAAAGAAAGCTCCGAGTGGCAAAAGTGACCCCTACATTGCTTTGTTGGAATACCGAATTACGCCGTTGGATGGTATTGGGTACTCACCAGTGTTACTAATGGGACGTCGGTTGAAATCCAAAATACCTACCTCAGTCACCTTATTGTCGCCCGAGAGCAACACACAGATCCAAGACAACCTGAAACTAAGACAAGACAAGCAAAAAGCCTACTTTGACAGGCAAACGAAACTGCTTCCAGATGTCTACATAGGAGAAAGAGTGAGAGTGCAACGAGGAGATGTCTGGCAACCTGCAGTAATCATAAAAAGACATGAGCAACCAAGATCCTTCATCATACAAACTCCAGATGGAAAAATATACAGGAGAAACAGAAAACATCTTCTAAAGACTGGAGAAAAAATTCTCACAACAGCAACAGACAACACAGTCAATGAAACTAATAGTGAGATGGACTCACAGGTCAGTGACACTCAATCATCTACAATTGACAAGGACACACAAAACACAGAAGAGTCTCAGCCACATGGATACATTACCAGGTCAGGTAGACAAGTGAAAATACCCTCAAGGTACAAGGACTGAACAGTGGTTTGCACTATACATGTACACTGCAGTAACCTGAGTTTTGTTTTTGTTTGAATAATTTGTGCAGTTAAAAGAATGAGCTCAAATGTTCACAAGATTGCTCATAAACAAAGAGATTATATTTAGGTTGTATAATTGTTTAATTCAGATATGTAATAACAGTTACAAGCTGGATAGTTCTAAACTTAAGAGGGGGGATGTCATGTATTTTGTATGGTTTTGCTACCCGTACATGTGTGACGTCATGAACAGTCGAGTTAAGTAAAACACTAGACCCTGCTGTGAAAGTCATCTTGTGTCTGTGTTGTATTATTCTTCACCTTAAGTATATAAAATACATAACAATTACACATATCAAATGTAACTGAAGTCTACTAATTTCTGAGGAAAAGTAATCTACAAACTCACATCCAAACTGGGCTGCGTTCCTGCACCCAGAGAAGAGATGCCCATTGGCCATCCTGCTCATTATGAGACGCGTTACGTATTCACCCATCCCTACAACAATAGAAAAAGGCGTATGCGAATACAGTAGTTACATCTGATAAATAATATGTGTGAACAATCCAACAAATTATCGTTTGTTGTGTGAAAGTAGTAAGTACCCTTGCTAGTTTCGAGTCACAATTGCATTTAAGCGGTGTTAGAGGCCAATTAAAAATGTATGCATCAATATGTATAATTTTCTCCAGGAACCAGCACCTTATCCTGGTGGAGAGGTTTGTGTGCCCTTATGATCCTAAGGGTTGTGTTGTCTGGAGCCATGTGCTCCTGGTAGGGTCTCCCAAGGCAAAGTGGTCTCAGGTGAGGGGCCAGACTAAGAATGGTTCAAAATGACTCATGGATAAAACGGCAAGAGGAGGAGTTACCCTGCCCGGAGGAAGCCCGGGACCCCTGTCTGGAGCCAGGCCCAGATGGAGGGCTCGTCGGCGAGCGCCTGGTGGCCGGGCTTGTCACGGAGCCCGGCCGGGCACAGCCAGGAGGAAGCCCGGGGCCCCTGTCTGGAGCCAGGCCCAGATGGAGGGCTCGTCGGCGAGCGCCTGGTGGCCGGGCTTGTCACGGAGCCCGGCCGGGCACAGCCCGAAGAAGCAACGTGGAACCCCCCTCTACATCCCTTGGGCCCACCACCTCTACATCGCAGGAGTCGGGTGCGCTGCCATATGGGCGGCAGTGAAGGCCGTGGGCCTCGACGGACCAGACCCGGGCAGCAAAGGCTTGCTCTGGGGACGTGGAATGTCACCTCACTGGGGGGGAAGGAGCCGGAACTAGTGAGGGAGGTGGAGCGTTACCAGTTGGATCTGGTGGGGCTTACATCGACGCACAGTTTTGGCTCTGGATCCGTACTCCTGGATAGGGGATGGACTCTATTCTTCTCTGGAGTTTCCCAGGGTGTGAGGTGACGGGCGGGTGTGGGGATACTCACGAGTCCCCGGCTGAGCGCCACTACGTTGGAGTTTACCCCGGTGGACAAGAGGGTCGCCTCCCTACGCCTACGGGTTGTGGGGGGGAAAACTCTGACTGTTGTCTGTGCATATGCACCGAACAGCAGTTCAGAGTATTCGGCCTTCTTGGAGACCCTGAATGGAGTCCTGAATAGGGCCCCAGTAGGGGACTCCATAGTGATGCTGGGTGACTTCAACGCACACGTGGGAAATTACAGGGACACCTGGAAAGGCGTGATTGGGAGGAACGGCCTCCCTGATCTGAACTCAAGTGGATGTTTGTTATTGGATTTCTGTGCTAGTCATGGATTATCTATAACAAACACCATGTTCGAACATAAGGATGCTCATAAGTGTACGTGGTACCAGAGCACCCTAGGCCGAAGGTCGATGATCGATTTTGTAATCGTGTCGTCGGATCTGAGGCCATATGTTTTGGACACTCGGGTAAAGAGAGGGGCAGAGCTGTCAACCGATCACCATCTGGTGGTGAGTTGGGTCAGGGGTGGGGAAAGACTCTGGACAGACCTGGGAAGCCCAAGCGAGTAGTGCTGGGTGAACTGGGAACGTTTGGAGGAGGTCCCTGTCTGCGAGATCTTCAACTCACACCTCCGGCGGAGCTTTTCAGGCATCCCTGCGGAGGTTGGGGACATTGAACCGGAGTGGGCAATGTTCAAAGCTTCCATTGCCGAAGCCGCGGTGGAGAGCTGCGGCCTCAAGGTTTTAGGTGCCGCAAGGGGTGGTAACCCTCGAACACCGTGGTGGACACTGGTGGTCAGGGAAGCCGTCCGACTGAAGAAAGAGGCCTTCCAGGATTTGTTGTCCCAGAGGTCTCCGGAGGCAGTTGCAAGGTACCGACAGGCCCGAAGGGCTGCGGCCTCGGCCGTGAGGGAGGCAAAGCAGTGGGTGTGGGAAAAGTTCAGAGAAGCCATGGAGAAGGACTTTCGGTCCGCACCAAAGTGCTTCTGGAAAACCGTCCGCCACCTTAGGAGGGGAAGCGGGGAACCATTCAAGCTGTATACAGCAAAGATGGGACGCTGTTGACCTCAACTGAGGAGGTTATTAGGCGGTGGAAGGAACACTTTGAAGAACTCCTAAATCCCAACACGCCCTCTATGGTAGAGGCAGAGCCGGAGGATGGGGATCAGATTCTATTTCCCTGGGGGAGGTCACTGAGGTAGTCAAACAACTCCGAGTGGCAAAGCCCCGGGATTGATGAGATCCGACCAGAAATGCTGAAAGCTCTGGATGTGGAGGGGTGTCATGGATGACACGCCTCTTCAACATTGGCGTGGAAATCTGGGACAGTGCCTAAGGAGTGGCAGAACGGGGTGGTGGTTCCCCTCTTCAAAAGGGGATCAGAGAGTGTGTGCCAACTACAGGGGTATCACACTTCTCAGCCTCCCTGGTAAAGTTTACTCCAAGGTGCTGGAGAGGAGGGTTCGGCCGATTGTCGAACCTCAGATTGAAGAGGAACAATGCGGTTTTCGTCCTGGCCGTGGAGCGACGGACCAGATCTTTACTCTGCAAGGATCCTGGAGGGGGCCTGGGAGTATGCCCATCCGGTCTACATGTGTTTTGTGGATCTGGAGAAGGCGTATGACCGGGTCCCCGGAGAGACTGTGGGAGGTGCTGCTTGAGAGTACGGGGTGGGGGGTCCCTTCTTAGGGCGATCCAATCCCTGTACGTCCAAAGCGAGGGCTGTGTCTGGGTCCTCGGCACAAAGTCGAGTTCATTCCATGTGGGGTTGGTCTCCGCCAAGGCTGCGCTTTGTCACCAATCCTGTTTGTGATATTCATGGACAGGATATCGAGGCGTAGTCGGGGTGGGGAAGGTGTGCTGGTTCGGTGGGCTGGGGATCTCATCGCTGCTTTTTGCAGATGATGTTGTCTTCATGTCATCATCGGTCCGTGACCTTCAGCTCTCACTGGATCGTTTGGCAGTCGAGTGTGAAGCAGCTGGGATGAGGATTAGCACCTCTAAATCTGAGGCCATGGTTCTCAGCAGGAAACCGATGGAGTGCGTACTCCAGGGAATGAGGTTTGCCCAAGTGAAGGGTTCAACTCGGGGTCTTGTTCACGAGTGAGGGGACAATGGAGCGGGAGGTTGGCCGGAGAGTCGGGGCAGCAGGGGCGGTATTGCACTCGCTCTATCGCACCGTTGTCACGAAAAGAGAGCTGAGCCGAAGGCAAAGCTCTCGATCTACCGGTCAATTTTTGTTCCTACCCTCACCTATGGTCATGAAGGTTGGGTCATGACTGAAAGAACTAGGTCGTGAGTACAAGCGGCCGAAATGGGCTTCCTCAGAAGGGTGGCGGGCTTCTCCCTTAGAGATAGGGTGAGGAGCTCAGTCATCCGTGAGGAGCTCGGAGTAGAGCCGCTGCTCCTTTGCGTTGAAAGGAGTCAGTTGAGGTGGTTTGGGCATCTGGTAAGGATGCCCCCTGGCCGCCTCCCTAGGGAGGTGTTTCAGGCACGTCCAGCTAGGAGGAGGCCTCGGGGAAGACCCCAGGACTAGGTGGAGAGATTACATCTCCACACTGGCCTGGGAACGCCTCGGGGTCACCCAGTCAGAGCTGGTTAATGTGGCTCGAGATAGGGAAGATGGGGGCCCCCTGCTGGAGCTGCTGCCCCCGCGACCCGACTTCGGATAAGCGGTTGAAGATGGATGGATGGATGGATGTATAATTTTACATAGATACAATTATTTATTTGTATTAATAAAATACTTACATTTGTAAAAGTTGCCGCCTCTGGTGTTTGCGTCCGCTATTTGCAAATTTAATTTAATTGTATTTTTGTATTTTTTTTGTATTCTGACATGCTGCATCTTCTTGTTTTACGAAGGCTCGCAGCCATATAAGACATATGAGTGCATAACCGCCACCTATAACCCAAAATGGACCATTGCCACTCTACTTATAATCTTCTAATTACCTTACTCCACCAATCTACAAACAATCACCCTTAATTCTTAAACCCCCATGGAGGGGTAAAATAAATGGAAATAAATAAATTACTTAATAAAATAAAACAAAATTTTTTTTTTTACTTACTTCTATACGTTTGAGCAATCCATTACTTCCCAAATACTGTAACAATAATGTAGTTATGTTTCTACCAAGATTTAATAAATGTTTAATAGTAAACTGCTCACCCTTATTTACTAGTTCATCCTTCAAATCATTTCAACAGTATATTTCCTACAGTGCATTAAAACATGTTCAACTGTTTCATTAACACCATATATCTCACATAGACCCACTGGATGTTTGCCTAGTAAGTGCACTGTGCTGTTCAACCTTGTGTGCCCCAATCTTAATCTTGAAATGATGTTCTCCTCAAATGTTCTCCCACCAGATACTCTTCCTGTATCCACTTCTGACTGTATAAGATAAAAATGTCTACCTTTTGTGTCAGTGTCCCAATACTGTTGCCTTAATTTCAGAATATACTTTTTGATTATTTACTTTATTTCTGACCTACTAAAAGGAATCTGGATATCAACTATCTCTCTCTCTATTAACCTCTCCAGGTTAATCTCTCTCTATGGCCTTTTTTTCTAAAACATCAGCCTCTTCATTACCTCTCACCCCAATATGAGCCGGTACCCACAAAAACTGTACCTTTATACTATTTTGCTGCAGAGAATATAATTCTTGAGACATCTCTATTATCATATCTTATCTCATTTCTGGCTTCTGCTTATTCAAATTTATTAGAGCTGAACTAGAATCTGAGCATATTATTGCTTTAGATACTTTAACTTCATTAATCCACCTTATTGCCATAATTATTGCAAACATCTCTCCAGTATACACTGATAGGTAATCTGATATCCTGTTATTTTTATACACTATTAACTTTGGTATGAATGCAGCACCCACATTACCTGTTTTGGGGTCTTTCGAAGCATCTGTATAAATGTGTATTTAATCCCCACATCTTGACCCCACATAGTCCCTTACATCATATACCTCAGCATCATATGGACCTTCCTCTTGCCTTCTTTCTAATAATTTTAGATCAACTTCTAGTTGGGGCATAACCCAAAATGGCACTGGAGATAAAGGAATTATTGGAGCATATAAATACTTCCTGTCTCATACCTTTTACAAATTTCCCCACACTCCATCCAAAACTATTGCACTCTTTCTTCTCATATTCCCAACTAGGCATCAATACCTTTTTGGAGGGTGATTCCCACTCTGACCTCTTAGATTTACCCAATAAGACACAATTAATTGTTGTCTTCTTATCTGCAAAGGCATTTCACCCATCTCTACTTGAAGAGCTGAAACTGGAGAAGTCAAATATGCTCCTTAACAAATTCTTAGGGCTTGAGACTGACTTCTATCCAATTTAATTAAATTAGATTAATTTGCAGAGCTATACACTATGCAACCATAATCCAATATAGATCTTATCATGTATATATAGTTTTTAAAGCCAACCTATCTGCACCCCATTCCTGTCCTGAAATACATCTCATTACATTCACTACTTGCTTACATCTTCACACCATCTTTCATATATGATCTCTCCAGGTTAATCTACTATCTAACCATACTCCTAGAAATCTTATTATATCATTTTAATTTAACATCCACCTTCCTCTTCATATTTGTAAAAATTATTATTTTGTCTTTTCCACTGAAAACTTGACTCCGTTGTCCCTGACCCATTTTCTACTTCATTTAACGCACATTGCATTTTCTTTATATTCTATTCTATATTCTTTCCTTTAAACCAGAGAGCCCCATCATCAGCAAACAATGATTTCCCCATACTTGTTTGTATTCTTGAGAAAACATCATTAATCATGATGATGACTCATTACACTGACCTGGGGTGTTCCATTATCAATCATACCACTAGAGGATATAAAATTTAATTCTTCTCCCAATTTAAAAACTCTTTAACCCAATTATACATTCTTCCTTTTATATTCATCTTTCCTATCTTTATTTATAATCCCTCCTTCCACAGCATATCATACGCCTTTTCTATATCAAAGAAAACAGCGATGACAATTTCCTTTTAAATGCCTTCCTTATATCAGCTTCTAAAGATACTATTGGATCCAAAGTCCATCTTCCACACCTAAATCCACTTTGATAAGGAGAAAAACAGATCCCTTTTTCCAAACGATCAGTTATCATTCTCTCCATTACCTTGCATAAATGAGAGGTTGGACGATAATTTATGGGATTACTTGGGTCATTCCCTGGATTTTTAATGGGTATTATTAATGCTTCCTTCCAACTTTGAGGAAGTATACCTTCTTTCCATATTCTATTATAAAATGCTAAAATCACCTTTATTGAAACTTCACTTAAATACTTCATTATACAATAACTAACTTCATCCAAACCTGGAGTAGATCATTTCATTCTTCTCACTGCCTTCTTTAATTCACTCATAGAGAATGGTGCATCCAACAGATGATTAACGGTCTCTTTTTACCCCCCATTAAATCGGGATATTATTTCAACACATCCTCTCTTATTTTCTTACTTCTGAACTATTTACTTTAATAAATGCCTTTTAGAAACATTTCCCCTTTCTCTCCATCCTCCACAGTTGTTTCTCCATTCATGCTTAACTGGATATCCATTATTCTTTAGAATTCCCTTCATTTTCTTAATCATGATCCACACCTCCTCTACTGATGTATTTTCCCCTATTTTACTACAGTATGACATCCAATACACCTTCTTGGCTTTCCTAACTGTTCTTCTTACAACTGCTTGTGCTTGTTTATATTCTATCACATTTTTATAATTATGTGACTTCCTGACTCTCCTAAATACTTTTGAAGGGTGAGGGTCAGAAATCCCTTGTCTTTTCAGATATATCAATACATATATATATATATATATATCCTTTTATATAAATATCTATCTATATTCTGTTGCTTAACTTCTTTAATAAAATGATGAATTAACTATATGCATGATCACATAATCAATTTTATTTTTCTTATGCATAACTCATTAAGAAAATGGTCAGTCAGGGGTTTGATTCTTATTGGAACGTCATGCAGCAGATTGACTGGCTGCAGAACGAAAAAGACGCTGATAGGGCCAAATATCTATCCGTGTTTGCCTATTCATGGATTTGTAAACTGGGTGGTATACCCTTAAACCATGAAAAGGCAATTCCAAATATGATGGACGGATGGTCTAGTTTGATTGCCCAGCGTGATAGAGTGGCAAAAATTATTGGGCAGGAAGTCGGCTGTGATTTGTGTAGTTTGAGTAAGGGTTTTGAGGCTGTTTGTGAAAAAGCAGAAAGTGCTGTGAAAGATGAGACAGTTCTCCGTCCTCCCTTGGCCCCCACCTTCCCTTCTCAGACTGCTCAGGCAGCGGCTGCTTTCAGCGCTGTTGATCATACTGATAATCAGAACGATGGGCCATATGCTGAGGCGCGCAGATTGTTGAATGTGGCTGTTTCACCTTATAACATTTCAGAGATTCCTGCCGTGTAAGCAAAGCAGATTAAGCAAAAACCGGGGGCCAGAAATCTTAACTTGTCCCCCAGAGAAATGTCTAAACCCATTGAGACGGCATTCGCCACCCCAATCTGACATCAGGATAGGGGAGGATTGAATGCTGAGATGGGGGCTGGCTGTGAGGATGGTCAATGGATCAGACTCACGGGTGCTGAGAAAAACAGTTTGCTTGCAGGGTTGGAACCGTTTAAGTTGTATAACCCAAACAAAATTCTATGGGACAGGCTAGAGGCCGTTGCTAGGCAACAGAATCTGGGGATGGCAGATATACAGTCTTTGGTTGAGGGTTTGGTTCCCCCCAGCAAATTAAGGGCGGTTCAGATTGCTCCTTTCCACCCCAGAGTCCCCACAGATTGGCCTGAGTTTTGTGAAGCTTACTCAGATTACAAGATACTGCGTGAAAGATATTTTTGGGTCGGGGGTCTTTTCCCTGGACCAGTGTAACACAGATTAAACAGAGGGCTGGCGAAAACCCCTTAGAATACATTGAGCTTTCAGCATAGCCTATGAAACGTACTGTGCTGCAAACAACAACATAGAAGATCTTGATTCTGCCATAGTGATAGAATCCGCTACAGGCGGATTGAATAAACAATACCGAGACATGTTGTTGAACAGTGCCATTGACATTAGATATTGGGAGGATTTGCTTCGTTGGTGCTCTGTAAGCTAGAGCCATTTACAAACACGTGAGGATGATGTTAATGTGGGTAAAGTATCTGCTGTGTCAGTTGAAGTGGAAATGAGCCCCCGCCATAACATAACCTGCTATAATTGTGACGAAAAAGGTCATACCTCTAGAGATTGTACCAAGCCTGTTGACAGATGCAGGAATTGTAACAGAGAGGGCCACATTGCTAGACATTGTCGAAGTGGTAAACAAAAACAAAAATCACAGAAAATGAGAGTGTGAAATTTTAGAAGATTTTCTGGGCAGAAAATGTGTGTGCTCAGCTTGCCTGACAGAAAAACAAATGCAGTTCTATTTTGATAGCAGGGAACACTGAGACATTTTATCAGTGATCAAGGCCAAAGAGCGTTCAGCCTCAGTCACCATTCACTTTCATTGAAAAAAAAAAAAAACACAATGAAACTGAATGTGGTCTGCTGTGAGCAGATGTGGGCCCCTGTGTGAGAGGATGCATTAAAGCAACAGATTGGGCTAAATAAATGCAGGCGTGAAACACAGCAAAAGTATAGGAGCATTTATGAAGATGAATGTGGTCTGAGGTGTTCAGTCTCTAGCAAGCTTCTTAACATTTCATTTTGTATTCCAGCTAGCCGATGATGAGTGTGAAGGATGCCTTATTTTGATTGACACAGGCGCGACTGTATCAATTACAGATCTCGATCTTGAGATCACTTCTAACACTGTGTAAAAAGCCACTGTATTGCATACTTTGCAGATGATAAGTGCAGATTTAACAATTTGGCTCATTGTTTCTTTAATTATGAATATTGACTGGAGGCATTTTGAGTTTATTTCTCTTTATTATTCTCTGTGGGTGCTTGGCTGCAATGAAACAATTTGCTTATCTCAGAGTGGCCCCCACCATGAGCTGAAAATGTGCAGTGGCAGGATCTGTTAGTCTAACTGAGACTCGCTCTGAGTGGAAGTTTATAATTTCCAAATTCCCTGATGTATGGGCCAAAGATAAATATGATTGTGGTTTAGCACAGATTCAGCCACTGAGCATCCGGGCCCTTTGCATGAGGCTAAAAGACAATATCCTTTGAAAAATGAGGCTCGGGAGGGTGCTGAAACTGTTGTTGATGAGTTATGCAAACGGGAATTGTGATCCCCTGTGCTTCTCCCACTAACTCTCCTATGTGGCCTGTCAAAAGCCAGATGGGAGCTGGCGTTTGACCATTGATTACACTTCTCTGAATGCAGTGTCTGAGAAAATGCACCCTCTGGTGGCCAACCCCACAACTATCCTACACGAGATAGGATCTGAACATTGTCTTTTTACTGCTTTAGACATTTCTAATGGTTTTTGGACTTGTCCCCTAGCCAAGGAGGATCAAGGCAGATTTGCTTTCACCAGCAGGGGTCGCCAATGGACATGGAGTCGTTTGCCACAAGGTTTCTGCAAGTCACCCACACTGTTTCACCAGGTACTAGCATCCTTCATCGATCCGGTAAGAAAACAAATTGAGTGTGACGGATCTGTTGTCCTACAATATGTGGATGACATTTTAATTGCTAGTCCAACCAAGTTCAAACATTTGACTGCTGTACAGACTGTTTTGAATGCCCTCCAAAACGGGGGATTCAAGGTTAACTTGAAGAAGGCACAGCTAGCACTGCCTGAAGTGACTTATTTGGGGCAAATTGTGGGTGTGCACAGCAGACGCATCACTCCTGAACGAGTTAAAGCTATCATTGAACTTCCAAAACCAAACACGGTTACTGGTCTAAGGCAAGTAATGGGTCTTTTGAATTATTGCCGCCAGTATGTTTCTGAATACACTGAACTTTCTAAACCACTCACAGAGGCTGAAAGGAGGAAAACCTGGATCGGAGCTGATCGACTGGACTGAGGAGATGGAGGAGGCGTTTGTGAGTATCAAAGAAACTCTTGCTTCCTCCCCAGCATTACGTCATGCCGATGCCAGCAGGCCGTTCCATCTATGGACATGGGTGGGAACTCGATCCTATTCAGCGGCCCTGGGTCAAAGGGTTCCAGGAAGAAACTCCTATGGGATGGTAGGCTATTACTCAGCTCCTATTCCTGTTTCAATGGCAGGACAGCATCCGTGCCTGTTGATATGCGACTGTGCAGAGTGGGCTGTAAAGGTTACAGAGGACATTGTGACTCATCAGAAGGTGATACTGCACACTAGACACCAGATTCTGAAACTGTTCTGTGAAATCTCTAATCAAAGACGAGCTAAATGGGAGGCCACTCTCTTGAGTAAAAATGTGGATATAAATATTGACATTGAATCTGCTATCAACCCTGCCTCCTTACTTCCAGAAGAAGGAACTGCACACAACTGTGCCCGACTGATCGAGATGGACAGCCAAAGCCCTCTTGAATCTGAACCACTTTCTGATGCCATGACGTTGTTCGTGGATGGTTCCAGCTTTCATGAACAGGGAAAACGCTTCACTGGCTGGGCTGTTGTAAATGAACATGGTGAAACTGTTGACTGTGGTTCTCTTTCAGGAGGAGGGGCTCAAGTGGCCGAGCTGGTCGCATTGACACGAGCATTGCAGTATGGCCAGGGAAACGAGTCAATGTTTACACTGACAGCCGTTATGCATATGGTGCTGTTCATGACTTCGGCCCTGTGTGGAGACGCAGAGGATTTCTAACCACTGCCGGTCTGCCGATCTCTCATCAACAGCAGGTAAAAGAACTTATGAATGCCTGTGATCTTCCTGCAACAGGAGCAGTTATCAAAGTCACTGGACATGCAATGGACAAATCTCCTGAGGCTGCAGGAAACCGAGCTGCTGACACAGCTGCCAGAGAGGCTGCAACACGGACTGAGACTTGCGTGAGTGTTATGGCTCTTGCTCCTCAGGAGAGTGAGACCCCCAGAGACATTTTTAAACTCTATGATGAGGATGACCCTGAAGAGATAGAACAATGGACAAAATTAGGAGCTCAGAAAAATGCAGAAGGACTGTGGAAATTTCATGAGCGTTTTGTTTGTCCTGTTTCTGCTAGAACTGAATTAATGTCTTTGTATCATGGTTTGGCACATGCAGGTCCTGAAAAACTACATGCAATGATTTCCAAAACCTGGTGGTGGCCCCGACTGAGGGCTTCTTGCAATGATTTTTGTAAGAGATGTCTAGTATGCCTTAAGGTTAATTCTTCTTCTAAGCTGAAAATTCCCTTAGGACATTCCCCTCGACCTCAAGAGCCGTGGACACACCTCCAAATTGATTTCATAGGTCCACTGCCCCCTAGTGGAGGTTTTACATACATTCTAATGATTTTTGATCTGTTTTCCAGATGGGTTGAGGCATTTCCACTGAGAAACTGCACCGCAGATGCAACCGCCAAGATTATGTTGAATGAAGTTTTCCCAAGATGGGGTTTGCCCTTACAAACTGATTCAGATCAGGGTACACATTTTACTGGTAAGGTGATGAAAAATGTCATGAAGTTGATGGGGGTGAGGCAACACTTTCACATTCCATTTAGGCCCCAATCTAGCGGATCTATTGAATGCACTAGTCGTACACTTAAAACTTCATTGAGAAAGAGATTGTTGGAGTGGGGGAAAGGGTGGCATGCGGCTGTCCCAGCGATTTTGTTAAGCATGAGAGCCAGCCCTAACAAGACTACACAGCTCAGCCCTTTTGAGGTAATGACAGGTCGCTACATGCGGCTGCCCTGGGATGCCCCTTGCAACATGAGGGACCATCCGGGCCTTTGAAAGACGCTTTACAAAATTATCTGAAAGCTTTGGATGACAGTCTGCGAGACACACGGGTTAGTGTTAGCACACGACAAGCAGATCGAGATAATTTTGAGCAAAAAGACATGCCTGCTTTGCCTGAAATAGGTGACAATGTAATGCTACGGCGGGAGATAGTTTCCCCTTTAGGTCCGAAATTTGATGGGCCTTATCAGGTGGTATTGACCACTAACACCTCTGTTCTACTGGACAGGGGTGTTTTGGGTACAGTATGGAGACATTGGTCACAGGAGAATCCACTTGAAAAGTGTAACAACTTACTACCACGGGATCATTAAATGTCTGTCGTGTATGTTAAAATTCTAGAATTGTAGAACAAATGTTTTATCATTACAGATGGCTGAATCCGACGACATACTGAAGCTGCTAATTCTTCAAGAAGAAGTGCGTAGTGAGAGACGACTGAAAGTGAAACGAGCTTTCATCCGATTGGTACTTCCGCTCTCGTTGGTATTTTTAATTCTGATCGCTTTATCATTTTTGATGTGGATTCAAATTTCAATTTGGACAGGGAGATTCCATGCATTTTCAACTCATTGGGATTGCGAGGATATCGATAACCGTCCATCATGGGTACAATACCCATGTCTAAATTCAACTGAGGGTCTAAATTTAATTCCGACTATGTACCAAAAGGTAAATGATCGTTGTTATCGTTTGGACGGAAATGAGACAGTGACCTATTGGCTTGGTCACTCCCCAAATTATCCCGATACTACCCTCATTATGCAGAAAGTTCGGTGGATGAGGAGTGGAGGCGTTGACCTGTTTGAAGGAGATTTCAGTTCAATGAGCTGGATCCCTGACCACATAGCTCGTGAAAACATGAGTGCATGCTCTATACGAATGGATATGGTTAATCGATATTTGTTAAAATCTAGAAAAGGTGAGAGTAGAGCAGAACGAAGGAGGCGTCAGGTAGCAGATGTGAATGACTCCCACATGATTTTAGGTGGAAAAGCAGTGAAACTTCCGTTCTACCCAAGTGCTCCTGATCCTCGCCACATCATGTCATACTATCTTCCCAAAGCTAAGAATGAACTTGGTTACAACAAAGTAGTTAAAGATGTAGCCCTAAGCTATATACTGTATATAGCAATATTGTGATTAGAGAAGAACCTGGGTCTGATGAGTATCAAACCGCAATAAATGATAAGGATTTGATGAGATGGGGAGTGTTAGTCCCAACTAAATGCCACATGATCCGATGGGACACTAATAGGGCTTACGGTGCAGTCTGTGATAGGTTAGGACGGATAGATAAAACTGACAAGGACAAGTTCGATCTGAATGGCAGTAAAAATGGTTTGCCTGCTATTAATGCTTTGTCCCTCTCTTGGCCCAGGTACACTAGATTCGATGACCCTTGGAAGGAGACTGCACATGTTGAGCGTTGTTTAGGTAAAGAAATTCAAAAGTGGTTTGTTAAGATGTTTCCTCCTGGAGATGTTGATAAATGTAGAGAAATTTCTGAGCTCACCGGTGTGAAGATGATGGAGATACCCTGGGAGGTGTGTAATGCTTCTTTTGTTAAGTCAGGTTACACTTGGGCTAGTTTTTCTGATGTGTTACACCAGTATGAGTTTGCTAGGAACCTTGCTAACAAAACTGTTTTCAACATGGATCACTTGCATGATTACCTTGAAGATAAATGTTATAGTCCTACATCGATGGCTTATAATGTGACAGCCTGGATGCATTTGCAAGTGGTAAACTGAATATTGAAACGATGTACACTCGAGCAAAGACTAGTCTGGTACCTTTAAAGTATGAGGAGCTGTTGTGGGACAATTATAAATCATTTCAGGTGAGGATGTGGCCTCAGTTGTCCGATGTATCTATTGGAGATGAGTGGTTTGACAGGGCAAAACAATTTAGACAATTTCTGAGTCCAATTCCTTCAGTACAGGAAATCAGAGATCTAGAGTCTAAGACTCCATCAAAGGACTGTGCTAAACACAGGTTGACACACCCCATGGGTCCTGCATGGCATCCAGTTGATAAGAGTAAGAAAGCTAACGAAGCAGAGCTGTCTCTTTGTGTTGCAGAGTTGAAGCAGAAGACTGAATATTTTCCTCGGTTGAAGGCGCAAACAGCTCGGCAGAAATTTATCACTGCATTTCTGGAACAGATAAAAACTAATGATCCATTTGCAGGTTACGAGTATTTGAATTCTGTATGGCTTAAATCTAAGGGCACTCCATGGTATACCGATTCGGAACCTCCGTCTGCTATAGCAGTAGCATTGGTTTTGGCTTTTTCGTTAGGAGCAATATTTACTGACATGAAGGAAACAGTGGAGGAATATGTGGAGGAAGCCTGGGAGGAGTTTGTGGCTGCGTCAGAGGATTTGGTCATGGGAGCTGTTAAATATGTGTTATATGCTTTCGGAGCTCTTTTGGGGAGTGGGTGTCCTATGTCTGTGTGTGTGTGGATGTGTGTTCGTTTCTGTTTTTCTTATGTATGCAGGTCTGCTTGCAGTAACTTGAACCCTTCCGAGGAGGAGAACCGACTGAGAAAACTGACGACACGCTTGGAAGAGAAACTTAAGAAGGATAACATCAATGCCCTGTTGTGAGTGGAAGGGGGAGAGCCTTTGCGTGGGGACTGGGAATTTTTAGTATCCAGCATGTCCGCAATGAGGCGAAGAGACAAGTGTGACCCGTCAGGGGAGCATGCGTCACCACTCCACCTTCCGTAGTGACCTCACTTGGTAGACCAGATGTGGCGGTATTGGACCCCACATTGGTCTAAAACGGGGGACTGAAGGGTGAGGGTCAGAAATCCCTTGTCTCTTCAGATATATCAATACATATATATATATATATCCTTTTATATCAATATCTATCTATATTCTGTTGCTTAACTTCTTTAATAAAATGATGAATTAACTATATGCATGATCACATAATCAATTTTATTTTTCTTATGCATAACTGAAATATACGCTGAATCATATGTGTGTTAAGAGTTCATTTTTGATTTCATGCACATTCCTTGAAGCCTCTCTCTCTGTTCTGCACGGAGGCTGACTTGAAGGTCGTCTTGGGAATAAGCTTGAGATGGGGGGGGGATGTTAAACATATGTTCCAGATGTATTCTGTGGTTGATTTTTACCTGTCCATGACTAATTATATGATTTAAAATCCTATGTAATAGCACTTGAATAAGTAGAAGTGTACATTTTCTCTTATTATCTCTTTAAGGGAAGGAATGCATGTTATTTCTTTCTTCTCCTTTGCCTGAGGGGTGAATATTTCTTATCTCACTGTTTTGGTTAAAATGACCTGATAAATGTGTGCTCTGGTTCCCTTGTGCGCAGAGAAACACTGTCGTTCATCAGTGTTTCGTGTGTGCGTATTGACCTTCTACCCAGGTTTTGAACCCAGGGAGACACAGCAGGCAGACTCGAAGACGCCCGAGACCATCTGCGAGGTCACTTCAGATGTAAATCTCGGGCCAGGACGACAATTGCGCTGATTAATGTTGATGTGCTATAGCTATCTATATGTTGTGACTTTATGCTCTGTTAGCCAATCAGGAGTGAAATAATAGAAAGTACTCCTTGCAAATGGTGTAATTGATGTAAGATTTTGTGTAATGTATGAGTTAGCTTTCGATCTCCTCGTGAGACTTTGCCGCTGGCTGTACCAATTTCACTGCAAACTATTCTTCAGTAAATTTTGGATTCTTTGATTGAACTTCTTGACTCCTGGTTTTTCTTTCTCCTTATCTGATCCGGATCATAACTGTTATACCCCTAACACTTTCCTTTTTCTTCTTATGGCACATGCACACTTCATTACACCAGGAAACTATCTTCATATTTCTACCCCCTTTACTTTTTGGTATAGGCTATATTTATTTGCTGCTATTTGAATTGTTTGTACTATTTCTCTACTGATCATCTCTACCGATCTCTCCATTTCTATTATAATGTTCTTTAATCCCTCCTCACTCAAACTCATAAATTCTTCCCAACTCACTTTATAAATACCTCCATTTACCCGTATTTCCCTGATTCACGTCACTTCTTCCTGTATTTACTTGCACTGTTGTGAATATAGGATAGTGATCACTTCCTATAGTGTCTTGTTGCATTATTTCCCATTCAGTACTCCCTGCAATTGAATAAGATGTTAATGTTAAATCTGTAACAGATTCTTTCCTGTATCCACATTTACCCTTGTGTAACCTCCATCATTCAAACACACCAAATTATTAATTTCCATTAGATCTTCCACCACCCGACCATTACCATCTGTCACTGAACCTCCCCATAACATAGTTTGTGCAAGTCCCCGCACCAAATCACCCTATCTCCATTTTGGCCCTCTATTTGTTCTAACTCATTCAACATTAATTACTTTATATTATAAAAGTTTATTATTACATAGTTTAATCCATTCATCCACACCTCCACTACCACATACTCTATTGTTATATCTTTACCTAATGTCCTATAATGTAGACCTTCCTTGATCAGAATTATACACCCTCCAACAAAATACAATTTGGGTTTAAGCCACGTCTCTTGTATACATATCAGATCAGGCTTAATTTCCATCTCATTAATAATACTTTAAAATTCCAATCCATTAGCCACAAGACTTCTTGCATTCCAATGTATTATTAAAATCATCACTCCTATCCAAACCAAGCTGCCTGACTTGACTGTGTCTCATTCACCAGCCCATCCCTAATCATTACCCATGATATACCTTCTACTCCTAAGAATCTCTCTGCTGCCCTGACTATAATTTGAATCTTAAATGTCTTCTTTTCTGTTTGCGCAGTACAATTAATTACTTCAGCTATGAACAGCAAGAAATGTACTTTGTTCACAATCATCGTATCCTCTGTGATTCTACCCTCCATCTCTGAACTTAACTCATTCTTTCCTCCATTTGCACATCTCTCTCTTTACCTTTCTCTTTATTCTTTTCATCAACCATTTTAATTGCTTCTGCATATGTAATGTTCTTCTTAGCTCTCTCGTTCTGCACTTCAATAGCAGAAGTCAAACCCCAAACACAACACTATGTTCTCCTCCACAGTTACAACATTTATATCTCATTAACATTTGCCATAATCATATATATATATATATATATATATATATATATATATATATATATATATCTTTCTTTCTTTCTTTCTTTCTTATATTTTAACTAAATTATCTTGTTTACTGTGTGTAGGGTCCGACAAATAATGTTCTGAACACTGTAAACAAATTCAAATGATTGAGCTTTAAATTGCTGTTACGTTAAACACATACCCCCCTAACCCTTATTACAAAACAGGCCACAGCCAATCAAAAATTGACCTATCATAATTACAGTAGCTCTTCTGTGAGATTGGACCAGACGGACTAGCCTTCGCTCCCCACGCACCAAGAACAATGTGATTGTTGGTGCAGTAGTGCATGTATGAGCTTTTGCTATTTTTTATTTTTTTTTACTCATCTATGAGCCTCGGGTGCCTATGATCGTGTCACCGGTTCACCGGTATCCTTCCTTGGAACACTTTTGTTAGGCACTAACCAATGCATACCGGGAATACCCCACAAGACCTGCCGTTTTGGAGATGCTCTGACGCATTCATCTAGCCATCACAATTTTGCCCTGGTCAAAGTCGCTCAGATCCTTATAGCCCATATTTCATGCTTCCAACACGTGAAATTCAAGAACTAACGGTTCACTTGTTGCCTAATATATATATACTAATATATATATATATATATATACAATAAGTCAATGTTTTTCACTTCACCTGTCATTGGTTTTAGTGTTGTGGCTGATAAGTGTATATATGTACAGTAGATACATACTGTACATACATATATAAGCTGTCAGCCAAAAGTTTGGAATAATGTGCAGATTTTGCTCTTATGGAAAGAAATTGGTACTTTTATTCACCAAAGTGGCATTCAACTGATCACAATGGATGGTCAGGAAAATAATAATGTGAAAAATTACAATTGCAATTTGAAAAAAATATTCAGAACTTCTTAAACTACTTCAAAGTTCACATCAAAAAATCCCCCATGTGCAGCAGTGACAACTATGCAGATCCTTGGCATTCTAGCTGTCAGTTTGTCCAGATTCTCAGGTGACATTTCACCCCACACTTCTGGTATCACTTGCCATAGATGTGGCTGTCTTTTGCATACACTTCTCACACACCTCACAGTCTAGCTGCTCCCACAAAAGCTCAGTAGAGTTAAGATCCAAAACACTCTTTTCTGATTATCTGTTGTCCAATGTCTGTGTTTCTTTGCCCACTCTAAACTTTCTTTTTGTTTTTCTGTTTCAAAAGTGGCTTTTTCTTTGCAATTCTTCAATAAGGCCTGCACCCCTGAGCCTTCTATTTACTGTTGTTCATGAAACTGGTGTTGAGCAGGTAGAATTCAATGAAGCTGTCAGCTGAGGACATGTGAGGCATATATTTCTCAAACTAGAGTCTATGATATACTTATCCTCTTGTTTAATTGTGTTCACCTTTTTGAAATCTTCAGTTTTTGGGCTATTTCAAGCATTCCTCAAAACAATGTTGGACTGATGAGTTTCTAGAGAAAGTTGTTTCTTTTTTGCCATTTTTGACCTAACATTGACCTTAAGACATGCCAGTCTTAAGACATTGCATACTGTGGCAACTGAAAAAAAGTGGAAGTGTGTACTGCTGCAAAGCCCTTTTTGAGTTATTCTTAAAAATCATACCATTGAGTTGTATAACCTGGTTCCTGTGTCCTCCTTTCCCATACTATGTCAAGACCTTTACACTGGTGTTGAAACCCAGGAAATTGGTGGAAAGAACACCATCATGGATTCCACACAGTTGGCTGAAGTCCTCAAGTCCCTCGCCGGTCTGCACCACACCCACCATCAGGCCCTGCTTGAGCTATGCCAAGACCAAGATCGTCCCTTTAATGAGATCCTCAAGCTCAAGCAGAGAACTGGGTCTAGTGCCACCACTCGGCGTCACTGAAGGAGGCCGTCCAACTGGCAGAGGACCATTTGTCGGTGTACCAGAGGGCGGAAGAGCCCTCCCACTCTCTCCCGGCCCCTTGTGTTTTCCCTGATCTCTTACACCCCCCCCCCTCCTCTCTCCTCTCACTCTGCTCTCTCCCAACAGCCCATCCCAGTACCCCAGAGGCATGGAATAGTAGAGGAGTAGCCGTCCCTACTGACTGCCAGAACACAAAAAAAAATTGTTCAGAAAGAATTGGACGCAATGCTCGATATGGGGGTAATAGAGGAATTCCACAGCGATTGGTCCAGCCTGGTTGGTCTAGTCCCTAAGAGCGACAGGTCTGTACGATTCTGTGTGGATTATAGGAAAGTCAACGCGGTGTCTGAATTTGACACCTACCCAATGCCTCGTGTTGATGAGTTGCTCAATCGGTTGGGCACTGCTCGCTTTTATTCGACACTGGATCTGACAAAGGGTTATTGGCAGATCCCCTTAACGCAAATATCCCGTGAAATAAATTGCCTTCTCCACACCATTTTGGTTACACCAATTTGTGACACTTCCGTTTGGTTTGTTTAGAGCCCTGGCTACCTTTCAGCACCTAATGGACTGAATCCTCAGACCGCACTCTGCTTACGCCGGATTGCATCATTATATACAGTAATGTTTGGCAGCGGCACATGCAGCATCTGAAGGTGGTTGTGAGGTCGCTGCGAAGGGCGGGACTCACTGCAAACCCTAAGAAGTGCGCAATTGCACGGGTAGAGGTATGGTGTCTGGGGTTCCACATGGGCCACAGGCAGGTGCGTCCCCAAATTGATAAAACTGTGGCGATTGCAACCTGCCTGAGAACCAAGACCAAAAAGTGGGTGAGACAGTTCCTGGGGCTGGCAGGCTATTATAGAAGGTTTGTGCCTAATTATTCGAATGTCACCAGCCCACTGACTGATCTCACTAAAAGGGAGCTCCAGACCCAGTCTGGCTCTACTTTGGAGTAGAGCCAATTGATTATTGAAATATAAATTTTCTGGACCATTACATATAAAACAATAACCAGTTTTTGTACATTAGCATAACTTTGACAAATACAATAGCTTTTGTACCCAGCTGTATACCTTGGTACTAACATGATGTTCTTGGGACTACTTTGGAGTAAATACCTTGGTACATGAGTATGATCATTATAAGGTATCATGGAATATATCATATATTTCATATTTAAATCAGGAACAATAGTGAAACATAGATAACTTCAGGCTTTTTCTCAATTATTAATAGATATGTCGAAAAATAATTGCTGATATTTCGCATATTTTATGACGTGTACACCATCTAGATTACCATTAACCAAAGTTCATTTGGATCAAAGAAATAGTTAAACTTATGAGGAAAAGAAATCATGAAGTGCATGTTTATGGTGAAGAAGAACGTCTAGGTTATGGATGTAACCTCCGTTCCCTGATGGAGGGAATGAGACGTTGTGTCGGAAAAGCGACACTAGGGGTCTCTCTTGAGCGCCGAATATACCTCTGATCTATGAAAAAAGGCCAATGAGAAGTTGGCAGATAATATTTGCATACCCTGCCCGACATACGGGTATAAAGGCGAGGAAATACTATGAGTTCATTCAGGATTTTTCTGAGGATCCTGAAATGGTCCGGCCACTACAGTGGCTCGGCTCAGCGACGTGCCTGGGAGGACACAACGTCTCGTTCCCTCCATCAGGGAACAGAGGTTACATCCGTAACCTAGATGTTCCCCATCTGTCACTCTCTCGACGTTGTGTCGGAGAAGCGACACTAGGGGTCCAATTTCAATCACGCCATGCGCTGAGCTGTGTACGTGTTCTGCTGACACAGGAGCAGGCAGGTATTTTACATGCACAGGCGACCAGCTGTGTCAGACTGCACGTACCCTTCCCCAATGCCCCAAAAAAGTCGTCATAATCCTTCTGGTTACCTTAGACAGGGGAACAAGGTGACGCTTGCCAACCTGGGAATGGGCCGAGCCTGGCTGGGCCTCTTTTCTTTCTATGTTTCTCGCATAGAGCAATAAACGGCCGGGGCCCTTACATGCATCAAGGGAAGGGGGTCTTACCCAGTTTCCTATTCTTTCATGGGAAAAAGACCCTGCAGAGACCACACCTGTCCGAAAGGGGAGGTAAGAGTGGTGAATACGTCACATGGGTTTTTAGGCGACATGTGGAAAGTGGCACGGTGGTAGATCCAGCCTCAAGGAGGGGAAAGTTGCTACAACACGGGATCCGAGGAGTGGGATCTCTTGGGAGAAAAAGCGCACAATTTTACCTCAACTGAGGGAAATGGCGCTATATGCAAGCGATTCACCTGGGCCAGCCCATCAGCGTGTTACCGAGTTCTACTGGCTCGGACCTGAGAAAACACGGGATGATACTGACTCAACCCTCAACTGTAAAATCTCGCAAAAGTATTGGGTGTTGCCCAACCCGCTGCTCTACATATGTGACCCGTCACGGAAACCAGTGACACAAGTCGGCAGCACAACTTGTGAGCAAAATGAGAAACAAGTGTTTTTTTCCAAAATTGGTGATTTCCGCTTTTTTGCAGAATCTGTTAGTTGAGATCATGAAGAAGCCTCTCCATGTTTGAGATAACAGTATTGGTATATTTAAAAGCGTACATTTTGAGGTTGAAATCGGCTTGTTTTTCGGAGATTCTAGCATGCAGTAGGGGCGTGTCATTGTCTGTGTGTATTTCCGTACTGAATAGCCGCCGGCGTTTTGCCCCCGCCCCTAACAGCGTGGCTACTTATTATGCAGCGTCTAGCCGGCTCTATCTGATATCAAAATTCAATGAAGATGGACGCCGCAAAGAATGTCACAGACGAGCTGAACCGTGGCCGTTACAACGAAAATGTTTTGAAGTACTTCTTCGACAAGCCGGATGCTTATGAACAAGCGTTCACTGATTCTGAAGACGATCTGAGCGACGATGAAAGTGGCATGATAAGACTGAATAATATCCCTAATCTACAACTGAGCGAAGATGAAGACGAGGAAGAATGTATCGGACTGGCGTCATGCGAATTATTGGACATTTAGAGGCAAACAGACGCACAGTGCAAACTTCGGAGATGGTTACATCCACAAAGAAGACCCCGACAAAGAGAAAGTGTGCCCGAACGACTTATTTCATTGGAGGCAACGAGATCTGCAAGAATACTTTTCTGTTTCTTATGGGGTGAGTTTCCATAAACATCAAAGTTTGTCGCTTTTTGTTCATTCTAAGAACACGTACACGTTATCTCATGTTTAGTCCATGTTTACAGGGGAGCTTTACAGGGGTATGGCTTATCTAAATGAGATGTAAATGAGCCCTATTGTCACTCCCAGCAGCAGAGAGAGGTGAGAACTGCACAATCTTTTGAGGCCGTTTTCTCCCCTTTTAGCTTTTTTGAGTGCCTACCTTCAAATGGCCACAACTTCTCCAAATATTGTCAGATTTCCATGTGTTACAAATCGTTGGAAAGCTTGGAGACTACACTTTCAGAATCTGTGAATAACTCAAAATGCCCCAAAACCGACTTGTGTCCCTACTTTCCGTGATCGGTCACATATGTCTGCCAGGGAGGTCCCCCTGGCCAGTGCCCACGAGGACACAACACTCCTTGTTGAGTGAACTCGGACCCGCAAGTGGGGGGGGGCATGGCCTGGGTGTGATAGGCCAATGCAATGGCGTCCACTACCCAGTGGGAAAGCCTCTGTTTGGAGAAAGAGGGATTTAACCTCCGGGCACCTCTTAGGAACCTGATGATGAAGTTGTGCTTACCCAAGGACTTGCCGTCTACTGCGTCGTGGTGGGCCGCGATAGCAGCGACATACACCTTTAGGCTGGAAGGGTACAGCCTACCCTCCAGCCTCTCTTGCAGGAATAAGAGCACTGACCTAACTGCGCACCTCTGTGGGTCTTCGGCCCGGGAAGAACACCAATTTGCGAACAAGAGCCACTTCAGGGCGTAGAGATGCCTGGTAGAAGGGGCTCTGGCTTGGTTGATCCTGTCTACGACGGTAGGTGGTAGACCAGCTAGATGTTCCACGTCCTGTCCAGGGGCCAGACGTGGAGATTCCAAAGGTCTGGGTGCGGATGCCAGAGCGTGCCCTGCCCCTGAGAAAGAAGGTCATTCCTTAGGGAAATTTGCCAGGGAGGGGCTGTCACGAGGAGTATGAGGTCCGAGAACCAGACCCGTGTGGGCCAATAGGGAGCCACTAGTGTGACTTGTTCCTCGTCCTCCCTGACCTTGCACAGCACCTGTGCAAGAAGGCTCACTGGGGTAAATGCATACTTGCGCAGCCCCGTGGGCCAGCTGTGTGCCAGCACTGAGCCTCTGGAAGAGTTTTAAAGGGACCGTTGTGCCTGGCCTGAACTTGGCGAGGCATTTCAGCACCGACTGCGCACGCTCGTTGGTGAGGCGTGCTGACATTGAGACTGGTTCTAACTCCATACCGAGGAAAGAGATGCTCTGAACCGGGGCGAGCTTGCTCTTTTCTTGGTTGTCCTGAAGCCCCTGGTGGCTGAGGTGCCTGAGCACCTGGTCTCTGTGAGCACATAGTAACTCTCGGGAGGGGGCCAGTATGAGCCAGTCGTCGAGGTAATTGAGTATGTGGATGCCGGCTTCTCGGAGCGGGGCAAGAGCTGCCTCTGCGACTTTCGTGAAGACGCGAGGGGACAGAGACATGCCGAAGGGGAGGACTTTGTACTGGTACGCCTGGCCGTCGAACGCGAACCATAGAAATGGTCTTTGTTTACATGCGCACCTGACATGATTACATGCTTTGTACAGTTCACGCTGCGGTGCCTGCCAAAAGTTTAATCAAAGCAGGAGAAAAAACAGAGGTGTAGAAATTTAGCATATTGGTTCTTGCGTCAATTGTCTCTATTTTTTGCTGAATGTGTGAAAGTGATTTGAGAACAGGTCAGTCTTCCGAGCCCCAATTACAATACCTTAATACCTTTGAGAACCACTGAGTTAAGGAAATGTTATTGGCTTCTATCAAAATTGTAAATAATTAATGTTTGAATGGCAATGTAAGAAAGATAGTTTGACCCTCATATTTATCTGACAAGTAATGAATCAAATAAAGAAACTGATGGTCTACTGAACTTTTACTTTTGTATTTTACTATACAGTATATTCAGGGGTTTAGCGTCATTCATTCTGGAAGTATTCTTCCCATTCAATTTCTCCATAGGCATTTCACTGAAATTCATCAATAAAGATATCTAGGTCATGAACCAAAACATGAAAACATTACAAACTTTGATTTGAAGCAAAAAAAAAAAACTTTTTATGTACTTTAAACTGTGTACTTCTTAAAAGGTGGACTAATTTGAAAAGTTTTATGCCTAAAGAAGTGAAAGTTAGTTATAAATATGTTTAAAATCATTTACACTTACACAGGGGCACAACTACCAATTTACGGCGGTGAATGCAACTTCAACATTGGTGTCCCATCGAATGTTTCATTGACCAACCACCCTCTTTGGGGTTTATACGGTGCCCCCATTTTGTGTGTGCCGCTATGAGTTGCATATGTTTTCTGCCCCATGTACTGACAAGGGAAGCTACTGGACACTTTCCCAAGCAAAACCTCCAGAACTAACACTTCCAGAACTCTACATAACTTCCAGAAACTTTTTCTTTCAGAACCCTACACTTCCAATATATTCCCGAACTCTTTTAATTTTGGACCTTGCAAGTACAGATATCATATGATAGGGTATTCAAATGCCCTACAACACCTCATAGTTCATATAGACCATGCTTCATTTCAATGTTTTGGATTTTAGTTAGATTTCTGTTCATTTCTGTTTCTGTGCCTCTGAATGGCAGGTGTACCACCGCTGACCGGAACAGGAACTCTGATTATTCACAAAAACGATCAGAATGATAACGTACCAATGCTGAAGGAAAACCACATCAATATGTGTCTGGAGAAAGAACACACAATGGCCAACATAACAGCTGTAGATCTCGACCTCCCTCCATATAGCTCACCCTTCTACTTTGAGCTTTTGGGAGATGTTAAGGGCAAATGGAGGACTGATCCAACTCATGGTAACACAGCCTTCTGCTGACTTCACTAATTTAGCAGACAGTTTAAAAGTCAGCATGAAATAACATTTGAAAAGGTTTACTTTTTAAAGTCAGCCCATTTTACTTCCGTATTGTGACATATTTCCAGCTGAAACAGAAAATTAAACTAGTAAAAGTTTGGGGTGGCATGTGAATTTATTCTTTAGAAATTGGTTGGATCATGACAAGGGGCTATTACTAGAATGGAACTTGGTGGTTGGAAGGGAAGGGTTGAAAATTAATGGTTGTAAAGAGGGATTAGTGATGTTATCCATAATAGAAAGCTGTTTCAGAGGTAGAGCAAATTGTAAAATTTTAACAGAAGATAAATACAAATTTGGCTGACGTCACCAAGCCTACTTTATTTTCAAGTTCTCTCCTCCAACCACCTCATATAAAGACCACACCCAGTGAGTAGCATGTCCATCCTAATATGGAAAGCCTACTGTTTACGATTCAATACATTTCCAGTAAATAAAAAGTCCCACACTTCATTTGTTTCTCATCAGGTATCCCATTTCATTTTGAAATATTTAAATTAATACAAAAATAAAATGGGTTGCGAGTGCTGTTTCATGTTGGCAAAAAATAACATTTAAAAAAAAAAGAAATTATTACTTTAAGTTCAGAACTTTTAAGGCCATTTCTTTTAAATTTACTTCAAAGAGGGTACTTTTCACTTATTATTGCTATCCTTGAAGTTGTTTTCTTTGTAGATTGCAAGGACTTGCTCTCATTTTATCATATCTATATATCTCTCTATTTAAGGGACCACTGTGAATCTTGTAAAAGAAAGTAGTGTATATTCAGGCCACCATCTTCTCCAGATCAGGATTTTAGATCAGCAGGGATTTTATGCCATGCAGAATCTGTCCGTCACAGTGTGCGACTGCTCTACTGTTCCCAATTGCCATCTCAGGATGGTGTTGGAGGTCCAGATGGATGCTGGTGCCACCTTGATTGTTGTCATTGCAGTTCTGACCCTCATAGGTAAGATGATGATTTACAACGGATAATCTGGGTAATATATCTTGGCACAAATTCACTCAAACAGTTGCACCACATTTGTGATTTGTATCTCAGCAAAAAAAACCTTCATATTACGCACAAACCACCTTCATACCAACTTAACCAGGTGCTGGTTGCCCACTGAAGCTAAGCAGAGTTGAGTCTGGTCAGTGAATGAGAGATCCACCATGCAGTCTGTGTGGGTCATAACACCCCATTATAATAACGGGGACACTATACTGTACAAAAAGGAACCATCCTTCAGATGAGATGTTTAGCCAAGGTCCTGACTCCCTGTGGTCATTAAAAATCACAGGGCACTTCTTGTAAACGAGTAGAGGTCTAACCAGAGGTAGGTAGACTAGCCAAAAACTGTACTCAAGTAAAAGTACAATTACTTTAAAAAAAATTACTCAAGTAAAAGTGTTAACATACATAATTACTTGAGTAAAAGTAAGAAAGTATCCAATTAAAAGAGTACTCAAATGACTTCCTTTCTTCTGCAGAACACACATTAAGATTTTTAGAAGAACATTTCAGCTCTGTAGGTCAGTGAATGGGTGTCAAATTTCTTATGCTCCAAAAGCAAATTCAGGCACCATAAAAGTAATCCATACGACTCCAGTGGTTAAATCCATATCTTTAGAAGTGATATGCTAGGTGTGGGTGAGAAACAGATTTTTATTTAAGTAATTTTTGCAAAGAAGATCTTCACCCAGCCCAGCAGGGTGCAAAGATGAATGTGAATCACCAATAACACAAGAAAAGAATATGAAAGTGAACTGTTTCTCATCCACACATTCTCATATCCCATCGCTTCTGAAAATATGGATTTAACCACTGGAGTTTTATAGATTACTATTATGCTGAATTTTGTGTTTGTTTTTTTTACATTTTGGCACCCATACACTTGCACTTTATGGACTAATAGAGAACTCCTTCTAAAATATCTTCATTAGTGTTCTGCAGAAGAAAGGAAATCATACACATCTGGGATGGCATAAGGGTAAGTATATGTTAAGAGAATTTTCATTTTTGGGTGAACTATCCCTTTAAGGGCTCTATGGGATCAATTCCATGCCACATATATTTGCAAAAATATAAAGTATTGCAAAATAAAATAAAGTTTTGCAAAACAAAAAAGTATTGAGCAAACAAAAAAAAAAATTTTTAAACAAAAATTAAGTATCACAAACGTAAAATAAAGTATCGAGAGAAAAAAGAAAGTTTTGCAAACAAAAATAAAGAATTGCAAAATATAAATAAAATATAGCAAAAACCAAGATGTAATTAATTGCAAAAATCAATGACTGTTGTAAAATAATCTAAAGATCTTTTATCCTTTTTATCTCTGCAACAGATTTTTAGGCAGCAATGATTTTGCCACACATCTTTTTCTTTGCAATGCCTACTAATTATTTTGCAATGCTCCTTTTAATCTGCATTTCCATCACGTGTGAGCTCGTGATACCGTTTTGCCTTTGCGCTTCACTTTTCTCTGCGTTTCACTTTATGGCACTGTTTTGACGTGGGGGTGGAGTCAGGGGATTGGGGCGTGTACAACGGGCTCAGTGATGGCTCCCTGGAAGTTACGTCATTAGCTTGAGACACGGATCAAACATCATGGCTGAGCAAACGCATGCAGGTGGATCGCAGGTATATAAAGTTGATTGTTTCCTTTTATTTAATTAACATTAAATGTGCTTTAACAGCGTTTGCTTCAGATAAAGAAGTTAGAGATCAGTTAAAGCGGTGGATTTATTAGCCATACTGCTAACATAGCCAGCATCTGCAGTTTATTCTCTCTCAATTGATTGGACTATTGATTGATTCTTATGTTTATTTTATAGATTATAATTGTCTATACCATAGTATGTTGTCTTCTAAAAAAATGTAAACTCCATATTTAGATGTAACATTATCACTGTTAAAGGAGACAATAAATAGATTACAAATAAAAAGTTAAACGATCGTAACAAACGTGCATGTGTTCTGTCTTTAAAAATAAAGTTTTGAGATATAAAATGTTCACATCCCCTATATTCTTAACCCTGCGTTATACAGCTATGTGGCATGGTCGTGTGTCGGTCTCGTGGAGAGAGAGAGAGCGGTAAGGCTTGTCACCTGGTTTGTAATTATCTCTAACACCTGTGTCTTGTTGTAGTGATACGGAGAAAGACATTTAAAGGGACGCCAAGTGTCGAGAGGAGAGAGAGAGAGTGGATTCAGAAAGCTCCACAGACTGAGTGTGATTTTGTTTTGTTTATGTTTACATTTCTACGGCGGTGACCGTCGTATGTTCGTGGAAAGAAATTAAAGTGCTGATTTCAAACCTGCTTCGCTGTCTCCTGACTCCTCCATTGCTCAACGAACCTGTTCACAAGCTACTTAAGTTCTTACAATGCTCACAGTAAATGTACGTGTATCTAGGTCATCTCATGTAATGATTTGCCATGTCACATTTAGCAGAGAGAATATCTAGATGTCGTGATGAATCTTAATAGTGTTCTGACTCAAAGCTTCGGTCATATTCAGGCAGCTCAGGGTAAGCAACAACAACAGCTTTCTCCTGCTGTTTCTCTGCCTCGAGTATAATCAGCAGGATATAACCAGGTTATCAGCACCTACTCTTAAGAATCAATCTGTTAAATTTGTTTTGCTTTTGCACAATTAACATTATAAGTGATGTTCTTTTATTGTTTGTAGATCGTTTCCTGGGATGCTTATTTGTTACTGATCGTTTAACTTTTTATTTGTAATCTATTTATTGTCTCCTTTAACAGTGATAATGTTACATCTAAATATGGAGTTTACATTTTTTTAGAAGACAACATACTATGGTATAGACAATTATAATCTATAAAGTAAACATAAGAATCAATCAATAGTCCAATCAATTGAGAGAGAAAAAACTGCAGATGCTGGCTATGTTAGCGAGTATGGCTAATAAATCCACCGCTTTAACTGATCTCTAACTTCTTTATCTGAAGCAAACGCTGTTAAAGCACATTTAATGCTAATTAAATAAAAGGAAACAATTTTTTTTTTATTTTATTGAACACCAAGAACAGAACAAAAAACAGAATGTACATCTACAATGGCATTGGTAAGTACAGGTAAATGAGTATTAAGCAAGGCACATATCAGTTAAAATAAATTAAATGTATAAAATAAAAAATACAAATACAGAGGGGTCTCTCTATTCCTCTTTTAAGAGCTCAAGGTCTCTTATTATTCCAGCCAATTTCTGGGCCTTTTTACTTTTCATACATTCCAATGCTGGAAAGAAATTACAAATCAATTCTCTTTTAAATACAGAAAAATAAGGTTTCGTCTTCATACATTTGGACTTATCAATGAAAAATGTGCCCAGTATCAACATTACATTAATAAGAAATTCATTTCTTTTCTCGTCCAACAGCACTCCAAACATAACATGTTTCCTAGCAAAAGTGGGCAGTGAGTGAATCTTTGATTCCAACCAATAAGACATATTTTCCCAAAAAGTATTTGAAGAAAAAGGAGAAAAAATATGATCAGAACGTCTCTGGCAATTTGACAAAAAGTACAGGCATTTTCTTCTAAATTAAACCGTTGTCTTAAAAATTCACTTGACGGGTATCCCATTGAATATTTTAAAATGAGTTTCCTTAAACAATCAACTTTATATACCTGAGATCCACCTGCATGCCTGTGCTCAGCCATGATGTTTGATCCGTGTCTCAAGCTAATGAAGTAACTTCCAGAGAGGCATCACTGAGCCCGTTGTACACGCCCCAATCCCCTGACTCCACCCCCACGTCAAAACAGTGCCATAAAGTGAAACGCAGAGAAAAGTGAAGCGCAAAGGCAAAACGGTATCACGAGCTCACACGTGATGGAAATGCAGATTAAAAGGAGCATTGCAAAATAGTAGGCATTGCAAAGAAAAGATGTGTGGCAAAATCATTGCTGCCTAAAAATCTGTTGCAGAGATAAAAAAGGATAAAAGATCTTTAGATTATTTTACAACAGTCATTGATTTTTGCAATTAATTACATCTTGGTTTTTGCTATATTTTATTTATATTTTGCAATTCTTTATTTTTGTTTGCAAAACTTTCTATTTTTCTCTCGATACTTTATTTTACGTTTGTGATACTTAATTTTTGTTTTAAAAAATGTTTTTTTGTTTGCTCAATACTTTTTTTGTTTTGCAAAACTTTATTTTATTTTGCAATACTTTATATTTTTGCAAATATATGTGGCATGGAATTGATTCTATAGGGCTCTTGTCAGATCTGGATGAATTTGTCAATAAGAAGAGAAGTTTGGAAACCTTTCTAGTAATTATTACAATGAAAACGTGAACAATGTCCCACAGGGTAATATAAAAAATAGCAAGATCATGTTTTATAAATTCCTGCTTTCGCTATTTCATAGCTTTTATTTGTTAGTTCTGTGTAGTTCGTTTTCAGTCGAAAGAATTACGATCATTAGTTCTGTCCAGTACCGCCTCTCCCTGAACTGTAGCCTGTGAAATGCTGTCTGTTCAGCAGAGCAAAAGGCATTTACACTTACAATGTATTTTTATTATTGCCTTAGTGTCCCTCAGCCTGGAGCTTGGACACGTGGCTTATACTTTCCAACATGTCGCGGTGGCTGGCCAGGACCATCAGCAGCGTCCGCTTCACCTCGGTGCAGAGCTAAAAACACATCCACTCTGCGTGTGTAGATCACAACCCTTCTGCACAAGGACGCGATAGAGCCTGTCCCTCCAGCCGAGATGGAGAAGGGATTCTAAAGGCCTTACTTCATTGTACCCAAGAAAGGCGTTGGGTTGTGGCCAATCTTGGACCTGTGCATTCAGAACCGGGCCTTACACACACTCCCGTTCAAGATGCTGACGCCTAAGCAAATTCTGAAATGCATCCGGCATCAAGATTGGTTCACGGCGGTAGACCTGAAAGACGCATACTTTCACGTTTCAATATACCCCGTCACAGGTCCGTTATATGGTTCGCTTTCAATGGTCAGGTGTATCAGTCTGTCCCTGTTCTCTCGTGTCTTCATGAAAGTCGCAGAGGCAGCTCTTGCTCCGTTATGGGAAGTCAGCATTCGCATACTCAACTACCTCGAAGACTGGCTAATCTTAGCACACTCTCGACAGTTGCTCTGTGCACACAGGGACCTGGTGCTCATGCACTTCACCCGTTTAGGGCTTCGGGTCAACTGGGAAAAGAGCAAGCTCTTCCCGCTTCAGAGCATCTCTTTTCATACCATGGAGTTAGACTCAGTCTCAATGACAGTGCACCTCATAAGCGAGTGCACGCAGTCGGTGCTAAACTGCCTGAGTATGTTCAGACCGGGCACAGCGGTTCCACTGAAACAATTTCAGAGGCTCCTGGGGCATATTGCATCCTCGGCGATGGTCACACCGCTCTGATTGATGCATATAAGACTGCTTCTGCACTGGCTTCAGACTCGAGTCACGAGATGGTCAGGGTGTCAAGGCACATACCGTGTGACCCTCACCCCTTCCTGCCATCACTTATTCAGCCCTTGGATTTCTATGGGCAGGAGTCCTCCTACAGCAGGTGTTCAGATGCGTCGTAGTTACAATGGACGCCTCCCAGTTGGGCTGGGGCACCGTGTGCAACAGGCATGCAGCCGCTGGCTCCTGGATGGGGCCCCGCTGTGTTGGCACATCAACTGCCTACAGTTGCTGGCTGTATATCTTGCCCTGTGCAGATTTTTGCCATTGATCTGCGGCAATCACGTGTTGATTTGCACAGACAACACAGCGACCAGGCCGGCGTTCGCTCTCGTTGCATGTGTCAACTCACGCTCAGTTAATGCTCAGCAGAGAGTGGAGACTCGACCCTCAGGTGATCCAGCTGATATGGGGTCGGTTAGCCCTGTTTGCCTCCCGAGAATCCACCCACTGACCGCTCTGGTACTCTCTGACGGAAGCCCCCTCGGCACAGACACGCTGGCACACAGCTGCTCCCGGGGCTGCTCAAGTACACATTTCCCCAGTGAGCCTTCTTGCACAAGTCCTGTGCAAGGTCACTCTTGTGGCCTCCTACTGGCCCACTCAGACTTGGTTCTCAGACCTCACGCTCCTCGCGACAGCACCTCTCTGGCAAATTCCCCAGAGGAAGTTCCTTCTTTCTCTGGGACGGGGCACCCTCTGGCATCTGCGCCCAGACCTCTGCAATCTCCATGTCTGGCCCTTGGACGGGATGCAGAAGATTTAAACGGTCTACCACCAGCTGTCGTTGACACGATCACTCAAGCCAGAGCTCTCTCTACCAGGCAGCTTTATGCCCTAAAGTGGTGCTTATTTGCAAATTGGTGTTCTTCCCGATCTGAAGACCCACAAAAGTGTGCAGTTGGGTCAGTGCTCTCATTCCTGCAGGAGAGGCTGGAGGGGCAGCTGTCCCCCTCCACCTTGAAGGTTTATGTAGCCTCCATAGTGGCTCAATGCGATGCAGTAGACGGAAAGTCATTAGGGAAGCACAACCTGATCATCAGGTTCCTTAGAGGTGCCCGGAGGCTGAACCCTCATAGTCCATGCCTGTTCCCCTCATGGGATCTCTCCATTGTCCTCTCGAGCCTTCGGAGAGCCCCGTTTGAGATGCTAGAATCAGTTGAACTAAAGGCCCTCTCCTTGAAGACGGCTCTCCTGATTGCTCTCACTTCCATCAAGATGGTTGGGGACCTGCAAGCATTCTTTATCAGCGACACTTGCCTGAAGATCGGTCCGGAAGACTCTCACATCATCCTAAGACCCCAACCAGGCTACGTGCCCAAGGTTCTTACGACCTTTCAGGGATCAAGAAGTGAACCTGAAAGTGCTGCCCTGGGAGGAGACAGACCCAGCCTTTGCGTTGCTGTGTCCGGTGCTTGCTTTGCGCACCTATTTGGATCACACGCAGAGCTTTAGACACTTTGAGCAGCTCTTTGTCTGCTTTGGTGGACAGCGGAAAGGGAATGCTGTCTCCAAACAGAGGCATGCCCACTGGATTGTGGACGCCACTGCGTTAGCCTACCAGACCCAGGCCATGCCTGTCCCCTTGCGGGTTCCAGTACACACTGCAAGCTCTTCCCGCTTCAGAGCATCTCTTTTCATACCATGGAGTTAGACTCAGTCTCAATGACAGTGCACCTCATAAGCGAGTGCACGCAGTCGGTGCTAAACTGCCTGAGTATGTTCAGACCGGGCACAGCGGTTCCACTGAAACAATTTCAGAGGCTCCTGGGGCATATTGCATCCTCGGCGATGGTCACACCGCTCTGATTGATGCATATAAGACTGCTTCTGCACTGGCTTCAGACTCGAGTCACGAGATGGTCAGGGTGTCAAGGCACATACCGTGTGACCCTCACCCCTTCCTGCCATCACTTATTCAGCCCTTGGATTTCTATGGGCAGGAGTCCTCCTACAGCAGGTGTTCAGATGCGTCGTAGTTACAATGGACGCCTCCCAGTTGGGCTGGGGCACCGTGTGCAACAGGCATGCAGCCGCTGGCTCCTGGATGGGGCCCCGCTGTGTTGGCACATCAACTGCCTACAGTTGCTGGCTGTATATCTTGCCCTGTGCAGATTTTTGCCATTGATCTGCGGCAATCACGTGTTGATTTGCACAGACAACACAGCGACCAGGCCGGCGTTCGCTCTCGTTGCATGTGTCAACTCACGCTCAGTTAATGCTCAGCAGAGAGTGGAGACTCGACCCTCAGGTGATCCAGCTGATATGGGGTCGGTTAGCCCTGTTTGCCTCCCGAGAATCCACCCACTGACCGCTCTGGTACTCTCTGACGGAAGCCCCCTCGGCACAGACACGCTGGCACACAGCTGCTCCCGGGGCTGCTCAAGTACACATTTCCCCAGTGAGCCTTCTTGCACAAGTCCTGTGCAAGGTCACTCTTGTGGCCTCCTACTGGCCCACTCAGACTTGGTTCTCAGACCTCACGCTCCTCGCGACAGCACCTCTCTGGCAAATTCCCCAGAGGAAGTTCCTTCTTTCTCTGGGACGGGGCACCCTCTGGCATCTGCGCCCAGACCTCTGCAATCTCCATGTCTGGCCCTTGGACGGGATGCAGAAGATTTAAACGGTCTACCACCAGCCGTCGTTGACCACGATCACTCAAGCCAGAGCTCTCTCTACCAGGCAGCTTTATGCCCTAAAGTGGTGCTTATTTGCAAATTGGTGTTCTTCCCGATCTGAAGACCCACAAAAGTGTGCAGTTGGGTCAGTGCTCTCATTCCTGCAGGAGAGGCTGGAGGGGCAGCTGTCCCCTCCACCTTGAAGGTTTATGTAGCCTCCATAGTGGCTCAATGCGATGCAGTAGACGGAAAGTCATTAGGGAAGCACAACCTGATCATCAGGTTCCTTAGAGGTGCCCGGAGGCTGAACCCTCATAGTCCATGCCTGTTCCCCTCATGGGATCTCTCCATTGTCCTCTCGAGCCTTCGGAGAGCCCCGTTTGAGATGCTAGAATCAGTTGAACTAAAGGCCCTCTCCTTGAAGACGGCTCTCCTGATTGCTCTCACTTCCATCAAGATGGTTGGGGACCTGCAAGCATTCTCTATCAGCGACACTTGCCTGAAGATCGGTCCGGAAGACTCTCACATCATCCTAAGACCCCAACCAGGCTACGTGCCCAAGGTTCTTACGACCTTTCAGGGATCAGGAAGTGAACCTGAAAGTGCTGCCCTGGGAGGAGACAGACCCAGCCTTTGCGTTGCTGTGTCTGGTGCTTGCTTTAGCACCTATTTGGATCACACGCAGAGCTTTAGACACTTTGAGCAGCTCTTTGTCTGCTTTGGTGGACAGCGGAAAGGGAATGCTGTCTCCAAACAGAGGCATGCCCACTGGATTGTGGACGCCACTGCGTTAGCCTACCAGACCCAGGCCATGCCTGTCCCCTTGCGGGTTCCAGTACACACTGCAAGGAGTGTGGTATCCTTGTGGGCACTGGCCAATGGCACCTCTCTAGCAGACATCTGCAGAGCGGCGGGCAGGGAAACACCCAATACCTTTGCAAGATTTTATAATATCTGGGTTGAGCCAGTCTCGTCCCGTGTTTTGACAGGTCCAATCACGTAGAATTCGGTAATGCAGTCCAGCTGACCGGGTGTATTGCTTGCACACAGTGCTTTTCCCCTCCCCTGAGGTGAAGACGTGTGCTCTACTCCCCCAGTCAAGTCCTCAAGTCACAGACCATGGTATGTCCCTCTGTCAGCGGACCTGCGTCTCCCTTGGGCAGAGTTCCCTCAGCACCCCGTTCGCTGTGTTTGTAGAGCTCCTCCCCGACGATGCAGGACCTACCACCATGCCACTTCCATATGTGTCTGGTAAGCCCATATGATGCATTTTGCCACATGTTAACCTCCCCCGCTGGGCAGGATTTGGTCTCCGTGGGGTCTTTTCCCCCTGAAAGAATAGGATTGGAAAAGAACACCTTCCCCGATGCATGTTATAGTGTTAGATGGTCCCAGCCGTATCTATGGAGAGAAAACATAGAGAGAGAAAAGGCCGCGGCTGGCACGGCCTGCTCCCATGCTAGTTACGTCGCTTCCCCCCCTCAGAGATGTGGGGAACTATATGATGACTTTTGAGGCATCGGGGAAGGTTACGTGCAGTCAGATGCACCTGCTAATTTTGCACGTGGCAGCTTGCTTGTACCTGCATCAGTAGTCCACGTAACACGGTTCAGTATTGTGGAGTTTTTAGATAGGGACCCCTAGTGTTGCTACATCGACACAACATCGAGTGAGTGAGTGAGTGAGTGAGTGAGAGAAGGGAAATGTCTCGTTTACTGTTGTAACCTCCTTTCCCTGATGGAGGGAACGAGACGTTGTGTCCCTCTAGCCATAACATTGAACTAGCTGCATATCCGAGGCTCTCAAGAGAGATCCTTAGTGTCAATACATTAGGGAACAGAGGTTATAATAGTAACCAATACGATATATTGCTGCAGATTTAAAAATGTACACTTAAAAACTGATGTAACAAGAGCCCATATTTACAGAATCAACCTGAAAATGGCCATCACCATTTCACTGAAAGCCCTCGTTATCATTAGAGCCAAAACTTACCTCAACATGCTGCCTTAAACTGGAGCTGCAATTTTAATCTTGAAACATCCACTTGACTTGGTGTTAAGTGAAGGAATTGCAAGAACTATTCTTTTTTTTACTGTGTAGAGCAAAGAAAGTGTTTCACTTTCATGACACTTCAGCAGTGATAGACTCGGCTTGAGTGAACGTCTGTGACAGCACGCACAGCTGTGTGAACTTCCTGTTGTAAAAGCCCCATTCAATAATCTCTCAATGAATTAACATTAATTAAAATTAAACCCAGTAAAGTAATGGCAGGAATGACGCCCATTGTAACAAAGTAAAAGTTAAAAAAATTATGAGAAATTTACTTAAGTGAGAGTAAAACAAACCCACTTTTAAACCTACTCTAAAAGTACGTTTTTTTTCCCAAATTATTAAATGTAGCATGTTACTACCCACATCTGGGTTTAACCCCGGTGTCCTGGCCCAATTCTCCATCGGCCCTAATCAGTCGTGGGCCGCCTAATAATCCCCCTCCATGGCTGTTTCTCTCTACTCTCTCCTCTCTACCAATAGCTGGTGTGTGGTGAGCACTATGGCTGCCATCACATCATCCAACACAACAATTTTATATAAAAATTATTATATATATATATATATATATATATATATATATATATATATATATATATATATATATATCAAATATATTATTATATTATTGTGCACACTATTTCTAGGTGAAAATCAAATGTATAATTAAATGTCCACCCAAGATCGCATGACATGGCGATATGACAAGAAAACTGTCACTAAGTTTCAACTCAGAGGACAAAATAATGGTTCTTTTGTCCATTCCTGGGATGGAAATGTGTTGGTCCTTATGAGATGTGAAAGAAGCTTTGTGGCAGATTATCTTTTTCATACCCATGACCGAAAATTGCAATCTTGCACCTGCCATGTTAATATGATTCAAACATATCATGCCAGAGAGCAAAAACAAAACACTATAGGTTCCACTGCATCTCTTCTGTTGGAATACTGTCTATAGTCCTGGATTCTGCTTGCACTGAGTAAGATGGTTTAGACACGCTTCTTGGCAAGGGGCTTATCAATAAAATTAAAAAATTAATCTTGGTTTTAAAAGATACCCTGATTTGTTTATCTGAAGAGCATGATTATCACATCTTACATTAGGTTTATGGCTTTCCATCTATATTTAGTGATGTTCCCAATTGCACAAATGTGCTGGAACATGATATTGAGGTAAAGGATGCCAGGCCAATCAAGCAACATCCACACAGAGAAATAATTAAACAAGAGGTGAGTTATTTATTGGGGAATGGTTTTGCAGTTCCAAGTATTTGGCAGTAGTATTCTCCTTTTTTTCTAGCACCCAAAACAGACAGAAAAAAATCAGGTTCTGTACCGATTTCAGACAAGTAAATATGATTACTGTACCAGATTATTTTCTATTGCCTCAGATTGTTGATTGTCAACAACAAAGACACTGTGAATATGTGAGTTAGATCTACTACAAGGATAGTGACAGGTTCCCTTAGCACCTCATGCTTCTGTTACCTCTGCTTTTGAGACACCTGATGCCTTTCTCTAGTCAACTGTTAAGCTGTAATTCTCCTGCAACCTTTCAGAGGTTGGTGAACAGGATCTTCTCTGACATTCCTAACTGTACTGCTTATCTGGATGATCTTCTTGTTTACTCTTCAGAGTGGTCTGAACATATTCATCTGTTAAGAGAGGTCTTTGATCAGCTTAGTCAATGCCTCACTGAGTTTGAAGCTGGTCAAATTTCAATTTGGCAAAGTAACAATCACTTACATAGGAAAAGAGGTAGGTCAGGGTCAAGTTCACCCTATAAAGGAAAAAAGTAGGCAACTCCATAGGTTCTTGGGAATGGTGGGATACTACAGATGTTTCTGTATAATTTCTTCCTCTTTAGCCTCACCTCTTGCCTCTCTCCTTTGACCATCTCAAAGGTTTGTATGGGATGAGGAATGTCAGGCTACATTCAATAATACAAAGGCATTAATTTGCAGTTCTCCTGTTCTCTCTTCTCCATATTTCTCCAGACCTATTAAACTGGAAGTGGATGCCAGACCAGTGCAACAAGTGCTGGTGCAGTATTGCTACTGTCATGTGGACCCAATTGCAGAGGGAGAAATAAATGGTATTTATTGGTAAACAAAAGCAAAACAGAGAAAAACAGTCCAATAATCCAACCCTGGCTGCAGTGGGAGAATGTAGATACAGTAACACAGTCCAATAAACAAAGAACAGGCTGCAGCAGGAAAATTGAGAAATAAGGTGAGTTACAAAATCCAATAATCCAAGCAGAGGCTGCAGTGGATCGTAGATCAACTGATGAGTGGCGCGAACAAGCGTTACTACGAAAACGATGTTTGCGTCCTCTACGTGACACCTTTAAACACACGAGGGAAAGTTAAACACAAAGACACATGAGAGTCCAGGCCGGATCATGGCAGTAACCTAGTGGACCTCAGGTGTTTCTCAGGTGAGGGAACTTCTTCATCCTCGAGCCAGGGTAGGGAAAAAAGAGTACCCCGAGGCACACGCAGATCAAAATTACAACAACAGAGCACCTATTCACCTAATCACAACTGTGGAGCACCTATTCCAGTACAGAGTAATTTTAGTACCCGTAGTGGGTCTGGTCAGGGACTTCCTACGCTGAATTCACAGAGCAGAGGACTAGGGAGGAAGAAAATCCAGGGAGCTCAAATCTAGTGGACTCTCCTGGGAAAAAAAGAGCGCACGTGACACAGTCAGACGTTCCGCATTCATGAGTTCTATGTGCTCAGACCTGAAAGAACACAGGACAAGACCAACTCAACCCTGAGATTGTAAAATCTCGTAAAGGTATTGGTGTTGCCCAGCCCCCTGCACTGCATATGGCTGCTAGGGAGGTGCCGTTGGCCAGTGCCCACGAGGATGCCACACTTCTCGTTGAATGTGCTCGAACCCGCAAGGGGGTTGGGTGTGATGGCATCAACGACCCAGTGGAAAAGCCTCTGTTCGGAGGCAGCGTTCCCTTTACGCTGTCCACCAAAGCAGACAAAGAGCTGCTCAGAACATCTAAAGGTCTGCGTGCAGTCCATATAATTATGTAAACCACGCACCAGACACAGCAACGAAAAGGATGGGTCTGCCTACCTCCTGGTCCCTGAAGGGGGTTGTAGGAACCTTGGGCATGTAGCCCACTCGTGGTCTTAGGACAACATGAGTGTCTGCCGGACCGAACTCCAGGCAAGTTTCGCTGACAGAGAACGCTTGCAGGTCCCCAACCCTCTTGATGGAAGCGAGCGCGATCAGGAGGGTTGTCTTCAAGAAGAGGGCTTTCAAATCGACTGATTCTAGCGGCTCGAAGGGGGGTCTCTGAAGGCCTGAAAGGACTACAGAGAGATTCCATGAGAGGAATAGGTATGGCCTAGGAGGGTTCAGCCTCCGGACGTCTCTAAGTAACATGATAATCAGATCGTGCTTCCCAAGGGACTTACCGTACACTGCGTCGTGGTGAGCCGATATGGCAGCTACATAAACCTTCAAGGTGGAGGGGGACAGCCTCCCCTTCAACCTTTCTTGCAGAAACAAGAGCACTGACCCGACTGCGCATCTCTGCGTGAACACCAATTTGCGAACAAGAACCACTTTAGGATGTAAAGTTGCCTGGTAGAGGGAGCTCTGGCTTGGTTGATCGTGTCTACGACAGCAGGTGGTAGGCCACTTAGATCTTCCCATCCAGGGGCAAGATGTGGAGGTTCCAGAGGTCTGGGGCCAGAGGGTGTCAGGGGAATTCGCCAGAGAGGGACTGTCGCGAGGAGCGTGAGATCCGAGAACCAAGTCCGTGTGGGCCACTAGGGGGCTATCAGAGTGTCTTGTTCCTCATCCTCCCTGACCTTGCACAGCACCCATGCAAGTAGGCTCATTGGGGGAAATGTGCCAGCGCTTCTGTCCCGGGGGGAGCCTCCGCTAGGGAGTACCAGAGCGGTAAATTGGAGGTCTCATGGTAAGCGAACAGGTCTATCTGTGCTTTGCCGAACCGCTCCCAAATCAGCTGGACCACATGGGGGTGGAGCCTCCACTCTCCGCTGAGCGTACCTTATCATGACAGCGCATCCGCTGCCTTGTTGAGGTTGCCTGGGATGTGAGTGGCGTGCAATGACGGAGATGGCGGTCGAGTTGTGACATATAATGAGAGTGCACACCGCCTTGGCGATTTATGTACGCTATCATAGCGGTGCCGTCTTAGTGGAAGAAACCTCCGCTGGGCAAGGATTACAGCCAGAAACTCTAGGCAGTTGATGTGCCAACCCAGCCGGGGGCCCCGTCCAGGAGATGGCGGCTGCGTGCCCATTGCACTTGGTACGCCAACCCTGTTGGTCTCGGGACTCGAGTCAGAAGACAGTGCTGAAGCTGCCTCATGTGCACCAACCCAAGTGGCACGACCACAGCAGAGGATGCCATATGCCCCAAGAGCTTCTGGAAGTGTTTTAGAGGGACCGCTGTGCCTGGCCTGAATAAGGTGAGACATTTCAGCACAGACTGAGCATGCTCGTTGGTGAGGTGCGCTGTCATTGAGACTGAGTCTAACTCCATGCTGAGAAAAGAGATGCTCTGAACCGGGGTGAGCTTGCTCTTTTCCCAGTTGACCTGAGCACCTGGTCCCTGTGGGCGCATAGTGACTCTCAAGAGTGGACTAGGAGGAGCCAGTCGTCGAGGTAATTGAGTATGCAAATGCCTACTTCCCTTAGCAGGGCAAGGGCTGCCTCTGCGACCTTTGTGAAGATGCAAGGGGAGAGGAACATGCCGAAGGAGAGGACTTTGTATTTATATGCCTGGCCATTGAAAACGAACCGTAGGAAGGGACAGTATTGATACAAGATTGAGACGTGGAAGTACGCGTCCTTCAGGTCTACCGCTGTGAACCAATCTTGATGCCAGACACAAGTTAGACTGTGTCTTTCAATGAGCATTTTGAAGGGGAGTTTGTGTAAGGCCCAGTTGAAAACTTGCAAGTCCAAGATCGGTCATAAGCTACCGCCTTTCTTGGGTATGATGAAGTAAGGGCAGTAGAAACCCTTCTTCATCTCGGCTGGAGGGATAGGCTTTATCGCGTCTTTGAGTAAAAGGGTCACGATCTCCACATACAGTGTGTTGGCGTCTTCGCTGTGCACCGAGGTAAGACGGACGCAGCCGAAAGGGGGTGGGGGCCTGGCGAACTGAATTGCGTAGCCGAGTCGGAAGGTCCTGGTCAACCAGCACAATGGGTTGAGAAGCAAGAGACACGCATCCAAGCTCCGTGCGAGGGGCACTAAGGGGACGATCGTTTTTGAAGTACCTGGTGAGGCTTCGCAGTGGGGCGGAGAAGATAATGTGGTGGCAGGGGGTGGGTTAGTGACTGAGGAGGAGGTCCCGTGTAGGCGTCCTCTGGACTCATCAGAACCGGCCGGCCAGGGGGTAGTAGTCGTGGGTCCGGATGCGAGAGGTCCACGTCCGGGGTGCCAGGACTGCTGGAGTGTGGCACCGGGTTGCAGGGAGAATGGCATTTGCAGGCCTGGTGACCCAGGGAAAGAGGAAATTGCTCTATTATTGAGAATGTGGGTACCACAGCCCGAAGGGGGTGTGGAAAAGTAAATAGCTTTAACTGAAGATTCTCCTGGACCACGAGGGTGGTCATCGCCTGCCCGAGTGGCCCTGAGGGCGAGGTCGGTTGCAGAATGCAGTTCCTGCAACATGTCAGGGTCAGGACTACCCAAGTGCAGATCTTTGAGTGCCTTGGCCTGGTGAACTTGCAGTAGGGCCATGGCATGCAGGAAGGAGGCGGCCTGTCCAGTGGCACTGTAGGCTTTGGGGGTCAGTGATGACGTCATCCTACAGGCCTAGGAGGGGATCACTGGGCAATCCTGACAGGTAGCGGTGTTCTCGGGACACAGGTGGATCGCAACTGCTCTGTCCACCTGGGGGACCTCCGAGTACCCGGCTGTGAGTGGCGCCCAGACCTGAGGAACCAATCGTCTAGCCATGAAGACTGTGGGGAGGATGGAAGGTTTCAGTCCAGCCCCATGCTGACGGAGGCCCGGGCAAGCATGTCGGCCATCTGGGCATCAGCCTCAGACTGGGCATGCCGACCCGAAGGTAGCAGTCCAGTCAAGTCTTTCACGTCAGATGCCGGAACGCACTCCGATGCAGCGGTGAACTCATCATCCAACTCGGGGTTCGAGGGAGTAAAAAGACTGGCCGTGAGGCGAGCCGCTCTCACCTCGAGCTTAGATAGAAGTCAACGAGTGTGCCGGGGTGGATCGC